>NC_142875.1:51190833-54077500 GCF_051225735.1 Oryctolagus cuniculus | reverse complement strand
GACATTCTTGAGTTATACCCTTTTCTCATAGCACAGTTACTAGTAAGGGCCCATTCACTTTAAATCTGGGTTACAAAATAGCCTGTAATTCTAAGACTAGTTGAGATTAGTGGTTTCAAATAACAGAAATAAATCTGGGCTAATTCTATTTTTCCAACAGCGTCTTATTGGTTGAGCCAAGCTCATATATTCAAACAATTGCCAGATACCAGAGAGACAATGGAGCTATATTTTAGTCAGAGAACTACCTCCAAACATGTTTGTGGGCAAACTAACCAAACTAGAAAATATCAGAGGTTGATAGTTATAAACAAAATTAAAGCAAAATTTCTCTTCCTTCTGGCTGATGCCTGCTGTATTAAATTATAACTTCATGATGACAATATGTGTCTCATAAGAGACATAAAGAGACATTAGTGAAATAGGAGAAAGAGCTCCACACCAATATATTTCTTCCTTATAGTGTTAAAGAAGCAAACTGCAAAACTCTGCTTAGGACATTAAGCTGTGTAGTTTTAGAATAAGGTAATATTAACTACTTTTGAAATGTTTATATTAATTTTTTATTTAAATTCATTTTCCTATACTTGAGGATTGTTTCAGAATTATTTCTAATATTTGGTTTATTAGGCATATGTGGTGACTTTGTAAAATACAAAACATATTATGGCTTATGATTTTTAACAATCCTTAGCTAAAAAATGTTTATTTATGAGTGTAAAGCTATAGTTTACATCTTAATAGAAAATGTTCTTCTAATAAATTAATGACATACTTACTGAAGATGATGGACACTGGGAAGTGATTCAGAGACCACCAACGATGCTTTGGGAAGAAAACAAGTTAATTTCATAGGCAATGGTTTAAAAAGCTGGTTTCATGCTACAACAAATGTGCTGGTTGAATAACCACCATTAACTGCTGACTCAAATATCATCATTTGTCTTACAATAAAATAGGTTTAAATGCTAATATATAATATTAAAGTATTTATCACATGACACTCAAAAAAGGAGATATGATTTTTTTCTTGACAAGGGAGCACACATTTCTATCAGAAATATTAGCAGTTTTCTCAACAAATGCACATTCATACAATATACCCATAGAACAAGGAGAAATCAAGACAATTTTAATTCCTAGTAATACCAACAATGATTTGGGCATTAAATTACCTTTATTCTGTTCACTAATTCCTTATGCAACTGTAGCCAGTGAGCTGAAATACTGCTCACCCTAATATCTAGTTCAGTAGTAAGACTATAACATATATGGTATTCATTTTATTTGCTGCCTAACAATTAAATATGGTTTAATTCTAGTTTTAAAGACCTAAAACAAATGCAAAGATGCTGTAGTTAGACTTATACTTGGTCTCACACACTGATAAAACAAAATATATCTTTCATAAAAGCTGTTTACCTGCCTGGCCCAATGCAAACATGTTTAAGCATTCTATGTCTTCTCTAAATATCTTTCCTTTGCCTCTATATTTCTTGATTGATGATGAAAACAAACTTCAGAGACATGCTAATAATGATTGCCATATAGATTTTGCACTGTAAAATAAATGTCTAATCACACAGGGACTATTTGTAAGTGATCCATCCAAATAGAAGGAAAACATAACAGAGTTCATCTCTCTTGTCATTAAGATCCTCCAGAACATGAGTGATTGCTAATTGCATGCTTGAAAAACAAAGTTCTGACAGTTGAACAGACTCCATTCAAACTGGGAATTGATGAGTCCCATGCCAATACAACACATTTCACAGTGCATTGAACTCTTCACACGGCAAAACCAAAAAAGTCAAAACAATGTCAATATTAAATAAGAGATTAGCCAGAATAGAATTTACATAAAAATGTGCAAATAATGTAAGTTTGATGGGCGATATATCATTATATTTCAAGAGACATAATTTGACCAATATTTAAGTACAAGGGTTTTCAGCTTAGAGCATAAAGTTGGACATTGATATTAGGTTAATTCTAAACAAAGAAACGGCATTTGCTAATGTTAGTTAGCAGATCACTACTCAGCTTGAATCAGTTAAAGGAAATTAGTTTAATGATGAATTCTCCCTAGATAGGTGAACATAATTTATGAGAAATTCTTTATATACTGAAAGAATCTATACTACAAAGCACACAAATTTAAATGGGTATACTGATAATTATGGAAAGAAATGGGATGATTCATATGTGTTCTGTATTTAGCAAATGCCTTTATAATATTATTTTTATCTATATATAAATGGAAGTGCATCAAATCTTCACACTTTTCTAATAAGAAAACTAAAGGCTCAAATTGCATACTTACATATGTATATATATGTATATGCATATGTATATATCATAATGAAGAGATATTAGACAAAGTTTAGAACTTACTGCATATATGACAAGTAAAGTTCTCAAAAATAAGAACTTGAAAATTCTGTGCTTCATACTCTGCCACAGACTGCTAAAATATTCTATATGCTAGATAATTTATTAACTACATTGTATAACTGTACAATGTGAAGCTATTTCGTGAGTGATAGTGAATTGAAACAGAAATAATCCAATAGTGAGCCAAATAGAATTTTTCAAATACTTTTATACTTAAAATATGCTCCAAAGCCCAATATCTACTGCTGGGCTTTCTTCACTATGCATAACCAAATAGCATAATAACTTGATCTTAAAAGTACTCTGTCCTTTCCATTTATTTCTTACTGCTTATCTGAAATTCTAAAACCAGTAAATATATAAATGTGACTCTCAAGCAGGATAAAATCTATTCAGAATTCATTCAAAAGATACACTGATAAATAACAGAGAATTAATGGATACTACACCATACACAGCTCAGAGAACTGGGTAATAATTACTTTCATGAATTGGATTGTACACATAAAATATAAATATAAGGGCAATAATATGTGGGTCTATGTATTTTAAAAACCAATTTATGCTTCATTTTATAGAAACAGTTTTTTGAATTTCAAGAAAAACACAATGTGTGACAAAAGTACCATTCTATATTTTTAAAAGTGTAATGATGTGTTAGACCTGCAAATAATTTTCAGCACTAGATATGATATCATTCTATACCAAAGAAAAAGATAAAAATCCTTTTTCTTTTGTATTTGTTTGCTCAATTTTGTAGCTCTGCAAAAATTGGACCCCTCCCTCTATGTACAATGCTTCTAATATAGCCAAGACTTCCCTCTTGTGGCTGGTTGATGTCAAAATATACTTCATCTTTTAAGTGACCAATTTCTGAAATTATTTCAGTAAAGAAAGTGAAAAGAACAAAATTGCATGACCTAAAAATATGTGAAATGAAACATCAATAGCATCTAAGTTGAGGTGTCTTTCTCTGAGGTGTTTGAGTTTTTTTCCTTTAAATCCTCAGTATTTTTTCTAACACTTGGTTTAGACTCTTGTCTTTTAATTAACACTGTGCGTCTACTCCTGGCTTGTATTTCCAAGGACATCACTTCATCAAAAACTCTTAAGTAACTTCTAAATCAAAATATTCCTATGTTATTCACCCTAGTTTAAAGGGAAAGATTGTAACAATGTGCTTTTAATTAATAATACTTCAAGAATACAAATAACCTGATTTTCCTGAAATCACTAGGTGGAAGTAAAACCAAGAATGAAAATTTTAACCTTTTGGTCACTATAGTCTTTGATTTAACATAAGAACTTCAGTTGTCAACAGCAAAGTGGCAAATTTGGAAAACCTACTGGGAAGTGAAAAATTGAGAACCAACTCTGATTCACTTTTCCATGCATATATTAGCTGATTAAACCCTGTGAATATATTACTTTCATCCTATAGATGAGGAAATTATTCTTTTGATAATATTCATTGTGATTTTATATTTTACACTATTTTTTATTCATTTTGTTAAACAATATTTTTTGTTTTATTCCGAAGCTTCATTCTCCATAAAAATGAAACAACATTGAGGTAAAGATGCTAATTGTGTCAAAAATTACAAAGAACAAGGTTCAGTTAGGAAAATATATCACACAGATGCTTCACCTCAAATGGAAAATATTAAAGATCCATCCCTTTTTCTGGCAATCAGCCTTATCCCATTGCAGCTGAGATGACTGTTTCTTGAATGCTGTGAAAACACCCGTCCAGAGGGAAGCAAAAATAGCAGAAGCGCAAAAGACTTGTGTTGTATGACATTCAGAAGTAGTTTGTTTTATAATGAGGGAATACAAAGCATTAAAAGATAAAACTGGATGAGCTTTGTGGTTCAGTATGTTAAGCCACAGCTTGGAACACCCATAACCCATTTCAGAATGTCTGGAATTGAGTCCACCTCCACTTTTTTTTTTTTTTTAAGATTTTTATTTATTAATTTGAGAGGTAGAGTTACAGACAGTGAGAGGGAGAGACAGAGATAAAGGTCTTCCATTTGCTGGTTCACTCCCCAGATGGCCGCAACGGCTGAAGCTGTGCTGATCCAAAGCCAGGAGCCAGGTGCTTCTTCCTGGTCTACCATGCGGGTGCAGGGGCCCAAGGACTTGGGACATCTTCTATTGATTTCCGAGGCCATAGCAGAGAGCTGGATGGGAAGAGTAGCAGCTGGGACTAGAACTGGCTCCCACATGGGATGGCGGCACCGCAGGCAGATTAACCTTCTGTGCCACAGCTCAGTTCCCCCCCACCCCCACCCATCCACTTTTGATCCATGTTCTTGTAAATGTGTGCTCTGGGAGACAGAGGTGATGACTCAAGAACTTGGCTCCCAGGTACCCACATGGGAGACCCAAATGGAGTTCCTTGTTCCTGACTTCATCCTGGGCTAGCCTCAGCTGTTGTAAGCACTTGGGAAGTGAACCAGTGGATGGAAAATATTTCTACCTGTGTGTTTGTCTATCTATCTATCTATCTATCTATCCATCTATCTATCTATATCTCTGTCACTCTGCCTTTCAAATAACAGAATTTAATTAATCAAAAATAAAATTAAAAAAACTAGAGGTTATAGGTTTGAACATTTGTATAAAACAAAACTTAGAGAAAGAAACTATCCACCAAAAAATAAAAAATAAAATAAAATTATTAACAAGCTTGTGCACATTGCTATTTCAGTGCAAAATGGAAGCCTAGTTATCATACTTTCTCTCTGATAAGGTTTAAGGAAAATCGCCATAATTGCAGAATATCTTCTCAGCAACCATTATGTCATCACCCATCACACATGTTATCAATACATGATTACCACAATTTAGAGGATGCTTTATTTAAAGAAATTGTAAAGGAAAAACAGGCATATTTTCACAGAAAAAAAATGGATTTGTTATTCTCAGAACAAAAGTATTTGATAATAATCACTACAGTAAAAAATAGTTTTGTAGTCTCTGGGTAAGTAGTTATAGATTATCATTGATTGCACCTACATTTATTTTCTTTAGAATAAACCATTTCCAATGATAAATAATTAAAGTCAATCTAGGCATATAAATATGTAAAAGAGGTCGAAAAGTGCCATTATTTAAAATGAGATTTCCCCTGTATTTTAATGAATCAGAAGTAACCTGAGAAAGATTTGTTTGCTAATGCTGAGAGATATGTGAAGTTATCACTGAACATGAAAATGTCCTTTACATTGTTAGATATGACTATCTTAGAGGTTTTGTTCTTCAGAGCTGAACATACTTTTTGAGTTTCAGATGGGTTGTGTTAGCTTTAATTCCACCAGAAATAAAGCATGAAAATGAAAACTAATACATCCGAGAAATACCATTTTTCTTAATTCAGTATCATGGAGAATCTTGCAGAAAAATATCAAGGGTTGTCAAATGCTACTAAACCAATGGAGCATATTGTATTTATGCTATGATGCATATTTCAGTTGAGAGCAGTGTTATGGTAGTAAAACATACATAGACTTGAATACAGAGGAAAAATTTGGCCATATTTTAGTAAAGGTATGCCGTTTCTCTATTCATTTCAATTGTCATAAAGTACCAACTGCATCTTACTAAACTATCTTTGGTTTAAAAAATGATACTTTTTTTAAAATTTTTTGACAGGCAGAGTGGACAGTGAGAGAGAGAGAGAGGGAGAAAGGTCTTCCTTTTACGTTGGTTCACCCTCCAATGGCCACTGTGGCCAGCACACCGCGCTGATCCGAAGCCAGGAGCCAGGTGCTTCTCCAGGTCTCCCATGTGGGTGCAGGACCCAAGCACTTGGGCCATCCTCCACTGCACTCCCGGGCCACAGCAGAGAGCTGGCCTGGAAGAGGGGCAACCGGGACAGAATCCGGTGCCCCAACCGGGACTAGAACCCCCTGTGCCGGTGCCGCAGGTGGAAGATTAGCCTATTGAGCCATGGTGCCAACAAAAAATGATACATATTTAACACATACTACAATCAAAAAGACATATTTTGCAAAATAGGTCATGTCTATTTAGGGCTTAATTAGACATGAGACTATGAATGAATTGAGTTCTTACTACGACAACAGGAACACATTAGTGATTTCAAATCACAGTTAAAAATTCTGTTGTGAAGGGGAGAAAAAGGTGTTTTTTTTAACTTTTATTTAATGAATATAAATTTCCAAAGTACGATTTATGGATTACAATGGCTTCCGCCCCATACCGTCCCTCCCACCCACAACCCTCCCCTTTCCCACTCCCTCTCCCCTTCCATTCACATCAAGATTCATTTTCGATTACCTTAATATACAGAAGATCAGCTTAGTATACATTAAGTAAGGATTTCAACAGTTTGCTCCCACACAGAAACATAAAGTGAAAAATAATAGATGATTTTTTTAAATGATGATGAAATCAGATCAGACCTATTGTCATGTTTAATCCCAGTGAGAGTCAAGTTGGGAATTGATACTTTCTTTTCTTTCTTTTTTTTTTTTTTTTTTTTTTTTTTTTACAGAGGATCAGTTTAGTATGCATTAAGTAAAGATTTCAACAGTTTGCACCCCCATAGAAACACAAAGTGAAATATATTGTTTGAGTACTCGTTATAGCATTAAATCTCAATGCACAGCACATTAAGGACAGAGATCCTACATGAGGAGTAAGTGCACAGTGACTCCTGTTGTTGACTTTACCAATTGACATTCCTGTCTATGGCATCAGTAATCTCCCTATGCTCCAGTCATGAGTTTCCAATGCTATGGAAGCCCTCTGAGTTCTCCGACTCTTATCTTGTTTAGACAAGGTCATAGTCAAAGTGGAGGTTCTCTCCTCCCTTCAAAGAAAAGTACCTCCTTCTTTGATGACCTGTTCTTTCCACTGGAATCTCACTCACAGAGATCTTTTGCCAGAGTGTCTTGGCTTTCCATGCCTGAAATACTCTCATGGGCTTTTCAGCCAGATCCGAATGCCTTTAGGGCTGATTCTGAGGCCAGAGTGCTGTTTAGGACATCCGCCATTCTATGAGTCTGCTGAGTATCTCACTTCCCATGTTGGATCACTCTCCCCTTTATTTATTCTATTGGTTAGTGTTAGCAGGTACTAGACTTATTTATGTGCTCCCTTTGACTCTTAGTCCTTTCATTATGATCAATTGTGAACTGAAATTGATCACTTGGACTAGTGAGATGGCATTGCTACATGCCACCTTGATGGGATTGAATTGGAATCCCCTGGTATGTTTCTAACTCTACCATTTGGGGCAAGTCTTTTTTTCATTGGTTTCTCACTGTTTTTGTCATGCTTGGTGACCATATTTCAAGTATTTAACATTTTTCTTTCTCATAAAGTCTTATTCACTTAGATTATCTCTGAGTCATGTACTTGGTAATTAAGCCTCCAAGTATGTGAAAGAAACATGAGTCTATTACATTCCCAATGGTTGAATCCATGTTTTGAAAAAAAACATTTTCCTTAGACCATTTCTAAGGAAAAACATACTGCATAAAATGTAAAATTATAATGGATTAAATAGGAAATCAAACAGCCAAGAAGAACAAATCAAAGATTCCTAGGCATAAATCAAATTTGAAGAAATAATAATAGCACATAATAATACATGAATGTAATATAGTATATTTTTACTTGTTTATATTTTAAAGTTTATTCAATTTTAATTTTTTGTTCATAACTCTGAGCTAAGATTTGTATCCATTTTACTGAAATTCAATTTGTGAATTGTTGTAAGCTGAGAAACAATAAGGTGCAATGCAACTCAAATTCGTGACTAATGAAATTGCAGTTGATAAGATTTTGAAGACAACTATGTGTGCCTGAGCAAGTTTATGATACCATTTTTAAAAGTCTTTAACAATACAGTATCTTTATCCTTCAAGACTATAAAGCATAAAATGACACTGAAAAATTGAAAGTGTTTACTTCACATTAAAAAAAGAACTTTCAGAAGATAGATTTGGAAGTATTGTGTTATGGAACCAATCTATTCCTTTTTTTTTCTAAATGGCTGAATAATGATCATCAGGATATGGTTCATTTACAAAGAAGCCCATGTAGGGTTAACTATCTAATAGTTATTTTGTAAGGAGGAGAGCGTCCCATCACTAGGAGTATTCAGAGCCCAATCATATTAGGAGCAGAAACTTTTTCAAACTAGAGTTTTGATGTTTATGTCCTGGGTTCAGATCATTGTTCTACCACTGAGATTGTAACTTTAAGCACTGGGGATAACAAATGTGCCTACTTCATTATGTTGTTTGGGATTAAATGAGATAAAATGAAAAAAAAATCACTGTATGCAGTAGTCTTTTTGTATATATAACAATAAGAGATTAGTAAATGTTCAGCATTAGTTCATGCATACATAAGCTCCCTTCTGTCTAGAAAATAGTTACAGACCAACTGCAATGAATTAATCAATGAGGAGCTACATAAAACATAAAGACAAATAAGACAGTCCCTGCTTTTCAGGAGCTTGTTGTTCTCAAATTAAACCAAATGCTTTCAATACGGCCTGGTATATGCGACCCAGGGACTATGAGAACACAGGGAGGCAGTCACTGGGTCCAACTGGTATTCTAAAGCTTGATCTGCAGTTGACAGGAAGCCATGCAAAGAATTCATGGCTCGTAGTTGATTTCTTGCTTTGCACCCTACATTTTGATTGGGTTTGAGTGTTTCCAAATTATTTAGGTTGACAATTTCTGTAGATGGATAATCTCATCATTATTTGCTTCATATGTGTTTCAGTCAGAAAGTAGCTTTGTGCTTAATAATGGTTTCAAATTTTCTACACAAAAAAACTAGAAATGAGGCTGAAAGGGAGGACTACAATATTCATCTGAAAGCTGTATTTGGACAGCATGCACATCAATTCTTATATTATGATGTCTTTTTTATCCAGATGCTTTGGGGAGAACTGAGAGAAAAAAGGAATCAAAACCCCCAGAAGCCATGCTTTGGTGCCAGTACTGGCTGGGTTCTTTAAATACAACTTAGTCTCTCCTTT
This sequence comes from Oryctolagus cuniculus, assembly GCF_051225735.1. Classification (NCBI taxonomy): domain Eukaryota; kingdom Metazoa; phylum Chordata; class Mammalia; order Lagomorpha; family Leporidae; genus Oryctolagus; species Oryctolagus cuniculus. Next base: position 54,068,076 of record NC_142875.1, on the reverse strand, counting down.
TTTTATATGTTGAAAAAATATTTTATTAGAACTTGAGATTTGAAAAGATATAATTTTGACAAGACTACTTTTCTTTCAGTATAGTACATACAGTTTGTCTTTAATGTCATAAAGTATTCCCTCTGTTGAACTATTGCCACTCTCTCCATTTGTCAGAATCTTTTGCATTCTTCATACACTGCCTAAATACTAGGACAGTTTCAGTGTGGTCTGAGTGTCTCCAAGGGCCCATTGTGATTGGAAACTTGATCTCCTGAGTGGCAGTATAGGGAAGTGCAAGAGAATCTTTAACAAATGGGTCCCAGTGGAAGGTCATTAGGTTATTGGGTTTGTGTTCTTGGAAGGTAGCTCTCATGGAATTCTTTTGTAGTCCTCACAAGAAGATTAAAAAAAAAAAAAAGGATCCTGAATTTTGATAATTCCTTTTTAGTTTTTATGATACACACATTTGAGAAAGCTTTATCAAAAGCAAGACTAAAACAGAGAATATTGGCTACTGAGTTACAATCTAGCAATTGTAACTCAATTGATTCCTAGTGCATAGTATAACCACTGTCACAGCCTGTCTTCCTTTCTAAGCTTCCTGGCTACATGTGATCCTTTGCAACACATGTTTCACCACCCACCAACAACCACCCTCCATGAGATCCTCTTCTGAGCTGAGTCAAGTCGGAGATTATACTCATAAACTTCCAAAACTATGAGCCAAATCAACCTCTTTTTCTTTATAACTCTCCTGTATCAGCTATTTCATGGCAGTGATGTGATAACAGTGATATAAAGATGACTAGCAAAAATTACAGCCTGTGATTCTTCTGAATAAATGGATTTCTTCTTTTATGAGACACCAAACAATACCATTCTTATGTTCTATCACAATTTTTATTTTTAATATAGTTGTTTTGTAGTTTTATCATTTTTTTCTTAATCTTATTGATTTATGAGTCATTCGCAACCCTAAAATTGTACTTTTCTGTCAGTAGGCATGCCACAAACATTTCCTAAATAGTGAAATTGAATAGTCCTTGCTTATCTCAGTCTAATAGTAAAAGAGGTAAAGAAGTAGCTATAGCAAATATTAATAATTTTAAGGTAATTCTAGTTTTAAAACCCTTACAATATAATCTGAGTTCAAATACTGTGGCTCCTAAAAATGACTTGCTTTATGTTTCCATCAAAGTCCTTTGTTATATAATTGCTAAATTGTAACTCAGTAGCCAATATTCTGTTTTAGTCTTGCTTTTGATAAAGCTTTCTGAAATGTGTGTATCATAAAAACTAAAAAGGAATTATCAAAATCATAGATAACAAGCAAAAGCTTATCACTGCTGCATGATTTTGAGCCAACATTTCATTATGTTAAGGTTTCCATAGCATTCTAATATATTAGGGATGATCATTCTTTTTCTTAGGATAGTTATATCTCCCAGAAATCATGTACAAATTTTAAAATTAGAAAATAAATATAAAAGATAAGTGAAATAAAGATGTCTAAATCATTAAAAATGGTTTGCAACAACTGTGTAAAAGTCCATCGCCCCTATGGAACATTTCCAAGCAATTGATTTCTATTCATAATTCCTTTGGAGAATATCTATAACTATGATGTGAGCTTGCGTAATTTCATAATTTTAGCTGGACAAAGAAAAAAGTAATTACTATAGAATGCTATAGAATTTTTTAAAACATCTATTTTCCCAAAGCAAATAATCACATCATCATTTCTTGCTTTCATCATGTCTTCCCTGAGCTACTTTCTTGATTTTTTAATTCTCATTCTATTTTAATTTGGAGATATTTACCTAAAGCAGCATGTATTTAAATGAGTTGCATGAAACAGTAATTCTATAGTATATGATATAATAATATAGACCTCTTTTATAAGCCTAAAATATATTACATAATCCATTGCTTTCCTTAGAAACTCAATATTTATTGGAATGTTACTTATACTTTAATATATACCAGCATATTAAAATTGCATGAGATCATACAGTAAGAAAATTTGTTTATTTTGGTTAGCTATCAGTTTTCAAACTTTCACTATATCACTCTCATTAGAAACAGTGGTTACACTATGTACTATGAATCATATTAAACACTCTATTGGCATTATATTATTTAACCATCAGAATGACTATAGGTGGTACATGCTATTTTTACCTAAGTTTGCAGATGAAGAAATCAAAACATTTTAAAATTAAAAATTTACTGAATTTGATAAAACTGATAAGAATCAGGACTGGTCCATTCAATCTTCTTCACACCATGTTTCTCTATCTAAATACAACTACATACTTTATGTGTATTTATATCAAGATCTTTAGAACTGAGAAAAAAGGGGAGTCTGACAAGGGTGATAGAGATGCTATTTATTTCAAATCATGTTCATGATTTGAAAAATATTATTTGAAGTAAATGCATGAGAGTAAATAAAAAGAATGATCCAAAAGAACTCAAAGTTTTTTATCTATCCTGATACATAATTATCTGGACTAAAGCAAGACTTTTTAATAAGAAGTTCACCTGAAGTCTTCTCTTATCTGCTTGAATATCTGATTCCTTAATACTTTTATTAATCTCTACCTAATGATTTGATATCTTGTTTACAATTCAGAATTACAAAGTGCTGAGTAATGTTTCAATTGAAGGTCAGTCTTCTCTCACACTCTGGTTTAATAATTATCATTTCCATGAGATTAATTTAAAGATAATTAAGCTCTACAATTAAACAGAGAAAAGCATTGATAATATATAATTCATTTACATGATAAATGACTCAATTTTAGAAAACTTAGATGTAGTTAACTTCAGTAAACTCTTACTCTGTGTCAGACACTATATCAGACACAGGGATCCTGTCTTCAAAACACCAGGAATCTGGCTGGGGGAAGTCACATAAGAAAGCTCTACTAAAATATCGTAGCACCATGAGTGATAAATTGAATGAGGTATGCATAAAGAATATGGGGACCATGGGAAAAACTACAAGAAAGGAGGTGCCTCTCTGGTTTTCACAAAATGAATAAGTTAAACAGGAGAAGAATATGATGACAGAATGTGGTCTCACCAGAAAGAATGCTATACAATAATTATAACTTTGAGTGAGAAAGAGCAGACTCTTTGTGTGTGTGTGTGTGTGTGCGCGCTGATGTGTTAGGATAAGGAATTCATAATTCTTAAGTTATAAAATGTGAACTATGCAACCAGCTTACCAGGGACTGGAGAAGTAGTCATAGATCAAGCCATGCGAGCCTTACTTTATTGTGCAAGAAACTTGTGAAATCTACTGGCTAATGTTAAGAAGAGAACTAACATGGCTTGACTGCATTTTGAATACATGATAATGTCTTAATTTGAGGAGTAGATTTTCATAAAACATAAAAGGGGATGAGATCAAGCTGGAAATTATAGTGACTATTGAGGTGAGTGAAAACGAGGGCTTGAATTTCAACAGTGATGGTAAACATGGAGAGAAGTAGCATTTAGGAGATACAATTGAGAGTTGAGAGTTACATTATATGTGTGTGGGGGATGATATTATGAAATAAAGTTTTTGTCTCCCCAAAATTCAAATATTGAAACCTAATCCTCTAGTGTAATGAATTTCGGAGGTGTGGTCTATGGGAGGTAATTAGGCTTATGTTAGGTAATGAGAGCAGGGATTTATGATGGGGTGTGTTCTTAGAAGCAAGGAAGATTCTAGAACTCTTGTATTCCCATCCCTCCTCTCCATTGATAACACATCAGACAGACACCATGTAGCAGCCAGGAAGAGGAACCGTAAAAGCAATTTAATCTGCAGATATCTTGATCTTGGACTCCCAGACTGTAGAACTGTGAGAAATAAGTTTAAGCCACCCATATTTGATATTTTGTCTGGGTAGTCCAAGTTAAGACACACTTACTTAGAGTAGAAGTTGTCAAGATTCACTCTCGCTTTTCTAGTTTGTGTGAAGAGTTAAATTTTGGAGACACAAGTAAAATGGAGAAAACAGAGAGGATTATATTTGGAGGAAAGAGTTTCATTTTCAGCATAATGAATTTGAGGCAGAGATGTCATATAAGCAACTTCATATGTGTAGGATGTGAAAAAAGGAAAAACCGAGCAGCAAAAGCTTTTGTATGATATAAGTATATGTAGATATATCTTAAACAACCACAAACAGTAATTTCTTCACTGTGTATCATATAAATGAACATAAGAGAAAAAAATAACTAAGTCAACTAAAAAGTATGTAAATATTTTTTGCATATTCAGCCTCCTCTTCTCCTGAACTTTGCCTTCCCTTTGTGGCACTTTGTTTACCTAAGGGATAAATCTTTTTAGTGAAGCTGTCATTGAATGCAATTAAGAAACCAGTTAAAGGATTGTATGCTAGCTTCTCAGTAGTAACTGGGAAAGCAGTGAGAAAACCATCTGCAGACATCTAGTAAATTTTCAAAGTGCAGGAGTCATAACTCTGTATTGCAAGAGAATACAACCCAAACTCAGGATAATTGAAGAAAAAAAGAAATTGACTCAAATTACTGAAACATCCAGGTGTTTCCAGTTAAGAAAATGCTTGATCCAGGTTCTCCAACAATATCAAGACTCAAACACGATCCCTAGTCTCTGGACTACTTCTCCCTAAAGAATTTATTATTCATGCTACTTTTTTGCATGAGTCCCCACAGCTGCCTATTGAAATCGCCTTAAGAATTCTAGTGGGAGGGCTGATGTTGTGGCATAGTGGGTCAAGCTGCCACCTGCAATGCTGGCATCCCATATTTACCGAAGTTGGAGTCCCAGCTATTCTACTTCTGACTCAGTTCCCTGCTAATTTGTCTGGAAAGCAATGGAAGATGGCTCAAGTACTTAGGCCCCTTTGGGAAACCCAAAGAAAGCTCTTGATTCCTGGTTTTGGACCAGCCAAGCTCCAGTCATTGCAGATATTTGGGGAGTGAATCAGTGGATAGATCTCCCTCCCTCTCTCTGCTTTTTCTTCTCTCTCTTTAATTCTGACTTTCAAATAAATAAGTAAATCTTAAAAAATAATTATAGCAGGAAACATATCTTTCACTTCGAAAGAAAGTACCAAAATTGAGCTCATTGGCCGGGCTTTGGATGTGTGTTTATTTCTAAACTATTGTGTCCAGTGTGGATGGAATGTGTTGATTGGCTCAGCCTGGATCATTTTTCCATAGAAAGAGAATGGACACAGAACAGCTTAAATTAGGAGAAGCTTCCCAACAGGAAGTCCATGAAGGAAGAATGGATACTTGGTTGACAAAATCAACAGCTGTCCACTACAGAGTCTCATCACAAAAATAATCAGGGTAGAAGAAAGAGCATGTGTGCCTTTGTGTTGAGTCTATAATTATATGCAGATGTAAGTGTAATGAGAAAAAGCTGAAGCATGCTACTTCCCCTGGGGACTGTTTAATTTCAGAATCCTCCTTCAACCCCACCAGAATAAAAAATAAATCAATAAAAAAGGCAAAACAAACAAACAAAAAAAATAGAGTAGCTCTCCATAGTGTCCCTGGCTTCTAATAATCATATCAAATTCTGAGAAGTAATCCCTGAGTTACTTCAATCCTGTCCTTTCCTCTTAATGTTCTAATATCTCACTGTGAAGTTACATATCCAAGCAAATAGGGCCCTATCCAATTTAACATCTGAGAAACTTGAAATAACTTCTTTTCTCTTCGCTTACTTCCAAAACATTTGACATATCACAAGGAAATTTACAAATGGCAGTTCATCAAAAGTGTAGGATTACAGGTCAGGGACCATAATATGATCAAGACAATACTACATTTAAAGTCTTTTTTACTGTTGTCTTTCCAGTCAACCAATCCATATTTCCACTCTTTCCTTTATTTTATTGTTGTCTACATTCTTCTCCCTTGAAATTAACACAATGACAGTTACCAATCAGGCACAATTCAATGTGAATGGCTCTCAAGACAGGCAGTCTTGATATATGCCCCTTTGTAAATTGTAGGCTAGAGAGATTTTGGAGCTGATACCCTGTTTAGAATTGGAAAAACTATAACTATACTGATATTTATTACATTTTAGTGCAGACATATTTCAGTTAAATATTATGCCAGATATGTCCTCAGTATCTGATTACTCTATAAAATATAAAACTTATCAAATTATTTCTCTTGTTAAACTTAAAAATTCCAAACGTTTTAATTTTAGGCAGTATCTTTTTAAGGCAAAAAAGGGCATGTATTTCCCTAAGCAGTGTTCAATATTTTCACATAACTGATTCATAAATCAGCAACCATGTAGCACATATTGGGTACTCAGTGAACATGTATTTTTAAATACTTATGCTTAGTAAAATTAGAGTTAATGTACCAAATAAAGGCAAATGTTTCATGCTTTATCTGGTATTTGCCTAGCATCTAGTGCAGCGTCTAACACATAGTAGGCTTTCCAAAATTGTTTGCTGAGTGATTCAGTAAAAGACAATTCTGAGTGTCTAAAATTCACAGATAGAAACTGCAAGTAAAATAACTGTCACAGGGGTGCTTGACAAGAAAACAAAACAAAAACAGAAAAGAAAGAAAGGAAAAATCACCATGCTGAGATTCAGCAATCCCCATCTCAATTAATAATCAAGGTTCCATAATATGAGAGCAAAAATTTTTGAGAGAGAAACTAGATTGCTTCCTGAGAGCCTCTGTAATGCTAATAGAATCTTTAGACTCCATTGTGGCCTGATGATTCACTGGCAAAAAGCAAGCACACTTTTTTTTTTTTTTTTTTTTTTTTTTTTTTTTTTGGCTTTCATTATCAGCCCATTTCGGGCCTGATTTACTTTAGATGATTTAGACTCTGCTGCACCTGAACTGCGACTTTCCGTAGCAGAAAAGTGAATGAGGGATGAACAAAAGACAAAGGGGAAGAGGAAAATAAGAAGGAAGAAACCTCAAGAGACTAAAATTAAAAACAGTCTTAGCATTCAGACCAAACTATGTTTAAGACCGAAATTTTAGGCTTTGTATGGCTTCTCCCCATGCTCTACCATGTGAAAAATTTCTATTGTTTTGCATCCACAGCACATCACTTTATGATGTGTGAAGCAAAACCTCTTTAGTTTGGTTTGATTTCCTTCTCTTTTTATTTACTTATATAAAGGGACCAGGTTTCATGTATTTCATATATACAATTTCCAGAACATAATGCTACTTCCTACCTTCCCTCCTCCTTCCTTTTTTATTTTTCTTTGAATCTTTGTGATGACATGCTTTCAATTTTCTTTATAATCACAAGCCTAATCCTCCACTATAGAAAGAACTCAACAACTAGTAAGTAGAAAGATCACTGTTCCTTAGGAGTATAGACAAGGGCTATAAACAATTGTCAAATCTCAAGATGTCAATTTCACCCATATTCATTACTGTATTTTGTACTTTACATATTGGTTACCACAAATTAGAGAAAACATATGACATTTGCATTTTGGCGATAAGCTTATTTCACTAAGCATAACAGTCTCCAATTGCATCCATTTTATTGAGGAAAATAGGATTTCATTGTTTTCTATGGCTGAGTAGTATTCCACCATTTATATATACCACAATTAGCACAATTTCTTTACCCTGTCATCAGTTGATGGACATTTGGGTTGATTCCACATCTTAGTTATTGTGAATTCGACTACTATAAAAGGGGGTACAGATATGCTGATTTCATTTCTTTTGGTAAAGTCACAGGACGGGACAGCTGGGTCATACAGTAGATGTCTTTTCAGAAACTGCCTATAGCAAACAACCAGTTAGGAGCTCCAGCTACTACAGTGCTCCTTTTGGTCCTCTTCACTGCAGCCATTCATTATAGCAACAGCTTCCATGTATCAGTCTGAGCCATAAGGACATCTCTTACTCATCACTGCATACCTTCAATAATTTTTAAAATAATTTTAAATCACTTCAGGGTCCAGGAAATTTAAAGAGAAAGCACAAGCCGAATGTCTTTTGCACTAGATAGCTGCTACCTGTGTGACTGCCACTGAGCATCAAGAAAGATTTCAACGGCCTGTGGTCAATATGTAAATTGGGAAACAGCCACAAACATATCTTGCCAATAAAACTGAAGTTAATTTATTACCCAATGATAAGACTAACTGTGGACTAGAGCAGATAGCCTAAATAAATGCAAACACTATACACAAGAAGTAAAAATGGAAACCCCATTTTGATTTATGTTGACATCGTTTATTTATTTTATGGTTTCTCTTTTGAGAAAACTAAATCTATGATACTATGCACAAAATGATGAGATTATTTTCTGGTGGATCCAATTGTATAAGTTTATTTGTAAATAATATAATCACTTGTGTCAATGAAATGAAGATTTTAAAATTTGTTAATACAATAGCACTGTTTAGATTCAAAAAACGTTGCACTGAATTTCTAGTTTGAAAATCTTAATGGTGTTGCCCCCTCAGTGAATCCTGCCCCCATCATATTTTACCTTGATTCTCTAGCCTACTTATGTGAATCTACTGTCTATATGGAGCATTTTGTTGTATGAAAGATTTCTGGCATTGTAATAATGAAACCTACCTTTCACTTAAACATCCTCCATGAAAAAAAGAACACCCCAAATCTCCATAAAATATTAATTTTAACAGGACTCACGATCAGCCTTAACTGATCAAATTTGAGAGAAGGCTACATTTTAACCTCCATCAGAAAGCAGTGATTTCCTTTAATGCACTAGATTTTATGAATTGAAGCTTCTTACCTGGCCTTCCAACACATTAGCATATTTGATTGTTGGTTAGTAAACATAAGCAGCCTAATGAGTTCTTATAAAATGATTTTTAAGAGTCTCCACGGAGTCCCTTTGGCTTATGTATATTCATAAAAAAATGGACTCACCAAAAAAAAAAAAAAAATACCAACCATAAGGTAGTTAAAAGCCAGCAGTGCCACCACTTTGTCTAGTAATAAGTGGAAGAGAAGAAAATGTGATATTCCTTATTTTGATTATTATGATTTTTCATCCTGCACTTTTAAATGTACAATAAAACTGCATTATATAATCTGCAAAATAAAATTAGTCTTTGAAGGAAGACTTGCGATGCAATGCTTGTTGATACTTTTAGTCTTATCAGGGCCAAAGAAGTTGCCGTATTACACTTGCCCAGGTTGTCACAGGTGACAATGAAATGGAGTTCATGAGTAGGTCATAGAGTGGTGAGAGGATTAATAGTATTCATATGGAAAATAAATGCTGTATTGATTATTTGAATGTGAAATTTGTGATTTTTTTTGACTTTGAGTTACTTTTGAGGCAATTTCTGAAACCTGCATCAGAACTTAAAAGTTAGGAAGTAAGCTTAGAAATAAATACAAACCCCAGCATGAATACAGTTAGTGTCAGCTCAGGGTGTTACATCAAATTCTAGAACATATCAAGAACTAGTCAAATACAGTTAAGGCCCCCAAAATTAACACAATCAAGACTCATGAGTTAGTACTGTGGTACTGAGGTTAAAATGCAAATTTAGCCCTGAAATATATAAAGAAGATGAAAGAATTTAAGGCACATGAGGACACCTCTTCATACTGCAATAAACAGAAAAGTGGAAAACGTGCTAATTGGTTGGAAGAACCAAAAGAATAACAACAAGACAAGGCAAGATTTTAGTAATCCAGAATACCAGGTAGTCTTTCAACCCTAAGCTTGAGTAAAGTTGCTATTAAGACTCTCAGAAAGGATAGCCCTTATTGTATTAAAACTGAATTTGTAAGCTCTATAAGCATATCAAGACAGAGGAAGTACACAATTTATATCTACTCCTATTTTAAGGGAGCTGGATGAATTAGCTACATCATCTTTGCCAAATGGGTTTATATTTTTCACTAAGCCTAAAACAATCCTCTGGTGTTGACAAGGTACACCTGGGATCTCAGTTCTTTCTTGGACTATATGAGTGATCATGAATGTAGTTCTGGGACTGTGTATCTTCATCCATGTCTTAGGAAAAAAAAGATATATTCTTGCTTAGGGTGATTGCAATGATAATCAAAAGCACAAAACTTTATTGAATATTAATAAAAATAGTTGGCAGTCAGGCTCAGGATGAACCTGCCTAAACCCTTTTTCAGGGTCTGTGGTTTGCAAGTTGTAGAGCCAGAGATTAGATATTATCCTCTTCTAAGCCATAGCTTCCTGATCAGTAAAAGGGGGATAATAATATTACTTACCTCATAGAATTGTTCTCAGAATTAAGTGAATTTATTTAAGTAAAGAATTTGGTGACTGTCAGTGCTATTTACCCATTTGCCATTAAAAACAGTAGGAGATGGGGAGACCGACAGAGTCCTTACACAACAAAAATACTTTTTAGTACACTTTAATCACACATTCTGGTTGGTGGGAAAGAGCTTGAAGAAAATGATTCAGCAAAGCAAAATTAAAAATACTCTTCCAGGGTCCGGCTCTGTGGCATAGCAGTTAAAACTGCCACCTGCAGTGTTGGCATTCCATATGGGCACCCATTTGAGTCCTGGTTGGTCCACTCCTGATCTAGCTCTCTGCTATGGCCTGGGAAAGCAGTGGAAGGTGGCCCAAGTCCTTGGGACCCTGCAACCACATGGGAGACCTGGAAGAAGCTCCCTGGCTCCTGGCTTTGGAATGGTGCAGCTCTGGCCATTGTGGCCAACTGGGGAGTGAACCAGCAGATGAAAAACCATACTCTCTCTGCCTCTCCTTCTCTCTCTGTGTAACTCTGACTTTCAAATAAATAAATCTTAAAAAAACACTCTTCCAAAAGTTAAGGCAATCATCAAAATTTCATCAACATTTCATTACTCAAAACTGCCAATTTATTGTTACAATGCCCCATAATGATGGCAGTCATTATGTTTTACTGAGAAAAATTATATCAAATACTTTCCCTAGGATATATAATATATAGTTATTAACAAAGAATACACACACACACACACACACACACACATATACTCACATTCCAAGGATCTTCAAAAATACGAGGGATCTTCATGGAAAATACCTGTTGTGCAAAAAACTAAGAGGGCTGGCATTTGTGGTGAAATGGGTTAAGCTGCTGCCTGTGATGGGCACCACTTTGAGTTCCAGCTGCTGTGCTTCCAGTCTAGCTCCCTGCTAATGCACCTGAGAGAGCAGTGGAAAATGACCCAAGGACTTGGCCTCCTGCACCCATGCGTGAGACCTAGAAGCAGCTCCTGGTTTCTGGCTTCAGCCTTGCCCAGCCCTAGCTGTAGTGGCTATTTGGGATGTGAACCAGTGGATAAAAGCCACCCCCCTCTGTCTCTACCACTCTCTCTCTGTAATTCTGCCTATCAAATAAATAAAATAAATCTTTAGAATAAATGCATAATAATAAAGAAAAAAACTAAGCATGGATTTTTAAAAACTGTTTCAGAAAAATAAACTTATTTTTTTATTTTTTTATTTTTTTTATTTTTTTTTAAACTTTTATTTAATGCATATAAATTTCCAAAGTACGACTTATGGATTACAATGGCTTCCCTCCCATACCGTCCCTCCCACCCACAACCCTCCCCTTTCCCCCTCCCTCTCCCCTTCCATTCACATCAAGATTCATTTTTGATTATCTTAATATACAGAAGATCAGCTTAGTATACATCAAGTATGGATTTTAACAGTTTGCTCCCACACAGAAACATAAAGTGAAAAATAATAGATGATTTTTTTTAAATGATGATGAAATCAGAGCAGACCTATTGTCATGTTTAATCCCAGTGAGAGTCAAGTTGGGAATTGATAATTTCTTTCTTTTTTTTTTTTTTTTTTTTTTTTACCTAGGATCAATTTAGTATGCATTAAGTAAGGATTTCAACAGTTTGCACCCCCATAGAAACACAAAGTGAAATATATTGTTTGAGTACTCATTATAGCATTAAATCTCAATGTACAGCACATTAAGGATAGAGATCCTACATGAGGAGTAAGTGCACAGTGACTCCTGTTGTTGACTTTACCAATTGACACTCCTGTCTATGGCATCAGTAATCTCCCTATGCTCCAGTCATGAGTTTCCAAGGCTATGGAAGCCCTCTGAGTTCTCCGACTCTTATCTTGTTTAGACAAGGTCATAGTCAAAGTGGAGGTTCTCTCCTCCCTTCAGAGAAAGGTACCTCCTTCTTTGATGACCTGTTCTTTCCACTGGGATCTCACTCGCAGAGATCTTTTGCCAGAGCGTCTTGGCTTTCCATGCCTGAAATACTCTTGTGAGCTTTTCAGCCAGCTCTGAATGCCTTTAGGGCTGATTCTGAGGCCAGAGTGCTATTTAGGACATCTGCCATTCTATGAGTCTGCTGAGTATCTCACTTCCCATGTTGGATCACACTCCCCTTTATTTACTCCATCGGTTAGCGTTAGCAGGTACTAGACTTGTATATGTGCTCCCTTTGACTCCCAGTCCCTCCACCATGACCAACTGTGAACTGAAACTGATCACCTGGAACAGTGAGATGGCATTGGTACATGCCACCTCGATGGGATTGAATTGGAATCCCTGGTATGCTTCCAACTCCACCACTTGGGGCCAGTCAGCCTGAGCATGTCCCAAATTATACATCTCTTCCCTCTCCCATTCCCACCACCATGTTCAACAGGGATCACATTTCAGTTAATTTTCAACACTTAAGAATAACTGTGCATCAATTACAGATCTGAACCAGTCATATTAAGTAGAACAGATAAAAAAAACTACTAAGAGGGATAATGTATTAAGTTGTTCATTAACAGTCAGGGCTATGCTGATCAAGCCACCGTTTCCCATAGTGTCCACCTCACTCCAACAGGTTTCCCTCTTGGTGTTCAGTCAGTCGTCACCGATCAGGGAGAACATATGGTATTTGTCCCTTTGGGACTGGCTTATTTCACTCAGCATGATGTGTTACAGATTCCTCCATTTTGTTGCAAATGACTGGATTACGTTGTTTCTTACTGCGGTATAGTATTCTAAAGAGTACATATCTCATAATTTCTTTATCCAGTCTATCGTTGATGGGCATTTAGGTTGGTTCCAGGTCTTAGCTATTGTGAATTGAGCTGCAATAAACATTAGGCTGCAGACCTCTTTTTTGTTTGCCAATTTAAATTCCTTTGGGTAAATTCCAAGGAGTGGGATGGCTGGGTCGAACGGTAGGGTTATCTTCAGGTTTCTGAGGGATCTCCAGACTGACTTCCATAGTGGCTTGACCAGTTTGCATTCCCACCAACAGTGGGTTAGTGTCCCTTTTTCCCCACATCCTCGCCAGCATCTGTTGTTGGTAGATTTCTGCATGTGAGCCATTCTAACCGGGGTGAGGTGAAACCTCATTGTGGTTTTGATTTGCATTTCCCTCATTGCCAATGACCTTGAACATTTTTTCATGTGCCTCTTGGCCATGTGGATTTCCTCTTTTGAAAAATGTCTATTGAGGTCCTTGGCCCATCTCTTAAGTGGGTTGTTGGTTTTGTTTTTGTGGAGTTTCTTGATCTCTTTGTAGAATCTGGTTATTAACCCTTTATCTGTTGCATAGTTTGCAAATATTTTCTCCCATTCTGTCAGTTGTCTCTTCACTCTCCTGACTGTTTCTTTTGCAGTACAGAAACTTCTCAATTTGATGCAATCCCAATAGTTGATTTTGGCTTTGACTGCCTGTGCCTCCCGGGTCTTTTCCAGAAATTCTTTGCCTGTGCCAATATCTTGAAGGGTTTCTCCAATGTTCTCTAGTAACTTGATGGTGTCAGGTCGTAGATTTAGGTCTTTAATCCATGTTGAGTGGATTTTTGTGTAAGGTGTAAGGTAGGGGTCTTGCTTCATGATTCTGCACGTGGAAATCCAATTTTCCCAGCACCATTTATTGAATAGACTGTCCTTGCTCCAGGAATTAGTTTTAGATCCTTGATCAAATATAAGTTGGCTGTAGATGTTTGGGTTGATTTCTCTCAAGAGAGAAACGTCAGAATACTCTCAGAGGATCTCCAATCAGACTCACAGCTGACTTCTCATCAGAAACTCTAAAAGCTAGGAGGGAATGGCGAGATATAGCCCAGGTACTAAGAAAGAACAACTGCCAGCCCAGAATATTATATCCTGCAAAGCTATCATTTGTGAATGAAGGTGAAATAAAGACTTTTCATTGCAAACAGAAATTGAAAGAATTTGTTGCCACTCGTCCAGCCCTGCAAAAGATGCTTAAAGATGTGTTACACACAGAAACACAGAAACACGGTCATCAATATGAAAGAAGGTAAAGGAAGGAAACCAAGGAAAGAAACCTCACAGCAAAAGATCACAGGGAATTCAAAGCATATATTAGAACTTATCTTTGGCAAATGGCAGGGCAAAGTTACCACTTATCATTAGTCACTTTGAACGTGAATGGCCTGAACTGTCCAGTTAAAAGACACCGATTGGCTGATTGGGTTAAGGAACAAAACCCATCTATTTGCTGCTTACAAGAAACTCATCATTCCAACAAAGATCCATATAGACTGAAAGTGAAAGGCTGGAAAAAGATATACCATGCCAACAGAAATGAAAAAAGAGCGGGCGTAGCCATCTTAATATCGGACAACATAAGCTTTACCACAAAAACTGTTAAGAGAGACAAAGAGGGACACTATATCATGATTAAGGGATCAATTCAACAGGAAGATATAACAATTATCAATGTATATGCACCTAACTACAGGGCACCAGTTTAACTAAAAGATTTATTAACGGACTTAAAGGAAGACTTAGACCCCAATACAGTAGTACTGGGGGACTTCAATACTCCACTCTCAGAAATAGACAGATCATCCGGTCAGAAGATCAACAAGGATACAGTAGATTTAAACGACACTATAGCCCAAATGGATCTAACAGATATATACAGAACTTTCAATCCTACAGCTAAAGATTTTACATTCTTCTCAGCAGTACATGGAAGCTTCTCTAGGATTGACCACATACTAGGCCATAAAGCAAGTCTCAGCAAATTCAAAAGAATTAGAATCATACCATGCAGCTTCTCAGACCATAAAGGAATGAAGTTGGAAATTAGCAACTCAGGAATCCCTAGAGCATACGCAAACACATGGAGATTGAACAACATGCTCCTGAATGAACAATGGGTCATAGAAGAAATCAAAAGAGAAATCAAAAACTTTCTGGAAGTAAATGAGGATAACAGCACAACATACCAAAACTTATGGGACGCAGCAAAAGCAGTGTTAAGAGGAAAGTTTATATCAATAGGTGCCTACATCAAGAAATTGGAAAGACACCAAATAGATGAGCTTTCAATTCACCTCAAGGATCTAGAAAACCTACAGCAAACCAGACCCAAATCTAGTAGGAGAAGAGAAATAATTAAAATCAGAGAAGAAATCAACAGGATTGAATCAAGAAAAACATTACAAAAAATCAGCCAAACGAAGAGCTGGTTTTTTGAAAAAATAAACAAAATTGACACCCCATTGGCCCAACTAACTAAAAAAAGAAGAGAAAAGACCCAAATCAATAAAATCAGAGATGAAAAAGGAAATGTAACAACAGACACCACAGAAATAAAAAGAATCATCAGAAATTACTACAAGGACTTGTATGCCAGCAAACAGGGAAACCTATCAGAAATGGATAGATTCCTGGAAACATGCAACCTGCCTAAATTGAACCAGGAAGACATCTAAAACCTAAACAGACCCATAACTGAGACAGAAATTGAAACAGTAATAAAGGCCCTCCCAACAAAGAAAAGCCCAGGACCAGATGGATTCACTGCTGAATTCTACCAGACATTTAAAGAAGAACTAACTCCAATTCTTCTCAAACTATTCAGAACAATCGAAGAAGAGGGAGTTCCCCCAAATTCTTTCTATGAAGCCAGCATCACCTTAATTCCTAAGCCAGAGAAATATGCAGCACTGAAAGAGAATTACAGACCAATATCCCTGATGAACATAGATGCAAAAATCCTCAATAAAATTCTCGCCAATAGAATGCAACAACACATCAGAAAGATCATCCACCCAGACCAAGTGGGATTTATCCCTGGTATGCAGGGATGGTTTAATGTGTTCAAAACAATCAATGTGATACACCACATTAACAGACTGCAGAAGAAAAACCATATGATTATCTCAATAGACGCCGAGAAAGCATTTGATAAAATACAACACCCGTTCATGATGAAAACTCTAAGCAAACTGGGTTTGGAAGGAACATTCCTCAATACAATCAAAGCAATCTATGAAAAACCCACAGCCAACATCCTATTGAATGGGGAAAAGTTGGAAGCATTTCCACTGAGATCTGGAACCAGACAGGGATGCCCACTCTCACCACTGCTATTCAATATAGTTCTGGAGGTTCTAGCCAGAGCTATTAGGCAAGAAAAAGAAATTAAAGGGATACAAATTGGGAAGGAAGAACTCAAACTATCCCTCTTTGCAGATGATATGATTCTTTATTTAGCGGACCCAAAGAACTCTACTAAGAGACTATTGGAACTCATAGAAGAGTTTGGCAAAGTAGCAGGGTATAAAATCAATGCACAAAAATCAACAGCCTTTGTATACACAGACAATGCCATGGCTGAGGAAGAACTTCTAAGATCAATCCCATTCACAATAGCTACAAAAACAATCAAATACCTTGGAATAAACTTAACCAAAGACGTTAAAGATCTCTACGATGAAAATTACAAAACCTTAAAGAAAGAAATAGAAGAGGATACCAAGAAATGGAAAAATCTTCCATGCTCATGGATTGGAAGAATCAATATCATCAAAATGTCCATTCTCCCAAAAGCAATTTACAGATTCAATGCAATACCAATCAAGATACCGAAGACCTTCTTCTCAGATCTGGAAAAAATGGTGCTGAAATTTATATGGAGGCACAAGAGACCTCGAATAGCTAAAGCAATCTTGTACAACAAAAACAAAGCCGGAGGCATCAAAATAAACTTATTTTTTATTTGTATTTTCTACAAATTTTTTGAAGGACCCCTGACAGTAGACTCCTCTTATGACATTCCATGACCCTCAGTGGATGTCAAAGATAGTACCAAATCCTATGCATACCATGATGTTTCATACCTACAAGAAAGTTTAATTTATAAATTTGGCATAGTAATAGATTAACAACAATAAAGAGTAACAAAATGGAACAATTATGGCAACATAACATCATAAGAGTTATGAGAATGTGGGTTCTGTGTCTCTCCCAAAATAAATACTGTACCTACCTTTCTTCTAATGATATGAGACCATACTTAAACACTTTATGGGTTCTCTTTGGCATATCTGAATTGACAGAATCATTATTCATTTGCTTTCTTGGACACTATTCAATAAAACAAGGATTACCTGGACACAAGTAGTGTGATTCTGCTGCAGCCAACCTGGTAACTGAGAGAACTGCTAAGTGACTAATGGGCACGTGGCATGTATAACATGGATACACTGGGCAGAGATGATTCAGATCCTGGGACCACTGAGCAGGCAGTGCAAGAAACAATTGATCGTTTCACTCAGAACAGCACAAAATTAAAACTTATTGTATATTTCCAGAATTTTCAATTTTAGATTTTCAGAATGTAGTTGATTGTGGTAACTGAAACTGAGAAAAGGAAATCCACAAAGAAAACTAGTGTATAGCTTTAGAGTAACTATTTGACCTCGGAAATCTTGCTACATCTTTTTCAATAAAATCCAAAAGGTAGTTGACTAGAAAGATAATAAATAAATGGGCAAGTAGTTAGAGGTAAAAGATGATTGAAAATTCTGGATTGATTTCCATTTTTGGCTTAAGGATTACTTGACAATGTATCCAGATAATCAAAATAACTTTTTTTTTTTTTGACAGGCAGAGTGGACAGTGAGAGAGAGAGAGAGACAGAGAGAAAGGTCTTCCTTTTGCCGTTGGTTCACCCTCCAATGGCCGCCGCGGCCGGCGCGCTGTGGCTGGCGCACCGCGCTGATCCGATGGCAGGAGCCAGGAGCCAGGTGCTTTTCCTGGTCTCCCATGGGGTGCAGGGCCCAAGCACCTGGGCCATCCTCCACTGCACTCCCTGGCCACAGCAGAGGGCTGGCCTGGAAGAGGGGCAACCGGGACAGAATCCGGCGCCCCGACCGGGACTAGAACCCAGTGTGCCGGCACCGCTAGGCGGAGGATTAGCCTAGTGAGCCGCGGCGCCGGCCCAAAATAACTTTTAATATTAACTATTGGGGCTGGTGCTGTGGTGCAGCAGTTTAAAGCCCTGGCCTGAAGAGCCAGCATCCCATATGGGCATCGGTTCAGGTCTTGGCTGCTCCACTTCCAATCCAGCTCTCTGCTATGGCCTGGGAAAGCAGTGGAAGATGGCCCAAGTCCTTAGGCCCCTGCACCCATGTGGGAGACCCAGAAGAAGCTCCTGGCTCCTAGCTTCGGATCAACACAGCTCTGGCCGTTGCAGCCATCTGGGGCGTGAACCAGTGGATGGAAGACCTCTCTCTGTTTCCACCTCTCTCTGTAACTCTGTCTTTCAAATAAACAAAATAAATCTTTAAAAAAAAAAGATGTCATAAAGAACAGGAAAACTAGTGATAAAGACATTTAAAAAATATTGACTATTAACTTTTAATATGAAATCAGGGTAACCATTTGGTATATTGTTTAAGATACTCCTTGCAATCCCTGCATTCCATATTCGAGTGCCTGGGTTCAAGCCTTGGCTCTATTTCCCACACAGCTTCCTGCTTCTGTTCTGAGAAGAAGCAGGTTCTGGATCAAGTACCCAGGTCCCTGCCACTCACGTTGGAGACCTGAAATGGATTCCAGGTTCCTGGTTTTGGCCTGGACCAAACCTGGCTGTGAGCATTTGGATTTGGGAAGTAAATCAGCAGATGGAATCTCTCTCTCTCTCTCTCTCTCTCTCTCTCTCTCCTCCCCCTTCCAAGCAAATTTTAAAAACAATGTCTCAAGCAGAAATAGACTTGCCAGGAAAAAAAAATTCGTGAAAGAAAAACATATTTCTAGTGATTTTAAAGTGGCCTGAAATCAGTTTCTATTGTGGAATAGGAAAATTATAAAATGACAGGCTTAGACATACAAAAGAAATAAACGCACATGGATATTTTCATACATATTTACAATGTTATGTGCATTCCCACATACAAGTTCCTTTTACAAGTGAGAAGTATGAATTATGAAGTGCTGTAGTGCCATTGAAAGCATGGGTGCATGTATGAATCACCAGAAGGATCACTTTATTTCTCTTATCATAAAAAGGAGCTCTCGGCAGTGGAAAATTTCATAATTTCTTTTCTTCATAATTTCTAGCACAGTGTATTCACACATCTGATCATGGACCATCTTACGAGGAAGACAAGCTTTCCTTGTTTTTGAGGTGATTACAAAACTCAGTCACCTATGAAGTTAAGAAATGACTGAATTCTATTGCTCTGGGGCTGTGGATCTGATTGACTCCGATACCACAAAGAACAAAACAGAAATTTTTTTCCTAAAGTGCTGTGTGAGCCAACATAATTATTTTTACCATACAAATCAAGTCATAGATAAGCATGAAATTTGTGTTTTAGACTTGCTTACAAAATATGAATGACCTATGGTACCAGTTAGCCTACGGGCCAGGCTGAAGCCAGGAGGCAGGAACTCTATCCTGCCCTCATACTAGGGTGGCAAGAGCCTAAGTGCTAGGGTGATCATCCACAGCTTCCCCAGGCTCATTAGCAGGTATGTTGGCAGGCAAAGGCCAGTGTTGGGTTAGGCTGAAGACAAAAGCCAGAACACCGTTTTGGTCTGCCATGTGGGCCCCAAGAGCCCAAGTACTTGCGCTTTCTTCTGCTGCTTGACTATGCACACCAGCAGGGGGCTGGACTGGAAGCAGAGCAGCCCAGACCCCACTTGGGGTCCCGGCATTACAGAAAACAGTTTAACCCCAGTATACCACAATACTGGCCCCAGAAATTTGAAAACTCTTGAAATCTCTGTTTCTGGATAATTTAGGAAATAAATCAGGGTGGAGCTTCATAATTTTTAAACCAATGTTCTCACTAATCTGTGGCCAACCCTTTTCAAATGTATACTTAAAGATATACATTTCTGATGAATATCACCACAAATCATGATCAATACTCTCCAGTCTTTGTGTCAGCTCCATCCATTGTTTCACTCCCAAAAACCTACAACAGCCAGGCTTGAGCCAGGCCAAAGTCAGGAGTAAAGAAATCCATCTGGGTCTCCACTGTGTGTGGCAGAGATTCAAGTGCATGAACTATCCTGTGCCGCCTCCCAGGATGTATTAGCAGAAAGCTGTACTGAAAGCAGCATACTAGGTTTTGAACCATTACTCTGATATGGGATTCAGTTATCTAAAGTGGTGGTTTAACCCACTGTGCCACAATACCAGCCCTGTTTTTGTCTTAATACACAAAAACAAAATGAAGCACATAATAGCCCATAATGTACTACAGCTTCCAACTTAGATTAATTCAAACTACTAACAGCAGGAAGTGATTCTAATCAATGGATGGTAATTTTTTTAAAGAAAAAACAGTTAAAGATTTTAAGAAGCTATTACTAAAATTGTTTTATTGTTCTACCTTGTGAGATTTATAGAAGGCATTGGATCTTTCAATAAATATTTTTGTATGGCTATTTAACAATTAAATTTATTGGCTAAGTTTTCACTTGCTATTAAGTAATAGACGGTAAACAGTCTGGGAAGCCTGACTTGTTCCCTCATTTCTCTATTCTCTTCAAGATGGGAAACTGATTCTATTCTGAAGGACTCTCCAGGATGTACAGTTTGATCTTTAGACTTTCTAAAAGGGGTGGCTAACATTTTTCTGTAAAAACATAGCCAAAATGAGAGCTTAAATTATAATTTCACAGGTATATTTACTTTAGCATGGGCACAGTAAACAGGCAAAACCTGCCTTTTCAAACTAAATGAAGGGAAAGAAAGTTTTGCTAATGACTTCAAATTTTATATAAGGTGGTCTGGCGAGGCCGAGGCTACTTCGGCTGGCTGACAAGGTCACAGCAGAAGCTCTGTCTCAGCAAGGCATGAGAAGGACAGCTGCGGTCCTCTCGGTGGTTTTAGGTTTGTTGGGAACTACACTCTGCATAAGAAAGCTGGAACATCCTAACGATTGCTGTATTCCTAATTTTAGGAAAGAACACTTAGTCTCATTATCCCAAAATGACCATTGCTTTGAAGAATTTTAATCAAGCAGAATGTTAGTGTAGGAGAAGGGGTTGATGCTTTATGCAAGGTTGAGCTGTTTCTGGAAAAAATTAAAAGGCAACAGGCTCCCTGGTCTATACTTCCCCACTAGAATAAATATAAATGTTATTAAAGCTTTAATTCAATATATGCTACAAATACAGCAATGGTTAGGATATCAAAACTGTAGAAAAGATCTAAGTGAACCTTTAAATAAATACAATAAAGTAATTAGAGTTACAGAAAGACCTGCAAAGAGAGGATACATTTTAAAAAGGGCCTGCTTAGAACACTGGGGCTTCTAGATTAGATTAGATTAGATTAGAGAGGTGATACTCTAGCTTGTGTAACCAATTTCTGCATAGCTTGACAGCATTCTAGACCTTGGCTTGTGTGGGCAGCCCGTTATCTCGCACCTGTCTGTGATAGTAACCCTTGCTTGAATATGCCCTTGAGAGTCAAAAAAATTGTAACTAGGTGCAGATATAGAATCTAGAGGCAACATAAAATACGAGGTCAATGGTTTGGACAACAGACTTGCTATTATAAGTAGAAAAAATCATTGTGTGACTTATGATATAAAGTCTGGTGCTCAAGAGCTAGAGCCATGCCATCAGCCTTGCTGTGAGTGGGCCTCTCATTTCTTTGAGCACCAACACCACTCACACCTTGGGACCCCCGGACTGGCTGGAGCTGGTCTCTGGCAATGCTCATCATGTTTGATGTCTAGGTGAGGATGTAACTTTCCTCATAGGCATTGTCTACCTTACAGAAGAACTACTATCAGAATATGACTGGAACTACAGATTTCTAGCATAGGCCATCAAAGATTGGGCATGGGACTGAGCACCACCTTGACTTGCATCCTCTTAAAGGCTGCTTCTACTGTCTCCTTTATCAGAAACCAGGAGGAAATAGGAGCAAGCTGGGCAGCAGTAGCAATATAAAGATAGGTGGCAGGCCAATTAATGGCTGCTTTACACAGTGATATGCCGTTAAGTAGACCCAACAGGCTAGTACACCCCAAATGATGTTGGTTTTTGATGTGGAATGCCACTGGTTCAGATGGATACAGAAGTTAGATTTTAAAGAGTCCTGGCATCTCTGCTAGCCAAGAGTTGGGTCACTAGAAACGGAACTGCCTTGGAGTAGAAGGACTCCCAGGTCAGAGCTGCAGACCATATTGGCTCTAAGCTGAAAAGCCCTTCACTCAGCACAGCTTCCAAAGTAACCGCTGCTGTTGTGGGAATGGCCAAGTGGGGTTAGCAACATTGCAGGCAGAACTATAAATTTCCATTTAGAGATGCCACCTGCCTTCTCTTCAGGCCAGCACCCCTCCCAGGCCAGATAGGTGATAGAAGTCAGCTAGGTGCCTTCCCTAAGTGATACCAGGAATGAATACCGAGCACCAGGTACCAGCCACATGGAGGAACATCTAGGCCTGGAAGCCTAGGGCGGATGGCGTGAAGGCCACGCACCCTGGAGGTGCAGGACTACAGCAAGCCCCCTCCTGGCAAGAGGCCAGGGAAGAAGAGAAGAGCTAGGACACATTGTGTCCCAAGCAGTTAACCCACTTCCAAAGGGGAGTGGTTAATTAACCTGATTGGCTGTAGGCACCCAGGTGTGGCCAGGTAAGGGGATGAGGTCACACAGGGGTGTGGTAAAGGTATCAGGTAGGGCATGAGGTCACACAGGGGCGTGGCAAAGGCATGGTCTTCCATCTCACGAACCTAATTGATTTTAACCTGTATACCTGCCTACTTCATAAGGAGGTTCACACCTCCTTAATGATGTCTCTTCTGGTACCTCACATGAATAGATAGGCCTGGGTCTTGTACCTGGCCAGGCCTTTAAGCCCACCTGATTATCATAAAGCCAGTTTCTATTTGCCTCTAAAATAGAAAACGACTATGGTTTAGACAGCACCTTTCTTAGGTCCACTAATAATGATTCCAGCCTTTGAGACCTTGTGAGTTTAAACTGCTTGTTTGATTTTCTCCAGCCTTGAACCTGAAAGTCTAGGTGGCCATGCACATGAACCTGGGATGGAAGCAGTTTCTGCAGGCTGGCACTGCCAACCCCCTTGAGAAGCCACCTCCTGCTGGAATCCTCTTTTGACTCCCATTCCCAATTTTTTTTTAGTATGAAGCAGCCTGAGCAACCATTGACCAATCTCCCTAACAGAAGTTAGGGTCCATTCTTCTGCCGGGGGAATATAAGGAGTGAGATGGTTTAACAAGCGGTCAGTGGAAATTGAGGGTGGAAAATGTTCCTCCCAAAAGTTATCTTTAGCAAGGTCAAAAGTGCCTGCCTGCCCACTGCTTGGGAGCTTCCAGTCTTATCATGTAAAACAAATTAAGTATCCCACCCTCCTGATGGCTCTTTGCTTTATCAAGAGCAAGTAAGACAGGATAAAAGATTGCAAATCAGGTTGTTGGGTTTTGTCTCCACCTTGTAATTGAATGTCAAGCTGATAAGTATTTTTTCTTTAAAATTGCACTTAAAAACCCCACTACAACTGGCCTTTTTGGGTTTTGCTTGCCTCCAGCTGGAGATCTCTGACTCTAATAAGTCTTGATTTTAAACCTTAAAAAAATAATTTACTAGCATGAATGGACTATCCTTTTAATTTCCAAACTTATCTAAAGTGATATTTTTGCAAAATAGGTTTGATTTCTTCATATTTATTTGAATATTTCATATATAAAATAACTGGTAATTTGGTTCTAGTACTCTGGCTATTTGGAAACAAGTCTTTTTGCATATACTCCCAACCCACATTCTTTTAACAAGATGTCTGCATTAAATGCCAACAATAGTTTTGAAAACCAAAATTACTTGTAGAGTTAGTAATTTAAAAAGTAATCCTCATGCAGCCTCAAATTAGCCTTTTGTCTCATTTGGTATTCTTACTTATTACTCACCAACCTCCTCAAAATCACATAGAGAGGGGCAGCATTATTCGTTATTAAAAATATCAGGGTCATCTTACTTAGGTTCTCCAGTAAATTGCCTAAAATAGATGGGTTTACAAATAATGGTGGATGGAAAATTTTGCTGAATTGATATGAAGCTTTCATTAAGAATATAATGGCTGCACTAGTATGCATTAGTTTATTACTTTCCAAAGACGTGTTTGCTGTTTTTTGTAGATGCAGGCTTGGAGTCAAACACTCCATAATTGACTGGTTATGAATGTTTCCTATTGAATCGTTGACCTTGGTGGCATGTCACAGCTTGAGAGAGTGATCCACAAAACTCCTGAGCCACCACGGAAAGATCACAGGAATATTTGCCATTCATGTCTGTGCTCAGAATGATATTTGATGAATACAAAGTCTTTAAAGTGTATCGGATGCACTTACTATTCAGAGTCAAACTGCAGGTTTTTTTTTTTTTTATGTTTTTGTCCAATACTCTAAGGGAAAGTTATTTTTACATTCACAGACATTTAACAGAGTTGAATGTACTGTATATGTTATTTTCCAGATATAGCAAATGCTGAGGTCTGCTTTTTTATTTTCTTTTTTTTTTTCTTTTAAATAAAATCGCTTTCATCTTAGGAATTTGGTTATGTTACATTCTTGCATAAAACAAAATATTCTGCAGGACGTACTCAAATTTGATTTTAAAATCAGTAGAAAATGAATTTTTCAAAGGTGATAATAAATACCTACTGAAGTAGAATTTTTTTAAAGAAAAAAAATGAGTTATTTTCCAGTCACAGTCTCTGTATTCTCCCTTTGAACAATGCACACATTTTTGGAGACCAGCTGTAGAATCTTAATGTGCTAAAGCTAGAGAAAAGTCTTATATATTCTCTGTTATTGTGGTTCAGATTAGTCTGTGTCCATGATATGAGTTTTTCTCTACATGAGTGCTGCAATTTAGCATGTCTCCCAATGGTTCATGTGCTAAAAGTTTGCTCCCCAACATGGGGATGTTGAAAGACCATGGAACATTTAAGAGGTTGTGTGGGAGATCAGTAGGTCACTGAGATATCATTCTCACAAAGAAATTACAACTTTCTCATGGGAGTTAATACCTGTGGGAATAGCTTAGTACACTGAGAATGGGTTGTTATCAAGTGAGACCATCCAATGCACTTGGCTCCTTCAACACATGACTTCCACCCTTTGACTTCTCTCCCAAGTTTTGATGCAGCAGGAGAGACCTCACCAGAGGCAGAAGAGATAGGATCCCCTGCAATTTTATCCTCCAAAACTATGAGCTTAATAGATCTTTTGTCATTGTAAAGAACTCAGTGTAAGATATTCTGCTATAGCAGCACAAAATAGATTAATAAAACTAATTACTGAGCTGTAAGGAGAGCAAGCAAATGAAAGATTCCAAAGACTGTTAGATACATACCTACATACCATAGGGTTTAGCAGTTTTAGACTGCATTGCAGTATCACAGTCCTAATACCACTTCTTTCTGTTAGAATTCTGCAAATTGAATCATTGAATCAGACAATCATTTCCCCAACTTCTAATAGTGCCTGCTCCTGAACACAGAATAAAATAGGTCAAAGGACATGTGGCAAAGGTCATGGGAAATAAGGGCAAAAATTCTAACTTTATCAGAGAATTGTTTGACTTGAAGATTATTGGAAATAAAAAAATGTCAAAAAAGACTTGTCACATAGAAAGTGGCATTCATAATTCACACAAAACCTAAATGAGAACTATATTTAAATATTTTGAAATTAATGAGTTGGGATCAATGCACATTAATCTTTAGGGGAGATGAGAAAAGGTGAGTTTTGGTATTGAAGGTAAGAGAAGCTCTGGCAGTCTGTCTTGCCCAAAACCTGAAGCTCCACTCCCTGAGGTCACCACATGAACATGCTAGAAGGTTTTTATCCCTCTAGTTTTCACCCTGTGTACACCATCTGGCTGGAGTGTGTCATTGCAGAGGGCTCTGTGCTCAAATTGAGGACCACACAGACCCTTTGTGCAGTTCATGCACCTGCGTGGGCGGGGATTATAGCCCCTGTGGATTAATGCCAGGAAGAGAGGAGGTGAGGCTGTGATTACCCTAGCACATGTGATCATAACCTTCCCCCTGCTAATAATAGAGGAGATCTACCATGCTCAACTTGGATGTCACCTTGGACTTTCACCCCACCATGCAGTACTGACCAGAGCTCTTTGGCCCCACCCAGCACATGCCTCTACATATCCACTGGAAGAGCAGACACCCCAGTAACCCACTAATTCAAACATAAAAGTCATTCAAGCAGAAAACCAGCAAGTGCTTCCATAAATGCCTAAAAATAAATGAAGAAATACAATAAATAAAAACAAGGAAGATAACATGACTCCACCAAAGAAACATGACAACACTTCAATATTAGAAAGTGAAGACAAAGAGATTGAGGAAATATCTGATCAGATTCAAAAGAAGAATGATTATTCAAACCATAGAGTAACAAATATATGAGCTAGGCCGGCGCCGCGGCTCACTAGGCTAATCCTCCGCCTAGCGGTGCCGGCACACCGGGTTCTAGTCCCGGTCGGGGCGCCGGATTCTGTCCCGGTTGCCCCTCTTCCAGGCCAGCCCTCTGCTGTGGCCAGGGAGTGCAGTGGAGGATGGCCCAGGTGCTTGGGCCCTGCCCCCCATGGGAGACCAGGAAAAGCACCTGGCTCCTGGCTCCTGCCATCGGATCAGCGCGGTGCGCCGGCCGCAGCGCGCCGGCCGCGGCGGCCATTGGAGGGTGAACCAACGGCAAAGGAAGACCTTTCTCTCTGTCTCTCTCTCTCACTGTCCACTCTGCCTGTCAAAAAAAAAAAAATACAAATATATGAGCTAATGAAATCCATAAAATACACAGATGAAAAATTTTGCCAAGAAATAGAGATACTGAAGAGAAATCAAACTGAAATATCAAAATGAAGAATTCAGTATGTCAAATGGAAAATACAGCAGAGAGCCTCAAAAACAGACTTGGTAAGACAGATGGAAGACTATCTAAGCTAGAGTATAAGTACTTGGAAATAGGGGCTGGCACTGTGGCATAGTGGGTAATACTGTTGCCTGCAATGCCAGTATCCCATATGGGCACCAGTTCGAGTCCTGGCTACTCTCCTTCTGATCCAGCTCTCTGCTATGGCCTGGGAAAGCAGTAGAAGATGGCCCAAGTCCTTGAGCCCCTCGACCCACGTGGGAGACCCAAAAGAAGCTCCTGGCTCCTGACTTTTGATCAGTGCAGCTCTGGCCATTGCAGCCATTTAGAAAGTGAACTAGCAAATGGAAGACCTCTCTTTCTGCCTATCCTTCTCTCTCTGTGTTACTATGATTTTCAAATTAATAAATAAACCTTAAAAAATATTTAGAAATATCTCAGACAAAAAAGAAGACCAATTTAGAAAAACTGAAAATACTGTTCAACATTTATGGGATACTATCAAACAACCCAACATAAGAGTCTTAGGAGTTCCTGAAGGCTGGGAACAGAGAATGGATTAGAAGGCCTATTCTGCAAAATAACGGAAAACTTCCCTAATTTGATAAAAAAAAAAAGTGAAATCCAAGTACATGAACCACAGAGAACTCCTAATAAACATGACCAGAAAATATCTGTATCATGACACAATATAGTCAAATTTTCAACAGAAAAATATAAAGAACAAATTCTAAAACATGCATTAGGGAGAGGGAGTGGGAAAGGGGAGGGTTGTGGGTGGGAGGGACGTTATAGGGGGGAAGCCATTGTAATCCATAAGCTGTACTTTGGAAATTTATATTCATTAAATAAAAGTTAAAAAAAAAAAGAAAATCTTACAATGAAAAAAAAATTACCATCAGAGGATCTTCAATTAGACTAACAGCTCCTTTCTCCTCAGAAAATCTATAGGTTAGTAGAGAGTGGAAAGACAGTCAACCCAGAATACTGTACCTTGAAAGATTCTCATTTATGATTGAGGGTGAAATAAAGACCTCCAATAACAAAAAGAAATTGAAAGAGCTTGTCACCACTTGCCCATTATTAAAAAAATGATTAAGGATGTGCTACACATACAAACAGAAATACAGTCACCATTATAAAAGGATGTGAAGGCAGAGACTCTTCTAATAAAAGCACAAAGGAAATCCAAATCAACAATAGGAATGTTTGTAGAAAAAATGGTAGAACCAAGTCGTTACTTATCAATAATAACTTTGAATGTAAATTGGCTAAATTCTCCAATAAAAATATAGAGGCTGCCTGAATAGATTAAAAGCAGGACCCATTTATTTTCTGTCTGAAAGAAACATACCTCACCAAAAAAAAATACACTCATACTGAAAGAGAAAGGATGGAAAAGATACTCCATGTTAATGGAAAGCAAAAATGAGCACATATATCCATCTTAATATCAGAAAAATATCACACAAAAATTGTTAAAGAGACAAAGAAGGGCACTATGCAATGATTATGAGGTCAATTCAACAGGAAGATGTGATTATCATAAATGTATTTGTATTCAATGCCAGAGCACCTGGTTATTTAAAATAAATGATAAATGTTTTGTTTCACTTTTGTTTATTTCTTATTTAATTTTAGTTAGATTTAAAGGGAGTTTAGATCTAATTTATTTGTATCTAAAGGGAGTCATAGATCCCAATATAGTATTATTGGGGGACCACTGCATTTTCATCAGTGCATAGATGAACAAGTCAGAAAATCAACAATGAAACAACAGAGTTAATCTACAAATGGACCTAATGACCTAACTGATATCTACAGAATGTTTCATAGCTCAGTTGCAGAATACACACTATTTTCATCAGTGCATGGAACTTTCTCTAGGATAGATCATATGCTAGGCTATAAAGCAATTCTCAGCAAATTAAAAAAAATGAAATCAAACCATTAATCTTCTGTGACCACAATGGAATGAAGCTAGAAATCAGCAAATCCAAAATCTTAAGAAAATTGCTAAACACATGGAGATTGAATAGCATGCTCCCAAATGAACTGTGGATCATAGAAAAAATTAAAAGAAAAATAAAAAATTCCTGGAAACAAATAAAGCAAAATATCAAAATTTATGGGACACAGTAAAAGCAGTGTTAAGAGGGAAGTTTATAGCAATTAGTGCCTATATCAAGAAACTAGAAAGGAATCAAATAAATGAGCTATCAGTGCATCTCAACAACATAGAAAAATAAGAGTAAACCAAATCTAAAATTAGTAGGAGAAAAGAAATAATTAAAATTGTAGAAGAAATGTGAACATATAGAACAAAATTGAAACTAAAAATATACAAAAGATCAGTGAAATGAAGAACTGGTTTTTTGAAAAGAAACAAACAAAACCGTTGGCCTAAAAACAAATAAAAAGAGAGAAGACCCAAATTAATAAAATCAGAGATGAAAATGGAAAGTTAACAAGAGATACCACAGGAATAGAACGAATCATCAGTAACTAAAATACAAAGAACTGTATGCCAACGTATTGGGAAACCTAGAATAAATGAATGGATTCCTGAACACATACAATCTACCAAAATTGAATCATAAAGACATAGAACAGCTAAAGAGACCAATAACCAACACAGAGATTGGATCAGTAATAAAGACTCTCTCAACAAAGAAGAGTCCAGGACCCAATGGTGTCCCTGATGAATTCTACCAGACATTTAGAGAAAAACTAATTCGATTCTTCTCAAGCTATTCAAAACAATTGAAAGGGAGGGAATCCACCAAAGTCCTTTTATGAAGCCCACATCACCTGAATTCATAAAACAGAAGAAGATATAACAGAGAAAGAGAATTATAGGCCACTTTCCCTAATGAACATAGATAGAAAAATCTTCAGTAAAGTTAGTCAAATACAACAACACATCAGAAAGATTCACCTGGACCAAGTGGGATTTATCCTTGGTATGCAGAGATGTTCAACATAGGCATATCAATTTATGACAAACCCAAGACCAGCATCTTACTGAATGGGTAAAAGTTGGCAGCAATCATCAAAACAGCCTGGTACTGGACAGAATCAGACTTGTAGACCATTGTAACAAATTAGAACTCCAAAAATCAATCCACACATCTACAACCAATTTATCTTTAACAAAGGAGCTAAAATCAATTCCTGGAGCAAGCACAGTCTTCAACAAATGGTGTTAGGAATATTGGATTGCCATGTGCAGAAGTATGAAACTAGACCCCTACCTTACCCTTTATACAACAATCCACTCAAAATGAATCAAAGGCCTAAATCTACAACCTGAGATCATCAAATTGTTAGGTAACACTGGGGAAACTCTATGAGACACTTACATAGTCAAAGATTTCTTGGAAAGGAAACCAGAAACAGGTAATCAAAACCAAAAATGACAAATGGGACTACTTTAAGCTGAGACGCTTCTGCACTGCAAAGGAAACACTCAGAAAAGTGAAGAGGCAATGCACAGAATGAGAGAAAATATTTAAAAACTATGCAACTGATAAAGGGTTAATATTCAGAATCTATAAAAGCTTAAGAAATTTAACAACAAAACAATCCAGTTAAGAAATGGGCTAAGGATCTGAACAGACATTTTTTCTTCTTTTTTCCCCAAAGAAACCCTTTATTAATTGAACACAAATTTCAACATTCAGAATAATATAGTGATTCTCCCCACCATACCCACACTCCCACCCCACTTCATCCTCCATCTCCCCTTCCCAGTCTCATTCTCCATTAACATTCATTTTCTTTCTTTATTTTTTTATTTATTTGACAGATAGAGTTACAGTGAGAGAGAGAGACAGAGAGAAAGGTCTTCCTACCATTGGTTCACCCCACAAATGGCTGCTTTGGCTGGAGCTGCGCTGATCCAAAGCCAGGAGCCAGGTGCTTCTTCCTGGTCTCCCATTCAGGTGCAGAGGCCCAAGCACTTGGGCCATTCTCCACTGCCTTCCCAGGCCACAGCTGAGAGCTGGACTAGAAGAGGAGCAACCGGGTCTAGAACCTGGCACCCATATGGGATGCCAGTGCCACAGGCAGAGGATTAACCAAGTAAGCCACGGCACTGGCCCCTAACATTAATTTTCAATGAACTTTATACACAGAAGACCAACTCTATACTAAGTAAAGCTTTCAACAATTTGCACACACAAACACACACACATACACAAAAACTGAGAAGAAATTTTACAGTTAATTCTTATAATACAACTCATTGAGTATAGAAGCCCTGCATGGGAAATAAGTGCACAGAGACTCCTGTTAATTTGACAATTAACACTCTTAAGTATTATGTTAGTGTTCACCTGAGGCTCTTGACATGCACTGCCAAGGCTATGGAAGCCATTTGAATTCACAAACTCCATCAGAACTTAGACAAGGCCATAAGCATTTGTGGAAGTTCTCTCCTCCCTTTGAGAAAATTATATCCTTCTTTGATAGCCTCTTCTTTTCCCTGGCATCTCATTCATGAAGATCCTTCATGTAGGACTCCTTTTTTGCCACAGTTTCTTGGATTTCCATGCCTGAAATGCTATCATGGGCTTTTCAGCCAGACCAGAATGCCTTAAGTGCTGATTCTGAGGTCAGAGTGCTATTTAAAGTAATTGTCATTCTATGAATCTGCTGGTTTCCCCTTCACTTCCTTTTGCAGTACAGAAGCTTCTCTATTTGATGTAATCCCATTTGTTAATTTTGACTTTGATTGCCTGTGCCTCTGGGGTCTTTTCCAAGAACTTCAAATCAAATGGAATAGTTTTACAATTGTAAAATGTCCATTTCAGTGATTTATTTTTTTCAAGCACAACTTCAAATGTGGATTCATTTTTTTTATTAATTAAATCTATAGATGCTGCTGTGGCTAAACATTTTATTCTACTTCTACACTGTGTTGTTCCCACTTAACATTAAGAAGCTATTCAATAAGAGAAATTTGGACACTGTAAGATATGTGGATAAGGGCCAGTGCTGTGGCTCAGTTGGCTAATCCTCCACCTGCAGTGCCAGCATCCCATTTAGGCACCGATTTCTAGTCCTGGTTGCTCCTCTTCCAGTCCAGCTCTCTGCTGTGGTCTGGGAAAGCAGTGAAGGATGGCCCAATTGCTTGGGCCTCTGCACCTGAATGGGAGACCAGGAAGAAGCACCTGGCTCCTGGCTTTGGATCAGCGCAGCTCCAGCCAAAGCAGCCATTTGTGGGGTGAACCAATGGTAGGAAGACCTTTCTCTGTCTGTCTCTCTCTCTCTCACTGTCTAACTCTGTCAAGTTAAAAAAGAAGAGATATATGTGGATCAGATTATATTTGGCATATGCTCATGGAGGAAACAGTAATTCTCTTTCCCATGTGGTAAGTTAGCAGATTATTTGTTATGTTTCTCAGTAGTTCTCTACTTTCAGTTCATTAAGATATAGTTAAGGGTATACAAAGGAAAACTATGAATTGTAGTAATAATCATTTTCACAATAAGTCCCTGAAAACATATAGTTGACATGAATTGTAGAGTGGAAAGAAGTTTTAAATACATATGTAGAATGGTGCCATGGATCAATAGGCTAATCCTCCACCTGCGGCGCCGGCACACCGGGTTCTAGTCCCAGTTGGGGTGCTAGATTCTGTCCTGGTCGCTCCTCTTCCAGTTCAGCTCTCTGCTGTGGCCTGGGAGTGCAGTGGAGGATGGCCCAAGTCCTTGGGCCCTGCACCCCTTGGGAGACCAGGAGAAGCAACTGGCTCCTTGCTCCAGATCAGCATGGTGCACCGGCCACAGTGCACCAGCTGCAGTGGCCATTGGAGGGTGAACCAATGGAAAAGGAAGACCTTTCTCTCTGTCTCTCTCTCTCACTGTCCACTCAGCCTGCAAAAAAAAATACATATGTAAAGCACAAAATGTCACTGTTCCAATGATGCTAAAGGACAACTTTTAATGATGGGGGGGGGTGCCTGTGCCAATATCTTGCAGGGTTTTCCCAATGTCTCTAATAATTTGATGGTATCGGGTCTTAGATTTAGGTCTTTAATCCATTTTGAATGGATTTTTGTGTAAGATGTAAGGCA
The DNA here is from genome assembly GCF_051225735.1 of Oryctolagus cuniculus. Classification (NCBI taxonomy): domain Eukaryota; kingdom Metazoa; phylum Chordata; class Mammalia; order Lagomorpha; family Leporidae; genus Oryctolagus; species Oryctolagus cuniculus. The sequence goes on along the minus strand of NC_142875.1, from coordinate 54,034,856 downwards.
GGGGTCCTGCTTCATAATTCTGCATGTGGAAATCCAGTTTTCCCAGCACCATTTGTTGAAGAGACTGTCCTTGCTGCAGGGATTGGTTTTAGCCTCTAGGTCCAATATAAGTTAGTTGCAGATGCTTGGATTGACTTCTGGAATTTCTATTTTGTTCATTTGTTTATCCATCTGTTTTTGTACCAGTACTATGCTGTTTTGATTAAAACTTCTTTAAATGTCTGGTAGAATTCAGCTTGAAGCCATCCAGTCCTGGACTTTTCTTTATTGGGAGGGTCTTTATTATTGATTCAATTTCTGCCTTGGAAATGGATCTGTTTATGTTTTTTCTGTCTTCAGGGTTCAATTTAAAAGATTGTATGTGTCCAGGAATTTATCTGTTTTTTCTAGGTTTCTCTTGTTCATTCAGGAGCATGTTCAGTCTTCATATATTTGTATATGTTCTAGAGATTCCTGAGTTGCTGATTTCCAGCTTCATTCCACTGTGGTCTGAGAAGATACATGGTACGATTTCAATTTTTTTGAACTTGCTGAGACTTGCTTTATGGGTAGCGTGTGGTCAATCCTAAAGATAGTTCTATGCACTGGTGAAAAGAATGTGTTTTCTGTAACTGTAGGATGAAAAGTTCTGTAGTTATCTGTTAGGTCTATTTGGTCTATAGTGTCAATTAACTCTGCTATTTCCTTGCTAATTTTCTGTCTGATTGCTGAAAGTGGCTTATGGAAAGTAGGGGGGCAACATTACTATTGTATTTTAGTTTATGTCTCCCTTTGGATCTCTTAACATTACTTTTAAATAGCCATGTGCCCTGTAATTAGGTGCATAGATGTTTATAATAGTTACATCTTTTTGTTTGATTCATCACTTAATCATTACATAGTGCCCTTCTTTTCTCTTTTAACAGATTTTTTTTTTTTGTATAACTCTGTTTCATCTGATATTAGGATTGCTACACCAGCTCTTTTTTGGTTTCTGTTAGCATGGAATATCTTTTTTTATCCTTTCACTTTCAGTCTGCATGTGTATTTGTTGGTGATATGTGTTTCTTGTAGGCAGCAAATAGATGGACTTTATTTTTTAATCCATTCAGCCAGTCTGTGTCTTTTCACTGGAGTGTTGAGGCCATTGACATGCAAGGTGAGTACCGATAAGTAATGACCTGGCCCTGCCATTTTTTCCATACATATTTCTATTTTTTACTTTTGATTCCTTATGTACTTTTACTGGGATATTTCTCTTTTTTTTAACCTTGTTTCATAGTGATAACTATCTTTTCATGTTTCTTAAGCATCTTATGCATGGCTAGATGGGTGGTGACAAATTCTTTCAATTTATGTTGTCATGGAAGGTCTTTATTTCACCTTCATTCACAAATGAGATCTCTGCTAGGTGTAATATTCTGGGATGACAGTTCTTTTATCTTAAGACTGAGAACATATCTCCCCATTCTCTCTTAGCCTGTAGGGTTTCTGATGAGAAGTCTGTTGTGAGTCTAATTGGAAAGTAATCTGGAGTTTCTCTCGTGCACATTTTAGAATCTTTTCATTGTGTTTTACTGTGGATAATTTGATTACAATGTGTCATGGTGAAGATCTTTTCTGGTTATGTCTATTAGGAGTTTTATGTGCTTCCTGTACTTGGATATCACTTTCTTTCTCCAAATTGGGGAGATTTTCCGTTATTATTTTACTAAAAAAGCCTTCTAATCCTCTCTTTCCATGCCTTCAGGAACTCTTAAAACCCATATATTGGGTTGCTTGATAATATCCTATAGATACCCAACAGTGTTTTTTAGTTTTCTAATTTTTTCTTCATGTTTGGCCTCATTATATAATTTCCTGTGCTCTATATTCTATGTTGGATAGTCTTTCTTCTGCTTCAATGATTCTGTTTCTAAGGCTTTCCCCTGTATTTTTTATTTGTTCTATTGAATTTTTCATTTTCAAGGTTTCATTTTGATTTCTCTTTAAGATCTCAATTTTGTGGGAAAAATTTCCTTTCTTATTATGTATGGATTTCATTAGTTCATGCATTTGTTTCTGATCACTTATAAGTAATCCTATGATCAATTTTTTTAATTCCATTTCTGGCATTTCTTCAATTTCATCATCTTCACAATCTAGTATTGAAGTATTGTATTCTTTTGGGGGCATGATGCTGTCTTCCTTATTCACAATTCTTGAATTGGTGTGTTTGTTACTTGGTATTTGTGGAGATACTCATTGGCTTCTTCTTTGTTGATTCTGCTGCAGCAGTTTTTATCTTTGGACTATGTCTTAGTGGACTAGTGGTGTCTCCTACAAGGGACTATATAGAGGTATGTAGTATGTGTGGCCAAGCAGTTCTGTTCAGTGCACCATGGTGAAGGGCATGTCTGAGGTGACACGCCCAGTTTCAAGTAAATCTCTTTTTTTTTTAATTGGAGGTGAGTTTTGTTCTTGTCTGTTGGTATAGACTCAGCTGAGCTCTTAAAGGAGACTAATGCCTGGGCACTAGCTCCCGTGGGTATATTATTCATCTGCTCAACCACAAAGACCACAAAAAGGATCTGTGTAGCCCTCAGTATAAGCTCAGATTCTCCAGCAACATCCCTCACCAGGAAACCAGGGAGCTCTGATCAGGTAGAGCATCCCACAGTGACTGCCCAGAGTCCCAGCTGTATCCTGAGTCCTCCCACACAGCCTCAGTGTTTTCACAGTCCTGGCACACAATCCTCCCACAGTCACAAGTACCCAGTCCTGTCTGTTCTCCCCAGCATATTCAGGAGTCTCCATTTGACTGGTTGCAGGGCACAGACATGAGTTGGCCCAGCTGTTATGTGTGCCCCAAATGGCATCTACTCTCTATCACCTTGTTACAAGACACCGTTGTGGGGTGACTGGGGAGAGAAAAATGTGCCCCTCCCCCCACTTTGTCTTTTCTCCTCCTTTTTAGTGGAGAGACTATCCCCCACAGAGCCCCATGCAAGATTCCCTCTAGGCTCTTCCTGAAGCTTTTTTTGCCAGTGGCTTGGGCTGCTGCAGTAAGGTCTCACCTCACTCTCCACTGCTGGTATGGAGGCTCTTGGCTACTGGAGACCTGAGTTCTGCATGCCCTCACCCTCCACGTAAGTCCAATGTGTCCCTCCAATTTGTGTAGAGATTTCTTTGCTTTTTTCTCTTTAAATCTTCCCTGAGACTGCACTCTACACACTTTTTAAAAATTATCTTCTAGAATAGCAAGCTCCCTCCCTACTTTGCCATCTTAATCCAATCCATTGAACAAAGATTTTTCAAAAAGGGTAATTCAAATATCCAACAGATAGTTGAAAAAATGCTCAGGATCCCTAACCATATTGGAAATGCAAATCAAAACCTCAGTGAGGTTCCATGTCACCCCTGTTACAATGACTCTTAAACAGAAATCAACAAACAACCCATGCTGGTGAGGATGTTGTGCAAAAGGTACCCTAATCCAATATTTGTGGAAATGTAAACTGGTACAGCCATTGTGGAAGACAGTATGGGGATACCTCACAACACTGAACATAGACCTACCAAATGACCCAGCCATCCAACTCCTGGAAATTTATTCAAACCAATAGAAATCAGTATATGAGTTATCTATACCTCCATGTTCATTTCAGCTCAATTCAAAACAGCTAAGATATGTAATCAGTCCAGATCTCCATCAACCGATGACATGATAAAAAAAGATGGTATATATAGACTACGGAATACTACTCAACTATAAGAAAAAAATGAAATCCTGTATTTTGCAACAAAATGGATGCAACCAGAAACCATTATCCTTAGTGAAATAAGCCTGTCCCAAAAGACAGATACCATATATTTTTTTTTCTGATCTGGGGTAACTAATAGAGTATCTAAATGTAATGGATCAGTGAAATGTACATTTTGAGATTTGATAACTGCTTATAGCCTCTGTCTCTTCTGTTGAGGAACAGTGCTTTTTTCTTCATACTATCTGTTGAACTCTGTACTTACTGTAGGATTAACCTTACAATCATTGAGTAAACTAAAAGTAGATCTTTATAAAAATTAAGAGTAGGAATGGGAGAGGGAAGTGCAAGAAGGGTTGGAGAGTGGGCAGTTGGAGGGTGGGGTTGGAAGCATCACTATATTCCTAAATCTGTATATATAAAACACATGGAACTTGTATAACTTAAATAATATTAAAAATAAATAAAATTTAAAAAAACACAGTGAGGTATCACCTCACCCAGTTAGAATGGCTATCATCCAAAAATCAAAAATCTAAACAATAAATGCCGCTAAGGCTGTGAGGGAAAAGGTACCCTAATCCACAGTTGGTAGAAATGTAAATTAGTACAACCATTATGGAAGATAGTGTGGAGATTCCTCACCGATCTGAAAAAAGATCTACCAAATTACCCTGTTGTCCCATTCCTGGAATATAGCCAAATGTAATGAAACCAGCATATCAAAGAGTTTTTGTACCCCAATGTTTATTGTAGCTCAATTCACAATAGATAAAAAATATAATTAATCCAAATGTCCATAATCTGATGACTGGATAAAGAAAATTTGGTATATATACACTATGGAATACTACCCAGCTGTAAAGAAAAATGAAATCTTGTCCATTTCAACAAAATGGATGCAACTGGTAACCATTATGCTTAGTGAAATAAGCCAGTCTCAAAAACAGATATCCTTTTTTCTCCAATATGTGGCAGTTAATATAGAATTACCAAAAAAATGAATAGCAATGAAATAGTCTTTTGGGATATGATTGTTGTTTTTAAGCCCTTATTTGAACTTCTATGGAACTGTAGTCTTCTTACTAATTTGTTAAATATTATGATTAGAGGCAAAGTAAGCCTGTGAATATTGAGTGAATTAAAATTATGTCTTTGCAAAAACTAACGAAGAGAGGTGAGGGTGGAAGGGAGATTTGGGGTGAGCAGGGAAGTGAGGGAATTTTGGTTGTCTTCTTGGAACTGTACCTATGGAATGCATAAAACCTCTTCTCTTTATATTAATAAAAAAATTTAAAAAGAGCTCTCTGTGGGGCCGGTACTGTGGCGCAGAGGGTTAAGCCACTGCCTGTAGTGCCCGTATTCCATGTGGGCGCCAGTTTGGGTTTCAGCTGCTCCACTTCCAATCCAGCTCTCTGCTGTAGCCTGGGAAAGCAGTAGAATATGGTCCAAGTCCTTGGGCCCCTGCACCCAAGTGGGGGACCCAGAAGAAGCTCCTGGCTCCTGGCGTAGGATTGACGCAGCTTCCACTGTTGTAGCCATCTGGAGAGTGAACCAGTGGATGAAGACCTCTCTCTCTCTCTCTCTCTCTCTCTCTCTCTCTTTCTCTGCCTCTCCTTCTCTCTCTGTGTAACTCTATGACTTTCAAATAAATAAATAAATCTTTAAAAAAAAAAAAAAGCTATCTCTGATTCTTCCATCCTCTGTGGACAGATCAGATTAGAAGTGAGTTTCTGGTGCCAGATTTATGGTGTAGCAGGTAAAGCCCCTGCCTGTAATGCTGGCATCCCATATGGCTGCTAGTTCAAGTCCCATCTGTTCCATTTCTGATCCAGCTCCCTGCTAAGAGCCTAGAAAAATAATGGAAGGTGGCCCAATTGCTTGGACCCCTGCTACGCATGTGGGAGATCTCAAAGAAGCTCCTGCTCCTGGCTTTAGCCTGACCCCACTTTGGCCATTGCAGCCATCTGGGGAGTGAACTAGCAGATGATCTCTCTCTCTCCCAATCTTTCTCTCTCTCTCTCTCTCTGTGTGTGTGTGTGTTTGTGTGTGTGTAACTCTTTCAAATAAATTAATACAGCTTTGAAGGAAAAAATGATGAGAATTTGCAACTGTGGTCATTTACCAATCCATTAACTGATCTCTGCTGTGTCACATCAGGAGACAGAGAAATGCAACAGGAAACACTGCTTGCCAAACTTTCCTAGCACCACCCAAGCATATTTGGGCACACATTTTTTATTTCCCCTTAGTGGGAATGGCTCAAATCCACAAATAGTGATTATAGATATGTTAATGCACTCCTATTTCTCTACTTGATTTTGTGTGCCATTAGAGGCACTTGTGGGGGTGGCAGCAACAGATAGTATTAACTGGCTGTGATTAATATTCACAGTATTAAAATCAATGACTAGCTACTGAGACACTACAGAGAATATGGAAATATATACAGCCCTCTTTCAGAAGGATGCTAATCTAATGACCCGCTGACCTGAGAGCAACTGCTAAACTGCCAGACAGATGTGGAGCCCAGGCCTCCTCAGCACAGCCCTCAGCATGGGCGCAGGGCTGTCAGTATTAGCGCAATGCCCCACCTCCCAACACTCTGCCTTTCATCACCTAAAGCTCTCAGCCAGAAAGTGGTGACAGAGGCGGCCTCCGTTGTATGTCAACAGATTATCAGGATGGTTAGTAATATTCCCTTGCTAGGAACCTTTTTAAATCCCTGCAATGGCAATCCTAAAGCTCTGTTGATTTTTGTTACTTGCTGATAAGGCTTTTAATGGCCAAATCCCCGTATATTTTTAGATCTTTTGTCACCATGGGTCTCCTGTCACTCACTGAGGTGGAAATCAGCAGGCTATTAGTTTGCCCAATGTATAATCTCAAGTCCTATGCAACAAGAGCTTGCAGCAAGTAGGCCTCCTGATTGTAGAATTTACTTTTGATTTTTATTCAGAGCGCTGTCATTTCTGCCTTTAAAACTAAAGTGAAAAACATATCTGTCTAGAGCTGTTAGAAATCTTTTAAGGAAAACTGCTTAAAGCATCCTGCAATTTTGCATTAAGATGATATATACTCATGTAATATGTCTGCTTACTTAACACATGAAAACATATTTTAAATATTTTTGAATCACTGTTCATGCTGTTCCCCTCGCTCCTCCAGGAAAATAGTTAGAATCTCATTTCAAATTTGACAGCAGCAGTTCCTGAAGCTAGAAGGCAACAGATAATCAAATGTGGTGACCAAATGAAGTAGAGGGTTGAAAAGAAATCTCCAACCGATATTGGACATATGTCTTTTAAAACCCAGTATAACACAATTCCTTCATCAACCAGAAGGTTCTGGAACTGGAGGTTTCTTGTTAATGGAAATGAATTCCTTTTGGTAGTCTCTCACTTGTTATTGTGGCACTCTCCTGCTTATACACAAGAATATAGCCAGACTAGAATGCAACATGAAAGAGAAATCTGAAGGGATGTCCTGGAGCAGTTTACTGGGGAAGGCACAACTGTAAAGACCAAGACATGCTAAAAGCATGCAGGAGGCAGTCCATCATGCATAGTAAGCATGTTCTGAACTTGAACTAGGAGATGAACACTTGGCAAACTCAGTGCCATGAGAATGAGAAAGGAGACATCCTGTTAAGTCTGTAATGTCACACTTTTCTTAGAAAATATTTTGAAATATATAAATTATAAAACACCAAACTGCAAAAGAAAAGAAAACATAGTGTGACATCTTTATATAAAGGTCCTCAGTGGTATATTTTTAGAAAAAAAAATTATTTATTTTTACATTTATACATATTTATTTTATTTGAAAGGCAGAGACAGAGACAGACAGAGGCATCCTAGCAACTGGTTCATCCCCACAAATGCTTAAGACAGCCAGGGCTGGGACCAGCTGAAACCAGGAGACTGAATCTCAATCTGGGTATCCCGTGTGGGTGGGCAGCAAAGAAACAAGTAAGTGTACTGTCACCCGCTGCCTATCAGAATATGCAGAAGTAGGGTATTGGAATTGGAAGTGGGGTAGGATCTTGAACCCAGTCATTCCTATAAGGGATGCAAACACCCCAAGTGGCATCTTAACTGCAGTGCCGAGTTCCCTCCTCTAGAAGAAATTTCCCAGAATGACAGATGACACAGTATGTAATATATGAAATACCATTGTGCTGAAATGGGATGAACAAAACTCATGTATTAAAGTTAAGCACAATGAGGTTTTGGAATAAGTAATTCAGTTTGATGAAATAGTCTTTAAGAGAGAGTGGAGGACATGATTTGAAAACAGTGGCTATGGAATATAGTAAGGATTATACATCAAAACTTGTTGAAAAAATAAGACAGAAATGGCCTAAAACACAACATCTTATCCAGTTCTACATTTTCTCTTGGTTATCAAAATGTATACTCCCTTTCACTAATATAAGCTTCTACTATAAAACTTACATCTTTCACAATAGACAGTTATTTCATTCTTAAGGAGTAACATTGGTCTATTTCTTCAAAAGCTGAACAGACACAAACAGCAAAAAAAAAAAAATACTGTTAAAACCCAGACACCTAAGGATGCATGGGACACCAGTAAGTATTCAATGAATGAGTGAATTGATAAATGAATGAAAACAAGGTAGTTACAGAAGTTGTGGGTGGCAAGATCTATCAAATATGTTCACCAGGGATCCTGTTCTCCCCACTCACTTCACACCGATTTTCTAAGGAATACAATAATATATAAGTTTGGAGTGTTACTCAAACATCACATTTCCCCCTCAGCATTTTCTCTGAAACTCAGCAGTAGGAATTTCCTACTATTTTCCCCCTGAGGGACTTTATTGTGGTTTAAGTCACTTCCAAAATAATAAAATTGCACTTATTATGCTGACTTTTGATATTGTCAAAGCTAAAATTCATATTTTGGTTTTGATTTTATCTGACCCTCCCTCTTATTTATAAATTGTGATCATGCAGAAAAATTTATTTTAAACACCAAATGTTACTTTATCTAATTTCTCTTGTATTCTTTTTTAGTATTTGCTTGTTATTATTATTCAAAAGGCAATAGTTCCAAAGAAAATACTTCTACAGGCACAGAGGGGACAAATATATCATGCTAAACATGGATTGTTTTCACACAACATATATGCATACACATATATTTTTTCCTTATAAACAATCCAGTCTGGATCCACTTTATATGCTCTAGAAAATATATACAATAAAACACTATGTATGCTAATAAGTTACTTGAAATATAATTGTCAAATCAGATCCACGTAGAATGGCATGAGAGCGACTATAAGTTTCCGTGTCTAACACAAATTGTGTGAATTAATATTTAAATGTTGTAATATCAAGATGGCATTAAAAAGGTTTATCTGTAAAGATTACTTGGGATGAGGTGAAATTTGAGCTACATTGTTTTAGAGGATGGTGTATATGTTCTGGATCAAATAGTTAAGATGGGCAAGAACTTCCTATTGAAGGAAAGCACATGATAAACAAGCCACTAGCACAGAAATTTAGACATTGTATCAGATTGATCTAACATTGCTCTAGTACTATTGAATACTTCTGAAGAAGATTTTTCAATGTTTTAAATGTGACCAGATTGAATATTTTGAGTCCCATCCCACTGAACAACTTTAAGTGAAGGATTTGCTTTTAAATGAGGCATTTGCATTGAATTACAAAAATCTGGAAAGCAGCATCGTACACTTGGTTATTTCTATTGGAATAGATACTTCTAGGGTATTATGCTTATTCTGTAGTAAAGACACAGATTCCTCAAAATATATTTCATGTGTAAAAGATGATAGTAATCTTATTTATAGAGAAACCTGGAAGATATAGCACTTACAATAGCAAACTAAGAGTTGTGTAATAAAATTTCAGAAATGTTATCACTAAACCATTTACAGAAGCTCCAGAAAGTTATTTTTAAAAGAACGACAGAAACAGAAATTTTAGAAATATGATTCACAAGGCTAAAGCTATTGATAGAGAAAAGCTCAACTTCTGAGGAACAGATGAGTCAGAAACCAATTTAGGAGGAGCGCGTCAAACAGTGTTTTAAAAATTCATCATTTGGGGGAAACTATAATTCACGCTAGCTGGAACAAGTAAAAAGAGTAGAAGAAAACATAGTTTCACAGAATAAGATTTAAATTAATGAGAATATTCAACATTTTTTAAACTGCCCACCTCTTCTTTTAAAATCACAGCTTTATTGAGATGTACGTTTATAAATAATTCTATTTGTTCTGTTACAGTGGGTAAGTCAGTGATTTTTTTGTGTGTGTATTTACAAAGTCTCATAGTCATCACCATTATCTAACTTTATAACATTTTTATCATCCCCTCCAAGAAAACCCATGCCCTTAGTAGTCATTTCACATTTTCACTGAGTTTCCAATACTCCAGGTCTACACAAGCATTAATTTACTCTCAATCACTATGGAGTTTCATATTCTGGATGTCTCAATAAAGTAAATCAAAAAATATTCGATTTTAGGGCTGGAGCTGTGGCGTAGTGGGTAAAGCTGCCACCTGCAATGCCAGCATCCCATATGGGCGCCAGTGCGAGTTCCAGCTGCTCCACTTCTGATCCAGCTCTCTGCTGTGGCCTGGGAAAGCAGTCCAAGATGGCCCAAGTCCTTGGGCCCCTGCACCCACATGGGAGACCTGGAAGAAGCTCCTGGCTTCTGGCTTCAGATCGGCACAGCTCCTGCCTTTGCAGCCATCTGGGAAGTGACCCAGCAGACGGAAGATATCTTTCTCTCTGCCTCTACTTCTCTTTCTGTGTAACTCTGACTTTCAAATAAATAAATATATCTTTGATACAAATATATATGATATGATTTTGACTGGCTTTTTTCAGTATATATTGTCAAGATTCATTAATATAGTAGCATAAATTAGTACTTCATTCCCTTTCTTATCAAATCATATTTAATTGCATTGTTACATCACATTGTTATTATATTCATTACATGATTGACATTTGACTCACTCTAATATTGTTACTGTTAGAATGTTGCTATAAACATTTACATACCAAGTTTTTGTTACCTGTGTTTTCTTTACTTTTGAGTCTATATGTAGAGTGAAATTGTCCATACTCTTGAATAAGAAACTAAAAAGTATGACCATATATTTTAACTAAATACAAAGCAAACAAAAAAAAATAACTTCAGAAATAGTTTGTGGTGAATACAAAGTTGCCTCAATGTTCTAGTTTTGTAATAGTTTTCAATTAAAATTGATGATCTGAATTATAATGTTCAGGTAATACAGAAGCCTCAGACTGTCAGAAGATACTGGATTATTTGTTTACCACATCATACTTACTAAAGCAGAAAATTAGAACAATATTGTTTTCCAAAGTTTGCAGCAATAAGGTTTGAAGCAAAATGTAGCTGAAATTAATCCAACTAAAAATTTAGCAAACTATTAAAGTTTAAGTGAGCTTCTTTTCATTAAATGGAAACTCAAAATGGCATTTATCCTAGTGATTAAGATTGCCACATCCCATATGAGAGGGATGAGAGCTCCAGCTGTTGATTTCAGCTTCCTGCCCTTGTAGAGTCTGAGACCAATAGGCAATGACTCAAGCAACATGGATTCATGTCACCCACGTGGGAGACCTGGATTGAGCTCCTAGCTTCTTGCTTCAGCCCAGTCCAGCTCTGAATATCGCAGGCACCTAGGGAGTAGATAGATCTCTCCATGTCTTTTCTGTGTATCTGTCAGTCTCTCTGTCTCTCTCTCTATTTCTCTCTCTCTCTCAGTCCCAATCCCAATCTGTCTCTCTACCTCTCTAATGCATAATAAAAAATAAACAAATAAAATGAAGTGTAATGATTAAATTTTCAACTTATATTTAAACAAATTTAGATTGACATAACTAGCACTCAAGTTACTATCAGAACTAGTATTTGTTCTGTAACACCAATATCTAACCTTAACTAGAAAGAATCTCACACTTCCAGTGGGCTCAAAGAAAGACATATGAGAGAAAATATATTCCACCTCCTTGTGGATATTGTTAGATCAAAATTTGTCAAAATAAAATATTTTCAAGTGATACACAGGATCAAACATGAAGTGATTTTTTTTTACAATTTGATAGCCAAAAATATCATTTGGTCAAATTCAAATTGAATATTATTGAGTTTTTTTATTATGCTACCAGAATGACTCAACAGTTAAAGCTATAAATTTCTGTGGAGTACTTTAAGACAATATTACAAATTTATTTTGAAGAGATTTGTTTTGTTTCTGACCAAAAGCTGAACTTCATTCCTTGTTCTATTTTCCAAGCTTAGAATCCAAGCAGACTCACTAGTTGACCGCTCTGTATCTAGAGAGGGCGCAAGGAGGGTTTAGATTTTTCAGGGCGTCTACCCAGAATAGCTAAAACTTCGACTTCAGGTACAGTTGTATTACTAACATGCAAAGTGTCTGATATCTGTTTTTGTCTTTTCCTTATGGGTTCTCAATTTAGGTCCCCCATTGGAGTCATGTTTGAAATTATGGTCTCACTTGTGAAAATTCTTTTTCCATTGATCTGAGTATCAGGATGTTCAAATCACTCAAGTGCTCCCAGTGAACAGTCCATGGTTGAAGACTACAGCCTTAACTGATCCCAGCTTTATGGTAATTTCATTTGCTTTGGAAATCAAATAAATGCTGCTGGACAAAGTCACCAATGAATTTTTATTATAAATATGTGACCTTGAAAAGTGAAATCAATACTGTCAGACCCTGCCACCCTAATGCTGTGTTTGACTAACTCATGCTGTATAAAAGCATGTTTTAAAAAATCCTCTACCTCTTTCAAATTTTAAGGCCCTGGACTTGTCAGTACATACTATGTCTTTTTTATTCTAAGAGAAAACAAAGTCATCAGAAATTTTTATCTTCCAACTAACAAACATAAAATCCTATATTGTCTATACCCACCGATTTTCCTTCCTTTCTGAAAAATGCAAAACCAATTCTTCCTCTGGATAGAAGCTGGAGAGAAAGCTATACTTTCAATGCATTGATCCAATCTCTTCTCATTCAATGCCTCCTCATCCTACTGCATCCTTTCCTGAAATCTAGAGAAATGAGTGCTCTAGATTATCTATTCCCTTTGTGTGCTCAATCACTACTTGTCAGTCACATCACTGTCAACTACATCCTTTCCCAACATTTCAATACACTTTTTCAGCTCACTCACCTTCTAGTAACTTCCTATATCTTTTCTTTCTTTCTTTCTTTCTTTCTTTCTTTCTTTCTTTCTTTCTTTCTTTCTTTCTTTCTTTCTTTCTTTCTTTCTTTCTTTCTCTCTTTCTTTCTCTCTCTCTTTCTCTCTCTCTTTCTCTCTCTCTTTCTCTCTCTCTCTCTCTCTCTCTTTCTCTCTCTCTCTCTCTCTCTTTCTCTCTTTCTCTCTTTCTCTCTTTCTCTCTTTCTCTCTTTCTTTTCCTGACAGATAGAGTTAGACAGTGAGACAGAGAGAGAGACATAGAGAAAGGTCTTCCGTCCGTTGGTTCACTCCCCAAATGGCCGTTACGGCCGATCCGAGGCCAGGAGCCAGGTGCTTCCTCCTGGTCTCCCATGCAGGTGCAGGGGCCCAAGCACTTGGGCCATCTTCCACTGCCCTTACGGGCCACAGCAGAGAGCTGGACTGGAAGAGGAGCAACCAGGACAGAATCCAGTGCCCCAACCGGAACTAGAACTCTGGGTGCTGGCGCCGCAGGCGGAGGATTAGACTAGTGAGCCACAGCACTGGCCCCTATGTCTTTCTTTTATTATTAAATTGAATGGGCATTTTTACCATCATCTGAATTGGTCAGTGGAAAGTGTTAAACACATCCTTTTGCTGAAAAGGGTTGTTCCTTTTGGCTTCTATGAAACAACAATCTTCTCTTATACCTTCTACCTTTCTGGTCTGTCTTTCCATGTCATTGTTCTAGCTCATGCTCCTCTGCCAAACCCTTATTTAGTAGACTTAGAGCAAGTCCAAATTTAACTGAGATGCTCTTGTGACTCGACTCTGTCATTAGGCAACTACATCTATTCCGCTATCTCAATTTTCACCTTTATGTAGGTGATACCAAAATTTATATACTTAAACCAAATTTACCTCTTCTAACAAATTTTCTGTTTTAACCTTTGAATCCCTAAGATTTCAAGAGCTGGAAATAATCTGAATTTTATTCCACTTGCCCACTAACACTTTCAACTGTTACATGGATACCCATGTGGTTTGAATGTTCCCTCCAAAACTCATGTTGACATTTAATTGCCACTTTCTGATATTTAGAGGTAGGCTGTTCTGTTCTTGTTCTTGTTCCCTATCTCATCTATACTCGCTTGCATTTCTGCCATGTTATGATGTAGCATGAAAGCCCTCCACAGGTGCCCAAGAGCCTTGAAAACTCTGTGTTGTTTTCCTTTGTATATTTCCTAGTCTGAAGTGTCCTGTTGTAGCAGCAGAAAGCAGACTATGGCAGATGCTTACAGGAGATATAGGATGTGTGGATTAGAGCAAGATTATCATGACAGAAGTAGCAGACCAGTATAGTTAGGTTAGTTTTCACAGACACAATTCTCACAGTAGGACATAAAAATCAGGTAATACCAACAGAAGCAGTGAATTATGTTAAAGAAAAAAATGTAGGGGGGCTGGCACCACAGCATAATGGTTAAAGTTGCCGCCTGCAGTGCCAGCATCCCTTATGGGTGCCGGCCGGTTCGAGTCCCGGGTGCTCCACTTCTGATCCAGCTCTCTGGTATGGCCTAGGAATACAGTAGAAGATGGCCCAAGTCCTTGGGCCCCTGCACCCACATGGCAAACCTGGAAGAAGCTCCTGGCTCCTGGCTTCGGATTGGCACAGCTCCGGCCATTGCGGCCAGCTGGAGGGTGAACCAATAGATGGATTAAAGACCTCTCTCTTTCTCTCTCTCTCCACTTCTGCTTCTCTTTGTGTGTAACTCTTTCAAATAAATAAATAAAGCTTAAAAAAGAAAGAGAAAAATTGTAGGGCCAAGAATCTAGTTCTTTATGGGAATGCAGCAAATAAGATATCTTGCCCAGAGATTGAGTTACATAGAAGCCACACTTTGATTACCTTGATGTATTGAACTATTTTTGTGACAAGCATAGGCCTTGTTATATGGCAATGATCCTCAAGGCTTGAGGTAGATGTTCTTTCCCAACAAGAGGCAATTTACATTCTTTACAACTAGAGAATGTTGTACACATCTCAGTTTCTCAAACATTTCAGTTTCTCAAACTCACTCTTGTTTCTTCCATCTTAGGGAGTTTCAGAGACAGAATTAATCCAATATAAATTCAGTTTTCACTGTGGCAAAATCAAATGAATTTCAAGGTTGTTTCTACTTCTCCGAAGAAGGTACTATTAAAGTGGAAAATTCAGTGAAGAGTAACAAGAAGAAGATAAAATATCAATGCTTCCCATGTTGGGTCATTCTATCCTTTTTTAATTATATCAATTATATTAGCAGACACTGGTCTTATTTATGTGATCCCTTTGACACTTAATCCTATCTTTATGATCAGTTATGAACTTAAACTGATCCCTTTAACTAGAAAGATGGCATTGGCACATGCCAACTTACTGGGATTTGGAG
Source organism: Oryctolagus cuniculus (assembly GCF_051225735.1). Taxonomy (NCBI): domain Eukaryota; kingdom Metazoa; phylum Chordata; class Mammalia; order Lagomorpha; family Leporidae; genus Oryctolagus; species Oryctolagus cuniculus. The sequence continues at coordinate 54,019,483 of NC_142875.1, read as the reverse complement.
TCCCATGGCACATTTCTGGCTCTACCATTAGGGGTAAGTCCAAGTGAGCATATATTTATTAAACAAAAGTTTTAAAAAATCAATGCTATGGGGAAAGATAAAGCCTTGCAACAATTCTTATTGTAAAATAGCTTTGATGAAAGTAGACTATTGATATAAATTGAGATCTATAATTCATAGCATAGGCTGCATTAGCTGCCCTAATGTTATGAAAATTATTCATGAATTGTTCCAAAGTCTTATCATTCTATCCCTTTCCCCATTTCCCAAATTATTCATGCATATTCCTCATAGTGTTTGATAAACACATTTTGAATGAAGGGCCTGAAAACAGGGTGAGAAAATGTTCTGCCATTTTCTCCTTCCTGAAGAAAAACATTCTGCTCCTGAATTTCCTCTGTGGTATCTCAAAGCTTAGCTATGCTTTACCCCAGGCTAAGCTGTGGAAATGGATCCTGAGCTTTTCCAACCTACTGTGCCTCTCTCTACCCCCTGCCTTAAATATGGACCCCTGTGTGTGACTGCAAAACTTCACTGAGACAAGGAATGAATGGTAAGTTAATATACCTAGAAAGATGCAAGTCAAAACAACTTAAAAGAATCTGCCACCTTATTATTCTTTCCACTCTATGCAAACTGAAGCAACAATTCACATTTAATATTAGACTATCACTGTCTTGCAATTATTTAACATTTTGTTTGCTAACAATTTGTCTAGTAGCCATTTAGAATGTTTACTGTGATGGTATAATGTTTTTTTCCACCTATAGACATGTAATTTTTTTTAACTGAGCTCTAAGAATGTCAGCATATGATATATTTGCATATAAAATGTCCCTTTAATTTAATATTTGCTGTCATTTTCACATTCAAAAATAGATTTTCTAGTTTTACATTTGTACTTCAACCAATTTTACTAGCTCGATTTTTACCTTTTTCTCCAGACTGAAATTGATATTGCCACCCCCCAGAGCATAACATGGCTTTACTAGCATTACAACATAATTAAGAGACTAAATTCAGTGTTTTCTGACTTCATAATATCGGCTCTTTAAAATATAAATTTAGTTATGAGGTTCTTTCCCCTGAGGGAAAATACTAGTGACAACCAAATCAATTTCTGGCTGTTAAGTTTCAAATAACAGAGGGGTTTCTGTGTTGGTTGTGGGCAATTTCTCCACTGCCAGTCAAGAATCTTCCCTCAGATACATCTTTTGTCAAACACATCTAGGGACAGAATATTGATTGACAACATAAAATATGATTCATCAGTATGATGCTAAATCCACATAAAAACAAGAAGGAATTTTATTAGCAACTTCATAATATTTGAATATTTTAACATATACTTAACCAGAATCATGTATCCACACTTCCTACCTAATGCTAGAATATCTTGGAATTTTCAATTGAATGTGTTAATGATGGGGATCGAGCTATAGGAAAAAAGGTTAATGAAGGCAAAGGATTGAATTGGATTTTTTTAAGATTTATTTTATTTATTTATTTGAAAGACAGAGTTACAGAGAGAGGTAGAGACAGGAAGAGTGGCCTTCCATCCGCTGGTTCACTCCCCAAATGGACTCAATGGCCGGAGCTGCACAGATCCAAAGCCAGGAACCAGGAGTTTCCTCCGGGTCTCCCAAGCGGGTGCAGGGACCCAAGGACTTGGGCCATCATCCACTGATTTCCAAGGCCACAACAGAGAGCTGGATGAGAAGAGAGCAGCCAGGACTAGAACCAGTGCCCATATGGGATGCTGGCACTTCAGATCAGGGCGTTAACCCACTGCGCCAGAGCACCAGCCCCTGACTTGAATTTTTAAGAGCAAAACACCCCAGAAGCACAGGCAGTCGAAGCCAAAATTAACATTTGGGATTGCATCAAATTGAGAAGTTTCTGTACTGCAAAAGGTACAGTCAGGAAAGTGAAGAGACAACAAACAGAATGGGAAAATATATTTGCAAACTATGCAACTGATAAAGGGTTGATAACCAGAATCTACAAAGAAATCAAGAAACACAACAACATCAAAACATACAACCCACTTAAGAGATGGGCCAAGGACCTCAATAGACATTTTTCAAAAGAGGAAATCCAAATGGCCAACAGGCACATGAAAAAATGTTCAAGATCACTAGCAATCAGGGAAATGCAAATCAAAACCACAATGAGGTTCCACCTCACCCCAGTTAGAATGGCTCACATTCAGAAATCTACCAACAATAGATGCTGGAGAGGATGTGGGGAAAAAGGGACACTAACTCACTGTTGGTGGGAATGCAAACTGGTTAAGCCACTATGGAGATCAGTCTGGAGATTCCTCAGAAACCTGAATATAACCCTACCATACAACCCAGCCAACACACTCCTTGGAATTTACCCAAAGGAAATTAAATTGGCAAACAAACATTCTGTCTGAACATTAATGTTTATTGCAGCTCAATTCACAATAGCTAAGACCTGGAACCAACCCAAATGCCCATCAACAGTAGACTGGATAAAGAAATTATGGGACATGTACTCTATTGAATACTATACAGCAGTCAAAAACAATGAAACCCAGTCATTTGCATCAAGATGGAGGAATTTGGAAAACATCATGCTGAGAGAATTGAGCCAGTCCCAAAGGGACAAATATCATATGTTCTCCCTGATTGGCGACAACTAACTGAGCACCAAAGGGGAAACTTGTTGAAGTGAAATGGACACTGTGAGAAACAGTGACTTGATCAGCTCTTGTCCTGACGGTTGATGTACAATGTAATACTTTATCCATTTTAGTATTTTTTTTGTTCTAGTACCATTCGTTGAACTCTGTAATTAACACACAATTGTTCTTAGGTGTTTAAATTTTAACTGAAAAGTGATCCCTGTTAGGAATTTGGAAAACATTATGTTGAGTGAAATAAGCCAATCCCAAAGGGACAAATACCACTTGTTCTCCTTGATAGGTGACAACTAACTGAGCACCAAAAAGGAAACCTGTTAAAGTGAAATGAACACTAGGAGAAATGGTGACTTGATCAGCCCTCACCCTGACTGTTGATGAGCAGCTTAATATGTTATCTCTCTTAGTATTTTTTTTGTTTGTTCTACTTAATACTTTTGGTTGAATACTGTAATCAATACACAATTCTTCTTAAGTGCTGAAACTTAACTGAAAAGTGATCACTGTTAAATATAAGAGTGGGAGTAAGAGAGGGAAGAGATGTGCAGTTCAGGACATGCTCAAGCTGACTTGCCTCAAACGGTGGAGTTAGAAACATACCAGGGGATTCGAATTCAATCCCATCGAGGTGGCATGTACCAATGCCATCTCACTAGTCCCAGTGATGAATTTCTGTTCACAGTTGATCATAATGATAGGACTAAGAACCAAAGGGATCACAGAAACAAGAATAGTGTCTGCAAATACTAGCTGATAGAATCAAAAAGGGAGAGAATGATCCAAAATGGGAAGTTTGATACACAGCAGACCCATAGAATGGCAAATGTCCTAACGGCACTCTGGCCTCATAATCAGCCCTTAAGGCATGCAGATCCGGCTGAAATGCCCATGAGAGTATTTCAGGCATGGAAAGCCAAGACACTCTGGGGGGGGGGGGGGCGGAAGCAAACCTAAATGAAAGATCTCCACGAGTGAGATCCCAGTGGAAAGAATGGGTCATCAAAGAAAGAGGTACCTTTCCCTGCAGGGAGGTGAGAACTTCCACGTTGATCATGGCCTTGTCTAAAAATTATCAGAGTCAGTGAACTCAGGGGGCTTCCATTGCCTTGGCAGCTCATGACAAGAGCCTAGTGTGATTACTGATGCCATAAACAAGAGTGTCAATTTGTTAAGTCAACAACAGGAGTCACTGTGCACTTACTCCTCATGTAGGATCTTTGTCCTTAGTGTGCTGTACATTGAGATTTAATGCTATAACTAGTACTCAAACAGTATTTTTCCCTTTATGTTTTTGTATGGAAGCAAACTGTTGAAATCTTTACTTAATGTATGCTAAACTGATCTTCTGTATATAAAGAGAATAGAAAATGAAAAAAAAAAGAGCAAAATTTAGTAATTCAACCTGCTGCAGCTGTTAATAATGGCATAGTCACAAGATTTCATAATTATAAGTTCCTGGCATCCTCCTTACAATGCCAATTCTATATAGTGATATAACCATGCCCACTTTAGAAATGAAGAAATAAGGGAGTGAGTCATGGTATGTTCCATTCTGTTACTTCCCAAGAAAATAAGGGCTACAGAGACCCATGACAGAAAAATTTTGCTTTGGTCTTTAGTGAAAACATTGTATCTTTCTGCAACCCAACTTAAAAAAAAAAATACTCATCTGAGAAGAGTCATAAGGCTAGAGAAAGAAGGACAAACACAGAGAGATCTTTCATCCACTGGTTCATTCTGCAAATGTCTACAGCAGCTGAAGTTGGGGCTTAGCCAGGCTAAACTCAGGAGCTTGAAACTCAATCCAGACCTCCTATGTGGGTGGCAGAAACCCAAGCACTTGAATTATCATCTACTGCCTTACATGGTGTGCATTGTCAGGAAGCTGGGTTGAAAGTAGAACCAGGATTTGAATCCAAGGATTCTGATACAAAATGGGAGAATTCTGAGTAGTGACTTAACCACTGTGTCAAATGCCCACTCCTACAACCCAATTTTTAAAACCACATATGCTTTATAAATGCAGCAAAGGTTCACTAATACAGCATCAGTAATACTCAAATAAAAATAAAATATGTGTTCCTAGTAGGTGCACTATGATAGAACTAGGCAGTTAAAATAATTTAGTGTCCCAGCAGAGTTCATGAGTATTTCATTACATTATTTTATCTCCCATTCCACCTGCCCCACTCAACCCATGAGGGGAACAATGTTGAACCTCATCTATTAAAATCCTCAACAGACTCTTTCAAGGATGGAGAAAGACAATTAAATGATATTTCCAAAGTCTCTATATATACACAATTTGAGACACACTTTCTTTTGTACTATAGGAGAATACACCAAAGACAACACTCAAAAAAAGATACAATTTAGACATATGCTACCTATGATTTATTATTATATAGAGCTTTTTTTCAATTTGAAATACTCTAAACTTGGTTTCTTAAATCAGCAAAAATTCACCTGCTTTGAGCATTTTTAAAAATCACTGTTAAATATATGGATTTAAGGAAGTTAAAAAATGCAATTTTCTTTAGTAAATATCAGCTTGGTATAAATATCAGCAAAATGTTACTATAAAATTTTGACCCTTTCCAAGGATTCTATTTTTATTAAATGGAAAATAATAACACTACACCTTAATTATATTGTGAAGTCAAATTAGTGACTTTGCAAATGACATATTGAAGTAATGATCTAGACAAGTTAATAATAAAGTATATTTGTTGAGATTCAACATTTGACACAGAGTATCTGTGAAAATCTATTTTTTGTATATTTATTCTCTTACAATCTGTACTTAATCACTCTCTATTAGAGACAAAAGCATTAGATCACCTACAACAGCATTATGCCTTCCATATCAATAAATCACTGAATATATTTTATCATATGTTTAATTTACCAGACTCTTTTATTTTTGACACGCAGAGTTAGACAGTGAGAGAGAGAGAGAGAGAGAGAGAGACAGAGAGAAAGGTCTTCCTTTTTTCTGTTGGTTCACCCCCAAAATGGGCACTACAGCCAGCACGCTGCGCTGATTCGAAGCCAGGAGCCAGGTGCCTCCTTCCAGTCTCTCATGGGTGCAGGGCCCAAGCACTTGGGCCATCCTCCACTGCCTTCCCGGGCCACAACAGAGAGCTGGACTGGAAGAGGAGCTTCCGGGACAGAATCCGGCTCCCCAACCGGGACTAGAACCCGGGGTGCCGGCGCCGCAGGCAGAGGACTAGCCAAGTGAGCCGCAGCGCTGGCCTAATTTACCAGACTCTTAAGCTACATGTTTTTAATTCTTGAATCAATTATGAAATATATGGGGAGTATTATAGATTTATATTCTGTAGTATTTAGCAATCATTGTAACTAAATTCCCCCGTATGGTAGTAATGAGTTTAATGAAATAATTCTTCATAGTATTGGCTACATTGTGTTAGAGGTTACTCAAAGTCATTCTGCTATGTCCCAAAGGTTTCTACAGATATTAGAGAATCAGTTTCTTTGATTTTCACTTATGAATCTGTGGAACTGGACTGGTGACAGATTCTAATGGAAGCCATTACACTAGACACAGAAGAGCACCTTCCTCCAATTTGGGAAAGCTTCCAAGGCCATGTGCATCACGGCTGGGTTCCTCTTTCCCTCTGATGTATTTTCCCCAAAGATGTTGTTCAACACCTCTTTTTTTTTTTTTTTTTTTTTTTTTTTTTTTTTTTTTTGACAGAGTGGACAGTGAGAGAGAGAGAAAGGTCTTCCTTTTGCCGTTGGTTCACCCTCTAATGGCCGCCGTGGCCTGCGCACTGCAGCCGGCGCACCGCGCTGATCCGAAAGCAGGAACCAGGTGCTTCCTCCTGGTCTCCCATGGGGTGCAGGGCCCAAGCACTTGGGCCATCCTCCACTGCCTTCCCGGGCCATAGCAGAGAGCTGGCCTGGAAGAGGGGCAACCAGGAAAGAATCCGGCGCCCCGACCGGGACTAGAACCTGGTGTGCCCACGCTGCTAGGTGGAGGATTAGCTTGTTGAGCCGCAGTGCCAGCCTCAACACCTCTTGAAAAAAGATTTATAGAAAGCTATCCCAACAAGCCTACCTACTTTGGATTTTCAGCTACTTTGGGATACAAGACAGGCTGTAAGCTAACTTTGCTGTGTGATCGTGAAAAAATCATTTAAATCACTGAGCCTTGTTTCAAAATTAAGTAGCAGTAACATATGTTTCTAATTATAACGAATATGGCTTTTAGACTGCACAGAAGATTCTATCACATATGATCCTATCAAATATTTTTTCAGCATCATTGTGTGCCTAGTCTAGTTCTGGTTTCTGGGGACCCAGGGTCGGTGTAAAGTGCTTAAACTTCTGAAGTGTATATGTTCCAGTGCAGTCAGTACATGTTTTTAACCCAAAACAATTTTTTCCAGACTCTCTTAATTAAACATTCAGTCACCATAGACAGTGGGAAAAAAATATATGCTGACTGTAACCAGTATTTCTTAATAGGCTCTCTTGAGTAGGAAAAATAACTTCACACTTCACTTTGAAGTAGCTAAGAAAAATGAGAATCTGAAAAATAAACAAAAATGGAGAGAATTCTTGTTTTGGTTTTTAGTGAATCACAACCAAAAGTACCAAAATCAAAGGAAGCCATGCCAAATATGTTTGAATTCCAGAGTAATGGAATGTTTTGAAATAGCAACAATCAGAATGCAATATGTGAAATCAACAGTATGTAAAATCCCTAGATACATACCACTTTAACTGTAGAACTGGGTCATAGGAGAATGATATCCTGCGATCTATTTCATATATATTTTTAATGTTTCAAGGAATATTGTAAAGATGTTATTATCCCACTAGATTGCAAATGATTGATCAGTAATTCTGCTTCCACATGTAATTCCTAATCCATCTTTTGCTCTACAACAACTTGCTCTTTGGAATAGTTGCTTATTTATTACTCTAAAGCAATGGAGCTATCTAATCCAAAGAAGTTCTTCTATCGTCCCTCAATCATGATGACTGGCTTTTTCTTCTGAATCTCTATTGAAAATTAAAATTTTCCCCATATTTTGTGTTGTTCTTTTTTTCTATGATTTTTTGAACTCATGTGAAAGTGGAAGAATAGGTTATCAAAGAGAGTTCCTGTTTTCTGAGAGATAAAATATGTTTCATTGATCATAAGGCAACATATATGCTTTAAAAATGCTAAATCTTGTGTATCAAGAGAATTCTCCAAAGTTGTTACTATACTCTAATGGCTTACTAGGCAGTCAACTAAAAATGAATCAAAAGAAAAATGAGACAGAAAACATGTTTCTAAAAAGGAACAGAGATCATTTTACTTTTTGAAAGCAATGTATAAATACATAACTATCAAAATAAATTTGACAAATTTATCCTGGAAAAAATTAATTTAGCTCTTAAAAATGTTTTTGTTAATATAAATGAATAGAGTTCTAGCTTTCTATAAAAAAATTAGAAAAGAAAGGAAGTACCAGATATTTAAGACACCCATGCTTCTGTTTCCTTTCCAGCTCAGAATCTTGATTGCAATTTACTTTGTTCAATAATATTATTACATATATAATGTTCAATAATAATATTATATTATATATAATGCTAAAATATTAATGATAATTCAAAGAAGCAATATATCTCATTCAATTTCCTATGGTTAACATATGATAGAGGCTGCAAACTGCCCTCTGGCCTCATATTACAACCTCTGTAATACACAATCCACCCCTGTCTATGTGATAGAGTCTGTACTAGCTCATAGTAGTGGCAAAGAAATATGCACGTTATGCAGCGATCCTGAATATAAAGATTAAGAGTGGTAAAAAATATTCCCAATGAAATTGGAGAGGTGAGAAAAAGTTTTGTTTTCCCTCTTAGTCATCGCTATTGGCATCAGACCATAAAAGAGGGCCTTTGGAACAAGGCAAAAATATGTTCCTTTAGCCAGCTGGACTGATGGAGCAAGTGTCTGGGCATTTCATTGACATCTCAATGACAATATGAAGAGCCGTTTCCCATATTTGGAAGTTTTCCTAAAGACAAGCAATGTGTTCTCTGTAATCACATCTACACCCCAGAATCTCTCATATTTCAACAATTTTTAAGATTCTTTTATGTGTTCTATCACATAGACAGGGGTGGATTGTGTAATATGAGGTCAGAGGGCAGTTTCCAGCCTCTATCATATGTTAACCATAGGACATGAGATATATTGCTTCTTTAAATTGTCATTAGGTTAGTTAGCAGAGGCAATTAGAAAATATAGTCTCTACTTAACAAAACTCAGTGCCAAATCTCAGAATTTAATAACAACTATTGTAATCAGAGTTGAAGATCTTCTAGTAGGAAGTACATCCATCCCAGTGTTTGCTGAAAATGAGTTCCAGAACCACTTAGAACTGAATGCTTAAACTTCATATCTTTGTACTCTGGGCCAATCTGTAAAATCTAAGAACTAAGCATATTTAAATATGTGGATATAAATACACCTACACACATATGATTCAATTTCTTCATATGTTTATAGAGGAAAGGCAATTCTAGTAAGTTCACAGCATAAGAGCTTTTCTCACCAATAAAATCTTCAAAAAGGGAGAAAATAGAACTTTTAGAAAAGTTAGATTCTGGTTCTCAAGTGGCATTGTTAGTAGATTTTTAATTCAGATAAAGTCACTTACCATGATAGCTGCCTATTACTCTGAAAACTGTGCAAACACTCTTCTTGTGAATATGTCCTTTTTGAAATTTGAACAGGATGCTACCAATTGAATTATATACAAAAGATAATTTTCAGATACTTTGAGCATTTTAATAATTGTAAATGCTGCCATGCCTTTTCTAAAATAACGCTTAATTACATTTTATAATGAATGTGTCAATGTGCCAAGTGGTATACATGAGTATCTTTTTCCAGTAAACTTTTATGGGAGTGATTTTTAATGACCCTACTCATAAAAAGGCTCCTTACTGTCTGTGATAGATTATTATACTATGAATAAAGAGATTCTTTAAGTAGCTAAAGCTGCCCACAAATTTGTCTATCAAAAACCACTTTACTCTGCTTTTCTTTGCGAATTACCTTTTGTTGTTACTGTTGTTATTACTGTTGTAGTTGTGACTGTTATTTTTGTTCCCTAAAAACACAAGTTCTTACAAACAAAAAGCCATGAAGAAAAAAGAATTGGAGGAGGGATGGACTTGGCCTTGTGAATTTTGCTCTCACTTCTCCTACTATTTTCTTTTATTTATTAAAATGGCTTTGTAGCTCAGCAAGGGGAAAACAAAAAGAGCGAAAATTCATTTAAGTACTCTCTTTTATTTATGTTAACATTTCATCATATGCTGTTTAACAATTTACTAAATGTTTATTATGCACAGTGTTGCATTCTCAAGAGAATAAATAAGTTTCTGTCAGCACTTCTTTTATGAAATCCTATTCTGGTTGTGGATTTTAAAAATTCATAATAAACATTTCTTTCAGAAAGAAGCCAAGAAAGGAAATGCTCTGACACTGTTGATAAGTGAGCTTGTAACTAAAGGAATGGAAAACAAACACAAGCATAAATATTCACTGTGTCTGTGTCTGTGTGGTAAGAGACGGGGGAGGTGCAGGGTGGAGAGAAAAGAAGACAGTGGGAGAGACAGAGAGAGAATAAGGAGGTCATTAATTCCTGGATTTTATGATCTTTTAGATGAAATAAAAAGCAAGCCTTTCTGATGGTTTCATTGTTAACATTCCCACAGTTCCATCACCAGTTATACTCAAAAAAAGAAATAGAAAACCACAGAGAGTACACTAGATGATATCCAAGGTCTTCCCAGCTCCAGAGTTTTATTATTCTATTATATTAAGAAAAAACAGAACGGAAAATAAATGTCAAATAAATGTCAAAAGATGAAGAATGACACTCTCTACTGCTCTCATAATATATCTCCTATATCATTTGACTTATATGTGAAACACACACACACACACACACACACACACGAGTCTTCAAGAAGTTCATGGAAAATATGTATTATGAGAAAACTATGCACAGATTTCAAATTTCTTCACACCAAAATGAGTTCATCTTTTAATCCTATTTTTTCCATGTACTTTTTGAGGCACCCTTGTACATATGGAATTTTCCAGTTCTAAGCTATTTACTGAAAAGCGAGAGAATTTGATTGGGAGAAGATTGAAATCCTCTCTTCCTTTCTTAGTTATCTAATTTTTTGTTAAAGGAAAAAAAAACCATTTATTATTATTTCTCATTCTTAGACACATTATATTAATTTATCTAACAGTATAGCAATTTAAAAGGTAAGTCTTTTGTGATAGTACCCCAATTTTCCAGATGAGAAAAAATAAAAAGCAAATGATTAGCAAGTTGCCAAAGTCTGGATGCTAATAACCAGCAAAGTTGGGCTTTCCAATTAAGTAGTCAGGTTCTGAGCTTGTCCTGCACATTCATCTAAATTTCTTCTAAGGGCATTGTGACATGGATCTCTCACTAATCAAGTGCAGGTCTGACTGCATAACCCAAATGGAAGAAAAACGAGCTAATTTTGTCTCCATAAGATACTTTCTGTATGCAGAACCTTCAGAAAAAGATAAGGCAAAGAAAATAAACATCTTCTATAAGCCATGCTTCTGGTACAACATATAACATCTGAGTGAAATTTTTTAAAGATTTATTTATTTATTTATTTGAAAATCAGAGTTACAGACAGAGACAGTTCTTCCATACTCTGGTTCATTCCCTAGAAGGTTTGAATGACCTGGGCTGGCCAGGCCAAATTCAGGAGCTAGGAGCTTCATTCAGATCTCCTATATGGGTGTCAAGGAGCCAAGTACTTAGGCCATTTTCCTCTGCCATTATTGCAGGGAGCAGGATCAGAAGAGTAATAGCCCTTGAATGAATGTTCTTATAGTTACTTTTGATTCCATGAAGTTTTACTAACTTACCAATATAGTATTTCCAATTGTAATCTTGTGTACATGCTTTTGAATGTTTACTTAGTTGTGTCACAGTTTATTTGATAATTGCTGTTTTTTTTAAATAAGCATAGCTCATTTACTTAACCTTGCTCAAGCTTCAATGAAGATATTTAAATAATTAATTAATCTGATTGTATTGGTTTTCCATGTTGTGTAAGAAATTAGCAAAACTTAACTGGGTAAAAATGACATACATGTATTATTTAAGAGTTTCTATGGCACCTGGAGTACTCACATAGTTTGAGTCCTCGGCTGTGAGTCTCACAAGATTGTCATCATGGTGTCAGCAAGCTGCACGCTCATCTGGAAACTCTGGTGAGAAAGACAAGACATTGATGCTTCTTTTAAGCTGCTGGCAGAATTCATGCCCTTGCTGCTATAGAAGAGAGGCCTTCAATGTCCTGCTAACTGTGAGCCAGAGCCTGCCTTTAGCCACAAAACGTCCTCTTTAATTCCTTGCCAAATGGTTCCATTCATGGACCGGTCACATGTCACTTGCTTCTTCAAGGCCAGAAGTTAGTAAGAGCAAGAAGTTGCAAGGCGAGTCTCGTATAATATTTCCCAATCATGTCTGTAACTCCTGTTGTATTCTATTGGTTAGAAGGGAAGTTGGTCAGAATAGGATTTATGACTCCAAACTATGCCAGTGTGGCATAAGAATTATTTTGAACTGAAGGAATTTGAGTTCCTGAAATACCTTATCTGTTTAAAAACAGAGCCTTCCAAAAGAACTCAATTATCATAAATCCCTTCCGCAGAAGCAATTACAATCTTGTCAGAGACAAGAAGAGGTCAACACCCCACCAAAACAGACATTATTACAAACTATCATATCTCCCATCTATAGTCCCAAAGGCCCATTTCTTTTCTTTTCCCTAAGTGTCCTTTTTTTTTCTCCATAACATTCCCGTAGTTCATTAAATATATCAACCCCAAATTCTAATCATGCTTTGAGTTACTCATCTGTAACTAATCCCATGTGCATGCACAATGCACGTGTTAACACATTTCTAATCGTTTTTATCTTGTTAACCTGGCTTGTTGTCAGTGTAACTTAAAGGGTTGTAGGTCACACTCACACTCAAGGGGGTAGCAGGTAAAGGCAGGAACATCAAGAAGTAAGTCTATGGTCCTCCATACATTGTATTTCCCTCTTCACTGGCACTTCCATGGTTAACTGAGTTGCCAAAGTAGAAGGTATATGTCTTGGTGACTTTAAATTTGAGGCTCAAACAGCTGTTAATTTTTACTTTTTATGAAATCTTAGTATGTGTGGCAAGTGTCTCCAGACTGGCAGATCAGTGGTGTCCTCATTCCATTTTAGTTTCAGCTGAACCTAATTGGTACAAAGAACCTTCAGCTGTCCACAAAGTAAATTTCATGTAGAATATGAATTTCAGTAATTCATTGGATCACACCAAATGTATTCTCAAAACCTGTTGGCAATCCTTTCATTTCTTGTATATGCAATGATCGGTGGAAAACATCAGGTGTTGGGGCAAGCACTCTGAAGAGGCAAGATCCTGGGCTGCACAACTGTCTCCTTTGGACAGGCCTTGAAGTGAATGTGAAGTCGTCAGTGGTACACAAGGACAGAGATACGGCCTTCCCAATAATCCCTACAACCACCTTGGTAAAGAAACTCCAAGATTTCTTTAAAAGGCTATTTAAAATTAAAAGTGCTAAATGTTTGGCAAGATTTTCAGCAATGTGGGCAAGTGACAAATAGAGTTATCATCTGAACATATCATCCCTCAACAGAAATCCATTCTATTTCATTTTTGACCAAAAGAGAACTTCAAGAGTTTTTGTCTACCCCACACACATAAGTAAGCACACACTCACAGATTTTAATCTAATACATCATATCCCCAGTTATAAATAAGCAATTATCACTCAACAATTCAATAATATTGTTGAAGATACATTTATAGAAAATCTTAATAATTTCCTTTGATAGTAGAAGCATGTGGAATCAAAATTATATAAATAGGGAGGGATGCATAGAAATTGAGTTTTCTAAGAGCATTTTGTCCCATTGTAAGCCTACACATTAATTTGGGAAGAAGAGTTATTTTTACATTATTCAGGTTCTGCATTCAGAAACATGGTATAGCTCTTCATTTGCCTAAATATTTTATCTCTCTCAGTAAAGTTTTATCAAGTTCTCTCTATAGATCTTACCCATTTTCTTCTGAAGGTTATTTTTAAATAATATATGAGAGGTTTTTCAGTTGCTACTGAGTATAAACAATGCTTCCCATTATGTTGCTTAGTGACAACCATTGGTTTGAATAGAGATTGATTTTTTTCACATATATCCTATATCTGACCACCATTATTAACTCTATAAAGTTTTGACAGTGGCTTTAAAGGATATAACATATACCAAAGAAATGTCAAGGGTTTTAACACTAGTTTTGATATCCATGCTTACTAAATAGTAAATCAGAAGTTCTTTAAATTTCTAACTGATTTTTAAGTTTTAGTTTAGCATTTGAACTGTAGAGAATATAGACTAGAGTTTTTTTTTTAAGATTTATTTATTTGAATATTTGAAAGTCAGAGTTACTGAGAAGGACACACACACACACACACAGAGAGAGAGAGAGAGAGAGAGAGAGAGAGAGAGAGAGAGATCTTCCATCTGCTAGTTCCTTACCCAGATGACTGCAATGACCACAGCTGAGCCAGGTTGAATTCAGGAGCTACAGCTTTACCCCGGTCCATCTTTCGCTGCTTTCCCTGGTGCATTAGAAGGGAGTTGGATCAGAATTGGAGCATCTAAGACTTGAACCTGTGCTCATATGGGATGCTGGCATTGCATGCGGTGGTTTTGCCTACTATGCCATGATACTGCCCTTGGTTATTGAGTTTTAATATTGAGAAGTGTACAGAGATTTTTTGACCTACCATAAGAAAATAAATGTTCAATGAAACAATTTTATCTATTTCATTTATTCTTTTGTTTTCTACATGATACATTTTTATTAAAATTTCAGGGATTTTAAAGATATACAATTTAAAATAAAAAATACTTCTCCTTACACATCTTAATTGTCAATATCAAAATTGAGATTCCTCTTTAGACTCTCTGCCCTTATATTTCTTTCTGAGCTTTTCCCCACTTCCTATCTACATTACTAAAAGCAAGTGACAAAATATCATTTTTAAATATTGATAAAAGTTATCATACTTATACTAATTATTTAGACCTGTTTAATTGGCATCAATATGTATTGCAAATGTTTTATATTATGATTCTATATTTTGAGCTTTAAATGTTGTTTCCTTTTTTACAATTCAGAAAGCATTATACTGCATAGCCTTTTGAATCTTTGAATGCTGGAGGAATTCTTTGCAAAAAATGTGCAGAACATGAAAATGTTGAACTTCAATAAATAAATGCTCAAACATTTTTGGTTGATAAAAATGTTCAAATATTTATAAAATATTTTTGAGACATAGTGTAAACTGTATAGTATATTTAAAACTGTTAGGCTTAAGTATATTTAGAAATAGAAATAAGGAATGGCAAAGCTTCTTTTAAACACTGGGTATTGTATAAAATCTATAAAGGCCTGGGAATGTCCATGACTAGACTTTTCTGAGGAACAAATGAAATATTAAACTGAGTCAAGTCTTCCCCTCATATTCTTTTGAGTAAAACACCTGTGGTTTCATCTGGTAAACCTTTACTTAGGGTGATAGGTGAATACAGGCTTTCTTCTTTTTGTGCTTAAGCATCTTCAGAAACTTAAAGCCATTTGTCCCTTTAAGTTAGGTCAAGTGCAAGCAAAGACTCCCCTGCCATCTAGCCCCACCCACTGACCAGGTACATAATGCCATACTTTGATTCTTGTCTGACTTTGTTCCCTTCCTCTTCGGTGCACAGTTCCACCCCTATGATTTAGGCCACTGTGGAAATCGTCATGAGCAAAGACTCTTTATAGCTATGATTCCCACTTCTCTCAACAATTACACACTGCAAGAGGTCAAGATGAATGTATCAGGGGCCTTGCACATGCTGCCTGCCTGCATCTTAAGTCATGTAACTCCCAGAAGTCACACTTTAGCAGAGCAGAACTACTTTGGGGAGTATTGAAAGCTGTCACTTTTCACGTTTTTACTAAGGAAGCGATCTAGGGAGCTATCCTTGCATTTCACCTCTACATTGGTTTGGGCTTATTTTGCAGTTCTAACAAGATAAATAATCTTGGAAAATGTTACTATCTGATGATGCTACTATAGTGCCCAGTTTCAGCTCGCCCATGTTATTCAAAAGCACAAGTTGTAGAAAGGCGGTGTTTCTGTTAAATGCATGAAGCAGTGGAGCTTTTCCTTTCTCAAGGAATATTTTCCTCTATTCATTGTCAATGTTCTCTCCCCTCTTCCTGTTGCTACTTAGACAGATGCAGTGTTGCTTTCCACAGGTGAGCAGCTCTCCTCTAAGGAAGATTTAGCTCTTGCAAGATGGAATCCAAAGTGAGGAGTCATGCAGCAGTAAGTTTAAGTGACTTGTGCTGTAAGAATTAGGATAGATTTGCCAGTGTAATATAGGACATCCATTTCAATTTGAATTTCAGGGTCTCTATCCAGTTTAATTAATTTATTCAGTTTAAGTATATTCTAAATATATCAGGACATATAGTAAAAATTATTCATTGTTTTAAAATATGAAACCCAAGTTTAAGTATCCTGTATTTTTATTTGCTTAAACTGTCATTCTTAGATTATACTGAAGAGCAAGACTAATTTGTCACTTAAACTAGATTATAAGGCTAGGGAATGTTAGAGAATTAGAACCCAGTTCTAAATCCAAGATGCAGATTGTGTATTTGTATTTGCATCATGCCTCCCTTTAAAATGCAAGTGAGCTCTGGGGAGGTGGAGACAGAAAGGAACAATGGGCTTGATGAAGGTTGGGAGATTCCAAGTCCAGATGAAATGTCAATTCAGGAAAGCATTGTTAATAGCCACCTTCTTACCCTGATTTCACTTTAGGAAACCAACCTTGTCAACGTTGTCAATGGGGGAGATTAAGAATAAAAACATCTGTTTATTACACAGCTCCCACAAAGTCCCAGAGTTCTTCTTAACACTGTGCTAACACAATTTTGGCAAAATTAGCATATAATTTAATCTTTAAATAGAATTTACTAGAAGGAAATAGAAAAAAAACTTTTCAGCAAAGGCAACTTTTCAAAGAGGACACAACTCCTTTTTGTTGAATGCCTTCCATCACACCCTCTTTAACTGGATAATTTCTTATCTCTCAACTCTCAGATCACCTAATATAGAAAGTTTTCTACTGATCCTTTCCCTCTTACATCTGCGTGTCTCTCTTTCTCTCTGGTGTCAGAGTTCTTTGAGGATAAGGACCATTTCTCACTCATCTTCATGTCCCAAGAACGTAGCAACCAACAAGAATGATATACTACTATAGTTTTAATGATCTGTGATTACTTTGAAATTTACTGTATATTGGTGAAATAGTGATTTTTCCTTTTTTTTTTTTTTTTTTTTTTTTTTTTTTTTTTTTTTGACAGGCAGAGTGGACTGTGACAGAAAGAGACAGAGAGAAAGGGTCTTCCTTTGCAATTGGTTCACCCTCCAACGGCCGCCGTGACTGGCGCACTGCGGCCGGCGCATTGCACTGATCTGAAGCCAGGAGCCAGGTGCTTCTCCTGGTCTCCCATGCGGGTGCAGGGCCCAAGCACTTGGGCCATCCTCCACTGCACTCCCGGGCCACAGCAGAGAGCTGGCCTGGAAGAGGAGCAACTGGGACAGAATCTAGCACCCAGACCGGGACTAGAACCTGGTGTGCTGACACCGCAGGCGGAGGATTAGCCTATTGAGCCGCGGCACCAGCCGTCATTTTTCCTTTTACTTATTGTTTATAGCCTTTGCCTATATTTCCACTAAACTAGGCCTTTTTGCTTTTTATTTGACTGTGATGTAAATTAAAGATATGTCCTCACAAATGTGAAGGAGAGAAGAAGGAGAGGGAGAGGGAGGGATGATAAGAGGGAGAGAAGGGGAGGGATAGGAGAAGGGAGAAATAGAATATCATTATATTCATAGAATTGTAGCTATGAAATATATTGAACTTGCTAAAAACTCAACATTTTTTACAAAATTAATAAAGCAACAAAAAGGAAATATTTTTGAGTGATTAGGGGGAAAATCTGCAATAAAATTGCATGGGAAAAGTACTATAAGCAGACTTCAAAATAAGGAAAGCCATGAAATAATTTCAGAATGTACAATGGCAGGTCTTTAAGACAGTATCAGAAAACCGTTATGTTAAGTTAATGTATAAAAATAAATAGGGCAGGAGATACTGTAAGATTTTCAGCCACATTATAGTAAAAGTGATGCTCAGTACTGAAACTTAATAATGTGTTTCAGTTTTAATTAGGTGTGTCACTTATTGCATTCTCATCAGTTTCCCTTCTTGGGACACACAGGTAGATATTTAAAAAGAAATTTTCTCTACTTTCTAACAATGAAAGCAATAAAATGATAATATTATAATGTTATTTAGGTCTCATATAAATTTGTAAGATAATACATAGTGAATGGCACATAAACAAGACTAGTGTCTGCAAATACCAGCTGATAGAATAAAAAAGGGAGAGAAGGATCCCAAGGACTTGGGCCATCCTCCACTGCCTTCCTGGGCCACAGCAGAGAGCTGGACTGGAAGAGAAACAACCCGGACAGAATCTGGTGCCCTAACCGGGACTAGAACCCGGTGTGCCGGCGCCGCAGGCAGAGGATTAGCCTAGTGAGCCATGGCGCCGGCCTAGATACTAATTTCAAGGGCTAGTGCTGTGGTGTAGTGGATAAAGCTGCTGCCTGCAGCACTGGCATCCCTTTGGGCCCCAGTTTGAGTCCCGGTACTCCACTTCTGGTCCCGCTCCCTGCTAATGCATCTGAGAAAGCAACAGAGGATGGCCCAAGTTAGATCGGAAGCAGAGTAGCTGGGACAGGTGCCCATATGGGACGCCGGTGCTACAGCTGGTGGCTTAACTCACTATGCCACAGCATTGACCCTGATATTGATGTTTTTAATGGATTATCCTATAGATCATTGACATGTAAGTTCAAAAGCAAAGAATTCTATGTCTGTTTAGCCTGTTGGCAACATGCTGGTTTTCCATACTTTGGTTGCCTTCTTTCTTTATTGTCTATTCTGCTCCAGCAGTTTTAACAGATGTATGAAGATCATCAGGCTTAGGGACTTTCCATTGACATTAATAGTGCTTATAGATGTGATGTGATTGCTAACGCCTTTCTTTAAACTGGTACAAATGCCCAGCTTATACATCCTATATAACACAGATTTAGCTTTAAAATATTCACCAAGCAACAATTACTTCAAAAGGACACTGCATTCTGCCTTAGTGAAATCATGAAGAGGAGCTTCACAGTGAAAGATCAAACTTGAAAAACTCAGACACAATAGGGCATTGAGCAGAGGGCATTAAGGTGACATCCCATTGAGACAGGCACGGGAGGCTTTGAGCCCTGACTGTAAACTTGTGTTGACTGCTAGGACTGACATTTTTATTTCATGAGCCTTCTGATGTGAATTTTCTTTCTCATTTTGTCCCATTTGAATTAATGGGAAATCTTGCTGTGCTATGCCCGAGGACTATTGTATATCTGTGTTTAGTGGAGCTAAACCTGTGTTTCTTTTAATTTATTTTATTTTTAATTTATAATGCTTGAGGATGTTACTCTTTATTACTCTTTTTGGCTTTTAACAGCTTTTGTGAGAATCTTCTTAGGAATCATTCCTCAAGAACAGAATGACTTATCTCCCCTAATCACAGCATATCCTGGAGGTCCTGAATTGTTCCAAATTGTGTTTAGATGCACTTTTTCCACACTTGCATTTGTTGTAACCTGATCTCTACCCACTCCCTCGTGGGGAGGTTGCTTGACTAGTGCACATAACCAGCCATAGCCCTCTTAGTACGGTTTCAGCTTCGGTGAGGATTGTTCCGTGGCTTGACTACGTGGCCTTGTTTCCCCCTTTGCCTGTGACTCTGATATCTGTCTCAGGACTGCTCTCATTCACCTAGTTTCTTTCATTCACTAAGATGTGTCTGTTGCCTGGGATCACCTTCCCTTTGGTTCTAGTCCCAAACACAGTCCCCATCTGATGAAACTCTGGATTTAGTGACCTATTTCAACTCAGCATTTTAGCTTATTTTACCTGCATAATTTTTAAAGCAATGCTTCCAAATGTGAGAACATCAGTCTATTAGGAAATTCAAGGGTACTGGTGAGAATTCTCATAGAATTTTCAAAAAACATTTAGCAATCTAATTAAAATGGTAAATTTAACTGTAGCAATTATTGATCCAATGTTTAATTATCATCTCTTCTATTAGTAAAAATAGGAAACAAATATTGCTCAGTGTAATTTGGCATGGAAAATTTTCAGAAAATGAAGATCATATAGTGAGCAGAGAAGAGAAAGATTAAAAAGATTCCTTACTTCTTTTTGAAAATATTGAAACCAGGCGATCTCCAGAATCACTAATACTGCTTATGAGTTGTATCCTATGGTCTACACACAGATTGAATGGATTCTCTTATGCTGCCCATGATGTCTTCCCTATGGTGTTTTCCTTTGTTCTTTTTTTTTTTTTTTAATATTTCTCTTCTTCCTAGTCTTTTAGAAATTTAGTTTTAACATTCTTTTACATGTTCAAGGGAATTAAACATTTGGGAACATCTGTGTTTGTCTCTTTGACAACTGCTTGCCAATTCAAAGTCACTCTTGAATTATAGATTTGTATATTTAAGGCGCAAGGTCAAGGTCATCCTGAAGAGTTAGGAAGTTAGCAAGCAACTAGAGTCTGTCTGTGGGGACTTCACTAGGTAAAGAGCAGATAAGAAGTAAGACAGATTGGGAATTGATTAAAAAGGTAAAGAAAAGATCAAGGGAAATTTGTAAGCTCTATAAGAAGTAGCACAATGTTCTGATGAACAAAGCATTTATTCCAGTAAGAGTGAAGAAGCTGAGCATCCAATAGCTGCTCCTTTTCAGAACTTGGTAAGCTTCAAGAGGGTGTAGGCAATTGACTGACCTAAAAGCCACTAAATGTCATGAAGTAGATATAATTTATATATTTAGTTATTTCTCTACTGTATATTGTGTTTTATGAACTATTCTTTCATTAGTGTTTTGTGGGTTTCCTTCCTACTTGATACTTTTGTTATCTGAGAGCCAACACTAATCTTTAATATTTCCCTTTCCTACACCCACAGTTCCCTTATACTCTGTCATATTTAGGGGACAACCATCATTATTAACCATACATTCTCCATTCTGCCGGGGTTGAAGATATATGATAAAGGGGAGCTCTACAAAGAAATATTTAGGGACAAGCATTTACCTTGTGATTAAAACCTTGCTTGGAGGGGCAAACATTCCATATTGGAATGTCTGGGTATGAGTTTGGCTCTGTTTTTGATTCCCTGCTAATGTTCACCCTGGTGATGATAGAGTGCTTGGAACCCTGACAGGCACAATGGAAGCAGAAATCGAGTCTCAGCCTCCCTGCTTCAGGCTGGCCCAATCCTAGCAGTTGTGGACATTTGGGAAGTTAACTTTTGGATGGAAAATCTTTTTCTGTCTCTCTGCCTCTCAAATAACTAAAATAAATTTAAAAAATTAAAAAGTAGCATTTAAATACAGATGTATCTATCAGTTCTGAAGCTGAGCCATTGATAGAGAAAAAGGCTATGGTATCTGGCTTTTTTCTAAAGGTAAGGCAAGTGAAGGGATTTGAGTGTAACCATCTAAAACAACTGCACACTACCTTAGTCCCTTCCAGAAGGCAGCTAGCATGGTTGCTGAGTCCTGCTTTTGTTTGCCAAAAGACTCAGCTTTCCTCGCCATAATAAGGCTTCTTTTCCCACACTGGCGTGAATAACAACTGTTCTGGATTTTCCATCAATATCTGAAAAACTGGGTGAATCAAGGACAACTGAAGAGGAATTTCCAGGTAATGTTAGTGAACAGACACAGAGGGAAAAGCATTAACTTAATTAAGTCATCTTTACCATTGCTTGAGATCATGAGCCCTGTGTGTGTGTGTATGTGTGTGTGTTTTGGGGGTGTGTGTTGGGGGTGTGTGTTTGCATACAGACTACTGACAAATATGAATGAGAACACAAGTAAAGCCTTTTAGAATCAACCAATAGATATTTCACCCCTGAGCTGCAAGAACTTTTGGCACATCGCAGTAGATTTGAGGAATATGTCACCCGAAAGACTGACTCACTGTTTGTAAGCATTAAGTTGGACAACCGCACACAGACTAAATCTGGACAAAGTCAAAATTTCCAGAATTTAAACACTGTGATACTGGGAAATGATTTATGCCAGGAAGAAAATTGGACTGTTATCACGAAATCCTGACAAAGCAGGCTACTGTGTTGTAGATTATAAGGTAGATCTTGCCAGAGTGAATTGACTGGCCCAAAGTCTGTAAATAACTATGTTTTCAGAACACATACATATTTTTAGCAACTGGACAAACCAAGACACTAATCTATGAACCAGAGAAAAATTTTAAAGGTCTTTGGACAACGTGACTGCAGGAAGATGGTTTATACAACAGATTTAAAACAAGGTTGGACTCAGGAGTAATTCTTTGTATGATTTCCTGATGGTTCTCCTATGTCACAGATTTGAATTTTTTTTTTTTTTTGACAGGTAGAGATAGACAGTGAGAGAGAGAGAGAGAGAGAGAGAGGTCTTCCTTTTTCTGTTGGTTCACGCCCAAGTGGCTGCTACGGCCGGCACACTGCGGCCGGTACGCGGCGCCAATCTGAATCCAGGAGCCAAGTGCTTCTCCTGGTCTCCCATGCAGGTGCAGGGCCCAAAGACCTGGGCCATCCTCCACTGCACTCCCGGGCCACAGCAGAGAGCTGGACTGGAAGAGGAGCAACTGGGACAGAATCCGGCGACCTGCTTGGGACTAGAACCCGGTGTGCTGACACCGCAGGCGGAGGATTAGCCTAGTGAGCCGTGGTGTCAGCCAACAGATTTGAATTTTTAAGTCCTCAATGGCATTTTTACCCAGATGGAGGTTTGCTAATGTGGCTAAAGCAAGGCATGCCAATGCCTTCCACAATTTTCACCTCACAGTTTGGCTCCTCCCCCTGACTTCTTACTGGTGTGTTCGAGAATTCTTTTGCAGTCACAGAAGCTTCAAGACCTTTGAGTGCTCTTTGATTTATTCATCCCATCTTCCCCCATTAGCAGTGATTCTTCAGGGGCTTTCAGTTATTTCTCTCTACTGCCTTACACCACCCTTTCCTCCGTACATTACCCCAGCCCTAGTTAACAGTCTTATTACTGCTTACCTAAACTACTGCTATAACTCTTCTTCCTGCCTCCAGTCTCTCTTCTAATCTACTCATTCCATATTCAGCTGCCAAATTAATCTTCCTAAAGTACAGCTTTGATTATGTCACCCCTGCTCAATAACCTTCAAATCTCTCTTTGCCTACCAAATAAAATTCCAACTTTCTAGCATGTGACATCATTATCTAGGCTTATTTTTATGGGGGTGGGGTTAACATGTTTCTCTTTTTTTGAAACTGTAGCCAAACTGAGCAATTTGATATACGCAACCAAACTTGGAAATATCTTTCTACTAGAAATTTTAATAATTCTGCTTGAAGGTTTTAAATGCCATTTATTAAAATCCTCCTTGGGACTGCAAAGTTAGCTTCTGCTTTCATCAAAGAAACTTGGGCACTCAGGATGGAGTGTCCACTTGGATGTACGGGAAGCCCCATGGCCCATGGTGAAGAGAAGGAGGTGAAAACAAAGGGAGAGGATAGAGCAGTAGGGGCCAGAAGTCAGGGGCCTGGATGTCTAGGAGTCATAATTCTCAATTTGAATCTGATCTTCCAGGTCATGATGAAGTTATATTCATCATGATAGCCCAACAGAATACTTTATATAGTAGTTTATTAGTCTAATTCATGATCAGACACATGACATGTAGACCTCCATTTATATATTTGCTTTGGATCTCACAAATATTAGAACAGGTCTGTTTTTTGATCCATGAAACTCAAGGTCTGAACATATTGTCTATCATCTTCTACATTTTTATTATTTGTTGACTGTCAGAAGCAATACCTGTCTCTTTGAAATTCCAGAGAACTATTTCTTATCTTTCCTGTGATAATGCAAATCATAATCTACAATAGTTCCATGCATTTTGTATCTCTTGCCATCTGCAATGCAATCTCTGTGAAATAAGTTTATGCAATGCTGGACATCCCCATTTCTTGAATAGTAATGAAGTTTAAAAATTATTTTACTGGATGAATAATAGAAAGGCAGTTCATGGGCTTATGGGTTTTGACAGATGTAAGATAGTTTAGACACTAGGAAATTGACTGCAAAAGAGTTAAATGACTTATCCAGGGGTCATGAATGTTACCAGAAATTGTGGGCCTAGTATTAAACTGTTTTCATGTCCTCCTCTCCAACTGCAGACAGTGTTAGCATATCATGGTAAATATTGATCAGAAAACATCATTAGGAAGGACATAGTGTTAATATTCTAAATATATGTAGCAGTATTCCCTTTGACTGCAGGCTTAGGTAAAATTTCTATCTTTATAAACATTGAAACTTTCTAAAGCTGCCTAGTTTGTTCAAATCCATAATTGACACACATTGAAAATTCAGGCAGGTGTCCCCTGTGTTGACATACAGTGTATGCAGACAACAGAGGGATTATGTAGCAGTTGTCTTCATGATGATTTGGTACTAATATCATTTAAAACACTGAAGCTCTATATATGTTTGTGTTGGGCATTACTGTGAACAAATATTGTCAGATTATAACTACTTTCTAGAGCAGAAAGTCACTCAAAATGGATTTGCAACCTTAAAATCTGCTTGAGCATATATAACATAAAGCACTTGCCCTTGGAGATGTCAATATCTATTATCCATGTATCTATTTATCTATCTCTAATATCCATATCTATCTATATAGCTATAGCTATCTGTAATCTATACTTGCTCCACGTCTTCCAATGTACTCATCTAATGGATGAATTTGGAGACGCATATTGTTTGACATTGTGATGGTCAAATGAAGAATCTGAATATTTACCCTATAACATTTGGTTAGTCATTTATTTAGTTTAAGAAAAAGGTACAATCAGATTTGATTGTTTTAAACTGTTACCTAGAAAAAAAAACAGATAAAAATGTTTGACAATGCATGCACCTTACAGTGTAAAGAACAGTCTGCTGAAGGGAACTTGTTACCTAAAGGACGTAATATGGCAATCATTTCCAAGCAGAATATTTCTGACAGGATAATACTTGTGATATCCCTTAACCTAGGCGTTGCACATGTAAACTAAACTTTATGCTTTTATTTTTAACACTTATGTTCAGGTATTCTTTCTCCTTGACAATACTTATACTGAGCGGAATAGAGAATGGAGTTAAGAGTGCATCTAAAACATGTGAATAAAACTTGAAAGTTAGATGTCTCGATATCTCACTTGATTCAGCACTTTAAACGATGAGATTGTTAGCTCAGTTCATCTTGCAAATGAAAGTGCCTTAGCTTTATGTTGTTGATTTTGACTGCATAATGGCAAAGCACATTACACAATTTAAGAAGTGACTTATGTAAGGAAGTGATCACATTTGTGATTTCAGCCACTTACACAGGTTATAGAATATTGTGACCTGAGGTTGTACTTCAGTATGAGCATTTTGAACTTGATGTGACTTGAAACAAGCTGCTGAAGTGCTATGCCAAGATGGAAATGACAGTAGAACGGATGCATTTCCAAGGTGTGTTTACAACATACCTTGCAGAGACTGTGGCCCAGGGAAATGGAGCAGCACTCTTCAGGGATTTGCAAGGCCATTGCCACATATACCACTCCTCCCTGGAGCAGCAACCCTGTTTCCAGCTAAGTGACTGCTACCCTGAAGTCCCTTGGCTCAGCTTGCTGTGTGAAGTATCAGACTGCACACCTGCTGGGAAGTGGTTGCATGAGCCTCAGGAGGCTCCTGTACAAATCCAGGGAGCTACTAATTGTGTCTCTTCCTGTCTAACTTAGACACCTGCTTCCTTTTCACTTGGCTGATTTCCACCTATTCCTTGAGACTAATGGCTTCAGTGTGATCTCATCTTTTTCTGTTAGCCTCCTGGTATTGCAATTAAATGATACTCTTGTATGCTGTCTGCCAAGCAGAAGAATTCAACATCAATGTTGGGCCTCATTTCTAACTAATCAGATACCAGGGTACCAAGAGATTCTCCACAAGGCAGAACTCAAGGGAGTTCAAGTTCAAAGGAAATAGCATTATTTACCTTAATGTCTCAAGGTCCTGTTTTATTTAGTTTCACTTTAAAAAAAAAGGATGCTGATATTCAGTAAAGAATAATGTAAGTTATACATATAAAATATACAATGTAGAAGAAAATTTTTAAAAGGTGAAAAATGCTATCCTGGACACATAACTATAGGTGTGCCTGAATGTTATCTCTTGTTTTAGGTAGCCAGTATTTGAATATTTCTTCATTCACTGATGCTTTTCAAATTACTTAACATCTCTGTATATTATATCCTTACTTGTAAAATGGAATTAATAATAATGATACTTATTCCCTGGGACTGTTATGAGGTGTAAATGAGCTCACATATTTAAAATAGTTAGAAAAATGTCATAAAAATGTCAAATTATAATTTTTTTAAATTTATTTTATTTATTTGAAAGAGTTACAGAGAGAGGTAGAGACAGAGAGAGAGGTCTTCCATGCGCTGGTTCACTCCCCAGATGGCTGCAATGGCTGGAGCTGAGCCAATCCAAAACCAGGAGCCAGGAGCTTCTTCTGGATCTCCCACATGGGTGCAGGGGCCCATGCACTTGGGCCATCATCCACTGCTTTCCAAGGCCACAACAGAGAGCTGGATCAGAAGAGGAGCAGCCGGGACTAGAACCGGTGCCCATATGGGATGTTGGTGCTTCAGGTCAGGGCTTTAACCCACTGCACCACAGTTCTGGCCACATCAAATTATAATTTCTAAGTCACTTTTCCTAGATTGCTCTCAACATAGATTAGATTCTTCTTATATTTTAATTGAAAAATGTAATATAAGTATAAATTGCTCCATGTGTTATATTCTTTTCTCAATGACATTTTAAAGAGTTGAATAGTTTCTCATTGAATATATGTGTTATAACTTATTTAATTATTTCTGATTACTGGAGAATCAAGTTGTTTCCAGTACTTTGGTGCAGTAGATAATGAATCAGTATATTTCCTTATGGATAAAGTAGCTTCAATACTTGGATAAACCTATAAAAATGGAATTCCTGTGCTGAGGCCCACAGATATTTTGAAGATTTTTAAATAATATCTGATTTTTTAAAATGCATTTAAACAGTACTGAAAGTTTCTATTGCCATTCACTATGTTTTTTTTAACTTTTATTTAATGAATATAAATTTCCAAAGCACAGCTTATGGATTACAATGGCTCCCCCCCCCCATAACTTCCCTCCAACCTGCAACCCTCCCCTTTCTCTCTCCCTCCCCCCTTCCATTCACATCAAGATTCATTTTTGATTCTCTTTATATACAGAAGATCAGTTTAGCATATATTAAGTAAAGATTTCAACAGTTTGCACCCACATAGAAACACAAAGTGAAAAATACTGTTTGAGTACTAGTTATAGCATTAAATCTCAATGTACAGCACATTAAGGACAGAGATCCTACATGAGGAGTAAGTGCACAGTGACTCCTGTTGTTGACTTAACAAATTGACACTCTTGTTTATGGCATCAATAATCACTCTAGGCTCTTGTCATGAGTTGCCAAGGCTACGGAAGCCTTTTGAATTCACCAACTCTGATCATATTTAGACAAGGTCATAGTCAAAGTGGAAGTTCTCTCCTCCCTTCAGAGAAAGGTACCTCCTTCTTTGATGACCAGTTCTTTTCACTGGGATCTCACTCGCAGAGATCTTTCATTTAGGTTTTTTTTTGTGGGGGAGAGGGAGTGGGAGATGGGACGGTTGCAGGTGGGAGGGAGGTTATGGGGGGAAAAGCCGTTATAATACAAAAGTTATACTTTGGAAATTTATATTTATTAAATAAAATAAAATAAAATAAAATAAAAACTTTTCCTTTTATCTTATGGCATCAACTGAATTCTCTCTTCCCATCCCCACCCCTCAAAGTCATATATTGAAGCACTAATCTCAAATGTGAAGGTATTTGGAGAGGGGCCTGTAGGAATTAGGTTTAGATTAAGGTCATGAGGCAAAGGGCCCTTATGATATTAGTGTTCTTGTATGAAGACGCACCCTTGGCCTTGCAAACTTGCTGTCTCACACACATGCAATGAGTAGGGGCCAGGTAACTTCAAAAAGAGATGGTGTCTATGTGTAACCCGCAAAAGTGTTCTTGCCAGAAACCAAATAGGACACATCTTGATTTTTGACTTGCCAGCCTCCAGAATTGTGAAAAATAAATTTCTGTTGTTTAAGCCACCCAGTCTATGATTTCCTTTATACAGTGCAGGCACACTAAAATACCTTATTTGTCACTAAACAAGTGATACAAAAGACTTAGCATCCCCATACACACCTTGCAGTAAACATCTCTCCCATCTACTCAGCTACATTCCATTTAATATCCCTTAAAATAAATGGGTAAATGTAAATAAAATATTTCCCTGGGTTCTGTGAGCTCTTCTAGAAAGTTAATGGAACATGAGTCAGGGATATTAGGAACCTTGATTTACAGCCAGTCAGTCAGAAGCAAGTCACAAGCTGAGATATGCACCTGGCTTCTCAAGTGGAGCAATCTTGAGGAACAGCACCTTCGACCTCTGTGCAATCTGACGTTACCTCCAGGTACACAGATTTGGAATTATATGACAGGTTTTGTTGCAGCAGTTAAGATGCTGTTTGTAGTTCCCATGTAATTACGCACCACGGTGCTTAAGTTTCAATTCTGGCTCTGCTCCCAATTCCAGAGTCCTGAAAACGCTTGCCTGGAAAGTAACAATGATGATTCAAGTAGCAGCGTGTCTGCCAACCTTATGGGAAACCTGGATTAAGTTCCTGTCTCCTGGCTTCAACCTTGCCCATCACAGGGTATTGAAGGCATCTGGGGAGTGAATCAACAGATAGGAGCTCCCTCTCTTCCTTTTTTTATTTTACTTTTTGAAAGGCAGAGTGACACAGAGTGAGAGACAGAGAGAGAATGAGATTCTCCATCCACTAATTCATTAGTCCTCAAATGGTTGCAGCAACCAGGTCTGGGCCAGAGTGAATCAAGGAGCCAGATACTGTATGCAGGTCTCCCATGAGGGTGACAGAGGTTCAAGCACTTCGGCCATCTTATGTTACTTCCCAGGCACATTAGCAGGGAGCTAGATGGGAAGTGGAGCAGCCTGGACTCAAGTCAGCAGTTGAGATGGGATGCTGGCATCGCAGGTGGCACCACAGCGCTGGCCCCAGCCACAAAACTGGCCCATCTCTTTTTGTCTCTGCCTTGAAAATAAATAATATTTTTAAAAATCTAAATAATCAAGCTGGTGTTTACTGGAAAATTTCTCAAGAGGACAATCTCATAAATATGCTGTGACCAAAGGTGAAGTATCATGTGTTCAGTATTGAGTGTGATGAATGAGTGTGTGAGAATATGAAAAACACTTTGCTTTTCCCACCTCAGTCAGAAGTGCAAAGCAAAATCCTAGGTAAATTTTTTCATCTGAAATTGGCAAATATTTAAGAATATAATAATATTCAGTGTATAGGAAACAATAAAGATTATGATTTTTATGGACTTTTGGAGGAAGCCTAAATGGTTGCATATTTTTCACAATTTGTCAAGTATCTATGACTAGAAACTAAAAATAAGTGAGAAGGTGGGAATCACCAACATTCAGCTCCAGAAAAAAGTAAAAAGGTGACTAGAAGCTTTACCATCTAAGAAACTAGAAAGGTCTTTAGTTTGTAATGAAATTCTCAAGGCAGAATTACAACTGGGTTTTACTGAACGTTACCTCCATATTTACATTGAGGACAGAAACAAAAGATGGGAAGATTCCAGGCCCATTATAAGACACTAGCATAAATCCAATTTGCAAAGCTACTTTTATATATATATATATATATATATATATAATGTATTATATATATAATATATATAATCAACTAAGAAAATTGTAGACTAATCATGTTTGCAAGCCAAAATGAAGTGTTACTAAATTAAATATAAAAGTGTATTTAAAGAACAGTACACCATTATCAATATAGTGAACCAGAACGTACAGAAATTTAGGAAATCTGTTAATGAAATATTTAACATTAGCTGATTAAAGAAGAAAAATAAAGAAAAGAAGGCAAAATCAATTTCTGCTTTTTTTTAACTTTTATTTAATGAATATAAATTTCCAAAGTATGGCTTATGGATTACAATGGCTTCCCCCCCCATAACGTCCCTCCCACCCGCAACCCTACCCTTTCCCACTCCCTCTCCCCTTCCATTCACATCAAGATTCATTTTTGATTCTCTTTATATACAGAAGATCAGTTTAGCATACATTAAGTAAAGATTTCAACAGTTTGCTCCCACACAGAAACATAAAGTGAAAAATACTGTTTGAGTACTAGTTATAGCATTAAATCTCAATGTACAGCACATTAAGAACAGAGATCCTACATGAGGAGTAAGTGCACAGTGACTCCTATTGTTGACTTAACAAATTGACACTCTTGTTTATGGCATCAGTAATTACCCTAGGCTCTTGTTATGAGCTGCCAAGGCTATGGAAATCTGTTAATGAAATATTTAACATTAGCTGATTAAAGAAGAAAAATAAAGAAAAGAAGGCAAAATCAACTTCTGCTTTTAAAATGAAGGAAAAGTAAATAGGATCAGATAGCTTTCCTAAAGAAATTTAGAAGGGTGCTTTTTCACCAAGATGGCGCCAAAGGCAGAGAAGGAAGCTCCTGCCCCTCCTAAAGTCGAAGCCAAAGCGAAGGCCATGAAGGCCAAGAAGGCAGTGCTGAAAGGCGTCCACAGCCACAAGAAGAAGAAGATCCGCATGTCCCCCACCTTCCGGCGGCCCAAGACACTACGCCTCCGACGGCAGCCCAAATACCCTCAGAAGAGCACCCCCAGGAGAAACAAGCTTGACCACTATGCCATAATCAAGTTCCCCCTGACCACGGAGTCGGCCATGAAGAAGATAGAAGACAACAACACACTGGTGTTCATTGTGGATGTCAAGGCCAACAAGCACCAGATCAAACAAGCTGTGAAGAAACTCTATGACATTGATGTGGCCAAAGTCAACACCCTGATCAGCCCTGACGGAGAGAAGAAGGCGTGTGTGCGCTGGCTCCTGACTATGATGCTCTGGACGTTGCCAACAAAACTGGGATCATCTGAATGGAGTCCAGCTGGCTAATTCTAAATATATGTTTTTTCACCATAAAAACAACAAAAAAAGAAATTTAGAAGGGAAACAGCTTAAAAGAAATAAGAAGTAACCCTACTAAAATTAGCAGTATTAACACCATGTCATCCTTCACTATTTTAATTGTACTCTTAGAAAATACAATAAAACAATAAGTCATTAATACGTTTATTCAAAGAAAAAAAAACAACTTTTACTGCTTACAATTAACACATTAAAAACTGATAAACTTGAGAAAAAATATAGATATTCACAAATAATCTATGAACTGCAACATATTTGCAAAAGAAAAATTTGAACAGAAAAAGTTTCAAAGATGTTAGAGGAGAAATTTTTTTTTTCCTGAAGTAGTGGAAGAATGCAATGTGCATGTCAAAGGGCATGAAGTTTCTGGGAAATATTTTTGCTCAACAATAAGCATGAAGACATAGCTTAGCCATGTTATCCTATTGAATCATTAAATATTCAAGTCACCTTAGGTGAAAAAGTCAAAATAAAACACTAATCAAGGCCGGTGCCGCAGCTCACTAGGCTAATCCTCCGCCTGCTGTGCCGGCACACCGGGTTCTAGTCCTGGTCGTTTCTCTTCCTGTCCAGCTCTCTGCTGTGGCCCGGGAGTGCAGTGGAGGATGGCCCAAGTACTTGGGCCCTGCACCCACATGGGAGGCCAGGAAAAGCACCTGGCTCCTGGGTTCGGATGAGCACGGTGCACCAGCCATAGCGGCCATTGGAGGGTGAACCAACGGCAAAAAGAAGACCTTTCTCTCTGTCTCTCTCTCTGTCTAACTCTGCCTGTTTTTTTTTTTTTTAAATAATCAAGAAGATTAAAAGATGAATACAGAATATTATTAGTAATATAATTAATATAAGATAAATTATATAGGTATTTATAAATTATATGCTTAAAAAGACTGATACATAATCATTTAAAATGATACAAAAATTGATTCAACTAAAAAAGATTGAATTTTAACTTTTGAAAAATAAGGGAGTTGGGTATTTAGTCTAGTAGGTAAGTCATCTACTTCCCACATTGAAGTTTTTGGGTGTAGTTCCTGGATGATTCCTGGCTCAGCTCTCTTCTAATACAGACAGCCTGAGGCAGTGAAAATGTCTCAAGTAGTTGGGTCCCTGCCACCCACATGGGAGACCTGGACTGAAATCCCAGTTCCTGACTTCAGCCCTGGCTGTTGTAGGCACTAGGGAAGTAAATCAGTGGATTGTAGCGCGCTCTCTCTCTCTCTCTTTCTCTCTCTCTCTCTCTCTCTCTCTGTATCTCTCTCTCAGCCTTTCAAATAAGTAAAAATTCAAAATTTGAAAAATGGCTACTTCCTCTACAAAGAATGAATTCAAAAGAATTAAAGACTATCCCCCCATTCAGACCCACAGATGCCCTGCAGGGATCCCCTGCATTCCCTTCAGTCAGCCCAGTTAGCCAACTTTTCTTATTTATTTATCTATTTTTTTGACTACAAGTACCTTACTGGCAACCTTCAGCTGGTGGATTCTAAGAGCAACCTCAGAGAAGTTGTTAAACAGATTTATGTGCATCCCTAGTACAGAACACTCTGAAGCTTTAAAAACACGGACAAATCTCTAAGACATATTTTTATATGAGAAGACAAGTAGCACAGCTATGTGGAAAGTATGTCCAATTCACATTTTGAAAATAATTACATATGTAAAACTATTCATGTAGGTAAATACATTGAAAATGTACTCAAAAATTGAATGTCAAATTATCCATGGGGGAGAGACTAGGAGGAAGATTTGAATGAAGCACAAATGTTTTATCCATGTATTTCCAAAAGTTTGGATCTATCAATAAAAATATTTTAATGTATTCTGTGTTTAAACATCAAAATATGTTTTTTAAAGGATTATCTGATAAATGCCTGTGTTAGATATTTCTAACTTCCAACTGTTTTAATGAATTTTTAATTAGCTTGATTATGCAACATTTCCTGGTTAAACAGAGGTGTGTGTGGGTTTTGTTTTTGTTTGTTTCTTTTCTGCAGAGGCAGAGAAAATGAGTAATTCTGTAAGTTTAGAAGGAACAGGATGATACCTGACTCCAATAGTATTTCCCTAACCTATGACCAGACTGACTGTAGAGGTCAAACCTGTAGTATTAAATTCTAATCGCATTAAAATTATAATGCTCTGAATTACAAAGAATTTCAAGTAACCAGTAACTACATTTAATAGTGAATGATGATTTTAAAATCCTTTGTAAAAGAAAGACACAGTGGCAATTTGTAATGAAGAGAGAGAATATCTATAGAAAAGGAATGAGAATAGTAAGTCTAGAAATACCAAAGATAAGCTCATGTACTTGACAAGGATATATAAGTCTTAAATTGTATGTTAACATTCTGCAGGTCTTTCATTAAAATATTAGAGGATGAAGAGGAATACTGTTAAAGGGGGAAAGGGTCTTGTATTCATTAACTGCATTTAATAGTTTAAAATTAAAAGCAGGGAATTTGCATTTGGCATGTTTAAGTCAAAGAAAGGGAGACATAAGGAAGAATTGTAATACAAATAGTGACAGTGTAGTAGACATCAGTGGAATCTTGACAGCCAGTCTTTTTTTATAAGTCAATGCGTTTTTAATTTCTCTTGAATATTTTCCAAACAATTTACACTTTAAATCTGACAAACAATGAAATTCTGGAGATCTGAAATATTGTAGAGCAATTATCCCAAGCACCCTGGCCTTCATAACAAAATAATATTATGAAAAAGATGATGTTAAATTTAAATCCAACATAATTGGTTTCAGATTTAAAAAAACTAGACAAAAATATAATTATTTGCAAGATGATTTTTAATATAAAACAAAGAGAAAACCTGTCCAGGCTAGACTATCCAAACAACAAAAAAATCATGTTAGTCACAATGTAATGTTACAAGAGATTTTATAAAGAATTCACCTAAATACCACCCTTAGGCCATATTTTCTCTTAGGGATGCTAGATGTACTTTTAAAAAGGAAGAGATTTTATTAAGTTCTTCAGAGTTTCTGTGCGTGTGTGTGTTTGTGTGTGTGTTCATGTATTAAAAAGAGTATTCTCACTAATCTAGACATCCTTACATTTTAAAATAAAATCTCTGAAAAAATATTAGCATATTCTGCTTGACAATAAAGGTGAACAGGAAATTTAAGCATGGAATAGGGAGGATAACAAGATAACCTTTCAACCCTGGGGGTCTGTGACTACAAACCATATGTGTCCACTGTGCAAAGACAGATATTGAATCAAAATCACCGGCTCATGTCAGACAACACTTACAAGCTGGATTTTCAGGCTTCTATTATTTTTTAATTTAATCAAGTATGGAATTGTATTTTAACTTTTAAAACATCAGATAAACATGTTAAAAGCAAATGCTTTTTTTTTTTAAAGGAGATTCCATTCACAACTGGGAAGTGTAAGAGTTCTTCACAGAGCATCATCAGTGTTACAGGCAGATGGGCAGCAGCTCAAATGCTCCGTTTCTCTCATCACTCATTAGCTTTTTTTGCTACTGTGCACTTTGCACACCTTTGTTAGCAGCTATTTATTATTTGAAATTTCATTGGCTCCTGGTGATGTCACAGGCATTATAAAAATATTAAAACATTTATTTTTAGGTTTATTGTCCCTGTCTCATTATTTATTAATTAATTTAATTATTTATTTGAAAGGCAGAGAGAGAGGGGTCTCCCATCTGCTTGTTTAGTCTCAAAATGCCCACAGGAGCCAGATGTGGGCCAGGCCGAAGCAAGGAGATAGTAACTCAATCTGGGTCTCCCATGTGAATGTGCCTGATCCATCTTCCAGCACATTAGCAGGAAGCTGGAATCAGAATCTGGAACTCAAACTCAGGGATGCAGACGTACCAAGAAGCATCTTTGCTGCGCCAAGTGCCTGCCCCTATTTTTATTTTTATATCTTTTAATTTTGATATACTTTCAAATATACAGAAGTTATTTTGAATACCAATAAGGAGGTCCTCCCATAGTTCTTATTCTGTTTTCAACAATGTTACAATCCATCCTAATTCCTGTTTTATCATTCTCTCTAAACACAAATATACATATATAATTTATTCTGTATCATTTGAGAATTCACTGGAAATGTCTTGCTTCTCTAACCAGTAAGCTTCAGTGTATATATTTTTGAAAGCTAGATGTGTAGCCACAATATAATTGTCAAGGTAGGAAATATTTCATAGGACACAGAATATATTCAAATTTCTCTATGCTGCAATAATATCCTTACTAACTTTTTTTCTAAGAAGTACCCAGTTCAGGTCAACATTTAGTTGTCATATTTGTTTAAAATCCTTAGAACAATTCCTTAGCCATCCTTGATTTCAGTACTTTTAAAGTATACAAGGAACAGACATTTAGTCTAGAGGTTAAATTAGGAAGTATATGTCTTACATCAGAGTACCTGGGTTCAATTCTCAACTCTGATTTGTTGACTCCAGCTCCTTGCAATTGCACACACTGGGAGGCAATGATTATGGCTCAAGTAGTAGAGTTCCTACAACATTTATGGGAGAACTAGGCTGAGTTCCTAGCTCCTGGCTCCAGTTCCTGCCCAAACCCAGCCTAACTCCAACCATTGTGGGCATTGGAGAGTGAACCCCTAGATAGGATCGCTCCCTCCCTCCCTTTCTCCCTTACTCTCTCCCTCCCTCTCTTTCTCCCTCTCTCTCTCCCTAACTAAATTAAAATAAAACTTCACAAGAACATAAGCCAGCAAGTTTGCACAATATTTTTGTGTGTACATTATTGAGAGGAATATCTCAGAATTGTTTGTCTTTCAGTGCATCATGTGAGGAGGCAGGTTAAGTTCCCTAAAGTTGGTGATATTAACTTTGTTTAAGGTGATTCTAAAATATTTTTCCACTGTGACGTTGTTTCCTTTTATAATAAGTAAATAACTTGAGTATTGAGTATACTTTGAGACAAGTGAAATACCCTGTTGCTTCTCAAATTTTCACCTACTAATCCTAGCATACATTTTCTAGCTCTAAATTTCTATACAATTGTAAGCTAGCATCCCATGATAATTAATAGCTTCCCAAGGAAGGAAAGTAGAGAAGGAAGAGAGGAAGAGAGGAAGAAGGAAGGAAGGGAGGAAGGGAGGAAGGGAGGAAGGGAGGGAGGGAGGAAGGGAGGAAGGGAGGAAGGAAGGAGGAAGAGAAGGAGGGAGGAAGAGATGGAGGGAGGGAAGGAGAAAGGAAGGAAAAGGAAGAGAGTAGAACGAATGGAAAGTGAGGGATGGATATAGGAAGGAATTGAATCTATGAACTATATTGAATCTGTTAAAAACTAAACAACTAATATTTTAAAAAAATAATGAATAAAAGAATAGCTTTCCCTTAAAAACTATTTATTTATTTATGTACTATAACAGGATGGGCTCATAGATACCTATTTTACTCATTACTATCAATATTGATGCTATCATATTGTTTATTTGCTGCTTAGCTATACAATTTATAATGATTATTGGTATTTTCATTGATGTTCTCTGCTACAGAATGTTTGTGTCACCCTGATATTTTTAAGTTCCCTTTGAAAGGAAATTATGGGGCCAGTGCTGTGGTGTAGTGGGTAAAGGCACTGCCTGCAGTGCCAGCATCTCATATGGGCACCAGTTCGAGACCTGTCTGCTCCATTTCTGATTCAGCTCTCTGCTATGGCCTGGGAAAAAAGCAGAATATGGCCCAAGTGCTTGGGCCTGTGCACCTGCATGGGAGACCCAGACGAAGCTACTGGCTCGTGGGTTCAGATAGGACCAGCTTTGTCCCATGTGACCATTTGAGGGAATGAAGCAGTGAATGGGAAGATTCTCTCTCTCTCTCTCTCTCTCTCTCTCTCCCTCTCTCTTTCTCTCTCTCTCTGCCTCTGTCTCTCTGTAACTTTGCCTTTCAAATAAATAAATAAATCCTAAGAAAAGAAAGCTAGCTAGAAGCTGGTGTAGTGTAATGGGTAAATCTGTCACCTGCACTGCCAGCATCCCACCTAGGTGCTGCTTAACCAAAAGAGAAAAGAAAAATAAAACTAGGCTTTGGGGCAGGGTACTGATGAATGGGGTTAGTATTCTTATGAAAAGAAACATGAGAGATAATTTTTCTCTTGGCCATATGAGGATACAACTAGAAGACTGCCATCTGTAAAACAGGACTTCCAGATTTGCTGGCTCCTTAATCTTGCACTTCCTATCTATCAACACTGTGAGAGGTGAGTGATGATTAAGCTACCCAATTTTTGGTATTGTTATATGACACTTACACTGTAATTATGATGGATTTTTACGCTCAATTTCCTTTTATTTGCTCACTGAGAGCCTTTGGATTGACTCCAGTGTCCTTTTGATATGTCACCATGTTTCTTGTGCAAGACAATGCCACAGGATTAGGTTGTACTTTCCCTATTCAGCCTTGAAATCAGCCTTTTCATCAAGGAGTCCTGATGCTTTTCATTCATGAACAGCTAAATGCTGTTCCAAGATCTTGGCATTTGGTGTGCTCATTATTATTGGATTGTCACTACTTCCAAGCTATCTCAGCAGACATGACAAGGATATATATGCTAAGACATACATAAACACATACATCTGTAATTACTTCTCTGCATATTTATCTAACAGGTGTATGGACACAGGCAATGAGGTCCATACTGACAAATCTAATTCCAATCCAACATCATCGATTCCATTATTGTCTTCTTTATTTTATTTTCATTCTCCCTTAGAAGTGAGAAACTTGGTCTCCATCATTTCCAAAACAATCTTGTCAAACCTAGAATACACAGAGTGTTTTCAGTATTATTAATTTATACTTTTGCAAAAATTGCACTAACTGGAGTTCAAAATTTATTTCAGTTCTTTTTTTGGGACTGAAATGCACAAATATTAAATGTTTAACTTATGAGCTTTGATATATATAACTTTCATGTAACTACCATACTGGATATTCTAATAGTATCTTGGAGATTCTACAGTCATACTATAAAAGTGTGATTTCTTTTCTATCAGCCAGTCAATATGAAAGTATTCAGACTTCTAACTCCCCACACCAACCTCCTGAAGCCTGCAACAGCTGAAGTCTTTGACTATTTCAATTTATTTATTCATTTGGTCAACAAATATCTACCATACTCCTACTATGTTTCAGATCTTGTCATAAACACTAAGGAATCAAAGACTGTAAGACAAACACTTAGGCTGTTATAGGAGGGAGTCACGGTGTAGAAGAATTATTCTGACACAGTGTGACAAGATAAATTCAGGGAGTACTTTGAAGTATAGAATGTGTATATATCCTTTTTACAAAAGAATCTAAAATTTCAGAAAGCAAATTTTAACTTCTTTTATAGAGATTCTCTAACATATTCTTTTTTTTTTAAAGATTTATTTATTTATTTGAAAGTCAGAGTTACACAGATAAAGAAGGAGAGGCAGAGACAGAGTGGTCTTCCATCCTGTGGTTTACTCCCCAATTAACCACAATGGCTGGAGCTGGGCTGATCCAAAGCCAGGAGCCAGAAGCTTCCTCCAGGCATCCCAGGCAGCTACAGGGGCCCAAGGACTTGGGCCATCTTTTACTGCTCTCCCAGGCCATGGCAGAGAGCTGGATCAGATGTGGAGCCAAGAGGACTTGAACTGGCGTCCATATGGGATAGCAGAACTGCAGGCGGCAGCTTTACCTGCTATGCCACAGGGCTGGCCACAAAAACCAATATTCTTAAAATATAGTTATGCTTTGTTGTCCATATGTTATGTATTTTTTAACTTTTATTTAATGAATATAAATTTCCAAAGTACGATTTATGGATTACAATGGCTTCCCCCCCATACCGTCCCTCCCACCCACAACCCTCCCCTTTCCCACTCCCTCTCCCCTTCCATTCACATCAAGATTCATTTTCGATTATCTTAATGTACAGAAGATCAGCTTAGTATCCATTAAGTAAGGATTTCAACAGTTTGCTCCCATACAGAAACATAAAGTGAAAAATAATAGATGATTTTTTTTAAATGATGATGAAATCAGATCAGACCTAGTGTCATGTTTAATCCCAGTGAGAGTCAAGTTGGGAATTGATAATTTCTTTTTCTTTTTTTTTTTACAGAGGATCAGTTTAGTATGCATTAAGTAAAGATTTCAACAGTTTGCACCCCCATAGAAACACAAAGTGAAATATATTGTTTGAGTACTCGTTATAGTATTAAATCTCAATGCACAGCACATTAAGGACAGAGATCCTACATGAGGAGTAAGTGCACAGTGACTCCTGTTGTTGACTTTACCAATTGACACTCCTGTCTATGGCATCAGTAATCTCCCTATGCACCAGTCATGAGTTTCCAAGGCTATGGAAGCCCTCTGAGTTCTCCGACTCTTATCTTGTTTAGACAAGGTCATAGTCAAAGTGGAGGTTCTCTCCTCCCTTCAGAGAAAGGTACCTCCTTCTTTGAAGACCTGTTCTTTCCACTGGGATCTCATTCACAGAGATCTTTTGCCAGAGTGTCTTGGCTTTCCATGCCTGAAATACTCTCATGGGCTTTTCAGCCAGATCTGAATGCCTTTAGGGCTGATTCTGAGGCCAGAGTGCTATTTAGGACATCTGCCATTCTATAAGTCTGCTGAGTATCTCACTTCCCATGTTGGATCACTCTCGCCTTTATTTATTCTATCGGTTAGAGTTAGCAGGTACTAGACATGTTTATGTGCTCCCTTTGACTCTTAGTCCTTTTATTATGATCAATTGTGAACTGAAATTGATCACTTCGACTAGTGAGATGGCATTGGAACATGCCACCTTGATGGGATTGAATTGGAATCCCCTGGTATGTTTCTAACTCTACCATTTGGGGCAAGTCAGCTTGAGCATGTCCCAAATTATACATCTCTTCCCTCTCTTATTCCCACTCTTATGTTTAACAGGGATCACATTTCAGTTAATTTTCAACACTTAAGAATAACTGTGTATTAATTACAGAATTAAACCAGTCATATTAAGAAGAACAGACAAAAAAACTACTAAGAGGGATAATGTATTAAGTTGTTCATTAACAGTCAGGGCTATGCTGATCAAGTCACCGTTTCTCATAGTGTCCATTTCACTTCAACAGGTTTTCTTTTTGGTGTTCAGTCAGTTGTCACCGATCAGGGATAACATATGGTATTTGTCCCTTTGGGACTGGCTTATTTCACTCAGCATGATGTGTTCCAGATTCCTCCATTTTGTTGCAAACGACTGGATTTCATTGTTTCTTACTGTGGTATAGTATTCTTTTTTTTTTTTTTTTTTTTTTTTTTTTTTTTTTTTTTTTTTTTTGACAGGCAGAGTAGACAGTGAGAGAGAGAGACAAAGAGAAAGGTCTTCCTTTGCCGTTGGTTCACCCTCCAATGGCCGCTGCGGCTGGCGCGCTGCGGCCGGTGCACTGCGCTGATCCGAAGGCAGGAGCCAGGTACTTATCCTGGTCTCCCATGGGGTGCAGGGCCCAAGTACTTGGGCCATCCTCCACTGAACTCCCGGACCACAGCAGAGAGCTGGACTGGAAGAGGGGCCACCGGGACAGAATCCGGCGCCCCGACTGGGACTAGAACCCGGTGTGCCGGCGCCGCAAGGCGGAGGATTAGCCTAGTGAGCCGCGGCGCCAGCCCTGCGGTATAGTATTCTAAACAGTACATATCCCATAACTTCTTTATCCAGTCTACTGTTGATGGGCATTTAGGTTGGTTCCAGATCTTGGCTATTGTGAATTGTGCTGCAATAAACATTAGGGTGCAGACCGCTTCTTTGTTTGCCAATTTAAATTCCTTTGGGTAAATTCCAAGGAGTGGGATGGCTCGGTCGAACGGTAGG
This sequence comes from Oryctolagus cuniculus, assembly GCF_051225735.1. Taxonomy (NCBI): domain Eukaryota; kingdom Metazoa; phylum Chordata; class Mammalia; order Lagomorpha; family Leporidae; genus Oryctolagus; species Oryctolagus cuniculus. The sequence goes on along the minus strand of NC_142875.1, from coordinate 53,978,415 downwards.
GTTATCTTCAGGTTTCTGAGGAATCTCCAGACTGACTTCCATAGTGGCTTCACCATTTTGCATTCCACCAACAGTGGGTTAGTGTCCGTTATTCCCCACATCCTCGCCAGCATCTGGTGTTGGTAGATTTCTGTATGTGAGCCATTCTAACTGGGGTGAGGTGGAACCTCATTGTGGTTTTGATTTGCATTTCCCTGATTGCTAGTGATCTTGAACATTTTTTCATGTGTCTGTTGGCCATTTGGATTTCCTCTTTTGAAAAATGTCTATTTAGGTCCTTGGCCCATCTCTTAAGTGGGTTGTTGGTTTTGTTTTTGTGGAGTTTCTTGATCTCTTTGTAGATTCTGGTTATTAACCCTTTATCTGTTGCATAGTTTGCAAATATTTTTTCGCATTCTGTCGGTTGTCTCTTCACTCTCCTGACTGTTCCTTTTGCAGTACAGAAACTTCTCAATTTGATGCAATCCCAATAGTTGATTTTGGCTTTGACTGCCTGTGCCTCCCGGGTCTTTTCCAGAAATTCTTTGCCTGTGCCAAAATCTTGAAGGGTTTCTCCAATGTTCTCTAGTAACTTGATGGTGTCAGGTCATAGATTTAGGTCTTTATTCCATGTTGAGTGGATTTTTGTGTAAGGTGTAAGGTAGGGGTCTTGCTTCACGCTTCTGCACGTGGAAATCCAGTTTTCCCAGCACCATTTATTGAATAGACCATCCTTGCTCCAGGAATTGGTTTTAGATCCTTGATCAAATATAAGTTGGCTCTAGATGTTTGGGTTGATTTCTGGTGTTTCAATTCTGTTCCCTTGGTCTATCCATCTGTTTCTGTACCAGTACCATGCTGTTTTGATTACAACTGCCCTGCAGTATGTCCTGAAATCTGGTATTGTGATGCCTCCGGCTTTGTTTTTGTTGTACAAGATTGCTTTAGCTATTCGAGGTCTCTTGTGCCTCCATATAAATTTCAGCACCGTTTTTTTCCAGATCTGAGAAGAAGGTCTTCGGTATCTTGATTGGTATTGCATTGAATCTATAAATTGCTTTTGGGAGAATGGACATTTTGATGATATTGATTCTTCCAATCCATGAGCATGGAAGATTTTTCCATTTCTTGGTATCCTCTTCTATTTCTTTCTTTAAGGTTTTGTAATTCTCATCGTAGAGATCTTTAACGTCCTTGGTTAAGTTTATTCCAAGGTATTTGATTGTTTTTGTAGCTATTGTGAATGGGATTGATCTTAGCAGTTCTTCCTCAGCCATGGCATTGTCTGTGTATACAAAGGCTGTTGATTTTTGTGCATTGATTTTATACCCTGCTACTTTGCCAAACTCTTCTATGAGTTCCAATAGTCTCTTAGTAGAGTTCTTTGGGTCCCCTAAATAAAGAATCATGTCATCTGCAAAGAGGGATAGTTTGAGTTCTTCCTTCCCAATTTGTATCCCTTTAATTTCTTTTTCTTGCCTAATAGCTCTGGCTAGAACTTCCAGAACTATATTGAATAGCAGTGGTGAGAGTGGGCATCCCTGTCTGGTACCAGATCTCAGTGGAAATGCTTCCAACTTTTCCACATTCAATAGGATATTGGCTGTGGGTTTTTCATAGATTGCTTTGACTGTATTGAGGAATGTTCCTTCCAAACCCAGTTTGCTTAGAGTTTTCATCATGAACGGGTGTTGTATTTTATCAAATGCTTTCTCGGCGTCTATTGAGATAATCATATGGTTTTTCTTCTGCAGTCTGTTAATGTGGTGTATCACATTGATTGTTTTGAAAACATTAAACCATCCCTGCATACCAGGGATAAATCCCACTTGGTCTGGGTGGATGATCTTTCTGATGTGTTGTTGCATTCTATTGGCGAGAATTTTATTGAGGATTTTTGCATCTATGTTCATCAGGGATATTGGTCTGTAATTCTCTTTCAGTGCTGGATCTTTTTCCGGCTTAGGAATTAAGGTGATGCTGGCTTCATAGAAAGAATTTGGGAGGACTCCCTCTTTTTCGATTGTTCTGAATAGTTTGAGAAGAATTGGAGTTAGTTCTTCTTTAAATGTCTGGCAGAATTCAGCAGTGAATCCATCTGGTCCTGGGCTTTTCTTTGTTGGGAGGGCCTTTATTACTGTTTCAATTTCTGTGTCTGTTTAGGTTTTCTATGTCTCCCTGGTTCAATTTAGGTAGGTTGCATGTGTCCAGGAATCTATCCATTTCTGATAGGTTTCCCTGTTTGCTGGCATACAAGTCCTTGTAGTAATTTCTGATGATTCTTTTTATTTCTGTGGTGTCTGTTGTTACATTTCCTTTTTCATCTCTGATTTTATTGATTTGGGTCTTTTCTCTTCTTTTTTTAGTTAGTTGGGCCAATGGGGTGTCAATTTTGTTTATTTTTTCGAAAAACCAGCTCCTCGTTTGGTTGATTTTTTGTAATGTTTTTTTTTTGATTCAATCCTGCTGATTTCTTCTCTGATTTTAATTATTTCTCTTCTCCTACTAGATTTGGGTCTGGTTTGCTGTAGGTTTTCTAGATCCTTGAGGTGAATTGAAAGCTCATCTATTTGGTGCCTTTCCAATTTCTTGATATAGGCACCTATTGATATAAACTTTCCTCTTAACACTGCTTTTGCTGCGTCCCATAAGTTTTGGTATGTTGTGCTATTATCCTCATTTACTTCCAGAAAATTTTTGATTTCTCTTTTAATTTTTTCTATGACCCATTGTTCATTCAGGAGCATGTTGTTCAATCTCCATGTGTTTGTGTATGCTCTAGGGATTCCTGAGTTGCTAATTTCCAACTTCATTTCTTTATGGTCTGAGAAGCTGCATGGTATGATTCTAATTCTTTTGAATTTGCTGAGACTTGCTTTATGGCCTAGTATGTGGTCAATCCTAGAGAAGCTTCCATGTACTGCTGAGAAGAATGTAAAATCTTTAGCTGTAGGATTGAAAGTTCTGTATATATCTGTTAGATCCATTTGGGCTATAGTGTCGTTTAAATCTAGTGTATCCTTGTTGATCTTCTGTCCTGTTGATCTGTCTATTTCTGAGAGTGGAGTATTGAAGTCCCCCAGTACTATTGTATTGGGGTCTAAGTCTCCCTTTAAGTCCGTTAACGAATCTTTTAGATAAACCGGTGCCCTGTAGTTAGGTGCATATACATTGATAATTGTTATATCTTCCTGTTGAATTGATCCCTTAATCATTATGTAGTGTCCCTCTTTGTCTCTCTTAACGGTTTTTGTGGTAAAGTTTATGTTGTCTGATATTAAGATGGCTACGCCCGCTCTTTTTTCATTTCTGTTGGCATGGAATATCTTTTTCCAGCCTTTCACTTTCAGTCTGTATGGATCTATGTTGGAAAGATGTGTTTCTTGTAAGCAGCAAATAGATGGGTTTTGTTCCTTAAGCCAATCAGCCAATCGGTGTCTTTTAACTGGACAGTTCAGGCCATTAACATTCAATGTGACTAATGATAAGTAGTAATTTTGCCCTGCCATTTGCCAAAGATAAGTTCTAATATATGCTTTGAATTCCCTGTGATCTTTTGCTGTGAGGTTTCCTTCCTTTACCTTCTTTCATATTGATGACCGTGTTTCTGTGTTTCTTTGTGTAACACATCTTTAAGCATCTTTTGCAGGGCTGGACAAGTGGCAACAAATTCTTTCAATTTCTGTTTGTTATGAAAAGTCTTTATTTCACCTTCATTCACAAATTATAGCCTTGCAGGATATAATATTCTGGGCTGGCAGTTTTTCTCTCTTAGTACCTGGGCTATATCTCACCATTCCCTCCTAGCTTGTAGGGTTTCTGATGAAAAGTCAGCTATGAGTCTGATTGGAGATCCTCTGAGAGTAATTTGACATTTCTCTCTTGCACATTTTAGGATCTTTTCTTTATGTTTCACTGTGGAGAGTTTAATTACAACGTGTCGTGGTGAGGATCTCTTTTGGTCGTGTTTATTAGGGGTTCTGTGAGCTTCCTGTACTAGGATTTCTCTGTCCTTCTCCAAACCAGGGAAATTATCTGCTAATATCTCACTAAAAAGGCCTTCTAATCCTTTCTCCCTCTCCACGCCTTCAGGAACTCCTAGAACCCGAATGTTGGTTTTTTTAATAGTATCTTGAAGATTCCCGACAATATGTTTTAGATTTCTAATTTCCTCTTCTTTTCTTTGGTGTGACTGTATCCTTTCCTGTTCTCTGTCTTCTAAGTCCGATATTCTCTCTTCTGCTTCACCCATTCTGTTTGTAAGGCTCTCTATTGTGTTTTTCATTTGATCTATTGAATTCTTCACTTCATTATGATTTCTCGTCACTATCACAGTTTCCTGTTGTGCAAGTTGTTTCGTTTCATTTTGATTCCTCCTTAATATTTCATTTTCACGAGAGAGATTTTCTATGTTGTCCATTAAGGATTTCTGTAGTTCAAGAATTTGTTTTTGAGAACTTCTTAATGTTCTTATCAATTTTTTGAGATCTGCTTCTTGCATTTCTTCTATCTCATCATCTTGATAATCTTGAATTGGGGTGTCTTTTTCATTTGGGGGCGTCATGGTGACTTCCTTGTTTCTATTATCTCGGTTTTTGCATTTGTTATTTGGCATATTGGAGATATTTGGTTTCTTCACTGTGGTGCTTTTTCTTGTTATACTATGACTCTAGATTAAGTGGACTGTCTATTTTAGATGGAGCCTTAGAGACTTGAGATGGGTGTGGCCTGAGAGCTCTGTTTGGTGTGCCAAAGGTGACACTCCCAGGTTAGGTGTGGTAGATCTCTCTCTCTCTCTCTTTCTTTTTTTGATTCAAAAGGGAAGTAATTCTGCACAGCTGAACGAAGTTGGAGGTAGTTAGCAGGCAAATGATATACCCACAGGAGCCAGAGATCGGAAGCTCTTTCCCAAGGACCACACAGGGAATCTGTTCTGCCCTCAGAGTGGGCTCAAATTCTCCTTCAGTCTCCCACTGGGTTGCCAAATTTATGGAATTGTAGCTTCTCTGGAGAGTACTCACGTGAATTCTGTGAGTTCTCTCCCGCACCGCACTGTCTCTTTTTTCACAGTCTCAGTTCAGTAGCACCACAAATTTACTAGGTCCTAATCTCCTGTTAATTCGCCCCACCCAGAGTCAGGTTTTCCTGCTAGGCTCAGGGCCGGTGCAGACCTGAGGTCGCTCTGCTTATGACGTATGTCCAAGATGGCGCCTGCTCTTTGTCTTGCTCGCCCTTTAGAGGTGAGCGGAGAGAGAGAAACCCGTGTCCGTACCAGTCACCTTTGTTAATGAACAACTTAATACATTATCCCTCTTAGTAGTTTTTTTTGTCTGTTCTACTTAATATGACTGGTTTAATTCTGTAATTAATACACAGTTATTCTTAAGTGTTGAAAATTAACTGAAATGTGATCCCTGTTAAACATAAGAGTGGGAATAAGAGAGGGAAGAGATGTACAATTTGGGACATGCTCAAGCTGACTTGCCCCAAATGGTAGAGTTAGTAACATACCAGGGGACTCCAATTGAATCCCATCAAGGTGGCATGTACCAATGCCATCTCACCAGTCCAAGTGATCAATTTCAGTTCACAATTGATCATAATGAAAGGACTAAGAGTCAAAGGGAGCACATAAACATGTCTAGTACCTGCTAACTCTAACCGATAGAATAAATAAAGGGGAGAGTGATCCAACATGGGAAGGGAGATACTCAGCAGACTCATAGAATGGCAGATGTCCTAAACAGCACTCTGGCCTCAGAATCAGCCCTAAAGGCATTCGGATCTGGCTGAAAAGCCCATGAGAGTATTTCAGGCATGGAAAGCCAAGACACACTCTGGCAAAAAAAAAAAAAAAAAAAAAAAAAAAAAAAAAAAAAAAAAAAAAAAAAAAACACCTAAATGAAAGATCTCTGTGAGTGACATCCCAGTGGAAAGAACAGGTCTTCAAAGAAGGAGGTACCTTTCTCTGAAGGGAGGAGAGAACCTCCACTTTGACTATGACCTTGTCTAAACAAGATAAAAGTCGGAGAACTCAAGGGGCTTCCATAGCCTTGGAAACTCATGACTGGTGCATAGGGAGATTACTGATGCCATAAACAGGAGTGTCAATTGGTAAAGTCAACAACAGGAGTCACTGTGCACTTACTCCTCATGTAGGATCTCTGTCCTTAATGTGCTGTACATTGAGACTTAATGCTATAATGAGTACTCAAACAGTATATTTCGCTTTGTGTTTCTATGGGGGTGCAAACTGTTGAAATCTTTACTTAATGTATACTAAACTGATCTTCTGTTAAAAAAAAAAAGAAGAAGAAATTATCAAGTCCCAACTTGACTCTCACTGGGATTAAACATGACAATAGGTCTGATCTGATTTCACCATCATTTAAGAAATCATCTATTATTTTTCACTTTATGTTTCTGTATGGGAGCAAACTGTTGAAATCTTTACTTAATGTATGCTAAACTCATCTTCTGTATATAAAGAGAATTGAAAATGAATCCTCATGTGAATGGAAGGGGAGAGGGAATGGGAAAGGGGAGGGTTGCGGGTGGGAGGGACGTTATGGGGGGGGAAGTCATTGTAATGCATAAGCTGTACTTTAGAAATTTATATTCATTAAATAAAAGTTAAAAAAAGCAAAAAAAAAAAGAAAAAATAAACAAAATTGACACCCTATTAGACCAACTAACTAAAAAAAGAAGAGAAAAGACTCAAATCAATAAAATCAGAGATGAAAAAGGAAATGTAACAACAGACACCACAGAAATCTGGTCATTTGCAACAAAAGGGAGGAATCTGGAAAACATGCTGAGTGAAATAAGCCAGTCCCAAAGGGACAAATATCATATGTTTTCCCTGATGGGTGACAACTAACTCAGCACTTAAAAGGAAACCTGTTGAAATGAAATGGACACCAGGAGAAACAGTGACTTGAACAGCCCTTTTCCTGACTGTCGAGGAGCAACTTACTATTTTATTCCTTTTAGTGTTTTGTTGTTGTTGTTGTTCTACTTAATACCATTGGGTGAACTCTTTAATTAACACACAATTATTCTTTAAATTTAACTGAAATGTGACCCCTGCTAAATATAAAAGTGGGAATAAGAGAGGGAGGAGTTGAACAGTTTGGCACATGGTCACTTGGACTTACTTCTAATGGTAGAGCTAGAAACATGCCAGGGGATTCCAATTCAATCCCATCAAGGTGGCATGTACAAATGTCATCTTACTTGTTAAAGTGATCAGTTTAAGTTCATAATTGATCAAAAAGATAGGATTAAGTGTCAAAGGGATTACATAAATAAAACCAGTGTCTGTAAATAATAATTGATAGAATTGAAAAGGAGAGAATGATCCTACATGGGAAGCAGGATACACAGCAGACTCATAGAACGGCAAAAGCCCTAAACAGCTCTCTGGCCTGCCTCAGAATCAGCCCTTAGGGCGTTCGGATCTAGCTAAAAAGCCCAGGAGAGTTTCACAGGCATGGAAAGCCAAGACATTTTGGCAAAAAAAAAAAAAAAAAAAAAAAAAAAAAAAAAATGACCTAAGTGAAAGATCTCTGTGAATGAGATCCCAGCGGAAACAAAGGGCCATCAAAGAAGGCAGTACCTTTCTCTCAAGGGAGGAGAGAACTTCCGCTTTGACTATGGCTCCGTCTAAATAAGATCGGAGTTGGTGAACTCAAGAAGCTTCCATAGCTTGGCAACTCATGACAAGAGCCTCAGGTGATTACAGAGGTTATCAATAAGAGTATCAATTGTTAAATCAACAACGGGAGTCACTGTGCACCTGCTCCCCATATAGGACCTCTGCCCTTAATGTGTTGTATTATGTGAATTAACGGTAAAACTAGTACTCAGACAGTACTCTATACTTTATGATTCTTTGTGGTTGCAGTATGTTGAAATCTTTACTTAGTACATACTAAGTTGATCTTCTATATATTAAGATAATTGAAAATGAATTTTGATGAAGAATGAGATGGGAGAGGGAGTGGGAGATGGGATGGTTGTAGGTGGGAGGGAGGTTATGGGGCGAAAAGCCATTATAATTCAAAAGTTGTACTTTGGAAATTTATATATATTAAATGAAAGTTGGAAAGAAAAAAATCTATAACAAAAAATTAGCAAGTCACTATTTTTTGTATTTTAAAGGAGTTTATTTTGATTAGAAGCTTATGTATTTTAATTAAAAACATTTATCTAGATACATACAATCTAATGATGTGTACTTATAAAATAATACTTCTGAATGGCAGCTTTCTTCATAGAGTTGATGCTGAATAAATTTGAGTATATTGAGAAATTTTATTACATCAATGTAACTTCACATAGAATTACCACTAGTGAAAAATGATTTTGTTTCCCTTTTATGCTTTATTCAACTATGTGGCATACCTGTGTAAAACGATGGTTCTAAGCTAAATCCATACTTGCTATTGAACTTCAGGAATCTCAATTTTCTATAAACTCCAAGCACTGTCTATGTCCATTAAAGTAGGTAGTTTGGTAAGTTTAGAATGAAGTACTAGATTCACAGTCTTGTTTAGAAAACAGAACTCATGAAGCAGATGACATCAAATAACTCATTCCTTAGACTGAAGCCAAGCACCAGGGGAAGAAAAAGGCAGGGAAGTCTCCATTGTTCCTTAACAACTTTGAGAAGGATGGAGAGCTCTGCTTGAGACTCATCACCCTGGATATTCACTCCTAAAGTTATCATAAGTTGATTTCTTCTATCTTGACAGTGTCCTAATGTGTCTTAAACTCCTCTTGGTATGTGCGGAATTTCCCCTCATCATGGCCTTATCACAGTGCTTATTGCTTTATGATATTAATTAATAAGAGTTGTTTGTTGAGCTTAACGACTTTATAGTTACATTATTGTCACGGATACTCAGGCTTAAAATTTTTCATCAATTTTGACCTGAGTTCTTCAGAAGCATTTAGGCATCCAAATATAGGCAAGTTTCTACAATTCTATTTTAACAGGAAAAGACATCCGCAAGTCAGGAAACCATAAATGACATTATTTATTGGAGTCCTGCGAGAGTAATTTTTTAATTATCAATTTTTATTGCCATTCCTCAAGTAGTATACATTTTTGCTGTTTTTCCCTGTGATTAGGTCAATGAAGAATAACAATATTTAAAAAATGCTGTCCTCTGAAAAATCTTTACACAAAAAAGCATGAAATAAAAGACTTTAGCCAAACATGCTGACAAGATTATAATAGCTCTCATAATCTAACTTACATGTGCTCTGTAATTACCCAGAAAAAGGTGCAGAAGTATAATTCACTGGTGTCGCAGAATAGCAAACAATAAGATACATGATGAAACTGTGAGCTGGGAGGTAAAATTAGTCACTTCTACTCTTGCTCTTTTTCATGCCACCAACATTACCAAAGCAAAACAGAATGCCAGTCACAGCTTCGTTCTTCAAGTATCCTTGCCAGTTATACTGCTTTCCCTGCCTGCTCTATGAAGCAATTATTGTTCTCTTCTTAACAGGATTAAAAAATTCATGTGGGTTCCTTGCAAATCAAAGATAGCACTATCAAACAAAAGACTAGAATTTCAGCAGTGCTATTGCAATACCCTGGTACAAGAAAAAATTTGAGAAAAAAGAATAAATTTATAATTAACTAACTAGTGATCTTATACTTCAGAATAATTAATGATTGAATTCAAATTAGTCCATCACCCATGAAGATTCTTAGCATTTCATGATTATATTAACACATATTAGATTTCAGTTAATTGCTGATTCTGGAAAATATCAAGAAAGTTCAATGAATATCTTTTTGCTGGCTTTCATGTTCAAATGAGTGTGTTAAAAAAATTAATGAAAAAAATTCAATTTCCAAACATTTCAAACATTCAGAAATGTCACACAAATTGGGGGAAATCACGCCTCTCTTATGTGCTTATTAGAATTAATAGATGAGATTGTGTAAGTTAAATAGCTAGCTTAGGGGTAGGCTTTGTAGCACAACTGGTTAAACCACAGCTTAAGATACCAGCATCCCATATTGGAGTGCCAGTTTGATTACCAGCTGCCCTACTTCCAATTCATCTCACTGTTTACGTACTTTGGAAGCAGCTGATGATGGCTCAAGTACTTAAGTCCCTGAAACCCATGTGGGAGACCCAGATGGAGCTGCTAGTTCCCAGTTTTAGCCTGGACTACCCCCAGATGCTGCGGCCATTTGAGGAATGAACAAGCAGATGGAAGATTCTCATTCTCTCTCTCTCTCTCTCTCTCTCTCTCCCTCTGCCTTTCAAATGAATAAGTAAGTAAATCTTTTTAAAAAAGATCTAGCTCAGTATTTAATTTTTGTCAGTTAGTCCCAATTTTACTACCCTTTATGTAATTCAAGTTATCTATTGGCAATACCACATTGAATACAGTAAAAAAAAAGTACATTATAAAAACAGCATTACAAATATGAAGCCTACACAAGTTGAACATAGAAATATTTATAAAATCACAACCCAAGACCATTGAAAACTGGAAGTAGGTTATAGTATAGACATAAGGAAGTGTGAAATGTACGTTGGGTGATGTATTTTCTGCTCAGTACTCAACCACTATTCAGTGTTCCAATTAAAAATGGGTAATGATACTATCATTCTTGGCCCATGAGAACAGAAAATACAGAGGAAGAAAATAAAGGCATCTGGCAGGAAAACCAAGAGTTTACGTTGTAGTACTGATATTCCCACCAAAAGTTCAGTCTCAGCAGTCTCCTCCATCAGAATATCCGATCATGGGAGGAGAATGGAGTGAAGAAAAAATAAAATTACAGCTTTTTGTTTAGAAAATGTTTTAATTCTCCAGAATTCCAACAAAAATTGCAGGTAATCTTGATGAAATTGATGAATGAAAGCTTCATTGAGAATTATTATGGCATTCTCAAGCTTGTATTTTTATTATTGGCTCATAAAATGTTTGCAACATAGAGTCATAGAAAAATATAATGAGAGCTGTGAACCTACTCCTGCATAAGGAAAACCACATCACAGGTCTAGTGGGAGCAGAGACTCTCTAAAGTGCATCCATAGTGTCCACAGAGTCTCTTATCCCGTGGTTCTTGGTTTATGAGTTCTTTATGTAAAGGGAGTAGCTAAAATACTCATATTATCCTCATGGGGGAGAGACTCTTATTTTAAAGCCCTCTCATGCTTACACTTGGACCTCTGGAGGTCTGTGAAATATGGATATTTTTCATTTCTTTGATTTAAAAACACATGTTGTTGTTCCAAATAAACATTAATAAAATAATTGTTATTTAAATTACTTTAAAGAGTTCTTATCATTTGAAAAATTAATTAGTTCAAATAGACTTTTTATAGAATCAAGATTCAAATAATTATCTTTTACTGTAGATTATAAAAATTACTACCCAAATCATTGCTTTATAGGAATAACAACAGAAGCTTGTGGTTTTCATTAAATTTAATTTTTGTTATTTTAATTGAATAGGTGACAACAAAATCTCTTCTGCATGTAATGATTCAAGGAAGCAATATTTCTCAAAGACTGTGTAGAATAAACACAAAGTGTCATGAACAGAGAAAGAGCAACTGATTTGTACAATACAGTAAGAATGATCTCAGGCTAAAACAAACTGAAAGCATTATCCTGGCACTGAATAGGGTTTTCAACAATTCTTTGATGAAAAGGAGTTAGAAGTCTGTACCAGGAACCCACTATATACATAGACATGGATTTATCATATACTTATATACATGTGCCCAGTTATGTTTGAATCAATTAAAAGTCACTCTCCTTCTCTTGGAGATAACTTTAAAAGAGAAAACTAACTGGAGGCAGTCAGCATAACTGACACAGAATGGGTGGGGGAGAAAAAAAGAAGTTATTGTGGGAAAATGTTGAAGAAATCTCAAAATGTGAAAAAAATTGGGACTTGTGCATTTTAACACTTGTTAAAGAAGATAGAACCATATATACATACATATATATATGTGAAATGGCTGCATCTGACTTGAGAGGTTATCTAAAGCAATTTTTTTTAACAGAGATGGACAGTGAGAGAGAAAGGTCTTCCTTCCATTGGTTCACTCCCCAAATGGCCGCTACGGCCAGTGCTGCGCCAATCTGAAGCCAGGAGCCAGGTGCTTCTTCCTGATCTCCCATGAGGGTGCAGGGGCCCAAGCACTTGGGCCATCCTCCAATGTCTTCTCGGGCCACAGCAGAGAGCTCTACTGGAATAGGAGCAACAGGACTAGAACCCAGCGCCCATTTGGAATGCCATCGATGCAGGCGGAGAATTAACCAAGTGAGCCAGGGTGCCAGCCTCTAAAGCAATTCTAAAACATGTTAACTCTACATACTGAAGAAAAGTGTCAAATACTTGGAATATTCAAATATGTTAAATGCATGTTATTCTGGCCCGGGTTGGGGCATACACAGCAGGTAAAGCCACCATCTGCAGTGCTGGTATCCCATATGGGTGCCAGTTCGAGTCCAGGCTGTCCTACTTCTGATCCAGGTCCCTGCTAATGGCCTGGGAAATTAGCAGAGGATGGCCCAAGTGCCTGGGCCTCTGACACCCACCTAAGAAACCTGGGAGAAGCTTTGTCCTGACTTTGGCCTGGCCCAGTCCAGCCGTTTTTGCCATTTGGGAAGTAAAACAGCAATGGCAGATCTCTCTTGCGATCTGTCTCTTCCTCTCTCCCTCTGTAACTCTGTCAAATAAAATAAGCAAATCTTTTAAAAAATAAAAATAAATAAATGTTATCAAAAGTTCTTTGTATCTAAAGCATCCAAATCACAATTCCTTATGAAAACAAGAACTCTAAGAGGCTGATTTTAGCAGAGTAATAACCAGGACATAGAACTTAGTATCTTCATGTAATAAAAAAAAGAGAGATTTGAGGGATATAGTGATGTAGAACTATAAACAAAACAGAAAACCCTTTCAGTCTGCATAATGTAAAACAAATTATAACCATCCCACAAACATAGAAGTACAAAGTATTTTACATTAAATAACCTTTATTATGTATTTACATTCTATATGAAGTAAAATAATTTTTACTTTATGAAAATACCTTCCTTTCCCTAAATTCCCCATAATGTTTTAAATTCCATGATTACCAATTCTAATACTACTAATAGTTGCACAAGTGGCTAAGAAAAGAATGATTGCTCATTAATAAATAATTGCCAAGGGGAAGGCATTTGGCTTAGCAGTTAAAATACTCATAACCCCAAATAGTAATGCATGGGCTCAAGTTTCCTCTCCACTTCCAACACCAGCAGTGATGACTCAAGGACTTGGGTCTCTCCAACTCATGTGTAAGATTCCAGCTCCTGGGTTCAGGCTGGCCCTGCTCTGGCCGTTGCACACATTTGGAGAGAGAAACTGCTGATGGAAATTCTCTCTGTCTACCACTCTATGCCTCCATCTTTCTCTACCTCTGTCTCTCTCTGCTTCTCATTGCCTCTCAAATAAATAAATAATTTTAAAAATTGCCTGCTCTGGGTAAATATTGCCTGGCTATATATTTCAAGAATTGGCAATGTTGGTGGGAAAAATTATGCAAGCATTGCTTGGCAATCTAGAGCAACAGAAAAGAAATGGCAGGACAGAAAGGATGGTAAATACAGTTAAAGGACTAAAGACTAGCTGGGAAATCATACCTAAGTCACACTGCTGGCCTACCGTGTCGCTCCCCCTCTTCGCGGAGGAACGACACAGGACCCTGAGTTGTTCTTTTGTCTGCTCGGCCCTCCCCGGGTTTGCTGCTGGTTCTTCCCGGGTTGGCTACCGTCCCTTCCACCTCCGTGGAAGGGCGGTTCTCCCTAGCCACTTTCCCCACTTCCGCGGGGGAGCGGCACACCACCGGCCGGCTCTCTCGGGGGCTACTCAGATGTTCCTCAGGTGTTCCTGGTGCATGTTGTCTCTCTCCTCCTTTATAGTCCTCTTCCGCCAATCCCAACTCGGCTACCCACACGCCGAGTACGCTGCTCTCCTCCAATCAGGAGCAGGTCCTGCTGTTTATTGGTTGAACTGGAGGCAGCTGAGTAGAAGCTGTTTCCTCCTCTCCCAGCGCCATATTGTGGGAGAGCAGATGCATAGAATAAGTCTTAATTCCAGTAACTTAGTCTAGTCCGAGTTGCTCCCAGTTGCTCCCCACACTACCGGTGAGTACATTTCCAAAATCAGGTTGTGCTCCAAGCCACTAAGTCAAGAATAAGATCCTTAGAACCATGATCGTTGCTGCACTTGCTCTTGCTTCTTTAAGGATAGCAGTAATTTAGGTACCACAAAGGACTTCTTGCACATTTCTGTCTTGCTTAGGTGTATCGAGTTCATTGAATTCACATCATGAGCCATCATGCCATGAGGAGCCACAGAGGCTGGGCAGATGAGAACTGTCTACTTATTCAAGGAATTAAAATATAGAGAAATTGGGCTGGCGCCACGGCTTAATAGGCTAATCCTCTGCCTGCGGCACCGGCACACTAGGTTCTAGTCCCGGTCGGGGTGCCGGATTCTGTCCCAGTTGCTCCTCTTCCAGGCCAGCTCTCTGCTGTGGCCCGGGAGTGCAGGGGAGGATGGCCCAGGTGCTTGGGCCCTGCACCCGCATGGGAGACCAGGAGAAGCACCTGGCTCCTGGCTTCGGATCAGTGCGGTGTGCCGGCAGCAGCGCGTCGGCAACAGCGGCCATTGGAGGGTGAACCAATGGCAAAGGAAGACCTTTCTCTCTCTCTCTCACTGTCCACTCTGCCTGTCAAAAAAAAAAAAATAGACAGAAATTGATTAAAAGATTATGAGCTAATGTCATCATATGGATAGGTTTAAGTGTCTGGTAATAATAATAGATAAAATTAAAAAGGAGTAAATGCTCCAACATGGGAAGCAGTCTGCACAGCAGACTCAAAGAATGACAATTACTTTAAGTTGCACTCTAACCTCAGAATCAGCCATTAAGGCACTATGGTCTGGCAGAAAAGCCCATGAAAGTATTTCAGGACTAGAAAGCCAAGACAATGTGGCAAAAAATGTCCTAGGTGAAGGACCTCGGTTGGTGAGACCCCAGTGGAAAGAAGTGGTCATCAAAAAAGGAGGTACTTTTCTCTGAAGGGAGAAGAGAATTTCCACTTTGCTTGTGGCCTTGTCTAAATATTTACAGAGTTTGTGGATTCAAGTGGCTTCCATAGGCCTCATGTCAGGAAACTCGGGTGATCACTGAGGTCATACATGAGAGTGTTAATTGTTAAATTAACAACAGGAGTCACTGTGCACTAATTTCCCATGCAGGACCTCAGATCAAAGAAATGTGTTATATCTAAGTGCATGCAAAAGATGTATCATTCTTGGGTGCTTCTTTAATGTTAATTGTTTCTATAAAAAAAGAAGTGAAATTAACTTTAAGATGCAATGACTTTGAACAGCCCTTGTCTTGACTGTTGAGGAACAGTTTTTTTTGTTTTTTTTTTCATGCAAATTATTGAATTCTTTACTAAATATACAGTTGGTCTTCTGTGTATAAAGAATCAAAAATGGATCTTAGTGGAGAATGGGACTGGGAATGGGAGAGGGAGGAGGATGAGGAGTGTGAGTGTGGGTGGGAGGGTGTGCATGCTGGGAAGTATCACTATAGTCCTAAAGTTATACTTATGAAATGCATGAAGTTTGTATTCCTTAAATAAAAGGTTTCTTCAGGAAAAAAAAGATGATGAGTGACAAAATGTGACAAATTCCCACTATAGATCACATATAATAGTCTCTTTCAAGGTTTGCTTCTGCTCAAATTTGCAAAATGCAACACTCTGAGATATTATGTCAGAACAAAAATGAGACTTTCTAGAACAATTCCTTATTGATATCATGTCCCTTACTGTCTTCTCTCAACATCATCCTCATTAGCCCCTGTTACAGTGGCTCTTTCCCTCTATATTCATACATTTCCTTCCCCAATTAATCAACATGTAAACAAGCAAAGAACCCTTCATATGATAGGTCAACTACCATAAGCTAACATTTTCTATTATTCCCTCTGGATTCTTTCATCAATTTTTTTAAAAATTAGTTTACTGCTGTGTTTATGTCCCTCTTTTATCACAGCTTGTTGACTCCTGTTCCCACCTTTCTCTGGACACTACTGAAAAATCAAATGACCAGTTCTTTGTTAAATACAATGGCCGTTTGGACTCTCATCCTCTTTGATTTCTCTGAAGCACAGGATGCTGTAAATAATCATCTGGAAATTCTTCTTGTATTCATTGCCTCAAACTCTTCCTATTTTTTCCTACTTAATCATTGCCATCTATATTTACGTTTATTATTTCATCTTTGTTGGCAGCTCCTAAAATTCTGTCTTCCAGATTCACTTTTCTATTATCTTTCTCATTAAATTAACTCTAGTCATTGTTTCTCACTTATTTATTCACATATACCTTAATTTATTCATCATGAATTAATTAATTTCTTAATAAATGGCAGGTACTCAGTGGGGAAAAAAAGTGAGTAAGAAACAGACCATGCCCACAAGGAACTCAGCCACTTGTTATACAATAGAGCAGAGTGTGTATAGATATAGTTGTGCACATATTTGAAATCATCCAAGAGATGGGTGAAGAGTATGTAGCCCAAGGCAAGAACATACTCTCTGGAAGAAGCAACAATACTTTCATCAGTTTGACTGGCACTTGTGATATCTATTTCTGCCCTTGTGCCACTCACTTGCACATCTCTTCTTCCATGCTGGATGCTATACCTTAATGCCTTTGTATTCAAAATCAAACTTGTCATTCTCACTCCTACATTAGTTCACTTCCTGCTTTTCTTCTTTATGATCACTATGTCAATGTTCCTTTAGCCATACTAGCCCTATATCTCTGAGTCATTGTGGGCTTGTCCCTCTGCCTCACTCTTGGTATAAGCTTTGTCAACAAAATCTGTGTGTTCATTTGTTAAAAAACAAGTAGTAAGCCCTCTATGCTGAATTTTTGAATGTGTTGGTAAGGGGAAGTAATTGTATAGCTAAAGTCTGATTAACAAAAAAAATTCTTTAATTGTATTCATTTATTTTTGAAGCAAAGAGAAAGGGAGAATGCCCAACCACTAGTTCAATCTCCAAATGTCCCCAACAACCATAGCTGGACCAAGGTGGCAGCCAGGAGATTCAAACTCAATTCAAGTATACCCCATGGGTGGCAGGGACACAATTACTTGACCTATCACTCTGTAAGCTGCCTTCCATGGTCTGCATTAGCAGTAAAGCAGAATCAGGACCTGAGCCAGGACTTGAACCAAGGTACTCTGATATGGGATGTGAACATTTTAACCCTTAGGTTAAACACCAACTGTGAAGCAGATTTTTTAATTTCTTTTGTTATTATTTATTTATTTGAAAGGCAGAGAATTCTTGAGATGAAGACAAACAGAAATCGCCCATCTACCAGTTCAGTCCTCAAATGGTCACAGTAGGGACTGTGGGCCAGCCTGAAGCCTGGAGCCTGGAACAATATCCAGTTCTCCCACATAGGTGGCAGGGACCCAAATAGTTGAGCCATTATCTGCTGCCTCCCAAGGTTCATATTAGGAAGAAGTTGGATGCTGGCATTCCAGGAGCAGCTCAATCACTGTGCCAAATGCCCAAGGCAGATTAATTTTAAGTCTCAATTTTCTCTTTGTTAAAATGGGGATAATGTTCTAACATCACAGGGTGTAGTAAAAATTAAATGTGATAATTTCCTGGAACATATCAAGCATTGATCATATGTCATCTGTTGTTCATAATTTCTATGTTGTCCAGTTTTACTTTTCCATTCCTATTATCTTGACTCTGTCTCCAAATTTAAATTATTCACACCTATATAATCGTTTCATTGAATGAACTGAATTCAATAGGATAAGCTTACAAGGTCTTTTGATTCTTTCTTTTCCTACTGTCTCTTTAGAGTCACTCTATAGATTAATCGTATTCCTATCCTTCAATGAAATCTCAGTTAAGTTAAATAATTTCTCAGTTACTCCCATTCAAAACACTTAATTCACATAATAATAACTCCCATATGTCTCACATCAAAATTCCAAACTGTTTTCTAATTTGGAGCTTCTCCCAGAGCCACCTTGACAGCACTTTAAGCCTATAAATCTACTTGGGTGGGGTGAGGGTGTGATGAGGTATGTGAGAATTCACCATTCTTTAGCCTACCTGTTTCCTCCCACCCCAGGAGCTGCTGGTGCTAAGGCTTCTCAGCTTAGACTCAGGGGACCCTATCCCTGAAGATGAACCTCACAAGATACATGACTTAACATTTGGGCCCTCTGGCTCAGAAGAGGGCACTCAATACTAACTCTCTCCTAATGAGTCTTTATGGAGCTTTCTATTTTCTGAGTCTTCGTGATGTAAATAGTTCCCCTGAAAACTACTCCTTTCATTTGTTGGGAACCCACTCTACTTCTGGGTCACTTCTGTCCTCCAATCCTGACCACAGGTGCCCTCAAATCATATCTTCCCCAAGATCTATTGGCTCAGAGAAATCTCCTGCATTCTTTATCCACACCACAACTTTTGAGCATGGAACACAACTGAATCCACCTTTCACTCTCTCCTTGTCTCAAAAGTCTTTTTTTTTAAAGATTTACTTATTTATTTGAAAGTCAGAGTTACACAGAGAGAGAAGGAGAAGCAGAGAGAGAGAGAGAGAGAGAGAGAGGTCTTACATCCGATGTTTCACTCCCCAATTGGCTGTAACAGCTGGAGCTGCACCAATCCAAAGCCAGGAGCCAGGAGCTTCTTCCAGGTCTTCCACATGGGATCAGGGCCCCAAGGACTTGGGCCATCTTCTACTGCTATCCCAGGCCATAGCAGAGGGCTGGATTGGAAGTGGAGCAGCCAGGTCTCAAACCAGCACCCATATGGGATGCTGGCACTTCAGGCCAGGGCTTTAACCTGCTGTGCCACAGCGCCGGCCCCAAAAGTCTGTCATCTCAAATTGATAGTCCTAACCTCTCACCTTTAGATTTTTCAAATATGGGTAAGAACATGTAACTGTTAACATTTAGGGTCTAGTGTTGTGGCATAGTGGGTTAAGGTACCACCAGCAGCACCAGCATCACATATGGGCACTGGTTGAGTCCGGCTGCCCCACTTCTGATCCAGCTCCCTGCTAATGCACCTAGGAAAACAGTGGAAGATGATGCAAGTGTTTGGGCCCCTGCACCCATGTGGGAGACCCAGAAGAAGCTCCTGTCTCCTGCCTTCGGCCTGGCCCAGCTCCAAACATTGAGGGCTTTTGGGGAGTGAACCAGTGGATGGAAGATCTCTCTACTCTGTGTCTCTGTCTCTCCCTCTCTCTCTATAACTCTACCTTTCAAATAAATAAATAAACCTTAAAAAAACATTGAACTGTACCCTTCAAATTGACTACATGGAGTTTAAGTTTAAACTGCATGGAGTTTAAGGCAAATAGCAGCTCCTTAGCTGCAAGAGGAATGCTCTTCTTGTGTTCATATAATGTGACTAAAAAAATAATGCTGTGCACAGGTTCTATTTCCCTCCTGACCAGTCTGCTAGCCTTGCTGATGAACCTCACAAGGTAGTTTTAGGATAGCTCCTTGACAAGTGTTCCAAACAAGTCTTTGTGGGAGTCTTGGCATCCACTGTTTTCAATTTTAGGGCCTGATACCAAAAGTACAATAGCTCTATTTTACTTTCCCATGGTGACTTATTACAATGTTCCCCATGAAACTCATCTCTATAGCTAGTTTTTCGTTTAGTTTTTAGTTTTCTTTTGTTGTCACATGATAGAGCACCCTCATGCACTACTTTATAAGGTTTCCCAACTTAGAAATACCCCTCATATCCCAGGGCCCACTGAAGAGCTCTGCTGCTTCTGTTTAGTATGAGGACTTTGCATACTCAGCTCATTTTTAATACTCAAAGATAGGTCCTTTCCCAAGTGGCTCTCGAATCATTACCACTATTTTTTAATAATGAAGAGAGAACAATCTATTAACAATTAATTAGAATAAATTAAAGGGTACTTTTCCTGCATAAATGAAAGCAAACTGTTCATGTTTAGGGAAGACTTACTGAAGTACTTCAACATTTAAGATAAGCAGTCAACAAAAGGTGGAAATATTTTCAACAAACTGATCAGAAGTTACTCAGAACTTCTTTATAGATTAGAAGCACAAATAAAGAGCAGTATTCATATTGAATAAATTATCAAATAAATAAATTAATGTATGCATGCATTATCTTATTCTTAAAAGATCTACTGCATCATTTTGCAGATTAGAAAACTAGAGTAAAATATACTTTATACTAGCTGCTTTACATTTTGAAAAAAGTCACTTTGTTCAATGCCAAAATGATTTTAGGTAGCAATAGTTGGTATGTTATACTTATAGGAAAGCACCATGTAAATGATATATTTTGAATACCATCTGTACAGATGATGTGTTACTAATGAAGAAAGTGTTTATGTATTTAGGACCAACGAATTGAGAACTATTTTAGTCAACTTACATATTTAAAATAAGATGATTTTAAGAGTTTTCAAGCAGGTTTTAATTGTTTTTAGCTTTCTTAATTTCCTGATAGGAAGAAGAGAAAGGAGAAAGACAAAGAAAAAAGTGTCACATGTGATTGAGTCATGATGTTCAAGAAGAGGGGTGTCTGAATATGCAATGAGGTTGTCCCAATTTCTTGGTATTATCGTAGAGGCCTTTTAATATATTACTTGTATCTTTTTTCCACTTGAAGAAAGAAATGATCTGACCTCTAAGAAGCACATTTTCAATAAATTCCATAAAACAGCAGGAGAGAATGTAGATTGAAAATGCAGTTCCAGCATCTTGCACTTTAAAAAGCTTTTAAAGCCTGTCTCATGCATTTATCTTTTAACAAAGATGAATGCACAAGACACCTCGTACTCTACCCTGCTTGGTAAGGCTGTGATAATGTTAAATCAATGGCACAATGATCGAAAATGAGAGTGGGATCAATATTCTGATCAATTGAATTGCTTTGGATATTAAAAAGTAATTATTCTAGGACAAGTCTGCGTTGGCAAAAATAAGAGTGTGTGTGACTTCTCTAATAGTTTTTGCTTTAAATATTGACAAACTCAGTTCACAAATAAAATAACAAATTTGAGGGCATTGTATTGAGCACAAAGTTATAAAATGTGTCTGGTACAGATAAAAATACAATTATATTCTTTCACATATAACTCTCAAAGAGGAGCCTTCCTCCCTCCCAATAGAAGTGAGTCTAATTTATTATTACATTTTATATTGAAAAGCAGGCATTTGAGTGAAAAAGAATGGAGGCAGAGGTTCTACCCTTCACGTTAGACAAAAATCAGAGCTGCTAGGCGGCCATCACAACACATCGATTGATGGCTGCAGGTGAGTGGCACAGTAGGCAGAATTAGACTTGTTCTTGACCTTAAAGAACTTACATTCTTGTTGGAAAGACAAATTTAAATATACAAAACAACGTGAGAAAACTTACAAAGCAAAATAATAAAATGAAATCTAACTTTTATTGGCAGCTCACAAAGCTAGATACTGTTCTAAATGCTTTCGATGCTAGAATGAATTCAGTTGGTGGGCTGCCCAGATCTACTTTGGTGACTTGGTGCAATGCACACCTACCTACAAAATGGGTTGGCAGCAAAGTGTTCCAAGATCACCTTTTCTCCAAAATAACTGTTTTCCTAGAAAGGAAGCCAACTAACAAGCGAGTTTATGCACAGTCACCCTTTTGAAGCAAGCTGCAGTGGTTGGCTGCTGTACCCAGAGGGTTACTCCTTCCCTAAGGGAGTACCAGCTCTGTGGTGTATGAGACTGAACACTACCTACTGCGCTAATGGATTTACAGCTGACAATGGGATGAAGAAGACGGTGCTTCTTGCTGTGGACCCTATCTTTGCTTGGGTTACCTACTCTGCACTGTCCTTCCATGGCTTTCATTTCTGAGATCTCTCTCCCAATTAATCATTTTCACAATAATCTCTGCCTTGAACTCTGTTTCCAGGGAATCAGATATAAAACACATATGAGTATGTGAACTCATTTAACATTTGTAACAATTTCATGAGGAAATTAGACTATTACTCATCTCATGCAGTTCATAAATGGTAAATTTGGCTTTGAAGTCATGTATATCTGGCTTGAGATATCATTATCTTAACCTCTGTGCTCCACGTTAACAGTATTTGCCATGTAACTGCATTGCCACAGATGGCTGAAAAAATGCTGAATTTAAGACAAGAAGATATATTTCACTGTCCGTGATTTAACATTCTCACATGCGGTTTAAGTTAGACATTTAGCTTTATAGAGCATGTTTGTAAAATAAGAATAATCGTATAAAGCTATTGGGAAGATAAAAATGGATCAAACATGCAAAATATCTGGCCTGGGGTAGGTCTTTAAGAATGTTAGTAAAAGTTTGAATTTAGGAATATCAATATTCCTTTAAAAGCGTGTAGCATTTTATAACTTATAAAATGCTCTTAAATCATCTTTTTAGTCTTCACAACAGCTCTGTGATGAAAATATTATTGGACATATTTTATTGATTACAAAAAAACTGAAGCTCAGGCAACTCTCAAATTTAGTGAAAGAAGTAGGACCCAAGTTAAAGTATCTGACAAACACTCAGTTTTTTCACCTTTACATCACTGCTCTGTAAAATAATAATAATTTCAGTATACTCTAGTGGTTATTAGCAAATCAGATTTTACTTTTGTCTTAACTTCTGTATGTAGGAAAAACTAGCCTTTTGAAAACGGCTAACATCCATGGAAATTCACAATGAGGAGAAAATGTGTGAGATTTGCAGAGGCAGTTTCAGGAGACACTTCAAAAATTTGAGCTCAAATTTTATTTCTTCAATAAGACAATGATTTGAGAATTCTTTTGATACCTTTTTAAAATGTTATTTAAGTTGTACAAGTTTCATGTATTTTATATATACAGATATAGGAACATAGTGATCCATCCCACCCAATCCTCCAACCCACACTCCAACACTTTTTCCTCCTCCCTTTCCCATTCCCACTCTTAATTTTTAGAAGATCTATTTTTCTGTTTACTGAATGATCATAAAGTTAACCCTACACTAAGTATAAGAGTTCAACAAATAGTATGAAGGAAACAAAAACACTGTTCCTCAACAGAAGAGACAAGGTCTCTAAAGAACCATTGAATCTCAAAAATGTCCATTTCATTCAAATCCATTATATTTTAGGCACTCTATTAGTTACCTCAGGTCAGATAAAACATATGGTATCTGTGTTTTTGGGACTGGCTTATTTCACTAAGTGTAATGATTTCCAGTTGCATCTATTTTGTTGCAAAATACAGGATTTCATTTTTGCAAGTGGCATAAGAAAATTGTACACTCATGCATCACTTAAAGGTGAGGATACATTCTGAGATGTGCAGTTTTGAGAGATTTCATTGTAAATGTCCGAGAGTGAACTCAAAGAAGCCTAGCTAGTATAGCCTACAACACACCTAGGCTGTGTGGTACAGCCTATTACTCTTAGGCAACAAAGTTATATAGCATGTTACTGTACTGAATACTGTAGGCATTTGTAACACAGTTAAAAATACATTTGAATCTAAACATACTTAAACATAGAAAAGATACAGTAAAGATACTAGGCAATAGAAATTTTTAGTGACACTTAAATATTATGGAGCTATGATTATATATGGCACTTGATTATATATGTTCAAGATATAAAATGTGATCTTTTGACACATTATATGTATATATATATATGTATGGAATAACTAAATACATCTGATTAGCGTATCCATGCTTGTTATACTTATCATTTTTGTGATGAGAACATTAAATTCTCCTCTCATATCAATTTTAAAGGATATACCACAGTATTTTTTTTTTTTTTTTGACAGGCAGAGTGGACAGTGAGAGAGAGAGACAGAGAGAAAGGGTCTTCCTTTGCCGTTGGTTCACCCTCCAATGGCCGCTGCAGCCAGCGCGCTGCGGCCGGCGCACCGCGTTGATCCGAAGGCAGGAGCCAGGTGCTTCTCCTGGTCTCCCATGGGGTGCAGGGCCCAAGCACCTGGGCCATCCTCCACTGCACTCCCGGGCCACAGCAGAGAGCTGGCCTGGAAGAGGGGCAACCGGGACAGAATCCGGCGCCTCAACCGCGACTAGAACCCGGTGCGCCGGCGCCGCAAGGTGGAGGATTAGCCTAGTGAGCCGCCGCGCCGGCCACCACAGTATTATTGACTGCAGTCACCACATTTTACAGTGATTCCAGAAGGTATTCCTTCTGCTTAATTGAAATGCTGCTCCATTTGACTAACATCTCCCTGTTCTCTGTCTGGCCCCAGCTCCTGGTAGCTACCATTCTATTGAATAGTTTTTTTTGTTTCAAGCACCTTTGTATAATTGCGGAAGATAAAAAGGTGAAGATACACCATTTGTAGAAACAAAACATCAGAGATGAATAAGCATCTACAAAAAATAATGGTATATATTTTGGGATGATGACATGGAATAGCAAATGTAAGGTGGAAAGTTAATTTGGGACAGATGTTTGGAGGTGGGGAAAATCTGGGTTGAGATCCCAGACTTTAATATGAGACTGCAGAAGAGCAATGGGAAGATATTAAGAGCTATTGAACACTGCAGGTACTTGTGAGATGATCTGAATTGTATTTTAGTTATCTATAGCAGTGAGGACAATGGATCTGAGAAAGTAGAAGATGCAAAGAAGAAAACATATTGAGACTATAGCAATAAAAAGTCCACATGAGAGGCAAGGAAAACTGAGAATAGGGTAGTGGACTGGGAGTCAGATGCATGTGGGAAGCTTTTCAAAGATTAAGTTAGCAACATTTATTAATTGACCAGATACAAAAGGATGAAAAAATGGAGAAAGAAAAAATAATTTTGCATCCATTTAATTTTTGTTGCATATTGGATAAGAAACAGGATATAGCCCCAAACCTTGCTCCACCTCAAATTCTAACTCCACTCATTAATTACCAGTTATAAACTGGAGCAAGTTCCTTTTCCTTTTCTCACTTCTGTTACCTCATGTGTAATAGGACTTGAAAACTGTGCGTATCTCCTTGGGCTGAAGAAAAAAGTGAAATGATTCCTAACAGCCGCACATGCTCTAGAGCAACACTCAGAAAGGACGGGAATGTGGTGGCACAAAAGAAACAGTGGAACAGAATATCTACAAAGGGAGCGAGAGTTTTGCATGTGAGACCGAAACTGTGGGGAGATTTGGGGATGTCTTCCTATATAGACTTTGATCTTTGGGATTTTTAAAATTATCATTCTTTCTTTGATTTTTATCATTTCCCAAAAAGGAGAGGATTTTGTCTTTTTAAATCTCTAAATAAAAACATAAATAAATCATGAGAAAAAAAGATCAACTAAATCACCCATTTATCTACTCATCTGTCAAGCACATATGCTCCCAACCTCCAGGGCTCATATGTTCGCACTTTCTCGTAAGTACAGTCTCATTTGGTGGCCAAAAGTTTTGTAGTAATGGGTGAGAACTAAAAAATAAAAAGTATGAGATTTTATGCTGCTTCTGAGAAATTTATAGTTACTGATAAAAATCCAAGGAAATTAGAAATATCTGAATAACATACAATCTATTTTAAAAGAAAAACACTTTTTTTCTAACGATTGTTTCTTTATAATAATATAATGATATCAGCAGATAACTAGTTTGCTGCATCTGTACCAGTTTTCTTTATCTCTATCTGATTCTAAGAAACAGCGTAAGACAATGGGATCATCCTTTCTGAAATTCATTATCTCCACCCATCAACTGATATTTATACGATTTTACTAGCTGGTAATTAGTTAGTAATTTTCGGTCAGGATTATGATAGCTGTTTTGGAGAAACTACTTCTCCCTGAACCCATTAATAAATGTTTAAAAATAACATACTTAAAATGAGTCTAAAGCATGTCCAAATAAAAGTTATATTCTAATTATGTTCTAATTATGTTGTGTTGTCTATGGGGCAAATACATACACACACATATGTGTATAATGTGTGTTTTTTAACCTAATATAAATTAATTAAATGCATGTAATTAAGTAACACATTTTTTCAGTATGTTGCAGTTAGGAAAATTTTGTTTAGGCATCAAACCTCAAGTCTCAAACCCATGTCTCCTTGTTTCTGAGGTTCTTTTTTTTTTTTTTTTTTTTTTTTGAGAGCAGAAGAAGTAAAGTTTAATTTAAGTAAGAAGAGAAGCTCTGAATAATACAATTGGAGGGGCTGGTAGAAAAGAAAGACCAAGCTTCCATGTTTTCTATAATATATCAAAGAAATTTCCAGATATTCAGTATAACTAACAAAGGAAACCTAAAAGAAAGATGGATATTCTAGTGAGACTTTAGAAAAAAATTTAAAAATCATAATAATAGACACCAGGGTGAAATCTGAGCTGATACTCCCCAAGCATGTTTAAATATTTCTTGCTCTTTAAAAACATTATCACATGGTTAACTTTGATTACATGCTTCATGGGACGGTCACAATTAACTTACAAAATGGCATTTGCTCACAGCCTTTATCTTGTCTATTTCTCACTACAGAACAGGCTTCCCCATCCTAGAAACTTTGACATTATGGGTTGCACAATTCCAACTTGGCAGCATGCATGGCTTCTACTCACTAAATGACAATAGTGTTTCCACTACCACAGTTGTGACAAAGAAAAAGGCCTCCAGACACTGAAACTTTCCCTGGGCAATACAGGTTTAGAAACACTCACCATAAGTAGCACAGATACTAACTTTTCTGTGCTCCCTTGTAATTTGAGGGTGGATAGGTAGCCACGTTATAACCAATGCAAATAAGGAAAATATGATGTAAATACTCTAGAAATTATTATTCAGCCTAAAAAAATACTCTCTTTGGTTTGCTGAGAAGCTTCGCTTAGAGTTGAGGCTGCCATTGTTGGAGCTGGAGAGGAACTTCACTGATCCGGAGCACCAAAGCTGTGCTGCTCCTGCTCACAGCCAGTGTTCCCGTATCTACAGCTTTGTCACTATGAGAAAACAGCAACCCTTTATTACTCTGCACATTCTGCCAAGGTTCTATCTTAGTGCCATATGAAAATATTTTTATGTGACTAAGCATAATTCATCTTATTGTCTAAAATTTTATACACAAATAGGAATAATACTGACAACTTGAAGGAATGGTTGAGAAGATAACAATGCAAATGTGTATAAAACGGTGACTTGATCAGCATAGCCCTGACTGTTAATGAACAACTTAATACATTATCCCTCTTAGTAGTTTTTTTGTCTGTTCTACTTAATATGACTGGTTTAATTCTGTAATTAATACACAGTTATTCTTAAGTGTTGAAATTTAACTGAAATGTGATCCCTGTTAAACATAAGAGTAGGAATAAGAGAGGGAAGAGATATATAATTTGGGACATGCTCAAGCTGACTTGCCCCAAATGGTAGAGTTAGAAACATACCAGGGGACTCCAATTTAATCCCATCAAGGTGGCATGTACCAATGCCATCTCACTAGTCCAAGTGATCAATTTCAGTTCGCAATTGATCATAATGAAAGGACTAAGAGTCAAAGGGAGCACATAAGCAAGTCTAGTACCTGCTAACACTAACCGATAGAATAAATAAAGGGGAGAGTGATCCAACATGGGAAGTGAGATACTCAGCAGACTCATAGAATGGCAGATGCCCTAAATAGCACTCTGGCCTCAGAATCAGCCCTAAAGGCATTCAGATCTGGCTAAAAAGCCCATGAGAGTATTTCAGGCATGGAAAGCCAAGACACTCTGGCAAAAGATCTCTGTGAGTGAGATCTCAGTGGAAAGAACAGGTCTTCAAAGAAGGAGGTACCTTTCTCTGAAGGGAGGAGAGAACCTCCACTTTGACTATGACCTTGTCTAAACAAGATAAGAGTCGGAGAACTCAAGGGGCTTCCATAGCCTTGGAAACTCATGACTGGAGCATAGGGAGATTACTGATGCCATAGACAGGAGTGTCAATTGGTAAAGTCAACAACAGGAGTCACTGTGCACTTACTCCTCATGTAGGATCTCTGTCCTTAATGTGCTGTGCATTGAGATTTAATGCTATAACGAGTACTCAAATAATATATTTCACTTCGTGTTTCTATGGGGGTGCAAACTGTTGAAATCTTTACTTAATGTATACTAAACTGATCCTCTGTAAAAAAAAAAAAAAAAAAAAAAAAAAAAAAAAAAAAAAAGAAAAGAAAAGAAAAGAAACTATCAACTCCCAACTTGACTCTCACTGGGATTAAACATGACAATAGGTCTGATCTGATTTCATCATCATTAAAAAAAAATCATCTATTATTTTTCACTTTATGTTTCTGTGTGGGAGCAAACTGTTGAAATCCTTACTTAATGTATACTAAGCTGATCTTCTGTATATTAAGATAATCGAAAATGAATCTTGATGTGAATGGAAGGGGAGAGGGAGTGGGAAAGGGGAGGGTTGTGGGTGGGAGGGACGGTATGGGGGGGGAAGCCATAGTAATCCATTATTCGTACTTTGGAAACGTATATTCATTAAATAAAAGTTAAAAAAAAAAAAAAAAAGAAGTTCAGAGAACATCAAAGAAGGAGGTACCTTTCTCTGAAGGGAGGAGAGAACTTCCACTTTGACTATGACCCTGTCGGAATAAGATCGAAGTCGGCGAACTCAAAAGGCTTCCATAGCCTTGACAACTCATGATTAGAGCCTACGGAGATTACTGACGCCATAAACAAGAGTGTCAAATTGTTAAGTCAACAACAGGAGTCACTGTGCACTTACTTCTCATGTGGGATCTGTCCTTAATGTGTTGTCCAATGTAAAGTAATGCTATAACTAGTACTGAAACAGTATTTTACACTTTGTGTTTCTGTGTGGGTGCAAACTGATGAAATCTTTACTTAATAAATACTGAATTGATCTTCTGTATATAAAGATAATTGAAAATGAATCTTGATGTGAATGGAATGGGAGAGGGAGCGGGAGATGGGAGGGATGTGAGTGGGAGGGAAATTATGGTGGGGGGGAGCCATTGTAATCCATTAATGTACTTTGAAAATTTGTATTTACTAAATAAAAAATAAATAAAAAAATCAAAAAAAAAAAGTTCAGAAGGAAAAGATTTTCCATTTGTGAACTTACAACTTAGCTGGCCTGCTAGAGAGGAGGCAGCCTCTGTTTACACAGGAGTGATGTTAGCTTTTGAAACATTACTGGAAGCACTTTGTCAAGAACTTCCTGTCAAGTACTGAGTGCCAAAGCAAGCTTCTTCACTGAGGCTAAATTTCCAATTAAAGAAAATACTCAAAGATTAATTTTGGAGTTTATGCATCCCCCTAAAAAAAGTCTCTTTGAATCTGCCTATAAAATACAGCACAATTAAAGCTGTTGAGAATATCTGATTCTGTAAAATAAACACAAACCAAATTTGGATTGAAATTTCCAGGAAAGAATCATGCCTTCTCACCGTGTGTGTATGTGTATCTGTGTGTGTATGTGTGCATGTGCATTGGACCTGATTATTATAAATATGAGGATGCAAGTTAATTGATCATAAGCTTTAGGTATCTTTCAAAAATTAAAATAATCAAAATAAAATAATCTTTTGAAGAAGTAAACATTCTTATTCTTAGAAATCCATCATTGAGAAAACTATACATTTTCTGTTCCACATCACATAAAACCTGGTGGAGTGAAGAAGCTAAGCCTGAAGCCTCCAGATTTTAGCTGATACATTCCTTCTGCAAATTCACAATGCTTTTCAAGTGCCTCAGATCTTAAATCAAGAAACTTGTACAACAATGAAAATAGTTACAGTGAAAGTCAACTTTCCTTGTACTTGTATAATGTATTATTTTTCTTGTCTTTGCACCTTACCATGAAAGATGTATACTATTGATAGGGAAAGTCATTTTATGTAAAAGGCCAGAATGGTTATTTGTGTGCAAATAAATAGTGGCACAAATCCCCCTGTCCCTTTAATCCATCATCAGGCACTCCCATCAAGCCAGCATGTTCCAAAACCAGAATCTCATTCAGTTCCAACTATTTTCTCAAATGCCCAAACAGAACAGAATTGCATATTTCCAAAATTCAGTTTTAAAACAAATAGAATTTCAAGCCATTCTGTTTTTTCCTTATACCCTATTGTTTTGTGTTTCTCTTAATTTCATAAGTGTAAGGACCTTCATCTACGTAACAGGAGTCCTAAAACTTCCCACTCTATAGACTTCGTGTGTTCCTTTAAAAAAAAGTGGTATATACATCAGTCAACATATAGTACCTGACACAATACATACAATACTGGCAATGCTTTAATTTTCATTATTGCTATTTTATTACAGAAAATTTTTGAGAGCAAAAAGTGATCATCTTCAATTCTTTTTTCTTTTTTTTTCCTCAGAATCCTTTTATTTAAGGTATACAAACTTCATGCATTTCATAAATACAAATTTAGGAACATAGTGATAGTGATTTTTCCCACAGTACCTACCCTTCTACCTCCACCCCCACCCTTCTTCCTCCTCCCTCTCCTATTCCCATTCTTATTTTTTAATATTATCTATCTTCAATTAACTTTATACACAGAAGATTAACCCTATGCTAAGTAAAGAGTTCAAAAAATAATATGAAAAAAAATTGTTCCTCAATAGTTTCTTGATTTCTCTTTTGATTTCTTCTATGACCCATTGTTCATTCAGGGGCATGTTGCTCAGTCTCCATGTGTTTGCATATGTTCTAGAGACTCTTGAGTTATTGATTTCCAGCTTCATTCCATTGTGGTCAGAGAAGATGCATGGTATGATTTAAAATGTTTTTAAATTGGTGATACTTGCTTTATGGCCTGGCCTGTGGTCTGTCCTAGAGAAAGTTCCATGGATTAATGAGAAGAATATGCATTGTGCAACTGTAGGATAAAAAGTTCTATAGGGGGCTGGTGCTGTGGCTTAGCTGGTAAAGCCACCACCTGCAGTGCCAGCATCCCATATGGGCACTGGTTCGAATCTCAGCTGCTCCACTTCCGATCCAGCTCTCTGTTATGGCCTGGGAAAGCCATAGAAGATGGCCCACTGCACCCATGTGGGAGACCCATGGCTTCTGGCTTCAGATCAGCACAGCTCTGGCTGTTGTGGCCAATTGGGAAGTGAATCAGCAGATGGAAGACCTCTCTCTCTCTGCCTCTCCTTCTCTCTCTGTGGAACTCTGACTTCCAAATAAATAAATAAATCTTTTAAAAAAAGTTTTGTAGATATCTGTTATGGTCTATAGTGTTACTTAACTCTGTTGTTTCCTTGTTGATTTTTTGTCTCATTAATCTCTCCACTGTTGAAAGTGGGGTATTGAAGTCCCCCATTACTATTGTATGGGAGTATATGTCTCCCTTTAGATCCGTTAACATTTATTTTAAATAGCCAAGTTCCATGTTATTAGGTGCATATACATTTGTTATGGTCACATCTTCCTGTTAACTTGATCTCTTAATCATTGCATAGTACCCTTCTTTGTCTATTTTAACAAATTTGTCTTCTAACTTGGATATTCTTTCTTCTGCTTCACTGAGTCTGTTTTAATCTTACAGTACATTGTTTATTTATATTTTTATTTGTTCTCTTGAGTTCTTCATTTCCAGTTTTTTAATTTCTCCTTAAAATCTCAACTTGATGAGAAAAATTTTCTTTCATGCCATGTATAGATTTCTTTAGTTTGCGGGTTTGCTTCTGATAACTTCTAAGTAACCCTATGATCAATTTTTTGAATTCCATTTCTGGAATTTCTTCAATTTCTTCATTTTCACATTCTAATAATGAAGTATTTTTGTGTTCCTTTGATGGTGTTATGTTGTCGTCCTTATTCTTGCTTCTTGAATTGCTGCATTTATTTTTAGCATTTTTGGAGATATTTGTTGGTTTATTTTTTTCCCTGTGATGGCTTTTCTCTTTGGACTATACCTCTGTGGATTAGTGGGGTGTCTGCTCTTTCAGTGAATACCCAGAAGCATAAGCTGGGTGTGTCCAGGGAGCTTTGTTCAGTGCTCCAGGGTGAGTGGAGTATCAAAGGTAACTACCAAATTGGGTACAGTAAATCTCCTTTCTTCTTCTTTTTTTTTTTTTTTTTTTTTTTTTTTTAATCAGAGGGGAGGTTTGTTCAGCTCGATTGGCATAGTCTCACACTCCTCCAAGGAGACTAATGCCTAGGTGCTAGCCCTAGTGGGTACAATATTCATCCACACTGCCACAAGAACTACACAAAGGATCCATGTGGTCCTCGGTGTGAGCACAAATCCTGCAGCAATGACACTCACCAGAGAATCTGGGAGCCCCAAGTATGTGATGCTGCCCACAGTGATTGCTCAAAGACCCAGCCACACCCTGTACCCTTACACACAGCCACAGTGTTTTCATAGCCCCAGCACACAAGGCTCCCAGAGTCATGAGCACCCAGCTCCCTGTCAATTCTCCTAGCCAGACTAAGGCATCCCCTCTTGCTTGGTTGCTTGGTGCAGGTACATGAACTCGCAGAGCTGTTATGTATGTCCAAAATGGCACCTGCCCACTCTTGGCTAGTTACAGAACACCTGTGCACCAGGTGGTCGGGGAGAGAGAAATGTGCTCCGCCCCCCATTTTTTCTTTAGGTTGGCATGTATAGTGTTCCTCACAGGGCTCCAAGCCAGACTCACGCCAGGCTATTTCTGCAGCTTTATAGCCAGAGGCCGGGGATGCTGCAGTCTGGTCTCACCTCACTCTCCAAAGCTGATGCTAAGGCTCTCGGCTGCTGGGGTCCTGAGTTGTGTGTGTCCCCACCCTCCATGTAGATGCACAGTGTCCCTCTAATTTGTGTGGAGTTTCTTCTGCCATTTTTCTCCCTAACTCTTCCCTGAGGTTGCACATTCTCCATGTTTTTTAACTGCCTTCCCCTAGATTGCATCAGTAAGCTCCATTCCTATTCTACCACCTTGGTACCTCTCCTCAACCAAAATTTCCATGATAGCAATTTTCATTTATATAGCTTGAAAAATAAATCAATCAGTGAAAAGAAGAAATACTTGGCATCTAACCATGTCTACTAAAATACATTTTGTTTGTGCCAAAGCTTATAGAATGTTAACTTCAAGAAGTTTTAAAATGCTTCTGATTGTTTCTAATATCCTGGCTGGCAGAACAGACAAAATATTAAGGATTGCTTCTCTATGCCAGGGCAAATTTTTCTTTCTGCATCCCTATTTTCCCTGTCATTCACAACCACTGCCAAGGGAAAGTTTTGGCAGGTGGTCCATAAGTGGAAACTCTGACTTCTTTGGAAGCTCTATGAGAAGTCAGAGAAATGATAGCAGACTGATACAGTGACACATATAGTGCAGTATATAGAGAAAATTGCCAGGGTGGGCAATGAGGAAATCAAAATCAAGAGCAAAAGAGGACAAACCACTCAAAGAATACAAAATGTAAGTGATCAGTACATATGTAACAAACATTACATGCCAACTGTTGTACTGGGCACTATTTTATCTAATATGGGGGATGGGGTCAAATATGAGCAGAGTAAAATCCTCATCACTGAGGTGCTCAAAACTGGCTGTGTGTAAGAATAAACGCATAGATGGAGCTGGCACTGTGGCACAGTGGGTTAAAGCTCTGGCCTGAAGTGCCAGCATCCATATGGGTGCCGGTTCTAGTCCCAGCTGCTCCTCTTCCCATCCAGCTTTCTGCTATGGCATGGGATAGTAATAGAAGATGGCCCAAGTCCTTGGGATCCTGCACCCACGTGGGAGATCTGGGAGAAGCTCCTGGCTCATGGCTTTGGATCAGCGCAGCTCTGGCTATTGTGGCCATCTGGAAAGTGAACCAGTGGATAGAAGACCTCTTTCTCTGTCTCTACCTCTCTGTAACTCTGTCTTTCAAATAAATAAAATAGATCTTTAAAAAAAGAATAAATGCAGAGACTTGAAACTAAGAACAAAGTAATAACTAAATTCACAGGTTCTAACAGAGAGTTGTTGTCCAATGTACTAAGAGCTATGGAGCAAATCATATTCTTGGGAGAGTAGAAAAGAGGGCTATCTGAGAAAAAGGTTAAAAGTTAGATAAGTTAGATGTTGTTTTGTTAATCAGACAAAAAAGAAAGAATAACCCAATGAAAGGGAATGGGATGAGTATGGTAGATCTTGGCATTGTGCAGTTAGGAGTGACACACTGACTATCATGTTAGCAAGACAAGTTGGAGCTCAGCATTTTGAACCTTCAGTCTCATGCGACATTTTAGGCCTTGATCCTGCAACGTTACACAAGGAAATGATGTGATAACATAGTTTTTGGAAAGATTACTAAGATGGATGTGGAAAATAATAAAAAGGAGCAACATTGGGCCTGGTGCTGTGGTGTAGTAGGCTAAGCCTCCACCTGCAGTGACGGCATCCTATATGGGTGGCAGTTCATGTACCACATGCTCGTCTTCTGATCCAGCTCTCTGCTTGTGGCTTGGAAAACAGTGGAAGATGGATCAAGTGCTTGGGCCTCTGCACCCATGTGAGAGTTCAGAGGAATCTCCTGGCTCCTGGCTTCAGATATGCCAAGCTCTGGCCATTGCAGCCATTCGGGGAGTGAACGAGCAGAAGGAAACCCCTTCTCTCTGTCTGCCCCTCTCTCTGTAACTCTGCCTCTCAAATAAAATTAATAAAATCTTTTTTAAAACAAAACAACGAACAACATTGAGGTAGGAGATCACCTAGAACCTGAGCATGATCAACCATTGCAGAAATGTTGGAGGAGGGGGAGGCAGAATTAGACCTACTTGAAGGCTATGTACAATGAGAAGAGGAAAAAAATCTGGGTTCCATGAAGATACAGTTAAGTCCCAACTAGCCAAGAGAGCAAAGTCAGATTAGTCACTTGACCATAGTAACACTTAAATGGGATGCATGTAACATTACCTTAAGGCATATTTAAAAATGGAACACCTTTTCTTCTATGATGCTCACTACCCACCCTCCTCATTTTTTATCTGTTCTTTTGGTAAATTCTAGCTACATGCTGAAGTAGACATGATGTAGCCGTTTATTTACAAATATTACTGATAACCCATCAGCTACCAAATACTGTACAGTTTTTTTATTTTTTTAACTTTTACTTAGTAAATATAAATTTCCAAAGTACAGTTTATGGATTACAATGGCTCCCCCCGCCCCAACTTCCCTCCGACTCACACCCCTCCCATCTCCCACTCCCTCTCCCATTCCATTCACATCAAGATTCATTTTCGAGTATCTTTATATACAGAAGATCGATTTAGTATATATTAAGTAAAGATTTCATCAGTTTGCACCCACAAAGAACATAAAGTGTAAAATACTGTTTCAGTACTAGTTATAGCATTAATTCACATTGGACAACACATTAAGGACAGAGATCCCACATGAGGAGTAAGTACACAGTGACTCCTGTTGTTGGCTTAACAATTTGAAACTCTTGTTTATGGCGTCAGTAATCTCCCTAGGCTCTAGTCATGAGTTGTCAAGGCTATGGAAGCCTATAAATATTGATCGGACCATAGGGTGCCATTTGGTCAAACATTATTCTGAGCATGTCGGTGATGGTGTTTTTGAATAAGATTAACATTTGAGTCAGTAGACTGAGTAAAGAAGATTGACCTCCCTAATGTGCCTGGCTCTCATCCAGTCAACTGAAGACCTGCATAGAACTAAAAGACTGAGGAAGCTGGGGATTCTGCCTGACTGGCTGATCTGGGGCATTAGACCTTAGACTGGAGCTCCACTCTTGGCTCTCTTGCATCTCCAGTTTGCCAACTGCAGATCATAGGACTCCTCAGCCTCCATAATCACGTGAGCCAATTTCTTATCATAAATCTCTTGGCTATGTTTCTAGGGAGAATTCTGACTAATGCAATTAATTTATTTAGTTCTTGTAAAAATCTTTAAAGGAAAGACATGCTATCTTGATATTAAGATGAAAAAAATTTACATTAAGAGAGATTGAGGAACATGTCCAAACACAAAGCTAGAAGTCAAATTCGAACACAGGCACCTCACTCAAGGTCTAGAGCTTCTACTCATAACTCCTATATAATGCTATGCGCACTGCCTCTTGGAGATAGACTCAGTAGCAGGGGGCAAAAGGAGCAGCATTAGTTATGATGACATAATTGCACTAAAAATACTTAAAGTTATAAAAAGTACCACAAAGGAATCTCTAGATGACATAAGATCATATGAGAATATAGGACCCTGCTTGATCTGGGATTAAGGGAATGTACTTTGAGGAAGTTCTGGTTTAGCAAGAACTGAAGAATTCACAGGACACTTCCCCAAAGGGGAAAGGCTGTTTGGCTGTTACTAGGTAGGAAGGGGGGGGATCTATGAAGGAAGTATGGTTAGGAAGTACAAAGGCAGATGTTATAGAGCTTTTATTTATTTCTAGTATCATGCGAAGTTATTTGTTGATAATTTGAGAGGCAAAATGATAGCAAGAGAGATAGAAACACCCAGACAGAGAAAGAGAGAGAGAGAGAGAGAGAGATTGATTCTCCAGTCCACAGGTTTACTTCCCAAATGCCCACAATGACTGGGGCTAGGCTGGGACTGAAGCACAACATGGGGAGCTTAATCTAGATCTCCCGTGTGGGAAGGGACCCAAATACATAAGCCATTACATCTGCCTCCCAGTACCTGCATTGGCAGAAAGCTGGAGTCAGTAGCCAGAGCTGAAAATTGATCCCAGGTATTCTGATGTGGGACGTGGGTCTCAACCAATGGACTAAATTTCTGGTCCAAGGATAAGTTATTGAGGAGATGAAGAGGGCAGGGAATGTAACAGAACTGTTTGCACAGTGAGAAATTTCTCTGTTCCATGAAGACTTGGATCAAAGTGGTATAAGCAGGGATATGGGAGGGAGTACTAGGAGGCCACCACTGTAGTTTAAGGGAGAGATCACAGATTTCCACCAGTGTTCTCAACATGCATTGTACACATGCCTATAATTCTTGGTTTAGTTTTTGTTTTCAAAATCAGCACATACCAATGGTTTTTCAAAAGGTTATAAAAAGCAAAAGGCTTAAAAATAATTACATATTTGGTTTCTATCAAATTTCCATAAAAATTTCTAAATTCTATTCTGTGTTTTGATATTTATCCCCCAAGAACTGTATCAACAGCAGTTTGTAAACTGGCATTGGCTCATGAATCATTCTTTGAGCAGTAGACTGACATGGCTATGGTAGGTAGGAGAAAAGTGGATGGATTTGAGACATTTTTAGATAGAATGGGCAATACCTGAGGAATAATCACATTGAAGATTTATATTGAGACAGAGGAAACTGAAAAAAAAAGGACAATCAGATGTTTTGGTGCATGTTATTAAAAGAATTATGAAGTTGCTTGCAGGAAGACAAATCATTATAGGAAAAGCATGCTTGCAACAGATGTAAAAGGTATTGAGGAAAAGAATGGTTTATGGTCAGTTGTATCAATTTTGCAATGACTCAAGATTTTGAATGAGCAATAAGATATATTGGTATGATGTTTAAAACATTGATATCCCTTTCTATCTGTCTCTCTCACTGTCCACTCTGCCTGTCAAAAAAATTAAAAAAAAAAAAAAAAAAAAAAAAGGCCGGTGCCGCAGCTCACTAGGCTAATCCTCCGCCTTGCGGCGCCGGCACACCGGGTTCTGGTCCCGATCAGGGCGCCGGATTCTGTCCCGGTTGCCCCTCTTCCAGGCCAGCTCTCTGCTGTGGCCTGGGAGTGCAGTGGAGGAAGGCCCAAGTGCTTGGGCCCTGCACCCCATGGGAGACCAGGATAAGTACCTGGCTCCTGCCATTGGATCAGCGCAGTACGCCAGCCGCAGCGCACCGGCCACAGTGGCCATTGGAGGGTGAACCCACGGAGAAAAGGAAGACCTTTCTCTCTGTCCCTCTCTCTCACTGTCCACTCTGCCTGTCAAAAAAATTTAAAAAAAAACATTGATATCAACAAAATTATCAAGAGTAGGATAATATTTATAATAATACATTTATAAATAACATGAATTAAAATAACAAATACTTGTGTACATCACTATTTCTAAGATATTTAGACATTTAGTTATTATCACACCCTAGGATCTGGGTATAGGTATTATTTTTGTCCCACTTTGCCGATTGGAAGATCAAGGCATAAACAAAATAAATAATCTACCCAGGCATATAGCTAAAAGTCGATCCCCTGGGTATAAAGAGTGACATTCAATCCTCCACACAATTTTGCCTCAAGAAAAAAAATCTAAAATAAAAGAGAAAAATCTAAGTGGAGGCATTGTGAGGCAGATGGTCAAACTGCAACTTGGGACACTGGAATCCTATATCAGAGTGCCTGGGGTCAAGTCCTGACTCAGCTTGTTATCTAGGTTTCTGCTGATGTGCACCCTGGGAGGCAGTAGATGATGAGTCAAGTATTTGCTGACCTGTCACTTACGTAGAAGACATGGATGGAGTTCCTGGCTTCTCTCTTTGCCTCGCCCCAGACCTGGCTCTTGCAGGCATTTGGGAGGACACCAATGAATGAAAGATAACTATTTCTCTCCCTATCTCTCTCTCTCTGTCAACTTTCAAATAAGTAAAAATAATAAATAAAAACATTAAGGTTTACTCTAGAAATTAATCAACAAAAATGTATATTATGAAATTATGTTTTAAATTACCTCTGTCTTTGTTTATGGGTAAATTGCCTAAACTGTAACATTTTGTTGTTCTGCTTGTCATTTTCAATCTTTAGGAATGAAGGTAAGTCAAACAGGTCCAGGAAACCAAATACATGGCATTTGCCAATCCTTCCTTTCATGGAACAGATAGTTATCAACTTCCCATTATATTTTAGAGATACAAAATCCAAAATAAAAATACTCCTTTTTGATTACTTAGCATTATTTCCATTTCATGTTCTTTGTCATGAATATAAAAGGAACAATGCAAGTGCTATTGAGGAAAATTATTATTAAACCCAGATTAGACTTTTTCACATTGCTACAAATTAGATGCATCTTATTTAATAAGCAGGGATGAGAATTTTTAGCCATCATCAATGGAAACTGGAGAAATAACAAGTTAGGATACGTGCTATCAAAGCCAATGTTTAAGTAATAGCAGATGGGGTAGTCCATGGTGCGGGCAGCTGCACAAAGCTCCAATCAGAATATGGTCCAAACTGAAGTGTGAAGGTAGGGGACTTTGGTCCTGGGTCTTGGCCAGCATGGTTATGAGTCCAGAAGATCATCCTGAAATCTCTCCATGGAAACAAGAGGTCAAAAGAATGCATCATAACAGGAAGCCAAGAATAATTTATGATAGAATGTATCAATCTAGCCAAAAATAGCATCTGGGAGAATAAAATAGCAGACAGTCATTCTAAAGACAAGAACAAAAACCAAGAAAAGTATATTTTGTGGGCATGGGAAGGGATTTTAAATCACACTAGATAAACATTGTGTTTGTAGACATTGTATTCAAAGACCTTGGGTTGAATAACAGCTTGGCTAGTGTTTAGCCTGTTTAACCTTAGACAACTTAATCAGGATTCCTAAACTTCATTGTCTCCTTCACAGGTTTGGTAGACAACTAATAAAAAAATGTATAATATGTGTTTGGCACATTCCCCCGGAAGTGTTCAATAGTCAAGAAATATAATTTTAGGATGATGATGAACATCATAATGATAATATTCAGTCCGAAGGTTTAAGTCCCCTGCTTATGAAAAATATTGTGGTTAATAAATAATATCGATATAAATAAATATTATTTTCCTTCCATCTGTTTGACTAGGGTTTTTTTAAATAGTTGGATAATAAAAATAACAACTTTGGTAATATGAGACCTGCTTTTTCAGATCAGTTCATCTAAAAGGAAATTATTGAGCCAAGCCTGACCAGGACAGAGTGTATTAACCTTTTTCACCCTATTACTAGGTAGAATGCAGTGTAATTAACACTAAACCATTTCAGGCCTAGAATCCCATGTTTGTTGGGTGATCCCTGAGTCCACAAGTCTCTACCTTTGCCTCAAAGCCATATCCTTTCTCTAAATCTTCCAGGTTAAAGCCAGTAAATATATCTGGGCTTCTAACTTATTTTCTGTTTGTTTTTCTAGTGTCTAGAGTTAAGCCCAGGCTCCTAAAGGTGACTTACTGAGAATTGCAATTAATCACCTATACACTTTGGCTGCAAGATAACCTGGGGATATGGGAAAAACTAACCCACATGTAATGAAGGTTAGACTTTGCCAAAAATGTGAGAAAATAAGGAATGTTGCAGGCCAACTTAAGCTGACACTTAAGTCGGTATTGTAGTAGAGCTCTAGTGAATGCAATATGGCAGGTGGAGGATGGGTGAGGGGATTCTTACAGAGTACTAAGGACAGACAGTAGCACTGGGCCCAGATGTGCTGACACAGCTGGTTCCAGGGATTGAATGAGGACCCAGGAAGGGGATAGAAAAGCTAGAATGCTGTTTCCAAAAATAATTTAAGAAAACTTTAGCCAATTTGTGGAAGGAGTCTGGCCCTTCTAAACTACTTTAGAGTATACAGGATATAAATTGATTCTGAATCCTTGCTGGACCCTGCCTGGTGCTTCAGATTTACTAATCTGCTCATTTCCATCTAGAGACAAAATAAGAAGAGTGAAATCTGGAAATTTCTGGCTATTCATCTGAAGTAATGAAATTGGAAAAAGACAATGTCAAGTGTGATTCTTGTGAGCTGCGCACCAGCCTTCCTCTACACACACTCAATGATTTACACACTCATATATACTCATACAGATTCACACATAAGTACACGCACACACAAATACACAGACACACATACTTTCTAGATAGATAAAACATTTTAGATCTAGTACGAAATCATTAGAAGTAGTCCTTCAACTGTTTAGCCCTAAAGACAAATCAAATTTCCTATTGTAAATTATATCTGAGTAATTTTGCCAAGATACTAAAATTGCAGTTGAAAAAATAAGACAAATAATATCACTGTTTAGCAAGGCAATTGACAGACAA
Organism: Oryctolagus cuniculus; assembly: GCF_051225735.1. Lineage (NCBI taxonomy): Eukaryota > Metazoa > Chordata > Mammalia > Lagomorpha > Leporidae > Oryctolagus > Oryctolagus cuniculus. The sequence goes on along the minus strand of NC_142875.1, from coordinate 53,937,323 downwards.
TTCTCATGTGGAATGGAAATGAAGAAAGAATGGAGTGAAAAAAAGTAAACAAATTAGCTACTGATTTAATACCATATTCAAAGAATGATACAAACAATGTCACTGAGGTTAGGAATCAGACAGAACTAATTTGGACTTGGATGTCTTAGATCATTTGTGTTTCAATAATGAAATAGGAGAGACTGAGTATATTAAAAGGACATAAATTTATTCCTTATAGTTTTGAATGTTAGAAGTCCAAGAACAAAGCACCAACAGTTTCCCTGTTTGGCAAAGGCCTTCTTGCTGCTCCCTCACAGAGCAAAAGGGATAAACATTGCATCCTTACATGGACAAAGGAAAAAGAAACAAGGGTACTCCCTTAACAAAGATTGCTTAACCCCATCTATACCCTCAGGACTCAATCCCTCCTAAAGATCTCCGCCTCTTAAAACTATCGCATTGGTGGCTAGCTTTCGGCACAGGAATTTTGGAAAAACACACACATTCAAATTATAGCATGTAGTCTTGATGGTTATGAGCCTTATATTTGTATACAACTTATTTAACTTCTCTAATCCTTTGTTCCTTCTACCTAAAATAGGGCTAATAATCAGGGTAGGTATTTGGCATAGTGGGTAAACTTCAACTTGGCATGCATGCATCCCATATCAAAGTGTCTGTGTTTGAGTCCAAGCTCCATCCCAAATACCAGCTTTCTGCTATTGTACACCCTGGAAGTCTGAAGGTGATAATTCAAGTAGTTCAGTCCCTGCCATTCATGTGGGAGACTCAGATTGAATTATACCCCCCTATCTTTGGCTTGGTCCAGCCCTGACTGTTACAGGTTTTTGGGGAATGAACCAGTAGATGGAAGTCTCTCTCCATCTCTCTCTTGCTCTGTCTCTCTCTCTTGCTCTCTCCCTTTCAAATAAAATGAAAATAAATAAATAAGTTTTTAAAAAGTCACAGAGATTTTGCAACGTAATCTCAATAGTACTCATAAGCTAGGTCCTTATTTTTTGGTAGGGACTTGAATCTACTATATATTTATTTTGTTATTTTTTATTACAGCATTATGGTATATTGTTAATTATTATTATACCATTTGGTAAAACTAAAACATAAAATTAAGGCTGTATGCACATTACTTAGAAGCCAACATCAATGGGCTCTGAAATGCTTTTTAACCTCTTTTCTGCCAGCTCTGGGATTCTCTTGCCATTTCTTGCCAATTATATTTGCTCTTGGTCAATGTCTACTGGCAGTTTGACAAAGTGCTGAATCTGCAGATACCATGATGTGCTGTGCAATATCTCCCACAGCAGATTTCTGACAGATTTTTTCCCCAGCCGTAATAATGCTTGTGCTACATTTTATGCAGGGGGTGTAGATTATTTAATATTTCTAAAGCATTATGAAGATGAAAAGTGCCATATACATCCCAAGGTTTACCATTAATTTCTGTTGCTATAAAGATCAAAATAAGCACAGAAACACATTAAGCCCTACTCACTGAAGCATTAACACGTTGCTAAGATTGTCAGGATGCCTGACAAAGACAAAATGTTGCATATTCCTTCAAATCTGACAACATTTGATAGAACTGACAAATCAATGTTCTGGGGAAAAGAAAACATATGCATTTATCACAGGCATAATTTCTTTGAATGGTAGATCAAACACTAACAGAGATTTTTGCATATGTTGACAATGTTATGGGTAGTCACTCAAGAATTACACAGCACAATCTCAATTCAAAACTCACAATTTGTTCACTAGAATGGACACTTGTCTTTCAGTATATTCCTCTCTATTTTCTCAGATGAGACTTCACTTAATCAAAGCTTCCATCTTACAAGGGGATAGTCAGTTCATAAGTCTATCTTCAAACCCAGTTTAAAATCACCAAGTCTTCTTGACCACATCTCAAATCATTACACTAAAACCTTCACAGATGCATCCAAAATATTTGTATTTTTAACAGTAGCTCCAATTGCTTCTGCTGTCTGCTGGGTTTGGAAATCAACATTAGCCAACTCTTAACTCTGCTAAGAGTTTCTTTTTTTCTGGCAGCCCACATTCTTTGACTCTTAAGCAAGAAGTTGGGATAATTACCTTGTCCCAAAGATTCATATTAAATTGGTTCAACTTATAGGAAATCTAAACTACTTGGAATTTATGTTTCTTTGTCTCAGTTCTGATTAAGTTTCCAACTTTTTTTTTTTTTTCAAACCTTTCTATTCACTGTGCCTGGGGGTTTCTCTGTTTCTATCCTTCCACTGTGTCCAGTGGAATCAGACCAGATCCACAACTAGCCGGCGCTAGGGATCCCCCCTAAAGTGTTTGGCCAACCACACCCTACAGTGACTACAAAAGCCTTCCCCTTGCTGTGACAGTGCGCAAACTTCCTGCTTTTAACCATCTTAAATTCAAACAAAAGATTTAACTTAGGCCTTTGAGGATATTCTGTCTGTTCTGTTGAATTTTCTGTTTTCACTTTGTCTACTTTGAGTGTTTCATCTCATTTTCCTTTAAAGTACTATCTGTCAATGTATCTTTGTTTTATTTATTTTCATCCACCTTTTTATTCTTTCCTTTTCAAATGTGGAACAAGAGGTGCCGGCATCAGATGAACAGTCAGGTTCACTGCCAGCATGTGCCAGATCAGTAAAACCAGCCCCCATCACAGACTAAGCTCCTGTTGATACAATACTGTCACCTCATTTTTCAGAACAATTCAAAGGTATCCACGGCAGAGTAAAACTGCATAAAATCTAGGTGCAAAAGTGTATATTTAAACTTTGTTGAGTCTTTTATTAACTGTGATCACTAGCAAGATGTTAAGCCCCTGACTTTATGATGGGGCCAGCATTGTGGTACAGCAGGTTAAGCACCACCTGCAACACTAACATCCTGTATAGGTACACTGCATTGAGTATCCGCTGCTTCACTTCAGACCCAGAACCCAGCTCATGTGCCTGGGAAGGCAGTAGGTGATGATTCAAGAAATTGTGCCCCTGCCACCAACATGGGAGACCTGTATGAAGTTTCTGGCTCCTGCCTGATTTCGGTCTGGCCCAGATTTAGCTGTTGTGACCATTTGGAGAATGAATCAGTGGATGAAAGATATCTCTCTTCTGTTTTTCCCTCTCTCTCTGTCACTCTGCCTTTCAAATAACTATATCTTTTTTAAAAGTGATAATAGGCCGGTGCCGCAGCTCACTAGGCTAATCCTCCATCTAGCGGTGCCGGCACACTGGGTTCTAGTCCCGGTCAGGGCGCCGGATTCTGTCCTGGTTGCCCCTCTTCCAGGCCAGCTCTCTGCTATGGCCAGGGAGTGCAGTGGAGGATGGCCCAAGTGCTTGGGCCCTGCACCCCATGGGAGACCAGGAGAAGCACCTGGCTCCTGCCTTCGGATGCAGCGCAGTGTGCCGGCCGCAGCGCGCTGGTCGCAGCGGCCATTGGAGGGTGAACCAACCGCAAAAGGAAGACCTTTCTCTCTGTCTCTCTCTCACTGTCCACTCTGCCTGTGCAAAAAAAAAAAAAAAAAAAAAAAAGTGATAATAGCTCTATCTAGTTCATAGGCTGACTGTTGAGACGAGATTAAATTATGGATTGAAAAGTGTCTTCAAAACAATCAACTGTTACTCATATGAGAAAATATATAATTTGAAATGCCATGGTTTCAACACAAATAATCACTGAAAATTGACTCACTCTTACATCTATCTCTGGATAAAAAAGAGATCAAGAGGAAATGAGTGCAGAAGGACAAGAATTTAGCACAGAAGAGGACCCAACTGAAGCCAGCATGATAGAAAGCTGAGTAGAAAAATTGAGAAGTGAGTATCATCAAGTAAAGCCACTAGATGTCTTGGACTAAAATTAGCCATACCTTGTTACTTTCCAGATGCGTAAACTGATACAAGTGTTTTAGTACTGCATTTAGTTGTATGTTTTTATCACTCACAACACAAGGAATTGTAACTGTTAAAGTACCTCTATTAGTTGTGGATCTTTTTATTTTTATTTTTTTATTTTTTATTTATTTATTTTTTTATTTTTTGACAGGCAGAGTGGACAGTGAGAGAGAGAGACAGAGAGAAAGGTCTTCCTTTGCCGTTGGTTCACCCTCCAATGGCCGCGCCGCAGCTGGCGCGCTGCATCCGAAGGCAGGAGCCAGGTGCTTCTCCTGGTCTCCCATGGGGTGCAGGGCCCAAGCACTTGGGCCATCCTCCACTGCACTCCCTGGCCACAGCAGAGAGCTGGCCTGGAAGAGGGGCAACCGGGACAGAATCCGGCGCCCCGACTGGGACTAGAACCCAGTGTGCCAGCGCTGCAAGGCGGAGGATTAGCCTAGTGAGCCGCAGCGCCGGCTAGTTGTGGATCTTAAGGCACTGTGCTAGTACTGAGGATTTACAAAGTTGTATCCAAATAATCTGACTTGAGAAGAATTGTCATCACTAAAAGCATATCAAAAATCTCAAAAATGTCACACAATTCAACTCAGAGAGGATGATGACCTCCTTTGGAAGGATTATACCTTAGAATGCTACAGAATTGGGTCCCTCAATAAAATATTTTTTACATGACAAATGCAGAGTTCACATAAACTAATCTATATTGTTGAAAATGCCAAACATTTACTTTATGCTTCATTTGTGCTTTGTGGACAATTTTCACCTTATTTAAAAAAATATCCGAGAACAATGCAATCATTTGTCAGCAGTATTGATCTAGTTAGTCTTTGATTCTATAGAGGTGAGTCACTATAGGCCAAGATATGTGATCCTAGCACAGATCTCTGGCTATGAGGTTCTCTTCAAAGTCTAAAGAATAAAGCTCCTATGAGAATCAGATCAGGTGAAAATGGACTCTCAACATTAAATTCCAATCAAAATCCAAGAAACTTGTGCTCTACTCCTACTTTTTAAATTTATTTCAAAATAATTTGATACAGCTTTCAAATGATCTGAATGAATAACTTCCTGCCATAGGAAACAAGAAGACAAGTACCTACTTCTGTGGTGATGACAGAGATTTCTCATTAGGTTCCAGGAGCTGCCTTAATAAGCTGCTAAGCCTGCTGGCTAAACACTGTCAGTATAATACCTCTTATAACAAAACCAAAATTGTTTCAGACAGATACTCAAACACTCAGATAGAATATATGCATGCAGTCCATCCCACAGGCTCATTAATTTAGCTATCTGCACTAACTGTAGTATGGTACAACCTGCAGTTAGCAACTCAACAAACCCATAAACATGTATTTATTATATACATTATCACTAGTTAAATAGATTTCAAGTACCGGATTCTGTGGTAGGTTGCTCAGTAGTTAAGATTCAGTCCCGTAAGAAGCATTTATTTTGGGGCCAGCGCTGTGGTAAAGCAGGTAAAGCCGCCGCCTACAGTGCTGGTATCCCATATGGGCACTGGTTTAAGTCCAAGCTGCTTCACTTCAATGCAACTCTCTGCTATGGCCTGCGAAAGCAGATGATGGCCCAAGTTCTTGGGCCCCTGCACTCTCGTGGGAAGACCTGGAAGAAGCTCTTGGCTCCTGATTTAGGATCTGTGCAGCTCCAGCCATTGCGGCCAATTGGGGAGTGAACCAGTGGATGGAAGACCTCTCTCTCTCTTTCTCTCTCTTTCTCTCTCTTTCTCTCTCTCTGCCTCTCCTCTCTATGTAACTCTGACTTTCAAATAAATAAAGCAATCTTTTTTTAAAAAAAGAAGCATTTATTTTAAGGTGGAATACCAGAATTATACAAATTGTATGAGTCATATTATGACATAGAAAAAAATTATGATAGAAATTCAAACTTGAACTCTTGCTTTGATCAGATAATAACAATAAATGATGTGCTTAGTTTATTATAATACATGTTTCACAAGTATCCTTCATTAGCATGAATTTAGTCCTTTACTTTGCCAAGTTTTCTAAGTGTTTCTTATTTCACAGATCTAAAACTTTTTGATATGTTTTTATTTTTAATATTTATTGTGATATTAATATAAATAGATCATGTTTTATATTGTTCATGGATACAATACTAAGGATATAATGATACTTTCTTCCTCCCTCCCTCTCACACTCTTTCTTTCTTTTTTTATTTTTGAGATAACATATTTTAAATTTACATTATAGTCAAAGTTTTATGCTCCACTAAATAGAGTTCAACAAGTAAAAAGTAAAGAGAGTTCAGCAGGAATATAGGCAAAGGCTATAAAACATAATCAAATGAAAAGACACACAATTTTAAAATAACCACAAATGAACAATTTTTGTCAAAGATATAAAAGCAAATTTTTACATACTTTCCATACTATTTTCCACGGTAGTTGCACTGTGTATAGCAGCTCCCCTTTCTCCACATCTTTATCAACATTTGTCAACATTTGGGTAATAGCAATTCTGACAAGGGTGAGGTTTGTGTTTCCTTATAACTAGAGACATTGAGCATTTTTTTTCATATTTTTGTTGGCCGTTTTTATTTCTTCTTTTGAAAACTGTCTATTGAGGGCCATTTCCAATTTCTTAATAGGGTTTTTTTGTAATTGAGTTTTTTAAGTTGCTGATATATTGTGGATATTAATCTTTTGTCAGATAGGTAGCTGGAAAATATTTTTCCCATTCTGTTGGGTTTCTCTTCACTCTATTGTTTCTTTTGCTGTTCAGAAGCTTCTGCATTTGATACAATTCCATTTTTCTAGCTTTGCTTTTGTTGCCTCTGCTTTGAGGGTATCTTGAAATGTTTCTCCAAAATTTTCTTTTTTGTTTTTTTTTGTTTGTTTTTTTGACAGGTAGAGTTAGTGAGAGAGAGACAGAGAGAAAGGTCTTCCTTTTTCTGTTAGTTCACCCCCCAAATGGCCTCTACAGCCGGCATGCTGCGGCCAACACTCTGCGCTGATCCAAAGCCAGGAGCCAGGTGCTTCCTCCTGTTATCCCATGCGGGTGCAGGGCCCAAGCACTTGGGCAATCCTCCACTGCCTTCCCGGGCCACAGCAGAGAGCTGGACTGGAAGAGGAGCAACTGGGACAGAATACGGAGCCCCAACCGGGACTAGAACCTGGGGTGCCGGCGCTGCAGGCGGAGGATTAGCCTAGTGAGCCGCAGTGCCAGCCTACATTTTCTTCCAGTAATTTCATACTTTCATCCATCTTGAGTTGATTCTTATATGTGGTGAGATATATGGATCTAAATTCATTCTTCTATATAAATATACCCAGTTTTGACAGCACCATTTATTGAAAAGATTATCCTTTCTCCAATGCATTGTCTGGGTCACTTGTCAAAATCCAATTCACTGAATATATGTGGATTAATTACACGGTTCTCCATTCTGTACCATTGATCCATATGTCTGTTTTTCTGCCAGTACCATGTTGTTTTAATTACTATAGGTTTGTATTATGCTTTGAAATCAGGTATTGTGATTAATTCAGCTTGATTTATTTTACGCAGTGTCTCTTTGCTCTGAGTCTAATGAGTCCAATGTGATTCTATATGAATTTTAGAACGGTTTGCTCTAAGTCTATAAAGAATGCAAATGGTATTTTAATATGGATTGCATTAACCTATAAATCACTTTAGGTAGTATAGATATTTTAATGGTATTAATTCTTCCAATCCATAGACAAGGTATATCTTTCCATTTCTCTTATATCCCTAATGATTTTTTTCATCAATGTTTTATAACTTTCATTGGTGAGATCTTTCATTTCTTTACTTAAATTTATAGCTAAATGTCTGATTATTTTATGGGTGTTGTGATGGGATTTCTATTTCAATATCTGTTTTGATGAGTTCAACATAAGCATACAAAAGATACTATTTTTATGTGCTTATTTTATAGCCTGCAACTTTACTGAATTCGTTTATGAGTTCTAACAGTTTTTGGTGAAGTGTTTAGATTTTTCCATGTTCAACATCATGTCGTCTGCAAACATGGGGTTTTTTTACTTCCTCCTTCCCAGTTTTAATGCCCTTTATTTCTCTCTCTTTCTTAATCACTCTTAATAATACTTCCAATACTGTATGACATAAGTGGTGAAAGTAGACCCAACTATATGATGCCTCTGGCTTCAGAATCAGCACTTAAGGCATTCGGATCTGGCTATAAAGCACATGAGAGCATTTCAGGCATGGAAAGCCAAGACACTCTGGCAAAAAAAAAAAAAAAAAAAGAAAAAAGAAAAAAAGAAAAAAAAAGGAAAAAAAACCCTAAATGAAAGATCTCTGTAAGTGAGATTCCAGCAGAAAAATGGGCCATCAGAGAAGGAGGTACCTTTCTCTGAAGGGAGGAGAGAACTTGCACTTGGACTATGGCCTTGTCTAAATAAGATCAGAGTAGGCAAACTCAAGAGTCTTCCATAGCTTTGGCAACTCATGACAAGAGCCTCAGGTGATTACTGATGCCATAAACAAGAGTGTCAATTGTTAAATCAACCACAAGGGTCATTGTGCACTTACTCCCCATGTAGGATCTCTGTCCTTAATGTGTTGAACTATGTGAATTAATGGTACAACTAGTACTCAAACAGTACTTTACACTTTGTGTTTTTTGTGTGGGTGTAAACTGTTGAAATCTTTACTTAGTATATACTAAGTTGATCTTCTGTATATAAAGATAATTGAAAATGAATCTTGATGAAGAATGGGATGGGACTGGGAGTGAGAGATGGGATGATTATGGGGGGAAAAGCCACTATTATCCAAAAGTTGTACTTTGGAAATTTATATTTATTAAATAAAAGTTGAAAAAAAAAAAAACTCATTTCAGGGGCCAGAGCTGCGGTATAGTGGATAAAGCCACCACCTGTTTTGCCAGCTTCTTGTATAGACAATTGTTTGAATTCTAGCTGCCCCATTTCTGATCCAGTTCCCTGCTAATGCACCTGGGAAAGCAGTGGAAGATGGCTGAAGTCTTAGGGCCCTTAAACCCATGTGGGAGAACTGGAAGAAGTTCCTGGCTCCTACCTTAATCCTGGACCAGTCCCATTCATTTGGGGAATGGACCAGAGGATAGAAGATTGACCTTCCTCTCTCTCTCTCTCTCACTGCCTCCGCTTCTCTGTAACACTGCCTTGAAATAGATAAATAAATCTTTAAAAAAGAAACTCACTTCATAAACAAACATACAAATAGAATAAAAATGGAGGGCTAGAAAAAGATATACAAGATAATTGGAAACCAAGAACAAGTAGCAGTAGCTATACTCAGGTCAGATAAAACAGACTTTAAATCAAAAACTACAAAAAGAGACAAAGAAGGATATATTTTTAAAAGGATCAGTTCAGCAAGAAGATATGACAATCATAAATAGGTATGTATCCAACACAATACTACCCAGATATATAAATAGCAAATACTATTACACTAAAGGGAGAGATAGACTCCTGTTCAATAATAGTATAGGATTCACTACCCCGTACCAATAATGGACAGGTTATCCAGACAGAAAATCAACAAAGTGGAAGTTCTCTCCTCCCTTCAGAGAAAGGTACCTCCTTCTTTGATGACCCGTTCTTTCCACTGGGAGCTCACTCGTGGAGATCTTTCATTTAGGTGTTTTTTTTTTTTTTCCCCAGAGTGTCTTGGCTTTCCATGCCTGAAATACTCTCATGGGCTTTTCAGCCGGATCCACATGCCTTAAGGGCTGATTCTGAGGCCAGAGTGTTATTTAGGACATCTGCCATTCTATGGGTCTGCTGTGTATCTCACTTCCCATGTTGGATAGTTCTCTCCCTTTTTTATTCTATCAGCTAGTATTTGCAGACACTATTCTTGTTTATGTGATCCCTTTGGTTCTTAGTCCTATCATTATGATCAATTGTGAACAGAAATTGATCACTGGGACTAGTGAGATGGCATTGGTACATGCCACCTCGATGGGATTGAATTCGAATCCCCTGGTATGTTTCTAACTCTACCGTTTGAGGTAAGTCAGCTTGAGCATGTCCCGAATTGCACATCTCTTCCCTCTCTTATTCCCACTCTTATATTTAACAGCAATCACTTTTCAGTTAAGTTTCAACACTTAAGAAGAATTGTGTATTGATTACAGTATTCAACCAAAAGTATTAAGTAGAACAAACAAAACACTAAGAGGGATAACATATCAAGTTGCTCATCAACAGTCAGGGTGAGGGCTGATCAAGTCACCGTTTCTCATAGTGTTCATTTCACTTTAACAGGTTTCCTTTTTGGTGCTCAGTTAGTTGTCACCTATCAAGGAGAACAAGTGGTATTTGTCCCTTTGGGATTGGCTTATTTCACTCAGCATAATGTTTTCCAAATTCCTAACAGGGACCACTTTTCAGTTAAAATTTAAACACCTAAGAATAATTGTGTGTTATTTACAGAGTTCAACCAATGGTACTAGGACAAAAAAAAATACTAAAATGGATAAAGTATTACATTGCACATCAACCGTCAGGATAAGAGCTGATCAAGTCACTGTTTCTCATAGTGTCCATTTCATTTCAACAAGTTTCCCCTTTGGTGCTCAGTTAGTTGTCGCTGATCAGGGAGAACATATGATATTTGTCCTTTGGGACTGGCTTAATTCACTCAGCATGATGTTTTCCAAATTCCTCCATCTTGTTGCAAATGACCGGGTTTCGTTGTTTTTGACTGCTGTATTCTATAGAGTACATGCCTTGTCTAAAAATTATCAGTCAGTGAACTCAGGGGGCTTCCATAGCCTTGGCAGCTCATGACAAGAGCCTAGGGTGATTACTGATGCCATTTACAAGAGTGTCAATTTGTTAAGTCAACAACAGGAGTCACTGTGCACTTACTCCTCATGTAGGATCTTTGTCCTTAGTGTGCTGTACATTGAGATTTAATGCTATAACTAGTACTCAAACAGTATTTTTCACTTTATGTTTCTGTGTGGGAGCAAACTGTTGAAATCTTTACTTAATGTTTGCTAAACTGATCTTCTGTGTACAAAGAGAAATGAAAATGAATCTTGATGTGAATGGAAGGGGAAAGGGAGTGGGAAAAGGGAGGGTTGCGGGTGGGAGGGACGTTATGGGGGGGAAGCCATTGTAATCCATAAGCTGTACTTTGGAAATTTATATTCATTAAATAAAAGTTTAAAAAAGAAAAAAGAAAAAAAAGAAAATCAATAAAAATACATTGGAGTTGAATCATACTAATGAGCAAATGGACCTAACACATATTAACAGCACAATTCACTCAACAGCTACATATTCTTCTCATGATCACATGTAATATTTTCTAGGATAGATCACATATTAGAGCACAAGTCAAGTCTCAGTAAATTTAAAAAGTCTGAAATATACCGTGTATCTTCTCAAAGGAATAAGACTAGAAATCAGCAACAAGTACAATAGAATATCTAAAAATACATGGAAAGTAAGCAAGATGGTATCAAAAGATCAAAGGATCATTGAAGAAATTAAAAGGAAAATAAAAAAAAACTTTCTTGAAGTAAATGAAAATATATCATATCAAAACCTGTTGGATAGGAGCAAAAGTAGTATTAAGAGGGAAGTTCATATTAAGTGCTTACTAGAAAATAGAAAGGAGCATCCCAGGGGGACTTAGAAACACAAGAACAAACCAAACCCAAAGTTAGAAGGAAGTAATAAATAATTTGACAGCACATATACTAACATTGGAAGAAGTAATAGGGATCAGAGCAATAATAAGTGGAATTGAAACTAAAATATAGCAAGGATCAATTAATCAAAAAAGCTATTTTTTGAGAAGATAGATAAAATAGACAAACCTTTAGACAAACTAACAAAGAAAAAAAGAGAAAAAACTCAAATAAATTTAGAAATGAAAAAAGGAAATTAATCAACACCATGAAAATACAAAGGGTCATAAAAACTACTATGAGCCACTATATGTTAATAAATTGGAAAATCTTGAATAAATGGATAAATTCATTGATACAAGTAACCTATCTAGATTAAATGAAGAAGATACAGAGAAATCTAAACAGACCATAACAAGTAACCAAATTAAAGCAGTACTTAAAAGTCTCCCATTAAGTAAATGTCCAAGACCTGATGGCTTTACTACTAAATTCTACAACTAAAGAGGAACGAACACCAAAACTTTTCAAACTATTCCAAAATATTGAGCAGGATCGAACCGTGCCAAGCTTTTTTTTTTTTTTTTTTTTTAATGAGGGCAGCATCATTCTGATACCAAAACCAAAAAGATACAACAGAAAAAGTAACCACAGACCTATATCATTATTGAACCTAGATGCAAAATTCAACAAAATACCAGCAAACAGAATTGAATGCTACATTAAAAAGATTAACATCATAATCAAATGAGATTTATCACAGAAATGCAATGGTTGTTCAACATTCAAAAATCAATAAATGTTATAAATTATATCAACAGAGTGAAGAACAAGAACCATATGTTCATCTCAGTAGATACAGAGGAACATTTAATAATATTCAACATCAGTTTATGATTTAAAAAAATAAAATCTTGCCTTGTGGCGTGGGCACACCGGGTTCTAGTCCCGGTCGAGGTGCTGGATTCTGTCCCGGTTGCCCCTCTTCCAGGCCAGCTCTCTGCTGTGGCCTGGGAGTGCAGTGGAGGATGGCCCAAGTGCTTGGGCCCTGCACCCCATGGGAGACCAGGAGAAGCACCTGGCTCCTGCCTTTGGATCAGCACGGTGCGCCGGCCACAGCGCACTGGCCGCGGCGGCCATTGGAGGGTGAACCAACGGCAAAAGGAAGACCTTTCTCTCTATCTCTCTCTCTCTCACTGTCCACTGTGCCTGTCAAAAAAAAAATAAAAAATAAATAAAAAATAAAATCTTTACAAGTTAGAAATAGAAGAAACATACCTGAAAATTCCAACAGCCAATATCAAAGTGAATGGAGTAAAGTTGAAAGTATTTCCCCTCAGATCTGTAACAGGACAGAGATCCACTTTCACTACTCTTATTCAATATAGTACTGGCATTATTATATAGTTTTTCATTATTTTGAGGAGTGAACAACATTTCGCATCTCTGCTAGATAGTTTTATTTGTATAACAGTCACCTCTTGCATGAGTTATAATTCATTTGGTAAAAACTTAATAAACAGAAAACTTGTTCCATACAAAGGAAAGAGAAAAAAAGATACAGCTCATCCTGTGAGTAGAGAAAATTCAGCCATCAGGTTTAGTTCAAAATTCATTTGGAGGATGAGAGGGGATCATATTGGCAGACAGGTTAAGTCACCACTTGGGACATGCACCTGCTACATAGGAGTCCTTGGGTTTGAGTCTAAGCTCTAGTCCTGATTCAGCTTCCTCCTAATGTGTACCTGTGAGGCAGCTGGTGATGACCCTGAAGTGACCTTCAAAGTCTGAAGCATTAAACACAGTGAAAATCAGAACATGAGTAATTGGACTCTCATCATTAAATTCCAGTCAAAATAAAAATCACACGGTTCCCTGCCACCCACAATGGAGACCTGATTGAGTTCTTAGGTCCAGGCTTCAGCTTGTCGTAGCCCTGGCTGTTATGGGCATTTGAGGTGTGAACCAGGATTCGAGGTCAAACATAGGGTCAGAGAGTCAAAGTTATGGAGGAATATGCTGTATCTCCATATAAAGAAGACTTTCCAAATGGTGTGCTCTGATAAACGGATTTCCTTCAAAGAAGTAAGCATTGGAGAAATAAACAAATGTAGAATGACTATCAGAGACATGGTAGAAAATTTTTAATTTGTGATAGGAGAAAAGTGACTTTGCTCTATTTTATCATAATTCTAAGGATCTCTAGTTCTGTTTTCCATCATTCTCGGAATATAATATACATCATATAAATATCTGCTACCAATTTTATTATCTTAAGCACTAACTAATGAGCTCCTGGCTCCTGGCTTCAGCTTTTGGAATCTCCTGGTTTTCTCTCTCTCGCTCGCTCTCTTGCTCTCTCACTCTTGCTCTCTCTCTTTTACTCTGCATTTCATAAAATAAATAAATAAACTATGAGTGTAACTAAAAACAAATCATACATAGGAAAGAACATTGACAGTTGGAGTTCAATGTTTTCTATACTCTGAAAATAATTTTCCATACTTAGGATTCTCACAAATGAGCTTTTATTGAAATTGATAAGAAAGTCTGGAATAAAACAGTTTTTACACCAAATATTTTTTAGGTATTTACTCTAATGAAAAGCTATGTTAACAATGAACAGATCTAACAAATTATTTTATATGAAACAGTCCATGTCCCTTTTTTGTCACTTATAGTATTATCTAAATTGATTTCATATCTTACAATGCTTTGTAAGATTTTGTTATTACTTTAAATTCTGGTGTTTTTTTTTTTTTTGTTTTGTTTTGTTTTGTTTTGTTTTGTTTTTTGACAGGCAGAGTGGACAGTGAGAGAGAGAGACAGAGAGAAAGGTCTTCCTTTCACCCTCCAATGGCCGCCGCGCTGATCTGATGGCAGGAGCGAGGTGCTTCTCCTGGTCTCCCATGGGGTGCAGGGCCCAAGCACCTGGGCCATCCTCCACTGCACTCCCTGGCCACAGCAGAGAGCTGGCCTGGAAGAGGGGCAACCAGGACAGAATCCAGCGCCCCGACCGGGACTAGAACCCGGTGTGCCGGCGCCGCAAGGTGGAGGATTAGCCTGTTGAGCCGCAGCGCCGGCCTTGTTTGTTTGTTTTTTGACAGGCAGAGTGGACAGTGAGAGAGAGAGAAAGAGAGAAAGGTCTTCCTTTGCCGTTGGTTCACCCTCCAATGGCCACTGTGGCCGGTGCGCTGCAGCCAGCGCACCGTGCTGATCTGATGGCAGGAGCCAGGTACTTATCCTGGTCTCCCATGGGGTGCAGGGCCCAAGCACTTGGGCCATCCTCCACTGCACTCTCTGGCCACAGCAGGGAGCTGGCCTGGAAGAGGGGCAACCGGGACAGAATCCAGCACCTCGACCGGGACTAGAACCCGGTGTGCCGGCGCCGCAAGGCAGAGGATTAGCCTAGTGAGCCGCGGCGCTGGCTTAAATTCTGTTTTATATTCTGTCATTCTCTTTTCACTTGTCCTCCGTCTGCAAAACTCCTACACATATTTCAACCCTTCATTCAATTTTCCTAATTCTTTCAAAATTTTATCCAGCTGCCCTGGGTCGAAATGCTTATTTCAGCTTTTTCATCAATAGTTTCCTTCCCATCTGTGATGCATTATTTACATGTTATTTTCACCACCTAGAATAAGAATACTATCTTGGATGAAATTTCATTTTGTTCTTCTTCATGTCCTATATAGAACCCAGCAATAGGTACCTAAGACACTGCAGACATTAAATAAAAACAGGAGAGATGATTGAAGCAATATTTACAAGGGATGAGCAAGTATGGGGATTAAGGAAAACTACTTACAGGATTTATGAATTTAACATGATGACACAAATATCATTACATAGGAGAAAAACACACCTAAACAAATAATGATACACAGGTCACTCTGTAAAGAAGATAAAGTGCTATGTTTCAGTAGTATCTACTATCATTTATAGCAGTAGACATTAACAAAATTATCATCTAATTTTTTTCTTATTCTAGAGAGGATATTCAGGTAACAGAATTGAGCAGATAATAAAAATTTTACTTGCTTATTGTTATATGCCCATTCTTTACCAAAAAGAAAGTTATGAACAAAATTTAATAAGTTGTAATTAAGGCCACAGATGTGTTTGTTCATGTTTTCACATCAATCCACGTCTGTAGTAGAAGTACAACCAATGTTTGCCTAATTGGCTTGCTCATTATTTTGCGTTCTGTGGTCCTTCCCTCCTTTCTGTAGCTAGAACTTCCAGTGAAAATATTTTCTCTTGTTCAAATTATGTTCATAGATTAAGAGATTAGATAAACTGATTAGAATCATGTATATAAAAGTATTTAAATTCTGAATTATAAACTCTTCTGTGTATTTGGATTTTCTTGTGACTTGTAGTATGTATTTTTTTTTAGTCATTGTCGTCTCTCTTGAGTTTGATTTCAGTTTTTGATTGCCAACTTACTGAAGAGGGAATATTTTCAAATATATATTGCTTCCAAGTGTATGAAGACTGGTATACCTATAAAATTTTATGCCTTATATCTACCTTTGGAAAAGAGCTATTATTTACTCTGAATGAATACTAATAAATGTTAATATTAAAGTGGTTATACTAAATATTAATAAACAATAAATATGTACTTGAGTATTTATAGCTTTAACAAAAAACAAGATCTATACACAATAGTCAATAAAGTTTTGTGACACTATTGTTTAAAATTTCACAAATTTCTGCAAAATAGGCAAAATTATATGATGGAAATATTATCCTTAGAGATATACTATAGTGATATTTCCCCCTGCAGTAAGAACTTTGCCTAGGTTAGATTCCCTTAGCAGTATAATACTGTTATTTGAAATGTAAATAGTAGTTGATATATGGGGATACTTGTTGATCTGGACACAGTCTGATTCAAGAACATTTTAATCAGTGAAATGTAACAAGCAGCAGTATAACACCCTTATGAAACTGATGCATTCAGTGTCATTCAAGCAATGGTACTGTTGTATGCTTGTTGATTACTGAAGTGAGAGATATGCCACTCGTTATGTGTTACTTTCTCAGCATTGAGGAACACTCTAAATGTTATACTAGAGACAAGACACTGTGTCTCCTGAGCAATCGCATCATTCTCACTTCCCTAGCGCGTATAACACGTCACAAATGGATCTCAACTATATCTCACACTTCAGATACTCTATAATTTTGTCTATACATTAAAGCCATGAAGTGTTATAAAACAAGTTAAAGGTACTGTTCTTATGAAGATTACAGAGATAATTCTTAGGTGAAGAGAAAATCTACATGAGCAAAGGGAAGAATCTGTCTCTCTTGTATTCTGAGTATAAACTTGGTGTCAGAGAAGAAGTGCCCATATAAGTTTATCTATATTTTAACAGTTCTGCATGTGACAATATTTCCTTGTATTTGTACTGTCTTTGAAGATTTTAATATATAGAAGTAAGTCCCTGCATGTTTAATTCTTTGTCAACTGCTTAGAATCTGAAATTCAGAATAGGAAAATTGATAACATGATCAATAGATAAATCGATAGTAAATTTCTCATTTACTGAATCCTCACACAATTCTGCAATGTGTGTGTTGTCATTTTTATCCACCTGAAAGGAACCTGAACCTTGGAGAGGTAGAGTGACTTGCTGCACCTCATGCAGGATCACACAAGGATTTGAATCAGAACTCCTGCCCCTTCTATCAGAAAACTATGCTCTGTGCCCAATGCTAAGCCTGAAAATAGCATATCAAAGATATGAGAGCATTCATTTCTAGTGCTGCTTAATATCTAACTTTAAAAAAGAAACTAAAAAAATCCCCAATTATTTTATGTAACTCTAAACGTGTAAGACTAATTGCTCATTCAGGCCATATTTATTGACAGAGAAATACAGAAAAACAGAGAAGAGAGACAATGAAAGTTCACACTGGGCCTACAATCATCTTGAAGCAATACTTTGTATAGCTTTAAGGTCTTTTCAAAGCTTTAACAATGATCAAATGACACTCCACAACCAAATTGGTGTGCCTTACATGGATCATCTTGTTAGTGAGCTCTTGAAGGGCATCATGACCTATGTTGCATCAAGTGTCCAAAAAGCATCAATTTTCTGCCTTGATTTTCTGTGATTATTGACAATTTTCTCTGCTAGCAATTGTGTGGATGATGAGACAAAACTCAGTGTGATTGGCCTGGTTAACAAAGTGAGACCATTCCAGTCAATCAGAATGGACCTCATTAGTATTGCTTTCTCTTGTAATTCAAGAACAGGTATTCTGAAATATACAAAGGAATTTTCGTGACAAGGGAGAAAACATTTTCTTGTTTGTTCTCACCCACATCAAGACTTACAGTGTCTTATTTGATGATAAAAGTCTAAAATAATTCTTTCTCTGTGCTGTTACTAAGTTCCTTTCTAACATTTTTCCTCATCCTTTCCCTCTTGACAGTGGTGTTTTTATTTCATCAACCAACATAGTATAATTATCTAATATTTAAATCTCTGTGGTTACAAAGTACTTATCCAAAGTAGAATGATCAGCCATAAATATCTTGGAAACAAAATTTCAAAGGCATAGGCTACAAATCTATTTTAGGGTATTCATCAATAAAATAAAAGTCTACATTTTTAATTTGGGTAACCAGTCAGAAATACTTCCATTTCATGACAGCAGAGAATACTCATTTCATTATAAATTTCTCTGGCTTTGGCAAGAATCTTGGTCTTAAAATAGCACTGAGTTCTGGAAAGCAGCCAAGATTTTATTTTAAAACCACAGGAAATATATCTAAACATAGATAATAACACTTTTTAAAAAGATTTATTTTATTTTATCTTATTTGAAATACAGAGTTAGAGAGAGAGAGGAGAGAGGTAGATAGAAAAAGAAACAGATCTACCATCTGCTTATTCACTTCCCAAAAGGTTGCAAATGGCCAGGGCTGCGCCAGGCTGAAGCAGGAGCCAGGAGCTTCATCCAGTCTCCCACGTGCTGCAGAGGCACAAAAGCCTGGGCCATCTTCTGCCGCTTTCCTCAGTGCATTAGCAGGGAGTTGGGTCACCAATGCAGCAGCCAGGACTTGAGCCCTTGCCCACATGGGGTGTTGGCACTGCAAGCTGTGGCTTAACCCATTACACCATAACACTGAACCCAGATAACAACACTTAATGCAGGCTTATATTTGGCTATATAGCTATAACAGCAAACTGCATCTCTGAAACAAAATACTATTTATTCATAAAATGGTTGTATAAGTAGGTTCATTATAGAGACAGATAGATGGCACTGTATAAATACTTAAAAACCAGTGGATTTCTATACAAAATTAATGTCAAGTTTATTCTGCCTATAAAAGAAAAGCATTACAGTATGCATATTTTGGATGCCACCAGTGTCTCCTATTTTTCTTGAGAAACACAATTGCTAATCAGCCTTTGATACTCACCAAAAAAAAAGAAAAAAGAAAAATCTCACACTACTTACTTTTACCTATTGAGATATATAATGAGATTCTAGGAATTTTAAATAATTTTAAAAAGAAGGAAAAGTTATAGATAAGAGAACTTTATAAGAACAATTGATTAGATGGGGCCGGCGTCATGGCTCACTTGGTTAATCTTCAGCCTGAGGCGCCGGCATCCTATATGGGCTCTGGGTTCAAGTCCCAGTTGCTCCTCTTCCAGTCCAGCTGTCTGCTCTGGCCCGGGATGTCAGCGGAGGATGGCCCAAGTGCTTGGGCTCCTGCACCCACATGGGAGACCAAGAAGAAGCACCTGGTTCCTGGCTTCAGATCGGGCTAGCGCCGGCCATAGCAGCCATTTAGGGGGTGAACCAATGGAAGGAAGACCCTTCTCTCTTTCTCTCTCTCTCTATCTTTATCTCTACCTGTCAAGTAAAAAAAAAAAAAAAAAAAAAAAGAATCGGCATGATGATAAGAAGATCCATGCTGAATTTTTTTTTAAAAAGAACAATTGACTAGAAAATATTCTTTGAATAATTTATTATTTCCTGATGGTATCCCAAAAGTTTTAAAGAAAACTTTCTGCTCTCTATTAGAAAGCCAGTCCTTAGCTTGTATGCTGAGTCAATATTAGAATCTCTCTCCTTTTATCATGATGACTGTCTATAATAGTTTTATTGGTTATTTTGTGTTTCATTGTGGTATATACCATATCAATGGCATTGATGATATCTGTCAAATTTTTTTAACATACATACTTATAAGATTAAACCTATACATTTTAAATCTTTATAAATAGATGGCATTTATATTTTTATTTAACTGCATTATTTTGGAAGCTATGTTTCACCAACAGTAAACTTATGCTTAGGAATATATTTTGAGATGATTTCTGAAGAAATAATACTTGAAGAAATAAACATTAGTTACTTGCCAACATCAACACACAGTTGAAACCTGTTTGAAAAGTCACTAAAGAGTAGTGACACAAAAGAGTAGAAAATCAGCTTTATTCATGTGTCCCTGGGACTACTGTTAGGTCCAGTTAGGATCTTAGAACAGCTTCCTCATTATCAGAAGCAAAGAAGAGACAACATGCTAATTAAATCCCTGGACCCATTAAACACATGAATCAACCTATAGGACCACAGTACATTGTCCAAATATGCTAGAAAACCAACTATAAAAACAAAAGTTTGCTACAGAATTTGTATTTCAATAAAAGGATCATGAAATAGTGTTTTAAATTTTATGTTGCAAGGATACTGTTTTCTGCAGTCTTAAAATGGACAAAGGTGACTTTGCTTAATTTTTAATCAGTTTCTTTCCACGTTCGTATTTGCTCATAAAAATGAAAGCAAAAATATTCTAAGTTGTGCTAAGCAATAGCAGGAAAATAATTAAATACAGGCATGGACCATGAAACTCATTTGTCTTTGACCATCTGCTTTCTTTACAGCTAAGCACTTTGAACTCTCATCAGTGTCAGCTCCATTTCACTCCTGAAAGAACAATCCTGACTCTAGCTCAAGGACCCGGAAGAAACTGCCCAATACTCTAGAGCAAGATCAACAGCCCAGACCCCTACTGCTGAGCTGGGGCTAGCCTCAGAGCTCACCTGTATAATTGAGTTTGTGTTGTCTTCCTGAGTCTGATTTGACAGCTTCTCCCACCTTTCTTTGTGCTTGCTTTAGGTTTATCTCTGTAACAGGGCTAGTTCTCCAGGCACACTGGCATGAGTTTTGTCTTCTCACCAGTCACCTTCTCTAGCCATAAACAGAAACTTCTGTTTCTGAATCCCAGGCTCTGCTTCATGAATGACACTTTTGAAGGTACTTACCTGGCTGCCTATCTACTTCTCTCAATATAAATGCATTTAGCTCCTCTGACATTCCATTTTTTTTGTATTCTATCTCCTCGCTGTTGGAACACTATTATTCAATCTTTCTAATAGCAACTGTTTGCTACCACAAATGATGAGTAATATATACATAGCTGTAATTAATAAAGAAATAAAGTGCTTCCCTAATTTTAATACAAAGATAGCAGTGTGAAGTTTATTTTACAATTATCATTAATAGCACATATAAATTTAAAACAGAATGTTCCACATTAAGGAAAAACAATTCCAAATGAATGTAGCATATTTATTTGCTACTACACAAATCTCATTTACTAATTTCATTAAGGGAATAAATTCATTGCTTTTTATTGTTTTAATCTGAATGAATCCTCTAACATTCTAAATTTTTCAGTTTGAGGCAATTTCCTATTACATTGAAGTTGTTTTCTTTAATAGTAATTGGAATTTCCACTGAGGAAAATGCTATGTATCAGTGCTATTTTTAAAGTGATGATCTAATAGCCATAGTTCTATTTGTTGCAAAATAAAGATAAAGAAATATCACTTTGCTCATTAGTTTATGTTCCATATAATAATGCTTGGACACCTGCTGTTTTGTTGTCATACTTCAGCCATGCATCCACCTGAAGGGGCCAATTCTGGTCCTGAGCATGAAATGCCTAGGGAATTTCTGTCCTTTGCCTACTGCCCAAACACTTTATGATGCCAATCCATCTTTCTTCTCAGGCATATAACTTAACTCTTGAACTTCTGTTGTATCTCTCTATCTATGGAATTTCTGCTCTCTGAATTCCAAAATTCTAAACTCAAAATTCTAAACTTGTAGGTAGGGGTGTGCTTTTAAATATTTAACAACCAGCTCTCCTAGGGGAGCAAAAATCTCAATATATACCATTTCCTTATTTTAATGGCAGAAAGTCTGCCAAGGACAATTTCAAGCTACCAAGGAATTTTACTAATTTGGAGTCAGGACATGTGTGCTGTTTATTGCCACATAACCAATCAGTTCAAAAGACTACATATTTATTATATCAGTTCCTGTATCACTTCAGGAAAGGTGTCAGCCGGGGCGGGGCTCTGGTCTCAGAAAATGCTCAGCTGAGGAGTGCATACGTTCAAGCTTGTCGCTCCCCCTCTTCGTGGAGGAACGACACAGGACCCTGCGCTGTTCTTTCATCTGCTCGGCCCTCCCCGGGTTTGCTGCTGGTTCTTCCCGGGTTGGCTACTATCCCTTCCACCTCCTTGGAAGGGCAGTTCCCCCTGGCCGCATTCCCCACTTCCGCAGGGGAGCGGCACACTGCCGGCCGGTTCTCTCGGGGGCTGCACGGGTTCCCTTAGATGTTCCCCATAGATGTTCCTGGTGCATGCCGTCTCTCTCCTCCTTTATAGTCCTCCTCCGCCAATCCCAACTCGGCTGAGTACGCTGCTCTCCAATCAGGAGCAAGTCCTACAGTTAATTGGTTGAACTGGAGGCAGCTGTGCGGAAGCTGTTTACTTCTCTCCCAGCGCCATATTGTGGGAGAGCAGATGCATAGAATAAGTCCTAATTCGAGCAACTTAGTCTAGTCCGGATTGCTCCCCACAAAGCTGACTCACCTGGTTGTTGGCAGACTTCGGTCTTCTAACAGCCAGCCTTTTAATCTACTCCTTGCTGACATGCTGAGTCCTCTTCTCCAGAGCTCTTGTCTCCGAGGGTTTGAGAGACTGATCAGCCAGGGCAGTTGCTGCTCTGCCTCCTCTTGCACCTGCTCTGCCTCCCAGACTGAGTGGTCCAATCCCCTTCCTTACACCTGCCTTAGCTCGATGGCAAGGGGATCAAACAGCAATGTAGAACCCTTAAACTCACAGACACAAAAATAAAACTTCATCTGAGGGCAACAGTCTAAACCTGATATCTTCCATTCTTCACATTCAATTATTTTATGTTCATTCTTTTAATAGTGGTAGAACTACCCAATTCAGTTCACCAGTGTTAACTTTAACTTGGCTTTTGCTTCAGGAGGCACTTATTGTATCTCTTTCTTTTTAAACATTGTTTGACCTCTTTTAACTCTGCTCTCTGGTTTCTGTGATTCCACACTTTTGTAGTGCCTACTATATCTACCTGTCATTCTCTCTCTCTCCTTCCGGGCTTCCTCTCCCTTGGCTGCCTTTTAGAAGCCGATTTTCTAAAGATTTCTCTTTTGGCCCTTGACTCATCTCACTGTCTATATACTCATACTTCATAAGTTTTACATACACCTCACAAGTATATAACTCTTGAGTTTTTAATCAGCCCAGATTTTTCCTCTAAGTTAAAAACCTATTCATGAATGCTTATTGTAGACAAAAAAGATTGACAAAAAAAAAAAAAAACATAAGGAAGGTATGCAGTGTTGGATGTATTTATATTTTGATTTTACTGGTGGTTCTATGAAGGTACTTTAAAAATTTAAGTAGGGGGGCTGGCGCTGTGGCTCACTTTGTTAATCCTCTGCCTGCGGCGCTGGCATCACATGTGGGTGCCAGGTTCTAGTCCCGGTTGCTTCTCTTTCAGTCCAGCTCTCTGCTGTGGCCCGGGATGTCAGCGGAGGATGGCCCAAGCGTTTGGGCTCCTGTACCCGCATGGAAGACCAGGAAGAAGTACCTGGCTCCTGGCTTCAGATTGGCGCAGTGCTGGCTGTAGCAGCCATTTGGGGAGTGAACCAATGGAAGGAGGACCGTTCTCTCTGTCTCTCTCTCTCACTGTCTATAATTCTACCTGTCCAATAATAATAAAAAAAAATTAAGTAGGGGGATTGGCGTTGTGCCATAGCAGGTTAAGCTACCACCTGCAAAACCAACATATGGACACTGGTTGGAGGCACAGCTGCTCCACTCTCTGTCCTGCTCACTGCTAATGCACCTGGGAAGGCAGAGGAGAATGGCTAAAGTTCTTGGGCTCCCACATCCACATAGACACCCAGATGACGCTCTTGGCTTTGGCCTAACTCAGGCTTGCCAGTGGATGGAAGGTCTCTCTATCTCTCCTTCTCTCTATATAATTCTGCCTTTCAAATAAATAACTAATTTTTTAAAAAAAATGTAAGTTGAGGGTCTGGCACTGTGGCATAGCAGGTAAAGCCACCACCTGCAGTACCAGCATCCCATATGGGTGCCAGTTTGAGTCCTGGCTGCTCCACTTCCAATCCAGCTCTCTGCTATGGCCTGGGAAAGCAGTAGAAGATGGCCCAAGTGCTTGGGCCCCTGCACCCACATGGGAGACCTGGAAGAAGCTCGGGGCTCCTGACTTCAGACTTGTGTAGCTCCAGCTGTTGTGGCCAATTGGGGAGTGAGCCAGTGAATGGAAAATCTCTCTCTGCCTCTCCTTCTCTCTCTCTGTAACTCGACTTTCAAATAAATAAATGCATCTTTTAAAAAATAAAAATTTAGGCTGAAAGGGATCAAAAGATAAGTTTATTTTGGCACAGAACAATTAAAATACATGTA
Source organism: Oryctolagus cuniculus (assembly GCF_051225735.1). NCBI lineage: Eukaryota > Metazoa > Chordata > Mammalia > Lagomorpha > Leporidae > Oryctolagus > Oryctolagus cuniculus. The sequence goes on along the minus strand of NC_142875.1, from coordinate 53,912,971 downwards.
TGATTCTTTCATGATACACATTTTCCATGAACTTTTTGAAGACCTTTCATATAACTATGGATATTTGTAATGACTAATAGAATTGAGATCCTGCATTCTTTTTTTTAAAAAAAAAAGATTGACTTATTTATTTGTAAGTCAGAGCTACACAGAGAGAGGAGAGGTGGGGGGGGGGGGGCGGATCTTCCATCCACTGGTTTCCTCCCCAGTTGGCCGCAATGGCTGGAGCTGCGCTGATCCGAAGCCAGGAACCAGGAGCCTCCCACAGGTCTACCATGTGAGTGCGGGGGCCTAAAGACTTGGGCTGTCTTCTACTGCTTTCCCTGGCCACAGCAGAGAGCTGGATCGGAAGTAGAGCAGCCAGGTCTTGAACGGGCACCCATATGGGATGCTGGCACTTTAGGCCAGGGCATTAACCTGCTGTGCCACAGTGCGGGCCCCTAGAACCTGCTTTCTTTTATTTCATATAAGCTTTGCTTAACAAATCCAATGTTTAAAAGTCAACTTAGCAAATACTGAGTTAATTATCTCCCCTTCCTAAATTTTTACCTATAACTAAGGTCTGAGTCAATTCCTACAAAGTACCCAATTATACAAGGAGATGTCTAAAGTAATTCCTGATTCTTCCCTTTACCAAACATTCCATATCTAGTTCATCATCAACTTCTGCCTATTTAAATCTCTGAATGAAGTCTTCAGAATCCTTTCTTCCTCCCAGCACTTCATTAAATGTAGGCCCTCATTATTATCTTACTTTCCTAAGGCAAAAATTGTTTGAACTCACCTTTAAAATGGCAAGACTCTCAGTTATCCTTTTATCACTAGAATTCATCTTTATATGGCCAAAACTTTACACTTTAACTGTTTTTAATATTTATATTACTAGAACCATCCTGAATTCACACACAAAGTTTCTGAAGAAAAGAATATGACAATTTATTATTTATAACAAATAATCAATCTGTAGAACTGTTGAATTCAGTGGGGAAATGTGTTGAAAATTGCATATTATCCTACATGTAGAATATACCATAGGTAAAAAATAAATAAACCTAATATGGGCATTTATATAATCCCCCAAAATAAGTGGACATTTCTCTTCTGAGAAAGTTTCCATAGAAATGTAATGAAGAGGGACCAGTGTTGTGGCGCTGCAGGTTAATCCACTGCCTACAACACTGGCATCCCATTTGGTCACTGCTTTGAGTCTTGTTGCTCCACTTTTGATCCAGCCCCCTAAAAATGCACCTGGGAAAACAGTGGAAGATGGCTCAAGTGCTTGGGTCCCCGCCACCCATGAGGGAGACCCTTATGAAGCTCCTGGCTCTTGGCTCTCTCTGACCTATCCCCAGCATTTGTGGCTGTTTGGGGAGTAAACAAAAGATCTTTTTTTCTCTCTCTCTCTCTCGTGCAGGCAAGTGCCCCCTCCCATATATAACTGCATTTCAAATAAATAAATCTCTTTTTTTAAAGAAATATATTGGAGAGGATTCTGAATTCTCCAGGAGAAAGGTAACATGAATATACTACAAGTCAAGGATATCTCCTTAGTCCAAAATCTCTTCCCCTCTTAAAATGCAAATATATGCTTTGGGAGAATAAATCTTTCTCAATATCTACTGGATGGTTTCTCACTACCTACACAAGTCATCATTAAACTTCCAGATTTGTATAATCCAGGTGCAATGTTTTAGCCAAATTTGCTCAGGAAACTCTACTTGTGCAGTAGCATAATGATATTTCCTCTAAGACCCACATACTACTGTTTCTCTGAAAATTCCAATGCAATACTAGCAAAGTCCTCAGACTCTTCATTCTCCTATCTGAATAAATCCTACATATGCTTGTCTTTACTCAACTTGGGTATACTTGGAGGTCAATATTCCTTCCTTAGCCCATACTAACAGCAGATGCTACTCTACCCAGGAGATGGTATAGGTTTCCTGTCCCTTCACTTTCAAATAATTTTTGTCCTTTCCCTTCAGTAAAATTTGGCATCATTGGAGTGCAAGATGTTTTAGCCATCCTTCCCCATTTCCACTTCAACCCTACCATCTTCTGACCTCCCAGCTACTCCTGTATATTCATTAAAAATTTTAGATTTTGACAAGAGCTTTTCTTCTCATACTCTCTTCTATTGTAATCCCCAATAATTGTACAGATTGAGCATCCCTAATTCAAAAATTCAAAATCTGAAAAGCCTGCAAATCTAAAATATCTGACCACCAAGATGATGCCACAATTGAAAAATTCTACACCTGACCTCATGTGACAGGTTACAGCCAAAACTTAGTCACACTAAAATCATTGTATAAAATTCCTTCAGGTTATATGATTAGGGTATATATGAAACACAGATTTTCTGTCATATTTGTGTCCCATCCCCAAAATATATCCTATATATGCAAATATTTCAAAATCTAAAACATTCAATTTATTTTATTCTAGGTTTTCAGTTCTTTGATATATGCACTTGAAATAATTGATTTCTTTTTCTTTTTTTTTTTTTTAATGGTAACTCTTACTTTTTTTTTTTATTTGACAGAGTTAGACAGTGAGAGAGAGAGAGACAGAAAGGCCTTCCTTCCATTGGTTCACTCCCCAAATGGCTGCCACGGCTCGCGCTGAGCTGATCTGAAGCCAGGAGCCAGGAGCCTCCTCCTGGTCTCCCATGTGGGTGCAGAGGCCCCAGTACTTGGGCCATCCTCCACTGCCCTCCCTGGCCACAGCAGAGAGCTGGGCTGGAAGATGAGCAACCGGGACTAGAACCCAGCACCCATATGGGATGCCTGCACTGCAAGCGGAGGATAAGCCAAGTGAGCCACGGCACCGGGCCCCGAAATAATTGATTTTCTGTCATCCAATTCAGTCATTCAGTCTCACAGTCATATCCAAGACTTTGTCATCAACAAAACTGTGCCACTTCCAAAAATTTAAAACTTCCATTCTCTGCCTTTTGAAAGCTGCCTGTCCAGCTTATGTGCTTTATTGCATCAAGTACAACAGTGTTCATATTCTTCATGGTCTCCAATGTATAAACTTTACCAAATTCATGCCATTTACCATCCACCTATTTTCACTTTCCTCCTTGTTAAAAATATACTTAATTGTTTAGCCAAATACCACCTTATCAAATCCATTTGATGTTACATCCCCAATTCAACAGGACCATAGTTTTGCTAATGTTATTTCTCATTCATTTTGATCTTTAGACTACTTTATGCAAATAAAAAGTAATACTATGCCACAGTATATCGCAAAATCTTTCTCACTTCCCGTATCAAGGCCATTTATTCAATGATTCCAAAATTTATCAAATCTTTCTTTCAAATACCAGAGAAACCATAGTGCAGGATCAGAATCTAAAATAAATCTCAGAACTACTCACTGCCCATGTTCCCACTGTGACCCACACCACTATCCTCATTTCCTGGAATTCTGAAATAACTCCCTAAACCGGTCTCTGTCCTTTCACTCCTGGCCCCTGCAAATCGCTCTCCACATGGCAGTGAAAATGCCTTTCTCCAGTACTACTTAAAACTCCTCTGTGGCTGTTCCTTCCACTTAGAACTTAGCTGAAACTCGTGACTGGGAACCAGTCCTGTATGACCTCACCTTGGTCACCTTTCCACCTCAGTACATGACACCACTCTGTGGGTCTCTAGCTCTAGCTCACTGTGCCACAGGCTACAATGGACCTTTAGTACTTGGAGTTCAATAACCTCTTTCCTTCTCCTGGCCTTTGAGCTTGTTCTTCTCTGTGAACACATTTTTTACTTTGAATCTTTACATGGATGACTGCTTCTTGTCTTTCAACTCTAAGATTAGGTATTTCCTCTGTGGAAGGTCTTCAGTAAGAAATTATCCAGCTTACTCTTATTTCTTTCAATTACATGATTCTCTTTATTACTTCCATAGCATTTATCACAACATATTATTATATTTTATTATATAGGATCACCTGTTTATTATGCATCTCCTCACTACAATGCAAGCCTTATGAGGATGGATATAAAATATATAATGGTCATGTCTATATTGTCTGTAATTGCATATCCATTGGTATATGGTGACTCTCAGCAAGTGTTTGTTCAATAAGCAAATGGTCTCTTTGCTTTTGCAAACCCATATCCATTAAGCTAATAGAGGAATACTATTTTTTAAAATGACTCCAAAAATTCTGTAATTGTTTTAAATTCAACACATTACAAAGGTAGAAAACATTTCCCAATATTAAAATTAGATGAAGGAGCAAGAGTTGGTATTTCCCTTGCCACATATACAAGTGAAGTTTTCTAGTTATGTGAATGCTTAGACAATTCGAGTAAATTCCCCAACTGATTCCGATGCGTCACCTCCTGTATTCTATCTTCATACTTTTCCACTGACTGAGAATAAGGAATTCTAAGTAAAAATCTAAGCTTTTTACTTCCCTTTTGAAAGCTGATAAGTAGTTATTAAGATGGCATACTTATCTTTCAATGATCCAAACTGTGTTTATGTTGCCAGCTTCAACTCACCACTCCCTTACTCATACTGTACACTGCAACATTACAGAACTGTAATGTATTATAAACATTATATTTTAGTTAGATGTATTAAATTACTGAAGATATGCACACATATATATTTTCAATAATTCAATGGTTTGAAGTTGTAATTGACCTTAAAAATCATTTGTCATCCAGATGATTTGATTCAATTGTTCAAATAGGCAGGTTCGGTGTATTTTAAACGTGGGTGTTGTGGCACAGTAGGTTAAGTCATTACTTGGGATGTCTACATCTGATATTCAGAGTGCTTTGGATTAAGTCTTTCCTCCAGTTTTAATCCAGCTTCCTGTTAATGCAGCTGGCAGGCAGTGGGTGATGTCTGAAGTGCTTTAGTTCCTGGCACCTACATGGGAGAGTTTGTGGCTCCTAACTTTAGCCTGGCTCAGCCCCAGCTGTTGTAGACATTTGGGGAGTAAACCAGCAGGTAAAAGATCTCTCTCTCTCTCTCTCTCTCTCTCTCTATATATATATATATATATATATTGCTCTCACTCTTGTGCATGCTTTCATCACTATGCTTTTCAAATAAGTAAGTAATTAAAGAATATTTTATTCAATTAAGCCAACTGAATACAACTGATTCTCATGTTGTGGAAGGAAGCTGCATCACAGTTATCTGAACAGCTTTCTTTATGGTTGCCACTCTCCCAGATCCTTGAGATCATCAATAGTGCTTAGATCTGAAGCTCAGTTGGCAGTTGAGCACCTAGGTCTGAAGCTCAGAGAAGCGGTGTGAGCTGGAGATGCACGTTAGTGTTACGGATCATTATTTTATAAGCAGTAACCCACATCATGGCAGGAATGATATTGCAGAGGAAAAGAACACAGCAATACAAGTGGAAATCCTAGAATGAGCCTTTAAAAATTCCAACACTTAATAAGCAGGTTGAGAAAGATGATCCTGACAAGAGACAAAGCATTATTTTCCCTTGGTTAAAAATGGCCAATAAACACTCAAGCTTAATGCAAACAATTACAACAGAGTAGAAAATCAAAAAAATCATTTTGGTGAATTTATCAACTACTGTTATCTGGATAGCTATATTTTCTTTTCAAATTCACTTACCTTGAGTGTATGCCCCTTTGCTTTGCATCACATCCCAATTATAATTATGAATTTAAAAAATTTACAAGAGTATCTACAAGGTGATGGCCATTACATTATGTGTTACTGATACAAATGATAAACCAAAAGTACAGAGATTTTACTCTGAGAGAGATTAGACTCTAGTCAGAGTGTCATATCTTAATCAAGGAAACACATTAATGACATATAACTATCAACTGAGGGGAATAATTACAGTTCTGTGAGGGAATAATATCAGATACATCAGTTATATATTGGAATTTGAGAAAGCTTCTTGAAAAAACAACTGGACTATGACATTAAGGATGAATGAGTTGGCACACAGAGAGATAAAGGAGGAGAGGAGTGTTCATGACAAAGGAAAGCAATAAACTCCTATAGAAGAAATGAGCAGGAAGACCCCAGGTATTCAAGGCCAATGTCATGGAAACAGAGACCACAGAGAAAACCAAAAATTTCATAGCTAGCAAGAGAACAGACAATTAGGGCCTGAATGGTCATTTAAGGCATTTTAATCATTCTTATCTCTAAGGTCTCTGATATCTCATTGAGAAGACAGCATTGAGAGAAATCTGTTACTGCAAAATCTGAATTGTAGGCTAAAGACAAGAACAATTGGTATTATTATGGTGATTACAGAGACAGAAGAAAGTGGATAAATTCATGAGACATTTAGACAGGAAATAGATTGGTCATGATATGCCATGTGAGGTCGTGGAGGAGTTACAGATTTCTCCTAGCTCTCCTGTTTTACAAGTAAATTAAAGTGTCATTTTTTAAACTGTGGAAGAGTTTGATGAGGAAGCTTAATTTTGTATCTGATGAATTTAAAATACCTTGAGATAGACAGTAGCTATGTTAAGTTGGCAGTTGGGCTCTTAAGTCTGAAGCTCAGAGATGAAGTGTGAACTGAAGATGCATGTGAGTGTGAGGGAACATTATTTTATAACTGGTAACCGAGGTCATGGCAGCGATGATACTGAATAAGAGAAAAAAACACAGAGCAATACGAGATGAAATCCTAGAATAAGCCTTAAGAAATTTCAACATTTAGTAGAGGAAGATGAACCTGACAAGAGATGAAGAGGAGAAAACACAAAGGCAGGAGGAAATACAAAAGAGTATTAGTTCAAAGCAACCTAGTGATGGGCAGGCTCTTTGCCTAGCTGTTAAGACACCTGTGTCCCATATAGATTCCTGGATCCCACTCTTGATTCCAGCTTCTTGCGAATGCCAACTCTGAGAATCAGGGTAATGTCTCAAGTAATGGGGCTTCTGCCACCCACTTAGGAGATCTGGATTGAGAATATGACTCCCAGTTTTAGCCTCAAACAAACCATGGCTGTTGTGGACATTTGGGGAGTTAACAAGTGCACGGGAGATATTCTCTCTCTCTCTCTCTCTCTCTTTCTCTCTCTTTCTCTCTCTTTCTCTCTCTTTCTCTCTCTCGATGTGTGTATGTATATATGTGTGTGTGTGTGCCTGCCTCTCAATTAAGTAAATGTTTCTTTAAAAAGAGAGGAGATAATTTAAAAGAATTTGGGCAATATTGTTAAATCACACTAAACCAATTAGAAGATAACTTAAAAGTGTCCATTGAGCATACAAACATGGAGAACTTTAGTGACTAATAGTTTTATTATGAAGTAATGAAGTAGAAGTTAAACGGAAGTAACAAGAGGAGAAGATAAAGAAATTCACATGGAAAGCATAAATGATTCATAAATCTTGGTTGAAAAGATAAAAAGGAAATGGGCAGTAGATTTGTACAATGAAGAATTTGTTTTGTTTATTTCTTTTAATTATATGTGTATATATAGAAAGAGAGAGACAGATGGAGAGATAGAGAGAGTGAAAGAAATTCAAAACATTCATGGAAATGTGTATTGTGAAAAGCTATGCATGAAATTTTCCAATTTTTTGCACCAAAATAAATGTATACTATAATTACATTCCTCACAAACTTTTTGAAATACCCTTTTACATATAAGACACACACACATATGACCGAGAGAGGGAGAGGGGAGGAAAACAAACGGAGAAGATGTGTGTCATGCATACTGAAGAATTCCTGAGACTATAGAATAGCAAGAGAGGACAAGGCTGACCTGGACTGTCTGACCTCAGACAGACAATCAAGGAAATTCTGTATTGTAAAACAAATAAAGGATGAGAGATCAAAAACAGATGCAAATGTATTGATACATTTAGATGTAATACATTTGTAGATGACTTCTACAAGTTTTTAAATAAAGTAGGAAAAGATCTGAGAAATAGAGTGAAAATGTGAGAGGATTCGTGAGAGTGAAGAAGACAGAAGACAGTTTTAATGAGGTCAGAAAGCCCTAAGAAACTTTGATGCCGAATGAATTTCTGGGAAGGATTAAACACAAATCTGATGATGTTGATCATGAATTGATAGTGTCCTAACTTTCCTGGTTATGACTCCAGTGAGTGTGGAGGTCCTAATATACTGAGCATATGATAATGGTGGAAGTAGTGGCATTTAGACTGGAAAGAGAAGTGATGATGGTAAGTGGGAGCATTCGCTGACAGCATTTGGAATCGGAGCCATTTCAGGTGATGGCGATGTCCAGGGTGTGACTGGGACTATGCATGCACATCACTGAAGATTAGGAAGTGAAGAAAATGAGCAGTCTAGTGATAGTAGGTCATCTATGTGAGTGATGAAATTACTCAAAAGAATGGTGGTACTTGGGATGAGAGTAAGACTATGGGGTAATGGGAAAGTACTGTGAGTTTGATGAATAACAGTGCTAATGTAAAGGACAGAGTTACAAGAATGGGAAGAAGGGCAGGACTTCCTAGAGAAAGGAGGAGAGGCAAATGTGTTGATGTGATCAAAAGAATAAGACCTTACACCTATGCCTAAATCTTTGAGTTTTACATTTTGAAAGCATAAGTAACCACTACTTAAAAATTTCAGAAGAAAAGTTATCACATGAGTATTCTGTTTTCTGTTAAAATAGGGAGGCAGAATTGGTATTTGGCATAGCAGGTAAGGCGCCTTTGGGGACATTTGCATCTCTAATTGGAGTCCCTGCGTCCATGTCTCAGATCTGCTCCAGATTCTAGCTTCCTGTTATTGCAGATCCTTAGAGGCAATGACCTTTACAACCCTGCCACCCATGTGGGAGACCCAGATGTGTCCCTAGCTAATGGCTATGTCCTGACCCAGTTCTGGCTGTTACAGGCAATGGTAGGAATAAACCAGTAGATGGGAGGTCTCTTTTTTTAAAAGATTTACTTTATTTATTTGAAAGAGTTATAGAGATAGAGTCAGAGAGAGAGGTCTTCCATCTGCTGGCTCACTCCCGAGATGGTCGCCGATCTGAAGCCAGGAGCCAGGAGTTTCTTCCAGGTTTCCCACATGGGTTCAGGGGGCCCAAGGACTTGGGCCATCTTCTAGTGCTATCCCAGCCATAGCAGAGAGTTGGATTGGAAGAGGAGCAGCTGGGACTAGAATCAGTGCCCATATGGGATGCTGGTGCTTCAGGCCAGGGTGTTAACCCGCTGCACCACAGTGCCAGACCCATGGAGGTCTCTTTTTGTCTATTTCTCTCTGTCTCTGTCTCTCTTTCAAATAAATACATAAATTCTAAATTCTTAAAAATCATCTAAGGGAATAGGTAAACACTTGGAAAGAGGATGAGATCATAGGGAACAATAAGTATGAAGAGCATTTCCAGAGTTCACAAGGGAGGTTTTAAAAGAACAGAAAGAAAAAAAAGAAAAGAACAGAAAGAAGTAAAAGATTGAGCCAGATCCTTGAAAATCCAAAGTGTTCTGGAGATACAAGTGAGAGTACTTTACCGCTTTGGACTATGAAAAATGAAAATTTTGATTTAAAACAATGATAATTTCAGTTTCAAAAGACATTTGGGTAAGCATAGGTTCTAAACCTTCTGGCCAAAGGGACTTAACCTCTTCATTACCAAGTGATTTCAGCACCAGTAGCACCGCTGGGACACCCTGAGATGGCAGACTCATTGAGCAAGATGAGGAAGCTCAGACAAGTTCCAGCACCTTTAACCCAGTCTCACTCCCAATGACTCTAGATTGCCTATGGGAGACTTGTCCTGAGATGGCCTCATGACATAGATATGATTTAAAATGATGAATGGCAGGAAGGGTAAAATAAGATACAGAGAAGTGTTTCTTTTGAAAAGAAGCAGAAACAGAAAAATCATAAGAGGCAGAAGCAGAGGCAGGAGCAGAAGCAGGAGGAGAAGATGATGATGAAGAAGAATACAATCAACTGTCCATTTCAAATATTATTGTCTTAAGAGAAATAGCAAAACAACAAAAAGATTTAGGTACATCTGTTTGTAATTTTCAAAGACTTTACTTTGCATTTTTTTCTTTTTAAAGCATTGCACCTTTTCTGTTTATTGATTTATCACTTTACTCTAGCCTGATACATATTGATACAATAAAAATTAAAAATAAAACTAATTTACAACCTTGGGAGGGTAGGTTTTTATTTTCAAAATCTAGAATACTGTTTCAAAAGCATTTAAATATTGTTAAGACATATGAACACAGAGCAACTTTCTAAATAACTAAATTGCATACATCATATTAGTAAAAGACTGAAGATGATACCTACTTTGTCTACTGGAAATCATAATCTCAGTGCAGACTTTTAAGTGCATTATCATCTCTATAACTTTTCACAGTCACAAAAATATCATTTTTTATGCTTAGCATTATGACTCAAACCATTTCTAAGGGAAACAGAAAAAAAGAAGAAGAAATACTGGCAATTCTATTCCTATAAGAATTTAAACACCAGTCTCAAATATCTATTGATAAAATTGTATACAATAATTCAAGACCATTGTCATTGATTGTTTAAAAATAAACCACAAGTTCAAATTTAAGGTTTTGGAGAAATATTTAACAATGTGCATTCACTTAAGAAACTGAAGAGACTACTGAAATGTAAAAGAAAAATGTCCTTGGAGATCAGGGTAAATTATTGTAAGAAATATGATCTTTGCTTTTAGAAGTAATTTATGATGATTACCTCATTTTCATGACCTGGAGGGCTTGTTGTTCTTGTCTACAGACATCTTCCAACATATTCAAATAAATAAATAAATGTTGTTTAAGGAATAGTCATTTTTCTAAATCTACTTTCAAAAAATATTATACCAAAACATTGTAAATGATAACTAAATGGAGCCTGTATTTTTTATTCTAGCTGAACTGCAAGCAAGGGATATTTCTTCTTTGAGGAAAGAAAATTTTAAAACATAATAATGGTTATTGAACTCAACCAATTCCCTTCCCAGATGTTCACTGCCTTTCAAACAAAGTGCTGTTCAGAGGCTTATCCAAGTTGTTGTTTGTTCTTTTATTTTAACACTGATCACATTGTATTAACATATTATGATGCAGCTAGTTCCATAGATGTATAATTAGGAAATGCCTAGAGGTAAAATCCTGATATATGGGCATTTTGAACTCTAGTTCTCTGATGACTTTCCCCATGATAATCTCTGTTATAAATAAAATATTCTGGTAGTTTACAACCAGTCTTCAGGATAAAGCAGGTATTTCAATGATTGAAATACAATAAGCCCATGTAATTCTCAGAGGATATATTCCAAGATACCCTCCACTCCTGTGGATGGCTGAAAATAAAGATAATACCAGTCCCTAAATGTACTACGTTGCTTTTCTTTTAAGAAATTAATTCATTTCCCTGAAAGGTAGAGTAATAGAGAAACGGATAGAAAGAGAGAAAGAGAGAAAGAGAGAGAGAGAGAGAGAGAGAGAGAGAGAGAATGTTTCTTCTGGCTCACTCCCCAAATGGCCTCAATAGCCAGGGCTGGGCAAAAACCAAAGCCAAGAGCTTGGAACTCCTTCTGGGTCCCCCAATTGGGTGCAAGTGGGCCAAGGACTTGGGCCTTCCCAGGTGCATTAGCAGGGAGCTGGATTGGAAATGGAGCAGATAGGATTCAAACTGGCACTCACATGGGATGCCAGTGTTGCAGGTGGCTGTTTAACCCTCTATGCCACAACACAGGCCCATATTTTGCTTTTCCTAAATGTACATGTTACACACAGCAAGAGATCAACAATAACTTACTGTAGATTATAGCAATCTCATTGTATGCTTTTTTCTTTTCTTATTGAATTGAGAACTTTACCTTTTCACTTGAAGCAATTTATGGTTTTTCCTTAACATATCCAAATTGCCAGCATCACTACTGTTGTGCTTTGGGATGATGATTAAGTAAAATAAAGGCTACCTGAACACAAGCAACAAAATGCCATGACAGCTGATCTGGTAAGCAGGAACGCTACAGTGTGACTAATGGGCAGGTAGTCTATTACCATGGGTATGCTGGAAAAGGAATGACTCACGTCTGCTGGGCATAACCATCACACTGCTCGTAACAGCATGCAACTTAACTCGTGAGTTGTTTATTTCTAAATCAGACCCAAATCTAGTAGGAGAAGAGAAATAATTAAAATCAGAGAAGAAATCAACAGGATTGAATCAAGAAAAACATTACAAAAAATCAGCCAAACGAAGAGCTGGTTTTTTGAAAAAATAAACAAAATTGACACCCCATTGGCCCAACTAACTAAAAAAAGAAGAGAAAAGACCCAAATCAACAAAATCAGAGATGAAAAAGGAAATGTAACAACAGACACCACAGAAATAAAAAGAATCATCAGAAATTACTACAAGGACTTGTATGCCAGCAAACAGGGAAACCTATCAGAAATGGATAGATTCCTGGACACATGCAACCTGCCTAAATTGAACCAGGAAGACATCGAAAACCTAAACAGACCCATAACTGAGACAGAAATTGAAACAGTATTTCTTTAATTTTCTAATGAATATTTTTAGGCTACAGTTGACCTTGGGTAACTCAATCTTCGTAATACAAAACTCCATACCAAAGGCATTCCTCTGGACTGACCAATCCATTTACTAAAATACCTTGTGTTGGTGACTGAGGGTGGACCCCAGTGATTCAATCTCTTCTATAATCTCCTCCCCTTGAATGTGAGCAAAACATATGAATTGCTTCTGACCAAAGAAAAGTGACAAGATGACAGATTGTTGCTGGCTTGTTTAAGTTATATCTTATGATTTCATCCCATCAGAATGGAGAAAGAGACATTTTTATTGCCTTGATGAAGTAAGCTGTTGTGACTTGAATTGCCGGTTGAGAAAGCCATATAACAGGAAACAAAAGGTAAATTCTGGGAGCTGAGAGCCTCAGCTTTAGAACTATAAAAATCTGAATTCTGCCAACAACCACAAGAGCTTAGCTCTTGATGAGATGCATCCCTGACTAACGATGTGATAGCAGCCTAGTGAGATGGTGGTTAGTCATGGCCAAACTCCTGACCTTCAGACACCTTGAAATAATGAGTGATGAGTGAGCATGACTTTAGTGCTGACTTAATTATGCAACAATAGAAAACCAACAGATTTGTGTCGCTTATAAGTGATTTCACCACGGCATTTGCCACTATTTGAAGTATAATAAGCCAGCAACAGAAAGGCATTAGCACACATAATCTCACTTATATGTGCAATAAAGGTTTAATTCAGAAATGCAGAGAATAGAATGATGGTTGTCAGGGGCTGAGGGTGTGGTGGGGGTGGGGCTAAAGGGTAAAAAAATTCAGTAGAGAGAAAAAGTAAGTTCATGACTCCTTTTGTACATCATGGTCCTACAGTTAACAGAATATTATAGTCTGTAATATAACTCAGAGAGCACATTGTAAGTGTTCCTACTACAAAAAAAAAAGTATGTGAGATAATGAAAATGTTAGTTCAATTTGGCCCTCTCTCTCCCTCTCCCTCCCTCCCTCCCTCCTTCCCTCTCTCTCTCTCTATACATACATACATATATATATATATATACAAAATCTAGACAAAATGGAAACTAAAATAAGTTAAATTTGACTCAAAAGGATGTAAAACAACCTGATTATATTAATAACTGAAAAGAAATTAGAAAAACTACAAGAGAACTAAATCTCCAAAAAAACATTCCTCATCAGAAGGAAATTGTGGTGACATTGATTGAAAGAAAATAATTTTAATATCATTAAAATACTATGAAGCATACATAAATAAGAATTTCAAATTTTGTATAAAGCCAGCATAAACAAATACTGAAATATTTTGACAAAACAGAGCAAAAAGCAAGGCAGAAAAAAGTAAGAAGGAGGGAAGGAAAGAAGGAGGGGAGGAAGGAAGGAAGGAAGGAAGGAAGGAAGGAAGGAAGGAAGGAAGGAAGGAAGGAAGGAAGGAAGGAAGGAAGGAAGGGGAGGGACGGAGGCAAGGAGAAAAGCTTGTCAACTAATAAGACAATTAAAATATCTAAATAGGGGCAGGTGTTTGGCACAGCAGTTAGAATGTTTCTTAGGATACCTGTAACTAATATTGGCATGCTTGGGTTCCAGTACTCTGTTTCTGATTCAAGCTTTCTGCTAATGAGAACCCTGGGAAGTATCAGGTGATAGTTTAAGTACTTACATCCTTACTACTGACGTGGGAAAGGCAGGTTGAGTCCCAGTCTCCTGGCTTTGGCCTGTACCAGCCCTGGAAGTCCCAAGCAGTTGGAGAGTGACTCAGTGGATGGGAGCTCTCTTTCTCTATCTGTCTACCTGTCTCTCTCTCTTTGCTGTCTCTGTGCCTTTCAAATAAACAGATAAGAGTCGGAGAACTCAGAGGGCTTCCATAGCCTTGGAAACTCATGACTGGAGCATAGGGAGATTACTGATGCCATAGACAGGAGTATCAATTGGTAAAGTCAACAACAGGAGTCACTGTGCACTTACTCCTCATGTAGGATCTCTATCCTTAATGTGCTGTACATTGAGATTTAATGCTATAACGAGTACTCAAACAATATATTTCACTTTGTGTTTCTATGGGGGTGCAAACTGTTGAAATCCTTGCTTAATGCATACTAAACTGATCCTCTGTAAAAAAAAAAAAAAAAGAAATTATCAATTCCCAACTTGACTCTCACTGGGATTAAACATGACAATAGGTTTGCTCTGATTTCATCATCATTTAAAAAAATCATCTATTATTTTTCACTTTATGTTTCTGTGTGGGAGCAAACTGTTGAAATCCATACTTAATGTATACTAAGCTGATCTTCTGTATATTAAGATAATCAAAAATGAATCTTGATGTGAATGGAAGGGGAGAGGGAGTGGGAAAGGGGAGGGTTGTGGGTGGGAGGGACGGTATGGGGGGGAAGCCATTGTAATCCATAAGTCGTACTTTGGAAATTTATATGCATTAAATAAAAGTTTTAAAAAAAATAAAAAAAAATAAAACAAACAAATAAATAAATAATTTTAAAATATCTAAATAGATTAATATTTATATCACTGAAGATCTACAGATTGATGATCCAATGAAACAGGTAAATAATGGAAGGCCTAAAGAATCACAAACACAGAGGGCCGGTGCTGTGGTGCAGCAGGTTAAAGCCCTGGCCTGAAGTGCCAGCACCCCATATGGGAGCCAGTTTTAGTCCTGGCTGCCTCTCTTCTGATCTAGCTCTCTGCTATGGCTTGGGATAGCAGAAGATGGCCCAATTCCCTGGGCCCCTGCACAGGTGTGGGAGACCCAGAAGAAGCTCCTGGCTCTTGGCTTCAGATCGGCGCAGCTCCGGCCATTGCGGCCATCTGGAGAGTGAACCAGCAGATGGAAGAACTCTCTCTCTGTCTCTACCTCTCCCTGTAACTCTGTCTTTCAAATAAATAAAATAAATCTTTAAGAACAAAAGAATCCCAAACAAAAATAAAAATTAAATACATAAGCAGATAATATTTTGTAACATTGACAGCAGTATTTAGCAAGCAGAAAGAACTATGGAAAATAAATAATCAGAGCCGGCGCTGTAGTTCAATAGGCTAATCCTCCGCCTTGCGGCGCCGGTACACTGGGTTCTAGGCCCAGTCAGGGCGTCGGATTCTGTCCCGGTTCCCCTTCTTCTAGGCCAGCTCTCTCAATGGCCATTGGAGGGTGAACCAACGGCAAAGGAAGACCTTTCTCTCTCTCGCACTGTCCACTCTGCCTGTCAAAATAAATAAATAAATAAATAAATAATCATATGTATGAACAAGCTGCATTTTTCTATGACATCCAAAATAAATTCCAGATACATTAATCTTAAAATTTATAATAAAAAAGACTGCAAAAACATCAGCAAATAAACATAGTTTTGCCCATATTCACTTTTCAAGTGTCAAACTGACTAATCTAGCACAAGAGCAGAACCAGAATAAGTGAAAAAGTTATTAGATATTACTACAATTATAAACACTATCATGTGACAGGAAATCCCATAATTTCAACTAATGATTTGAGAGTAAATACTAAATCCTTAGTATAGTGCCTAATAACAAGACACTCAATAACTATTTAATAAGTGGATAATATTGTTATTCTGTAAAGTGCATTTATAAATCTATAGCTAATACATGAAAACCCCAATAGAGAAATAAGCAAAGATTATGAACTACAAATTTGCCAAAAAGAAAGGATAAGAAATGTACAAGTGTTGGCGCTGTGGTGTAACAGGTAAAGCAACTGCCTGCAGTGCCGGCATCCCATATGGATGCCAGTTGGCTGCTTCACTTCCCATCTAGCTCTCTGCTATTGCCTGAGAAAGCAGTAGAAGATGGCCCAAGTCCTTTGGCCTCTGCACCCGCGTGGGAGACCAGGAAGAAGCTTCTGGCTCCTGGCTTCGGATCGGCACAGCTCCAGCTGTTGCAGCCAGTTGGGGAGTGAACCAGTGGATGGAAGATCTCTCTCTCAATCTCTCTCTCTGCCTCTCCTTCTCTCTCTGTGTAACTCTGACTTTCAAATAAATAAATCAATCTTAAAAAAGAGAAATGTTCAAAATAACCAAATAATATTCTATCAGAAAAATGCAAATGAAAAACATTAGCAATATAAATTTCTACTGCAATTTGTCCAAGATGAAAGGAAATGAGAAAAAAATGAGGATTGTCAGTGTGTGGGTAGCAGGCAGTCTTAGATATGCTTGGTTGAAATATAAATGCATAAAGATTGTAACAAAGATATTGAATAGTGTCTCAGAAATTTAAATATGCCTTTCCTCTTCAGAGTCTTTTAATTTATGTTTAAGATATAGTCATTGTGAAAAGATTAGCCAGGGGATCAGCATTGTGGCACAGCAGGTTTAGCTGCCACTAGTGACACCTGCAACCCATATCTGAGGGCAAATTTGAGTCTCTGACACTCCTTTCCAATCCAGCTCCCTGCTAATGGGCCTGGGAAAGCAACAGAAGATGGGCCATGTGCTTGGCATCCTGTCACCCATGTGGGAAACTCAGATGGAGTTCCTGGCTCCTGGCTTTGGCCTAGCCTAGACCTGGCTCCTGTGGCCATTTGGGAAGTAAACCCACAATTGGAAAAATCTGTGTGTGTGTGTGTGTGTGCATGCAAGTGTGAGGCTCTGCCATTCAAATAAATAAATCTTAAAAGATTAGCCAGACTAGATAGATGATGATAAAAGACTGATAGCTAGCTAACTAGATATACATGTATATATGTGTATATATACATATACATAGCTTTCTATATGCCTATAACTGTTTTTTTTTTAAGATTTTATTTTATTTATTTAAGAGGTAGAGTTACAGATAGTGAGAGGGAGAGACAGAGAGAGACATCTTCCTTCCGTTGGTTCACTCCCCAAATGGCCGCAATGGACGGAGCTATGCAGATCTGAAGGTCTCCCATATGGGCCATCTTTTACTGCTTTCCCAGGCCACAGCAGAGAGCTGGATTGGAAGAGGAGCAGCTGGGACTAGAACCAGCGCCCACATGGGATGCCAGCACTGCAGCTGGAGGATTAACCTAGTGCACCATGGCGCCAGCCCCGCCTAATATTAGATTAGAATGCTTAACATTCCGGCCGGCGCCGCAGCTCACTAGGCTAATCCTCCACCTTGCAGCGCCGGTCGGGGCGCTGGATTCTGTCCCGGTTGCCCCTCTTCCAGGCCAGCTCTCTGTTGTGGCCAGGGAGTGCAGTGGAGGATGGCCCAAGTGCTTGGGCCCTGCACCCCATGGGAGACCAGGAGAAGCACCTGGCTCCTGCCTTTGGATCAGCACGGTGCGCCGGCCGCAGCACACTGGCCGCGGCGGCCATTGGAGGGTGAACCAACGGCAAAAGGAAGACCTTTCTCTCTGTCTCTCTCTCTCACTGTCCACTCTGCCTTTGACAGTCAAAAAAAAAAAAAAAAGAATGTTTAACATTCTAATTTAACATTACATTAGAATGTTTATTGTGGTATACTGAGTTGCAATGGTTTCCATGAAACAAACCTCAGAGGCCCTGCAACATCACCTACAGGTAGTGAAATGGTTGGTAGATGACTGCCGACTTGGATAAATTCTGGATTCCAGATGTGTTGGCTCTGTGGAACC
The DNA here is from genome assembly GCF_051225735.1 of Oryctolagus cuniculus. NCBI lineage: Eukaryota > Metazoa > Chordata > Mammalia > Lagomorpha > Leporidae > Oryctolagus > Oryctolagus cuniculus. The sequence continues at coordinate 53,894,850 of NC_142875.1, read as the reverse complement.
CCAGCCATTCTCCTCATGCAGACAGTCCTCAGCTTTCTGCAGCACCACCACAGAGTGGGCTTAGTCTCCAGGAAGTGGAGCTCTTAAATTCTGATCCCTCAGGGATTCTGCACAATTCTGAGCAGCTCCTCTGGGAACCTGCAGGGGGACAACACCTCACCTCAGGCCTTGCAAAGATTCCCTGTAGTTCTTCAGGCTTCCATGAGTTCTACCTGCAAGTTACTCCAACTCTCTCTGCATTGATTTCTCCAATAAAAGACTCTCATAAAAAGCAGTGATTTAATCAGACTTCTAAAAGTCTTTGCATCTATCTTTTTTATTTTTGTAAAGATTCATTTATTTATTTGAAAGGCAATTACAGAGAGGTAGAGGTAGCAGCAGAGAGAGAGAGGGAGAGAGTGAGAGAGAGACAGAGAGAGTGATTTTCCTTCCACTGGTTTACTCCCCGAATGGCCACAAGCCCAAATGGCCACAAAAGCCAAGGCTGAGGCAGGCTGAAGTCAGGAGCCTGGAACTCCATCCCGGTTTCCCATGTGGGTGTAGGAGCCCAAGGATTTGGGCCATCATCTGCTGCTTTCCCAGGCAGCAGCTTAACCCATTGTGCTGCATTGCCAGCACCCAGGCCTTTGCATTTTCTTACAAGGTGAATTTCTTGGTTTAATCTTAGTCTCTACCACAACTTCTCTGTGGTACTTAGACAACCTGGTGGGGTCTGAGGTTCTTCTGTCACTCCACATGACTTCGAGATACTCCCAACACTATATCTATGATGCTGGCCACTCCTAAGTGGCATGCGTTTTACTGGTCACTCTGCTTTCCAGTTCAGATGTGAGATTTTTAATGTGTACTCTTATGCTGTATTGATTTAAAAATATTTTAACAAAGTGATACTATCTTAAAATTTTAACATTATTTATTTTGCTATCCCAATACATGTTTACCTTAACACACTACCCTGCACAAACTTGGTATTTAAAAATATTTGCTTTGAAAATGAAAATGAAAAAAATAGGTGTTAGGTTGGAGATAAAACAAGAAGCACAGCTTCTAAATTTTAAATCTCAAACATTCATCCTTAGATTTAGCTCCAAATATATAAAATTTTAAATTGTATGTTTAACTCCAGAATATCAAGTTTCTGAACTCATATACACTACATCATTTGCCTGATTGTAGATTTATTTAAACTAGTTATTCTATAGAGTTGAGTGCTTTAATATTTTTAATTAATCTTTCTGCAAATTGTTTCTAAGGCAATCATATCATTGCATAGACAAATAATAGCATACTGAAAGTGCAGCCTTTCACATGGAAAGTTAAACATTTTTAAATGATGCAGTAAACTAAAAGATTCAGGTATAAAATATTTTAAGTTGAAGTTTGCTGTTAGAATTAAGGAATCTGGTATCCATCTCATAGGGTTTGTCACACCGGTGAACAGAAGCCTGTCCTTGATTATAAACCAAGCAGTTAATGTGCCATGTTCTACAAAGACTTGCCTTCAGAGACAGTGAATTTAGCTGCTATTTTGAATTTCAAAACGAGGCCCTGGTTTCCTTTATGGCGGGGCTTGCTGACATGTCCCCGGGTTCCACAGCTATGCCTCACTGCTTGAGTTTTGCTTCACTGTGTCCTTCTGCTCACAGAGTTGAAGGCTCTGTCCTCCATTTGCCATCACGCAGCTGCTTAAGTATCCAACTGTCATCCATCTTTCACGCATACCCCACTAAAGGAGTCCCTCCTGATACACTGCAAAAGTATTTCTGACTGAGGAACTGTCTGCATTCAAAACCCAGCAGAAAATAGCGAGTTCATGGGGAGATTCTAAGAATATGTGACTGGTTTCAAATAACAGAATAATTGCAAAAGGATGTAATTTACCCAAGTGAAGACCAATAAAGTAGCAAAATAACTAGCTATATACACCTAATATATCACTATTCACTGCATAGCCAATACATATAATATATAACTATTCAAAGAAAAGTGGTGACAAAAATGGATAATAATTCAATACCAAAGAGATTTTAAATGAATGAACAGAAAGGGAAAAGGTAAATTAACATAGAAAATGAGCACTTCGATTACTGAATACAGAAATAGTTCCAGCGCCACAGGATAAAATATAAAGAAACAAAAACATGAGTTTAGTAAACTAATTTTAAATGGATGTCATCAATTCAATCATTATTCATTATAATACAAATATGTTAACAAGTATTTGGAGTTTATGTGTGTGGGAAGTTTATATAAATTTTTAACATGAAAGAAATTTGATAATGAATAACCCAGTCATTGTCCTCTCTTAAGCCTTAATGCCCATGGCCATCAGCACCTCTCAAAAATGTCCTGTGTTTTAAAAGGAAAGAGAGCTCACTTGACATAGTGTTTATCCCCTTGATATGAAAGAAAATGCCAGAAGTGAATCTGCAGAGGGAAGGACAAAGAAAGTAAAAGTGAAGGCTATTAGCCAAAAAGAATCTTTAAAACACCTCAGTTCTTCTAGGGAAAGTGATTCAAAGCATGACACGGAAAGTTCCAAAGGGAATAAATGATTTCAGCAAGGCTGGAGCATTAAAATATACATCTAGCAGGATTGGGCACTTACATTTCTAATGGGCTTGAGTGATTTTCAGCAGACCTCAGGCTAAAAACGGGTAATCAGAACTTCTAAGAAGCAAGTACCAGAGAAGACAGCTGTTAATAAAAAGGAATTTGTATTTGACTTTCATTTATTCTCATTTGTTTTATTTCCCTAAGAGAAGAACATGACTTAAAACAAAAATAAAAGAATCATTTGTATCTACTAAGTAGATGGTTTCTGATCATTTCACAAACATTGGCATATGAAAACTTCTTTACAACTCACTGACATTCAACAAATATCAGAGTGAAATAACAAACCAAGCAGTAAGAAGCAAACGGACAAATTTGTCCATAGTATTATATCACATCCTGAACAGACAAGACTTCCAAGCCGCAGGGACAGTGTAAATTGCGTGTGCTCTTACAAATACACACAAGGCAGTCACACCACCTACACTGAGGTTCAGAGGACAATCCTAAGCGCACTCCACAAACTTTAACTGCCACTCTCAGGTCTGAAATTCATAATATTTCTTTTTATTATTTTGCTTTAATAATCATCTTTTTTTAATCCTTAGAGATGACCAATATAGTTTGTGTATTTGAGCAACTTAGAAAAATGAGGGATATCAGAAAGCAGAGTAAGGATGGAGGTGAAGGTGTAGAGGGGCCAAAACTAAAAACTGAATATTTCCCGATTTTAGAAAATTTGCACTTTCTTCGAATGCATGACATTTATGGGCAAAATGGAACAGTGAGTCCTTGAAGGGCAAAGGTAACTGTGTATCAATCAAGGTGAGAATGCTGAACTGATTGCATCATTTTCCATATCCATGAAGATAACCATATAATTACAGTATTTGAAACCTGGGAGAAGTCTTTTGAAATCTTATAAATTCTTCTATAGCTTACTGATGGAAAAGACAAATAGATTATGATATGCTAAGTTTATTAACTGGTTAGTTGTAGAACCAAAACAAGGAGTTCATTTTCCAAGTCTAGGGGTTTCACAGTGCATCTCAGCGTCTCTTCATCCATCAGTTAACCTAGTGCAGTCATCAATATCATAATTATACAAATCTGTGTTCTGTGTGCATGACTGATCTGCTACCTGAAGGTAAACTGTGACTCAGGGCACAGGAGTCAGACACTGCATGGCATCTTTCACAGAAACATTGTCTTTAAGGGGTGAAACTTTCCATTTTCTTTCTAACAACGTTGGATGTAATTGAAACTATTTTCAACTACTTTACATTTGGGAAATTGAGGATTTTTTGGCCAGAGTGTATCCACTAGAGTATGTTCCAGTGATGAAATATTAGAGTACTAGAAAGCAAATGGACTTTCTATTTAAAATTGTGGGTTGCTGTAGTGCTTTTCATAAATTGAACATTCATTTTTGTTTGTTATTTGTTTTCTACTTACTCAAGATGATAACAGAAAAAATAAGATAGATGATCTGGTTAGGCCAAATGTCCCCCCTCCCCCAGGCTCATATGCATGCTGTCATGGGGAGGTTGCCAGGACTCTGTGTTGTAATGAGCTTCAGCATTGCAACTGGGACATGGGATACCAATGCAAAGTTTTCTTGTCAGAGTCACTTCACTCACTACTTTGGGAAAAGCCTTGATGTCCATAATAGCTATCCAGTGCTGAAGGGGTTACAAGGAAAATAGCCATAGTTTAGCAACTGGTTAAAGAATGAAATCCTGAACTGGGAGAAATTAGACCTATGCTTAATCCTGACCTGTATCCAAAGTGATCAGAATTCATTGATTTGTAATCCATGTGAGCATTCAATTTCTCATAAACTTCCACAGAAAAATATGTGGTGTTTGTGTCATCCCATAATTAACTTTGTACAAGTCTTAATAATGATTTTTAATTTAAAAATATTTATTTATTTACTTGAAAGTCAGAGTTACACATAGAGAGGAACAGACAGAAAGAGAAATCTTCCAGCCTATTGTTCACTACTCAGATGGCTGCAAAACCCCGGGATGGGCCAGACTGAAGCCAGGGGCCTGGAGTATACTCCAGGTCTCCCACATGGGTGTGGAGTCCCAAGCACTTGCGCCATCCTCTGCTGCTTTCCCATGTGCGTCAGCAGGGAGCTGGATTAGAAGTGAAGCAGCCAGGACTCAAACAGCTCCCATACGAGATCCCACAGTGCAGGCGAAAGCTTTACCTGCTACATCACAACGCTGGCCCCAAGCATTTGTATTTAAACCACAAACAATATCAAATTATACTGATTTCAGACTCAAAGGAAAGAGAATGCATATAGACAGTGAAAATTGTTGGCTGCCCTTGAGGTCCAAACACACTAACAAAATTGACAATAAGCAATGAGGTTTTCTATCGAAAAGAAAAATGGGAGCCTTGAATGGACCTCTATGTTTATGTTCAGTTTTCCAGAGTTCCCCAGGACTCCACTGCAGAAAAAATACCAAGGAATTCTCTAATTCCTATCTCATCACTTATATCTTCTCTCAACTTTCTGTGACAGTTAAGGTTGGTGCCCGATAGAGGTCTTTCAGCAGCTGTATGATTCAGGGTGAGTTTGTCTGTCTTGATTACCCCTTGAAGAGACACACTTTCCAAAATAATCACTGTATTCATGACAGGGAAGCAATGTTTCCATTCACTGTGTCCAGATTCTACCTCCTCTTTTATGCAGTTATTACCAAAGTTCTCTGATAATTTCCTGACCTGTTCACCGGCACGCCTCTAACCTCTTCTATCAAACTTTTGACTCACATTCATTTATTTATTCAGCAGATTTTCAGTATGCCATTCTGTTCCACTTTTTCAGGTTTTTCAAAATCAAGTGTCAATGGGCTGCCATGGCACAGTGAATTAACACACCACCTATGACACCAACATCCCATATTAGCACTGTTTGAATCTAGACTGCTCTACTTCCAATCCAGCTCCCTGCTAATGACCTGGAAATGTAGCAGAACATGGTCCCTGCCACTCATGTGGGAGACCCAGACGGAGTTTCTGGCTTCTGGCTTCTGCCTGGCCCAGGCCCTGCCTTTGGAAACGTTTGGGGAGTGAACCAGTGATTAGAAGATCTCTCGGCCGGCGCCGTGGCTCAATAGGCTAATCCTCCACCCAGCAGCACCGGCACACTGGGTTCTAGTCCCGGCCGGGGCACCAGATTCTGTCCCGGTTGCCCCTCTTCCAGGCCAGCTCTCTGCTGTGGCCAGGGAATGCAGTGGAAGATGGCCCAAATGCTTGGGCCCTGCACCCCATGGGAGACCAGGAGAAGCACCTGGCTCCTGCCTTCGGATCAGCGCAGAGCGCCGGCTGCAGTGCACCGGCCGTGGCGGCCATTGGAGGGTGAACCAACGGCAAAGGAAGACCTTTCTCTCTGTCTCTCTCTCTCATTGTCCACTCTGCCTGTCAAAAATAAAAATAAAAATAAAAAAAAGAAGATCTCTCTCTCTCTCACTTCCCCTCCCCCTCTGTAGCTATGCCTTTCAAATAAATAAAAAAATCTTTAAAAAATCAAGTATCAAGGGAATGAACTCTGTCCAAGGAACTCATCAACTTCAGGGATCCAAAATTTCAACGATGACAGCAAAACCCAGAAATTTGGAATCACTCCCTACTGAACTTTTTTATCTTTAAAGCCATTTGCTGTTCTTAAAAGCTACAGGGTCTGGTCTACTGGAGAGAGTGAGGGTAATACATATATGGTAAAGCCATCCCAGTTCAAATCTCTTCTCTGCCATTTCTGGGCTATGTGACTACAACAGTTCCCAGATAAGAGCTTATTCCCTAAAGGTGAATGTTTGTGTCTGTGAAATTTTATAACAATATCCTAAGAAAAGAGTTCTGTGAAGACCATTTGATATATCTCATGTAGAACCCAGCACAATTTCTGATACACAGTAGACACTTAGTAAGTAAAATAACTATAATCAAAACAGTTAATTTATTTGTTAACCATATGATTACTCTTTGCCTGTTTATTTTGAAATAATTTAAAACTTAGAGATAAGGTACAAAATAAAAGCCCCCTTATAATCTTCACTATGATTCTTCAAATTATATGTAGTACCCAAATATAAATAATGTTCTTAATCTAATTTTTTCTGAACTGTTTGAATATAAGTGACAGACTATGACCTCCTCACTCCTATATATTTCAGTATGTGTTTCCAAGGAACAATAACATTCTCTTATACAACTGGCATAGAATTATCAAAAGTTAGAAAGAATTATTGGCACAATATTGTAACCAATGGGCCTTTCTCACATTTCGCTAATATCTTTTAGAACGGAAAAAAATATTCCTGGTTACAAAATCCTGTACAGGATCATACACTTTATTTCCTGGTCATGTTTTTTATTCTCTCTTAATCCAGAAAAAATTCTCTGCCTTCCTTTTATTTTTTTTTTAACCTTGACATTTGAAGAACATGGGCCAGTGATTTTGTAGACTGTTCTTTCATGCTTGTTTGTCTGTTGTTTTCCCATGATTAGATTCAGTTTATGTTCCTTTGGCAAAATAACATGAGTGATATTGTGTCCTTTTCATGCATCACATCAGGAGGTATATGAAGTGAGTTTGTCTCATGAATTGAGATGTTAACTTTGATCCCTAGATTAACATGGCAGGGGCTACTGTAGAGTTTTTCATTTTCTTTCTATAAGCAATAAATACCTTGTGAAGATATCCTGCCTGATTGGTCGTTATATATTTTGTCTACTAGTTTTACTTTGCAATTATAATTTTAACCTAAATAATTATTACCGCCCCATGATCTTGGTAACCACTGTTTATTCTCTGTTTCTGTATATTTGAGGAGAAATAAATCAAAGAATGAAAAGTAGCAAATATATACAATGAAAAAATTGAAAGGTCTAGGGTTATGTCACAATGATTTCATTTTATAACACTGTAGGTATTATATTGAAAATTGTTGCTAAATGAGTAGATTAAAGCTGCTCTTGCCATGGGGTGGGAAAAGAGTAACAAATATGATGGATGTGTTAATTTTCCACTCTACTGGCCATTTGAATATACAGATGTTTCTTAAAATATCATGTTTTATACCTTAAATATTCACAATAAAACTTATTTTAAGTTGCTAAAATGCAGGTTGTCAAATGTTGATTTTCTGATTCCTTCTACATTTATTAGAAGGAATTATAAAATGACATTTATTATTACCTGTGAATAAACTAATATTTAATTGATTTATCTAGCAACTAATGTTAAGTGAAACTACTCATTTGGGCATCAGGAAAATGTTTTTATTTGTTAGATACATCTCTTTACAAGCTAGGTTATCATCATCAAGACAGCATGTACTTAAAACATGCTTTTCAAACTGCATTAAAACCTCAGCATAAAGAACATTGACGACAAAAGTGATTGAGTCTCATAGAAATCAGGAACTGGAACCCACCAAGAACAGAATAATCAAATAACATTATCTGAGGTCATCTTGGAAGTAAGAAGGGTGTCCACCAACATGCCTTGCAATGCTATTGTTCTTTCTTCTGAAAGTCATCTTGCTTGTAAAGAAATCTATGGACCTGCCTTTATTGTCAAGCCAAAAAGAAAATTGAAGAAATCAATTTATGTTTTTAATAGTAGATTTACAATTGGCGCAAAAGAAAAGCATTCAGAAAAGAAAACTCCTCTTTAGAAAACATGTGGAGAAATTTCTTCAAAAGTGCTCTCCGACATGATTCAAAGTTTAGATTTTTAAAAAAGTATACAATTTACACTTTTGTTCCTCAAGGCCTTTGTATTTTAGCTTTATTGTATTACTTTCTCCAATTCCAACAATTTCCTGAACAATAAAATAGAGAGCTCAATGAGTAATGAGGAAATTTTGAAAGCTTTGCTATTTTAATAGGAAGTTTATTTACTTCTCTGTTGGTAAGCAGAACAGGAGGCTAGTAAAAGGTTTTAATTACATATTAACAATTGATAAATTAAATTTTCAGGTTTCAAATATGTATGATAAAACAAGTTGCCCTTGTTCAATGCATTTTGCCATCTGTTTAGATTAGAGATGGTTTGGACAAGTAGCTCAAGTAAAGCAACAGGAGTCTAAAGGCCAGGAGATCCTGTGTCCTGATGCAGCTCAACAGTAATTAATTATGTGACCTTGGATGAGTTACATAACTGTTATTCACCCCAATCATTAATCTGTAGAAAAAGAGTTGGAATGTATGATACTTTGATGTTTCCTTTTTAAAGCTTTTTAAGTTAATTATTTATTTATTTGAAAGGCAGAGTGACAGATCTCCTATCTGTGAGTTCACTCATCAAATGCTCACAGTATCTAGAGCAGGGCCAGAACAAAACTAGAATCCAAAAAATCAATTTTCATCTTCCCAATGGGTGCCAGGAGTCCAACTACTAGTGTCATTACCTAAGATATCTCAGGGTGCATTATAGCAGACAGCAGGAAGCTGGATCAGGAGCAAACTAGAGACTCTAATCCAGGCACTCAGATATGGAATGCAGGTGTCTTAACCTCTACTCCAAATGCCTCCCTCCGGCCGGCGCCGTGGCTCACTAGGCTAATCCTCCGCCTAGCGGCGCCGGCACACCAGGTTCTAGTCCCGGTCGGGGTGCCGGATTCTGTCCTGGTTGCCCCTCTTCCAGGCCAGCCCTCTGCTGTGGCCAGGGAGTGCAGTGGAGGATGGCCCAGGTGCTTGGGCCCTGCACCCCAGGGGAGACCAGGAAAAGCACCTGGCTCCTGGCTCCTGCCACCGGATTAGCGCGGTGCGCCGGCCGCAGCGCGCCAGCCATGGCGGCCATTGGAGGGTGAACCAATGGCAAAGGAAGACCTTTCTCTCTGTCTCTCTCTCTCACTGTCCACTCTGCGTATCAAAAAAAAAAAAAAAAAAATGCCTCCCTCTTGAGGTTTCTTTAAGACATAAAATCTTAATGTTACAAAGAAAAACTGTTCCCTAATTATATATCTAAAATTCTGATTATCATTCTACTTAACCCACTATATCCAAATACTATATAACTTCAGTCCAATTCCTTTTCAAAGTTCTATTAACTGCATTAGTCATGATCAAAAATAAAATATCACTAAAATTAAAAATTTACAAATGATAAGATTTGATAGTCTACCTATATTTCCTTCATATTAGTAAACATTCATATTATTCAAGTAAATCTTTGTCTTTTCTTCTTTCCCAAAATGACCTTTTGATTAAATTTGAGTTCCTTGAATATCTACTTTTATACAGGAACTACATGAACATTCAAATCTGCCTAACAATTTTTAGAATATCTGTAAGATGCATTCTGGTGAGCATTTTATCATTATGTAAGCTTGATTAGTATGAAACAACACTCTCATGTTCTGATTTCTCTAGAAAGTTGAGGAAAAAAATGTCCGTACTACTAGATCAAGAAAGCTATCATCTTTGAGCATTTATAAATTCACCAAGATCCTGAGGTCTGCTAACAGAGTCAGCAAAGCTTGTCCACAGTGATAACCCCACCTCCCCATAAGTTTCTCTTGGGGTATATGAATTCTGACCTCTGCATTGGATGTTTCTGCAAGATTCAGGCCAAATACCAAAGCGAGTCAGGTAGAAATGGTTTGAGTAATTTTGGACCTAATTCTTGGAGGTTTACTTCAGAGGAAAAATAGTGTTAGATAAGAGCTGCCAATCACAAAATTCAACCTTTTCCATTTAAATATTTTTCAAATGTGAGAAAGATAAAATCATAAAAGCAAACATCCAAAGTGATGATTCTAGGGCTGAGGATTTTAAAGTGAATGACAGAATGACTCACACTGTAATCATTAAGTTATATCAACTATCCAAGTTTATCTAATAACTTAAACATCTAACACCAGAATTGAGCAGCTCACCTTGGGACACGCAGCCTGAAGAACTATTTCAGCTAAAATGCTCTACTCTACTTTTTTTCCATTTAGAAAAACCACATTTCTAATTTTCAGTAAAATAAATAGTCATCTTCACCCTAGACCAAACTTCTCCTGTCATGAAACTTTCATGACCTAATGATGAGTCTACTTCTTATTCTATACAGGTGTATCCAGGCAATCACAGACACTACTCTGCATCTGGGCCTTTGTCATGCGTGACTGAAGAGTCTAGCAGGATGTTAATAGGGCAAGGCATAGGATGGTGTCAAGATGACCCTCTAAAGTCATCCTGCTGACACAATATGGCTGTCATCTTAGTGCAGCCATATTTATTCCTTCTGTTTTTATTATTATTAGTTTGCCTCTTAGAATACCTTCAGTCTCCTACTTAAAATCTCCCAGGATGCTTTCAATCTCCCATATGATAGTTCCCTTTCTAATTTAAGAAGCACACATTTTCAACATGTGCCAAGTATATGCCCAATGACTCTAACACATTGGAGGGGGGACTGGGAAGAGGGAGAGAGATGATAAATAGATATAGCTAGAGAGAGAGAGAGAGAGAGAGAGAGAGAGAATAGATAATAGATAATAGATATCCTCCTCTTCATTTTGTCTCTATGTTTTGCTCTTTCTCCTAAGTTCTTTGTTTACCCCAAAGAAGTTTAAACTACCTGTTATCACAGCCTAAATCTTAGAGATTGTTGTCCTAAATCTTAATAGTCCGATTTTCTAGGAGATATAAATCATAGAACTCTCTTACCATGATGGAAGTTAATATGACTGAACCTTGGGCTTCAAATTTTTGAAAATCCCTTTTCTTCTGTTTTCACACCTTTTTATCATCACTAATACCAGGATCCAGGACAGGCATTTTCTGCCAGATTTTTTCTATCTCATCTCACAAAATATCACTGACAGTTATAGCTGGTAGAGAACATTACCCACATTTTATACAAAGATGAGAAATCCACATTTTACTTACTGAGGATGAAAGAAGGGTAGTTGTCCAAGGTGTCAGAGCTAATCTATGGTAGAATCTGATCTGCATGACTCTCTTTTTCTACTGTAACAGATTGTTTAACAATGAGAATGCTATCTGCATGCACTCAGTCTATCTGTATATATAATAAAAAATAGACCAGAGACAGCAGAGTCCCAGGATTTCACTTTGTTTGTCAGACTCAGATTTAATCATCTTCCACATGTTGCATTACAGTCAAATAATAACTCTGTAGCGGGGTGAAGGGAAGAAGATGAGTGTATGTATGTATGAAAAAACAGCCCTGAATTCTTGAGATGTCTTTTTAAATTATAACTGATTTAACATTTGTAAGCATTGCCATAGAAGAGGTTTGACGGACTGTAGCTGAATTTATTATGTGCCTACCGCATTAGCTCAGAACACAAGTAACTTTGTGCTTCGATATAGCTCTGGGAATCTCCTTTTGATATGGGGATTGCCATTTGCCCATGCCTGGAAGGAAAGAATGATGGCTGAGGTGGTTGTGGGTAGACAATGACCTCATTAATCATTGTGATGTAGATATGGATTGTTCCTTGCAGTGACTCATTACAGAGTGCATCAAATAATAAACACTGACAGCTAGCTGGTAGTGAATGAAGACTGACAGATGGTCAATAAATTCAGAACTGGCATATTTTTGTAAATTGATTGTAGGTTTGAAGGCTTGCAGTGCTTTTCATCACAACTTTAAATCACCAAAGTTGTCTTCCAGATTAAGCAATTAAAATTTAAATATGAAATGTCCTAATCATTTGAAAATGGGACATTTTCTACTCTTATGCTACTGAATGTTAACCAATTATTTTCAGTAAAAAACATTTTTAGAGTTTATGAAAAAAACATTCAGTGGCTGAACTGCAGATACTTTCCTATGAATGCCATGAAATAACTATACAATTTTTTAAAAAATATATTGCCACATAGCTCATGAACTTTTTTCCTGCAAGCTATCATTATCTCAAATCTAAACATGCAAAGATAAAAAGAAAACAAGTGCAAAGCTCCAATAATGAGTGATGCTTTATAAAATGATTTCACAAGATATTCTACCATGTAAGATATCGTTACCATAGTTGACATCATTCTCCCCTCTCATAACATCCAAAATTACATGAGTCTTATTTTAGTGGTTTTGGAAGATTTACAAAAAGAATGTCATTCTAAAGCCAAGGGCAATATACTCAATTAAAGCAACAAACCTGTCTCCTGCATCTACACCATTCACACTGCCTGCTCCTGGGACTCCCCTATAGTAGTTCGTCCTCCACAGTGCATAAACTATAAAATAAATCTGTTTTCAAGAACGATGACAAACTGTTACTTCAGTTCATTGTATTAGTAGCAAGCTTTATTTAACATCAACATTGTAAATAAATACCTAAAGCATATTTTTGTTTCCTTGGGGTTACTTGCCAGATTTCTTGTCCCTCCAGGCATGCCCTTGCTCCTATCCATTGTGGATTTATGTCCCCAATACATAGAAGCTCAAGTCCTCACCTGAAGGACTTGTGAATTGACCTTATTTGGAAACAATGTTTTGCAAATGTACATGTGTTTAGATTAGGTCATATTCTATGCAGGTCTGCCCTAACCCAATAGGAATCATGTTCCTATAAGAGGAGAAAACATATAAAGACATAGATGCATGAGAGAAGACATCAGGTGATGATAAAGGCACAAATGAAGCGTCTGCAAGGCAAGACACATCAGGGATTGTTGACAAACCTCCAGAATCTGGGAAGTGGCAAGAGAATATTCTCCCCTCCTAAATCCCAAAGGGAGTACAGACCTGCCAAAACTTTGTTTTCTAACTTCTCATCTGCAAAATGAGCGACAATACATTTTTGTTGTTTTAAGCCACTCAGTTATAGTACTTTGCTCCAATAGCCCTGGGAAATGGATGCAATATCCATCCTTTTGTCCAAGAACATGGCCCATTATAGCTGCACCAATGGGCTTTCTCCCACATCTGATTCAGAGTTGCCAAAATAAAGCTCTGGCAGGAAATTAGAGAGCAATGGGAGCATGAGGACAGGTGTTTATTCCTGTGGTTCCCTCCTGTTAGGTAGCTTTGACTTGTTTCTCTCCCAAAAACCATACCTGCAGTCAGCTACTTCCTCTGGGTCTAATAACTGCCTTGTCCCCTTTCTCCTTCTGACCTGTGTGGCTGGTGGCTCGCAAATGTTATCACCTATGTTAAGTATCAATTGCTGCATAGTAAATTACCACCCATAAAAGAAACACAAATCATTATCTCAATGTTCCTAGGGAGCAGGAATCAGGTATGGCATTGCTGTATCTTCTGACTTAGGATCTTGAAGGAAGCAGCAGTAAAGCTACTGGCCAAGGCTGGAGCTTCTACAAAGGCTCAAATGAAAAAGGATCTACACCATGTTCACTTATCCATAGCCTCACATTTTCATGCACTTTTAGGTATGCATAATCAACTGTGGTTTAATATTAGATTAAAAATTCCATAAATAAACAACTCATCACTTTTAAATTGGGTGGCTTTGTGTGTAGTGTAATGAAATCTTGTGTCATCCCTCCCAGAATGTGAATCATCCCTTCACCCAGTGCAACCATGCTGTGTGCACGGTCCCTCCATTAGCCACTTAATAGCTTTCTCAGTTATCAGATTGACTATTGTGATACTGGATGCTTGTGTTCAAACAACCCTATTTTACCTAATAATAGCCTTGAAGTGCAAGAGTAATGATGCTGGAAATTCAGATATGACAAAACATAGCCATAAAATGTTTCTTTTAAGTGAAAGAAGCAAGGGGAAAATCATAAAAAGGAAAGAAAAAAAATCATATGCTAAAGTTGCTAAGATCTATGGGAAGAATGAATTTTCTATCTGTAAAATTATAAGCAAGTAAAAGATATACTGGTGTAACTATTCTATTTCATTGTTAGTTATTATTAGTAATCTCCTATAGTGCCTAATCAACAAATTAAATTTATATATATATATATGCTTAGATATAATTAAATTTTATATAATATATAATATTATACAATATATATTTATATGTTTATATAAATTTATGTTTATTTAAATATATATTTTATATAACATAAATTATATAAATATAAATTTATATATATATAAATTTTACTATATATATATGCTTAGAGGAAAATGTAGCACATATAGGGTTTGGAACTACCCATGATTTTGAGCATCCTTTGGGGATCTTAGAATATACTGCACATGAATAAAATATGCTTCCTAAGTTATTTCCACTTGAATTGTTGGACTGGGGGGCGTAGTTCCTTTCTGGCTGTTGACCCGGGGTTTATCTTCAATTTCTTGCCATGTAGGCCTCCTCAACATGATAATTTACCTCATCAGAGCCAGTAAAAGAAAATGTCTTCTGCAATGCAGATGTCAGAATTTTCTCTAATTCAATCATAAAAGTAGAATGCTTTCAAAGTTAAGATATTCAGTTTAATCAAGGGGAGAAAATTAAGTGAGGAAGTGAATACTATAAGGTCAAGGTCACTGTGGATCATCTTAAAGCCTCCTACCACACCAACTCTAGTTATTTTTTTTAGGAATGCTAATGTTTATTTGTTTAACAAATGAAGAACTTTCCAATATCTACAAGGACCAACTCTGGTTAGAATAATTAAATCCTGCTCACATGTTAGTAAATAATCCCTTCTTTGAATGTGTCATTTGTTTCCTGCCTCAAGATGCTGCCATGATAAAGTAAATCAAATCACTCTTCTTTCTATTCGTTGTGATGAATTATTGTTGACTATGAATAATGTGCTAGTTTCCAAGATTCACCAAAACTAAAGGAATCTATGATTACTGGACATTCTCACCATCTCATTCAGGCCAATATAGTTAAGGCATAGAATAAAAACATGTTCTGAAATAATTCAGATTTATACCTGATTAGATTAAGAAAGAATTAATTCATGAGAGATCATGTAGGAGGATATTAAGAACTTGGATATATTCAACAACCATGTGGCTAGAATAGCTGAAAATGTAGGCATGAAGTTAAACATTAAATCTGACCATTGGGGTGGCTGTTATGGTGAGGGGGTAAGCTGCAGTTTAAGACACCTATATATATGTGTGTGTGTGTATATATATATATATATATATATATATATTAGAGTGCTCGGGATCTAGTCTTGCCTCTACTTCTGATTAACCTTCCTACAGATGCAGTTTGGTTGGAGCAGAATATAACTGGGGTCCCTGACAGCTACATGGAAGATCTGGATCAAATTCTTGGCTTCTGGCTTCAAACTTGCCTAGCCAAGGCTGTTGCAGACATTTGGGGAATGAACCAATGAATGGAAGTTCTCTCTCTCTCTCTCTCTCTCTTTCTCTCCTCTCTCCTCTCTCTCTGTCACTCCACCTTTCAAATAAATAAATCCTTAAAACAAAACCTGGTCATGGAGAGAGGATAGAAATCAGAGCTGAATGATAATGCTAAATGTCATGTCCAAGGGACTAACAAAGTCCACAAATAAGTAGCTGAGTCAGGAAAGTAACTGATTAGAGAACCAATGAAGCCTGGGAATGAGGAGGTTATCATGAAACAGAGAAAGCATTCTACTTGCCTTTGGAGTAAGGCAAGCACAGGAGATTAAAGAATTATACAGGCACATAAGCTCTGTGAAAGAGAGTATATCCATGATTTTCTTTGTAAGAAAACAATTAAAACCTTATCTAATTTTTCTTATTCCTCAAGTAAAGGAATACTACAAGCAGGATTTTAAGGCAATACCAAGCCAGAAGCAGAATTTCTCCGACACAAATATCAATCTACCATATAGAGCAAATGAGTTAATATTTTTAGTTTCCTCATCAATAAATCAGAACAAAAACATGTACATTGCCTATATCACAAGAATGTTGTGAAGATCCAGTAGGCAATAAATGTAAAAGTACTTTGAAAAGCAAAACACATCAAATAAACATTATTAAAAATATTTTTCAAAGCTCAATCATGTGGTATATATTTATGACAGTTATAGGTTACAGTAAAGCATTTCTTAATAGGAATCTCTAAATGTTGTCATTAAAATTTCAAAAGCACAAAATTTTCTTTACTTTGCTCATGATTGAGCCACTTTGGTAACCATTGAACTAAAACATAATATATAAAAGTATATCAACATAATGGCACTACGAATTTTTTTCCAAGATATGATTCAATGATTCTTGTCAGTTCAATATTGTGAAAAAT
This sequence comes from Oryctolagus cuniculus, assembly GCF_051225735.1. NCBI lineage: Eukaryota > Metazoa > Chordata > Mammalia > Lagomorpha > Leporidae > Oryctolagus > Oryctolagus cuniculus. Next base: position 53,878,126 of record NC_142875.1, on the reverse strand, counting down.
GAGGATAATATTTTGTAATATTTCCTGACATAGTTTCCTTCTCAGTAATTAGATACCTCCCTAGGAAATGCCATCTTAGAAGGAGAAAGATATAGGAAATGTTCCTGAAAACAACAAAAGAGATAGGTTTTTCTAGTTGCAGAAGACAGCAGAAGAAAGTCCAGCAAAAAAATGCTATTCACATTTTCTGCCATCCTAGCATGACTGATTGAAAAAGCAGCATGGTAAAGAGGCAGTAAGTAGTTTAGGAGGAACGTAATCTAAGGGACATAGATCCTTAAAAGGGTCCTAATGCCTTTCTGAGATCTCAGCTACACCACCTCTCACTGGCATAAGTGATGTGGTGGATTGTCACAGAGGGAAAGAAGCTTTGAAATTAGTCGTACTGAAACTACCTTCGATGGGTGTGATATTCCCAGTGGAGACATTGGAAGCAGTTCAGTGGTGAGAGTAGCCTGGCTACCATGACCCACTGTGGTAGAGATCATGATGACCTAAAGCCTAAGTCCAGCTAATGGAGAACTTGATTGGAATTCAGAGAATGCATAGCATCCTGGCACCATGGTAGAGGCCAACTCAGGCCAGGAAGGTGTTCTGCTTCTGCTGGAAATGAAGACAGGATGCCCAATATACAGTTGTAACAAGAGACCTGTCATAGACCAGCGAGGAATCAAAGGGGCCACACAAGGGCTCCTGCTTAGATCTGAATGCTCCACCTGCAACTGAGAAGTAGAGCAAGCGTCCCTCTCCGACCTACGTGGCACTAGGAAAGTGGCAGACAAAAGAAGAAACCTCTCTGAATCAGAGTCTTGCTCTGTAGTGCCTCAGCATCTCTCCAAAAGGAGAAGAGCTTAAGTCAGAAGAGACTAAAATACATTTACTTAGTAAGTTTATATTTTATCTAACACCCTGTGGATAGAGGTTATGAGAAAGTTCAAATGAGTTACAGAGAAATTTTTGCACATCTGAGTGTAGTGTATAAATATGCAACCCTACCACATTTCCAAACCTGTTTCCCATATACATTTTAAAAGAAATGTCTCATTTCAGATCCACAAAGAATGTAACTATTCAACAGGAGCAAACATAATTTGCATAAATGCCTGCCTTACTGTGTAATGACAGATTCTGAAATGAATTTATAAGTGTAAAATGTGACAGATATTTAACGGCAGAAGGCAAGTGTCCTTAGGAAATAATGCCTTCCTATTTCGGAAAGGATGTAAACCTAGTAAACCAAAGGGTAATGAAGCTGTGGTTCCTGATTACTTATTTTTCCAGTTCACAAGATTATTTTAGTACAGTTAGACCTTTACAAATTCTTTTTAAATAGAACCTTTGAAACAGAATTGTATGTCCACTTTGTGAAGGAGTGTGAATAATGATATACCTAAGGAACAATGTAGAACTTAATGTAATCTCTTATTTTTACCCTATCCCAAATTTACTGATTGTGAGCATGTAAATATCAGAAAGATTTGAAATACTGAACAGATTTTTAAAAAAAGAAAGCAAAAATTCAACTTATTGAAAATGGGAAAATATGTCTGATTCTTGTATCAGAAAAATTATGAGTAATCTTTTTATTAAGATAATTACAATTCAAAGCATTTTATCTTCAGAAATCCATGAGAAAAATGAGGAGATATTAATTCAATTTCCAGGTAAAGTTTTCTGTTTAAATTCTTAGAAAGTCAAGCTAGAATGTCTATCTTTGCAGACAATACCAATAATTGAACTAACCAAGTACAAAACAATGTTTGCGATTTTTAGTTGATCAGTGAGATCTGTGCATAAGCAACAATAATTGCTTTGATTTTTCTTTTAATAATTTAAATATATTCAACTAAAGTGTCATTGACGGTTATCAGAAAATCTATGTGTTTATTCAACTAAACTAAGACAAAAGATATTTCTACAATAGTAACCACCAGTACTTTCTCTCAAGTGGGTTCACGTTTTCCCCAGGTCCAACAGTAATTACTAGATTTTCAGAAGTGAATTAACAGGAGTGAGTCTTAGATATGACAGGCTAAAAATCACTACACAGGGTGGAAGTTTTCATTTCTAAAATATTCTATATATTTCTATTGCTTATATAGCAAGAGGTGTATTATGGCTTTTTAAATAACCAACAAGTTCCATATTATATACAATACAAATAACCTAATCCGTCTATTATAATCTTGAATGTTTTTGAAGCATACAGGCTACTTTTTGGTGGCTTTGTCTTTGAAATCAGTCACATAATCTGTTCCTTGATTTTTCAGCTTCAAACGTCAGCTATTAAATTAAGATAACATTTCAATGGTCAATAATGTATTTTGGTGGATTTTGTATACTTGAGGGAATTGAAAATAATTTGTAACATAATTTTTTAAACTTTTATTTAATAAATATCAATTTCCAAAGTACAGCTTATGGATTACAGTGGCTTCCCCCCCCCCATAACTTCCCTCCCACATGCAACCCTCCCATCTCCTGCTCCCTCTCCCATTCCATTCACATCAAGATTCATTTTCAATTCTCTTTATATACAGAAGATCAATTTAGTATATACTAAGTAAAGATTTCAACAGTTTGCTCCCACACAGAAACACAAAATGTAAAGTACTCTTTGAGTACTAGTTATAGCATTAATTTACATTGTACAACACATTAAGGCAGAGATCCTACATGGGGAGCAAGTGCACAGTGACTCCTGTTGTTGACTTAACAAATTGACACTCTTGTTTATGGTGTCAGTAATCTCCCTAGGCTCTAGTCATGAGTTGCCAAGGCTATGGAAGCCTTTTGAGTTCACCAACTCTGATCTTATTTAGACAAGATCGTAGTCAAAGTGGAAGTTCTCTCCTCCCTTCAGAGAAAGGTATATTCTTCTTTGATGGTCCATTCTTTCCACTGGGATCTCACTGGCAGAGATCATTCATTTAGTTTTTTGTTTGTTTGTTTGTTTTTGCCAGAGTTTCTTTGCTTTCCATGCCTAAAATACTCTCATGGGCTCTTCAGCCAGATCCAAATGCCTTAAGGGCTGATTCTGAGGCCAGAGTGCTGTTTAGGACATCTGCCATTCTGTGAGTCTGCTGTGTATTCCGCTTCCCATGGTTCTCTCCTTTTTAATTATATCAGTTAGTATTAGCAGACATTAGTCTTGTTTATGTGATCCCTTTGACTCTTAATCCTTTTATTATGAACAACTTAATACTTTATCCCTTTTAGTAGTTTTTTTGTTCTACTTAATACTATTGGTTGAATTCTTTAATTTACACACAATTATTCTTAGGTGTTTAAATTTAACTGAAAAGTGATCCCTGTTAAATATAAGAGTGGGAATAAGAGAGGCAGGAGATATACAATTTGAGACATGCTCAATTGGACTTGCCCCAAATGGTAGAATAGAAACGTGCCAGGGGATTCCAATTCAATCCCATCAAAGTGGCATGTACCACTGCCATCTCACTAGTCAAAGTGATCAGTTTCAGTTCACAATTGATCATAATTTAACATAAATTTTTAAAAATCATTCTTTTTTATTACGTTTGTGACCTTCAAAAATTAAGAGAGCTTGAACTTGCTAGTGCCTTCAGCAACAGGGCAGTCACTTTTGAAATAGGTACCTTTTTGAGTGAATTCAAGAATTAGTGAATAGGTTGATGGAGAGCATGTAGCTATACAGGGTAGAAAATATTGACTGAGGGGCCGGCGCCGCGGCTCACTAGGCTAATCCTCCGCCTAGCGGCGCCGGCACACCGGGTTCTAGTCCCGGTCAGGGCGCTGGATTCTGCCCCGGTTGCCCCTCTTCCAGGCCAGCTCTCTGCTGTGGCCAGGGAGTGCAGTGGAGGATGGCCCAAGTGCTTGTGCCCTGCACCCCATGGGAGACCAGGAGAAGCACCTGGCTCCTGGCTCCTGCCATCGGATCAGCGCGGTGCGCCGGCCGCGGCAGCCATTGGAGGGTGAACCGACGGCAAAGGAAGACCTTTCTCTCTGTCTCTCTCTCTCACTGTCCACTCTGCCTGTCAAAAAAAAAAAAAAAAAGAAAATATTGACTGAAAAATTAATGATCAAAGGCAGGCATTCAGCCTAGCAGTTAAGACAGCTGCATCTCATGTCAATTTACCTGGGTTCAATTCCAAGCTCCAATTCCTTTAACCCAGATTCCTGCTAATGAACACCCTGGGAGTCAGTGGTGATAGCCATAGTAATTGTGTTCCCCTGGTCAGCCATGTGGGAGAAGTGGATTGTATTCCCAACTCGTTGCATTGGCAAGTATTTGATGAGTCAACTAGTGGATAGGAGATCTCTCTTCTCTCTCTCTCTCTCTCTCTCTCTCTCTATATATATATATATATATATATATATCTTCCTATCTCTATCTCTTTCTATGTCTTTCTATATCTCTTTCTGTCTCAAAATTAAACATTTTTTTTTACTTTTTAAAAAAGATGTATTTATTTATTTGAAAGGCAGAGTTATAGAGAAGCCAAGGCAAAGAGGAAGAGAGAGAGAGAGAGAGAGAGAGAGAGAGATATTTTCCCTCTGCTGGTTCACTCCCCAAATGGCCACAAAATGGACGGAGTTGGGCTGATCTGAACCCAGGAGCCAGGTGCTTATTCCAGATCTCCCACATGGACACAGGGGCCCAAGAACTTGGGCCATCTTTTATTGCTTTCCCAGGCCATAGCAGAGAGAAGAATTGGAAGTGGAGCAGCTGAGACTCGAACTGGCACCCATATGGGATGTTGGCACTCCAGGCAGCGGCTTTACCACTATGCCACAATGCTGGCCCCTAAAATACATTTTAAAAAAGCATGCCTTATATATTTATTTTCACATACAGCTATTTCTGGTTTCTGTCTTATATCTCAAGTTATTTCAGTAGTATTCAAATGTATTTAAAATAAATATTCAGTAGCTTCAAAAAATGCTGTGTTCTTGCTACATACTTAAAATATTTTAATTTTTCTGAAAATTCATTTCTGGTACGTTACAGTCATGCCCCAAAATTTATAGTCTCTGAGTAGCAGTAATTTCTGCTTCTGCCACTGACTTACAGCTTGACAATTCTGTTCTTCTTCTTTTTAATATCTTGAAACTTAACACGCTGACTCTTAGCAGAAGGGTAAGTCACAATTTTTTTCTTTTCCACACTCAGCAATCATAAACTAGGCTGATTAAAGAATCAGTATGGATGTGGCTTATCACACATGAGAATGCTAATTAACTAATAAATTTAAATATTGAAAATATTAACCATGTGACCATATACAGAAGAAAAATGAGACCATAGTTGATCATCCCTTTGAAAGTCATATTCATCTATGCAACATTACTAGAAAACATATATCTGGATCATCAGCCCATTATATTTTGTTTAATTCAGAAAAGCTTTTTCTCTACTCCAAAATAGGCGGCTCCTATCATGGTCATTTCCAGTTTCTAGGGTTCGGGATTCCATGAGAGCTCAGGTGTCTTTTAGGGAGTGAGAAAGGAAGGAGAAGAGTAGAGTATAATTTTACTTAAGCATTATCTAGCTGTTCACTTGGCAATTGATATTTTCTATATATACCCATATTTCAAAACTATTACTTTTTTATTCTAATATCACAGCTGAGACATTCAGAGCTATATAAAATCATGGGCAAAATATCTGGACAATAAACCAAGCACAGAAATACAAACATAGCATGTTCTCTTTTATATGCAGAAGTTTTTAAAAAGTCAATCTTAGGCGTCAGTGTTGTGGAATAGTGGGTAAAGCCACTGCCTGTGACTCTGGTATCCCATATGGCTGCCTGTTTGTGTCCCAGCTGCTTCACTTCTGATTCAGCTCCCTGAAAATGGCTTGGGAAAAGCAGTGGGAGGTGGCCCAAGTGTTTGGGCCCCTGCCACCCACATGGGAGACCCAGATGAAGCTCTTTGATCTTGGCTTCAGCCTGGGGTACTGCTGGTCATTGCAGCCATCTGGGGAGTGAACCAGCAGATAGAAAATACCTCTCTCATTCTCTCTCTCTCTCTCTCAGATTCTTTCACGATAAATAAACAAATCTTTAAAAAATAAAAATTCCATCAACTTAAATACTAGCTACAAGAGGCTGCTAAAAGTGGTGAGATAACAGATACTAAAACAGTGTCAAGTAGATGTAATAACTTCTAGTGTTCCACAGCACAGTGAGGTGACTATAGCTCACAGTAACATAAAAAGAATAGGAAGAGGATCTGGTAGGCCTCAAACATAGAGAAATGGTAAGGAAACGTGAAAGCTGTTTGCATGATTGGATCCATTTACAATGTTTACATGTGTTGAAATACCGCACTACATCCCACAAAACTATTCAAGAACTATATGTTAACCAAAATAAATTTTTAAAAAAGAGAAACTTTAAATAAAATTTTAAAAATACTTCTGTGTCAGGAATTCTGTTTGATGCTTTTATTGTTGTCTTAACCACTGAGACACAGAGTTGAAAATGACTGGTTGAAATCATACATTTCTCTGACTTTATGCCCTGAATAAGCTAGTTTTCAAAATTCCATATTCGTTCCACCTATGAAATAAATATGAAAGTAGCAATCACTTTCAAGAGGATGTAGTCTAGCGGGAGGTGTTGGTTGTATAATGGTGAGCATACCTGCCTTCTAAGAGAATGTCGTCTGTATTGTAAGAATTCCCAAGAATATTGGGATCTAATCTCAGAAATTTCTAAGAAAATATCAAGTATATGACCTGCTTACAACTCCACAGTTATATTTTATCTTCTAATGTTTTTCAATAATTTTTAAAATATAAGTTGTGTGTTGGTTATGAGTGTGATCAGAGAACAAAAAAATCATTTAGCTGCACTCTTAGGTTCATTTCTTGGTGTGTATACCACATTTCAATAAAATGTTTAAAAATATTTTTTAAATAGAGGTATGAAACAATGGTTCCCACACTTCAGTAAGCATTTAAACATTTTCCATCCATCACATGGAAACTTGCTAAGCTACAAAACTCTGGGCTGCATCCTTAAAGCTCCTGACTCAGGACTGCCAGGGTGATAACTAAGGACTTGCATTTCTAAGGGACCTCCAGATAACAGGTATGCTGCTGATCCAGGGACCATGTTTTAAGAATTACTGTTCTAAAGGATACTTTTGTTCTGCAAACTCACATAAAAATGGTAATCATCAAATATATAAAAGTAGCTATAGAATAAGATAACTTACTTTTGTATCTCTTTTTATTTCAGTATCAATGTTTGAAACTTTCCTAAAAAGTGTTTTGGAACATAGCAAAATGTCATACAGCCTGGATTGCTTAGATGAATTATATGCTTAGCAAGGGAGATGTCTAGCAAGATCTAACATTAGATCATTGTACCATAAACTGTATTTTCTCCAGCATGCCCTAGATAGTACCCCAGCTAACTCAATAAAAACAAAATTAACACTGTTACATTACCAGACAATCACATTCCCATTAGCATCAGCCTCAGTGAAAGGTATTCCCATGTTGGAAGTTAGCCAGACTCCTTCAGACAATCTCAACTTACAACACAATGCAATTTGGAAATGGCCATATGGCAATAAATATGGCCACAAAATATCTTACAAGCCCTTGCTCAGCTTTCTTGTGTGACAGATAAAACTGAACATCTAGAGATTACCTTAACGGTAGCCACTGTGTATTTATAAGTGAAGTATATCAGCATAACCTTTGGTCCTATGGCCACAGAAAAACAAACATTATTTCTGAAATTAAATAAACATTTTATCACTTAAATCACTTACATGACACAGATCCCTGCTGTGTGCAAGATCTAAGTGGTAGGGGAAAGAGAAAGTATTGCAAGCAATGTTTCTCATAGTATATAACTGGTCACATTTTATTTCATGAAAGAGATTGCTTACACCATTTTCTTGTATTTGGTGCAATGAAAGAACTAACATTGACAACATTCAAGCAGGAATACTTAAGGCCTGGTAGAATCTGCAGTGAGATCTCTTTCTATTTTTTTTTTCCACTGCCGTGTACATCGGTTAGAAGACTGTAGTGGACTTCTCGTAATAAGAACTAGCTTTTCTATTCTCTTGCCTTTTTGCATTATCCTTCAAGTACAGCCACCTGCTCAGACAATCAACATGACTTTCTATGACTTCTCAGTAAATGAAGCTCACTCCACTAACCCAAGGGTACTGTCAATCTAAAATATCGATATGAAAGCCTGAATTGCACATTTTATGATCAGCCAACTGTACTTAAGCAGTAGCCATATTTAGAAGAGAGCCATTTTCTCATCTTTTAAAATCATATTCTACAGTGCCCTCTCTCACCAGTATTAGAAAACCTATCATTTTGCATATTAAATGCAGTATTACTGAAAATGCAGCAGAATGAATAGGCAACTCTTTTTTTCTATGCAGTAGAATTTCAGAGCGGTTATTTGGTTAGACAAAATCTCCAAAAACAGAATAAGGATTTTAAAGCATCCTCCTGGAAACGAGCCTAAAGAATATGAAATGAGCAAGGACCTGCCCTATGCCACTTGCCCTATGCTAATTCTAATTCTCTGCTAATATTTCTCTTTATTAAGACACTTTACTGATAAGTTTGCAGCAGATATTGCCGATTTTGTTGGGGTAAAGATAGGGAAATTTTATTCAACTTATTTCACCCTTTTGTAAAAGGCATAGAATATTATACTACACAATCTTGCTTCTGTCATTTACCTACCATTTGTGAACATGAGAAATTGTCAGATAGGTCCCTTAAGACAGAACATTTTGATCCAATAAGATTGGTGGGGCATTAAGTCAGATACTGGTATTTTAATTTGTGTTTTCCCTTTTACCTAGTGAAATTTAAAAATATTCATCCTAACACAGTAAATGAGGCTTTAACAGAAGCTAATTCATTAGCAAAATGAATCAAAGTATGGCTAATATTGTGTTTTCTATCATCTTAAATGTGAAATTGTTGTGTTCTGACCAATTCAGTTGAAAACACCAACTCAAAAGTACCAGAGGCCATGCTACTGCTTGCACTGTAACTCAGATGTTAATTTCTTGCCTGCAACAATACTGACTTTAGAAAGTTTCCCTCTAGCCTCTCTCTCACAGAAGAAGAGAGAATTTTTTTTTTTTTTTTTTGGACAGGTAGAGTTATAGACAGAGAGAGAGACAGAGAAAGGTCTTCCTTCCGTTGGTTCACTCCCCAAATGGCCGCCACGGCCAGCGCTGTGCCTATCCCAAGCTAGGAGCCAGATGCTTCCTCCTGGTCTCCCATGTGGGTGCAGAGGCTCAAGCACCTGGGCCATCCTCCACTGCACTCCCCGGGCCACAGCAGAGAGCTGGACTGGAAGAGGAGCAACTGGGACTAGAACTGGCGACCATATGGGATGCCGGCACCACAGGCAGAGGATTAGCCAAGCAAGCCATGGCGCTGGACCCGAACGAATTTTTTAACAATGTCATGAATATATAATACATATATGAGTTACTAGATAAAATCAACTATGTGTGGTCACAGTGCAGTTCTGATGCAATGAAATGAACACCAAAGTGAGGTCAGAAAACTGAGGATCTATTCCTGGCTGTTTATGGAAACTCGTAGTTTCTCTAAACTTCAGTGCCCAGCATAAAGGGGAAAAATTGAGTTTAACAGTATCTCCTGGGACTGGCACTGTGGCACAGAGGGTTAAAACCCTGCCTGGCAGCAGCAGCATCCTATACAACCGCAAGTTCAAGTCCTGGCTGCTCCATTTCTGATCCAGCTAGCTCCCTGCTAATGTGCCTGGGAAAGCAGTGGGGGATGGCCCAAGTCCTTGGGCCCTTGCACCCATGTGAGAGATCCAGAAGAATCTCCTGGCTCCTGGCTTCGGATTGGCAAAGCTCCAGCCATTGCAGCCATTTGGGGAGTGAAGGAACAGGTAGAAGCATCTCTCTCCCTCTCTCTATCTCTCTCTTTCTGTGTGTCTCTGTCTCCACCTCTCTCTGTAACTCTATCAAATAAATAAATAAAATAAATCCTTAAAAAAATTTAAAGTCCATAGCATTTAAAAACAAAAACCTCCTTCATAACACTGATATGGGCATCAAAAACATCCTGCATGTTAACATACTTTTGAAATATAAAAATCAGTATATAAACTACATTTTCCGCCCTCCTCCCTCATTTTCCCCTGTTGCCACTGAAGAACTCTTTTACAGACAATCTTGATATTCAATTCTGTGCTTCCATTTCTCGTTTAAAATTCTACCCCTCTCCATACGAACTGCCTACCTCCTACACATCTTACTCTGCAGTCATTATCAGGCTTCTCAAACTTCATGTGGCAACATCAGAAGCTACTCCCTTTCCCTCTTAAAGTCTGTCAATCTTGTTACACTCCCTATCTTGGTGACTAGAACCCTCCATTAATTTTTAATTCTCCCTTTACTCCATTATCTATATACAAATGGTCTCCAGCTTTGCTAATTCCATGTCATTAATAATACCAGGTTCTATAGTTCTGCCTCAACAATAACTGGCACTGTTGAGGTTCAAGTTGTCATTTTTCTCCCCTGAATTGGGGGAAAGTCTTCTACTCCCTATTCCACCTTATCCCTGATGATGCTGCCAAATTTCTCTCATTAATAGCACATCTGTGTAGGTTACCCCTTGTTTAAATCCTCCATTAACTGGCCATCTCCTTGAAGGTAAATTAGGAATTCCCCAATGCATATTTTTCCAGATTTAGCTTCCTCCAAGAGCTACTTCTAGCTCCTCACCACTCATAAACTAATTTCCACCCAAGTTGTAACAGTGAAGTTCTTCAAGCATAGTTGCACTAAGCCTTTCCTTTTCATTGGCCTCTCCACACTTTAAGCATAATCAGTATTTCATTTTGTGCCTCTCAGTCTTGAAGAAACAGTAGGTAACTGTTCCTCCAAGAAGCATTTCCTCGGACTGACATCATGACCTGCCTTCCATGCTTCCAGCTCACTCTCCCCTTCCCTTAGTCATAACACAGTCACAGTGTTATAATTAATGTTTCATTTGCTTTCTCTATGAATTAAAATGTATTAATTTTTACTTTAATATCTAATTTTCTAACATCAATATATTGCCTAGAACACTGTTAATATTCAATAAGAGATGGCTGAATAAGTATGTTTTTCCTAGTCTTTTGTCATTTGATTTTTGGTAAAAAGTCACAAAATATTTTAAACCACTAAGTTAGTGATGCCTCTCTACAAGCAGAAATGCTACCCATTTGCCTGTATACATCCCCCAAGTTTTACTAACGAAATTGCATACATAAATGTTGTTACAGATTCCAATCTGAGAGAACTGTGTTGAGCTCTTATCTAATCCTATAATGATTCAAGCCATAGGAACACTATTGGATTTCCAGAATCCTGAAATGAAGATTACCAACAACTTCACCACATTTGAAGCTCTCCTAAATGTTGAAAGGGTCTTTCTTGGAAAAACGTGAGTAGATGAACTATAACTAGGTCTGATATTGGAGATTTCTTTGATACTTAAGAACATTTGTCTTCTACCAATTACTATTTTTTGTTTTGCTTTGGTTGATGTTGTAAATGGTGACCATCTCTAATTCATTGTTTAGGAAAATAAAGAAGCTACAATAATTCCCTTATTGCATAGAATGATACTCAAAGAAATAAAGAAAAGGAAGTACAATAATATAAGAAAATTTCCTGCAATGTACACAAACATAGCAACAAGACAGAAATGGTAAACAAAGCATAATAAGATGGGTCATAAATTTTGGTGTGATTGGCATAAGCAAATATGATTGGCCTAAGCCAAGTTGAGGTTAGGGTTCAAATTTCCTGATTGTCTTCTATAACTATTTTCTTTGTGTTTCTCTCTACTTTTTAATCCTGTGACTACACCCATATCGCATTAACTATACTCTCCTATACAAGTCTTTCTCTTCCACTGAAAAGTAAATATATTTTCATAATGAGCCATGTAATTCATTTTATCCTTTTTAAAGATTCTAGAAAAGAAAGGAATCGCTTTACTTCTCACTTCAGAAAAATAGGAGTGCTTTAAGTAACAATTCATTTCCATAAGTCCAAAGTTTTGTGTTCATAGACAAAGCTAAACTCAAGAATAACTTTTGTTTTGTAGTATAAGAAGGATAAGAGAGAAGGGGCCGGTGCTGTGGCGCACTAGGTTAATCATCTGCATGCAGCGCCGGCATCCCAAATGGGCGCCGGTTCTAGTCCCGGTTGCTCCTCTTCCAGTCCAGCTCTCTGCTGTGGCCCAGGAAGGCAGTGGAGGATGGCCCAAGTGCTTGGGCCCCAGCACCCTCATGGGAGACCAGGAGGAAGCACCTGGCTCCTGGCTTTGGATCAGCACAGCACCCACCATGGCGGCCACTTGGGGAGTGAACCAACGGAAGGACTACCTTTCTCTCTGTCTCTCTCATTGTCTATAACTCTACCTGTCAAAAAAAAGTTTAAAAAATTAAAAAATTAAAAAAATTAAAAAAGATAAGATATAATATGCTAATATTTTAAATATTTTATAATTTTCTTTTGTGAAAGTTCAATGGACTGGGTTTTGGCAAAAACTCCCTCCAGATTCTAAAGCATTCTTGTCATTAAATGTTTTATTAAATTTTCTGCCAATTAAGCTATAGTAAACTTCTCTGTAGAAAATTCATGTGCTAAAATAATCATCTGAATGATGTTTTTGATGAATCATCAAAGTGCAAAAAGAGATAGGTTGTTATTTCTACTATTTCTATTTCAAGATCATGAGGGAAGTCAGAATCCTTAGTCACCAACTTCCTAGCTACAGGTGAGAGATTCTCCCACATCCTCTGAAAAACAAATTTACTAGAATTGACATAATTGAGAAAGAAGTCAAACTGCACACAGGTATGCAATTTTCCTATAACAATTTGTGTATCTGTCCATTATGAATGAAAGTGAAGTAGCAAAAATACAAAATAAACCCAACTATAGACATTTAATCCCTTTGTTTTCACATTGGCAATTATTTATATATAAATTAATTTTATATCTTCATATGTTCAGATACCTGTGTTCATATACAAAACATATTAACTGAAATTTCAAATCACTGTATTTGATAACGTGACTTTCTGCTGTGATACCTATGAAGGAACTTCAAAAATGAAATTAAGAGATGTGTATGTTGGTGGAAAAAATTAAACCCCATGCATAATTTTTCATAATACACATTTTTCATGAACTTTTCAAAGTACCCTCATTTTCTCGAAGCTTTTGTTTTCTAAGGCTAAAATAACAATATGACCTCACAGAGACTTGTGACGTATCTCCTTGACAGCAGGTGTGAAGGTCCTATCTTTCAGGAAAGGGAAGAAAAATCTAATAGCTCAGATGCTAACTCTAGTCCTAAATCCATTTATAGCTGCTAGGTGACTTGTGGAGAGAGAGAGGGAAAAAAATGTGACATACAATGTAAACAGATGTTCTGGCTTTAATGACACTGGTTTTTTAATCCCCAAATACAAGCATACTCTTTGGACTAGAGTAAAGGGCATGACATTACACAGAAATCTAAATCTCTCATAAAATAGTAATTTACTAGAGATTAATTAAAATACAACAGAAATAAAACCCTTTGAATTTACTTATTTAAAGACTAGCCCTGATCTAAAATCAGTATTTTCTTTTTTCTGAAAGAAAAGAAGTCTAACCAAATATATCAGGAGTTAATCTAATCCTTTGTTGTTGATTAAAAACAATAATTTCTTTTGAATAATGATAAATAAATATCAATGGTCTTCCTTCTCTGTTATTGATGAATTCACACATTTGGTATATTTTGAAAATTTCTACAAAAGATCCGTAAGTATTTACATATTGATATTGTACAACAGATTAACAAAAACTTTCAAGGGAAAATGGAATTAAAAGATCAGTTTTTGGTGCATAAAAATGAAATCTATGCATAGCTTTGCATAATATGCATTTCTCATAAACTTTCCAAAGACCCCTATATCTTCTCTGAGAGACATATCTTGTTCACCACACCTGAAAGAGTTAACACATCATCATCCTCTCTTATCTCACTCTTATTTATTTTACTTTTTTATGATTATTTTAAATTTTGTTTCCATTTGTACTTGCTTATACCCATCTCTTATGCCCCAAAAATGTTCACTACAGATGTAAGAATGTGTCCTGCCTGATTTTTAATTAAGTTCTCTGTTCCCAGGACCCTACAGTGTCCTTGGCATTATAGGAATGTAATGAGCAACTTAAATCTCCATTTAAATCTCCCTTCACACACTTGCTTGTAACTTAAAATAAGTCTTTTGCACTCACAATTTTAAGCATGAAATCAGATGTTTTCAATGTCCTAAACTTCACGCAGAGGGACAAGCCCAGGTCCTTTGTTCATTACATTCTTGGTTTTTTCCTTTTACGAAGTTTCCTCTGCGGAGATGGAATGAAGTTTACTGGTTGTAAAAACAGAACAAGCTCTCTTGTGGCAGCTGACTGCTGGGATGCCCACTGCTGGAAGAGTCTGTTCTGTCATGCTGGGGAATGAGGTTCCATGAACTAACTCTACAATCAACAAAGAGAAGTGGGTATGGCCACTAACCCCAGACTGCAGTTGGATGACTGTTTCAAGCCTCCCCATCTTTAGAATCTAAGAGAGATGTATGAAGGATGAGCGCAAGCACAGTTGAGGAAAGTGGCATGGTAGCTTTTCCCTAAACTACGATTGCCTGTTACTTTTGGCAGAGAGAAAATGAAAAAGAGCCAGACTGTGCCTGACTATAGCTTTTGTACTTCTGCCCAGATATTAGGAAAAATGATGGGATTAAAATAAGAATGCCAGTGATAACAAAAAGGAAAACTTCCCAATAGTTTTCCTGGCCCCGAGGATGAACTGCTAGAAGCACTAACCTCCTTGCCTGTCTCAATGAGGTCAACAACTGACTGTCACTCCTACAGTTATGATTAATGATGCTCTCCTTGGTGACTATTTCCAGCCACAGTCTCTGGAGTGAAGCAAGACTCAATTGCCTCGTGGTGTGTCGTGTTGTCGCTCTGGCGAAAGATCTATTTGTTATAGCTACAGGCTTAGCTTTCAACAAGGCATCCTCTCGATTCTTTGCTGTGACATCCTATCATGAGAGAACAGAGAGCCCCATACAAAGAATGACTGCTAAGAAGGATAAAACATTAAATTAATTTTAAAAAAGCTTTTGTACTGAACAGCAAAATGCAGCATAATGAATAATTAAACAATTAATAATGTAATCCTCTTAAAAGCACAGAACCACTATGTGAGAAGATTAAGTGTTTAACAGTTTCCAGTGTAATGCAAATGGTAAAGGATGAGCCTATTTTTCCCACCTTTTAGGGTAATGGAATTGAAAGCACATTTCTGGATTTTAATTAAATACTATTAAATTTTCAGTAATAAGCCAGGAACAACAGTACTGCAATATGGAAGGATTATTAAATACAAAGGTAAATACACAATAGCAAGGCACTAACATCTTCTGGTCTGTATTTATAAAAAGAGGTTACTTGAAAGAGTGCATTCAACTTCTAAGCTACTGTGATACACATCACTAAGCCTCAAATTAAATGTTAATCTGTGTAATGACTCTAAGATTGGGATTTAGATTAATGTATTTCAGTGACAGTCCAATCATAAGAAAAGAACTGGAGAAACAATGTATAATATTTACAGAGCTATAAAACAAAAGAATTTGTGCATCCCAATTCTATTACATTCGCAGGCTTGCAATTAATACTCTACATTACACAGCACCTGTGCTCCTATGATTAGATTTTCACTAGTTCACAGATAGGGGCTGTCTTTGCTCAGTTTCCCTAGAAGTAGAAGGTGATAGGTTCAGGTGAACATAAGAAGTGAAACATGAGAGAATACTTGACCTTCTTCTATGAGAAACTGAGTCAGGGAGGAAGATGCCAAACCTGAGTGAGACTTCAAATGAAAACCAGCTCAATCTGATTACACTGAGCTTTGGAGCATCAAAGACACCACAGAGTCTGTTCTGCTACCTTGGTAAATGAACCTAGCAGTCTAAAGTCATCCTCCGGGCAAGGGGGAGAACAGAGCATGGAGACACAGCACTGAGCAGTAAGAGGACTCCAAGGGGTGCAAGCAGAGAATCAACAACGACTCTACATATTTGTAGCAAAGAAAAATGTTTGCTTGTCCTCTCCATGAACTAGCTTAACTTTGTACCTAACCATGTTTTATAAGTTGTAAAATGCTGGTTAGGTCAACTTTGATCCCTACATTCTGCTTGCCTCTGCTTACTAAGGCAAATTCCTATACGAAAACTTCTTCCTAAGAGCAATTTAGACTTCAAGCAGAAGGGATTGTCTAGACGAGGAGTATTTTGCCTGACACTGTAGAACTTGGCCTCAACTAATTTTATGTCTATCCTGTTCTGAGAATTGAGATGTATGACTGAAATCAACGCCACCCACAATTCCTGTAACTTTTACCCTTTGTTTAGGATTCCAATGTATTGCTTAGATCTCAGTCCTACCAAGGAGTTCTATTACACTCCTGTTCTTCCTCCTCAGAATTCTGACCCTCAACTTCACACTTTCGACCATCCCACTTCTCATTTTGTCATTTTCATGAAATCCCAGGGGATGTGATTTACCTCTAAGTTGTTGAGAACTCCTCATCTGTAATTGTTGCTGCTTTCCATACTTTCCTCTCAGTAATCAATTACGCATTCCAGAATCACCTTCTTTCTGTTTCTGTAGGTGGAACTACAGGCTGGCCTCTTGCAGATGCCAGATTCTGATGGGTATCTCATTGGGTAGCAATTACCCGGCCATATGTAGCTATAATGCCAGTGATGAGTCTTAAGAAATTCAATTTTTAAAATAAGAATAAGTTGTCCAAATCATTCAGCAAGCAATTGCAGAGGTGACTCAAATAAAAAAAAAAATCACAAATCCCTCTAATAAAAAAGGTTACCTTGGAAGCCAAGAACAAGGTTTGCTCTACAAATTTTAACTCTAGGGAATAATTCTTTGGACTATACAATACTTAGGAAAAAATTGATCTTAAAAGGAAGAGAAATATTAATGATAGGCACATTTTAATCATAGAACATAAAAATAACTGAAGTTTCTTAATCTTGTAAATGTGGACATAAGAAAAAACTAGAATCAGCTGAAAGGTTGTAAACAAATCATGGTTGGTTTAAAAGAGTTTTTAAGAAGCATAGTTAAGTTTGTTGGTATTACTAAGTTTAATAGTAATAAAAAAGAAATATTTAACTATAAATGCAAATACATTTTAATTTATAAAATACAGTTTTGGAATTACTTGGAAATTATTTTTTAATTTATTTTTAAAAGTTTATCTTGGGGCTGATGTCATGGCAGAGTGGGTTAAGCCACCTCCTGCAGCGCCAGTATTTCATATGGGCTGAACTAGTGTTCAACTCCCAGCTGCTCTACTTCCCATCTAGCTCCCTGTTAATGTGCCTAGGAAAGCAGATGGAGGAACTCTCTTTCTCTCCCTTTGTCTCTGTAACTCTGCCTTTCAAATAAATAAATCAATAAAAAATTTATCCTAAAGGAGTGCCCATAGATCTTATATTTCCTTTCTCCATCATATGTTAGAGAAAGGTTGCTGCATATCATCAATACAGAATCCAAGGCCACTAAGTTCAGGCAAAATTTGAGTTTTAGCAAGTGTTGGAGATCCAGAAAATGGTGGATACAATGAATAAATATAATCTTTGAGGCAAAGAAGAATCAGAAGCACAGCCAGTTGCTAGAGAAGATCAATGTGATGGGGAATTCTTGAGTCTGTTGGCTAAATCAACAACAAGCCTAGTGGGAACCATGAAGCGGGCAGAGGTGGAGGTCTTACACAGCTGACTCAGCAACTTTACAGCAGGAATTTCTCTTTAAGGCTCATTCTCTTCTAGGGTACATGCATTGGGTTTGAAGCTTCAGCTCTCTGATACCTGTCTGTGTAGTGCAGTAGAATATTCTTGAACTTCAAATCAAAAAAGATCTACATCCTACTTCAGTTCTGATATTCATTAGCTCTGTGAAACTAGAAAGTATTTGCATTATTTAGATTATTATGGGAAATACAATATTTGTTCTTAAAAATATTGTGAGGGGGCAGGTGTGTGGTATAGTGGTTAAGTCCCCACATGGGACACCTGCACCTGATGTAGGAGTGCCTGATTCAAATCTCAACTCCTCTGCTTCTGAGTCAGCTTTATACTAATGTACCTACGGAAGATATCCGGTGATTGCCCAAGTACTTGGGTCCCTGCCATCCACATGATATGCATGGATTTCCAGGCTCTCAGATTTGGCATGTTCCAGCCCAAGCTGTTGCAGTTATTTGGAAAGTGAACCAGCTTATGGAAGATCGCTCTCCATCTATCTCTGTGTCTGTGTGTGTATCTGCCTCTCACACAAAATGAAAATGATTTTAAAAAATTTTAAAAAATAAGGGTTAAATAAAATAATGATGACCAGCTTCATTTTATTTTGTAGACTCCCCACGAGGTCCCACAATGTTGGGTGAAATATAATTCATGCCCAGTGAAGAGAAAAGAATAGAAGCAGGAAGTAGAATCCAAGTTAATCATGACAGTCAATACTGAGCACATACTTGACTACATATGTGCATATTTATAAAAGACACTGAGGACATACTCTGTACCAGATTCTGTACTGTGTATTTTCCATTTCATTAGATCTTTGCAATTTCTTAATTAAGTTTTATTTGTTTGTTTATTTATTTGAAAAGTAGGGATTGAAAAAAAAGAGAGAGACGGATAGATCATAACTCACTGATTTACTCCCTAAATGGCTGCAATTGCCAGGGCTAGGCCAGGCTGAAACCAGGAACCAGGAACTCCAACCAGATCTCCCACATAGTGGCAGGAACCCAAGTACTTGCACTATCATATCTTGCCTCCAAGTGCATAAACAGGAAGCTGGATTGAAGCAGAAGTGGGGATTGATCCCAGGCACTCTGACATGAGATGCGGGCAGCCCATTGTACTACATTGTCCACCCTTGGCCTTTACAACTTATGAAAAGTAAGCATTAACATGATCATTTTATGGATAAGAACATTGAAATTCACAGATATGAAATAACTTTTCCAAATTACATAGCCAAGAAATGGTATTAAAAAGTTTGTTTGGCTCTACTTTCTATACCCAGATCACATTTGTGTTTCATTTTGATCCATATCTGGACATGTGAGTACAGCTGAAATGATGTGGGATTTTCATATGGTCAAAATACTAAGGGGATTATGCTCCCAGTAGCCCAAAGATTCATCCTGGAATTTTAATTTCTGAAGCATAAATCCCTTCAAATTTAACTAGGTGATGATTTATAATGAACTTAACAGTGGGATCAGGGTTGTGGTGCAGCTAGTGAAGCCATCACTTGAGGCACTAGGATCCCATATCTGAGTGCTAACTCTAGCTCCAGCTGCTCTGCTTCCTATTCATCTCCCTGCTATTGAACCTGGGAAAGCGACAGAAGATGATCAAAACACTTGGACCCCTGCCACCCACATGGGATTCTTGGATGGAGTTTCTGGCTCCTGCCTTTGGCCTGGCCCAGCCCCAGCAATTGAAGCATTTGGGGCGTGAACCAGCAGATAGAAGACATCTGTCTTCCTCTCTCTGTCTTCCTTTCTCTCTCTCTCTGTCAAATAAAATAAAAATATTTTTAAAACACAATAGAGAACAATTGTGTGGGGATAATATGGGAGAAAACTACTTTGAATATCATGTGTGTGTATGCTTATGGTGAGTACATAGGAGGCATTCTACAATTTCTCTGGATTTAGAAGATTCATTTATTAAAGTATGGGGACTCTATTCCCAGAGAAAGAGAAGTACTATAAAGGAAAACATTGGAGGATGCATTCTCAATTTACTTTTATTTCCCTAAGGAAATGTAAATCCAATTTCTAATGACAATCAATGGAGAAATCTGACTTGCTTTTAAGGAACTATTTTTTCAACCAACTTTGCTGGCATTCATCTGCACACTATTGAAACAAGAAAGTTCAATTCTCAACATTTAACTATCCTATGTTGACATTTGAAACCACTTTAAAGGAAAAGGGTATCATATTTGAATATGAAGAGAACTGGAATAAGTGTCAATGGACTAAGACCTCAACACCTCTTTTCTTATGAAAAATGATTATTATTTATATTCACTCTTTAAAGAACAAGTGATAGATGATGAGGTACAAAACGAAATCTATACATCAGATCCCATCAAGATCTTCAAAGTCATTCTAAGTAAATCACATTTGAATCAGGTAAGAAGTAGAACTAAAATATCTATTATTACATCTGAATTAGACAGATTTCCCAAAGTTCAACCAAAGCCAGAAAACAAAGAAATAATATCAATCAAGGATCTGAATATTTTTTGCCAGGTAGAGCTGCTTAAGTTTTCCCCTGAGAAAATATTGTTGAGAATAAACTAACACTTTGAGGAAGGTAGCATAAATAACAAATGTACTCAAATAACACTGTCCAGTAGGAACTCTGGTCTGTATACACCCATGCTCATGGTGTGGGACCTCGGGAGTCAAACCCTGCAACAGACTGCCCTGCAGCCTTGGCCGTGCAGTCATCAGCAGGGCAGAGAACTACAGAGAAACAGCTCAGGGTGGAAAGCTCATTATTACTCTCCATCCAGCAGCTACGTGCTTTGTAAATGTCCACACAAAACTCACTCCATAGCTGTTGAACTCCCTTCTAAATGACAATATAGATACCTCAAATTCAGCTAAATCTCATTTTGTGCTCATTTCACTTTGAGGCAGCATCTTTTTGCCTTCCATGCAGTATTTTTCTCAAACAATCATCAAACTGGCAGGCTCTGACTAGCTTGTCAGAAAGGAAAAGGAATTTATGCTTCATAGGAAATTAATCTAATAAGCAGAACATTTATAAGAGACCAAGTCAGACTTGTTTACAAATACCTGAAGAGGAGAAATTTTAATCTCATTATAATATGACCTTCCAAGTCCTAGGACACAATGGTTTAATCCCCATTGTTAACTCATTGTGTTTAAAGTTTACTGTGCCTTATGATTTTCAGAGGAATAAAAGGAAGCTGAAAATCACCTTATTCTAATAAAAGAGGAAGCAGGCGGTAAACCAATAATAACCTTTAATACTGTGATGAAAATAGCCTTGCATAAAACAAAGATAAACAACATTGCAATCTAATTTTCCTCTGCATAAAATGTAAACTAGAACTCCATATGCAATAAAATATTAGTATCTTTACTGCCAGCATAATCTTAACTAATCATTTCTTACCTTACTTCTGTAGTTACAGTAAGTCATCTGCATGAAATTTGACTGAGTAAGGTTAGCCAGTGACTGAAACCAGTGTGGTTTTCCTTCTTTTCCATTTCCTAAAGTCTTTTTTCATTAACGTTCTCATACATTTCTAAGCTGGTCCCAAACAGGATCAGCCTCTACTCTTCCGAAATGTCACCAGCCCAAAATAGTTTCTTCTTAACAATCCCCTTCTTTGTAATACATAAACACATTCTTCAGGGGCACTGTAATTATCCAAAATGAGCTTTAGTGCTGCAAATTACTTCAGCACCCCTTTGATTTATCTGTAGTAAACACACTTTATAATATCTATATCCCCACTAAAACTGATACTAATAATGAATCGAGAGCACGTAACCATTTATATGATACAACACGGACAGATACCGGATGTCCAGATCATAGTTACATTACCTGCTCTTTCTATGGTGTTGGGAAAACCAAGCCTTGGCATTTTGCCACATCGAGGAAAATACCTTTGAAAATGGCTCAGCACATTGCACTTCATGTTTCCAATCATTCCCCTTAAAAAGATGGCATTTGTCCGTTCTTATGAGGTCTGGGTTATTGCGTTTTCACATTATGCATCATTACTCCGAGTAGGTGTCTTATCAGCAGCTCCAGTTGGTGTGGAGAAGATTGGAATTAAGCACTGGAAGCTTTTTATTTATTTTACACGCTTTATTCCTACAAGATTTTCTGCATATAAGCTTCTTTGTTCGACTGAGAATTGGATACATTGCCAAGGCATTGTAAAATTTACATCTTGCTTTTTCTCCTGTATTCTTTCCAAAATTGGATTGAAAACAAAGTACAGTTTTTAATTAAACCTCTGACCGATAACAGACTTTTTTTTCCCTGAGCATTGGCATTTCTGATCAGCAGTGAGCATTGAGGAAAGCCTAATAGGAGATGTTCACTATTTAACCACAGTCAGCCTTCAAGCAGTTTATGTCAGCTAAAATCTGGAGTTCTCCTGACAATATTCATTTAAAGATAATCATCACCAACATTGATCTTACTATGATGAACAAGAGCTTCAGCAAATCTGAAGGAAAATTGGCCTTTTCCTTTTAATATCATGTAATCCACAATGATGCTTCTGCTAATTTTAATGGAGAAGCTTTGAAATAACTGTTACTTTTTTTGAGGAAATTACAGAATACACTTTAGGTTACTTTTTGCTACTTAGTTCAGACAATTGTGGCCTATTTTATACTGAAGTGAAGTCCAGAAGTCCTCTGGTTTTGGCTTCGAAACGGCTTAATGACTTAAATACCCTGAGTAATGCTAATAGCCTGATTATCTGATACAGGTTTAAGAAATGCACAGATCACAGTAAATCCAGTTATATGATTTAAGGCTAAGCTAAGTCAAGAAATCAATGACCTGTCTTCCCATCTGTAAACTGAAATTAGCAAACATGCCTATAATATGGCAACAACCTTCACTTTCTGAAATGCTCAGATCCTTTCATTTCTATAACACCATGAATTTCTGCTGTCTGCCTGGGCTGTCTGCCTCCTACACCCAACATTTAGTTATGGAAATTTGTCAGCACTCAGTCTTAGCGATTTGTATTCTCACGCCATGCTTTCCCCTGAGGTGATCTCATCCACTTTCACACCTTTAAAACCACCTTGTGTCAATGACACCTGAACTATTATGTTCAGCCCAGGGCTTCTCTGAGATCCAGATTCCTCTATTCAAGTGCTTACTTGACCTAAACTTCTCACAGATATTTCAAGCTTAACTCATCCAAAACTAGAAAACTAAAATTTTCTTCAAATTTCTTGATTACTGTATATTCTCTCCTAATCTGTCTTAATACTTAATATCAAAATTCATTCCTATGTCTCTAGCAAAAATAACTAGGATACATCTCCTTCACATCACAAATTCTTCCCGTTGAACTACTTAAGTGAGGTTAAAATTGGCCCAATTATCTTCATTTTTACTATCACCAACTCTTTTAGTCTGTTTTCTGTTGCTATAGCAGAATACTACAGAGTGGATAATCTATCAAGAACACAGATTTATTTCTCACCATCTGGAGAGAGTAATACCAAGATATTGGCATCTGGTGAGGGTCTTCTTGTCATATCATAACGTGGCAGAGGCTATCAGGTGGCCAGGCAAATCAAGCATACTAGCTTGGTTCTTTATTATTATATAGCCAGCAATTCCATCATGAGGGCCTCACTTTTATGACCTCATGTAACTCAGTTACCTCTCAAGGGTTACAACTCCAAATACCACCAACACATAAATTTGAGGATTAAATTTCTAACACATGAACTTCTTGGGGAGACATTCCAGTGATAGCACCAATCTACATCAAGAGATCACCATTGCCTCTTAATTAACTACTGGTTTATCTTCCAAGGTGCATACCTCCCTTCCATAAATTCATACTGTCTACAACAGCTAAAGTGACCTTTAAAAATCAAATGAACTTCTTGTCAATCTCATATAAAAATGTTCCAATAGCCTCTCAAACTTTTAAAATAAAAGACTAATTTGTTGTCAAGACGTTCAAAGACCTTAATGATCAGAACCCTGGCTGCTTCATCACACTGTGCTTTATTCTATGCTACATCTCAACCACCCTAGCTTTCTTCGCTCCAAGAACAATTCACAGAATAAATAGCCTGAAGCTAAGCTCTACCTTTACCCAGAGTACTTCATCTTCTCTTTGCTAGCTTTTATTCAACTTAAGCCTATTTATCTCTGTTCAATCTAAGCCTACTATCAATTCTTCTGAAACTCATTTTCTAACCAGATTTTACATTCAAGCTAAAGTACTTTCAGAAACAGCACCTACTTTGTCCTTTGTCACAAGTTACCTTATCCTTGAAAGCCATGATCATAGTCATGTTGCTTACATTTTGTTAGCTTGATCCTCTATCCCTAACACCTATCTTTGAACCTGACACATTATAGGTACTCAATGATCCTTCATAGATTTTATGTTTTGTATCATCTAGGTTGGACCCAGAATATGAAGAAGTCATTGCCAATTCTTGATGGCAATCACAAATCTTGATTATGATTCTGGTGAAGAGAACAGCTAAAGAATGGCAAATAAGGAATTTTATTCATGTAGAACAAAACTGGAGCACAAAAAATAAGAAAGGTTGAAATATGAGAAGAAATAAAGAGCAAATGAAGTGGTAAAATTATAAACCTCTAAGCAAATATTAGCTGTATAAAAAGTAAGCTTAAGAATTCAAGATAAAAATTATAATAAATGAAAAATAGATTACTTATCACATTAAAAATAACTATGAAGGAACTAATAGTGATAAATGACTCACAAAGAATTTTTGAGAACTTAAAATATGCACACAATAAGTAACATGATCTCAGATATATACATTTATAAAATAATAGGACTATAAGGAGAAAGACCCAAATGTGTAGTTGGTGAGAGATAACACACATAAATTTAAGAAAGATACAGACGGAAAAAGCAGACTTAATAGTTATCTGGGTACTCAGTAGCTCTACATATTTAATTCTTCATAGAACAAATGGAACAATTACAAAACCTGAACAATATTCTATGCTGCAAAGGAAATACCAGTAAATATGAAACACATATTCTTTGACATATCACAATAATAAATTACAACAAGAAAATATCTGTAAGTTTGGAAATTATGAAGACATGTTAAAAGACAATAATGAGAGAAAAATAAAATATACTGATTTAAATAACAATGAAAATACTACAAATCAAAATTTAGAAAGTATAGGGGCTGAATTTTTGTCATTGCAGGTAACACTGCTGCCTGTGACACCGCCATCTCATATAGACACCGGTTTTAGTCCCTACTGCTCCACTTCTAACTCAGATCCCTGCTAATGAGCTTGGGAAATCAGCAGAATATGGCCCAAAATCTTGAGCCCCTGCACCAACATGGGAGACACAGATGCTCCGGACTCCTGCCTGCAGCCTGGCCTAGCCCTGCCATTGTGGCCATTTGGGAAAGTGAACCAGTAGATGGAAGATCTATCTATCTATCTATCTATATCTATATCTATATCTATATCTATATCTATATCTATCTATCTATCTATCTATCTATCTCTTCTCTCTCTCTATCTATAAACTCTATCTTTCAAATAAATAAAATAGATCTTTAAAAAATTTGGGAAGCATAACATATACAAAGAAATGTATACACTAACAGCACACATTTGAAAGGGAAAGCAAACATTTAAGCCTTCATCTCAGGAAATTATATGAATAAGAGCAAAAAAGAAAGTAGAAAGAAAGAAATATAAAGGAAAAACAGTGAAAACATGAATAATGATACAATAAAAGATTAAATATAATGCAAATTATCAACAAAGCCAAATTTTGGAAAACTGATAATATTTAAACATGTATACAGGCAAAGAGAGAAAAAATAATAAAGGGGAGAAATAACTTACATGAACTATAAAATAGGAGAGAGGGAGAAATAAGTTTGTATAGATACTGAAAAGAGACTTTGGTTATAAACAACTATATCCCAATTTCCTATAAAATAGAATTTAGAAATTGACAATGAAACAATAGAAAACTGAGATAAAAACTAAAGAAATTGATCCAGTAAAACAAAACTTTGTTCAAAACAAGATTCTGGACCAAATGTCATTTTTGGCAAACTTTAGAAAAAAATTAATATTGATCTTACATACTTCCAGAGAACAAGACAGGATGAACTATAATTTGTTGTATCAGATTGGATTTCATTGATACAAAAATCCAATAGAGAAAGTACAAAAATGGAAAAAATAGTCTGACCTCATTATAAACATGGTTGCACAGATCCTTAGAAATCTTTGGCAAATCTAAGCCAGCAATTGGTAAAAAAGGATAATGCATTATGAGCAACTTGGTATACATTAGAAAAACAAAGTTTAGCACTAGAAAACCAATGAAATATTACTAGTGCTCATAATACCATACCAGAAGAAAAAACATAACTTCATGACACAAAAACATATTTGATGTGTTTTATAATACATTCCCAATAAATATAAAGAGCTCTTTGTCAAATTTGGACTAGAATGGAGCTTAATCTGAAAAATGCTATATCCAACACATACACACACACACGCACACACACACACACATATCACAGCTGGCATCTAATTAAATGGTATGGCTTTCAAAGCTTTCCTTTGGGGTCAAGGACACCAAATATAACCACTTCACTTCAGCTTTATTCTGAGAGGCCTAGGTGCCACTAAAAGATAGGAAACAGCAATGAAAATATATTAATTACAAAGGGAAAATAAAATTGTATTTATGCTCCATTCTATCAGATATATAGAAGTTCCAAAAGACTGTATAGATATGTTAAAAGTATTAATAATATTTTAGCAATGCTCAGGGATGGGAAGCCAGTTATATTTATATGCCAACATCAAAAAGTTATAAAACATATTTTTAAGTCTTCACTTGTATTAGCAGCAAAAAATTTAATGTCTGTATATATATCTAATTTATGCAGGATCTCTAATAAGAAATTACGTTGTTCCTTTAAAAATGTCAAATTAGAGACAACATTTTCATGAATTGGAAAAGTCAATATTGAAAAATGCTAATTGTTTCAAATAGCAATCATAATCAAAATCTGACTCTCTGTATATGTATACATATGTGTGTCTGTTTCTGGCTGTGTAACTTGACAAGCTAATTATAAAATTATTTGCACAGTGGGGTGACTATAGTTAATAATAACGTATTGTACATTTCTAAGATAGTAAACTTCCAATGTCTCACCACAAAATATGGTAAGTGAAGTGATGGATATATTAATTACCTTTATTTAATTATTTCCTATTACATAAATAGTTTAAAACATCTTGTGGTATGCCACAAGTTGTCTGAGAGGCAGAGAGAGAGAACACACAGAGACAGAAAGAGAAAAAGAGCTGCCGTTCCCTGGTTCACACCTCAATGCCCATAACAGCTAGGATTGGGTCCGACTGAGATCAGAAACACAATCCTGGTCTCACATGTGGGTGGCAGGGACCAAACTGATCCAACAGTGATGCTTTCCAGCATCTACATTAGCAGGAAGCTAGAATCAAAAGCTAGAGTCAGAAATTAAACCCAGGCACTCCAATATGACATCCCCTCAGCAACTCAGCCTCTAGGCTAACTTCCCATCACCAAACTTATAAAGAACATTAAATATAATATTGATGCAGTCATTTAGCTTAGAAAGTATAATGCCAGTTAAGACAACCCACATTCCACATCAGAGTGGCTGGGTTCAATTCCTGGCTCCGGCTCCTGATTCCAGCTTCTTGCTAATATGGACCCTGAGAAGCAGAGGTGATCATACCAGTAATTAGGTCTCTACCACCCATTTGTGAGACTTGGATTGTATCCTCATCCCATCCCTGGTCTAGCCTTATCCATTGTGGGCATTTGGGGAATGAACTAGCACATGGGGCACCAGTTCGAGTCCTGGCTACTCCACTTCTGATCAAGTTCCTTGCTAATGTTCCTGGGAAAACAGTGGAAGATGGTCCAAGTACTTGGACCCATGGTACCCACTTGGAAGATCCAGAAAAAGATCCTGGATCACAGCTTTGGCTGACCCAGGCCTAGCCGTTGGAGCCAACTGGGTAGTGAATCAGCAGATGTTCTCTCTCTCTCTCTCTCTCTCTCTCTCTCTCTCTGTCTCTTAAATAAAATAAGTAATAAATATTTTTTAAAAAAAGACAAATCTAGATTTGAAGAATGAGAGAGACAGAGATCTTCTGTTCTCTGATTCATCCTCAAATAACACCAATGGTCAGGTCAGCTTCAGAGCCAGGCTGAAGCTAGGAGTCAGGAACTCCCTCCTGGTCTCTCATGTGAGTGCCAGGGGTCCAAGTACTTCGGTCATCATCTCCTTCCTACACAGGCATATTAGCAGGAATCTGGATGGGAAGAGGAACAGGAGCCAGTGTTGTGACTCTCTAATTCTGATCCAGCTGCCTGCTAATTCGCCTGAGAAAGCACCAAAAGATGGCCTCCGCACCCACATGGGAGACCCAGATGGAGTTTCAGTATCCTGGCATCAGCCTCGCCCAACAATGGCAAGAGACTATTTAGAGAGTGAAGCAGTGGATAGCAGACCAATTTCCTCCCCTTCACCCTCTCCCACTCCCTCTGTGTG
The DNA here is from genome assembly GCF_051225735.1 of Oryctolagus cuniculus. NCBI lineage: Eukaryota > Metazoa > Chordata > Mammalia > Lagomorpha > Leporidae > Oryctolagus > Oryctolagus cuniculus. Next base: position 53,849,592 of record NC_142875.1, on the reverse strand, counting down.
TGTGTGTGTGTATGTGTGTGTCGCTCTATCTCTGTAACTCTGCTTTTGAATAAAGGAATAAATCTTTCTTAGAATTCTTCTGAATGTAGGTTTTTTTACATTTTTTAAACTTTTATTTAATGAATATAGATTTCCAAAGTAAAGCTTATGAATTACAATGGCTTCCCCCCCATAACGTCCCTCCCACCCACAACCCTCCCCTTTCCCACTCCCTCTCCCCTTCCATTCACATCAAGATTCATTTTCGATTCTCTTTATATACAGAAGATCAGTTTAGCATACATTAAGTAAAGATTTCAACAGTTTGCTCCCACACAGAAACATAAAGTGAAAAATACTGTTTGAGTACTACTTATAGCATTAAATATCAATGTACATCACACTAAGGGCAAAGATCCTACATGAGGAGTAAGTGCACAGTGACTCCTGTTGTTGACTTAACAAATTGACACTCTTATTTATGGCATCAGTAATCACCCTAGGCTCTTGTCATGAGCTGCCAAGGCTATGGAAGCCCCCTGAGTTCACTGACTCTGATCATATTTAGACAAGGCCATGGTCAAAGTGGAAGTTCTCTCCTCCCTTCAGAGAAAGGTCCCTCCTTCTTTGATGACCCGTTATTTCCAATGGGATCTCACTCGCGGAGATCCTTCATTTAGTTTTTTTTTTTTTTTTTTTCCCAGAGTGTCTTGGCTTTCCATGCCTGAAATACTCTCATGGGCTTTTCAGCCGGATCCGCATGCCTTAAGGGCTGATTATGAGGCCAGAGTGCTGTTTAGGACATCTGCCATTCTATGGGTCTGCTGTGTATCTCACTTCCCATGTTGGATCATTCTCTCCCATTTTGATTCTATCAGCTAGTATTTGCAGACACTAGTCTTGTTTATGTGATCCCTTTGGTTCTTAGTCCTATCATTATGATCAATTGTGAACAGAAATTGATCACTGGGACTAGTGAGATGGCATTGGTACATGCCACCTCGATGGGATTGAATTCAAATCCCCTGGTATGTTTCTAACTCTACTGTTTGAGGTAAGTCAGCTTGAGCATGTCCCGAATTGCACATCTCTTCCCACTCTTATTCCCACTCTTATATTTAACAGCAATCACTTTTCAGTTAAGTTTCAGCACTTAAGAAGAATTGTGTATTGATTACAGTATTCAACCAAAAGTATTAAGTAGAACAAACAAAAAAAATACTAAGAGAGATAACATATTAAGCTGCTCATCAACAGTCAGGGTGAGGGCTGATCAAGTCACCGTTTCTCATAGTGTTCATTTCACTTTAACAGGTTTCCTTTTTGGTGATCAGTTAGTTGCACCTATCAAGGAGAACAAGTGGTATTTGTCCCTTTGGGATTGGCTTATTTCACTCAGCATAATGTTTTCCAAATTCCTAACAGGGATCACTTTTCAGTTAAAATTTAAACACCTAAGAATAATTGTGTGTTAATTACAGAGTCAACCAACGGTACTAGAACAAAAAAAATACTAAAATGGATAAAGTATTACATTGTACATCAACCGTCAGGACAAGAGCTGATCAAGTCACTGTTTCTCATAGTGTCCATTTCATTTCAATAAGTTTCCCCTTTGGTGCTCAGTTAGTTGTCGCTGATCAGGGAGAACATATGATATTTGTCCCTTTGGGACTGGCTTAATTCACTCAGCATGATGTTTTCCAAATTCCTCCATCTTGTTGCAAATGACCAGGTTTCATTGTTTTTGACTGCTGTATAGTATTCGATAGAGTACATGTCCCATAATTTCTTTATCCAGTCTACTGTTGATGGGCATTTGGGTTGGTTCCAGGTCTTAGCTATTGTGAATTGAGCTGCAATAAACATTAATGTGCAGACAGCTTGTTTGTTTGACAATTTAAATTCCTTTGGGGAAATTCCAAGGAGTGGGATAGCTGGGTTGAATGGTAGGGTTATATTCAGGTTTCTGAGGAATCTCCAAACTGACTTCCATAGTGGCTTAACCAATTTGCATTCCCACCAACAGTGGGTTAGTGTCCCTTTTTCCCCACATCCTCTCCAGCATCTATTGTTGGTAGATTTCTGAATGTGAGCCATTCTAACTGGGGTGAGGTGAAACCTCATTGTGGTTTTGATTTGCATTTCCCTGATTGCTAGTGATCTTGAACATTTTTTGATGTGTCTGTTGGCCATTTGGATTTCCTCTTTTGAAAAATGTCTATTGAGTTCCTTGGCCCATCTCTTAAGTGGGTTGTTGGTTTTGTTTTTGTGGAGTTTCTTGATCTCTTTGTAGATTCTTGTTATTAACCCTTTATCTGTTGCATAGTTTGCAAATATTTTTTTTCCCATTCTGTCGGTTGTCTCTTCATTTTCCTGACTGTTTCTTTTGCAGTACAGAAACTTCTCAATTTGATGCAATCCCAATAGTTAATTTTGGCTTTGACTGCCTGTGCTTCTGGGGTGTTTTCCAAGAATTCATTGCCGGTACCTATATCTTGCAGGGTTTTTCCAATGCTCTCTAATAATTTGACGGTGTCAGGTCGTAGATTTAAGTATTTAATCCATGTTGAGTGGATTTTTGTGTAAGGTGAAAGGTAGGGGTCTTGCTTCATGATTCTGCATGTGGCAATCCAAGTTTCCCAGCACCATTTATTGAATGGACTGTCCTTACTCCAGGGATTGGTTTTGGACCCTTGATCAAATATAAGTTGGCTGTAGATGTTTTGATTGATTTCTGGTGTTTCAATTCTGTTCCATTGGTCTATCCATCTGTTTCTGTACCAGTACCATGCTGTTTTGATTACAAGTGCCCTGTAGTATGTCCTGAAATCTGGTATTGTGATGCCTCCAGCTTTGTTTTTGTTGTACAAGATTGCTTTAGCTATTCGAGGTCTCCTGTGTCTCCTAAAATGTAGTTTTATTCCAATGGGTATACAATGACATATTCTTTAAAAACAATAACATTTCAATACCTTTAGCATATTCTCAATGACTAAATATTAAATATATAGATTGAAATTTAAAATGTTATAACTTCAATTTTTATAAATCATTAATATTTACTAGCTCATTCCTGAAATTAGTCAAGTGCACAGCACCCGATTTTTCAAGACTGTACTTCTCTACCACATGCCCTAGATTGCCAGTTTTAATTTTTTATTAATATAAAGAGAGATTTCATGCATTCAATTGGCACAGTTCCAAAAAAAAACCACATTTCCCTCACTCCCCTTTCCCCCTACCACCACTCACACCCTCCCTCCCCTCCGTTCATCAGTTTTTGGAAAGACAGAATTTTAATCCATTCTATGTTCACAAGCTTGATTCACCACTAACAATAATATTCAACAAGTAAAAAGTAGGAAGACCATATTCCAAAGGAGGATAAACAAGGGCTAAAAATGGTAATCATATCAAAATATTCATTTCATTTTTCTACATTTTTTGTATTCTATGTTAGCAGACAAATATCAGAGAAAACATGGTATTTGTCATTTGGAGACTGGCTTATTTCACAAACATAATGGTTTCCAGCTATATCCATTTTGTTGCAAAAGACAGGATTTTGTTCATTGTTTATGGCTGAGTAATATTTCATAGTGTATATATACCACAATTTCTTTATCCAGTACTCAGTTGATGGACATCTGGGTTGATTTCATATCTTAGCTAATGTGAATTAAGCTTCAATAAATGTGGGGGTACAGATAACTCTTTCATACGCTGATTTATTTTCATTTGAGTACATTCCGAGGAGTGGAATTGCTGGGTCATATAGTAGATCTATTTTCATATCTCTGAAGAATCTCCATATTGTCTTCCGTAATGCTTGAACTAGTTTACATTCCCACCAACACTGCATTAGTGTACCTTGTCCCCAAATCCTCTAGAGCATTTGTTATTTTCTGATTTTTGGATAATAACATTCTAACTAGGGTGAGGTTGTAATTTGCATTGTGGTTTTGATTTACATTTTCCTCACAGCTAGTGATCCTGAGCAATTTTTTCATGTGTCTGTTGGCCATTTGAATTTCATACTTTGAAAAATGCCTGTTCATTTCCTTTGCCAATTTCTTAACTGGATGGTTTATCTCATTGTTGAGTTTCTTGAGCTCTTTATAGATTCTGAATATTAATCCAATAGCAGTTGCATGGTTTGCAAATATTTTACACCATTCTGTCGCTCGTTTCTTCACTTTGTTGAGTGTTTCCCTTGTGGTGCAGAAGCTTCTTAGCTTGATGTAATCCCTTTTGCCTGTTTTTGTCTTCACTGTCTGTGCCTCAGAGGTCTTTTCTAAGAAGTCTTTGCCAATGTCTTGCAGAATTTCCCCCGTGGTTTCCTCTAATAATTTAATGGTATCAGATCATAGATGTTCATTCTTGGTCCATATTGAGTTGCTCTTTGTATAAGAGTTAAGATAGGGTTCTTGTTTCATACCTCTGCACATGTAGATACAATTGCCAGCACCATACCGTCCTTTCTCCAGGGACTGATTTTACTGATTTGGAAAAGATTAGTTGGTGTAGAAATGTAGATTATTTTCTGTGTTTCTAATCCATTCCACTGATCTATATGTCTATATTTGTGGCAGTACTAGACTGTTTTGATAATGATGCTTTTAAGCATGTCTTGAAATCTGGTATTGTGATGCCTCCAGCTTAGTTTTTGTTGAATAACATTGCTTTAGCTATTTTGAGGTCTCTGGTGTTTCCATATGAATTTTAGCATTATTGTTTCTAGATCTGAGAATAATGTTGTCAGTGTTTTGCTTTGGATCACAGTGAATCTATAAATTGCTTTTGGTAGTATGGATATTTTGATTGTATTACTTCTTCCAGTATATGAACACAAAAGAATTTTTCATTTTTTGTGGCTTTTTCTATTTCTTTCTTTAACATTTTGTATTATTCATTGTAGAGATTTTCACATACTTGGTCAAATTTATCCCAAGGTATTTAAATTTTTGGTAGCTATTGTGAATGGGATTGATCTTCGAAGTTCTTTCTCAGCCAAGGCATTCTCTTTTATACAAAGGCTATTGATTTTTGTGTGTTGATTTTATATCTTGCAACTTTACCAAACTCTCTTATGAGTTCTAACAGTCTCTTGGTTGAGTCTTTTGGATCCCCTATATATAGAATTATGTCAAATGCAAACAGGCACTATTTGACCTCCTTATTTCTGATTTGTATCCATATATTTCTTTTTCTTACCTAATGGCTCTGGCTAAAGCTTCCAGAACTGTATTGGACAGCAATGATGAGAGTGGGCATTTTTTTCTGGTTCTGGGTCTTAGTGGAAATGCTTCCAACTTTTACCCATAAACATGATGATGGCTATGAATTTGTCATAGATTGCCTTGATTGTGTTGAGGAATGTTCCTTCTATACCCAGTTTGCTTAAAGTTTTTATTATGAAAGGATGTTGTATTATTTTATCAAATGCATTCTCTGCATCTATTGAGATAATAATATGATTTTTTCTTCAGTTTGCTAATGTGATATATCACATTTATTGAAATGCATATATTGATCAATCCCTGCATACCTGGAATGCATCCCACTTGGTCTGGATGAATTATCTTCCTGATATGTTGTTGGATTTGACTAGCTAGTATTTTGTTCAGGATTTTTGCATCTATGTTCATCAGGTTTATTGGTATATAATTCTTTTTCTTTGTTGTATCTTTTTGGAATTGAGGTGATGCTAGCCTCATAGAATGAGTTTGAGAGGATTCCCTCCCTTTCTATTGTTTTGAGTAGTTTGAGAAGAATTAGAATTAGTTCTTTAAAAGTTTGGTAGAATTCAGCATTGAAGCTATCCAGTCTTGGGCTTTTCTTTATTGAGAAGAGTCTTTATTACTGAATCAATCTCTATCTTGGTTATTGGTGTTTCAGGTTTTCTATGTCTTTATGAATCAAATTTGGTAGATCATATGTGTCCAGAAATCTATTTCCTCTAGATTTTCCAATTTGTTGGCTTATAGCTGTTTGTAGTAATTCCTGATGATTATTTTTTATTTCTGCCAAATCTGTTGTTCTATCTCCTGTTTTTACATAGATTTTTTCTTCTCTTCTGTGGTATTTCTTATTATATCTCCTGTTATTACATCTGCTTTTTCTTCTTCAATTTTATTAACTTGGGTCTTCTCCTTCTTTTATTTGGTTAGTTGGGCCAATGGCATATTCAATTTTATTTATTTTTGCAAAAAAATATGTATTCATTTCACTGATCTGTTTCATTTGTTTCAATTTTGTTCATTTTTTTCTCTAATTTTAATTATTTCTGTCCTCCTTTTTCTTTGTGTTTGGTTGGTTCCTATTTTTCTAGGTCCTTGAGATTAATTGTTCAATCCTATACTTGATGCCTTTCTAACTTCTTAATATAGCTACTCATTGGTATAAACTTCACTCCTAGCACTACTTTTGCTGTATTCCATAAGTGTTGATACATTATGTTGCAATCTTCATTTTTTTCTTAGGATATTTGTATTTACCTTTTCATTTCTTCTATAACTTATTGTTCATTTAGGTCTGTGTTGTTCAGTCTCCATGTGTTTGACTATTTTATAGAATTTCTCAAGATGTTAATTTCTAGCTAGTCAGAGAAGATACATACTATGATTTCAATTGGATTGAATTTGCTGAGACTTACTTTATGGACTATCCTAGAGAAAGTTCAATGCACGGATGAAAAGAATGTGTATTATGCAACTGTAGGATTAGAAGTTCTGTAGATATCAATTAGGTCCACTTGGTCCATAATACAGATTAGCTCTATTGCTTTGTTGATTTTCTGCTTAGCTGATGTCCATTGATGAAAGTGGATTTTAAAGTCCCCCATTACCATTGTATTGGAGTGTAGTCTCTCTTCAGAACCATATTTGTTTTAAATAGCCACATACCCTAGCATTGGGTGTCTATGCCTTTATTGTAGTCACATTTTCCTGTTGAATGGATCCCTTTATCATTACATAATGCCCTTCTTTTTTTCTTTTTTTTAGTTTTTTTTTTTTTTTTTGACAGGCAGAGTGGACAGAGAGAGAGAGACAGAGAGAAAGGTCTTCCTTTTTGCCGTTGGTTCACCCTCCAATGGCTGCTGCGGCTGGTGCGCTGCGGCCTGTGCATCGCGCTGATCCGTAAGCCAGGAGCCAGGTGCTTCTCCTGGTCTCCCATGTGGGTGCAGGGCCCAAGGACTTGGGCCATCCTCCACTGCACTCCCGGGCCATAGCAGAGAGCTGGGCTGGAAGATGGGCAACGGGGACATAATCCAGCACCCCAACCGGGACTAGAACCCAGTGTGCCGGCGACGCTAGGTGGAGGATTAGCCTATTGAGCCACGGTGCCGGCCTTCTTTTTCTCTTTTAACATTTTTTGTGATAAAGTCCTTTTTTTCTGATATTAGGATGGCCACACCTATTCATTTTTATGTCAATTAGTATGGAATATCTTTTCCACACTTTCACCTTAAGTCTGCATGTATTTTTGTTGGTGAGGTGTGTTTCTTGTAGGCAGCAAATATATGGGTCTTGTCTTTTAATCCATTCAGCCAATCTTAATTTTTTAATTGTAGAATTTAGGCCATTTACTTTCAAGGTTATTATTGATAAGTAATGACTTGGCCCTGCTATTTTTACATAAATATCCATAATCATTGCTTTGGATATCCTTTGTACTTTTACTAGGACATATTCTGCCTTCACATTATTTCACAATTATGACTACGTGTTTTTGTTTCTGTGTGTAACACATGCTTAAGTATCATTTGTAAGACTGGAAAAGTGACAATTCCTTCGATTTCTGTTTGCTTTGGATGGTCTTTACTTCACCTTCATTTATAAATGAGAGCTTTTTTGGGTACAGTATTATTGTTTGACAGTTTCTTTCTTTTTGGAATAATGAGAAAGAACTGTGCTCTCTGTTTACAGGTTTAGACGGGCACCTTACCCTCCCACTAACACTCTAGGCCAGACTCGAAGTCAGTGTGGTCTGTCTGGTTCTCCCTCAGGAAATATCACTAGTGACACATGCTTTCGCAGTCTGCTCTCACCTTGCTCCCAGAAGGTGGACTCTCCTCCAGCCCCTGGCTGTGGGAATCATGGGTTGTTCCCCACTCAGTATTGAGTGTTCTTCCTGTCCATGGTGCTCTATGGTATCTTTCTTCTTTCTGTAGAATTTATACCGCAAACTTCTCTCTAAGTCTTCCTCTACTTTTCTTCTGTTATCTTCTCCTGGTCAAAATCAGCACATCTTTTTCCTATCAGCCATCTTGGAGCTTCAATTTAAAAAAAAAAAAGCAGAGTTTTTTTTTTTTTTTTTTTAATTTGGCAGTTTGAGTTGGGATGCTAGCATCATAAGTGCAAGCCTAAACCACTGGGTCCCAACATCAGCTTCTATGATAGTATTTTTAAAATAGTTTATATTCTAGAGATATATAGTGAAATATTTATGAATGAAATTATGTAATGACAAACTATATTTAAATGAAACTGAGGGGCCGGAACTGTGGTGTAGCAGGTAAAGCCACTGCCTGAAGTGCCAGCATCCCATATGGACACCAGTTCAAGTCCTAGCAACTCCACTTCCAATCCAGCTCTGTGCTATGGCCTGAGAAAGCAGAGGAAGATCTCCCAAGTCCTTGGGCCCCTGCACTCATGTGGGAGACTCCAATGAAGCTCCTGGCTCCCGGCTTTGAATCAACACAGCTCCAGACATTGTGGTCATCTGGGGAGTGAACCAGCGGGTAGAAGACCTCTGTCTGTCTGTCTTTCTCTCTCTCTGTCTCTGCCTCAGCCTTTCTGTAATTCTGCCTTTCAAATAAATAAATAAATAAATGATCCTGAATTCTCAGAATTGGACAGAGGCATAAATGAAATCAGCCTGACAAGAGTTCACAATTTATTCACCATATATGTCACACTTCTGAATATGTTTCTAATTTCTAAAATAAAGATGTAAAAAGACAATAAAGTTTTCAAAAGACCACAGTGAAACAACCTTTACACATGAATTTATATCCAAAATATATGAAAATTTCCATAATCAATAATACTGAAAACCTAATAGAAAAATAAGCCAATGACTTGAAAAGGCTCTTTATCAAAAGACAAAATGCAAATAAACAACAAACATTATAAGATATTAAAGCTTATTTATAATCAGAAAAACATAAATTAAATACATAGTGGAAGAAACAACTATATACTCACCAGGAGTGGGGAAAAACTAACTGTAGCAAATGTTGGCAAAGAAATGAAGGAATAGATTTCTTATATACACATTTGGGGCTGTAGTTTCGAACGTTCGCGTGGGAAACAATTTTGGACTATTCCTGTGAAACTGTTGATGCACTTTATGCGACCTAACAATTCTAGGTGTGATTCTACAGAAAATTCATTCACGTGTGCACCTGGATATGTACATAAGATTGCTTTAATAATGTTGTTCTTTTCAGCTTCATACTAAAAATAGTCCAAATGGTTATCAATAGCAGAATGAATAAATACATTTAGGTTATTCATTTGGAGGTAAAGCATGCCTGAATGAAAATGCAAAATTTATGAATCTATTAACAATGGATATGAGTTAAACAGTCATAAATAATTTGATAAAAGCTTCAAGCCAGGATAACCTAAACCTCATCATTTAGGGTTTCATTCTAGATGGAATTACTATAAAGAAAAAAAGAAGTGTGGGTAATCATACCCTCAGGAAAATGCAGAGAGGGTTGAGGGAAGTATTGCATTTTCAACCTGGATAGTGATTTCACAGTGTTCTCTTGAAAAATAACTTGTGGAATTTGACACTTATTTTCATCCTTTTTTCTACTGGTCTGTTCTAGATAACATAAACAGTTGAAAAGAAAGCAGAGGGTTATTCCTTCACTAAAGAATAACATGCAGAACAACGAGATCCTATTCTTCCATTAATTTGGTTTTTGTAGGAAGTTTGGACGGCTGTTTTCGGCTATAATATTTGGATATGTGGGAAGAAAACTCAATGAAAAATGGAAATGAGACATTTTTACTGATGGATATTCTGAATTATAAAACATACTTTAAGAATTTTAATTTTCATATTTTCAATTAATACCATATAGAAATTATTCAAAGCTATGAATTGCCCTGAGGAAAGGTTTGCTTTAGTGAAGAATAATTGCCAACTAAACCATCAGCTTGAACAAAATTGTAGATATGTCATATCTATTTTCTTCTACTGTATCTTAATTTTCCAACTAGTGTCATTTGAATTAGTTAATTTTATCACCCTGAGCCCTGCCCCACTTCTGGTGTACACAGACTCATTCACATTCATCCTCTCTTTCTCTCCATCTCTTTTCTCTCTTAACTGTCTCTCGAATCTCTTGACTGTCCTGTTTAAAACTAAAGATATTCCAATTTGCTACGGTGGTCAAGACAAATATCCAAACTGAGTGGTTTAAAAAACAGAAACATATTTTCTTACACTGGAAATCCAATCAAGGTGTGAACATCCTGGCTTCTCAGGAGACCTCTCACCTTGGCTTGCAGATGAGTGGTCTTCTGGTTATATGCTCTCTGCATTTTTTCTGTGCACACACCTCCCTGGTGTCTCCTCCTCCATCTATAAAGTTACCAGTCATACTGGATTAGAGCCCCACCCTTATGAATTCATTTAACTTTAATTACTTCATTAAAGTTCCTATCTACAAGTACAGTCACATTGAGGGTTAGCAATTTACCATAAGAATTTGAGGGGCGGGGCAGAGGAGTACATTTAGGTCCTTACACAAATTCTTTCATTTTTGTAACATTATATTTAGTCAGTCTTCAGAACAATAAAATAATAAAATAAATTTCAAAGTTAGTAACACTATATATGTTGTTCAGAGAATAGTAAATCATAAGGACCATCATTTATTCCCCTCCATTTCAACTGTAAAATATTACAAATATTTTTAAAATAATGGAAAATATAAAATGGGATATGAACCTTTGTAAGAGTTCTAGTAGAAGATTGGATCCTCACAGCTCAAAAGGGACTGGAGGGGAGGTGGGCCATAAGTGTATGCTGAAATTCTTCTGCATAAATATTTGAACATTTTACTGTATCCCATAGACTCGAGCTAAGCGTGATAGCTTGAAATACAAAATGCTGAATCATCCAACTCCAGCTTACTTTTCAGTCTTAACTTCCATTCCTCCACTCCACATGTGCCCTGATTTTACAGCATAAGACGCTTCAGCAATGTCCAGATTCTTCCACACCTACCATAGAATTCTCTTTCACTGCAATGGTGCCCAGGACACTACTTGGCCTTAAGACACAGCTCAAAGCTGCCTCCTTACTGCATAAACAAGTTTTTTTCTATCACAGTATACAGCCCTCACCTCAGTTATAGTGCTCCTGATATTTTACTGTCAATGCTTTTATATCCAAGCCCCAACTTCTAGGCATGGGCAACTTGAACACTTCCAGCCTCAGTTCTTAGCATGTGGTAATGATCACTGATTTTTACTTTTTTTTTTTTTATTTTACAGATAGAGTTAGTGAGAGAGAGACAGAGAAAAAGGTCTTCCTTCCGTTGGTTCACTCCCCCAATGGCCGCTACAACCAGTGCTGCACCGATCTGAAGCCAGGAGCCTGGTCCCTCTTCCTGGTCTCCCACGTGGGTGCAGGGCCCCACCTGGGCAATCCTCCACTGCCTTCCCGGGCCACAGCAGAGAGCTGGACTGGAAGAGGAGCAACCGGGACTAGAACCGGCGCCCATATGGGATGCGAGCACCACAGGTGGAGGATTAACCAAGTGAGCCACGGCGCCGGCCCCTGATTTTTATTTTAATATGCAAGTTACTGCAGTATTTTATTCTTTCAGTACATAGGCATATAGACATTAAGGATATACTATATAAAACACTTACCAAGGCTCTGGGAACATAGCTGATAACTCAGCTGGTGTCTGGGTGTAGTCTCAAGTTTACATTCTAAAAGGGAAAAACAGACATTAAAAAATTACTACACAATTATTTAACAGATAACTTCTTAAGTTCTATAGAGGAGGAAAAAAGACACAAAATTATTCAAATATAGAATAAGGTACCTTCACCTAGTCAGGGGAAGAAGTTATTGAGCAAAGTTTCCTCAACAGAGTGATAATTTGAGTCATGTCTAAAGAGAAAGAAAGAGAGAGAGAATCAAAGAAATTAACTAGGTCATTGTTCCCAAATGTCAGTTGAGTATAAGATGACATGAATTATTATTTCTATTAGTTATGACACATAATTATGGCTTGTTTTAACTCATTAAAATGGTGTTGTATTTCTTTTTCTAACACATAGTCTTTAGTTTACAAAAGTGAATGATTTGAAGAAAAGTAGTGCATTAGAGGAAAATAATAGTAGCCATACACAGATATGGCAAAAAAAATTTAAAGATATTCTGCATGAAATTATTTTCAGTAATTTCCAAACAGTACAAAGAAGAAGGAGAAGAAGAAATTCCCAGAACAATGGAGAAAAACTTTGGCATGTAGGAGAAATGAAAGAACTCCAGATAAATACAGCTCTAAGGGAGTAGGAGACAATGCTGGAAGATTAGGCCTCCATGAGGGGGAATAAAAGTGACAAGGAAAGATTGTTTTGGAAAACTCTAATATGGAAGAAGTGGAAGGACAAATGGCAAGGAGGCAAAAGGAGAAACTGCCTGGTGTTGCATCATCCAAGTCAAAGATGAAAGCTTTCCAGAAGAAGGAATGATCGCCTGTGACTAACAGTGCTGGAAAGACAAGCTAAGAACTAAAATGCTGAGGCTCGCATTGTGACACAGTGGGTTAGCCTGCCACGTACAATGCTTTCCATGTGGTACTACCAGTTCAAGTCTCAGGTGCTCTGCTTCAGGTCCAACTCCCTGCACTTGCTACTTATGTCTGAGAACACACAAAATTGAGTTCCTGGTTCCTGGGCTGAGCCTGACCCAAACCTACATATTGCAGTCACTTGGTGAATGAACTTCTGATGAAAGATTCATATTTCTCTCTCTCTCTCTCTCTCTCTCTCTCTCTCACACACACACACACACACACACATAAATAAAAATTTATTTTAAAAACCCCAAAAGCATCAATTATTTTTAACAATATGCATTTCACTTCTGTCTTGAGCCAGAGACGTAAGGGATCATATCTAAGGACTCTGATATGTCTTTCTGCAGTTTGGATGAATATAAATCTGGGTCTTAGGCATGATAGGCTTTGATTTGCCCTTAGTGTCAGGGCCCAGTCTTTCAGAAAGATGTTCTTCACATTTATTTCTCTAGAAATACATTGCATGAGAAGATCTTAATTTCTTATTTCACTAATTTTTCATGCTTCCCCTGATGGCAAATTAAAATTCCTTTACTATATGATTGATCTTGGGCAAGGCATTTAGGTGACTGAAGGTCATATTCCTAGGGAAACTTATATCTGCAATACATAGTTGTTGTTAACTTTAAGAATAATGTGGAGTGAACATTTGACTTCATGCTGAAGCCCACATCGCCTCTCAGAGAACCTGGATTTTAAACCGAGCTTGAGCTGCCAATTCCACCCTCCTGCAAAGGCAGACTCTGGGAGGCAACAAGTGATGGCTAAAGTGGTCAAGCCCCAGCCACCCTTGTGAGATAGCTGGATTGAGTTCCTGGATCCTTATTTCAGCCCCAGTGCAGCCTCACCCATTGTAGGCATTTGGGGAGTGGATCAGCTCCTAGGAGATCTTTCTATCTGCCTCTGTCTCTCTGCCCCTCAGGTGGATTTAAAAGAAAGAGAAAGAAAAACAAAAGTACAACCAGTGGCAAGCATGCAGTACTTGCTTCTAAGTAGCATGGATTATCATCAGCCCCATTCCACAGTGTTTCATTCATCTTTATGCCGTCAAGAGATACTAAGCCTGAGGCCTATCCTCAACATTGCACACTTTCCCATAGGGTTATATAAGCAGTTCCACATAGGAAGACTGTCTGACTACAAAGCAGTTATTTATTTACTTACTTACTTAACTTGTTTACTTACTTATTTATGTGAGAGGTAGAGTTACAGACAAAGAGAGGGAGAGACAGAAAGGTCTTTCACCTGCTGGTTCACTCTCCAGATGGCCTCAATGGCCAGAGCTGGGCTGATCCAAAGCCAAGAGCCAGGAGTTTCTGCCAGGTCTCCCACAGAGGTGCAGGGGCTCAAGCATTTGGGCCCTCTTCCATTGCTTTCCCAGGCCATATCCAAGAGGTGGGATGGAAAAGGAGCAGCCAGTACATGAACCAACACCACAGGTGAGGCTTAGACTACTGTGGCATAGCACCAGCCCCTACAAAGCAGTTTGTTTGGGTGTCATCAAGTTCCAAAAACCATCAATACTCAATAAAATACCTTTAAAACTACGTATACAAGTATTTCATGTCTTCTGAGAAAGAAGATCTCTTAAAACCAATTGTAACTCCATGAAACACATGAAATTTTATTTCTTGAGATTAACATCCAAGATATGCTTAGCATGACATAAACATTGTTTAGAATATTACAGTTATTTTAACTCACTGTTTTTAGAATAAATCACATTTACAGAAGCACATTTATAGAAGGCTGAAGACAATGCCATGTGTAATAAATAGAACTGCTGTTTTGCTCTTGTCAGTGAACACTTATTAAACACCCACTAGGTACTAGAATTAATGGAAATGAATATGAATTAACACATTTCCTCTTCAAAAAGACATTTTTCAGTGACTTGACTTTTTTCTAGTGTTTGGTGTAGGTAAATAAAAATGACTGTATCATATTAGAAACCAATCTATTATCAAATGTAATTTTTTGCAACAGCAAACATTTTTAGATTATATGAACAAACAGACATACATACACACTAAAAGCATCTGAAACAGGCAATGCTCTATTATTCTAAATGGCTCTCTGACTGAGACCTGGTATGCCAGCCTGAAGCAAATTATTATAGCCCTGTCTATTAGCTCCTAAAAATAGTGAGCTATAATGGAAACACTTGGAGACTAAAGAGTGGGCAAAACTACTGTCCCAATAATGGTGCAGCAATGAAACACATTTGTGTGGTTTGTCATGTCATGGTGAGGGATATATGATAGCTATGCCTGCCTAGTGACACCAACCTGAACTTGGGTTCAGTGTTTTTTTTTTTTTTCTTTTATTGTAGACTTTTAAAAATTTTCTTTACAAAGTCTATTTCTCTGTACCTTTCTCTTCTCTTCTCTGGCAAAATTCTCAGATCAAATTACTCCTTTAAGTCTATACCAAAGGAAAGGGTAGTTGTATTTGTTGAAGCAGAACCTATAAGTAAAAATTGCTAAAGTGATCTGAAATGAAAATGCCAGAACTCTGACCCTTGACAATTTTGCAAAGCCCTTGTTGAGTGACACATTTTCTAACACAACCCACAAGGCTCTGACCATTTTGCAGGGTGTAACATTATTTTATTTGAGCTTATGCCAAGGCTGTAACACACTGCCATCTAAATTTGTGTTGTAAGTCAGCTGTTTGCTATCCTCTCATTAGATGGGTCAATAGACTTTGTTTTTATGTCTATTAGACATGCCTAAGACTTTAAATAAGTCAGTTTATACAGTACAATATAATTAAAACAAACTTGCATAAAATTATGGTATTCTATTTAGCTTATATATTTCAAATCACAGGCATAAAAGTAAACCCAATCTTAGTCTGATATAACAACAAAAAGACAAAGAATCGAATTATCTCAAATGTACCTCTATTTTAAATTGAAGTATAAGTTTCATACAATAAATTATACAAACCTTAAATGTAAAGGTTCAATACATTTTGACAAAAAAATACACTTGGCCGGTACCGCGGCTCAACAGGCTAATCCTCCACCTAGCGGCGCCGGTACACCGGGTTCTAGTCCCGGTCGGGGCGCCGGATTCTGTCCCGGTTGCCCCTCTTCCAGGCCAGCTCTCTGCTGTGGCCTGGGAAGGCAGTGGAGGATGGCCCAAGTGCTTGGGCCCTGCACCCCATGGGAGACCAGGATAAGTACCTTGCTCCTGCCATTGGATCAGTGCGGTGCGCCAGCCACAGCGCGCCAGCCGTGGCGGACATTGGAGGGTGAACCAACAGCAAAAGGAAGACCTTTCTCTCTGTCTCTCTCTCTCACTATCCACTCTGCCTGTTAAAAAAATGATAATAATTCACTCAGTGGTGTAATGGCCAAATCTATTATAAGATCATTGATACCGTTACAGAAAGTTCCTAAATGTCCCTTGCACTTGTTCCTCCCAAAACTCTTGATCAGAGGCAGCAATTGTTCTGGTTTTTCTTTTTGTAGTTAGTTTATTTTTTACCAAAGATAAATTTTGCATGTTATAAAATTATGTTACAAAATGTACCAACAAACACTTTTGAAATTGACATATTGGGACGGGAGCTGTGTCATCACATGTAAAGCTGCTGCCTGAAGTGCTGGCATCCCATATAGGCACTGACTCGAGTTCCCGCTGCTCCACATCTGATCCAGCTGTTTGCAATGGCCTGGGAAAGCAGTAGAGGATGTCTCAAGTCCTTGGGCCCTTGCACCCATGTGGGATACCTGGAACAAACTCCTGGCTCCTGGCTCCTGGCTCCTGGCTCCTGGCTCCTGGCTTCGGATCCACACAGCTCCAGCTGTTGAGGGGCCAACTGGGGAGTGAACCAGCAGATAGAAGACCTCTCTCTCTCTCTCTCTTTCTCTCTCTGCCTTTCAAATAAATAAATAAATCATTTTAAAAAGTTTACATATCATTCAATATAATATTCTCCAACTAGCTCATGTGTTTACATGTATCCACGGTTCTTTAATTTCACTATTGAGTAGTACTTCATTATGATTGCTTATCCATTTGCTCATTGATGAATTTGAGTTTTTTCAGGTTTGTGTCTATTTTGAATAAAACTGCTTCAAACAATTTTGAAAAAAGTACTTTTGTCAATATGTATCTTATTTTCTCTTGGATAAATACCTGAAAGAATTGTTAACTCAAAGGGTAGGTAACTATAATTCAAAAAATTACTACCAAACGGGGGCTGGCACTGTGGTGTAGTGGGTAAAGCCACCACCTGCAGTGCCAGCATCCCATATGGGTGCTGGTTCAGTACCTGGCTGCTCCACTTCCAATCCAGCTCTCTGCTATGGCCTGGGAAAGCAAAAGATGGCCCAAGTCCTTGGGCCCCTGCACCCACGTCGGAGGGAGACCTGGAAAAAGATCCTGGCTCCTGGCTTCTGGCTTCAGATCCACACAGCTCCAGCTGTTGAGGGGCCAACTGGGTAATGAACCAGCAGATGAAAGACCTGTCTCTCTCTCTCTCTGCCTATGCCTCTCTGTAATTTTGCCTTTCAAATAAATAAATCATTTTTTAAAAAAACTACCAAATGATTCCCTACTAGATGTACGAATTTTATACATTTACACCAATGTACAATGGTATATATTAACAACTCATAATTGATGGTGTTAACATATTTCATGTGCCAATTGTTTATCTTCCTTTCAAAGCGCCTGTTTAGGTATTTTGTCAGTTTATCAAAATTTGAGTTGTTAAGGGCTTAAAATTGATTTATGATCATTATTTACACATATCACATAAGTTTATTGTCAGATATATGTATTACAAATATTTTCCCATAGTCTTATGTGAAAAATAGCAAATTAGGAGAATGCTTTAATATTTATGGGATGTAAATAACCAATTTTTCGCTTTGGTTACTGCATTTCTCAATTTCAGAATTTCCATATGTTAAAATTTGTATTTCACAACTGCAATTTTTCATCTATTTATCAGGTTCATACTTTCTTTTAAATTCTTAAATAGGGGCAGACATTTAGCCTACAGGTTAAGATGCCTGCATCCCATGTCAGTGTCTGGGTTTGATTTCTGGCTCTGACTGCAGATTCTAGCTTCCTGTTAATTTAGAACCTTGGAGGCAGCAGTGATGGCTCAAATAATTGGGTTCCTGCCACTCACATGGAACACTTGGATCGAGTTTCCAGCTCCTGGCTTCTGCCTGGCCTTAGTCCCAGCAATCGCAAGAACTTGGGGAATGAACCAGCAAAGCAAGTGCTTTCTTTCCCTCATAAATATCTAATAAATAAATAAATGTTCTGAAACATATTTAAATAGCTGTTTTAAGCTCTTTCGTCTCTGGGTCTTTTATATATATATATATATATATATATATATAAATTTTGTTTCTCCGTCTTGCTGATAACATGATTCTTTTCATCTATGCCTTATAGTGAGGCTTTATGTTATGCTAAGGATTATATACTTTATGTTCTTGTTAGTTGGATATTTTTAAGTCATTAAGGAGGGTTGAGTGTTCCTTTGTTGGGGAATTAATATAATAGTGGAACACCTTGATTGTGAAGGTAAGTCCATGTGATTTCTCATTCTAAGTCTATAGTAGACCTATTCCTAATATGTAAACTCAGGACTACATTGAATGCCCACAGTGTTTAGCAAGGCTCTTACAACTCCTACCTTTTAAGAAATGTCAGAAATGTGTACTTGTAGAGTCGAATTACTTTTATCACCCACCCAATTCACTGAGTCACTACTCACAACTTAACACTTAATTTAAAAAAAGAAAAAACACTTCCTAGGTGGATTTAGTTTTAGCTCAGTTCTTTTCTCTGTAGTCTATGATATTACAATTTTTTTGCCTTTCTTTTTTTTAACATTTATTTAATGAATATAAATTTCCAAAGTACAGAATATGGATTACAATGGCTTCCCCCCCATAACGTCCCTCCAACACACAACCCTCCCCTTATCCACTCACTCTCCCCTTCCATTCACATCAAGATTCATTTTCAATTCTCTTTATATACAGAAGATCAGTTTAGCACACATTAAGTAAAGATTTCAACAGTTTGCTCCCACACAGAAACATAAAGTGCAAAATACTGTTTGAGTACTAGTTATAGCATTAAATCTCAATGTACAGCACACTAAGGACAGAGATCCTACATGAGGAGTAAGTGCACAGTGACTCCTGTGGTTGACTTAACAAATTGACACTCTTGTTTATGGCATCAGTAATCACCCTAGGCTCTTGTCATGAGCTGCCAAGGCTATGGAAGCCCCCTGAGTTCACTGACTCTGATCATATTTAGACAAGGCCATGGTCAAAATGGAAGTTCTCTCCTCCCTTCAGAGAAAGGTACCTCCTTCTTTGATGACCCATTCTTTCCACTGGGATCCCACTCGTGGAGATCTTTCATTTAGGTTTTTTTTTTTTCCCGCAGAGTGTCTTGGCTTTCCATGCCTGAAATACTCTCATGGGCTTTTCAGCCGGATCCGCATGCCTTAAGGGCTGATTATGAGGCCAGAGTGCTGTTAGGACATTTGCCATTCTATGGGTCTGCTGTGTATCTCACTTCCCATGTTGGATCATTCTCTCCTGTTTTGATTCTATCAGCTAGTATTTGCAGACACTAGTCTTGTTTATGTGATCCCTTTGGTTCTTAGTCCTATCATTACGATCAATTGTGAACAGAAATTGATCACTGGGACTAGTGAGATGGCATTGGTACATGCCACCTTGATGGGATTGAATTAGAATCCCCTGGTATGTTTGTAACTCTATCATTTGAGGTAAGTCAGCTTGAGCATGTCCCGAATTGCACATCTCTTCCCTCTCTTATTCCCACTCTTATATTTAACTTAACTTTTCAGTTAAGTTTCAGCACTTAAGAAGAATTGTGTATTGATTACAGTATTCAACCAAAAGTATTAAGTAGAATAAACAAAAAAAATACTAAGAGGGATAACATATTAAGCTGCTCGTCAACAGTCAGGGTGAGGGCTGATCAAGTCACCATTTCTCATAGTGTTCATTTCACTTTAACAGGTTTCCTTTTTGGTGCTCAGTTAGTTGTCACCTATCAAGGAGAACAAGTGGTATTTGTCCCTTTGGGATTGGCTTATTTCACTCAGCATAATGTTTTCCAAATTCCTAACAGGGATCACTTTTCAGTTAAAATTTAAACACCTAAGAATAATTGTGTGTTATTACAGAGTCAACCAACGGTACTAGAACAAAAAAAAAAATACTAAAATGGATAAAGTATTACATTGTACATCAACCGTCAGGACAAGAGCTGATCAAGTCACTGTTTCTCATAGTGTCCATTTCACTTCAACAAGTTTCCCCTTTGGTGCTCATTTTAACTCACCCAACAGCCCATAATTCTAACCTCTGCTTCTATACCCAGCAAGATGATTATGCTCTGCTAGGACTCTGCCTCCCTCACTTACAATCTGGAAACTGCTTCAAGGCAGAAAGTCATGTTAATCACATGGCTTGCTTTGCCTGTTTTCTTTCTTTCTGAGATCATAGTCCTGTGTTGCCTCTTATCAAATGCCTAAAACAGTTCTTCCAAATATTACGTCCAGTTTGATAACTGTTTATACTGAGTGGACTATTCCCGGTCACTTACTCTGTCTTGGCTGCAGTCAAGTCCCTCAAGATTTGTGGTTCATGAAAGTTAGTACACATCAGTAACACAAAACACCATGCTAGTCTCTAAAAAGCCAAGCCACATATAAGAACCACAAAGACTTGTGTTGTGTTTTGGTTTGATGTCTTTTGGTTTGTTTTTAATGAAGACTCCAATTTTAAAAATGCTGCTTCCTTAAGAGCAAGTTCCCTGGTTTTAATAAACCCAATGCATAACAGGTTCTTTATGGATTATGCTCTTCAGCTAAGTATACTTTCAAATATAATAGGAGCACCTATAAAAGAAGCCCTTAGTACTTAAGATAAAGCAAATACTTTGTATTCACTAGGAAAAGACAACACACAAATCACACACCTGTGATTTTGAGAAATGAGATCTGACTTGAACCGTGGACAACATTTGATTTTACTTCTTTTCTTTTTATGGATACTGAGAATGTTTCACAAATGAGCACTTTGCAATATTCAAGGTGAGTTCTGGAGTTTTGATCCTTTATAATTTAAACTAGAAATTTTCCTGGACTGACAACAAGCTGTTTCACATTCTTCTCTGGGTAGACTCCTAACCTCTGCCACCTTTGCAGACGTGCACACACATATGTACACACAAAGAGGCACACATGGATAGCCCGGTGATAGCAGACCCATCACTCACTTTCTATGCCAAGGATGTAGATAGACAATGAGCACAGAACAGTTTGAATTAGTACCACTCCCATTACCTTTAACACTTTTTCACTTTTTCATCATGACTTAGTGTCAATTCATTTTTCTGACATGGTATATAGTGCAAAGAAAACAAAAGCTGATAAGACAAATTTATTCCATTCAACCAAATGGGATGACCTCTGTATACAAATAAAAAGACTATCTATACAGAAATGCATTTCTATTATGATTGGAGGGCAAATTCTGCTCTTCTACCTACTAGTTTTGCTAGTGGTGGCTCTGAGGGTGCAAATGCCAATAGGGAGCAGCAGAGACTACCAGCAATGTATTAAATCTCCTAGGTGGAGGACAAAATATAACTGATGTTGGGGCCGGTGCTGTGGTGCAGCGGGTTAAAGCCCTGGCCTGAAGCGCCGGCATCCCATATGGGTGCAGTCAGGTTGTAGTCCTGGCAGCTTGTCTTCCAACTAATGTTAAATATATAACTCATGTTATATATCTTTATTTATCTTTATTTTAAGATTTTTTAAAATTTATTTAAGAGGTAGAGTTACAGACAGTGAGAGGGAGAAACTGAGAGAAAGCTTCCATCCATTGGTTCACTCCCCAGATGGCTGCAACGGCCGGAGCTGCGCCAATCCGAAGCCAGGAGCCAGGAGCTTCTTGCTAGTCTCCATGAGGGTGCAAGGGGCCCAAGGACTTGTGCCATCCTCAACTGCCTTCCCTGGCAACAGCCGAGAGCTGGATTGGAAGAGGAGCAGCTGGAACTAGAACTAGCACCATAAGGGATGCCAGCTCTGCAGGCGGAGGATTAACCTACTGTGCCACAGCACTGGCCCCATATTATATATTTATTAGTCAAAATATAACTCATGTTAAAGGAGACAATAGCTAAAATTCAAAAACTCTTCTACTAAGAAAACTTCAAAGCAAGAAAAGAACAGACTAAAAACTGAGCTGAAGCAAAAGAGTAGCAAAGATAGAGCATAATAGGAAGACCAGGAATAAGGATTCCCTTCCTCTGGTTTAAAGTCACAAGTACTGTGGTGAAGTGGATTTTAAGTGTAAGGAAGTAAAATGACTTCCCTAAACATATCTGTGTGAATGAGGAAGATGGAGCAGCATGACTATCTCCTCACCTTTCACACATTCAGTAAGTGTGTGAAATTAACTCTTAGTGTAAAGCCAATTAACTCTTAGTAAGATAAGGCCAATTACTTAACTGCTTAGTTAACTCTTAACTCCTATTCTTAGTAAGGTTAGACAAGTGATCCCACTTTGGGTTAAACCCCTGTCTCTCTTTCTCAGTCTACAATCTTCATTTCAGATGGATACGAGCTATCCTCTCTAGGCCTCATCCACAATCGTCCTGGGAGGCACGGTGTTGTCTGAGAACAATCAACAAATTCTGGCATGTTAAATGCAAAATAAGGAATCCCAGAAAGTAAGGCTGAATCTAAAGTCACAGAGCAAGAAAGTGGCAAAGGCAATGTTCACATTAGGTCTCTCTCTTGCTCAAGGCTGTATTCTCTCCATCAAGCCTTAGTCTCATTCTCTAAACTCTGAATTCAGTTGACCCTCTCTCTCTGGTTGGCTCCACATCCAAGAATGCAAACAACCATGGATTGAAAATATTTTCTAAAATAGTTCTAGATATTTCCAAAAAGCAAAACTTGGATGTGCCATATGTCAGCTATTTTACTGGATCCATGAAGATATAGCAATGTTTAGGAACCACATTAAGGTTTCATAAATAATATAGAGAGGATTTAAAGTATACAAGAGGATAGATGTATGTTATATGGAAATGTTATACCATTTAAGATAAGGAATTTGAGAATATGCAGATTTTGGCATCCATGAGGTTCTGGAACCAAACTCCCATGGGTACCCAGGGACAAATGTTTTTTGAAATGAGAGTATGATCTGTGTGGGTGGCTTATGTCTGTACAAACTGACTTTCCAGACTAAACTTTGGCTCATATTTGTATAAAATCTTTCCAAAACCAAACATTGGCTTATGTTTATACAAAGTTGTACACATTGTAGTGTATGTCATGAGTCAATGTCACATTTGTTATTCCTCAACAACCTTTAGTCAAAGATTATGGAATTAAATAAAAGTGAGAATTAAATCTCATATGTCAATAAAGCATCTAGGACATCTAGTACAGCCCTAGTTCCTCTTCAACAAGTGTCCAAAGCTACATTATTTTTATAAATTCATTAGTGAATCAAACATATTGCTCTCTAACTAATCAGTTTTAGCATCCATGGGAGTTTAAGATCCCATTGTTAATTTACTTTTAAAAAAGACTTTGAAAGAAATATTAAAGTGTATAAATCTAGAATTACATTGTTACTGAAAACCTGATACTAAGAGGTGCCAATTGTCTGGTGTCTCACTGAGGAGGCAAAAATCTTGATGGCAATATTAATCTAGGGTGATGCCAGAGCTGTTGTTACACCAGTATGCACTGATACTGCAGGGCTGACAAGGAAAATATTTAAATGCTTCCATTCTGATTGGCACACAGCAGCTTCAAAAAGCAGCAACATGAATTAATAATATAATTCCAGCACATATGGCTTATCTCAGAAACCCAAGAATCATTGCAATTTCAGGACATTTTCCCCAGATCAGACATGGTATACAGAACTGAGAGCCAACTCTAAAATCCTTCTATTCATTGTAGATATGAGGGAGGTGTGCCATCAACAAAAACAATTTTGGGTTGGAGAGAGGGCTCTGCAGCCCTACTGCAGAGAAACTGTTCTAAAAACTCCTACAAGAAATGCCCATAATCTGCACGAGAGAAGAAACAGAGACCATTCTCAAAGAGGGATCGAGGAATCCACTGGGGATATTGTCTTAGACTGCACAGTCTCACCAGTGAAAAGTTTTAAAGAGCACTGATGTTTTTTTAACAACTTATTTTCTAGTGGGTAATGGCCTTCCATGTGAATTGTGAAAAGTCATGTTGGAGGACATCTATAAGTCCAGCAAAATACATTGAAATGTTAGGAGGGTATGTGCCTCAGAGAGGGACAGAGAAGCACAAATGTCCTAAATTGCTCCCTCTCACACACATACCCCATGCCTCTCCCTCTCCATGCCTGCCAGTTATTCAGGGAACACCCAACCAAGCCAGATTGTTCCCTGGCAAATAAGCCTGCATCTTCTTCAGTCATCAGTCACAGCAGTTTCACTCCCTCCCCTCTCTCCTTTTGCTCTTTTATTTTTGCCTCAGCTAATAACTTGGCATCCTTCAGTCATCACCACATCTGCTGGCACCAGCTTTTTCTTGATTCACCAACAGGGTATACAGCTGACTCATGTTTAGGAAGAAAAAGAAAGGAAAAAGCCCGAGTTCTTGGCTCCAAAATCCCAGTTCCAACCCACCTCCAATCCCTTCTTGTTTCTTCACTCCTTCTAACTACTTCCTTCAACTCCTGGTTTTTTGAACATTGATGACAAACCCACAGTGGAAGTAAGGAAAATGAAAAAGGGCAAGCAGAAACTTGAAGGGAAGTGTGATGAGTTAAAGATAGAGAGGATGAGTGTGAAAGAGCCCCTATGTGCTATAGAGAATGCCCAGTCACTAGAGAAGTTGCAAGGTGGCATCATTGGAACAGATTGAAGAATGATTCTGACAGGAACATTATTTAACTAAGAACAACATAAACAGATTGGAACACTTACTACAGTTACATTGACAGTTGCCTCTCTAAACTCCTTACTTTGGACTTGTCTATACCATTGGCAAAAATAAAAGGAAGACTTTTTTTTATCACTGTGAATGGGAGTCATTGATTAGGGACTATGCAGAGAACCCATTTGGTGATAGCAGCAATTTCCTACCCTATGGCTATATCCAGTCCTTCATCCCTCAATGTCAGAGTGATAAAGTTATGAGAATAAAAATAAAAGAATCCCAATATACTTATTTTCTAGCTTTTTTTTTTTCTGAAAAGTAGTAGAGACCCAAGAGGAAGTCCATTGAAAGGTACCTAGAGATAATTTTCTCCCTGATGAAAGCATGTCTGTTAAGATAAAATCTTTGTCCCTCCTCTGCCACCAGCATCCTACCCCAGCCTCTAATCTTTCTACCTATCTTTGACTGACTATAGCATGAGGATTATTCCTTGGTGCTGCTATAGCCATCTTCTGACCAGGAAGGCAGACCAATGATTCACTATAGATGGCAAAGTAGAAAGACAGACAAAATCTTGGTAAATTCCTGCATTGCTAAATCAAAAAGAGCAAAAGCTACTTACAGATTTCTTAATACATAACACAATACATTCTCAATCATTAGCTGTGTGATGATCCAACAATAGGAGGTAACAATTACCATCAAAAGAAACCATGGAATATAAAAAGATCATGGAAATTCAGGAAGAGAAAAGATAGTCATATACCCTCTCTCCCACCTCATCAGCACTCTGTGTATCCAGGTTGAGTTTCAGGTTCCTCCAGGCATACTCCACTGTTGTGGGCATTCGGAGACTAAGTGGATGGATGGGAGATCTCTCTCTCTCTCTCATTCTCTCTTTCTCTCTCTCTCTCTCTCTCTCTCTCATTCTTTCTCTCTCTCTCTCTTTCACTCTTTCTCTCCTCCCCCATTTAAATAACTAAAATAACATTTTAAAAACCTAAAAGTATTAAAGTAAACTAGTGATAACATTATATTCTATATAACAAAACTAACACAACTATTGTTATTAGTAAAGTAGCTTTGCAAGTTTCTGATTAATGAGATGTCAACAAATCATGAAAAACTAATTTAAAAATGTAATAAAACCACTATGGAGGAATTTATGATATTTTCAAAACCCTCCATATCTATAGATTGCCTTAAAAACATCAAGGAAGAAATCTGCAGAAGTAAAAATCACTGACTACATATTTTAAAATGTGTGTAACTAATGGAGTATTAAACATAAATATCTAAGTATCTTCAAAATTTTATTTCACCATCAATTTTTGGTCTTAGAGGATCCAGGCATTTATTTATTTTTTAAATGATTCCATTTTATTTTGACTGTTAAAATAATCAGAAGTTCTAAATAAAATTGAAATACTCCCTTGGTTACAAATTTTGTGTGGATGTTTGCTCAAAAGGCCACTAAAATGGGCTCAGTGATTGATAGACTGATTCTGAATTTCTTGTGTACCTATAATGTTATTTTGAAACATTATATTATTCTAAGATTCCAAAAAAATTTAACAAAACTTAATAGAGCTATTTCAGTGTTATTCCATCAAGTGTGAGATTACAAAATTGCAGTGTATCTTTAGGCCATAGACATGAACCATACTGTATGAAAATAGAAAACAAGCTCGAGAATTATATAGTGTAGTCATTGATCTTACAAAAGCATTTGTCTGCTGGAGCAAAGCTGAATTCCACACAACAAAACTGCCTTACACTTATTTAGTGTTCTCTCAATCTTCTAAGACACAAAGACCCATCTTTTAAATCTGAAATAAGATTGTGTCATTCTGAGCTATAAAATTATCTCCAAAATACATGTTGTGAATTACCTGTATTGGCAAAGCAATAGACAGGATAACGTGTATTGCATTTTGCTTTGATTCTTTGCATTTTACAGAAAAACATCTTGTTAAACAGAGAAAGATGACAAGCAATATATTCAGTCATGTATCAATAAGGGAAGAAATTTTCTCAAATAAGTTATATATACGGACAAAGCTTTGGAATTCCACCAATGTCGAATAAGTGCCACAAAATGCATTGGTCCATGTGTTTTTCTTTATCCTTTCAGAACTGACATTTCAAAGCTAAAATTTATCCCTAGCATCTTCCAATTGCAAAATACTGATTACCATGCTATGGCTCAGCTTGTCTACAAACAATTCAGATCTTGTGATCTTACAGTTCACTTCAATAGAGACTTGTTGATTTGTGACAAATTGTGTTAAGTCAGCTTACAATTTCCCAAAGCAACATCTGTGAACTTTCATTTTAACATAGGATGTTTTATGAGATTCTCATTTAGAGCACTTGCTTGCCACTATTCCAAAGAGAATTAATGATCCTTGGAAAATATATAATAGAATCCTAGGTGTTATGTGGTATATATTTTTTGGCTGTTTTGGTAACTATAGTATAAAAACAAGAAGGCTAATTTTGTGGCTAAGCACTGCCCAAACCAACTTTGAAAAATGTCACCTCCAGGAACATCACTTTTCTCTGGTTGATATCCTTTATACCCTAATCTAAAAGTCAAATGAGCATTTCTAGACAAAAGAAATAAGAGCTGGGGTGTGCCCGTAGGTTTATTTTTAATTGGAAAAAGAACTCCTCTTTCTTAAAAGTCAGGTAATGATTTTAATGTGTTGCTAAGCAAGACCTGAATAAAATATTAGACAATCATGCTCAGAAGCTATTAGTGGTTTTCTAATCTAATACAGAGAGAGGTAGTTTTAAAAGTAATTGAGATTTTTCTTTATTTGTAGCTGTAGAACTTGTGGAAATTTATCAAGTATACTATTTTTTGAAATTATCATCAAGCACAGCATGGACTTTAAAGTTCTTTACAAGAGACTATAGAGTCTATTCCCGTTAACTGGTAGATAAAAACACATTGAAAAGTGGTATGCAAATAAATATACAGTTTTCATAAGAAAAAATCTAGAGCTGCAGAAGGGGAGATATGCTGTTTTATTTTTTCCCTATAACAATCTATTGTTCTAGGATAGAGTGTTTATTATTATTATTACTATTATTGATCTTATTATTACTAGAACCAAACTTGAAGTTTAGAATCTGATATATATCCAGATAAAGAGAATGCTATTGAGTTTATCTACCAAAATATTGACTGGGAAGGGAGTTTGAATCTATGCTTCTTCAATTTCAGCCAACACCTTTGTTCACCACATGATTAATTTGTTCATAATGTGCCACAAGTGCTTGCATTGGAAATTGCTAAGTGGGGAGAAATGGATAACTTTTATTTTGAGGAGGAATTGTCTTACTCGGGCAAGAAAGCAAAACTAATTGGATGGTGTATACAACTAAACGAGTTGCTGTCTTTTCCTCCCCTGATCCCTATAGTATTAAGGACAGAATTTCCCCAGGTAGGCTGGGTGCATGGCGTATTGGGTTTATGTTTTTAGCTGATAACTTTTGACACCCGTATTAAGTGTCAGAATGAAGGAAGAGAATCAGATAAAGAGCCAAAATATATAAAACTCCAACTATCTACCTTTAGATACACGTCTCCTCCCAAAAGTAAAGCTCTTTCAAGAGTATAAATCCAACTGTGCTCTCAAAAGTAGATTTTGCATGGTAGAGGCTCAATTAAGGGATGGTTTCTAGGATTTATTTCCATTAGCATACAAAAACGCCATTTAAGGAACATTTAAATGGTGACAAAGGAACTGCCTCCCCACTGCATCTTTAAAAGGGCACTGGTACAATATTTCTTGTCCTGCTGATAATCATTTTTTCTTCCTGCTGTTCATCCATTCCTCACTTCTGAAGACTAAGTATCTTTTTCTCTAAGAAAATAGAAATATTAAAATAAATCCTAATCACTTGATCTAGAGACAAAGTATAATGACCACCAATTTAAATACTATAAACACAATCTGAAAAATGAAAACTTGATACATTTCCAATATGCAATGATGTATTTTTTCAACACTAGTAGGATGCATTAAAATATGTTCTCCTTAAGAGATTTCAAATTCATTACCAGACAGTTATGTTTTCACTTTAAAAGCAGAATTGACAGTACCCTATGAATAAAAATGAAAAGTAAATCTCACAGTCAGAAAATCTAGTGGCTGTGAGCTCTTGTTCCACGGCACTTGAGATTACACATTGGGCAAACTAATAGCCTGCTGATTCAACCTCAGTGAGTGATGGAAAGATTAAAGTGAAAAAAAAAAAAACACCAAAAATAGGTTAATTTTGGCTACCAAGAATTTTGTTAGCCAGACACAAAAATCCAACATAATGTCATTGGGTTCTCAATGTAGATAATTCATTTTCCAATTTTTATTTTTAAATATTTATTTATTTGTAATACAGAGAAAGAAAGTTGGAGACAGACACAGAAACAATCTTCACTCCTCATATGCCACCAGTCCTAAGCTATGAGTCCCAGAACTCCATCTGTATCTCCCAAATAGGTGGCAGGGACCTAAATTCTATAGCCATCACCTGCTGCCCCCCAGTGTGTATACTGGCAAGGAGCTGGAATCAGGAGTGGAGTCAGGACTCAACTGCAGGTACTCCAGTATGGGATGTGGCATCCCAAATGATATCTTAACAGCTGGGTCAAAGATTCACTCTTTAATGTAGATATAAGGAACCTATAAAGGGAATATTATTAATCTTCCCATTCATCGTTCGAATAAAATAGAGGATTTTGCTCTTCTTTTCTGCTGAAGTAAGAGAATCAGGCTTGGGCAAGGTAAAGGCCAAGTCAAAGCCTCAACCCGTGAACAACTCTTCATTAATCATCATGTCATCCACTGAGTTAAAGGTAATCTAGCAACTGAATTTCACAGCTAGAAGGGATCATGGAAATCATCTAAATAATGCCCTTATTTTACAGCTGAGGAAAGTGAATGGATCTAACCGCTCAGTTATTTTTTAGTACAACCGAAACTAGAATTCAACTAGAATTGGGAGATGTTTACCCTCTTCATATTATTCAGAGCGCTATTGCTTGTGAACAGTGACTTTCGAACATTTGTGAAAAAAATGGGGAGAAATGTGTTTCATATCTTACTCCACATACACACAGAAACTGAAGCAAAATTTCTTAAAACAATACTTACTATGTATGACGCACCAAGACATTCTGTAATCCTTTCTGTTAGATGCTATTTCTTTGTAATGCCTATCAAGACCTAGTGAAATAATAATTTCATTGGTTAAAGGGCAATTACATATTTTGAAAAAATAACACTAGTATAAGCTAGTGTAACTTAACTATTTTTTGTCTTCAAAGAGATATAAAGAACTTCAGTTGTAACTTAAGGAATTTTGCCAACAAAGGGGCACCAGGACAGGCATCCTCCCGACATAGGAAGACCCTAAGCAAAAGGAACCAGTGTCGTTTTTGCTAATTGTGCTTGCCTTTCTCATATCAGTATTCACCTAGTGCTGTTTGGTGAAGTAACATTCTAGCCCTTCCAAACAGGAAGAGAGTAATTGAGAGAAAACACTCTAGTTCCATATAAGCTGTTCCCACCTTCCCGACTTCCTTTTCCTTCCTTGTTTAGAAGAGATGTTGCAAAATCAGAATTGTTTTCACTGGAATTCTTGTCTTCTCACAACTAAACCACTTTTCCCCACATTCTGCCGCCAAAAAATCCATGGATACCCTTGCTTTCTTTCTGCTCAGTGGTCCTTTCTCATGGATCACAAGCAAGTCATTCTTCTATACAATTTTTCTAAACAGAAAATGGGAAATTCCATGGAATACTTGCAAGTTCCTTTGACTCTGTCTTGGCCACCTCTCTACCTCACCTATTCCCATGTCTCCTGCACACTTCCAAATCTCTCTCTCTCTCTCTTTCCCCCCTCCCTCCCTCCCTCCTTCCCTCCATTGGTCTTATTCTATTTCACATGCAAACAAATACCAACAAGGATATGTATTTGAATCTGGGATTCGGATGTGCAAGTTGACCCAGCTCTTTGGGTAATAGAGATATCTGCATCACCCATAACTACACACACCCCTGTGTGCCACAGCTCGGTACATACACATCCAGGCCCCACAACCAGCACTTCTGTGTCCAGAGATCAAGTGACCTTTACATAGTTAGTTCTTTCTATTAGTTACTTTTGTGGTTTTGCTCGGTAGCTTTCAATCAAAGTTTAAGCAATAGCCTAATCTGGGAGTGAGAGAAGAGAAGGATCCCTTGTTGTTTATGCAGAATACTGAACATACACACTGGCTCTGCTTCTTGCTTGCCCCCCCAACCATTGTAAGGCAGGCTTAGCTGCTTGGAGTGGTTTAAAATCTGAGCTCTCTTAGAGTACTTTCAGACAGTCCTAGAAACACATAGTATCCTGGTCATCTGAAATGGAAATAGAAAGGAGAGAATAAAGGGAAGAGAAATAGAATGACAGGATTTACTAGTGTTGGATAATACCAGGACTGAAGAACAAAGCTATGCTGAATCTTCATTACAGATGTTATTGACTGGGTTCGTTTGTTTTCATCCTTTTATCAATTTGTCTTCTGTAGCAGCAGCCGCACCAGTGATGAAAGGGTGTTCAGAAAGAAAACTTTATTATGACAAATATCACTCAGAGTTAAGCCCTCTCTGTATCCCTGAAGCATTCACAGGCCCTCAGTAAGAACAAAACAAATTAGATTAAAAGGAATAAACATACATTGAACCACAATGCCCCATGGCAAACAAGGCATCCTTTCCTCCTTAACTAAAACCATTTTTCAACTAGTAAGGAAACAGGCAACTGTGAGGCTATCTCCTTGTCCTGTGGAGAAGTTACAGAGATGGCAGGTGATACCACTGCAGCCCTCTGAACGGTCAGAGAAGAATGTCTGCTCCTTCACATTTTGACCTGCTGAATCTATATCAGGTGTAACTGAAAAATAAAAGCCAGATGGTCTCACAATTTTCCTACTGCTACCAATTACCCAGAGATGAATTGTCTGTGCAGGTGAATAACTCAGTAATCTTGGCTTGGATGCACTGTAGACTTGAAGTAGCTCAGCTACTACAACTTCCTCTGACAGAAGAAGTTACTGTTGTAATCAATTTTACATTCTTAGCATATTTATAATTACAATGAAAACTATATATGCATGCGGGGTGGACAAAAAAGATTTCTTGAAAATGTTATCTTTCTGAAATGCCTTTAGTTAAATATGGTTGGAAACGTTTGAGGCAATTTATAATGTCAAATCATTAACAGAATGGATTTTTCTTGTTGAACATGGGGTGGAGGGTTATGCAACAAGAAATTTGGCAAGTCTTCTTGGCCAATCTTTGTCAACAATCTGTTTCAGAAGGCCTTTACTTATCTGTGTTCTGCTTTCATTCTCACCATTTGTTTGAGGGTGATGAGGCACAATGGTGACAACTTAGATAAGGTTTCTGTCTGCAGGTTTCTCAAACTGGACTGAGCTAAAGGAAAAAACAGAAACAACAATGTCTGTCAATCTCTGGTCCTTGAAATAAGTGACAGGGAGGCAGCTGTGCCTGGGCAGCAGCGTTTTAATTTAGAACTAAGAGCACTTGGAGAAATGTTGAATAGTCTCCCAGAATCATAAATTGTTTTCTCCAGAATGATCCAACAAAATAATTTGGGCTCTTAACCATGGCTTCTTTGGTCCCCTTACCTGAGAAGTTAAGTACTTGGGATATGTTCAACAGAAATTGGCATGTGCTATACACCTTTACAGATTTTTAAATATCAGAATCACTTCTGCACAACCAGTTACATTTTAAAGCCAAAGCTTTTATGCAAACACTTCAGAATGTGTGTGTTTATTGTGGCAAGCATAATGCAGTCACTTCATTTGAGAATAGCAATGTAATTTTCACCCTTTAAAATGTATGCTTTATGTATAGACAGCTCACATTAATGTTTGTGAAAGGCTTGGATCCTGAGCAATAACTTATTGAAGAGCAGGCAATTGATGTCTCATTGCTTTGTGACATTTGTGGCTAAATCAAAACTCCCAAGCTGGGTATGGTTTCCATTCTGTGTAGTGTAATAACACAGATGCAGAGACAAAAATTACTTAGAAAATGTCCTTATGGTGGTCTCCAGTGGCACAAATTTATTTTCTGTAAGTATGAGTCAGTATCACAGTATAACTTTGACTTTTTTTCAAGGAAGATTTAGGAATTTTCTTTATTAATTGTCTACATATGACCAACCATGAAATGGACTCCTTTTGGGATCAAATTCAAGGATACTTTTGTCATTTGCTTGAAAAAGTGAGACTGGATATTCCAACTACAGAAGTCTTGATTTTTTAACTCAATATTTGCTAGGTATATCAAATATATATACATATATATATATATGAATGAAAAAGAACTCTATGAATCATTTGCAAAAAGCTAACCTTTAAAATCAATTGAAAAAAAAACTGCCTTGTTAGAATTACTTTTAAAAAGAACTTAATATTTATTATTGTACAAGAGACAAATTGATAAGTAACTTAGATAGGTGTGTTCAGGTATGAAAAGATGCAAAAGTCCAGGATGAGAATTTAGGATATTTTGGGAGAGGAAATGGAAATTAAACCAAGAAGACAGGAGAAACAAAGAATGTATATAGTGCAGAGAACTGAGATGATGGGTTCTGTGCAAAGCAATGTGTGACCATGTCATCAGTAAGCAAGTTTGACAAAAATCATAAAAGGTTTAGCATGAGTATATTTCTTGTTGAAACCTCTGCAGATGCTGAATTTTGCATTCTGTATTCATTTTGAGTTAAATGGAAATGTTATGTGTGGACTCAACCATTAGAAATATTTTACCATACTTGGAGGTACAGAAAGTGAGCTCACAGGGCCAGCACCTCGGCTCAATAGGCTAATCCTCCACCTGCAGCGCAGGCACGCCAGGGTTCTAGTCCTGGTCAGGCCGCAGGATTCTGTCCCAGTTGCCCCTCTTCCAGGCCAGCTCTCTGCTATGGCCCGGGAGTGTAGTGGAGGATGGCCCAAGTGCTTGGGCCCTGCACCACATGGGAGACCAGGAGAAGCACCTGGCTCCTGGCTTCGGATCAGCGTGGTGCGCCGGCCGTGGCGGCCATTGGAGGGTGAACCAACGGTAAAAAAAGAAGACCTTTTTCTCTCTGTCTCTCTCTCACTGTCCACTCTGTCAAAAAAAAGAAAAAAAAGTAAGCTCACATCTTATACCAAAAATAATAATATAGATAAATTAAAGATCTCAGTATAAAAGAACAATACTTGTTCATACCCTTAGTCCATTTCTTTTTTTAACCAAATTGATAAGGCTTATTTTATTTGTGATAGCCGTAAAGGAAAATCAATTAGGATGTCCTGCAACATGCAAATGTTTAAGAAGTTTGTGGTACATACATACCATGGAATGCTATGCAACAATGAAAAGATATGGATCCTTGATACATATAACAGCCTGGATGAATATTAAGGGAATTATTCTGGGTAACAAATGTTAAGGTCAGTTGTTATAGCACAGTAGTTAGACTGCCTTGGCATGCCTATATCCCATTTTAGAGTGCCTATTTTTAATCACCACTTAACCCATTGTTGTGAACAGAATTAATATCATGAAAATGTCCATTCTATCCAAAGAACTTTAAAGATTGAATGTGATCCCAATAAAAATATCAAAGCTTTTCTTCTCAAATCTAGAAAAAAAAAACTACCCTAAAATTCATATAGAGTCACAAGAGAACCTAAATAGCTAAAACAATGCTAAACAATAAAAACAAAGCTGAAGGGATCCCAAAGATTTCAAGACATATTACAGACGAATTATAATCAAAACATCCTGATGCTGGCACAAGAAAAGACATATGGACCAACAGAAAAGATTATCCACCCCAGAAATTAATCCACACATCTACAACCAACTAATCTTTGACAAATTAGCTAAAATTTCTTTCTTTTTTTAACTTTCATTTAATGAATATAAATTTCCAAAGTACGACTTATGGATTACAATGGCTTCCCCCCCATACCGTCCCTCCCACCCACAACCCTCCCCTTTCCCACTCCCTCTCCCCTTCCATTCACATCAAGATTCATTTTCGATTATCTTAATATACAGAAGATCAGCTTAGTATACATTAAGTAAGGATTTCAACAGTTTTCTCCCACACAGAAACATAAAGTGAAAAATAATAATGATTTTTTTAAATGATGATGAAATCAGATCAGACCTATTATCATGTTTAATCCCAGTGAGAGTCAAGTTGGGAATTGATAATTTCTTTTTTTTTTTTTTTTACAGAAGATCAGTTTAGTATACATTAAGTAAAGATTTCAACAGTTTGCACCCCCACAGAAACACAAAGCGAAATATACTGTTTGAGTACTCGTTATAGCATTAAATCTCAATGCACAGCACATTAAGGACAGAGATCCTACATGAGGAGTAAGTGCACAGTGACTCCTGTTGTTGACTTTACCAATTGACACTCCTGTCTATGGCATTAGTAATCTCCCTATGCTCCAGTCATGAGTTTCCAAGGCTATGGAAGCCCTCTGAGTTCTCCGACTCTTATCTTGTTTAGACAAGGTCATAGTCAAAGTGGAGGTTCTCTCCTCCCTTCAGAGAAAGGTACCTCCTTCTTTGAAGACCTGTTCTTTCCACTGGGATCTCACTCGCAGAGATCTTTTGCCAGAGTGTCTTGGCTTTCCATGCCTGAAATACTCTCATGGGCTTTTCAGCCAGATCTGAATGCCTTTAGGGCTGATTCTGAGGCCAGAGTGCTATTTAGGACATCTGCCATTCTATGAGTCTGCTGAGTATCTCACTTCCCATGTTGGATCACTCTCCCCTTTAATTATTCTATCGGTTAGTGTTAGCAGGTACTAGACTTGTTTATGTGCTCCCTTTGACTCTTAGTCCTTTCATTATGATCAATTGTGAACTGAAATTGATCACTTGGACTAGTGAGATGGCATTGGTACATGCCACCTCGATGGGATTGAATTGGAATCCCCTGGTATGTTTCTAACTCTACCATTTGGGGCAAGTCAGCTTGAGCATGTCCCAAATTATACATCTCTTCCCTCTCTTATTCCCACTCTTATGTTTAACAGGGATCACATTTCAGTTAATTTTTAACACTTAAGAATAACTGTGTATTAATTACAGAATTAAACCAGTCATATTAAGTAGAACAGATAAAAAAAACTACTAAG
Organism: Oryctolagus cuniculus; assembly: GCF_051225735.1. Lineage (NCBI taxonomy): Eukaryota > Metazoa > Chordata > Mammalia > Lagomorpha > Leporidae > Oryctolagus > Oryctolagus cuniculus. The sequence continues at coordinate 53,813,560 of NC_142875.1, read as the reverse complement.
AGGGATAATGTATTAAGTTGTTCATTAACAGTCAGGGCTATGCTGATGAAGTCACCATTTCCCATAGTGTCCATTTCACTTCAGGAGGTTTCCTTTTTAGTGTTCAGTCAGTTGTCACCGATCAGGGAGAACATATGGTATTTGTCCCTTTGGGACTGGCTTATTTCACTCAGCATGATGTGTTCCAGATTCCTCCATTTTGTTGCAAATGACTGGATTTCGTTGTTTCTTACTGCGGTATAGTATTCTAAAGAGTACATATCCCATAATTTCTTTATCCAGTCTACCATTGATGGGCATTTAGGTTGGTTCCAGGTCTTAGCTATTGTGAATTGAGCTGCAATAAACATTAGGGTGCAGACTGCTTTTTTGTTTGCCAATTTAAATTCCTTTGGGTAAATTCCAAGGAGTGGGATGGCTGGGTCGAACGGTAGGGTTATCTTCAGGTTTCTGAGGAATCTCCAGACTGACTTCCATAGTGGCTTGACCAGTTTGCATTCCCACCAACAGTGGGTTAGTGTCCCTTTTTCCCCACATCCTCGCCAGCAAAATTTCTTTCTTTAGCAAGGATAGCTTCTTCAACAAATGGTGTTGGAAAAATTGGAACTCAGCATGCAGAAGTATGAAACAAGAACTTTACCTTACATACTATACAAAAGCCAACTCACAATAGATCAGGGATCTAAATCTAAGACCTGAAGTCATCAAATTACCAGAGGAAAACATAAGAAGAAACACTGCAAGATTTAGACACAGACTTCTTGGATAAGATACCTGGCGCACAGGCAATAAAGGCAAAAACAGACAAATGGGATTACATCAAGCTAAGACACTTACACACAGCAAAGGAGACAATCAATAAAGAGGCAACAAAATAGGAGAAAAAAATTGCAAACTATATATTTGATAAAGGATTAATATCCAGAATATATAAGGCATTTTTCACTAAGAGAGAAAAGGTGGAAATCAAACTTGTATGTTTATTTGATTTCCTATTCTCTTTCCCTCCCTCTCTCTGTTTTTGTCTATATTTAGAGAAATTAAACAATAGATACATAAGATTAGTAACACAGGAAATATATATCATAGTTATATGTGGATTTTTAAAATGAGAGATTTTTTTTACTTGTTTGTATTTTCCCACATTTTTCAAGTTCTCAAAATGAACATTTATTAATTTTGTAATTTTTATTTTGACTATATTTTACCTCTTGAAGTATGGAACAAACAGTAAAAACATACTCAAAGTCTGAAATATAGAGATGCTTAATGTGAGGTACCTAAAGAAAGAAGTCTATTTAATTTTCTGTAATACAATCACACAGTATGAGAAGTTGACTGAAGATTCCTACTGGATATGAGGTTGCATCAGGATAGAGACTCAACAAAGTCAACCCTTCTTCATTAAGTATAGAGATGGTCTATCGTTTGCATCACTAATATAAGACACACACACACATTGTTATATCAAAGAATATACTGTTGGCTTTTAAGTGAGGGGATTCAATAAACTGAACTAGACAAAATGATGTTGGAAATAACAAGGTCTAAGTTCTTTTGTACTCACCATACATTTGAAGCATAGTTAACCTTAACTTATGAGAACCCTGTGCATTAGGCTATGTATCTGCATTTTTGGACCCCAAACAAGCTGAGATTTATAGATACAGAGCATAAAGTTACTGACATTGTCAAAACTCAGGCAGAATAAACTAAGATTGTAATGATTTCTTAACATCATTCCCAACTGAATTAATTATATCAAGCTTTCCATCCTCTGAAAATGCTAAATTCAGACTAAATCTAGATTATTTCTCACCTCTTTTTTCATCAGCCTATTCTCACCAAATTTCTCAGGATTTTAGGTTATCAAGTAGTCTCTCTTTTTTGTATGTTAACCTCTGAACTCTCACTTTTAATCTGTTCTTCCACATCCACAAGTAAATGAGTCAAATTTCTCATCCATGAAATAAATACCGAAAGAAAGATATTTACAATCTTGTATTGGCCTCACATGCCTTCTAACAATTATTGGATTTTATTCTCCGCTTCATGGCAAAACATTCTATAGTGCTTGTCTACATTTAATTTTCATCCAATAACTTCTGAATCTAGTGATCTTCACATGGTTTAATTTGCAAGATTATTTTTAGTGTTTGTCTTACCATCCACTCATTGGCATAAACCTCTCATGTTCACTCCTCTATCCTTCATTGATTTTTGAAACATCCCATGCTTCAGGTTCTATGATTTCAAACTAAGTTCAATAAGCTGGATCACTCCTGCTCTGTCTCCTTCACATGATCAAACCTCCATCAAATTACTAAAAGTTGGCTTGGTCTAGGTGTTTTACCTTTTAAATATAATAGCTGCAGGTAATTTCCTTCATGCTGATGGGTTTAATTATCATTTTGTCAAGTTCTCACTAATCTTTATCTAAATTCTAGTCATTTCTTTAAGTACCTATTTAACACCTCCACTAGGATAGCTAAAAGGTGCCTCCGAATTACACCAAATTCAGTATCTGCCATTCCCCCATCCTATCACTACTATTCATTCTAACTGATACATCAGTTCATTAAGTTGTATGTGCCACATTAAGCATCATTTATAATAGCCCCTTATAATTCTCTTAAACTCAATATTGAAACTGGCTGACATTTGTCTCTGGAATATACCTACTTCTAGCAAGTTCTATGTTGCTGATGTTCCTGCCCTCACTCTTGCCTCCCTGCAATCCACTTTTTTTTTTTTTTTTTGAAGTCCATAGGTAAAATATATTTTCACAACATTCAAAACAAAAGTCGAAAACATTCAAAAAATCATTGAGACATAGGGAAGCACATATCATCATTTTTTTAGAAAGAAACAGCATAAGAGGATTCAAAAATAACAGTTAATTGACAATGTAGAGTGATACCAGCAATGATAGAAAAATATGCTCATTAAGATAGTGTTTGTAGATGCCTAATACTGTCTGAGAGATAAAGGCAAAATTCTCAGAGCCAGAAATAAGTAAATTTGCTCCACAGAGAATAAACAGCACCCAAGACAAATATAAAACATGCTCTTAGTGAAGCACCTCCTCAAGGATTTAGCTGTGTGTCACCAGTATATATTAGTGAAATTTAAAATAATTCCACAGGTTGTAGTTTACAAAGCAGTAGGAAGAAAAATACTAGGCAGAAACATGAGAATAATATAATAGGAGGAAATATGAGAAATGTTTATTTTGTAGTTAGAAGAATTGTAGAATTAGGTACTTTAATGTTATTTAACTAACTCACTACTGAAATATAAAGCCTGAAGCTAGATAATAACAGACACTGTCCACTAAGTTAAAAGGTTTGAACTCTATCAAGGATCTACTACTCTTTTTTTTTTTTTTTTTTTTTTTAATTTATTTAATGAGCATAAATTTCCAAAGTACAGCTTATGGACCACAATAGCCTCCTCCCCCCTCCCCGCCCGTGTCTTCCCTCCCATCCACAATGCTCCCCTCTCCCACTCCCTCTTCCCTTCCCCTTCACATCACAATTAATTTTCAATTATCTTTATATACAGAAGATCAATTTAGCGTATGTTAAGTAAAGATTACCACATTTTGCTCCCACACAGAAACATGAAGTGTAAAATACTATTTGAGTACTAGTTATAGCATTAATTAAACACCTAAGAGTAATTGTGTATTAATTACATAGCTCAACCAATAGTTTTAAGTAGAATATAAAATGCATCTTTTGCATTGTTGTGGCTTCCCCCCGACCTCCCTCCCTCCCATGGCCCTCCCCTCACCCACTTCCTCTCCCCTCTCCCCACTTCATCACGTTTCATTTTCGGTTACCTTCATATACTGAAGATCAATTTAGTCTATACTAAGCAGGGATTTCAACAGGTTGCACTCACACAACCGAACCAGGTATAGGGTATTGTTCGACTAGTAGTGTTGTTTTTGAGTTTCATAGATAAACATATTAAGGACAGAGATCCTGCGAGGGGAGCATGAACCCAGTGACTCCGTTGTTGATTTAACAATTGGCACTCTTATTTATGACGTCAGCAATCACCCGAGACTCTTGCTATGAGCTGTCTAGGCTATGGAGGCCCCTTGAGTTCACCAACTCTGTATTTGTTTAGTCAAGGCCATATCACAGTGGAGGTTCCTTCCTCCCTTCAGAGAAAGGCGCCTCTCTCCTTGATGGCCTGATCCTTCTGCTGGAGTGTTGTTCGCCAGGATCCTTCATTTAGATTGTTTTTTTGCCACCGTGTCATGGCTTTCCATGCCTGCGAGACTCTCATGGACCTTTTAGTCAGATCCGAATGTCCCAAGGGTTGATTCTGAGGCAGGAGTGCTGTTTTGGGCATTTGCCATTCTATGAGTCTGCTGTGTGACCTGCTTCCCCCGCAGGATCATTCTCAACCCTTTTGATTCTATCTTTCATTATTTGCTTACACTGGTCTTATTTGTGTACTCTCTTCGACACTTACCCTATCTCTTGTATCAGTTGTGTATTTATATTTGTCTCTTTACCAAGTGTGCTGGCATTGGTGCCTGCCTCCTTGGTAAGATTGAGTTGAAATCCCCTGGCACATTTCCAGTTCCACCATTGGAGGTAGGTCTGATTGAGTATGTGCCGTCCTATATATCTCCTCCCTCTCTTATTCCCACTCCCATGTTCCACAGAGATCAATTTCCTATTAATTTTTAAACGCTTAAGAATGGTTGTGCATTGATTGCAGAGTTCAACCAGTGGTCTTGTGTAGAGCATACCGAGCAACAACAACAACAACAAAAATACTAAAGGAACAAAATAGTAAGTTTTTCCTCAACAGTCTAGACAAGGGCTGCTCATGTCATTGTCTCTCATAGTGTCCATTTCACTTCAATGGGTATCATTTTAGGTGCTCGTTTAGTTGCCATCAATCAGGGAGAACATGTGATATTTATCCCTTTTGGACTGGCTTATTTCACTCAGCATGATGTTTTCCAGCTTCCTCCATTTTGTTGTGAATGCCCGGATTTCGTTGTTTTTTACTGCTGTATAGTGTTCCATAGAGTACATATCCCATAGTTTCTTTATCCAGTCATCCGTTGATGGACATTTAGGTTGATTCCATGTCTTAGCTATTGTGAATTGAGCTGCAACAAATATTGAGGTGCAAATGGCTTTTTTCACCCCTTTAATTCCATTTGGGTATATTCCAAGGAGTGGGATGGCTGGGTCCTGTGGTAGTGCTATGTTCAGGTTTCTGAGGACTCTCCAGACTGTCTTCCATAGTGGCTTTACCAGCTTGCATTCCCACCAACAGTGGATTAGTGTCCCCTTTTCTCCACATCCTCGCCAGCATCTGTTGTTGGTTGATTTCTGTATGTAAGCCAATCTAACAGGAGTGAGGTGGTATCTCATTGTGGTTTTGATCTGCATTTCCCTGATGGCTAGGGATCCTGAGCATTTTTTCATGTGCCTGTTGGCCATTTGGATTTCCTCTTTTGAAAAATGCCTGTTAAGGTCCTTGGCCCATTTTTTTATTGGGTTGTTTGTTTTGATTCTGTGGTGTTTTTTGATCATTGTGTAGATTCTAGTTGTTAATCCTTTATCTGTTGTGTAGTTTGCGAATAACGTCTCCCATTCTGTTGGTTGCCTCTTCGCTTTCCTGACTGTTTCCTTTGCTGTTAAGAAACTCTTCAATTTTAGGTAATCCCATTTGTTTATTTTATCTTTGATTACCCGTGCCTGTGGGGTCTTCTCCAGGAATTCTTCGCCTATTCCGATATCTTGGAGGGTTTCCCCTATGCTCTCAATTAGTTTCATGGTGTCGTGGCGCAACTCTAGTTCTTTGATCCATGTTGAGTGGATTTTTGTATAAGGTGTAAGGTAGGGGTCTTGCTTCATACTGCGGCATGTGGACATCCAGTTTTCCCAGCACCATTTGTTGAAGAGGCTGTCCTTGTTCCAGGGGTTGGTTTTAGGTCCTTTGTCAAATATGAGTTGGTTATAGATGTTTGGATTGATCTCCGGTGATTCTATTCTGTTCCATTGGTCTATCCATCTGTTTTTGTACCAGTACCAGGCTGTTTTGATTATAACTGCCCTGTAGTATGCTTTGAAGTCTGGAATTGTGATGCCTCCGGCCTTGTTTTTATTGTAAAGGATTGCTTTAGCTATTCTGGGTCTCCTGTTTCTCCATATGAATTTCAGCATCGTTTTTTCTAGGTCTTTGAAGAATGACTTTGGTATTTTGATTGGTATTGCATTGAACTTGTAAATTGCTTTTGGGAGAATGGACATTTTGATGATATTGATTCTTCCAATCCATGAGCATGGCAGGTTTTTCCATTTTTTTGTGTCGTCTTCTATTTCTTTCTTTAGTGTTTTGTAATTTTCATCATAGAGGTCTTTGACCTCCTTGGTTAAATTTATTCCAAGGTACTTTATTGTTTTTGTGGCTATTGTGAATGGGATTGATCTTAGTAGTTCTTCCTTGGCCCTGGCATTGTCTGTGTATACAAAGGCTGTTGATTTCTGAGCGTTGACTTTGTATCCTGCTACTTTACCAAACTCTTCTATGAGTTTCAGTAGCCTCTTATAGGAGTTTATTGGGTCCTCTATATATAGTATCATGTCATCTGCAAACAGGGATAGTTTGACTTCCTCCTTTCCCATTTGTATCCCTTTTATTTCTTTTTCTTGCCTGATGGCTCTGGCTAAGACTTCTAGGACTATATTGAATAGCAATGGTGAGAGTGGGCATCCCTGTCTGGTGCCAGTTCTCAATGGAAATGCCTCCAACTTTTCCCCATTCAATATGATGCTGGCCTTTGGTTTATCATAGATTGCCTTAATTGTGTTGAGGAATGTTCCTTCTAACCCCAATTTGCTTAGGGTTTTCATCATGAAGGGGTGTTGTATTTTGTCAAATGCTTTCTCTGCATCTATTGAGATAACCATATGATTTTTGTTTCTCAATTTGTTAATGTGCTGGATTACGTTGATTGACTTTCGAATATTGAACCATCCCTGCATACCAGGGATAAATCCCACTTGGTCCGGGTGAATGATCTTTCTGATGTGTAGTTGGATTCGGTTTGCCAGAATTTTATTGAGTATTTTTGCATCTATGTTCATCAGGGAGATAGGTCTGTAGTTTTCTTTCTCTGCTGTGTCTTTTCCGGGCTTAGGAATTAAGGTGATATTGGCTTCGTAGAAGGAATTTGGGAGGATTCCCTCTCTTTCAATCGTTTGGAATAATTTGAGAAGAACTGGGGTTAGTTGTTCTCTAAATGCCTGGTAAAATTCGGCAGTGAAGCCATCCGGTCCTGGGCTCTTCTTTTTCGGTAGTGCGTTTATTACTGATTCAATTTCTTCCATGGTTATGGGTCTGTTTAGATTTTCTATATCTTCACGGCTCAGTTTAGGAAGGTTGCATTTGTCCAGGAATCTATCCATTTCTTCCAGGATCCCCAATTTGTTAGCATACATCTCTTTGTAGTAGTTTCTGATGATTCTTTTTATTTCTATTGTGTCAGTTGTTACATTTCCATTACTATCTTTGATTTTACAGATTTGGGTCTTCTCTCTCCTTTTTTTGGTTAGTTGGGCCAATGGTGTGTCAATTTTGTTTATTTTTTCAAAGAACCAGCTCCTGGTTTTGTTGATCTTTTGTATTATTTTTTTGGTTTCAATTCTGTTTATTTCTTCTCTGATCTTTAGTATTTCTTTCCTCCTTTTGGATTTGGGCTTGATTTGCTGCTGTTTTTCTAGTTCCTTGAGGTGCATAGAGAGTTCATTTGTTTGGTTCCTTTCCAGCTTCTTGATGTAGGCACTAATTGCTATAAACTTTCCTCTTAGCACTGCTTTTGCTGTGTCCCACAGGTTTTGATAGGTTGTGTTATCATTTTCATTTGTTTCTAGAAATCTTTTGATTTCTCTTTTAATTTCTTCGATGACCCACTGTTCATTTAGGATCATGTTGTCCATTCTCCATATATTTGCATATGGTGTAGAGATTCTTGGGTTGTTGATTTCAAGTTTCACTGCACTATGGTCTGAGAAGCTGCATGGTATAGTTTCAATTTTTTTGAACTTGTTGAGGCTCCCTTTATGGCCTAGTATATGGTCAATCCTAGAGAATGTTCCATGTACTGGGGAGAAATACGTGAACTCTGTGTCTGTGGGGTGGAGGGTTCTGAAGATATCTATTAGGTCTATTTGGTCTATGGCGTCAATTAGCTCAGTTGTTTCCTTGTTGAATTTCTGTCTGGTTGATCTGTCCATTGGTGAGAGTGGGGTGTTGAAGTCCCCTGTTACTATTGTATTTGAGTCTATATCTCCCTTTAAATCCTTTAGTAATTCTTTCAGGTAGCCAGGCGCCCTGTAATTAGGTGCGTATACATTTATAATAGTAATGTCTTCCTGTTGGATAGATCCTTTAATCATTATATAGTACCCTTCTCTGTCTCTTTTAATAGTTTTTATGTTAAAGTCTATTTTGTCTGATATTAGGATGGCCACACCAGCTCTTTTTTGATTTCCATTAGCTTGGAGTATCTTTTTCCATCCTTTCACTTTCAGTCTGCGTGCATCTTTGCTGATGAGGTGTGTCTCCTGAAGGCAGCATATAGTTGGATCCTCTTGTTTTATCCAATCTGCTAGTCTGTGCCTCTTTGTCGTGGAATTAAGACCATTCACATTCAATGTGATTACTGTTAAGTACTGTCTTTTTCCCTTCATGTTTCCTGTAACGAGCTGTTTATGTATTTTGAACTTTGTTTGTGGGTTACTCTACATTCGCTTTTTTTTTGCAGTGAAGTTCTTGTTTTTGTGTTTCTGTGTGCAGCACGTCTTTGAGCAAGTGTTGTAGGGTTGGACGCGTGGATACAAATTCTTTCAGTTTCTGTTTGTCGTGGAAGATCTTTATTTCCCCTTCATTCACAAATGATAGCTTTGCAGGATATAGTATTCTAGGTTGGCATTGTTTGTCTTTTAACACTTGGAATATATCATGCCATTGTCTCCTTGCCTGTAGTGTTTGCGATGAGAAGTCTGGGGTGAGTCTGATTGACTTACCCCTGAATGTGATTTGTCGCTTTTCTCTGGCACATTTTAGGATTTGTTCTTTGTGTGTCACTGAACTGAGTGTTGCCACAATGTGTCGTGGTGAATTTCTCTTCTGGTCTACTCTGTTTGGGGTCCTGGTTATCTGTTGTATTTGTGTGTTGTTATCCAGCTGCCTATGTTTAAAGTTTTCTGTTATTATTTCGTTGAAGACACCGTCTAATCCATTCTCTCTTTCCACCCCCTCAGGGACTCCTATTATCCGAACATTACACCGTTTGATTGAATCTTGTAGGTCTCCGACCGTGTTTTTTAATTTTTTAATTTCTTCTTCCTGCGATTGAACTGACTGTATTATTTCTGGAAGTTTGTCTTCGAATTCTGATATTCGGTCTTCTATTTCATCTGTTCGATTTCCGAGGGATTCCACGGTGTTTTTTATATGGTCAATTGAGTTTTTCAGTTCTAGTATCTCATTCTGGCTTCTCTTTAAGATCTCTAATCCTTGGGCTTGTTTTTCATTCAGCTCTTGACACTGTTTCTCATTATTTCTAAGTATTCTGATTATTAATTTTCTGAATTCTTTTTCTGGCATGTTTTCAACTTCTTCTTCTTCTGCCTCTGTTGGTTTAGCCTGCTCCATTGGCAAATTTATATTATCTTCTATGTTTTTTTGGTTTTTGGTTTTGTTTTTTGGCATTCCGTCTGGGTGATTTTTCAGGTTGATTTCCCTCTACTATAGGCTGCTGTGAGTCTCTACCAATATTCAGTGTATCCAGGCTGCTCTACACAGCCCGCAGGTAAACAGACAGGGTGGCTGCTCTCTGCCCACTGCAGCTCTGGATCCTGTGCTTTTTCCCCACCAGGAGGTGTTATTCAGTAACTTGAGTAGTCGGGTCTCAGGACTTTGGGCTGCCCTCCCTCGAGCACCCTCAGCTCCACCTTTGGGCTCCGCCTCCGAAGGTTAGTGTGGAGGCAAAGATAGTTCTCCTTTAAGCCCGAATGTAAACAAACAAAATGGCTGCTTCCCGCCCGCCGGGGCTCCGGGAAGGCGCCAAGAGACACTGGCTTACTCAGTCTCTCAATTAGTGTCCCTGAATCATGCACTCTCACCGCCGGCGCCACTCACTCTGTTCCCGTTCTCTATTTCCTCTCCCACTCAGTCGTGCATGTCCCAGTGTTCGTCCCAGGATGTGTTGGGGGAGGGGCGGCAGCAGCTGTGCCGCGGTGCTGGGCGAGTGCCCCGTCTCACCTCGGCCTCCAGCGCTGGTGCGTACACGCTCCTGCTCGCAATCCACTTTTAATCGCTTTATTGAATATGTTTTCATCCTAAAATGACATTCATATTTTTAGTCTTTGCTCTGTTTCCATTGTCTCTCTGACTACTCTCCCTTCACTCTCTATACTCTAGCCATGTTAACCTTCTACCACATCTTAAAAAAGGTATGTGGCACCCTTTCAGAGTGCATGCTGTATGGAGAGGCCAAGCGTCCCAATATCTAGGGTGTTTCTGTTCTGAACCCCTTGTCCCTTGTAGTGCATAGTGCTATGTGGGCTAGGGTGCTGGGGTCACAGTTGTCCTAATGGATCTGTTGGATTTGTGAGGCTATGCTCTCTTTTGCTCGTGTAAAGTCCAGGGGTAGGGATAGGCAGGGGGCTTCTGTCCTCTGAGACAGTATGGATTCTGACAGTGCCTCTTTTCTCAAAATGGCTGCATACTACCATCGTTTGTGCTCAGGGTTGGAAAATGGTTGGGGGAATGATAGGAGCTCCGTACCCAAAATACTCTTCATCTAGATTCCCATTGGTTTTGTTTCTGTCTTAATCAAAGTTCACAAATTAGTTCAAATATATTACTTTTCCTTTCTCAACTAAATCTCCCCCAGCATAGACCAAGTCTGTCTATTGTATATCCTCATGATACCTTCGCCTTTCCTTCAGGAAAGTTCCACATTTGTGATTCTAAATAGTAGCTTCAATCTAAAACATATTATGAGCGAATTAATAAATGAATGATCAATTAATATTTACTAGGTACTGCAATGGCAATAGCAATTTTAAGATACATAAATCTCTGGTCCTGCTCTCCTATCTAGTGGGAAAAAACCTAGGAAAGTAATTAAAAACATAATATAGTGTGATAAGTAATATAATGAAAAAATGTACTTCAAGTTTGTGGAAAGGAAGATCTAATTAATTCTGCAAGGAAGGGACAAGGGCAGGCTGGCTTCAAAGAAAAGCTGACACTTGGGTTAAACTTTGAAGGATGATCATGAGTTAGTGAGGCAGAGTTTGGTGAAAAGATAGGTTAGGCATAAAGAACAGCACGAACTAAATCACCAAGGTATTGCCATGGAATTCAGGTCCAAGGAATTAGAATGAATGCCTGCTTTGTGTCTAGAACATGTGGTGTATGGAAGGGAGAGGTATAAGGTAAGGCAAAGAGGTAGATTGGGGTAGAACTGCCAAGATTCTGAAATGGTAGGTAAGTAACTTAAGACTATATTTACTGAACACAGTGGGATCTCTTCTTTCTTTCTCTTCCAGGTATTAAACTGTGTTTGCAAGAGGTAGTAGACAGTAATATAGAGAGTAGGTAGGTAGAAAAGAGTGGCACTCTAAGAGACAAAAAGACTAGTAAAAACTATTACAATCATCTAGTGAAGCTGTAATTAGAGCAATAGCACAGGGAAGGGAGAGAGTCGAGGGTTAAATAAGTGTGACCTGGTGACCAAACGGGATGTGAACTATGAAAGTGATGAAAGAAGGGAAGATCGAAGTTGTCTGGATTCGATGACTGAGTTATATTTACTAAGATGGTAGATACATTAGAATAACATACTGTGGAGATGAGGGCCACATTTTCTAGCTCTTACCATGATAACAACATGCAGAAAAACATCATTTTACTTAGAGATAGCATAAAATATGCTGTTAAGGAAAGCCCATCATTTGTTCAGAAACTGTATTGATAGGGTCAGCATTGTGTTGCAGCAGGTTAAGCTGTCACCTGCAACACGTGTGGTCCCAGCTGCTCTACTTCTGATCCAGCTCCTTGTTAATGCACCTGGGAAAGCAATAGAAAACTGCCCAGGTGTTTGGCCCTTGCCATGTGGGAGATCTAAATAGAGTTCCAGGCTCCTTCCTTTAGCATGGCTCAACCCCAACCATCATGGTCATTTGAGGATTGAACCAGTGGAGAGAAATGGAGCCAATGTCTTCATACACCTTAGAGTTTGAGCTGACAAATAGTATTTGCAGACATAATATCAAGCTATATTCACAGAAATGTTGGAGGAAATATAGACACTGTGTGGCTTTCATTGCAAAAGAGGAAAATATTTAACTGTTGGGTCTTTCGAGCAGAAAGGTTTGTGTTATGTGTGATGTAAAATTCTCCCTCAGTTTCTCCTATGAACTCTGATAAATTCCACACTTCACACTCCTGCCTGGTTCAGCCTTTCAAAATGGTTTAGTATGAATATTTACAAAAAGACTTAAGAGATACACAACAACCACACATGAAAATTTCAAGAGGCCTTCATCATCTTTTGTGAAAAAGACAAGAAGTACTGAACACATGGAAGGTCTTAAACATATCACCAAAGAAATACTTCAACAGCACAAGCAAGAATAACCAATAAATACAAAGAATCCCTATGCTGTCCAGGCATGCATGCATGCTCCATCATTGACTGATCATTTTCATTGATATTTACATGAAGACTGGCATGATCCTGCTAAAAGTCAAGCCTTAATAATTAAAGGCTCTTTGTCTTGGTTTAGGAAGAATCTGCAGGATTTGCTTTAAAGATACTGACAAATGCTGATTTTCTCTCCCTTCACTCAGGATTGTGTCTAATGCCAGTACCTGCACAACATGACCTTCTTTTTTTTTTTTTTTTTTAAGATGTATTGATTTATTTGAATGTCAGAGTTACAGAGAGAGAGGAGAGGCAGCAAGAAAGAGAGATCTCCCATCTGATGGTTCACTCCCCAATTGGCCGCAATGGCTGGAGCTGCGCCGATCTGAAGCCAGGAGCCAGGAGCTTCTTCTGGGTCTCCTGCGCAGGTGCAAGGGCCCAAGGACTTGGGCCATCCTCTACTGCCTTCCCAGGCCATAGCAGAGAGCTGGATCAGAAAAGGAGCAGCCGGGACTAGAACCGGTGCCCACATGGTATGCCAGCGCTTTAGGCCAGGGTGTTAACCCGCTGAGCCCCCACCATGACTTTCTATTCAGTGCTGAAATGCAGTCTTCTTCACCCTGCAGGGTAGATGAGCAATTATGCATGACTAATTCTGTAAAACTCACATAAAAGATACAAAGACTAGTCTCATTACATTTCCATTATTCTTTAATAATTATTAAAACAAAGGACTACTTACTATAGATGGTTCAATGGACCTTGTGTTTCCTTCGTCTGCATGTATAATGAATTGAATAGATGTTATATTTTCAACAAATCAATTGCCTATTCCCTAATCTATATTATTGTTCGCTTAGAAAAGATGAAACATTTTACTCTTCTGGGTAAGGTGTGATGACACATTGAATGAGTACAGGGTTTTTATTCAAATTATCCATTGACACTAACGAAACAGAAACACATCACTTAGTATCAAAGTTAAATTAGCCAAAAGAATCACTATTTTTTTCTCTCAACCTAATTTTAAAGCTCAAGATTACAAGTATGCCTAATGTTCTTTCTGTATGTAACAGAAACACGTTTAAGAGAAAAGCAATTATTCCATCCACAATCCTCTCCAAAAAATCTTTTTTATTCTTTTTCAAGACATCATGGAAAATGATATCAATTTTCTATCTTTTCTATAGCCTATTACAGGACTTCTTGGCTGCCATACAACCTTTGGCAGGTACAACACATCAAATCCAGAGCCATCCAAAAAATCCTCAGTAAAAGTGAACTGTGACTGCATAGAAGGGTTTCTCTTACATTTCATTTTGACCTTCTCCAAAGATAAGTTGACTTTTAGAATCATTTTATTAATGTTACTTAACCATGTTAAGGAAATTTGCTTTCAGGAAGAATTTAGTTCATCGAAACTAACCTTCTGGGAAATCATTTAGTCAACCTGTCAGACTAGACTAATCACAGTTTGCTAAATGACTGTAGCCTTATTTAAAACCTGAATACACTGAATCCAAACCACACATCTCACTATTAAACTTATTGGTATCAGGAAACTATCTAGCCCATTTACACCACTCACCAACTCTAAATTTATCTAGACCATTGGGAAAAAAATAACTTTAAAATATAATAGCAACCACATCTTTAATAGTGATTGGTTATCCCTGTGATTATTATTTGAATTCTTATTATAAATTCACTCTTATTGTTGGATTTATCACTCCCAAGCATAAAATGTATCTAAAGTTAAATGCCAGTGCTACATTTGAGAAAATACTTTAGCACTCGTTCACAGTGAAGTGCTATTAGTTCAGCAAGTCTATTTAAGAACAAATCTAGAAGATGTTCTGATGCAGAGCCCAATTTCTCAGTAGTAATGTGTCAGTTCTCATTAGATATATAATAAAGTATATTACAAGGCCTTTTAAGACAACAAGCATTTTGATATAGCCTGACATCAGGATGAACAGTTGTTGCCTACAGTGATTCTTAAGGAAAATATATATGCAATCAATCACTACGAAACAATAAAAAAGAATTACAAGATTTAAAAAATTAGCAGATGTAAAATTTCTCTCTATGTGTGGATAGTTGTTTAACTATCTTTGTTCTACATATTATCAAATCCCTGAGTATAATAATAACACATGTTCTAATAGTTAATGTTCCTTCAGATTTTCCTCCTACAGCCTTCTGTAATAATTTTTTCAGTTATCCAAAAAGCAGTGAAAATATTGACACAGATTTTATCCATCACACCAAAAGCAAAACTGTGGGGAAACATCAAATAAAAATAAAAATAGAGCCAGATAAAAAAAAATTTTGACTTCTAAAATATTGTCTCATCTTAAGAAAAGAAAAAAGAATGCTCTCCTTACTAATGTGATTAACCCTACTTCTTCTAAATAATGCTAGAATCAATGTGGTCAAAAACTGCTTAGCCATAGGACCACATTGTGGTAAAGCAGGTTATGCCACAGACTGCCACCATGCCTCATCACATATGAGTGCCAGTTGGAGTCCAGCTGCTCCACTTCCAATCAAGCTCCCTGCTAATATGCCTGAGAAAGCAGTGGAAGACAGCCCGAATTCTTGGACTCCTGCAACTCACGTGGAATATCTGCATGAAGTTCCAAGCTCTTGGCTTCAGCCTGGACCAATACTAACTATTGTCGCCATGTGAGGAGTGAATCACTGATTGGAAGATCTCTGTCTCTGTGGCCATTTTGGTAATTAAACACTGGATGGAAGATTTCTCTGTGTGTGTGTGTGTGTGTGTGTGTGTGTGTTGGGGGAGGGGGGTGTGTCTGTGGTCATTTTGGGAGTGAACCTGTAGATGAAAGATCTTTCTGTCTTTGTCTCTCTGCCTCTATCTCTGTTTCACTCTCTCTCTCTGTAACTCTACCTTTCAGTAAATAAATCTTTAAAAAAACAGCCTTGCAAAGTGTTAGGAAAGTGTCCAAATAAAGAAAACTTTTGAGACCTACAGGTGGAAGATAAGAGCAAACAGGGAACATCAATAGTTAACTGTGTTCATCTTCAATAATTACCAACATTTCCAAATATTTTAAGTGTATGTACAAGTGTAAGTATATAAGTAACATGTAATAACTTTGAAATACTATTATGTACAATGTGAATTAATGCTATAACTAGTACTCAAACAGTATATTACACTTTGTGTTTCTGTGTGGGTGCAAACTGTTGAAAGCTTTACTTAATATATGCTAAATCGATCTTCTGTATATAAAGATAATTGAAAATGAATCTTGATGTGATTAGAAGGGGAGAGGGAACAGGAGATGGGAGGATTGCAGGTGGGAGGGAAGTTATGGGGGTGGAAAAAGCCATTGTAATCCATAAGCTGTACTTTGGAAATTTATATTCATTAAATAAAAGTTAAAAAAATACTATTATGTAATAAATAAATTCTTGCAAGCTATTTTTACAAATACAGTGATTCTTATACTGATATATAAGAGAATATTAAAATCTCATATAAACTGTAATCAAAATGTTTGTTGTGATTCAAAAATATTTTTAAATTTTTTCTATTTTTTATGACATGCATCTTTCATTAAGTTTTTAAAGACCCTTTGTGTAACTTTTGTGCAATTTTTGTGTCACTCAAGTGACAACCACACCTACTTGGAGAGTATCCTGTTTATTCAAGAAGCGTTTTTGAGAGTCTACTATCAGGTTCTGTGCTAGGCATTCTATAAAAAGAAATATTAACAAAAAAAGAAATATTAGTACCTATTTTTAAAGGATTCTTTCCCACATGCTATATTCTGAATATTAGTTTTCAAAAAGAAAACCTAAAATACATCATAATGATATACACCAGAAATATTTTCTCATACAGACCTGTAATTTTGTGAATTTATTGTTTGTGAATCAGAGGTCAAATACTCTAAACAATAGCCCAGTACCAAGAACCAGCTTAAGTTGATCAGGAAACTTGAGAGTCCAATCAGAAAAGTGATTTGTTCTCAGCACCACCATAAAGAAAAGAGTTACAGCAAACTGCATTTGCTAAACATGAATATGCCATCATGCTCCCTGATAGACTCATTGTAACTACAGTGTTTATGTTGTAATGTTTTAGGCTTTTACTTCCTTTATGTATGCTGCCAAAGTTCTATTAGAAAGTTGAGCCAAATACAAATCGATTCAGAATGGTTGTAACCATTGTGTGTGTTTCTTCAATAACCACTAATGACCCTTAAAAAAAAAAAAAAAAAAAACAACTCAATGAATATGGCTAACATTTGGAGATATCTGTCTCTTTTTAACCAAGGAAATTTGTAAAAACCCCTCTGTATAACACATTTGAACCATCTCTCCTAGTCATAGCTCCATGCTGTACTTCTTTATGAATGTTTCTCATTTGCAGGCCATAGTTATCTGGAAGGCAAGGACCTGTCTTGTGCAACTTGATGCCCGCCATGCACAGCACACAAAAAATGTGCTAAATAATAAATAAGAGTCCTGTATTTTAATGTGATTTTTAAATTATCACAAGCAGAAAAAGAAAAAAATCTGGAACATTACCAATACTTAGTTTTGGAAAAAATCAAGGTTTGATTCTAAAATGTGACATTTTCCATTACCGTTGCTATGATTCTTTTGGTGAAACTGCAAAGCCTATACCTTTAAATTCTGCCTGTATAATTAGCTCTGAGCATGACACAGAACAACTCACTCAACCTCTCTACTCCTAGGTAGTAAAAATTATTCTAATTTACTTTGCAGGAAGGTTGGAAGAAACCAGCTATGAAGCAAATTATAATATAAAAGTGCTATATAAAGATTAATGGAGAGAACTATGACTTATAAAAAGTGATTATAATGAAATAAAATAACTACAGATTCAACAGCAACTTATAGCAGAAACAAAGCAGCCACAGAAACAACCTTGACATTATCTCAATTCCTATTTATGATAACAGCATTCTATCCAGATTGTAGTGGATATTTATTCTTCTAGATTCAAAAGTAAATTTCTGTAATTGCTTGTCCTATATGCATTATATCATAACAACTATTACATCACTAAAGTTATGAAGCTTATTATCCATTTTAGAATCTACCACTTTGAAACAAGATCAAGATTTTATAACCTGGGGCCAGCCTTGTGGCACAAAGTTAAGCTTCCACCCGTGGCACCAACATCCCATTTAAGCACCAGTTTGAGTCCCAGATGCTCTACTTCCAATCCAGATCCATGCTAATTTGCCTGAATATAACCCTGCCATACAACCCAGCCATCCCACTCCTTGTAATTTACCCAAAGGAAATTAAATTGGCAAATAAAAGAGCTGTCTGCAGCTCAATGTTTATTGCAGCTCAATTCACAATAGCTAATTCCTGGAATCAACCTAAATGCCCATCAATAGTAGACTGGATAAAGAATATGGGATATGTACTCTATAGAATATAGACAGCAGTAAAAAACAATGAAATCCGGTCATTTGCAGCAAAATGGAGGAATCTGGAACACATCATGCTGAGTGAAATAAGCCAGTCCCAGAGGGACAAATATCATATGTTCTCCCTAATCGGTGACAACTAACTGAGCACCAAAAAGGAAACTTGTTGAAGTGAAATGGACACTATGAGAAACAATGATTTGATCAGCCCC
This sequence comes from Oryctolagus cuniculus, assembly GCF_051225735.1. Classification (NCBI taxonomy): domain Eukaryota; kingdom Metazoa; phylum Chordata; class Mammalia; order Lagomorpha; family Leporidae; genus Oryctolagus; species Oryctolagus cuniculus. The sequence continues at coordinate 53,795,207 of NC_142875.1, read as the reverse complement.
TATCCTGACTGTCGAGGAACAACTTAATACTTTATTCCTTTTAGTCTTTTTTTGTTCTACTTAATACTATTGGTTGAACTCTTTAATTAATACACAATCATTCTTAGGTGTTTAAATTTAACTGAAAAGTGATCCCTATTAAATAAAAGGGTGGGAATAAGAGAGGGAGGAGATGTACAGTTCGGCACATGCTCAATCGGACTTACAACTAACGGTAGAGTTAGAAACGTGCTAGGGGATTCCAATTCAATCCCATCAAGGTGGCATATACCAATGCCATCTCACTAGTCAAAGTAAACAGTTTCAGTTCACAATTGATCATAATGATAGGTCTAAGAGTCAAAGGGATCACATAAACAAGACTAGTGTCTACTAATACTAACTGATAGAATTAAAAAGGGAAAGAACAATCCAACATGGGAAGCAGGATACTCAGCAGACTCATAGAATGGCAGATGTCCTAAACAGCACTCTGGCCTCAGAATCAGCCCTTAAGGCACTTGGATCTGGCTGAAGAGCCCATGAGAGTATTTTAGGCATGGAAAGCCAAGATACTCTGGCAAAAACAAAAAACAAAAAACAAAAACAAAAAAAAAAAAACAAAAAAAACACCTAAATGAAAGATCTCTGCGAGTGAGATCCCAGCAGAAAGAACGGGCCATCAAAGAAGAAGGTACCTTTCTCTGAAGGGAGGAGAGAACTTCCACTTTGATATGACCTTGTCTAAATAAGATTGGAGTCAGTGAACTCAAAAGGCTTCCATAGTCCTGGCAACTTATGACAAGAGCCTCAGGTGATTACTGATGCCATAAAAAAGAATGTCAATTGTTAAATAAACAGCAGGAGTCACTGTGTACTTACTCCTCATGTAGGATCTCTGTCCTTTATATGTTGTACCATGTTAATTAACAGTTTAACTAGTACTCAAACAGTACTTTATACTTTGTGTTTCTGTGTGTTTGCAAACTGTTGAAATCTTACTTAATATATACTAAATTGATCTTCTATTTATAAAGATAATTGAAAATGAATCTTGATGTGAATGGGATGGGAGAGGGAGCGGGAGATGGGATAGGTGCGAGTGGGATGTGGTTATGTGGAGAAAAAGCTGCTATAATCCAAAAGTTTACTTTGGAAATTTATATTTTTTTTAAACTTTTATTTAATGAATATAAATTTCCAAAGTACGGCTTATGGATTACAATGGCTTCCCCCCCATAACATCCCTCCATCCCTCCCACCCGCAACTCTCCCCTTTCCCATTACCTCTCCCCTTCCATTCACATGAGGATTCATTTTCAATTCTCTTTATATACAGAAGATCAGTTTAGCATACATTAAGTAAAGATTTCAACAGTTTGCTCCCACACAGAAACATAAAGTGAAAAATAATAGATGATTTTTTAAATGATGATGAAATCAGATCAGACCTATTGTCATGTTTAATCCCAGTGAGAGTCAAGTTGGGAATTGCTAATTTCTTTTTTTTTTAACAGAAGATCAGTTTAGTATACATTAAGTTAAGATTTCAACAGTTTTCACCCCCATAGAAACACAAAGTGAAATATACTGTTTGAGTACTCGTTATAGCATTAAGCCTCAATGTACAGCACATTAAGGACAGAGATCCTACATGAGGAGTAAGTGCACAGTGACTCCTGTTGTTGACTTTACAAATTGACACTCCTGTTTATGGCATCAGTAATCTCCCTATGCACCAGTCATGAGTTTCCAAGGCTATGGAAGCCCCTTGAGTTCTCGGACTCTTATCTTGTTTAGACAAGGTCATAGTCAAAGTGGAGGTTCTCTCCTCCCTTCAGAGAAAGGTACCTCCTTCTTTGAAGACCTGTTCTTTCCACTGGGATCTCACTCGCAGAGATCTTTTGCCAGAGTGTCTTGGCTTTCCATGCCTGAAATACTCTCATGGGCTTTTCAGCCAGATCCGAATCCCTTTAGGGCTGGTTCTGAGGCCAGAGTTCTGTTTAGGACATCCACCATTCTATGAGTCTGCTGAGTATCTCTCTTCCCATGTTGGATCACTCTCCCTTTATTTATTCTATCAGTTAGTATTAGCAGGTACTAGACTTGTTTATGTGCCCCCTTTGACTCTTAGTCCTTTCATTATGATCAATTGTGAACTGAAATTGATCACTTGGACTAGTGAGATGGCATTGGTACATGCCACCTTGATGGGATTAAATTGGAGTCCCCTGGTATGTTTCTAACACTACCATTTGGGGCAAGTCAGCTTGAGCATGTCCCAAATTGTACATCTCTTCCCTCTCTTATTCCCACTCTTATGTTTAACAGGGATCACATTTCAGTTAAATTTCAACACTTAAGAATAACTGTGTATTAATTACAGAATTAAACCAGTCATATTAAGTAGAACAGATAAAAAAAAAACTACTAAGAGGGATAATGTATTAAGTTGTTCATTAACAGTCAGGGCTATGTTGATCAAGTCACCGTTTCTCATAGTGTCTATATATTTATTAAATAAAAGTTAAAAAAGAAATATTTTTCCAAGTTGGTGGCTTGTTTTATCATTGTTTTAACAAAGTCTTGGGGCCGTTGCTGTGGCACAGTGGGTTAAAGCCATGGACTGCAGCGCCAGCATCCCTATGTGCACTGGTTCAAGAACCCACTGCTCCACTTCTGATCTAACTCTGCTCATGTGCCCCTGCACCCAAGTGGAATACTTAGAAAAAGCTCCTGGCTTGTGGTTTTGGATTGGCTCAGCTCTGGCAATTGTAGCCATTTGGGGAGTGAACCAGCAGATGGAGGATCTCTCTCTCTCTCTCTCTGTTTCTTCCTGTACCTCTGTCTTTCAAATAAATAAAATAAATCTTAAACAAAAAAACAAAGACTTTCATAAACCAAAGGTTTTTATGTAGTTGAAGTTCAATTTATGGATTTTGTTTATGTGTGTGGATTCTGTCTTTAGTGTAATGTCTAAGAACTTGTCACCTAATGCTAAGTTATGACAATTTTCTATTTTATTCTCTATAAAAAGTTTTGTAGTTTTATATTTTACATGTAAGTCATAAAAATCCATTTTAGATTTTGCATATGTGAGGTTTAAGTCAAAGTTCATTTTTTGGGTTATTGATGCCCAATTGTCCCAACATCGTTTGTTAAAAAGACTATACCCTTTCTCCAGTGAATTACTTTGCACATTTGTCAGAAACTTGTAACTTCAGTTTAACTGTGTGAACTTAATAAGTTCTCAATTTAAAAATCACAAGTCCAAAGCCATTATGTGGCATATTTGAATATTTAAGAGAACTTCAGTGTCACCTTATTTAAAAGTTTAATTTGTTAGATTTATAATTTTTAAGTACTCCAATGGTTTCGTTTGTTAGACAATTGAATTACTTTAAAAGGAAATCTATCATATCAAATGCATAAACACAGTTTAAAATGTTGAGAAAAGTTATTAACTAAATATGTAAATGAGAACAACGACTACTAAAAGGCCCCTTTAAAAAGACTGAAGAAATTTGCTAAACATATTAAAATTGTTGCATAAGCTACACTTTCATACTTAAAGTTGAAGTAGGCCTTTGATACATATTTGATAATTAAGCTCTTTTTAAAAAAGTAGTACTTCTTAGAGAAGCTAAAATTAAAAAAAAAAAAATAATGACAATACCAACTGCTGGCAAGGTTACAGCAAAACTAATACCTTCATACATTCTTTTAGGAATATGAAATGTCCTAACCATGCTACAGAACAGTTTGGCAGTTTCTTACAAAACTAAACATGACTTACCATATGGCACAAAAATTCTACTCTTCAGCATTTATCCAAGAGAAATTAAAACTTATGTTTACATAAAAACTTGTACACATACTTATAGCACCTTGAGTTGTAATAGCCAAAAACTTGAAACTGCACAAATGCAGTCAGCTGGTGAGTGTAACCAAATGTGTTACAGCCATACTGTGGAACAGTACTCAGCAGAGAAAAGGAATAAACTAGATAAAATTTGGACAAATGATATTATGTGCAATGAAGGAGAGAAAGTCAGTCTTAAAAGATAGCATCCGGTAAAGTTTCATTCACATAACATTACTGGAATGACAAAATTACAGAGACGTAATACAGAGTAGTGTTTGTCAGGAGTTAGGGGCTGGCAGCAATAGTAGATAGGGAAATGGTGAGACTGTGTAAGGTAACTTGATAAATCCTTGTCGTTACCAAATTGTCCGTATCTCTACCACGGTGATCCTCACACTAACACAGACGTGCGATAAAAGGAAACACATATATGAGTGCATGTAAAACTGGTAAAATTTGAAGATTAGTGAATTGGGTTAATGACAATATTCTGCTCATCCTACTATACTCTAGATTATCAATTTGTAATCATTGGAAGGAACCAGGTGATGTCTACACAAGATCTATTTTTCCTTTAGATTACACATGAGTGTAAAATTAATTTTTTTTAACTTTTATTTAATTAATATAAATTTCCAAAGTACGATTTATGGATTACAATGGCTTCCCCCACATACTGTCCCTCCCACTCACTACCCTCCCCTTTCCCACTCCCTCTCCCCTTCCATTCACATCAAGATTCATTTTCGATTATCTTAATATACAGAAGTTCAGCTTAGTATACATTAAGTAAGGATTTCAACAGTTTGCTCCCACACAGAAACATAAAGTGAAAAATAATAGATGATTTTTTTTAAATGATGATGAAATCAGATCAGACCTATTGTCATGTTTAATCCCAGTGAGAGTCAAGTTGGGAGTTGAGAATTTCTTTCTTTCTTTCCTTTTTTTTTTTTTTTACAGAGGATCAGTTTAGTATACATTAAGTAAAGATTTCAACAGTTTGCACCCCCATAGAAACACAAAGTGAAATATATTGTTTGAGTACTCGTTATAGCATTAAATCTCAATACACAGCACATTAAGGACAGAGATCCTACATGAGGAATAAGTGCACAGTGACTCCTGTTGTTGACTTTACCAATTGACACTCCTGTCTATGGCATCAGTAATCTCCCTATGCTCCAGTCATGAGTTTCCAAGGCTATGGAAGCCCTCTGAGTTCTCCGATTCTTATCTTGTTTAGACAAGGTCATGGTCAAAGTGGAGGTTCTCTCCTCCCTTCAGAGAAAGGTACCTCCTTCTTTGAAGACCTGTTCTTTCCACTGGGATATCACTCGCAGAGATCTTTTGCCAGAGTGTCTTGGCTTTCCATGCCTGAAATACTCTCTTAAAATAATTTAAAATAAATACATTAATATTCTCTTCCATGCACAAAAAAAAAAAAAAAAACAAAGTAAGACCCTTACGAGCATCAAAACAGCTAGTATAATATACAGTGGAGGGCATTTGGCTTAAGAGGTTAAGACACCCATGTGCCACATCAAGGTGCCTAGATTCAATACCTGACTATGCTCCTAACTCCAACTTCATGCTAGTACAAACATTGGGAGGTAGCAGTAAGGGCTCAAGTGATTGGGTTCTTGCCAACTACAAGAGACCTGTACTGAATTCCCAGCTCCCAGCCCAGTCCAGTCCTGGATATTGTGGGTGTTTGAAGAGTGAACCAGCAGATGGAAGAACAAACTCTCTCTTGCTTTCTGTTTCCCTCTTTATCTCTCTGTTTCTGTCTCTCACTTGCTCTTTGCCTCTAAAATAAATAAATAAATAAATTTCTTTACACACAATACTACAGTAATCAGAACAACTGATTAATATATGGCATATATTTAACAAATTGTACCTGTTGCCACAGTTGTTAATTTTATTACTACTTCTATGATTTTTATCATTAATATTTGACCTTGTATTTGCTCTTAGGACTGATGCTCTACCTTTAATTATTCTCATTATTGACTTTTCATTTGATTAAGTATTTGAGAACTTTACTAGAGCAAATAATACTCCCTTGCCCAACTTATCTCAGCCCTCTCCTGAATGTCTACTCTTCATTTCTCCCTACTCCACTGCTTTACCACAATTTATTTTCCTCCTTAGCATGTATGATCAAATGATATATTATAAATTTATGCTGTTACTTCTTTGTCCTTTTCTTAAAGGTGCATTCTTTATTTGAAAGGGAGAATTACGCAGAGAGGGAGAGAGAGAAGTCTTACATGCACTGGTTCAATCCCCAAATGGCCACATGGCCAGTGCTGGGCCAGGCCAAAGCTTCCAAAGCTGCATCTTGGTCACCCATGTGGTTGCAGGGGTCCAAGGACTTGGACCATATTCCATTGCTTTCTCAGGAACATTAGCAGCGAATTGGATCAGAAGTGGAGCAACTGGGGCTCTAACTGACACTCAAATGGGCTGTCTGTATTGCTAACAGCAGCTTAACCTGCCACAATAAGGGCCCCACATGTTTATTCTTGAGTCTCCTTTAGAAGTCAAACTCTTGGACAACAGGGTTTTATTTACTTTTGTTCACTGTTGCATCTCTAGTTCTTACCCAATACCTGACATGATAGAGATTCAGCGATGATTTTTAAGAAAGTCAACATTGGTTTCAACTAATTAGTGAATGTTAATATTAAAAATAAGAAGGCAAAAATAATTTTGCTCCATGTTTTAAGTAACAACTCCTGATGTGTGAGAATGTGCCTTAGAAAAATACTTTTCTAAAGATATAAAACTATTTTGAAAAGAATCTTCCAAGCACTTCAAGGACAAAAAAGATCAAGGAAATACTATGTTTCTTGAGAGTTTGATACATTTCTCTGCATGCCTTATTCATGAGTGAAAATGAAGAGTCTGCTCCCTTTCGGAGCCCATTCACTTTTACTTCTGTGCTTCCATTGGCTATTCACGTTAACCAGTTCTTAGGATAGTAGTTCAGTTGCCTCAGACCAAATTTGCATTTTGCTTTCAGGATGCATGCTAATTCTCTTACTTCAAGTTTATTTTCATCTATTTATGCAAGAATAATTTGGAATCCATCAAGATGCATAAGTACTTCAGTAACCTCCCCTACCTCTTGCTCCAGATTATATATGAGTCTGTTTAATTTCTCTGGAAATGAAGCAAAGACATTTAAAAATATTTGTTATGAACCACAAAATTGTTTTAGGGGTGATACATACTCTTATTAACTTTCCTTCTGTTTCAGGTCTTAAAAGAACACCTTCTCCAGTCAGGTCCATGGATTCACTGGGTGATTCACACCCATGCAGTTTGTTCTTCATTCAAATGAGTAAATAGGAAAAAACAGAATCTTAAGGGACCTGGGAAGGAAGACAAATATGTGCCACTTACTGAGCATTCTGAAAATTATAGACATGCTTCAGGAAATAAGTGTGGGGAGCAACCTGGACTGGACTAAGTTACTGGAATTAAGACTTATTCTATGCATCTGCTCTCCCACAATATGGCGCTGGGAGAGGAGGAAACAGCTTCTACGCAGCTGCCTCTTGCCAACCTGAGTGATGACCTCCAAAAGCTGATCCTGCTCCTGATTGGAGTACTCGGCGTGTGGGCAGCCGAGTTGGGATTGGTGGAAGAGGACTATAAAGGAGGAGAGAGACAACATGCACCAGGAACATCTATCTGAAGGAACACCTGTGCAGCCCCCGAGAGAGCCGGCCGGCGGTGTGCTGCTCCCCTGCGGAAGTGGGGAAAGTGGCCAGGGGGAACCGCCCTTCCACGGAGGTGGAAGGGACGGTAGCCAACCCGGGAAGAACCAGCAGCAAACCCGGGGAGGGCCGAGCAGACGAAAGAACAGTGCAGGGTCCTGTGTCGTTCCTCCACGAAGAGGGAGAGCGACATAATGGTGCCGTGACTCAGATATGAAGCCTAGGCAGGGCCTAGTGTCGTTCCTCCATGAAGAGGGGGAGCGACAAATAAGAAGGGTTCCGTTTCCAATAGATAGCAGCCAAATGCAAAATAAAAATAAAACAGTTCCCACCCAGCCACCTTGTGATTCCAGCCTCCCATTTCAGTGTACTAGTTCCAATTGCAGTTGCTCCATTTTGAATCCAGCTCCATGTTAACATACTAGGGAAAGCAGTGGAAGATAGCCCATGTACCTGGGCCCCTGCACTCATATGGGAGATCCAGACAGAGTTCCAGGCTTCTGGCTTTGGACTGGACAAAATCTGGCCATTGTGGCCATTTGAGTAGTGAACCAGCAGATGGAAATCTCTCTCTCTCTCTCTCTCTCTCTCTCTCTCTCCTCTCTCCTCTCTCCTCTCTCTTCTCTCTCTCCTTTCTCTCCTCTTTCTCCTTTCTCTCTCTTTCATTCTGCCTGTCAAATAAATAAATAAATAAAATATCCTTAAAATAAAAAAAAATTACAACTCCCATCCTGAAGTAGGCAGGATTCACCAGGGATCCAGAACTTTTTCATGACTCGTGGTGAATGTGAGCTCATAAAAAGCAGTAGTAAAGGGACTCAAGGAGTCTGGTGAGAAATACCATAGATTGTAAGTGCCCCAAGATAACATAAATTGCTTCTGGTTTCCATCTTCTACTTAACTCTCTGTTATCAAAATTCTCAGGAAGTAACTTGAGACTGGGTAGTAAATGAATGACTCTTGATCATTTGAAACAATGTAGGCTAAGCTTTACATGGTGTAAGTTTCACTGTCTTTGTTACCTGACCAAAAAGCATTGTTTTTCATTACATTTATAACAATATCATCATTCATTACACATTTGAATTTTGGAACCAAACTCATGCCATTGTGTCCAATCTAATAGCAGTATATGAAGGTCTAAGGATGTCACAGAAGAAAGATGCATCGATAGGTATTACTCATTAAATACCTCACAAAGAAAGTAAGGCAATTTGGAATATTTGCCAAGGCCATGATCTAAGTTACAGTAATATTTTTTATCTCTTTCTCACTTAAATCCAGGCAGAGTCAAAGAACCTCAAGTTAGTATGGGAAGGGGAGTCTACTTTTCTCATTATAATTCTCCGACCTAAAGCAGTTCCAAGTTAAAGGAGGAAATATTAAGCTCCAAAAGTTGGGAGTTCCAAATAATACCTAATACTGATCATTCCAGTTATTTAATTGAAATGATGTTTATGAGAAGTTTTTGCAAGACTCTGTCTTATCTAAGGATCTGCATAATAATCTTGGGCTTGCTGGAGTTTCTTCCAGGAGTAGAAGATTATACTGACTATAACAGATGAGATAAGAAACTGCATTTTGCTAAAAATCCATGCATGTCAATGCAACATACTGGTTACACATACAATATCTCATTTATTCCTCATAGCACCTTGAAATTCATGCATGCAACTTGTGCAGTTGTGCAGGTATACATGCTGAGAAGTTTGCCATGCATGTGTTAAGACTCTCCTCTCACTGTCTTGAAGTTCTTAATAATTTTAAAAGGGTTCCCAAATTTAAATTTGCACTGAGTTCTTCATGTTATGTAGCTGGTCCTACAAAATGTTTCTGGGAGTCTGGTCATACTCAGTTTCTTGACTCAGATTTGTAATTATATGGGTGGCAACTTTTAATAATTTGTTATACCGTACACATTTTTTGAAAATATTTCATGTATTTTATGTTACATGATTTTAAAATGTTAAAAACAAATCCTTTCCAAGAAACAGATTTATTTCAGGAAATGAGGAAAATTAATATCTGACTCACAGTCTCAATAAATATGAAGGCTTACTTCTAGTAAATAAAAGTAAGTAGAAATAAAACCTAATTATTTTTAATTTAGAAATTGAAATAAAATCTGTATTGGAAGTACTACATGGCAGACTTGTCACAGCAGAAGAATACATCTTTTTTTTTTTTTTTTTTTTTTTTTTTTTTTTTGACAAGCAGAGTGGACAGTGAGAGAGAGAGACAGAGAGAAAGGTCTTCCTTTGCCGTTGGTTCACCCTCCAATGGCCACCGCGGCCAGCGTGCTGCTGTGGGCCCACCATGCTGATTCAATGGCAGGAGCCAGGTACTTATCTTGGTCTCCCACGGGGTGCAGGGCCCAAGCACTTGGGCCATCCTCCACTGCACTTCCCTGGCCACAGCAGAGAGCTGGCCTGGAAGAGGTGCAACCGGGACAGAATCCAGTGCCCCGACCGGGACTAGAACCTGGTGTGCTGGTGCTGCAAGGCGGAGGATTAGCCTAGTGAACCGTGGCGCCGGCCCAAGAATACATCTTGTAAGAGTAAAAGGATAAGCCTGAGATATAATCCTACAATTCAAAATGAACACATATAGGTATGGGAAGACAAGAGATGTGGAGGGTAATTGACAGAGATCCAACTTATAAATAATGGTCATCTCTAAAGAAGGAAAAAATGCATCAAAATCCACTTGTAGGAAGAGATCATTCCAGAGTAGAGAATACCAAAGGAAACGAAGAAGCTTCACCAAATTCACAGCAAATTTAATAAGAGTCATGTTTCTTGTTAACTTTATTATTTGATTTACAATGAAACAAATAAGACTGTGAAACCTTATTAACTGAAAAATAGGTAGTCCTCTAAGAATTATCTAGAAGTGGGAAGAGTTCAAAATTTTTTGTTATTTTTTCTTCAGGTAACAATATAAAAATGTTTTGCAGTTTAGGCAGTAGAAATTAGGGAACATAATGATCCAATGATCCAAAAATATTGCCACCAGTCAAGTTAGTATGCATTTTTGAAAGCAGAATAGTCAATTCAGAGCTTCAAAGTTTCAGGAAAATATATATTCAGGTACTTCTGGGATTAAAAAAAGATTAAATACATTAAGTCCACTGGAAAATGAAAATGAATCAAATTTAAATGAATCAAATTTAAAACTATTATTGCAAAGTCATGATAGCAAAAGACCAGCAGTAAAAATAAAACCAGCCAGAACAAACTTCAGACATCTCTAAACATCATTGAAAGATTGATGCCGTTAAGTCTAAACAATTTGTGTAACTATGGTAACTAGCAAAGGATGCAAATGACAAAACATGCCTTGAAAAAAAGAACGCTTTTAAAATAACAAGGTTTTCAATGGAAGATTAAATTAACAAAAAGTACCTTAGGTAGAGAGAAAAACCCAAAAATACTATGTTTATTTTTCCATGAAATGGAACTCAAAGTTGTCATTTTTTATAAAAGCATAACATATACCAATCTAAAAAAATCCATGAATATTACTAAATTGCCATTAACAAAATTTAATTCTCCATTTTCCAAATTATTGCAAAAATATGAACATACAAAACAATTTCTATGCAAAACACACACACACACAAATAGGAAAACAGTTCCACTGTAAGAATTAGACTTAGAAAACAACTAGAATCACTTATAGGTTCAATTCAGAATTAAGGCCGGCGCCGTGGCTCAATAGGCTAATCCTCCACCTTGCGGCGCCGGCACACCGGGTTCTAGTCCCGGTCGGGGCGCCGGATTCTGTCCCGGTTGCCCCTCTTCCAGGCCAGCTCTCTGCTATGGCCAGGGAGTGCAGTGGAGGATGGCCCAGGTGCTTGGGCCCTGCACCCCATGGGAGACCAGGAAAAGCACCTGGATCCTGGCTCCTGCCATCGGATCAGCACGGTGCGCCGGCTGCAGCGGCGGCCATTGGAGGGTGAACCAACGGCAAAGGAAGACCTTTCTCTCTCTGTCTCTCTCTCTCACTGTCCACTCTGCCTGTCAAAAATAAAAAATAAATAAATAAATAAATAAAAAAATTCAGAATTAATCACATGATTTTTGTGGTCAGTCTTGTGGCGCAGCAGGTAAAGCCCCCGCTTGTGACACCTGTATCCCTTTCAGAGAGCCAGTTCGATTCCCAGCTGCTCTGCTTCCTGCTAATATACCTGGGAAGGTGGTTCAAAATGGCCAAAGTATTTATGAACTTGCCACCCACATGGGGGAACACATGGTACTTGGCTTAGGCTTGGCCAGCCCTAGCTGTTGGAGCCATTTGGGGTATGAGCCAACAGATGGAAAAGCACCTCTCTCTCCCTCCCCCTCCCTCCTCCCTCCCAATGAATAAAATAAATCTAAAAAAGATTAATCATATGATTTAAATGAAAATACCCCCAAGCTTTGGAAATCTCCTAAATGGCTATTGTTTCTGAAAACAATACAGTATAAAATGCAGGACTACACAGAAAAAAATTTTTTAAACCTAATCATACAGCTTAATGTCACAGATTAAAATGGACACTATAACTGTAAATGAAGCAACTGGAACAGAGAAGATACAAATTTTTGTGGCCCTAGCAGCACATTTTCTCTCCTTTTGATAATTTGGCAGAGAGTTGGCTCAGGAGCCCTGAGCTGCCTCAAGGGAAGAACAGACTGACAGCTGTCATCTTTTCCCAGAGTCTCCCTTTCAAAAAGATCTCCTGTAGACTCAGGAGCTTCTGTTCTTTTATCCCCACAGAGATGCTCCCTGGTCTTCCACGTAAATATGCACGGCAAGACTTCCCTCATAGAGGCACCAGCGAATACCATGGACGATCCCTGCTCCCTAGATTTGAGACAATCTGCTCAAATTCTCTCTCTTTTTTTTCCCCTCCACTAGTAAATTCCCTCCTATAAACCTGTGTTAAACCTAGTTTGGTTTGCTACTCATGTTGCCCGTGATTGCTTTGTACAACATAAATCAAGTCAACATTTTATTTTGCCTAAAGATATTAATTTGAGAAATGAAAATCAGATTACATATATAAAATTGATTAACATCATATGTCATAGAAAAAGGATAAATAAGAAAAATAATATTTCCTTTTAATGGGATGGCAAAAGGAACATGATAAAATATTGTGCCCATTTATTTGTGTAAAACTCTCAGAAAGGACAAGAAAAATGGGTTTGGAGTGTTTATTGTGTTTATTTCAAGCCAGTATCCAGCATTACATTCTTTATGAAAAAGCATTAAGTCTTTCCATTCAAATCAGCACTAGAGCCAATAAGATTTCTATTTTAAAGCTAGGAATATTTAAAACTTATGATCAATTTCATAATTATGAACCAAAATATAATTGAAACCATAATGGAAAGAAACAGGAAATGTTCTTTTAGTTACTGATCACGGAAAGCTCTAGAAAAGTAATCTATTGAAAAAAAGAATTCATAGTGGAGTTCAGCCAAGGAGAAGATCAAAAGACACTTAGAGAAACATCAATTCCAATTCCATGTACCAAATTCACAAATTCTCATTTGAAACAGCAACAAAAATTAAGAATTACTCCTGTGAGAAAAGCAAGTGATCTATAGTGATAAAAATTTATTTTACATCTGTAGCAAAGAAAAAATGTATCTCTATTTTATTTCTCACTAATTTCAAGATGAGATGATAAATCTTTCCAAATTAATATGTTAAACTTGATTAGAATAAAAATTCTAATGGGATTCATGTGGAATGTTGAGGACATTAAATTCCATCTGTAAGGATAACCAGGATGAGAATATCTTTGTAAATTTTTAAAAGAAAGTAACTTGCCAAGCCATATGCTTGAAATGAATCATATGATTGTAATAATTAAGATCAATACAGATAAACATACAGGTGGCTGAAAAGAAATTACATTGCACATGTGATGAGTCATCTCAAATGAATGACTAATGAAAGGAACATCCTGTATTTATTGTCTTAGTACTATTCAGTGGGCAGAATATGGGAATTTCAAATCCATACCAGTACATATCATGCAACATAACTAACTCCTGAGGAATTAAAAATTGAATGTTAGTAAAGAAAATCAGACAAAATTGATCTACATATCAATATTTAAGAGGTTTATTTTCTAAGTAAAGTAAACATAAAAAAGAGGAAATTGCCCAATATTTAACTCATCAAAATAAAAACTTGAATATAAAAAGCCAATAGCAATTGAAAAGTACATAAAATATTAAGTTGAAATTTCTAGCAAATAAATAAAGGAGTAATATCATTATAAACTTCACTCCGCTCTAATTTGCATTTGTTTGATATAGTGAGATTTAGCATTATCTCACATTTTTACTTAAAGGTTGTGATTCTACACTGGTGCAGTACCTATTTATGTTTCTTTACCATGTGTCAGTCTCAAAATTTCCCTAATCATACCACATTTGGGAAAATACTTTTAATAAAAAAAGAGAGCAGAGCATATTTCTAGTTTACAAAATTTAAAAAAAAATAAAATCATTAAGCATCTCTAGTCATCAAAAAATTGTCAAAGCCACAGTGACAAATTTTAACTTTTAAATTAGCAAATAGGTTTTTTTAAAGATAATTTCCCAAACTGGTTTGAGTAAAAATATAGTTTTCTCTCTCACGCATAAATGGTAATAATAGAAGTTGAAATTATAGTTAGAAGAGCAATTTATACTTATAAGCAATATTTATAAAATTATCATAAAAAGCTTTTTCAAATTATACATTTATGTATTTAAAAGGCAGAGTAGGAGAGAAGGGGCGAGAGATCCATTTCATCAATTGGTTTATAGCCCAAAATAGCCACAACTGCCAGGGTTGAATCAAGTCAAATTCAGGAACCCAGAACTCCATCTGTCTCTCATGTGGGTTGCAGGGGACATAGTACATGGGCCGCTTTTTACTGCTTTCCCAGGCACATTAGCAGGGAGCTAGTTTGGAAGTAGGGCAATTTAAAACCTGAACCAGAGCTCCCATATGGGATGCCAGCATCGAAGGCCGCAGCTTTACCCACACCACAAAAATTCTGTCCCCTGTCATAAAACTCTTAATGGTAGTAAATGCATATCCTACAAATGAACAACTCTAAAATATGTAAAAGACTATTTTTAAGAATTTCCAGTCAGTATATCAAACAACACAGAAACAGGAAAGCAAATTATGGCTCACATACAGAGAACTCAATGCTACCATTAAAATGATGATTATGAAGATTACATAACAGCATGGAAATACTTATGAAAATCCTACCACAGGAAAACACAGAAGCAAAATATAAAATTATGTGCATGATAGCAAAAGAAAAAAATGGAAAGTACATAAAAATCAATATCCTTTAAGAACAACAAAAGGCCAGTGCCACGGCTCAATAGGCTAATCCTCCACCTAGCGGCACCGGCACACCGGGTTCTAGTCCCGGTCAGGGGCGCCGGATTCTGTCCCAGTGGCCCCTCTTCCATGCCAGTTCTCTGCTGTGGCCCGGGAAGGCAGTGGAGGATGGCCCAAGTGCTTGGGCCCTGCACCCCATGGGAGACCAGGAGAAGCACCTGGCTCCTGCCTTCGGATCAGCCCAGTGCGCCGGCCGCAGCGCGCCAGCCGTGGTGGCCATTGGAGGGTGAACCAACGACAAAGGAAGACCTTTCTCTCTGTCTCTCTCTCTCTCACTATCGACTCTGCCTGTTAAAAAAAAAAAAAAAAAAAAAAAAAAGTCTGATTCCTTTAATTTATAAACATGTGGTCTCTATTTAGTAATTAAAAGCTTCCATATCAACATAATCCAATTCTCATTCCAATGATCATTCAAACATTGTAACCCAACTTACCAGCTCTCATTCAAATATAAGACAATCCTAGCTCCCTTGATCACACTGCAGCTGAGGCTGGAACTTGGGGACTAGGAATAAAGAAGGAATTTTGATCTCTTTTTTTCTGCTTCTCCTCCATAGACGGCTGCTATGGTTTGGATAGAATTTAGCTTCCTAATCAATGCAAACATTTAAACTTAAAGTCACAGGTTAACGGAACTAAGAAGATGTACACTTAATCCAATTATGGTGTTTGGGAGGTAGTTTGGTGAGAGGTCCTTAGGTCATTGGAGGTGTGCCCTCAGGAGGGAGTTCTCAGTACAGGGTTGGTTATACAATCTAGCTGGATCCAGCCTCTCTGCTTCCTGGATCACCATGTGATCCTTCCTCACCTGCACTCCTGACTCCACCATTGTCAGCCTCATCAGAACTTAAACCATTAGGTCCATCTAATCTTGAACTTGAACTTCCCAAACTGAGAGCTAACTAAACCTTTTCTCTTCATAATGTTAGGTTTCTCATGTGTCTCATTGCGGTAGCATAAAGCTCACTGAACAATTACTAGCTTGGAGTTTACAATCTTCTCTCCCTTGGTGTCCCCTCACCCTCTCAAGCGTACCTTTTAGGCAAGATTTCAATCAGTTCTTTCTCTCCTGTGGCATCCCCATGTGGTTCATGGAAATGCATATCCATTCTTTGACTTATCAGGATTGCAATAACCAAAAGTGAGGCCCGAGTCATGCCTTTATTTGGGGCTTGAGTAGTGAACAGAGGAAAGTCACCTGGGGTATTGACTGAGGAACTGAAGCCCACTCCTCCAGGCTTAACAGAAGGATGCAGTAGCACCCCCTCCTCAACCCTAGGAACTATACAATTTCTTCTTCCCTTTTCAGTCAGCCTTTGTAAGTCACTTTCTCTGTTTTATTCTATTCCCCTTAGATGTTTTGTTATGAGCTGATTGTGTTTCCCAATGATTCCTATGTTGAAATTTAATCCCCATGGTGAGGTATTCAGAGAGTAGAAACGTAATCTGACTATAGTGTTCTATTTTGAGGACTTTGAGAGATTATTGGTATTCAACAGGGTCATCAGGATGGCTTTCTAAAAGAAAGGGAGAGACCAGAAGACACACATGCACCTGCTCATGTCTCTTTTTGTGAAGCCCTGTGCCACAAAGGATTCTGCTAGTGTGAAGGCCGTCACTAGAGGCAAGACTTGAAACCTGAGAACCATGAGCTAAATAAACCCTTTTTCTCTATAAAGTTACCCAACTTCAGGTCTTTCATCCCAGTAATGCTAAACTGGCTACTACCTAATCTTTTTACATTCTTGAAATTATCAAGTAATTTAAGAGTTATGGGTGGGATTCTTGGCTACCATTTTGAAATTTTCTCTTAGGGCTCATCAGTTGCTTACATTTGAGCAGCTGTTGAAGAGCAATAAACACCACAGAAAATTCCAAATGGTCACTGTACTTTCAATTTGTTCTGATGATTAAAATAAATGTGTAAATAATGGAAAAATGAAGATAAATCAGTCAGAAGTAAAAAATTCTAGTTTCTTTGTGATCACTTAGTAAGTACATGCCTTACTCAGTGTCCTCAAGCTCTCCAGATTTGTTTCATTGCCTATAGTAGAGATAGTAAATAATAGCTCTTGTAATTCTTTCATAATAAGTTATGATATACTATTTATTTACCATAAATATCAATATATGTAGCCTTATTAAAGTAATTAAGTCCTTTTTTATTACAGGATTTTCCCCCATAGTCCCTTTTTGCATTTTTTTTAATATTTATTTGAGTGGCACAGAGACAGAGAACTCCCATCTTCTGGTTTGTACCCCAAATGCTAACAATGGTCAGGACTTAGCCAGAGCCGAAGACAGAAAAAAGAACTCAATCCAAGTCACTCACATTGGTATCTGGGAACAATTACATAAGCTATTATCTGTTGCTTCCCAGGCTCTATATTTGCAGAAAGCTTGAGTCAGGCACCAGATCTGAGAATCAAACTGTGATGTGAGATACAGGAGCCCTAACCAGCATCTTCTAAGCCTTCCCCAACTATTTCATAAATAGAAATATTACTATGTATTCTGCTTTTTTCTTAAGTGTATAGATTGCTTTAGTCTTCTAAGTAGTGAAATAATCAGCAGTGAAATAATCAGAAGTGAATACCAAAGTCAAAATTTACTGTAACAGCTTGTTCATTGAGGCTTATGAGAATAACCACCAAGCATGTAAAAAAATAGCAAAATGACACCTTGTGTGAGATTCTTTTTTTGACTGAAATTAATAAAGAGATGTAAAGCATCTGGAAACAAAAGCATGTCAAAGCTTTTCTTTTAGTGAGCACAAAAGACATACTGATAGGGTTAGATGCTTTAAAAAAACTAGTGAAATGAGTTGAGTATTAAAAGAACCCTTTTGTTGAAGATTATTGCTTTTATTCAGGTTCAGATGAAATTGTTTGCTTTAGTTAGACAATAAATTTCCTTCTCAGGAGTAATTTCCCTGTAATGTTATTTTTATCCAAGGCAATTTATGTCTAATGTTAGATCAGAAGGATAACAGAGGCACTTTGTTCTAGGTTTTTCCTGGGGTGGTTCCCTTGAGTCTGGAATCCTGAACGCCCAAAAAGGGCTCAGAAATCTGCTGACTGCATTTCCATTTTTTTTCTCCCTTGTCTCTTCCTTCATCTCCCTAGCAACCCAACCAGCCCCCAAACAGTTCACCTCTAGGAATAGGTGTGAGTAACATGAGCAACACAATAAACTGTAAGGTGTTTAATTCTTTCCTAAGGCTGAGCCACCCCTACAAAGGAATCCTGTATTCATTGAGGAGGGAACATTTTGAGCAGAGAGACCTCTGGAGCTCCGTGACTATTCAAATCTCACTCATTTACCCTTAGACTCTTCCCTGCCCTGTTGAGCAACTGGATGCCACCATATTTAGCAATGTCCAGTCACACAGCAGCACCTTTCCTGTCTGCACTCTCACAGTCGAAATCTGAATAAAAGCATCCTAAACTAACAGCATATTTATCTGTGTAGTCTTAAGGAAAGCAAAAATTTAAGCTGCTGAAGGTATACCAATAAAAATGAACTTCTATACATTATTTCCTAAATGATAAATATGAAGAAAATAATTTTGCAATGCAATCTGTTTGACTTAAATCATAGTAGTATTAGTAATGATTTGGTATAATTCAAAAGAAAATGAAAATATTTACAGTGTGTTTAACAGAATTATATTATCTTAATGTTGAAAGAAAACATTCAAAATTTCCCTCACATCTTGTATTTGAGGATTGTGGATGATGAAATGAGTTGCCCAAAGGACTTTGCAAACTCACAGCAAGAGCAGAGGCTCTTTCATTCCTGTTCTGTTCTGTGTATATGTACAATGTCACACACCTCTTTGGTTTCTTATAATCTTACTGGAAATTGCTGTTGAAACTATCAACCCAAAACTTAAGTCAGGCCATTATAACTTCCTTAAGTATCAAAAGAGGTAAACAAGAGAATGAGATAAACTAATAGGATTCCTGTCTTCCTCCTGGCCTTATATTCCTCATATCATAACTGGTGACATCAATCACTACCCTTTCACTCCCTCACAATTCATCACTTGGAATACTAACCATGAAGTGGAAGCCACATTGCCCTTCACTTGTAGCACTATCTTCTCCCACCATATTATTCATGCAATTAGTGGTGTCTTCCCTGCTTCATTTCCTGCCTCCTACACACGTTCCGCAGAAATTATGATGAAGCATACAGACCTTGATTTCTGTATTTTGCTCTGCTATGGTCTGAATATTTGTGTCTGCTCCTTTCTCCCTACCCAAATTCATATGTTGATGCTTCATGACGGTGGGATGTGATTAGGCCATGGAGGTATTGCCCTCATGAATGAGAATAATATTTTTGTCAAAGATGCCCCAGAGGCTTCTTTGTCCCTTTCTCCATGGGAGGACCCAGAAGACGCTATCTTTGAATCAGAGATCAAGCCTTTACCAGTTACGAGATCTCCTGGCACTTTGATCTTGGACTTTTCAGCCTCTAGAATTGTAAGCAGTAAATTGCTGTCATTTATCAATCACTCAGTCCTAGGTATTTACTATAGCTACCTGAATAAGGTTCCAGTTTCCACAGAGAAAAGACGAACATCAGCTTCCTTGTAGTGGTACCATTGTCATTCCCATAAATATGCAACCTCTTGGAACTTTGAGGCATCAGGCTGGAAAAATCCCATTCATGCCAACTCATGGAGCAGGAGTTCTCTGTGCTTGTTGCCCCTAGAAGTCAAGAAGTCCAGAAGTCAAGATCATTCCTGGGACTTCACACTAGGGATATTTACTCAACAGGTAGCCTTGAATCCAGAGGGAAATTTATCTCTAGGTTCTGAGGAGCCAATATCTCCTAGGGCAATCTGACTTCCCAGATGGTGTGAAAGACATCACCTGATACAGAACAGAGACATAATGGAGAGCTGAGGAGGGGACTGTGAATTCATCAACTCAGGAATTCCATACTTAGCCCTCCCACCCACATATGCTTCTCATCCTACCACTCCACCTTCCACTCAGACTCTGAGCCCAAAGAACAGTATAAAGGAAGAAATTGACAACTTTTTTTGCATGACTAAGTCCTTCATGGGATAATGATATTAAATTGGCATCTGGATATGACAAACAGCAGTTCTAAGTAAATATTTTTCCATTTATATGTCAGACATGTTTTGATGTCTCTTTTATTTACTTATGTATTCTGATATTTTGCACAAAAACATGAAATTGTACATTGAGCAAAATAGAAGCAATTAAACATAAAACTATAATGGCACCTAATTTTTACTATGTAAAAATAGAGGAAATCAAGTCTTAGGTGCTACAATAAAATTGTCCGAGTTCACATTCCACTTCTGCAGTTAGCTGACCCTTGACCTGGTCAGAATGTTTAATCTGTCTGAACTTGGTTGGTTGGTCTCATGTGCAAAGTGGAGAGGATAATAGCATCCACCACACAGAATTGTTCCATGAATAACTGGGTACATGGAAAATATTTAGCACACTGTCTGCCACATGTACTTAGTAAATATATACGCATGTCTAAAAGAAGAAAATGCAGGGGAGGGCGATTGGATTAAGATGGTGGAGTAGGGAGGGACCTGGCTGCTCCAGTCTAGAAGATAGTTTTTTTTAAAAAAAATGGAAAGAGTGCAGTCTCAGGGAAGAGTTAGGGAGAAAACAGCAGAGGAAACTCTACACAAATTGGAGGAACACAGTGGACCTATGTGGAGGACAAGGACATGCACAATGTAGGACCCCAGCCGCCGAGATCCTCTGCACCAGGTTTGGAGAGTGAGGTGAGACCACACTACAGCAGCCCAAGCCACTGATGAAAAAACTACAGGAAGAGCCTACAGGGAATCTGGCTTGGAACCCTTTGGGGGACAGTGTACCTGCCAGACTAGAGGAGAAAAAACAAAGGGTGGAGGGGCACATTCTCTCTTTGCGATAATCCTGCAAAGGCATCCTATAACAAGCTGACAGAGAGCACGCACGATTTTGGAATACGTAATAACTGCTCCAGCTCATGTCTGTGCCCAGCAACGAACCAAGTGGAGACTTCTGAATATGGTGGAAAGAACAGACAGGTGGCTGTGTGCTCAGGACTGAGAGGCTAGTGTTCCTGGACTGTGAAAACACTGCGGCTGTGTGGGAGGACTCAGGGTGTGGCTGGGACATTGAGCAGTAACTATGGGAGGCTGCACATGATCAGGGCTTCTTGGATACATGGCAAGGGACATTGCTGGGGAATCTGAGCTCACACTGAAGACTGCACAGACCCTTTGTGTGGTCCTTACAGCAGAGAGGATGAAAAATATACTCACTGGAGTTAGGTCTCCTTCAAGGAGAGGAGCTCAGCTGGGTCTATGCCAACAGACAAGAAGTAACCTAGCCTCTGATTAAAAAAAAAGAAAAAGGAGATTTAACAGGACAAACCTGAGTGTATCACCTAAGACACACCCTCCACCCTGAAGAGAACTCTACAGTTAAAAAAAAAAGTCTGGCTGAATGGACTTCAAAACAAAAGCATTTATTTGCTGCCTACAAGAAACACATCTCACCAACAAAGATGCATGCAGACTGAAAGTCAAAGGATGGAAAAAGATATTCCATGCTAACAGAAACCAAAAAGAACTGGTATAGCCATTCTAATATCAGACAAAATAGACTTTAACACAAAAACTGTTAAAAAAAAAAAAAAAAGACCTAAATTAAAGATCTCTGTGAGTGAGATCCCAGCAGAAAGAACGGGCCATCAAAGAAGGAGGTGCCTTTCTCTGAAGGGAGGAGAGAACTTCCACTTGGACTATGACCTTGTCTAAATAAGATTGGAGTTGGCGAACATGAAAGGCTTCCATAGCCTTGGCAACTCATGACAAGAGCCTAGGGTGATTACTGATGCCATAAACAAGAGTGTCAATTGTTGAATCAACAACAGGAGTCATTGTGCACTTACTCCCCGTGTAGGATCTCTGTCCTTAATGTGTTGTACTATGTGAATCAATGGTATAACTAGTAATCAAACAGTATTTTACACTTTGTGTTTCTGTGTGGGTGCAAAGTGTTGAAAGTTTTAATTAACATATACTAAATTGATCTTCTATATATAAAGATAATTAAAAATGAAACTTGATGTGAATGGATGGGAGAGGGAGCGGGAGATGGGAGGATTGTGGGTGAGAGGGAAGTTATGTGAGGGAAAAAACCACTGTAATCCAAAAGCTGTACTTTGGAAATTTATATTTATTAAATAAAAGTTTAAAAAATTTCTTGATATCCAAGAAAAAAAAAGAGACAAAGAAGGACATTATGTAATGAATAAAGGATCAAATCAACAGGAAGATGTGACTTTGATAAATGTATATGCACCTAATTAGAGGGCACCTGGATATTTAAAAGAAATTTTAAGGGATTCAAAGGGAGATTTAAACTCAAATAAACTAGTAATGGGTGATATTTTAATAACCCACTTTCAGCAATGGACAGATCAACCAAACAGAAAATCGGCAAAGAAAAAGCAGAGTTAAGCGACACTATAAACTAAATGGACCTAACAGATATCTGCAGAACTTTCCATCCTACAGTTGCAGAATACACATTCTTCTCACCAGTGTAAGGAACCTTCTCTGTTATTGACCACATTCTAGGCTATAAAGAAAGTCTCAGCAAATTAAAAAAAAAATCAAAATCATACATTGCATCTTCTCAGACCACAATAAAGTGAAGCTAGAAAACAGCAACTCACTAGAAAATATGCAAATACTTGGAAACTGAGCACATGCTCCTAAATGAACGGTGTGTCATAGAAGAACTCAAAAGAGAAATCAAATAAACATCTGTAAAATAATTAAGATGACAGTACAGCATATCAAAACTTATGGGATACAGCAAGAGCAATGTTAAGTGGAAAGTTTATAGCAATTGGCGCCTACATCAAGAAATTGGAAATGAACAAAATAAATGAGCATTCAATGCATCTCAAGGATCTAGAAAAGCAAAGTAAACTAAACCCAAAACTAGTAGGAGAAAAGAAATAATGAAAATTAGAAGGGCCGGTGCTGAGGTGCAGCAGGTTATGCCTGGCCTGAAGTACCAACATCCTATATGGGCGTGAGTTTGAGCCCCGGCTGCTCCACTTCCAATCCATCTCTCTGCTGTGGCCTGGCCTGAAGATGGCCCAAGTCCTTGGGCCCCTCTACCCACGTGGGAGACTTGGAGGAAGCTCCTGGCTCCTGGCTTCAGATTGGTGCAGCTCCGGCCATTGCAGCCAGTTGGGGAGTGAACCATCGGATGGAAGACCTCTCTCTCTCTCTCTCTCTCTCTCTCTGCCTCTCCTCTCTCTGTGTAACTCTGACTTTCAAATAAATAAATTTTTTAAAAGAAATTTAGAGAAGAAATCAAAAAAATTGAATTAAAAATACAAAAGATCAGCAATATGAAGAGCTGGTTTTTTGAAAAAGTAAGCAAAATTGACACAACATTGGCCCAACTAACCAAAAAAAGGAGAGAGAAGATCCAAATAAATAAAATTAGAGATGAAAAATAAAATGTAATGACACCAGAGAAATAAAAAGAATCAAAAGAAATTACTAGAAAGCTGTATGACAACAAACTGGGAAAGCTGAAAGAAATGGATAGATATTTGGACACATACAATCTACCTAAATCAAGCCATGTAAACAAAGAAAACCTAAACAGACCCAATACCAAGAAGAAAATTAAATCAATAATGAAGAACCTTCCAACAAAGAAAAGCCCAGGACCAGATGGCTTTAATGCTTAATTCAACCAGGCACTTAAAGAAGAATTAACTCCATTTCTTCTCAAGTTATTCAAAACCATTGAAAGGGAGTGAACCCTCCCAAATTCTTTCTGTGATGCAAGCATCACCTTAATTCCTAAACTCACAGAGGACACAACAGAGAAAAAGAACTACAGACCAAATTCCCTGGTGAACAGAGATGCAAAAATCCTCAACAAAATACTAGCCAATGAAATCCAACAACACATCAAAAAGATCATTCACCCAGACCAAGTGAGATTTATCCCTGGTATGCAAGGATGGTTCAAAATTTGCAAATCAATCAATTTGATACATCACAGTAACAAACTGAACAACAACAAAAAAAACATGATTATCTCAATACAAACAGATAAAGCATTTGATAAAATACAACACACTTTCTTTTTTTTTAAGATTATTTATTTATTTATTTGAGAGGTAGAGTTACAGACAGTGAGAGGGAGAGACAGAGAGAAAGGTCTTCTGCCTGTTGGTTCACTCCCCAATGGCCCCAACGGTGAGAGCTGTGCCAATCTAAAGCCAGGAGCCAGGTGCTTCTTCCTGGTCTCCCATGTGGGTACAGGGTCCCAAGGACTTGGGCCTTCTTCTGCTTTCCCAGGCCACAGCAGAGAGATGGCTTGGAAGAGGAGCAGCTGAGACTAGAACTGGTGCCCATAAGGAATGCCAGCTCCACAGGTGGAAGATTAACCTACTGCACCACGGCGCTGACCCCCAACACACTTTCATGATGAAAACTCTAAGCAAATTGTGTATAGAAGGAACGTTCTTCAGCACAATCAAGGCAATTTATGACAAACCCATAGCCACCATCCTATTGAATGGGTAAAAGTTAGAAGCATTTCCACTGAGATCCAGAACTATACAAGGTTGCCCACTCTCACCACTATTTAATACAGCCCTGGAAGTATTAACCAGAGCCATTAGGCAAGAAAAAGAAATCAAAGGGATACAAATTGGAAAGGAGGAAGTCAATCTATCCCTATTTGCAGATGACATGATCCTATAGGGGATCCAAAAGATTCTACTAAGAGACTATTGAACTCAGAAGAGTTTGGTAAAGCAGCCAGATATAAAAACAGCACTGGGCATTAGCTTCAGGGAGTATACATAGACAATGCTATGGCTGAGAAAGACTTATAAGATCAATCCCATTCACAATAGCTACCAAAAAAAAAAACAAATAACTTGGAATAAATTTGACCAAGGATGTTACAGATCTCTATGATAAGAATTACAAAATATTAAAGAAAGAAATAGAAGAATAAGAAAAAATGGGAAAATCTTCCATGTTCATGGTTTGGAAGAATCAATGCCATTAAAATGTCCTTTCTTCTGAAAGCAATTTACAGATTCAATGCAATACCAATCAAAATACCACGGGCATTCTTCTCAGATATAGAAAAAAATGATGCTGAAATTCATATGGAAGCAGAGGAGACTTAGAATAGCTAAAGCAATCTTATACAACAAAAACAAAGCTGAAGGCATCACAATATCAGATTTTAAGACATACTACAGGCAGTTATAATCAAAACAGCATGATATTGGTACAGAAACAGATGGATAGACCAATTGAGCAGAATAGAAACAACAGAAATTAATCCAAGCATCTACAGCCAACTTCTATTTTACCAAGAGGCTAAAACCAATCCCTGGAGCAAGGACAGTCTCTTCAACACATGGTCTGGGACAAGTAGATTTCCACATGCAGAAGTATGAAGCAGGACCCCTACCTTATACCTCACACAAAAATCGATTAAACACGGATTAAAATCTAAATCTATGACCTGATACCATCAAATTACTAGAAAACGTTGAGAAAACCCTGTAAGATATTGGCACAGGCAAAGAGTTCTTGGAAAAGATCCCAGAGGCATGGGCAATCAAAGCCCAAACTAACAAACTGGGATTACATCACACTGAGAAGCTTCTGTACTGCAAAAGAAACACTCAGGAAAGAGAAGAGGCAAACAACAGAATGGGAAAAAGTATTTGCAAACAATGCAACTGATAAAGGATTAATAACCAGAACCTACAAAGAGATCAAGAAAGTCCACAACAACAAAACAAACAACTCACTTAAGAGATGGGCCAAGGACCTCAATAGATGTTTTTTGAAAGAGAAAATCTAAAGTGCCAACAGACACATGCAAAAATGCAGGATCACTTGCCATCAGGGTAATGCAAACCAAAACTACAATGAGGTTCCACCTTACCCCAGTTAGAATGTCTTTCATACAGAAATCAACAAACGACAAATGCTGGTGAGGATGTGGGGAAAAATGTACACTAATCCACTGTTGATGGGAATGTAAACTGGTAAAACCACTAAGGAAGTCAGTTTGGAGATACCTCAGCAATCTGAATATAGACCTACCATATGACCCGGCCATCCCACTCCTGGGAATTTACCCAAGAAATATGAAATCAGCAAATAACAGAGTTATCTGCACCTGCATGTTTGTTGCAGCTGAATTCATAATAGCTATAACATGCAATCATCCTAAATGCCTGTAAACCAAAGACTAGGCATAAAAATTATGGAATATGTACTCTATGGAATACTACACAACAGTAAAAAATGAAATCCAGTTAATTGAAATAAAATAGATGAATCTGGAAAACATCATACATAGAGAAATAAGCCATTCCCAAAGGGACAGATACCATATGTTCTCCCTGATCTGTGGTATCTAATAGAGCACCTAAAAGGAAATTGGTAGAAGTGAAATTGACGCTTTGAGAAGCAATGACTTGAACAGCCATTGTCTTGACTAGCAATAAACTGTTTTTTTTTTTAATTCTTAATGGAAAATGGGACTGGTAATGGGAGAGAAAGGAGGAAGATGGGTGGGAGTGTGGTTATTGTGGGAAGAATCACTATATTCCTAAAGTTGTACATATGAAATTTTAGTGGTTAAATAAAAGGTTTCTTTGTGGGGGGAAGAAAAGAAAATGGGGGATATTATTAAAATTATAAAGAAGATACCCTGAGTAAATAATCCAAATGCTCTTGAGTACACAGCTTAAAAAGCAGTGACATGCCCATCCTATGGAATACCACTCAGGAACAAGAAGGAATGAACTATTGATGCAACTTGAATGGATTTCAATGGAATAATATTGCATGGAAAAAAAAAACCAGCTGCACAATTTTGCATGCTATTTCATTTATATGTTATTAAAATGAAAAAATAATAAAGACAGAAACAGACTAGTACTTGCCAGGGGCTAAGGGAGGGGAAAAGTGATAAACTGGCATTGGTTCTATCAAGATAGCTCAAGGAATCCTTATAATATAAGTGTTCTGTGTCACGTCTGTGGAGATGGTCAAATTGCATATAATTAAACACAAATTCATATCAATGAAAGCATGCAAAACTGGAGAGCATTGAATAAATTCAGTTAATTTTATCAATATCGATTTCCAGGTTGTGATATTGTACTCTGGTTATGCAAGTTGCTTACTACCTCTGTGGGAAACCAAGTGAAAGGCCCATGGAATTATCTCTGCTATTTCCTACAACAAGGTGTGAATCTGCAATTATCTCAAAACAAAAGTTAAAGAAATAATAATCACTAAAATAATTTTGGAGGTTACTATGATTACATCATTCTGCCTTGTTTATGTTTTGTATGCCGTTTCATATATAATTTCCACATTAATAATTTCTATACAAATAAGTAGATCATACTTGAAAGTTATTGAAAATCTTTAAAGAATAAAAATGAAAGCTGGGGCTGGTGTGACATAGCATGTTAAGCCACCAGCTGCAACAATGGCATCCCATATGGGCACCAGTTTGACTCCTGCCTACTCCACCTCAAATCCAGCTTTCTGTTAATGTGCCTGGGAAAGCAGCAGAGGATGGCTCAGGTCCTTGGGCCTCTGTATCAATGTGGGATACCCAATAGACTCTTGGTATCCTGGCTTCAGCCTGGCTTAACCCAGGTTGTTCTGGTTATCTGGAAAGTAAACCAGCAGATGGAAGATCTCTCTGTCTCTGTTTCTCTCTCTCTCTCTCTCTAACTGCACTTTTCAAGTAAATAAATATTTTTTGTTTAAATCAAAAAATAAATGCTGACAATTGATAGGCAATTACTTTGTCCAGCTATTTATTTATTTATTTTGCCCCCTAAAATGGAGTAAATTAGTCATTCATTGTCAATTTACTTGCTATCTAATCATTGAGTGGTTTGTTAGAAATGCCTTTCCTTGGCCGGCGCCGCGGCTCACTAGGCTAATCCTCCACCTAGCGGCGCCAGCACACCAGGTTGTAGTCCCGGTTGGGGCGCTGGATTCTGTCCCGGTTGCCCCTCTTCCAGGCCAGCTCTCTGCTGTGGCCAGGGAGTGCAGTGGAGGATGACCCAGGTGCTTGGGCCCTGCACCCCATGGGAGACCAGGAAAAGCACCTGGCTCCTGGCTCCTGCCATCGGATCAGCGCGGTGCGCCGGCCGCAGCGCGCTGGCCGCGGCGGCCATTGGAGGGTGAACCAACGGCAAGGGAAGACCTTTCTCTCTGTCTCTCTCTCTCTCTCACTGTCCACTCTGCCTGTCAAAAAATAAATAAATAAATAAATAAATAAAAAAGAAATGCCTTTCTTTCTTTGAAGTGACCCAATCCAAAAATAAGTCTCTCAGCCTCCTGACATCTACAGTTTCCGAGTCTGGGATCAATTGTCTCAGGAATTTTAGACACACACACATACACACACAAAGGAAAAGCACCTAGAAGCTAGAAGGAAATGGAAGCAGGAAACAGATTCTGTTTGTAGATAGCTCCTCTGCCCTTCCCACCTGGTTTGCTTAGGGGCCAGAACTTTCTTCTTTGGTCCTCACTTCCCCCAAGTTATTTACCAGAGTTTGAGACTGAGTCTTATGAGTCACCAGGGAAGGAAATACTGACTGCTGGTATTTACCTGGGTAGCATCAGCCAGCCTGAATCAACGTGCCCAGGATCCTGCGAGCATTCTGGAGGCCCTGGCATTTGCGTCCGTGTTGTTTATTGCTGTTCCCTTGCTGCGGTTATGATCTGTATTAGTAAACCTTCACTGATTTGTTTACAGCTCTTCTACCTTGCCTGGGATGCTGGTAAAAACTCTCTATGCATTTTCCCTGCCTCCTGGAAGTCCTTCATTCAAGCAGTCACCGATTTGTACTATGGAATCTTTATCAAGTCCAAACCACCATCACCCTCACAAGACCACACTGTATGCACAGTATGGAAAACATGGAAAAACAAGAGAAACTGATTTAAAAAAAATTTCTGTGCTCAATATCACCTTATAATTAAAAATCAAATTGCCTAGATTAACAGAACTTTTCAAACTACTTGAGGTAAAGAACCAATTGCAGACCGGCGCCGCGGCTCACTAGGCTAATCCTCCGCCTAGCGGCGCCGGCACACCGGGTTCTAGTCCCGGTTGGGGTGCCGGATTCTGTCCAGTTGCCCCTCTTCCATGCCAGCTCTCTGCTGTGGCCAGGGAGTGCAGTGGTTGATGGCCCAAGTACTTGGGCCCTGCACCCCATGGGAGAGCAGGAGAAGCACCTGGCTCCCGCCATCGGATCAGCGCCATGTGCCGGCCGCAGCGCGCCGGCCGTGGCGGCCATTGGAGGGTGAACCAACGGCAAAGGAAGACCTTTCTCTCTGTCTCTCTCTCTCACTGTCCACTCTGCCTGTCAAAAAAAATAAAAAGAACAAATTACAGTCTGACAATTTTAAAATTCAATTGAGAAATAATTAGAAAAATACTAATCAAAAAATTTGTTATTGTCGATTGACATACACTTACTCTATCAAATTCCCACTGAAATTTTTAAACACTGAATTTGCAATTTCCACATTAACATCAGTACAAGCAGTTCATAGGTCAGCATGTCTGCCAACCACTCTTTGAATAGCAATGAACTAGGGGTCGTACTGTCATCTCTTCCTTTCTTACTGGCACAATCCTCTTTGATACTCACATTTAGATGACCATTTTCTTCTCTCAGTTTTTGTTCTTAGCAAAGAAAGACGTGGCAAAAGACCCAAGTCTGTATCATCGTTCTCACGTATAGGGTATCTCACTTAAAACAAAATGGCAGAATCAAATTTATTAATCCTGACACTTGACCTTTACTTTCTCAGTGATTAAGAAGGTCCTGAAAAGTAGAAATTTTCTCAGGGGAATCAAAATGAGCAAACTTCTAAGAAGCAGAATCAGATATTAAATTTCATTTTTTTGAAATTTGAATGTTTTCTACACCAATTCCTTTTACTACGGCAATATTCTAAGATCACTGCACCTGTGTTCCAGTGTCTAGTTATCAGCATTTTCTAGCATTAAAATTACAGTGCATTTTAATGGTTCCTATCATTGTTATTTAAGTATTCATTTGAGCATTGGTTTTCTGCCTCAAAGAGGGCATACTCTTTGAAGGCAGGGGAATCTGCCTACTGTATTTTTTTATTTCTTTCACAGTGTCTAGCATAGGATCTAAAACAATATTCAGTAAATATGGAATAAGAAAACAAGCATCAGTTCCATTCTTGTTACTTGAACACTTACATATGCCTGCTATATTTCCAGAAAGAAATAAAATATTTCAAAGTAAAAGAAATATTTTAAATATAAAATAAATTTGTCTATACAATTTTTATTTTCTTTCATGATTATAAAGACTTTCAACATCTTACAAGTCAATTTTGATTGCTTTGGCCAAACACGTGTAACTAAGCCCTTATAGTTATTTTTCCCCCCTCAAATTGGACTATTATACTCATTCAGCAAAGCATTTTGGAGGACCCTGGAGCTAGGGTTGCATTCACTTCATGGTCAGTAAGTACACTTGGTCAATAACCAAATTACCTCAGCTGTTAGAATCAACTTCAAGAAGCAGCTGATGACCCACATTGGATGGTTTTCCAATGTACGCTGCCATCTTGGACTCACTTCTCACTTGAGAGAATCCATACAGCTGCTTTACAAGGTTTTTACTTTTCATTTTGCCAAAGCCTCTTTAAACATTGCCTATGCACACTGAACCATTTTCAAACAAATTGGAGCTTTGTATATCTCTAAAGCAGCTGTGAGAACTTTACATTTTCACAAAGGGAATAAAAGTTGGAGGCCATAAAGTGTGGCTTTTGAGAATCTTTTTACTTACAAATGTAACATCTTAATAAGTTTATTCATGTAAACAAAATAATGGGAATGATAAAAACCATGAAAATAATTTACTCACTACTGTAATTACACCAATGGATTCTGTCTACCTCTCTGGAGAAAAGGAATGAAAATAAATAACAGTAATGTCCTAAAATCCCCCATGTTAGAAAATTATACTTGTCTTTCTAATGAAGGTTCTAGGAACAGTTTTAACGGATCAGATTGATAAATAATTACATAATTTTAGAAAGCTTTTCTAGTATTCTAGGCCACTTCTAAAATGCCAATGTAGCATACACAAAAGACAAAAAATTGCTGAAAATTTTGATGAATCTCTTATATCTTGACAATTGTCTCTTCATTTATGATCTGAGTCCTCAGCGATTGAAATTGCACACATTTTAAAGAAAAGCATGCTATCTTTTTAAGACATTTAATGGCATACTAAGTGTTAGATCTGTATTCCTAGCATATCTGAGAAAATTTTCTGATATTTGTACATGGTCACCTTAACATTATTAAGCTTGCACCTGTATTTTCAAAGTACCAGAGTGCTGAAAAGAGAAATAATCTTTATTTTATGATACCACTATTCCTATCATCAAAGCAACATAAATATGTTTCAGTAATAATTGACCATTGAATTTTACATTCTTGATTGCACTAGACAATTCTTTGACATTATTTGTATGTTCTGTGAAAATAAACATTTGAATTAATAACATAATAAAAGAAATTACTTATAAGGGCCAAAATGGTATTCAATGGTCATATAATGGTTAGGTTTTCTTTTGTTTATCAGGTCTAGGTTTACTATTGCTCTCTTCAAACATAGATGTAACATTATCATATATTTTTTTTATTATTTGAGTATAGATATTCTGAGGGTTTGGGGCACCCAATGGATTCTTGTGACCATTTATCAAGTAAACCAAAGAACGTATGAGTGACTCACAAAATACAAATATAACTATACCTGACTGGAGAATGAGTGACATGGTAGCATCTCTACTTTATCCAGCATGGTGATTTCCAGACTCTAGACACTAAATAAGGATTTGTTTTTATTGAGACAACATGGTTAGCATTCCCTTTCCTACAAAAACTGCCATCAAGCATCTGCATTGTTCCTTTTAAATTAGTAAAATTGTACTGCATTCTTCAGTTTTTTGTGTGAACAATGCCTTCTCCTTTAAAGGGATTTCAAATTTCTACCACAAGTTTTCATAAATATCACCTCCATTATGGCATAAATTGACTTTACGTACTATAGTCTGAAAGGCTATGTTTAACATGCAATAAATAAACCAGTTAGAAAAAAAGCAAGTGGGATCAATGGAGTCTGGAAGTTCGACAAAAAGTTCCTCAGAAGTTCTACAGGAAAATGAAAACTTCAGAAGAGAGCATGGACCCTGACAGACACAACTTTGAGTGCAGAAAGTCATACTGCAGAGCACAGTTCCAGGATTCCTCCTTAATTATTTTGTTTTGGGGCCGGCACTGTGGCATTGCGGGTACAGCCCCTGCTTGCAGTGCCCACATCCCATATGGGTACTAATTCGAGTCCTGGCTGCTCCACTTCCAATCCATCTCTCTGCTGTGGCCTGGGGAAGCAATAGAAGATGGCCCAAGTCCTTGGGCCCCTGCACCCATGTGGGAGACCCAGAAGAAGCTCTTGGCCCCTGGCTTTGGTGCAGATCAGCACAGCTCTGGCCATTGCGGCCATTTGGGGAGTGAACCAGCAGATGGAAGACCTCTCTCTCTCTATCTCTCTCTCTCTCTCTCTCTCTCTGCCTCAGCCTCTCTGTAACTCTGCCTTTCAAATAAAATAAATAAATCTTTAAAAAAATTACTTTGTTTCACAGGGCAGTTAGCCTCTCAGCATGTCTGTTTTCTGATTGGTACTGGGTTCTACCAGTAAGAACTGAACTAGTACATGGGTGGAAAACCCAGCATTCAGTAAGTTTTAACAATGTGAGCTATTACTGTTACTGCATAGAATCCATACTCTTTTCTGGGAAATAGGAGACAATTTTAAGTTACATATATTTTTCTATACCCTAAATTGATTTGTGAATTAATTATTTTCTCTTTCTAAATTTAATATAGATTACAATTTTAAATGTAATTCTTGTTCCACCATTATTACAATCATGTTTATGGGGATTGCAGGTAGAGGGATTATATCCAATGAGAATCCAGTTCTTAAGAGAAAGGAGTCATTTGTCCCAGAGAGCAAGAAGCTGACCTTTCATTTGTCCTCTGCTCCTTCTTACCATCCTTCCCCACATTTCAACATTTATCCTTCCTGCTGGCTGTTCATGCCTTCATTATTTTATTTCAGCATAAAACAAATAGATCAAAAGCAAATTATCACTAAAATAATAAAGATATTTCACACTTCCTATGAGGTTTGCATTTTTGTAAAAAAAACTATATTTATTTATTTGAAATGCAGAGTGACTGAGAGTGAGGTAGAGAAAAAGAGAAAGATCTTCCATCCTCTGGTTCATATCTCAAAGACCCATGATAGCTGGGGATAGGTCCAGCAAAAGCCAGGAAAGAATACTACCTAGATCTCCCATGTAGGTGGCAGGAAACCAGCACTTGGGCCATCTCTGCTGCCTCCCAGGCACATTAGCAGGAAGCTGGATCAGAAGTGTGGAATAGCTAAGACACTCTAATATGGGATGTAGGTGTCCCAGGCAGTTGCTTAATTGCTGTACCACAATCATCACCCCAATATCTGCATTTAAAAAGAGGTTTTTGGGGGCTAATTCTGTGGCTCAGCAAGTAAAGCCACCACCTGCAGTGTGTGCATCCCATATGGGTGCCAGTTCGAGTCCCAGCTGCTCCTATTCAGCTCTCTGCGATGGCCTGGGAAAGCAGTAGAAAATGGCCCAAGCCCTTGGGCCCCTGAACCCATGTGGGAGACCTGGAAGAAGCTCCTGACTCTTGGCTTCAGATTGACTAGCTCTGGCCATCGCAGCCATCTAGGGAGTGAACCAGTGGATGGAAGACCACTCTCTCTGTCTCTCCTCTCTCTCCCCCTGCCTCTGCCTGTCTGTAACTCTTTCAAATAAACAAATAAATCTTTAAAAAAATAAAATAAAATAAGTTTTTTTCTGTAGTAGTAGTGCTTAACATTGTGTAAGTCTCAAATACAGACATTTATCACTGTGGTATCTAATGTGTGCTATAGAGAGATAGTCTTGAAGTATATGGGGGCAAGTTCACAATTTACAAAAGGCAAGAGAAGTGAACCTGAAAACGATAGCCTGAAAATCTAATATCAACAGTAAAATAATAAAACAAGCCCAACAGAATGAAATTCGTCAAAATCTAGGGGTGATGAATCCTAAGCAGCAAGCAGCACAGTTTTATAAAGAGCAAATCATACCTGACACAATCAATAGCATTTTCCAGCAGAATGACAAAATTAGAGAATGAAGGGGACCAGGTAAATGTTGCCTGTTTGCAAAATCACAATGCATTTAAAATAGTCCCCACAAATTTTATATTGAACTCTAGATAAAACTGATTCATCCATGAATGCTTTATAAAAAGGCCTAAAAAAATGTGAAATGTCACAGATAGTGACAATGCAGGGCATTGTGGGGTGCTAGAGTTAATAAAGCTCATTCACTGCATTTTCTAAACTGATGAAAGAGAAAAGTATATCAGCATCATGGATAACACGCTAGTGAATAGAGCATTTCACAGGACACAATTAGGTTGCTTTTAGAATACAATGGATAATCTAAAAGGATCCTAGTGAGATGACTGTAACAACCATCAGTTAACTAAAAATAAGACAGACTGAGCTAAGGGGAAAGGGAGATGAAGAATCAAGAACCTCTGGGATACGTTCTGTTTCCATCTTCCCCACTGGCATTCTTCCACGACTCATTTAACTGTCTGGGATTCATCCCTCAACCCTGATGTTAGTATTGAATAGGAGATAGCAGCAGTTTAATCCTGCCAGTTGAATACCTTGGTTCTGTGACTAGAACGCGATGAGACAAGTTCATGGGCCCTTTTTCAACCGTGGCATCTCTTTCTCTTAGATAAAAGCAATCATAGCTTTGGTTTAAGGATGTTCTCCCAACCCACTGCTCAGAGACAGAGACAGAGAGAGAGAGAGAGCACAAGCGGCAAGAGACAAGTTGATAAATAAGCATAAGGAAATGAAAAGTAATAATGCAAGTGTGTAGAAAGTTCTAGAGCAACTCAAAAAATAAGAAATTGTTACAGGAAAATGGATAAACTTATTAAAAAGAGGCAACATTTTGCCTGGGCCTTGAAGAACAGGGAAAGAAAAAGAATGGGAACTAGACAGTATTCTGCACAAAGGGGCAGCAGACAAGAAACTTTCCTCCTGGATACCTGAGAAAAATAACTCATGCTGAATCTCGAGCAGAATGCTGCTTTGAAGAGCAAATGGAATGACCCACACAACAAATCTGGTAAAACATTATGTAAATATGAAAGATTTTAATCATACTATGCTCAGTTTTTAAAAAATTAAAATGTTCTAGTGAGATAAGAACTAGGTGAGACATAAACCCAACTGCCTACCTTGAGCCCACACATGGCCACATTAGCATTACTGAGTGAAATGTTTCCAACTTCTCTAACCCTTCTTCCTGGGCGTGATGAGGGTGGGAGATGCCACACACAGCACAGGCCTGGATACTACTCAGCACACACATACTTCCAAGAGGAGGCTGACTCACATATGTGGGACGTGAAGCCTCCTACAGATCAGCATGGATTCACAGGCAGCAGCTGCCCCCCACCTCCTCTGCAGTTATGTTCCCCTGCAAGAAGGAGGAATACTGTTCCGTCATCCCAGCCCAAAAGCTTGGAATCTCCATAGCCTCCTTCCCTCTGTGTTGTGATTTCCTGATAATTCATCATGTTTCTTGTTCTCATCTTTTTATATGCCCCTGATGACACTAACAAATAAACCTCTTGAATGGAAAATTCAAGTTGTCCTACTTGGGATCTGCATCAAGCTGTCTCATTTCCCTCCCCCACACCAACCTGGCATAAAGAAAACAATGTGTTTGACTTGTGCTTTTATTCAAAGTTCATCTGTAACACCCCACTGCCAATATCAGTGATTTTCACATTTCACCTGCATGAAAATCATGTCTGATACTTGTTTCAGATACAGATTCCAGGATGCCCCTTCTTATTTAATTCAGTGGTGTTGGCATCCTGGATCTTCATTTTTTAACAAACAAAAAGTTTATGATAGTCTTCCTACTAAGTGTTTTGAAGATAATTCTGTAACAGAGACCAGCTCTTCTTGAAAGCTATGCCTGAATTTTAAATTCCTGTTTCCAAGTGTCTTCTTAAAGTCACATAATCACTTCATTTAGGTATGATTATCAAACCTAGGAATGTAACACATAATTAGTGTCTATATATCATATCTATTATCAAGTTATCTATCTAAACATATTGGACTATGTTGAGAAAGTACTTGCTGGTAGCTTTGGGACCTGCAAGGAGGGAAGGCCTACACTTCCGGAAATGGAGAGGCCTACTTCCGGGGAAGAAAGTCCTTGTCAAGGTCCCTACGGGTGCCTAAAGGTCAACCAGTGAGGATCAGACCTGCCTCAACCTTTAACTCCCATGCCCGGAATCTATAAAAGGAGCTCTCTCAATCTCTGACGCGCGACTTCCCCGGCCCCCGCTCTGTTGCTCTGTTGCTCTGTTGGGACCAGGGAACCTTGCCGGGATGGCGGAATCCTAATAAAAGTCTGTGAATTAATTGATTCGTCTGTCTGGGAAGATCTGTTACGCGCCGGACACCTTGCACTTGCTAAGATAACTTTCTAGTCTCCAAGGGGTTACTAGTGCAGGGAAATCTGTTAAAATGTCTAAGAGTGAAAAAAAATGTAAATTCTGTGTAATCATGTTCAAAGGAAGTTTGATTCACAGTCCTGGAATTTCACAGTTTAATTGTCTCAAAAAGGAAACTTCTCCTGACAGGAAGGGCGTATTGTCTTTCTGAGGAGAGTTAAAGCATGAGATAATAGCTATTTCTTTGCTTTTCCTCTATGGGATAAAATCGGCAGTGGAAGGACATTGCACTTAGTCCTCCAGTTACAGTATCCAATCCACCTCTTCTGAAGCTGAACATCAGGACCTGCCTTCTGTCTGAAAGTGGTGAAAAGACCAAATGGTAATTATGCCTGATGTTGCCAGGAAATGGGGAGGAGAAAGATAATAAAGCAGAGACGTGTTATGTTGGAGAAGCTCCGTTCCCAGATTAGAACACCCATGATTTCATGAACTTAACACAGTCAAAAGGATGTCATATTAGGTAGCTGGGAGTTAAGCCAACATTCCACTCACCAACTAGAATCAGAGGAGCCCAGAAGCAGGAGGTTGCAAGATATACAGTACTAAAACAAAGTAATCAGGAAGCAATTAGCCCAGGGTTGTTTCTGTACTCAAAACCCTTACACAAACAAATAGAAACTCAATGTTGAACATTACTTTTAGCTAAATAGTTTTTTAACTGGCAAATAAGTAGTGAATATATTTTATAGTGTATAATAAGTTGCTTTAAAACATGTATACATTGTGAAATTGTTCAATTGAGCTTATTAACAAATGCACTACCTCCTATGATTTTCTTGAGAGAACACTTATTAAGACAGTATATTGTTATTAACTATAGGCATCAAGTTGTAAAATACATCTCTGGAACTTATTCCTCATAATTGTAAGTTGTAGCCTTTGATCAACATATCCCAATCCTTCCTTTCCCAGCATTCTATGATCTGCTTGTGAGTTCTCTTTCAGATGCTACCTATAAGAAAGATTATGTAATATTTATTTTCCTATGTCTGTTTTTTTCCACATAACATATGGTCTACCATGTTCATTCATTTTGTCAAAAGTTATAGGATTTTCTACTTTTTTAAAGGGTGAATAATATTCCATTATGTAATATACCACATTTTTAAACATCCATTCAACAACTAATGGATAATTAGATTGATTCCAGATCTTTGCTATTGTGAGTGGTCCTACAGTGAATATGGGAGTGCAAATATTTCTTTCTCAGTTTTATTTCATTTTCTTTGGTTATATGCACCACAATTGGACTGCTGAATCATATGATAATTCTATTTTTAGGTTTTTTTTTTTTTTTAGGGGAAACTCCATACTGTTTTCCATAATGACTCAACTACCTTACTTTCCTGCCAACCGTGTACAAGGGTTAGATTTTTTTCCACATCCTTACAAATACTTGTTCTTGTCCATCTTTTTCATATTATTCATTCTAATTTGAGGTGATAACACACTATGAATTTAATTTGCATTTCTCTGATGATTAGTGATGTTGATCATTTTTCATATGCTTGCTGTCTGTTTGTAGATCTTCTTTTAAGAAATGTGTATTCAAATCTTTTGCCCATTTTTAAATCAAGTTATTTATTTTCTTGCTATTGAATTAAGTTTTCATATATTTTTATAATAATCCATTATCAGAGGCATGGCTTGCAAGTATTTTCTTACATTCTTTAAGTTCTTCTCACTCTGTTGATTTTGTCCTTTGCTTCACAAAAAGTGATTATTTTTGAATTGAATTTCAACCAATCATAGACTGTGAACTAGCTCATTGATTATATACTTGTATCCTCTCAACACACTGTATTCAAATAGGGCAAATGCCTAGCTAATGCAAAGCGAGTGCTCCCTTTGCTTTTTTGTTCATCCTATAAAGTCCCACTGCTCATGCTCCTACAGCAGAGCTCTCTAAACCTCTTCCAGTTACCCAATTATCTAATTATTCTTTGTTTACATAAAGCCTTTTAAATTTATTGTGACTAAATTTTTTTTATTTTAACAGTAGCAATGTGTGGAGACAATGGAAAGATGAGGCTACATTTCAGCAGGGGTGCCAAAACAAAAAACTAAACAGTGAAGTCAGTAAAGAATCCCCACATGAACCCCATGAAAGGTGTAGCATCGGGAGTTCTGTATTCAATGGTCAACTATGTGATAATCCCAAGAATGAACCATCAATACTCATCTGTGACACCATAGGAACCACACAAAGAGATTCCAAGATGGCAGAATAGGGAGGGAGCTTCCTGCTCTGGGCCAGGGGAAGAGAGTTAAAAAAAAAAAAAAAAAAAAAAGTGGAGCAAGTATAATATCAGGGAAGATTTAGAGAGAAAACTGAAATGGAAATTCCATGAAAGGAAAAGGAACACTGCGGATCTGCATGAGGGTGTACACATGCAGCATGAGCATGGATATAACGTAGGAGCCCAGCAACCAAGAACCTGAGCATCAGCTTTGGAGAGTGAGGTGAGACCAAACTGCAGTAGCCCATGCCACCTGTCAATATAGCTGTGGGGAGAGTCAGGCATGAGTCCAGCCAGCAGCCATGTGAGCAACAAGGTACCTGCCAATCTAGAGGGAAAAAAGGGGCACATTTCTCTCTCGTAATCCCAGCACCTGGCAACTGGCTGAGAGAGAGCAGGCACTATTTTGCGCATATGCAACAGCTGTACGAGCTCGTGTCTGTGCACCCAGCAACCAGAGAAGAGGAGATGCTTGAGTCTGGATGTGAGGATTAATAAAATGCTGGGGAGGCCGGTGCCGTGGCTCACTTGGTTAATCCTCCACCTGCGGCACCGGCATCCCCTATGGGCACCGATTCTAGTCCCGGCTGCTCCACTTCCAGTCCAGCTCTCTGCTATGGCCCGGGAAGGCAGTGGAGGATGGCCCAGGCGCTTGGGTCCCTGTACCTGCATGGGAGACTGGGAGGAAGCACCTGGCTCCTGGCTTCCGATCAGTGCAGTTCCAGCCGTAGCGGCCATTTTGGGGGTGAACCAATGGAAGAAGACCTTTCTGTCTCTTTCTCTCTCACTGTCTATAACTCTACCTGTCAAATAATTAAAAAGATAGATAGATAAAGAGATGAATAAATAAATAAATAAGTGAAAAAGATGCTGAGCACCCACATAGGACTGTGAGATGCCTCCAGCCTTTCAACACATCACAGGTGTGGGGGCTCAAACTGCCAAATGGAGAATCCATAGGCAACTGACTCTGAGAATATCTCTGCCTTTTTGTGGAAGGGACAGTGTAACCAGGCAGAGTGGGTCCTCTGTATCCCATTCCTATGGGAGCCTTATGTACTGAGACTGTGGAAATATTGTGACTGCAGGAGAAACCACAGGGTATAGCTGGGTCTCTTGGCAATCACTGTGAGTTACTTCACTTGCTCAGAGCTACCTGAGTGCCTGATATGGGTCATGGCAATGGGATCCATGCCACACTGAGGACTGAACAGATCCTTTGTGTGGTTCTTAAGACAACATGGATGAGTATTGCACCCATTGGGGGCTATCATCTGGCATTGATCAACTTGGAAGAGAGGAGGTGAGGGTGTGATTATGCCAACAGTTAAACAAACTCCCTTCAGATATAAAAGAGGAGATCCACCATGGTCAACTTGGGTGTCACCCTGGGTACTCACCACACCCTGGAGCACTGAACAGGGTTTGCTGGCCATACCCAGTGTATGCCTCTGGGTATTCACTGAAAGAGCAGGCACTCCACTAAACCATGGAGGCATAGTCCAAAGATAAGACATAAGAAAAAAAAAAACTAGAAAGTATCTCCACAAATGCGGAAAAGTAAATGCAGAAAATCAAGAAACAAGAATAAGGATGCTGGGACCAGTGCTGTAGCATAGCTGTAAAGCTGCCGCCTGCAGTGCTCGCATCCTATATAGGCGCCAGTTCAAGACCTGACTGATACACTTCTGATCCAGCTCTTTGCTATGGCCTGGGAAGCAGTAGAAGATGGCCCAAGTCTTTGGGCCCTTGTACTCACGTGGGAGAACAGGAAGAAGCTCCTGGATCCTGGCTTCGGATTGTTTAAGCTCCAGCTGTTGTGGCCATCTGGGAAATGAAACAGTGGATGGAAGACCTCTCTCTGTCTCTGCCTCTCTGTAGCTCTCCCTTTCAA
The DNA here is from genome assembly GCF_051225735.1 of Oryctolagus cuniculus. Classification (NCBI taxonomy): domain Eukaryota; kingdom Metazoa; phylum Chordata; class Mammalia; order Lagomorpha; family Leporidae; genus Oryctolagus; species Oryctolagus cuniculus. The sequence goes on along the minus strand of NC_142875.1, from coordinate 53,754,267 downwards.
ATAAATAAATAAATCTTAAAAAAAAAAAAGAATAAGCAGATCAACATGAGGCTACCAAAGGAACATAGCAACACTTCAATATTAGAATGTGAAGATGAAGAGATTGATGAAATACCAGAAACAGAATTCAAAAGATTAATCATGGAGTTAACTCAGAAGCAATCAGAAGCAAATCCAGAAATTAAGGAAATCCATACACAATATGAATGAAAATATTTCCCATGACATTGAGATTTTATAGAGAAGTCAAAATGAAATATTAGAAATGAAGAATTCAATAGATCTAATTTAAAAATATGGCAGAAAGCCTTAACAACAGATCTGTGTGGCAGGAGAAAGAACATCTGAGCAGGAAGACAAATCTTCAGAAGTTTTACATTCAGATCAAACAAAAATTTAAAAAAAGGATTAGAAAAATTAAAAATAGTGTTGGAGATTTTGGGATACTATCAAACAACCCAACATACAGATCTTAGGAATTCCTGAAGGAGTGGAAAAAGAGAAAGGATTAGAAGGCCTATTTAGTGAAATAATTACAGAAAAATTCCCCTATTTGGAGAAAGAAGAGGATGTCCAAGTATAGGAAGCACGTAGAACTTCCAATAGACATGACCAGAAAAGATCTTCACCACGAAACATTGTAGTCAAACTTTCAACAGTAAAACATAAAAGATTCTAAAATGTACATGAGAAAAATGCCAGTTTACTTTCAGTGAATCTCCAAGTAGACTCACAGCTGATTTCTAATCAGAAATCTACAGACTAGAAGAGACTAGCAAGACACAGTCCAAGTCTTAAGAGAAAAAAACTGTCAGCCCAGAATACTGTACCCTTCAAAGCTTTCATTTATGAATGAAGGTGAAATAAAGACCTTCCATAACAAACAGAAATTGAAAGACTATGTCAACACTCACCTAGCCATACAAAAGATGCATAAGAATATTCTACATACAGGAACACACAAGCATAGTGATCACTATGAGAGAGTGTGAAGGCAGAAAATCCCGCAGTAAAAATACAAAAGAAATACAAAGTAAATAAAAGGAATATTTATGGAAGAATGACAGGGCAATGTTATTACTTATCAATAGTAACCTTGAATGTAAATGGCCTCTGCTCTCCAATTAACATATGCATACTAGCTGAATGGATAAAAAAAAAAAAAACTCATCTATTTACTCCTACAAGAAGTAGGGAGGAGGAAGAAGAGAGGAAGTGTAGGCAGGAGGGAAGAATCACTGTGTTCCTAAATTTGTATATTTGAAATGCATAAAATTTGTATGCGTAAAATAAAAGCTTTCTAGATTTACGAAAGAAGAAGAACCACACACAGAATCTATGCAGTCCTCAGTATGAGTTCGGATCACATTGCAATGACCTACCCCAGGAAATCAGGGAGCTCTGAGCATATGGAGCTTCTCACAGTGATTGCCCAGAGACCCAGCTATACCCTGTGCCCTCTTGTACAGTCACAGAGTCACAGCACACAAGGATTCACTCTGCCCTAATAGACTGTTCCACTCACAGAGAGGCAGAGACATCCCTAGAGCCAGCTTCCCGTGGGCTCTCTGCCTAGGCAGTTTGATCCCTGGATCCTGTGATATGTTGAGAAGCTGGGGCCCCTCGTAGTCTTACATGAGTGCTCATTCCATGTCAATCCTCCCAGCCAGACTTAAAGTCAATGGGGAACATGGATTTTTCCCTCTGATAAAATCCCTGGATCACACATGTGCACAAAAGCTGCTGGTCTCAGCCCCTTCTCCTGTCAGAATGGTGCTCTCTCCCTTCCAGTTGCTGGGTGCACACACCTAAGCTGTTGATGCTTTGACTACTGACAGGATGGCTTCTTTTCTCGGCCAGTTGCTGGGCACACACACAAGAGCTGGCACAGCTGCTACATAGATGGCATCAGCCTTCTCTCACTGGTTGCCAGGTGCTATTGTGGAGGAGACAGAGAGATTGACAAAGGAGATAAAATCAATCCCTGGGGCAGATAGTCTCTTCAACAAATAGTACTGTGAAAACTGGATCTCCACATGCAGAAATATGAAACAAGACCTCACCTTACACCTTACACAAAAATCCCACTCAAAGTGGATCAAAGACTAAATCTATGACCCAATGCCATCTAATTACTGGAGAACATTGTATAAACTCTGCAAGACTGTGGCATAGGCAAAGATATCTTAGAAAAGACCCCAGAAGCACAGGCAAGCAAAGCCAAATTAGACAATCATGTTGAGAAGCTTCTGTACTGCAAAAGAATCACACAGCAAAGTGAAGAGGCAACTGACATAATGGGAGAAATTATTTGCAAACTATAAAACTGATAAAGGATTAATATCCAGAATCTATGAAGAGCTCAAGAAATTCAACAACAACGAAACAAACAATTCAGTTAAGAAATGGGTGAAGGATTTGAACAGGTATTTTTCAAGAGAGGAAATTCAAATGGCCAACAGACACTTGAAAAAATGCTCAGGACTACTAGCCATCAGGGAAATGCAAATCAAAACCAAAATGAGGTTTCACCTAACCCTAACTAAAATGGCTCTCATTCAGAAGTCAACAAAAAAAAATAAATGCTGGCACAGATGTTGGGAAAAAGGTACTCAAATTCACTGTTGGTGAGAATGCATACTGGTACAGCCTTTGTGGAAAACAGTATGGAAATAGTTTAGAAAGCTGAAAATAGATATACCATATGACCCAGGCATCCCACTCCTGGGAATTTATCCAAGAGAAATGAAATCAGCATATGAAAGAGTTATCTTACCCCCCCCCCATGCTTACTGCAGCTCAATTCACAATAGCTAAGATATGAAATAAACACAGATTTCCATCAACTGATGACTAAATAAAGAAATTATGGCACATATACACTATGGAATACCACTCAGTAAAAAAAAGGGGGGGGGATGAAATCTTGTCTTTTGCAACAAAGTGGATACAACTGTAAACCAATACACTCAGTGAAATAAGACAGTCCTAGTCCCAAAAGACAAATACCATGTTTCCTCCATCTGTGGTAACTAATAGAGTATCCAAAGAAGTAACAATTAGGAGTGAAATTGACATTTTGAGATTCAATGATTGTTTACAATGCTTTCTCTACATTGAGGAACAGTGATTTTTGTTTTTGTTTATTTCATCATACTATTTGTTGAACCTTTTAGGTAGTTTATGGTTAATCTTATGAGTACAAAGTAAATTGAAAATAGATCATTGTAAAAATTAAGAGTGGGAATAGGAAAGAGAGGAGGAAGAAGGGTGGAAGCATTGGCAGGAGGGAAGGTAGGGTGGGGAGATTCACTATGTTCCTAAACCTATATATGAAATGCATGAAATCTGTATACCTTAAATAAAATCTAAAAAATCGATAATTAAAAAGAGAATGAATCATCTGCTCCTGCATCTAACAACAGCAGCTGGAACCAGGAGAGGCCTAACACTTTCCCAGGCCATGAGCTTTTTAACAATTTGTAATCGGCCCTCCAAAGTTTTATAGAACCTCTACTCTCTTAGAGAGGTACAGAATTAAATAGTGTATAAAAATATCTGAAGTATACTGATTGAAACCAGGAACCCTGAATAATTATGTGATTAAGATTTTTTTTTTTAATTTTTATTTTTTGACAGGCAGAGTGGACAGTGAGAGAGAGAGACAGAGAGAAAGGTCTTCCTTTTGCGGTTGGTTCACCCTCCAATGGCCGCCGCGACCAGCGCGCTGTGGCCGGCACACCACGCTGATCCGAAGGCAGGAGCCAGGTACTTCTCCTGGTCTCCCATGGGGTGCAGGGCCCAAGCACATGGACCATCCTCCACTGCACTCCCGGGCCACGGCAGAGAGCTGGACTAACTGAAGATGTAGAAATATAGACAACTTAAAGTCTGAGACACAAACATCTGGTCATAAAGGTGTATGTTTTTGAAAAGGAACACAGAAATAAGAAAAAATAATAAAATGAAAAATAAAACAGATTTAATTCCAAAGTATATTTTAATAAGTTTTCTCATTTCTAAATTATCTTCAGTCAGTGCTACATAACATAAACAAAGAAAAAATGTATTGAAACAAAAAATCTTTAATTTTACTTCTCACCAAAATAATTAAAAATGGAATCAGTGTTATAACCATTATGAGTGGTAGTACTACACCTATAGATTTAGAGCATTAATAATTGAAGAATCCACTAAAAGTCAGCCATTGAAAAAGTAAAATATGTCATTTTAACAACCATAGAATTATAGGATTTTCAAATTCAATACTCAACTCACAGTGTTCAGTGAAGAAAATCAAAATGAAAACTCCATGTAACACCAAATCTTGAAGTACTCATTATTTTAAAAATGATTTTGCCAAATTGATATCTTTCAAAATATTTCAGGGGTTCTTAATGTAAAAATTTGTGTGTAAATGAGGTATTTGGGCTATATTTTTTCTAAATTTCCCATCAGTTCTAAGACTTTATAACTCACTTTTCCTTCACTCTTAGCACACTTTTTATTAGAACTATTAACAAATATGAACGTTGTTTAATTTCGGTTTTCTACCAGAGCTAATAACCAGTAAAATAATCAAATTGAAGCAGAAATTTAGAAAAAGGAGATATAAACAGAAAAAATTTTGAAAATAAATGACTGAAAAATCAGCTATGGGGGGGCCAGCACTGTGGTGTAATGAGTTAAGCTCCTACCTGAGGTGCTGGCATCCCACATAGGCACCAGGTCAGGTCCAGATTGTTCAACTTTCAATTCAGTTCTCTGCTGATTGCCTGGGAAAGCTGCGGAGGCTGACCCAAGAGCATGGGCCTCAGCACCCATGTGGGAGACCTGGAGGAAGCTCTTGTCTCCTGACTTCAGTTTGACTCAGCTCTGGCCATTGCAGCCATTTGAGTAATAAACCAGCAAATGCAGAACGTCTCTCTCTGTATCTCTGCCTCTCAAATAACTGAATAAATCTTAAAAAAAAAAAATCAGCTAAGAAAGTCACGAAGAGTTCACTTTCTATTATATTTAGTATGGTATTTTAGTCCATATATATATATATATTATTTTTTATTAGACAGGCAGAGTGAGACAGTGACAGAGAGAGATAGAGAGAAAAGTCTTCCTTCCATTGGTTCACTCCCCAAATGGACACTAAAGCCAGCACTGCGCCACTCCGAAGCCAGGAGCCAGGTACTTCCTCCTGTTCTCCCATGAGTTGGGAGAGGGTGCAGGGGCCCAAGCACTTGGGCCATCCTTCACTGCCCTCCCGGGCCTCAGCAGAGAGCTGGACTGGAAGAGGAGCAACCAGGGCTAGAACCCGGCGCCCATATGGGATGCCGGTTCCGCAGGTGGAGGATTAACCAAGTGAGCCACAGCACCGGCCCCTAGTCCATATATTTTACAAACTGATTCAATTCCCTAAAACTGACAAAACCTTTGGAAATGATTTCAATAGAAGCTGGAATGTTTATTGATGATGAAACAGGAGATTGTCGCTGTGTGATTCAAATAAAATATTAAGGAATCATCAGTCTAGAATAAAATAGTTGAAAAACTTCATGATACCTGTCATGAAACTGAACTATTTTAGAAGAAATAATTCACAGGAGTAAGTGTTCTAGTGCCATGGAGTAGAGCGTTCTCTACATTTTACTTTTCAAGTGGGTTGGGCAAAGCATTGCTGGAACAAATTATAAGAAAGAAACCCAAAATGGATGCAACTGGAAGTCATTATAAATAAGCCAATCCCAAAAAGACAGATACTATATGTTTTTCCTGATCTGAGGTAACTAACAGAGTACCTAAAATGTAATGTACTGGAGTGAAATGGACGTTTTGAGATTCAGTAACTGTTTACAATCCTTGTCTCTTCTGTTGAGGAGCAGTGCTTTTTTTCTTCATATTATTTGTTGAACTCTTTTACTTACTGTAGTGTTAACTTTACAATCACTAAGCAAACTGAAAATAGACTTATAAAAATTAAGAGTGGGAATGTGAGAGGAAGGAGGAAGAAGGTTTGGATCATGGGTGGTGGGAAGGTAGAGTGGGAAGGGTCACTGCATTCCTAAATCTGTATATCTAAAATACATGAAACTTGTATAAATTAAATTCAATTTTAAAAATTAAAGAAAAGAAGCAAACCCCATGGCACATTTGTAATAACTGAAAGTACACTAATGTATTCCTGAGAATTCTTCCTTCACAAACACTAAATTACCTATGTATTCAACCCAAACAGCAAGGTTAAATAACTTGTAAAAAAAAAAAAAAGTAATGTGGAGATTACTAAAGTAATCACACAGAAAGAAAGGGAAGCCAAAGAGAGAATTTCACATCAGAATCCTGTTCACTTCTCCCACAGAGGCTAACGTAACTACGAATCATTTTAATTAATCTGCCATAAAATGTCACAACCCAAATGAGTTCAAAGGATTTCAATTCAATCCACAGTGCATCACAAATACCACCATGAACTAGAGCCAATGCTTCAGCCTTAAATCTGAGAGACATGCAGATAAGTAGACAGGTGTATGCACAAAAGAATAAAGTATAGTAGAAACCAATTACAGCTAAGTCATTTTTCTTCCATAAGGCAAAATTTTATTATGAAAAGAAAAATTACTACAACAAAAGGGACTCTGATTTCTCTAATGATTGAAGTATCTACATACTTTCTTGATGAAATAAATTTCACTCAGTATGAATTATAAACAAGTTGTCCAGCTTGCTGTGAACATTATAGTTCCACTAAGAATCATACCACCTGCACTGAAAGATATATTCACCATTTCATGTCCTAAAGAATCAGATGTATTTATTGGGGCAGTTATAATTAAGATGATGTTTTCACATCTTTGCTTAAATATACAGATGGTAACAAAGTCTAGGGTGCATCTGGTTCCAAACAAGACGCTGACAAAGGCTCGCTTGCTTGATTTGTTACTTAAATATTTGACAGGGTACAGAGATCTAATATGTAATTTTGCAGGTGAACATCACCACCCAACTAATCCTATTGTAAATATCTTTATATTCCAGATCTATGGTGCAGTACTCTTTCTACCTACATCAGATTGCTGTTGATGGCAGCTGAACACTTAAGCACAGCAAAAATGTATTATTAGCAAAAGTCTAGCTTATTATTTGATTATCAACGGCTGGCTGAACTCTCAAAGTAAACTAAGTATGGTTTTGATAAGTATTCAAAAGTTCTGAAAATGTTCTAAAATAGTAATATCACAAAAAATGATTTCTGGATTTTTTCTATTGGTTAAGACATATCTATTCTTTCCTCATTCAATAAAATTAAGATTATATTGTTCCCTAAATGGACTTCTGGCCACTGATATTTCAAGGGTGTTAAAGTATTGTCTTTAAAATTTTTTAAAAGGTGAAAGGAAGAATCTGGAGCTTTTCATATTAGTAAAAATAGTATTTCAAACAATACACTTCTAGCTATTGTTGGACACAACAATGTATTTTATTATCATTGCTATGAACTCAGCATGACTTCAATAACCTTGGTAAAGTTGTTTAACTTCTTTGGCTTTCAGTTTCAGTGACAGTGACAATTATATTTCATAATACTTTGTAATGATTAGATGTCAGAGAGCCTAGTGCAGTTCCTGATAAAAAGCAGATATTCATTGTGTTATTTTTCTGTCTGCTTTAAATAAACATTTCCTTCCTTCCTTCTTAGTGTACAATAAGCCTTATGGACTTGCAGAAGGGCAAAAAATTATTAGAAATTTAAGTATGTCCCATTTCTCCCACTATACCATTGTCATTCATCTCTCAATTATAAGTAATATCACGTGCTTCAAAAAGTTCATGAAAAATGCAATTAAAAGATAATTCTACATTGATCCAAAAATGTTTGGAATTCATATATCCATAGTGATCTCAAATAGTTCATGAAAAATGACTACTGTGAAAGACCTATGCATGAATTTAAAATTGTGTTATATCAGTATAAACTTCTAATTCCATTTGGAAAAGCTATTTATTTTCTTATATGAGAGAGAAAGGAAGTGAGACAGAAAGATAGAGCTCATTCTTGCTGGTGTATTACCCAAACACTTGGCAACAGCCAGTTTGAGGTCATGCTAACCCAGGAGCCAGGAAGTTAATCCAGAGCTTCCACATGTATGCCAGGGACCCAACTACTTGAGCTATCATTATTGCCTCTCAGGGTCTGCATTAACAAAAAGCGAGAATCAGGAACCAGAGCCAGGTATCCAATCTATGTACTCCAACATGGGACATGAGTGTCTTAACTGGCTTCTAATCCTTAGGCAAAAATGTTCACCCGATTCCATTTTCCTACCAACATTTTGAAGCATCATGATGTTTATTCTTTACTTTTCTGTCTTCACATTTGACTGTGAGGACAGATCCCATATTTTCATATTTATATGCTCAGATCTTAGTATCTTTGGAATATAAAATAAACTCAAAATAAGGATGTGTTGAATAAATCAATATTGGGAATATAAAATGTATTTCCTGCTCCTGAAAGAGAGAGAATATAAAATTAAAACATAAAAGCCCTTATTGTCATGATTCTATTCAGATTACAAATTGTTTCCATTTGCATACTTTGTTGTATCCATACAGGAGTCCCAAGGTAACTGGTAAGAGCATGACAAAAGTCAGAAGACCTGGACTCAACATTCTGTCATCACCAGTCACCTAATCTGAAGTTATTTTGTGAACTCTTTGAGTTCCTGTCTCTCTGAGCCTCAATATTCTCACCTTCAAACAAGATTAACATCTGTCTTGCCTCCTGGCTGGGTTGTTATTAGGATCAAATGAAAGAACTATGAAAACATACATGTTAGGCCGGCGCCGCAGCTCACTAGGCTAATCCTCCACTTAGCGGCACCGGCACACCGGGTTCTAGTCCCGGTCGGGGCACCGGATTCTGTCCCGGTTGCCCCTCTTCCAGGCCAGCTCTCTGCTGTGGCCTGGGAGTGCAGTGGAGGATGGCCCAGGTGCTTGTGCCCTGCACCCCATGGGAGACCAAGAGAAGCACCTGGCTCCTGCCTTCGGATCAGCGCGGTGCACCGGCCACAGCGCGCCAGCCGTGGTGGCCATTGGAGGGTGAACCAACGGAAAAGGAAGACCTTTCTCCCTCTCTCTCTCACTGTCCACTCTGCCTGTCAAAAAAAAAAAAAAAAATACACGTTGGAAGTATCTGTGAGTCCCTCTCAAGGAAAAGACAGGTTACCCATTAGTTGTTAGACACTAGCTTCACTTATCAATAAAAATGCTGATTACTCAAAGACCCTAATTTGCACAGAGATTAGTAACTCAGATTGATATAGTGGGAGTTACTTAACAAAAACACCTCTAAGAAGCCAGAGCACATCTAGTCTTGGAGTCTGCTAGAACCTGGATGCTGAGCAAGTGGAAGGAAGGATGCAGCAGGGAGGGACATTTTTGAACAAAGATTTAATATGTAGCACAAGTGGATTATTAGAGGTAGTACATCCTTGTGATTAGTTGCTAGTACATCCTTGGTAGAACAAAGCATTGGTGTTTGAGCATAAAAGGAGGTGAACTTGGAAAACTAAAAGAATTAACCAGTGAAGAACTATCAAGTTAAGTTTCAACTTTCATATAGATAATATATTTCATGTAGCAAAAACAATATGTCATGTAACAAGTAGTTGCTAACAAATATAACTTTAAGAAAATAAACTCAATTTTATCCATTAGATTTGAGACAGAAGACTGTAGCAGAGATTTGTTATTAAGCAATTGCCATTTGTAAGTAATAAATGACAATAATACTTCAAAAAATCTGTTGCACCAAAATAAACATATCATTTAATTTCATAATTAATGAATTATTGAAGTAGTTTTGAATTTATATGTAAACTGTTTGAAAATATTATACCTGATAAATGATCTGCATGTGTAAGATTTATCCATATAGATTATTGGACAATAAGAGTGAAGGAATCCATGTAAGAATAATTACCAATAAGATAATATCAATACTTTATCAGCTTTAAAATCATTACTGAAGAATTGCTAGATTTGAGATTAAAGAGGGAAAAAAATGAGGCCAAAGAATCAATTCCAAAACCTTTGGAGGGATGTTAATTGACTGGACTACAAAACTTCTAGGATGTCCAACACCCCAAATGAGAATTAAATTCGCACCAAAAAATGTGAATGATAGTTTTTGAACCAACTTAGCTGGGCAACCATGGTGCCCATATATTTGTTCAAACACTTTCTTGATGTTTCTATGAAAGTGGTTTTGGACAGGCTCAACACTTGAATCAGTGGAATTTGAGCAAAATATTGCTCTCATAATATGGCCCTCATCCAATTAGATAAAAACTTGAAGAGAACAAAAATCTGATCACCCACAAGCAAAAGGGACTCCTGCCAGCAGATGGTCTATGGATTTGAACTGCAATATTACTTTTCTCTGGGTCTTCAGCAAGTGAGCCTACCCTGCAAATTTTATACTCATCAAACTCCATATTTTAAATTCCTTATGATTAATCTATATATTTCTATGACTATCCAGGCCATCCCTGATTTGTTTGAAACTTAATTTGTTTGAAACTTTTTTTTTTTTAATTTAGAGAGGCAGAGACAGAGACACAAAGACAAGTAACACAGAAAGAGATAACTCATCCATTTGTTCACTCCCTGAATGCTTTAACAGCTGGGGCTAGGAGTAAGGAAATCCATCCAGGACTCCCACAAGAGTGGCAGGGACTTAACTACTTGAGTTGTCACCTAACACCTCCCAGATTGTCCATGAGCAGGAAGCTAGAATCAGAATCTATAGCTAGGGCTCAAACCTAGGTATTTTGATATGGGGTGAAGGTATCTTACGGGCATCTTAGTTGCTTGGACTTCACTGTTTTGAAAAAAAAAAAAATAAGTAATTTGTTTGAAAGGCTAAGAGACAAAGGGATACAGAATGGAGAGGATGTAGTTTGGGAGGAAGAGAGATTTCCCATATATTGGTTCACTACCCAAAGGTCCACAATAGCCGGGGCTGGCCAAACCAAAGCCAGGAGCCAAAACCAATCCCAGTCTGCCACATAGATTATGGATTCACAAGTACTTGAGTCATCACCACTGTTTCTGAGGGTACTCATAAGTAAGAATCTGGAGTCAAGAAGGGAGCTGAGATTCCAACACAGGCACTCTAATATGGGATACAGGCACTCAAAGTGGTATTTTAACTACTGTGCCAAATGTCCATCCCAGACTCTGCTCATTTTTTAAAAGCAATTTTTAAAAATTTCATTAAAGAAATCGGCAAAGAGTAGTCTGCATCATGATTAGTTGGGGTTCTGTATTTATAGGGACCAGAGAAAATATGACAATATATGGGTGGAATATTCATGTTATTTTTGGAAAAGGGAGTGTGACTGCTCCACTTCTTGATGACAGAATATGCAAGATTACATGGTAAACAGCAAGAATAAAGGAAAGGATGGAAAATTAGGGTATATTTTACAATCAAATTACCATGGCGTCTTCTGGCCTCAATTATTTACATCCATATTATAGGCAAAATATATTTACCATCTCTCAAGACCCCCAAAATTCTCATCCAATCATAAGCTTTCTATGCACATGAATATTATTATCCACTTTGTTTTCTAAACTTCATGTCCCAAATAATCTCTCAATCTCATTTTCTATATGTAGTCATTGTTACTTTATGATCAGATGTCTGTGAGAATAATCTTTTCTAAGTGTCTTAAAGGCCATTTTTCTACATCAGGTCTTGTTCTAACTCCTGGTAGCACAAAATAAGCCCTCTCATTTTGAAAATAATGCTTCCACCCAAAAATGTAGAGAATAAGAGGCACCCAGTTAAAAAAAAAAAGGAGTCACTGTTTAATATCAGTGCGAGGAAGAGAGATTTCCCATGCATTGGTTCACCACCCAAAGGTCCCAATAGCCAGGATTGGCCAAACCAAAGTCAGGAGCCAAAACCAACCCCAGTCTGCCACATACGGGTTGACTAAAATAGTAAGTTGTTCCTCGACAGTCAGGACAAGGGCTAATCAAGTCACTGTTTCTCATAGTGTCCATTTCACTTCAACAGGTTTCCTTTTTGGTGTTCAGTTAGTTGTCACCGATTAGGGAGAACATATGATATTTGTCCCTTTGGGACTGGCTTAATTCACTCAGTATGATGTTTTCCAGATTCCTCCATTTTGTTGCAAATGACCAGATTTCATTTATTTTACTGCTGTATAGTATTCTATAGAGTACATATCCCATAATTTCTTTATCCAGTCTACTGTTGATGGGCATTTGGGTTGGTTCCAGGTCTTAGCTATTGTGAATTGAGCTGCAATAAACATTGAGCTGTAGACAGCTTTTCTATTTGCCAATTTAATTCCTTTTGGGTAAATTCCAAGGAGTGAGATGGCTGGGTTGTATGGTAGGGTTCTATTCAGGTTTCTGAGGAATCTCCAGACTGACTTCCATAGTGGCTTGACCAGTTTGCATTCCCACCAACAGTGGGTTAGTGTCCCTTTTTCCCTACATCCTCGCCAGCATCTGTTGTTGGTAGATTTCTGTACGTGGGCCATTCTGACCTCTAACCGGGGTGAGGTGAAACCTCATTGTGGTTTTGATTTGCATTTCCCTGACTGCTAGTGAACGTGAACATTTTTTCATGTGTCTATTGGCCATTTGGATTTCCTCTTTTGAAAAATGTCTATTGAGGTGCTTGGCCCATCTCTTAAGTGGGTTGTTTGTTTTGTTGTTGTGGAGTTTCTTGATCTCTTTGTAGATTCTGGTTATTAATCCTTTATCAGTTGCATAGTTCGCAAATATTTTTTCCCATTCTTGTCTCATTTTTTAGATGTAATGATTGTTACCTGAGGATCATATTTCTGTTACATTACTTTTATGTAAGTTTATTAAAAGTTCTTTTTATTTACCTGAGAAGTTCTTCGTGTGGCTGTCATTCTTTCCGAAGTCTTAACAAGGTATCTCACATCCTCACTCTAATTTGGTCTTTTGTCTCTATTTTATTTTTTGAGACTTTATTTTATGTTGAGACTTTAACTGCCATAAGAGAGTGGAGAAAAGAAGTAGTTTTATTTTTCAACCAAAAAGTCCTCTAAATCCCTCCTAATAATGTGCATAAACTGGAAATTTGTTTCCTTAGTTCATGTCTTTCTTCAGAACACTTTGTCACATGCAGTTAAGAGCAAGCAGTTGACACTTTCAATGTATGCCTGAAACTCACCTTGATAAAGCTAGAAGTGCATTAGGAACAGTCTCTGTCATCCAAATTGCCATAGGCCACAACTTTAACACATCTTTCTTTTAAAGATTTTTTATTTATTTATTTGAGAGGTAGAGTTACAGACAGTGAGAGGGAGAGACAGAAAGGTCTGCTGGTTCACTCCCAAAATGGCCGCAACGGCTGGAGCCATGCTGATCCAAATCCAGGACCAGGAGCTTCTTCCGGGTCTCCCACATGGGTACAGGGGCCGAAGGACTTGGGCCATCTTCTACTGTTTTGCCAGGCCATAGCAGAGAGCTGGTCAGGACTAGAATCAGTGCCCATATAGGATGTTGGCGCCACAGATGGAGGATTAACCCAGTGCGTCACAGCACCGGCCCTGCACATCTTTTGCTCCTACATAACAGGGCCATGATTGTATCCAACCTCCATCTACCATTTTTTTGCAAAATCAATGCAACATATTTGGAATTTTGTTAGCACAATGTTCTATTTAAAAGTACCAATTCAAAATCATCTAGAAATTGCTGTCAAAGACAGCACCCCAAAACTGAGCAATTTAAGAGACGAGAGTTTATTACTTCTAATGATGGTTGGATATTTCTCCCAATCTTATCAAGATTCATCTGAACTCATCATGAATCATTCATGCATCTTCAATCAGCTGAAAAGTTAACTGAAAAATTACTACTCTAGGATTGCTTCAGCTGAGACCGCTCAGGTCTTCTCCATTCCACACTTCCTATCTGTACTTTGAGAGTCTAGTTTGGGCTTGTTCTTATAGGTTGGGCTGTATTGTAGAAGGAGAATGAACATATGTCAGGATTCTTGAGGCCTAGAGTCAGAATTCACTCACTTGTGCTATGTTCTATTGCTCAAAGCAAGCCACAAAACCAATCCACATACAAAACATGGAGAAAGGATCCCATCTAGTTAGAAGACTGTGAAGACAAAAAAAAAAAAAAAAAAAAAAAAAAACAACTATTTATACAAAAAGTTGGATGGTATTGGTGTTATTTTGCTATCCCCCTGCCCTACATGGAATACCCAAGGACATAAAGAATAGAAATTTCACAACACTCCCTGCTAGACTAAAGGTACAGCACTCAAATAATTCTGTAGCCCCTCACCTTGCCAGTGTCCTGCTTACATGATATCATGAAGGGTCAGGGTGGTGGCAGTTTATGAGGAAACATGTTGTTGGGAATAGCAATATGGATGCCAAGTTCTTAGAAAGTTGTTCCAATTTTCATGTTTTCTTTAAAAATGTATTTTATTATTATTTCTTAGATTCTGTGGAATTATGTTGCCATTCCTGAGTATAAAAAAGATATTCCCAATCTAAATCCTATATTATAGTATAACTGTATCATTTAATCTGACTGGGTATCTAGAGTTGCATTTATCAGGTGCATCTACAAGAAAGATCAAGGATGAGAACTCCCGGGCACACAGTTGGAAAGTGGTGGAGTTCACAACTAGTCCAAGTCTTCTAGTTTCCAGTCAGCGGCTTCACAATTTCTACAGTGGAAAGGTTAAGGATTAATAGTCAGACTGGGGGGTGAACTAGCAGTCTTTTCTGTACTACTTTGTTTCTTTCTTTTTTTTTAATTTATTTGACAGATAGAGTTAGCGAGAGAGAGAGACAGAGAGAAAGATCTTCCTTCCATTGGTTCACTCCCCAAATAGCTGCTATGGACAGAGCTATGCTGATTCAAAGCCAGGAGCCAGGTGCTTCTTCCTGGTCTCTCACGAGGGTGCAGGGGCCCAAGCACTTGGGCCATCCTCCACTGCCTTCCCACCCACAGCAGAGAGCTGGACTGGAAGACGAGCAACCAGGACTAGAACCCTGCACCCATGTGGAATGCGGACACCACAGGCAGAGGATTAAGCAAGTGAGCCATGGCGCCAGCCCCATAACCACTTTCATTCACCAAGCCATTTCTTGGGTCTCTTTGCTTCCAGATCTGGAGCTCTTTCCATTTGTTGCCTTGCTTCTTATACTGGATTGTGTTCTATTCCCTGAAAGATATGTTCAAGACCTACCCCCACCACCTGAGAATGTAACCTTATTTGGAAATAGAATCTTCACAGAAGTGATCAATTAAAATCAGATCAGATCATATACTGGATAAAAGGTCAGCACTAATTCAATCACTGGTTTCTTTATGAGGAGAGGAAAATTTAGACCCCCACAGACAGACACATGAGCAGGGTAAGGATTCTATGCAGGCAAAGATTGAGTGATAGATCTACAAGTCTAGGCACTGCAAAGATTGTCAGCAACAATTAGAATCTAGGAAGAGGGCAGAAATATTTATCCTCTACAGCACTCGGAGACAGCAAGGCCCTGCCAATATCTCCATTTTAGATACCCAGCTTCCAGAACTGTGAGAAAACAAATCACTGCTATTTTAAGCCATCCAGTCTACAATAGTATGTTACAACAGCCTTAAGATTGAACGTCTTCCCCATATTTCCTATGAAGAAGACAGACTTTTCACCTTTACCCTCTTGGGGTTCCTGATGGGCCTGGAAATTCAATTGACATAAGATTTAATAATAGGAAAAAATACACAAGTATTATATGGCACAAGAGTCCTGATAAGGAAAAGAAAACCCAGATTAGAGCAAAACTCAAATGCTTTTATGTTAGATTGAAAAAGAGGGGTTATTGTGGAAAACTAAGTAACTCATATGGAGAGGCTGGAAGAAGATTATTTAAATAAGATCTGTTTGTACAGAATTCTCTAGGCCATGATTCCTCATCCTAACGATGGTGTTGCTCTTCTGGTACAAGGAGGGCATCACTCACATGGGAGCAGTTATCTCCTGTTTTCAGGAAGAAAAGGGGTGATTAGGATGCCCTTCTTGTATCTGCTGTTTTCAAGTACCTTTATCACAAAATAATCCTTATACCAAAGTGCCATATTTTAGGGGGAATGTCTGTCACATTTCATTACAAACTTCTTGACAATAAATACCATATTCTTTACCTTTGTATAGTCTAATGAAGAGGGAAAGGATGGCAGACAAGTCAACATTTTGTTTCCTAAAATGAAAGAGGGAAATCAAGAGTTTCGGTTCAGCATGTTATTTTTTTTTCTCTCCAATGCTCACAAGGTCAGCCCTCCTACCTAAAAGAGCCACTTGAAGCTAATCTCAAAGCTTCCAGTACAATTTTATTTGACCTTTAGTTAAAGACCACCTCAACCAGCAACTGACTTTGTTCCATCCCCTTGGGCTGCTGCAGAAAGCACTTTTCACAATGTTCTTTTCATTGTTCTGCTTGGAAATCTAAAACCTGCTCATCCTCAAAGAAACCAACCAGAAAATGCCAAACCAGGCAATAACAAACCATATTTCATACGTTTTTAGAAAGAATATGCAGGGAAGAAAAATGAAGATAATAAAATAGTCTGTTTATCTGAAAACTATGTTTTCTTATGCTAAGTATTATGTTTATAGAGCCAATACATCATGTCCACCAATAAGTGGAAGTGAAGCATGGATCTTCCACACATTGTTTGACACGGAAAGTGAGTATTTTATTGGCATTGGATAATTTAAACTCACATAGTGGTGTCTGGAGTATATTATCAGCATACCATGCAAGAACTAGATTGTTCAGCAATTTGTGTACCAGAGAGAAGCCATCCAAAACAATTCAGGAGACAGGCAAGGGCAAAAAGTGTGGGGAAGGTGCATTGTATTAGATGAATATAAGAAGATACTGATTAACAACTGATAAAACCTGCCATACAGTTTGTTAAATACTAGTTCATAAGTCAAAGTTGCAGGCAATGACATGGAAGTACTGATCTAACTACAAATAGCAGCGCTGATAGCTGCAGAAAATCTGCTGGGTTAATAATTCCAATTTTCCCCATCTCTTCTATAACAAACACCATGTGAAGACACACACATACACACACACGTACACACGCATGTACTCATGCATACATGTTACTATATAAATAAGAGTGCTTTGGGTTTAAAAATACTGGTTCTGGAGTGAGACTACCTGAACTTGAATCCCAAGTTTACCTAAATATTTACTATTGTGCAAACATATCTGTAAGACAGAGATTATGTAGTTCATATCTCATATATGCTATTGTGACAAGCATTAAAGAGGATAACGCATTAAAAAATATAGCCCAACACACAGGATAAGTCAATACATGTCATATATCATTATCATTATCACTATTATACATACACACATGTTTGGCTATCAATGTACATCTCTGTGACTAGGCTTATGGACTAAAAAATATTTAAAATTTGTAGAAATTATATTAATTTATCCTTTGAAAATATTGTGAAATACAACTTGGCAAAACGCCTTAGACTCCAAACTTAATCAAGTGGGCAGTTAATGAATAAAGTCTGCTCAGTATTGGCAAACTCTGTAAGCTAGTCAACCTAGATCCCCTTCTATGCTCTGATGGATGATTTGAGTCACACTAGGAAAGATGAAATAATATGATTAAAAGCAAGCAGCAATTAATGCAAGAGGGATGGAGTAACAAGTAGGTCAATTTGTCTGGTCTCTGCAGAGTGTAACATAAAGCACACTAGACCTGAGACAAACAGGTTTCCACTCCATGCTATACAATAGGAACATTAAACTCTGAGCCTCAGTGTTGAGTTGATTTTCCTTTCAAAAATAAAGCAAAGGTTAGTTCAATATTAAATAAGTAACATCAAGTGAAAGCACTTTCTGAGATCCTTCAAAACCAGAATAATTGAATTAATTGTTAAGCTTACTGTCAGAGATCATCTTAATATGAGGTTTAAAAAATAAATAAAGCCAGAAATGCCAGTTCAAAGAAACTGAAGTTTCCAAACTAGCCCACAGAAAGCCAGTGAGAAAATTTTGAGTGAAATGATAAAAGTGGTGTTTAGCCGGCGCCGCGGCTCACTAGGCTAATCCTCTGCCTTGCGGCGCCGGCACACCGGGTTCTAGTCCCGGTTGGGGCGCCGGATTCTGTCCCGGTTACCCCTCTTCCAGGCCAGCTCTCTGCTGTGGCCAGGGAGTGCAGTGGAGGATGGCCCAGGTGCTTGGGCCCTGCACCCCATGGGAGACCAGGAAAAAGCACCTGGCTCCTGGCTCCTGCCGTCGGATCAGCGCGGTGCGCCGGCCGCAGCGCGCTGGCCGCGGCGGCCATTGGAGGGTGAACCAACGGCAAAGGAAGACCTTTCTCTCTGTCTCTCTCTCTCTCTCACTGTCCACTCTGCCTGTCAAAAAATAAAAATAAAAAAAAAGTGGTGTTTAAATGGGATAATTATGCAGATATGTATGGCCTTGTTTTTATAAGGCCACATTTTTCTTAAAAGTCAGATGAGATGCTAGCATTTAGCCTAGTTATTAATATACCAGTTAACACACCCGCACCCACTTCACAGTACCTGGTTTCAAGTCCCAAATCTGGCTCCTGACTCCAGCATCCTGCTAATGAAGACCTCAGGAGAGAGTAGTGATGGCTCAAGTAAATGGGATCCCACCAACCATATGGGAGACCTAGATTGAAGTCCCACCTCCTATCTTCAGCACTGGCCCAGCCTCAGATATTATGGGCATTTGGGGAGTAAACCACTAGATAGAATTGCTCATTTTTTCTCTCTCAAAAAAAAATTAATAGTCAGATGAAATGGCAAATGAACATTTATAAAATGTTCTTCCTGTTTTTAAAAATTGCTATCAATAATATACATTAAAACTAACTTGTGATATTTATGAGAATGATTTGTGAGCTATCAATCAGACTTCTGGTGCTATAAATCAAGGTATTTAAAAGATGACTTTAAGAACATTTTCAGAAAGGGATTTTTTTTTCATGTAATAGTACTTGGGTAGGTTGCTAAAGAGACATAATACCTTTTCTGTCAATATAAGTGCATTGCACTCTCATCTGCCATAACGTTTACCCATATAGCAGATCCTATTATTGCTCAAAATACTTGCTTCTGTTCTCTTGGGATGATATTTCCTCTCTCCATTCCATTGCTATTAAGCTGGCTGATATGATTTTCTTTGGGCAAATAGAAGCTTTAAAAGCCTTCACTTAGTTATACCAAATTCTGTTTTCAGACTTCCATGGAAGAATGAAATAATAAAAAATCTCCTCATTCAGAAAAAAGAAAGATTTTTGAGCAGCCATAGTAACAAGTAAACACCAGAACTCTTTAAACCTATGTAATGCTGTTTAATGAATCACCTATAGTTCTATTGCCACGGTAATAATCATCACCAGAGTTCTTGAGTTGTCTGAGAACATCAGCCAATCACTGACAGCCTCTTGCTTCTAAAAGGCATCCATTAGGATATGGACTTAAAAAGACACATTCTGTGAATGTCAATGAGTCAATAATAGTCTCACCCTAACAGCCATGTTTCTAGAACTGATTCACACAATCCCCTCCTCTAAGTCTGCCAGTCCCTGGACTCTACTTTTCCCAAAAGCCCTATACATTAGTATACACCAAGCAACAAAATCAGCCTAAAGTTTTATTTCAGATTCTGAAACATAGCAAGAAAATGACCAGGAAAGCGCCATTCTGTCAGTCTAGGTCCCCAGTGAAAAGTAAATATTCAGTGTGGAGCAGTGCCACGCTGGATCCATAATAGATACATAACATGAGTGAGAAAGAAGTGTGTGTGAACCTCTGAGATTTTCAGGCAGTTGTTTAGCACAGTATAACTTACACTAGACTGAATTTTAGAAACTATAAGTCCAAGTTATGACTACAAAAAGTACACAAAGAAAATAGGCAGCTATAATTTATGTCCTATCTGCCATACCCCATAAAGCTGAAAATTCCTCTTGTGGGATCAGATTTATCTCCCTTCATCTAATACAATCTTTAAGTTTTTGTATTTCAACACAGTATTTATTTTAAAAGTTTCATTTTATTATGTAATTTGAAAAAATTATAAAATATATTATTTTTTTCAAAGATTTGTCCTTTTCACCAAAACAATAATAGTAATAACATGGGTAAGACTGTAAATCATTATGAAATAGGGCAACAGGAAAAATGATATACTACAAAGTACATGATGCAACCATAAATGTTCAATTCTGAAAGCAAATCCTTCATAGAAATCTGTATCCAACTTTAACATGAAAACAAGTAAGAAAGCCAAATTTATCTTTGAAACATGTTAAATTTTACTACAACATGTCTATTACAAAGATACACATAGGCACGAAAGATGCCTATTGCTGTATCTCATTTGAAACATTTATATTATCAAATTTTATTATTTGTTTGTATCCCATGGAATTGATTGTGAAAGGCAGTCAATGAAACACTTCAGTTATGAAAATCCATTGAATAATGTATATTGAGAACGTATTATAGGTAAAGTACAAGATTAAATGTTGTTAATGTTCCAAAATAAAGACATAGAACTTGCTTTCAAGTGTAAAAGTAAAAAGAGGAAATTTAATACATAATCAACATAAAATATGAACCTGAGAAATGGTGTCAGAGAGAGAGATAAATAAAATGACATACAAGATCTGAGAGATAATCACAATTGAGGAAAAATCAGAGGAAAACTACAGAACAAGCACATTTAAACCAGGCATTGAAAGAAGGTAGGAGATGCACCCCTGAGCATGGTTCTTGTCATTCTAGTCAAGGACAATCACACTGCTTGATGTTGTCTTGATCTAGCACTAATATGACTTGCCATTTTCCTGATGTGTATCACCAATACACACTGAGAGTTGGCTGGAGGGGAGGAGTGGAGTTATATTTTATTTTGGATCTGTTCTTCAGTTTTATTCATTCACGTAAGCAGCATAATTTAGCCTAATTCATTTAACTATAGTGAAGAAGAGATTTCAAGGTATACAGGTCATTGGAAATTGATTCAGGATCTATACATCTTTCTGAACTGTTGGCCTATGACGTGCTAGCCTTGTCAATATCTCGAGTCAGAATCTTTCTGAAAGTAGACTACTTTCTGTATTTTATTTCTTCTATTTGGGTCACAGCTTTAATCCCAAGCACTGAACCCCAGCGAGGGATTAATAGTGGTGAAAATTGTTAGTTAACTAGATTTGATGAGGCAGCCGACTGATAAGGCTTGATTATAGGCCTCATAATTCACTAGGAACATTTCATTAGTCAACATTTTCACTGACACTCCCTTCTTAGTAATGGTCCAAGCACAGTTCTACAGCCTTTTCCTACAATTATTTTTCTCGCTTGAGGAATTCCAGGATGAAGAGACAAAAAGGAAAGCAAATTTTTCACTGTACATCACACCTACAGAGGTGGGCAGCAACATGGTTCAGGGACATTTCCTGAAGTCATGATGAAATTTACAGCAGAACAAAAGCCACCTGGACCTATTATTTATTTTGCAAAGCAAAATAAGACCTTTTAAAAAAATCTCATATTCAATTTTATTAAGCAATATTAAAAAGCAATAGAGCTTCCAGGACACATAGGAATATAGTGCACATATCATTTATATGCAGTTGTGCATAAATCATCCCTTTTTTTCCAGATGAATAGAATCAGAACTTCTTGGCACTCTCAAAAACACCCACTTAACTCTCAAGAATAACTCTATAAAAGGAGGCTTATCAAATTCTCTAGAATAAAAATCGGGCCTAAATATAAAGACTTTGCCATTACACGGTCATTCTTCAAACCCTTGACTTAGCAGAGTTAATATCGTTTGCATCATTATTACTTAAAAGGAGTGGAATAATGTCCAAGTCCTGAGAAAAAGAAAGCAAATTAACTGTTTGCATCCATAAATATGAATGGAACTGAAGTCCTGACATTTAAATAAAATGTTTTTAAAGTTTTCCCATTAAAACTAATCATAATAAGTAGCTGCTTCCTAAAAAGGGGCATCAGCTGTGCCTCAACTCCCTACATAAACTGCACTGAGGGTCCCTAACTAGAGAAAATACTGAGCAATAATCCAAAAGACCTCAACCACAGACTCAGAGACACTAGACAAAGCGTCTATCAGTTGAGGTGAGAAAGTTACTTACTGTTCCTGAATTTCTTCACCCAAAAATGGGGACCAAATCCTCCACCCTAAATCCACGACTACATGTAGAAGCACTCATACAACCTTTAGTTCTTGTGAGTGGGGGTTATCAGTTGACTCCATGGATATTTTACCCCTGTATTGACATTCCTGCTTCTGCTAGATATGCCTCTACACTCTCTCTCTTTTATTTTTTCAGTCTTCATGCCTGTAAAACCGAGTTGATCTTCACTAGCCACAAATATTTGTAAAACACATAAATGTTTCAAAAGTTCTGTGAGACATTCCAAGCAAAAAGCAGCCTGCAAATCCAAAGTGCTAGGAAGATTTTCATGACCCTCAAGTATTAACACATCTCTCTGGAATTTGTAGGGCTTTTCTATCCTTGGGACAGAAGCAGAATAAATTGGATGAGGGTTACTGGGTCCTTGAGAGCAGTTCCAAATAGCCATCTCTGCACATGCTGGGGCCAAAGCTGGATACAGAGTCTCAGAATTCTATTATGAAACTGTTGGATGAGGTTGTTACTGCTGCATACATAATGAATACATTATCTCAGCCCTCCCAATTGTTTTGGAACTCGACTTACAACACTTAAACTTGGGGATGAGCAATTACTGAAAAAAACGCCAATCTGCACAGACAAGAAAAGTTCAGAATATTCCCTTCTTCAACCAGGTACATTTAACAAAGGGAGGAGAAGAAAAACTAATCTATGTTTCAATTAGTTCCCAGTGATTCCAGTGAGCTTCAATGGATTAATCAAATTCTGGCTTTTGGGGGGAAGGATTTACTTAAAATCAAATTGATCTGTTGTTCTCATATTATCACTGGTAAATCTATATTTACTCTGCTTTAGGGCTTCTGAAGAGTAATAAATTGTCACCACTCCTGCAGTCTGCCCAAGTCTCAAGTCACACTTGAAATGAGTTTAATATTTAGAGCCCCTTTCAAAAGTACTGTTGCTTGCAGACACTCAGTCGTAAACTTCTCAACAACAACAACAAAAAACACCATGGTAGAGGCACGATTTTCTGAAGGTAGAGTCAGACTATAAATTTTCTTTTTGACTTTTGGGGACAAGGAAGACAGTCTCACTAAAGGAAAGCAAAATTCAAATGTACAGAGGGTGAGAGGTGAGTGTGAGGGGCTGTTCTGATGTGAGAGGGGCTTAGTGGCAACAGTGGGGGAAGGGAGCATTAGGGAGAAGGAGCACTTCCTGCAGTGGTATTTCCACCCACAAATCATTCTCCCTTAGTGGGGAAATCCTTCCTAGGCTCTGTCTCTCCTTCCCTTTGAGGGACACAAGTCCAGGCCTCTTCAGTTCAGACTTGGCTCTGCAAGTGTTGCTGAGTCGTATGTGTATAAAATTAATTGAAAATTGATCTTAGTAAAAAATAAGAATGGGAATAGGAGAGGGTGGAGGAAGAAGGGTGGGAGTGTGAGTGGGATGGCAGGTAAAGTGGAAAGAAACATTATGTTCCTAAACTTGTATTTGTGAAATGCATTGTTTGTATTCCTTAAATAAAAGGTTTCTGGGGAAAAGAACAAAAGCTGGTTCTCCAGGGACAGTTGTTCCTTGTCCCTCACAAGACCAAGGCTCTGATAAAACTTCAAGGCTCTGATTCTTGCCTTTCAAGAGCACTAGTATAAGATAGTTGCACTGCTAATTTCCCACATCAGATGCACCTTTTGGACTGAGAGGGGTTAACCCAACCTGCCAGCCAAGCCAGGAGAAAGAAGCTGACTCCCAGATGCTGCTGCCAGCAAAATTAATCCTGGAGCTTAGCATCTGGAAGCTTCACCTGCCAGGCGGGCCCCAGTAGGTTTTTTCATCACTGGGCCAGATTCAAAGAGAATGATGAGCAGAAGCTGTTCTGCACCACCAGTAACGAAAAGGAAAAGGGCAAAAAGCATTCTTCATGAGAATGAACCTCCCAACAGCCTCTAGGCACAGGTGCCCTGGGCACAGTGGCGAGGATGCACCGTGCTATGTCCAGATACCACCTGACTGGTCTGGCTGCTGGAGAAAGACTCAAGGAACAAACATTAGAAGCCACAGGGTAGGGCACACTGAACAACCCAAGCTACCTTCAGGGTGCCACCTGTCAAGTTTTCACCTGAGCAGACAGGATTTTTAAATGTGTTCTTTGGTTTCAGGCTGCTGGCAACATTTGTCAGGACACCTTTTTTTTTCCTGCCTTATTTGTTTTGAACTTCACAGAAAATCAAACTTTCCCAAATCCATGTGCACTCTTGATCTCTGAGTCTGAAGAAATTCTTTAAGCTCCAGGCTTCCTGGTCTTCATAGGTGTTTGTTTGTATATATTTTTTAAATCCTAGTGTTTTTAACATGTTGTTTTAAACATTAGAAATACAATTCCATTATTGGGGAACTGCCCAGGGCTGGAAAAAATCAGCACATTCTACGTTGTTATATGAATTCGATGAGGGAGCAAAGGCCTGAACAAACCAGGAGGGAGATCCAAGAGGACAGACCTGATTTGCTGGGCAAGTACCTCAAAGAAATAATGAGGTCCCAGGAGAGGAGGGGTTCTGATGTAGGGAACTGAATCTTTTCCCAAAGCTTTCGTAAGATGTGTTTTTCTTTCTACTGCCAGAGAAAGGTCTGTGTGGGGTAGAGAGGAAGAAAGAAGGAAAGTGCTGGGAGTGTTTGATGAAAAATGGAGGGGGATGTAGTCAATGCTTTGTTTAATTTCAGGTAAGATTTTCTTCAAAAGTACCATGAGCAATTTAAACAGTAATAGTAGAGGTGAATTAAGGAATAAACCAGCAGTGAGACATGTTTATCAAAGGACAATTATCAGGGGTAATATTGTTGCTATGTAGTGGACAGAGCCACAAGTGGAGGGGCAAAAAAGAAGCCTATGAATAAGATACCTGAACACAAAGCCATTGCTTCTAAGTCTATGAGGTAATACTTGTGCAGATGGAAGATCTAAAATATAACTAACAACTAACGTAAACTCCTTGAATTTGTATGCATATGTCCTATCTAAATAATAATAATAGTAATACCAACAGGAGCCAAGCCAAATACCAAGTTTTAGATTGACGTTCTCAAAGCAAGATGGAATAATTATTTCTAAATGAGAATGTCAAAATTTTTGTTTGGTTGAATATAAAGATAGTTAGTTAACTATTTTACTGAGGTGATTTTATTACCTGTTCTGTAAGGAAATGGCAGCCTTCTCCACTTCTTCCCTCCTGCTCTGAATCCCTTTGGGTGATGTCCAACATTCTGGGAACTCTGTTTGCCAGGACAGTCATGACTTATTCTTGTTATCATGCTGGAATTATTCTTTGTTTTTTGACAGGCAGAGTGGACAGTGAGAGAGAGAGACAGAAAGGTCTTCCTTTGCCGTTGGTTCACCCTCCAATGGCCGCTGCAGCCGGCGCACTGCGCTGATCCGACGGCAGGAGCCAGGTACTTATCCTGATCTCCCATGGGGTGCAGGGCCCTTAGACTTGGGCCATCCTCCAGTGCACTCCCTGGCCACAGCAGAGAGCTGGCCTGGAAGAGGGGCAACTGGGACAGAATCCGGCGCCCCGACCGGGACTAGCACCCGGTGTGCCGGATACCTGTGTCCCATAGTCAGTGCCTGGGTTCAACAGTCAGCTACAGTTCCTGACCCCAGTTTTCTGCTAATGTTGACACTGGGAGGCACTGGTGATAGTTCAAATAATGGGGCCCCTGTCACCCACGTGGGAGACCTGGATTCAGTTCTTAACACCAGGCTTTGTTCTAGGCCAGCTCTAGCCATGAGGGAATCTGGGGAGTGAACCAGCAAATGTGAGCTCTGTAGATCTGTCTCTCAAATCGGAGAAAGAAAGGAAGGAAGGAAGGAAGAAGAAACAAACAAACCCAGCATTTAATCCTGACATAAAATAAGTACATACTAATTTAAATACAAAGGTTAGAGTAGATGGCAAGAATTAAGAATATTTTTGACTATTTATGTTACTCGAAATAAATACATACAACTGTTAAAAATCTCAAATATATTTTCTGTATTTTATTGAACTTATCTAAAAGCCAAAGTATGAGGGACTATTGTTTTCAAAAACAGGCTGACAAGCCCTAAATGGGCTTGTCACATGTTTATCACATGTCAAATGTTTATCATAACCACCATGTTCAATATTCTTTAAATAATAGTTAAAAATAGAATATCAGAGACATGTATACCCCTTTTCTCATAGGAAATATAAACCTTATCTGTATTAAAAAAGAGTTTCTAAATGCTATAATGTATATCACTTTCTCACAGCCTTTATTTCACTTGATTTCCCCATACAACATATTTTTATAGGTGAACAGAATGAAATTCAGAGATGTTGAGTAAGTCATTCAAAAATAGACAGGAAGGAAGTTGCAGAGTTGGAGTTCATACACAGAGGTTCGAATTATATTTATTTGGCAATAATTCTATGTCTTATAAGATCAGCATCACACAGGAAAGTACATGATACACAACTAAAACATGGAGGTCAGCACTGTGGACCAGAGGGTTAAGTCCCTGTCTGCAGTGACAGCATTCCATATGGGCTCTGGTTCAAGTCCCAACTACTCCATTTCTGGTGTATTAGCTCCCTGCTAATACACCTGGGAAAACAGTGGAAGATGGCCCAGGTGCTTGGGACCCTGTACCCACATGGGAGACCTAGAAGAAGCTCCTGGCTCCCAGCTTCAGCCTGGCCCAGCTCCAGCTGTTGTGGCCCTTTGGGGAGAGAAACAGGTAATGAGGTGATGAATGATACCCCCCTCTCTATAACTCTGCTTTTCAAATAAATAAGTAATTTAAAAAAAAAAAGATCCCTGTTAAACATAAGAGTGGGAATAAGAGAGGGAAGAGATGTATAATGTGGGACATGCTCAAGCTGACTTGCCCCAAATGGTAGAGTTAGAAACATACCAGGGGATTCCAATTCAATCCCATCAAGGTGGCATGTACCAATGCCATCTCACTATTCCAAGTGATCAATTTCAGTTCACAATTGATCATAATGAAAGGACTAAGAGTCAAAGGGAGCACATAAACAAGTCTAGTACCTGCTAACACTAACCGATAGAATAAATAAAGGGGAGAGTGATCCAACATGGGAAGTGAGATACTCAGCAGACTCATAGAATGGCGGATGTCCTAAATAGCACTCTGGCCTCAGAATCAGCCCTAAAGGCATTCGGATCTGGCTGAAAAGCCCATGAGAGTATTTCAGGCATGGAAAGCCAAGACACTCTGGCAAAAGATCTCTGTGAGTGAGATCCCAGTGGAAAGAACAGGTCTTCAAAGAAGGAGCTACCTTTCTCTGAAGGGAGGAGAGAACCTCCACTTTGACTATGAACTTGTCTAAACAAGATAAGAGTCGGTGAACTCAGAGGGCTTCGATAGCCTTGGAAACTCATGACTGGAGCATAGGGAGATTACTGATGCCACAGACAGGAGTGTCAATTGGTAAAGTCAACAACAGGAGTCACTGTGCACTTACTCCTCATGTAGGATCTCTGTCCTTAATGTGCTGTGCATTGAGATTTAATGCTATAACGAGTACTCAAACAATATATTTCACTTTGTGATTCTATGGGGGTGCAAACTGTTGAAATCTTTACTTAATGCATACTAAACTGATCTTCTGTAAAAAAAAAAAAATTATCAATTCCCAACTTGACTCTCACTGGGATTAAACATGACAATAGGTCTGATCTGATTTCATCATCATTTAAAAAAAATCATCTATTATTTTTCACTTTATGTTTCTGTGTGGGAGCAAACTGTTGAAATCCTTACTTAATGTATACTAAGCTGATCTTCTGTATATTAAGAGAATCGAAAATGAATCTTGATGTGAATGGAAGGGGAGAGGGAGTGGGAAAGGGGAGGGTTGTGGGTGGGAGGGAAGGTATGGGGGGGAAGCCATTGTAATCCATAAGTCGTACTTTGGAAATTTATATTCATTAAATAAAAGTTAAAAAAAAGATTAAAATATAGCAGGGAGAAGATGACTAAATGAAACAATGATTCTAGTCCCAGTCCATGTTAATTTTGATAATGTTCCTTTGTTTCTATTTCCTTCTCTGTGAAGAAGGTAAATCGTTACAGTGCCCCATGTAGTATTTCACATAGCATTTCACAATGAAGTACCCTTGAAAACTTGCAAAGAGATGTGAAATCTATTACCATTAGAACCTAGAAATAACCAATGATTTGAAGAATCGTATGTAAACAGCCATTGTTTTTTTCTGAGTAAAAATACTAGTTGGAGGAAGGGAAGATGTTCACATGGATGTGCCAGTTGGGAAACTATTGAAACTTTCCTGAGTTACAAGAGTAATTGATGCTGCTCTCTTGTGGCTCCTATCCTGGAGTCTTCCAGATCTTTTTTCTTTTTTTGTTTTTTTTTTAACAGGTAGAGTTAGACAGTGAGAGAGAGAGATAGAAAGATCTTCCTTCAATTGGTTCACCCCCCCAAATGGCTGCTACGGCCAGCGTGCTGCGCCGATCCAAAGCCAGGAGCCAGGTGCTTCCTTCTGGTCTCCCATGTGGGCACAGGGCCCAAGGACTTGGGCCATCCTCCACCACAGCAGAGAGCTGGCCTGGAAGAGGAGCAACCGGAACAGAACTGGCACCCCAACCCGGACTAGAACCCCGGGTGCTGGTGCCGCATGTGGAAATTAGCCTATTGAGCCGCAGCGCCAGCCTACAATAATATTTTTTATCAAATTACTTACACTTTTCAGATGTATATGTTCATGTGAAATTGCCAGAATTCCTTAGTATTATTTATGTTTCAGTATCAAATTATGCAAAATTTTGTCAAATAAACTGGAAAGCTCACCATGTATTTCCATGCTCTAGGCATGATCAGGAGCTAAGCAAGCAAGGGTTAGTAAACAGTTCGAGGATATTGTAGACCAGCAATAAAAAATGGTTCCTGGAGTTATCTGCTCTCCTCCCACATACCCGAATTTATCATTCTCTAGTTGTAGGGTGTGTTCAAGGAGATTTCAAGCCAAATTAACTGGGTTGATTTGCAGATAAGTTGCACAAATTTCATTCAAATATTATCAGGGATGCACATAAGTCCCAGAATGCCTCAGACAGCCCCACTTTCACCTATTAATCCCAACATAATTGGCAACATCCAATAACAAAATTTAGTAAATTTTGACTTCAAAATTATTCTAGATCTCAATATTATAGTTTTGTTTTTGTCTGACAATCTGGAAATGCTTAGTAAAGTTTAATGAAACAGAACATTTTTATAAGTATATGTAGGCAAGAGATTTGGACTTTCTCACTAAATCCTCTTTGCCCTTTGCAGAAGATTTTCCTAAGCTGTTAAATAATAGAGCATTCATGGCATGTGTCCTAGGATTTTTTTCTTTAGCAGTGTATATTCACATGTCATTCATAACTGAGCCATATTATTCACCTCACTCCCATAAAACAAATTGCCAAGTGATGTGAATTTCACCTGTTATCTCTTTTTTTTGTTTTGTTTTCTTTTCTTTTTTTTTTTTTTTTTTTTTTTTTTTTTTTTTTGACAGGCAGAGTGGATAGTGAGAGAGAGAGACAGAGAGAAAGGTCTTCCTTTTGCCATTGGTTCACCCTCCAATGGCCGCCGTGGCCAGCGCGCTGCGGTCGCTGCACCGCGCTGATCCAAAGGCAGGAGCCAGGTGCTTCTCCTGGTCTCCCATGGGGTGCAGGGCCCAAGCACTTGGGCCATCCTCCACTGCACTCCCTGGCCACAGCAGAGAGCTGGCCTGGAAGAGGGGCAACCGGGACTAGAACCTGGTGTGCCGGCGCCGCAAGGCAGAGGATTAGCCTAGTGAGCCGCGGCGCCAGCAAATTTCACCTGTTATCTCTTACATGTTTCTTGCTTTCCCTTCCTCTTAAGTATTTCCCATTTTCTCACCATTCTCTTCCCTCTCTTGGATTTCTGAACAATCCTATTCAGATTGCCCACTCCTACTTCAAAGTCTGCAAAGGTCTCAAGGTAATCTGTCTCAACCATCCATCTGGCCATGTCAAGTGAATGTTAAAATCATTTAGTGATGTTTCCATTTCCTTTTTAACAATTGGAAATTTTTCTTTGGATCAAATCATCATGAGAAGCCCAATTTATAACACACATGCAATGAAATCAGAGACAGACAGCAGAGCCTTTTCTCCTTAGACCATCTCTTACCTCCAGCTATTTCTGGGGCCCTGGGGCACCTTTCCAAAAACTCCTGGGTGATTAGAATCACTGTACCAATTTATCCTTTAAATGAGGATCCATTTTCTAGTGAAGGACAAAGTTATTGCCAATTATGTTGGGATAATAGATGTAACTGGGGCTGTCCCAGATATCTGGGACATATGAGCATCCCTGATATTATTTGAATGTAACTTGGACAACCTATCAGCAAATCAACCCAATTAATTTGGTTTGAAGTTTAGTCAAAATTTACTGCTTACAATAGAATACACTGTTTATAATTTTTAAGTGTAGTTCTAAACCAAGAAAAATTCAAAACTTTGAGAAGAGAAGCTTAGACAATTTGGTTGGATATCTTTTTTAAAAAAAGAATACAAAATTACATGTAAAAATAAGTTTTAACTTAGGAAAAGAAAAAATGCTAATTTAAGAATTTTTAAAATATCACAAGGGGCTGGCACTGTGGCATAGCAGGTAGAGCCTCCACCTGCAGTGCCAGCATTCCATATGGGTGCTGGTTCGAGTCCTGGCTGCTCCACTTCTGATCCAGGTCTCTGCTACGGCCTGGGAAAGCAGTGAAAGATTGCCCAAGTCCTTGGGCCCCTGCACCAAATGGGAGACCCAGAAGAAGCTCCTGGCTCCTGGCTTCAGATTGGCACAGCTACGGCCCTTGCAGCCAACTGGGGAGTGAACCAGTAAACAGAAGACCTCTCTCTGTATTTCTCCTTCGCTTTGTGTGTAACTCTGACTTTCAAGTAAATAAATAAATCTTTTTTAAAAAATCACAAACAAAATACAGAAAATATACATTATGTGCTTTATATCCTTCTATTGTACTTTCCCCCAAAATTATTTATATACTGTTCGATAACCTTTTCATAATATAGACATTCATAATATCTCTATAGCAGATTTCTCAGGCTTTGCAACAAAGGCATCGTTGGCATTTTGAGCCTGAAGGAATGGAGTGCCTGTTCTGCACATTATAGGAGCATTAGCAGCATCTCTGGCTTTTACATACTAGAAGCTAGTAGCATCCTCTGCCTTGTGACCATCAAAAATGTCTCCGGACATTGTCAAATGTCCCCTGATGGGGGGGGGGGGGGGATTCACACCTAGTTGATAACCACTATTCTGAAGAAAGACTAGAAAGGTATTATCTTACCTTTATATTATTATGCCACAATAAAATATAATGGACTGCATGGCTGAAACAACAGAACATTATTTGTAACTATTATTGAGAGTGAAGAGTTCAAGATAAATCTCTAGCAGGGAACAGTTTCTGGGAAGGGCACTCTTACAAGCTTGCAGACATCTGCCTTCTCTCCATATCCTCACATGGTGGAGGAATAGAGTGAGTGAGCTCTTTGATGTCTTTTAAGACCCCAATCCTATTAAATCAAAGCCTCACTCTTTTCACCTCATTTAACCATAGCTACCACCATTTCAGACCTCTCTCCAAATTGTCACATTAGGGATTAGTTTAAGATACAAATTTGTGTGGAATACAATTCAGTCCATAGCAAACAGATATCTTAGTCTTTTCTCTAGTATTATTGGTAAAAAAAATAATATTTTTGAAAAGTTCCTAAGAGCTTCACAATTCATTATGGGTATTAGTATGTAAATACTTAGAGTTGCCAAATTTGAGAAAAGATCAAGTTTCATTCATAAATAACCTGTAAGCTTATATCATATTTCAGGTTTTCTGGGATAATTATTAATCTTATGCTCTTTAAGTCAATGACACTTACTTTCCAGTATGTAATGTATGCTATCATAGTTGTGCTATGAGTTTTATGTTACCATCATCAATGTCAAGTTCTCATTCAATTCAGGAAGAAATTATTGAGAAACATGGATAGTTAGTTGGGCAAGGCCATTTTAGATGGAGAGAGTTGGAGAAGTATAAGCAAAGATGTGTTTCTTCAATGGCAAAGAGTTTGTCTGAGGTGAGTATGGTATATTGCTAGGGAAGTAGCAGATGAGAAGATTAGGCAAATGCTCTGGAGTCAAGAAGGGAATGCGTAATATCATCAAATGACAGCAAGTGACTAGGAATAGATGACCATGACTTAAAAGTTTCATTTAAGGAATCAATGGTTCATTGATAGACCATTGAATTTATTAAAGTGTAGTATGACAATCATTATCATTAGCATCACCCATACTTCAGTTTAAATCCTAAGTTGGACACACTAGCCTGTGAAACCTTTAACTGTGTAGTTCATGTCTTCTGAGGAAAATACACCAAGATGGAATTAGATGTGCAAGAGATTTATTGAAGGAATGCACACAGAAAATAGAAAGAAGAGGGGAAATAGAAGACAGCAAGAGCCTTTCAAACAATTATCAGGGTTGGTGTTGTGGCATAGCAGTAAAGCAGCCACCTGCAACAACAGCATCCCACATGGGCACCAGACTGTGTCCCAGTTGCTCCACTTCTTATCCAGCTCCCTAAAAATGGCCTGGGAAAAGCAGCCAAGATGGCCCAAATCCTTGGGTCTCTACCACCAACATGTGAGACTCAGAAGAAGCTCCTGGCTTCAGTCTGACCCAGAGATGGCCATTGTAGCCATCTGGGGAGTGAAACAACAGACGGAAGATCTCTCCCTCCCCCTCCCCCTCCCCCTCCCCCTCCCCCTCCCCCTCTCCCTCTCCCTCTCCCTCTCCCTCTCCCTCTCCATCTCTCTCCCTCTCTCTCCCCATCTCTCCCACCCCTTTCCCTAAGTCTTCTGACTTTCAAAACATATATTTAAACAAATCTTTTTAAAAAATCACAAGAAGGGACACCTGTAAGAGCAAAGAAAAGGAAAGAGGAACGGATGGAAAGACTCTTACACTGCAGTACAGCTTTGAGAAATTTGAGCTGGAAGGCAAAGACTGCCCATCAGAGGGGTCCTACCCTAGGCTGGAATTGTCTGGCTCTACATTAACTCGGGCTGTGCTCCAATATTGGCTGAAAGAAACCTAGAAAGAGTGTGGGTTTAGCATGATGTTATGGAATCACAGTTGTGGCAGGTGGAGGAAGCATCTCAACATATTCTCTTACAGGTAATTCTGACCTGTGCACCTCCAGGGCCAACCCACTGCATATAGATTACTTGTAAAAGTGATTGTTAAGCACATAAAGCCCCTCCAATAATCCCAAATAGGATGTGTCTTATTCATGTTCTTCTTAGAAATATCCAAAAACATGTCCTAGGCTCACTCCAAAGTCACCACGCATGAGTATAAACATGACAGAGGGAATGCTGAAGTGAAGAGACAGTGATTTTTAAATGATTGTGGATACAATATGACTTTAGCCAATTTACAAAACAGATGTCTTTGTGAACATATTGCTGGAGAACTTGTCAGACACTAGAAAGGGCCCATGTGAATAAAGATCCTGAACTTTAAGATTCCTTAAGACAAACATAAATCCACCTTTGCTTCTAAGGGGGGTGAAGATTTCTTTTTAGTGGACATACACTACTATTGAGACCTAATCTAACTCCCATATCCCCAAAACTCTCAAATAACTAAAACTTACATAGAAGAAGATCTCCAAAAGACAAGAGATTTAACTCTTTTTTAGGATAAAAAAATGGGACCAGGAAGTTCTCATTTTTCAAGCTAGACTGGATTAGTATGTTAAGGGTCCAATTCATAAAAGAAAGACAAAAAAATACAGGGCAAAGAAGTTCAAAATGAGGACAGTTCCCACTATGGTCATATGAGAACTTCAGATAGAGAAGTCCATATGCAATTAAAAAATATCAGAATTGTGACCCAACTAGTTAAGGGGCTACAGAGATCCACAATAAAGCCTAAAAACCTAGTCATAGGGCTGTGAGGTAAGATGAGCCTCTAGATTTTGGAAATTGAGTGGAGAGTTGAGAATAGCAGGAAGCAGACCTGATGTGATCAGCAGGTGGATTTAGGTGCATAGTGAGTGTAGACAAACCAAGCTGTGATTTCACCATCCCCAAGTGTCACTGGTGGGACAAATGCTGCTGAAGTACTACAATAAGGTAGTACATCATGAGGTCCCCACTACATCAAAGATTGGACTAGGGAAGACAGGGGTTTTTTTTTGTTTGTTTTTGTTTTTGTTTTTTTTGACAGGCAGAGTGGATAGTGAGAGAGAGACACACAGAGAAAGGTCTTCCTTTGCCGTTGGTTCACCCTCCAATGGCCGCCGCGGCCAGCGCACCGCGCTGATCCGAAGGCAGGAGCCAGGTGCTTCTCCTGGTCTCCCATGCGGGTGCAGGTCCCAAGGACTTGGGCCATCCTCCACTGCCTTCCCAGGTCACAGCAGAGAGCTGGCCTGGAAGAGGGGCAACTGGGACAGAATCCGGCGCCCCGACCGGGACTAGAACCCAGTGTGCCGGCGCCGCTAGGTGGAGGATTAGCCTATGGAGCCGCGGCGCCAGCCAAGACAGGTTTTTATCACCCACACCTGGACAGAGCAGAGCATGCTAGACAAGCAATTAATGGGGAATTACTTCCATGCTGGGCAAGCATCTCCAAAGGGCCTCCAAGCCTCAGAGCTCTAAATATCCTAATCACCATGTCCAAGCTGTTAAGGTACTAATAAATGAAAAGCTGGGCCAAGGTGAGATCCTGAGACACACAGATAGAATTACCAGAGCAGGATAAAAGCTGCAATTGCAAGTATATACACTGGCATGTTACATTTCACTGGTACAAACTGAAGTGCAAGCAAATCAGAAAATAATCATGGAAGAGAAGTCAACAGACAAAAACAAAATGACAAGAGAGAAATGGCAATGAGTTCCTCAAGGAGAGTCAGGGCAAATGGTCTTGTATAACTGCAGCATTTTATAAAATCCAAGAGCAAGCAGTAAAATTAGCACATCTTTATGTTGAAATATCTCTTTTTTACACCAAGTTAACTTATGTCCCCGGTGCCTAGCTATCGGTCTCATGTTTCCCTTAAAAAATAACTTAGCACCTGTAAGTGGGCAGAAGAAATTAGAGATTCTTTCCATCCATAAATTATTTATCACCTTATTCCTCTCTCTTTACCTTCATTGGGATGCTTCCAAATTGACAAAGAAACCTATTTACTGTTAATTGATTACCACTCTAAATTCATTGAGATTGCCTCAGTAACAAGCATCTCAAGTAGTTCAACTGAGATTAGCTGGATCACATCACAGCAGAGAAGGCAAGATGTGGCTGCAGCAGGTTCTCCTCACTGACAGTGGACTTCCAATTTCAAGTGCACATGTTTCGAAATTCAATACAGTAGTCTTAGTTTGTCTGAAAGACAAGCTAAAAGGCAGACCTTCATCTTTGCAGCACAAATGATGGTCAATAGTGAGTAAGTCAGAAAGAAAGAATCCTTACTTGTGCTACTGCATGTTAAAATTTACTAAAAACAGATCAAAATGCTTGTTGCATATCTGTTGATAGCATTAGAAAAAATTATTTTCATTTTTATGCAGTTCTAATTCCCCAAACCTAAGTGTTAAATTTTAAAGCAAATAAAATATATTGAACAGAATCTACTTTTACATGGGAGGATGTAGAAACTTCACACACAAAAATGAGCTCTAACTATATGTATTTTATTTCATAATTTTTTGTGTGAAATGATTTGCCCATAACATTACCCATTTGGTAGGAAGAAGTTACTGTAGAAATTGCTACGCATCCCACCTCCCACCAATTGGGCATATTTCTCATCAAAATCATAGTTGATTATAATGAATCCAGAGGTCAGTGGTATAAGAGCAAAGAAGACACAATCAGAATTAATATACTTAAAAACCTTGACCCAATCTACAAGCATGACAAGTTATAGTGCAAATATTAACAATTCATTCAACAAATCTGATTGGAGCTCCTAATTCAAACAAAACAGTATTCTAATTGCAAGCTAAACTGACAAGAAGCCCTGTCTTCATTTGGTAGTACATGTGAATCAGGATAAAGGGTGAAGTGAGATAGTAAACAGACTGTTATGTGGTGATGAAAGCTGCGGAGGAAACCAAAACAGGGGAAGGTAAAATAAAGCTGGAGTATGGGGAGGGTGACTCCTGGTGATAGAAGTGGTCAGGAAAGCCTTTCTGACAAGGGGCTGTTTTAGCCGGGATGTCCAGGGAGTGGAGAAATACACAATTTGCCCATTCGGTGGAAGAATGCTCTATGTAGAAAGAAAAGTAAGTGCAAAAGCCCTGAAGTAGCAGTTTGTTAGCATATCTGGGGAGTGAAACGGTGGCCAGTGTGGCTGGAGCAAAGGGGTAGGAGACAAAAGTAGTCCATGATGTGAGTGTTCAGGTCAAACAGAGCTGGGAAGCCGTCACATAGATGTCGAACCTCACATTGTAGTCAGGTTGATCTGTCTCCTCTGAACACACTGTGAACAAGGAAGTGGAGGATTATTAGGTGGTTATTGGAGTAGCTGAGAGGAAAAAGCTTGGAAGGAGGCTGTGGAGAGTGGGACAACAGAGACAGAGCTGACAGGCTAGATGTCTATTGCTTAGAGAAGGAAGAATCAAGGATGACTGAGGTTTTGTCCCACAATTGCCATTCACTAAGACAGGGAATATGGGGGTGTGTTTGATGCAGGGAAATGAAGACCTCTGTTTTGATCATATCGAAATGGAGATGACTGGATATCCAAGGGAAGATGTGTGTGTGTGTGTGTCTTTTACTAATCATATTACTGAGAAAAATTATTATTGCTGCTGGTAAGGATTGAATCATGGAGTAAAAGAAGAAATTGTGAGGACAAGAGGCCTGAGGAAGCACGATTGTTGAACTAAAATAGCTAAAAGGCCAGTAGCTGTATGATCTCAGGATGTGAGACAACTTTTGGAGTCTGCCTTTTCTAAAGTATGACTACATTCCATGAATGAATGAATTACTCAGCTCTTCCAAATTTGAAGAGGATGTAAACTCTCACAAATAATTCCCTACAAATAAAGCCCTCATATGCACTCCAGAAAATTAAGTTATTATACAGATAATGAAAATTTCCTCCTTTGGAAATCAAGACTTGTTTTAAGGCCCATGAGCTACAGTTTAGAAAGTGCTGCTTTTTGCAGAGATTCCACAGTGCAGAGGGAAGCATGAGAAAGCATCAAACCCAACATAATCTATGCCTGGCTCTCTGGACAGACCTATGTAACTTTGCTCAGATCTCCAATTTTCTGCCTAAATATCCTTATTTATGAAAGAAAGCAAATAATGCTGTTCTCACAGAGTGGCTCTGAAGATAACAAGAATTAAAGAATTTAACATCATGTAATATGGTATATCATGTAGTATTATTTATTTTTATAATATACCATAATTGTTAGTTCTACCCTTTCCCATTCCAAACCTAGAGGCAAGCTGGACAAGAACCAAGCCAATTAGTGTCAGGATTTGATTCGCTTTGTAGCTGATTGAGTGAGAGCTCTCAATGATACGAATTAATTTACACAGTGAGGAGGCCAAGAGAACTACATTTTTACCATCTATGGTAAGCAAGGTATTTTGTAAACATCTGTCAAATTAATCTCCAAAACAGACAAGGTAAATATTTTCATTCTATTTTATAAATAAGGAATCTGCGTCAATGAAAGGTTAAATAATTCAAGGAACTCATAAAAAGACCCTGCAACCAGTAATTGTTTCTCAGGCATGCTTGATTCAGAAATCTCTTTACACTCTATCACTCTACCTCCCTTGAGGCTGCCTCCCACCCTACCTTCGTTGCCTAGTGCTGCTTTAAAACATGATGTTGGGACCAGGTCTCCAGTCTAAGAATAGCCTGTGAACAAGACCCGTCTAGACTTTTGCTTGTCTGTGTCTCTCTTCTCTGAGTCCTACCTGCCACTGTGTTCTGTCTGTACTTTAGTTTTTTTTATGATCAAAGCCCTTTGTAAATCAATGTTATTCCTGATCAATCATCAAGGCATGTCTCCAACCTGCAGCCTCCTCTACAAATCTAGCCAGCAATCTCCTTTGACCACTGTTATTCAACTTTGTAGAACCCTGGAAGTTGTCTTTAAGTATTCTCTTTAAGTCACTGCTTACATGCAATCCATCATAAAGTCCTATTGTCTCAACAAAATGTGAATCTTTCCATTTATATTTCCATAAACGGCATTCTGCTCCAGGTCATCAATTATCACTCACCTGAATTTCTCCAATAGCTTACTTTTTCCCATAATCTCTATCCTCCATCACCAATCTATTTACATATAAGATTTTTAGGGCAAGGCCTTTATACGTACTCCCTTAAAACAAACACTTCCTTTGCTTCTTACTGCACTCCAAATGAAACCCTTAAACATTTGCAATAGCATATATTACCAACAACCTTGTACAACCTGGCTCTTGCTCTCACCTTCGTCCTCTGTACACCAACCACACCTGGCTCCTTTCACTTCTGGAAGAAAAAAAAGCCCCTTCCTGTCTGGGATATCACAAGGCTTACTCCTTCTGGTCCTTCAGGTTGCTGCAGAAATGTTACCTCTCTCTCTATCTCTCTCTCTCTCTCTCTCTCTCCCCCTCCCTCCCCCCCTCCCTCCCTCCCTCCCTTTTTTCTTACTTCCATTGCTTTATGGCCATCCACAGTCTGTAATTACATAGAGTTGACTGTCAAGGGGAAAAAGAGCTTATCAGACTGACAAAAGAGCAAATGCAAGCAAGTGCAAGTGGAAGGGTCTTGATCTGAGGTTAAACAGAACTATGTGTGTTTGAGAAACTGAAAGAAAAATTATTTAAAAGCAGCCCTTTTGTCTCTCTGTAACCATGGAGCAGGGACATATCTTTCTTCTTCATCAGTTCATTTAGCCCAAAGCATACACTACCTGATATACAGTATACTATATGGGCATTCAGTACATATGCAGGGCATGACTTACCTCCTGTAAAATCAAAGAGACTGGACACACTGATTAGTACATACTTGGCTTTCCCTGTTTGTCTCGACAGCATAGTCTTAGCTGGTATTTGACATAGATCTTCTGTCTATCTACCTCAGATACTCATGGTTTATTTGAAAGCAGTGATGTTTATCTATAGATAATTTTGTTCTCTTGTTTCAGACTTCACTTGTTTAACAAGTTAACATCCTATTTCTACTCTCTACTGGCCCCTCCTTCATCTTTAGCTTTATTCCTCATAGGCTATAGGTTGGTCTGAAATGTTATGTGGCTTTGCCTCGACTGATGGGTAACTCACAAAAATAAATATCTTGGCACTACTTTGGCCTACTATCTTAACACTGACCTTATGAGCACATTATTTAAAAAGCTAACGTTTTAAATAAAATATATTATTTTTTTGACAGGCAGAGTGGACAGTGAGAGAGAGAGACAGAGAGAAAGGTCTACCTTTTGCTGTTGGTTCACCCTCCAATGGCCACTGCGGCTGGCACACTATGGCAGGCACACCGCGCTGATCCAAAGCCAGGAGCCAGGTACTTCTCCTGGTCTCCCATGGGGTGCAGGGCCCAAGCACTTGGGCCATCCTCCACTGCACTCCCTGGCCACAGCAGAGAGCTGGCCTGGAAGAGGGGCAACCGGGACAGAATCCAGCGCCTGAACCGGGACTAGAACCCAGTGTGCTGGCGCCACAAGGTGGAGGATTAGCCTAGTGAGCTGCGGCGCCGGCCTAAATAAAATATATTTCAAAAGTGCTCATTTATTAGACCTAAAATTATTGTTTATACAATGAGATTTGCTTTAATTTTTTTTATTTTTTTAACTTTTATTTAATGAATATAAATTTCCAAAGTACGGCTTATGGATTACAATGGCTTCCCCCCCATATCGTCTCTCCCACCCGCATCCCTCCCCTTTCCCACTCCCTCTCCCCTTCCATTCACATCAAGATTCATTTTCGATTCTCTTTATATACAGAAGATCAGTTTAGCATACATTAAATAAAGATTTCAACATTTTGCTCCCACACAAACATAAAGTGAAAAATAATACATGATTTTTTAAATGATGATGAATCAGATCAGACCTATTGTCATGTTTAATCCCAGTGAGAGTCAAGTTGGGAATTGATAAATTCTTCTTTTTTTTTTTTTTACAGAAGATCAGTTTAGTATACATTAAGTAAAGATTTCAACAGTTTGCACCCCCATAGAAACACAAAGCGAAATATACTGTTTGAGTACTCATTATAGCATTAAGTCTCAATGTACAGCACATTAAGGACAGAGATCCTACATGAGGAGTAAGTACACAGTGACTCCTGTTGTTGACTTTACAAATTGACACTCCTGTTTATGGCATCAGTAATCTCCCTATGCACCAGTCATGACTTTCCAAGGCTATGGAAGCCTTTTGAGTTCACCGACTCTTATCTTGTTAAGACAAGGTCATAGTCAAAGTGGAGGTTCTCTCCTCCCTTCAGAGAAAGGTACCTCCTTCTTTGAAGACCTGTTCTTTCCACTGGGATCTCACTCACAGAGATCTTTCATTTAGGGTTTTGTTTTTGTTTTGTTTTGTTTTGTTTTGTTTTGTTTGCCAGAGTGTCTTGGCTTTCCATGCCTGAAATACTCTCATGGGCTTTTCAGCCAGATCGGAATGCCTTTAGGGCTGATTCTGAGGCCAGAGTGCTATTTAGGACATCCACCATTCTATGAGTCTGCTGAGTATCTCGCTTCCCATGTTGGATCACTCTCCCCTTTATTTATTCTATCAGTTAGTATTAGCAGGTACTAGAATTGTTTATGTGCTCCCTTTGACTCTTAGTCCTTTCATTATGATCAATTGTGAACTGAAATTGATCACTTGGACTGGTGAGATGGCATTGGTACATGCCACCTTGATGGGATTAAATTGGAGTCCCCTGGTATGTTTCTAACTCTACCATTTGGGGCAAGTCAGCTTGAGCATGTCCCAAATTGTACATCTCTTCCCGCTCTTATCCCCACTCTTATGTTTAACAGGGATCACATTTCAGTTAAATTTCAACACTTAAGAATAACTGTGTATTAATTACAGAATTAAACCAGTCATATTAAGTAGAACAGAGAAAAAAACTACTAAGAGGGATAATGCATTAAGTTGTTCATTAACAGTCAGGGCTATGCTGATCAAGCCACCGTTTCTCATAGTGTCCATTTCAATTCAACAGGTTTCCTTTTTGGTGTTCAGTCAGTTGTCACCAATCAGGGAGAACATATGGTATTTGTCCCTTTGGGATTGGCTTATTTCACTCAGCATGATGTGTTCCAGATTCCTCCATTTTGTTGCAAATGACTGGATTTCGTTGTTTCTTACTGCGGTATAGTATTCTAAAGAGTACATATCCCATAATTTCTTTATCCAGTCTACTGTTGATGGGCATTTAGGTTGGTTCCAGGTCTTAGCTATTGTGAATTGAGCTGCAATAAACATTAGGGTGCAGACCGCTTTTTTGTTTGCCAATTTAAATTCCTTTGGGTAAATTCCAAGGAGTGGGATTGCTGGGTCAAACAGCAGGGTTATCTTCAGGTTTCTGAGGAATCTCCAGACTGACTTCCATAGAGGCTTGACCAGTTTGCATTCCCACCAACAGTGGGTTAGTGTCCCTTTTTCCCCACATCCTCGCCAGCATCTGTTGTTGGTAGATTTCTGCATGTGAGCCATTCTAACCGGGGTGAGGTGAAACCTCATTGTGGTTTTGATTTGCATTTCCCTGATTGCTAGTGATCTTGAACATTTTTTCATGTGCCTGTTGGCCATTTGGATTTCCTCTTTTGAAAAATGTCTATTGAGGTCCTTGGCCCATCTCTTAAGTGGGTTGTTGGTTTTGTTTTTGTGGAGTTTCTTGATCTCTTTGTAGATTCTGGTTATTAACCCTTTATCTGTTGCATAGTTTGCAAATATTTTTTCCCATTCTGTCGGTTGTCTCTTCACTCTCCTGACTGTTTCTTTTGCAGTACAGAAACTTCTCAATTTGATGCAATCCCAATAGTTGATTTTGGCTTTGACTGCCTGTGCCTCCCGGGTCTTTTCCAGAAATTCTTTGCCTGTGCCAATATCTTGAAGGGTTTCTCCAATGTTCTCTAGTAACTTGATGGTGTCAGGTCGTAGATTTAGGTCTTTAATCCATGTTGAGTGGATTTTTGTGTAAGGTGTAAGGTAGGGGTCTTGCTTCATGATTCTGCACGTGGAAATCCAGTTTTCCCAGCACCATTAATTGAATAGACTGTCCTTGCTCCAGGAATTAGTTTTAGATCCTTGATCAAATATAAGTTGGCTGTAGATGTTTGGGTTGATTTCTGGTGTTTCAATTCTGTTCCATTGGTCTATCCATCTGTTTCTGTACCAGTACCATGCTGTTTTGATTACAACTGCCCTGTAGTATGTCTCTGTCCTTCTCCAAACCTAGGAAATTTTCTGCTAATATCTCACTAAAAAGGCCTTCTAATCCTTTTTCCCTCTCCATGCCTTCAGGAACTCCTAGAACCGGAATGTTGGGTTTTTTAATAGTATCCTGAAGATTCCTGACAATATGTTTTAGATTTCTAATTTCCTCTTCTTTTCTTTGGTCTGACTGTATCCTTTCCTGTTCTCTGTCTTCTAAGTCCGATATTCTCTCTTCTGCTTCACCCATTCTGTTTGTAAGGC
The DNA here is from genome assembly GCF_051225735.1 of Oryctolagus cuniculus. NCBI lineage: Eukaryota > Metazoa > Chordata > Mammalia > Lagomorpha > Leporidae > Oryctolagus > Oryctolagus cuniculus. The sequence goes on along the minus strand of NC_142875.1, from coordinate 53,711,195 downwards.
TCTCTATTGTGTTTTTCATTTGATCTATTGAATTCTTCACTTCAGTCACTATCACAGTTTCCTGTTGTACTAGTTGTTTCGTTTCATTTTGATTCCTCCTTAATATTTCATTTTCACGAGAGAGATTTTCTATCTTGTCCATTAAGGATTTCTGTAGTTCAAGAATTTGTTTTTGAGAACTTCTTAATGTTCTTATCAATTTTTTGAGATCTGCTTCTTGCATTTCTTCTAACTCATCCTCTTCATAATCTTGAATTGGGGTGTCTTTTTCATTTGAGGGTGTCATGGTGACTTCCTTGTTTTTATTACCTCGGTTTTTGCGTTTGTTATTTGGCATATTGGAGATATTTGGTTTCTTCACTGTGGTGCTTTTTCTTGTTATACTATGACTCTAGATTAAGTGGACTATCTGTTTTTGATGGAGCCTTAGGGCTTGAGATGGGTGTGGCCTGAGAGCTCTGTTTGGTGTGCCAAAGGTGACACTCCCAGGTTAGGCGTGGTAAATTTCTCTCTCTCTCTCTTTCTTTTTTTGATTCAAAAGGGAAGTAATTCCGCACAGCTGAATGAAGCTGGAGGTAGTTAGCAGGCAAATGATATACCCACAGGAGCCAGAGATCGGAAGCTCTTTCCCAAGGACCACACAGGGAATCTGTTTGGCCCTCAGAGTGGGCTCAAATTCTCCTTCAGTCTCCCACTGGGTTGCCAAAGTTACGGAATTGTAGCGTCTCTGGAGAGTGCTCACGTGAATTCCGTGAGTTCTCTCCCCCACCGTCTCTTTTTTCACAGTCTCAGTTCAGTAGCACCACAAATTTACTAGGTCCTAATCTCCTGTTAATTCGCCCCGCCCAGAGTCAGGTTTTTCTGCTAGGCTCAGGGCCGGTGCAGACCTGAGGTCGCTCTGCTTATGACGTATGTCCAAGATGGCGCCTGCTCTTTGTCTTGCTCGCCCTTGAGAGGTGAGCGGAGAGAGAGAAACCCGTGTCCCTACCAGTCACCTTTTTTTTCTCTCTCTCTCTCTCTCTTCCAGTTAGCCTGGTGAACTTTTCCTCCCCGGGGGTCGTTCCCTCTAGTCTCCTCTCTCCGCTTGCCTGCCAGTGTCTCGGGCTATTGAGGTTTGGCTCACCTCGCGTTCCAGCACTGGTGTGTTGAGTCTGCAGCTGGTGTCCCGAACTGTGGGCTCCCACGCTCTCCACACAGGTCCACTGTGAATCACGCGTTCCAGAAGAGTTTCTTCTGCTGTTTCCTCCCCTACTCTTCCTTGAACCTGCAGTATCTCCACTTTTATTAAACTATCTCTCCCCGGACTATCAGTGTGCTCCCTTCCTATTCCGCCATCTTGCCTCAGAAAAAAGAGATTTGCTTTAATTCTTTAAAAGGCCAAGATAGGGATAAATTATAAAGCAGTAAATAATCCATTTTAGAATTATGCTAAATATAGAATAAATCTATTGTAAATATCCAGTAAGGCATTATTACTAAATGCCTGTTTAGTGTCATATGTGTGCTAAATTAATTTTTTTAATTATATATTTTAGTACTATAGAGAATGTATGGATACTCAACTTTTACAAGAGAAAACTTACTCACTGAAATTAAGAAAATTTTTCAGTGTTGTACAGCTGGTCTGGTAAGTGGCAGAACCCAGAACAAGTGGAATACAGGCAAATTTAATGAGTGAAGCTCCCAATTTTCCAAGTAATTATAGCTGTAGCACTAGAATGTTGGTAGGAATGCTGATTTTTAAAAATGGTCAATTTGGTCACCTTTTGGTGCACATTGATGATACAGAGAAAATATAACTTCAAGATCTCAGTGGCTCACAGAAATAAGCAGTTGTTTTGCTCATTCATGGGTCCATGTGTCAAGTGTAGTTAACCTGACTTTGGCTGATCTCAGTCTCTTTAGGGGATTTTGGCTGCACTCCAGGCTCATGTCACATACAAGTCTATCCATTTCTTCATTATTCTGAGGGAAGAACTGTCTGAGACAGACAGCAGAAGGCAAATGGCAACAAGTGGCAATGCATTTAAAGCTTCTGCTTAGTTCATATTTTATTGGCCAAAGCATGTCACATGACCAGGTCCAATATCAACTCAGCAAGAAAATACATTTCACTTACATGTCTCAGAAGTACAGTAAACTTACAGAATAAAATGCACAGATGTATAACCTATAATCTGAAAATAAAGAACATGGATAATGATCTAATCTATTACAGTATGTATACATCTTATCTGTGTTCAAGGAGAAATCTTGGATCCAGTAACTTAGACACAAAATAAAATAGATAGTGTAGATTAATATTTTTTAAAACTATAGTTATAAGATTGCTGATCCTGAGATATGTGTTTACTTAAAGGTTAAACGTATGCATAGTGGGCCAGTGCTGTGGCATAGCAGGTAAAGTTGCCCCCTGCTGCGCCGCCATTCCATATGGGCGCCAGTTCTAGTCCCGGCTGCTCCACTTCCTATCCAGCTCTCTGCTATGGCCTGGGAAAGCAGAAGAAGATGGCCTAAATCCTTAGGCCCTTGCACCCATGTGGGAAGAAGCTCCTGGTTCATGGCTCCGGATCTGCGCAGTTCCAACCATTGCGGCCATCTGGAGAGTGAACCAGCGGATGAAAGACCTCTCTCTCTCTCTTTCTCTCTCTCTCTCTGCTTCTGTCTCCCTGTAATTCTGCCTTTCAAACAAATAAATAAATCTTTAAAAAATAAAAAAGATGTGCATATAGAACTGTTTTGAGTGTATTTATTAAACAGAATCCATCAAAAATAGATGAAGTTTCTAAACTCCCAAATCCCAAGAAAAATTGATTAAAGCAAGAGTAATTTTTAAAACTGTCATATCAATAGCCATCAGCTACTAAAATTTATCATGTTACTTTAAAAGTCTCACCTGTAGTAAGTTATCAAAGATCAATGCAAAAATAATTAAGAATTAAGATTCTATTTAATGTGATGGGCAGGAAGAAAGAATAAAGAGAAAGCTAGGAAATATCTTCAGAAAGCTGTCCTTAGTGTAGTATATTTGGAAAAAATAAGAAAGCTGAAATTTCTAAAAGATTGATCAAACATCTTAGGAATAGGAGGAGACGCTTGGTCTAGCAGTTAAATGCCTTTTGGGACACATACATCCTGTATCAGAGTGCTTGGATTTGAATCCCAGCTTCACTCCTAATTTGAGTTGCCTGGTAATTCCACCTTATAAGGCCTTAGGTGAAGCCTCCAGTAGTCGAGTCCCTGCTAGCCACATACATTAAAACTGTTCAGTTCCCAGATTCTAGCTTTGGTCCCCTAGCATGGGGTCACTGTGGACATTTGGGAATGAACTAGCATATGAGACCTCTCTCTTTCTCTCTCTCTCCCTCTGACATTTGAATAAATGAAAGAAACAAGTAAACATTTAAAACAGAAATCTGATGAATAATTTTAATAGCATGCTAGAAATGAGATGGGAAAAAAAAGAAAGAGAATCATTCAATTAATTTCTAATGACAAATTAAGTACAAAAATTACAATAGCAAAAAATAGCAAAAAAAAATTTGTATGAATAATTCAACTATATGTCAGTTCATACCTATTAGAAAACTAAAAATTAACTAGGGCAGGCATCTGGCCTAGTGGCTAGCACACCTGCATTCCACATCAGAGGACCTGGGTTCAATTCCTGGCTCCTGATTCCAGCTTCCTGCTAACCGCACACCCTGGGAGGCTGTGGGGATGGCTCAAGTAGAAAACTAAAAATTAACTGTCATTTGGTGAACATCATTCCAGACACCTTATCCATATCTTATCTACATAAGAGAGAGGAAGGAAGGAAGGAGGGAAGGAAGGGAGGGAGTGACGGATGGAGGAAGGGAGGAAGCAGAGACAATTTTATAAAACTAAAACCATACTATTATAACTTCTAACAAACAAATACTGTTTTTTATTTGCCACAGGAGACAAAAATAAAATGCAAAAGAAATGCTAAATTTCTTCAAAAGTTTCCTTACCACAGGAGATATTAACATTTTAAATATTAAGAAATTAATTCTAAATGCTTGAAAGGTTGGCATCATTGTACAATTTAACAACATGTGTTAACTTTAGAAGTACATACTGATTGTCTTGTTATAAAAGATGAAGAAAGTACTCCAATTATAATTCTTCCCCCTTCTTGATTTTTGAAACTATATTCAGTTACTTCACTGTGGTTCATAACATTTACATTTCCCTACCACATCTCCTACCGGCTCAGGCCAGCCATAATCACCCTCGTGTTATTCCTTAGCTCTGCCAAGATAACCCAGCTTTAGATTCCTTTTACTTATTTCTCTCTCTTCCTGGCACACTCTGACACAAATAGTTGCCAGCTGGCATTTTCTTGTCCATTAGGTCTCAGCTCCGAAGTCACCCTCTCAGAGAGACTTCCATGCCCACAGACCCTCAGATATTCAAGGTATTAGCATTTCAGTTTCTTCAGAGCAGTTGTCACAATTGGAAATGCTATTGGGCAGCATTTTATTTTTCATCTTTCCACACACATAAATTCCATAAGAGAGAGAGAGAAGAGAGAGAGAGAGGGAGGGAGAGAGAGAGAGAGAGAGAGAATCTCCAGTCCACTTGTTCATCCTCACATGGGCAACTATAGCCAGGTTTGGGTCAGCTAAAGCTAGGAGTCCAGGACTCAGTCCAGGTCTCCCATATGGGGGGCAGGAATCCAATTATTGGAGCCACCATCTGGTATCTCCCAAAAGTATATATAAATAGGAAACTGGAATTGGGAGTGAAACCCAGACTCGAACTCAGGCACTCTGATTTGGGGTGTAGGTGTCTCAGCAGCAGCTTAACCACAGCAATAAATGCCTACCCTCAGAACTGTGACACTTTTTGAGGAAATCTGAAGATTTTTGCTCTAGATCGAAGAAGGTCTATATTAGATCCCAGCACACACTGTTGTCTCAAGATAGGCATCAAGGATTTGGGATGTAGGCTTAATATTTAGTTGTTTAGAATTATTTCTCTGTCATTATTGCACTGGAGATGCACTTTTAAGAGAGGAAATTTAGGCCGGCACCGCGGCTCACTAGGCTAATCTCCGCCTGCAGCGCCAACACATGGGGTTCTAGTCCCGGTCGGGGCGCCGGATTTTGTCCCGGTTGCCCCTCTTCCAGTCCAGCTCTCTGCTGTGGCCCGGGAGTGCAATGGAGGATGGCCCAAGACCTTGGGCCCTGCACCCGCATGGGAGACCAGGAGAAGTACCTGGCTCCTGGCTTCGGATCAGCGCAGTGCGCTGGCCACAGCGCACCAGCTATGGCGGCCATTGGAGGGTGAACCAATGACAAAAGGAAGACCTGTCTCTTTGCCTCTTTCTCTCTCACACTGTCCACTCAGCCTGTCAAAAAAAAAAAAAAAAAAAGTGAGGAAATTTAATTGGAATCTTTCTAAACCAATATTATCAATTTGCATTCTGTGTACATTTGTCACAGTAAATATTTTTAATTTCCTTCTTTAGTTTGTTTGCATAAAACTTTTAAAAGGAAGAAATGATGATGGAGGCTAAGAAGTTTCAACCACCATGAACCTCATTAGTTGCAGATACCTTTGGGAGCCTATTGAGAATATGTGTCTTTTTCCTCATTAAAAAAAAAAAAAATAGGCAGTGTCCAGCATCCCCATGGTGCAGTGGGTTAAGCCACTGATATGCTGCCAGCCCCCCATATTGTACCACCAATTCGAATCCCATCTGTGCTAAGGAAAGCACATATTTGAGCCCCTCCACAAATGTTGGAGACTCAAATGGAATTCCTAGCTTCTAGCTTCAGCCTGGCCTAGGCTTAGTTGTTATAGTCATTTTGGGAGCAAACCATATAAGGAAGATCTCCCCCTATCACCACCTTGCTTGCTCTCTGTCACTCTAAAAAAACAAACATAACCAAATAGACACACCCAAATGTTGTGACCTGAAAGCTTGCCCAGGTCTCCTTTGAGAAACATGGAGTACATGTAAGCACCTGAGTGAATGCGGATCTTGATTTGACTTCCCCATGTTGACATTTTGAAACATTGCTCTCATCTTCTCCAAACATAAATCGCAATTTTGAAAAATAATCTGGATGATGCAAGCCAAAATCACCACCATCTACCAGGAATTTTCCATCTAATACTATTTATGAAAATATATTAATATTGTGAAATATTTAGAACAGGTTGGAACATACTACTTAAGTACCTGACAAATGAAACTGTATCAAAATAACCCCCATTACTCTATTTTGAAATACTGATTTTAAATGACAAAGTATGTATTTGAGTAACTGTATTGCAAATGCATAATCCAATGAAAAGAAAGAGCTTGGACTAAGTTGACATGGAGCTATGAGGAATTTGATGGCTGTAACGGCAAAAGGATAGAGGAGAAACCCAAGCAACAACCACCAGATTTCTCTGAATGTTTCCCAGGATCCCAGGAGTGTGAGCTTCTGTCTTTTCACAAGACAAGATCCCTGATTTCTTGGCTTTTCTTCCAGGAAAAGATAGGTAAGAGGGCTTCAGAGGACTGACAAGAAAGGGGTGAGTAGGAGGAGCAATGGATCATTGATGCCTGAAAGTCCTCTTGTGCACACAACCTCATGTATATATTTATGTGAACGTAATAGTCTTTCTAATAACTTATTTGTGAGGTAAAATTCTCCCAAGTTCCCCCCAACTTTCTCCAAAGGAAAAATATTAGGTGCCCACTTTTTCCTAAAAAATGTGAATACTTTGTTCCTAATTAATTATCATAAGGTAAAATCCTATTGACAAACAAAGCTGAATGTGGCTTTGATGGACAATTTGAACTCCATTCAGTCAGAGTATTTCTTGTTATTGACTGCTCTCCCTCTTGGGCTTAAGTAATTCCAATCCTTACAGTGTTCAGCTGGTCTCTCAGTTATCAAGGTCTTTATGACCTTCAGATACATCTTTCTGACCCATGCTACTTCCTCAACATCCCTCCATTTTGAAGAAGTTTCTTAAATTGTATCTGCTCATTAAAATAAATCCCATCATTGAATTTTACCTTTAAAAAAGACTTGGCTTACTTTTTCCACCCTTTATAACTGTTACTATAATATAATGCTAGTTGAAGAACAATGATTCCTTCCTTTACTATAATTCTAATCTAAAATGTCAATCCTTGAATTTCATCTTAATCTGCACAGCAGTATTCCTGTGACTCAAGGCACTAGCTGGATACTGGATCACATCTTTTGATCACTGTAGATATATTTGCTCTTTTTAATTTGTTCTATTACTTCTCATGTAAAAAAATCCTGAAATTTTCTCCAAGATGTATCTTCAGATGGCAGCTCAGATCACCCAAACCAAAGGCGGTTTTTCTATAAATCTTAGATCATAAAATTTCTATGTCTGTATTTGCCTATGCTATCCTTCTGACTATCTGCCATTCAGTCATACCATGCAACAGAGATACAAGAGGAATTTTTAACTGCTAAATGCATTAGAACTGGATTGTGCCTCAGCCCAACAGCCCATTAAGCCCAGCTGTAAACAGTAAATACTTGGCATAAATAATCCAGATATATAATCCACATGACATTTGCAACACTGCCCAGTTCTGACGCAGAAGGGTTCCCACTGATAGTAAAACACAAAACTAATGTAAAGGAAGCCATTACATTGAGCTACACAAAACTAAGCAATGACTACACATACCACCCACCATGTGCAAATGCACTCTATCTTCATAAAAACCTCACTACAACATTGCAAACAATATATCTAAGGTACTACCTACATTTTCAAATAACACCTCCTATTCTTTTTATTTCCTCAAATAAACTGTGTGCTACTATATTTATTCAATCATCACAGAAAACTAATGAGAGCATAAATGTAGCCAGCCATGAAAAATAAATGCCCAATAGCCAGTGTAGGTTATGTATTAAGATGTGGGTTATATCAAGGCAGGTTATTTCTGCAGGGACTTGCTCCCCACAAATCCTCAAGCATATATGGTGTTCACAACAGATTGCTCTGTCAGGGCTTTGCCTCTGAATTCCAGGTGTGCTCGATTTTGCATCTGTTACTGTACAAATGCATCAGACTTGAACAGCAAACCATATGGCTATCCTTACTGGACCTAACTTTCAATCACATATATACACAAATTACCAGTACAGAGGCTAGTGCCATCTGAAAATGCCTAGAGTGAATGGTGTTGGGTTGGGTGTGCAGACATAACTCAACATGAGTTTACAACAGCCCTGAACGTACTGTCTGGTGCTTCCTGGCTGACCCTGATCTATGGTATCTGGATAACAAATGTGCACATTTAGAATAGCCTGTTCAGTTACTGCTCTGCACGGGGAATCAAACAAGTTACAAATAGCCCCAAGTCCAAATACAGTAGTGACACACAGTAATGGTGTCATTATCAGGCAATAATTCTATGCCTATCACTGACTCCCACTGGCAATAAAAATGATAGCCTATAGCAAAGCGGCCACTAACAGACAGTAGGAAAGGATCACAAATTATACTTAGTACCATGATTATATCTTCAATTAGCTTTGTATGCAAATGTGGGTCTGTGTGTGCATGTCCATGTGTGTGTATAAGAGTCCTTATGATACAGCTTAAACGTGTGTGTCTGGTCCCTAGTCTCCTAGCAAAGACAAATTAAGTCAAACAAAACAACAATGTTCATGTTTTAGAATAGTTTTTCAACATCACCAGCTGATGAGCTATCATGAAGCATACTTTTATTGCACAGCAGTTCTTTATATGACACAGTCATGGATCTCCAAACATTCCCTCAGGACAATATGCGTTTTAAGCAGGGAACTCTCGGAAAGTCAAAAAAAAAAAATACTGAAATGTCCCTATATATTCCTTTAAGAAATGGAGAAGTATTCAGAGAAGAATATCCACTTGGAATTTCCAAGCAAGGAAAAATGAGAAAAGCCTGCATATTTATGGTGCCTTAAGAAAGACTCTTACTGAAGTTGTTGTTATACCCCTTGTATCAATGACTTATCATAAACACTACTTGAAGCAATCTCAGATTATAGGGTTTTCTTACTCAAAGAAAACAGAAATTCATGTTGATCCACTAGCACTTTTATAGATTTCTTTTTATTTTACAAATAGTAAAATGTCAGCAAAGCAATAATATAAAAGAATTAACCTTATTTAACAATATTCAAAACCAATCTCATTTAGCAGTGATTAGAGAAATGTTACAAATATTAACACAAAGAGAAATAAGAGATCTGCAAGTTCAAAACTTGGACCAAAACTAACACTACTGGAAGTGTTAATGTGTTATTAATATAACTTCTGCCTCCTTTGACAGTGCAAGTTTAGTGCTAATCAAAGTAAAAAAAAAAAATGAAGCATCAACATTTTTTGAGATCATTTAGCTTTCTCAGTTTTTCTTTGATTCCTAGTGTGTGGTGAGGTTGGCTGTATTTCAATGTTATTCACTTACTTGTTATCAACTTTGGTAATGAATTTTTTTAAAGATTTATTTACTTATTTGGAAGTCAAAGTTACAGACAGGCAGACACACACACACACACACACACACACAGAAAGAAAGAGAGAAAGAGAGAGAGAGAGGTCCTCCATCCCCTGGTTCACTCCCCAGATGCCTGCAAACACCAGAGCTGAGCCGATCCAAAGCCAGGAGCCAGGAGCTTCTTCCAGGTCTTTCACGTGGGTGCAGGGGCCCAAGGACTTAGGACATCTTCTACTGCTTTCCCAGGCAATAGCAGAGAGCTGGATCAGAAGTGGACCAGCCGGGTCTTGAACCAGCACCCATGTGGGATGCCAGCACTGCAGGTGGAGGCTTTACCCGCTATACCACAGTGCCAGCCCCTGTTAATGAATTCTATGGCTAAGAACATCATATGTTTTATTTTGGACAATTATATTGATATAATTCTTTATGGTTGGTGAATAAATTCGGCATATGTAGTAGCAATTATACAGGGGAAACATTAATAAGAGCCACAAGATACAATGAGCTTATTTAAGTTACCTGGCCTACCTTTAAAAATCTGACTTTTACTTGAACAGGTATTTTTCACAAGAGAAAGGTGCCAGGGGATTCCAATACAATCCCATCAAGGTTGCATGTACCAATGCCACCTCACTAGTCCAAATGATCAATTTCAGTTCACAACTGATCACACTAAGGTCTAAGAGTCAAAGGGATCACATAAACAAGACAAGTGTCTGCAAATACTAACTAATAGAATAAAAAATGGAGAGAACGATCCAACATGGGAAGTGGGATACACAGCAGATTCATAGAATGGCAGATGTCCTAAACAGCACTCTGGCCTCAGAATCAGCCCTTAAGGCACTTGGATCTGGCTGAAGAGCCCCTGAGAGTATTTTATGCATGGAAAGCCAAGACACTCTGGCCAAAAAAAACAACAAAAAACCACCTAAATGAACGATCTCTGCAAGTGAGATCCCGGTAGAAAGAACAGGCCATCAAAGGAGGAGGTACCTTTCTCTGAAGGGAGGAGAGAACTTCCACTTTGACTATGACTTTGTCTAAATAAGATCGAAGTCAGCGAACTCAAGAGGCTTCCATAGCCTTGGAAACTCATGACTAGAGCCTCGGGAGATTTCTGACACCATAAGCAAGAGTGTCAAATTGTTAAGTCAACAACAGGAGTCACTGTGTACTTATTCCTCATGTGCGATCTCTGTTCTTAATGTGTTGTCCAATGTGAATTAAAGCTATAACTAGTACTGAAACAGTATTTTACACTTTATGTTCTGTACGGGTGCAAACTGATGAAATCTTTACTTAATATATACTAAATCAATCTTCCGTATACAAAGATAATTGAAAATGAGTCTTGATGTGAATGGAATGGGAGAGGGAGCGGGAGATGGGAAGGGTGCAGGTGGGAGGGAAATTATGGGGGGGGGGAAGCCATTGTAATCCATAAACTGTACTTTGGAAAATTATATTTACTAAATAAAACTTTTTTTTAAAAAAAGAGGAAATTCAAATGGCCAACAGAAACATGAAAAAATGTTCAGGATCACTAGCCATCAGGGAAATGCAATTCAAAACCAAAATGAGGTTTCACCTCACCCCAGTTAGAACTGCTTTCCTACAGAAATCAACAACAAATGTGGGTGAGGATATGGGTCCAAAGGTACCCTAATCCACTGTTTGTGGGAATGTAAATTAGTGAGTCCACTGTGGAAGACAGTATGGAGATACCTCAGAAATCTGAATATAGACTACCATATGACCCAGCCATCCTATCCCTCGGATTTACCCGAACAAAATGAAATCAACGTGTGAGAAAGTGATCTGTGCCCTCATGTTTACTGCAGCTCAATTTACAAGACTAACATATGGAATCAATCCAGATGTCCTACAACTGAGGACTGGATAAAGAAATAGTGATACATATATATACACTATGGAATATTACTCAGCTGTAAACAGGAATGAAATCCTGTCTTTTGCAACAAGATGTACACAATTGGAAACCATTATACTTAGGGAGATAAGCCAGTGCCAAAAAGACAGATCTTACATGTTTTCACTGATCCGAACTAATAAAGTACCTAAAATATAATGTATTGGAATGAAATGGACATTTTGAAATTCAGTGATTGTTTACAGCTCTTGTCTCTTCTGTTGAGGAACAGTGTTTTTTTCTTTTATACTATTTGTTGAACTCTTTTATCTAGTGTAGGGTTAACTTTACAATCATTAAGTAAACTGAAAATAGATCTTTGTAAAAATTGAGTTGAAATGGGAGAGGGAAGAGGAAGAAGGGTTGGAGTTTGGGTGGGAAGGGGGTGGGGCAGGAAGTATCATTATGTTCCTAAATCTGTATAAGTAAAATATATGAAGTTTGTGTAACTTAAATAAAATTTTTATATATATGTTATATGTATACACACACAATTTATATATATATATATATACACACACACACACACACACAATGGAATACTACACAGGGATAAAAAATGAAATTCTGTTGTTTGTAGCAACATGGATTCATCTGGAAAACATAGTGAAATAAGCCAGTCCCAAAAAGACAAGTACCATATGTTTTCCCTGATCTGTGGTAACTAATAGCGCACCTAAAAGGTAATCTATAGAAATGAAATTGACATTTTGAGATTTGCTGATTTTTAAGAGACCTTATCTGGACTGTTTAGAAACTGTTTTTTACTTCATACTATTTTTTGAACTCTTTATTTAGTGTAGGATTAATCTTATGAGTATAAAGTTAACAGAAAATAGATCCTTGTAAAAACTAAGAATGGGAATAGGAGAGGGAGGAAAGAATGGGAATGTGGGCAGGATGGAAGGTAGAGTGGTAAATATCACTATGTTCCTCTATCTGTATATAAGAGTTAGATGAAATCTGTATAACTTAAAATTTTAAAAAAAATATCTTACTTGGAGACTACTTTTTATTTATGCAAGACCAATATCTCACCGGTGAATACATTGTCAAAATTTATAGCTACAGGTAGAACTTTTAAAAGCATGGAATCTAGCTTTATCAAAGTAAATTAAATTTTGAAAAATTGTCACTTATGTTTTTGGATCCAAGGTTTGGAGGAGATCCATGACTCTCATCCAGGAAAATTCAAGTGATAAAGGGCAGAGGTTATAGGACTCTTGAAACCAGGAGTCTACCATAGGGAAACACACAGAATATTGCTTGTGACAGTCTTAGTTGACCCATATTAACTGATTCTATTTGATTGCCCCACCTCCCACTGTTTTACTAATTGTCATTAATTATGCAGAATAAACTGAATAGACTAGATACTGAGCAAATTGTGAGCAAAAAAAAAAAAAAAAGAGTTAAACCAAGGATCAACGAGAATAATTTGCTATGATGGCCTTAATAATAGGTACCATTAATGTTATTAACTATTGAGCCATTAGAATCTCATAAATGAATAGTGTTTATACCATGTCTTAATATTGTTCCTTCTAATATTGCTAAGTTTTCCATGTGTTCATCTGAGTGAATTGATAGTCTCTGTATGCACCTGGATATTTAAGAATTACTTTTAACTAAGAGCTGGAGACTTTTAAACATCATGTACCTTCCAACATAATTGATACTCCTGTTTCTAAATTATAGGAAATATTAGTTTATCTAGGCATTTTACTTTCATCTGAGTGATATAATAATGTATTTTGGTTAATCTCAATGGATGCTGTCTCAGAACTTTAAAATCCTCAAAATTATTGAATTATTGAATTCTATTAGTGGAGATACAGAGTTACACAGCAGGCTAGATTTCCTCCCCCAGCAAATTGACTTCACCTTCTGGCCAGCCTTGCAGCCACATGTCTCTAGTTCATATTGGTATTTCTAAGTGTTGCATCCTTTATTGTCTTTAGAAGGAGAGCAGATTTATCCTCACTCTGATTCCATACATTTGTATCCCTCAAGGATGTCAGAACTATAATTGTTAAATTCGTTAATGTCAACTGTTGAAAATTCCCTAAACTTAATAGTCTATGCTTTTGGTCGGAGCAAATGGAATTTTACTATTAAAGCAAGAATAAACATATTCAGTAGTAGATTTTCAATAAAGTTTATTGATTTCCGTAGAATTTAAAACCTTAAAGTGTAGGGGCCTGCACTGTGATGGAGTGAGCTAAGCCTCCACCTGCAGGGCTGGCATCCCTATGGGCGCTGGTTCTAGTCTGATCCAGCTCTCTGCTATGGCCTGGGAAAGCAGTAGAGGATGGCCCAAGTTCTTGGGTCCCTGCACTCCTGTGGGAGACTTGGAAGAAGCTCCTGGCTCCTGACTTCGGATCAGCTCAACTTCAGCTGCTGCGGCCATTTGGGAGTGAACCAGCAGATTGAAGACCTTCTCTCTCTGCCTCTGCTCTGCCTCTCTGTAAGTCTGCCTTTCAAATAAATAAATAAATCTTAAAAAAAAAAAAAAAACTAAGTGTAACCCTTTGTGTGTAACATAAGAGTGTATATAGATCCATGTGATATTTTTGTGCATTTCTCTGAAATCTGCAAGGTTAAAAGTTGATAAGCTTAATATATTATGAAACTCAAGAAAGAAGGGAATGATAAGTCACAATGAACTACAATGCAGCACTTAATAAGCCACACCTAATTTTACATTCAGAGATAAAGGATACAAAAAGAAAAAAATAAAACGTTATCATAGATATAAACACAGCAAGAATTTCAGCATGTTTATGTGCTAATAAAGTGATCAGATAATAAAAGCATGTCTACAAAGATAAAGGCAAGACACAAAAATCAATGCATTTAAAATTTCAACCACCTAATAATTGAATAATCGGACTGCTGCTCTTGAGAATGCAGCCCTTCAAATGAGATGAGTCAGTCTTCATTACAAAATGAAGACTTGTGAGCTGACATTGCAAGTAACTGCAACGTGTTTTCCAAAGTTCCGAGACCAACATTGTTCTTATGTGAGGCTGCTAGTTGTAATAACCAAGAGTAATAACTAAGAGTTATTATCTTCTCTCTTTCTTCTCCCAAACTTTTGCTAGGTACCTGGCCACTCAGAGTATTTCAATTCTCCCAGCTGCCTTTGCAGTTCAGAATGACCATGACCCGAAGTTTATCCAATGGAATATAAGAACAAGGCATATATCTGTCTCCAACTCCCTTAACTAAGAGGTAGCTGATGCTATCCTTTTATCCATTTTTCTTTTCCTCTTTCTTCTTGTTGTCTGGAACACTGATGTCATAACAGAAGCTGAACTAAGCAGTGTGTACTATAAATTGATCTTAAAAATGGAGACACAAAAAGTGGCAGAATAATCAGACAGAGAAATCCGAGCCATGGCACGGTATCAGCTCTGGACTATCCACCTCTAGACTTTTACATGAAAATAAATATTTTCCATCTTGTCTAAACCACTGTTAATTTTTGTTTTGTTTTATCTCTCAGAGCTGAACCTAATCTGTTCTGAAATGTGCTGATATCTGTGACCCTTGAAATTGTTGAAATTAGTTTTTAGGATAGTGATCTCAAACAACTTCATGGCACTTGTTTAGGAAAAGAAGCAAGGCTTATAGAATTTAATTTTTCATCAATGGATCTGTCTTCTTCAGAAAATGTTTTTACCAACCTGAATTTTTACGCTTCCAGTTACTGAGTCTGGACAAAATCTACCTTGAATTAGTCACCTTTATTTGTTAGATGCATTTAACATGAGGAAGATCTCTGTACATTCACAGTTCACCTCCTTTGCTCTCTCTACCTAAGGTGAAAAAAATAAAATAACAAAAGTCACACACCTAGGTAACCTAGGTTCCCCGTCTTGAACCTGTAATTAGAAGGATTAATTTAAGGAAAAATGGGGAAAAGAACTAAGACCAATTGTGGCCTCAGAGCCAAGCCCAATTCTGCAGTTGAGCTCAACTATGAATAAATGAATTATTTTACAGCGATCCTGCTCTACTGTCATATTAATTTTGTATGTCTTGATCAGAAGAGCAGTGAGTAAAGGGGCCACCACAATAGTGATGCTCTGAGTTGCCTGGCAGCACAGCAATGTAGGGTCATTCATATCAGGAACATGAATGGTCCCTAATTCTAAACTTCAATATATTTGTCCATTTTAAGTGTGTTTCTATATAAAATTTTATAGAAATCATATGCTGATTTTTTTTTCTTTTCCCACTTTGGATCTATGTTTTTTTTGTTTGTTTGTTTGTTTCTTTGTTTGTTTGTTTGTTTTGACAGGCAGAGTTAGACATTGAGAGAAAAGACAGAGAGAAAGGTCTTCCTTCCGTTGGTTCACTTCCCAAATGGCCATTACAGCCTGCGCACTGGGCTGATCCAAAGCCAGGAGCCAGGTACTTCCTCCTGGTCTCCCACGTGGGTGCAGGGCACTTGGGCCATCGTCCACTGCCTTCCCGGGCCACAGCAGAGAGCTGGACTGGAAGAGGAGCAACTGGGACAGAATCTGGCACCCCAACCAGGACTAGAACCCGGGGTGCAGGCGCAGCAGGCAGAGGATCAGCCAAGTGAGCCGCGGCACCAGCCCAGGATTTGTGGTTTAAAAATATACATCAGTGGTGGTCATTTGGCCTATCAATTAAGACACAACTTGGGATGCCTGAATCCCCTATCAGAGTGCCATGAGTCCCAGTTACACTCCGTGGCAGGTAGCAGTGTTAGCTCAAGTAGTTGGTTCCCTGTCATCTATGTGAGAGATTCAGATTGAGTTCTTGTCTGTTGGCTTCAGCCTGGCACAATACTGGATATTACAGGTATTTACTATATACAACAATATGCAAAAGCATCACTGTTATTTATCTGATTTTAAAATCAAGCACCAAAAAAATAGCATAACTTTGAATCCACTGAGCATCATCTTCAATGATGTCAAAAGGAATGGGATGCCCAGGGGAACAAATGTCATAGTCTCATTTGATTTCTTTGTTGTTGTGTCTGTCATTTGTTTCATTTTAGAAAGGAAAAAAGCTTATTTCATCTTACAGTTTTGGAAGTTCACCATCCAAAATGGGGCCACCTATAGGTTTGACTTCTGCTGATGGTATTTTTACTGGCAGAGTATTGAAGTGGCAGAAAGCATCACATTGCAAGGATGAAACTGTTTGTTTGTTAACATGCATTCCAAACCTTAGCTATTCTTGTGAAGCATGCAAGGGATAAACCTTACACAGGAGAGAGTAGTTTCATGCAATCACGTCCCAGCAGATGGGAAAATTCAGAGGTCTGCACCATTGCAGAATACCAAGCCAAGCTGTGTTTGAGCCTGAGGCAAATGGAAAAATAAAAATCAGTGTTCCCTTTATTTAAATTTCTGACGTTTTTAAGGATTTTTTGCCAATGATTTTAATATTGCATTTAAATATTAATTATCTTGATTGCTGGGTGTATTAGCACCTGTTTCAATTTGGCACTCAAGATGAAAGTATGTGCAGGCTGATAAAAATGGTCTCTTGAGGTTCATCTTAGCCCTAGCTTGCACGTCAGAATCTAACACTGGCTATTTGTGTTATTTTTGTTGAGCTCATTTGCTGTTCTAGAACTTCCTTAGAAGATCTGAAATGTAACACCAGTTGATGCTCCTTTGCTTCACATTGTTGTACGATAATGGGGAAAGCCTGTGCCACACAGATTCCTGAAGAGCTGGCATTAAAAGACTTCAAAGTAGTTTTGTTGTTATCCTCAAAAATACAAGTCCCCTACCTTCATAAGGCAGGTTCACAATAGAGTTGTCAAACCGTCCCTGAGATAGGAGCCACATAGACACATCAAAGAGTGGTGAATCAGTGAATACCAAAAACCGTGAACCCTTTTGAGGGATTTTTCTTCTTTTAAAAGAAAGGTGTGTAGAACTACTAAAACCTGCAGATGTTTAATAAGAACCAGCATCTGTGGTTTGCCTGCTTCAAATTACACAGTATCATCCTAATGCCAGTTCAGGGCTTTTTACATGCACTGATGCTGAAAGCAGAGCCATAACAAAAAGCTGGACTGACACTTTTCTTTGCCTCTAGCAACAGCTCAGTGTTCTGTTTTATTTTATTAAGCTTTATTATTTGGCTTTTGGCTGGCCACCACAACAACCAGCCTGCAGCGACAGCAAACACCACTCCCTTCCATGGAACCAGCGCTATCTTTCTATCAATCCCCACACAGTCTGCCTTGTTAGGGCCATGGAGATGGGGTGAACTCCTCTCCAGGATCTGCATGCAGATACACACTGACATGTACATTGCACCTCATGAGGCAGATGCTGTCTGGAGAGTAGAGATTTTTGCCAAAGAACAATGAGTATCTCTGGGGATAAAAGAATTACTTAAATTTAAGTTTTTGTCAGGTAATGACCTCACGATTTTCAAAGTATCTCACAATTGCTGCCTGGTGATGATTATAGGGTATGGAGCAGTATGCTTAGTGCAAAGTCCAGATTAGGCCTGTGAGGGAGGTGAAGTGTCTGGCAGGACTGACATGCAATGAAAGATTATAAAAACCTGGTTTCCCCAGCCTGACAATGAACATAGTTAGAAAGGAACTTAATTGTGCTATTTAAGATTAGGAAAAGTGCAGGGGGAACAAAGTTATCAATTCCAAGCTTAAAATGCCATTGCACAATATGAGAATAAGCACTCATATGAATGGCGCAGCAAGAAAATTTTAAAACCAATAAAATGAAATACTTCTGCACACAGTGGAATTCAGTGCTGCAGGAGATCAGAGAGTCAAATGCAGTAACTGTATTTTAAAAAGAAGCTGAATAATTTTATGACCACTATAAAAGAGGAGATAGACTTAAATTGCTGCAAGAGGTTGAAAATGAGGAAAAACATCATAGCTGCAAAGGTACCAAGACCCTGGAGTGGCCTAATCCAAGCATTAAGATTCGGTCCACTTTCTTTAGCTTCACCAAGTTTTTCCACTCCTCCTAGGAAAACCAGCGACCTACTCAACCTCAAAATCTGTGACCTTTGGTTTTGCTCTGTGTTTCCCTACCATCTTTCATCTCCCACACTTATCACATTGCCAAAGCATTTCTCTTAAGCTCTCTGGTGATCCTTTCCCTAGAATTCATGCCCAGCAAAGTGATGGCCAGATGCTGTTGACTTCGCACACAGATTCCTGAAACATACTTTACATCTCCAGTCCCTCCTTCACCTCAAATCACATTACAGCCCCAAGGAGTTACTGTGAACAGGCTCTAAACTACACATAGAAATTCCATTAGATTTCAAATCAGTTGCCTTAACCTCTTATGAACCACAGACCACAATAATCCATTAGCAATGCTGGTTTAACCACATTCTACTTCTCCCTAAGAGCTAACAATACTCCTCTACATAATTTATGATTTTCATTCTCTTGACACTTGATGGCTTCTCAGTCTCTACTGGACCATTTTTTTGGTGTTGAAGCCCTAAAATAATTCTTTACTTTTGGGTAGCATTTCTGAAGTAAGAGTACATTTCTATATCTGTATCATGCGAAAATCAGAGCCACTCACTAAGGAAGTCAAGATATAGCAAATATGAATATCTCCTTTAGGCCGGTGCCGCGGCTCACTAGGCTAATCCTCCACCTTGCGGCGCCGGCACACCGGGTTCTAGTCCCGGTCAGGGCACCGGATTCTGTCCCGGTTGCCCCTCTTCCAGGCCAGCTCTCTGCTGTGGCCCAGGAGTGCAGTGGAGGATGGCCCAAGTGCTTGGGCCCTGCACCCGCATGGGAGACCAGGAGAAGCACCTGGCTCCTGGCTTCGGATCAGCGCGGTGTGCCAGCCACAGCACGCCGGCCGCGGCGACCATTGGAGGGTGAACCAACAGCAAAGGAAGACCTTTCTCTCTGTCTCTCTCTCACTGTCCACTCTGCCTGTCAAAAAAAAAAATGAATATCTCCTTTAGAAAAATGAGAAATCTGGTCTCATTTCTGCTCAAATACCTGCACCTTCTGACTCCACGTCCTTTTCAATGTGCAGCATGCTGCACTATTGCCATGTAAGCCCATACAATTTATTCACAAATCCTCCTCCTTCCTCTCTCACCTTGCTTCCATGTTCCACGTCTAGAATGGTCTTTTCTTTCTAATAACCTATATTCCCATTATTTATTCAACTAAACACATGTATTCACTTAAAATAATCTTGTACCCTGAACAATGATCCCTAGTAAACATATTTCTATAGGATGTTTTCCTTTGTCTTCTGAAAAAGTATATTTGCATCTATATGAAATAAAGTAAAATCTACAATGTTGCTAATTTTGTGTGCTCCACAGATTCTGGAATATCTCCATAGGAGTGTTCATATTTTCATTCATTTTCTTTTTGATTTGAACACCTTCCCCATTTGGGACAAGAGTCTGAAAATTTATACCAGAGAATAAAATAGACTAATAACCCTGCCCTTACTGAGTTTGGATTCTAGTGGGGAAGACAGACAGTAAATAAAGCAACTCAGAAATTTATAGAATGTTAGATAGTCTAAAAACATAAATTAAGTAAAAAGATAAAGCAGTAATAGGATGAAGACAAGAAGCTGAATTTAGATGAAATGGTCAGGTAAGGTGTCAATGAGAAGATGATTTTGGATAAAAACCTGAATGAAGCAAAGGAACTAGCTTTCTGAGTGTCTGAGAGAAGTGTATTTCAGATAAAGGAATGACATGTGCAGAGGCCCCCCAGGTAGAATCATGCCTACATGTTTTAAGCAATAAGAAAAGAAGCCTGGGTGTTCAGAGTGGAGTGAATGAGGACAGTATGAGTAATGAATGGAAGCGAAATCAGAAAGGCACCAGGGACAGTAATACAGGATCTTATAAGAGATGGAGTGTCGCTCCCCCTCTTCATGGAGGAACGACACTAAACCCTGCTTAGGTTTCCTATCCGAGTCACGGCATCATTATGTCGCTCCCCCTCTTTGTGGAGGAATGACACAGGACCCTGCACTGTTCTTTTGTCTGCTCGGCCCTTCCCGGGTTTGCTGCTGGTTCTTCCCGGGTTGGCTGCTGTCCCTCCACCTCCGTGGAGGGGCGGTTCCCCCTGCCATTTTCCCCACTTCCGTGGGGGAGGGCACACCGCCGACCGGCTCTCTCGGGGGCTGCTCAGGTGTTCCTTCAGATAGATGTTCCCCGTGCATGTTGTCTCTCTCCTCCTTTATAGTCCTCTTCCACCAATCCCAACTCTGCTACCCACACGCCGAGTACGCTGCTCTCCTGCAATCAGGAGCAGGATCAGCTCCTGCAGGTCATCACTCAAGTTGGCGAGAGGCAGCTGCATAGAAGCTGTTTACTCCTCTCCCAGCGCCATATTGTGGGAGAGCAGATGCATAGAATAAGTCTTAATTCCAGTAACTTAGTCTAGTCCGAGTTGCTCCCCACAATGGAGAGCTATATAGGCAGAAAATTGATATGAAATCAGTCTAATTTTGCAAGATCTCTATGTATCTGGGTGAAAATAGCCAAAGGGTTAAGATAAAAAGCAGAAAATTCAGTTAGGAATCTATTATATCAATCCAGGCAAGTTACTCAGAATGAGATACATTTTAGATATATTTTTAAGGTATAATTGGTAAAAGCTGTGATAAATCAAATGTAGAATGCCAAAGAATATGAAGGGTCAACAGTAACACCAAGATTTTGTCTAGAACAAATAGGTAGATGAATTTCCTATTAATGATGTATAGAAACCAGCAATAAGAGCACGTTCTGGAGGTGGGAGAATATTGGCAAATCTACTTGCAAAATGTTAAGTATATGATGTACACTAATTAGCAAATGGAAAAGCAAATAGAGATTTGAATATATGGGATATTTGGATGTATTTTCTATTAAAGTTCAGAGGACAGGGCTAGGCAGAAAACAAAACTATGGATACCATACACATGTAGATTGTATTTTAAGCCATGAAATAAAATGAGACCCCTTTATTGGGAGAAATGTATGAACAGAAAAAAGAAAAGGTTTCTGGTAAGCTTTGGTATATTCCAGAGATTGCAGAGACAAAGAACATGGTGAAGTACTCAGAAAAGTAAAGGGAAAGCAAAATAAACATGGTGTCTTGGAAGTCAAAAAGTATTTCAAGGACGGAGTGGTTACTTATAACAAAGTCTTCTGATAGGCCAAATGCGTGGAGAGCTGAGAAATAATCCTTAGGTTTAGCAATGAGAAATTCATAAATTTTCTTGATAAGACTAGTTTCAGTGGGGTAGTGGATGCCAAAGGATGATTTGAGTAACTTTAACAGAGAAGAGAGAGGAATAATTGGAAGCAGTGAGTCCCTAAACATAGCTGTTTTTCAAGGAGAAAGGGAGAACATTTAGAAGAGAATTAGGGGCATGAAATTTAAGTGTTGGAAACATAATGAACAACACTAATGTAAATTGATTTGACTAATCCAACAGAGAAGAGATTGGTGAGTCACAAAAGAAAGGGGAGAATGGGTGAAGTGTTTTCCTTGAGAAAGGAAGGCAGCGTGGGGTCTAATTACATATGTAGTATTTAGCCTACCCAGCAATATTATAACAGTTCACTTACAGTGAAGAAAATATTGAATGGTATATAGGTTAAGACCCAGACAATGAAATAATGTGGAAGTTTTACTCTGTCTGCTTGCCTTTATCAGTGACACACAAAGCAGGGTTGTCACCTGAGAGGTAGAGAGAGGTATTGGGAGATTTAAAGAGAAAAAGTAGATTGAAGGAATAAGTAGGTTGATAGAATGGCTGGCAGAAAAGTCCAGCCTTGAAATTAATGATCATGTGTTTAAAATGAAGCCACTCATATTGACTGTATTTTATTTCAGCTGTCTGAGAGAGTAGTCAGAAAGTTTAACAAAGGTTGCAGTTTAGTTTAGAGTGCATAACAAAGGGAAAGGGAACAAAGCAGTTGAGAGAATTTGCAGGTAAATAAGTGCAATGCTTGACCATTGAATTCAAACTTGCTAAGGGATTAAGAGGGGAGGTTAGGGATAGAGAAAAGGTAATACCCAATCTACAATTAAGGCAATTGAAGGAGTGAGCTGGGAAGATAAGGATAGAGTGGTCATGGTTCAATCAGATGTTTGAAGTTGAGATAACAGATGAATAGAGGTAAAGAAAAGATCAAGACTACAGCTTTAGGAGTGGTTCATTGGCTGAGTTCAATGAAAGCCAAGAAACTGAGTGTGCAGAGTACTGAAATAATCATTTACACAGATTCTGAAATCTTTAAACATGTAGCAGAAGTGGAATTGCAGTGAGGAACAGCAGGCAAGGGAACTAACCTCTTCAAGGAATGAGAAGCACTGCCTAAGGAGATGAGTAGGGCCATGGATGCTCACTGCGGTATAGAGGGTGATCCTATGGTCTGAAAGAAGACGGAAGAGAAAAACTGAGTGTTTTAAAGAAGACAAAGGCAGGATGAATTATCTGAGAATCGTAGAAAGGAAAAAGGAAATTGCCTAGCCGGCGCCATGGCTCAATAGGCTAATCTTCCGCCTGTGGCGCCGGCACACGGGGTTCTAGTCCCGGTCGGGGCGCCGGATTCTGTCCCGGGGTTGCCCCTCTTCCAGGCCAGCTCTCTGCTGTGGCCAGAGAGTGCAGTGGAGGATGGCCCAAGTGCTTGGGCCCTGCACCCCATGGGAGACCAGGAGAAGCACCTGGCTCCTGGCTTCGGATCAGCGCGGTGCACCAGCCGCAGCGCGCCGGCCACGGCGGCCATTGGAGGGTGAACCAACGGCAAAGGAAGACCTTTCTCTCTGTCTCTCTCTCACTGTCCACTCTGCCTGTCAAAAAAAAAAAAAAAAAGAAAAAAGAAAAAAAATTGTCTGCCCCATCTTTTATCTGTATCTATCAGAAATGTGCAAGAACAAAACTGATACATTTGAGGAACCAACAGTAGAAATAATGCCCACAGAAAGTCTAGGCTTCTGTTAGAAAGGAAAAGTCAAAGGAACTTCCACCAAAGAAATAGGATTTTTTTTTCCAATAGACACTTTGTTCCAGAAAATTAAAGTGTTCAGGAGATGTGAAGTAAGGCAAATGGAAAAGAGAGTCTGAAATGATGTGCATTTCCTGGACTTCCCTTGGTAACTAATACGAGCAAGAGGTAAGGCCACAAGAGGATTAGTCCTTGTGGTTCCAACTAATGTATTGGAGGAGAGACAGGGAGCATCAGGGAAAGTGGGCTTTTGCCAAGAGTTTACAGAGTTCTAGAGCTCCCAGTTGACTCCCAACAATGAAAACCTGGGAAATAAAATAGGTCAGTCTTATTCCTAAGGCACAGCTACCCTTCCTAAGGCAGCTGCTGTTGGCCTGTGGAGGTCAGCTCATGCTCTGGTCCCTTTTAGACATCTGCCAACAGGCTTCTGTGCAACAGATACTCCCAAGGCTGTTTTGAGGTTCCTCCTACTTTCCAGTCTCCCTCTGCAGTGATAGCTAAGGTTGTCTATTGAAAGTGAAATGGTTGAGGATGTTAAGGGAGAGTTTTAAAGATAACCCTAAATATATGTGTCTGTTCTGTTCAGTAGACTATATGAAATATTTAATAGAGCACTTTTGCAAGAAGTAGCCTATAGCCAGTGATATAGATGAATTCTGAGTCATACCCTTAATCTAGCTGGTCATTTTTGGTTACTAAAATTGTTTTATAGTGGCAACACTTTATACCCAACCTGTATATACTCGGGTTTGACAGTGAGCTCCAGAATGTCCCTGAGATAAGGTTGGTTGCTAGATAAAATACGTGAGGGCCAATCAAATTTGAAGTTCAGATTAATGACATGATTTTTTAGTAGGTGTTTCATGCAATATTTTTATCTATTGTATTTGCTATATTGGACAACCTTACCCCTAAAGGAAATATAGAAAATCAAAAGAGATGTACAAATGACTTGCTCTGTTTTAAAGTAACAAATCCCAAATATGCTTCCAAAAGAGAGGAAAGATCTCACAACCTTCTTCCAAATTATCCAGTGTAGGTTTCCTATGTGATACCTTGAAACCTGAAATAAATCAGTCATCACTGAGGATTTCTACTTCATCCTATACACATCACTATTCTCTTTGTCCCCATAATTTCAAGAAATGGCTTAGGGGATGGAGAGGAAGGCAGTGTGGATGTGGCCACCAAAGAAAGTGGGTCAACAGGATTCCATAGGTATGGGGCAGAAGGGGGTGGTCCAAGAAGAGTCCCTAGGATAATATCCCTATCCCATTGTGCTCCTGGTACAGCAGTAGCTTAACCTACTGGGTCATTGTTGTAACGATGGGTAAATAAGTATTTATATACTAACCAGTATTTGAGAAAAGGAAAAGATAGAAGCTAGAAGAAGTTCTTGCCAGTGGAATGTTTCAGAATTTCTGATTTGCATATAAAGAATTTAGAACATCATGTTAAGCCTGCTACTTCTGTTCTATTTTCTTCTAGCAAAGATGATACTTCCTGTTAATGAGGGTCAGCAGCTACCATATTATAGCATGTGTCATACTACCTAATGACATAAGTCATAGGGGTGGCTGAAACATAAAAGAAATGTAATATATTAAAATTTATTATCAGTTTAGTAGGAAGAGCCAGCTGGATAAATCAGCATGGACCATGATAGACAAACCTGAAAATTTATCCACATCCCTATCTCAAAAGCTAACACATTTTATGCTCTTTCTCATATTTAAATCTAGATAAGTGAATTTTCAATATCCTTTGAAGATGCAGCTGTTGTTTAACACTGTGATTTCATATTTACAAAGCTCCTCTCATCATAGGATCTTAGGCCATTTTACCAGCATAATTCAGTATTAATAACCATAAAAAACAATAATTTCAGCTGCACTATTATACTGGCCATCTATTCAGGAACACATTTATTTTTCTGGGCACTTGGAAATTTTCACTTTATCCTCAAGGAGAAAAAGCAGCCAAATCTTCTGATCCACCAAAGGGGAATAAAAAACAATTAAATACAGACAGCAGGACAAAAGAGTGATGTTTCCAAACAAACTCCACTTGTCAGAACCTCTAGAAAATCATTTTATATGATCCAGGAAAGATGATATTGACTTGGTAATGTGATAAAAACTTTGATAGTCATACAGAAAAGGAAATGAAAATGCTTATACAGATTAGGCTATTTGGATAAATTTTAAGTTTTTTATTATTGTGACAATTTCCCAAAATGTAACAATAAAAACCAACTTGGAAATGTTTTTAAATGTGAATAAATGATTGCACACAACCTCCTCTATAAGCCCCAGAACAATTTTGTGCTCTCTCTGCATTCCATGCTTTTACTCCCACAACCAAGTAGCCAGGACAGTTACTAGGTCACTAACTGCTGACGCTGATGCTGATGCAGTGTATGTTTATTGCTAAATCCTCCAGTGACATCTCCTCTCATCCTGCTGGATAAATCTAATCCCCTTTTATTTTTCTCACCCACTCACCATTTATTTAATTCTGTCTCAAGATAGCTTTCTCTCAAATACTTACATATCCCTATTCCCAATATTTAAACATAGGACCATAAGAAAAATGGGCTTTGGCACAAAGTACCAGTTCCCGAATCCTCAGAGAATGACCACTGAGAATTGAATTTCAAATTGATGGAGAAAGAGGAGGAAGAACACCAAGCAGGAAAATGAGGAAGCACACTCTATTCTGTTTATTAACTGATATGCAGCTCAGTGTGTGAGGAGATTGGCTCTAAAACTTGGCAATCTCTCCAGACGTTAACAATGATTTTTAAACCATTCAAATAACTAGGATAACTATGCCTCATTAAATGACACTGTGCATGTCAAACATCTTACAGCATGGTTTATTTTGGTTGATTTGCATATCAAAATCTTCTTGGGACTGCATCATTTCTCTCACTTTAAAATGAAATTTTCTTTTGAAAGTTCTTTCTTTTCTTTTTTTGTAAATCACTGACACAACAGCCCCTATCCCCCCAAAATGCATATCATTCATTCAAATTGGGTCACAAAACTGAAGCAGTAGCATCCCAGAAGACAGGCTGAGCACTGGACCTTATTAGACACTGCAGGGTTACTTAAATGGCTCCATAGAAAGAAACTGCATTTCCATGTCACAGTAGTCTGAGATGGATTTAGGACAAGACAGGGCAAGTAATAAGGATGTCTGTTGAATGTCATGAATCCCACTCAACCAATTAGTTGCTAAGATATAAGAAGATTTCTCTCCTCTCTTCCTCACCCCCAATGCAACAGAGGCCACGAAGTTATCAAGCACGGGGGACAGGAGTGCTCTGCCCAGGTTCAGCTGCTGCAGGAGGCTCCTAAATGGAAAATTACTCTGATTGTGAAAGTGCAATTTCAGAAGGCAAGCATCATCGACAATACTGAACCTCTTGGCTGAAATACAGAGAAAGACACAAGTGTTTATCCCATTCTAAAGACACAATTAGCTGAAGTTTTTGTCTCTACATCTGAAAAGCCTAAATCAGACAAGTGCCCTATGAGCATTTCTGGTAGAGAAAGGAGGACACAGTCTCACACTGGGGTTAGTTTCTTTTTCTTTCTATTAAGTGAGTGTTTGAATAAGTAGCAATTAATCACTTTCCTCTGTGCAAAAGACAAAATTAGAGCTTTGTATGCTAACTCCAGTTTGATGAATATTTAAAGATAAGGAATTACCCACATGGTCAGTATCTTCAACACCAAAATAAGAGCTTATGCAGGGAATAGAGACAAACCAATTTTTTTATCTCCACAAGAATAGGTCATTTCAGCACAAAGAATTTTTTTCAAAAAATAAGAAAGGAGGGGCTGACCCTGTGGCGCAGCAGGTTAAAACCCTGACCTGAAGCACCAGCATCCCATAGGGGTGCTGGTTCTGGTCCCGGCTGCTCCTCTTCCAATCCAGCTCTCTGCTGTGGCCTGGGAGAGCAATAAAAGACATCCCAAGTCCTTGGGCCCCCGCGCCTGCGTGAGAGACCCAGAAGAAGCTTCTGGCTCCTGGCTTCGGATCAGCGAAGCTCCGGCAGTGCAGCCATCTGGGGAGTGAATCAGAGGATGGAAGACCTCTCTGTCTCGACCTCTCTCTGTAACTCTGTCCTTCAAATAATTAAAATAAATCTTTTTAAAAAATAAGAAAGGACTACAAAGTACAAATACATATAGTAATAGTTATTTCATGAAACCACTGCAAAGAATACACAAACAATGGAGTATATTTGTCCATTAGTGTTAATTCTGAGAGGCCATCCTTAATTGAAATATTCTTTCATTGCACTGGACCTTTTTGAATTTTTGTTTGGAATTTAATATAAGAATTAGAGTGTGTTCACTTTTTCTATTTTTTTCTTGAGGCTGAATTTGATTTTTGAAAACTTCCAAAATTTATTTGGAAATTCATCAGTCAAGTCTGATAAACGAGAGTCCCCAGTGATGACTTTTTAAAAACCCACCCTCACTCCTTAATGAATAGGATGTTTATCACACCCATTCAGTCAAGAAACAAACATTTATTAACTAATATATTACCATATTAGGTGCCAAGATTAAGAAGTACAAATTAGAAAACACATGGACTATCCCTATTAAGGAGTTTAAAGTCTATTGGGGAAAAGAAATGGATATGTTGACAATTCCAATACTTTAAATGATTTATAAATAGAGTATTCTGAGACTGCTTTCAAAGGAATGATTAATTCCAACTGAAGATATCATAAGACGACTGGTGAAGAAAGTCAAATTTGATCTGCGTCTTGAGAGATGAGTAAGATTTCAACAGAGGAACTCAATAAAGGATAGTATAGAAAGTGTGTACCAACAGATGTGATAGTAAAATCAGGAAGAGAGGCTAATTGTACAGTGTGTTTATGGTACTACAAGTATCCTGATGTAAGTCAACAGTTACTTGCAAAATGTAAGACTAGAAAATAGAACATAGAAATATACATATGGATAGGAGCTGTGAGAACATCTGATTCTGGCTACAGAAAGTAGCCAAAGTGACTTGTAAAGGTCATAAGAATAACTAGTTCTAGCCAGAGCCAACCTCATGTGTTCTGCCATACAGCCAATTGCTGTTGCACCACCTCGTATGTGGTTTGGCATCATATTTGTAGAAGGTGGCTCTTGTGAGAAACAATGAATTGGAAGTGTATGAGCCACAGAGTGATGTGATCAGATATGCAAAAATCCCTAAAGAAGAGCCTGAAAACTTCTGCAGTCATCTGAATCAGAGATAACGTGAATCTGAATTGGAACCATGAGGACTGAGATAGAAAGGAAGTGATGGATTAAGGAAGTGATGGATTCAAGTGTTGTTTCAATAATGAAATTGCTACAGTTTGGTAATGAGAGGGAAGGAAGTGTTATAGAGATGATCAACCTTTGGAGTCAGTGAAGTAAGATGCTACTCTATCACCTGAGAAAAGCAAAGAAGTACAAAAAAAGAGGAAGGGGAGGTGGATCTTCGACCTAGTCATTTAAGATGCAGTCAAGATACACACATACTGTTGCAGAATACCTGTGTTTGAGACATAGCTCTGCTCATGATGCCAGCTTTCTGCTCATTATCACCCTGAGAAACAGCAATTGGCTCACATAGTTGGGTGTCTGTCACCCACATGGGGGATTGCATTGAGTTTCCAGTCTCTGACTTCTGCTGTACAGTCCTGGTCATTGCAGGCATTTTGGGAGGGAACCTGCAGATAGGAGCACACACACTCTCTACCTGTCTCTCTGCCTAGGAGCTTCTCTCTGTCCCTCACTTTTTCATTCACCCTTCTTTTCCCACTCTCCCTCTCGAATGCTAAGGATCACTAGCCAACTGGGATATGCAAATCAAAACCACAGTGAGGGTTCACCTGACCCCAGTTAGAATGAAGATGGCAGAGTAGGGAGGGAGCTTACTGCTCTAGCCCAGGAGAAGATAGTTTTACAAAAGTGAAGAGAGTATAGTCTCAGGGAAGAGTTAGGGAGAAAATGGCAGAGAAAACTCTACCAAAATTAGAGGGACATGGTGGAACTGCATACAGAGTGTGGATACCCACAACTCAAGAATCCAGAATACTGGATCAACATTGGAAAGTGAGGTGACCTCAGACTGCAGAAGCCCAAGTCACCGGTGATAAAGCTGCAGGAAGAGCCTAGAGGGAACCCAGCTTGGAGCCCTATAAGGGATAGTGTACCTGCCAAACTAGAGAAGAAAAATAAAGATGGGACAGACTGTTAATATCTCCCCGATCACTCTACAATGGAATTCTGTAACAAGCAGATAAAGCAGGCACCATTTTGGACATACATAACAGCTGCACCAGCTGGGGTCCATGCTCTGCAACCAGATGAGTGGAGACTCCTGACTCTGGTGAGGAAACTAACAGGGCCTAGGAGCTTGTGACTGTGTGAGGATTCTGTTTCGGAACTGTGAAAAAAACTGAGGGTGTGTGAGAGGACTCACGGTGAGGCTAGGACTTTAGGCAGTCACAGTGAGAGACTCCACATGCTCAGGGCTTCCTGGTTACCTGGTGAGAGACATTGCTGGGGAATCTGAACTTACACTGAGGACTGCACAGATACTTTGTGAACTCCTTGGGATAGAGCAGACAAATATTATATCCATTGGGGCTAGCACTCAGGCGGTGGTCTCCTTTGAGGAGAGGAGCTCAGTTGAGCAGAATAAGTTGCCCTTCTGATTAAATAAAGAGAGAGAGAAGATTTACCAGGCTAAACCTGGTTTGTCACCTTAGGTACACCCTTAACTCTGCAGAACTGAACAGAGCTCCTTGGCCACACCTATTACAAGCCTCTAGATATTCACTGAAAGCAGATATTCCACTTATCTACAGAGTCATAGTACAAAGATAAAAGCCACCAGAGCAAAAAAGGAGGAGAAGGAGAAGGAAGAGGAGGGGGAGGGGGAGGAAAAGGGGGAGGGGGAGGAAGAGGGGGAGGGGCAGGTGGAGAAGAAGAAGGAGGAGGAGGAGGAGAAGAAACCAATGAATATCTCCACAAATGTTGAATAACAAATGTACCAATTCGAGAAGCAAGAATAAGGAAGGCAACATGACACCCGCAAAAGAACACAACACTTCAAAACTAGATTGTGAAGATGATGAGATGGAAGAAATGCAAGAAATGGAATTCAAAAAATTGATCATAAGATTACACAGAAGTAATCAGAAGCAAATGCACAAACTACTGAAATCCATACAGACATGAAAAAAATTCTCCCATGAAGTTAAGATCTTAAATGTAAATCAAAATAAAATGAAGAATTAAATAGAACAAATAAAAAATGCAGTGGAGATCCTTAACAACATAATCAGAACTATTATAAATGTATATGTACCTAATTACAGAGCACCTGGCTATTTAAAAGAAATGTAAAGGGATTTAAAGGGAGGCATAGACGCCAATAAAATAGTAATGGGGGACTTCAACACTCTGCTTTCATCAATGGGCAGATCAACTAGACAGAAAATCAGCAAAGAAACAGAAGATTTAATCAACACTACAGACCAAATGGACCTAAGATATCCCTACAGAAGTTTTTATCCTACAGTTGCAGAATAAACATTCTTCTCAGCAGTGTATGTCACTTTTTCTAGTATTGACCACATACTAGGCCATAAATCAAGTGTCATCAAATTCAAGAAAATTGAAATCATACCATTCATCTTCTCAGATCACAATGGAATGAAGCTGGAAATCAGCAACTCAGGAATCTCTAGAACATATTCAAACACTTGAAGACTGAATAACATGCTCTGAATGACCAGTGGGTCATAGGAAAAATCAAAAGAAAAATCAAAAAAATTTCTGGAAACAAATGAAGATGACAACATAACATATCAAAATTTATGGGATACAGCAAAAGCAGTGTTAAATGGAAAGTTTATAGCAATAAGTGCCTACATCCAGAAATTGGAAAGGCACCAAATAAGTGAGCTATCAATGCATCTCAAGGATCTGTAAAAACGAGCAAACCAAACCCAAAACTAGTAGCAGAAAAGAAATAATTAAAATTAGAGAAATCAAAAAAAGAATAAAAAATACAAAAATCAGCAATATGAAGAGCTGCTTTTTTGAAAAAATAAACAAAAGTAACACAACATTGGACCAACTAAACCAAAAAGAAAGGGGAGAGAAAACCCAAATCAATAAAAATTAGAGAGGAAAAGGAAAATGTAACAACAGATACCACATATAAAAAAAGAAACACCAGAAATTACTACAAAGAGTTGTATGCCAACAAACCAGGAAATCTAGAAGAAATCAATAGATTCCTGAACACTTACAACCTACCTAAATTGAGCCAGGAAGACACAGAAAACCTAAACAGACCCATAACCAAGACAGAAATTGAATCCCAACAAAGAAAAGCCCAGGACCAGATGGATTCACTGCTGAATTCTACCAGACATTTAAAGAAGAACTAACTCCAATTCTTCTCAAGTTATTAAAAAAAATTGAAGGAGAGGGAATTCTCCCAAATTATTTCTATGAAGCCAGCATCACCTTAATTCCTAAACCTGAAAAAGATGCAACAGAAAAAGAGAATTACAGACCAATTTCCCTGATGAACATAGATGCAAAAATCCTCAACAGAATTCTAGTCAATCAAATCCAACAACACATCAGAAAGATCATCCACCTAGACCAAGTGGATTTATCCCTGATATGCAGGGATGGTTCAACATTTGCAAATCAGTCAATATGGTACACCATATTAAAAAACTGCAGATGAAAAACCACATGATTTTCTCCATAGATGTAGACAAAGCATTTGATAAAATACAACACACTTTCATGATGAAAACTCTGAGCAAATTGGGTATAGAAGGAACATTCCTCAATACAATCAAGGCAATTTATGACAAACCCACGGCCAGCATCATATTAAATGGGGAAAAGTTGGAAGCATTCCCATTGGGGTCCAGTACCAGACAGGGATGCCCACTCTCACCACTGCTATTCAATATAGTCCTGGAACTTTTAGCCAGAGCCATTAGGAAAAAAAAAGAAATCAAAAGGATACAAATTGAAAAAGAGGAAGTCAAACTATCCCAATTTGCAAATGACAGGATTCTATATATAGGGGACCCAAAGACTCCACTAAGAAACCATTGGAACTGGTAGAAGAGTTTGGTAAAGAAGCAGGGTATAAAATCAATACACAAAAATCAACAGCTTTTGTATACACAGACAATGTCACAGCTGAGAAAATACTTCTAAAATTGATCCCATTCACAATAGCTACAAAAAAATCAAATACCTTTGAATAAATTTAACCAAAGTTGTCAAAGATCTCTACAATGAGAATTACAGAACATTAAAGAAAGAAATAGAAGAATATACAAAAAAATGCAAATATCTTACGTTCATGGATTGGAAGAATCAATATCATCAAAATGTCCTTTCTTCCAAAAGCAGTTTACAGGTTCAATGGGTTACCAATCAAAATACCAAAGATAGTCTCAAATTCAGAAAAAATGATACTGAAATTCATACGGAACACAGGAGACCTCAAATAGCTAAAGCAATCTTATACAACAAAATAAGGCCAGAGGCATCACAATACCAGATTTCAAGACATACTACAAGGCAGTTATCAGCTGGCGCCGCAGCTCACTAGGCTTATCCCCTGCCTGTGGTGCCAGCACTCTGGGTTCTAGTCCTGGTTGGGGCGCCAGTCCTGTCCCAGTTGCTCCTCTTCCAGTCCAGCTCTCTGCTGTGGCCCAGGAAGGCAGTAGAGGATAGCCCAAGTCCTTGGGCCCTGCATTCGTATGGGAGACCAGGAGGAAGCACCTGGCTCCTGGCTTCAGATCGGTGCAGCACACTGGCTGTAGTGGTCATTTGAGGGGTGAATAAACGGAAAGAAGACCTTTCTCTCTGTCTCTCTCTCACTGTCTAACTCTGCCTGTCAAAAGAAAAAAAAAAGACATACCACAAGGCAGTTATAATCAAAACAGCCTGGTACTGGTACAAAAATATATGGATAGCCAAATGGAACAGAATAGAAACACCAGAAATCAATCCAAACATCTAAAATCAACTTATATTTGACCAAGGAGATAAAACCAATCCCTGGAGCAAAAACAGTCTGTTCAACAAATGGTACTAGGAAAACTGGATTTCCACATGCAGAAGTATGAAGCAAGACCCCTACCTTACACCTTACACAAAAATCCACTCAATGTGGATTAAAGATCGAAATCTATGGCCCGAAACATCAAAGTAATTGAGAACATTGGGGAAACCCTGTGAGACATTGGCAGAGGTCTTCTTGTTAACTTCAATTTTAACTTCTTGGTAAAGACCGCAATCACATTGGCAATCAAAGCCAAAATTAAGGAATGGATTACTTACTTGAGAAATTTCTGCACAGCAAAATAGACAGGAAAGTGAAGAGGCAACTGACAGAATAGGAGAAATTATTTGCAACCTATGCAACTGATAAAGGATTAATAAGCAGAATCTACAAAGATATCAAGAATCTCAAAAACAAGAAAACAAACAACCCACTTAAGAGTTGGGCCAAGGACTTAAACACATTTTTCAAAAGAGGAAATCCAAATGGCCAAAAGACGCTTGAGAAAGTGTTCAGAATCACTAGCCATCAGGAAAATGCAAATCAAAACCACGATGAGATTTCATATCACCCCAGTTAGAATTGCTGTCATACAGAAATCAACAAACAACAAATGCTGGTGAGGATGTGGGGGGAAAAGTACCCTAATCCACTGTTGGTGGAAATGTAAACTGGTACAGCCACTATGGAAGATAGTGTGGAGATCCTCAGAGGTCTGAATATAGATCTACCATATGACCCAGCCATCCTACTCCTGGGAATTTACCCAAGGGAAATGAAACCAGTAAACAAAAGAGCTATCTGCACCTCCATGTTTATTGCATTTCAATTCACAATAGCTTAGACATTGAATCAACCTAAATGCCCATCAACCAAAGACTGGATGATGAAATTATGGGATATATACACCATGGAATACTACACAGCAGTAAAAAAAAATGAAATCCGCTCATTTGCAATAAAATGAATGAATCTGTAAAAGATCATGCTTAGTGAAATAAGCCAATCCCAAAGTGACAAATATCATATGTTCTCCCTGATTTGTGAGAATTAATAGAGCACCTAAAATGAAATCTGTAGAAGTGGAATTGAGACTTTGAGAATGGATGACATGAGCTGCCCTTGTCTTGACTATTGAGGAATAGTTTCATTTTCTTTGTTTTTTTTTTCATCTTTTTTTTCCTCATACTATTTGTTGAACTCTTTACTTAACATAGAGTTAATCATATGTGTATAAAGTCAATTGAAAATAGATTTTGGTAAAAAATAAGAGTGGGAATAAGAAAGGGAGGAGGAGGTTTGTAATTGTTTAGCTGTATAGTTCTGCATACATTCCTACAGACTTACTTCTAAGGGTACAGTTTAAAAACTTGTCGTGGAACTCCATATCCCATTGAATTTGGTGGTAAAAATGGCCTTAATTGTTACATTGATCACTTTAAGTGTTAAAGTGAACACATATATATAGGAATAAGTGTTAAAAAGATCAAGTGTCTGGTAATAATAATAGATAAAAGTAAAAAGAGAATGTCCAACATGGGAAGCATCCCACTCAGCAGACTCATTGAATGACAATAGTTTCAAGTAGCACCCTGACCTCTGAATCAGCCCTCAAGGTTTCTTGGTCTGGCTGAAAATCTTGGGAGAGCATTTCACATGGAAAGCCAAGACACTGAGGCAAAAAAAATGTTCTACAAGAAGGATCACTGTGAGTGAGACCTTAGTGGAAAGAAGTAGCCATCAAAGAAGGGAGGAGAGAACTACTTTGCTTATGGCCTTGTCCAAATACTGACGGAGTTTGTGAACTCAAAAGGCTTCTATAACCTAGGAAGCTCATTTCAAGAGCTGCTGGTGGTCATTGACATCATAGATAAGAATGTTAATTGTTAACAAAAGTCACTGTGCACAAACTCCCCATGCAGGACTTCTGTCCTCAATGAGTTGTATTATGAGACTTGACTGTAAAACCAGTTCTCAAACAGTTGTTTTGGGGTATGTTTATGTGTGTGTGTGTGTGTACAAATTGCTGAAATCTTTATTTAGCATAGAACTGGTCTTCTGTGTACAAAATTAATTGAAAATGAATCTTGATGGAGAATGAGCTTGGAAAGGGGAGAGAGAGGAGGAAAGGGGGTTAGAGTGTGATGGGAGGGCTGATATGGTGGGAAGATTAACTATATTCCTGAAGTTGTACTTATGAAATTTGCATTCCTTAAAAAATTAATTTAAAACAAAATACTAACTATAAAAAAAAGAATGACTTTCATACAGAAATCAACAAACAAATCCTGGTGAGGATGTGGGGGAAAGGGTGCCCTAATCCACTGTTGGTGGGAAAGTAAACTAGTATAGCCATTGTAGAAGACATTATTGTGATACCTCAGAAAGCTGAAAATAGATATACCGTATGACCCAGCCATCCCACTCCTGGGAATTTACCCAAGGGAAATGAAATCAGCAGATGAAAGAGTTATCTGTACCCCCCATGTTTATTGTAGCTCAAATCACAATAGCTAAGATATGAAATAAACCCATACTTCCATCAACTGATGACTAAATAAAGAACTTATGGTACATATACACTAAAGAATACTATTCAGCTATATAAAAAAAAAAAAAAACGAAATCTTGTCTTTTGCAACAAAATGGATGCAACTGGAAACCATTATACTTAGTGAAATAAGCCACTCACAAAAAGACAAATATCATATGTTTTCCCTGATCTGTGATAAATAAAAGATACCAAAAATGTAATATACAGGAGTAAAATTGACATTTTGAGCTTCAATTATTGTTTATAGTTGTTGTCTCTGCTGTTGAGAAACTGTGTTTTTTTTCTTATCACTATTTGTTGAACTCTTTAGGTAGTGTAGGGTTAATCTTATAAGTATAAAGTAAACTGAAAATAGATCATTGTAAAAATTAAGAGAGGAGGGAGGAGGCAGTATGGGAGAATGGGCAGGATTATATGGGAAGTATCACTATGTTGCTGAATCTGTATATACGAAATACATGAAATTTGTATACCTTAAATAAAATTTAAAAAAATTAAAAATTAAAAGAAAAAAACACACACAATTTTTTTAATGTATATGGGATAAAGAACTCTGGATTCCTTTACCTTAGTGAATAACATTCAATCACTCACTAAAAGTTGGAAGCTATGCCTCTACCTTTACAGTACACATGCAAAGATCAGTGACAAGTAGGGTAAAAACACCACTTTATTAATGGCTAATGATGAACAACAACATCAGGGGAGATTTGGTGCTAGAGACTAACAAAGAGTACTCTTATTTGCATCAGATCAAGTGTTTAGGGAAAGGGTGATGTGTCTGCATGGCAGGCCCTGAATGCATCAAGAAGCAGCTTTACACATCCAGATGCCTATGGAACTGAGAGAAAAAGGATTACAAGCACATCCCCCAAGAAGAGAAGCCTTTTCTGTGGACATGGATAGAGGCAAGATACAGGGAAGGCCTCTCCACATAATCACAAAGAAAGAGGAGTTCCCGTGTCTGGTTCTAGCTTTTTGAGAGTAACAACTTCTCCCTATTATCCCTATTACTCAAAGGTCAGCAAGTACCAAACTCTGATAAAGCCAATTAAATAATCCTCTTCACAAGAGAGAGGCAAGAGCTTCTTTCTCAGTTGCCCTGCACTGGCCAAATGTACAATAGGATTAAAAGGACAATACATTTACTGCCTTTATTTCCAAAGTCAGAAAATGGAGTCACCTTCTATTCCAGTACTTGCTTCTCCCACAACAGTCAAGCAATCCTTACATCTTATCAATTATATCTTCTGTATTAATCATAACCCTGTCTCCACTTGCCTATCTCCACTATATATTTTCCTCCTCTCTCTCTACATCAATGTAGCAGAATCTCCCAAATGACATCTAGTGTCTTACTTCACACCCTTCTACTTTGTTCTTTTTAAAGCTGAGGGATTCTAAAATGCAATGCATCACACTCTCCTCCCACTTAAAGCCTTCCCGGCATTCCCAGGCATCTCCAGAATGACACCCAAACACATCACTACTGTGTTTATTGTAATTATTTGTTGCCATGCCTTTATCTTTTGCTAAATTTTCAGTCCTTTTGTTCTAATTCATTTTTGTATTGCCAATGCCTAGCAATGCATCTAAGTCTTCAAAAATTCATTTTGATGAGTACAAGGCATTTCCACATCTGACCCTGCCTATCTCTTCAACTTTGTATACTGTCACAGCCACACCAATCTCCACCTAACTCTCATACCAGTTCTAATTTCAGGTTTACCAAACTACCAGCAGGATTCTGAGTAGTCTTTGCTGTTTCTCCACACATTTGCACACTGCCTTAGCTCTCTTTTTTATTGCGAGTTTCTAGTTAGATATATTTCTGATATATTGCCCATATTTCAAAATATATGCCTTGCTTCCTTCGAACAGCCTTTTTTAATCTTAATCGAAAGCCTTTCTTCTTATCACAATAACAGACCCAGATGAGTAGAAGGCTCTTCCCATAATAGCATTTTTCTAATATTGCATTTATCAAACTGCTTTGTAATGGTTATTTGCCTTCCTTCTTTACATATAGATATTAAATCCTTCACTGGGATTCATCTCTGAAAGCAAGGCTAAATAATATAAACTTAGACTGAGTAAATGTTGAAGGAGGGATGAAAGCAGAAGGAAAGTAAGGGAGAGGAGGAGAGTAAAGAAGGGAGAGACAGGAGTGGGGCTCAGTGCTTTACATAGCAAGTTTTTGATTGAGAATTAATTGAGAATTATTCAATAGATCTATAGTTGGTTTGGATAGAAGTTTGAGTATCTATGTTTCTATCTCCATGCTGATTACTTTGAATTAATAGCCTTTCAGAACCAATTCAATAATTAGAGGATTCACTCTAAATTGCATTTTGTTATTAGGAGACAGAATGAAACCAAATCATTTAGGAAACGTCTTTTTTTTAAATTAAATACTTAACTTTCTTCACTTTGGCTTAAGGTCTATAGAGTCAGAAAAGGGTCTAGTCCTCTATAAAACACATCTCTATGCAGAGCAAGCAAGAGCACATTCGACTACACTTAGAAAGTGCTCAGCAATTCTCCACACTACTGGACGAGAACCGTTTAACTCCAGTACATTGTTTGATTGTCACCTTCTCCCCAGACAACTGCATTTCACAGCTGTGTTCACAATCACAAAATACAGCATTGCAAATACTAAACTATAGTGTAGCTTTTTTTGAAACACAAAGGTCTGACTTGTGTTAAAAGCTACTGCTGCACTGCCATCTCTCAGCATCTGCCTCAAACATCAGCACTGCCTCTAGTTCTCCCTGTTCAGGGTGAGTGCAAAGCCATCTATACCACAGCACCTACAGCCTGCAAATCAACTCATGGTAAAACATACGGAATTCATGGACTGCATGAGCTGCTAGCAAGAGAGAATGCTCTATTGGAAGGGTAAAGAAACCTCACTGTTACAGTCCTAGTTTTGTGGCACACAGGGAAATCAGATGGTACCACTAGTCCATAGAACTCCAGATTCCCAAACTCCCCTTCCAGCAACTGGTGTGAGGAAATTGCTCAAGACTTCAAAACAGACCTGTGCTTCTAGAGCTTAGCTCTGGATATTTTAGAGCAGGCAAGCAAGTCCTCCCATCTGATGACGCCAACCCATAATAATTATGCCAAAAATCCTGCTAACATACCACATACCTGGAGAATTTGTCTAAGAATCTACTATGATAGGAAACATTTCAGTTTAAAAAATTATCTTCTTCCTGCTATTGGCAGTCATGAACATTTAGATATTTTCCACACAGAGTCAAAAAGAAACTAAACATATAATTATGGGTGAAAAATAGAGGATGGTGCTGGCACTGTGGTGTAGCAGGTAAAGCCTTCACCTGAAGTGCTGGCATTCCATATGGGTGCCAGTTAAAGTCCTGGCTGCACCACTTCCAATCCGGCTCTCTGCTACAGCCTGAGAAAGCAGTGGAAGATGGCCCAGGTCCTTGGGCCCCTGCGCTTGCCTGGGAGACCAGGAAGAAGGTCCTGACTCCTGGCTTCTGACCTGCCCATCTCCGGTTGTTGCAGCCATTTGGTGAATGGACCAGCAAATGGAAGACATCTCTCTCTCTCTCTCTCTCTCTCTCTCTCTTTCTCTCTGCCTCTGTCTTTGCCTCTGCCTCTCTGTAACTCTGACTTTCAAGTAAAATAAATAAATCTTTTTAAAAAAAGAATAAAGAAAAATAAAGGACAGAAATCAGATATTGGCAGTTCTTCCATTTTCATTTAGGTGTGAATGTAAATGCAGGTCAAAACTTTTCAGTGAGTTAGTTTCAACAGTTCAGTTTTATAACTGTTATAAATAACACCGTTAAATTTTTCTGGTAAGGCCAGCATTTGGATTTTTTCAATAAGTAAGTTTCTTATTAATGGCAGCTAAATGGTGTTTGTCGTATGTCCATCATACAGTAGATTCTGTGCACTCACTGTTCCATTTTCACTGAGTTGTCCTACATGGAAGTACTGGTTTTAATATTGTCTTTTGTAAGTTTGCAAGTTAAAGTATAAAAATAAAAGTCCCTTTAAAATTTTTTACAGCAGTAAATGAGAAACCATGAAATACTTTTAAAAAGAAAATCATTATAGTTAATTTACATGAGTTAAAGCTGAAAAAACGGTTTTTGATGATAACAGATACCACTTGCTAAGACCAATTTAGAGTACTACATATAAGAAAGTTGAAGATAACAAGAAGCTTTAGTCTGCAAAGGGCTGCTGATAACACTTTTGCTTCTCTGGAGAAGAAAGCAGAAAAAAGAAAATTAAGCTTCCTCTCAGTGACAGCAAATATGAAACATAGCTGACACTTCCATTCAGCTTCTATTTTGTCTTTTCCTTGTCTATTCTCATTTTCATGACAAACTCTTACGACTAGAGTTCTTCTCTCAGTTAATAAAGATTCCTTGCATCCCTGTTAAGTGAACACAGTGGCTAACAAAACACATCCTTTGTCCTGAAGCTTAGCAGTCATATTAAAAAAAAAAAAAAAAAAGATCAAGGTGAAATAAGCGCTAAACTGAGGAAGCAGATAGAAAGAAAACATAATCTCACGCAGGGCAGGGGACTTGAGTGAGGGTCGTTGCTGAATTGCAAGTAGAGGTCGTGGAATGCTGGCACAGGAATGAGCAGAAGGAATCAGAAAACAGAGAGGATTTCCTCATGATGAAACAGTATCTGAAAAAGGAGGGAAAGCATTTCAATGGAGGTTAATAAGCATTTCAGTTTTTTGTAATGCATATTATGGTGGAAGAAGGGATGAGAGATGTGGCTGAAAAGATAAATGAGTTAAGGAGTTTTAATTTTATTCTGAGGACTGTGGGTTGCCCTGAAAGCTTTTAGGCAAGGAATCAGGCAATTTGGGTTTTACAAAGACCACAGGCTATTAGTGTGGAAACAGACAAAATTAGAGACAGTTAAAAGATTGTTCTGATACTTCCGGTAAGATGTGATGTGATGACAGCCTAACCCAAGAGTGCGGTAATGGTTTGGAAAGATGCAGATAAATTGGAATGGCGTTAGAGAGGAAGCAGCAACAAGACTTGTATCAGTAGACTAAGAATAGTGATACAGGGAAGTGAGACTTCCTGTCCAGTTAATAGGAATGCTTTCCATTGTTGTAGGAAAAATGGAATGTTCAACATTCTGTCCCAGGGAAAAAGGAAAAAGGAAAAACACCTGAAAAGATACGAGCAATGGCTGACGTCTGTGCTTCTTAATCCCCATGCAGGTTAGTAGTGAGTTGAAAAGCAGCCAAAAGTGCCTCTGTGAATCTGATTTGTTTCTAAATTTAGTTTTGCTGTTTTGCTCAAATCAAAGGAAGTTTCTAGGACTATTATTTATAAGACTCTCCCTTTATACCTAGAACTCTATCAAACCTCAATCTAACCTATTCCTTTAAGTTTTTTGCCTCCAAAAACCTGACAATAGACTAAAATCTTTTCTATATTTGCATGAAGTTGATAGGGTACATATAATACCCTATTAAGAGACTTCACCAACAGGGTTGTAAGCCAACTTCAAAATGTTCCAAATATCCAGTCTTTGTTGGTTTTTTGGATTTTTTTAACTATATCAACCATGAGACGGAAAAAAAAAAAAGAGTTTGTGCCTTTAGCAAACAGAGAGGAATAACAGTGAAAATCCAAACAGACCACCCTGATAGTTTCTTTTTTAAAAAATAAAAGTAACACACTTTTGAGAAGATATAAGTGCTGAGGTGTACTAAAAATATCAGCTATATAACATGAAGGGAGAAGAGGCAAGAGAGTTGTTCATAAAGAAAAAATCTTCCCCAAGCCCTACATAACAAGCCAATCCACACATACCCTAGAGTACTTTTTTCTTTCACTGCTCCTTCCCTGGGTGGTCAAAAAGTATAAATGCAGTAAATGCATTCTGATGGGTTTGGGTCTGGCAAAAACAATATCCTAACATTACAACCCTTGGATATAGCCTAGCAAATACAGTGCCAAACCAGAAAATTATCTAATTATTACAAAAGAACTCTGCAACAAACACCAGGAGTGTATTAAATTCCTGTGACTAATATTCACCAGCATTATGACTCGAATAAACGAATTGCCTTATGTCTTTCCTCACACTTTGATTTCAGCCCAGTGATACTGATTTGGGGCTTCGGGCTCCCAGAATTAGCATAGCTTTCTCAAGTTGATAGTAACTTGTTAGAGCAGCCACAGGAAACTAATACAGAACTATAAGAGAGACTGGAGAAATTGCTCATCACCCTCATTGCTACTCAGCTGTTCTACACAATGTGTGCAGGGCTTTGGGACTGTAACCACATAAAAGAGGCAGAGCCATAACTGTTTCTACTGAAGATGGTGGAGCCAGTCTCCTGAGTACTCACACACCAGAGGAAATTCTCACATCTGTGGAATCAGAACAACTAAGCCTAACCATTGCTTTCCATGCAAATTACTGCAGCCAGTTGCAACTGCAAGTAATTTGGTAGCATGTCAGGGTCTATGACTCACTCGTGGGGAGAAATCAGAGGCCAGTGTGGAGTGAAAGGAAGGCTTTTAGAGCAAGACACTCCTCTCAGGCCCAGTGTTCATAAGAAAAGTGACTTTGGGCAAGTTGCTAACCTACTTCACAAGTGTCACAGGGTAGCTTTGCAATTAATGTGCAAGTGCCCTTTGGCCCACAGAAAATCCATTCAGCCTGTGAGATTTGTATCTCCCAGAGCTACTGATTTGCATACCACACAACAAGGCAAGGAAGCAAGCATCTACTGCAGGAAATACACATGCATAGTTCTGTGATACACACAGATTCCCTGGAAGATCCAAATAGAAAGGGAAGAAAGCAGGAAGAGGAAGACGTCCATTGGTTTCAGTTCCACTGACTCAATCCTATTTGACCCATTCTGATTCTGTTTAGTAAACAGGTATATTGGCAAGCATTTATTTCCTTGGACATTGTGGGGCTAGGGGCAAAACGTGTTTGGATGTTTTTAGATCCTCAAGAAAAGGGCACTGCATAAATCCAGGAAACTATTATATGAGAGAGAGAAAGCCTTTATCTCCCGGTCTTAATAAAGAACTGAGCATGAGGCCTATCTGACTTCTGGTTCAGACACCAAATTGACCCCTCTGGGAGCTCGGAAAGTCTCCGTCTCCTCCCCGCCTCACACAGCAGTGGTAA
Source organism: Oryctolagus cuniculus (assembly GCF_051225735.1). Lineage (NCBI taxonomy): Eukaryota > Metazoa > Chordata > Mammalia > Lagomorpha > Leporidae > Oryctolagus > Oryctolagus cuniculus. The sequence goes on along the minus strand of NC_142875.1, from coordinate 53,667,920 downwards.
TAAAGGAACGTGCGCTGAGGATTAACTAAAGTTCACATACTGCCTTGAAGAGAAAAGTCTTGATTTAAGTGCTGAAAATTTATATTAGTCAGAGGGGGAAGATGAGAATGGCAAAAGGAGTGGAAAATTACAGAAAGTTATAATGAGAAATGTAAATTGATGCAGGTCTCAGGGAAAGAGGAGAGATCAGATATAATGTAAGGGTATAGGAAAAGCTGTCAAAAAAAAAAAAAAAAAAGACTTTAGATTTTCCTCCTTCTGTGTTGGCTGGGGTAAGCGCCTCAAACCCAGAAGGGAAGTACACACTTTTGGCAACAAAAGAATTGTGATAATTGTGATTCAAACTGAAGAGAAGAGAAAAAAGCAGCAGAATACCAGAGAATGAGAGAAAGAACAAGAGGCTGAAGAGCAAAGATGAAAATGGAGTAAGAGACAAGATAAGAAAACAGAGAATGGGAAAATAAACACTAGAGAATGGAATTCCTAGGCTCTCTAACAAGGTCTAGCAGAAAAAAAAATCTTTATCCTATTCATTTTAAGTGCAAATGTTGTGGCCTGATTTTATGAAATCAGAGCTTGCTCAGCCTGTTACCTTTCTGCTACAAAAATCATTTGATCAAATCTAAAGGAGATATGGTTAATAATCCTGGTATACATCAAAAACAAATATTTACTCATATTCTGATTTCTTGACATTAAAATATGTTGACCACTAAGACTATATTTTATTTGCAGACAAAAAAAAAGCAATTTGGCAGAATTTAGTCAAAAAACTGAACATAATTATATTGGTTTCCAGAAACCTATAATCAAATCAATGTTAGGGTTTTTTTATTAGATTATTTTTATCTCTAAATAACTGCAACTTCAAATACAAGTTGTTGCTAACAATGAAATCTACACAAGATAAACATTTTAAAATTTACTTAAATTGTTAGGAGCAAAGATATGCCTCCAGGTGGCTTTGTATATAGACAATTACAAAACCCATCTCATGTTTTTGTAAAAATCTTGGTCAAAATCCCTCAGATAATAATTATATCTTTCTTGGTGATGTGAAGTTAAACAAGGAGGAGACAGGGAATGTGACCTCATTGGAATCTGTTTCACTGTCCAAAGAAAAGAAAAATTTTCCCCAGCACCGTGTGAGCAGATCTGAGATCTGTAGATTTTGTCAATCTGTTTCTTCAGGAAAACTACAGAATATATTCTAAATATGTAAGTATACAATATCATCAAGGAGAATTTTTTATATAATATCTCATTTTTCTAGGGTCATCAATTATTGAACAAAAGTGTCACATACAACATATAGTTGAGAAACAGCCCTACCACATGATCCAGCCATTCCACTCCTGGGAATTTACCCAAGGGAAATTAAAATGACAAATAAAAGAGCTATCTGCACCTCAATGTTTATTGCATCTCAATTCACAATAGCTAAGGCATGAAATCAACCTAAATGCACATCAACAGAAGACTGGGTAAATAAATTATGGGATATGTACTCCATAGAATACTTCACAGAGGTAAAAAAAAAAAAAATGAAATCCAGTCATTTGCAACAAAATGGAGGAACCTGGAAAACATCATGCTGAGTAAAATAAGCCAGTCCAAAAGAGACAATTATCATATGTTCTCCTTGATCTGTGACAACTAGCTGAGCACCTTAAAGGAAACCTGTAGAAGTGAAACTGATACTATGAGAAGCAATGACTTGATCACTCCTTGTCCTGACTATTGAGGAATAGCTTACTATTTTATTCTTTTTAGTATTTTCTACTTAATACCATTGGTTGAACTCTTTAATTAACACAAAATTATTCTTAGGTGTTTAAACCCAACTGAAAATTGATCCCTGTTAAAAATAAGAATGGAAATAAGAGAGGGAGATGTATAGTTTGGCACATGCTCCCTCAGACTTACCCCTAAGGGTAGAGCTAAAAACTTGCCATAGAACTCCAATTCCCATTAAGTTGGCCGGTACTAATGCCACCTTACTAGTTAAAGTGATCAGTTTAAGTTCATAATTATCATAAAGATAGGATTAAGTGTCAAAGGGGTCACATAAATAAGACCAGTGTCTGCTAATAATAATTGATAGAATTAAAAAGGAGGCAATGATCCAACATGGGAAGTGGGATACACAGCAGACTCAGAATGAAAACTGCCCTAAACAGCACTCTGGCCTCAGAATCAGCCCTTAAGATATTTGGATCTGGCTAAAAAGCCTATGAGAGTATCTCAAGCATAGAAAGCCAAGACACTGTGGCAAAAAAAAAAAAAAAATGACCTACATGAAAGATCTCTGTGAGTGAGATCCCATTGGAAAGAATAGGCCATCAAAGAAAGAGGTACCTTTCTCTGAAGGGAGGAGAGAACTTCCACTTTGATTGTAGCCTTGTCTAAATAAGGTCAGAGTTTGTGGACTCAAGAGGCTTCCATAGCATTGGCAGCTCAGGACAAGAGCCTCAGGTGATTACTGCCATCAAAAATAAAAGTGTCAATTGTTAAATCAACAAGAGTCACTGTGCACTTGCTCCCCATGTAGGACGTCTGTACTTAATGTGTTGTACTATGAGAATTAATGATAAAATTAATCTTCAAACAGTACTTTATACTTTGTGTGTCTGGGTGCAAACTGTTGAAATTTTTACTCAGTATAGAGTTGATCTTCTATATATAAAGATAATTAAAAGTGAATCAATGAAGAATGGGATGGGAGAGGGAATAGGAGATAGGATGGTTTGAGGGTGGGAGAGTGGTTATGGGGGGAAGAACTGTTATAATCCAAAAATTGTACTTTTGAAATTTATATTTATTAAAGTTTTCTATTAAAAATAAATAAAAAATTTAAAAAATAAAGAGTATTAACTCAAGGAAACGTTAATTAGGTATTCCTAGAACCATGGGGATATCACAGAGGTAGTAACTACCCACCTTGATACTAGAGAACAAGATGAGATGTTGAGGATAATAATCTTAGTGCTCCATTATCCAAGATGGTACCCATTAGCTATATCTGTGTGGTTTTTTTGAAAATGATTTTTTTTATTAAAGGAAGAATATCAGAAAGAGAGGGAGATACAGAGAGAGAGAGAGAAATCCTCCATCCTCTGATTTATTTCCCAAGTAGTTGCAGGAGCCAGAGATGGGCCAGACCAATACCAGGAGCTAAGAATGACATCTGGTTTCCCACATGATGGAAAGTCCCCAAGTGCTGGGACCATCATCCACTGCTTTTGCAAGCATATTGGCAGGAAGACAGATCTGGAGCTGAGCAGCTGAGATTAGAACCATCACTTTGGTTGGCGCCACAGCTCACTTGACTAATCCTCTGCCTGCAGTGCCGGAACGCCGGGTTCTGGTCCCTGTTGGGGCGTCAGTCCTGTCCTGGTTGCTCCTCTTCCAGTCCAGCTCTCTGCTGTGGCCCAGGAAGGCAGTAGAGGATGGCCCAAGTGCTTGGGCCCCGCACCCACATGGGAGACCAGGAGGAAGCACCTGGCTCCTTGCCAGCTTGCAGCTCAATGGCTGTGGCAGCCATTTGGGGGTGAACCAATGGAAGGAAGACCTTTCTCTCTGTCTCTCTGTCTCTGTCTCTCTCTCTCTCTCTCTCTCACTGTCTAACTCTGCCTGTCAAAAAAAAAAAAAAAAAAAAAAAAAAAAAAAAAAAAAAACAGAACCAGCACTTCAATGTAAGCAGCAGCTTAACTCACTGCACCACTGTATGGGACTTTGTGCATGGCTTTGGAGAACTTGAAACGTTATTATTCAAATTTCAGTGGCTGAAAGCATAAAATGTATACCAGATTCCAAAACCTTAGTATGAAAAAGAAGATAAAATACATCATTAGAAATTTTAAATGATTATATGTAAAATAGTATTTTTGAGGATTGGATCAGATAATGTATATTTCTTTTTTCTTTATGTTTTACATGTATAATGTAACTGCTAAAAAATTTAAAATTTCATATGTGACTTGCATTTTACTTCTACCAGACAGTGCTGGCTTACAGTCTCAGAAGAGCTTGGATTCAGAGTTTTGAGAAGGATGCTGGAGGATGGTGTGGGTGTATCTGAGAGAATGATGAAGCTGGTTCTGGCAGTATAAAAATCTGAAAATTGGAACCAGTTGCTGCTAAATCAACTATCCATACCACAGTGAAATAGCTGCTGCACTGATGCTGATAGGAGCAACAGAAAAATAAGGAGGTGGAAGTTTTTACCATCCCTAGCCTTGCAGTTTTTCTTTACTCACCCTACAGTTGGCAGAGCCTAACAAAACCAACTGTAAGAGAGGAATGTCATTTTCAGGGTTCCAAACTCACTTCACAAAGCAGTCTATAGAAAGGGGAGTATCTTGCTGAGAGGCAAATAGCTTAATAAGTGGTACCATAAATATTCATTGGATTTGAGGCTTGGTATAAGAGATTAGGGGCAAACCCATGAACTAGACAAAGTTTCTGTCCTCATACAGCTTCCATTCTAGTGAGACAAAGTGGATAACAAGCAAATACATTAAAAAAATTAGATGATTTCTGAGTCAGTGTTATGGAAAGAGGAAAACAAGATCGTGGATTAGATGGTAACAAAATGAGGCCAGGGCAGACATGGATCCTGGAGCACCAGAATACTACTTGCACTGATTGCAAGAGGCCCCAGGACACTTCTACCAGAAATCTAACTTCTGTCACTGGTTGCTCCACCAGGATCTCATGGAGACAAACTGTCACAATGACAGGGTTTGTGCTATGCACTAATAGGTGATACAAATAACAATAAAGATAATACTGTTCACCAAAGAAGAAATCGGTTTTATCATTGGATGAGAACACTTCAGGGGAAACTAGACTTCAAGGTCATCCACCTCAGTATCCTGGCAGAAAGATCAAGAATTTTCTTGTTTGTTTGTTTGTTTGCATTTTTGCATTTTCCTTAAGCTGGGATTCTGAGAGGTGTAAATGAATATCTTGGTCCTTCAGAGAGAAAAAGCCATTGAAATTTGGTTTTCTTTTGATGTTGTGTAATAAAGAGGTAAGCTGAATAATTTCATAACAACCTTTTATTGCCCTTAGCCAAGAACAGTGGTGGCAAAGTATAATGTGTATAACCCTTGGTTTCTTACTTCTAGAGATACCCTACTGGAACAGTTATGCCACTACTTTGATGAAGCAAAATTAACTCTATGTTTACATCATTGGTTACATCATTTGTTAAATTCTTGCACACAACCCTCTTCCATGGGGTTGAGAGGAAGATATGATCATGACTTTGGGAAAGGAAAGTATTTTTACCACTTCATGACTTTCAATAATCAAGACTCATGACTTTAGATGACTACTGCAGCAAATGATGGCTATCCAACATAAAAAGTAAAAAAAAAAAAATTAAAATAAGACAAAGGTGAAGCAGATGAAGAAGAGGTAAAGAAGAAGAGAGAGAAGGAGAAAGTATGACAGGGTGAAGTTGGGTACTGCTTTAAATAATGAGGCCAGGAGATGACCCCCTGGAAAAATGACATTTGAACTAAGGTCTAAAGGGAGAGGGAGAAAAAAGAAGACATGTCTTAAGGTGGAAGGAATGAAACTTGCAAAGTTTCTGAAAACACAATGATTTGGAATTTAGCTGGAACATAATTGTCAGGAAGAAAGATGATGAGGAATGGTTGGGGCATATTATTTAGGGTCCCTGTAAGTCATGGTAAGTAATGCGGATTTTAACTTAATTGCTGTGGGAACCACTGTAGGATTTTAAGCAGGAGCAGTAAGATTTGATTTACATTTATAAAAGGTCATTTTGGCTGCTGTGTAGAGGAACACTCTAGAGGGGCAAGAATACGAGGAAGATAAGGAATCTATCGCAATAACCTAGTTAAAAGATGATGATGATACCTGGGACTGTGATTGAAGCAGTCAAAATGGTAAGAAGTAGCTGAGTTCCAAACATGGATTAGAGGTTGAGTCAAGACAACCATTAGAGAATGGAATGATTCGCGTATTCACCAAAGCAGGTTTTCTAAACAGCTGACATTTGCTCTTTAAACACCAAAATTCTTTATCTAAAAATCGTGTTTTCATGGAAATCATTCAAAATCGTACAAAACGTTCTTGATCTTCTTCTATGGAAAACTCCAACCAAAATTGCAAATCGTTATTTTGATTCAAGATCTTGTTCTTCATTTTTGTCTGCCATCTGACACATTCTCTGTCAATTTCTTGAGTTCCTCAACTCCAATTACTTTCATCCCATATGTTACAGCTCAGCTTGTTTTGAGGCAAATCTTAATTAGGATGAAAAGATTATTTTCCACATAATATAATCCACCCATTGGCTATGCCATTTAAGTAGAAGCTGCACCTGCCTGACTTAGGTCAGCATCTGTTTCCCCAGCCTGTTCTAAAGCCTGTGCTTACCAAGAACCTCATCTAACCAAAGGGATCTTGCTTTCGAGATAGTAGCCACATTATCTACTGTAACCCATTAAGGTCAAAATCAAAATGAAAAACAGTGATTTAGAAAACCGTATCTTCCTATTGAGTCCCAATTTCTAGTCCTTGTCTATTATTCAATATTTCCAAACAACTCATAAAGAAACTGTGATTTCAACCAATCAATAAATGACCTGCCTTTCTTCCTTTCCCAATTTCTTAAGGAGAGCCTAAATTAGAAATCAAAACATCATTTTATGAAGGATCTAAATTAGAGCCTGTGACTTGAATTTAAGGGCTTCCTGATATGACCTCCTAGACAACCCAACCTATCAAATTACAAATTCACAACTCTAAATGGAATGAAGGTGAAAATAAAATTAAAGTGAGGTAAAGAGCATATGGATAGTGAAAAACTGGAGATGGAAAAAAAACTAAATTATTACACAGCTGAACTCAGAAAAGGAGTAGAGAAATGTAGCCATAGCCAAAGGGGATGCCAGATCAATGGAACAATATATTTTAGGGAAAGTGGTGGGATCTGTTTACATATTCATGGAACAAATCAAGGGAGGAGGAAAGACTGAGAATGTAGGAAAATTATGTTGATCAAAAAAGGTGCTGGTCCCTTTAGAGTCAGCAGATGGAATTTAGGGCACAGTGGAGAGATTGGCTTCATAGTAACAGGTGGAACATAACATGGATGGGGGCAAATGAACTTAGGTTTCTAGATTTAGATATGGGCAGATGGAGTTTTCATTCTGTATTTCCATTTTCTGAATGAAAAATGAAGTGAGGTATTCAGCTAAGAATGAGAGGGTGGGAGGTGTGAGAGTAGACAAAGCTTCAAATTAAAATCTTGCTCAGTAGGGAAGCACAGTTACTGAGGAAACCATTTCTGAGTAGTACTGAAGGCCCATTTGAGGTGTGTGATAATTAACTTGAAACCCAGGGGATAGTCTTTTCAATAAATGGTGCTGGCAAAACTGACATAAATCTGTAGAATATTGAGATTGGATCCCTAACCATCACCATACACAAAAATAAACTCAAGATGGATCAAATATCTAAATTTCAGACCTGAAACTATGAAACTACCCAAAGAAATTATAGGGGAAACACTTCAAGATATTGGTGTAGGTGATAACTTCTTGGATAAGACTCCCAAAAATCAGGCAACAAAAGAAAAGCTAGAGAAATGGGATTATTTTAAATTCAGAAGCTTCTGTACAGCAAAGGAAACGATAGATTGAAAAGACATCTGACAGAATAGGAAAAAATATTTGCAGACTACTTATATGCAAAGTATTAGTATGCAGAATATATCAGCAACTCAAATACTCAACAACAAAGGAACAACCAGTTAAGAGATGAGCAAAGAATATTCTGAAAAGACAGTTCTCAAAAGAAGAAATACACATGGTCAACAAATATATGAAAAAAATACTCAATATCACAAGCCATCAGTAAAATGCAAGACAAAAGCCTAACAAGATATTACATAACCCCTGTCAGAATGGCTATTATCCAAAAGGCAGAGAGCAACAAATGCTAGCAAGGATGTGGAGAAATGAGAACACTTGGACACTGTTGGTGGGAATGTAAACTAGTACAGCAACTATTGAAAACAGTATGGGGATTTCTTGAAAAACTAGAAACTGAATGTCCATATGATCCAGTACTGGGCATATACCCCAGAGATATGAACTCGTACTGATGTGGGAAAAGTCACATGTACCACTACTACCATGTACTACTCCACCCACATATAATCCTATCATCAGTCAGATGATCCCTCAGCAAGGTGTACCTCCCCTTACCTGGAACCTGTGAGCAGTACTATGTAACCACTCCCCTTTTTGAAGCTCATAAGAACCCCACAGAAGGGGAGAGGGCTCTCTTTCTCTCATGGACCCAGGAGGAGCAGAGCAGGGTATGAAATTCTTTTTATTTTTCCTGGCCCACTCACCCTAAATGAAGCCCTCACATGCCTGTATATTATTCTCACTTTCTGAATAAACCTTATCATGCTGCATGTCGTGTGTGTGCTTATACCTAGAATTCTCTCAGTAAAAGGCAAGAAACTGGGATATTAATTTTGGCCCAACATAGCCCACAACAGTATTGAATACCTGCTCAACCATGTTTTATAGCAACACTGTTTATAATAACCAAAATATGGAGTCAACCACTATCTCCATCATCAGATGAATGGATAAAGAAAATGTGAAATATTATTCAGCTATAAAAAAGAATGAAATTCTATCATTTATAGTAGAATGTTTGCAACTGGAAGACATCATGATGAGTGTAATAAGCCAGAAAGAGAAAGAAAAATAAAAGTTTTCCCTTATATGTAGAAGCTAAGATTAAAACAAGGAGTTCAATCTGAACACAGAATGTCAACTATTGTGGTTCATTTATTGTGACAAATATACTTAAATGAGATGTTAATAGAGGAAATTGGGTGAGGAATATGTAGGAACTCACTGAAGTACTATCTCACAATTTTTGTTTTAAATTTAAAATTAATAGTGAAGGAGCCGGCGCTGTGGCACCACAGGTTAAAGCACTGGCATGAAATGCTGGCATCCCTTATGGGTGCCGGTTCTAGTCCCAGCTGCTCCTCTTCCAATCCAGCTCTCTGCTAGGGCCTGGGAAAGCAGTGGAAGATGGCCCAAGTCCTTGGGCCTCTGCACCTGCGTGAGAGACCCAGAAGAAGCTCCTGGCTCCTGGCTTTGGATCAGCACAGCTCCGGCCGTTGCAGCCATCTGGGAGTGAATCAGTGGATGGAAGACCTCTCTCTGCCTCGACCTCTCTCTGTAACTCTTTCAAATAAATAAAATAAAAGATTTTTAAAAAATTAATAAAAAAGGAAAAAAATTAAAAAAAGAAATCCATCTTTCCAAACCAGTAAAATTCCCCAGCAATATTCAGATGATCATGGAGAACCGAGAAGAAGCTTTGTGGACTCAGCTAAATGTGAGCTATGGCAGGTCAAGATGGAGGAGGAATGGAGGACTACAGGAGTAGAAAGCATTTGCAAAAGTGTGATTTGATTTAGTCAGCAGCAATTGTCATACGAGAAAATCTTGTCAAAAAAAACAAGCTGGCCGGCGCCGCAGCTCACTAAGCTAACCCTCCGCCTGCGGCACTGGCACCCTGGGTTCTAGTCCAGATTGGGGTGCCAGATTCCGTCCCGGTTGCTCCTCTTCCAGTCCAGCTCTCTGCTGTGGCCTGGGAAGGCAGTGGAGGATGACCCAAGTGCTTGAGCCCTACACCCCATGGGAGACCAGGAGAAGCACCTGGCTCCTGGCTTCGGATCAGTGCAGCGCGCCGGCCATAGCAGCCATTTGGAGAGTGAACCAAGGGAAAGGAAGACCTTTTTCTCTGTCTCTTTCTCACTGTCTAACTCTGCCTCTCAAAATAAATAAATAAATAAATAAATAACAAGATAAGTAGTAGGGAGATAGAGGTGCTGACCACAATCTAGGGATTCTGTGCAGATGTTTTTCTTTAGATCTTTTCTTTTCTTTTCTTTTCTTTACATTGTTCTTGCAACAAACAAACAAAACTCAGGTAACATGTATTTAATACTTAATCAGGCCGGCGCCGCGGCTCAATAGGGTTCTAGTCCAACTGGGTTCTAGTCCCGGTCGGAGTGCCGGATTCTGTCCCAGTTGCCCCTCTTCCAGGCCAGCTCTCTGCTATGGCCCAGGAGTGCAGTGGAGGATGGCCCAAGAGCTTGGGCCCTGCACCCGCATGGGAGACCAGGGGAAACACTTGGCTCCTGGCTTCGGATCAGCGCGGTGCGCCGGCCACAGCGCACCGGCCGCAGCGCACCGGCCGCAGCAGCCACTGAGGGGTGAACCAACGGAAAAGGAAGACCTTTCTCTCTGTCTTTCTCTTTCGCTGTCCACTCTGCCTATCAAAAAAAAAAAAAAAAATACTTAATCATAGGTCAACTACTATGCTGGGCACTTTTTAAAACAATTACTTCACTTCTGCTTACATCAATACTGTGAGGAAATTGCTTTTATTTTTATTTATCCCGTTTGCAGATGAGGAAAAAGCATACTAAGAAGTTAAGCAATCCAGGGAGTTAACTGTATCACTTTTGGAATTACTGAATTTATAGACCCTTGTTTCTATAGATTAAAAATCATTATCCCTTGGGGAAATTTTTGAATATTTTCCACAACAATATTTCAAATTTCCCACTTTCACTTTAACAAACATGCTTTATTTGGAGATCTTTCAGGAAGAAGACCTTCAAACTCTGCTATGAAGCTGAGTGAAATTATTATTCTAAATTATCTATGTTCACAAATATAACAGTCTTGTCTGCTCAATTAATGATTAAGACTGTACAAACAGGTAAACAATAACTGTAGTCCCCTTCCTTCCTAAACTCCCTGTGGATATTAACACGCTGAGGAAAATATTTATGCCTTACTTAACGCTTTCTACTTAAGAGAAACAATCTGAATTTCTAAATTCAGGCCTGGAAAATAAACAGAAGTTTCCCCTCCTAAATTCCTTTTCCTTCCTTCCTTACTAATCCAACCAAGATAATTGCTCTGTCCTAGAAAATGCTCAGTGACTACCAGATACTATTGTTTTATCCCAGATTAGAAACTAGATTTCAAGAGGCACCACTTCCTATTCCTGGGGGGGAAAATCACAAAATTAAGGAGCATTGAGTGATTTCAGATTCTAAGGCAAGGGTGAAGGTCACTTACATTTCTGTTGCAGAAAATTTGATAGGAAACTGGCGAGAATTCTCTTGTTACCTGAAAAAAACAGAAATCTAAAGTTGAATTATGCAAAAATCTTTTGACTACTTGCATTTTTCAAGACTACATTATATTTGAATATGTTCAACTCTCACCACCTGGAAAGACACACCCAGGTAAGAAAAATAAAAAATGAACAGTGCTTTTCTAACAGCAAAATGGATTGTTCTTGCATGACTTTGTAGCCAGATTCGTAATAGCCTCATTTGCTTAGGATTCACTACATTATAAGTCAGAGATTCTCAATCTTGGTTCCTATCAGAATCATTAGGAAACTTTTTTCAAAGTTTTTTTTTTGTTTCACATTAATTTTAGACTTATGTGAGAGTAATAAAAATAGTGCCTTACTCCAGCTCTCTGCTGTGGCTGGGGAGGGCAGTGGAGGATGGCCCAGGTGTTTGGGCTCCTGCACCCACGTGGGAGACCGCGAGGAGGCGCCTGGTTCCTGGCTTTGGATCAGCGCAGTGCCGGCCGTGGCGGCTATTTGGGGAGTGAACCAACAGAGGGAAGACCTTTCTCTCTGTCTCTCTCTCTCTCACTGTCTATGACTCTACCTGTCAAATAAATAAATAAATAAATAGTGCCTTACATGACTATCGTGTAACTATCAGAATCAAGTAATAGCACCAGTACAATGTTAACTACCTTATAGATCCTATTAGAATTTTACTAGTTGTCTGATGTTCTATTTAAAAACTTCATAGTTCTTCTTCATACCAATCTGAGATAGTTCCTCAGTGTTTCCTTGCCTTTCATAAGTTTGACTGTTTTGAATAAGACTGATAATTGTTTGTAGGATGTTCCTCAGTTTGGATTTTTCTGATTTTTTTGTTCATAACTAGAATGAAACAATGCATGTTTGTAGAATACCATAGAAATTATTTGCTCTTCTCCCTGTATCACATTAAAGAGTTCATAATATTGATATCTGATTCCAAGAGATGTTAACTTTGATAACTTTTTGAGGGTCATATCTAGTAAGCCCCTCCATAGTAAAGTTACTATTTGTCCTTTATAATAAATATATATGTTAAAGATAACACTTTAAAATTATATGAACCCTGTTTTTCCTCCAGCTTGTACCCAGTGATTTTATCATCCCTCAGTGGATCTTATCTACAATATTTCCTGTGATGTTGGTCTAACATTGAGTTTCTATTTCTCTCTTTCCTTCTACACTTACCATTTATAATCTACAAATTAGGAGGCCAAACTGAGATTTTCAAGTCTAGGAAAAAAGTGCTGCTACCTTGCCCTTACCAAAGATAAATTAAATGAAAAATTAGTAAGCATATTATCACTTGTCCTTACAGTAAGGCTAATAAGTAGGTACTATTATTTGCCTTTAAATATCAGGATATATGATACTCAGAATAATAAGTTACTACTTTAGATCTACTGACTACTTAGTAAAGTCAAAAAAACAGAGATTCCAAGTTGTCCTATTTCTTTAACTCTTGTTCTTTCAGCCATCCCATCCTCCTACCTTTTAAGTTCAGATCACCCTTTCTGATGTTAAAATTTACTCCATTTAAATCCTACCTCTCTACTAATTCCAGTCATCTGTAATTTTGCCTATATCATTCCAGGGTTAGACATATCTTTTCTCTCACCATTTTGACAACTATCTTTCTGCTCCCCAGAATAACTCTCAGGAAGGGTGTTATATGTATATACCATGAGGATGAGGAATTTTGTCTATTGTGGTTATTTCTATATTCCAAAAACACTGCCTGGTATATAGTAACTGTTCCATGATACTTGGATTAACAGATAAATGGAGACACTAATAAATTCAAAGCTTGGCTCCTTAACAAGGACAGTATGTGCTGTTACTTGCACATCTTCTCTTTCTGAGAAGAGCAAACACTGATTTTTTTCAGGCCTGTGGAAGGGAGCCTGGGTGTCCTACCAGTTCTTCTTCTTTTTCTTTTCCACACTAAGCATTCAGTATTTCTCTAAATACTTGTTGAACAAATAAAGAATAATTAAATTTAAAAGCCGATCCAATAATAAACCTGCTCAGAATGGATATGTACAAATACACTAGACCTTGGCTGTATGTCATTGAAAATTATATATGTACTAAGAAAATCAGTCATTGCTTACCCAACTATGAAAATTCAAGTAAGTAGCCTGCAGCAAAGATTGGAAGTTGCTTTTTTTCTTTCTTCATGCTTAATAAGAAAACACTGCCAAGCTAAACAACTGTATTTCCTAACCATGTTTATAAATAGAGGTGGACATTGAGAGATAAGAGTCCTTTAGGAAACTCTTTTTATTCTTTGATTTATTATTCCTATTTATTTATTTGACTGTCAGAGTTACAGAGAAAGAGAAGGACAGAGAGAGATCTTCCACCTGCTGGTTCACTCCACAAACGGCCATTACAGCTGGATCTGGGTCATCTGCAGCTGGGATCCCGGAGCCTCCATCAGGACTTCCACATGGGCACAAGAGCCCAAGCACCTGGACCATCATCTGCTGCTTTTCCAGGCACACCAGCAGGGAGCTGGATTGGAAGTGGAGCAGTTGAGATCTAAACTGGAACCCTTATGGGAATGTTGGCGCTGCAGGCAGTGGCTTTACCCACTACAACACAGTGAAGGCACCTATTATTCCTTCTTGAAATGAAGACATGGCAAAAGCTCCAAGAGTCATTTTGTGATGCTGACAATGGTATAACAGAAAGATATTGGAAGACTGGGTCTCTCATGATTTTCTGGAGCTGCCATTACAGCTCTGAAGTTTCTATCTACAGCTTTGAATTGTGAGGCAGGATAACAAATTTCTATTTTGTTTAAGTGACTACAGACAGGTCAGTAGAAAATGCAATTTCAGTGTCCTGCCATTAGATGAAGTGTCTGTATAGTTGAATCAGTAGAAGTTAATTATGTGTCCTTTGCAGAAAGGTAGCAATTAGAGTTTTTACTTTAGTGCTTTAAAATTATTAATATGGCAGGAGAAAATATTTAAAGAAATACTTATTATGAGAGCACTATTATCCACTGCAGGGTTAAATAACAGAGCTTGTACCACAGCAAGCGTTTTTATCAATAATTGGCACATTTTGATCTTGAAAAGAATCACAAAACCTCAAATCCAATTACTCATCTAATGTACAATTCTTTTCTAGAATATTAAGTAAGAAGTCATCCAGTTTATGCTTGGTTACATCAAGTGATGAATAACTCTCTACTTCCCACGCCAGCCCAATTTTATCTTTGGGCAGTTCTGAAAGTTAGAATGTTCTTCTTACAGTGAGCTGAAATCTGTTTTTTTTCTCACTTCCATCCACTCCTTCTAGTTCTGGGCTTCAGAGCCATATTCAGCATTTTCAATCCATGTTTTAAATCATAAACCTTCAATTACCTTGTTCCTCTTGAGATAGCTGTCCTTTCAGATTTTGATGACATGAAATCATTCTGAATATATGGAAATCTGCTTCTCCAGAATCCAGAGACATGTATGACTGACTATACTTAAGTGCTCTTTTCCTTGTTATTGCATACCTTGAGTGATATGGTCATGTCCTCTACAACCATGTAACTCCCTTCTTGCTATATATATATATATATATATATATATATTTCAAATACATGCACAAAGTAATTATTATTCCCAGTTGTTTTCAATTACTCTTAGAGATATATTTTGAAGCAAAGAACTTGTTAGATGTTGTACTATCAGACTTGTAGAGTTTCATTATACATTATCGAATTTTTGAAATTCCCCTTTATCTATAAATACTTTTTTCTATATATTATACCTGTTAAACTTACTTAAGTCAGAAATTAATAATTTATTTCTTATAGCAATCCATATGAGTTTAGTATATCTCCACATAATTACATCTATTCATTCTCCCTTCATTTATACCCCAATGATCTCTTGTAAATGCTACTCAGGGTCTTAGATTTCTGAGCAGACAAAAATCATATTGGCAAATATCACTGTGACTTTTCCCACTAAGCAAAATCTGTTTCTACTGAATTAGAAGTATTCTCCAATTTTCATATTTCAAACATACTGTACTCACTAAGCTTTAATGACACCAATGGTATACTTACCATCTGTGTTATGATGTCTAATTCACTTTGTTATCTGCTAAAATAAAATATGCAGAGTTTACAGGATGTAATAATAACCAAAATAAATGTAACCAAAAAGAGTTATTTTTAAAATGGAAAAGCTGAAATTGAAAGTTGTCGCTCCCCGTCTTCATGGGGGAACGACACTAAGCCCTGCCTAGGCTTCATATCCGAGTCACGGCACCATTATGTCGCTCCCCCTCTTCGTGGAGGAACGACACAGGACCCTGCGCTGTTCTTTCTGTCTGCTCGGCCCTCCCCGGGTTTGCTGCTGGTTCTTCCCGGGTTGGCTACTATCCCTTCCACCTCCGTGGAAGGGCAGTTCCCCCTGGCCACATTCCCCACTTCCGCAGGGGAGCGGCACACCGCCGGCCGGCTCTTCTCGGGGGCTGCACAGGTGTTCCTTCAGCTAGATGTTCCCCTTAGATGTTCCTGGTGCATGCCGTCTCTCTCCTCCTTTATAGTCCTCCTCCGCCAATCCCAACTCGGCTGCCCACACGCCGAGTACGCTGCTCTCCTCCAACCAGGAGCAAGTCCTACAGTTCATTGGCTGAACTGGAGGCAGCTGTGTAGAAGCTGTTTTCTTCTCTCCCAGCGCCATATTGTGGGAGAGCAGATGCATAGAATAAGTCTTAATTCCAGTAACTCAGTCTAGTCTGAATTGCTCCCCACAAAAGTCAACTAGCAAGGGCATTGTAACTTTAATCTGGGACAGATCTTGGCTTAACTCCTAAGGGCAGACATCCTGTAAGGAACCACTGTCATTCTGCTTTGCTTCCACACTGGTATTACATCCAAAAGGCAAAATGAAAATGGTCAGGAGCTGTAGTTACCCCAAGAGAGCAGAAGTAATTTTTCAGACTAGATTTTGGGGTATAAAGGTAGGTTCACAGTTTCAGAGAAGCACAGTTTCCCACTCACAATCTGCCTTTCAATTCATCTGTTCTATTACCAGCATCAAAAAATACAGTTAGAATATAGTTTAAACATTCAATCCCTCAACCAGGCTATCAGAGAGAGGAGAGTTCAAATGCTGACATGCTGGATTACAGGAAAGGCTGAGAAATGCTGACATGCTGGATTACAGGAAAGGCTGAGAATGACAACAGTGATCTGTCAGCTTGTCACCTAAAAACTATGACACAGGATGGGATCACCAGATGAGAGCCAGATTATCTGATTGTTAGAGACAGATGTGGCTAGAAAGGGTTGACTAAATAGGAGGCTATGCAAATGCATATTTGAAATTTAGATAGTCTCCACAAACTGTGAGATTAGGCTTTCCTCCTCTAAATGCTTAAGAAAATATTGTGAAGTGTTTGTACTCTGAAATAGTCATTTCTTCTTGTCCCAATAAATTTCATTCTCACAAAATGAAAAGATGAGTTTGATCTATGAACATACCCATGTCCTTTGCTGTTATTTCAGTATTGTCTTATTTTGCTTTTAATTAAAATATACATACATACATAAGTCAAATGACCAGTGTACTGGGTTAAGCAACTGCCTGTAACATCAGCATCCCATATGGACACCACGAGTCCCAGATGCTCTGCCTCCAAACCAGCTCCCTGTTAAACTCCCTGGGAAAGCAGCAGAAGATGGCCTAAGTGCTAGGGTCCCTTCAGTCCATGTAAGAGTCCAGATGAAGCTCCTGAATCCTGGTTTTGATTTGGCCCAGCCTCGGCCATTGTGACCATTTATGGATTTAACCAGCAGGTGGAAAATATTTCTGTCTCTTTCTCTCTCTGTAACTATTGACTTTCAAATAAATAAATAATATTTTTAAAAACCAAGAAGTTAGTAGGATATAATTTGGTATTCTTCCCCCTATGATATACAGTAAATAATTGCTTGAACTACACAATCATTGTATTAAAGCTGACTTATTTTTCTTACTAGCTCTACTGTCAGGTGTTGCATTTTCCATGCAAGAGTAAGCATAAGCTTCTGTGTTCAAGGTTCCCAAGAGGAGTAGAAAAGATAAAACATACACAAGTATATCTAATATGTACTCTGTACAGTGCTGTGTGCCTTAAGAGAGATGGATAGAGAGCACCAGATGTTTGGAAAAAGAAGGAATTAATTCCAAAATAAAGAGAACCACAAGCAAGGCAGGTAATGGTGAAACAACAGGGTTCAAACATGGGCATAGTGAGGGCTGATCTCCATTTTATTGCGTTGACTTAGCCACATCATTTCACTGTACATTAGTTTCCTCAACCATTAAATGAGAAAGAAAAAACATTCTTGCCCAAAGTACTCAGATCCTCGGGAGATGGCTCTGAGACGAACACATCAACAGACAGATCCTCAACCAAGCAAAAACATTGTATTGTTCATGGAAAGCTTCACAGCGGTCAGAAGAGAGCAGAAGTGGCACCGCTCTCCTCTACAGCCAGCCTCCAGATCCTACACCTTTAGGACAGTCTCACAAACTGGGGGCTCACGCGAGAGGAGGAAGGTAGGTGCTCACGTGCGGCCCTCTTAGAAGAAGGTAAATTTGTGTTAGTAAACTATGAAATAACCTGTCATACCTCATTATCGTTCTTTTCAAACATCCTTTATTCCCCTAAAATATTAAATAAATAAACAGAAAAATGTCTTCAAGGTTGTGTAACAACAGATCTTTCAAGGCTATTTTGTGGCTAAATAAATCAAACAAAAGTGAAAATATTGCCATTCAAACAAAGTTTTTTTTCTCTTTGAGTATCAGTGGTCATATAAATTCAGGCTTCACCCTTTATAAACTTGAATATTGAGCTAATCCTCTTCACCCAATGCATTTTTAATACACAGAGAGATAAAATTTGGTAAATTCATGACAATTAAATGAATAACAAGCAACAGGTATTAATACAGTACAGACAGCAAAAGGTATGAAACAAACCAAAAATGTGGAAGAAGTGAAGGAATTCCGTTGTTTATGAGTACTTCAAAACCTTGTGGAAAACATAGCTAAATGTGACCTTCTGTTGATGCAAAAAAAAATTGAAGTCCATGTATATATTTTTCAAACTACACATTTTTCATAAACTTTTTGAGATACATTCACAGTCTATGAATTAAATTGTTAAAATGATTCTTAATATTATAGCTTATATTTCAAAAACTGTCTTCATGCAACAGATTATTGATAAATCTGAAAATTCAGTATTACTTTCCCAAGGATTCTTTTCGTTCATATATTATTCCTATAAAATTATATAGATGGAAGAGTTACCTGAAAGAATAGCACTTCTGAAAATAAGAAAAAGAGAGAGGACCTGAAAGGAAGAAAATCCCATTGAATAATCCTAAAATATATCATCTCAAAATGTTTTAGAAGGATGGGTAGGAGGGGGACACAGGGAGATCAGATACCAGGTAACAAAAAGGTTAGGAAGAATGCATTCTACATTCTTACAGCACACTAGAGTGGCTACAGTTTACAATAATTCACTACGTATTTTACAGAGAACTAGAAGAGTTCAAAGGTTCTTTATTCAAATAAATAATAAGTATTTGAGATGGAATTGCTAAGTATTCTGATTTGATTATTATACATTGTACACATGTATTGAATTATCCTGCAAACACAATAAAAAGAAATATAATAATTTTGAAGGAAAAAAGGTCTGCACAGGTGCTTTAAACTAGAGCTTAAAAAGCATGCAGATTTACAACATTCAGATTTCCATATTTTTAAACATTATCCATGCATGCATTTCTGGCAGTATTCTTCTGTGCTAACTGATTATTGACTAGGTAACTGTCTCCTTCTTCTTTCCTCCTTCTTCCTTTTTTCTCCCTCCCTCCCCTCCTTTTTATAATGAAGAAAGTAAGAGGAAACGAAGTTAAATAACTGTCTTAACTCATACTGAATAATGATAAAATATTGAACATATAAAAATAGAAATTTCAAATGTGTTAGAAAGATCATGTTTGGCCAATTTAAAATAAAAAGAAACAGGGGCCTGCACTATGGCATAGTATGTTAAGCCTCCACCTGCCCGGCATTCCATATAGGCCCCTATTTGAGTCTCGGCAGCTCCACTCCTGATCCAGCTTTCTGCTTATGGCCTGAGAATGCAATGGAGGATGTCCCAGTGCTTGGGCTCCTGAACCCGCATGGGAGACCCAGAGGAAGCTCCTGGCTCCTGGCTTTGGATCAGCACTGCTCTGGCCATTGCAGCCATTTGGGGAGTGAAGCAGCAAATGGAAGACCTTTCTATTTTTCTCTAACTCTGCCTCTCAAATTATATATATATGAAACAGAACAAAAATTATATATATATATGAAACAGAACAAAAATTATCCTCAGCCTGGGTTTAAGCAACGCTTGCTTTTCTTTTGACCTTTATATACTTCAAAAGGCAGGGGAATTTGGGCACTTCAGGTTAATTTGGTCACTTCCGGATTCTAATCCAACATTTAAAGAACATGGAAGTCATGACTCCCATCATCACAAGATAAACAAACTGTAAATCAACAGCTTCTCCTGGATTCATTTGAAACCTGAGATCGCAAGTTGAACCACCTGCCCAGTGCTTGAGAAACCAGCAGATGGAGAGTTGAGAACCATTGCAGAAGGACCTCCACAAAAGCTCACCTGCAGGAAAAACCTCACTAGCACTTAAAGGGTGCTTGACTAATTGCAGAAGAGTGAGCATGAAATAGCTTAAGAAGTGAAAATCTCTTGAAGGTCAAGCCCTGGTGGTATCTCCACATTTTCATGGGTTACCTGGAGTAGCCTCACAAGGTTCTTACTGAGAAACTAGAGAAAAATATTCTTGTGTTCTGGTATGGACAGGGGAACAGCAACTTTTTGGAAAAATGCCCAAAGCATAGCCTGATAAACTTGGGTTTTACAGACCTAAGGGTCCCAGAAGGAGGAAAATACCTAACTCCAGTCACCTCCCACATTTCCTGTCGCATCTAGGATAGTAAATACAACACAACACAACACAACAAAGCTGAGAAACTCTTGTCACAGCCCAGGGGTACAGGATCACTGAAAGAATAAGATGTAATTGTAAAACTATAGCATGATTCCTAGACCCCCCTCGCTCAGGCGCATCTTATTAAACATATCATCAGGGTTCCTAAAATATAACAGATTACAGCTAAAAAAAAAAAAAAAAAAAAAAGCCACAAAGCTCAGCCTCTACTTACAAAAGAGCCTGTAAGTAAACCCAAAGACAATAGAGAAGACAAAAAACAGGGAACACAGAAGAAATTTTAGACTCTGACATCTACAGCTGCGGCAAATGATAAGCACTCTAGCATTAGCGTCCCCACTACATAAAAGTCTATCATCAAATCATTGATAGACTTATGGCCAATCTAGACAATGACTTTGTTTGGCTTGGTTTCTAATTTCTGATGCTATCATCTCCCATCAAAATGCAGAGATCATGTAATATAATTTTTTTTTTTTTTTATTTTCTGGGGCCGGTGCCATGGCACACTAGGTTAATCCACTGCCTGAGGCGCCAGCATCCCATATGGGCGCTGGTTCTAGTCCTGGCTGCTCCTCTTCCTATCCAGCTCTCTGCTGTGGCCTGGGAAGGCAGTGGAAGATGGCCCAAGTGCTTGGGCCCATGCACCCACATGGGAGACCTGGAAGAAGCAGCCATTGTGGCCATTTGGGGAGTGAACCAATAGAAGGAAGACCTTTCTCTCTGTCTCTACCTCTCACTGTCTGTAACTCTAACTCTCAAATAAATAAATAAAAGCTTTAAAAATATTTTTAATTTTTAAATTTTTATTTCGGATATACAAATTTCACGTATTTCATACATACAAATTTAGGAACAATGTGATACTTCCCACGCTACTCTCCTGCCTGTGCTTCCACCCTCCCTCCTCCTTCCTCTCGTATTCCCTCTCATAATTTTTACAATGACCTATTCTGGTTCATGTTTGGAAAGGACTACTGGCAAGATGGTCTTTAAGTATGTTTTGAATTTTTTTTGAATTCCCAAGCATGTGGTAGATGTTAAAAGTGATTAAGTCCCCCCCCCCAAAATAGTAACTTTGAATTATTATATTCTTTTCTCCTTGATCTCCATTTGTAGCTCACAAACACTCTGACTGGAATCATGTTAGATATTCTCCACCAATAGTATCCACCAGTGGGGATGGATACACCGAAGGAAAGTACCATCACCAGTGGGAGGACAGTGTGAAATACAACACTGCTGATGACAGCTACTAGGTAACCTCCGAGAGTCATCAGAACCAGGGCCAGGCTCTCCAGAGTACCCAGAGCACCCACATCCCTAGCATCAGCTGTGCATATCCTTGATGGTACTATCCCTCAAGTTATTTCATTGTGTAACCTGTCCCCAAATATTTTCAACTATGCATCTACTAAACATGTGGTCTGAAGAAGCAGAGAGGAAAAGGGTAGACTAGAATGTGTGTGTGTGTGTCTCTGTGTAATTTTCCAGCCAAGAGCACAATATGTTTGAAAAATTGTATTTTTCATCTACCTGATTTCAATTTAGGTTGTTAATTGTCTGCAGCAGGTAAAATCAATATAGGAAGAAAGCACAGAACTTATTTAGTGCTCACTTTGCACTTGGCTTCAAGTTAAATTTAAATATTCTGCCTTTTCACTGTTTTTCAGAGGATCACATGAAACTCAGTTTTCTTCCATTTGCATAGAACAGGAAACACACCAGGGCAACAGCCTATGTCAGTATAATTCCTGGCTGTCCTTGACCTTTCTGGACACTTCCTAGAGAGGAATAGAGTGCTTTGCTCTGCCTCCACATAAAAGGTTCTGAGTAAGGGTTATGAGATAGAAGGTGAGAACTCTGTTCATATTTAACTAACTCCCTCTGGCCTCAGAATCAAAAACTGTGCCCTCATGGATCACTATTTTCTATTACCTTTGTCCAATATTAATACTGTTTCATGGTAAGCAATCATGAGATCTTCTGTTTCCTCCTAGAAGTCTCTTTAGGAAGACACAAAACATGTAGCAGTACAGTATATCCATTTTACCAATCTTCTCGGTTCTACATACCTTATAAAATGATTGCTACATTGCTCAAAAAAAAAAAAAAAAAACAGGCATTCGACCTAAGCTATTTCTTAAAATAGATTTTTAAGGAACATGAAACATTGTCCTCCATAACACCTTTGTCTTACAAAAAAAAAAAAAAAGCCTGTCAGCATTCAATGCGATATATATACACATATATTATGATTTATTCACTTACCAAAATTTAGTGTGTGCCTGAAGACTCAAGTGATATTTATACATGTCCCTAGGAACTTAAAATGGTCAGAAACCTTTTCCACTTTAAAGATGAATAAACAAAGTTTTTATCTAAACTAGAAAATGAAATATAGTTCAAAAATGAGGTTCATTTTTTAAAAGTCAGCCTCAGGGACTGCCAGCCAAATCATTTCACTTACATTTTCACACAACAGCCACAAATGTTACCATTCTTCAGTACACATGGAATATAGAGACAGAAACAGATGATAGATAAGTAGATAGATAATCATGTAAGAAAATGCAAGCTTTGCTTTTATCTCACTTGAAATTTGTTGTGAATTTATACTGTTTTAATTGAAAAAATATTCAAAATACGTTTATTTTTCATGATTAAAAAAATCCTAAAATTCTCCTTAAATTAAGAAAGAAAAATAAACTGATCAGGCTGACTTTGTCCCCTTTCCTAAGGGTCTCCTGTCCATGACTTGGCATTAATATAGTGGTTGGGTGAGGGAACTCCGCATATCCGAAGGATAAAAGAAACTCCACCCAGACTGAGTGCCTAATGTACATACTGCACAATAGTATTTCTGAAGAGCAGTGAATCTGTACTCGGAGGTCAGCACATGCGTGCAGAGTGTCTGAATATTGGATTCTTTCCTTTTTAAAGATGAGCTGCTCTGATGGCTGGAGGTTTTCACTTCCCAGCTTCAACAGAGTCGTCACAAATGCAAACAGGGACTTTGCCTAGAGTCTCAATATAGATCAATTATTGCTGGCTGCCAAGAACCACAAGCGGGCTATGCTGTTTCCGTGATAAACCCCAGCACTCCCTCCCTCAGAGGCAAAAGAAACACACACACCAAATGCTACAGACTCAAACTGCTGTTAGTTCACCTTGATCAGTCTTTCCTAATGAAGCCCTTTCATTTTGCTTCCCATATTAAAACATTAAAAACCAAAAGATAATTTCAAATCTTGTTTTTCTTCATGAGGATATTATAAATTGCTAATTAGAAAAGATTTCTTTTACTAAATGATTTAGTTCTGATGTCTGTTTTAACACTTGAAAGGTTATAGCTTCAGGAAAAGAAGGAAGAGCCTTAATTAAGGAATGAATTATTGAATATTCAGTTTTAATTGATGTTGCCCCCATGCTATTATTTTGCATGTTTATAGATGCTTTCTGTGATTCTGTTATCAGAATAACCAAAGAGAGAGACATTGACTACTGAGCCTCAACAAGGGGAGGGTTTTCGCCTGATCACATTCAGCCATTTAATTTCAAGAAACATCTGAAGCGTGGTTCCCATGACAACAAGTCACTAATTGCAAACATAAAATAAAGTAAAAAATCAACCTTTCCTGAATTTGGCCGCTACATGGAGGATGTTTAATTAAAAAAAAATAGAGAAATGGCATTTTTCCTTAGGGAATCACCTCAAGTCACTTCCTGACACCAAAAAGCAACTCCACCATAGGGTTAATTCTGGTCTGGCAAAGGTGTCAGCTTAAAGCTGTCCAGGTCTGTCAGGCTTTGATTGCCAAACCCTCTCCTGCTAGAGAGGAGGAGAGATGGCAACAATGAGGAGTGAAGGACTTTTATACCTTTGAGCTACAGAACAGCAAAGAGAGGTGCTGAGGCAGATGCATGAGCCTAGGAAGTGCGACCAAATTCTGCATTTGAACATCCTTTAGACAAAGAGGTAGATAAATCAAATTGAGAGGAAAGGTGAGGTAAAACCAAAAATCAGCTACTTCTATGGGGTTACTCATCCATGAAACTCACTAGCAAAGGTTTCTGGTTTCTCTGCTGGCAAATTTAAAAAAAAAGAGAGAGAGAGAGAAAATAAACCCTTTGAAATGTGGAAACCTGTTCAACTGACACAATGGCATCATTGAGAATTTACCAATTTGTGAGCTGCAGCACAGCGTTTGTAAAACCGCTTCAGCCTGAGTTACCTTTCGCCAGCTCTCTAAGTCTACTCACTGGGTCACTAGGAGTGAACAAGAACATTTTGATAAATTCTGTTTCCATGACGATGAATTAACCAGTGAAAAGGGGGAGGTGTTGAAAGATCTGTATTCTGTAGAATACTCTCAAATGTTTGCCTGTTTTCATTTTTAGCCATTTAGTTCTCTTGGCTCGATTCCAGGACTCTTTAATTTGCCAGTAGCTGTTTTTCCTACACAGATTACGGGAGTAATTCATCAGTGAACGTTTCACTCAGTGGTCCCATCTAATGGAAGGAAACATAAAAATGAATTTTTCCAATTATGCCTTTTTGTTTGTTTAGAAAAATGGGGTAAGCTTATTTTCCTTTTTTTTTCTCACAATCTAGGTTTTGTGTTCTTATTCTTCCTTATTTATTGACCATTACCTTATGCAGACTACAACTGCAATTTGTAAAATGTTGGGATCTGCTTTTAAATACCAATAAATTCTTGAAAGGCAATGATTTTGGAATTTAGTGTACTGAAACCCCAGAGGGGGATGTAAAAAGAAAATAGAACATTAAAACATGTAGGCCAAGTACATGTTACAATAAAACAAAGTGTTTAGGAAAAAAAAATTAAAAGCCATAGAGCTATTCCTCTACTAAATTACTTTAAACTGGCTTATTTATATACAATGGAACACATTTGTGCTATTTCAATATTTATCTATTTCCTGAATTTAATGATAAAACTACTGTTTTTGTGGAAGTAAAAAAAGTAGTTCTGATGGTTTTGTTTTATAAATGATGAAAATAGCAGGAGGAATTTATTCATCTGCATCAGGAAAAATTGGATATGCAACTGGTTTTCTGAAGTATGAAGTAAGAATATTATCTCCTCAAAAGATATATTTCCAATCTAGCTTTAGTTTGTATCACAGTAAGTAACTAATTTAGTTCATTTAAAAAACTGATTATTTTCCTGTTTTCACCTAAAACAAGAAAGATAACCAGTTTTCCACTCACAATTGTTTATCCCACCTTTGTACTGACACAAATTTAAAGGATAATGATATTCTTTCCCAAATTCATTTATCCTTTGCTCAAAACAGAAAGAAATCTGCCTGGAAGATATTCTGAACCATCAACCATTAACAAATTCAACAGATTTTATCCTTGTCTAAAGCTGAAAGTATAAAGAATCATGAAATTCATAGGAAGAAAAAAATCTAATATTTATTATGCAAAGCTCTGCCAATCAGAACTACTTTTTAAAATTTTTCAATAAATAGTAATGCAATAATATGTTTTTCTGTTAAGAACAGCTCTTCGGGGTCATATTTGCTCTTGGAGCTTAATTTCCCTACCAAGAACAGAGAGAACTTTTACGTTGAAAAGAATATGGTAATTTCCTTTTCCTCCCTCTTTAACACAGATGCACAAAATATTATTAATATTAGTGAATTTCAGAAAATGCACATGATTGGAAATCAAAGTAATTGTTTTGATGAATCAACTCTAGTTATTTTGCAGAAGACATCTATAAATCTTAGGAAACAGTGTCATTCTAAAATCAGTGTGTTGTTAGCTCTGCATCTGATCATCTTGATTTAAAATAGCAAGGGCAATAGTGTCAGTTGACTGAATATGGACAAGGGGAAGGCTAATGAATTCTTTTGTTCACCTGCCATATGTAGTTCCTTCTGCTTCTTGTGGGTAATGTGTGTGGACCCTGTTAACAACACCATGTTTCCCTTCCTAGACCTCAGACTGTTAGCAGGTAACCGGCAATCAGTTCACATTGCTGTTAATAGTGTGAGATCTCTCGGCCAGCTGTTGTCTAGGAAATCAACATGGCATTGCCCAACCCAAGAGGCAGCTGCCTTCACGCCAATGTGACCCACAGTTGGCACCAGGCAGTTCAGGAGTCAGCTTGTTAATGCTAATGTCTCCAGTGAGATATGGATAAACAGCATCTCTCTCAGTCCTGTAGATTGAAAGTGTCACAAAAACACTGTCAAGCTCAGTGGCTGATCATTAAAAATGAGTACAAATGAGAGGAATAATGGCTTGTTGATCCACCTGAGTCAAGTTTGACATCCTTATGACATTATCTATGATTGTATAGATGTCTTTCAGTTCTTAGTGAGAGAGATTTTTGACAAAGAAAATAATCATGAAACTTCCAAGTTTTTGATTAGGATTGAACAATAATGAAACATACTAAAAACTCCAACAGTTTTATTTAGTAATACACAGTAAATGATGTACTCAACAATTATTGCATATGCCAGAGAACATTTATTACCTAAAATTGTTTTCAACACTAACAGGACATCTCATAAATATTCAGAAAAATGACATTTTAAAAGGCTTGTTACTTTGTGTGCATACATGATACACATACAAATACATAATACATCTCATAAAATGGTAACATTTAAAGCACATGGTAATGGATATAGAGAGTCATACAGCAATATAATCATTAATAAGAATTGAATCATTTTCATGTAAAATAGTGAGGAAAATAGAGTCAAGTTGACTGGATATGTGTAAGGGAAGACTATTGACTTCTTTCTGGAGCTGAAGAACAGGTGTCTTCTAATCTTTTCTTTCTGTTTCTAAAAAGCTTTGTGAATTTTTTTAATGTATGGTATTTTATTCACTGAGACTTTATTGTTTACATAAATCTTTCACTGATCCTTTTAGTAAATCCAGAAATATTTTTCTAATATAAGAATCTATCCTGTTTATACTCATGATTTCTAAATATAAACACTTTCAAAGCACATATCTATATTTGTTAGAAGTTTTTCTCCACTCTTTCCCCTAAGGCAATGCTAAGAGGCATTGATTCATGGACAGCATGTTGGAGCAAAGAAATCTGATCAAGAATACTAGTCTAGAATGCAACATCCTACTTTCTTATTCAAAATCTAAGTCCACTGACCACACATTCCCCCTCTTGCCCCAGAGGTTTATTCCAATATCCAGTTTGACAAGGCAAAATCTCTGCCACAAGCAAAGAAAACATCTGATATTTTTACAGAGGGTTGTTACATGAACAAAGTAATAGTCTTATACTTAACTTATGAGTCAGGACTAACTTCCATCTGTAAATCACAAAACATTTTAACTGCACTGAGAGATCATTATTTTAATAAGTCCCTTCAATGAAGTAGATTAAGTTCTCTCAGTGAGTTAGCTGATATATTCACTCAACAAACATTTATGAAGTATTGGCTATGTCTTTTTCTCCAAAAGATTTGGCTTTGTATATTCAGAAGTATATAAAGAAAGCAACATAGAAAATTTACTTATTATAAAGTAATACAAAAGCATAATGATAAAAAGGCACCCCTAAATAATTGTATTGGAGGACTGTAGAAGAGAGTTAATGGGGAGAGAGTATTCAGATTTATCAAAAATGTTCTGAATGAGATCATTAGATGTTTCACATGAAAGAAGTAACAGAGCAGAGTCTGAAAAGTAAAAATCAACTGACTAGGTATAAAGAATCACAAACAAAACAGGGATTTAGCCTAGAAATTAAGATGCCTGCATCCTATATTGGAGTACCTGGATTCAGTTACTGGTTTTGGCTCTTTAGTCCAGTCTCCAGCAAATTTGCACCATAAGAAGCGACAGATAATGGTTGCAGTTGTTAGTCTTGCCACCCACATGGATCACCTAGATTAAGTTCTCTACTCCTAGCTTCAGCCCCAGCTGAGTCCCAGCCACTGCAGGCATTTGGAGAGTAAATCAATGAATACAAATACTTTCTCTCTCTCTCTCTCTCTCTCTCTCTGGTACTATCTGCTTCTCAAATTTTTAAATTTTTTTAAATGAAAAGTCACAAGAGCTTAGTGTTGCTTGGGTGAAAAGTTTAAAACAAACAGCAGGATAAAGCAGAAAGATAATACAGAACCACATCAAGTAAAATTTTGGGTTATTGTTAACTTGAAAATGATCCTGATTCCAAGGACCATTTAAGAAGTGATGGCAGCCATTTTGATGAGAGATAATGACAGTGACAGTAAATATACAGAGAAAGAGGGATTGAAAATGTTTAGAAAGTATATTTATCAGAAATTGGTGATTGGTTGAGCACAGAGGAAAAAATTGCAAAAATTCTATACATGTGTAAGTTTTGGTCTAAGCTTTTGGGTAGATGGTGGTGCCACCAACAGAGGAAAAACAGACAATGTAGGAGGAGCATGTTGAAACAGAAGTGTCTATACAGCCATCCTGTAGAGATGTCCAGTTAGTTATTTAATAGATGAGTCTAAATCTCAATGCACAGCACTATATTAAAGACATAGACTTGGAATCCACTAGTAAATGATGGCAACCTGAAACAATGAGACCGTATAACATTGCTCAAAGAATAGAGAAAATGAGGTCAGTTGCGAATTGAGGATGCAGCATTTTAGGGCAATTATTTAAATGATCACCATAAGAAAAGTAGCCCAGAAAGGAAACAGAAAAGAGTTGACCAGAGATAGGAGAGGAACAAATGACATATTAAAATCATGGAGCCACAGAAGTGAAAATAGTAGCAGAGAGGTCCAATAATATAAAGTATAAAAATATCCATTAATTTCCTTCTTTTCCTCCTACCTCAATACAAATCTGCATCATTGCAACTAGAAAGAACCATGTGAAATAATGCATGTGTTAATTAGCTTGATTGGGCCATTCTACTACATATACGTAATTCAAAGCATCATGTTATACATTATAAATTTGTACAATTTTTATCTCTCAAATTACTTTAAAAATAGAGAGAATTTAGAAACCTAAGGTCAGGAAAATTCTAGTTCCACAAGTTCACGTTAAAAGCTGTACTGGCTGGCGCCGCGGCTCACTAGGCTAATCCTCTGCCTTGCGGCGCCGGCACACCGGGTTCTAGTCCCGGTCGGGGTGCTGGATTCTGTCCCGGTTGCCCCTCTACCCGGCCAGCTCTCTGCTGTGGCCCGGGAGTGCAGTGGAGGATGGCCCAAGTGCTTGGGCCCTGCACTCCATGGGAGACCAGGATAGGTACCTGGCTCCTGCCATCGGATCAGCGCGGTGCGCCAGCCCTGGCGGCCATTGGAGGGTGAACCAATGGCAAAGGAAGACCTTTCTCTCTGTCTCTCTCTCTCACTGTCCACTCTGCCTGTCAAAAAAATAAAAATAAATAAATAAAAGCTGTACTAAATTTTTAAGAAAGGGAATATCCATCAGTTTATTTTGCTTATTTGTTTATCCTATATCCTGCCCTTATGGAACTAAAAATATTTTAGATAATACTTAAATTCATTCCTCTCAATTAAGCTTGTAATAAACGTTAGGGAAAGTCAGTTCAATGTTATTGTCAATGACAAATACTGGAAGTGCAGATTGTATCTGTTGCCAGTTAAGGGTTGTAACTTTTGCTTTAATGTCAAACTGAGAGTGTAAATGATATTTTGTGAGAGTTGGGAAGATGCACTTGTCAGCTGGATCCTAATAGAAAAGTATATCATTCCTCAATGCAAAAGGGAAGAGCAACAGCAAGTTTAAAAGAGGAAGGAGAATGGACGACAAAGATAGAATAGGCTCCTGGGTTGTGGAATAGCAGGAAAGCAATGAAATGTTGACTTCTTGGTATCTTGCATAGAAACAAACAATAAACTAGACATATGACCAAGGAGAATCTAAATTAAGGTCAAGGCAACCAGCATACCTCATAGCTTTATTGTTAGTCAGAATTTTGAAATAGCTTATTCTTCACCAGCTGTATGTCAGGGCATATCTGACATTCCTACCTTCTATTTTTCTCATTTGTACAAACAGCATAACATTATTATTTATCCCATAAGCCTGCTGAAAAAATTAAATGAGACAATGAAAAGTTCTAGTGTAACACAGGGATTCTCAGCAGGGAGTAGTTTGCATGCACCCACCCCCCACTTCTGGAAAACTTTGAAGACATGTTTGTCACCACTGCTGAGGAGGAGGTGGCTAATATTGGCATCTATTGTGTAGAATCCAGGGAAACTGCCAAACATCCAACACCCACAGCACTGCACCTACAATAAAGAATTATTTAACCCCAAATATCAGTGGCACCCAGGATAAGAAACCCCAGTAAGTAGTTATACCCACATTATAATATTAGGCATTGCTGAGCAATCACACCATTTTAGTGCTTAGCATTTTATCATTCAACCCTCACCAAAATCCAGTGAGACTTGTAATAGTAATGTCAGTTCTCAGTTTAGAGATTCAGAAAGTGACGTGCAAAAAAAAAAAAAAAAAAAGTAAAGTGCATGTGGTCATATAAGTGCTAATGATAGAGCCAGGATTGCTTATGTGCTGTTCACATAGGTCATGAGAAAGTAAAAACTCTCATCACATATTTCAAATGTCCAGTTCTTGGCATCACAGTGACAAAGCGATAGTTTTTCAACTTTAATTCAAACATTGATATAACTCATTACTACAGCTGAAATACCTGAGAGAAACTGCTTAGGAAGGAAGAAGGTTTGCATCAGTTTATAGTTTGGGGCTCATAGTACAAGGTCAGGTGACCCCATTTATCCAGAATCTGACGAAAGCAGAAGAGGTATAGAAGAAGGATCACATGGTGAGCCAGGAAGCAGAGACAGAGAACATAATTTTACTCCACATTCCTGCATCTATAAAGCCACAATGATGTGAGCACAAGAGCTTCATTATAATGAGCTCTCCATTCTAATCACTTTCCAAGGCCCCACCTTCTGATGTTCTATTTCGATTAAGTTCTATCTTTAATCTATTAAGGAGATCAAGACTCTAGCACACGGGCTTGTGGGGACACACAAACTATTTTCCAAACTGTAACTATACTGCCTGTTTTTATTTCCATACTCCTTTTTTTCCTTCAATGTGGAGAAAATGAAAATGAAGTAATAGTTAAAAGGGAGAGAATTTAACATTTTTTAAGAATTTCTTAAACAGACAACTGCCAGATCTACTTTAAGGGAAATCTTTGTGTGTAAAAAAAATCACTAAAACCTGACTTCAATAGCTGGCATTAGGTTCCTCTCTAATGCTGAAGTCAATAGCTCCTCTTGTAACAGTGTTATGGTTTAAGCACTGCTTCGGGCCTATGCTAAACTTGAATGTGGGATCAAAGAGATAAAAGTCACCTGACTATATCACTTTCACTTTATAGCCTGAAAATCTTAGGATCTGCACATTTATCCAATTGTCAGTGATGTTTTATTGATTGCTTTTTAGCAATCTTTTGCATCAATGTGTTTGGGAAGGTGTTTTCCTTAAATCTTCCCTCAGGCAAGCTGAAACATAAGCTGTTGAGTGTCAATGTGTGTGAACCTTCAAAATAAAATCCTAGAAAGGGTTGAAATGTGAGCACAAACATAATATTCTTATAGTTTGAACAAATTGTTTTTTAGAAGTTCTGGGGTCCTGAATTTCCAAGATAATTGCATGTTGAGTGATGAGAGTGTAGTGGAAAAGGGGAAACAATGTGACAAGGTGGGTAGAGCTCCACAACTTACCATTAGGTCAGTTTTCAAATCCAGACTGCATCATTACTAATTGTGTGATCTTAACCAAGTGACTTGACTACCCCGAAGCTCAGCTATTCTCCTGTAACAAAGGAAATGTAGATCACACAAATGGCTCCTAAAATAGATGAGATATTTATACTACTATATGCCAAACACTATTGTAGATGGTAATGATTCTATAGTGAACTACCTTCATGCAGTTTATAATAAAAATATGAAAATGAAATACAATCTCAGCAATAGTTGTTCCAACGTTTCTAGATAAGCTAACAATGATGAGACAAGAGTAGAGGCTAATAAAGCTTCCGTGGAGGTAGCATCTGAGCAGAGACACATAGGATATGAGGCAGTAGTCCACATGACTATTTGAGGAATAACATTTCAAGCAGGAGGAAGAGAGCAAATCAAAGACCTCTAAGATGGAATATCTGGTAAATTTGAGGAAAAAGCAAGGAGATCAAGAGGCTGATGGTAAACGCCTAATGAGTTAAACAATAAAAATTTAAAGACTAGATTAAAAGGGCACCTAGAGGGGCCAACGCTGTGGAATAGCGTGCTAAGCCTCCGTCTGCAGAGCCAACATCCCATATGAGCATCAGTTTGTGTCCCAATTGCTCCTCTTCTGATCCAGCACTCTACTATCGCGTAGGAAAAGCAGCAAGAGATGGCCCAAGAATTTGGGCCCCTGCACCCACATGGGAGACCAAGAAGAAGCTCCTGGCTCCTGGCTTCAGACAGACTGAGTTCTGGCCATTGCTGCATTTGGGGAGTGAACCAGCAAATGGAAGATCTTTCTTTCTGTCTTGCCCTCTCTCTTTCTATAAATCTACTTCTCAAACAAATAAATCAAAAACTAAAAAAAAATTGCTTTTTAAAAAAAAGTATACCTAGAGATTAATTCATAAAGGAATTTATATGCCATAATAGCATATATGGGATTTCATTCTATGTTGGGAAGCCACTGGAAACTTTTAAGCAGGAGAGTATCATGATCCCAATTATCTTTGAAGAGTTCACTTTAGCTCCAGTGTAGAGAATAGTATCGAGGCAACAAGCAGGACATACAGGATGATCATGTAAAGACCATTGCAATCGTGTAGGAAAAAGATGATGAGCGCATAAAACAGAAAGATGGCACTGGGAAGTAGCTAAAAGTGGTCAGGTTCATGATGAATTAGAATGTAGACTTAATATAATTTGTAACATATTATAAGTTGTGAGAAATAAGAATGATTCCAGAGATTGGGGCCTAAGTAATTGAGTAAATGGGGGTGTCATTAACTGAAGTAGAGAAGACCAAACAAAGAACAGGCAAACAGAAGAGAACCCATGAAGGGTTTAAAGATGTTAATTAGACATCAGTTGGAAGTACTGAGCAAATCATAATACATTTTAATATGCATGTAGGAAAGAGGTCAAGAACGAAGCTTAAAATTTGTAAATTATCAGGTAAATTAAATGGGTATCCAGGTATCATAAATATATTTATTTGCCATAGTAGCATTTGGAATTTTGTTCTATGATAGGAAGCCACGGGACTCTTTTGAGTAGTATTTAAGTTATGAGTGTTGAGTGAAGTCCAATAGGAATATGTTAAAATGGAAAACAAAAGAGATACAGGGTCTGAGTTCTGAAGGTCTCCACTAGTCAGAGATCAAGAAGATAAGAATGATGAAGGAAAATCATACAAGTGTTCTGTAGTGGACCCAAGTGTATAAAGTGCTTTATAAAAGAAAGAGTGCTCTACTGTCATATTCTACAGAGAAAGCTTGAGTGAGATAATGGCAGAAAAGAGGCCATTAGTGATTCAGTAGAGTGATGGGGAAAAACACCTTATTTAGTGGGGCAGTTTGAGTGCAAATGACAGCAATGGAAGTGAGCATGGAAAAGGTAACTTTTTGTAAGAATAAAATAAAACAGACCTGAGTATTTAACCAAGAGGGTTAGCCATTATAAAGTATTTATAAATAGTTGTCATCATTTTATAATTTTTATGTGTCATCACCTCTCATTAAAATATTAACTATATGCCAGCCAGACCAAAAGAAATAATTAGGGGCTGATATTTTGGCATAGTAGGTAAAGCCACCACCTGCAACACCAATATCCCACATAGGTGCTAGTTTGTGTACTGGCAGCTGCCTAGCAGATGACAGCCTGGGAAAATAAGGGGAAGATGACCTAAATGTTTGGGCCTCTTCTACCCACGTGAGATATCCAGATGAAGCTCCTGGCTCCTGGCTTCCCTGGCGGTTGTAGCCATCTGTAGAGTGAAATAACAGATGGAGTACTTCTCTCTCTCTCTCTCTCTCTCTCTCTCTCTGGTTCTCCCTCTCTCTCTCTGTAACTCTTTCAAGTAAATGAATAAATCTTAAAAAAATAAGTAAATAATCAGACACACACACACACACACTTACAATGAATACTTTTACCAGAAAAAGTTGAATTATCTCCATTTATCCTTACAACATTATGGGGACAAGGGGTTGGGTTGAGGAGGTTGGGGCGAGGGAAATACAGCCATTGGGTTTTTACCATTTTACAGTCGATGAAGCTTGAGCTAACAGTTTATGACTTGCCAAAAGAAGTAACATAAAGCCAGAGACAAAACCAAGGTCAAATGAAACCTACCTCTTTTCTGCTTTTAACAATGAATGATAGAAAGTCAGTTATAACATCAAAGAGAAGAATCAGGCGATATCAAGGAGAATTAGATAATGCAAATACCTGGCTTGAATAATGAACACCCAAAAGATATTTTAAATTCACAAATTACTTACACATGCACCGCTAACCATCTTGTACAATTTGTTCTCTGTAGACATGGTCAGATTTCCCCCCCTCAAGTAAGAAACTTTCAGTCTTAACAACAGATTAAAATGTTTCCCTCATAAAAATATGCAAAAAAAAAAACCAGAAAATGTGTAAAACATTTCTTTAAGCATGAATTTAAATATTTGGGTGTGCAACTACTCATGCCAAGTGTTTTTTAGGTATTAGAGAAACAAAACTAAATAGAATAATCATAACTATTCCTCCCTGGGCATCAATAGACTAGTGAGAAACAGATATTAACCAAATTTAACTTGTTAAATTATAGGTATATGGAGGAAAGGGACAGGGCACCATGGGAGAGAAAAATAGAAACACCATAACCCAGTGTCACTGTAGTTAACATGTTTGGGATAAAATGCCAAATACTTTCCATAAATGAGTACAATCCCTTCCAGAAGCTTGGGATGAAGATTAACTCACAAAACAGACACAGATCCAATAAGGCATATTGATTACTGATTGAAAAGGGAATCAAGTTTTCTAAGAAATTCATTATTCTTGTTTCCAGATTAGTGAAAAACAACAAGCAGTGAAATTTCTTTTCATTCGCTTGTAAGAGACTACTGAGACCAAGGTGAAACAAAAGAAATAAGAATTGAATAATTATTATTATTTTTTTTTTTTGGACAGGCAGAGTGGACAGTGAGAGAGAGAGAGAGACAGAGAGAAAGGTCTTCCTTTACCATTGGTTCACCCCCCAATGGCCGCTGTGGCCAGCGCACTGCACTGATCCGAAGCCAGGAGCCAGGTGCTTCTCCTGGTCTCCCATGCGGGTGCAGGGCCCAAGCACTTGGGCCATCCTCCACTGCACTCCCGGGCCACAGCAGAGAGCTGGACAGGAAGAGGGGCAACCGGGACAGAATCTGGCGCCCCGACCAGGACTAGAACCTGGTGTGCCGGTGCCGCAGGTGGAGGATTAGCCTAGTGAGCTGTGGCGCCGGCCAAGAATTAAATAATTCTGAAATGCTTCAATGATGTGTTTGCTGTCCCCAAGACCCTAAGTAATCAATATGTAACATGTAGACTCCATCTACATGGCCAAAATATCCCATCCATGAGAGACTGAACTTCCTTTAGGGCTACAATCAATTCAAGTCCTTGGTACATTCTGAGAAGCATGCATTCCCCCATCAATAAGAGAATAACTAGGATCCATTCTAGAGCAAACATCAAATAAGCTACTTCCTACTTCAGTTATCACTAAGCCTTCTTGGTCACCAAGCCCTTCACTCCACAAGCTCTTTTCTCCTTGTTCTCAGCAACCCATGCCTCTCTATTTCCCTCCATCCAAGTTTTTCAGCTCTGTTTTCTGGAATCCCAATCTGATTAACCCTTAAGATCTCCAAGTTTTCCCAAGCAACCCATCATGCCTTGGATAGAACACAGAGATTCTAATGTAAGGTTGGTGAACTATGTTTTAAAGGTTCAGCAAATGGTTAAAAAGATTTATTTTGAAGTTTTCTTGCTGCTATTTTGAAATATGTTTTAATAAAACAAAAACTGTCTCTATACTGTGAGGATAATGCCTCGCTTCTAATGGTCTAGATTGCTTAATATATATGAGCATCGTTAGTATATATAATCAATCATCAATGCATAATCAGCATTAAAACCATGATGCAACGTCTCAAGTAGCTTCCTGTTGATAAAAATTAAATGAAATAACTCTACTTGTGGCTAAATAGTTCAGTTCAAATTGTTAGAGAACAGATGAAGTTGCAGAAACTCTCAAAGATTATGGAGATGCTTCCATAGCCTTTAGTGGTGCTTTTATCTTTGATATGGGACATGAAAGCCATGCTTTCTCTTGTCTTAAAAAGTTTGTGTGAATGGAAGAATGAAGACAATAAGATTTATCTTGAATTTGTGAACCTTCATTTTTTTATGAGAACACTTGCATCAGAAATACTGTAATATTGCTGGAAGTTTGACAGGCCAAGAGTGAAGACCTATCCTTGATTCCTCTGCGTTGCTCACCCTTCAACTCATATCTCCTCACTTCCCAAACCCTGTGGATTGAACCTGATAAGTTTATCTCAAATCCATCCACTCTGCCCATACCCACAGCCATCAGTCTTGTTCAAGCCAATTCCACCTATTCCTAGCTCATTACAATTACTGCCATCACTCCCGTGCCTCTGGTGCTGCTCCTTGTGATCTGATTGTACATTTACACAGCGTGATTCTAGAGTTGCAAAACAACAGAGAAAGAGCAATAGAGCACATACTGAGGTTGCTTTTGGAACTACAACTATTTGAACATTCACAGAGAGAGCTGTGATGGAGAGGAAATTGTGTTACAGTGGAGGAAAGACTTAAATAATCACTTTGTTTATGGGATATTAAAGTCAATGGAATTAATTTATATGGTAATAAAAAGCAAGATAATCTAATAAGGAAATTTTGGAGGCTCTTTTTGGCCAACAAAAGTTGATATTTGCTTTCTAACACTCAGCAGTTTTTAAGTTGCCATTTCCCTGATGAGAAAAAGTAACTGCTTGTTTTCTTTGAGTTTGGGATTCATGGGTTGAGGTAGGCTCTGTAAATGGGAGATATGGGAAAAGAAGCTCCACTATAGGAAAAACACAAATCACAGATGGCACCAACCTGTGGCAAGGGAAGAAACCATCAAGGAATCCTGATGACAGATAATGACAAATGAATGGAGTCCCCAGTTTTCTTTTGCTGCGATGTAATCCTCTTAAGAGAGCCCCGCATATTTAGCAAAACATGTTAGGATAGCCTTGGAGAAGGAAATAAATAGGCTGTATTTTTGCTTGAGGCAAAATACGTGGGGAGAGGCCAGCAGCTTGCAGAGTGTGATGGAAAGGCCAGAAGTGTTTGTGAGCAGCCTCAAGCAGTAGTTAAGAGTGAGCAGTGAAGGGTAACAACTGGGGACTGCATAAGCCCCTTTTTTTTTTCTAGTGATTCTGAGACATTTTGGACTCTGCAGAAATCTTTATTGTCATGCCTGGTAGTTTCTGGTACTGGGGATAACAGAAGTGAACAAGATGACCACATCTCGTGCCTCGTGGAGCACAGATCCTTGCAGAAGAGACAGACAATAAAAAACGAGTGCCTGTTATGTCATATGGTGATAAGTGCAATGTTAAAACATAAACAGAGTGCAGGGGGTAGCAGCTGCAGGGGAGGGTTTGGTGACATTTGTAAAAGGAGATCGGAGGACCTCACTAAGATGACATTTGAGCAGAAATCTGAAGAAAGTTCTGAGTGATCTATATAAATTTTTGTGAGAAGAATGTTCCAGGCAAAGGGAAAGGACTTGAGATTGGAATGGGCTTGATATTTTTGATAGCTTAGTGAAGAAAGAAGCTCCATATGTCTCTATGAATCATTGCTATCTTCATCAGTGTATGTTGGCATCACATGTTGTTTTCTGTGGAGAAAGTCAGAAACTGAACAGGATTGAGACCAGTGTTTCTTGAGGTTTCATCAAGAAATGAAAGCAGAATGTGAAATTCTCTACTACCATACCAGACTTTTCTGATTTTCCATAGAGAAAGTCTTGAAGCATCTGGTTAGTGTCTGAACAAATATTTTACTTTTGTTTTGCTGTCAAGACAGAGAAACAAGAGAACTCCAAGAATGGTGTTATTAACAGGCTTTTGTATTCCAGGTTCTTCCATCACTCCCAAAGAGTTGAGCATACTGGTAGATAGTACCTCCCAAAGTTAGCCTCAGAAGTTTTCTTTTTTTATTTCCAGGATGTTGATGAGATTTTCCATCATTCTAATTCTGCTACCCACAATCTATGTAAAGCCCTGGTCCTCTTGTGATCTCTTAAATATCTGGTTTCCCAAGTTAAAACGTTACATAATAATAATAACGACAAGTCCTATCCTCTCAAAGCTCTCACTCAGCTGTTTGTACAGCACTCATAGTGTCAAAGTAGCTCAATGGTTAGAGCAAGAGTTCTGGCATCAGATGCCCTAGCAATTCTACCACATTCAAGATATGTGCCTGTGAGCAAGTTTCTTAATCTCTCTAATTCTTCATTTTCTGTTATGAAAATGATAGTTGGAAATATAATACTATCTATGACATTTGACAGTACAAAGGAAGCATGCAATAAATCATAGTAATTTTTATTATTACTTGTTGTTACCAAGACCCCTGGTTGCTCTACTTTTTTACTTTTTGCTTTGTTAACCCAGATAATGTGAACTTTCACTTCAGTAACTCTCCTGACAGAATCTTCAGTTCTCACCCAACTGTATTTCCAATTCATTCCGCATTCTTCCTGCAAACTTCCAGCCACAGAATATGAGACACACACACAACTTTGTATGATGTCCTTGAAATAATGCACACAGGTGTTCAGCAAATAGTATTAACATTGAACGAATGAATGAAGGCTAGCATAAATCCAAGGCCTCTAGCCACAAAGGGAGGCTCAGAGCCATTCATTGGCTTAATTCTTAGTCACCACTCTCCTTTTTCTTAAGGCGGCTATTTCAAACACTCTCTATGCTTTTAAACTCCAAGCCCTATTACC
Source organism: Oryctolagus cuniculus (assembly GCF_051225735.1). Lineage (NCBI taxonomy): Eukaryota > Metazoa > Chordata > Mammalia > Lagomorpha > Leporidae > Oryctolagus > Oryctolagus cuniculus. The sequence continues at coordinate 53,628,561 of NC_142875.1, read as the reverse complement.
TGACTCTCAGAAGTTGTAATCTGTTCATTTCTGTCTCTCTCCTGTGATCCAATTCTACTGGGTCTTCTGCCTCAACATTGAATCATGCATTCATCTCTCTTGTGTCCAGATGGAAATAATACCTCAAAGAGAGATCCATTTATTTTTCTCACATTCTCTTGAGTTGATGCTTTTTGTCACCTTTTTTTCTCATCAAAAGTCTGGAAAGTATTTTCTATACTCAAACTACACTTTCTCACCTCCTACTGACTCTTCAATATGATTTATACTCTCAAGGCACAACTGCAACTGCCTGTGTCAATGTGCTTGTTGCGATAGAAACAGCATGTTGATAGCAATTGACGTTTTGACCTCTAGATATTTTTCTTGAAAGCTTTATTCCATTGAATTTCTTTTTTAAATAACAGTTCTTTTGATATCTAATTCAATAGTAAAAAGTTCACCCTTTTGAAGCATGCAACTCAGTGGTGTTTAGTATATTCCAAATTCATATACCAATTACTTCTAATTCCAGAATAGTTTGTTACCCCAGAAGGAAACTCTACCGTTAGTAGTCATTCCCAAGTGTTGTTTCCTTGATGTACATTAACCTACTTTCTATCTTCATGAATTTGACTATTCTGGAGATTTTATGTAAATGTAATAAATAATAGCCTTTTGTGTTTGGTTTCAATTCAAAAACTTAGCACGTTTTAAATGTTCATCCATGTTGTAGCACACGTGTATCAGAACTTCATTTTTATGGCTGAATAATATTCCCTTGCATGGACATCTGACATACTATTTATCTACTCATCAATTGATGGATATTTGAGTTCTTTTTACTTTTTTGTCAACTGTAAACAATACTGCTATGAACATTCATGTTCAAGCTTTTGGGTGGTCATGTTTTCATCTCTCTTTAGCATATGCATTGAAGTAGAATTGTTGAGTCATGTGGTCACTATGTTTAATTTATTGAGGAACTACCAGAGCATTTTCCAAAGCTGCTACACCAGCAAGACATGAGTCCTCGTGAAGATTTGCTATTTTTCATCCCTTTGATTATAGCCATCCCAGTTAGTATGAAATGGTATCTTACTGTGGTTTTAGTTTATGCTTCCCTAAGGACTAAGGATCTTGATCATCTTTTCATGTGCTTATTAGCCATTTGTATATCTTTTTTCGAGAAATGTCTCTTCTTCCTGTGACTATTGAAATCATATACTACTGGTTTTCCTCTGTCTCTTGTGTGTGTTACACTTCCTCTGTCCTTGCTTTAAAATTGATGTTTCTCATTATTCTGCCCCAGATCCTCTCCCTGGGTGACTTCATCTACTCCCAGGCATTCATTAAAGTCTGAAAGTCAATTATTCCTAAATCTCCACTTCCAGCTCACTTCTTTCTACTAATATCTAGATTTGGTTATTTAACTCTCTACTGAACATGATTAAACCTTCATTCATTGTTCTCCACACGAATCCTAACCCATTCCTCCCAAAATGGATGGTCTAACTATTCAACAAATTACCCAAGCCCAAATTCTAGCAAAATTCCTTTTACCTTTCAATCAACTGCACATACAAAATGATCAAATCCACTTCATTCAACCACTTAAAATTCTTTCCTAAACAGATTGCTCCACCCTTTCTTCATTTTTATCCTTGTTCACTATCACTTGTACTTCATCACCAACTGGACTCACCATATCAAACATTAGATACTTTAACACCTCTCATAACCCTCATACAGAATTATCGGAGAAAATACATAGAATAACTCCCTTAACACCACTTTTATCCCCTTCTGCCAGTAAAAACAGGCTGCTAGGCTTAAGGGCTACATTTCCCAAACTACCTTCCATCTTCATTTTTCATATAGAATGTCCAAGCAGAATGATCCCCCAGGTTAGAGGACAGAAATGAGTATGGTGAAGTGGCAGCCCCACAGGGCTTCAGAAAGCATTGTCAGGGAAGCAATATATTGTCTAGTGGCAGCTTTTGTGGAGGTCCTTCTGCAATGGTTCTCAACCTTGACAGTGCACACTTGTCTCACAGTTTCTTTGTTTTGTTTTTAATACTATGGCTGGGCCCTGCTCCAGATCAATTAAATACAGCCTCTAGGGGTGCTGACCATGGTAGTTTTGTAAAGTACTCCAGGTGTTTCTGAATTGCAGCCAGGATTAGGAAACATCACTCTGACATCCAGCTGCTCCCTAACTTCCAATTTGCCAAGACTAAACTGTACTAACAGCAGAAGCTCCTGATTTAGCCACTTTCTTGAGTGTGGCAAAGATGGTGTGGTTTTTCAGTAGGAGGAAGTAGCCACAGACATAGTAGTTTATTGGCCAGCTAGGAGGGTAGTGTGACTGGTGTGACTGTTTTTTCTGGAAACTCAGCCCAGGGCTGGCTTTCTCAGTCCTTTCAACAAGTCTGTAAGCTGCTTAATACCCTGGAATAAATCCTTTTCTGCTGAAACTGTCCAGAGAGTGTTCTGTTTTCTGTTTTCTGCTGAACCCTGACCAATACAACTACCTAAAATTCAATTCTGACCATATCATATTCCTGTTTTAAATAATTCACTAGTTCACTACTATTCTTAGAATTCATGTTTAACAATATGCATTAAAACATATCAGAAAAGCATACTTTCAATGAGTGATTATACTTGTAAGAATTTCTAGAAATATGTAGGCCTATAGGCAAAACTGGGTATATAGTAATACAACACACCACAACATTATGCAAGAGTATTTTTATAAATAAGCCGTCAGTAACTTAAATATGCATCACTAGGAGTCTGGTAAGAAATGTTATGATATTCTCAGAGTGAAACCCTTTTCACTGATTAAAAGAATCTCCTTCAGTTTGTAGTCTTGTAAATTCTGTATATCTTATAGTTTGCTACCATGTTTTATTTTTTCAAAAAATATGAATTCTCATTTTAGGAGGAAGAATTTGATGTTTGATAGATAAATCACACCAAATCAACAGTACTCCTTAATATACAACACCTGAACAAAACAGACGCCATCTAGGTTAGGTAATAAATGTGGATTCTGTCCCACTGATGGTTCTTTCCTGTAAGATACTTTGACCACTGCTACAGCTTTTCTTATACAGGAAGGAGGTGAAAGAAAATATTGCAAGGGCATGGGGAAACTGATATCTTGTAAATAGTATCTATTTGCCTGCCTGCAGAATAAAGAATAAAAGAGCCCTCAACAAAGGAACGTGATCAAAGCAGACATCAAGGAGTTAGGAGACATTTTCAATATTATCTGCTATCTCTTTCTCCCTTTGCTCCTCCTTCAACAGCATGTGTTATACCGGAAGGGAAAGTAATTTGGTATTGACTAATGCACATACCAGTAAGAAATTATCAAAATGTGTTTCCAGTATCTGGCATGCACCGGGAGTCATCAGAGGAGCTCTAGATAATAGATGGATGTCACTGTTATCTCCTAGAGTATCTCATCTGCTTCCTTCAATAACCCTATGTGATGGAGATTTCTGCATCACCATTTTTTAGGTAGGGAAATTGAAGCTGTGAAAAATTAAGTCTCTTGCTCTGACCAGCACAACTAAGTAGCAAGTTCTGAAATGAAAATTCACAGAAATAATTCATGTCTAATCTAGGTCTGCAAGTGACAATAATGGTGAAAGAGAGTAGAAGAAAGAAGTGGACTTTCAAAAGGGCAAATATCATGGAGAGAATCCATCTCTTTTTTATAAAAGCAAATTTGAAAGTAAATTCCTTCTGGAAGCAAATTGGTCATTAGCACAGGTGTGTGTCTGTATGTGTGCAGGTGAATTCATGCCAAAAGAAGGAACCTCAAAACTTCTCCCTGTGTGTTGTGCTATCCTGAAGGCAAAGACCATCCTGACACTAACGGGGCAGCAAGGACCAGTATTCACTCATCTTCTTATCACAGAGAATGGATAACTTCCTATATTGCTAATTTTCAATTTAAAAATTCACCTCATATTAAATGTCCACTTTTAAATATGAATCTCTTACAGAATTTCCTAACTACAAGAAAAAGGAAATTCTCACCACCAATTTCTTCCAGACTCTATATCTTGCATCTTTTCTCTAAAGATGACCTCAGGGAATAGGAATATTGCTCCTAACTTGGTGAGGGGATCCCAGCCCAGAATAGAGCCTCCCTTGTCTATTTCCAGGAATAAATGTGAAAGAAATGATGGTGTGCACAGATGCATCATAAATTTGGATGCTCATTGTAACACTATTGGTAATAATTTTTAAAATTTAAATGTCCATCAATAGGAGTGTTCTCACATAAATTATGGAAGATCCATACTATGGAACAATATGGAGCAATTAAAAATCAGAAGGTAGATGCAGCACAGCAACACTTAAAAATTGCTGTTCATCGTCCCATATTCTTCAGGATTCTGGTAACTATTTGGGAGGTAGCACAAGCTTATAAAGTTCTAGGAGATGCCTTTTCACTTTACACTGAAAATAGCTAATAACAATAGTCTTCAACCCTGATCATTACAGCAACTGGAAAGAGCAGAGTGAAAACATACCTGACAATATGAAAAGTAAATGATCAGCATGGATTGAAGGAGGCCAACACAATAAAACCACACTAGTAAGACATTTAAGTTATTTTTGCTACTACCTCTGACTCCATCCAGGCATACAGAATTTTCACACTCTCTCTCCCTTCTTGCTATCAGCTCAAAGGCTGACTTGAAATCAATCATTTACAGCTTAGTGGGAATATGTTGCAGAGCCAAGGTAGACCTGGCTGAATTGCTCAGAGGCCTATTCCCAGAAGTTATTGGGCTAGAGAAATACATGTAGATAGAGTATTTCCTATACTTGTGCAGTGAAATCCCATTCTACTATTTCCATTGTTTTTAATATTTTTACTATAACTGTATGGTTTCTGCCATAAAATGCCAAATGTGTTTTTGTGGACTACCATGTAAAATAATGATCATTTTAATATTGTTCAATTTTCAGAACCACGGACATCTGTACTTTTAGAAAGCCATGTGTTTCCACTTCAAATTATATGGATGCTAAATCAGAAATTAAAGGGATTTAAACAGCACAAATTGCTCTTGAAGAGACATATTTGCCTTTGGAGCAGGGTTGTTCCGGGTGTTATTGCTGAAGGTAATGGGAGCCACTGAGGTTATGAGCAAGAGTGACAAAATAAAAGTGACACCTACAGGAAATCAATTTGCTAGTGGTGTGGAGAATGCACCAGAAAGTATAGAGGTGGAGGGAAGGGAATGAGAAAGTTCCTACTTTCTATGTCACCAAACAGTGTACTTTGCAATCTAACCTCAGTTACCCATCACAATGACAATGTGACAGAGATATTTGATATTCACTTGACAGATGAGAGAAGTGGGGCTCAAGGAAATAAAGTAGGTTTCCTAGTATCACATTGCTATTAAATATTAGTGCCAGTTTGAGAGAATAGTATACATAATCAATTTATGACATCCAAGGACTATAAGGGACCTTAGATCAATTACTATGATAATCCTCTTTATAGACCAATGCTTCCAACTTAGCTGATCACTGGAACCACCGCAAAAGCTATACAGAACACTGAGTCTAGCATTCTCTGCCAGAATTTTTCTGATGATCAGTCAGGTTAGAAAACCTCTGCTTCAATCCAAATGATTGCCTGTCCAGTCATTCTACTGAAAAACTAAGTCCGGGGGATGATTAATTCAGCATTAGAGTTATTGAATTTGAGATAATGGCAGGGCAGCCAGGAGGTTCAATGAACAATTTGCCTGAAGAGATATGGGACCAGAGCCCAAAGGAGATGTCTGGACTGGAGGAATTACGTTTGGAGTTATATGCATGGAGGTGATAGTTGAAGTCTTGAAAGGTCTTCCAGGAAAAAAAAAAAAGAGTAGAGGTTGAGGTCAGCATTTTAATAAGTACCCATGAAGGAAGAATGGAAAAGGAGAAGTAATAGACAAGAGGCAGAACAGGAAGATGCCAAATGACTCAGGTCTGATTGTACAACCACCAAGGGTAACATACACTAAGAGGAATTTTGGACCTAATAAGTGAAAGCTATTGGTGAATTCTAAGTCTGTAGTCTGGAACATATGACAAATGATAGGGAGTTGATAAGGGCAGTGAGGGATGGAAGGCATCAAGTGCATGGCTCAAAGAAGTTTGGCAATGGTAGAAAGGGAAGAACAATGTAGCACTTGAGCTAGCAAGCATCGTGGAAGTTGACCTAATCACTACTGTCATTGGAGTGCTTGCCTGACATATATGTGCCTGGTATAAAATATTGGTTACATCTGTGAAGCCTCTCCGGCACAGCTGACCACGGCTCCTGGATGTTCCCCCTGAAAACACCAACTGTCTTGGAATAGAAGACCTCAGGCTTTTTATGCTCTCCCAGCTACACCAAGAATTTGGCCGCATGTTGGTCCTGGGACTAGCTGATCCAAAGCACTGAGGACACATGTACCATGTCCTGTGTCCCTCTCCTTTCCATGTGGTCAGCTGGAATGAGAGAAATCTGAAATTCCAGTTTCTTTGTTATTATTTATTTGATGATGCGAGTGAGAGGGTTGGCAAGATCAGGTGTTTAGATCTCTGAGTTATATGCTGCAGTCCAGCCTGCAAGAATTCTTCCTGGTGAAGTCTGGGTCCCAAGTGATGTTAACAATACAGCATCCTGTTTTTTTCCCCTTTCTGTTACTCTTCATATCTCCCTCATTGAGAATGTTGACTTTGGACTGAAGTAAGGTTCAGATTTTTCTGGGTGTCCTGCCTATCCAGCAATAGCAAGCCTATGCCAATTCCCAAGGCCAGACTTAAAAAGACATAGACAGCATCTCACGTCTAGAGCAGGAGGGATAAACCAAATCAAACTCACAGAAGAAAGTTAAGGTTCAAGCAACACACAGATACAACAGCACCAACCACCACCTCCAACGTACCTAATAGTCTTTTTCCCATTTCCACATGGAAACTCCATCACTCCCTACAGCCTGCCTCTCACAACACAACAGAGTATTTCTTTTGTTTTAGGTCAGTGATTTTATATGAACTTTGGGTTTAAACAATTCTGCATTCCCAGGATCTTTATCTTTTTGCTAACCTCAGATGTTGATTATTCTTTCTTTCCCATCTATCTTCATCTTCCTCCTCTCAACTGCATATTTTTCCTCTTCAAAAATGTCCACAACTCTGTTTTTATTTTCAAATCTCTCCCTAGCCTGAATAAACCCTCAGATTACCCTCTGGTCTCAACTCCCATTCAAAGCTAGATTTTTCAGTAAGTAAACCTATCCTCATTGTCCCTGTGTTGCCTTCAGCCTCTCAAATCCCCTTCAGCTGACTTCTAGCCCATCACCGCGCTAAAGTGGTTCTTGGTTCTCATAATGATCACTTAATCTTAGGCCAGATTCAACTGCTATTTTCTGTTACCATCTGAATTGACCTCTTAAGAATCCCTCCATCTCTCCATCCCTCTCTCCTTTCCCTCCCTCCCTCCCTGCCTTGGCAAAGTTACAGAGAGAGAAGGAGAGACAGGGAAACAGAGAAATCGAGAGAGAGAGAGAGAGAGAGAGAGAGAGAGAGAGATCTTGCAGCTGCTGGTTCACTGCCCAAATGATTGCAATGACCAGACTCTACCAGGCCTAAGTAAGGAGCCAGGAGTTTCTTCTGAGATCTCCTACATGGGTGCAGGAGCCCAAGGTTTTTGGCTATCCTCTACTGCTTTCCCAGACTGTTAGCAGGGAGCTGGATCAAAAGTGGTGTATTTGGGACTTAAACCAGTGCCAACATGAGATGCTGGCAATACAGATAGTAGCTTAACCTGCTGTGCCACTGCACAGGCCCCTAGGAATCACCCCTAGTAGTAGCTACTCCCTCTCTCCAGAATCCCCCCAACTTAAATAACAGGACCTACAATGTCCTGCTGTTTTGTTTTCGTTGTTTTGTCCCGGCCTTCTTTCCCTGACCTATCCTCCTCTGAATACTAACACTTGGCTACTGGTAGCATCATTTCCAACACTTTTCTTAGTATTTTTTCTCTGAAAGTGATCTACACAGATAGATCTTCAAAAAAAAAAAAAAAGATCTTCAAAGTTCATGGAAAATATACACTATGAAAAAACTGTGCATAGAATTCAACATTTTTGCATCAAAATTAACTTATCTAGTTGTATTTAGCATGAACTTTTTTGAAGTACCTTCATATTCCATGACCATAACTCAATGACCATCTATTTATTTATGCCTTCTAAAATACATACTCGTTCCAGTTCTATCCTCTAGCCTTTGGTCCTACAAATCTAAGCTTCTACTTAAAAATTTCCATTAGTATAAAAACTCTTCAAACTCATCATGCCCCAAAATGAACTTAAGATCTTATTTCATCCCAAACTTGGTTTTCTGACCATGTTCCTTGTCTCAGTGGTTAAAACTGGTAAAATTCAGAAATTTATAAGTAACCTTTATGGCTCCCTATCCAATTATTGTATAACCCTGAGATTTTAACTCCTGATTATCAATGACATTCATCCATTTTTCTGTTTCCCTGCAGCCGTCATCCCAATCCAAACTAATACCATCTTTCCCTGACTCTGCTGTATTTAATCCCTAATCTCTTCTATGTCCATTGTTAACTCTTTTCAATTGGTTTTCTACACCATAAGCAACATGATATTTCAAATTCAATGTTGTCACTCTCAAAAACTCTTTAGTGCTTTCCTTAGTACTTAAGATCTTAGAAAGCCCTGTGCAATCTGGCCCTGTTCACCTCTCCAGCCTTTTCACTCGTCTTCATCACACACCCTCCTTTGATTTGTTCAACAAAACTATACCAATCATGCTCTCTCTGACTCTATATTTTTTGGTGTATTCTTTTCTCTTCCTGGAATCAATTTCCCTCTCTTTCTCTCTTTCTCTTTAGCATGCACACACACACATACACATACACACATCTCTTAGTGGATTTCAACACTATCATTCTGAACATGAAATTGAACAGATTGTCACTGGAAATCTTCATATCCTGCCCTCCTTCACTGGTGTACCTCTGTTACAGCTCCTGACAGCACAATGAGCCTTTCCTCTACAGTTTTATTAGAGGAATATATCCCCTAAAAATGTGCTGGAAAATTAAGACCCAATGCCATCATGTTGAAAGGTAGGGACCAGCGAGAGCTGTTTAGATCATAAGAGTATGTTAATGTTGTCTACTAAAGGGCTTCATACCACGAGTTTCAGTTCAGCATGTGCTCTCCCATGCTCTCTTGCCCTTCCACTTGTACCATGGCATGAAGCAGCACAAAATGCCCTCAGCAGATATGGGCTTTCCATATAGACTTTCCAGATTGCAGAACTGCAGGGGGGTGGAAAGCCCCTCATGCTTTATAAACTATCCAATTTCATGTATTTTGTTGAAGGAATGCAAAACAGACTAAGATACGCAGTGTGTGTATGTTTAGCATTATAAGATTCTTTTCCTCTCTGAGTATACAGTAGTATCCTTGAAGCAGCATCTCTAACACTAAACATGGGTTGGTCCATGTAATGTATTTCAAAATAAGGCACACATTGCAACCACCTCTCAGGACTGCCAAGAAAATTAAATAAAACTATGCATGGGAAAATTTCTTATAAGCCAGAAAAGCCAGTGTTCATAGACTTTGTTTAAACCTATGTAACAGCCGGCACCGCGGCTCACTAGGCTAATCCTCTGCCTTGTGGTGCCAGCACACCAGGTTCTAGTCCCGGTTGGGGTGCCGGATTCTGTCCCGGTTGCCCCTCTTCCAGGCCAGCTCTCTGCTGTGGCCCGGGAGTGCAGTGGAGGATGGCCCAAGTACTTGGGCCCTGCAACCCATGGGAGACCAGGATAAGTACCTGGCTCCTGCCATCAGATCAGTGCGGTGCGCTGGCCGCAGCATGCCGGCCGCGGCGGCCATTGGAGGGTGAACCAATGGCAAAGGAAGACCTTTCTCTCTGTCTCTCTCTCTCACTGTCCACTCTGCCTATCAAAAAAATAAAAAACTAAAAAAATACCTATGTAACATGATATAAGATTTATGAGGTCAAGGAAAGTCATTTATTCACTCTAACCCCAGTGTCTAAAAAAGTGCCTGGTTCACAAGGGACAAATACTTGATACTTGTCAATGAATAAACGGATAGGCTTCTTTTTAAAATGTCAATAAAAGAATTTCTTAACCACATTTGTTGAGTGATTAAATTACATTCTTTGAAGCATCAACCTGCTCTTTTTTTTAAACTCTTACTTAGTAAATATAATTTTCCAAAGTACACTTTATGGATTACAATGTCTTTTTCCTCTCCATAAATTCCCTCTCACACACACCCCTCTCATCTCCCGCTCCCTCTCCCATTCCATTCACATCAAGATTCATTTTCAATTATCTTTATATACAGAACGATTTAGTATATATTAAGTAAAGATTTCATCAGTTTGCACCCACATAGAACATAAAGTGTAAAGTACTGTTTGAGTACTAGTTATACCGTTAATTCACATAGTACAACACATTAAGGACAGAGATACTACATGGGGAGTAAGTGCACAGTGACTCCTGTTGTTGATTTAACAATTGACACTCTTGTTTAATTCTTATTAATTCTTAAAAATCAACTCAAGCATCAACTTCTCCAGAGAGCCTAAGACAATTCAGTGTCAAGTACTAATCACTGCCTATCCTCCAACACACACACACACACACACACACGCACACACTCCTGACATCAACCCTAAACCCCTGTCACACCGTGAAAATACTTCTTTTATAGTACATTTTCCATTGTTTGAAATCCACTTGTATCTCTTCCATCAGACCCTAAATTCCTATAGGATAGTAACATTGTCTCACACTTCTAAAGATGGCTAATTCCTAAATAAGTTTTTATTGGAATGAACTGAATGTTTGAAGACTTTCACAGATTGTATCAATTTTATAGCCTAATTCACACATGCATTAGCTTTCAGCCAGGTTTTCAGCTAATCCCTGTTCATACCTGGAAGGGATGATAACATATCATTTCATAGAGACTGCCTGGACCACTTTCAAGGTACCAAATGTCATTTTAAAAGAATTCTGATCAATACTAGTTCAAATTAGATATCAGAAAATCCAATGCATACATAAGTATTTTCAGTATTTATATAAAGCTAAACTCAACAGTTTCTTCCATTTCCTTTCCTTCATTTAGCATGACATTTTAGCTGATATTCCTAAACTGCTGGATAGAGCAAATGCATTTCTATTAGAGCTAGGATTCCCCTTGGGACTCTGCCAAGTGTTCCAGCCTCTTCATTCTATGTACACTTTCCCTTTACTTGTTTCATTACCAGAATAAAAGAATTTACTGTGATTGCTGTAAAGGCCAAATCAATTTAAATAAATAAGGCTCTTCTGGCTTACATACATACAGAATAAAAACTGGGGGCCTAACTGTTGCCCAGCATTGTACACTGTGTCGTCAATAGAAGGTATTGTGGAATCTTCTTTTCTATACCTTTACTTTTTTTTTTTTTTTAGCTCTGACCTTTTGGGTAAACAAGATATTCTGAAAATAAATCTTCATATTCACAACTCTCAGCATTTTAAATGCAGAGCAAAAATTCCACACTAAGAAAATATACCTTAATTTGCCCCTTCCAGAAAGGACACAATAGCATGAGGCCATATATTCCACATAATATTCAGTATATGTGCAACGTGAGTCCCCCACCTGTGCAAATGCTACAATCGTTAAAAGCACCATAATCCACAGAAAACTGTCTTAAAGAAAAGAAATGAGAAGAGTATACAAATGTTTGTTACATTTCTCTGAGTAAGGATCTCCTCAGGCCAAAAAAAAAAAAAATATATATATATATATATATATATACTACAATACCTTCTTTAAGGTATGTATGTTATCTTTGGAGAAGAGATAGTAGGAAGTACCTTTTCTGTAATTTTAACTATTCTAATTGTTGTTTTAAGAATTTCCAGAAATGCTTATGCTTCTCAAAGATTTTTGTTATTATTTAAAAGGTAGAGAGAGAGAGAGACAGAGAAAGCTCCCATCTACTGATTCACTTCCCAAATGCCCACAATGGCCAGGACTGAACAAGGCCAAAGCCAGGAGCTGGGAACTCAACCCAAGTCTCTTACCTGAGAGGAAGGAATTCCACTATTTGAGTAATCACCTTCTGCCTGAGTCTGAATGAGCAGGAAGCTGGAATCGGGAACAATATTGAGACTTGAACCCAGGTAGTCCAATGGAAGACATGGGTATCCTAACTGCAATCTGAACTGCCAGGCAAAATGCCTACTCCTATTCTCAATTGTGTGATTGATGGAGACAGACAAGAGACAAGAGGGAGAAAAAGATCTTCTCTCCACTGGTTCATTCCTCAAATGACCATAAAAGAAGGGGCTGGAACCAGGCCAAACCCAGGAGGCTGGAAATGCATCTGGGTGTCCCATATGTGTGACAAGGATCCATGTCTTTCGGCCATTGTCTTCTGCCCTCTCACACACCTTAGCAGAGAGCTGAATTGGAAGCAGTGCAGCTGGGAATCAAACTAGTGCTCCAATATGAGATGCCAGCAACGCATGCAGCAGCTTAATCCACAGTGCCACAGTGCCGGCCCCTCAATGTTGTTTCACAATAAGGCTTACCATGTACTATCTTGAACTCTCATGCTACTGCTTCATTATTTTTCCTCTAGAATTTTGCATTATATGTTGCTGTGTATACACAGATTCAAGCTCACACACACCTACTCACATACAGTATCTGCATTCCTGTATCAACATAGAGTTCTGAAAAAAAACGCTTTAAAATTTATTTTACTTCCTGACTGATTTCAATTGTACTCATTATCACCTGTCATTTTTCCCTCACCCAAATCTCTTGCCCCTGTGTTCTGTTTTGGATTAACAAACTGAGGGAACGTCCCCTCCCCAACTACTACTGCTCTGCAGCTCCCCCTGCTGGTAAAGTGCCCGACCCAATTCATCTGCCCTTTCTCAGCAGTGCTTGTCAAATCCGGTGCTTCATCCGCAACAAGCCAAGCCACAGTATGCCCGCTGGCGACCACCAGGTTCAGTAGATCATGGAAAGTGGCTGCCTACCAGCTGCAGGGTGGAGACGCTTCCTTGTTTTTGGTGTGGAAAGAGTCTGCCAGAGGACTGCATAATTTTTCTGAGTCTTTATTTTCCTTGTTTCTAGAACACATAAGAAAAAGGGATTTGAAGCCATTTGTGACTAAAATGATAAAAAGGAAATCAATGCAGCAAAACACAGACCACCTGAAAATCTTCAGTTGAAGCACAAGTTGTGACATGATGTCAAAGCAGCATTCTCTTCACAGAGAAGGCATATTAAATTATGCTAGTGCTGACTGCTCTTCCAAGGACTGTTGATAGATGCTTAGGAGAAGAAAATCTTCCTTTCTGGTTGACCTTAAAAGCTGTCTTACCCCAGGCCTGAAATGTTTAAATGTGAACGTAAAACATTTTTTCATTGATTCCATAAAAAATATTTTCAATCTGCTCTCTTTAGTAGTTGTGTATCATCTGCCCGTGCGTATAAAAGGATGTATGTGCTTATAGAAAGATAGATGTATAAATATATTAATTCTGAGCTAAAAAATAGATACATTTATCATTCAGAATGACAGAACCAGAGTGGAAAACACCCAGGTGATTGCAATTTGTTTTGCCATGCACCCATGAAAACTCCCTGTAGTGGAAAGAAAATACAACAGGCAGGTTATGATAACAGAACATACCTATTTTTCTCCCATTTATCATTATATTTAAGCCAATCTTCCCAAATAGTGTGAAATGTACACATTTGTAATAGGGGTACTATTGCCCCAGGGACTGAGTTGAGTGAGGGGGAAAAAAAAGCGCAGCAGAACTAATTTACATAAATGTGAATCATATAATGGAGAAAACAAGACATTGATTAGGAGAAATAAAAGAGACACGAACAATGGGAGACAGGAAACAGGACACAGAAGACAAACTGGTTTAAAGATTTGGAGTACGTGGCTATTTTGGTCTCAGGAAATCCATCTTTAAAGGAAGGGTGAATAAGCCTAAAACAATAGAAGATAGTTTGTTTTTTTGGTGCATAACCTCAACAGGAAAAACATCCCTTCAAAAGATCACCTCAAGGTTACTTCTGTTTTATATTTGTTCAATAGTGTGCTTACTAGCGAAGGGCACCACCAAGTTTGTCAGTTACCAAGAGACTGTTAACCGAGCTTAGTATTCCTGATAGAGTACGTGTGATTTTTGCAGTCTTCTTTCTCACTTAGCAACTGCACATGATGGACAAGCCAGGGAAGCAGAAGCCACCAAAGCATGATGGGTGAGAGTAGTGTCTGTTTCAGTGAAACCCAATCATCCCAACCTTTTTTTTATAAATCAAAACACAAATGTGACCTCAGAAGATCATCTTACTGTGCCAAACCAACCCAACACAGCACGATATACCAGTGTAATCTTGGACAAAGCTGCTAAATAGCTGTTCCTTTAAATTTTGTATGTATTTTATTTAAAAGGCAGAAAAAAAAAGACCAAGAGATAGAGACCTATGTGACAGAAAAAGGTTTCCCATTTGGCAGCTCACTCCCCAGATGCCTGTAGCAGCCGGACGAGGCCAATCTGAGGCCAAGAGCTGGGGGAATTCAATCCACGTCTCCCACATGGGTGGCAGGAACCCAACTCCATGACCCATTCCTGCTGCCTCCCAGGCGGTGCTGTAGTAGGTAGCTGCGCTCTGGAGTGGAGCCAGGACTCAAACTCAGGTACTCCAATATGAAATGCATACATCTCAAAGGGCATCTTAGCTGTTTTGCCTAACACCTGCCCGTAGGTGTATCTTTTGATGAAAAAGGCAAAGAAACAAAAACAAAACACTGTATGTACCCTCAAGACAAAAGATAAACTCTTAAGATGTGATAAGGGACTTTAACAGCAAACTTTGACTCAACAATCAGGGTACAGATGAGAAGCACAGTCATCTGACTTTCATCTGTGCTCTGTTTAGCAGGCAGTCACAAAAAGACCACCCAAGAAATGCCACATCCATAAAGCAAGCAAAAAAAAAAAAAAAATCACTAATGTGCTACAGTATCAGGCATGAGGAATGCTCTAGAATTTATTCATTGTTAATGAATTTAACAATAGGAGTATATTTATATGCTTTCATGCAAAAGAAAAAAAAGGAGTAAAGTTTCATTATGCCAATGGGTATATGCTCTTTTGACAACCTTCTTGGCAGTGATTATAAAAAGCAGAATCTCGGGGGGAAATGTCATGAGGGCCCAGCTTATTAAATTTTGTAAATCATAAAGCTTGTCTGCAAATGCGGAGCACTGAAGCTGATTTAGTCGTTGGCCTAGAAACTCTGCTGTTAGGACCATTAAACAGGTCCAGAGTTTAAGTTGCACAGTAAATTATACTCAAAAGAAACAGACAGACTTTTGCCTCATGTTTTCTGTCTGTGAAGTTCAGATTGGCTGCACCACAGCAGCCCTGTGAGATGGTGTCAGATTTTTATAACTATGCGTCAAGCTAGTGCACCTTGATTGAGCCCACCTGAGACTACTGCGGAGTTCTGTGAATTTTAATATCAAAAATGGAGAACTAAATTAAATTAAGCTTTTCCTATTGAAAAATCTTCACAGCTGGAATAGATACAACCAATATTCTTTTTAGGTTATGCCAGCTTTTACAGTCACTTTCAACAAATAGCTATCATTAGAAATAGCAAGGACAATCCAGTTGATCGTTTAAAAATAAAGGGTTGTCATTCTGAGTTTTTTTTCTTAAAAGGAATAATGAATTGCCTATAGCTACTATGACTGAAATACCCGTTTAGAGGCCACAATAAATGAGGCCATAAAGAAAACAAAGTCATATGTCAAAGAAACCTGATCCAATTAATCATTCTTTGTAGTAAGCCCGTCATGAAACTTTCTCATGTTTTATTTCTTTTGAGATATAAACTTCTAGCTGGTAATTAGGAACTTCCTCAACTATTTAGAATGTCATATTCATTGTTTAAATAAAGTTTTTTTCATGCAAGATTAATTTTTTCAAAGTGTCTTATAGCCAAATTATAAATAGCCAACTATTTCACTTTAAAAGAAAGGAATTATTATCTCAGATACAGAGACTAAAGCAAAATGATTTGATGTTTGTAATATAACATTTATATATTAAATATATAACATTTATATATTATAAATATAACATTTAACTTTATTAAATATGATATAGTTATATTTGTTTTTTTTAACTTTTATTTAATGAATATAAATTTCCAAAGTACAGCTTATAGATTACAATGGCTTCCCCCACATAACTTCCCTCCCACCCGCAACCCTCCTCTTTCCCTCTCCCTTCCCCCTTTCCATTCACATCAAGATTCATTTTCAATTCTCTTTATATACAGAAGATCAGTTTAGCATATATTAAGTAAAGATTTCAACAGTTTGCACCCACATAGAAACACAAAGTGAAAAATACTGTTTGAGTACTAGTTATAGCATTAAATCACAATGTACAGCACACTAAGGACAGAGATCCTACATGAGGAGTAAGTGCACAGTGACTCCTGTTGTTGACTTAACAATTTGACACTCTTGTTTATGGCATCAGTAATCACCCTAGGCTCTTGTCATGAGTTTCCAAGGCTATGGAAGCCTTTTGAGTTCACCGACTCTGATCATATTTAGACAAGGTCGTAGTCAAAGTGGAAGTTCTCTCCTCCCTTCAGAGAAAGGTACCTCCTTCTTTGATGACCTGTTCTTTTCACTGGGATCTCACTCGCGGAGATCTTTCATGTAGGTTTTTTTTTTTTTTTTTTTTACCAGAGTGTTTTGGCTTTCCATGCTTAAATATGATATAGTTATATTTGAAGAAGTATTACACTTACTAATTGTTACACTCTCTTAGCATTCAATTAACTGACAATAAATATCAAAATTGCCCCATTATATTTATATAATCTGACAGTGTGTTTCTAAATCATCAAAAAAAGAAAGAACTATACTATTCAAGATTATCCAAGACCGTTTTCAGAATAAAGCCATAAATATAGTAGATGTTCAACAAATGTTGCGGGGTGACAAAAAGATTCTGCCCTTCTATACACTGAAAGTATAAAATCCTCACTTATTTTGCCATGGTAAATTAGACTAAACTAATTGCCATTAGAAATTTTTGTTGACAGGGACTAGCACTGTGGTTCAGCAGGTTAAAGCCCTGGCCTGCAGCTCAGGCATCCAATATAGGCACCTGTTCCAGTCCTGGCTACTCCACTTCCGATCCAGCTCCCTGCCATCGTGCCTGGGTAAGCAGCAGAAGTTGGCTCAAGTCTTTGGGCCACTGCACCCATGTGGGAGACCCAGAAGAAACTCCTGGCTCCTGGCTTCGGATCTGCTCAGCCCTGACGACCTCAGACATTTGGGAAGTGAACCAGCAGATGGAAGACCTTTCTCTCTCTGTCTCTAGCTCTCTCTGTATTTATTTATTTCAAATAAATAAAATAATCTTTTAAAAAAAAACAATTTTTTGTTGACAAAGTCCCTTCAAGACAAAAACAAAAAATTAATGCCAACCATTGATTGAACTGTTCCTACTCACTATACCCCAAGAATCCACATACCCAGTACTTTACAATGTAGTACACCAGAGTGTAACTTACAGAAATTAATTTAAAAAATTTCTTCCAGGGCCAGTGCTGTGGTGCAGTAGGTTAATCTTACACTTGCAGCACCAGCATCCCATATGGCACTGGTTCTAGTACTGGCTGTTCCTCTTCTGATCCAGCTCTCTGCTGTGACCTGGATTAGCAGTAAAAGATGGCCCAAGGGCTTGGGGCCCCCACCCACATGGGAGATCCAGAAGAAGCTTCTGGCTCCTGGCTTTGGATTGGCCCAGCTCCAGCAGTTGCGGCCATTTGGAGAGTGAATCAGCAGATGAAACCAATTCTCTCTCTCTCTCTCTCTCTCTCTAACTCTACCTGTCAAATAAATAAATAAAATCTTTTAAAAAGTTTCTCACTTGGATGTTTTTTATGTTAACACAGCAGATTCTAGTTCAGAAGATTTGATGAAAATGTGATTTGATATCAATAGAAGAAGGAAAGGGTGGAAATCAATACTGTGAGAGCTAATCAAGACAAATGTTCTGTGATTCACCAAGGAAGAAATAATGGATGAAAAATTGAATATGCTTCAGCAGCATCATACTGTCACCAAAAGGCAAATATTATATCGGATTACATTAATAGACATATCATGTAAACCAAGCAAGGTGATTTTTCAGCAACTGTTCTCAACACTTTTGGTGGGGCCATAGTGAGAAAAATGCCTGTCTTTCTTTCAGAGTATAATCATCATGCAGAAAGAGGTATAGAATTAATAGAACAAAAAGCAAGCCAAAGATAAGTAATAAATAAGTACAAATAGAAAGTATATTAAAAAACCCTATCAAACACAAGTTTAGAAAAATCAGATTTGCGGGACCAGTGCTGTGCCAGCATCCCATATGGATGCCAGTTTGAGTCCTGGCTGCTCCACTTCCTATCCAGCTCTCTGCTGTGGCCTGGGAAAGCAGTGGAAGATGGCCCAAGTCTTGGGCCCCTGCACCCACGTGGGAGACCCAGAAGAAGCTCCTGGCTCCTGGTTTCGGATCAGCTCAGCTCCGGTCATTGCGGCCAGTTGGGGAGTGAAGAAACGTATGGAAGACTTCTCTCTCTCTCTCTCTGCCACTCCTTCTCTCTCTGTGTAACACTTTAAAATAAATAAATAAATCTTTTAAAAAAGAAAATCAGAGATCAAGAGAACTAAGCTTATGTTTGTAAAAAGAAAAACCAGGGGTAGTCAATTAACTCAGTAATTAAGACAGTGTTTGGGATTCCTACATCCGAGATCAGAGTGCCTAAGTGTGAGTACTGGCTCTACTCCTGATTTCAACTTCCTGCTGGGAGGCAGTAGATGATGGCTCAAGTACTTATGTCCTTACACCCCCATGGATGACCTTGGATTGAGTTCCAGTCTCCTGGCTTCAGCCTAGTCCAGTCCTGGTTGTTGTGGGCATTTGAGCAGTAAACCAGCAAATAGGAGGTCTCTCCATCTGCCCTACGCTACCCTCTCGCTTTCCCTTTCAAATAAATAAATAATATTTTTTAAAAAAGGCCAACTAAGGACATAATTTATGTTTACTTGGTGGGGATAAAAGCCAACAATAAATGCTTCCCAGTGGTTTTAGACAACGAGCTACATTAAACCAAAAGAAAAATCTTTAGCATGGACAGTGACGCAATGATTTAATGGAATGTATAGGGTCACTGTCAGTTAGTGGATATACACTAAATAATCTCATATTCAGCTTTCATAAGTGATTTGGATGAACAAGCAAGTGCATAGCATAAAATATAACATCTAATCATATTATGAAAGGAGAAAATTTGAAAGAAAATTTGGGGACAATTCAGCTTGCAGCTACAGACTCTAGGAGTCACATAACCCCAGCTTTGTCAAAAATAAACTATCTTAAAATAAAAACTTAGGATAAACATTAGCTACTTTTATTGAGAATTTACTGCAAACAGCAATATCCTGTATTTTTAACCTTTAAAACCTCATTTAGTACTCAATGCTAAGAGCTACGTACTGTGATTATCTTCATTTTTCAAATGAGAAACTGAGTCACAAGAAGGTTATGTAATTTTGTCCAAAAGTTCCTATAGACAGGGTTTTGTACTCTGTCAATCTTGCTGCAAGTCCTGTTGGGCTGTGCTGCCTCTCAGTTTACTAGGAATACACCACAGATTCTACAGGAAGGAAGCAGATGGGATAGGATGACAGTTTAAATATGAGCAGTCTTCAAAAAGTTAATGGAAAATACATATAATGAAAAACTGTACGTGGATTTCAAGAATTTTGCACCAAATTTACTGTGGATACCATTTTCCATGTACTTTTTGAATTGTGCTCTAGGTATCTAGATAAGGACAGTCAAAATCACTAAAGAAATCACCTTATGAGGCAGAAGAAATTTAGAATAGGAATAAGAAAAATTGTATGCTCAATGAATGACATTAACTTTAGAACACACATTGTGAAAAGCTAAGGAATGTTCTCCCTGGAGACTTCCTAAAATTCAAAATACTTTAGATTTTCATCTTTCTCTGATGATTTTGTGAAACTTTTTCTGAATGTAGAGTACTAAATTAAGTCCTCCAAACTCTTTTATAGCATGCAATTTACATAAATCATAACATTGCTTTGGAAACATCATACTCAGGGACTTCAAAGGGAATATTTAATTTCTGTCTAATATAGATTAATTTAATATTTAATTTCTGTCTAATATAGATTAATCTCATTAATAGGGGCAGCTGACTACAAAAATCACATCCCAAATTTCGCATCTCTTGAGTGCCACAGAAAGAAGAAGCAGTTAGAAATAGGAATTGGAAAGCAACTCAGACATGATCATGATTATGACAATTACTTAAATTGTATCACTTAAAGTATAAGCATCTCGATTCAGATACATCATTCAAAGTTGCATTCATAATATAAGAAAGACCATCTAGCTGCAAAACAGACTTTGCATTCATATTCCTCTCATAAAACACAATGATTTTAACTAATTTTTTCTTGCCCTTATAGCTTCAGTATTTCAATATGCCTTGATATTCTATTTCTCTTCTTTCTTCCCCTTCCTCAGTCTGATTAAAAGCATATTTCATTCCTCACCAAAGTAATGTGATTCAATGAGAAAACTATGATCTTAGTGCTAACGTGGGACTTTGTCATTCAACTGTCATCTCCATTACCACTTGAACATACCAACATTAGCACAAGTGCTACTGCTGCTATTTCCGGCCCTACACCATTATTAGGTTCTTCATTATCTAAGGACCTTTAAGTATATCTTGAATGACATCATATTTTTTTCATAATGGGTTAACTTATCTGTTCCTTGTGCACCAAAGTGTACAGATAAATGGTCACTCCCTTTCTGTTCAAGGAATTTTTTCCTCGATACTCCTATGTTAGAGATTAAAAACTACTGTCCAATTTTTAGTTCTCACATGATACCAGTTGAATTTAACACTAAACTAAAAAAAAAAAAAAGTGCCTTTTCGGGATTTTAGAGCCCGAGTCTTCTCAAAACAAAAATACAACAAAACCACCATTGGCATTGTTTACATTAAATGCTAGATCTTTATTGTTCTTCATTAAATATTCACTAATGACAAGACATGTACAAACACAGGCAGATTCAGAACAAAAAGTGTTGAATATTGGTTGCACCACTTCCTGGCTAAATACATTTGAAATTTAACTCTGCACCTGTCTCTGCATGTCTAATGAGAATAATCTGACTTATGATGCAAGATGATTCTAGAGGTTAGAGATCACATCAAATTAATATGGTGTCTTACACATAGCAAATATCCAATGAATAGTAGTTCTTAAGATTGTATGTGTAGTTTAATGAAATGCTAAAGGACACTGCAAAGCCAAAAAAAAGGGCAATATATTCTTGCACAGGCAAGCTGAAAGTTGGAACTGGAAAGATCTCTGCCCATCTTCCATTTATGTAGCTCTCCTTTGTGCCTCTAGGACTTCTGCAAACACAGGATTTTCAAGAAGACAAGGTTTCAAAATCCAAATCTATACCCTTTACATCAGAAAACCTCAGGTTTTACTTATGTGGTTCATTGGACTTCCAAATAGGATTTTATTTCTTGAAAGAATCTTTTAGTAGAATAACTTTAGCAACTATGTTATTTGTTCAGTTTGAATACTGTATTTTTGATTCTTAAGAGTTGAGATGGGAACTGGCACTGTGGCATAGTGGGTAAAGCTGCTGCCACCTGCAGTACTGGCATCCCATGTGGGTGCCAGTTCGAGTCCTAGCTGCTTCACTTCCGATCCAGCTTTCTGCTATGGCCTGGGAAAGCAGTAGAAGATGACCCAAGTCCTTGGGCCCCTGCACGCACATGGGAGTGCTGGAAGAAGCTCTTGGCTCCTGGCTTCTGATAGACCCAGCCCTGGTCATTGCAGCCATTTGAGGAGTGAACCAGCAGATGGAAGACAAGACACACACTCTCTCTCTCTCTCTCTCTCTCTCTCTCTCTCTGATTCTGCCTCTGCCTCTGCCTCTCTGTAACTCTGCCTTTCAAATAAATTCATTGAATGTCTTTTAAAAAAAGATTTGAGATACTCTCAATGCACAATTTTATTATGTTCATGGGTCTCTAATGCTAGAAGGATAAGACAGACTACATACTTCAAAAGACAAATGAATGCAAAATCTAATCTATAGGAGTAACCACCAGGACAAGGATTATAGAGTATAGTCATTCCCCAGTATCCGAAGGAAATTGGTTCTAGGATCTCCAACAGATACTAAAATATCTGGATGCTCAAGTTCCTTATACAAAATGGTATAGCATTTGCAAACTTATACATATCCTTCCATATACATCTTTTTGACAGGCAGAGTTAGACAGTGAGAGAGAGAGAGAGAAACAGAGAGAAAGGTCCTTTTTCTGTTGGTTCACCCCTCCAAGTGGCCGCTATGGCCAGTGCGTTGCGGCTGGCACAATGCGCCAATCCGAAGCCAGGAGTCAGGTGCTTCCTCTTGGTCTCCCATGTGGGTGTAGGGCCCAAGGACCTGGGCCATCCTCCACTGCACTCCCGGGCCACAGCAGAGAGCTGGAAGAGGAGCAACCAGGACAGAACCCAGCGCCCCAACCGGGACTAGAACCCAGGGTGCCAGTGCTGCAGGTGGAGGACTACAAAACTTATACTGTATAATACAACATACTTTGTAAATAGTTGTTAGAGACAAGAAAAATGTCTGTACATGTGCAGTACAGACACAGATGTGGGGGAACCAACTATGATCTTGTTTGTGTACTAGATGATTAGCTACCGTTTTAAGTTTTGAAGTCTTTTTGTATGCAATATATATAACAGTCAAACTCTCCTATTCAGATCACAAAGAAGCAGGTGCTGACTAGAATCTTTGATTGTTAATAACAACTAAAAGCATCACTTGAGAAAGTCACCCTAAAAAGTGATTGACACACTAAAATTGTGCCTATTCAAAAACAATCTATTCAACACAGGCAGATTTATATTAACTATAAAATTATATTTAATATATAAAATTAATATATAAAATTTCAAGACAATCATTTATTTACTTAGTCATTTGTTTTTTTACTCAGCAAGTATTTATTGAGTATGTGCAAGGTGTCAGGTACTATTTTGGGTACAGGAGATACTTTAATAAGCAAAACAAAAAGTCTCTACTTTTGTAAACCCTGTCTTCTAGGAAGGAGATAATTAAAATAAACATAATGAACAAGTATAAGTGATGATGCCACTGCCTCATCTCCATGTCCTCCTCATTCACTGATTGAAGCATATTAACTCTGAACAACTGCACCTATCTGTTCAAGCACCAGGAACACATTCTGCCCACGCTCAAGGCAAGGCAGAAACGACAGTGCTGAGGTTCTCAACCAGTAACAGAAGGCATGCTGGTAGACTACATACACCATCTTCCTCACTTCTTCACGGGGAGCAATTGAACCTCAGTTGTCCACAGAGATAATCTGCTTAATAACTTCCACCCTCTGATTCATCCTGCCACTCCCCTGTTTTCCTTAGAGTCCCCTCCCAAATAAACTACCTGCACTCAAATTTTATCAGAGTCTGCTCCTCGGAGACTTGTCTACTTTTGGACAACAAATAATTTACACAATGTTAAAAGGTGATATGTATGTGCTATGGAAAAACATACAGTTCATCAGGAGGGATCTGGATTAGAGGACATTGATGGAAGGCATTTGAACAAAGACTTAAAGGAGAAAATGGGATGACTGTAGAGTGTATGAAGGGTGGCCAAGGCAAGGGCCCTGAAGCAGAACTATGCCTGATTCAGTCAGCATATTGGAGGAGGCAATTGGGGCAATATTGGACCACATGAATGTGAGAGGAATAGCAAATATGCTATGAGAAGTATCAGTTGGGATGAAAGTTAAGTATTTTTAAGACCTTATAAGGACTTTGGAGTTTAGCCTAAGTGATACAGTGATATGGAAGGATTTGAACAGAGAAACATCATCTTACACATTTTAAAAACATCTTTTTTTGTTACTGAGTTGAGAAAGGACTGTAGGATATCAAAAGTAGATGCAGGGAGACCAGTAAACATTTATTACAAAACTAGATACAAGAATCCATCAAGGAGTAAATGGTTAAATAAATTGAATAGTGTTTATATACAATGGAATATTGTATCTTAAAAATTTTGACACAAACAATGCAAATGACATCAAAAATTGTGCTAAGAGCAAAATTGAATACAAAATCATATTGTATATTCCATTTACACAAAATATGAACAAGTAAATGTATAGAAATAAAAAGCCCTCTGCCTAGCGGCGCCGGCACACCGGGTTCTAGTCCCAGTCAGGGCGCCGGATTCTGTCCCGGTCGCCCCTCTTCCAGGCCAGCTCTCTGCTGTGGCCAGGGAGTGCAGTGGAGGATGGCCCAAGTGCTTGGGCCCTGCACCCCATGGGAGACCAGGAAAAGCACCTGGCTCCTGGCTCCTGCCATCGGATCAGTGCGGTGTGCCGGCCGCAGCACGCCGGCCGCAGTGGCCATTGGAGGGTGAACCAACGGCAAAGGAAGACCTTTCTCTCTCTCTCTCTCTCCCTCTCTCTCTCACTGTCCACTCTGCCTGTCAAAAAAAAAAAAAAAAAGAAAGAAAGAAAAGAAAAGAAAAAAGAAATAAAAAGCAACTAAGCGGTTTCCCAGAGGAAGGGGGGTGAGGAAGTCAGAGAAGAGGTCAGAGGAGGAGTGGCTGAGGACTAACTATGTGTGAATAGAGGGTTTCATCTGGGGATAATGAAAATATTTCGGAGCTAGATACAAGTGGTAGTTACACAGCATTGTGAATATACCTAATGTCACAGAATTACCCACTTAAAAATAGTTAATTTTATGTTATGTGACTTTCACCTCTGTTTTTAAAAAGTCTTGAAAAAGAAAACCACTTACAAGGGATGAAGATGGTTTAGACTGCAAAGTTAGCAATGGAAGTAATGAGACTGATAAGATTCTGGACGTATTTTCTATGTGGAGCCCGTAGAATTTCAAGACTGAAGGCCAGGGTGAAGGGTCAAGGATGACTCCAAATTCTAGGGCTTAAGCAGCTATAAGAAAGAAGTTGCCATTTGCAAATATTGGAATGGATGCAGATCCATTCTAGATCTTCTAAACTCTTCTCTATCAAGAGCCTAGTGTTGAATATTTTGAGTATGAAGTTCTCTTAGACACTGGCTTGGTTAGTTCAGGCCATTATAAGAAAATGTTATAAACTGGAGAGCTTACAAGCTGAAATTTACTTCCCGCAGTTCTGGAGTCTGGGAACTCCAAGATTGAGGCACCAGCAGATTGAATGTCTGATGAGGAACCATCTCCTGATTCACAGATGGCCTCTTCCCTCTGGGTCTACATTTGATACAGGGGAAGACAGCTCCATTGGGCTTCTCTCATTAGGACAATGATCCCACTTAGGAGGGCTCCACTCTTGTCAAATAATCACCTGCCATAAGGCCCTGCATCCTAATACCATCACCTTTGGGTTAGGATTTCAACATAAGAATTTTGGGAGACACAAACATTCAAACAATGCAAGGCAGTCAAATGAAATTTGAGATTTCTGGTATTAAGAACAAATACTGGGGCCAGCATTGTGGTATAGTGGGTAAAGCCACTGTCTGCGACAATGCTGGCATTCCATGTGGATCTGAGTACCGTCTGCTCCACTTCTGATCCAGTTCCCTGCTGATGTGCCTGGGAAAGCAACAGAAGATGGCTCAAGTTCTTGGGGCCTATATCCATGTGGGAGACCCAGGAGAGGTTTGTGGACCCTGACTTTGGTCTGACCCAACTCTGGCCATTCCTGGTCATTTGGGGAGTCAATCAGTGTACAGAAGATCTGTGGTGTGTGTGCACACTGCATTTCTCTCTTTCTCTCTCTCTCTCCTTCTCTCTCTCTCTCCCTTTCTCTCTTTCTATAACTGTGTATTTTAAATAAGTAAATAAATCTTTTTAAAAAAGAACAACTATCTGGGATACAATCACACCCATTGTGTTATTATTTTCATATCAAGGAGTTGGTGACTTTTTGGTGTTTTAAATATTTGTTGAGTCTAAGAGAATTAAAGTCATAAATCAGAATTTAAATTCTAAGTTAAAATGTGTAACCAGAATTTAAAATATGTTGATGATTTTAAGTAGGAACCTTAACTTTCATATACTATCATATTAAAAGAACTTAGTTTTCTGTATTTTAATTATAATTTATTAGTTTCATAATTAATTGTTAAATCCTTCGTCAATCATATGATGCAATTAAAAAGAAAAGAAAATATGTCAAATCTGTTGATGAAGTTTAAATTATTTAAAGGAACTCATGAATAGACCCAAATGTTAGTCAAATGCCCTTGAAAGTTATAGATTTATAAACAGAACAGTAAATTTTGTAAACTAAACCAAAAAGCTTAAGTAAAACTATGTTTTTTAAATATCTAACTTTAATCAATTTAATATTATTCTCTAACAGCAAATTAATTTCTCAATGACCTTGTCAGCACATAAATTTTCCCACAAAGGCATTCACAGACTCATAGTCAATAGCTTTCTCTGATGAAAACCGAAGAGGGTCAATGTCCACTGTTTGGCCAAGCATATTTCTGAAGCCCAAAGGGATTAAAAATACTACCCAGGATCTAATAAATGTCAAGTTTTTCAAATACTTCCCAGTATTAGTCATGTCTGGAAAGAACTATGGTTTAATTGTGAGTTACTTGGAAGTTTTGTCATTCATAAATACATGTCAAGTTATTCAAGAAAATATTTGCAGGCCATTGTGTTCCTATCTTATTAAGGTGCTTGATGCCTTTAACTGTTGCTATTGTTTTAACTATTTAACACACATGTGAGCATCAATACACTGCACTTTTGGATGACAATATTTACTGCCCATTACGAGGGAAAGGGACTTACACAATTTGTCCCAATATGTCACAGCCAAGGCTACCAAAGATACGGTAGAGAACAAAAGGAAGAATTTACTACAAATCTACTTTCAGGTTTTTTTCCCCAGTTAATTATAATAGCTGGATAGAATTCACACCAAAAGTTTCAGTGTACAATATTAAGAAGAATTCAGAGAAGCCTATAAAACTGTGCTGAATAATTATTTTTAAAATGTGTGTAAGCAATATTGAATATATTGGGTTGTAATTATTTCTAGGTTTATAACCAATTATTAACATTATAGATGGAGTTTCATTGCTTTTGTCTAGGTCTGAATTTAATGTTCTAAGGTATTTGAAATTGTTGGTTACTCCCATAAATAGAATTCATTTAGGTTGATTTGATAACTGATTATTTATGAGACTGGTTGGGGGTGGAATGGTGATGCTAACGCAGAAAATCAATTTAAGCAGCTGAAATTTCCAGCCATGCTTTCTATATTAGTTTAATTCACTGGGTTGTTCCCTATGTCTCTCTGAATTTTTAACAGTTAAGGACTTATCAAAGAAAAGCAAACAACAATTAAGAGATGCTTAAACACAGAAGCACAGAAGAATGTGATATAAGATAATATAATTTACTAAAGAATGTCCATCTTATTTGTCACTTTTTGTCTAACATATCTGACCCTGCCTTTAAATATTTTATTAGTTTATATTTAAATACTTAACTCATTTTTATTTAAAAATGTGTGATTGGGGAGCAGATGCTTGGCACAGTAGGTAACACACTACTCTAGATGTCCAGACATACATCACAATGTCAGCTCCATTTCTGATTCCACCTTTCTACTACCGCAAACCTGGAGGCAGCAGAAGATGTCTCAAGTACTTGGGTCCTGGCCACTCACATGAGAGACCCAGATTGTGTTCCTGGTTCTTGGCTTTAGCCTTGTCAGGCCCTGTGTTTTGTGGGCATTTAGTGAGTGATTTCACAAATTCATGTCTACATAAGTGCTTCCAAAAGTTTGTGGAAAACAGAATTAAAGATAAGGTTATTTTGGTGAAAAATTTTGAAACCTATGCATAGTTTTATTAGAATGCAAATTTTCCATGAACTTTTTGAAGATCCCTTGTACAATAAATGGAGGAATAACAAGAATGTTTCCAAAATGAAGTGAGGAAAAAGCCTTTTATAAATATATCACCTAGAGTGAAATTTTTGGGGAATTCATTTCTAGGTTTTATATGTAAATTTTAATTATATTTAATTATATTTTTAATCTAGGTATTTTGGTGATAAACACATTGAACATGAGAGCCATACTCTTAATGAATTTTTAAGCAAAGAATACAATATTGGAATCTATAGGCATGATGTTTTAGAGTAGATCTCAAGTATTTACTCATCTTGCATAACTGAAATTTTGTCTCTGTTGGGTAGAAACTCCACCCTTGTCCCTAAAAATAACCATTCTACTTTCTGCTTCTGTGAGTTTAAGTGCTTTACCTCAAGATTCATCTAGTTTAATACTCTTTCTTCCCAAGATAACCTTATTTTGTAGATATTTTTCCATACCATGGGAAATAGTAAATAGTTTTGATGACTTTACCATTGTATAAATGTATCCAAATTTACTTAACAATTTCCCTAGTAATGAAATGTTGAAGTTGTGACATTTTATTACATTATTCCATTCTTTATGTTTAAAAACTTATATATTCCAACAAAGTAACAATTGACTTTAAAATATATATTATTGGGATGCTGTTATATTAAAATATTTCCTATTATTAAAAATCTGTCTTATTCCCTATGTCTTTAGAGATTCAAACCCTGATTGTATCTCTAAAACTATCTTTGATAATATATTTTAGGTATTTAATACATTTTTTAAATTTTCTTCTTCATAACTAAATTTGCAATCAATTAACTATATTACTTTGAGTCCAATGTTTTCCACCGTATTCTTGCTAAATTTCCATTTTTGTTTCGGCTGAGAGATTAATTTCCCATTATTTCTTTCAACATTTTCCATTTCCTAACATTTTGGGAGGAATATTGAGGACAAAATCCAAAAAAAATTTCAAATAACTGTACAAATACTCATGTTAACACAAAGCTATCATCATTATCAAAGCTGAAATGAAGGGTATGTGTTCAGTCTAGCAGTTAAGATTCCTTGTCTCATATCAGAGTGCCTTTTCAATGGCCAGTTTGGCCTAACTTCAGCTTCCTAATAATAAAGATGTGAGAGGCAATGGTATTGACTCAAGTAATGGAGTTCCTGCCACTCACATGGGAGACTTGAATTGGGTTCCCCACTGCCAGCTTCAGCCCTAGCTGGGAGTGCATTGTAAGCATTTTGGGAGTGAACCAGAAGATGGGAGTTTCTTCTATCCCTGTCTCTCTGACTCTCCAATAAATAAATTTTGAAATATTTCATCATTTATTTATTGAGAAAAATCTGAAATGATAACTGACATGTTATTTGAATATATAAACAGCAGGAATCTACACTAGCTAGCCAGACTAGACAAAATGAATAATGTAGTGGAAAACCATGGGAGTGTTCATTGAACTAAAAGGAATTTAGGATGGGAAGAGACAGCAGACAGTCCTTGTCTCTGCAGCAGGAAACATTAGAAGTCTCACCAGGCACTGTTAGACAATGAATGTCTGTTTCTTTTTGAGTCATCTCATTCAAGGTGCAATATTTTCAGGAGAATGTTTTCAATTGGCCAATCTGCCCATGACAATTCTATAGTTGAGAAGGTTAATTAAAAGCAAGGGCATAGGGTTAACATTGTAGCACAATAGGTCAGGCCATTGCTTGCAACATCAGCATCCCATATCAGAGCATTAGTTCAAGTTCTAGCTGTCCTGCTTTCAATTCACCTCCAAGCTAATACACCTGGGAAAGCAGCAAATGATGACCCAAGTACTTGAGCCCATGCCACCCATATGACAGACCCAGATGGAGTTCCAGGCTCCTGGCTTCAGCGTGGGTGAGCTCTGGCTCTTGCAGCCATTTGAGGAATGCACTACAGAATAGAAGATCTCTCTCTCTCTCTCTCTCTCTCTCTCTCTCTCTCTCCCCCCCCCACTCTCACTCTCTCAAAATAAATTAGACTTTTATTGAAAAAGAAAAAAAAAAAGGATATGTGCTACCTCCCCATTGAGCTTAAGGAGAGGTAATAGTCAAAGGACAAAAGGGAAATGAATGCTAGAATGCAAACACCATGGAAGTAGGAATCTATCTTTTTGCACTAATATAACATACTAAAGATTCTTCATAAATATTGAATCAAGAGATATGGGGGCCAGCGCCGTGGCTTACTAGGCTAATCCTCTGCCTTGCACACCGGATTCTGTCCCGGTTGCCCCTCTTCCAGGCCAGCTCTCTGCTGTGGCCAGGGAGTGCAGTGGAGGATGGCCCAAGTGTAAGGGCCCTGCACCCCATGGGAGACCAAGATAAGTACCTGGCTCTTGCCATCAGATCAGCGCGGTGCACCGGCCGCAGTGCGCCAGCCACGGCGGCCATTGGAGGGTGAACCAATGGCAAAGGAAGACCTTTCTCTCTGTCTCTCTCTCTCACTGTCCACTCTGCCTGTCAAAAAAAAAAAAAAAGAGAGAGAGAGAGAGATATGGGTAGGCCAAAAGAAAGAGAAGGGAGGAAGAGAGGGAGGGAGGGAGGGAGAAAGGAAGAAAGGAAGGAGGGAGGAAGGGAAGAAGGGAGGAAGAGAGGAGGGAGGGAGGAAGAGAGGAGGGAGGAAGAGAGGAGGGAGTGGGAGGGAGGGAGGGAAGGAGGAAGTGGAAAAGAAGATAAAATTAAGATTTCAAAATAATTCAGGGCAAATTTTATTTTAATAAAGTGGATAGTCAAGCTAGGTGACACTTTTTCTTTCCAATATGATAAGGGTAACTCTAAAGTAATGTAATCGATTTTCCTGGGTGGCTTGCATATTGACTTTAAAAGCAATTTTAAAAGGAGAGCTTTAAAATGATCTTAAACAATGGCAGTAATGTTTTTGTAATATAGAGCTTCCCTATGGGGGCAGTTTAAAGGACTCATTTGGATATTTAAGTCCTGATATGTAGGCTTTTAAAAACTTCATTTGTAGCTATACATTGTATATTTTCTATAAACTAATCGGTTAAGGAAAGCAATATAAGGTAATAGGAATACTAAGAGGAAAGCAGGAAGGACATCATTCTAAATGTGATAGGTTTAATAAAATTTACAGATCAAATATAATTTCAGAGACTTAAATGATTTTTCAAACACATTTTCAAGGCCTGCTAAAAGCTATACTAATAGTTACCATATATCTAATACTGGCTGTGTATAAGGAATTCTACATTAAATTATCTATAATACTCACAACAATCACCCTGCTAAATAGATACCACTACTCCAATTTCACAGGTAAGGAAATTGAGGGTCATAAGGGCTGAATTGCCCAAAGTCATGCAGCAAAGCAAGACAAAGCCATGATTTTAGTCCTGGTCTGTTCAGTGCCAGACCCTGAGTGCAGGATGGAATGCAATATTATCCAAATGCAAAGCAGCAAATGAGGCAATGTCCTGTTATAAGGTACACATTGATGAATATATTCATTATTTGCTCATTCCTCCAAAATGCTCACTCAAAATCATTTAACCTGTTGTCTAAATAACGCTAGAATCAAGCAAGCAATTCATGTTATCAAACTCATTTTCTACTTTTTTCTTTTAAAACACATTTAATTGTTTTTGAAAGATTTACCTATCATCTATTTGAAAGGCAGAGCTACAAAAAGAGATAGAGAAATGGGGGGAGGGGGAGGGAGGGAGGGAGGGAGGAAGAGATCGATCTAGATCTTCAGTCTGCAGGTTTCTTCCCAAATGGTCACAACAGCCAGGTCAGGGCCAGGCAGAAGTCATGAGCCAGGAAGTCCACTGAAGTCTCCGATGTGGATGGCAGGCACCCGAGCCTTTGGACCATCTTTCACTGCCTTACCAAGAGCACTAGCAGGTAACTGGATCTGAAACAGAATATCTGGGACTCAAACCAGTGCCCTGATATGTGAATGCCAATGTCACAAGCAGTGGCTTAACTTGCTGCACTATGATGCTGGCCCTGCATTTAACTGTTTTTAAAAACTGAGCCACTTTCAGGCTCATTGCAGCATTATTTTCAGTAGGACATGGAATAAATTCTAAGTGCCCATCAACAGAAGAATAAATAAAAGAAATATGACACATATACACAATAAAAAGACTATTTAGCCTCTTTAAAAAAAAAAAAAAGAAATACTGACATTTGGGATAACATGGATGGTATTGTGTTAAGTGAAAATGCAAGCACAGAAAGACAAACACCACATAATCTCATTCAATGTGAAATATAAGTAGATGAAAAAGAGAAATGGAGAGCAGAATGGGGGGGCTAGCAGGAAGGCTTTGGGGAGACGCTGGTCAGAGGGTACAAAATTTCAGTTGGACAGAAGAAATGTTTTTGCATGCATGGTGAATAATCTCAATGTGATGTCTCTCAAAATTGCTGAGAGCAAATTTTCACTCTTCACACAAACATAAAATGAGTATGTAAAGTGGTGAATATATTGAACTGTTAGATTTAATCTTTCCATCAGGTATATGTGTGTATCAAATAATTACATTGTACTAAATTGACTGTATTTGAGTGAAATGGTCATATTTTGATTATTGTTAATAGCACTTGCCTATATTCCCACTGAACTAGGGTCTTCTTACTTTTTCTTTTTCTTTTTTAAAGATTTATTTATTTATTTGAAAGTCTGAGTTACACAGAGAGGAGAGGCAGAGAGAGAGAGTGCTGGTTCACTCCCCAGATGGCCTCAATGGCCAGAGCTGTGCCGATCCGAAGCCAGGAGCCAGGAGCTTCTTCTGGGTTTCCCATGCAGGTGCAGGGGCCCAAGCACTTGGGCCATCTTCTACTCTCTCAGGCCATAGCTGGATCGGAAGTGGAGCAGCCAAGTCTCGAACTGGCACCCATATGGATGCCGGCGCTCCAGGCCAGGGCATTAACCCACTGCACCACAGCGCTGGTTCCCTTATTTTTTCTTAATTCTTTATCTGGTATAGCATTAAGTCCTTGATAATACTGTAAATTAAAAATGTTATCTCAAAAACTAAGAAACAAAGAGAGGTAGGGAGGGAAGATGGGAAGAGAATGGAGGGGAAAGGAAGAGGAAGTAAAGGAAAAAAGGAATTATTATATTCTTAGAATTATAAATATGAACTGTTTTGAATCTGTTTTCTTTGTATTAATATCACATTAACAGGAGAATTGACAAGAATTATGTTGTAATAATTATCATGCATTTGTTATGACTCTGAGAATCTAATGTGTTAAATTTTTAAATCACATTGTATTCCATAGTGTATAATTATTTGTCAATTAAAAAGAAAAATCGAATTGTATCAATATATAATATTAATTTTTAAAATCAAGTGTCTAAAATATTACTAAATAGAGGGTGATAAACTTCCCATTAACTGAATATAAGTCTAACATATAACTCACACCTGCATTAAATTCATATTTTCTGAGGAGAGAAAAGTCTTGTTTTCTATAATGACCAAGGTATAGGTCTATAGATATCCCTTAAGGACTCCTTGATTCCTGAGCCTATCAGCATGAAAAAGTAATAAAAGAGAGCTCACAAAGATCTAAAAAGTTTATGGAGAGAACAACGACTTCATAATGAGAGTTTCCAGATCACAACGTAGAAAGAAGAAATCCAACTATAAGTCTATATTCAGAGTACAGCAAGGGAAATAGGATATGAGGTAATTTTTGCCTTACTTTTGAGCAGCACAAATCTTATGAAGGGAGGTGGAAGTTATTCAATAACATTTATTGCAAGGTCTAGTTCAATGCCTTCCACGGGTGGGCAGTCAAAAAATCTTATTTGGAGATGATATTTATGCAATGATAATCAGTCTACTTCAGCACAGCAATTTTGGGGGAGAATATTGTCTCTACTGAGGTTAAGCCTTGTGAAGTAAAATAATAAAAGGAAGGGCAAAGATCAGATGTGGAAAGTATTCAAAAGAGAAATTAAGGTGTATGCAAAATTTACATAAGCATTGGCAATTACAGTTCAGAAAAGTAAATGCATTCTCAGAAAAGTTTGAAACATATTTCTGTCAGTTCACAAATGCTTCAAATTACACATGACTTTCTACTTCCCTCCAGCTTCATCAGCTGACACATATTTATATACTCATTCAGGGTGAAGATGAGGATCCAGGGCTCTAACCCTTATTTCAGGGCAAGGGGGATTAGTTATGTATAACTGAGTCCTTTTGCCTGTTTCTTAATGTCTGTGTATACCAAATTAATGAATGACAAGCACTACCCCTAGAATTTTGCCACATGAAAAATCAAATTGTGTAATGATTTAATCATAGTTTGGCTAAATTATTTCAAATGATTTAAACATAAAAAGTTTAGCAGATTTTGAATTCAGAATTCTTATTTTCCTAGAATGAATTAAAATATTATCTCATTATAACATACACACACACATGCGCACACACATGGCCTTGGGCATTCTCTGTGAACACCCAAGTTCTGATATATGAATGAGCTTGGCTTGTGTCTAGGGAGAAAGAAAATCCCAAGTTGTGTCAACAGTGTAGAAAAGTCTGGATTTTTCACTAAAAACAGATTAATTTTACTGTAATTTTATATGGTATTTTAAAATCATAGAATTTTATTTATTAATTTATTTTTGAAAGAGAGAATCGGCTTCCATTGGCTGATTCATTCTCCAAATGCCACTGACAGCTGGCATAACGCCAGGTCCAAAACCAGGATTCATGAATACAATGCAGGTCTCCCACATGGGTGTGAAGAACATGATTACTTGAACCATTACCGCTGCCTCCAAGGATGTACATTAACAGTATGCTGGAGCGAGGAGCCAGAGCCAGGAATATCAACTCAGGTACTCTGACGTGGGACATGGGCCTCTTAACCATTAGGGGAGATGCCCAGTCCTACTTTTTTTTTTATCTAGTAAATAATACAAATTTCAGAAATAACTTGTGTAAAGGAATAAACTGAAGAATAGAGCTACCAACCACAGCCAGGAGAATATTTCTTTAAAACTAGCATGTAGGATTATTTCTCTACATTCACCAAAAGATATCTAATGTATATGTTTTAAAAGTGGTTAAAGCATATTGGATGCAAAAATAATGTGGTAAAGCTGAGAAAGCAAATAACTAGAGCTGGATCTGTCACAACATTCAAAATTTTTCACCTGATGTTTATGTGAACAGTATGAAGAGAGCTACATCACTCACAGGACCCTGTAAGTAGGAAAGAGGCAATTTACTGTGAACTTCGGTTACCCAACCTGTGAAATCATTTCTATATTAAGTTCCAATTTTAGTTTTCTTAGAATCCTCCTCCCTTTTCCCATTCATACACTCAGTTTGAAACTTATGACTGGCATCACTCCATCTATGATTCAGCTATGAACAGTTTTTTTTTTTTTTTAACCTGATCTTTTTTTCACAGAGAGAGTTGCAAAAAAAGAAACCCCAGGCTGTTCAGTTAGCAGAGACAATGAAACCTAAAATAGAGACATTTCTCTTTCCTCGTTGAAGGGGATATGTAGATAGGGCCAAACAACGGAAGCGTAGGAAGCAGCCTTGTCCTCAGGAGCAGCAATCAGCCAAACAGTCAGAAAGCGTAAACTAAAAATAAGAATTACTTCCTTTCTCTGGGGTTTCTCATTTTATACAAACTGCTCTCTGCTCCACATCCATACCCTTACTTCATTTCTGACTTCCTTCTGCAGGGAAGTCTGTTTTCACTATTTAAACAGACAAAGCTTACAGTAAATCTTTGCAAGCAGACAACTAAAGCCTTAGGAGCAAGTCACTTCAAAAATGTGGAGAAGACAAAACTCCACGTTGTATTGAAAATCAGTCCAAATAAAGTATCTTTCATTTTGTAGAAACACAATGGACTACACCCAGACACACGCATACACAATCGCACACTACCAAATTCTTAATTTGTTGAAGTTTTCTTATTAATCCTGGTGTAAGTGCCTACTCGTGCTCTTACATGCACATACATAGGAGTGTATATGTGAAAGAAAGAGAAACCTACTAAAATCCACAACAGAACCCAAAAGAGATGAAGACTATATTTTTTTTTTTTTGCAACATTTATGTACTTAGTGTTTACTAAAGAAGCATATACTCCATTCAGGAAAAAAAAAAAAACTTTAATGTTAGAACTTGGGGAAAAAATCTTTCAGAATAAGGTTGAATGTGAGCCTAGCAGAATTATAGATGGTCAAATAAGAAACACCAATCAAACAGCTCTCAAATTACAGAAGGTCAGCCAAGGCAAGGTACAGAGAGTAGCTATCCTGTTTTCAGTAAGAGCATACTAAATATCTATTCTTCATCTATCCAGCATTCATAAATATTTAGTGAGCACTCACAATACTCCAAGTTCAAACTTTGCTTTTATGAGTTCACAGGTAACCTTGCCCAGGTGGCCAAAAGTGACATATATGAGACTCAAGCAACAAGAATCATAAATCCAGGCTAAAAAGAACAAATATAAGGATCAGATCATTCATGAGCAAAGAAATGAAGCCAATGAGAGAACCAAGACCTCTGGCTCGTGGATCCTCCCAGCTTTTCAGAGAGATGCTCAGGATAAATGCAACAAAGCTCTCATATCACTGATGGGGAAACTAGAGCTGATCGAAATCATGTACAGTCTTGCTTATCCCTCCACCAGTACCCAACTATCACATTGTCATTACTCCCATGTTCATAAGGTTCTGTTCAAGTCCATAATCTTAATATAAAAAGACTTTCAAGAATAGGCCTTCCAATCACTCCCTGCCATATTTTGGCTCTCCCTCCTCACCCAGTCCAGATGGAACTGATTTCACACAAATGCATGTGACGTGTTCTGTTATGCTTGCTTGTTTCTCCCAGCACCTTTGAGGACTTCTCATGTGTGCTAGGTATTTGCCAATTGCTCAATGTGAATGGCTCATGCAAGCCCCATGCAGAAGCTGCACTGATTACTACTATTTTTATAGTTAAGACAAGGGAACGAGGCTTAATGCATAGCCGTAAGAGGTAGAACTGAAACCAAAGGCTCTGAAACCTTCCTCCAAAGTTTATTTGTCATATATCATGCCACTTCTTATCTTCTATTTAGCTAACTTACAATTCAAATCAACTTTTTCTTATTCCATAATTTGATTTACATGCTCTTTTTCATTCTCACTAATAAGCATGACTACTACTCTCTCACAGGATTTATCATGTTCATCTGTGGCATGTGATTTTCTTGGTTGTCTTTCCACTGGTGTCTAGAATAAACCCACTAGTCCCTTATAAATGCACTGCTTAGCCCAATGTCTGGTACTTTAAAGGTGTCCAATAAAACTTTGATGACTAGCTTGGGAAAAAATAAATTCATGTGGCTATGAAATCATGAGAAGTAGAAGGATTGAAATAGAAACGTATCTGACTTCAAAGCCATTCTCTTAGTTCATTATGGATGAACGTTTTTGCTCCATCCATAAAGTGAAAATAAGATTATCCATTCCATCGTCCATTAATAAGAATGAGGAGTGGACTAGTGTTTAGATCTATTCTTTCTTGTGCCTGTATCTGGCACACAGTAGGAACTCAATACATTTTTGCTGAATAAATAGCCCTTGTTCTGGCATACAGGTAGCACCTGACTCATGGGTTATCACTATATGCATAAGTTAGCAGTGAGCATTGTATGATCTGGAAATTTGCTGCTCAGATTGTGGTCCATTGATCAGTGACATTAGTATCACAAGAGAGACTAAGAGGGATCTAGAATCCCAGATCCCATATCAGACCTACTAAATTAGAACCTGTATTTTCTCAAACCCCAAAGTTACTAATGTTCGTATAAAGTTTCAGAAGCACTACTCATTGCTAGTCTGGGTTGTCCCACCCCTATTTCTATTTCTCTATCCCAAATATGGCGGTTATCTCATTAAGAAAGCAGTTGACCATAAACCCCTTAATCTTGCATGAAAATATATGTATTATATATAAAATACGTACATACGTTAGGAAATGTTCATATTTTTATATTTCCAAAGTATGATTAATCACTACTCTAAATGAGGATAGATAGGATGGTCAAGAGTATATAGTAACATAGGTTTGAATTCCAGCTCTGACTTCACTAGTTGTGTGGCTTATCTACACATTTCTCCTCACCTTTAGAGTGAAGAGAAAATACTACCTTAGTAAGACCATTTACTGTGAAGGATTGTATAAGTCAAATGAGATGCTATATGAAATGGTGCTCCATCGTAAAGAGCTTCCAGATGTTCATGATAACTATTATCAAGTGAGTTCTCAAATGTGTTCTTCTGTGAACAGCTTAGTAGAATATACTCCAAAAAACCATCCATCCCCTGTAGAGATCTGCAAAGGCAATAAGCAGGTCAGAAGAAACCATGACCATAATTTTTACCCCTGTTGTGCTTACAAAGATTAATCGATTGAGGAGAGTAGCAAGGTAAAAATATCAGAGAGGAAGATTGGTTAAAAAGAAATATTACCTAAGCAGTGAATGGGAGAATGCTGGTAGCCTCCACCCTGACTGCTCTGGGCTGCCATACTTGATCTCTAGAAGTCTAGGAGACAGATGTGACTTCCAGCAGCAGTGTTTTCTCTTTGGCTGTGCATTTCCAGGCAGCCTTGCTACAGTGTCTCCATTTATCAACAACAAGTGGAATACAAAATTCAAAAGTTGAAAAATTATACTTCTTTAATTAAAAGAGGTCATAACAAAGCATTATAAAGACAAGGAAGAAACAATCATCTCCATTCCTCAATGAGATTGTGAGCTTGACTTTGGACCTAGACATTTCCACATTGTAAACAAGTGGATTGTGAAGGAGCCAGGAGGGTATAGCTGAGGAGCAAGTGAAAATGAGACTATGAGGAGTGTGATAACAGTTCTATATCCATAACACTTTCATCTCATAGCACACTTGGGCATCAAATGTATTTGCCAGCAGTTTTCCTGCCTTTCAGACAGGAATCTAACTGGAAGGCTGCAAAAAGGGAAATATCAGAAAGTTAGGTTTTTAAATTGGTCCTGTAGGAAGAGTGCAGAACAACCCTGTGCAAGGAAGGCACCAGAGTGCTTAGAGAAGTGCTAGTGTCTTCATCATGTGCCTTAATGATTCATTCCAATCAGCTACTCTTTCCCAGCTTCATTCCTTTTAGATCTGAAAAAAGAAAAATGTAGTCTCTCTGCCTCTCTTTCCCTTATTGCTTTCAAATCAGAAGCAGTGACATTAAATCAGATCCTGAAGAAATGACATAGAAAAGCAATTCGAGCCGGCGCCGTGGCTCAATAGGCTAATCCTCCACCTTGCGGCGCCGGCACACCGGGTTCTAGTCCCGGTTGGGGCGCCGGATTCTGTCCCGGTTGCCCCTCTTCCAGGCCAGCTCTCTGCTATGGCCAGGGAGTGCAGTGGAGGATGGCCCAGGTGCTTGGGCCCTGCACCCCATGGGAGACCAGGAAAAGCACCTGGCTCCTGGCTCCTGCCAGGATCAGCGCGGTGCGCCGGCTGCAGCGGCGGCCATTGGAGGGTGAACCAGCGGCAAAGGAAGACCTTTCTCTCTCTGTCTCTCTCTCTCACTGTCCACTCTGCCTGTCAAAAAAAAAAAAAAAAAAAAAAAAGAAAAGCAATTTAAGACTTCAAATTCTTGGATGATGTGGAAAAATAGAATGATGTGGGGTGTTTCCTGCCTCTGTTTAAGATGAAATCATTGTACGTGGTAGCCCATGACCATATTTAACTGATTTCATACATCTTTGCATTTGTTTACATTTTCTTCTCTTTCAGCTTTATTGCTTGAATAGTCCCAGTAATGAGGGGGAACATATTTGTCTCTCACAACTGTCAGAAAAGACACCAAGAAGCAAAATGAATGTAGGAGGTGGTGTTTTGTTTCTAATTAATAAGGGTTTTCAAGTGTTCATGTAAAGAAAAGAAGTCAACATTCAAAAGGCTGGGATCCATTACCTTTTCCAATATTTTCCTTGAAAAAAATAGAAAAGATGAATTTTTAAGTAAAGAAAATACTATAATGTACAATTCAATGGAAATGATACAGGTGGCTAGAAATTAAATATGAAAAAATTAAATCATCCTGGTACCATAAAGCAATGCATAGCTGAAGGTACCTTATTACCTTATATTATACCTTCTCGTTCTGAATAACTACTGTTATATAATATGAGTCATTGATGTTTAATAATAGAAATAACCACAGTCAGATGCCAAATCACGAAGAAAAGATCTGTACTTTGAAAAAAATAACTCTCTTAATGTACATGCCACATAAACGTTCAGGGCTTGAGCTTTGAAAGGAATCCTGCAGTGGGGAGCTATTGAGAAAAGCAGTTCTGAGCAAAGGAAGGGGGCGAGGGGGAAGCTAGTTACCAGTCTGCTTCTTGCCCAGTTGAAGTAAGTGACACCATGAAAGTTAGGTCTAGGCCTAGCTGTGTGTGTGAACACCTTCCCACACTAACACCCTGTCTGGTTGCCTAGTAGCAGCTGGAATTCAAAGTGTGGTGTGTCTGTCCTTCAAAAATGCCAACTGAACTGTCTAATGAGGAGAGAATCCTGTATTTGCATTTGAAGGGAATAAAAAAAGAAATTGGCTTTATGACTCACTA
The DNA here is from genome assembly GCF_051225735.1 of Oryctolagus cuniculus. Classification (NCBI taxonomy): domain Eukaryota; kingdom Metazoa; phylum Chordata; class Mammalia; order Lagomorpha; family Leporidae; genus Oryctolagus; species Oryctolagus cuniculus. The sequence goes on along the minus strand of NC_142875.1, from coordinate 53,587,703 downwards.
TCTATATGGAAAAAGCAAAGCAAAATAAAAAAAGAAGAATACCATCACCTCAAATAAGATGTTAGCACTGCAAAGGGAATGGACTCATAGTGCAGAGTTGAGACGTAAAGGGATACCCATGGGATGGCGCTGTGATGTAGCGGGTAAAACCACCGCCTGCAGTGCCAGCATCCCATATGGGTGCCAGTTCCAGTCCTGGCTGCTCCACTTTCGATCCAGCTCTCTGCTGTGGCCTGGGGAAAGAGTAGAAGATGGCCGAAGTCCATGGGCCCCTGCACCCCCATGGGAGACCCAGAAGAAGATTCTGGCTCCTGGCTTTGGATTGGTACAGCTCCAGCCATTGTGGCCAATTGGGGAGTGAACCAGTGGATGGAAGACCTCTTTCTTTCTTTGCCTCTCCTTCTTTCTCTGTGTAACTCTGACTTTCAAATAAATAAATAAATCTAAAAAATGGCAGAGTTCAAGGAGCATCAGGAAAAGAAAAGGAACATGCCTTGGGTATAGATACGGGCTCAAAAAGTTATGCTTTTGTCAGAAGTGAGGATTTTACAGGAGAGGGATGATGAAGATCTATGAAAACTCAAAAGTAAACGGAATGTGCTGTTCAGAGGCACTATATCACAATGAAATCAGCTTCAAATAGCAGAAAAATATGACTGACAGCAATTGCAAAACTAGGAATTCCTTTGTCTCATATAAGAAGTTTAGAGGTCAGCCACAGTTTTTAGCTCTGTAGTCTCAAAAGATAAGAACTGGAATTTCTGTGACTTTCTTGGGCCTCCTTCTTGTTCACAACATGGTTGCAACAGCTCCAGTCATTGTCAACTTTGTTCTAGGTTTTAAAAAAGAAAAGAATGAAAGAAAAAGAAAGAGGAGGAGACGAAAGGGAATATAAAAGGAGAAATTTAACACGTTTATTAGGAAACATGAAAGGCTTTCCAAAGTCACTACTCCCTCTGCAGGCTTCAATTTGTACCTCACTGGTAAGAAGTATTTACCATAGTAGTCCTGAAAGTCTGATAAAGTGAGCAATGTGTTTTCCCAGTCTCCAGAACAACTGGCAAAAAGTGATACAAAATGCGGGCCGGCGCCGCGGCTCACTAGGCTAATCCTCCGCCTAGCGGCGCCGGCACACCGGGTTCTAGTCCCGGTCGGGGCGCCGGATTCTGTCCCGGTTGCCCCTCTTCCAGGCCAGCCCTCTGCTGTGGCCCGGGAGTGCAGTGGAGGATGGCCCAGGTGCTTGGGCCCTGCACCCCATGGGAGACCAGGAAAAGCACCTGGCTCCTGGCTCCTGCCATCGGATCAGCGAGGTGCGCCGGCCGCAGCGCGCCGGCCACGGCGGCCATTGGAGGGTGAACCAATGGCAAGGGAAGACCTTTCTCTCTGTCTCTCTCTCTCACTGTCCACTCTGCCTGTCAAAAAAAAAAAAGTGATACAAAATGCCTGTTGGTTAATCAAGGCGCTGGTTCCACCACCTTTGCAAAGCAGTGTGAAAAACTACAGGTGATGATGAAATTAGCTTGAAGAACTGAATTATCTGGGAAACTATTGTGAAAGATTTTCCAAAGTAGACAATCACACCAAAAACCACAAAAGTAAATTGTGGGTAGAAATAATGTCTAGAATATCTTGTTTACAAAAGCATTCACACCCTTATGATAAACTTGCACACTTTTATGCACTGGAAAATCTCCACTTGAGACAGAAGAGCAACCATCTCTGAAACAGGACATGGCAGTAATTTGCCATGCTGCACACAGGAGCTCTCTGACACAGGTTAAGTAAGGGAATTGAAACCACTTTCACCAGACTGAAACTATGAAAACAGGCTATAAGAATAGAATAGACCTGCTTACAGAATCTCCCATCCATGTGCCTCATTTCACCCTCTCTTCTCTTGCCTGTTATCACACAGGTGACATCTGTTTTATGTAGCATCAGGGCACTTTGTCTTGCTTGTGAATGTTTTATTCATTGTCCGGCACACCCAGCTGGACACTCCCCTTGTTATCCAGAATGAGCATGATGTGGAGGGAGTTTGACGCCCTACTTATTGAATTTCAGTGGACTCTGAACACAGGGTTCTTTGAACCTCCCCACAAGGCTGTGATCTGAAGTGTCACCATCCCAATTTGAAGGGTACATAGTCTAAGGGTTAGAGAAGTTAGATAAACAGAAGAGGTGCTTCACGGAGAAACAGCATGGCTCCAATCCAACCAATCAGACTGCAGTAACCAGGGATCCCACCCTGACTCCAGAATCCTAAGTGACTTGACAATAACTCCAGCAACTAATTTCTCAATTATGTTGGATGTTGAAAAATTAAATTAAACCACCTCTGGCCACACAAAGAGACATATAAGCCATGAAATATTTTCCAGCTTTGAGAATACCAATCTAGCTTGATCCAAACCATTCTGGCCATCTGGCTTAGGGAAAGACAGCAAACTCCAGGACAAACCTAGATATTTTGGGATGTCACCAACTATTTGTAGCACCCAAAGGCTACATTCAGAAAGGATGAAGGCTTTAAACCAGACAGTCTGAGATACAACTCTGAGGTCTACCTGTTGCTAACCAATGGCTTCAGATGAGTTCCTGAAACTTTCTGAGCATTTTCTCCCCCTCTGATGGACAGTAAGGCTAGTAATGACTACTCAGCAGAGCAGCCTGTGGAAAGCACCTTGCCCACAGCCCGACACACACAGCTGGTGTTTTATGAAAGGGAGCCAGCATTAGTGATGTGAATTTTCTGAAAGCAGCATGGTTACCAGCCATGGACCCAAAACTGGGCACTCCCCAAATGCAACTTCAAATTGAAATACAGGCAACAGAGTCAACAGGACAGTTCACAGGCCACTGCCAGCTCCATAACACAGCAACCCAAGGTTCAGTGCTGCCTAATAAAAATGCCAGCTAATAATAGGGTCAGTAGCATTTGGGCCCATAGAGAATGAGATAAAAAGGGGATGTTAATGATTAAAACTGTTTAGAGAATGGAAGGATAAAAGGAAGACACAAAAGAAGAAAAACCAAGTGCTAAGAGATACATGAAGAATATCAGAAAGAAAGTAAAAAGATGGACTGGAAGGATTAAATGCTCCACAATTATAGAAACTGAGGTTTTAAAAAAATTGTATAATGCCCTTTGCACATCACAAAACTATATTTAATTCCCAATAGTGGAATGAAATGGAATTGCCAACAATAACAAAGAAATAGATGGGGAAGGCATTTACGCTTGGCAGTGAACTCTCAGTGCAGAGCCAGATTGGGAATGGGTAGAAGAGTTGAGCACGGTTTTGGAGGAGATTGTTTTAGTTTCTCAATATTGGTGCTATTGATGCTTTGAGCCAGAGAAACTCTTTGCTAGGAGAACTGTTTTGTGCATGGTAGCTGCTTCACAGTATCCCTATCCTCAAACTGCTGGATGCCAGGGGTCTATCTAGCTCTCAAGTCATGCCTATCAAAATGCCTACAAACATAGCTAAATGTCCTGGAGTGGGGAGGAAAAGGATGGAACAAAAACACCCTTGAACGAAAACTGCTGCTTTAAAATCAGACACCTATGTGTGTTTTGAACCACAAGGAAAGAAATACATAAATAGTTTCAATTTCTTGTCATGTCAAGCTTTTGTGTTTGAAGTCAGTATGGAGGGGAAATGCCAACATTGCAAACAGTAAACAGAAGAAGGAAAATAGCAATGACCATCAACTACAGAGATGGGCAACAGCCACAGGTCTTTGGTGCTGTGCTGTGCAACCATGCAAATAAAGATAACATTGGGGGAAGTCCTGGACAATGCTTCAATTTTGTTTAATTTTAAGATGTGTTCAACTTAAGAATAACTACTCTCTACTTACAGAACAGTTTCTAATAATTTGAAAAATTTTCAGCCAATAGTTTTTTTCAAGATCTTTATTTAAATTTATTTATTTGAAAGGTAGAGCTACAGACAGTGAGAAGGAGAGACAGAGAGAAAGGTCTTCCTTCCATTGGCTCACTCCCCAAATGGCCACAACAGCCAGAGCTGCGCCGATCCGAAGCCAGGAGCCAGGAACTTCCTCTGGGTCTCCCATGTGGGAGCAGGGACCCAAGGACTTAGGCCATCTTCTACTGCTATCCCAAGCCACAGCAGAGAGCTGGATTGGAAGAGGAGCAGCCGGGACCAGAACTGGCATCCATATGGGATGCTGGCGCTGCAGGTGGAGAATTAACCCACAGCGCCATGGTGCCGGCCCATCCAGCCAAGAGTTTTGAAAGAACTAAAAAGCTCACAGTATAGAGAGGAAGAAGAAATGAATAAGACAAGAAGTTTTTATAGTCTGTGCTTGTCTGTTGGCTTTTTTAGACATGATGTATTTGGAATCTTTCAATTGTTCCTACCTCCCAGCTTTCTTTCAGTCAGAGAGCTTTAGCATTCAGTCATGAAATACTGCACCCCAGTTGCTCCTATTTTTAAACAGATTCTGCAGAGTTGATATTAGTATAGTTTAATGTCTTAGGCAGAAGTTCAAAAAAGAAATAATTCAACCCCATCCATATCTTTACTTAGTTGCAGATTAAAGAAATATAATTTATAATAAACATCTGCTTTCCAGTAATAGAAGAACAGAAGGCAAAGAAAATTGGGTGTGAGAAATGACATACACTCATGCATATACGTAATTAAGCCTTTGAAGAATAGCTGGATGATTTTTTATGCCAGCCCAAGAATTAATAATATCTATATCAGTGTCAGGCTCTAAAAATGTGCTACCTTAAATATAATAGACTAGTCCAGTGGTAACACTGGTTAAACTCTCAGTTTATAGAGAGCTCTCTGAGGTACATGCTGAGGTGACATGCAGGAGACAAAATAACTGCTCAATACAGAGGGGAAATTGAATAAAATTCACTGTTTGGTATGGTGAACTCATTGTCCCCCAAAAGCAGCTCACACTTAATTTTCACTTACCAATTGTTGGCCTTAAATCACTTTGATAAGAACTTTCAGGAACTGATGACAGAGATTGCACCATGCTATCTTCATATGAAAATGCATAATGCTTATTTTTTCTCTCTTATAATATATGTCCTTGAAGAAATAAAGAATATTTGGAAAAGTAATTGCTGCATTTTCTAGAAAAGTCCCCAAAGATAAGGACTTTAATTCCAAAAATAGCCATTTGGTTAATATCAGTGAACTCTGGTACATACCATATTGCAAGGAAGGTTCTTGAATATATTCTGGAATGAGCAGTTTATTTGGGGTAATATCATAACTATGGATTGTAGCTGCAGTCCAGGCCAACCAGATCAAAACCACAAATGTTAATCCAAATGGAACTACTTCGTGATATAAATGAATCAACTCAAACTTGTGGCCATTACTGGAAAAATAACCCAGTTTACAGGCCTAATCTAAAATATAACTATTAATTAGGGGTAAAAAAAATGAACCAATATGTATGGTTTTTGTGGTTGATCAATAAACAAATTTTCATTTAAGGGAAATAAACAAAATGTTTGGCATTCTGAGTTACAGTAAACAGAGGAAGATTCTACAATTGGCTCAAAACTGACCCAAGATTACTAAGTTACAAAGTCTCTGTGCCTCTATAAATCAGCAAACTGTAGACACAATGTAGACCTACAGATCCATTTAAATTACAGGCAATCGCAGTCATTGTCTTAATATTGTTAGTAAGCAGTATTTGAAATGCCATTTGTTTGAGTGATGACTCAGATCATAGGACTCCAGCTGGAAAGAAAGTCATAATGGGGTAGGAAGGTTGAGCATCCATATTCTGCAGAATGAAGTTCCAAATGACCAACAAAGCCTTCAGTGAAAACAATGAAAATCAACATCCTATTCTGTACCATAAACACCATTACCCTAGATATCTAGCTCCCAAAACCTCCAGTCTTAAAGCCAGTTTAAAAAGTAGCCGAAAGGAGACATTGTATTATTGAAACTGAAACAATACATAATATTTGGGTACTGCAAAAGGGTAATGATAAAAAGAACCTCACAGGGTTAATTAGAAAGCACCATGTAATGACTTCATTTGTTGTTGCTAATTAATTTTGCAAAAATATAAGGTAGCCATATTATCTCACCTTGGAGTCTTGCAATTGCCCATTCAGCACACTCCCTCATGAAAACGATATTAAATAACAAGAACACAGGCTGGTGTTAAGGATTCCTTTTTTAAAGTAATCTTAGCATCCGTACAGTTTCATTCCAATTTCCCAATTTACTACATTTACATCTTTAATGTTTACCATAATTGATGTTTAAAATATTTAACTCAGGCACTATAAGAATCTGAAAAGTCAATTTGTGTTTAATATACCTTGTTTATTAAAGCATAAAATTAGAAAACACATTTTCAAAAGATTATTCAAAAGGTTTGATTGAAGCAAAGAAACAGAAGTTGGGATGATAGATGGGTAATCAGATGGCTTGTGTTCAGCCATGCCAGAAAACTGAGCTGTGACCAAATATTTATAGTTCTGTTACACAGCTCTTTTTAGTCAAGCTGCCCAAATTTTCTTTCTGTCAGCAGTTCTCAACCTTGGGGTGGGATGGGGTAGGGATGGGGGATGCAATGGAAAGAGGATGTCAAAATGCCAGACTGCTGAGTTCTTCTTACATTGATTCTGGCTCTACATCAGAGGGGCTTCAGCTTTTCAAATAAGTAATCCAGGTGATTCTGGTGCAAGCAGGCTATGAACAATACTTTGAGCAATAGCACAGCCTTCCACTTAACTCTCCCTTCCCAACTGCTTTCAGAAGTACCTGCTCTTCAGGTAGGGCTCTTCCTGGCTTCTTACCTTTTCCCCAAGGTTATCTTTCCAATCTCTGTTCCTGAACTTCTGCATTTCTCCCTGTATAAATTCATTCCACCAGATTTGGTGCCTTGGACTGTCCTTTGCTTCATGAAATTAAATTTATTTAACATAGAGACTACAGTTTCTCTGCAATTGTAATTTTCTACTCCAAATATTTCTGTTTTTTCTGCACCTCCATTATCAAGTTAATGACATTTGGGGCAGGCATTTGATCTGGAAATTAAGATACCCACATACTAGCCGGCGCCGTGGCTCAATAGGCTAATCCTCCACCTTGCGGCGCCGGCACACCGGGTTCTAGTCCCGGTCGGGGCGCCGGATTCTGTCCCGGTTGCCCCTCTTCCAGGCCAGCTCTCTGCTATGGCCAGGGAGTGCAGTGGAGGATGGCCCAGGTGCTTGGGCCCTGCACCCCATGGGAGACCAGGAAAAGCACCTGGCTCCTGGCTCCTGCCAGGATCAGCGCGGTGCGCCGGCTGCAGCGGCGGCCATTGGAGGGTGAACCAGCGGCAAAGGAAGACCTTTCTCTCTCTGTCTCTCTCTCACTGTCCACTCTGCCTGTCAAAAAATAAAAAAAAATAAAAAAAAAAAAAAAAAAAAAAAAGATACCCACATACCATATAAAAGTGCCTGAGTTCAACACCCACCTTTAGTTTCTGATTCTAGAATGCCTGGAGATGCATCTGGAAGGCAGCAGTGATGGGCCAAGTTTTGGTGTCCCTACTACCCACATGGGAAACATGGACTGAATTCTCAGCTCCCAGCTTCAGCCAAAGCCCAGCCCTGGCCATTGAAAGCATCTGGGAAGAGAACCAGTGAGTGGGATTTCTAGCTGTCTCTCTCTCTTCCTCTGTCTCTCTCTCTGTGTCTCTCTCTCTCTAGTGTGTGTGTGTGCGCGTGTATGTGTGTAACTCTGTCTCTCAAATAAATAAATAAATAAATAATGAATGTTTTTAAAGTTGATAATGTTTTGCTTTTTAAAAAGGTAGAGTACTCATGACAAGAGCCTAGGGTGATTACTGATGCCATAAACAAGAGTGTCAATTTGTTAAGTCAACAACAGGAGTCACTGTGCACTTACTCCTCATGTAGGGTCTCTGTCCTTAATGTGCTGTACATTGTGATTTAGTGCTATAACTAGTACTCAAACAGTATTTTTCACTTTGTGTTTCTATGTGGGTGCAAACTGTTGAAATCTTTACTTAATATATGCTAAACTGATCTTCTGTATACAAAGAGAATTGAAAATGAATCTTGATATGAATGGAAGGGGAGAGGGAGAGGGAAAGGGGAGGGTTGTGGGTGGGAGGGAAGTTATGGGGGGGGAGCCATTGTAATCCATAAGCTGTACTTTGGAAATTTATATTCATTAAGTAAAAGTTAGAAAAAAAAAGTGGAGTGCTGTAATACAAAGAACCTGGGATCTGGAGTCAGGACACGGAGGCTTGCATCTTGGTAATGCTAATTCTGAATTAGGATATTCAGAAGGTTATTTTAGGCTCTGAACCTCAGAGTCCTTCATTTGTTAAATGAATGAAATAGCAAAATATTCCTCTCAGGAACTTAGTGAGGGTTCAATAAGATACTGTTTGTGAAAAATCCTTTGGAATTCTTGATTTCCTTCAGGGATATTAGACTACCAGGTCAAGCTTTGAATATCTTTGCTAAGAAAGAAAAAAAATCTTGCCAGCAATCATCCTCAAATCCTTATCTCATAAGACATAAAATATGGCACTCCTAGCTTCTTTCTCACAGAGGGTAAAAAGCATCGTTTAATAGTAATTCAGGGGCCGGCGCCGTGGCTCAATAGGCTAATCCTCCGCCTGCGGCGCCGGCACACAGGGTTCTAGTCCTGGTCGGGGTGCTGGATTCTGTCCCGGTTGCCCCTCTTCCAGTCCAGATCTCTGCTGTGGCCCGGGAGTGCAGTGGAGGATGGCCCAAGCGCTTGGGCCCTGCACCTGTGTGGGAGACCAGGAGAAGCACCTGGCTCCTGGCTTCGGATCAGCGCTGTGCACCGGCCGCAGTGGCCATTGGAGGGTGAACCAATGGCAAAAGGAAGACCTTTCTCTCTCTCTCTCTCTCTCTCTCACTGTCCACTCTACCTGTCAAAAAAGAGAGAGAGAGAGAGAGAGAGAGAGAGAAATAGTAATTTAGTACTTTAGACATCAATAATGTGAATGTTTCCGTGTTTCAGAAGCCAAGCATTCTGGATATTTTTCCATTTTTGAGTCCCATTACTCCTTTTATCTAATCTACTTTCATGCCATGATGTGTCCACTGCAGACACCATCTCAGGATATCCCTTGCTGACTCCTTCTGGGTGGACTTGGCCAACAGAGGCTCCAGCAAGAGATGGAAGGTGGGAGGAGAAGGGTCCAGGTATTTCTTCACCACTCATTCTGTTTTCACATCACCTGTCTGGTGGCTATGGTGTCTACCCACTAGGACAGCAGCCCTCCATGCACATCCTAGCACTCACTGGGCCCTGTTACATCAATTCCTTCCCTCCTAACCTGAGCCATGAGTGAAGCAGCTTCCTGGCTTTCAGTCCCTAGGTGGGGCAGCTCACCATTCTTTGTGTACTCACTCCCCTGTTCCATTCCGCCCCATACAGCCAGCACACCGCGCTGATCTGAAGCCGGGAGCCGGGTGCTTTTCCTGGTCTTCCATGGGGTGCAGGGCCCAAGCACTTGGGACAGAATCCGGCGCCCCGACCGGGACTAGAACCAGGTGTGCCGGTGCCGCAAGGTGGAGGATTAGCCTAGTGAGCCGGGGTGCTGGCCCTGAGTTCACTTTTATGATCATAGTTTTGTGTTATGGTATTTTCCATTCTCTTATTCTTCATCAAAAGCGAGCATTACTGCTAATATTGAATTTTTTTGCCTGGGGCAACATGGTAAAAAAGATTATTCCCCTAAAGCAAAATAGAAAAACAAACAAATTCTCTCTCCTGAAGAATCTCTCTGAAGTTTTTTGTTACCACTGGGCACTTGGCTTTGGGGTGTTTTTCCTTTTCTTTCTTTGTCTGGTTTAAATGATGCATGGAGATTTCCCAGGTGAAGGGTGGTATTGTTTCCTGTTATTGACATGGGTGTGAAAAAATTTCAGTTGTTTAAAGATGTGTTTGTAAGTTTTTAATGTGGATTAAGCTCCTTCAATATTTTTGGGGACAAATCTGTGAAAAAGTTATTAATGTTGGAAAATAGGCTATCTCAATTACATAGTAACTTCTTCCCAATGGTTTTCTTAATATTTATATATTAGTATCATAAAGACTCAATACAATTATATAACATGGAGCCATTATTGTGAAAAAGATCCATTAAAATAATATTTCCATCCTACAGACAGACGCACTGCACCCTAATGTCTCAGTGAGAGCCAAAAGCAGGATTATATGATAGGCCAGAAGCTGGGTCATGGTCTACCAGGCCACGTAAGTAATATACATTTCGTAAAGGAGCCAAGTAAATAGTTACAGAAACAGAAAAGTCTCTGTAGAGTAAATGCATACTCAGGCAATTATTAAAATATGGATTATGGAAAATTCTCTTTTCTCCTCTTTTCTAGGCTTACTCTTTCAATAAGAACAAAAGTAAATCAAACGTGTATGCGCAAAGACACAGAATACATTCTAATAACTTCAGGGACTCTATTTTAATCGACCAAAGGGATATATTTCAGAGTAAAGAAATGACACCTTGAGACCCCTTCATTCTACTTGGGTGTTACCACAGATATGGGCCTGTGTCAGGCAAGCTAAGAACAATGCGTGCCTTTCTGATGCCTGGATATTATAGGTACAGCAATAACTAGCTTGCAGAGCTTCAAAGAGCAGAACCGATTTCCACCTTAATAACCCCTGTGGCATTTTTCAATTTTCCAGGCTGCCAGTCAAATGAATGCATGTCTGGGAAGGAGAAGAGACAAGAAAGGGAAAAGATTAACCTCTGAGATCCACGATATAAACTCTATTGGCTAAAATTGACCATGTGTTAGAAAACAAACATGAGTAGCGATAGCCCTGTCTAAGCACTGAGCACAAACGTTAGAACAAAGATTCTAGGAGAGAAACATATCTTCAGGGTCACCTGGCTAAAATAATCTTAGAATGTTCATCATTCTCCTTTTCTTCTTCCTCTAGGTTGAAAGCTACCCAACATCTTCACCTAATCTCCACACTGATTAGTCCAATAAATGCTTCTAAAAGATCTGCATTGTCTTCCCAAATGAGATGGGCTTACATAAAACGGACCTTCCACTGCCTAAACTGTTGGAGCTCATTGGAAGTTACTTCAGCCTAGTCCACACCCCAGCCATTGCAAGCATCTGGGTAGTGAAGCAGGAGATGGGAGTCCAGTCCTCTCCTCTCCTCTCCTCTCCTCTCCTCTCCTCTCCTCTCCTCCCCTCCCCTTCCCTCCCCTCCCCTCTTCTGCTCTTCCCTCTTCTCTTCTTCTTCCTTCCCATTCCTCCTCTCCCTCTTCTTTTCACATAAATAAAAAAATCAATTTTTTTATTTTAAAAACAACTCTTGGTGCTGCTCTTTCCTCATACTCACTCTACAGCCGTACTCCAGGTTTCCTTGTCCATTGAGAAATTAGAACACTTCCCCCAGTGGGTGAGGGACCTCTAATTACAGAGGGCTCTAAGAAAGCTAAGATTGTTCCTGTTGCTAGAAGAGCAAAATGCAAATGCTATATATGCACAGTGAGTTTGCTCTAAGGAAGAAGTCATTGGCAAATGGTCCCTGTACTTGAACCTGGCTTCTTTTATTTCCAGGTATAAATGCTTTGACATTTTCTTCCAAAGTGTCTCTAGAGCCTCTGTTTTTCCACCCAGTCCTCTTCCCTGCTCTTTTGGGAAACTACCAACCCTTACAAATACACGATAAAGAATCAGTTATTTCTGGAAGTGAGAGTCCTTAAAAGCAAGAGGGAAAACTATGAGGAAATCAGTTTATTCTGTCTGATATGCACCTGCTCTTGTCCAGAGTTGTGAATAGAGGCACCAGAATTTTGCCAAGGGACTGCCATCTCCAGGGTCATGATCAAATTCTTTCTCAAATATATTGGTTTTTCTTTTGTTAGGGTTTTTGACCTATATAGATACTATGCACAGGATTCATAAAAATAAATGCAATCCAAAACCATCCATCTTGCTAAGGAGGGGATGATTCTATCTTAACCTAACTCATATCTAGTTTAGAAACTGAATGTCTGACCTGGTTTCCTTTTCCTAGCCATGCACCCTTCCAATCCACTCTCCACATTGGACTTGGGATAGAGCTATATTCAATTGCAGCACTTTGTAGTTACCATTTAAAACCACAACAGCCTTGTCCTTACTCACACCTGAAGATGAACATTCTTATCATGGTGTTCAACTCCCCTGGAAGTTAGACTGCCCATAATCCTCAGCCTTACCTTGTACCATTTTTCCTTTATGCACTGCACTTCTTTCATTCTGACCTTACCTTTTTTAGAAAGAAATTTTAATTTGGAATATTTTAAGATTAATAGAAAATTTGCATAGGTAAAAGAGAGTTCCTGGGGCCGGCACTGTGGTGCAGTGGGTTAATGCCCTGCCCTGAAGCTCTGGCATCCCATATGGGCGCCAGTTCGAGACCCGGCTGCTCCACTTCCCATCCAGCTCTTTGCTATGTCCTGGGAAAGCAGTAGAAGATGGCCCAAGTCCTTGGGCCCCTGCACCCACATGGGAGATCTGGAAGAAACTCCTAGCTTCGGATCAGCACAGCTCCAGCTATTGTGGCCATCTTGGGAGTGAACCATCAGATGGAAGACCTCTCTCTCTGTCTCTCCTCTCTCTGTGTAACTCTGCCTTTCAAATAAATAAATAAATCTTTAAAAAAGAGAGAGAGAGAGGGAGGGAGTTCCCATATATTCCTCATCCAGGTTCAGTTTCCAGTAATACTATCATCTTCCCTCACAGTGATAAACTTAGAAAGCAACATAGGAACATTACTAGTAAACTCTACATTTGAATTTTACACATTTTCAATCAGTGTCCTTTTTCTGTTCCTAGATATAATTACCTTGGCCTTCTTTTCTAACTTTATTGTACCACAGGGTCATTCCATGTGTCACTGCATGCTTAAAATACTCCTCTTGCTGCTAGCCCTCCCTCTTTGCTCTGTGGTTCCTACTCTTGTCTAGATCTCAGCCTGAAGATCACTTCCTCAGAAGGTTTCTATATTGCGCGTTTTCATGCATCCACGTACCATTCATTTGTACCCCTTCTCTCAATCTCTCATCATACCATCCTTTTATGACTATTAATTATTATCTCTCCTTGCAACTAGAATGTACAGTCCATGAAAGTATAAACTTTATTGATTTTTGCTAATTGTTGTGTCCCCCAAGCCCTAGCATGACACTGAGGTATATAATAAGTACTCAAAAAGGTGGGGAATGAATGAATGATTAAATGAATAAAAGCGAAGCTTTAAGTGAAAAAGAAGCATATTTTGAAATATCAAAATTAATGATAAAGACCACAAGTATGACAGGACTTCAAAAGAGGGAAAGATCAAAGTAAGAGGCAGAATTAGGGGAAGACTTCATGAAAAAGAATGAGACATTATCTGGACCTTTTATTCATACAATTATCAATCACTGAGTACCTACTGAGTGCCAAGACCTCACAGTGCTTTACTCATTTTTTAAAAAAGTAATATGAACACTTTGACATATTGTAATAATAGAGCAATGTGGAGAATGGAATGGAACAGGAAGAAACTAGAAGTATAAAAATAGGTAAAATAATAATCCACTTACAAAATACTGAGGACTTGATCTAAAGTAGACATGGTAAAGATAAGAAAATACTGGGATGGTTGACTAAACAAGGACTTGCAGATACCAAATAACAAAGTAGGGAATCCCTAGTAGGTGTATCAGCCACAACAAAAGAAGCTATAAGCTAAAAACCAGCATGGACATTTAGGAAACAGTGATAATACATTCAGGTTGAATTAATGGACTCATGATAGAAGCAATGGAATAGAGACCTGGAGAGATAAATTCTGCTTCTGAGAAGTCAAGGAGATTGGACTTTATTCTATTAGTAATGAGTCATTAAGCAATAATGACATGATGAAAGTGAGATAGGATGAATGAAGAAAATCTAGACAAAAGGAAAGTATATTGAGAAGCTGCAACAGAAACCTAAGCACTTGCTTTAAGGGAATTGGTACTGGAAATATACACGCACTAGAAATGTAGAAATGACATACCTACAATACCTGTCTGAACAAATATTGATTTAAAAGTACCCAAATTAAGGGTCCAGCATTGTGGTGTAGCAGGTTAAACAGATTAAGCTGTGACTCCAGCATCCCATACAAACAAGGGTCAAATTCCAGCTATTCCACTTCTGATCCAGGAAACTGTTAACGCACTTGGAAAAGCGGCCCAAGTGCTTGGGCCCCTGCCACTCACATGGGAGTATCGGATGGAATTCTAGGCTCCCAGCTTTGACCTGGCCCAGTGCAGACATTGCAATATCTGGGGAGTGAACAAGTGAATGGAAGATCCTTCTCTGTCTCTAACTCTCTCTGTATAACCCTGTCTTTCAAATAAACAAGTAAATCCTTGCAGTACCCAGTTATGGGGTATTTTGTCCTCAGTCCTTTAATTGACCTGCTCTTCTTTATGGAAAGACTAGTAGATTTGGAGAATCCAGAACAATTCACTGAGAACTCTGTGTGACCATAACATGGAACGAACAAAAAATGCACCTGGTCCTCATGAACTATTTTGGTCCTATATAATCAAAGATGAAATTAATGTATGTGATGTACTTTTGTGGCCATCATCCTGAAGGTGATCCCCAAAGATCTTCACCTCCTGGCATTCACATTCTGTGGTCCACTCCCACAGTATACTGAGGTAGGTCTGTGAGACCCATAACATACAGCAGAAGTGGAGGTTTGTAACTTCTCAGAGTAAATTATAAGACTGCAGCTTCTATCTTAGCTTTCTCTCTCTGAGAGCAGAGGGCACTTGCTCTGGGGGAAGGCAGCTATTGTGCCATGAGGATTTCAGGCAGTCTGTAGAGCAGTATTTAGTGAGGAAGAGAGCGCTCTGGACAACAGCCAGTGAGAGTGACACTTGCCAATAGCTACATAAGCAAGCTTAGAAATGGATTCTCCAGCCCCAGGTCAGCCTTGCTATGCCTGCATCTGTTGCCAGCAGTTTGACTGCTTCCCCATGAGAGATCCTGAGCCAGAACCACCTAGCTTAGCTGCTCCCCACTTTCTGTGCCCTTCAAACACTGGGCCTGATAATCAATAGGTCTTGTTTGGAGCAGTTAAATCTGGAGGTAATTTGTTATACAGGAAGTGATAATTAAAAGAACTAGGGAATCAGGTTTCCAAGTTACCTACCAAGAAGTGCAAACTAAATATTATCTTTGATTTCAGTTGCTTATCCCAATCTGGACTTGTTCGTTTTTGTCCCTCCCCCCTGCTTTAGGTTTCCATTCCCATACTTTGTCTTCTGTCTACTGATTTGGGTTTTCTTCTACATACTCATTTATTGTAGTGCTCCTAAAATTTTTGTGGGGAATAGATAAGGAATAAAACAATGAAATGAAAAGTGCTGACAGTGTAGGGATTCAAGCCACCATCAGAGAAAGCACAAACATATTGCAGTGAATAGAGAGCAAGTAATAGAGGGCATTGGTTACTAGTGTTAAGATCACTACCAATTCCCTGTGTCTGTGTCTTTCAAATAAAAAATAAATAACATTAATAACAAAGTGGATACTTTAAAAATGAGAGATGGGAAAACAGAAAGTTAAGCATTAGTTCAAGCTCTGCAAAACAATACCTTGAGATAGGTTTTACATCAGGAAAATGCTCTTAAAAATCATCTGTTGGGGGAATGGGAAAAACAAGACAGGAAAGGAGAGGCCAAGCTGGGGTTGTATATCAGTCCCAGAGAAGATCACTTCAGCCTGATTCTTGGAAGCTTCTAAGTCGATGCCTCAGAGATCATCATCCTGGAGAAGAGAAATGAGCTTCTACACTTCTGTACGCATAACCTATTGGCCAAGGACCTCTAAGGGCAAGGCAAGCTCCCAGACGCTCCAGCTCTCTGCAGAACTCCCTGAATGAATAGGCAAATTTTTAGCAGCAGCCTGGGAAAATCCTCTGAGCAATGGCGCAGGTGCCTATAGTCAGAAGGAAGAGCACACTGAAGCCAAGAGAGCACACAGAAAAGGCCAAGGTATCAGATGGCATCTGGGTAGAGTGCCAAGGTCTGTTATATCAGGGGAAGTTTCACTAATGGACATGGCTCTTCACTTGTACTGATTCTTATAGGATAGCTAGACATGGTATAGATACGGACAAGAAAGTATGTTACAGAATCTACTGACTAATTATACAACCAGCAGACCCTCCCAGAGACTCCAGAATGATTGGAAATTATAACCTAGACTTTTACTTCTACTTCTAATCTCAATGAGAAATCTTGAAACTATCTTTTAGTTGGGTTATTAAAACAATCATTTGTCTTTAGGGAAGGGATGGTGAGAGATTTAAAAGCAAAAAAAACTCATCCTCCCAAGCCTTAGCGATGCTATTTGTCATCCATTCTGGTTCTAAAATACAAATACTACATAAAACCTTGAACTCAAATTTGAATAAAAAGAAAACCTGGTGGGAAGTAGATGAGGCCTACTCGAGTATTTTAAGACATTGTTTTCTATTATTATCATTATCACTGGGTTGCTTAAATTTGGAAATCATTTCAAATACAAGCTATTTAATAACATGTGTCTCTTTCTCTTTCTTTCTTTGCAGAATTTATCACCAACACACAAAGTATAGAAATAGTTTTTCCTCCTCTGTGTGCTTTGGGATATACTCTATCTGCAGTTGGCATAAAGGCATAAATCATTAAGCCCCTGCTTTCCTGATCGCGAGACCATCTTTCAGAGAAAGCAGATAATCAGGCTCTGCCATTCACAGACACTCTGTTTTCTAGCTCTCCATCAGGGTTGCAGACACCACTCCCCAGGATTCATCAACTGCCAAACAAAGAGAAAGGCAGGTCAATGACACCAAGATCTGCAGCTTCAGCAGCTTCTCAAGTCCCTGAACAGAAAATAAAAGAAAGAAAGAAAGAAAGAAAGAAAGAAAGAAAGAAAGAAAGAAAGAAAGAAAGAAAGAAAGAAAGAAAGAAAAAAGGTGGAGGAAAAGAGTGGGGAAAGCATACAGTTTCAAAAGTATATTAACAACCTCAGAATTCATAGCTTATGCTCTGGACAGGAGACTCAGAACTCTCCAACAAGCAAGTTTGGGGTACTATTCTGATGGTCCACCAAGCATGCTGGATAGAGACTGATCTTTACTGCTTTATTAGCTGGATTCTAGTTTTATGTGTTTTTTTTTTTTTCACTTTTACAAAAAGACTTTCTTCATAGTTTTATGACTTATATGTGGGTAAACCATGCTAAAGGATTCACATTTACACAATATAAGCACTGCATCCTGTTGAACAGTCATTCAATTCATCCTTATGGACTCTTAGAATTTGTCACCACCAATTGCTTCCATGAAATGAAAGAATTCCAGCCCAGAGCAGGAACCATTGCTTTACTTCTTGCACATTTTTACAGATGAGGAAGCTGAGATCCAGAGAGGTTAAATAAACCTTCTTAAAGCCTATTGAAGAAGCCCAGACACTCATATCCCTATCTGAAGCTTTTCCAGTTACACCATCATTCAACTAAAAAGGACAGAGACAAATTTAAACTCCAAAGTGGTGCTTTGTAAAATTTAAAGATTCTTTTGAGGGTAAGACACAACACAATGAAACTCAGATAGATGAAAGGCAGAACTCTTTATACTCAAAACTCCAAAAGAGGAAGGCTGCCAGGCACAGCCACATAGGGGGTTGGACTAAGGATGGGTATTGCAAGCTGGAGATGTAGGGGATTGTTTAGAAAAGCAATCAAGGTGGTATTAGATAATTTTTTCAGGCTTCTCATGAAATAGCTTGAAAAATGCCTAGGACTCTGACCTAAAGGCAGAGGGGCTCCCCGGGCTTGATATCTAGTTCTGGAGTGATTAGTGCAGGTGCACAGCAGCTCTGGAGTGAGGGAGCTCAAGGGAAATGGTTAACCTTGGGATTAAACTTGAGATGACAACTAAAGAGCCTTTACCCATGGTCTAAAAACTGGGTATAGAAGCATCCCCCAAAACTATATTAAAAGTAGTTATGAATAGTGTTAGCTTTATGCTAAACTACAAACCCACAGAAAAGCAGCTGTGAAAAAAGACAAGTTAACACTGTTAATCAAAAGGCCTAGGGATAAGACCTACCGCCATTCCTTTGCTCAATGATTTCAGGCAAGTTATCTAACTTCCTCTACCTCAGGCTCTTTGTGAATTGGGAGTTTACCTAACATACCTCACAGGATTATCATGGAGATCAAACAGAATAATGCATAATTAAGAAATACATTGATCTCATGTTGATATAAAATATAAAGTTATAAATAAAAGGCTTTCGCCTTAATCAAACATACTATATAGGTGAAATAATATCAAAATATTGTTAAAGGATCACATTCTTATCACTGTGGATACATGGCGCTCTCTGGCTCTCAGGGAGTGTCTTTTTACTACCAAATAGTCAGAGCTATAAATTGTGGATTCTCAATATAATAGATCAAGATAGCTCCTTCCAATGTGTTATGTTCTATCACCTCAAAATAATAAACTGCCAAGCCAATATCATGCATCATATTAGAGGCAGATTATTCAGTAAAACTCCCAACGAGACAAACTTGCAGCTCACAGACAGATGCTGGATTTCACCCTTTGTTATCTCATCTTTCTTTGTAAAGTCTTGAGTTTTACAGAGTAAGAAAAACCTTAACTTACAACAATCAGAAAAAAGTTATGATTCATGACAACACTCCAAATTCCTAGAAACACAAAACTTTAAAATTACCAGGAGTAAAGGAAGATAAAAAGTAAATCATTCTGGACTTATAAGGACTACTTTTTGGGCAAAGATTTATAAGGAGAATCAAGACATGGGAGTCTGAATATAAAACATTCAGAATTATTTCCCAGACATTCACAAGTTCTTGTTTCTCAGTTCACAATTCTCAGGAAGCACACTTCTTTTGATGTCAATGAGACTGAAATTGGCCTCTGCACTGGTTCCTTCTCATTAAAGTTTCTTCCCTCCTCAGAAATGGGTGGTCTAGAGCAAACTCCCCAAGGAAGGAAGGGGGCTGGCAGTTACGGCCCTTTACTTAGGTCTTCACAGGTGTCTGAAAAGTGTTTTGCAGGAAGAACTCTAAAGTTTCCGAGAGGCAGAGCTCTGCTCTTGTATCCTTTCTCTGTAGAAACAAGACACAGGTGAATTACCCAACTACTTCTTTTTAAAGCATTTTAAAACACTTAATACTTTTAAAATGCATTTGCCAGCATGGTCTAATTATAGAAAAAATCACATAAAATGAAGCCAGTCCAAAGAGAAATTTCCAATTGCTACTCACAAATCCCAAATATTTAGAATGCTTAGTTACAAGTGCATAAAATCCCTCTCATTGTGTTTTAGTGTGCACTCTGTTACATTGAAGTTCCTAGGAGCCTCTTAAAACTCTAGTGCATTTAATCTCTCACACTAATCTGCCCATCAGAACTACTTCTCCTCAGTGATCAGATTAAGTTATACATCCACCATAAATCAGTCAGCAGAGAGGGGTATTAGACTGCCACACTTAGCTTAGACAGGTTGAAATTTATTTCTGAAACATATGGAAAAGTGTGGACAACTCAACATACCTGGTTCTAAAATAGCATTGGATAGGAACTCAGCACGGTCTGGGAGCCCTGCCATTTCTTAAGTACTATAGTTAGCATTTGAAATCCTTTACCTTATTCAATCTTCAAATACCCATGAAGTATTTATCATCATTTTACATATGAGAAAACTGTTGCAGAAAGGCTCTGTGATATTCCCAGTGTCACATCACTTTTCATAGTGCAGCTAGAAACCATGGCTAAGGGGAGGGCACTTGGTTTAGTGGATGTCACTTGGGATACCCACAACCTATGTTGTAGGCTCCAGTTCCTATTCTAACTTCCTAATGACTCAAGTAATTGGATCCCTAACATGAATGTACTATACTTGAATTGAATTCCCAGCTCCTGGTTTCAGCATGGTCCAGCCCTGGCTGTTGTGGACATCTGGGGAGTAAACCAGCAAATGGAAACTCATTGTGTGTGTGTGTGTGGTGCTTAAGTAAACAGTTGAAGCACAGAGCATGCCTCAGCTAAGCTGGGTCCATCTGTAGTACCAGCATGTGAAGATCAGAACAGGAACATTTTCTCCAGTGAATCCATGATATTTTGGTCTTGCCTTCTAATAACTGAATTGTTTTCAGCACTTCATGGCAAGCCTCTGGTTGTGTGTCTCTTTCTCTCTCTCTCTCTCTCTCTCTCTCTCTCCTTCAACAAAAAAAAGAAAGAAGAAGAAAGAAGAAGAAATAAAGGAAGGGGAGGGGAGGAGAGGGGAGGGGAGGGGAAGGGAGGGGAGGGGAGGGGAGGGGAGGGGAGGGGAGAGGAGGGGAGGGGAGGGGAGGGAAGGGAAGGGGAGGGAAGGGAAGGAGGGAAATCATAGCTAAGTTTGTCTAATTCCAAAACACTTGTAATTACCCTGTGTGCTGAACTTGGAAGTGAAAACCTCAGCAGTTATTTCTGTTAGCTCATTATGAGCTATCGAATCATCAATTCGTTTTCCTTGGAAATTCTTGGCAAAACCAAAAAAGATGAAAGATAGAGTTTAGACACCTTTTAGTTCTCCCAGAACCAACCTAGATTCACTTATATTGGAATTGCCCAACAAAATTGCCACAGAGAAAAACAGAGAGAACCAGAGGCTTGCCGTGAAGTGCTGAAAACAATTCAGTTATTAGAAGGCAAGACCAAAATATCATGGATTCACTGGAGAAAATGTTCCTGTTCTGATCTTCACATGCTGGTACTACAGATGGACCCAGCTTAGCTGAGGCACGCTCTGTGCTTCAACTGTTTACTTAAGCAGCACCAGGGTTCTCAGAAATAGTTGCTATGCCAACCAGCCCAAGACTATATATACATTCATGACCAGGGCGTATTCTTAGGGCTTTTTTACCTCTCTTTCAAAAGTTTGAATCTCTTATTGCTACACTGTTCGCATTCATGCACTGCAGCCTCTGATAGTCAGCTTTCTTTACTCCAGCAGGTGAAAAACACAAGTGGAGGTTTGCAGGCTGTGCTGAGCAACCCTTGACGTCACAATTTTATAGTCACACAACAGCTTGTTCTATTTGCCCAAGCAGCTAAAGATCTGGCACTTAGATGATAAAGGGCAGTGCTTTTTGTCATCTATTATTAACTGTCACATGTGCATGTTGCCACAGAAGTTAAAGGACAAAATAAAGTGTGCTTTTGAGGTGCTGTGATTATCACGCCTTTTATATTTCTTCACCTCATTTTTATTTCAGAATAGCATCAGCCAACACATTTGGCCAATCAGTCCACTGCTGGTTCCCTACTAGAGCTGCATTTCAATAAATCTGTAATGCTGAAAGCAGAAGAGAAAGCTCTTTAATTACCTTTTCTCCTGTTTATGTTATTTTGATAGCTTTTGTTCAAATGCATCTGAATTTTGAGTCTGTTTATTTTATAATTATTGGATGACTACATACTGCACTGCCATTTCAATTAGATTTTGATGGCTGATGAAACCATTGGTGACAGCGAGTGCACAAATGAATCTGGGGAAACCAGATTAGTGATGTTTGTGTTGTTGTATTTAAGTAAAACGAAATGTCGTGGCAGCAATGTGATCAAATCTGGATTTTTTTTAATAAAGAAAGAAAAAGCAGCTCTGTGAGAAATCAGGTTTTCAACAGAGCAGTTTCCTGTTGAGACATCATTTTAAATCCTCAAGTGTGGAGCCACTTCTTCTTCAAACAGATTACAAAACCGAAAAACAATCATATAATCTCTTCTAACAAGAGGTTTTCAGCTAGACAGATTGCTTTAAAGGAGAAAGAAGTAGAAAGAAAATCAAGATCTAAATACTGATAAAACATGCTAAATCTATTTGAATTGATAAGGTAGAAAAAGCCTGGTGATAAAGCTTAAGGGGTTAAGGCTTTATGTTCACCCAGGAGATCAATACCTAGGGAAGAAGAAAACTTGGAAACATTTCCATCTCCAATTAACAACTGAAATATGGCAGATGAGGCAGGGTGGAAACAAACTGGTTATTTCCCCAGGAACAGACCCGGTTCAAGCAGGTCTCAGGCTTGTTTTGTTATTGATGTAACAACTGTGTGAATGACAATGTGCAAGTGCTAAAATATTTACAAAAAGGAATGAAAACTGCTGTTTCTTCCAAGTCATTAAAGCAAAGCCAATAGATGAAGCAAAACAGAACCATGTGTAGTTGGCCAAACTGAGCAGAAACTGGCATTCACCCACCATGCCCTACTCCCATGCAAAGTGCTCTGTGCTATTCACACAAGGTGTCTTATCATGGCCGCACTAAGTAGTGTTCCAGCTTGGGAAATGTAGTTTGTACAGAACCAAAGACTTACCTGTGCCCGTGACCATTTCTCTATGGCAGGTTATCTATTTTTGTTTTATGGTGTACAGTGGGTACTGATGAAATCAGTCTACTCTTTGGTCCTCCTCACCCTCCTTATTCAGGTGAATCCGAGATTTTCACAGTCAGTCACAGTCAGCACTGAGCAGCAATACCTACCATCCACAAAAGTCAGCCTGATATTCAATGTCTTGGAGAATGTGTGGCTGTCCTACTCATCTCCAGTTCATTTGTTTTTTCATAAGAGAATGATTCCAAACTATCCAGTGTTTTCTTTGTGCCAGGCTCTTTTCTAAGCACTTATAACTTGCTAAATTGTCACAGTAACTCAAGTAGGTAAGTACCCGTATTTCTAAAATCCCAAATTCACAGACAGGGAATAAGAGGGGAGAAAGCTGCTCAGCCAGAATCAAATGGACAATCTTGTTGCAGAGCCTACGCTCCCCCCTGACAATATTTACTGAGGGTGGGAGGGTAACTCGTTGTGTATATGATTGTGTATCATGCCACCCCTGAGGGTTCGCCTTTAATTGCACATCTCTGCTCTAATGAACAATGA
Source organism: Oryctolagus cuniculus (assembly GCF_051225735.1). NCBI lineage: Eukaryota > Metazoa > Chordata > Mammalia > Lagomorpha > Leporidae > Oryctolagus > Oryctolagus cuniculus. Next base: position 53,564,668 of record NC_142875.1, on the reverse strand, counting down.
ATAAAATTGTTTTTCTTTTGTTATTTTTCATGATTACTACTAGTGATAGCCTAATAAAAATTTATTCCTAATTATTATTAAATGTTATGGAATTACTAATATTTCTATGCATCAAGCTTATGAAAAACATATTTATATGCTATTTCACAAGTAAATTGCCCATTTATATGCTTTCCACACTAAAGTAATCCTCCTTATAAAATCACATTTGTAAACCTTCCCTCATCTACTTTCCAAATTCATACAGTGTCTGATTTAGTCCTCACAGCAAGTTTATAAAGTCTTATAGGTGTTGGTTTCTCACAGTGAAAGGGCAAACAAGCAGACATGGCAACATCAAAGACAAATAGCCAATAGAATCAACTCCGAAAAGTATAGCAGGAAGACAGAAAATGATAGAACCAGTAACTAAGAGAGTCGAGCTGGCTTGCCCACACCACTAGTGAACAAATCAGACACACAGCTCAAGATCTTGGGGAGACTTAACAAGGGTCTGGAAGCCAAAAAAATCCCAAATACTTGATTATGAAAACTGTACCGTGGGCTGTGAGAAATCAGATAAAAAGAAGAAACCAGACTTTCTAATCTCATAGAGCTGAAAATCTGATGAGGAAACAGATGCATGGAAGTCAATGTGAGTGATAACAAGATTTCACCAAGTCTATCTTATCTTCAACTAAGACATTTGAAGAAAACAACTGTCTCCTTTTTTTGTGTGTAACTCTCCACTCCAGTAGATGAACACACAATCACTTGTAAGGAAATTATTAAAAATTGTTCTTGAAAATCAAGTGATAAATGCTGGTGAGAAAGTAGGTAAAAGGTACCCTGATTCACTGTTGGTGGGAATGTAAACTATTGCAAACCACTGTGGAAGACAGTATGGAGATAACTCAGAAAGCTGAATATAAACCTACCATATGATCCAGCCATCCCACTCCTGGGAAGTTATCCAAACCAAAAGCAATCAGTATATGAAAGAGTTATCTGTACCCCCATGTTCATTGAAGCATAATTAACAATAACAAAGATATGGAATCAATCTAGATGTCCATTAACTGGTGACTAGATAAGAAATTATGGTATACATACACTATGCTATACTACTCAGCTACACACACACAAAAAAAGACATCCTTTTGCAATAAGATGGTTGCAACTGAAATCCATTATACTTAGTGAAATAAGTCAATCCCCAAAAGACAGATATTATGTTTCTCCTAATCCAATGTAACTAATAGAATACCTGAAATGTAATATAATACCTGAAACAGACATATTGAGAATTGATGACTGTTTATAACCCTTGTCTCTTCCATTGAGGAATAGTGTTTTATTTAGTTTTGTTCTATTTTGTTTTCTTTTTCTTCATACTATTTGTTGAACTCTATTACTTAAAGTAGGGTTAACTATATGATCATTAAGTATACTGAAAATAGATCATGATAAAAATTAAAAATGGGAATCCAAGAGGGAGAGAGGGGAAGGATTGGAGGAGGTGGGTGGGAGGGAAATCCCACTATGTTCCTAAATTTGTATATATTAAATATATGAAATTTGTATAACTAAATAAAATTAAATGGAAAAGGTACCACTTCAACATGTAATCAAAATCAACATTACTAATGAGAAAGAAAAAGTGTTCTTGAGAAAAAAACAATAGTGTAGTGTGTCACTGGTCAGATTCTTAAAAAGGGCCCAAGGACTGTATTTTGATGAGTGGAAGGATGCTGAAGCTCAAGGAGCTGCTGTAATCCAATTGCTTCTGGAGTCATTTTAAAAGTTTCTATTATGTCACTCAAGTCCAAGGTCTTCAGTGAAAATTGGTTATGGAGTCTGAGTATCATATATTCTTTCCTGGAAAGTATAAGGAATAAGTCACAGGAAGGACGGTGCTCTTTGGGTTACTTGTTCAGTAGTAAGGCAAGGTTAGAGAACAAGAAAGTTTTCATAGCAATACAAATTCCAAATTGTATTTTGAATATGAAGATAACTAACTTTAGCTGACCTTTGCTGCATGTGTTTTTGTTTGTTTTTGAAAAACACCTAATTTTATTTTTTTTCTCCCAGAACTCAGAAAGCATTTTATTTACAATTACTATTTAATTCTGAAGGGTAAAAGAACTCCCAAGTGGAAATGTAGGGAGCCAGCTCTCGTCACAAGGGGAGAGTGGGGCAACCTCGTCTTCTCCGGGAGCTCCATGCTCCGCGGACCTCAGTGTGCTCGCCAACCCTGGATCCATTGGGATTCTTACAGAGGCTTCATTGTGTAGGCATGGTGGATTACCTCATTGGCCATTGGTGATGGAGTCAATCCCCAGGAGTTGTTGCATGTGTTTACACTGGTGATAGATATGGCCTGTTCATCTCTGTGGCTCAAACCTGTCCCCAACCCCCGCCCTTTGTAAACATAACACATTTACAATAACAGCACAAAAGAAATTCAGATGGACTAGGCTAGGCTAGGGCTTATGTGTGACAGCCGTCTGGGGCAAATAAAGAGATCTGGCTTCTATCAGCATATTTCATTGAAGCTGGGCAGACATAGCATTAGAAGGCCGTGGGGTAATGAACTGAGATGAAAAATCTTGCAAACACTCTTCATCTGAGCAGCTGGGGTTTGGAATCTGGCCCTTTTTGAGAGCCCATTTGTGCCCTCCTCCTCTGGGAGACATACCACAAGCCAGGCCATGGGATTATTTCTGGGGTTGGGCTAAAGTAATTGCTTTTCTGCCTTTACTTTCAATTATACATAATAATTTATCTCAGCATAGCCTATAAATAAATAATGATTCAGAAGATGAGAAAATGTAAAATGTTACATATTATAGAGTTTTGTTTAATACAGATAAATTTAAAAGTCTTACTATTAAGTAGATACACGGCCTGAGGACTGTGTGCTGATTTCCCCGGATATTCCTTCATCTGTAAAAGATGAGGTTGAGTTGAGAAGAGATATGAACCCCAAGGAGATGAGATAAACCTGTGATCCTAGGCACTGTGGCATATGTAAGTGGTTTATGACACACTGTATTACATTGATGTGATCCACTCAAGCTACTGTTTCATCATGTAATGCAAGGATTCTATCTAGTAAACAATGTTCTGCTTAATAAACACGGCTCTCACTGTGCTGTTACTAGCATTGTCTTTATTTTAAAAAGGCATACTTTTGTGCTTGCTTCAGCAGCACGTATCCTAAAATTGGAACAAAAAGGCATACCTTTTCTCAGTAATCCCAGTAGTTTCCTCATAGTTAATCTTGAGATGGAAGACAAATGGGGGATTTTCAGAAGGAAGAAAACTGACATCCTGTTTCAAAGTAGCTTCATCTACTAAGTCTTGCATTCATATAGCATAAAGTATTAGTAATAAAATTACAAAATATCTAGGAAAAATTCAAATCACCTTTCTCTCCTCTCCTCCCTATGTGTACCCTTCTGTTAGCAGAGATGAGACTAGAGGAGAGGAAGAGAAAAAAAGAAAAGGCAAAGACAGGAAAATATTTTCCAAGTTTCAAACTCTCACAATAGAGTTGAAAAATATTGCAAACACCCTTCATCTAAGCAGCTGGAGTTTGCAGCCTGGCCCTTTTTGAGAGCCCATTCGTGCCCTCCTCCTCTGTATTGATGGCTCTGTCATTTCACCCCTTGCTCCTCCCTAATCTCTCCACTCAGCTCAGTTTTCTTGGTGTTCTCCCTGCCCTCCAAATCTCTTCTGATTGCTCTGGCCTCTCTGGCTGCCTTGGCTGCCTCCATGCTCCCTCTGCTCCTCCGTTATCACTCTCTTCTATTTCCATAACCCTTTCCGTGGCCTTCTCTGCTCTCCTGGCCTTTGTAAGCTCTCTGGCCTCTGCAGCTTTTCCCATGATCACTTTCCCCAGTTTTTCTCTGTGATTTTTCTGCCCTCTCTGGCTTTCTCAGCTTTCTTTAGAAGTCAGAAAACCTCAAAAGGTTCAGAGATTAATTTCAGTTTGGATAAGCACCCAAACTTGTGAGTGCTTATGCCAATTCTTTACTGAAATTCTTTGGATCTAAAATCTCACTGGGAAGGTCAGCTTTATAAAAGTTCAAGTACTTGGAGTTTTATCAAGAGAATAACTTTCCCCACAAACACTGGCCTTTCTGCTTCTTATTTTCAGTAAAATGAAAAGGAGATGCCCATTGTTTATCATGAATTTTATCATGAATAGCTCTCTCCTCTCATGTGGCATGATTAGGAAAACTAGTATACTTAGCAATGAGAAAGAACTTGAGAAAACATGCATTCATTGAGTAAAAAAGTCAAAATTTACTAATGTTTATGATGTACTGGAAATGCAGGAAGCTGGACTGACTTTAATTTCCATGAAATAATAATGATTCATTTCTCTTATACACACACATACACACGAACACACACATATATGCTTTATAGATCATATCTACCTGTGTGACTTTACACTAGATGCACATGTTATCACTCTTTTCAGTTTGGAATTTAATGTAAAGATTCTATAACATTTATTTCTAACACTAGAAATGCATATTTCTTTTATTCTTATCACAAATCAGCTTAGGTGCTTATAAGTCAAGTTTTCACTGACTCTCTGTTAAGTACAACTAGCAGCACTATAAGTCCATACGATAAAGAACAGAGATAAACAGGAAAACAGAGGTAACTCCTTTTGTTTAGTTTATCTCCCACTAATCAGTATATTTCTTTATTTAACTTGAATTTTAATATTCATTTCTTGGGGGAATTTAAGATCAGAATATTTGGGGTCAACCTATAATAAGATTCCATAGTCAGAAAATATTTGAAATGTTCATCCGGTGGTAAGATCCATCATGTATCCTACTGATATTGATCATTTGCTCATATATACCATTAGTATAAGATTTCCAAACTGGCGGTGCAGGGGCCACACCAAAGGATGTGCTTTATTTGCCTGAAAAATATTTTTAAACCTAAACAAATGTTATAGACAGGCTGGCAATCTCCATTTGGTCACATTCTCCAGCTACATGTATTGTCATGTAGTTGTTCCACTTTATACATTTACATTACTCATCTAGTTCGGTCCATGAGAATTTTAGTTTCTGATTTCTAAGTTGAGTGAATCTCACTAAATGAGAGGTGAGAAGTGGAGGGACATTAACTTTTGATTATAACTGAAAACATCCTAATAATAGTTTTGCTGGAAATGTGGTAAGAAAATGCAAACTTTGACTGAGGCTTACTCTCCCACACCTTCCTCTTGTGAACTGATGAATACAATTAACTAAAGGAATGAAGGGTTCGTTTTCATAGTAATTCCCAAGTCAACCTTCAGCAGTATTTCGGACAAGTGAGCATGCATAATTAGAAGAATTCTCCCTTCTAACAGATATTAGCAGGAATCTGCATTTTCTCCCAAGGACATGGATATTGCTTTGCCAGTGCTATATTTGTTTCATGAATCAGGAGAATAATATTTATAAATAATCCCTTAAGCAAAATTATTAAGGTATCTATTATGACATGGTAAGGTAAAATTTGAGTGCAAAAGGGTAGAGGGATTCCAAGAATATTTTCATTTCTTTAATTCTGGCAGGATCTTACTAACTAAACTTTTCTACCAACAATTGCAAGCTCCTTTAGGAAATCCAAGGTTCAGGAATAAACTACACCTATGCTAGATGTGCTACTTTTCCTCATATGCTGTGTAGCCCCATCACTTAAGATCCTATATCAGGATCTCAAATTGTATCTCTGCGATGGGGGAGGAACATGTGTTATGGAGAAAAGGAGTAGCCCTAGTTCTTTATCGTCACTCTTCAAAGGTATCCCCTAAGCCCATGGAATATCCTATTCTACCAGAGTATCTCTGTTTACTTGAAGGACTTGGTCTATGCCAGCTATACTAAGCTGAAAAGGAGACTAATGGTAGGGAGCACTGATCCAGGTAATATCAGTTCAACTTTTGGAGGGATTGGAAACTAAACTTAGCCAGGCAACCATATCTATATGACCAAACTCTGCACACCAAAGATATGATAAGTTTCCTAGATCGCCAATATTCCATGAGTCATACACTGTTGTTAAGAGAAATAGGCACTGTCCACACAACTTTATGCTCCACTTTCTTCTGCCAATTTTAATCTGCATCATTTCATGATAATAAACAGCAGCCATGAATATCATAGTTTTTCTGAGATTTGTGTGTCCTTCTAGTAAATTATTGAACCTGAACAATAAGCCTCTCTCAGTAGAGGACTCAATAAATGTCTTGGGAATTTCTGAACTTAGACTCAGTTTCAGAAATGAAATAATCTTGGGGACCCATAATCTGCAAGTAAACACAGGTGGAGGAATGGAGGGGGGAATCTATAATTCTACAGGAACTAGGCATTGACTTACTAAGGATTCTAGGAATTCTTGTCAGAAAATAGTCTTCTCAGACTTCCAACCTCTATCCAATTCAAGGAAACTGACCTAGAGCACCTGCAAAGGGTAGCCCAGCTTCTAAGCAATGGTACAGGGATGCTTCTCCAACTCTCCAAACTGAGCTCCAGGAAGAGAAAGAAAAGGAAACCAATCAATTCCCCTTCCTTTGCTTATCAGCATCTTATTCAGTGAATTTTTCCAAAGGCTGTTTCTTAATATTATCTAATTAAGGAAAAAGATTATTATGATATTAATGTCTTGCTGCCAAACACATAGAGAAATCACAGTATTTCACTGCACACTTAGAAGAAATGGGTACCAAGGTATCTGACACTGATTATTCAAATGCAAATCTCTTAGCAATGCTGAAAACTCAGTTTCTTTTCATTTCCCACTACCAAGAACAGATGGCATTTTCAGTGAGCTGATCTCAAATTGCCTTTGAGACTGGAGGAAAATACAGGTATGTGTATAGATCCACCTTAGAAAGCAACAAATTATATTTGGAAAAATATACATCTAGACTAATTCCACCCCTGATGCTAATAACATGCTGCCAAACGCTGGAAGGGCTTTTCTAGCATCTCTGACTTTCCTTCTATTATAAGTGTCCAAGCCCTAGGGCAAGAACAGAGGCTGCCTGATGGCACAGAACCAGACTTTTTTTCTCTCCCTATACATTTCCCATGCAATGGTCACAGGGACTAACAAGTGAGAGCAAGGTACAGACTCCAGGGTGGCTATGATTCCTAATCCCACTGTCTATTGAAGGATTTCCAAGTACCTGACACTGTGCTAAGCTCTCTCCATCCATTACCTCCTTTAGTCCTCAGGACAGCCCTGGAGGGAGGATCTATTACTCCCTCTTTACAAAGATGAAGCATCCAGAGTTTAGACAGGTTAAAGAACCTGCCCAAGATCACAAAGCTAGCAATGGCCAAATCAGCATTCCGCCCCAAGCTCTGTGCACCTAAAAATTTTTTTTACCACTACACAGTCAGTGTTCTGGTTAATTATACTCTCTGATTACAGTAATTTATCCTATATATCATTAATGGAGTGCTAATTTTCAAAGAATTAAAGTACAGTGAAATACCCTTAAGATGGAAAGTACTAAAATTCCACAGAATATAATCAAACTTTTCTTGGATGTTTCAGATGATACTTTAAGCTCTTGTAATGTCTCAGGTGCATCATTCTGCAGAAGAGTGATTGTGCTAATGAAGTGCAGGTCAGAAGAATAACAGATAAATCAGCCTCCACTTACATATAATCACTATCCTAATTCTCATAAATGCTTTTTCAGAGTTCATGATGTACTGATCTACGAACTTTTTTCAATTCAAGTTAACAAATCTTTATCTTGTGCCTTCTTTGTGCCAAGCCCTGTGGTAAGCTCTGGGCAGCAGTAGTGTGATATAATGCCTGTCCTTAAGGAGGACACATTTTGACTTTGGAACACTACATTATCCCCTTGCAACAGAATTACCTTGTCAATATTTAATTGGCTGTAAGCAGAATATTAACAGCAGCAGATCCACATTTTAAAAAAGCACATTTGGTGTGTCCATTGATGTTGTAAAGTGACTAGGTACTGTTTTTCTCTTCTCTCTTTCATGCTGTCTTTTTAAATGAGTTCTTACTACCTTTTATGTCACCCACTTTTTTGAAACACTCCCCTACACACACACACACACACACACACACACTCCTTAGTTAATAAATCATTTGCAGTTGTTGTTTGCAGTGTTATCTGGCTTCCATTACTGTGTATATTCACAGGGATCCGGCAAAAGTCTCTTAGGACTCTTGGGAGGGAAGGGAAGCAGGGAATAAAGGCAGAAGGAAGGGAGGAAAGGAGCCTAACCTTCCCTTTGGCAGATGTCTGGGAAAAGGAGACTTTTTATGAGATCACTGGATCAAAGGGAAGTAAGAAGTTTCCAGGCTGCCAGTCACAAAGCCACCAAAAATTCACTTTTAATGAAAAAAGAAACTGTTAACTCCTGCACTGTTGTAAAATACTTACCAAAGACACCTTCCCTGCTAAGTGCCATTCATTTTGAGAGTGAAATGCTGTAACAGAGAAAAGTGCCCAGGGCTACTGGGAACCAGAGGAGGAGGAGAGTGTGAGGTTCAAATGTCCCTGTAGGGGAGGGAAAGCATTGCTTTCCTTGACAACTACCCCACTTAACTACTGTGTAGTCAGCCCTACTTGGCACCCGTGAAAAGCCAGCCTTCCAGCAAATACCCTGCCATCTGCCTTCTGACTACCAGCCTACAGACACACACCTTGAATGCTTAAAATCTACAGTGTTCCCAGGGGCTGCCTTTATGGGGGCAATTAGAAGATCCCTGGAAAGAGACACTTTGCTTCGCTACTTGGCTTAGGTTTCCAAATGTAATTGAAATTCTGGAAGAGAACAGCCAGGTAAATATGATGTCCTGATTTTTCTTCTTCACCTTGTTGCTTTTTCAGTACCTATAGCCGGCAGCCTTGGAAGCTGAGGGAGTGACAATTGGCCGTCAGCAAAGCTTGCGTCTCCAAAACATCAGCAGAGATGTTGCTCGCCTGACAAGGAGGAAAAAGGAGAAATGAACACAGAAACAAAATAAGCTCAGCTTTTGGCCCCAGGGTTCCACCAGGTACCTGCCAATGTATTCACACTGAAATATGAAGATTCCAGATGGAAACATTTTCATCTTTCTATTATCTCTTCACTGGGTTAGAATCTGAGCGGTTGCTACTTGGAAGCTTCCTTGCGTGAGGCTGAGTAAAAAGCTAAGACAATTGCTTAAACCTACTGAGGGAAGGGGAAAAGTTTCAGCATTTAAGCATTTACATCTCCGGAGTATATATTGCAGGAAAGCCAAAGTTTGCTCTTCTAAAATGTATTCATCTTTCACAAGGGAAAAACAGATTGAGAAGTCTGATTTAAAAAGAAAATATTTGTTTGTTTGAAAGTGCAAGAAAAAGAGAGATATCTTCAATCTGCTGGCTCCCCAAATGGCAAATGGCCACAACTGCCAGGGCTGTCAGGCTGAAGCCAGGAGCCAGAAATTCTATCCAAGTCTCCCACTTAGGTAGCAGGGGGAGTATTTGGGCCATTTCTGCTGTCTTCCCAATCACATAAGCAGGAAGCTGCATTGAAAGAGGAACAGCCAGAACTCAAACTAGCACTCCAATATGGGATGCCAGCATCACATGTGGGGACTTAACCCCACTGTGCCACAAGGTGGGCCTCAACTTTTTTTTTTTTTTGTAACAAAATAAATAGTTAGGATAGGGTGTGTTGTGATGTAAGTATAGCCCCCAAAGGTTCATGTGTTTATAGCTTGGTCCCCAGTGTGGTCATGTTAAGAGGTGATGGGACCTTTAAGGGGTGAGGGTGGGCGAACCATGGGAGGTGTGTCCTTCTAAGGGATTAGCATAGTTCTCATGGGACCCCAGGCCCACTCTGCCTCCCTGTTTTACCATGTGTCCCCTTTTTCTTGCACATGCTCCAACCATGATACCTGCCATGTAACACAATCAAGAGGGCCTTTACCAGAGCCAACAACATGCAGTCTGAACTTTCAGGTTCCAAAACTGTGAGTTAAACAAACCTCATTTCATTATAAGTCACCCACCCGGGAGTATTTCATCACAGTAACAGAAAACAGATTACTACAGAGTACAACATAAAAAAGCCTTCTGATCCATTTTGGTCCAAACCAAAACCAAAGTTAAATGACTTGGTTACCATATACTCCAGATGCTTTGAGGCTTAAAAATTCTGATAATCTCTTGGAAACTTTATAGCCAGAAAAGCCTTTTGATTAGTGGTATGGATATAAGAAATAATCTTTGAATATTAGGATAGTGTTGTTTTCCCAACAATTTCCTTTTTCCTCATTATTCCCTAATAATTTCTGTCTAGTTTCTCCTATTGAGTGATTCCTCTAGATTCAGATTAATAAACTTCTTAAATTTGTTCAATTCAGATCCACATTAATTAAATTTATAGCTTCACCCATTTTCCTAGACACACACTTAAAAGAGATCATGAGTTTTCATATAACTAATGCTTCTGAACAACTATATATTTTCAGTATGGTATTTTAAAATACACTAAAGCGGAAATCAAAATTTCTTAGTGAGAATAGGAAATGGCTTCCTTTTAACCAAAAACATTGTCACCATACATTACAAAGACAGTTTAATAATTTCTCAAACACCTCCAAATATATATATATATATATATATATATATATATATATATATGTTATTGCATAGCCTCATGGATTTCAATGAACTTCACTGATAATTAAACTTAGACTGACTTTATAATCAATCACTCATCTGTCTTTTCCCCTGGATATTTCAGACTTGAAGTATTTCCCTATGTTCCAAATAAAAATCTTAGTTACATAACAATTCCTGTTCTCAGAGTAAGGATCAAAAGGGGAAAATATAAAAACATTTTTTAACTAAAAACTGAGTAAAAGATCCCAAGTATATGACTTACATATATTGAGTCTCAGTTTATAGGCTTGCACAAAATGGTGTTTTCCCAGTCACAAGCTCCCAGTTTCATTTTCTGGGATCCTCTTAGCAACAATCCCCAGGAGCTGAAAGTGTGTTCCGTAGAAGGGACTGGTGCTTCAAACTCAGTAGGTTTCGTTAAGGCAAAATTTTTTAACTGGGCTCTAATTAGAATCAAACCTGATTACTTGCCTCTATAGACCTTCTGTCTAAATCCTAGCTTTCCTTGACACTAGATCAATGTTTTTTCACTAGATGTTTGATTGTGGGAGCATGTCAGTTGGCCTTCCTCTAAAGTCTTCTTTCTATTGCTTTTGGACAATGATGTTGCTTTGGCAAACATAGCAAATACCTGTGAGTGAGGCTCTGGTGTCACCCTGCTTCAATTTAGAATCCAACAGCTCCACTTACCAGAAGTGTCACCTTGAGCAAATGGCTAGCCCTCTCAAAGACTCAGTTTCTTTATGTATTCAATGTACATGCAATGCCATCCTTAAAGACATGCTGTGAGGATTAGCTATATGCATAAAGCATTACACCAGTGTGGTAAGCACTCAAAATATGAGATATGATAATATTTCATCATTGCATATATAATACAATTGCATTCTATATATACATATATATTATTGCTTTTTCTGGCTCAATGGAGTCTCATCAGGGTTTAATAAAAATAATTATAGTATAATCTAAAATGCCCTTGAGAACCTCCTAAAGTGGTATGTCTTTCAGGTACATAGCTTTGAAAAGGCAATGCATATGTAGCAAACACTCAGTGCCCTGGTGATAGCCTTTCTGTGTGTCTAAGGCCACTTACTGCATACAAATACTTTTCAGTCTCTTCCTGAGAGCTATTCATCTGGCTATGGGAGCACCCTCAGTCCTCAGGCAAGGTCAGCTGGAGGTCTGGAGGGTTAATGCCTCTCAGAACACTCAGCCACGTTAAAGGAGGACTTGGTGGATAAATATCACCGCAGCCTTGACCATCAGTTGAGATAAATGAGATAGATGTGTTCTCACCATCTCTCAGCATTGCCTGAGTGCAACATGACAGAGATAACTATCAAAACACACCTTTTATTACCTGCCTTCCATTTCCTGGCTCAGTTCTGCATTCTTGCTGTGTTTTCTGGGATGATCTCTAAACACAGCACTTACACTTCAATTCTGAAGACGCCTTCTATGTACAAGTATCTCCAAATAGTTGAAATTAGAATGGGGATCAAGAGTGTGCATCTGTCTTTTTTTTTTTTTAATTTCCATAAGATTCCTTATTCCTTTGAGAGTTTCCTTTAGAATATAGGTACTAGGTCTTCCTTTTCCTTTCTCCTCTTGAAAATTCACATCAAAAGCCACTAAAGATGGCGGAATAGTGAGGGCGTGCACCGATAGTCCGGGAAAATTTAGTTTAATAAAAGTGGAGTTACAGTAGCCTCAGAAAAAGGATCAGGAAAAAATTGCAGAGGAAACTCTTCTGGATCTAGTGGCTGTGACTCGGAGGACCTACTGGGAGAGCAAGGTCGCCCACCGCACAGAAGCCGAGCCGCAGGAGCCACAGGGTCTGCACGCCAGTGCGGGAAGGGGAGTGGATGTGACACAGAGGACCAGCGGGGAGAGCAGGGACGCCCAGGGCTCCCAGTCCAAACATCGGCGCTGGAAGGGGAGGTGAGCTCAGTAACCCGAGACATTGCCAGGGAAACGGTGGACAGAATCTAGAGGGAAGCGGGCTTTGAGGCGGGAAAGTTCACCAGACTGACTACAGGAGAGAAGGAAAAAAAAAAAAAGGTGTGTGGGGGGGTACTGGTACAGGCAAGTTTCTCTCTCTGCCAACCTTGCAAAGGTGAGCAAGAGACAAAGAGCAGGCCCCACTCTGGATATACATAACAAAAGGGGAGAGCTAAGGAACTGAGGCGCTACAATTCAGTAGCCTAGGCAACCCAGTGGGAGTCCGCAGGAGAAACTGAGCCTGCACAGACTCTTTGGGTAGAAGCCAGAGATATGAAGCTAAATACCATCAATTCTGCACAGCTGTGCGGTATTATTACCTCCTGAAAATAAAATAAAATAAAATAAAATAAAATAAAATAAAATAAATAAGTAAATAAAAAGAGAGAGATTTACCACGCATAACCTTTGCACACCCGTAACCCGGAAGAACCAAGCACAGCTCCCAGGCCACACCCATCTCAAGCCTCCAAAGCTCCTCCAACAGCAGACAGTCCACTTAACACAGACATAGTAAAAAAAAAAAAAAAAAAAAAAACTTACAGTGAGGGAAGAAGAATTAACAATGCCAAGCAACAAACACAAAAATCGAGGAACAAGATCAACGATGACACTATGACACCTCCAAATAAACAAAACACCCCAAGCCAAGATTATGAAGACGATGAGATAGAAGAAATGTAAGATACGGATTTCAAAAAATTTATGATAAGAACATTTAGAAGTTTTCAAAAGCAAATCCTTGAACTACAGAAATCCTTATTGGACAGGATTGAAAATCTCTCTCATGAAAATGAAATTTTAAGGAAGAATCAAAATGAAATGCAGAAACTAGTAGAACAGGAAAGTGTGATAGTGACGAGAAATCAAAATGAAATGAAGAGCTCAATAGATCAAATGACAAACACATTAGAAAGTCTAAAAAACAGTCAGTGAAACAGAAGAGAGAATATCGGACTTAGAAGACAGAACACAGGAAAACATACAGTCAAACCAAAGAAAAGAAGAGGAAATTAGAAATCCAAAAAATATTGTTGGGAATCTACAGGATACTATTTAAAAAAAAACAACATTCGAGTTCTAGGAGTTCCTGAAGGCATGCAGAGAGAGAAAGGATTAGAAGGCCTTTTTAGTGAGATACTAGCAGAGAACTTTCCGGGTTTGGAGAAGGACAGAGACATCCTAGTACAGGAAGCTCATAGAACCCCCAGTAAACATGACCAAAAGAGATCCTCACCATGACACGTTGTAATTAAACTCACCACAGTGAAACATAAAGAAAAGATCCTAAAATGTGCAAGAGAGAAACGTCAGATTACTCTCAGAGGATCTCCAATTAGACTCACAGCAAACTTCTAATCAGAAACACTATAGAATAGGAGGGAATGGCGAGACATAGCACAGGTGCTAAGACAGAAAAATTGCCAGCCCAGAATATTACATCCTGCAAAGCTCTCATGTGTGAATGAAGGTGAAATAAAGACCTTTCATAGCAAACAGAAATTGAAAGACTTTGTGGCCACTCGACTTTGTGGCCACTCATCCGGCCCTGCAAAAGATACTTAAAGATGTGCTACACTCAGAAACACAGAAACATGGCCATCAATATGAAAGAAGGTAAAGGAAGAAAACCTACCAGTAAAAGAGCATGGGAAGCACAAAGCATATACTAGAAAGTATCTCCGGGAAAATGGCAGGGCAAAGTCACTATTTATCAATAGTCACATTAAACGTTAATGGACTTAACTCTTCAGTTAAAAGACACCGATCGGCTGATTGCCTCAAGGAACAAAACCCAACTATTTGTTGCCTGCAAGAAACACATCTCTCCAACAAAGATGCATGCACTGAAAATGAAAGGTTGGAAAAAAATATCCCATGCCAACAGAAACCAAAAAAAAAGCAGGTGTAGCCATATTAATATCAGACAAAATAAACTTTAATACAAAAACTGTTAAGAGAGACAAAGAGGGACACTATATAATGATTGAGGGTTCAATTCAACAGGAAGATGTAACTATTATAAATGTATATGTACCTAATTACAGGGCACCGGTCTATTTAAAAGATATGTTAAGGGACTTAAAGGGAGATTTAGATTCCAATACAATAGTACTGGGGGACTTCAATACTCCACTCTCAGAAATAGACAGATCATCCGGATGGAAGATCAACAAGGAAACAGCAGATTTAATCGACACTATTGCCCAAATGGATCTAACAGATATCTACAGAACTTTCAATCCTACATCTAAAGACTTTACATTCTTCTCAGCAGTGCATGGAACCTTCTCTAGGATTGACCACATACTAGGCCATAAAGCAAGTCTCAGCAAATTTAAAAGAATTAGAATCATACCATGCAGCTTCTCAGACCACAGCGGAATGAAGCTGGAAATTAGCAACTCAGGAAACCCTAGAAAGTATGCAAACACATGGAGACTGAACAACATGCTCCTGAATGAACACTGGGTCATTCAAGAAATCAAAAGAGAAATCAAAAACTTTCTGGAAGTAAATGAGGATAACAGCATAACATATCAAAACTTATGGGATACAGCAAAAGCAGTATTGAGAGGTAAGTTTATAGCAATAGGTGCCTATATCAAGAAATTGGAAAGGTAACAAATAAATGAGCTTTCAGCGCATCTCAAGGACCTAGAAAAACTGCAGCAAACCAAACCCAAATCTAGTAGGAGAAGAGAAATAATTAAAACCAGAGAAGAAATTAACAGGATTGAATCAAAAAAAAAAATTACAAAAAATCAGCCAAGCGAAGAGCTGGTTTTTTGAAAAAAATAAACAAAATCGACACACCATTGGCCTAACTAACTAAAAGAAGAAGAGAAAAGACCCAAATCAATAAAATCAGAGATGAAAAAGGAAACGTAACAACAGACACCACAGAAATAAAAAGAATCATCAGAAATTACTACAAGGACTTGTATGTCAGCAAACAGGGAAACCTATCAGAAATGGATAGATTCCTGGACACATGCAACCTACCTAAATTGAACCAGGAAGACATCGAAAACCTAAACAGACCCATAACTGAGACAGAAATTGAAACAGTAATAAAGGCCCTCCCAACAAAGAAAAGCCCAGGACCAGATGGATTCACTGCTGAATTCTACCAGACATTTAAAGAAGAACTAACTCCATTTCTTCTCAAACTATTCAGAACAATCGAAAAAGATGGAATCCTCCCAAATTCTTTCTATGAAGCCAGCATCACCCTAATCCCTAAGCCAGAAAAAGATGCAGCACTGAAAGAAAATTATAGACCAATATCCCTGATGAACATAGAGGCAAAAATCCTCAATAAAATTCTTGCCAATAGAATACAACAACACATCAGAAAGATCATCCACCCAGACCAAGTGGGATTTATACCTGGTATGCAGGGATGGTTCAACATTCGCAAATCAATCAATGTGATTCACCAGATTAACAGACTGCAGAAGAAAAATCATATGATTATCTCAATAGATGCAGAGAAAGCATCTGATAAAAAATAAACACCCTTTCATGATGAAAACTCTAAGCAAATTGGGTATAGAAGGAACATTCCTCAATACAATCAAAGCAATTTATGAAAAACGCACAGCCAGCATCCTATTGAATGGGGAAAAGTTGGAAGCATTTCCGCTGAGATCTGGTACCAGACAGGGATGCCCACTCTCACCACTGCTATATAATATAGTTCTGGAAGTTTTAGCCAGAGCCATCAGACAAGAAGAAGACATTAAAGGAATACAAACTGAGAAGGAAGAAGTCAAACTATCCCTCTTTGCAGACGATATGATTCTTTACTTAGAGGATCCAAAGAACTCTACTAAGAGACTATTGGAACTCATAGAGGAGTTTGGCAAAGTGGCAGGATATAAAATGAATGCACAAAAATCAACAGCCTTTGTATACACAAGCAATGCCACGGCTGAGAAAGAACTGCTAAGATCAATCCTATTCACAATAGCTACAAAAACAATCAAATACCTTGGAATAAACTTAACCAAGGACATTCAAGATCTCTACGATGAAAATTACAAAACCTTAAAGAAAGAAATAGAAGAGGATACCAAGAAATGGAAAAATCTTCCATGCTCATGGATTGGAAGAATCAATATCATCAAAATGTCCATTCTCCCAAAAGCAATTTATACATTCAATGCAATACCAATCAAGATACCGAAGACCTTCTTCTCAGATCTGGAAAAAATAATGCTGAAATTCATATGGAGGCACAAGAGACCTCGAATAGCTAAAGCAATCTTGTAAAACAAAAACAAAGCCGGAGGCATCACAATACCAGATTTCAGGACATACTACAGGGCAGTTGTAATCAAAACAGCATAGTACTGGTACGGAAACAGATGGATAGACCAATGGAACAGAATAGAAACACCAGAAATCAACCCAAACATTTAGAGCCAACTTATATTTGATCAAGGATCTAAAACTAATTCCTGGAGCAAGGACAGTCTATTCAATAAATGGTGCTGGGAAAACTGGATTTCCACATGCAGAACCATGAAGCAAGACCCACAACCTTACAACTTACACAAAAATCCACTCAACATGGATTTAAAGACCTAAATCTACGACCTGACACCATCCAGTTATTAGAGAACATTGGAGAAATCCTTCAAGATATTGGCACAGGCAAAGAGTTTCTGGAAAAGACCCGGGAGGCACAGGCAGTCAAAGCCAAAATCAACTATTGGGATTGCATCAAATTGAGAAGTTTCTGTACTGCAAAAGAAACAGTCAGGAGAGTGAAGAGGCAACCGACAGAATGGGAAAAAATATTTGCAAACTATGCAACAGATAAAGGGTTAATAACCAGAATCTACAAAGAGATCAAGAAACTTCACAACAACAAAACAAACAACCCACTTAAGAGATGGGCCAAGCACCTCAATAGACATTTTTCAAAAGAGGAAATCCAAATGGCCAACAGGCACATGAAAAAATGTTCAAGATCACTAGCCATCAGGGAAATGCAAATCAAAACCACAATGAGGTTTCACCTCACCCCAGTGAGAATGGCTCACATTCAGAAATCTACCAACAATAGATGTTGGAGAGGATGTGGGGAAAAAGGGACACTAACCCACTGTTGGTGTGAATGCAAACTGGTCAAGCCACTATGGAAGTCAGTCTGGAGATTCCTCAGAAACCTGAAGATAACCCTACCGTTCAACCCAGCCATCCCACTCCTTGGAATTTACCCAAAGGAATTTAAATTGGCAAACAAAAAACTGTCTGCACATTAATGTTTCTTGCAGCTCAATTCACAATAGCCAAGACCTGGAACCAACCTAAATGCCCATCAACAGTAGACTGGATAAAGAAATTATGGGACATGTACTCTATCGAATACTATACAGCAGTAAAAAACAATGAAATCCAGTCATTTGCAACAAAATGGAGGAATCTGGAACACATCATGCTGAGTGAATTAAGGCAGTCCCAAAGGGACAAATATCATATGTTCTCCCTGATCAGTGACAACTGGCTGAACACCAAAAAGAAAACCTGTTGAAGTGAAATGGACACTATGAGAAATGGTGACTTGATCAGCATAGCCCGGCTGTTAATGAACAACTTAATACGTTATCCCTCTTAGTATTTTTTTTGTCTGTTCTACTTAATACTACTGGTTTAATTCTGTAATTAATACACAGTTATTCTTAAGTGTTGAAATTTAACTGAAATGTGATCCCTGTTAAATATAAGAGTGGGAATAAGAGAGGGAAGAGATGTACAATTTGAGACATGCTCAAGCTGACTTGCCCAAATGGTAGAGTTAGAAACATACCAGGGGATTCCAATTCAATCCCATCAAGGTGGCATGTACCAATGCCATCTCACTAGTCCAAGTGATCAATTTTATGGGGAGCAACTCGGACTAGACTAAGTTACTCGAATTAAGACTTATTCTATGCGTCTGCTCTCCCACAATATGGTGCTGGGAGAGGAGTAAATAGCTTCTACGCAGCTGCCTCTCGCCTACTTGAGTGATGACCTGCAGGAGCTGATCCTGCTCCTGATTGGAGGAGAGCAGTGTACTCAGCGTGTGGGTAGCAGAGTTGGGATTGGTGCAAGAGGACTATAAAGGAGGAGAGAGAAAACATGCACCAGGAATACCTGAGGAACATCTGAGCAGCCCCCGAGAGAGCCAGCCGGTGGTGTGCCGCTCCCCCGCGGAAGTGGGAAAAGTGGCAGGGGGAACCGCCCTTCCACAGAGGTGGAAGGGTCGGTAGCCAACCCGGGAAGAACCAGCAGCAAACCCGGGAAGGGCCGAGCAGACAAAAGAACAGTGCAGGGTCCTGTGTCGTTCTTCCACGAAGAGGGGGAGCGACAAATTTCAGTTCACAATTGATCATAATGAAAGGACTAAGAGTCAAAGGGATCACATAAAGAAGTCTAGTGCCTGCTAATACTAACCGATAGAATAAATAAAGGAGAGAGCGATCCAAAATGGGAAGCAGACTCATAGAATGGCAGATGTCCTAAACAGCACTCTGGCCTCAGAATCAGCCCTAAAGGCATTTGGACCTGGCTGAAAAGCCCATGAGAGTATTTCAGGCATGGAAAGCCAAGACACTCTGGGAAAAAAAAAAAAAAAAAAAAAAAAAAACACCACCTAAATGAAAGATCTCTGTGAGTGAGATCCCAGTGGAAAAAACAGGTCTTCAAAGAAGGAGGTACCTTTCTCTGAAGGGAGGAGAGAACCTCCACTTTGACTATGACCTTGTCTAAATAAGATAAGAGAGAACTCAAAAGGCTTCCATAGCCTTGGAAACTCATGACTGGAGCAAAGGCAGATTACTGATGCCATAAACAGGAGTGTTAATTTGTTAAGTCAACAACAGGAGTCACTGTGCACTTACTCCTCATGTAGGTTCTCTGTCCTTAATGTGCTGTACATTGAGATTTAATGCTATAACGAGTACTCAAACAGTATTTTTCACTTTGTGTTTCTATGTGGGTGCAAACTGTTGAAATCTTTACTTAATGTATACTAAACTGATCTTCTGTATATGTAGAAAATGGAAAATGAATCTTGATATGAATGGAAGGGGAGAGAGAGCGGGAAAGGGAAGGGTTGCGGGTGGGAGGGAAATCACCGGGGGGAGGGGGGGAGCCAATGTAATCCATAAGCTGTACTTTGGAAATCTATATTCATTAAATAAAAGTTTAAAAAAAAAAAAGCCAGTAGATGGGGTCAAGCTAGAGAGAAATCTTTGCAGAAGAGATAAAGACCATTATCTCTGGTTCATGGGGGTTAGAACCTAAAAAGAGTGAGACAAGCTGGAAGAGGTTGGGATATCTACAGTGGTTTGTTGAGAACTGAGTAGAGCATGTCTAGTGTGCTGTTCGTGGCTTACAAAACTATTTGTCACTAAAAAGAACCAGGATTGATTCCTGAGTTGGGAGTAGGAAGCTTTAAAATGAGCTTCAAATGTTTTGTTCTGCCAGATGGAAGAAAATGGTTAAAGAATGATGGGTTTTTTTTCCAGAAAGATGTGTCAAAAGTCATCTTGTAGGACAGGGTGTGGGAGATGGGATGGTTGCGGGTGGGAGGGAGGTTATGGGAAGAAAAAGCCACTACAATCCAAAAGTTGTACTTTGGAAATTTATATTTATTAAATAAAAGTTTAAAAAAAAGTCATCCTGAAGGAATTTTGATTGGTCAAACCCAGGAAAATCTAAGCATCAAAATAAATAAAAATAATAATAGTGAGGAATGATAACCATTAAATAAATTAGAAATGGCAGTTTATACTGATATTTATCAATTAATTTAATGAGAAACAGGATATTTTAAAAATCTAGAAGTAACTCCCTCACAAAATACAGTAAATTTAGTATATTGAAACCTAGAAGGCCCAACTTTATTCAAAGAATCAAACTTAATATCACTAATAATGTGACAAATTAAGATTACACACCACCACTTGATAGGTTATAATAAAAAATTTCACTGCTGTGGTATTCATGCAGAATGAAACATAACCTGAAAGCAGGCATGAAGAAACATCAACAAAACACAGATGGAGTGACATTGCACAAAATAAGAGACCTTCAGAAAAGCTCATGTTGAAGGACTAGCACTGTGGCTCAGCAGATTAAGCCGCTGCTTGTAATGCCACATGCCATCTTGGCGTTTAGTTCTAGTCTCAACTACTCTACTTCCAACGCAGCTTCTTGCTAATGCACCTGGGAAGGCAGCAGCAGATGGCCCAAGTATTGGGCCGCTGCCATGCATGTGGGAAACCAGAATGCAGCCCTAGCTCCTGTCCTCAGCTTGGCTTGGATTTAGCTGTTGTAGCCATTTGGAGGGTGAAACAATAAACAATCTTTCACACAGATAAGTAAATAATAAATATTTCTTTTAAAAAATAAAAACAGAAACTTTTCTACATCGAAGGAGATTGAGAAATATGATGGCATAATGCAACATTTGATTCTGTCCTGGATTCTGCCTATGAAGGATACTTTGGGGAAAAAATTAAATCTGAGTATTAGATGATAGTAATGGACAGTAACATAAATTTCCTGATTTTGATGGATAAAGAATAGTTGCATAGGAGAGAGTTTTGTATGCAACACATGTAGACAAAGGTATCATCTTGGTCCCTTATCCTCAATGTTCTCTGGGTACCAGTGCACTACCTTTAAATTTGTTCAATGAAACTGATTTTTTCCAATTAAAAACTTTAAAATATTTTTATAGGGCCTGGTACCCAGAGAATATACCTACGGATACCATTATTTAGGGATTGCCCAGATAGAATAACTACATATCCACCAGAAAACCCCAGTCAACAAAATTTATCAACAAGCACAGGTTTCATCAAATTTTCATTGCTGCACATCAAAATTTGAAATGGGCAACCACATCAAAGCATGAAATGTCAATCAACAGTCACCAAATTACTAAGCAAACCTTTCAAGAGGCCAAAACAAAGAATTTAAAAAATAAGCCAAATATTTTTTTTAAATCTAGGAAAAGGGGCCAGCACTGTGGCATAGTGGGTTAAGCCACTGCCTGCAGTGTTGGCATCCCATATCAGCACCAGTCTGGGTCCTGGCTGCTCCACTTCCAATCCAGCTCCCTGCTAATGTACCTAGGAAAGCAGCAGAGGATGGCACAAGTCCTAGGGTCCCTGAAATCACATGCAGACCTATATGAAGCACGTGGCTCCTGGCTTCTGCCTGGTCTAGCCCCAGTCCTTATGGCAATTTGGGGAGTAAACAAGCAGATGGAAGATCTCTCTCTCCTCTTTTCTCTCTCTCTCTCTCTCTCTCTCTCTAATTCTGCTTTTCAAATAAAATAAATAAAGCTTTAAAAAAATCTAGGAAAAAGTGCACTGGCTCAGTGATTAAATAACATGTGTGGCGCATGCACAGAGGGTCACCACAAAATCCCCCTGTGTAGTAGTAGATAATTATGGGCACTTCCATGCTCCACACAATTTCCATTTTCTCCATGTTCTTTTAGACATACTCTACCACATTGATAGTTGAAATTTACTAAAACAAACAACCTCTATACTTACTTTTAAGAGATTTGATAGACCTGAAAATCATGAACAAACCCAGATAATAGTTTAGTACCTAGGCTTTAGCAGACAGAGTTTGAATCAAGATCTATCAATCATCTTGGTTATTCATCTTCCCAATTTCTGTTTCCTCTACTACAAAATGAGCATGATAATGACTACCCATAGTATTGTGAAGATTAAGTAATAGTCAAATTTTATGTAACGTATAGAAAGTATTCATGAGATGGTATTAATTATAGTATTATTATCATTCACCACAAGCTATTTATCCTAGTTATTAAACTCTTGTCTCTCTGCATCAAGCCCACCATTCTACTATTCTCCTTACTAATGTTAGGGCTGAGAACCTAGAATCCATGCTTTTTCCTGTTCCAGCTGCTCCTACTTCAGTTCCAACACTAAAGCAGGGGAAGACTGCAAGGTTACAGGGAAAGAATAAATACACTTTATCCTGTTTGCATCCTATTCCTGCTTGGGTTTTCTGTTGTTGCTTTGGTTTCCTGCTCTTATGTCACTCTAGTAACACTTCTTCACTCTGGAAGCAGCGGTTTCAGTCCAGTGTATCAGCTGCCTTCCATTTTGCATTTTTCCAACACTGGCTCACCAGTCTTGTCTTCCCTCTCCAGTTCAATAGCTCTGAGGTAGCTCTCCTTTAAGCGCCTAAGCTTGAAAAATTGCAGCCTCTTCCCTCTTCCTCCAGGCCAACAGTTGTGCTTAGTGTTCTCTTTTTGCCTTTTCTTTTGGTTCCAAGTTAATAAATCTTTATTTTAAATTCTTTCTATGAAAATAACAAGCATGCATTTTAACCCTTTGACTGGTCTGATTCAGATTGGCTGTATACCCTTAGATTTCTCCTTTAACTCTACCCAGGATTCCCTCTGGGGTAATCTTATGACCTAAACCTGGTCAGTTCTTCATCATTCCACTAGCTACAGACATTTCTCAAATAACTGTGATCTCTGTGATTGTTCAGGCTAACCCCAGCTCTCTGTCATAGAAACTCTTATCACCACATCTGATCTTTTCTATTCAAGTCTATTGGCCCCTAAGAGAACAGACAGCTTTGCGGTACCTGGCTGCCACCAACAGTTTCACTTTATGTCTTATCTCCCAATGAAATCAGCTGTATCATCTGCCTGGCTCAAGAATTACATAGCCAATAGTCAAAACCAAAGGTAGTGGAGAAAGGTAGAGAGAGCTGCGTGTATTATATCTATATCACTCACTCTGCCTCTTTTCCATTTCTGCCATCTCCAAGCTACTCCTAAGAGTTCATCAGCAGTTTTCCAGGTCATTATTTTCATCTTAGCATCCCTTCCTCAAAAATGTATCAAAACTCCCTAGTGTCAACAGGAACAAGTGTAAACTCCTGCATTACACCCTGGATATCGTTAGAATGGCACACTCCAATTAAATTTGTTTGGTTTTATAGTCCTAGACTGATTTTTTCCATTTTTTGCTCTAGTGTTGGTGACGAATACAAATGCTTCCCAGCACCTTTTTTTAAAGAAGGAATTAGTAAGATCCTGTCGGTGCACACCTGCTGGAGGAATGGTATGCCTAGGAAACTGGCCTATGATTCTGCCAGCCTCACGGCAAACATGTAGGCATAGGGGACTCTGGGGAAAGGTGAATGGGAAGGCAGAGTCTTCATAAAACCTAGAAAAGGCCAAGAGGAAAATAAAGTCAGAAATTCTTACTTCGTGCCCAAGCTTGAAGAGCTCCTCCTCCTAGTCGCAGTCTGCCAGGGGCCACTAGGCATCCTCGGGAAGATTTGAGGGTGAGAGAATCTTTATTCTCCAAGCTTGAGTGTCACTGTGCCTCTCAATAGAAGGCCACTTGTGTGCAATAAATTATATCCTTCATTAAAGGGACTTGTGTCTCTTGTAGTGTTAGTAAGCATTTCCCCCAGCAAAGTATTGCCACCTGCTTGTCAGCCACAAATATCCATCAAATCAGTTTCCACTAAAGGATTTCCTTAAAAATGCTTATTAAATAAAAACAATGTCCCAATAAATTATTATCTTCCATAGTAAAACTGCGTTCTTAGTCTAGTGGTCATTCTTCTAGTCCTATAATATGTCACCTACAAGGAAAATTATCTGTGCCTAGTTTACAAAAATTTCAAGACATGATTTTAGTTATTTCTACATGATTCTAAATAGATAAAATAGAAACTTAGCCAAATATTAGCACTTTTGTGTACATTATATCAAAGACGTGGAAATTTTTAAATGCCTGAGTTATTGACAAACCTTAAGAGATCACCTAGGAAAGAAAGAAAGTCAGGATGTGTAAAGCATATGTACATGTTTTTATTTATTACTTCTGAATTTTACTTAGCTAACTTTTGCTTTAATGTTAATTATAATGTTTTGAGTTTTTCCTTTGACTTAGTACTAAATTATATTTATTTTTCATCTGTCATGATTTTTGAAATAAACTATCATGTATTGCATTTGAATATTTCTCTTTTTTTATTTTGACAGGCAGAGTTAGACAGTGAGAGAGAGAGAGAGACAGAGAGAAAGGTCTTCCTTCCATTGGTTCACCCCCCCGAAATGGTGGCTATGGCCGGCACGCTGCACCGATCCAAAGCCAGGAGCCAGGTGCTTCCTCCTGGTCTCCCATGCGGGTGCAGGGACCCAAGCACTTGGGCCATCTTACACTGCCTTCCTGGGCCACAGCAGAGAGCTGGACTAGAAGAGGAGCAACTGGGACTAGAACCCAGAGCCCATATAGGATGCCGGCACTGCAGGTGGAGAATTAACCAAGTGAGCCACAGCGTCGGCCCTATTTCTTATTTCTAAGTAATACTCTTGATGTTTATTTTAGTTCTTTCATCATTAGGATATGGTATGTTGCAATTTTTTTCACTCTCTTTCTTTCTCAAGGATTTATGCCCTTAACTTAGCTTGATTTCTAACATAATGTTGAAGTTTTCTGATTTTAGAATTCTACAAGATACTGAGTGCAAAATGAGCAATCTAATAAAAAGAATACTTATGTTACCTGATTTCACAAAGAAATGAATATTGATGAGCAGGTTGTAGAAGTAATGGTGCTACATATTTAAATGCATCCATGGAATATAGTCTTAGTGTCATATGTGGCACATTATAAGACATTTTAGCATTCTCCATTCTTTCCTTGAAATGAAATTCTGTGCATATATCACTGGAATAATTAGTTTATTTATACAAGAGTATAAAGAATATGCCTCTCTTGAAGAATCTTCTGAAGGTAGTAAGCATAAGAGCAATGTATTATTTTTGTATAAATGTCCTATAACTCACACTGCTGGCCAAACTTTACATTCAGCCTTATTTTATATCTGCTCTAAGAAAATAACTTTTCATAGTCAGTTCAAGCTGCTATAACAAAAATACCCTAGACTCAGTTGTTTAAAATTTATTTCTCACAGTCTGGGTGGCTGGAAAATCCAAGATCAAGATCCTAGCACATCTGGTGTCTGGTGAGAAAACATTTGGGTTTGTAGATGGCCATTTCTCATTGCAGTTGCCCATAACCAAGAAGAGAGAGGGAGAGAAGTAAACAGAAAACACTTACAGGTCTTTTCTTATAAGAGCACTAATCTCACCATGAGAGAGCCATCCTCACGGCCTATTTAATCCCAAAGGATCCATTTTCAATAATATTCTCTTGAGTATTAGGATGCTTACATAAGAATTGGGGGGGGGGCACTCGGTGGACACATTGCATCCATAACTCTTAAAATAAAAACAATCAATAGCGGTTATTTAAATATCTGTAGAAGTCATCATCCCTGATAGGACTGAATTCAAATATATTCCCCACTGACTATATTGTAGCTCCAGAACAGTGGAACTTACCTCCTTCAACACACTTAGAAACTCTCTTACTCTGACCCACAAGGCACCACCTGATCGATGCTCTGTCTTTGATCTCATCTTCTGTGATTCTCTACTTGAATGTATCCCAATTCCAGTCTTTGTGTTACTTTTTTTTTGGCTAGTCTCATTATCCCTTTAGGGCTCTTGTATTTTCTGTTCGCTCACTTGGAAGGTTGCCCTTCCCGTCTTTGAATAGCCATCTAGCTCCTTCTCACCATTCACATTTTATCTCAAGTGTCATCTTCTCAGAGAGATCTTCTTTAAACAGCACAACTTTTCTCTAGCTATCACTCTGGATCACTTGATTTATCTGTTTTCTCAATCATTTATTTACTTGTTGTTGACTTCCATGGAGTGAGTCCTGGATAGCCCCATTCTCCCTGTCACTTTCTTCTCAAAACCTGATCATCTGAATTCAGTCCTAAGAGGTTCGCCAAGTTCCTGGTTTGTTCTCCACTTCTCCATTGGGACTAAACTTGCCCCAAATCCTGAACTATAGACCCTGGCCCTGATACTCTGTCTTCCTCCTACTGTCACCCTCTGCCTCAGAACTAGACACAGATCCCTGCACCCTGCACCTTGCTCCCACAGAAGGTTCTACCTAAAATTTCTCATTTTTAAAAAATTCTTGATGTGGTAGCTATGCTTACGAGGTTAGAATCTTTGGGTCAAACCTAGGAACTTTGATTGAACACTGACCTCCTTAAGAAGTAGGTTCAAGGGGCAGGCATTTCACACAGCAGTTGAGTCATGGCTTTGGACACCTGCATCCCATATCAGAGTGCCAGAGTTCAATCCAGCTTCCTGCTAATGTGCACTCTGGGTGGCAGCAGATATACCTTGATTCCTGCCACCCACCTGGGAAAACCGGATTGAGTTTCCATGCTCCAGGCTTCAGCCTACCCCAGACCTGGCAATTGCATGCATTTGGCGAATCAGCCAGCAGATGGAAAATTTCTCTGTGTCTGTCTCTCTGCTTCTCAGCCTTTCAAATAAAATTAAAAAGAAAAAAATGGAGGGATGGAGGGAGGGAAAGAACAAAGGAAGAAAAGAAAGTAAGGAAGGGAAAAAAAGAAAATGAAGATTGTTTTCATATCCTCTGGCATTCCCTGAAATAGAAAATTATTTTTGTAAAAAAGATTTATTTAGTTATTTGAGAGGCAGAGCTGCTGATTCATTCCCCAAATGGCCGCAATGGCCAGAGCTGAGCCGATCCAAAGCCAGGGGCCTGGAGTCTCCAGGTCTCCCACATGGGTGCAAAGGTTCAAGCACTTGGGCCATCTTCTATTGCTATCCCAGGCAATAGCACAGACCTGGGACAGAAGTGGAGCAGCTGGGACACAAACCAGTGCCCATATGGGATGCCGGCACTGCAGGCGGTGACCCCAGCAAATTCTTCTGATTCCCAGAATTCCTTGATATTTTCTGAAACATTGTCTCCTGGGAATAAGTGATTTCCTGTTAATCTTATCAGGACACCGGAATATAATTCATGTGTCTTCATGTCAGCAACACATGGTACAGTGAGGGGGTTCCTGTTTTGTGTCTGGAGCCAACATCTGGGTTCAAATTCTATCTCTGCCATTTACTTGCCATACAAAGGCATTATTAAGATCTCTGAGCCATGACCTCCTAAATACACAAAAAGTGTCATAACAGGTTGAAAAGCTGTTTTAAGGATCATTGAGATGAGGTGGTGCTCACACCTGTGCCAGTCATGGTCATGCCTTGCTTGTGGGGGTGCAGCATGATACAACTCCATAGATGGGAATTTGCAATTTGTACCAAAACTACATTTTCAGTTACCTTTTGGCCCAGCATTGCACCTAAACTTATACCTCCACAAATACAACCTAAGTTTAAGATTATTTGTCAAGGTTTTTTTGTAACAAGGATATACTGAGAAAAGCCTAAAGTCTCAGTCAAAAAAGCTGGTTAACACATACAGCACCAGGCTGCTGTGAAAAGAAAGAGAAGTACTTCTATGAATTGTTATGGAAGGATTTATAGAATATATTAAGAGAAAAAAAGTAACACAAAAAATACACAGAGAGAGTGAGACAATGAGACTGAGACAGAGGCAGAGAGAGAAATATTTTACTCATAACACAGAAGAAATGTATGTAGGTATGCATATATAGCCAAAAACATGCATAGACATGCTTATAATATTCATATACTTATATAACTTGTTTTAATTTTTTGAAAATAAAATATAGGAATAATAAACTAGGAGATAATTAAAATGATCATCCATAAGGGGTATGTAGAAATGGGAAGAAAAATAGAAACAGGAATAATATTTCCAAGTAGACTTTTAAAATTTAGCTTTGCCTTTTCATCTATGTAAATGTTTCATGCATTCAAAATTTATATTTCAAAGGGCTTAGCAAAAGCAAAGTCTAAAATTGAAATCAAACAGAAACAAATTAACCTTACCATATATCAACTTGATAATGTAACCACACACAGAAAAATAAGCAGGTTATGAACGAGTCATCGAGACTGAACAGTTTTGATGGAAGTATACCAACAAAATTCCAATCGTCTGATTTCTTATAGGACATCTGTCCCAGAATCTTCAAAAATAATAATGTTGCAGAGACTCACATTGTAACACAACAGGTGAAGCCACCACCTGCAATACCAGCATCCTACAATGGCACCAGTTTGTGTCCCAGCTGCTCTACTTCTGATCAAGCTCCCTGCTAATGATCTGGGAAAAGCAATGCAAGATGGAAAAAGAGTTTGTCCTTGGGCTTCTGCCCATGTGAAAGACCAAGATGAAGCTCCTGGCTCCTGGTTTTGGCCTTGCTCAGCCCTGGCCATTGTAGCCATCTGGGGAGTGAACCAGCTGAGAGAAAGATCTCTCCATGTGTCTCCCTTTATCTCTACAACTTTAACTTTCACTAAATTAATAAAATAAATCTTTAAAAATATATTAATAATGCAAGTAACCACATAGGCAAAGGAAAGTGTTCTAGATGAACAGTAACCAGACAAGATACCTAAGCACAATGTTTGATGCTTCCTTGGATCTCGGTGTAGCAGAAAAATAATTTCAAAGAATGTTCATTGTAAGGATGGTTGAGAGGATTTGAAAATGTAACGTCATTATTAGCAGTGCTAAATTCCTTAGGTATGGCCATGTTAGGATAGTCTTTTTTTTTTTTTTACAGTAAATGTGCACTGAAGTATTTTGAGGAAGTACTCTGATTCTGCATGAAACTTATTTTCAAACTTTGAAGCAAAGTGAGAGAGGAAGAGGAGGAAGTAAATGAGCAAATGAATAAGTGAGCAAAATGTTCATTGTGTTATTCTCTCAGCTATTCGGTAAATTTGAAATCTTTTAGAATCATCAATTGAAGAGTTAACTCCCCACCACCACACCTCCCCCCTCGCACAACCCTAAAAAAGATCAGTGCCTGTTAGCTATTACCATCTCTGATTCCCCAATCTGGGAGCCTCTGAGAAGGAAACCTGGAATAAACACATATGGTTGATAAATAAAAAAGAAACCATGTACTAGGATCTATTTTCAGCCTACTGAAGCATGTCAGTTGATACTTTACTTATTCATTTCCCACAGGATTTGCCCAAACAAATAAAAGTGCCTCCAACTTTAAAAAAGGAAGTGATTCTTTCTCCAAGCTTCCCTGGAAAGGAGCAGTTAAATCTTGTCCTTGCTTTACCTCCTTCTCAAGCCATAGGCTTTGGCAGAAGCTCAAGGGGAGTGAGGCTGGAGTCAGCCTCTGGATAAAAGGCTGCCTCCCACTCTGGAGAATCAGACTGGTGTAGGGGAGGGGGCGGAACATGCTGCTGCTTCCTTCTCGCCTGCTTCAATCTTGAGGACACAGCACTAGGCCAGGAGGCAGACCCCAGGTACTCAGGGCTGTATGATTTCAGATTTTAAATTCTGAAGGCAAGACAGAAAGCCCTTCTCCCAGATCAGGGAGTGAAAAGTATAGTTTACGATAGAAGAATCTCATCTAGGGCTTATTCAAAGATCTCTAAGCCCTTCCTTTTAAATTTCTGAATCACATTTGACCTAACAAAACACCCACCTTTAGACACTCCTAAATTACATACTTTTAAAAAATATTTTTCCCAGATATATAATATTTGCCTCACACAGTGATGAAATGGCAATTTTGCCCCAGCCTTCTATTTTTCTTGCTTTCAAGCTTAAAAGCCCACTTTTCTATTGCAAAATTATGCCCAGGAATAGACAGACACCCTTTGTAACTGGTTAACAGCTACAGAAAGGCTCCATTGAAACAAAATGTTGCTCATATTTCTATCCATGCCAGGAGGAATAAACTGCACAAAAGCACCTAAAGAAAACTGTTTTATAGTTACTACTGTGTTACATTAGCTGACAAGGGAGAGATAATAACATTTATAGATTTTTTTTTCTCTCTTTTATTGAGTCAGAATCTATATGCAGTTGAAGGATTGTGAATTATCACTGCTGGAATTTGAAGTCACCTAATGAGAATGAACAGCAAAAGGAAGATTTCTTTTTTCTTTCTTTCAGAGTTATTCATTTATTTGAAAGGCAGAGTTACAGAGAAAGTGGAAGAGGGAGAGACAAGAGAGAGAGAGAATTTCCACCCACTGGTTCACTCCCGCAATGGTTGCAATGACTAGTGCTGGGCCAAGTCTAAATCAGGAGCCAGGAGCTTCTTCGGGATCTCCCACATAGGTGGCAGAGGCATAAGACGTGAGCCATTCTTCCCAGGCACATTAGTCAAGAGTTGGATCAGAAGTAGAACATCTAGGACTTGGACTGGCACCCATGGCAGGTGATAACTTAATCAGCTATACCACTTGCTGTCCCCATAAAAGGAAGACTTACCACAGGCTGCATCATCTCTGCAGTTACATGAGCCATAAAACTCAGCTGAATTTCTTTCCTTGAGGGCCACAGAAAGGACATGCAAATGTACTTCAGGATTCTATTTTTGCATCATAAAACATTAAAACATGCATATCCTTAAAACATGCATCATGGGCTAGTTCTGGAATTAGAAGCTATTAATAGCAAACCATCATTATGAAATAATAGTTTATAATTTGCATAGAATATGAGTCTCTGTGCTTCAGTGCACAGTAACATGCCTAATCTTACTTAATCCTGGGAACTATAGGAGGCAGACTGTGTGGTTAATCTTTCCATTCTATAGTTGAAGCAACCGAACAAGACATGATTATTTTCAAGGCTAAAACTTTACATCCACCATTTAGTGGAACAGAAAAACCCTGGCTTGAGAGAAAGAGACAGAATTGCTTGGTTCTGTCACTTCTAAGCTGTGTGATCCTAGACTGATCAAACACTGAGCCTCAGTTTCCTCCACAGCAAAAAAAAAAAAAAAATAAAAATCTACTTCATAAGAATGACCTGATGATTGAATACATTTAAAAGAAATTTACTTAGTACTCAACAATGATAGTTATGTGTTGATCTATTCACATAATAAATATTTCAGTTTTTTTTTTTTTAAACAATGGACAAACGAGAAAGATCCTGATCTAATGGCAGCAAGTAATATATAACTCTAGTACTAAGATGCAGTACTAAGAGCTGGTGTTGTGGCTTAGCAGGTAAAGCCGCTGCTTGGGGTGCCAGTATCCCACATGGGCAATGGTTTGAGTCCTGGCTGCTCCACTTCCTTTTTTTTTTTAATTTTTATTTAATGAATATAAATTTCCAAAGTACAGAATATTGATTACAATGACTTCCCCCCCCAACGTCCCCCCAACCCGCAACCCTCCCCTTATCCACTCCCTCTCCCCTTCCATTCATGTCAAGATTCATTTTCGATTCTCTTTATATACAGAAGATCAGTTTAGCATACATTAAGTAAAGATTTCAACAGTTTGCTCCCACACAGAAACATAAAGTGAAAAATACTGTTTGAGTACTAGTTATAGCATTAAACCTCAATGTACAGCACACTAAGGACAAAGATCCTACATGAGGACATGAGGAGTAAGTGCACAGTGACTCCTGTGGTTGACTTAACAAATTGACACTCTTGTTTATGGCATCAGTAATCACCCTAGGCTCTTGTCATGAGCTGCCAAGGCTATGGAAGCCCCCTGGGTTCACTGACTCTGATCATTTTTAGACAAGGCCATGGTCAAAGTGGAAGTTCTCTCCTCCCTTCAGAGAAAGGTACCTCCTTCTTTGATGACCCATTCTTTCCAGTGGGATCTCACTCGTGGAGATCTTTCATTTAGGTTGTTTTTTTTTTTTTTTTTTTTTCCCCTAGAGTGTCTTGGCTTTCCATGCCTGAAATACTCTCATGGGCATTTCAGCCGGATCCGCATGCCTTAAGGGCTGATTATGAGGCCAGAGTGCTGTTAGGACATTTGCCATTCTATGGGTCTGTTGTGTATCTCACTTCCCATGTTGGATCATTCTCTCCCTTTTTTATTCTATCAGCTAGTATTTGCAGACACTATTCTTGTTTATGTGATCCCTTTGGTTCTTAGTCCTATCATTACGATCAACTGTGAACAGAAATTGATCACTGGGACTAGTGAGATGGCATTGGTACATGCCACCTCGATGGGATTGAATTGGAATCCCCTGGTATGTTTCTAACTCTACTGTTTGAGGTAAGTCAGCTTGAGCATGTCCCGAATTGCACATCTCTTCCCTCTCTTGTTCCCACTCTTATATTTAACAGCAATCACTTTTCAGTTGTTTCAGCACTTAAGAAGAATTGTGTATTGATTACAGTATTCAACCAAAAGTATTAAGTAGAACAAACAAAAAAAAATACTAAGAGGGATAACATATTAAGCTGCTCATAAACAGTCAGGGTGAGGGCTGATCAAGTCACCATTTCTCATAGTGTCCATTTCACTTTAACAGGTTTCCTTTTTGGTGCTCAGTTAGTTGTCACCTATCAAGGAGAACAAGTGGTATTTGTCCCTTTGGACACTCAGCATAATGTTTTCCAAATTCCTAACAGGGATCACTTTTCAGTTAAAATTTAAACACCTAAGAATAATTGTGTGTTAATTACAGAGTTCAACCAATGGTACTAGAACAAAAAAAATACTAAAATGGATAAAGTATTACATTGTACATCAACCGTCAGGACAAGAGCTGATCAAGTCACTGTTTCTCACAGTGTCCATTTCACTTCAACAAGTTTCCCCTTTGGTGCTCAGTTAGTTGTCGCCAATCAGGGAGAACATATGATATTTGTCCCTTTGGGACTGGCTCATGTGCCTGGGAGAGCAGCAGAGGACGGCCCAAGTATTTGGGCTTCCGCAGCATGTGGGAGACCCCAAAGAAGTTCCTGGCTCCTGGCTCCTGGCTCCAGGCTTCAAATCGGCCCACCTAGAGCTGTTGTAGCATTTGAGGAGTGAACCAGGGAAGAAAGATCTCTCTCTGTGTTTTTCCCTCTCTCTCATAACTCTGGCTATCAAATAAGCAAGTATAGACACTCTAGGAAAAGGAAAAAGTATTTGAGACTGTATGAAATGAGCATAGAATTGAAATACCACCATTGCCAGGGGATATGGAATTCAGATATGAGATAAAAACAAGATGAAAAGGGAAAAAGAGACATAGTAAAGGGCCTGGTAATTATTTCCAGTAATTTGCATTGTATTCTCAGAATAATAAAGTAAGTCAAAGACAGAAGTCAATCTAATGAAATTCAACCTCTTAGGTAAAGTTGTAACCTACTTCCTGATTCTTCACTGGGCTACCCTCCCGAGTGATCTTCCTTTGAACTCCTGATACTCTCAGTCTCTGGCTGCCCACTCAGTCTGCCAACCTTCTTCATACACTGAAAGGTGACTTGTCATCAATTAGCATCTTCTAATGGATTGCAAGCTCTATGGGTTCTGGTTTATTCCTTCTATGTAGCCCCACTAAACCGAATTAGGTACTTTGTGCAAAGTCATCATTCAAATATCCCAATTAATTGATCTTTCTTGTAAATAAAGGATAATGTCCTCCATTGACCACTTCCTCTACCTTGGTCACCCCCTAATTTGATAGGAGATGCAAACCTGGAGCTCTGCAAAGGTGTTCAGGACACTTCTGTCATACAATGCTGAAAATTCTCTGTTTCCAGTTTTAGCTCTGCCTCTGTGTTTCATTTCTAAATGGCCTCAGGAAAGTTTCAACTTCTCCAGGCCTATTGATAGCTATAAAATCCTGCCAAGAAATAGGGGAGGGGGAATCAAGATTTAAAGTCCACATAGTCAGAACCTGTGAAATGAAAAGAAAAAAGTAGGCTGGTGCAAAAAGTTAGCATCAGGAAGGAAACAGATGTAGGAAGAACAATAGTTCAAGACTCAAGATGAAATGCAACTGATAGACATCCATTTGAGAAAAACAATAGGATAGGACACAGTTAATGTGGATTCACTGTCCTCAAGTGCCACATAGTCATTTGATCCTGAGTTTTGGTTGTCAAGATCATTTATTCAAATAAATATTTATTGAGTGAATTTCTGAAGCAGTGTGGTTGGTACTAAGACAGTAATAAATAAGATAGGCACATGTCCTGCCCTCATGAAGCTTAAGTTCTTGTAAAGGATAAAGACAAGTAAACTATCAATTATAGTGCAATATGATGAGTGTATTTTATTCCACAGGGCACTTCTCACTACTACGTGACTCATGCCCTGAATAGTAAATGTGGGTTTTAGACACTGAATATTTGTGATTCCCCAAATTCATAGGTTAACATTTTGACACTCATTGTGATTATACTTGTATTTAAAGATACAGCCTTTATGTAGGTAATTAAGATTAAATGACACCACAAGACTGGGGTCCTAATCAATAGTATTGGTGTTCTCATAATAAAAGACACCAAAGAGTTTTTGTTGTCTCTCTACCCCATGAAGATATAGCAAGGAGGTGGTCAACTAATAGGCAGGAGAGAACTCCCATGAGAAATGGACCCTGACAGAACTTGATCTGGTACTTTCAGCCTCCAGATCTGTGAGAAAATGAATTTCTATTCTTGAAGTCACTCAGTCTATGGTAATTTGTTAAGACAGCTCAAGCAGAATAATACAATGGGAAAATCTCAGAACATTGTAGAAGCACCTAACCCAAAGTTTGGGGTTCAACTCTTGGGTTCAAAACCTAAGAGGAAATAGAATTTAATATTTGATCCAAAGATTGCTCAAGAGGGAGAGTTGGAAAGGGGTGCAGAAAATGTCAAGTGAAAATGGTTTCTAACAAAAAGAAGAGCAGATGCCCAAAAAAAGGACAAGATACTTTCATGGTCCACACTGAATGAATCGTAAAATGGATGGGCACACTCTGAAAAGATTAGCAAGGGCAGGAACACAAGTAGTCTTTTATAAACCTTTATAAGAAGTTTATATTTTTCTCTAACAAAATTGGCACGATATTCCTAAAATATTATAGTTTCTAACTGGACTCATTTATTCTGCATAAAACAGTTTACAAATACTCTGCAAGGAAATTTCCACTTTTACAGCTTTCAAACATTTGCTCAGCACCACATGGCTGGCGCTGAGTGATTTGTTTAATAAATGATTGGTTTGGATCTTTTCTGAGGGAGGTTAGATTCTCATCTTGCCATGACAGTGTACCCAGGGTTACAAATCAGAGGTCTTTTTAGTAATCTCATTTTGACAAGGTAAGAGAGCCTTTCTCTGTAGCAATTCATATAATAACCCTCCTCTAGAACCCAGGTTTTCATTTCAGTAGCTTCCTAAGAGTCAGCCCTAGCATCTGCTACACCCATTCCAGCCAACAGAGTCCTGGACTTGTTAAGATTGAGTTTAAATTATCCACACTGGCCTCCAGAACAATTGTGTGTATTCTGGCACCGCCTACAGCTGCTGTCCCTTGGATGGGTATCACCACTGCAGTTTTACATTTTTCATCCTTCTGGAAAACGATAGCTAAACATCAGAGCATGAAATAATGTTTTGTTCAGGGGTCTGCTGAGCACGTCAGGTCAAATTCTCTTTTCTTGGCCTTCAAATTGTTTTGTGAGATCTTGTAATAGCATTGCACACATTTGGTCATCAGCAAAACAGAGTTGGAAAATAAGAGTTGATGGACCCTGACAGCCAGTTTCTTGGGCGTGTCCTTCCAGCCAGCCAGGCATGGGAGATAGTGACACCTGTCGCTCCCCCTCTTCGTGGAGGAGCAACACAGGACCCTGCGCTGTTCCTTCGTCTGCTCGGCCCTCCCCGGGTTTGCCGCTGGCTCCTCCCGGGTTGGCTACCATCCCTTCCACCTCCGTGGAAGGGCAGTTCCCCCTGGCCGCACCCCCCACTTCCGCAGGGGAGCGGCACTCCGCCGGCCGGCTCTCTTGGGGGCTGCACAGGTGTTCCCCTTAGGTGTTCCCCTTAGATGTTCCCCTTAGATGTTCCCGGTGCATGCCGTCTCTCTCCTCCTCCATAGTCCTCCTCTGCCAATCCCAACTCGGCTGCCCACACGCCGAGTACGCTGCTCTCCTCCAATCAGGAGCAAGTCCTACAGTTTATTGGTTGAACTGGAGGCAGCTGTGTAGAAGCTGTTTTCCTCTCTCCCAGCGCCATATTGTGGGAGAGCAGGTGCATAGAACAAGTCTTAATTCCAGTAACTTAGTCTAGTCCGAGCTGCTCCCCACAGAGGAGAGCAGATGCATAGAATAAGTCTTAATTCCAGTAACTCAGTCCAGTCCGAATTGCTCCCCACAGATCCCCCTTTCTTTTTATTTTTTAGCGTTGATACGCGCCTGTCTTCGGTGTCCCGCGGTACACACTCTGCTCTACTTGCTAGAGTTGCCACAGGCTCTTACAAGTCCTATCAGGCAAACCGAATCCGGGTCCTCTCTTCGCCATGTTGTGAGGAGGTTTTTAGGCGCTGATGCGTGCCTGTGTTCGGTGCCCTGCAGCGCATGCTCTGCTCTGCCTGCAGGGGACTTACAAGACCTATCAGGCAAACCGAATCCAAGCCTTCTCATTGCCTTATTGTGGGGGAGACTTATTAGTGTTGGTTCGTGCCTATCTTCGGTGACCTGCAGCTCATACTCTGGTCGAGCTTTGCTGGCGCTTAATTGGCATGTTGAGGGGAGGCCTTATTTTTCTCTATTTCTCTATCTCCGGGCATTCCTATCTCTCCCATTTTACTTCTATCTGCCAACATTCCTATTTCTCTCACTCCACTTCCAAACTTCTGTTTCTCTTATCCCCGCAGCTTCCCGCTCTCATTCCATTTCTAAACTTCTGTTTTCTCTTATCCCCGCGGCTTCCCGGCGCCTCGCCCTGCCGGCAGCTTCACGGCTCCGCGCAGCTTCCCGGCGCCTCGCCCCGAGGCTGCTTCTCCGCGCCTCGCCGGCTCTGAGCCGCTTCAGCCCGCGCCTCATCTGCGCGGCTTCCCGGCTTTGCGCGGTCCGCGGTCTCCACGCTTAACCCTTTCGCGTCTGAACCACGGCCTACGCCAGCGTTCCCTATCTATTCACGCCCCGTGCTCTCTCTGCACGCGGCGGCTTCCGCGAGTAACACAGCGTAGCTTGCGTCTCCGCCACTAGGATTCAATCTAAGTTCCCCGGGCTAGCCTGGCGAATTCAACCCAGCGTACGTCTCCGCCCCACGATTTGGCTTCCCGTCCTTTGCTCCCCGGGCTAATCAGACGGATCCCAATCTGGCTTACGTCTCAGCTTCTGGTTTCAACTTTTCGCCCCCTATTCCCGGGCTAACTTGAGAATCCCAAAGTGGCTTTCGTTTCCGCCTCGGCCTGCCCCCCGTGGCTTCAATTTCCCTAACATTTTTCTCTACCCGGTATGTTTCCCCAAGCTTTCCTCCAACGATATTCCTCCCTCATTTCTCCTGGCCTCTCCCCACAGTCCGCGTCCGAGTCTGTTTGTTCTAGCTTTCACTTTCGCTTTCGACCTTAGAGATTTCTCCCAGCTTCCCCCCGTAGTCCGTATCCGAGTCTATGCCTAGGCTTTCAATAGCTTCTTCCGGCACCCTTTTCGTCCGGCTTTTCCCTAGGCTGTTTGCTAGTCTCTCTCTCCGGTATTTTCCCTAGGCTGTTTGCTAGTCTCTCTCTCCGATATTTTCCCAATTCTTCCCGTTTCTTCCCTCCTAAGTTTCATATCCGTCCTCGGTTTCCTATCCGAGCTAGGTTTCCTAATCCGAGTCACGGCACCATTATGTCGCTCCCCCTCTTCGTGGAGGAGCAACACAGGACCCTGCGCTGTTCCTTCGTCTGCTCGGCCCTCCCCGGGTTTGCCGCTGGCTCCTCCCGGGTTGGCTACCATCCCTTCCACCTCCGTGGAAGGGCAGTTCCCCCTGGCCGCACCCCCCACTTCCGCAGGGGAGCGGCACTCCGCCGGCCGGCTCTCTTGGGGGCTGCACAGGTGTTCCCCTTAGGTGTTCCCCTTAGATGTTCCCCTTAGATGTTCCCGGTGCATGCCGTCTCTCTCCTCCTCCATAGTCCTCCTCTGCCAATCCCAACTCGGCTGCCCACACGCCGAGTACGCTGCTCTCCTCCAATCAGGAGCAAGTCCTACAGTTTATTGGTTGAACTGGAGGCAGCTGTGTAGAAGCTGTTTTCCTCTCTCCCAGCGCCATATTGTGGGAGAGCAGGTGCATAGAACAAGTCTTAATTCCAGTAACTTAGTCTAGTCCGAGCTGCTCCCCACAGAGGAGAGCAGATGCATAGAATAAGTCTTAATTCCAGTAACTCAGTCCAGTCCGAATTGCTCCCCACAGACACCTTAACCTCAGGGCCCTTGTCCAACCTCCCAAGTCCTCTCATAATTATATGAACACATAGCTTTTCTGGATCTAAGTCTTAGTATGTAAGGAAATTGGGTAGGTCTTCCAAACCTTTAAAACATTTTCTAAACTATCCATTTCTTTAATGTATAGTGCACAGAAAAAATCTCAATGTGATAAAACCAAGAACTGCAGCTGTGAAATGAGTAACATCATAACCCAAGCCCAAGATTTACTTGGAGTAAACAAACACCCATGCCCAACCTAGCACCATTACTGATTGCAGCTGTCAGCAAGAAGTCATTTGGAAGAAAGATGTTTTTGTGATCAAAATCTTTGAGCATCCTATTCGGAAATACCAAGCTTGGAACTCAACAAGCAAGGTTTCCAAATTGCTTCAGCAACAGAACTGTGACATTCAACTCAACTGAAACTCCAGAGAGAGATGAATAGTATAGGTCTAAAGGACCAGCTCACTTGAATTCTTTCCCACTCTTTTCATGAGGACTGGATTGCTTTAGTGGCTTTGCTCAAGTCACAGCATCTATTTCATAGGAACTAGTAGTATACACCTCCCCTTTCTCTGGATCAGCATACAGACCCTCTACACCAATAAAATAGTGTCTCCACCAATCACCTCTTCATGAATACTTTCTGTCATCTGTTTCTGTGTCTATGGTCGTGTTCACTGGAAGCAGACTCTTGCAATAGTGATTAGCTTGCAGGTTTATTGGGGAATGTGGTTAAGACCAACAGGCATGGAAGTGAAAGAAATGGATTGGGATAGAGAGAGAAGTCTAGATGGGACATAGTTCAATATAAGTTGATCTTTCGGGAAACTCTGACACTAGTGTGATCCTCCAGAATTGTCCCAGATTATGGTGAGGTGACAGGCCCTATATACTTGTATCCACAGGTGAGGGCAACTCCTTGGACGTGGCAGCTCCCACACACAGAAGGCAATTTCCTGGGGAAGGGCTCAGCTATGAGCCTTCAACAGCAACACCCCCAGAATCTGCAGGATAGGTTTCTTGGACCAGAAAGGGAATTTAGATGGTTCCTACGAGCATCTACCACACTTACCCCAATAATGTGAGGAACAGACTAAGAGGTGGGGATGGATGTGGAATCAGGTTAGGCACCTTCTCTTCCCTGTTCATTTAATGAACCACCTCATATCGTTCCTCCCTCCTAAATTCTGGTGGTGTGTTAAGCACATGCCTCCAGGGAACTCTTGCCTCCACTCCTCCAAAAGTATCAGATTGAGGCATGCAGCTTAGGCCTTGGGTCTGAAGGTTTTTAGTTGCTGATGGAACAAGGACATAAGCATCAGCCATTCTACCTCCTAGCCCAAAAGTAGATAAAATCAGGATTTACCCCTTATCCTTGCATCCTTTGAAATCTGAAATTTACCCCAATCCCCACATCCTTTCAAGAGGCCAGTCCAGTTCCACACACTGCATTGTTCCCAACCCCCAACTCCTGAATTCTTTTCCAGGTTTGAAAGCCTGAAAAACCTGTATTGAGAAACTCATCTTCTATGGCCCCTATCCCACCTCCAGACCCTTACCCTATCCTGAAATATATAAGGCCCAGGCCACAGAGGACTGGGCCTCTGCAAAGTATTCTGTGAACATCCTGGCAGTTGGTCACCTCTGCAAACAAATTTGTTGTTTTTGAGTTCATATCCTGTCTCCCCCCTGCTCTACACCCATTTTCCTTACAGATGCTAAAACATATTTTGTGATTTTTTTAAAAAAGGGGGGAATCTCTAATATTTGCTTTTAATTTCTCTTGCTAGCCTTTAATTGCAAATGCTCCATATCTCAGCTATATTTGGGCTAGATCAATTTTTGTTCACCATCCAAGAAGCTTTGCATTCCTTGTTTCTGGGGGAAAACCTATATTGAGTTCCAAACACTCAGCTCAAAAGAAAGTTTGGAACAGTGCCCAGCTAGGGACTGCCACATAGGTAATGGCTGAAATGAGCACGTTACAGTTGTCAAACCCTTCAAACACATACAGGGAGAGCGAAAGCCCATTAAGAGTTGAAGTTGCCTTTTAACTGTGTGTTGCTTAAACTGATGCTGTAGGGCCAAAATATTGTTCTCATCAATTTGTTCCCAACAAATAAATCCAGTCCCACATCCTCCAAAACAAGGGAGGCTGTTTTCAAGAGATGACACATTTTAATGAAATCACACTTCATTTCTGGAACAATCACATCTTGCCCAAGCAGCTCAGCTGTCATTACAAACAGGATCTAGTCACTGTTCCCTCCATCCCACTTGTATTATCCCTGTTCTACTGAAAAGGAAGCTGGCATGAAGTGCTTAAGTGACTTTAGCCCCAAACTAGATCAGGCTGCAGCCACATGCAGCTGATGGAAGCACAGCCTCTCACAGCCATCCCGATGGTTCGTTCACCTGGCTCCTTGCCCCAGCCTGGATCCCCTCCCAGCTGCAGGGCCTTAAATGTCCCTTTAACTCCTCTTGGCTCTTTTCACCTGTGAAACTGGCTGAAAACAGCCTTTCCCAGAAATATTCAGTGTTCAGGCACGAATCAAAGAACTTAAACCCCACCACCTTTCAAAGAGGGCCCAGAACGACCCCACACACACCCCAGTTTCTCCAAGGACCTTATTTTCCTCCCCAGGGAGAGTCAAAATTTCCCAGGTTGGGGCCCCGCTTCTTCTGCCAGCAATATTAATAATCGCACCAGCTCTCCCCTGGCATGGCTGCACCACCGAGTAAAGCCCAGTGTAGGAGATGTGCCCAGCGCAATAATGCCAGTTAAATAAGA
Source organism: Oryctolagus cuniculus (assembly GCF_051225735.1). Taxonomy (NCBI): domain Eukaryota; kingdom Metazoa; phylum Chordata; class Mammalia; order Lagomorpha; family Leporidae; genus Oryctolagus; species Oryctolagus cuniculus. Next base: position 53,523,032 of record NC_142875.1, on the reverse strand, counting down.
ACCGTTCATTACCTCCCAACAGTGAAGGAGTTTAAAATCCGTCAATTCATCCCACGTGAGGGAGATTATGTGATTTACATGTTAAAGTGCCCCTGTGGGTTGATTTGCATAGCAAAGACTTTGGGGGCATGGAAACAAAGCATCCATGTGCATGACAGGAGTACTATTAGCATAGAGCTTCACATTTCCAGACAGCCCAACCTGGCAAACAATCAGGCACCTTCAGCGCACACACACATGGAGTTTATAGGATTTGACAATTTCTCATCCACAATAAGGAAAGAGGTTAGGGAGCTGGGGTGTGGAATGAGGTTTACTAGAAAAGCTATCTTTCCTAGCACAGTAATTAGTCTTTATTTAAAAGGCTCCCCTCCTCCCTTCACCTGTTTTTTTTTCCCTTTCTGAAGTTTATTCCAAAGGCGGCAATATTCTACCTGATGATACTGAAAGACCCCAGCCACAGCCTTTTTTATAGGCTAGAGAACTCAGACAACTGTCTCCTCCTTGGGCACATGTGCGCACACACACCTACACCTGCCTGCAACCCTCTTAACTGCAACCTCTCCTGGCCTGTTAAGGTCTCCCAACTTCAAACACAAAAGCACTTCAGGCTCAAACTGTCTTGCTGGCTTCTGGCAGAATTATGAAATCAGTTGACTTTTGCTTTATTCATCCCCTTGTCATACTCTTCTGAGTGTCCCTGTAGTCATTTGTCTAATTCCTGTTGATTAATTGACAGTGGGAGGTGAATCTAACCTGAGTCTTACAAAGCTGATGACTTTGCTGGTGGAGTTTCCTATGCGTAAAGTCCCCTAGGGAGTTCTGAGCACAGACTCCGAACATGTGGTATCCTCAGATGCCCTCAAGGGGCCTCCCCTTCAGGCTGGGGCTCCGAGATGAGTTATTCTTCAAAATTCATGTATTCCCTCAATTCCTCCAGTGGCAACTCAGTGGCTGGTGAGGCACAGAATCCCAAAGAGATGCCTAAAGGACAGTACAGCACACAATGTCACCTCTGCCACCATGGGAGATTCACTCATGGTGTCTCTCTCTCTCTCCATCTGCAAAACGGCTTCCAAAACTAGATAAGCAAAAGGTCTCTAAGGCTTCGGGAGAGCCCCTGGTGCCCAAGTTCCCTCAACAACCAGACCAGATAAAAACCCAGCCCTTCGCGCGCCTGGTTCACAGTCTCTTCACAAGAACTGACTGCTGACCCTCTTTGTTTCAGTAAAGCAATCTGTCTCTGTTGAGGTCAGCTCTGTCTTCTTTTTCCATCTCTCTTTTCTGGGGGTACAAAAGGCCAGAACTCCAGGCTATTTCAAACCTAACAATACCCAAGCCAGGACTCTAGGATCTGTCGAAAATGAATGAGGTTGTGAGGCTGAGCATCCTCAAAGCTAAACTGGACTGGAGATGGTCACATAAACCTCAGCCAATTCCAACCCCTTGGCCATGGTTTTTGTTGCTAGCCACCCTTACCTGTATTTATTGTCTTGGCATGAGGTAAGAACTCACAGAGACATGGATACAGTGAAAGAATGGGACCAGGATTTAAAGAGAATACACATTCAGAGGTGAATGTGGACAGCCGCATGCTGAGAGACTCAGCATGAGAAAAATCACCCCCCTGGCCGGCGCCGCGGCTCACTAGGCTAATCCTCCGCCTAGCGGCGCCGGCACACCGGGTTCTAGTCCCGGTTGGGGCACCGGATTCTGTCCCGGTTGCCCCTCTTCCAGGCCAGCCCTCTGCTGTGGCCAGGGAGTGCAGTGGAGGATGGCCCAGGTGCTTGGGCCCTGCACCCCATGGGAGACCAGGAAAAGCACCTGGCTCCTGGCTCCTGCCATCGGATCAGCGCGGTGCGCCGGCCGCAGCGCGCCGGCCGCGGCGGCCATTGGAGGGTGAACCAACGGCAAAGGAAGACCTTTCTCTCTGTCTCTCTCTCTCTCACTGTTCACTCTGCCTGTCAAAAAAAAAAAAAAAAAAGAAAAGAAAAATCACCCCCCTGGAGGAGAGAAATGCACCCCACTCCTGTTGAGTAATCCCCTCCATTGGGTAGAGGATGCAACCTGGGCTGGGTTCAGTGGGCACAATTATCTACTGGGAAGGACTTGTGGCATCTCCACATATACTCTCCAGAGTATATGTGTTCTTCATGATGGAGGAGGCTTAGGGGCATCATGTGGAAATGGGTGTGATCAACTGACAAGGAAGGGGATGGAGTTAGGGGTACAGGACTACAAGACAGAGGCTTGAGGCTGGTGCTATGGCATAGTGAGTTTAGCTGCTGCTGACATCCTGCATGGGCACTGTTTTGAGTCCCGGCTGCTCCACTTCTGATCTACCTCCCAGCTAGTACAAATGGGAAAGTAGTGGAAAATGATTCAAGTGCTTGGGTCCCTGTATGCACATGGGAGATCTGGAAGAAGCTCCTGGCTCCAGGCTTTGGCCTGGCCCAACCCTGGCCATTGTATCCACTTAGGGAGTGAAGCAGCAGATGCAGTCTTTTTTCTGCCTTTCAAATAAACAAACAAATCTTAAAAACACACACAAAAAAGGACTCTTGGAAATCTTTCAGCTTCTTTGTTTGCTGTTTATCTTCCTGCCTAGCCCATAGCAGTTTTGACTCCTGGCAGACCCTTGTTCATTCCTTTATCTCAACTTCCCATATCGCTTAGTTACCTGCATCTTTCTGAGAGCACATTTTGCACAATCCACTCCCTGTAACACAGTCTCCACACACTCCAAGAGGCATGTGTCTGTATCCTCTTTGTTCATCTGTAATATTGATCAAGCAGCACCAAATGAGCAGAACACTGGGTAGGAAACTTGGAGACTTGGGTTTCAATCAGACGAAGACCTTTCCTTGATCAAACTCTAATCAGCCTCCGCAGAACTCCCTTCTTGGTGAGGTCCTACCAGCTGGACTTTGTTCTGAGCCTCCACACTGTATAATTTTAACAAGAATCTAAGTCCATTTAGCCAGAATTCCCCATCTTTCATCTGATCAGGTTTCTCATGCTCACCATTCCCCAGGTAGGTCTGCTCAGCTTGGCCGGCCTTCAGCAAGAATCCTGTTGGTCAGTTCAGCCAGAATTGCCCCTTTCCCCCTTACATTTCCTTCTAGTCATTTTCTACCCATTGACTCCTACCATTCTCTGGCTGTCAGTTCCTCCTCTGGTTCTGTGTTCAGAGTCGATCCCAGTCTCCCTCCCCTGTTTTAAAATATTTCTGTAGTGGTCACTCTGTCATGATGGTCCCAAATAAAGTCTTTACTGTTCTTTAACAAACTTCATCAGTAATCTTTCTTCAAATAGTCCTGGTTTTGCCACAATGATATCTGGGCAAGTTAACTAATTCTTCTGCAACTCAGTGCCACCTCTTTAACACAGAAAGTTTCTGAAAGATCCTTTCCAGCCCACAAGTAAGAGAAACTGCCAAAACAGTATAAGGCACAGCAATATCAGACAAACAAACCACAGGAGGGCAGGTGCTGGAGGCCAAGGTCAATGTCCCAGAGAGCCCACTTTTCTTTTCTGTCCCTTTAAGGGTTTGTCACTCATCAGCACAGAGCCAAGTCTCTACGTCTTTATAAGAAGGATATTAACAAATGTTTCTTAGGGCTGTCGTGAGAGTTAAATATAGTATTCTATGTGAAAAGCACTTTGCAAATTATAAATGCAACACACTGCTACTAATGTGTTAACACAGATGAGACTGAGGAACATTCCTTTAAATCCGTTAGTTTTCAGTGGGGGGAGGGGCGAGAGAAGAGTTGCACCCCCGTGGATATTTGGCAATGTCTGGGAATGATTCTGAGTGCTACAACTGTGGGCAAGAGAGAAGGCTAATGGAGGCAGCCAAGGATGCGGCTATACAAGCTCCAAGGCACAGAACAGCCCCTGTGACAGAGAATCATCCTACACGAGAGTGAATCTAATACTCAAGTCATCCTAAAGAAGACAGGTCCAGTCCACAGGGATCACCCACACTTAGATCCTTGCATCCTTGGACACGCAGAGTTCTGTAGCTCCATGCTGGAGCACCAAACACAATTTCCCTCAGAGACTTCATCACCAAGCTCTTGGCTACAAGGATTTGAATGGCTTCTATCCTGAGATCAAAGACTCCCAAAAATAGATATGCAGAAGGGTCATGTAGCATGGTAACTAAGTTGAAAATTAACGTATGCTTGTGATTTTATGGGGCATGGGGAGAAAGGACAAATCACTGAAACATTTGTTGTGTATAATTAAGCAATGGGAGCTGGGGGCATGATGTGTGAAGCATAATGTGATGTATCCATCATGCGTTCTATAGGGCTGAAATCATTGATTCGGCATGTGGACCACTCCCATGCACACACTAAGGACCTAGCTGCAAGATTACTCTTAATAGATATCTATTCATCTAAACATCTGCTAGGAACATCCAATGTAATGGAAAAACATACCTACAATAATCTATTACCTCAAAACATTCATGGAAAATGAAATTTGAAGATAGGATTATTTTGATATGAATATTTTTAAAAATAATATATAGTTCTTTCACAATGTATCATATTAATGACAGAAGACTTACTGCTTTTGCAAATGTTTGATCTCTAGCTGGGCACTACGCATGAGAATTTCTCCTGGATATCTGTTGAACACGCTCTAGAAACACTTTTTGCAACCCAAACTGAACAGTGAATGAAATTCAGTAAGATCTTTGGGGGGTTGACAGCTTCAGTCTCCAACTTGTTCAACATCTTAGATGCAGAAAAATAAATGCTGAAACAAGAAACAGGTATTTCACATTTAAATAACAATCTTCTGTTCAAGAAGGAAAAAAAAGCCTTTGAACAAATTCATATTATTTCTCACCCTAATCCCATAAGGAGAATGCTACAATAAGTGAGAAAACACACAGAATAAGAAAGCTTTGAAGGTAAGATTAGAGCTCTTGGCCTTTTATTGAAACATGCCAAAAATGCTGAAAATGCAAGTTTTCCTCTCTATACTTCTCCTGAAGCCTGATGCTTTCTTACTCCACATTATGCCAATGAGCTCTCTGAAAGGTTTTTGAATAGCAGAGACTTGGTAGGTGACTCTGTTGCAGCGCTTGACCGTATTGTCTTGATTTGTCATGTTCATATCAGATTTCTGGCCTTGAGCCTGGTGTTAACGTCCCTGAATCCTGACATCTCTGACCTGAGCTGAGAGTTCTTTCCTTTACCCTCTTGAAATGTTAGTGGGGGCACTGGCCCCGACTCTCTCCACTGAGATAAGAGCCTGGCAGTGGAATAGCACAGTGGAGGTGAAACCCTTGTAAAACACAGAGCTCAGGCATAATGGTTTGAAGGTGAGCAGAGGTCAGTGCTCCTGAGAGCTCGGGGAGGTGGCGTTGACGCCGCCTACAGAAACCCTGGTTTTATAGTGCATTCGTAATTGCAGTCTCTTTGTGAGGAAGCAGCTGATTAAGTTATATGTAGATAACATTCCAGAATTTTCCTGTGTCTGAGTAAAAACTTGGCACTTGTGAAAATGCCATGAAACCTGTCAAGTCACCAGGGTGCCATTTTTGAAATTATTAGTACAATGAACTAAGTGGCACCTCATAGGATTTACCCTATGTTCAAAAATTATTCTTATAATTAAAGGATAAAACCATTTGATAAAACCTTAAGAATAATTTAGGTTCTAGAAGAAGCCAACTATTTAGGGTCTGTTTTTGTCCATGTACTTCCCCCCTAGGACCTAAGTGAACTCTGAAATTTTCTAATTAACAGTTTATTGTGGGAAATTCTTAAAAGACATTATTCTCCCTTTATTCCTGAACACACACGTGCTCATACACGCTTTCTTTGTAGAGTTCCCTTTTGAGGTTCCTGGTGAAGGACAACCCAACTTCAAAAAGGGCTTTCTGGTTTGAGGCAGTGAGAGGCAGAGAGAGCGAACAGCTCGGGCAGTGCCCTTGTAGAGCCTGTGGGTCATTTTTCTTTTAGGATGTGATCTGTACTCTGGGACAGGAATGGCTAAAGGCAGAAGGAAGGAGAATTTATTTTCTAAAGACATGTATATATTACATATAGAGCACAGCTTTTCAGCAGTGTCTGGGTTACAGAAAGTTAAATAAATAAATGGCCAAAACAAATGACCATGGATCTTTTCCTAAAAAGGCAGCAGCTGTCCCAGGCAGGGTCACCCAAATTGGGTGGTGTGGCTTGCATGCTTGGCCCAGAAGAGCCCAAGAGACCCTTCTGGGATGTCAGTCACCTAGAATTACAAAGAGTTAAAGGGAGAAAAGTCATCTGACTGAAAACAGTGTTTGTTCAAAACTATTTCCAGAGGCTCTCCATGCTGCAGGAAGTACAGACTAAACACTTCTTTTTCCCACGTAATGGGGAAATTGAGCCAGTCACACTGTCAGAGCAGCCTGGCGATGGAAGCTCACCGACGCCTGGGTACCTCCTCGTCAAGCACTCAGGCATGCTTGGGCTCTGTAAGACAGCAAGGGGAGCCAGCGCCCCGGCTCACTAGGCTAATCCCCCGCCTAGCAGCGCCGGCACACAGGGTTCTAGTCCCGGTCGGGGCGTCGGATTCTGTCCCGGTTGCTCCTCTTCCAGGCCAGCTCTCTGCTGTGGCCCAGGAATGCAGTGGAGGATGGCCCAAGTCTTTGGGCCCTGCACTCCATGAGAGACCAGGATAAGTACCTGGCTCTTGCCATCGGATCAGCGCGGTGCGCCAGCCGCAGTGCACCGGCCGTGGCGGCCATTGGAGGGTGAACCAATGGCAAAGGAGGACCTTTCTCTCTGTCTCTCTCTCTCTTCCTGTAAAAGAAAAAAAAAAAAAAAAAAAAAAAAAGCAAGGGGGCACTAGGGAAAGTGCCGTAGCCAACATCCTACAGTGTTTATCCCGGGAGGGGAAGAAAATAATGGCCCTGAGACCAGAACATGCCAGAATACTTCCCTCTACTTAGGTTTTACTTTGAAAATAATTACCAATGTTTGATGCCACTGACACAAAAATAAAATATGCCACTTGACACAATAGTGCTTTAAAATTGAATTAAACCAGCCTAGCAACATACATGGGAAAGATAAGAAAGTATATATTTATCTCTGTTTCCTTTACCAGTAACTGAACTTAGATAATTTTCTTTCTTCCCGAAACCCAAACTTTTCATATGGTTCAAAAATAAAAGCATTTTTATTTGCATTTCTTTTTTGTTTTGATAATGAAAGTTCATTTCAAGATAAACATGCCCAGATGCAGAGATTTGCTTGTTTAGTTTCCCCAGTCTCCACCCTGAAATGAAGTCTATGTTACATTTATAGTCTCCTGATGAAATGCTTAAGGTCAAGGAATGTTTAATAAATTTTTCAGGCTTATCTAAGAAAAGTTGCCCTGTTACCCTTGTCTTTTCATTGACTGCATTTTTCCACGTTAGGAACACCATAGCTGAACAATCCATTTAAAAATAAACAAAGCTCTGTGGGTGGCTGATCTCAGATTGTGCCTGAGATTCATCTCTGTTTCGGCTCTAGCCTGCATCTCCTTCCAGTCACAATGCTTTACCACCCCTTGCATGGAAGATGCTCACGTGCGAAACAGAAAAACCATCTTTCAATTGTCCCAGAAAGTTCTTTCTCAACATCAATGTTTCTATGAGTTATTTATATCACATTGACTATAACCTTATTACCTCAGTTGGAAACAGATGTTGGTAGTTTGGGAAAAGCTAATATTCATCTCTAAAATTTCAATTTAGATTATCCCTCATGAACATCTAGAGTTAAGTGCAGGGTTAAGATAGTTAATAGAAAATAAGAGCCTGGGAAAATTCGGAAATAGCTTATTCTTGCTATTTACTTTATTTTCCACAAGTAGAAGCAATAAGCATTACCCAATATTGATCAAAAATTAATTAGAAAATCCTATGGCCTAAATAAAATGATAAATTATGAGAATATAGAATTTTTTCATATGTTGCAAGACTATACTTTCCTGGTGATACGGGCTATTATGTGGTGTTATATACATTCCTAGTGATACTCTGTACTCATCAAAATCATTTACTTATAAGGACAACAGGATTCCAAAGTAGAGCTTTATGGAAAAATTCAGTTTTTGGGGTACTTCCCAGCAGCAACTAACAATGCCAAACTGCTGTGGAGTGAGCTAAATAAAACAGTGGATCTTTTAGTTATGATTTAAGTGAATGATAATGTTTAATAATATAGACTGACTTCAAGAGATTGTCAGAGGCTTCTAAAACAAGTGCTATGCTGTCAGATTGTGGTGTTAGATACTCACCAAAAATCCAGGAGAGATTAATAAAGCCACTAGAGAAATAGGATGTGACCATTATTTTAAAAAGCTGTTTGAGGGGTGGGCATTTGGCACAGCAGTTAAGATGCTGCTTGGGAAGGCCACAGCTCAGACCAGAATGCCTGATTCAAGTCCCAATTCTGGGTGTGATCCAGCTGCCTGCTAATCCACATACTAGGAGGCAGCAGTGCTGGTTCCAGACTGAGGTCCTGGTTACCCATGTGGAAGATCCAGATGGAATTCTAGGGTTCTGCCCTCAGCCTGCCCTGCCCTCAGCCTGCCCTGCCCTGGCTGTTACAGGTTTTTGAGTTGTGAACAAGCAGGTAGAAGATCCCTGTCTCTATCTTTCAAGTAAAAATGAAAATATGTCGATAAATGAAATTCTAAAAAAGGTGTTTGAATCTAGGACATTTGAATGGCATTAGTTGTAGGATATCTGACAAGAGGGACCTTAAAGCAGGCCTTGGTATGAGAAGGGTCCTTAAAAGTAGAGACCAGAGATTAATACTGGCCATAAAAGGCAGCTGTCATTTGTTCCTAGCGCCTCAGAGATGTATCTCAAATCTACCACAGATAAGATTCTAGCTGGTTCTCTCTATTATCATCTTGATTTCTGAGCTCTGGTTTTTGTTTTTGGTTTTTTTTTTTTTTTTTTTTTTTTTTTGATAGGCAGAGTGGATAGTAAGAGAGAGAGACAGAGAGAAAGGTCCTCCTTTTTGCCATTGGCTCACCCTCCAATGGCCGCCACGGCTGGCGCGCTGCAGCCCGCGCACTGCGCTGATCCAAAGGCAGGAGCCAGGTGCTTCTCCTGGTCTCCCATGGGGTGCAGGGCCCAAGGACTTGGGCCATCCTCCACTGCCTTCCCGGGCCACAGCAGAGAGCTGGCCTGGAAGAGGGGCAACTGGGAAAGAATCCAGTGCCCCGACTGGGACTAGAACCCGGTGTGCCGGCGCTGCTAGGTGGAGGATTAGCCTATTGAGCCACGGTGCCGGCCTGATTTCTGACCTCTTAAAAACTATTTTGAAACTTGGAGTAAGTCCAAAATTATCGCAGAGAAACTCAATATCTCTTAGTAGCATTGTCCCAGATAAGCCACTTGTAATCAGAATGAAGTAATGAAAATTCAAATATAGATTAAGGTATTTTTCCTTTAGGTAGGAACCTGCCTGGTCAAAGTAGGTATCAGAGCCAGCTCCGCAGCTCACTAGGCTAATCCTCCGCCTGCGGCGCGGGCACACCGGGTTCTAGTCCCTGTCGGAGCACCAGATTCTGTCCCAGTTGCTCTTCTTCCAGTCCAGCTCTCTGCTGTGGCCCAGGAGCGCAGTGGAGGATGGCCCAAGTCCTTGGGCCCTGCACCTGCATGGGAGACTAGGAGAAGCACCTGGCTCCTGGCTTTGGATCAACGTGGTGCACCGGCCGCAGTGACCATTGTGGGGTGAACCAATGGAAAAGGAGGACCTTTCTCTCTGTCTCTCTCTCTCTCACTGTCCACTCTGCCTGTCAAAAAAAAAAAAAAAAAAAGTAGGTATCAGAGCCATATTGATATGGCAGAATAAACTGTAGTAGTTAATTTTTTAGGATAAAATGGAACCTAAAATATTTGATACAACTTCCTTATTTTGGAGATCCTGAGTATTTTTTTCTAAAGATACACTTCAAGTTAGTGGAAGGCCATTAAACCTGGAATTGTGCTGTCTGATTGTGTGTCCCAACTGCACTTGGCTGCCTCGTGACCATGATTGCATTCCTTATTCATGGTCAGTTTCAATTTCTTCATCTTTAAAAAGATGCAATAATAATAGAATAGAAGCTCCTTATCTAATATCAAATGTTACTGTAAATAGAGACTCATTAAAATATCAACACTGGATTAGTGATTTTTAACCTAAAGCATATGTATGTATACACACTCAGATAAATGGAATTGCGTATAGGTATTTCACACGCTTGTGCAGAACTGCTCTGGTTTGGATATGATTTGAGTGTGTTCCACAAAGGTTCATGTGCCAGAAGCTTGGTCACCAGTGTGGCAAAACTAAGAAGTTGTACAGCCATTAAGAGGTGAAGCCTGGTGGGAGGTGATTTGGTCATTGGAGCATCCCCCTCAGAATGCATCTATTTTGGTCTCAGAAGGGCAGAGTGAATTGGTTACCTCAGAATGTGTGGTTATAAAAATAGCAAGGCATACCTCCCCTTTTTCCTGGCTTTCTGTCTGTCCTGGTGACTGATCTCTCCCTCTAACCCTGCCTTGATGTCATCCTTCAAGGCATGATGCAGCCCTCAGGGGGCCCTCACCAGAAACCAAACAGACGGGACAACCTGATTTCAGCCTCAAAAACTGAGCTAAATAAACCTCTTTTCTTTGAACATTACCCAATATTGGGCATTTTGTTAAGGGAACAGACAGAATGATAGAAGGAACAAAGCCTTTTCTTTGAATATGGACCTTCTAATTGGGTTTGTTCATATAGCCCACACCCATAAATATCCCATTCTTTGAAATTGGAGGAAAAATTTTAAAGACAATTAAGAGTCAAAATATAGGACTCTTATATTTTTATAGTGTCAGAATTTGTAGTGGTTGTCTTACTTTGCATCTATTCAAGTTGCTATAACAACATGACCTAATCTGGATAGTTTCCAAACCACACAAGTTTATTGCCCACAGTTTGGGAAGCTGGAAAGTCCAAGACAGGGTTGCAGTAGATTTTGCTTCTAGTGAGGTCCTATTTCCTGTTTCACAGAAGATGTCTTCTAGCTGTGCGCTCACATAGTGGAACAAAGAGATTTCTCCGGAACCTCTTTTATAAGAGCTTTAACCCTATTCATGATGGCTTTCCCCCTCATCATCTAATGACTTCCCAAAAGCCCCACTTCCTAGTATCAACCCACTGGTGGTCAGGCTTTGACAAAGAATTTTGTGGGTACACACACATTCAAACCTAATTCAACAACATTTTAAAAACATAAATTACATTGGTTAAATACTTTTAATACATTCATCTTAGTTTTTACAAAACAACCTTTTTTCTATTGCAATTCTTAATTCATCAAATTATGCCACAATTAATAAAAACAACCAATTGTCTTAACACTTGAACCTGGCATAATCATATTGGGTACAAATAGCACTGACTCTTGATAACATGGATCTCAACTTGCAGGAGCAACAGTGATCAGCCTGCTGGAGATGGGCCTATTCTGGAACTGGCAGGGCCATTCTTGTGTCAGTGTGTTTTACAGATGGGATAGAAATGCCAAGTAATCTTTAAAATTCAATTAGTTAAGTAAGTTTGTACTGAAAGCTCACAGAACAATGCCAACACCTATAAAGCACCCAACAAATGTTAGCTATTAATAGACAAGCTTAACACTCATTTCTTCTGATTTCTTGCCAGGTGATAGAAAAATACTTATAAATAGATGTTATTTTTCTTCTATACTTTTTTTTTCTATTGACATTAATAATTAACTTTTACCTCCTATTAACTGCATGAATAAAAATTATCTTTGAATTAAATTATATGCCTAGTGTTTATAATAGTAAAGACTTAAAATCAATTTTACAATAATATAGTTTCCATGATATAATAAATATATTTGTAATTGTTTTATTAATCAGCTTGTATTTTTCTCAAAATTCAGATGCATATTTTAAAAGTAAATACTGTAATACAATAATGCTAAGAAGCACTGTCTCTCAAACTTTAATATCTTTGAAGTCTGATTGCCTTCTTACTGTCTATGACAACTCATAATTACAGGAGCCTGAGTGGCAGTCATAGAACAGTTTCACTGTTTGCACATTTATGCTCCTTAAAACACTGACATCAAAATTTAGAAATAACAACTTGGAAGAGAATCATGGAATCGGCAGGGTATCACTGTTTTAAAGATGGCTATATCATCAATGATCCCAATGACATAGAAAGCATTATTGTATGGAAACATACAAGGACCAACAACTCTGAATTGAAGTAATTCAGGAGAAGTTGAAGTTTCAGGAATACCTTATTAAATTCATTTTATTTATAATCTTTATAATTTTTCAATTATGTATAGTAATTATATATGATTAAAAATATGATGCCAAATAAATACAGAAGAGCTCTTTTATGAATACTATATAAAGATTACAATCATTTCTGACAATGCTGGAGTAACTGATAGCAAAGTCATAAACTAATATAATAGTGCGTTAAATACCACAAATGAGGCAACTCATTTGTGACATTGGATCAAAAGCAGCATAAGACTGAGATCCCTGATGAAAGGAACTATAATGTGAACCTCATAATTGCTCAGTCCTCTGACTGGATACAAATTCCTAATGACAACACCATGAGCTGGAGTTCAAACTAGAGCAAAGAAGTCCACCTCAGTTGAGAAAGCAGAGATCAGACTTGGGCAGATAAAGCAGCTCATATCTATAAAAAGAAGGAAGCTACACAGGGGAGGGGCCTCTAAAAGTCCATAATGGAGTTCCTCAGGAGTCTTTGGCCAAGGGCTGTCTGTGTTGGGCATGGTCAGAGGTGATGTAAGGCTTACTGTAGTGCAGGTGCCACAGGAATTAACATGGAAAGGAGAAATTAGCAGTTAAGTCTTTCTTATTCTGTTGCTAACACCATGGCAATTTTCCAGAGACAATAAAAATTGCTTCTTAGAAGTAAGGACGATGCCCTATTCCAGACTCACCAAACAAAGCCAGAAATAAAACCATAAAAGGATCTGCAGGAAGACAGAGTTCAGACATTTAATCCCATCAACTTGGAGGAGTCTGGAAAACACCATGCTTTTTCAAAACTTCACCCTAACAATGTAAGTAACCAAAGGTAAAGTCACATAATGTAATGTGATCAGACAAATGAACTGTGTAATAACAACTTAACTCAAAATCAATACTCTTCAAAGTCTTTACAGCGTATTACCTAAATAACTAGTACACAACAAATCTGTAAAGAAATAAGAAAACTTGAGTTATAGTCAGTAAAAAAGCATCCAAGAGAAACCATTCCCAAGATGGTCCATACACCACAGTAAGAAAATGAAGACTTTAAAACAGTTACTACAAATATGTTCAAAAAGCTGAAGGAGTAGAAGAAAAGAAGAAAGAAAATGCTAGATATCAGTAAAGGAAAGCATGGTGATAATAACTGAATAAATAAGAAATATAAGCAAAGAAACAAAAGATAAAAAAAAAACTCTACAACTGAAAGTAAAACCGTGAGAAAAATGGAACTAATAGCATATTAGCGATGGCAGAAAAGTTAATGTATATGAAGGTACATAAAGAGAAATCATGTATTCCAAGAAACAGAGGAAATGTTGAGGAAAAATAACATCTCTAGGAGGTCTCACACATTGCCATTGGAAGATAGTAAACATTATATAGGTATGAGAGAGCAAGAATTTAAAAGAAATGGACAAAGGAAATTGTATCTATTTTAAGATGACATGTTGTTTTTTCTACATAAAGAATTTATAAAAAATTCTAGAATTCAAAAGCGGATTTAGCTAGCTCATGGATACAAGTTCAATATACAAAAACCAATTATATTTCTGTGTGCTAGCAACAAATTAGAAAGATGAAGCTTTTAATAATTATTAATAACATCCAAAATGATACATTTAAGATTAAATTTAATTTTGAAAAGTAGAAGGCCTTTATACCATAGCATTGCTGAAATTAAAGAAGATATAATAATTGAAAGGAAATACATAATGTTCATATGTTGAAAGATAGTATTAAGATGTCTATTCTCATAAATCCAAGCAACCCTGGTCAAACTAAGAGCTATAGAAATTAATGAGCTCATTGTAAAATTGCTATACAAATTAAGGGATGTAAAACATCCAAAACAGATTTGCAACTGAACAAAAGGAATAATTACACAATCAGATATCAAGACTTATTATAAAGTTAAAATAATTAGAACAATGTTATAACATTGTGACATGATTCATGATAAAAGACACTGGGTTCCTTGAATGATAGTAAAAATATTTCAGTACCGTTGATTTGTGGAGGTACATAAGGGTCTTCAAAATGTTCTTGGAAAATACATAATTTGAAAATGTTAGACATGGATTTCTTTGAAAAAGATTTATTGATTGATTTGTTGGAAAGGCTGAGTGACAGAGAAATGGCCACAAAATCCAGGTCTGGGCCAAGCTGAAACCAGGAACCTAGAACTCCATGCTGATCTCCTACATGAGTGCCAGGGACCCAGATACTTGAGTCATCTTCCATTATCTTCCCAAGCACATTAGCAGGAAGCTGAATTGGAAGCAAAGCAACCAGCATTTGAGCTATCACTCTGATATGGGATGCTAACCAGCTGTGCCACAATACTGAACCCTACGCATAGATTTCAAAAAATAGGTGTACCAAAATAAACCTGTTTTAATTACAGTTTCCATGAACTTTTTGAAATATCTCATGTTCTTTTTGCATGAGGAAGAATAGAGAACACTGGAGAGATGCAGTTTACTTTTTTCTATTTCTATGGAAACTGTGAAAGATGCTTTCTCTTTACTTCATAATCCAAGGTTAAGGTGTAAGTTCCAAGACCTTGAAGCAGAATCAGACAGGAGGTCAGTTGCTCTAAGACTGCAAATCACTGGGGGTGGAATCACCCTCCTGGAGTTAGAAATGATGAAGGGGAAGAATGCAGATTTAAGTGGAGGCTATGGATAGAGACCAGAGAAACCAATCACAATGAGAGTCTGGAGTGTGATCAGGAGGGCATCCTCATAGCAGAGAATAGATGAACACCCTTATTGGCACCATTCAAACCCAATCACTGTTGAGCCTCCATTAGTGGGCACTTGGATGCTTTGTCGAGAGAGAGAGACACTTTTCATTCTGTTGTGATCAACAGCACATATTTAGTAGGAGAGCATAATAATTTTATAACAAAAAATAATTAGGGGGCCAGCATTGTGGTATAGTGGGTAAAGCCACCATCTCTAGTGCTGGCATCTCATATGGGCACTGGATTGAGTCCCAGCTGCTCCACTTCCAATCCAGCTCTCTGCAATGGCCTGGGATAGCAATAGAAGATGGTCCAGGTCCTTGGGCCTTTGCACCTGCGTGGGAGACCCAGAAGAGGCTCCTGGCTCCTGATAGTCACAGCTCCGCCATTGCAGCCAATTGTGGAGTGAACCAGCAGATGGAAGATCTCTCTCTCTCTCTCTCTGCCTCTCCTCTCTGTGTGTAACTCTTTCAAATAAATAAATAAGTCTTTTTAAAAAGAGAAAAGAAATAATTTGTATTTATAAACTGTGTCTCTGAAGGCAGAAGATTTTATTCAGGTAAATTTGTGTTAAGAAAAGTCTCTTCTTACTTTCCCTTACTGAACAAACACAGTTTAATCAGCATCTCCTGGCATAGCTGTAACATTCACTTACTGCAACACAAATGTGAAGGAAACTGCTATTAGGCAAGAGATAAGAGACTCACTCATTCTTAAAATGCTTCTGTGTTCTCTTCTCCCTGCTGAGGTTGCCAACCACCTGCCAATTTTGTGAAGTAGTTTATGATGTGGACACAGGGAGCTAGTCAAAGATCACCAATTAATTTCCTTCACAACAAATGACAAAACATATCATGAAACAGAATCACTTAAACCAGTGACCACTGGGTCTTGGCTTCTACCCCAGAAGCAATAGTCTTTTCCTTTCTGATGACTGCTTAAACTTGGATTGAACTCAGCAACTCAAGCCCCATTGGCCACAGCTGTTTAAGCCAAGTCAATGCAGAAGGCTCCATGATAGAATGTGTATGAGGTTTGGAAGAGACTGAGGAATTCATCCAACACAAG
Organism: Oryctolagus cuniculus; assembly: GCF_051225735.1. NCBI lineage: Eukaryota > Metazoa > Chordata > Mammalia > Lagomorpha > Leporidae > Oryctolagus > Oryctolagus cuniculus. The sequence goes on along the minus strand of NC_142875.1, from coordinate 53,506,896 downwards.
CCTCCCAAGTTACAGATGAGTGAACCAAGGTCCATTGACACTAAATGGTTTGCATAAAATCAGTGAAATGAGTCAAATATATATATTACACATTTTTCCAGTTATTGTAGTCAGTGATACCTTTCATACCTGCCTTACCACAACTATACAATTTAAGAAAAAGTATATTTTTACCTGAATCATGAAAATATGTGTTTTGGCATTTTTCTTTTTTAAAAATTTTATCTAAGGCTGATAAGTTAAAAGTGAAATGGTCACTATGAGAAACAACGACTTGATGAGCCTTTGTCCTGACTGTCGAGAAAAAACTTGCTACTTTATTTCTTTTAGTATTTTTTTTTTGTTCTACTTAATACCATTGGTTGAACTCTTTAATTAATACACAATGATTCTTAGGTGTTTAAATTTAACTGAAAAGTGATCCCTGTTAAATATAAGAGTGGGAATAAGAGAGGGAGCAGATGTACAGTTCAGAACATGCTCAATTGGACTTACCCCTAATGGTAGAGTTAGAAACATGCCAGGGGATTCCAATTCAATCCCATCAAGGTGGCATGTACCAATGCCATCTCACTAGTCAAAGTGATCAGTTTCAGTTCACAGTTGATCATAATGATAGGATTAAGAGTCAAAGGGATCACATAAACAAGACTAGTGTCTGCTAATACTAACTGATAGAATTAAAAAGGAAAGAATGATCCAACATGGGAAGTGGGATACACAGAGGACTCATAGAATGGCAGATGTCCTAAACAGCACTCTGGCCTAAGAATCAGCCCTTAAGGCATTCGGATCTGGCTGAAGAGCCCATGAGAGTATTTTAAGCATGGAAAGCCAAGACACTCTGGAAAGAAAAAAAAATGACCTAAATGAAAGATCTCCGAGAGTGAGATCCCAGCGGAAAGAATGTGCCATCAAAGAAGGAGGTACCTTTCTCTGAAGGGAGGAGAGAACTTCCTCTTTGACTATGGCCTTGTCTAAATAAGATCGGTGTTGGTGAACTCAAAAGGCTTCCATAGCCTTGGCAACTCATAACAAGAACCTCGGGTGATTACTGACATCATAAATAAGAGTGTCAATTGTTAAAACAACAACAGGAGTCACTGTGCACTTACTCCCCATGTAGGATCTCTGTCATTAATGTGTTGCACAATGTGAATTAATGGTATAAGTGTACTCAAACAGTACTTTATACTTTGTGTTTCTGTGTGGGTGCAAACTGTTGAAATCTTTACTTAGTATATACTAAATTGATCTTCTGTATATAAAGATAATTGAAAATGAATCTTGATATGAATGGGATGGTTGCAGGTGGAAGGGAGGTTATGGGGGGAAAAAGTCACTATAATCCAAAAGTTGTACCTATGAAATTTATATTTATTAAATAAAAGTTAAAAAATTTTATCTAATGTATACAACCTCATGTATTTCATATACACAGATTTGGGAACATAGTGATATTTCCCCCTACCCTCCCTCTCACCAATGAAACCACCCTTCCTCCTCCTTCCTCTCTTATTCCCTCTCTTAATTTTTACAATTATATACTTTCAATTTACCTTATACTCATTAAATTAACATCGAACTATGTAAAGACTTCAACAAATAGTATGAAGAAAAAAAACACTATTCCTCAACAGTAGAGATAAGGGCAATAAACAATCACTGAAGCTCAAAATGTCAATTTTACTGATACATAACATTTTTGGTACTCCCTTAGATACCTCAGATCAGGGAAAACATGGTATTTGTCCTTTGTCCTTTTGGAACTGTCTTATTTTATAATTATAATGGTTTCCAGTCATCCATTTTGTTGCAAAAGAAAAGAATTCATTTTTTATGGCTGAGTAGTATTCTATAGTGTATGTATACCATAATTATTTTACCTAGTTATCAGTTGATGGACATCAGGGTTGATTCCATATCTTAGCTAATATGAATTAAGCTGAAATGAATATGGGTATACAGATAACTCTTTTATATGCTGATTTCATTTTGCTAGGGTAAATTCCCAGGAGTACGATGGCTGGATCATATGATTGAACAATTTTCAGCTTTCTGAGTTACCTCCATACTGTCTTCCACAATGGTTGCACCAATTTCCATTCCCACCAAAAGTGGATTAGAGTACATTTTCCCCCATATGCTCATCAATATTTTTTATTTATGTATGCGAGCCATTGTAACTAGAGTGAGGTGAAACCATATTGTGATTTTCATTTGCATTTCCCTGGTGGCTAGTGATCCTAAGTATTTTTCATGTTGTCTGTTCGCCATTTGAATTTATTCTTTTGAAAAATGTCTGTTCAAGTCCTTTTCCCATTTCTTAACTGGATTGTTTGTTTTGTTGTTGTTGAGTTTTTGAACTCTTTATAGACTCTGTTTATTAATCCTTTATCAGTTGCATAGTTTGCAAATGCTTTCTCCCATTCTGTTAGTTGCCTCTTCACTTTACTGAGTGTTTCTTTTACAGTGCAGAAGCTTCTCAGCTTTATGTAATCCCAATTGTCAATTTTGGCTTTGATTGCCTGTGCTTCGGGGTCTTTTCCAAGAAGTCTTTGTCTATGCGAATGTCTTGCGGAGTTTCCCCAATGTTATACTCTAGTAATTTGTTGGTATCAGGTGACAGATTTAGATCCTTGATCCATTTTGAGTAGATTTTTATATAAGATTTAAGGTTGGGGTCTTATTTCATACTTGTGCACATGGAGATCCAATTTTCCAGCACTATTTGTTGAAGAGAGAGACTGTCATTTCCCCAGGGACTGATTTTAATTCCTTTGTCAAAGATTAGTTAGTTGTAGATACATGGATTGATTTCTTGAGTTTCAATTCTGTTCATTGGTCTATTTTTTTGTAAATACTAGACTGTTTTGATTATATGTGTTTGGGTTTCTTTATAATCATAGTAAGGGGGGGAAATCAAGGAAATACTAGGAAATAACTATTAAAAATACATTAATATTAGAGTGGACATTTGGTCTAGCAATTCAAATGCCTGCATTGTACTTCAGAGTTCCTGGGTTCAACTCTTGACTCTGGTTCCTGAACCTAGCTTCCTATTAATGTGCACCCTGGGAGGCAGCAGTGATGGTTCCTGCCACTCAGATAGGAAACCTGAATTGCATTCCTGGACCCAGGCCCTAGCTGAGCTCTGGTCATTGTTGGCATTTGGAAAGTAAACCAGCAGATGAGAGCTCTCTCCCTCCCTCTTAAATAAAAGAAAGAAAAATTATACTATGAGTATTTTTAATGCACACAGCTCTAGAGGAGAATTCTGGGGAGAAAATGCAAATAAAGTAAGGTAGTCACGAGTATCAACTATATATTGCTTCAATAACAAATTTATAACAAAAGTGACACAGAGCAGGTTAAAAACAATTTCATATATATTGAAGATTTTGGAGACTGAGCATTTCTTTCAATAACCTCGTCTGAACTCTATGGCTTTCCTGATGCTGGCTGTTTTAGTGACCTGGTTGGGATGTCTAAAGTGACAGAGTGGGGCTGGCGCTGTGGCACAGTAGGTTAATCCTCCGCCTGCGGAGCTGGCATCCCATATGGGCACCGGTTATAGTCCTGGCTGCTCCTCTTCCCACCTAGCTCCCTGCTATGGCCTGAGAAAGCAGTAGAAGATGGCCCAAGTCCTTGGGCTCCTGTAACCACGTGGGAGACCCAGAAGAAGCTCCTCGCTCCTGGCTTCAGATTGGCACAGCTCTGGCCATTGCAGGAATTTGGGGAGTGAACCAGCGTATGGAAGACCTTTCTCTCTGTCTCTCCCTCTCACTGTCAGTAACTATACCTCTCAAATAAATAAATAAAATATCTTTAAATAAATAAAGTGAGAGTTGGCTGGGCCTTTTACCACTGGGTCACTCATCATAAAATTCTTTACATGATGGTAGAAGCATTCCAAAGGAACAAGAGAAAAGCTACAAGTCCCCTTAAGACTTTCACAGAATCTAATCTACCATTCTATTGGCCAACAAATGTCAAAGCCCAGCCCAGAAGCAAGTGATGGAGAAATAGTTTTTCTCTCTTCAGAGGAAGAGCTTTGAAGAATTCATGACTATCTTAAATCCACCACTTCTCCATATCCTAGTAAATTAGATTTTAGTTGTAGAAATGCACCATAAAGATAAATAACCATAAGGCAAAATATTTTTGAATGCTAGTCTATGCTAGCTAATGTCAGTGACTTTATAATTAACAACTTAATATTCATTATAATCCTATGAGTTATCATGCATGAATAATAGGGTTTATTATCAGAGACCAGGACACTATAATACATAAAAGGTTAAGTAACTTCTCCAAGGTCATGTAGTTGTGGGTGTTGAAGCAAAAACTGAGGCCCACACAGTCAAATTCCAAATCCTAGTTTTTGGAATACCACACTTTGTAAAATGTACAGAAGGATATTGTTCGAGCTTTCTATTGCTGTCAGAGCACACTGCTACAAACAGTGATTTTAAAAAAAATACAAATTAATTTGACTCACAGTGCTATAGGTCAAAAGTTTTGCTTGGCTTGACTGGTTTCTCTGCTTTGGGTTTCACAAAGCAAAAATCAAGACTGAACAGTTATCAGAGGCTCTAGGAAGAACTCATGTCCAAGTTTATCCATTTGTTGGCAAAATTAAATTCCTTGTAATTAAAGGACTCAGAACCCATTCTCTTGTTGGCTGTCAGCCAGAAGCCACACTTAACTCCCAGAAGCCTGCATAGGTCTCTCTCCATGTCAAAGCCAACAACAGTGCATCAAATGCTTTTCAGAATCTAACTTTCCCTTCTGACGTACTGCTCCTGCCTCCTTTTCTGCTATGTCTCTGTCAGAGAAATTTCTCTACTTTTAAGAACTCATATGACTAATTGTGAGCACCCAAATAATCTAGGATAACTTCCTATCTTAAGGGCTATAAGTCTGTACCACAAAATCCCTGATACTCTGTACTGTAGTACATCATAGCTTCCTGGTACTGGAACATAGACATCTGTGTAGGTCCCTCTGCCTACTACAGATAAAAAGTAGTATGGAAGTTCAAAAGATAAGCAAGTATTTCTGGGAGGTTAGGAAGTATTTGTGGAGGTAAAATTAAGTTGATTTTAAGAGATGCCTAAAATATTATGCGGTATTTGTTGTGTGGAAGAAGTAAATATCCATAGAGGAAACTATTTCAGATAAGCAATAAGAATTACACAAGTAAGGACAATGAAAGTAGAAGGCATTTGTGATAAGCAATCATGATTAGAAGGATGGATTGATGGAAACATTTGCTGGAGAGATATATTACAGTGCAGATAATGTTAGCTGATGGAAAACCATAAATGCTACATGGAGGCATCTGACACACAACAGAAAATTACTAAGTTTAGTGAAAGAGTGAAAAATTAAAGTGATCTCAGAAAATGAATCCAGACAGTGTATAGCATAGATAGGCATGAGGGCAAGAAAAAGAGCCTAGTAAATGAGGGGACTATTACGGAGTTGTGCAATAATAAGGCTAAGTGAAAGGAAAGGAAAATGGTGGGAGATCCCAGGAAGAAAGAAACAGCAGACTATGGGATTGTTGGAATGCTGCACTTGAAAGAGGAAACTTGGATCTGGGGAAAAGGATCTGGGGAGGTAAGGGTTGGAATCTGCTACAAATATGAAACCTGAGTGAGGTAAAGCATGAGATGTGACTGCAGTCTACAAAGAACAGCTCTGCCTTAACAAAGAGCAGTGGAGGGTCTGTGTCCTGCTCAGATTTCCTGTCCCACCATCTTCCTATAAGGGTAGGATATGAACTCCTTCGAAGAGCAGGCTCCCAGCCAGAATGCTCTGACTGCAAAAGCCACATCTTCAGACGCAGAAAAGCAGAGACACCTTTTTTTCCCCCTTGAAAAGTTCTTTTTTTTAAAATTGGGAGTTATTTCCCAAACAGTGGTTTAATTAGTGTTTTTAATTTCTATACTTAATGAAAAATTTACAGCTCTGTAGTTGCTTCTAAGGATTCTGTGTGCTTGTGAGTGAGTTATCTTTTTTCTTTCTATATTTTTTTAATATGAGATTTTGATGGACTGAGAGTCTTCTGAACTTTAATCTTTGGGGGCATCTCCGCATCTCAGCATTGATGTATATAATCTAAAAGAAAATTCTCAACTGTACAAGAGGATGGATTAAGAGCTCACCCTTGAAGGCACTTCTCAATAAACATCCTTCGGCAGGCCTACAATTTACAGGGGGCCATCATCAAAGTAGCCATGTAAATGGGGACATATTGACAACGTTCCCCCTTAAAAGAAGAGGCAAACAGGATTTATATGCTTCAGCCACAGTTCCCTTGGGAACACAACAAGGGACTTATTTTGTTTCTCTTTTAATAGTTTCTCTTGGGTACTTTATGGACCAGTTCTCTCATCTCAAGTGTCTGATCCCAAGACATAAATTAATTTTAGATGCACCTTTTATCCATCTTGTCTGCTAAGGCAATATTCACTATTTGTTTTGGTTGCCATGGAGATAATTGACTTCCTGTCGTGGCAGGAGTCTTGTTTGGGGGTATTAAAGGGGTTTGGGTCCAGGGATTCTTTAATTTTCACACAGTGAGGAAAGTCATTTCATCAATGGAGCATTTGTATATATCTCCCACTTATAATTCAAATGATTTTTTTATCACCTTGTAAAATTTCCTTTTTTATTTTCTATCACTTCCTTTTTTATGGTTTAACCTCTACTCTCCAAGGTGCTGACTAAAACCACAGCAAAGGGCAAGCAGTTTATTTATTACTCTTTTGTAGGATGGTTGGACACAGCATCCCAGCAGAATATTATCTGAAAAAACAGCTGAAGAATCTGAGAAAATGGTGTATTATAGAACTCTATTCAGGTAGAGGAAGAGGCTACACTTTATCAAGGCAAGAAGCACTTTGAATACCAATTCATCAAATCAATCTCCCAGTGACCGACTTGGGCTGCTAAAGATTGGGTCCCTCTGGAGTTCATGTACCAGTTCTGATATTTACAAAAGCGATTGTTGGATTCTGCTATAAACTGTTAGATCAGGCTACTGAAAGCCCTTTTCAACTACAATGGAAAAAATTAAGAAAGAAATACCAGGTTTTCAAATGCTCTCTTTAAGGTATACAGGCAATAAAATAAAAGATTTTATGTGCATTCTCTCTTGCCTTCCATATTTTAAATACAGATCATGAAAATTTTCCATAATAAATTATCCAAAAACCTTTAATGGCATTTTAAAACACACAACTGGAAACACATCATATTTGATACACTAAATCTTTAAGAATATGAATTATACTATTTTCACTGCATTTTATAACATTTAAACATCTTATACCAATTATCTATAAGATTAATATTTTTACAATAATAACTTTGGTTGTAGCTCAAACAGCTATTACCAAAATGAAAAAATAATTAAACCAGTGATCAGAATGAGAATTCTTAGGGGCAATTCTAGTGAAAAAACTCTAAGAACCTACTTCAGTTCTTTTCAGTGCACAGCACAAAATCAATTTGCAATGACCCTGAGAATCAGCCTTCTTCACTGCATGACAACAAAAGAAATGGGGGACAAAAACAAATTAAAGTAGGTTCTTAAAAGTCTTTTTGGCCTTCCAAAGTTTTCAGTGGGTCTTTGAGCTATGAAATGTTTAATGGCAGTTCTTTGAATGTTTATCAATATCATTGTATATTTACAGTAATGGCATTCCAACTAACCCTCGAAGCTGATGATGACTTCCTGATTCCACTTTCACCCCATGATTTATTTATTTCATGAACATTTTTCAGGGCATATTATAAACATAGGACTGTGCCTTGCAAAGGAGAGGGAAAAAAACATGACACAATCTAGATAGGAACAAAGGTAAGGATAACACAAAGCAGGTAAGGGTGCATATGTCCAGAAGCAAACAAACAAAAAAAATGCAAAGAAATCAAAGGGTAGAGAACTACTCCCCTACACACTTAGCATATATTAGCTCATTTACCATCAATGCTATCCTGAGGAGAAGAGCCTGGTAGTTCCAGTTCATTGAGGAGAAGCCTATACTTTTTTGTTTGTTTGTTTGTTTGACAGGCAAAGTTAGACAGTGAGAGAGAGAAAAAGGTCTTCCTTCCATTGGTTCACCCCCGAAATGGCCGTTACGGCCGATCTGAAGCCAGGAGCCAGGTGCTTCCTCCTGGTCTCCCATGCAGGTGCAGGGCCCAAGGACTTGGGCCATCCTCCACTGCCTTCCTGGGCCACAGCAGAGAGCTGGACTGGAAGAGGAGCAACCAGGACAGAATCCGGCGCCCCAACCGGACTAGAACCTGGGGTGTCAGCACTGCAGGCAGAGCATTAGCCTAGTGAGCTGCAGCGCCAGCCAGAGAAGCCTATACTTTAAAAAAGGAACTGAGATAGGGCAGAGTTAGCTCTCTCTGATCCTAACCCAGGCACTGAACCACCAACCTATAATGCTTCCCTTGTTCAAGGGTTGGTTTCAATGACGATATTTAAACTGACCCAGGAAGGATTTTAATCTGTGTAAGAGATGCAAAGACATTCCAGAGGAACAGAACTACATATGGAGGTCAGTACAGGACTCCCTGATATGATGCACATAACAGCTAAGTCTTAGGCAGACATATTATCTGACAATGACACTCATTCTCCAATGAGGAAAGGTACAAGAACCATTCTCAGTGTACAAATGGAGAAAGTAAGGCTCAGAGAGATCGAGCAACTATCCCATAGCCATGTAGCTAATAAAAGAGATGAGCCAAGTGACCAGCCCCAGAGCTCATTTTCCTATATTACCCCAACCCCTGCACCACCTGCCTCCCTGGAAACCCCATATACAACACAGGGGGAGGTAGGGCCAGACACCTAATGCTGGACAATGGTAGCTTGGGGCCAGGCTGAGAAAGGCCACCAGTTGTTTCCTCTAGGTTGGGGAGTCCTTTTTGTAAAGAACTATTTGAAAGGCAACCCTGGAGCAAAGATGAGCAGAGATTGGGGGACAGATTATTAGAGGCATTTTTCTTTTATTAAAAACATATTTAGTCAAGGGTGTTAAGCATAGTAATTAAGATGCTGGTTGGGGCCGGTGCTGAGGCATATCAGGTAAAGCCACCCCTGCAGTGCATGTGGGTACCAGTGTAGACCCAGCTGCTCCACTTCCAGTCCAGCTCTCTGCTATGGCCTGGGAAAGCAGCAGAAGATGACCCAAGTCCTTGGGCCCCTGCACCCTCATGGGAGACCTGGAAGAAGCTCCTGGCTCCTGGCTTCAGATCGACGCAGTTCTGACTGTTGCGGCCATCTGGGGAGTGAACCAGCAGATGAATGACCTCTCTCACTCTGCCTCTGCCTCTCTGTAACTCTGCCTTAAAACTAATAAATCTTTAAAAAAAAAAAAAAAAGATGCTGGTTAAGATACACGTATTCCATATCAGAGTGCCTTGGGTTGATTCTCAACTCTGACTTCTGACTCCAGCTACCTGCTAATGTAGATTCTGGGAGGCACTGGCAATGGCTTAAGTAACAGAGTTCCTGACATCCACATGGAAGGCCTGGGTTGAGTTCCTGATCCTCTACTCAGGGAGTGAACCAGCAGATTGGAGCACTTGGGCATGCACTCCCTCTCTTTCTGGATCTCTTTTTCTGCCTCTGTGCTTTTCAAATAAATTTTAAAAAAACACATTTATAAATAATCCTCCACACACATGCATACCACATAAAAACTCATACAGGTACACTATACATAAGCATACAAACACTGCACAAACCCCAAATACACATATACAATATACAATACATCATGCATGTATACACATCACACATGCATTCATACACACATACACACATATTTATATGAAACACACACTATGTAACAGAATTTCTTATACATATACCATATGCATTTATATTTCACACAAACACAAAGGTACATATTGGAAAATGCAATTAAAATATTATTGTGAAATAGAAAATTTCTAAATACATAAGTTTTTTCTTAATTCACATTTTCCATGAACTTTTTGAAGACCCCTCATACACATTCAAACAACCACATGATGCCACTATCTAGCTCCCTCTACATAAATGCATACATGCCACACACACTACACACATGTAACAACACATACATGTCTGATATGCACATTCACAAGAATATACACTCATAGAAACATTCCCTGGCCATGATCATTAAGTAAATGAGTTCAAAAAGGCAAGTCTCACTGAGGTTTCTTCAAAGATGTATTTACTTATTTGAAAGTCAGAGTTACAGGGAGAGAGGGAGAGACAGAGAAAGAGAGATCTTCCATCTGCTGTTCACTCCCAGAGATGATCACAACCACAGGGATTGGTGCAGGCTGAAGCCAGGAGCCAAGAGCATCATCTGGCTCTCTCATGCAGTTGGCCAGGGCCCGCACAGGCTATCTCTGCTGCTTTTCCTAGGCCATTAGCCAGGAGCAGCCAGGACACAAACAAGTACCTGTTTTGCCCTGCTGGTGTTGCAGGTGTCAGCTTAATCCACTACACCACAAAGCTGTTCCAAGGTTTCTTTGAATCATTTGTTTTCTGCCTCTCTGAATACTACGCAGGCATTGTTCTGCATCCCGAGCCTGCAGGAAAGGAATGCTGCCTATCTCCTTCATCTGTTTCCATTACTTTGATATTTAGAAAGACTTTCCCTTCTCCAATTGGTTTGTATTTTGTCTGAGCTCAACAAACAAGCCAGGGGAGCTATCTCAAAAAGCCTGAAAAGGGATCTTGGGCAGCATTGTCCTCAACTTTGCCAATGATATCCTGTTCACTGAAATCTCAAACTAGGAAAAACAATACATTGTGGTTTCCCAGCTTCATCAGGCTTTCTACCTAGAAATTGATTTTGTTAAGCCCGGACAAAGTTCATAGCAGTTCAAGACCAAAACATTGACTCTAGCCTGCCAGAGAATCCCTATATATGGACTTAATTACACATTTGCCCTTCTTTCTAATTTTCTACATTTTTGTATAACAACACATGAATATAATATTCATTATTTATAAGAATAATATACCTGCATCTAAACAAAATGAAAACATTTGTTCTTTAGTCAAAATAACTGCCATCTAGATAGTAAATTATATTCAAATTGCGCCTTGTGCTTGTAAATTATTTTTAAGGCATCACAAAATTCTTGAAAGCAAAACAACATTTTTTAGCACACACAGTTTAACTTTCACTTAGGGACCATGAAAAATACATCCTTGAGAACACACACAGGGCATTTACAGGAAATGTGGTCCATGAGATACGGAGCCTCTGTTTGGTCTAAATGGAAGATCACATTTTCATATTTTAAGGTCAAATTACATCAGTTTCTTCCAGTAAAAAAAAAAGGCATCATACTAGAATGTTAATATCTTTAAAACCTCTGAGACTCTCAATCTAGTGATCTCTCAGGATAATTTACTGGAGATGAGACTGATGAGCTGCAGCAGCTGTATAATACCCGGAGTTGTGCTTAAGAGAAAAGGATTTCCAGGATAAACCATTTGCAGGGAAAATTCAATCTGGCATCCTTTATTTGCATAACCTCCTTTTGGATGGAAGAATAAACCTCCAACATGCACAAACATGGAGCTTTCACCCTTTCTCAGAAGCATGGCTGTTTCAAGTTATTGGAATCATTTAGAATCTTGACCAATTTATGATTTCTTAAAATCATTTCAGTGAAAGGAACAACCAGAGCTATTTATTTTGGTTTCCTTTTCCCTCTGCCTTCCCCAGCCACACCTGTTCGTTGGCCATGTAGTATTGTTGTGGCTATGAAACTGTGTGCAAAATATAATCAAGAAGCAATTCCAGAGGCCTCTTTCTGCTGGGTGCAGAATGAGACATAAAATTGCAGGAGACCTCAAATTTGCCCTCAGTGAGCCTGAAATCCAGTAAGATATTAAGACACTTAAGGGAATATCTAAAAACCAAAAGCACAGTTATAAGGATGAGCCGGGGGTACTGACTGCTTTAAGATTGCAGAGTTGCAGTCCAGAATCACCATACTGCAGGCTGAAGCAGACATGCATTATTCCAACAATGGGATATGAAATTCCCATTTCAGGGACATAAACCTGGAGCCTGTTGAGGGACATTTTGGCTGCAGCAGCAGATGTTTGAGATCCTGCGCTGGAAATAGGGGGTGTTAATGACTACAGGTGGCTATCACACCAAAATGACAAGCAACAATAACAGAAAACTCCATAAAAACCTGAGTGGCTTCTGCTAGGTTTGCTGGCATATTTTCAAACTGAAAAAGGTTGCTCATAAATTACCTTTCAAGTTGATCCTTTTTCTCAGTATGCCAGTGAAATGCTATAATGAACATCCCACCACCTCAGTGGGATTGGGAGTTAGTGTTATTTGTGAAAAACAGGTGAGGTCGTTGCTCAAGGACGGACCGAGTGTTTCTGCCTGAGTGATACGGCAGAGGACTCACAGATCTCCTGGCAGGTTTAGGACAATCCCTGCAACTATCAGAGCGTGAGGGGTTTGGTCCCTCGGGGTGTTCTCCAAGTGGAATTTTATGAAGGATGCTGTCAGAGGGCTCTTTGTGAGTATTCACCCACATCCTTTCCTCCCTTGGTACCTGCAACCTGAATGTCCTGCACAGAGTCACATCCATGTTTATAACATGGAAGGATCAAGTTGTATCAGAGTCCTCCCTTGCTGCCCACACCCATAGGGAAACACCCCTCTGTCAATATTTCTGCTGATGTCTGAGCAGTCTGTAGGTTAAGTAAATGCTATCTCAAAATCAGCAGCCTACAGGGAAAAAACAATCTCCACTATTTGTAAAACACATATCATGTTCAAGAGCCCTACATTCATTTTCACTAACAGTCATATAGTGTTTATTATTGTTAGTCCTTCTTCATAGTCTTCTGTGGAAGAAAAGCCTAAATAGTCTGCCCAAGGCCATACATACAACAAATGATGAGACTTTCTGATTCAAATCACCACTCTTTCCTGCTCTGGGATGGGAATACAAACCACAAGTGAATCATCGATTTCAATCTAAGCAACATGAAAACGTGTTGTCAACAAGGTGGCAAATACAATGGGCTAATACTAAGAAAAACTGGGGGAAAAAACCCTTGAAATACTCAGCCCACACTATTCTAGTTCAGAAGAAGTTGAGGAAGGGGTCTAGTCTGGGATACCACAACCTCACACAACTTTTAGAATATCCTTCCCACAGGACCAATATTATGGAGTATTACTTATTCTCCCCTGAGACATTAATTTCACAGGCATGAATACCTTAATGTGGGGCTTGATGATGCACCCACTCATGCATAATGCCTACTAAAGTGTACTGGATGAAAGCCTGGACCCAAGCATATTATAAATTCAAGACTTTTCTCTTTGAGTAGTTAATCAAAACTCAGCAATTTCAAGTAAAATATAGATGTACAAAATTGCTGTTCTATCCTTTAGAAAATAGATGTTACTTATTCAAAAATTACTGAAATATCAAAGACTTGAAATGGGCTGAGGCATAGGAATGAATAAGCATGAAAAACAAAAAGGTCTATCTGAAAGAATAGTAATCTTAGTCTCCTACTACTTGCAACTTTGAGTGAACAAAACACATACCAGATTAGAAAAATTTCCCAGCATCTTATATGTATCATCCTTTAATCCTTTTTTTTTTCCCATTGCAGTGGTCTCTGTGGAGTGTTTGTGCTCAGAGCTGTTGTGGTCTTTAGAGGTGTTGAGCTTTATAGGGAGGGAATAGGAGAATGTTGACAAAGAAAAGGAAAAATTAATTCATTTATTCCTTTCACAAATATAAGAATATTTACTTTGTGCACTGCTGGTATTACTATGCATCAGAAGCAATCAACAACCCCCACTAATGTGGAGTACCAATTCCTGGGAGTTGAAAAGAGGACGGAGGGAGGGTGGGGGTGTGGCTGGGAGGGAAAGAAGGAGGGCAGTATCACTATGTTCCTAAATCTGTATACGGGGAATACATGAAAGTTGCTCAACCTATATAAATACAAATATATAAATATAACTTATTAAAATATACCACATGTGTGCAAAGAGAAGTTGGGCAGGAAGAAAATAAAACTGAGGGAGATAAACAGTGTCTGGGGGTACAATTTTATTTTTATTTTTAATTATCACTAATATAAAAAGAACAGATTTCAAGTGTTTCATAGGTACAATTCTAAGAAGGTAACCATACTTCCCTCCCTTCCCTTTCTCTCCCTCAACTCAGGGTACAACGTTCTTTGTTTCACTTGTGAGCCCATGTAATGTGTAGAAAGGTTTTAAATCCGTGGAAAATCCTAACTCTGGAAGTAAATTTAGAGCTGGTGTTAGTTTCTTGAGGATACTCTAAGAAAGTTCTAGAAACTGGGTGTCTTAAAGAGTAGAAATGTGTTGTCTCACAGTTCTAGAGGCCAGAAGTGGTGTGGCAGCATGGTCAGCCCCTTTTGGGGACCAAGAGTGAGACTCTATTCCAGGCCTCTCTCCTACCTAATGGTAGTCACAGGCTGTCCTTGGTTGTAGACTGTGTTCTCCCTGTTTTCCCTCTGTGTGTGTCTATCTTGAGTTCCACATATCCTCCTTTCATAAAGACATGAGTCATTTTAGATTAGGGCCTTATCTGAACTCGATCATTGTACAGACCCTATTTCCAAATAAGGTCACATCCACAGATATTGTTGAAAAGGACATTGACATCTTTTAAGGGGATATGATTCAACCCATAACAGTTGGTGAGTAAGAAATGTCCAAAAAAAAAAAAAAAATTAAAAGTCCTGACAATATCACTTTGGAGAGAGGAATCATTAAAGGAGTTGATTCTCATCAGGGAATGGTGATGATGCCTGCTTCTATATTTAATAAAGGCTAATTTCAGCCCTACAAACATCCATAATGAATTATTTAATGTAAGCTGGCAAAAATATACCTATTGAACGCAGATGTTGTCTTCTGGTGCTATTGGATTTGGCTATAAAATAAGAAAGAAATTAGTAAGCTCTCAGGGACCAGAGGAACAGAAAATTAGACAGGCAAAGGTCTCCTCAGCCCACCCAGAGCAACTCTGCACACATTGTGCTACTACCTGTATACCACCTCCCTGGATCTTTAATAAGCATACTTAATAAGCATATTTTCTTTTCACAAAGGATAGAAAATATTAGCAAGCTAAATTTTTCCCTTTGCCGACAAGTTAGGGATAATGTGCACCATGTGGATCAAGCTGATCACATAAATTAAGGCTTTAAAGCACAATATCTGAGCATTTCCCAACTGAACATTACTTTCTGTATAAATTAAAAATGTCTAAAAGGGGGTTTATTAGAAGGAGACTATCAAAGCTTTATATGAACATGCTTTCTCTTTTGATCTATATAATTTTCAAAAAGTGTTAGACATATCGTGATTTCTAGCACAACTGGAATTTTAAATCTAAGAATCAGAAGGAAAAATGCAAATAGAAAAGACATGATTTTGAAGCCATGTCTATTTCACCGCAATTAGTCATTAACGAGGGAAATGAATTTCAGTAAAAAGCCTGCTTTATCTAGCACTTTATCAACCCAAAAGCTCCAGAAAAAAAAAGCATTTCTAATATCTCCCAACACAAATCTTCAATCTATTAACCACAGGACTACAGAAGGTTGTTATTTGCTTTCTTACTGGTTTGAGGAGGAGAGAGAAAATTACATCTTTGCATCAGTGAGCTTTTCCAAACAATGGTGATTTACATGTCAATCTCCTGATTATTAAATATTATCTATGTGATTTTCAACCGCATCCAATAGAAAAAAAATTTAAATCATAGATGATATTTTAGAAATACTAACTACTTTGAATTTATACAAAGCCTTGAAGAAGATCAAAGTCCTTTCGAGATTTGCTTGTGGATCACTGAGCCAGAACAGATCTGAAGTGGTCATTTATTTCTAAGGCCTTTCTTCAAGCCTGCCAATATTACAATACCAAATATTGGTAGAATTCTCAGGTTCTATTCTTAAAGAACTCAATGCATGCCTCCATGGACTCAGGAGATTATCAGATAGAGAATACAGTGTTCATACAGTGTCCAGTTTGGCAACCATGTAATCCATGCACATTTCCTGGTCTAAAAGTGAACTAGAAAGTATTAAGGTTTCTCTCCCTTGTGAGGTTAGTCAACCAAATTACTTGACCACAGAATATTCAAAAAATGCAAAAGCATATGTATATATTTTAAAATTGTTATTTATCTATTTGAGAGAGCTGCTATCCGCTGATTCATTCCCCTAAATACCTGCAAAGACCAAGTTAGGACAGGCTGAAGCAGGCAACCAGGAACTCAATCCATGTCTCCCACATTAAGGATCAGAAACCCAACCACTTGAACCATCACCATTGCTTTCCAAAGGTCTGAATTAGCAGGAAGCTAGAACTAGGAGCCAGAACCATGTCAAACTCCAATGTGGAATGTGGGCATTTTAACTGGGATCTTAACCACTAGGCCAAATATCTGTCCCCAAAAGCACATGTATTTATTTTCTTGGGCTGCCATGTAAAATGCTATAGACTGAGGAATTTCAATGACAGAAGTTGATTATCTCATGATTCCAGAGGCTACACGTCCAGAAACAAGGTGCCCATAGAGTTGATTTACTCTGAGTATCACAAGGAATGGTCTGTCCAAGCCTCTCCCCTTGACTTGCAGGTGGCTCCTTTCTCATTGTGTCCTTAGATGGCCTTTCCACTGTGTGCATCCCTAGTGTCTTTCCCTAGGTTCTTATCTCCTCTTGTTATAAGAACATGGTCACATAGGATCTGGCCACCCTAATGCCCTCACTTTAACTTAAGTACATCTTTCAAGTCCCTATCTTCAAGTACAGTCACTTTCCAAGATACTAGGGATTAGCACTTCCACATATGAGTTTGGAGAAAGAACTCAAAATCAGCGAACAAGGTGGGAATCATCTGTTGGATTCAGTGGTCTTGATTTTCATGTTCATAAAGTTTTTCACTTCCTTTTTGAAGAATGAATGGAGCGTTTGTCATAATCAACTGTGAAAACTTCCACTGTGCGATTTGCCTGCATGGAAGAAAAATGTGCAGAATGTGGACCTGTAAGGCAGCATTTACACCCATCACACTTACAGGTTGCCAGCCTCTCCCTTCTGCTCTAGAACTAAAGAGAGAATGCTGCATAAGCCAATGCAATGCAGATTGTAAGAATCAAAGCTTTAGAAATTCAAAGTAGAACACAAGAGCTACCAACAGAATTCAAAGCCTTGACTAACACAGTGTGTGTTGACTGCCATCATGTCCCTTCTTGATTGTGTCTCTCACCAACAGTGGCACCTAGAAGAGCAAGGATTTATCACAAATTCACAGGGACACCCCACTTCCCAGCATTCTCACAGACATACAACACTCCCTCAGTTAGAACCTGTTGAGTTAGTGAACACACCTTCTCCTTAAGTCGGGTTCTAGAGCTTGCACAGTCACAAGTAAGACAAAATGTCTGAATGCAAATAACACATCCTCTGGCTTTTCTGAGTAATCTGACTCAGGTTATCTACCCATTCTAGCTATAAGACAAGCAGTTTGATCGTATCATAAATCATGGATATTTCACTTTTTTCTTTATTGCTCTATGTAGTCTAGTTACAATGCTTTCTTATCTGGCTAAACAAGACAACTCTGAATATCACAGAGTTTTGATTGATTGATTGAATTGGCTTTTGGTTTGATCTGTGTGAATCCCAGTCCAGGAAGAGCCTTCTCCAATGTCAGCTGGTGGTTGAAGACATAGATATGAAAGTCCTGGTGCTTTGGATATTGCACACAATGCAGACTAACTTGTTTTTTCTACCTAAATATCAGACATTATGCATTTCATGAACATTCTCAGTGAAGTAATACTAACACAGAGTGTCCTAATTGACCAGTGAACATGTGTTCACTTATATTGTGTGGCTGTAAGGAGACAATGTGTGTTTTCATTGTGGTCTATGAAAGTTAAATTTGTATACCTGAAAAGTCCTATTTCCCAGTGGGACAATTTCTCTACTCCCTCTCATTGCCAAGATACCTCAGGGGAAAGCATGTACAGGCGTTAGAGACATAACCCAATTTCAAGACAAATATATTGCAGCAGGGCTTACTCCCATCCTCCCCTCTACAACTTTTTGGAAATGAAGGTCTTCCTCTTTGCTATAAGGCCAGGGGCCCTTAACCTTCTCCTGGGGCACCAAGATGAAGAAGGAAGAATCAACAGCACGTGAGGGTTTGGATGCTGTTTCCCAAGCTTTCACTCTCACTCTCAGATTATAGACTATATAAAGGGAAAATTTCAATCAACCGAAAAATGCTTTCAGCTCCATGAAGCTAAAGATGGTATTAACTGACTCTTTCCTAAAGAGCACAAAACATTAAATATTTCCTGCGAGAGAGGAGCTGATCTTCACGGACACATGTCTGTTGCTAGAATGAAGAAGGAAGGTGAACTCTATCCTCTCCTCATAAAACACAGTGCTGGCTTCCCTCTCACTCTTGCTCTGAACTCAGTATGTTTACAACTACATGCTATGACTCTGGAGATAGAAAATCTGATATCGTCAGCACAAGTGGAACAAAATGAAAAGGGAAAAAAACCTACACCCATCTGGACTTCCATATGCTCTGTAACCCAGAGGCTAATATCATTCCTTGAATGTTGGTTATAAAGCAATGTGGTATGGATAACTGCTATGCACTGAGCTTATTTAGACAAGTGTTCTTTCTACTCAATAAACCTTTGAAAGGATTAAAATATAATCACTCCCAATTATCTGACTGTAAGTTATTCCCTTCCTACCTGAAGTTTTGACCACATAGTACAATGGATCCATGTTCATACCCCACTAAGTCCTTGTCCATTGGGTCAAGTGACAGTGTAGTGAGAAGACAGGACATTCAGGAAATATTGACCAATTTAATGTAACAAAGGTACAGGATGCATGCAGGGGGCTGCTGCAAGACATGTCTAAAGCATTGGAGCCAGATTGGAATCTTATAGGTTACAGTATATTTTATCTTCTGAATATCAAGAAACCTTTGGAGTAATGTGATTGTTTTTGTTTTAAAGAAACTCTGGGCTTGGCACTGTGGCACAGTGGGTTAAGTCTCACTTACAGTGCTGGCACCCCATATGGGTGCTGGTTCAAGTCCTGGCTGCTCCACTTCCTATCCACCTCCCTGCTGATGTGCTTGGGAAAGAAGCTGAGAATGGCCCAGGTACTTAGGCCTCTGAACCCACGTGGGAGACCCAGAGGAAGCTCTGGCTTCTGGCTTTGGCCTGGCCCAGCTCTGGCTGTTGTGGCCACTTGGGGAGTAAACCAGCAGATGGAAGACCTGTCTCCCTCTCTCTCTAACTCTGCCTTTCAAATAAGTAAATAAAAAAAGGAAACACTTCTGGGGTCCAACATTGTGATGCAGCAGGGTTAAGCTGCCACCTGTGACACTAGCATTTCATATGAGCACCAGTTCGAGTCTCAGCTGCTTTGCTTCTGATCCAGCTCCCTGCTAATGCATTTGGGAAAGCAGCAGAGAGTGGCCCAAGTACCTGGATCCCTGCCACCCATGTGGGAGATCTGAATGGAGTTCCTGGATCTGGCTTCATCCTGGCCAAGCCCCAGTGGTTGTGGCCTTTTGGGGAGTAAACAGCAGATGGAAGACTAACTCTCTGACTCTCTCTCTCCACACACCCACCCACATGCACACACACACACACAGAATGGACAATGTGTACGATAACAGAAAAAAACGCTGAAAGGGAGACTAGCTAAGTAAAATTTCTATGGCCAATGATGAAGACCAATCTAATGCAGCTCCAGAAAGGAAGGGGAAGATGGACCAGGTTCAATTTTATGGTCAGGCTTTGACCCTTGGACAATGTATTTTCTTCTCTTTGAAGAAACAAAGCAAAAATAAACTCTCTGAGGAATTCTCTGGATTTTTATAACCCTTTATATATGAGAGACAATATTAAGGAGACTTTTAGTGTGCTTGTTGAAGTTCACTATAAAAACAAAGGGAAGGTCTTAAAATTATATAACTGATTTCTTCATCTTACAGGACAGCAGTTTTTTAATGCTGTAAGTTTATGTGTATTTTTACTTTGAAGGGCCTCATAGTAATTGTACTTATTTATGGGGTACAATGTGAGATTTTTCAAAACATGTATACAATGTGTACTGATAAAAATCAGAGTAATTGGCATATCCATCACTTCAAACATTTATCATTTCTTGGTATTACAAATATTCAACATCCTCTCTACTAGCACTTTATATATACACAAATAATTCCTTTCAACCATAATTCTTCTGTGCCACAGAACATAAGCAGTCATTCCTCCTGTCCAGCTGTACCCCTGTACTGATTCCCCAACCTCTCCCCCATTCTTCCCAGGCTCTCCTCACCATTATTCTACGCTCTACCATGAGATCAACTTTTTAGCTCCCATATATAAATGAGAACATGCAGGGCATGTATTCATCTTTCCTGACTTATTTCACATAATATAATGTCTTCTGATTGCATCCTTGATGCTGCAAATGACAGAATTTCATTTCTTTTGGCTAAATAATTAATATTATTTCTCATCTCAACAGTCAATTTGTTTCTTATAATTTTTAAAGGCCACAATTTTCCTACATCCTAATCTATAAAATATTCCTGATTTTTGATCCTTTTCAATTTTGCGTGCGTCAGCATTTCAACTCTGAAATAACAGCTTCAATAACAGCCTTGACCACCTTCCTATAGTACAGCTTATAATTCAATTAAAGCCAAATTTCAATGATTGTCTTAAATGCTTCTAAGTCCTCTTCTATAGACATTGTGGGGAGCAACCGGACTAGACTGAGTTACTGGAATTAAGACTTATTCTATGCATCTGCTCTCCCACAATATGGCGCTGGGAGAGAAGTAAACAGCTTCCGCACAGCTGCCTCCAGTTCAACTAATAAACTGTAGGACTTGCTATTGATTGGAGGAGAGCAGCGTACTCGGCGTGTGGGCAGCCGAGTTAGGATTGGCGGAGGAGGACTATAAAGGAGGAGAGAGACGGCATGCAGCAGGAACATCTATGGGGAACATCTAAGGGAACCCGTGCAGCCCCCGAGAAAGCCGGCCGGCGGTGTGCCGCTCCCCTGCGGAAGTGGGGAATGTGGCCAGGGGGAACCGCCCTTCCACGGAGGTGGAAGGGATAGTAGCCAACCCGGGAAGAACCAGCAGCAAACCCGGGGAGGGCCGAGCAGACGAAAGAACAGCGCAGGGTCCTGTGTCGTTCCTCCATGAAGAGGGGGAGCGACATAATGGTGCCATGACTCGGATAGGAAACCTAGGACGGATAGGAAACTTAGGAGGGAAGAAATGACTCGGATTAGGAAACCTGAAGAAATGACTCGGATAGGAAACCTAGCTCGGATAGGAAACCTGACACGGATAGGAAACCTAGGAGGGAAAGAACGGGAAGAACTGGGAAAAATACCGGAGAGAGAGACTAGCAAACAGCCTAGGGAAAAGCCGGACGAAAAAGGAGCCGGAAGAAGCTATTGAAAGCCTAGGCATAGACTCGGATACGGACTACGGGGGGAAGCTGGGAGAAATCTCTAAGGTTGAAAGCGAAAGTGAAAGCTAGAACAAACAGACTCGGACGCGGACTGTGGGGAGAGGCCAGGAGAAATGAGGGAGGAATATTGTTGGAGGAAAGCTTGGGGAAACATACCGGGTAGAGAAAAATGTTAGGGAAAATGAAGCCGCGAGTGCAGGCCAAGGCGGACACGAAAGCCACTTTGGGATTCTCAAGTTAGCCCGGGAATAGGGGGCGAAAAGTTGAAACCAGAAGCTGAAACGTGAGCCTGGTTGGGATCCGTCTGATTAGCCCGGGGAGCAAAGGACGGGAAGCCAAACCGTGGGGCGGAGACGTAAGCTGGGTTGAATTCGCCAGGCTAGCCCGGGGAACTTAGATTGAATGCTAGTGGCGGACACGTAAGCTACGCTGTGTGACTCGCGGAGGCTGCCGTGCGCAGAGAGAGCGTGCGGGGCACAAGTAGATAGGGAACGGGGCTGGCGTAGGCCGTGGTGCAGACGCGAAGGGCGTGGAAAGCGGAGCCGCGCAGATGAGAGAGGCGCTGGCTGAAGCGGCGCAGAGCCGGGAAGCTGCAGGGATAAGAGAAATAGAAGTTTAGAAGCAAAGTGAGAGAAATAGGAATGCTGGAAGACAGAAGTAAAATGGGAGAAATAGGAATGCCCGGAGATAGAGAAATAGAGAAATAGAAAGGCCTCCCTACAACACTGCAATGTGAGAGCTTGGATTCGGTCTGCCTGATTAAGTGAGGCGATGAGCACGATGAGCACCTGCGGCGGCTAGCAGCTTATGCGCCGCAGGTCACCGAAGACAGGCACGAATTAACATCAGTAAGGCCTCCCCACAAAAAGGCAATGAGAAGGCTTGGATTCGGTTTGCCTGATAGGGCTTGTAAGCCCCTGCAGGCTCGACCAGAGCATGCGCTGCAGGGCACCGAACACAGGCACGCATCAGCGCCTAAAAACCTCCTCACAACATGGCGAAGAGAGGACCCGGATTCGGTTTGCCTGATTGATAGGACTTGTAAGAGCCTGTGGCAACTCTAGCAAGTAGAGCAGAGTGTGTGCCACGGGACACCGAAGACAGGCGCGTATCAACGCCAAAAAATAAAAAGAAAGGGGGATCTGTGGGGAGCAACCGGACTAGACTGAGTTACTGGAATTAAGACTTATTCTATGCATCTGCTCTCCCACAATATGGCGCTGGGAGAGAAGTAAACAGCTTCCGCACAGCTGCCTCCAGTTCAACTAATAAACTGTAGGACTTGCTATTGATTGGAGGAGAGCAGCGTACTCGGCGTGTGGGCAGCCGAGTTAGGATTGGCGGAGGAGGACTATAAAGGAGGAGAGAGACGGCATGCAGCAGGAACATCTATGGGGAACATCTAAGGGAACCCGTGCAGCCCCCGAGAAAGCCGGCCGGCGGTGTGCCGCTCCCCTGCGGAAGTGGGGAATGTGGCCAGGGGGAACCGCCCTTCCACGGAGGTGGAAGGGATAGTAGCCAACCCGGGAAGAACCAGCAGCAAACCCGGGGAGGGCCGAGCAGACGAAAGAACAGCGCAGGGTCCTGTGTCGTTCCTCCATGAAGAGGGGGAGCGACAGACATCCCTTGAAATAGGAGACCAATAGCTTTTTTACAAGTTATTTAAAAAAATGGAGGAGGTAAAGATTTGAAAGATACTATTTTTTCCTGTAAAAATTTATCCCTTATGTTAAATTCTGGTTGCAACTCATTATATGAGAAAAATTAAAATATCCATGACTCTGTATGCAGCATTAACAAACACACATTATCATCACTTACTTTTCAAAGATTGCACTGTGCTGACAAAAATTCTCCATTGGTTCACCCTTGGGATAATTGTATGTTACACAGATTTTCACCTGATTGAAAGGCCGGGCCAATTCAGTTGAACATTATTTTGTAGGTCAGCAGGTTCAAGGTTACCCTCTAGAAGCTGCTTCAGAAGAGCCCCAGGGCGTGATGTGAATTAGATGGATGTGCTGACCTTAGCAGAGCTTGGCATGCTGGTGCTCAGGGACCCACAGCCAAGAATTCAGGAGAGTAGGGTATTCCACATTCGAGGTAAGTAGGAAGAAGAGACTGTGGGACATGTTTTAAGAGACTGAACAGTTCGTAAAGAGCTGGGAATGGACTGCATTCATCTAATACCTTCACTAAGCTTCTTGGGAGATTGGACACAAATTCATTTCATCTGAGAGGCAGATATTTCCAATTTCTACAATGAGTTCATTTCTTTATGATATGAAAATGATCACAAGTTTAAAAAGAACAGCATTTGTTGGGCCACAATTTGGAGCACACATTTCCCCTGGTAGAGGAGAGCCAGCGTCGGAAGCTTTCACCTGTTATCATGTTGGGCTGAGCAAAGAGAAAAACACTCAGGAAGTAAACAAGCTTGTCAGTTCGCTAAGGAAGTAGCAGACCAGCTGTCACTCTATTGTACAACGTTGAGTTTTAAATTGTATTCCAAAGACATGAAAATGAGAATCCAATATCACCTCTCATTTCTCTTAAGCAAGGCAACAAGACAGATTCCCAAGTCACAGAGTGAATGTAATTAGAGTAGCTGAAATAGGGCAAAAAGTATACATTTATATGTACATATAGGCTCATTGAAAACCTGGCCCTAAATGAGCTGTATGGGGCCAGGTTTTCAATGAGCCTTCTGAATTGTGTCTGTAGTCTTTAAGGGAAGCTTCCATTTTCACCAGTATAAGCCCACATTTCAAAAGCAAATTGGAGACCTGCATGAACAAGCAGGCAGTTAGGCAGCTAATTACTGTTTGCAATTCAATTACCTAATTACTGTGGGCAAGTGCAGGGTGTTTGTGCAAGCAAACAGTCCCACCCACAAATATTGCAGATTTGATTAAGAAGGCTTAGGTGCAAAGATCCATGTTCACTGCTAGTGCCTAATAGGCTCAATAATTTTCCCTCTGGGCCCAAGAAAGTCTTGGTTAAACAGTCTTCAGGGAATGGAGTGGGGAAAAGTCTGCCTACAGAAACCTCACCAGCCTCTCCCCATACCATGCTAACGCTAACCTGGAACTTTGCCTTGCTACTCAAAGTGTGGTCTGTGGACCAGCAGCATTAGTTTCCTCTGGGAGCTTGTTGGAAAAGCAGAATCTTGGGCGCTACCCCTCGAGCTTCTGAGTTACAATCTGCAGGATGACCAGAATCCCAAGTGATTTGGATGCACATCTGTGATTGGGGAGCACATTCCTAAAGGACCACTCAAGAATCAGGACTACTTTGGATGCTAAGTCATGCAAAGTTAAGTCTTTTTATTAAAATTAGAGCAAGTTTATTCAGCCAGAAGGAGCAAACTGGGTGCTTTCAGAGAATCCCAAATTCTAAAAATGCTAATACTGAAAGTACTCATCATGTGCCTTAGGAAAGAGTGGAGATGATGTAATGGCTGCCTCCCTACAAAGTCCATAAATACATCTTTCACACATCATTCAAGGAACATCCTCCACCCATTTTGGATCCATTTGACTTCTAGTATTTGTCTTCATCTGTGCCTACATGTTCAGCAGCAAAACCATTCTGTGAATATCCTCAACCAGGACTTTTAGTCCAATTAATCAGTCCAATCTGCTTCCACAGAAAACAGTATGAGAGGACTCTATTTTGTGGTCTCTACAGAGACAGATCACGCTGATCCACTTATTCAAACATTACTGAGGGGATGGTTATGCAGCCTCAGGGATAGGCATTTTCTACTCACAAATATACTGTTTCAACCAGCTCATCAATCTCATTCACTTTGCATGGTGCTAGAACCTGAGAGCAGTGCCATTTAAAGCAAAATTGAGTAGTTTGTCTTCAGGATATAAAAGGAAAGCAATACACAAGAATCAAGGACCTGACCCTACCACTAACCAGCTTTGTGACCCTGGGCAAGGCACTTAAGCCTCAGTCTCTTCACCCCTAAAATGAAAGGATTGAATTGGATGGTTTTCTAACTCCCTTCCAATTCTTGCAATAATTTGTCATCATTCTTTCACACTTGGGTTCAGGACTTCTAAGTCCAAATCCACTTGCCAGCTACCTCCATATAACATACTAAGCTTTCCAATTCCAAACAGGTCCCTGGTGTGGGCGTTCCCAGCTATTTTCTACCTACACTTTCCTACTGTGAATCTTATCCAATTTGGAACCTTCTTCAATTATCTATTCCATTGATAACCTTCCCAAAAATTGTGCCCCAATGTATTAGTTGTTAATTTAAAAGTGTTAACATTCCTGTGCAGTTTTTGAATTTGAAAAGGAAAGTTGCCTTAGCTACAAGGATTCAATTTCTGATGACAAAATTTTAAATCCATTTCCCTAAGAAGGAAACTGTGACATTTCTGTAATAACTGAAGCCCTGCTCATGAGACCACAATGCACGATTTAGCAAGTGAGACACAAAGAGATTAACTCACTTGCCCCAGGAGATGTCGAGATGCCACTGGAATTAATGCTAATACTTCCTGAATCTAAACACTTCAGGGAGGTTTATCTTTTTTATTGTTATTATTAACACTTGATCATAGCCAAAAGGCCAAGAAGTGATTATTATTATTATTATTACAAAGACTACTGCAGTTTGAGGTAAGTGCTGACCAATCAGTAATTTGATGAACTTGACCTTCCAATAGGTGAAGGGCAGGCCAGATCCCGGACAGGGTGTGGATATCATTTTAGGGTTTCTTCTGTAAAGGAAAAGAAACAATGTCTTTCACAATAGTGCTTTCCAATAGTTATTCAAGCTAAAGTTAGTGGAGTCTTGAAAGAAATCAACCATTCAACAACTGAAATGGAAAGATAATATTGCTAAGATACAGAGATTGTCACAAATGCAAAAAAAATGAATAGATACAATGAAATATCAGGATATCTGTCAATGACTTTCTATCTGTTATTTGCATTGGACTTGATCTCTAGTTTCTCTCATATTCTGGGATTTCTTTGAAAAATTATGACAAGAATAATGAATTAAACCTTAAATGAAATTATTAGGAATAAATAAAAGATCTAATATGTGGATTCATATAAACTTCAAAGGACAGGATAGAGTAAAGACATGGCTTAGTAGTCAGATGTTTAGAAAGAAAAAAGAAATAAAGAGAGAGAGAAAGAAAAACAGAAGAAAATCACTGATTCCAATCAAAGTCTTACATGACTTTGAAAGAGTTAACTTGAGTTCAAGCAGCATAGATTTATATTCATTTAAACAGATTAAGAAAAATTATAATCTTGTCCTGCATTGTTAGGCAACACCCAGAGTGTTGTATTTACTTTTGAGTTCAGTTTTGAAGGCACTAGTTTTTTAAAGATTTATTTATTTATTTATTTGAAAAGCAGAGTTACAGAGAGAGAGAGAGAGAGAGAGAGGCAAAGAGAGAAAGAGAGAGATTTTCCATCCACTGGGTCACATCCAAATGGCCACAATGACAAGAGCTGGGCCAAAGCCAGGAGTCAGGAGCTTCTTACAGGTCTCCCCCATGGGTACAAGGGCCAAAGGACAAAGGACTTGGGCTAATCTCTGCTGCTTTCCCACGTGCATTAGCAGAGAGCAGGATGGGAAGTGGAGTGAACAAGACTTGAACTGGCATCCATATGGGATGCTGGTTTTGTAGGCGGTGGCTTTACCCACTATACCACAGCACTTGCCCCTTGATAGTGTGTTTAAGAGGCAAGTGAACAGCAGAAAATGTGTTCAGAAGAAGGCAGCCAGAACAGTGAAAAGATTCTGCACCTTGTCATGTGAGGAACCACAGGATTGGACTGCTTAATCTCAGGAAAAAAAGACCCCAAATGACAGGATGATCACTTGAAGGATGTCATTTTCTGGAGCAGCTGACACTGTTGTGTGTAGTTCCAGAGTGCAGCCAGGGCCAGTGTGGAGGACATGCACACAGGAGGGACTTCTAAGCAATTAGGGACATTGAGACCCAGAAGGGGTGACCTCAGGAGGTCATTTCTCAAAGCAATTCAAGTCCTTTTTTTAATTCTTCTTTGGAAAAGATCTAAGCATCAGATGAGTGGAAGAACAAGGTGATCTTAACCGTTCCTTCTCAACTCAGAGTCTAGGAAATGGAGGGGAAAGCTGGACAAACGAGAAGGAAGAAAGGGGTAAATGCCAGGTGTTTAATACTACTTTAAATGAAAATATTCCTGTGCAGAAACAGCAATAAATCATTCATTTTCACAAGTGGATATTTTTAGCATATGTTGCTAACATGCATCGAAAGCACTTCTACAGAATTATGACTATTAAAGCACTCTTGATGTGACTGGTACAGCAAGGCTATCACCTATTAGTAAGCTTCAGTTTTTGCTAATGAGATACGAATGTCTTGTTTTTATGACTAGAAAAATCTTTCTACTGTACCCAATATGTGAATTATTTCCATGATCCTTATTTAAGACTATCATAACTCTCATTAACAAATTTTATTTTTACCTGACTGGTTCAACACACTTCATGTTAATGGTTACTTCTCAAAGAGGCAAGATACCTTCACTTTGTATTCATTCTTGGTTTCTTTGTTGCTGCTAGTGTAACTGTAATTGATTAAGATGTGATTGTCTTCAGCACTGTGGCCATCTGTGTTATTAATGCAAAAGCAAAACAAAATCTGCTCCTTTTATCCTACTTCTACCACTCCACCTCCAAAACCCAATGATCATCTTATTTTGACTTACTCAAGAGGTTTGAACCATTTTCTGCTTTTAAGAATCCCCACTATGTAGGCTTTCAAAGTTCACCTGTTCTCTATGGTACAGGACAAATCACTAAAATCCTGACAACACACATCATAATCAAATGTGCAGATGTCTACCACTATTAATTAGCAGAGGTATCATCAGAGAGGAATGTCTCTCTATAGTTTTGTAGTTCTGGAATTGTACTATTTAACCTCAACAGAGAAGGGACACACAAGGAAGAAAGATATGTCAATTCCTACATGAGTGATCACCTTTTATAACTATAGTAATAATTATTTTTCTACTGTTTGGGGAAAGGCAAAAAGGATGCAAATGTTTGGACAGCTAAGCTGCAAAATGAGGCCTCTATGCACTCAGAGATAAGAGAAAATGCCCATAAGGTAGTCAGAGAAATTATGTAAAGAGGATGTAGAGACACCAGGAACCACTTTTACCCTTTTTTAAAATTATTTTTCTGGGATATAATGAGCCTCGTTGTCAAGGAAAATGGTTATGCCAGCTTTTACCTGAGGAAGAGGTAAATATAGCTGCAAATAAGAGAAACCCTTGACCACTAACAGTCCTTTCCCATGTAAAGACCTCTGAAGGGTCTACACCATCTCCCAGTAGCTCTTTCCAGACTCCCAGGAAATGCCCATTGGCTGAATGTGTACTCCTGGGGGAGATCAGCCCTTCAATTGACTTGAGATGTCAAATCCACATCTTCCTCTTGAACACCATCATTTTTACCAAATGCCCAGCATATATTAGAAGCTTGAGAAGCAAGAAAGCCGACAACAAACAAGACACACAAAAGTTCATTCTCTTAAGTTTCAGGAGCCACTCACCTTCACTGGAACTCTTCCTCACCCATCACCAAGGGGTATCAGAGAAACAAACTCTGGGCCCAGGTCTACCTGTCTAACAGCCCAGCAACAGAGAGAAGAGACTCAGAGCATAAGACATTTGTCCATCCCTGTACATCAGAAGACACCATGGAAGAATTCAAGAAAATGACCAGCATTACTCCATTCTATTGGTAGAAGGAATTTGATATCTATATTTTTATAGAGATTTGCTTATTTAAAATACACCATGATGGGATGATTATCATATTCACCATTGCAAATAAAGAAATAAAGTAAAAAAGCAATCAGGGCTTCTGTTACTTACAAGGATTATTTAATGCCAAAACCAAACATTATCTTCACAATACTATTAAATTATCTTCAAAAAGAAAAACTATTAATTCCACATTAGTTCCAGGATTTGTTCTAGGTTTACCTGAATTAGTCAAGTCCACAAGAAGTTTAAAAATCAGAAAGGAAACTAAATAATTACATGTGTTATACTGTGGATTCTAATAAAGGCTCTTAGAAGATGCTGTAGTAACAGAACATATTCAATTTTGAGCTAGTTCTTAAAACATGAATAGGTGTTCTCAAAGGAGAACAACCTCAAAGAACCACCTTGCTGAGAAAAGAGGACTGAGTCACAGAAACATGCAAGCAAGTGGCTCAGTGACACTAAGTTGAGGCAGGATTGTGAAGGGGCCCACGTGTTAGGTCAATGAACTGGGACTCAGTTCTATTGGAGAATAGGAGCTGTGAAAGGGTACTCTAAAAATATTAAGTGAAGACTATTATCAATACCCTACTAAGAGTGGAGTGCTAGGTGGCAGATACCATTCTACCGGCAAGCTGACTAGGAATGAAAACAGCAAGAATCCTTTTTGCTTATTCTAACCTGTCTCTACCCAAACTGACATCACTATTCACATCTCCTTCTACACTATCCAGGAGGTATCAAATGTAATTGAGCATCCAAGGGAAAGTTCTATGATGGCAGTGAATGGAGTCATTCAATCTGGCTACAGGATCTTCATTACAATTGCATGAAGCTTTCATTGTCGACCATATTATGAGAGTATACTCAGTGCTGGCACAAGGAGCACTGCATGGTAGAGCCAGCTGCAAATGTCCTGTCCAGTTTTCATGCACAAAGGAAATGAGAGCTTTTCTAAAAAAAATATGTTGCCCATTATCATTGTGATTCATCTTCTTTCCATCAACACCAGGATATCTCAGATTACATGTCTGGCTCTCTGGGGAAAGAGAACTAGGACAAGGTTGAAGGGAAGGGGTTGCCACTGTGGAGTCAGAGGCTCTCCTCTGAGGCTCCAGCTGCAGACAGCCATGCTCCATGCTGACAGCTGAGCCAAAGTCTTCCCGAACAATTGCTGAAAAAGCCTTTATAAAACAGAATATGAACCCTGGAGCCTACTGCTCCTGGCAGGGGTCGAAGGAGGGAACAGTAATTTTCTTTGTCTGTGGTAGCAGAGAAAGGGGAAGAAGTGTCACAAACATAAGGGAGAGGAAATGAGAGATCTTTATGCTGAGCCACTAAATTCACTAGAGGCTGAAAATCATGAAAAGGAAGTTCACATAAAATACCACTTGCATTTCACCTGCTATATTCAAGAAGCTTGAATGCAAGGATTTTTAAGTTATAGTTGTCTCATCTGTAGACATGAAATAATGATCTTGTGTAAAAACTTGGGATTAAGCCATTGGGCCCTTGGTGCCTCTGTGTTGCTTCCACAGAAAAGGAATTAATTGCAGAGATTTGACTCCACAAAATTGTAGGAGGGATTAAAGTCTTTGCAAGGCTCTCATCTTTGTACCCGAGACTGCATCTTGATGTTTTCAGGGTGGACAATCAGAAATGGAAAGTGGATGTGAAGTGAAAAGAATGAGGACAAGCTAAAAACCATGTCAGCCCTCATTGTTTCCTGCAGGAAGAGATGGATCCCTTTTCACAGGGATAAACACAAACACACACCTAGGCAAGGATTCAGAGTAGCTGAAAGAGAATCCTAGGGAAGGAAGAGCAACTGCTGTCCAGCTGCTGTTCTTACCAACAAGGAGAGCAAGGAGATGGGCAAAAAAATAGTGTGTGAGCCTCAGATGCACTTGGTGGCGCTGCCTCAACCACTTTAGCATAAAGCAAGACGACTACTATTACTGTTATGCCCCAAAGCTTGCATATAAATATTTCTGTGGCACACCTTAATCAGAAGAAAATTCTAGGGAATGCAACACAGCCTATTCAACACATTACAAAATCACCATGTGCCTTCAGAATTAGCTTCATGACTTTAACAGAAAGGTGGATAGCATATCGGTGTTGTACTGGTTTCCTATGGCTGCTGTAACCCAGCCACACAATCTGGGTAACTCAACACAACAGATATTCATTCTCTCATGCACTAGAGGCTAGAAATTCACAATCAAAATGTCTACAGGTCTATGTACCTTCCTAAGTCCCTTTGGAGCTTAAGGAAGAATCCTTCCTTGGTTCCTGATACCTGGCATTTCCTCACAGTCCTTGCTGTTTCTTTGCTGTAGCAGCATTGGTCTAAGACCATGTCTTCATGTGGACTTCTTCCCTATGATTGTTTGTATGCTCCTTTTCATATAAGGACACCAGTCATATGAGATCTAGGGTCCACCCCAATTCACTATGGCCTCATCTTATATCACTACTTACATCTGGAAAGACCCTGTTTCTAAATTAAGTCAGATTCTGAGGTTCTGCATAAATGTGAATTTCATGGTAGACACTATTTAGCTGAGTACAAAGTGTCATAAGCAAACATCTAGAAGGGGAGATGAATGGAAATCCTAAAGCAGAGAATTTACAATGTGAGTTCTTACAAAAGGGGCATCTTCATCCCAAAGAATTATGTGATCAGGAGTATATGCAAGACACCATGGAGCCTAAATCTGCTAACACTGGAATACATGAATATCTGGAAGACTGGAAGATATGTATTTGCTGTTTTCTTGGTTTCTCTTATTTAGTCCTTTATGGGATATCTCAGATTGCTATTCAATTCCCAGGCAATGCAGTGAGACTAGGCTTTGAACTCAGGGCTGTCAAATTCCAGAGGACTTCTTTTTGTATTAATGATATTATATAACAATAAATGCTTACTATGGTGAAAGTTCATAATATTTTTGAGGCCATCTGTTTTTCACCCTTCACTGTTCATAGTATATCTTCATAGTATATCTTCTTGCCTTTTGCCAACATAATCACAGCTTTAACTATGCTCAGGTTTTAGAGGAGACTTACCTCTGGTGTACTCTGCCCTGGCATAAAGAAGGTCTGGTTGGATCCCAATGAGACCAGTGAAATTGCCAACACCAACTCTGATCAGCAAATCCAAATGTTGATCAAAGATGGGCTGATCATTTGAAATTCTGTGACTATGCATTCGTAGGCTCAATTCCACAAAAATATCTTGGTTGTTCAGAAGGACAGGCATATGGGCACAGGTAAGTGAGAAGGTCCAGCCAAAGCTCCAACACCAGAGAAGTTATCCTGGAGGAGGAGGACGCAGATTCTGCATTAGCTGCTCAGAGACACCATGAGTCTAAGAAGCTGAACTGCCACATACATCTCAGCCTGTACCTAAAGGTGAAAGGGAATGTGTTCAAATGGAGCTAAAGTAGACAAGACTCACAAGAAGCTCCTTGCTGACTAGGCTGAGGTCTGTATGTCTAAGAGTAGGGAAGAATATAAACCCCAGAAAGAATGATTCAAGACCAAGAAGGAGGAGAGTATCAGGAGTCTGTCCAAGGAGGAAGGGACCAAGAAATAACATTCTCCATTTCTTTGTACATCACGGCCTCAGTGGCATTACATGGATCACTGGAAGAAAACAAGCTTTTATCTGCTGTTAACTATAACAGTAACAATAATAATATGTTTTGTCTGAAGACTCCCCTAACTTTCTTGGAACAGTGAGATCCTCCTATGACCTTGCATATTTTGATCACAATTCTATTGTACTCATGCTATTGTATTATGCTATCTATTTGTACATCTGTTTCCTGTCTTCAGTGAATACCATATCTTACCCCCACAGCATCCCCAGTACCCAGCCAGTGTCTAGAACATAACAGCAACTAGAACTTCAATTGACTAAAGTTCTTCATGGAAGAAGATTCATTTTCTAAAAATTCCTGGGGATGCTGTGTCTGGATCCTTCCCCAGTACACTATTTGCAGATGTTAAAGATTAAAGTTTTCATTTATGCTCAATGAAATAGTTATACTTCAAGGCAAATTGTTATTTCTTTCTTCTTTCCTAAGGAGAGATATTACAACTAATCTTTAAATTTTCAGAAAATTTAGCAGCTAATTTTTTGTAACCATTTTTCTTTCCCTGATTAAATAATCAGTTCCAAAATCTGATTTTGTATTATCTTTCAAAACCCTGTTAACCATACAAATGAATACACTTAAAGTTTTTTATTTAATCTTTGTTTTAAGGTTACTTCATGATCCAAGAATCCACCCTCACTCCAGCCATGGTTTCTAGTCATTTCTTCCCACGCATCTTCTCCATTTCCTGTTACTTTCTCCATGTGTCTAGGAGCAAGGTCCTGACTTCCCTAGACTCTATCCATAGCAGCCAAAGGAAACTGACCAAGAGGAAAACTCTACTAAAGAGGGGGAAAAAGACAAGGCAAGTATTATTTGGGGCCATTATCCAATTTTAGGTTCACTGATTCCCCTGCACTTTTTTTTAAAAGAAGATTTTATTTATTTATTTGACAAGTAGAGTTACAGAAAGAGAGAGAGAGAGAGAGAAGGAGAGAGAGAGAGAAAGGTCTTCTTTCCATTGGTTCACTCTCCAAATGGCCGCAATGGCCAGAGCTGCGCCTATCCAAAAGCCAGGAGCCAGGTGCTTTTTCCTGGTCCCCCATACGGGTGCAGGGGCCCAATCACTTGGGCCATCTTCTACTGCTTTCCCAGGCCACAGCAGAGAGCTGGACTGGAAGAGGAGCAACCAGGACTAGAACCGGTGCCCATATGGGATTCTGGCACTGCAGGCGGAGGATTAAAATAGTGCACCACAGCACCGGCCCCTCCCATGCACTTTTAACCATCTAAAGTTTATTTATCTAATAGCCTTCTGTGTACTCAGTCCTGTGTTATCCATAGTTGAGGATACAAATTTACCAAAAGGCCATTTTGTTTTAGTTCTGTGATGGCTCTTATCTCCTTAAAGGCTTTCCTCCATTCCCAGTGATGTCCTAAATCCTGGCTACTATGAAAAGTGTGGTCCACATACCAACAGTAGCAACATTGCCCAGGAGCCTACGAGAAATGAAGAATCTCTGGCATCTCTGCTGTCCTACTGTCTCAGAATCCATGTTTTTTGACAGGTTTTCCAGTTAATCACATGTACATTAATTGTTGAGATGCACATTGCTAGATAACTGGAGGTAGCTGTGATGAGAGAATAACTAAGCATTGCTATCAAAAGACCTAGGCTGGGCCGGTGCTGTGGCTCAAAGGGCTAATCCTGTGTCTGCGGCGCCAGCACACAGGGTTCTAGTCCCAGTCGGGGCACCGGATTCTGTCCCAATTGCTCCTCTTCCAGTCCAGCTCTCTGCTGTGGCCCGAGAGGGCAGTAGAGGATGGCCCAAGTGCTTGGGCCCTGCACCCGCATGGGAGACCAGGAGAAGCACCTGGCTCCTGGCGTTGGATCAGCGAGGTGCGCCGGCTGCAGTGGCCATTGGGGGATGAACCAACGGAAAAGGAAGACCTTTCTCTCTGTCTCTCTCTCTCACTGTTGGAAAACCACTTTACATCTCAGATCCTCAATTTCTTCAATGTGTATGAAAACTGAAAAGTGATCCATCCAAGAGTCACTTGCATTAGATCCTTAAGCCTTACCCTGTAATTACTGTACAAAACTGCTTAGAGTTTTACATTTTTAACAAGTTCAGGTGATTCTTGGGCACATTTTCATTTCAAGTTACCCAAACACTTGGTAACAGTGATAACTATGAAGGTTGTATCACATTTTTTCTTAGAATAAGATTGGTACGAATAAATGTGCCAAAACCATGTGAGAGAGTGAGAAATGTGCTGTCAGGAAGCAGTTCTGGAAGTTTCCAAAAAGGGAGGTCCTAGTATCTGTCTGAAGCAGGCAGACCATCACAGGAAGGTATTCACAGAGCTGGGGTGGCAAGTAGAGCATTGCAGGAGAAAAGTCAAACAAGCAAGGGGGAGGAGGTACTGATGACCAGGGTCTATTAAATGAACAAGAGGAGGCCAATTTGTATGTCCGCATCACAGGGGATATGCACTAGAAACCTAGGAAAGGAGATGACATTGTGGAAATCCTTGAATCTCAAGCCAAGGAACATGCCATATATTCAGAATTTGGGAAGAAGAGAGTATTTTACTAGAGCTACACTATAAAATCAATTCGAGAGCAGCATGTAGGGTTCTTGGAAGAGAGAAAAAGAGTCCGGGGGAGGTGAAGAGCTATAGTCAAGCCAGAACTCCTTAGTGAGCGAGAGTGGAAAGGAACAGCTGACATAGAAACCTGCCTAGAGGAGGAGAGACCGAGCCTGAGCAGGAAGAAGGGCAGAATATGGTTTATTAACAAGAGGCAGTACAGGGAAGAGGCCACCTGTGGTCCTTGATGTCAATCAGAAATGTACTACTCCCCAGTTCAGTTTCCTAACCTCTTTGAGTCTGTAACCTTATTTGTTACACAGGAGGAGTAATCTTACAGAGCTGCTGTGCAGAGTGCCTGAGCAAACTGTAAAATGCCTCATTCAGAGTGCTCCATGGGCCTTGGCTCCTCCTTTCCCTAAGTCCTTGTGACTCAGTGTGTGGTGCATAGACCAGCAGTGGCATCACCTTGAAACATAGCAGACATCAGGCCCTGCCCCAGACCTACTAGATAAGAATCTGAATTTTGATGTGTTACCTAAAGATTTCTGTGTATATTAACATTTGAGAAGCATTTACTGTTATGTAATCTTCTCACAGTTCTCCCCACCCCATCCCTCTAGCTTCTCTCTGACTTTCTGGCCTTAACCTTATCTTTTCTCCTCTCTAGTTCTCATTTCCCAAGAAGAAAACAAAGGAAAGAGAAAATAGAGGGGGGAAAAAATCACAGAACAGTCTGGAAGAATGCCCTATGACAATATCAGCACAAAGTTTTCCTTTTATTAAAATTATCACTAGAATACATTTTAAAAGACAATTCTAAAAAGGGAATTTAAAAAATGTTTGAAGAAAAATGATTTCCAAGGACAAATTTGATTTTGACAGTTTTTCTGCTATGCTTGTGTGGGGGGTATGGGGAGGTCAGAGGATCTCATTATTTTATTGGCATACCTGTAGTCAAGCTTTTACAATGATGGAAAAAAGAAAAAGATAGTGATCTAGCAGCAGCAGTAATCCAATATTACAAAGCAACAATCAGGATCTGTGGCTGAGAGAAGAACCTTTGGTTTTGGGGACTAAGGATCAAACTCTGTCTATTGGAATGCCTTTGCATCTGGCTACTATTCAAATCAAAGCTTTCAGGCTCTTGACATCATGAAGCAACACCATAGCAAAGGATCAAAGGATGGAGAATTCTCTGCAAGTAGGGGTTAGTTTGGGCCCATCCAACACGGGTATTCTCACCACAGCATCAGTGAGCACAGGGAAGCTGTTAAGCTGATGAGCCAGCAGCTCAAAGCAACAAAAACAGACATTCTGATCCCAAGCACAGAGAATGCAGCAAGGTGAACTCTAAGGCCCATGGCTCTGAAGAGGCATTTGTGATGAGAAAATAAGAGCCACAAAACAAACAGCCTTAGATCAACACCTCAAAAGTTCATCCAATATGGACAGAGGTCTGTCCACAACAGTGCTCTAGATATTTTTCAAAACCTGCCTTGAAATATCCTAGTAAATCCCCTAAATCTGATAAGAATCAGCAAGTGAAAGAATATGCTCTGATTTTATTTCAGTATAAATAAGTGAGGGATAGGAGGACAAAAAGGATATGCACTTATTTGAATGGTATATTATAGTTAACATAATTCACAGTCATTTGTGCTATAGCACTATTGTAATAAAAGAGTTATGAGTTGGGATGCTGACACATTTTAATAACTTTCCAGTGAGTCCTTGAGTAACATAAAAGCTACATTCTGGGTGCTTATAATGTTGTCAATGTTAATAATTAATTTCATTTATTGAGCAATTATCCCTTGCCAAAAATTGTTCTTAACAAAATATTACCACAAGGATGCTAAATAAAAGCTTATCTTGTAGATGATGAAACTGTTGCACATGGAGGTTAGATGTCTAATCCGATAATACACAGTTGATATAACAGGGGCCTGGCTGTCACATCTCTATCTTTCTGACTCTATTGCCCTATCTGGCAAATAACACTGCCCCTGCTTTACTGCTCTCCACCTTCCGTATCTGTCAAATGAAGACCATAGCAACATGGTCTTTGGTGTCCTTTCATACCAGGAAAACTCTGACTTTCTTTGATTTCAGGTTAGGCCAATTTATACCATGTAGTATAACATGAAGATTAATTTCATGAGTCAAGTTGGTCAAATTACAGTGCCAAGTTGTTCAGCCAGACACTTGTCTAGAAATATGGGGAAGATATTTTTGGAAGTTATTTACAATCAATTGATTTATGTAATGAGATTACCATTGAAACTGTGGGTGTGCCTCATTTAGTTAAAATTCTTTAGAGCAAAAACTGCAATGTTATGGAGAAAAATTACTTTTGCTTTGGCTCCTACCTGAGTTTCTAGTAGGTTGGCTTGCCCTCCAAATATCAGACTTGCCAGCAACAATTCCTTTAAGTGTAGATATTTACATATATCACTGGCTCCATTCTCTAGAGAAACCCAACGGATATAACAGAAAATCATTCATTGATTTTGGATACAGTGTTTTTAAAATCATTTGGCCTATATCAGAGCTCTAAATACAACTGAAAATAGGTATATTAAAGTGTCACTTTAGCAAAATACTGGAATGGAAAACCCCAAATCCTCTTTCTTCTCAAGAAACACCAAATCAACAAATATGAGTGCCCTCCATGAGAAATCCTGAAGTCAGTTGAGAGGTTTTTGTACATCAGGTGAGGGTTAAACTAGGCATATTAAAGCAAGTAGGGGGACCGGCGCTGTGGCTCACTTGGTTAATCCTCCACCTGCGGTGCTGGCATCCCATGTGGGTGCTGGGTTCTAGTACCAGTTGCTCCTCTTCCAGTCCAGCTCTCTGCTATAGCCCAGGAGGGCAGTGGAGGATGGCCCAAGTGCTCGTGCCCCTGCACCCACGTGGGAGACCAGGAAGAAGCACCTGGCTCCTGGCTTCGGATTGGCTCAGCACTGGCCATAGCGGACATTTAGGGAGTGAACCAGTGGAAGGAAGACCTTTGTCTGTCTGTCTGTCTGTCTCTCTCTCTCTCTCTCTCACTGTCTATAGCTCTACCTGTCAAATAAAAAAAAATTAAAAAGCTAGTAGGGACATATTTGACACCATCTCCCCCCTGGCACAACATCACATGATAAGGAAGAAACTAATCTCCTTGCTGCTTCCTGGGAAGGGAAAAAAGATGACTAAACCATTCATCCAATGCTCTGACTTTTGGAGGGAAGCTATGCAAAGGACTGGTTTCTGTCTCTCCATGAAAGTGCAGATAGAACTCTGTATATTCTAGATGCCTGAGAATCACTAATAACAAAAGAATTGAGTTGTGGGTTGCTACTTCAGAGGATTTATGGCATATCAGACATAATATCAGATATCAGACATAGGCCAACAAAGCTTAGTAGCCTCTACTTCAGGGAATGAGATATTCTAATATGAAACAGAGTGTCTTAACCGCTGACCTAACCAATATGTCTACTTCTACATCTTTTCAGGGCTCAATTAACTTATTTCTGTCTAGCCTGACTCAGAGTGCTGATGGGGGACCGAGAAGACTCCAAATGTCTGGGGGCCTCTGAAGTCAAAAAAAAAAAAAAAAAAAAAAACTAATTGGGAAGCATGCTTCTGTTTCCAAGGATCCATGATACAAAGCACAAACATCAGAAGCAGTAAGATAATATGATCTCCTGGAATGGTGTGGGGGAACAATTAGCTAATAGCTAATCCTTCTAGTTTTGAATCTGTATGCACAAGTCCAGAAAAGCCAGATCTACAGAAAATGTTTGGGAGAACTCCAAAATTTCTAGCCTAGCTGATTGATGAATACATTTCAAGCAGACTTGATCAAGCAGAAGAAAAAATTAGCAAATTCTAATATAGATCATTTGAAAGTATTGGATCAATGGAGCAAGATGAGGGAAAAATGAAAAAGAATGAAGATAGGATTTATAGGATGCCATCAAGCTATCCAAAATATTCATTATGAGAATTCCAGAAGAGATAGAGAAGGGGGAAGAAATATTATGTAAAGAAATAATGGTTAAAACTTACAAATTATGGGGAAGAAAATAGACATCTGAATTCAAAAGTCCAAATGAATCCCAAATAGGATGAGCCCAAAGAAATTATCACTGAGATACATTATAATCAAACCATCAAACTTCCAAGAAAAAAAGTTTGAAAACAACAAAAGAAAAGCAACTTGTCGAATACAAGGGAGTCACACAAGATTATCAGCAAATTTCTCATCAGAAACACTGTGGGTCAGAAGGGAGAGGAGTAAGGAACACAAAGTACTGAGGGAAAAAAAAAAAAAAACTGCCAACCAAGCATACTATATCCATCAAAGTCTTCCTTCAAAGATGAAGGTGAGATAGACTTTTGCTGACAAATAAAAGCTAACTGAATTCATCATTGTTAGATCTGCCTTATAAGAAATGCTAAAGAGAATCCTTAATGCTAAAAAAAGGCACTAAATAACAGCACAACAGCATGTAATACTATAATGCATGCTGGTAAAAGTACATATATATACAAGTACTGACTGCCATAATTCTGTAACAGTGGTGCATAAATTATTTTTCACTCTGGTATGGAACTTAAAGCAAAAAAATGCAAAAATAACTACAAATGCAAGAATTAATGAAGATAAAATATAACAAAGTAATTTGGAACTTCAATAACAAAGTTGGACGAAGGAGTAAAACTGAAGAATTTTATATGTGATTGAACTAATGTAATATTAGCTTAATATCAATTGTTATAACTCTAAGTTATTTTATGTAAGCCCAATATTAATAACAAAGAAAATAGCTATAAAATACACAAAAGGAAATAAGGAGTCAAAGCACGTAACAGGGCCGGCGCCACGGCTCACTAGGCTAATCCTCCGCCTAGCGGCGCTGGCACACCGGGTTCTAGTCCCGGTTGGGGCACCGGATTCTGTCCCGGTTGCCCCTCTTCCAGGCCAGCTCTCTGCTGTGGCCAGGGAGTGCAGTGGAGGATGGCCCAGGTGCTTGGGCCCTGCACCCCATGGGAGACCAGAAAAAGCACCTGGCTCCTGGCTCCTACCATCGGATCAGCGCGGTGCGCCGGCCGCAGCACGCCGGCCGCGGTGGCCATTGGAGGGTGAACCAATGGCAAAGGAAGACCTTTCTCTCTGTCTCTCTCTCTCACTGTCCACTCTGCCTGTCAAAAAATAAAAAAATAAATAAATAAAATAAATAAATTAAAAAAAAGCATGCAACAGAAAAAGTCAGCAAAGTGCAAAGGAAGATTGCAAGACAGGAGGAAGACAAAATAATTATCTCACAGATAGAAAACATTTAATCAAATATCATTACTAAGTCCTCCTCTCTCAATAATTAATTCAACTGTTAATAAGTTAAATTCCCCAATAAAAACATGGAGTGGTTAAAATATTTTTTAAAAAATCAAAATCCAATTATGTTCTCTGTACAAAAGACCCATTATGAAGTAGACATTTGGGCTAGTGGTTAAGTCATTAGTTAAGACACAAAGTCCCATATCAGAGTGCCTGGGTTCAAAATCAGGCTCTGCTCCTGACTCTAGCATCTTGTTAATGTAGACTGTGGGAGTAGTGGTGATGGCTCAAGTACTTGAGCTGACAACCACCCATGAAACATGTAGATTGGCTCCTAGCTCCCAAATTTGTTCCCATCCAGGAGCCACTGCAGGCATATAAGGTATGGGTGTGCAGAAGATCATGTTCCCTTTTCCTCTAGTCTCTCTGTCTCTGTCTCTCTCTCTCAGAAATATATAAAATCTTAAAAAGTCACTTTGAGGCCGGCACCATAGCTCAATAGGCTAATCCTCTGCCTACGGCGCCAGCACACCGGGTTCTAGTCCCACTCGGGGTACTGGATTCTGTTCCGGCTGCCCCTCTTCCAGTCCAGCTCTCTGCTATGGCCCAGGAAGGCAGTGGAGGATGGCCCAAGTCCTTGGGCCCTGCACCTGCATGGGAAACTAGGAGAAGCACCTGGCTCCTGGCTTCAGATCAGCGTGGTGCGCCAGCTGCAGCACGCTGGCCACAGTGGCCATTGGAAGGTGAACCCGTGGTAAAGGAAGACCTTTCTCTCTGTCTCTCTCACTGTCCACTCTGCCTGTCAAAAAAGAAAGTCACTCTGAGGACACAAATAAGTTGAAAGTAAAAGAATGGAAAAAGAAATTCTATGAAAATGTTTAAAAAAAGAAACAAAAAAACCCCTAGGGCTAGACATACTTAAATCATATATAGTAGACAAAGACATTAAATAGTCCTGAAAAAGTCAATTTGCAAGGAAATATAATTACAAATATATGTGTGCCCAACATCAGAGCATCTAAATATATGAAGCAAACATTGACTCAGCAACACAATAACAGTAGAAGATTGCAATATCCCACTTTCAATAATAGATAGGACATCCAGACAGAACATCAATAAGGAAACATAGAATTTGAAAACTCTGTAGACAAAATGGATGTAACAGACATAGAAACAACATTCTACACAATCATATAAGAACATAAATTTTTCTCAAGTACAAAGAGAGCATTCTCCAAGAGGGATCACATGTTCCGTTGCAAAATAAATCTTAACAAATTTAAGAACATTGAAATCACATTCCAGCATATGGAATGAAACTAGACATCAATTGCGGAACGGAAACTGTAAAATTATCAACATGTGGAATTTATAAGATACATTCCTCGGGGCTGGTGTTGTGGCATAATGGGTAAAGATGCCACCTCTGACATCATCAGCACATTTGGACATTGGTTCATGTTCCAACAGTTCCACTTTTGATCCAGCTCTCGGCTAATGGCCTGGGAAAAGCAGCAAGATGTTCAAAGTACATGGGCCCCTGCCACCCACTGGGGAGACCTGAAAGAAGCTCCTGGCTCCTTGCTTCAAGCTGGCCCAACTCTAGTCATTGAGGCCATCTGGGGAGTGAACCAGAAGTGGAACGTGTCTCTATTTCTGCCTGTCACTCTCTGTAACTGTTTCAAATAATAAGTGAAACCTTTTTATCTCGCGCAACCCATGGGTAAAAGCAAATAATATAAAGGGAAATTAGAAAATATCTCAAAATAAATGAAAACAGCATACTCCATTCATAGAACAAAGCAAAGAGAGCTCTTAGAATAAACTTTATAATGAAAAACATGTACACTACAAAGAAAGATTACAAATGAACAACAGAATTCTACACCTCAAGAACCCAGAAAAAGGAGAACAAACTATGCACAAAATTACCAAAAGGAAATAATAAAGATTAGAGTAGAAATAAATGGAATAAAGAATAGAAAAACAATTGAACACATCAATGAATTAAAAAAGAGAGGATGCCTTGCTAAAGGACACTGTTCCACACTTCGGAAGTCCATGGTCGCCATAGAGTAACAATGGACCTTCATTTGTATCTAAAAAACTCAACAGGTAGCTGTTACTCTAGGAGTTTCTTCTCATCTCCATGCTGCTTGGAGACCTCAGTTATCAGGTAAAGTTGAAAAGGCTAATCATAGTATTAAGAAAATTCTAGCTAAGCTTTGCCAAGAGACCTCAGAAATATGGCTTAAACTATTGCCTATTGCCCTCCTCAAAATGTGAATAGCACGCTCAAAATGTGAACAGCACCAATAAACCTAAAGTTTAGTCCATATTAGATGCTATATGGAAAGCCCTTCCTCACCTCTGACATCCTCTTTGATTCAGAAATTCAAGATCATTTAAAGTATACTATCCATTTAGGCCAGGTACAGAAGGCTTCCTAATAGAGAACAGTAATAAAGTTCTCCCAGTACCAGATCTTAAAACTCATGTGCAGCCTGTTTCCCCAGAAGATTTAGTTTTATTAAAACTTAGGAAAGAAGGATCCCCTTCAGACCAGTCACAGTCTAAATGGAAAGGACCCTACCAGGTGCTACTAAGCACAACTACTTCAGTAAAACTACAGGGCATTCCACGCTGGGTACATTTGTCAAGGATTAGACTTCTACCTCTTGAATCTTTGCAAGTGCACTTGAAAGATAATCCTGCCTACTCCTTTGAGCCAATCAAAGATCTCAAATACCTCTTCAAAATGCAAAAAGCTAATAAAGCTTTTGCTTTTGTTACTTCAAGTCTGCTGCACTTTAAGGCAGACATGTTGTACCTACCTCTTCTTTTGATTCTCTCTAGGAGCTGTTATTG
This sequence comes from Oryctolagus cuniculus, assembly GCF_051225735.1. Lineage (NCBI taxonomy): Eukaryota > Metazoa > Chordata > Mammalia > Lagomorpha > Leporidae > Oryctolagus > Oryctolagus cuniculus. The sequence continues at coordinate 53,463,072 of NC_142875.1, read as the reverse complement.
GCAGGAAAACTGTAGTGGGTTCTTCTATTATAATACTAGAAGATCATGGTATGCCACGTGAAGCTAATTTTAAAAACCTGACCATTGCTTTTGGCCATCTGGTTTATACCTCAGACCAATTTGTACAGCAAGTACTTACATCCATGGACACTGTCCAAGGTAGTTATTGGCAACCAACAGGCCTTGGAATATATAATGATAGAATAAGGGGGGAGGGGGCATGTGCAATGAATAGTGGGATCTGCCACCTCTAACAATAAAATGTTTACTGAAAGAGACATTAAAAATCTTTACACCCAGGCTAAATAGTTTTACAATCTGCACAAGGACAGCCTATCACCACCCACTATCTGAGAATAAATGAGGTATATTCTCACCTTAAAGGGTACTCCACTTGCAATTTGCTTTGTTCCAGTTTTGCTCATACTGATTGATAAACTTGTGTGTTTCAGAATTCAGCAACTTCTGAAAGTAATGGTGACATTACCATGTGGGGAAAGACAGCCATTTGCAGTGACTGAAAATTCTCCAGCTCATGTAACAGATTCATTAGATGAGATAGAAAGAGATTTCCAGACCTAAGACAGGCAGGATCTGTATCCATGATCAGCAGGAAATAGAATAAGCTCAAAAAAGCTTGGTGAGGGGGCTCTCTCTCCCCTTGTGAACCTAACAAAAGCAGGGTATTGAGGCCCTACTCCCTAAGTAAAGCCCCCATGTTCCAGTATATTCTATCACTCCATAAATAAACTTTATCATGCTGGTAAAAGAAAGAGAAGATGCAAATAAACAAAATCAGAAAGCGAAGACATTACAGCCGAGAACACAAAGATAAAAAAGATTGTGGGGAGCAACTCGGACTAGACTAAGTTACTGGAATTAAGACTTATTCTATGCATCTGCTCTCCCACAATATGGCGCTGGGAGAGGAGAAAACAGCTTCTACACAGCTGCCTCCAGTTCAACCAATAAACTGTAGGACTTGCTCCTGATTGGAGGAGAGCAGCGTACTCGGCGAGTGGGCAGCCGAGTTGGGATTGGCAGAGGAGGACTATAAAGGAGGAGAGAGACGGCATGCACCAGGAACATCTAAGAGGAACATCTAAGGGGAACACCTGTGCAGCCCCCGAGAGAGCCGGCCGGCGGTGTGCCACTCCCCCGCGGAAGTGGGGAATGTGGCAGGGGGAACCGCCCTTCCACGGAGGTGGAAGGGTTGGTAGCCAACCCGGGAAGAACCAGCAGCAAACCCAGGGAGGGCCGAGCAGACGAAAAGAACAGCGCAGGGTCCTGTGTCGTTCCTCCACGAAGACGGGGAGCGACATAATGGTGCCGTGACTCGGATATGAAGCCTAGGCAGGGCTTAGTGTCGTTCCTCCACGAAGAGGGGGAGCGACATAATGGTGCCGTGACTCAGATAGGAAACCTAAGAGGGAAGAAAAGGGAAGAAGTGGAAAATACCGGAGAGAGAGACTAGCAAAGAGCCTAGGGGAAAGCTGGACGGAAAAGGTGCCGGAAGAAGCTATTGAAAGCCTAGGCATAGACTCGGATATGGACTGTGGGAAAGAAGTTAGGATTGAAAGCGAAAGTGAAAGCTTTCATAGACTCGGATGTGGACTATGGCGGGGAAGCTAGGAGATTGAAAGCGAAAGTGAAACCTGGAGGAGGCTTGGACTCGGATACGGACTGTGGGGAGAAGCCAGGAGAAATGAGAGGAATATTGTTGGAAGAAAACTTAAGGAAACATGCCGGGTAGAGAAAAATGTTAGGGAGGATGAAGCCGCGAGTGCAGGCCGAGGCAGAGACATAAGCCACCTTGGAATTCTTCAAGTCACCCCGGGGAACAAGAGGAGAAGATCTGGAACCAGAGGCAGAGACGTGGGCCGCCAGGTTGGAATTCGCCAGGTTAGTCCGGGGAACTTGAACTGAATGCCAGCGGCGGAGATGTGAGCTACGCTGTGTGACTCGCGGAAGCCGCCGCGTGCAGAGAGAGCACGGGGCGTGAATAGATAGGGAACGCTGGGCTAGTGCGAGACCGCGGAGTGTGCGCGCGAAGCCGAGCCGCGCAGATGAGAGAGGCGCGGGCTGAAGCGGCTCAGCCGGGAAGCTGCCGAGAAGCAGCCTCAGGGCGGGCGCCGGGAAGCCGCAGGGATAAGAGAAACAGAAGTTTAGAAGTAAAATGAGAGAAATAGGAATGCTGGAAGATAGAAGTAAAATGGGAGAAATAGGAATGCCCGGAGATAGAGAAATAGAGAAATAGAAAGGCCTCCCATCAACATGGCAATGAGGGAGCTTGGATTCGGTCTGCCTGATTAGGGAGGTGGTGAGCACCTGTGGGCGGCTAGCAGCTTATGCGCCGCAGGTCACCGAAGACAGGCACGTTATTAACATCAATAAGGCCTCCCCACAATACCGCAATGAGAGAGCTTGGATTCGGTCTGCCTGATTAGGGCGATAAGAACCAGCAGGCAGCTCGACCAGAGTATGAGCTGCAGGTCACCGAAGATAGGCACGAATCAACACCAATAAGCCTCCCCACAATATGGCAATGAGAAGGCTTGGATTCGGTTTGCCTGATAGGGCTTGTAAGCACCTGCAGGCAGAGCAGAGCATGCGCTGCAGGGCACCGAACACAGGCACGCATCAGCGCCTAAAAACCTCCTCACAACATGGCAAAGAGAGGACCCGGATTCGGTTTGCCTGATTGATAGGACTTGTAAGAACCTGTGGCAACTCTAGCAAGCAGAGCAGAGTGTGTGCCGCGGGACACCGAAGACAGGCGTGTATCAACGCCAAAAAATAAAAAGAAAGGGGGATCTGTGGGGAGCAACTCGGACTAGACTAAGTTACTGGAATTAAGACTTATTCTATGCATCTGCTCTCCCACAATATGGCGCTGGGAGAGGAGAAAACAGCTTCTACACAGCTGCCTCCAGTTCAACCAATAAACTGTAGGACTTGCTCCTGATTGGAGGAGAGCAGCGTACTCGGCGTGTGGGCAGCCGAGTTGGGATTGACAGAGGAGGACTATAAAGGAGGAGAGAGACGGCATGTACCAGGAACATCTATCTGAAGGAACACCTGTGCAGCCCCCGAGAGAGCCGGCCGGCGGTGTGCCGCTCCCCTGCGGAAGTGGGGAAAGTGGCCAGGGGGAACTGCCCTTCCACGGAGGTGGAAGGGATAGTAGCCAACCCGGGAAGAACCAGCAGCAAACCCGGGGAGGGCCGAGCAGACGAAAGAACAGCGCAGGGTCCTGTGTCGTTCCTCCACGAAGAGGGGGAGCGACAAAGATGAGAAATTACTATAATTACATACAAAAATATTACAAAATCTATAAGAAAGGATAAATTCTTAAAAACATTAACCTACTATGACTAAATAATGAAGAAATAGGAAATCTGAACAGAGCTATAATGAGCAAGGAAGTAAAATGGTAATCAAAAACCTTCCAGTAAGGGAAAACACAGGCCCAGATGGCTATGCTACTGAATTTTACCAAATACTTAAGGGGAATTAAATGTCAATCCTTATCAAACTCTTCCAAAAACTAAAAAAAAAAAAATTATAGTGAAGGAACACTTCCAACTTTCATTTATGAGGCCCGCATCATCCTGATATCAAAGCCAGAAAAATACACAAGAAAAAGAGAATTAATTACAGGCCAAATTCTCAACAAAATATTAACCAACAGAATCCATCAGCACATTAAAAGCATCAAAGACCATGATCAGCTGCAATTTATCCCTGGGGTGCAAGGATGGTTCAACACATGCAAATCAATAAATGCAATATGCCACATTAAGAGATTAAAAGATAAAAAATCACATGTTCATATCAGTAGGTATAGTAAAAGCATTTGGCAAATTTCAACATACTTTCATGAGAAAAACCATCAAAATAGAAGAAAATTACCTTAATATAACAAAACTTATATTTGACAAGCCCAAAGCTAATATCACAACCAATGATGAAGATGAAAAATTAAAATATTTTCATCTAAGATCAGAGTGGGCAAAACTGCCCACTCTTGCCACTTCTTTTAAATAGAGTACCAGAAATTCTGAGCTAAGTAACTAGACAAGAGAAAGAAATGGAAAGCATCCAACCAGAAAGGAAGAGACAAAAATATGTCTGTTCACAGAACACATGATCTTCTAAGTACAAAACTATAATGATTACACACATACACACAAATATCAGGACTATCAAATTGACTCAATAAAATTGCATGATAGAAAAAACAATACATACAAATCAACTTTGTTTTTATATACTAAGAGTGAGCAATCTGAAAGGAAATATAAAAAATAACTCCATATTGATAGCATAAAAAAGAATACTTAGGAAAAGACTTAACCAAAGAGAGAAAAGATCAGTATGTGGACAACTACAAAATATTGCTGAAAGAAATTATAAACATTGCTGAATAAACACACGGAAAAACATCTGTGTACATGTATTGAAAGATAGTGCTGTAAAATGTTCATACTACCCAAAATAATCTATAGATTCGATATAATCTCTATTAAAATCCCATAACTTTTATATAGAAAGCTTTTATTTAATAAATATAAATTTCATAGGTACAACTTTTGGATTATAGTGGCTCTTCTCCCCATACTTGCCCATCCACCCCCAAACCATCCCACCTCCTATTCCCTCTCTCATCTCATTCTTCATTAAGCTTCATTTTTAATTATCTTTATATACAGAAGATAAACTCTATACTAAGTAAAGATTTCAACAGTTGGCACCCACACAGGCACATAAAGTATAAAGTACTGTTTGAAGACTAGTTTTACCGTTAATTCACATAGCACAACTCATTAAGGACAGAGGTCCTACATGGGAAGTAAGTGCACAGTGACTTCTGTTGTTGATTTAACAATTGACGCTCTTATTTATTATGTCAGTGATCACTCGAGGCTCTTGTCATGAGCTGCCAAGGCTACGGGAGCCTCTTGAGTCCACAAACTCTGACCTTATTTAGACAAGGCCATAGTCAAAGTGGAAGTTCTCTCCTCCCTTCAGAGAAAGGTACCTCCTTTGATGGTGCCTTCTTTCCATTGAGATCACTCACAGAGATTTTTCATGTAAGTCATTTTTTGCCAGAGTATCTTGGCTTTCCATGCCTGAAATGCTCTCATGGGCTTTTTAGCCAGATAAGAATGACTTAAGGGCTGATTCTGAGGCCACAGTGCTGGTTAGGGCATTTATCATTCTGAGTCTATAACATCTTTTACAGAAACAGAAACAATCCTAAAATTTTGTGAAACCACAATGAACCCTGAAAAGCAAAACAATCTTGAGAAGGAAAGACATAGTGAAATTTCGCACACTTACTCATTTCAAATTATGATTTAAAATACAGTTTGGGACATGCTCAATTGGACTTGCCCCAAACGATAGAGTTAGAAATGTGCCAGGGGATTCCAATTCAATCCCATCAAGGTGGCATGTACCAATGCCATCTCACTAGTCCAAGTGATCAATTTCAGTTCACAATTGATCATAATGAAAGGACTAAGAGTCAAAGGGAGCACATAAACAAGTCTAGTACCTGCTAATACTAACCGATAGAATAAATAAAGGGGAGAGAGATCCAACATGGGAAGTGGAATACACAGCAGACTCATAGAATGGCAGATGTCCTAAACAGCACTCTGGCCTCAGAATTAGCCCTTAAAGCATTCGGATATGGCTGAAGAGCCCATGAGAGTATTTTAGGCATGGAAAGCCAAGACACTCTGGAAAAAAAAAAAAAAAAAAAGCAAGCAAAGCCTAAATGAAAGATCTCTGTGAGTGAGATCCCAGCGGAAAGAACGGACCATCAAAGAAGGAGGTACCTTTCTCTGAAGGGAGGAAAGAACTTCCACTTTGACTATGGCCTTGTCTAAATAAGATTGAAGTCAGCGAACACAAAAGGCTTCCATAGCCTTGGCAACTCATGACTAGAGCCTAGGGTGATTACTGATGCCATAAACAAGAGTGTCAATTGTTAAATCAACAACAGGAGTCACTGTACACTTACTCCCCATGTAGGATCTCTGTCCTTAATGTGTTGTACAATGTGAATTAATGCTATAACTAGTACTCAAACAGTACTTTACACTTTGTGTTTCTGTGTGGGTGTGAACTGTTGAAATCTTTACTCAATATATACTAAATTGATCTTCTGTATATAAAGATAATTGAAAATGAATCTTGACATGAACAGAATGGGAGAGGGAGCGGGAGATGGGAGGGTTGCGGGTGTGAGGAAAGTTATGGAGGTAGGGGAAGCCACTGTAATCCAAAAGCTGTACTTGGAAATTTATATTTATTAAATAAAAGTTTTAAAAAATATGATTTACAATTATTAAAACAGTGTGTTACTAGCTGAAAGACAGACATATAGTCCAATGAAACAGAATACAAACCAGAAACAAATCTATGCATATAATCAATAGATGTTTAATAAGGGCACCGAAAATACTAGCACACACGAAGAAAAAAAATAATCTCTTCATTTAATGGTGCTGAGGAAACTGGATATCCATATGTAAAAGAATGCAATTGGGTGCTCATTTAACATCATATACAAAGTTAATTCAAAATGGACTAAAGACTCAAACATAAGACATAAAAGTTTAGAACTCCTAAAAGAAGACACAGGAAGGAATATTTGCAACATTGATCTTGACAATGATTCCTTGGATACAATATCAAAAAGCACAGACAATGAAAACAAAAACAGACAAGTGATACTACATCAAATTCTAAGAGCTTCTACACAGTAAAGAAAGCAATAGGCAATAGAGTGAAAGGTAACCTATGGAATAGGAGAAAATGTTTGCAGAATATATATATATATATATGCATATATATATACATGTATCTGTGTATATATATATATATGTGAGGAATTAATATCCATAATATATAAGGAATTCCTAAAACTCAATACACAGTACAACACATTAAGGACAGAAATCCTACAAGGGGAGTAAGTGCATAGTGACTCTGTTTTTGATTTAACAATTGACACACTTAAATCCAATTTTAAAAAGGGCAAAAAACTTGAGTAAATATTTCACCAAGAAGACATACAAGTAGTCAACAGGTACATTAAAAGATACTCAGTATGTTCAATTATCAGAGAAATGCAAAATCACAGTGAGATATCACTTTATACTTTTTTAAAAATTAAAAACTAAAATAGACGTTTCGGTGAGGATGTGGACAACTAGAACCCATTTAAATGTAAAATGGTACAGTCACTTTGAAGAACAGTAAAGAGATTCCCCCCACAAAATTAAATAGAAATCTAAATATCTAAATAAATATTTAATAAAATTAAATAGAATCACTGTTTGATCCAACAATCCTACCTCTGGGTATTTATTCAAAAGAAATGAAATGAGGACCTCAAAGAGAAACATGCAGTTCCATGTTCACTGCCATATTCTGTACAATACCCAAGAGGCAGAAACAAACCAAATGCTCATCAGCAGATGAAAAGATAAGGAAAACAGAATACATGCCCACAAGAAAATATTACTTGGCCTTATAAAGGAAGAAAACCTTGCTGTATTTTAAACATGGATGATGCTTGAGGCCATTATGCTAAGTGAAATAAGCCAGTCACAGAAGGACAAATACCGCACAAGTATGGGTCTCGGAGTTGTCTACAGTAGTCAAACTCATTGGAGCAGAAAGTACAGCAGTGGTTGCCACAGGCTGTGGTGTTGGGGAAGTGGAGAGCTGCTTTTCAATGAGTATAAAATTCATTCATGCAACATACAATTTCAGAGACCTGATAACATTATGCTTATAATTAACAATACTGTCGTGTATACTTAAAATTTAAGAGAGTAGATCTCATGTTTTATATTTTGTGCCACAACGAAAAAGTAGGTATGTTAAAATTGAAAGAACCAAATCAGAGGAATGAATGACAAGCAGTATGAGTTTTGCTTTTAGATGGGTGATCTGATCTGCAACTGTTCAAAACCACTTTGGCTCTGTTTTCCAAAGTATATTTCACAATTTTTCTGTGAAAATTTTCTCCATTATCCCTAGGAAATTTATCTTTAGAGCTGTCCTAACTCTTATCATGAAATACAGCATTTGTTCCTTGTCCTAAGTCTAAACATTTTACTTGTTTCTTGTCCATACTCCCCCGGGGTGGGGGTGGGGGGCTGTTGTGTGCGTTCTTTATACCATAAAATCGTTTGAATGGCGTTGAGACTTTATCACACTATAAGCTACTAAAATTCCTTGACATTGTCCACCAGATTGATGGTCCTTAAACTTTATAATCAATGGTCCAGTTCAGCCAGCAAAGTAGTTACCTCAATAGATTGTATTTTCTTGGCTTTACCTGTTTCTCTTGTTATCCAGTCCTTGCCTTTCAAAATGCCTGAAACTACTTTCCACTTACTTGTGTATCAGCTTACAACTATCTATAGTCATGCTATATTTAAACTAATTAAAATTATATAAAATCTAAGTTTCAGTAATTTATTCATACTAATGACATTCCAAGTGCCCAATAGCTGCATGTGCTTGGTGGTTAACATACTGATGAGTGTACATGGAGAACATTTCAGGGGCAAGGAACTTTTTTCTGCCAAGGGCCATGACTTATCACATCATTCGTGGGCCATATAAAAATTTTGACTTAAAAATTAGACTGCTATAAATTAATTGAAGTTTGAGACCTGCCTACAGTTACCTTAGCAGAACCACACCAGATGATTTTGTGGGCCTCAACCGGCCCACGGGCCCGACATTCCCCACCACTGATTCTAGTCAAGTTCTGTTGGGTAGCACTATTCTGCATCCTCCACTTTCCCTCCAACACTCTCACCCTTCAATAGCATATTAGCAGAATGCTTAGCGCCTTAATAAGTCGCACTTGTCTTCTCAGAAAAGTGAGAACACTTCTTGGACTCAGGAAAGAGGACTCACCCAAACGTCCTTTGTTACTCTCTTTCGTGTGGCTCCACTAAGATATGACCTCCGGTCAGGAAGATAACTCTATTATAATGTTTCTCAGGGAAAAAAAAATCAAATTTAAATTACATCATCTCAACTCATAGCCTCTTTGCCAAGAATATAACCTATTTAAGTATAGGAACTGCATTCCTTCTCCACAAATACTTTATTGAGTCCAATATAGGAGGTAGGTACTTAAACCCTATGTTTCTTCATACCCCCACAGGTCTCAGAAACACTGATAAGAGAACCAGTCTCTAAGAAGGGACACAGCATGCCTAGAAGAAGACATCTGGGAAGCAGAACATATATTTAAAATACAAACTACATAGTCCTGTAAGTAATTAATTGGAGAGCATAAGTTGTATTTGAATTAAAACAGAACCTTTTATTACACTTAATATCTGCTGGATGATTAATGTATAAAATGTTCGCTGTTTACTAAACAAAGAATTTGTCTTTTCTTTATCATCTGAAAAATCTTGTTTAAAACACTTATTTTCAGAGATGTGATCATTTCTTTGGCACTTACTGGACTGTTAAATTGAATTCCTGCTGTCCTTCCACATTTCCCAGCCTACTCAGGAAGCATGAAAATAGGAACTGATGAGCAAGGCCTGGACATGTTTCCACATCCACTGTGTTAATGTGTATTAATGCAAGTCAGCCCTGTGCATAGATCTACAACCCAGACCAAGACAAATGGTGAACAGTATACTTTACTCTTGGGTAACTTCTCCATGCTAAAATACACTAAGTTTCCTGACTTGGGATATTATTCACTTTTATTGCAAGCCTGATTGAGGTATCTTGTTAAATCAAAAACCCTATAAAATATCAAGATATGTATGAATGTCAAAAATACTCATCTAGCTCTAGGTTCTCCTGAATAGAAAAGATGAATTGAGGGAGGGGTGGTTGATTTTCCATCCTCTCACAAACTTTCTTGAGCTTCAACTGCACCAATTTAACTTCATTGTATCATTATTGGCTGCTTAGACTTGTGAAGAATCAGAACTTTGTAAGCACATCCAGGAAGCAATGTGATTCTTCAACCTCCAAAATATAAAAAGGGGAATTGTATAACTATATACGTTTTCCTTGGGAGACATTTGATCATTTTCATGAGATTTTAAAAGGATTCCAGAATCCAGAGAAAATTAAAAAGTCCCAATTTTGATGGGTTTGGAATACATCCAGTCAATGATGAAGTTACTGCTTCTACCACCTGTTGAGAAGCAATGAATGGGCCCAGAAACATGGCTAGATCTCTGTAAAAAGAAGCATTACATGGATCCTTACTTCAAGAACAAGTTCTTCTCTCAACACAGCTTTTAACAGTTGAGATGTCATCAAAAAACACTGGTGATGGACATGAAGTCCTGTGATATTGTAAAATTTAAAAAAACACATATTTGGTCCTCACCCCAATTCCTGACACACAGCTCCTATAACCCTAATAATTTCCTAAGTGATAACACCTTTCAGATGACTATATTTGGTCTTTTGCCCTTGATTCCTGAATTAGCCCCTGAGTCAAAGTGAAAAATGTTCTCTTATTATTCATATCATTTCCCTTTCATCAACACCCAAGTTTATGTGAACAAGGTTATTTTTGGAAAGCCTCAAGATAATCACAGGCTGGGGGATGGGGACTGGTGACTGGAGGAATCAATTAGAGATTGTCATTGGAGACTGGAACTGTCAGCCACAACCCTCCTCCAAATCACTCAAAATCAAAAGAATAAAATATAGTCATGATTGATAGTGATTTTTAAAATTTTTTAAAATTTTATTTATTTGAAATGGAGAGACAGAGAGACAAACAGGAATAAAAACCCCATCTGCTGGCTCACTTCCCAAATGGCCACAACAGTCTGGATTGGGCCAGGTCAAAGTCAGGGGCCAGGAGGATCATCCAGTTCTCCCGCGTGAGTGGCAGGGACTCAATTACTTGAGCCATCATCTGCTGCATCCCAGACCCATTAGCAGAAAGTTGGATCCAAAGAGTAGCCAGGACTCAAACTGGCACCCCCATAAGGGAGGTAGGCATCACTAGCAGTGGTTTAATTCACTATGCTGCAATATACACAGAGCCAAGCAGCATCAACTACTGTACCAAACACCTGCCCCAATGGCCAATGATTTAATCAATTGTACCTACATAATCAAACCTCAGTAAAAATCCAAAAGCTAAGGGTTGAAAGAATTCTGGGCTGGTGAACACAGGCAGGTGCATAGGAGACAGTGCACCCAAAAATAGGTATAGGATACCTGTGCCCCTTAATGCATGCCTTGCCCTAGGCATCTCTTCTATCCACCTATTCGATAAACGTAAGTAAACATTTCCCTGAGTTTCATGAACCATCCTAGCAAATTATCAAACCCAAGGAGGGAGTTGTGGGCACCTCAGATCTATAGCAAGTCAGTCAGAAGCACAGGTGACAACCTGGCATTGTGAATGGCATGTGAGCAGGGCAATTTTTTGGGACTGAATCTTTAACCTGTGAGATGTGATACTTTCTCAGGGAGACATTGTCAGAATCTAGTTAAGTATAGGACACCATTGGTGTTGGCAGAGATCTGAAGAATTTCTTAGTGTGAAAATCCACACATCTGGTGCCAAAAATGAAATATTGAGAATAGGAGTAGAGGAAAAAAATAGTCTTTCTTTAGTTGTTGGACAGAGGGCAGCAGTGTTCCCTTTAAGCCCCAAAAGACTGATGTTATGCCAGAGCTCCGACTGTAGTAACACTCACCAAAGTTTGTTGTGTACTTAGTGAAAAGTAATTAATGTATATTGTTTCATTTAATTTCAGTTATCCTTCAAGATGGGTATGCTCTACCCATTTTGTGAAGAGAAAACTGAGGTTCACCTTGGCTAACTAATTCATTCAAGATAACAAAGCAAACACATTGCAATAACAAAGTGAGAGCTCCAGTAACTCTGAATCAAAAGTCTTGTTTGTTCATTTTACCCAGCTAGAAATGCTTTTCTAGAGTCTAGACCTATTATCCCACCTAAACCTCAACAGGTGGCATGTCTCATGACTCTTCCAGCAGGGCCAGGCATGGCTAATTTTAGAAGTCTAATGAGAAAGGATTAAGGTACTTCCTGGTAGACAGTCAACACAAGTGGTTCTCATTAGCAACAATGAAAAATCAACCTGTATGGCCCACAAAGGCGGCAGCCTCTGCTTTCTTTTGTGATTTCCAGCTGGATTTCTCCTTTAAGAAACTTAGCCCACATAGTCACATTCATAGATCCTCTGAATCAAAACCTTTTTAAAATACACCCACGAGCGATTCCCTAACTGCCAAGGAGTGAGATACATCTTTTCAGGAAAGAACACTGAAAAGGTTTACCCGAATGTCAGTGAGTTTCACCTATTCAAGAAAAAGTCATCTAGAAGGTGATTTTACACAATTTGCGAATTTTATTCAATTCCGACAAACTTTTACTGACACCTGCTCTATGCAGGAATTGTGCAAAATGCTGAAGAGTCCAAGATGTATAGAGGAAGATGGCTGTCCACCACCGGGTCACGGCACTGATCAAGGCAGACTCACATCCAATAGGTACAGTCTGGCAGACAGTTGTAGGTTGGAAAATTGATTTTCAACCAAAGTGTTAGAGGAGAGGGAGATAATGGTTCTGATGGCAGAGCCGAGCAGATGAATCGGAGAGCAGCTTGTGGAGAGTGGGGCTCTCTGGATAAATAAAGACAAGTAAGACACTGATGAACGCTCCCACCCTAAAAGCTCAGACACATAAGAAGGTATATATCTGGAAAACCAAAAACCTGGGAAGGTCAGAGATGTAGGTGGCAGTAGAGAATCAAGAATATAAAGGCAATAAGCCTGGGGAGGAGGGTTGGGATAGACTGCAGATCCATCATTGTGGGGCATGTCCTGTGGATCCTTGCCACTCAGTATAATCAAAGAAAAAGAAGTTTCAAAAACCTTGAGAAACTGGTTAGATATGCAAGTTTAGGACCTACTCTATGCCGACTGCTTTAGAATTCACTTTTTTGCAAGATATAAATATGATGCACATTAATGTTTGAGAAACACTGCTACAGACAACAGGGAGCCACTGAAGGTTTCTAGGGGAGGGGATTACTCTGCTCTTAGCTGTGCTTGGGAAACGTGACGTTCTGAAGCCAAGTGGACAGGAGGTCACCCACAAAATGGCCATTTGAGCAGTTATTCAATGACCAACAACTTTATAAAAATATGAGTAGTCGTCTTTTAGAATGAAGGATTCATAACTCCACCATATTCAATTTTGAGGTATTTAAACTATTAATTTTAATGCAATTTATTCACTAGATGAGAGGATGAGGAAGCTAAAACAAATTGCTACCCAAAATGATATGTATTTCACTTTAACTATGTGGGATCTACATTAACCATATTGCTTGATTGTTGATGATTCCTATTTCTGAAATATGGTAGCCAAAGATCCTGTGATATAAGCTTAGTTAGGCCAGATCAGCACCCTAATTCCAGAATGATTTCTAGCAACTCTTATATTCACTGCTGTTCCCGAAGCACCAATTTTGAGATAGCCAGGATAATTTTCCTCATTTCCTGCCCAGACAGCTGTAGGATGTTGTAAATCATTGTTAGACAGCTGCAGGAATTCTCCTTAGAAAAGGACACATCTTCTCAAGGATAGTATTCTGAAATTTTGAGTTTATTTGTTAAAAGCAGTGGGGTAGTCACCGGACTTAGAAACAGTATAGGTAGAAAAACCTCGAAGGAGGCCAGACCTTACACGTCCATCCCTGTTTGGAGGTTAGTGCTACAAATACCCTCTCAGGGTCACTTGTCATCTTTGCTGCTTCAGCAAACATTCCTACCCACTTCTGTTGGAAAATCCTCTGGGCTCCTGAAAACAACTGAGTAAATCTTATCCCTCTACTACAGGCAGATAAAAAAATGTAGTGCATCTAGAAAGAGGAGCCAATTTTAATCCTCAATCATCTCTTCCCTCAGCATCCACAAATCAGTTCTGCTATCTTCTGATCTTTTCCACACAACCGTGGGGAGGAGAGCAAAACAAGAGCTAAAAAAAAAAAAAATTAAAATCTCTCATACATGTGTTGGGGGCTGGAGAGAGAGAGAGAGAGAATGAATGAGAATGTAGGAGGCAGACGGAGACAAACACATAAAAATTGAAAATTATCTTGGTTGACAGTGAAGTAGACAAGGCTGGGAAAGCTCCAGGGAGTAGAGATGATTAGAATGAGGAGGAGAGTCACACAGGTGCAAAGAGGTTAGACTATTTAGACTTTTTGGGAAATGTTGGATATTAGGTGAAGGGAGGTTCAACGCCATGCCCTATAATTTAGATACCACAAATTACAAGTAGCACAAAGATGACTGAAGCTTCTGTATTCTTTTTTTTTTCCCTTGGACAGGCAGAGTTATAGACAGTGAGAGAGAGAGACAAAGAGAAAGGTCTTCCTTCTGTTGGTTCACCCCCCAAATGGCTGCTGTGGCCAGCGTTGCACCAATCTGAAGCCAGGAGCCAGGTGCTTCCTCCTGGTCTCCCATGTGGGTGCAGGGCCCAAGGACTTGGGCCATCCTCCACTGCCTTCCCAGGCCACAGCAGAGAGCTGGACTGGAAGAGGAGCAACCGGGACAGAATCCGGCGCCCCAGTCGGGACTAGAACCCGGGGTGCTGGCGCTGCAGGCAGAGGATTAGCCTAGTGAGCTGTGGCACTGGCCAGCTTCTGTATTCTTAAATGGTTTCTTCCAATTTCACAACAACCTCTTATTTTGTAGTACAAATTTTAATTTTTAAGGCACCTTAGGGTTGACAAAATGGATACAGACGCAATTAAATTCTCTCTTGTTTCTTTTGTGAAATTGGTGTTTCACCACTCCAAGAGCACTTCAAAAGATTTGTGAAATTAAATGATGTTATCTTACAAAAATGTTGAAATTCATGTACAGCTTTTTCATAATGCAAAACTTTCATGAACTTTTGGAAAACCCCTTGTATGCATGGATTTCTACATATTTTTATACCAATACAAGCCAATTTTTAATTCCTTTTTCCATAAATATTATGAAGTACCCTAACATTTAGGGAGTTTCTCTCAATAAAAATTCTACTTTCCCCATTTCTAATCTAGATTTTATCATTAATTTTGCTTCACACGTATAAATAAGGTTATTTCATAATAATTTCATAAAATCAGACACAAAACTCTATTCGCTGAGGCACAAGAAAGGACAGTCTTTGTCCATTGGCATGTCTTGGAATTCCACAGAAACTACATAGCAATAGTCAGCTGGCCCCGTGCAGTCAACAAATCTCTTTGTGTATATTGATTTCCTACTAGTCATATACCTTGCCAGGATGCAAGAAGGCATATAGGCATAAACTCTGTCTCCGAAAGCTTACATATTCATGAGGGAGACAGGAAAGAGTAATTATGATACAGGTTCATCAATATAACAGGGGCAGTAGTCAGGAATCCTGACCAGTTGGGGGAAAAGTTCCTCCAGGGGTTAGTTGTTCTTAAGGAGTAAATTCTGGTGGAGGTTTTTGGTAGACCTGGATATGCTTCACTCGTTCTAAGAGTTTATAGCATGACTAAAGGATTTAACATAATATCTCACACATACACAGAAAAATATCCCCAGCATCACACAGCAAGTCTGATGTCAGAGAGATCTCTGACATTCTTACAAATTCATAGAATCCATGGTGTGTTTTAGGCACTAGAAGATACTTCTAAGATGGTAGAGCTGGACTGCCAGGGTTTAAATTCTACTTCTCCCATTTCCTAGATATATGGCCTCAGATCAATCCCTCTGTGCCTTTTGAGAAACACAGATAGGTAATACCTATCTCATAGGGTTGTCTTGAGAGGTAGTAGGTTAATATTTTATGGTCTTCAGAAAATCGGTTAGCCATGAGTAACTGCATTGGCAAGTTATGTTAAATAAAAGCCACTGTCCTGAGCCCCCTAATTCAGTGGCTATGAAGATAGGATGGCTAAAGCATAGTCTATTCCAGTTAATGCAAACTGATGAGATGACTTGACCTGTATAGGGTAGAGACCATCTGTCTGAAGCAGCCTTTGTCTCAACCATAAAAGATCCACCCCCAGTCTATATTCAAATAAAATAGCTCCATGATCCCCATCTTTCCAGTTGTCTTAATAGGATATATTTCCCCAAGAGTACCTTACCTTGAATGGGCCCATAATCTCTCCCCTGGGACCAACAACATCTTCTCAAGCAAAAATATTAAGCAGTCTTCTTACGAAAGGAACAGAGAACCCATGATCTGATAAATTAGCATTATACTCTGGTCATATTCATTCATCTGTCTCATCTCTTAATTTGAACACTGAATTTAATTACGTTGATTAGATTTTTGTCTCATTTCAGACTATAAAATTCATTTTCATAAATCTTCTGCTTTCTCTATTGTTCTCCACTGAAGTTAGCAAGCAATTCTTCTTCTGTAGACCATTCTAAAAAAAATGCACTTAAACATACACGTTACTCCTAGACTGACAGACTTCGACAAAACTAATTTCTCCATCTTCTTATCACAGGTCTCTACTGAAGCAGCAACCACATGGAAGCTATAAGCTGCACAGGGCAACTAAATGCCAGGAAGCAAAATCAACTGCCTTTAAGATTTTACACAGACATTCCAAGTCCCAGAGCTATTTCTTGTCCAAAATTGTAATAGGTACTCATTTTCTTAAAATATGACCAAAATAAAGAAAGAAAGAAAAGAACAAAAGAAAAGAAAAGGACAAAAGCTTCCTTAGCAGGACA
Organism: Oryctolagus cuniculus; assembly: GCF_051225735.1. NCBI lineage: Eukaryota > Metazoa > Chordata > Mammalia > Lagomorpha > Leporidae > Oryctolagus > Oryctolagus cuniculus. The sequence continues at coordinate 53,446,284 of NC_142875.1, read as the reverse complement.
TTAGGCTTGTATTCCCCTACTTTGTCATGGAGCTTAATAAGTGTCCCACTGAGAGGGTCAGGAGCCCGCAGCCCCTGCTAGCTACACTGCAGATAAAAACTCCGCTGATAAGTACTTGAGTCCCTGACCTGCGAGTTAACAGTCCCTGGTTTTCCAGATGCTGTTCTCCCAAGTGCAGGCTGACAATCATGTCCAGTGGGGCGGGACCTGACCACCAGCCTCATTTTCAATTGCGAGTAAAATCAGGATTTGAAGCCAGGTCTCTGAAGATCAGACGCAATGACATGAACTTAGCCCCTAATAAATCACAGCTGAAGCTAGTGTGCAGGAGAGCAAATGCTGTATGATACTGGCGAGAGGAATTCTATTTCAGCCTCACTTGTCCTCTTTTGCCTCAGCTTAAAACTTTGAGATAAGTTTAATCAGAGTTTCCAAAACTCCGTGTTGATCCTTTGTTTAAAAGCAATTTTTCGTTCTTTTGGGCAATCATCTTACAGATGGTCCCAGAGGAAAATTACATACGTTAAACCTACTCAGAAGACTGTAGGTTCTCAGAGAGGCAGAGTTTAGAGCAAAACCTATATGTGCATCCAGGAATTCTGAGTGAAGAAAGACCAAAAATTAGCTATCAAGTCGTATTTGAAAGAACAGGTATTACATATCTAGTCATTTTTGAAGTATTCTAAACATTTTATGCTTTTTATCTAGCAACACTGAAAATAAATAATAATGCCCCAAAATTGTGATTTACCTGCGAATTCAGCTTCAGGGAAGCAGGTGGTACTTAAGCAAGCATCACCAGTCAAAATCAAAACATCACAGAAATATTGATGTTTTGCCTCTATGTTCTTCTTAGCAATTTTTAAATGGGCCAAATGGTATAAATTCAGCATTTTAACCTGCCAAGTACAAATATTTTTTTCTGATTCTTAATGCAAAGGTATGTAGTTACAAAGAAAAATCAATTTGTCAACTTTCTGTGTACATGACATTTTTCATTTCCCCACTTACTGAGAACACAGACAATGTCTATTGCTGGGTAAAATGACATATAAAGAATTGTGGTTTTTTTTCTTCACTTACCACCATAGTCACATTAAAGATTTTTAGTTCAAGGGGCCAGCACTGTGGCTGGGAGGGTTAAGCCACCATTTGTAAGGCGGACATCCCACACTAGAGGCACCAGTTTGTGTCCTGTTTGGTCTGTTTCCTATCCAGTGCTCTATTAATGCACTTGGGAAAGAAGCACACAATGGCCCAAGTACTTGGATCCCTGCCACACACCTGGGAGACCAGGGTGGAGTCCTAGCTCCTGGCTGTAGTCTGGCACAGACCTGGCTGCTACAGTCATTTGGGTAGTGAACCAGCAGATGGAAGAGCTCACTTTGTCTCTGCCTGTCTGTCCGTCACTCTGCCTTTCAAATAAATACAATATTTTTTTAATTTAAAATTATAACTTTAAATATTACATGAATAATGCTCCCCTACATCCTTCCCTACATATTTGAAATCAAACCAAAAAAAAAAAATTCCTTGCAACAAGGCAGAATTGTTCACCCATTTAAACCTGTTGTCTCTTGATACTTGTATCAACATTTATGCCTGCTGTCATCATGATGCATCTGATGGCATCCAAAACCCGAATAAGTAGAACTTTCTGGACCGTATTTTACAATTTTTTCCAGATATTTTCTTGTCCTGTCTTCTTCTCATACTGAACTCATGGCTCATCTTTAGTTTCCTGACTGCAGAACTAGAGTGGTTAATTTACTGTTTCTCATCATAAAAGAACTAGGTTTACTTCTTGAAAAAAAAAACAGTTATTGATGGTTGTATTTTCTATATTTAGAGTGTTCTGTTAGTCATGTCCTGATACCTGACAGGTGGCTTGTGTGGAAATAGACTGGCTGCCCTATGATTTTGCAAGCAAAACACTTTCCTAAAGTGGCTTCATTATATAAACTCATTGCTCAGCCTCCCTGATGTGTCATGACAACCAATACCCTAACCCATTCTGGTTTCAAGTGCTCATGTGGTGGGAAAGGAGGGTCTTGTTCAACACTGGCTACATTTAACACTAGTGACAGCACTGCACCTTTATTTCATTGGTTTCTTAACAACATCCTATGGTATTGGTTATCTCATCACCATTTTCTGGTTGAGGAAACTACAACTAGGAGAGGTACAAAGGAAGCAACTTTACTTAGCTACCAGGAATTTGAATCCAAATGGTCTGCATCTAAAATCTATATTCTGCTCAGTATGTTTTCCTGCTCCTGTGTCTGGCCATAAGCAAACTGTGGTGGGTAAGGTCTAGGGTGAGTCTGTTTTCTGTTGCTGTAACTGAGGCTGGGATCTTTTTATAAAGAAATAATGTTTATTTATCTTACAGTTCTGGAGGCTGAAAATGCAAGATCAGGCAGCCCTACCAGTTCGATGAAGGCTCTCCTGGTTACATCACGTGGCGGATGACATCATAGAGGGAACACATGTGACAGGAAGCCAGAGAGTGGGGAGGGGTCAGTGTCACTCTTTTACAACACCTTGCTCTAACAAGAACACATCCACTGAGACTAACATTAATCCCTTGCAAAGGCTATTTCTCCAAAGAACAAATCACCTTTCATTAGACCCTACCTCTTCAAGCTGCCACCGCCTCTTAATTCCATCACACTGAGGACCAAGCTTCCAAAGCACAGATGTCTGGGAAATAAACCACATCCAAATCATAGCATACATGAAGCCTGGCTTCAAATCCCACCTCTCAGTCTTCTCCTGCCCTGCTGCAGCCTTCAGTAAAAGTGCTGAATCTCTAAGTGAGAGGAGGCTGGAGATGTATGCATCTCATAGATATTTGTGAAGAATGGAAAGCCAACAAATATTGGCTCCTGCCATTATTGTATTTTGTTATATTTTCATGGAAATTTGCAATCATCAGGGGTTTAATGTGCAATTTTTTACTTTGGAATGTATTCTTACTTAACCCATCTTCATGTATGACAACTCTGTTAGACTGCAGCATGGAGACTGAGAAAATCAGAAAACATCTAAGTTAGAGACTTAGTATAGATAGGTTTAAAATGGTGCCATTGTGAGCAATGGGCACCCAGGAAAATGACCATAGTCTTCAGCAAAGTAAAAATAATAGGAAGATACTTGGGGCTGTGGCGCAGTGGGTTAACGCCGTGGCCCGAAGCACCAGCATCCCTTTTTGGTGCCAGTTCTAGTCCTAGATGCTCCACTTCCAATACAGCTCTCTGCTATGGCCTGGGAAAGCAGTAGAAGATGGCCCAAGTCCTTGGGCCCCTGAACCCGTGTGGGAGACCCAGAAGAAGCTCCTACTCCTGGCTTCAGATCAGCGCAGCTCCGGTCGTTGCAGCCATCTGGGGAGTGAACCAGCGGATAGAAGACCTCTCTTTGTCTCTACCTCTCTCTGTAACTCTGTCTTTCAAATAAATAAAATGAACCTTTAAAAAAATAGAAAGATACTTTTAACATCTTACTGATTTATAGAATGGTGATAGAAAAATAATGTCATTCCACTAAAAAGGTATTATATTTTTCTTCAAGCTTCTGTTGTTTTAGATGCTACTGGAAGCCATTTTGGAAGTTTGCTAAGAATCAAAGTACAGAGGAACTAGTTAGTTAAACAAGGTACTCCCAGCCCATACCCACAGCAGCCACTAAAGACCTGTAATAGTGGTGTTCCAAAACATCACAGATATTGTTCCGAAAGGTTCTTTTCTCATTTTCACTTGAATTGATGGTATGCAGTAAGAGACAGTAAGATATAGTTGAGGCCAAATTCACTAAGCATTTATTGACTATCTTTGTGACAGATATTTTTGAGCAAAGAACTTGTGATTTTCATGATTTTTTCATTGTAAATGGCTCCAGGGTGATATGTCTACTTTTTGTTAACTGAAATAGGACTACATGGCATATCAGTCAACTATCACTGTGAAATAATTCATTATAAAATAATATTAATATAATCTCACAGATGTATCTGCTGGCCAGCCAAGAATCAGCTGATCTGGGTTAAGCTAAACTGGGTTTAGCTCCAAGCTTAGGTTAGTTGACCCTTGTGTCTTTTATCCTCCTTGGATCAGTAAGCTAGTTGGAACTTGCTCTTCTTTTGGCAAATAGAAGTTATGCAAGAAGGCAAGGCCAGTATGCAAGCACATTTCACATCTCTGTGCCATCTTCTAACTAGCCAAAGCAAAATATCTGACAAAATAAAATTCAAATAAAAAGACATGAATCAAGTAACAGTCACCCACTAGTTAGAGGGGCTACAACGTCAAACAGCAAATGATAGTGACATCACACATGAGGAAATGGGAAGTGGTGTTTGGATCACTGGTTAGATGTCACTTAGGATGTCTATTAGCATCCCATTAGCCGAGTTCCTGTGTCCCAGTCCCATCTCTTCCTCTCCTGATACAGCTTCCTGCTGCTGTGTACCATCAGAGGCACCAGATGCTGACTGAGTCCCTAACGCCTACACGGGAGACCTAGACTGAGTACTGGGCTTCTGGCTTCAACTTGGCCCAATTCTGGCTGTTGCAAGCTTTCCGAGGTGAACCAGCAGATGAAAAATCTCTCTCTCTCTCTCTCTCTCTGTGTGTGTGTGTGTGTGTCTGCCTGTCAAATAAGATGAAAATAAATTTTGAAGACAAGAATTTGCAGGGGCTGGCACTGTGGCATAATGAGTAATGCCACCGCCAGCAGTGCCAGTATTCCATATGGGTGCTGGTTTGAGTCCTGCCTGTTCCACTTCCAATCCAGCTCCCTGATATGGCTTGGGAAATCAGTAGAATGTGACCCAAGTTCTTAGACCCCTGCACCCACATGGGAGACCAGGAAGAAGCTCCGAGTTCCTGGCTTCAGATAGGTGCAGCTCCAGCTGTTGCAGCAATCTGGGGAGTGAACAGTGGATGGAAGACACTTCTCTTTCTCTCTCTCTCTCTCTCTCTCTCTCTTCCTCCCTTCCTCCCTCCCTCCCTCCCCCCTCACTACCTCTCTGTAACTCTGCCTTCAAATAAATAAATAAACCTTAATAGTAAAAGATAAGAATTTGGGAGAAATAAGTCAATCTTTCTAAAAGATAACTTATTTCTTTGAACTTGCTATTTATTCAACCAAGTAGAATGCAGCATAGTGGCAATGCAAAAGCCATGTTGAGGTATGAGCCTAAGTTGTTACCATAATTCTATGAACTACTCTTTGATAACCTAAGTGATTTGTCTAAATACAATTGTTTCATTGTTCTTTTTCTTTGCCATGTTAAAAGAAAAGAATGAAAACATTTGTACTCATCTCCTCCAAAATTTGAGAACTGAGACATTGCTACCTTTAAACAAAAGGATACTAATTTATCAGTTGCTAACAATTTGGTTTCAAAGCAGTCAGGATATAATAAACCATACATTCTGCAAGAACAAGAGAAAACAGGCTTTTCAGAATGTTGAAGTCCTTCTGAGAGAGAAAAGATTTCCCCACCATGAAAGTGAGTGAGGAAAAAAGTGACTTCGAAGGAAGGGGCAAATGATAAAAGGTGACAGAAGGCTCAACTCAAAAGAAGTCAGTTGGCAAAGAGCACCTCTGAGGGGATGTGTGAAGAGCAATGAGTAAGAGGTGCAGTGAGCCTGGAGCAAACCTCACCTCTACTGCTGCCTAGTTTTGTGACCTTTGTCAAGTTACTTAACCTCTGTGCTACAAAATCTATCTCAGTTTTCTTGTCTATAAAACAGGAATAACATTTGCAACTCCCTTACAGAATTCTGAAAGTTAGATGAACTAGTACCTGTTGAGCCTTTAGAGCAGTACCTGGCCCAGCGATGTGCCTAGTAGCTATTAGCACTTGTTATTTATCTAAGTAGTTGAGCCCTTTAGAGATAGGTGGGACCGTGTCATCATATTTCCCAAGCAAATACCTTTGCTGAGACTTTCATCCAGACTTGTGCTTCCCCAGGGAATCCTCCCGTTGGGGCTCAGAAAGGACTCATTCCCATAGTGTTCAAATGTGCACCTGTAGCCTCCCAGCAGAAGCAGCTCTTATCACACTATAAAACCCTGTTCTGTCCCTTCCAAATACTCCCTGGGGACCCCTGTCATTCCCAATCAGAAAGTCTGTCAAACTCAGAGCCTAAATGATTAACAGCCAGAATCCGAGATCTACTCTCTTCCAGCCACCAATTCTGCTGCACTCAGTTCTCTCATCTGTAAGAGAAAACCACCACCCACCTAACAGTATCATTATGAGTATTTAATGAGACACAAAAAGTAGCTAGTACAGTGCCTCATACCTAATAGGTAGGTTTTAAATATTCATTTTCTTCCTCTTTTCTTAAGCTAAAGACGACCTGTATTAAACATTGTTAAGGAGTTAATGATTTAAGTTAAAAAGCCTAGTGAGAAGTGGGAGGAAGAGTTCTATCATTAAGACACTGCTGCCTATATCACACCAAGTGATTTATGTCTCCCCTAAATGCCTTGTTTTTTTCACATTGTAAATAGGTCAGAAAGAACAACTGCAAAATAGCAATAAATGGAGGATAATAATAGCAATGATCATTAATAGTATCTAGTTTCAGATGTATGCAAAAATTGGCTTCCCTTTCCTTAAAAGACAAGTCTATGGCTTTCTCTGTCATTCCCTAGAAAGCTGCATCCTAATTTATTCCTGCTTCGCTACCATCATTAGATTCATTTTAGGTCACACCACAGAAGGAGGTAGTCTGGAGGGACTTGGTCATCATTAAATGAGCACCTATGTGGTGATGCCAGAAGGGAAGGAGATAAAGGCAAGTCACCTTGAGGCATAACAGAGAAAAAGCACTAGCATAAAAACCAATCAAATTAAGCATATTAGTAGATAAAGACCTACTATCTGTTCACTACCCCCCTGAGTGGCAACTTGATAAATGTAATGAGAGAAACCATGGGAGAGTCCGCAGTGTAAAGACCAATATGCTAGAAGCTTGCAGTACCGGTTGTGCTGCTGCACCTAACTCTCAGCTAGACAGCTAATTTCTCACACCAATCAGTGTGTGGCTAGAAATGCTGAGGAGGAAAAAAAATCCCTGCTGCACACTTTCCTGTCTTGCCCAGATTCTAAATCTTCACAAGGAAAATAATTTGCAGGCACAGGCATCTTTGGGATTCGACACATTTTCCCTCCCACCTCCCTTTGTTCCTGCGGTCCTACAGGGATACTCCAAGCAGACAGGAAATGTGACCCAGAAGTGTGGCAGCACATTTGTGTCTTGTTCCAGGAAGATAAGTGTTTCTCCGTATCCCCCAGCTGAACTCACTTATTCCATCTTTGAAGAGAGTTTTAGCCAGTCCTGGCTGATTTGGAGCTATTTGTTCTCAGGACCAGTCTAGGAAACCGCTCTTGGAGACACAATGGATGTAAACTGCTTAGTGTGTGCACTGTGCTCTGAATACACACCTTCAGGGAGCAGGGTTTGCTGTTGGTATTTTCTTATCATGGCTTTTGAGGCAGGATTATCCATCTTAATCTGATATTACATGTCAAAAATAAATTCTTCTACGATTGATTGATTTGGCAGAGTTGTGGAATTGGAGAGGTAGAGAGAGAGAGATCTTCTGTCCACTGGCCCACTCCCCAAATAGCTGCAACAACCAAGGCTGGGTCAGGTGGAAGCCAGGAGCAAGGAACCCCATCTTGGTCTCTCACATAGTTGGCAGGAACGCAATGTGCTTGGACCATCTTCTGCCTGCTTCCAAGGAGCATTAGCAAGGACCTGGATCACAAACAGAGCATCCAGGACTGAACCAACACTGTTATGAGATGTTAACGTCATAAGTGAGGCCTGAACCCACTGTGCCGCAGTGTCAGCCCCATGGAATCTATTTAAATGATCATATGCTAGCCAATAAAATATATTCATATAACTTTCAAATAAGTTCTGGTTTTTCCTTTTGAATATAAATTATCATTAAAAGTGTTTGTAGGGCCAGCATTCTGGTAAAGCAGATTAAGCTGCCATCTGCAATGCTGGCATCCCATATCGGCACCAGTTCAAGTCCCAGCTACTCTGCTTCCAATCCAGCTCCCAGTTAATGCACCTGGGAAAACAGTAGAAGACTAGGGTGGAGTTCCTGGCTCCTGGCTTTGACCTGAACCAGTGCAGGCCATTGCTGCCATTTGGGGACTGAACCATCAGATGGAAGAGATATCTCTCTCATCCAGCTGGGCTTTACTTAAATGAATCAGACAAAGAAAATGTATCTACATATTTTAGCCAATAATCTTTTCATTTACCAATAATTCGTTCACTTCCCTGTTGAAATGAGATTTAAGGGTGAGGAAGGTAGAGTGAATAAAGGAAAGGATCTTGAGCTCAAACCGACACCAAGAAGCCCATACGTGCTTAGTGCTGCCTCTGGGCAACAAGAAAAATATGGGCAACCTAGTAAAAGCCCACCTGCTTCTCATCCCAATCCTGAGCCATGCTGTGGGCCCAGAGTTTCTTAAGCAGAAAAGTCTAAATTTCAGACCCACTTGCAACCTTACCCAGGCACATTTCTGCATTGTACAAACAGGACGTCATAGAAAGCAGCAGTCCTTCCTGTGGCCAAGGTACTGTCCACAGCTGCATGAGGGCAGGAGATCAAGGACAACGGCTTGCACAGTGAAAAAGATTGTCCCACAGGTGAATTTTTAAAAATGTGGCTTCTACTTCCTCCTGGTGGTTATTCAAATATCAGTGAAAGAATTTCCTTTCCATTGCTTAAAACCCCAAAAAAGCAATGGCCATATTTCCTGGCAATCCTGTCTCCTCGCCTGGGGCAGATTCTTGAATATGAATAGGACAATCTCTTGGCTCCTTACATCAGCAGCAAGCCAGCCTGTATATCCCCATTGGATTGATTCTTAAGGATACCCATCTCTTCTCTGAAAAGCTCCAGCAGACTAAATATCCTGACATGAGAACAGTTTGTACTCTGGGAATGGTAATAGTTTGTAACGAATAGAACAAATATATACATATATTTTCTCCTTTCAAATGAAAATTCCAGTGCATTATCCTTCACAGGCAAAATGAACAAACAAAAGAGTCATAATCAAGAAAGGAATTAGAGTCCACCCACCCAAATAATTTCTTTGAAATTGTTTCTCTATCTGCTCCATTTCTCTTCCTCCCCATCCCTGCCCAACCCCAGCTCTCCCATTGTCTGTTGTTGGCAGCAAGTAAACATGAATGTTGAAGCAAGAACAAAGGAAAACACAAACATATATTTGTGTAAACTTGTATTGATTCAACTAGGAAGAAACCTTACAGCTTTCAAGGTCTGAGTCACAAATCATTATGATCAGAAATGCTGATGTGCTAGGAATACACGAGTACTTTTGCTTGCAATCGTGGCTCAGTCCTGCTGTGGAGCTAGCGTTAAGCTGAAAAACGGGAAATATGTTTTAAGCCTTCATTTACTGGGTGATATTTTGAGAAAGAGCAAACACAATGGCAATGAGTCCAGGCTTGTATATTCAGCTCCACACTCAGTCACCAACAGATTCACATTTGGGAAAATCAGAGGGAGGTCACACCACCTTTCCAAACATGAGAAAACTCTGTTCTTCCCAAGATGACCCGAAATGTTCTAATTATTGGTTGTTCCCTCTGGTCGATGGTGCAGCCAACAAGCACGTAGAGTTCAGTGAACCCACAAGTGCACAGCTGTTATCTTTGACTTGTGGCCAAAACAAAAATTGGAACAGAATTTACCCAGACAAGTGTAAAGGCTTCTGTTTAAAGCAGCTATTTTCTAAGCCAGATAAACAGCTTTGAAATGGAGAAGAAATGAATCCTTTTCTCCAATGTCTGCATCAAAGTGAGGTCAACGTCTTGCAGACAAGATGTTAACATAGATTACCCACACGGCTGCACAAGACTCCCATAGACGGAGGCAGCCTGCACGCCTCCCAGTTGCCTGGTCTACTACCTTTTTTGTCAACTTGTTTTTGTGCTTTGGAAACAACTTTGTGCACTCAGGAAAGGTGGCTTTGTTTATTGAGCTCCTGATACAAAACATTAAGGGGAGGCGAACTGCTGTTCTGAAAGTTCCAAGAGCCAGCAACTGCACAGGCCGGAGGCTTCCTTGGTCAGTAGCATCAGAGGCTCTTCTCCCGCACTTTGAGGGCAGAAACAAAGTAGTTTCACTTTGAGCTTGAGTCAGGGACTCTGGCCATTGAATTTCCACTAAAAAACATTAACAAATGCCTCATTTTTTATAGGTGGCAAAGGGACTGGTAAGAAATAGCTGGCAGGAGCAGCAGGGGGAAAAATCACCCTCCCTGTTTCTAACACGAACACTGTGTGCCTGTGCTAATCTGCCGATCCGTCTTACAATCGCCAAACAGTACAGAGCAAGGAAGCAATTCGCAGAGCAATAGTGCTCCTCCGAGCTTTTCATAGCTTGATGCCTATTGCAGCTGCTTATATTGTACCAGCAGGTGGGTATAAAATAGCAGATTCCAGAGCCTACCGAAGCCATGTCCCAGGGTAGAAGAGGAGATGATTTTTTTTTTCCAGGAGAGTGAATATGCATATCAATGTACCTGAATAGAGAGCCGGGTCCTGGTGAGCCGTCATCAGCAGCAAAGCCGTCTGTACTTCCATCTCAAGTGGTCTATTTCAGCGATAACAAGGCTTATGTAGCAAGGGTTTGAAAAGCCGGCTTCTCTGGGCTCCAGCAGGGTTACAGACCAGGTCTGCAGTGCAGACAGCCTTGAGCCTACTTATCAACTTTGATGCATTCCCCAAATCTCCCTGTGCTGTTCATGTACAGTAAAATCTCACCAGTTTCAAAGTCCGAGGTTCTCTGGAATACTAAGCACCAGGTATCCATCCACACGTGGTAAGGACAAGAATGATTCTAAGTACACAGAATTGTGGCCCTTTCCAAAATACCCTATCGTTAAGGCAGTCAGCTGCATAATTGGTGTCGACTTCATACCCAATGGGCAAGGATAGTTATCAGAAGCCCACTGAACAAACGGATGGGATGTTTCAAACCTATGAGCATCAAGCTTCTCCAAAAATAACAAGAAGTGACAGCTGAAGTCATGCTTAACAGAACTGGTTTTAAAATGTGAAATGGGTTTTTAAAGTAGCACTGGCTTCATATTGGGTGTGAATGAGACTTAGTGTGAAATATCAGAGAAGGGGAAATCCCTATTAAAGCTGAGACTCCTGCTTTGTTCTTTGAGTATGACAACTGATATCTCCAGAAAATACTTGAAAGGACTAAAATGTGTAGGCAGCAGATGGGCGGGTGGCCAAGGCCAAGTAAAACAATCCTCTAAGAAAGTATTTTAGTGGGTTTCGTAAGTGCTACCATTAGGACCAGACTTTATAATAATTTGAAAACTACTGATCACCTACCTGGTCATCTTTTTGTGTAAAATGAGCAAAAGAGGTTGTGCCAGCAACCTTCCTTCCTTCCTCTAGACCATACGTTTCCTCCTGATGGTTGTCGGGTTATTTTATCCTTCAGCCTGATTCTTGGATTTCTTATAATTCTCTAACATTGGGATCAACAAACTTTTTCTGAAAAAATGCCAAACAATAAATAGATTAAAAGTCTGTAGACCATCTAGCCTCTGTCACAACTACCCAACTCTGCCACTGTAGCATGAAGACAGCCACAGAAAACACACCAATAAATGGGTGTGGCTGGGATCCTGTAAACTTGAAGCACAAAAATAGGCTGGGGGTCAGATTGTTCCCACAGCCATAGCTTGCAGACTCCTTCTCCAAGAGACCATATCTTGAAAATCGGCAGCTCGGGAAAATACTGTGCATTTTTGTTTCCTTTCCTACATTTTGATAAGCTTCCATGATAGATAGTTAGAGTCATGGCTCCCTCATTTGTTCATAACTTCCACTGTCTGTGCCCTGGGATAACCCACTCCCATACCGACCAGTATGGGCTGAACTGTGTTCTCCCAAAAGTTATATGATGAAGCATTATGCTCCAGCCTTCTGGATGCAGCCATAGTTGGAGATAGGATCTTAAAGGGGTGATTATGTTAAAAAGCAGGCCATTAGAGCAGGCCCTATTCCAGTATGACTGGGCGAGACGTCAGGTGAGCACACAAAGAGAAAAGATGTGAAATAAAAAAAGAAAAGATGTGAAAAGTCAGCAAGGGAGCAACATAATGGGAAGAGTCCTCAAAAGAAACCAAATCTGCTGAGACATTGGTCTTGGACTTCAGGGCTCCAGAATTGTGAGAGAATAGATGTCGCCATGCTTAACTATAAATTAGGGTATTAGGAGCATGATTCCCAGAATAGGAATGAGATTTTTCAAAAATGGTATCTGGAATCACTATTTACTGTCATGGACAAACAAGCTTTAACAGTTCATTTTTCTATCCCGACTACTTTCAACTGGAAGAAGTTGCTAAGCTTACATCTAAGATTATATACAGAGAAATGCCAGTGTTACAAGAAAACAGCATAAGTTCCTACCCTTATCTATTTAGAATTTTGCAAGTTGCTTTAATGCAATCTGTTAAAGCTACCAGGACCCATTCTATCTCAGTTAGGGTAGCTTCAGCCACAAGGAAAAGAAAACCTGATTTAAACTGGCATAGGCAATATGAAAAATTGCTATTTCATATTACAAGAAGCCTGGACACAGATCAGACTTCAGGGTTAGTTAATTCTGTGGCTCAGAAAAATAATCAAGGTTCCACTTTCATTCTCTCCCTTCACGCTGACACTCTTGATGTCATCAAGCTGGTTGCAAGGTGTCTGCAGCTCTTCCCGGCATCACATCCAATTATAACAACATCCAGAGGAAGAGGAGCAATTGTTGCTTCCTGTGCCTCAGTCTTTGTTGTGAGGAAACGTTTTCCTCCAGCTTCCCCAGTTGCCTTCCTCCTTGGTTTCATTGGCAGGACTGACCCAATTTTCATGCAAGGCAAAGAAATGTCAGTTCAGCAAGGCCTTCCTTGATCATCCTTTCAACACAGCAGCTATTCCCCAACTCTGTCTCTAAGCATTCCCTTCTGCCCCCACAGAAGCTGTGTATTTTTTTTGTTTCACTTTTATCACTGTATGGTTTGCTGTGTTATTTCTACATTTTCTTCTTCCCACATTGAGACTCTTTTATTTGCCTAAAATAGTGTCTGGAACATAATGGGGATCTTTCAATGTTTGTTAAAGAAATAAACAAGATCTAACCCTTGAACCAATCAAGCCCTTGGAGCTTCAATACCCACTTTCCCTAAGCCATGTGGCTGTGGCACGCAGGATAGGCTACTGAACAAAAGTGACTTTATGTTTAAAGACTACATGGGGTGGGGATCAGTGCTGTGATATAGTGGGTAAAGCCTCTGCCTACAGTGCCGGCATCCCACATGAGTGCTGGTTCCAGTCCTAGTGACAATACTTGTAATCCAGCTTTCTGCTACGGCCTGGAAAAATAGTAGATGATGGCCCAAGTGCTTCGGTGTCTGCAACCACATGAGAGACCCAGTAGAAGCTCCTGGCTCCAGATTGGCCTAGCGCTGGCTGTTAAAGCCATTTGGGGAGTGAACCAGTAGATGGAAGATGTCTCTCTCTCTCTATTTGCCTCTGCCTCTCTGTAATTCTGTCTTCCAAATAAATAAATAAATTTTAAAAAAAAATAAAAGAGTATATGGGGGATGGGGAGGGATAGGTTGCTTGACAGGCAACTATACCCAATCCTTTTTTTGTTTTGCTTTAAAGATTTATTTATTTGAAAGGCAGAGGTAGAGGCAGAGACAGAGGCTGAGAGAGAGAGAGAGAGAGAGAGAAAGAGAGAGGTCTTCCATCTGTTGGTTCACTCCCCAGATGGCCACAATGGCCAGAGCTGGGCCAATCTGAAGCCAGGAGTCAGGAGCTTTTTCTGAGTCTCCTATGTGGAGGGGCCCAGGCACTTGGGCCATCTTCTACTGCTTTCCCAGGCAGTAGCAGAGAGTTGGATTGGAAGTGGAGCAGCTGGGACTTGAACCAGTGCCCATTTGGGATGCTGGCACTGCAGGCAGCAGCTTTACCCACTATACCACAACACTAGCCCCTATCCTCACTCTTTTTATTTTTTTAAATTTATTTGACAGGTAGAGTTATAGACAGTGAGAGAGAAAGACAGAGAGAAAGGTCTTCCTTCCATTGGAAGGAAATGGCTGCCAGGGCCAGTGCTGTGCCAATCCGAAGCCAGGAGCCAGGTGTTTCTTCCTGGTCTCCCATGCAGGTTCAGGGGCCATCCTCCACTGCCTTCCCAGGCCATAGCAGAGAGCTGGACTGGAAGAGGAGCAACTGGGACTAGAACCCGGCACCCATATGGGATGCTGGCGCCTCAGGTGAAGGATTAACCAAGTGAGCCAAGGCGCTGGTCCCCCTATCCTCACTCTTAATCTCATTTCCCCATCATCACCATCAGCAAGATTGGCTTTGGGTAACTTTGAAAGGACAGAGACTTGGTCATGTAAAATCTTAGAGTAGTTTACTGGTCTTAGGTAATGTTTCATCACAAGGAGTCCTGGTCTCCTGCTAGACTCACAGACACTTCTTCCCATAGATCCATTCATCCTATCACCATTCAGGGTAGAAGGCAGAATTATTGATGCTGCAAAGTCCAGTGCTTTAATTTAACATTTGTTAAATGAAATTTGTTACCCTTGTGATTCCGAGGAATCCATTTTCCTGAGTTTTACATACTAACAAGAAAGTGTTGGAAGTCTATCCTAGAAGTAACCTGTTAATCTAGACTAAATAATTGGAGCAAAGGAAGGCCATTAGGCTGATGTCCGGCTATTCAAAGGACCCCACCTGCAGAAGCCTGAGCAGAACTTGGAGGGAAGCAGCAGGCAACACTAGACTTCATAGTTAACATTGGACTTCTGTAGGGTAATCCATGGTACTCCTCAGCATGGTCTACATTCAGAGTTTCTGAGAGCCCCGAGGTAGGGGACTACCAGGCCTTTCCAGACCTTTGTGGAAGTCCCTCCTGCAAAGAGGAACTGATATGTGAACTTCAGGTAAGCTGCAGACCAGGCACGCTGTGCATGCCCGTCCTGGACATCTTCCCTCACTCCTTTCAAAGGGTCTTTGTTTTTCACTGGGAAGAAAACAAGGAGGATCATTTGTTCATCTTAAATTATGAGAGGGAGACAGTCCTGTCACAACCACAAGGAGGCAACCTGACTGGGGAGGTCCCACAGTGTTCCTCTCCCAGGAGCCCAGTCTGCCTAAGTAATGCCTGCTTCCCTCAGGACTTGCTCCCTACTGAGCTGTGACCCTCACAGTCCTTCACAGGCTTTGCTCCTTGGGGGCTACTCCCCTCCCTCCTCTCTCAGGGAACCACAGCCAATAGCCTGAGTGACTTCTGCTTGGCCGCCTCACGTGCACCCCAAGCTCCTGCTTGGAATTCCTTATGGTCTTTATCTATAGATATTCTGAGGAAACCCTAGTTATAATCCAATATTTTTATTATTGATTATCTCAATCAAAGTGTTCCAACTTTGGCCATTAAAAGTCCTTTCAGGTTGACATCCTAACAGTGAGTATCCTTTATGTTTTTCACACTTTCTTACTAAATGATCTGGCCAGTGTTGTGCAGCAAGTTCAGCTGTCACCTGTATGCCAGGATCCTATATATGAGCACTGGGTCAAGTCCTGGCTGCTCTGCTTTTGATCTAGTTCCCTGCCAATGCACCTGGGAAAGTGGAAGATGAATGAAGTGCTTGAGCCCCTGCTACCCATATGGGAGACTCAGCTGGAGTTGAGGCTCCTGGCTTTGCAGCTGTCATTGCAGTAATTTGGGAAGTGGACCAGCAGATGGAAGAGCTCTTTCTCTGTCTTTCCCTCTGCCATTCTTCCTTTCAAATAAATAAAAATTAAGGGAAAAAAGAAGACAAAATAATCTGAGTTAATCTTGCATTTCCCCAGCCCCAGCTCAGGAATCTATCACTTCTTTGTGAAATTCTGTTTTCTTCTGGGAAGGAATGGTGTTTAGAAACCAAGATCTCGGGCCCAGGTGTACTCATTGCTAATACAATGTTGTTCCTTCTAGACCTGTCAGAAGACAGAGCTAGGAAGCATATGCAGGTTTACTAATCCATGTATACACACAGGTCTATATTTTTATATCTGTCTGCTAACATATACATATGCCAAAATCTGTAAGTTTTTATTGATGCATCTGGTTCTAATCCAACACCACAAGTTTCATTTTAGC
This sequence comes from Oryctolagus cuniculus, assembly GCF_051225735.1. Taxonomy (NCBI): domain Eukaryota; kingdom Metazoa; phylum Chordata; class Mammalia; order Lagomorpha; family Leporidae; genus Oryctolagus; species Oryctolagus cuniculus. The sequence goes on along the minus strand of NC_142875.1, from coordinate 53,430,039 downwards.
CAACTCTCTCTCCCTTTTCCCTTTCTATAACATCTTTCCACAATAATAATGTTGACTTATTGTCTACTCTATTTTGCTTATTAAATTTATTATATAAGTAAATGTACTTATTTATTCAACTCTGATAGATAAATAAAGTATTTCAGGATTTCTAACCAAAGACTGTGAGAAACACATTTTCTAACTAGATTACAGCCTTTTATACAGTTATTTTTGTCTTTACAATATGCAGTGAAAATACTTAGTTTTACAGTATTCAAACAAAATGCTGTTTACTAAAGTTACTTAGGTAGTCTGTTCATAGAGTAGGAACTACTAAACAGGCTTCTGGGTCCTTCTTTTAGGTCTTGCTATGAATGCTTAGCCTAAATAGCTGTCAAACATATATTGTGCCAGATCTTTAAATGTCTTCTTTATAAGAGTAAAGCTCTCAATTAAAGAAAAATGGGCTTGGCTCTTGTGAATATTGTATTTATGCTTTATTATTTTTCTATACAATACTTTGGATGCCTGAGATGATCATTATAAATTTCTTTTTATTATTCTAAATTTGTGTTATCCCCTTTAGTGGTATATTGGATTGCTATAGTTCACAACCTCCAGCCATAAAATACAAAGCAATAAAATCTTCTAATTAATGCACACATATGCAAAGTTTGTAATTAAATGCAAAGCTATAATTGGACCCAGTGCCCTGTCTAACACAAAACAGCAATAGAAATGAAAAAGAATAGCTGAAATACTCAGTCATTCAAGTTGAATAGTTATTTACAGCAACTTAAAGAAAAAACATTATTCCATATTAGTGGCAGAAGAAATATCCATAAAACCAATAAGGAGAAAATCTGTCTCAATTTATCATTACATAGGAGGATAAGGTCTACTATGTTCATAACACACTAAGGTGGGAGAAGAGTTTAGCAAATTTATGGACATGATAGCTAGGGAGATTAACTCATCTGTTGACCATAATCTGCCTACATCTACCCCTACACATAACCAAAAATATCAATACATACACACACACACACACACTCAGCTCCATTATAAGAGCCTTAAATTCCCATTTCCACTCAACTTTTTTATTCTTTAAATTTCCATGTAAACATTATGACTTGCTGCAAATGGGATTATTTTCTGACTATAAGATTTTCAATGATGTGGTCAATTGATCTGCAAATACACATTTCATGAAGATTTCCAAATTTTTAAAATAATAATAATAATAATTTAGGAGTTCTGATTTTTTACATGGAAATAGGGAAAATCCACATGATGGTACTATATTAATTCTAGAACTTAATTAACCAATGTTACTTCTTTCCTTGTCTTCTAATTGAGTATTAAATGTCACCACCACTGACACAGTCCCACAAACCAGACCTTTCATCTATTATTCCTCCATTCTTGTCCACCCTGAGGCACATTCAATCCAACAGTAAGTCCTACTAGATCTAACTTCACAACACACCTTCAGTCTCTACCCATAGCTCTAACCCAACCTACAATCATCTATCAGTGGATAATTGCAGTTGATCCTTAAATCTTCTGCTAAGATCCACTTTGCCTTGACTCAATCCCAACACTGCAGTCAAAGTCAAATATAAATCTGGTCAAATTAAAGGCCATATTTAATCTGGTCCCTTTGGGGGACTCATGTTGTTGCACACTTCACCTCTCTCTGAATTTAAACCTGCAACTTTCCTTCAGTTCCTGAAACATTTCTTTTCTCCTAAGAGCCTTTAACTATCCCTCCTTCCTACTCATCAGTCATATCTCGACTCAAATGTCAAGTCCTCTAGGAAATCCTCTCTAATCCCCACACATGGAGGAAGACTATCTCGTGTATAGTCTCCAACCACAGCACTGGTTATTAAAAGTCTACATTTCTCTGGAAATTTATTTCTATTTTTCTACCCCGCTGGACTATATTTGGATTCTGTGTAGTATCCTTAGGCCTTAGTAGGTGATCAGTAAGTATGAATATTGGATATAAAGGAATAGCCTGAATATATGGAATTTTCACTTTTGCCTCCTTTATCAACCATCATCAGCAGGTGAAATAAAAATCCTGTCAGTGTACGTGAATCTCCTACTGCGATCCCTGAAGTTCTGCTGAGCTCAAGACAGATGGAAACCCTGCAGCAGGCTCACAGATATGACCTGCATACAAAGCAGTGAGCAGGAGAGTGATCCACAGCAGAGAGAGAGAGCAGCCTGTTGACATCCATAAAATACAAGGCTAGCTCTGACTTTGACCCTCTAAGGTCCTATAAAACATAGTAAAGATGTTGAGAAGAGATGGGTTGCTTTCTTGGAATTATTCCAGAGGATTTGAATATATGACCAATATCTGAATGTATGACCATTTATCAGCCATTCTATATTACCTGATAATGTGCTATCATCTTTTCAACCTCAGAGAGCAGAAGACTAATGCTTCGACAGTGATTTTTCTTTTTTCTGGCATTTCCAGGTGACATATCTTAGTGAGATAAAAATAAGGGTAAGGCTTTCTGACCCTCTTTTCTAACTCCAGAAAAATGATCAACCTGGAGAGCAAAGATGGTTGCCACAAGAAAGGAGCAGGGAGGGCAAACACTAGACACAGGGTACACGGCAAATGATTGCCTATTCTGGAAAGGAGTCAGTATGCATGGATCAGGTCCCAAGATGCTGACAGAGTGCCACAAGTTACTTCCAGGTGGCACAAGTTCTGGGCATCAGGTGGTACCTGAGACACAGATTGTGAAAGATGATAAAATCAGAATCCAATGTTGAGAAAAGAAGATGGTGGAAAACGAGGCAAAATGAATCAAGGTCCCTGGCCCAGTAAACCTGGTTTGTGAATCATAGGAGGGGGAAATTAAGAAATAGAGAGGGCAGAAAGTTGACCAAGAAGATTCTTCCCCTTCCCCTATCACACCTAACTTGTCTTTTAATCTTACAGAGACCCTACATAAGACTGCAGTCTATCAGTAGGCTCATTTTCTGATTTCTGACCCTGTGATGATCAAATCAGGAAAACTCCCAACCATGCATCTATTCAACCACCTGCATTTTCATTCATACACCTGGTCCATTGATCATGTACCTCAAGAGAAAATTCTACTAATTATACAGGATGGCACAATTCCTGATTAATGAGCTCTCAGTATACCCAGTCATCTTTCTCAGATCCCAGGCAAAACTGTGAACATCTCAGTGGGCTCATTTAAACTTTCTCTATTCCTATCAAGTCCCTTTCTCACTACAGCTCTATGTCAACTGCTCTGTTTATGAAGAAAACAAAGGTCATAGGGCAGGAAATGCCTCAACCTCTTGCATTTGACCTGAAAAAGTGTTTGGATCTTTGCTTTCTTTCCTCTGATAAGGAAGTGCTGATTTTGTTGCTACTTTAACCAAGTCCACATGAAGTTGGGATTATGTCCTTTCCAAGTTCTCAGAGAACTTGTTCCATCAATGACACCCTCTTTTCCTCTATCTACAACTTCTATCTTGCAGTTTATTCCTCGTAAATAAGTCACTCCCTGTTCTAGAAAAGAAAGATATCCCTTTATCTCTTTCTTTCTTCCACTATTCTGGGTGACTTAAAAGGAACCTCCATACTAAAAACACTTCTACTTTGTCACCTACTTCTTACTTGGCACAGCTGAAAGAAACTCTCACCAAGTCACAACAACCTGCTCATGATCAAGAATCAATAGACACTCTTCTGTCTTTACATCACTCACTGCACTTAACAAACTGGACACTCTCTCTTCTCTTGGCTTCTGGCACACTGGTCTTACCTCAATTTATTCTCATCCTCTTTCCACTCCTCTATGTCAGGGATTGGGAATATTCAGAAATCATTTGGTCTGGCCCTGCCAAGGCAACCATTGGTGGCACTCAAAATTCAATAAACCTGGGGCTGGGGCTGTGGTATAGCAAGTTAAGCCTCTGCCTACAGCACCAGCATCCCATAGGGACACTGGTTTGTGTCCCAGCTGCTCCTCTTCCGATCCAGCTCTCTGCTAATGGCCTGAGAAAGCAGTGAAGGTGGCCCAAGTGCTTGGGCTCCTGCACCCATGTGGGAGACTTGGAAGAAGCTCTTGGTTCCTGGTTTTGGATCAGTCCAGCTCCAGCCCAGTCATTTGAGGAGTGAACCAACAGATGGAAGATCTCTCTCTCTCTCTCTCTCTCTCTCTGTCCCTCTGTCTATAACTCTGCCTCTCAAATAATTGAATAAATCTTTTTTAAAAAATTCAATAAGGAAACTCACGACTGGAGCATAGGGAGATTACTAATGCCATAGACAGGAGTGTCAACTTGTTAAGTCAACAACAGGAGTCACTGTGCACTTACTCCTCATGTAGGATCTCTGTCCTTAATGTGCTGTGCATTGAGATTTAATGCTATAATGAGTACTCAAACAATATATTTCACTTTGTGTTTCTATGGGGGTGCAAACTGTTGAAATCTTTACTTAATGCATACTAAACTGATCTTCTGTAAAAAAAAAAAATAAAAAAAAAGAAATTATCAATTCCCAACTTGACTCTCACTGGGATTGAACATGACAATAGGTCTAATCTGATTTCATCATCATTTAAAAAAATCATCTATTATTTTTCACTTTATGTTTCTGTGTGGGAGCAAACTGTTGAAGTCCTTACTTAATGTATACTAAGCTGATCTTCTGTATATTAAGATAATCGAAAATGAATCTTGATGTGAATGGAAGGGGAGAGGGAGTGGGAGGTGGGAGGGTTGTGGGTGGGAGGGACGGTATGGGGGGGAAGCCATTGTAATCCATAAGTCGTACTTTGGAAATTTATATTCATTAAATAAAAGTTAAAAAATAAATAAATAAAAATTCAATAAACTTATATTAGGCTAAGTTTTAAATTGATAATTTTGGTGACCCATGAATGATATTATAAACAACCAAATGGCCCTTGGCAGGAAAGATTCCACGCCTCTACTTTATAGTCACTTTCATTGATGTTCCTTTTGCTCCATTTCTGTCCTCACTATCCACATATGACTTACAAAATCTCACCAACACTAGCTATCACCAATCATATACATACAGAGAACTTTCAAATAGCCAACCCCAATCTCCTTAGCTCCAGACTGCTTTGGTTTTTTTTTTATTTTTTAATCTTTTATTTAATGAATATAAATTTCCAAAGTACGACTCATGTGTTACAATGGCTTCCCCCCCCATACCGTCCCTCCCACCCACAACCCTCCCCTTTCCCACTCCCTCTCCCCTTCCATTCACATCAAGATTCATTTTCGATTATCTTAATATACAGAAGATCAGCTTAGTATACCTTAAGTAAGTATTTCAACAGTTTGCTCCCACACAGAAACATAAAGTGAAAAATAATAGATGATTTTTTTTAAATGATGATGAAATCAGATCAGACCTATTGTCATGTTTAATCCCAGTGAGAGTCAAGTTGGGAATTGATAATTTCTTTCTTTCTTTCTTTCTTTCTTTTTTTTTTTTTTACAGAAGATCAGTTTAGTGTACATTAAGTAAAGATTTCAGTCGTTTGCACCCCCATAGAAACACAAAGTGAAATATACTGTTTGAGTACTCGTTATAGCATTAAGCCTCAGTGTACAGCACGTTGACAGAGATCCTACATGAGGAGTAAGTGCCCAGTGACTCCTGTTGTTGACTTTACCAATTGACACTCCTGTTTATGGCATCAGTAATCTCCCTATGCACCAGTTATGAGTTTCCAAGGCTATGGAAGCCCCTTGAGTTCTCCGACTCTTATCTTGTTTAGTATTTTTTTTTTTTGTCTGTTCTACTTAATATGACTGGTTTAATTCTGTAATTATCACACAGTTATTCTTAAGTGTTGAAAATTAACTGAAATGTGATCCCTGTTAAACATAAGAGTGGGAATAAGAGAGGGAAGAGATGTATAATTTGGGGCATGCTCGGGCTGACTTGCCCCAATTGGTAGAGTTGGAAACATACCAGGGGATTCCAATTCAATCCCATCAAGGTGGCATGTGCCAATGCCATCTCACTACTCCAAGTGATCAATTTCAGTTCACAATTGATCATAATGAAAGGACTAAGAGTCAAAGGGAGCACATAAACAAGTCTAGTATCTGCTAACACCAACCGATAGAATAAATAAAGGGGAGAGTGATCCAACATGGGAAGTGAGATACTCAGCAGACTCATAGAATGGCGGATGTCCAGACTGCTTTGTAAAAAGAGTCTGCTAAAAAGTTTCTATTTGTATATCCCAGAACTCTCTCCAGCTCTTCACATCCCAAATTGAACCCTATGCTTCCTGATGAAATTCCTTCTTTCATCGACCCAGTGTCTGATAACTATTCAATTTACCTCCAGTCACCTAAACCACAAGCCTCAGAGCCAGTCTAGATTTTTGCCTATTCTTTGTCCTTCACATACAATTGGTCAACAAGTACTATTGATTCTTCCCTTGAAACACTTAACAACCCTACTCATGTCTGCCTCTACTTTCACTGTTACAGTTAGACTCTCATCATAGCTTTCCTGAACTGTAGCAATGCACTCCTAATTTATCTCATTATCTCTACTTTGTTCTCCTTTAATTTGTCCTCCAGACTTCTGCTCTGCTTTTATTCCATAAAAGACTTATCTTGGGGAAAACAACAAAAACTTTCTAGCATGTCAAGTAAGTTATGCACAATCTGAAGGACACATTTTTTCCCATAAAGTGACTGTTACTTGTATTGTATAAGATTTTGTAGGACACAAATGAGTTAATTATTTAGAAAGGGGTCCCTGACAAAGAGAGTGCTATTATTCTAGTGAGAATCAAATACATTTCAATAAGTAAATGATAACTGTGAGACTCAATAGAGAGCTTCATGATTTGCTGCCCAGCATAATGCAGATACCCAGAAAACCAAACACAGTTACAGCAGACTTCAGATTCCAGGCGGCCATGGAAGGGACTGCTGACATGAAACCAGTTAGGGCCCTCAGCGGTTGAAAGATCATATTTCTGCTTTTTACAACCCATGTCTGTGTAGGCAGAACAATTTGAGATGAAAAGCAAATTAACCATGGGATCTCTTTCTTTGCTTCTTATCTTACCTCTATTGGGAATGATTTGTTTGCATTTTCTTCTCTGCTGTTCCATTTGTTTGAACGTTGAGTATAGACACAGACAGAGTAAAATGAACTGTATTTCACTCAGTGAAAACCTGCATTCTAACTGATGCCACCTGGGTAATTGATGATGAAAGGATCATTGCTTTTTCACTTGTTAGAAATCTTTAAGTGTAGACACATAGAGGGCAAGAACTGTATTATATTCAGTGGCAACTCAAGTGATAACCTAGATTCCAAGGGTAACAGATGAAAAGAAGTTAAAATGATGACAATGAATATACTGATCAGCAGAGTCTCTTCTGTTGCCCACCTATAGTTCATAAGTTGGCCTAAAAAGAGTTCCAACCCATATAACCTTAAGGAGAGTTTTCCCTGAAATCACAATCATATTGTAGGGTCACAGGTGGCAGGTTCTGTCTCTGCCACAGCACTGAGATTTATGCTGCAAAAGGACATCTCTGAGCTTTTTCTCATCCAGCTCCAACACACGCCTGAATCTCCAGTAATGATGTGTCATTGTTATTTATCTAAACCAGGCCGACAGGCTGTTTATGTTATTAGTCTTCTCTACCATCGTGGGCAGCAAGCTTCTCAAGTTCCAAATTTACCTCTTTCAAATCAAGAAGAGTCACTCTGATGTACTTGCATTTGGGGAAAATAATAAATGGCTGAAAGGACAAAACTGTTTCTGTATGATACAGTGGCAAATACTTGCTGTTTCTCCAGATCTTTCACAGGAGTACGATCCAGCCACAACTTTCAGCACAAAGAGCACAAACCACTGTCAATAATGAAGAGATATATGTTACTTCAATAATTATGGTCAGGAGGCTAGTGCTGTTGTGCAGCGGGTTAATGCCCTGGCCTGAAGCACCATCATCCCATATGGGTGCCAGTTCAAGACCCGGCTGCTCCTCTTCCAATCCAGCTCTCTGCTATGGCCTGGGAAAGCAGAAGAAGACGGCCCAAATGTTTGGGCCCCTGCACCCGTGTGGGAGATCCGGAAGAAACTCCTGGCTGCTGGCTTAGGATCAGCGCAGCTCCAGCCGTTGTGGCCATCTGGGGAGTGAACCAGCGGATGGAAGACCTCTGTCTCTCTCTCTACCTCTCCTCTCTCTGTGTAACTCTGACTTTCAAATAAATAAATAAATCTTAAAAAAAAATAATTATGGCCAGAAGAGTTTGTTTTAAAAAGAGACTATCTACTATATTTTAGACATTTTTATTCTCCTTGCTCCTTACTGTTTCAGTAAAGCCAAGAGCATATCATACTCACATATATAAAATATACATGAAGGGCTTTTGCATTTATCACAACCTTACATTCACTTGTGATCCCTGTGAGTTAGGCAAGGTAACATAATTATCCTAAATTTACATACAGAGAAACAACATTGAAAGAAACAGATCAACTCTGCCACTTAAGTCAATGGGAAATTGGAGCTCAGAATTCTTCCTTTCAGTTTCCAAGCTTCTCCGTCTTTCCCTTTAAGACTCAGAGAAAGATGTAAAGGAAATTGGGGATAAAGATACAAGGGAGTTCAGGGGATGAGAGAGAACATTACAGATAGCTAATTTCCATGTTACTCATGCCCCACAACATATACAAGGTTTACAGTTGTCAAGCAATTGATTTTGTTTGTGGCTGAGGCTTATAAAATTAAGTCTCTTTACTTTCTTATCATCCCTGATAAATGAATTGCAAATAGGCATTATCCTACAGTCATGAAGTGTTGCTTATTGAATCAGCATTAAAAGTCAGAACACAGCACTACATCCTACATAGTCTCAAATTTTTCTTTGAATGTGTAACATTTATTCTAAAGGAGAAGAAGATTCTGACAAGCATGGGTTGATTTCCCATTCTGTTCCCTAGCTTCTTGGCTCAGTAAACTGGACCTTGAACAGTGCCAAGCATACGTTGACTGCCCCACATCACCCAAGGTATGCTGGAAGCCTTAGGAGACCATATGTTAAGCATCTGACATATGTTCAAAGAGAGCTGGTCATATTTCTGAAGCAGGTTTCCATAATGGGGCTTCAGCAGTGCTAGCATTAGCCCTGTAGCTTATCATGTTTAATTCATGCTTAATTACATTTGAATCTGTGAACTTTTCCATGAAGTCCTCACAATTGCACTTCCATTGCAGTAGTCATCCTGAATCTTTCTGTACTTTAAATACAAATGTCAGTGCCTTGTGAAATTTCACAATTATGCTATTCACTGTCATTTTTCATCCAGCCATGAATCAACATAATTTGATGATAGCTGTACAATTATGAAAATACTAACGAGTAGACATCACCCTTGTGAACCTAGTGCTAAGCATTATTATAATGAAGTCAGTGAAAAGTCATGAAATTCCTAGCCAGCCTGAACTTAGCAGAACATGAAGTCATTTAACTTAATTGAAAGTGTTAGTGCTGAGTTTTTCTACTTCAGCGATAGAAGCTCCATACAAATTAGAGCTGCTTAGGGAAAGATAGCCTCCAAAGTTGCCTTTTACACAGAGCAGGCAGAACTACCGGTTTTACAGGGGTATTTCATATTCACTCAGCCTTCCTAAGTACTATTTGATTATCTCCTACTGCCATGTTTAAATTAAGTCCCATGAAGCCTCATATCAGAAAATCATAGAATCATAGCTGAAAAGGACTCTATAGATTTTCTAATCCCTACATTAATTTTGCAGATGAGAAACACAGACCTAGACTTTCCTATGGGCTTATCCACATGGCAGCTGACTGGAACTGGATCATAAGTCTCCCAAAGCCCAAACAAGCAGACAGTGTGGGACACATACTAGAGCACAACCTAGCAATGGTAGCGGGGAGTCACAACTACAACATGAAGCTCTGCTCCCATCTGAGAAATGCAACATCAACTATCCAACCTTTGTCTTCTTCCCCACCAAAAATTTCATTCCCATTAGTGTGGTTTGAAAACCTTAGAGGTCCTTCTCTGGGTTTACATCATTGAATTCCTCAGAGGATATCATTAAGATGGAAGTAACATGTTATAAAACAGGAGGATTTCTCCTGAAACAGCCCAAAAAACTCTTTAGCGTGGATTAAAATCAAAAGCCAAGGCCTGAATGGATGAGAGAAGAGACAGGTAATATGTGATGGAGATAGTGCCAGAATTAGATGAAGGGAGGGTACATTAGACACAATGCTGGAATATAAAGGCCTGGAGAGTGAACAAGCTTCAGAAGTGCATGCTTATAATAGACTGGCAAATGAAAAGAAAAAGACACGGGAGAGCATTGGTGTGGGTGTCTGATACCCATATTCTAGAACCAGTGAATGGTGGCCAATACTCACTCTCTCTTCCCTAGAGAAAAGTATCTCCTGGCCTTACTACAAAAAGACAGAAAAAATTTGTGTCCAACCCAAGCACTTTTGCCTATGGTTTTCTCTGGCAGAAATTGCCAGAAAATGTTCTATCCCTTATCCAGAAAGTCAGAGGTTTTAGAAAATCTTCTGATTGAAGTAGCAGGGCAATGGCTCCCAAATATTTCATCACCCTCCTATTCTTTTGCTACACAGTTTATTCAATCAGTTTTGAAGTCCACAAAATCCAAGGCAAAGAGTATAAATCACCATCTGAAAATACCTGTCTCCCTGTCCTATTCTGCACTCCCATGCTTCATGGATGCTGGACTTACCAGGGTGATAATGGTGACACTTGGTGACTGAAGACCCAGTGCCTTGCCTTCATCAATGGAGTGTTTAATTGCCATTAATATGGCATAAGGAGATGTCATGTGTATTTACAAGTCACTTCCTGCTGCTTCTAAGTCAATCCGCCATCAAGGCATTGCACTAGTCAACAAGTGTGAAACATGGGCCTTATCCTCAATAGCTGGTAGCCATATGGAGAACAGAGGGCATCCATGTAGTGTGATTCTCAACAATAAGATCAAGCACAGAGTAGAAATGATATAAATGTACCTTTCAGTAGATGATGACAACAGTTACATGGTACTGTGTTCCCAGCATAGTGCTATGATTTATAGGCATTCTCTCATTTGTAGGTATTTACAAGTTTAGATCTCCAGGAGGAAATTGCAATAATTAGTAGATTAGTATCTGTCTCCAATGACTTACCTTTAGGAGTAACTGAGAAACGACACATCATTTATGGCTGACAAAGCAGAACTGGTGCCTTGATAACAGCAAGTCCACAGCAGAAACTCTGCCTTAGAGTTCCCTCCTCTAGAAACAGTATCTGCATTTCATCAGCTCTGCTTTGAGTGTCCTCTAATTCCTGGTACAGCACCCTGGATAGAGCAGGCGCACACCTTGTGCTGTTTGATTCATCTTGGATTATAACTTCTCATATCTTGAGCAACTCTGCATCATTGTCATAAGTGAGTGGGCAAATCTCCACCCTACAGTTTGTCAGAATTTCAAGTTCCCAAAATGCTTGACAGAACACAGCGAGACAAGATGGATTGTAGGCCTTCATCTGACATATCCTCAACATGTACAGCCATGAAAAATCTGCCTCTTTTTCCTCCACATACCCACAAGCTCTTCTAAGTACAGAGCTGCCCTGAAGTGCAAAGAGCATAGGCAGAACTGAGAGATTACTGATGCAAAGACAAGGGTGGTTGGAAAATGGTACAGGGCAAAGCAACAACAGCTCCTGTCATGCTAAAAACATTTTTACCCCAAGCAGACCAAACCCTCGTCTGCCAGCTTTGAAAATGCTGGCCACAATATGCCCTCAGTTTGCCAGGATAAAAGAGATTCTATTGTGGAACTCTCTAGGTTCAGTGTAATAATTATACGCTGTGGCTCCCACAGGCTAGGATTTTGCCAGGTGGAAAAAAAACTATGGGCTTTAATCTGCTTTATCTGAAATGTCAAATTGGTCCCAAACACTTCCTAATGCTCTAAGTGCTGATGGAAAGCCAAGATCTTGCCTTAGACCTTCTGTTCTCAACTTAGGCTTTTCTTTCCTACTTCCATGTTAATTAGAATTCTATGCAAGGGAGAGAATAATTGTTCTGGCTATTATGTACTATCAATAGGCCATTTGCAAGCTTTTACCCAAAATTCAGTGATTAGACCTCAGTCAACATGCCTACCGCTTCCCCTCGCCTAGCGCATCATGCGTGCTGAGTAGACAATCATCAACCCTGTGGTTCTGAGATTAGAAAAATATTAGGCCTCCTTCCACTTTAATCTCTGTGCCTCCAGCGTGCTGAAGGAAGAAGACTAACGATGAGTTCTCCTCCTGAGACCAAAGCAGAATACATCACACTTCTATAGAAGAGACAGAGAGGATCCTTCAGAGGCATATGGGAAACAGGCCTGAAGCCACAGAGAATCACATTAGAAAACTGGGGCCAGCCCAGTTTTCTGGTTAACAACATGGACTCTCCAGAATGGGGTGGGTTGGTGAGCAGTGTCAGAAGAGCAAAAGAGGACTGGCCTCTCCAGATGGAGACTGTGGATGGCGCTAGATACGGGTGCGTGTGCTGGCTTGGCTATGATTTGTCTGTTATTCATCTGCCAGCAGCATGACCGTAATGTCTGGGAAGTTACTAAATCAACAAGAAACACAAATTCATTGTCTTAGCATGTCACCCTGTTCTGTCTAGTTTTGGAAATTAGAAGGATTCTGTCACAAATGTAAAGAGGATGTATATAACTAAGCTTTCAAGGAATAATAACCCTGTGTAACAAAGAAATGAAGAAATGTGATTTCCGTTTTGGATGTGTGGTTGTTGATAACTTTATAAAGTCCCACCACCCAGCCTTTCCCTCTGTGCTACATCTGAGCAAGCTATTGAGAAACTCCAGATGCCCTTTCATTGGCACTGGCAGCAAATTCAAACCACTCAAGCCACATCCACCTCTGGGAACCCCTGGCCACTCCTCCCCAGTCACTGTAGAATCTGCTTTCTCAAGCTGTTTTCAGATTAGCTTGGGCACCTTCCTTGCTCTCCCAGAGAGTTCATCATGTGAGTAGTAAACCTTTGTGCAGCAATAAAGTCACCTCAACCAAATTTAGGTTGGAGGTCCACCTATGTGGGTGAACAACCACACATTGTTCAAAATGCATAATAGCAAATATTGCTTTAAAAATTGACCAGCAAAGAAGTCTGAGACATATTCTTAGGCATAGAAAGCAATTTGTAAAGCAACAAGAGTTGTAATAGTCTACTTATATAAAAATAAGTATTCTACGTTTAAACAAGTTTAGAGAGAGATGGGTGTAGAGGGAGAAAAGAGAAACTTGATATGAAACTGTTATCCATGGTCATTCCTGAATAGAGTAGTGAAGAGTAGGAATGATTTGGAAGGCTACTTTCATGTATTAATTGTTATACTTTTGTAAGGCCTGAATCACCTATCATGACTATATTATTATATTACTTGTCCAAGACACTACCAAAAATATTTACCCTAAAATAGTTTTTAAACTAATTGAAAAACAGTTTTTACTCATCATGAGTTTTTAAGTAGGGGCACCTCACCTTGATGGTGATGTAAGGAAATGCATCATCTGCATTAGCAGTCAACTGTGGAGAAAACAAAGTATTAAAAAGTAAATTCTCAGGCATGATCATATTCATTGAGCTAGGAATTCCATTTCTGATCATCAGTCCTAAGGAGAAATAAAAGCCTGGAGCTATGCATGTATATAAAATAATTCCCAAATTATTTTTAAGTTAATTTTTATTTTTACCAATGGAATGCACGTATACAGTTCAAACCTGAACTAGATTATAAGGCTTATGGTGAACAGAGCATTTCTGCCCCAATGTTGTCATACCGCAATCTTCATTTGATAGTATTATAGCTACATATTGTATTAAGCCAAGAATTGTGCTATGATTACATTTCCTCTCCAATATTTACCCTAAAATTAATAGTTTATTTTCTTTTTATTTATTCATTCATTTTGAAAGGCACAGAGAGAGAAGAAAAGAGAAGGAGGAGGAAGAAGGGGAGGAGGAGGAATGGAGGGAGGGAGGCAGGCAGTGAAAGAGAGATTCCATCTACTGGCGCATTCCCCAAATGCCTGCAATATCCAAGGCTGTACCAGATTGAAACAAGGAGCCCAGAACCCAGTCTGGGTCTTTCATGTAGGTTAGAGGGACCCAGATACTCAAGCCATCATCTACTGCCTGCCAGGGTACACATTAGCAGGATGCCGAGGAGGAAGCAGAAGAGCTAGGATTTAAACCAGAACTCCAGTACGGGATTCAGGTGTGCTAAACAGCAACTTAACAAGCACATCCAATGCCTGCTCTAAAGTTCTTCTTTTCTATGTTGCTATTTTCTTGCCAATCTTTCCAGGTGTTTAAATAGATCAAATAGACCCCCTCAAGAATTTCTTTAGATTTCTTTCTTCCTTCTGTGTTACATGAATAGCTTAGTCTCTGTCATCTTTGTTTACTCACCCAGTTGGCTTCTCAAAAATGGGGGAAAAATGCTTTTTAGCATTTGCCTGTCTCAAAAACCCTAATTTCATAATTTCCTCATCTTTGTTTTTAATTTCTCATAACAGTTTAGAGTCTTATAAGCTATTGGACTTCCCTGGCTGGCTATTGTAATTTCCCTGTCTTTCCTTCACTTACATATTTTCTGAGTTCCTCGGCCTCATCCTCCAATCCTCTTACTGTTCATGCTACTACTATATTTCTAAATTTAAGGGCTCTTTCTAATCCCTTGATTATTTTTATAGCACCTTGTGTTTGTTTTATAGATGTGGTATCTTTTACTGCTCTGAAGATATTAAATATAGATTTTTGTTTTCTTCTGCATCACTTTGTTTTTTTATGGACCTCTTTTTTATGTGTCTTTCCTTTAATGATGCAAGAGTCCCTCGAATATCTACTGACCCTTAGCTATCCATTTATATTTCAGGCTGGCTATTATTCCAAATCTGCTAATCTGAAATCCAGTGTTCACGACTATGCCTCACCCATCAGAAGTGTGGTACACATGGGCATGATTTATCCAGCAATGAGGTAATGATTAGCCCTCTGAAGTAAACATGGTTTGATGTAAGATCAAATATTAGTATTTGTAGAATTCTACTCTGGGATCATTATATTTTCCCCCAGAAATTCTCTTATTCCCAGTTGGAGGTGAAGGATCTAGGTAAAAAAGCATTATATAACTTGCTATTAGAATCCCAGAAGTAGGGCAAGGGGAGACCACTGTGGAGTCTAAAGATAAGTACATAGAGTTTCATTTAATGGCCCTGATTTCAGCTCTGTGACCTCACCCCTCCCTGTCTTGCATGGTACCATTGCAAGTACAATGATACCTAGTGTGAGTGGGAGAGGAGAGACAGACAAATTGATAGAAGGGGCAGGAGAAGTGTGGAGACTAAAGGAACTGTTAGACACTGGCACAGTGTGCCATACTCTTCAGAATGCATAGGGCTGGAGCCTTCATCAGGGCCTGTGTAGTTTATTGATGCTTACAGTCTCCTAAAGATGAATCCTACTCACAGGACTAACTCTGACCAACATAAGGAGATAAAATGTTGTAAGCTGGATAAAAAGTACCAGGCAACAGCCTCGTATCCAGCTATATTGCTAAAATAAATCTTCCTGGTGGCTGAAGTTCACTGTTTCTATGTGTTGAATTTTAGCCTATTTTTATAGTGACGCATTCCTATAAAGACATTTACTAGAAATGGCAAAGACCTAGCTATGAAGGATAGCAACAGAAAATGAATTATGCAATGGAAAGATTTTATATTCTTAATAAATATACTTGTTAACAAATATGCAACAAAGAAACAATAGGCTAAGAAATAGCCACTACCCCCAAATAAGTTCTTATTCTGAAAAGACTAAATAAGCCACATCATTTGGACAACATATGTTTGCAACTTCAAGAAGATGAAAAGCACAAAGCCCATTAGGGCTTTATTTTGTGCCACCACAGGGAAAGACTGACGAACAATCTCTCTGCCCTCTTTTTTAGACTCTTGGGTCAAGCCAGGACCAAGAAGAGGCTCATTTCTACCGTGTCCTTGGGACTTGGGTGAAAGAAATAAGGATAAGTGAACATAGACAAATTTAGAGATGACTTTCACATAACCTGGAGGACTTGGAGGCCCCATTACTAGTCATTTCTATCTTAAGGGCAGTAATTTCTTGAGGTGGATCAATGAAGCTGAACTTCTTTTGTATTACTCAGGGTTCTCTGTTAAACAGAATGAAGACACACACACAAAGAATTTTATAAGGGCCAACATTGTGGTATAGCAGGTTAAGCTGCCACCTGTGATGCTGGTATCACATATTAGCACTGGCTTAAGTCCTGATGGCTCCACTTCCAAATGTGCCTGGGGAGCCGTGCAAGGTAGCCCAAGTGTTTGGATCTCTGCCACCCACATGGGAGACCCAGATGAGATCAGGTTCCTGGCTTCAGCCTGGCCCAGCCCTGGCTGATGGAGTTATTTGGGAAGTGAATAGGGTTGTGTTCATGTATGTCTCTAACTCTGCCTTTCAAATAAATATTTAAAAAAAATTTCTCACATGATTATGGAAGCTGATTGGTCCCACAATTGTCCATCTGCAAGCTGGAGAACCAGGAAAGCTAGTGATATAACTCGGTCCAGGGACAATGGTGGCAAGCCCCTGTCTCACCAGCTCAGAGACTAAAAATGCACTCTTACTCTTTTTGTTCCATTCAAAGCCCTTAACAGATTGGATGATGTCCAAGAGTGAGGATAGGGGCCAGCGTTGTGGTGTAGCAGTAAAGCTGCCATCTGCAGTGCCAGAATCCCATATGGATTTGAGTCCCAGCTGTTCCACTTCTGATCCCGCTCTCTGCTATGGCCTGGGAAAGCAGTAGAAGATGGTCCAAGTCCTTGGGCCCCTGCATCCGCGTGGGAGATCTGGAAGAAGCTCCTAGCTCCTGGCTTCGGATCGGTGTGGCTCCGGCCATTGCAGCCAACTGGGGAGTGAACCAGCGGATGGAAGACCCCCTCCCTCTGCCTTTCAAATAAATCTTAAAAAAACTAAATACATGAAAGAAGGAAATCCTGTCATTTGCAATGACAGGATGAATCTGAAGGACAGAATTTTGTGTGAAATAGTCTGGACAGAAAAAAACATATATAAGATGGTCTCACTTATATATGACACCATAAAAAGTCAAACTTATAGATGAAGAGTACAGAAGTGCTTACCAGGGGCTGGAGGAAGGCAAAGCAGTGTGTATGTGTGTGTTTGGGGAGTAGGGGTGGAATAAGTCAATATTGGTCAAAAGATACAAAATTGGGGTTAGAAAGGAGGAATGAGATCATCAGATATATTGTACAACATGGTTACTATACTTCATAGCAACATGTTATACACAGGAAAATTGCTTAGAGTATGGATTTTGAGTTTTCTCATCAAATGATAAATGTGGGAAGTGATTAATGTATTAATTGGATTCAGTCATTCCATAATGGATATATATTTCCGATTATATTGTATGTCATAAATGTATATCATCTTAATTAATATAGTAAAATAACAAATAAGAAGAGGAAACAGAATCCTGAATCTTTATTTCCAGTCTGCTGGTCCAGTGTACAGCTATCAGCCTTGCCAGTGCCCACAAAACAAGAGTCGATTTCTTCAAATCACACACTCCATCTCTCATACACACATATATGTGTATATATATCCTATAGATATATATCCTATATATATAGTGTATGTATATATATCTATAGATATATGTATATATATGTGTGTGTGTGTGTATATGTGTATATATATATCCTATACACACAGGGGAAGATGACCAGGCTTCCCTTTTACATGGCATTGGTAATGATCTTCTACTTCTTAGGAACAGTGGTAGGTTTTTGAGTGTTCATTTTATTATTATGCATTATATTTTACATGTACCTTAAATGTAGCCTTTTAATGAAGCAAATACTTTATGATTAAATCTTTTAAAATAACAAATTTTACAGGTACCTATAAAAGAGCATTGTGCTGAGATCCTTTTGTTGGCTTAGTGACTGTTTTTAACATAAAATATTTCTCCCTGGAAGCCTCTCTGTTCCTTTTTCTTCAGTAGCACTCTTTCCTCTTTTATCCTTGCTCCACTTGTACTTTTCACAGCTTCTAGTCCATTAACCACTCTGACACATGAATTTAAATGCCCTTCTTATTATACCCTGTTAGATCAAATTTTTCAAGACCAATTTTCCCAACTCTATCTCATAATCAGCAGCATTTCATATAACTTATTTTCAACCTCTTCATCTGGTTGGACCATCATCACCCTTTCTCCTTCCTCTTGCCTAGACCCTGAACTATGTCCCCAGAGAATGTTATATCCATTGTTGCCCTCCTTAGGTTTTGATTATTTTCTTAACCTTGTTTTTTTGGTCCAGCCATTTTTCTTGAGAGAAAGTTCACACCAGTGCCCCTAAGTTTCGTTCCTCCAATTCTCTCTTTGACCTTCTCTAATCCGGCTTTTACCCACTTCACTCCATTGAAACACAAAGCTACCAATTACTTCCCTCTCCAGGGCTAAGCCTCCAGGAATCTGTGCCAGGCTTAGCTCTCTTGACCTTACAGTCTCTCCCCAGGTCAATTGATGACTCCCACAAGGGCCAGCTGGATTGTGTTCCTTGGCTAGTACACAGAGAAACCAGAACACAGCTGGCTGCCTCGAATATTTCGCATGTGGAAAAAGAGCTCCCAGCTAAAGAGAGGAACCTTGAGATCAGAATCAGTTTTTCACTTGAAGGCTGAATAAAGGATTGATCAAGCTGGCTGAAGTACCATGAGGAGTAGAGCTGCCAATCATTAGTGAATGCAGACCTCTTCCAATAGTTGTTTAGCAACTTAACAAACAGTAGTATAAAATTAAAATTATAAAGGAATTTGAATTGGATCCAAAATTTGCTGTAATGACTTGTCCTCCTTTTGTTCTGAGCAGCATACTTGAGCTTTAGATTTTTGTTTGCATTACTTCATATATTTACATTTTGTGTTTTGATTTTTCTTTATTTATATAAAGAGAACACTTCATGTATTTCATATATACAATTTTAACAGCATAATGATACTTGCCACCCTACCCTCTCTCCTGATTTTCTTTTGATTTTCACAATGACATACCTTCAATACACTTCACATTCACAAAACTAACCCTCCGCCAAAGAATTCATTGAACTTTAGTTTTATAATTAATTATATGAGCAGTGCATTTAGATTTTCTATTTGATTGGTTTTTGTTTGTGTTTAGAAAGAGCCAAAAATAATCTTTTCTTCTTAAAATCATACCTTTAAAGCATTCTTCCATTATGGCCCTTATTTTATTATATAAAATCATCCGTTGGTATCCTCTGAGGAATGGTTCCAGGACCCCTACTAGGACATCAAAATCCATAGATGCTCAAGTTCCTTACACAAAACAGTGTAGCATTTGCATATAACCCATATACATCCTCCTATATACTTTATCATCTATTGATTATTTATAACACCTAACATCCCAGGAAGTGTCCAAGATGGCAAAATAGGGAGACAGCACACTGATAGTCCAGGAAAAGATAGTTTAATAAAAGTGTAGATACTGTAGTCTCAGGGAAGAGTTAGGGAAAAAACTGCAGAGGAAACTCTTCTGGAACTAGTGAGACACGGTGGACCTATGTGGAAGGCATGGGTGCCCACGCTCAGGACCCCAGCCACTGAGTCTATGTACCAGCACTGGAAAGGAAGGTGAGGCAAAACCGCAGTAGCAGGAGACACAGGCAAAAAAGCAGCAGGAAGAGTCTAGAGGGAACGAGGCTTGAAGCCCCACAGGGGAAAGTTCACCAGCCTAATTTGAGGAGAGAAAATAAATAGATAAAAGGGACTGGTACAGACACAATTCACTCTCTCCACTCACTTTACAAAAGCTAGGAAAACAATACAGCAGGTGCCATTTTGGACATACGTAACAGCTGCACCAGCTCAGGGCTGTGCACACTCTCAGCCAAGCAGAAAAACTTGACTCTGGTGGGAAGAAATAATAGGAGGTTAAGATCTAGTGACTGTGTGGACCTTAAGAACTGGGACTGTGAAAAAAAAAAAAAAAAACACTGAAGGTGTGTGGGAGAACTCATGATGTGGCTGATATGTGAGTACTCTCACTGGGAGATGCCTCAAACTCTGTAACCTTGGCAACCCAGTGGGAGACATTGCAGGGGAATCTGAGCTTACACTGAGGACTGCATGGATCCTTTGTGTGGTCCTTGGGACCGAGCAGATGAATATTATATCCACTGGGGCTAGCGTTCAGGCACTGATTGCCATCAAGGAGAAGAGCTCAGCTGAGTGGAATTACTTCCCTTCTGAATTAAAAAAAAGAAGAAGAAGAAGAAGATTTACCACTACAAACCTGGGTGTGTCACTTTCGGCACACCCTTAACTCTGAAGAACTGAACAGAGCTCTCTGGCCATACCTACCACAAGCCTCTAAAGATTCACCAAAAGCAGTCAGTCCAGTTAATCTAGAGTCATAGTATAATGAGAAAAGCCACCACACTCCGGTTAGAATGGCTCACATACATAAATTTACCAACAACAGATGCTGGCGAGGATGCAGGGGGAAAGGGACACTAACACACTGTTGGTGGGAATGCAAACTGGTAAAGCCACTATGGACATCAGCTTGGAGTTTCCTCAGAAACCTGAATATAACCCTACCATACAACTCAGACATCCCACTCCTTGGAATTTACCCAAAGGAAATTAAATTGGCAAGTAAAAGAGCTGTCTTGCACAACAATGTTTATTGCAGCTCAATTCACAATAGCTAATTCCTGGAATCAACCTAAATGCCCATCAGCAGTAGACTGGATAAAGAAATTATGGGATATGTACTCTATAGAATACCACACACAGTAAAAAAAAAAAAAATGTAATCCAGTTATTTGCAACAAAATGGAGGAATCTGGAAAACATCATGTTGAGTGAATTAAGCCAGTCCCAAAGAGACAAATATCATATGTTCTCCCTGATTGGTTACAACTAACCAAGCACCAAAAAGGAAACCTGTTGAAGGGAAATGGACACTATGAGAAACAGTGACTTGATCAGCCCTTGTCCTAACTGTTGAGGAACAACTTAATACTTTATCCCTTTTAGTATTTTTTTGTTCTACTTAATACTATTGGTTGAACTCTTTAATTAACACACAATTATTTTTAGGTGTTTAAATTTAACTAAAAAGTGATCTCCGTTAAATATAAGAGTGCGAATTAAAGAGGGAGGAGATGTACAGTTCAGCACATACTCAGTTGGACTTGCCCCAAACGATAGAGTTAGAAACATGCCCGGGGATTTCAATACAATCCCATCAAGGTGGCATGTACCAATGCCATCTCACTAGTAAAAGTGATCAGTTTCAGTTCACAATTGATCATAATGATAGGTCTAAGAGTCAAAAGGATCACATTAACAAAACTAGTGCCTGCTAATACTAACTGATAGAATAAAAAAGGAGAGAATGATCCAACATGGGAAGCGGGATACACAGCAGACTCATAGAATAGCAGATGTCCTAAACAGCACTCTGGCCTCAGAATTATCCCTTAAAGCATTCGGATCTGGCTGAAGATCCCAGTGGAAAGAACAGGTCATCAAAGAAGGAGGGACCTTTCTCTGAAGGGAGGAGAGAACTTCCACTTTGACTATGACCTTGTCTAAATAAGATCAAAGTCAGCGAACTCAAGAGGCTTCCATAGCCTTGGCAACTCATGACAAGAGCCTCAGGTGATTACTGACACCATAAACAAGAGTGACAAACTGTTAAATCAACAACAGGAGTCACTGTACACTTACTCCCCATGTAGGATCTCTGTCCTTAATGTGTTGTACTATGTGAATTAACAGTATAACGAGTACTCAAATAGTACTTTACACTTTGTGTTTCTGTGTGGGTGCAAATTGTTGAAATCTTTACTTAGTATATACTAAATTGATCTTCTGTATATAAAGATAATTGAAAATTAATCTTAATGTGAATGGAATGGGAGAAGGAGCGGGAGATGGGAGAGTTGTGGGTGGGAGGGAGGTTATGGGAGGAAAAGGCCACTGTAATCCAAAAGTTGTACTTTGGATATTTATATTTATTAAATTAGAGTTTAAAAAAAAAACACCTAATGTGTAATTGAGTTAAAAAGTTATTGTAGTGTTTTGCTTGTAAATGACAAAGGGAAAAATCCATACATGTTCAGTACACATGCAATTTTGTTTCAAAATTTTTATCCACAGCTGGATGAATCCATAGATGTTGAACCGCACATATGGAAGGCCAACTGCATTAAGACTGGTCATATTTTTTATAAAACAGTTGTTGGAATCTGCACTTTTTGATAATTTACACTTGGACAAACAAGACATCTTTTCATGATGTATCTCCAAATTAGCATTGTTGATTTCTCTCTACAACTTCATGTACTTTAGCTAAATAGAGTTCTTTGTTCTTCCTCATGCCTTTGCTTGTTTTCTTCTGTGACTCTGCTACTACAGTTATTTTTATTTATTTGTTTGACTTCGGCTTTTTATCCTGACTGAATGTCTTCTTTCTACAGGTCAGAATTCCTCCCATTATTCTCTAGCAGTTTGTTTCCTCTGTGACTTTATTTTGTTTTGTTACATGGACCTGTTTATATATTTCTTTAACTTTTGGTTTTGAAATAATTTGAAAATCAACAAAAAGTTTAAGAAATAATACAAAGCACAGTATTCTTTGAACACGTACACAACTTTGCAAATTAATGATATTTGTTGTATCTTTTCCTTTTTCTACTTTAGGTATATTTACCTCTTGCAATTCCAAACGTGTATTAGTTACTGTTTTGTGACTACAATGAAAATACCTTACCTAAGCTTACAGTTTACAGATTCACAATCCAAAATCAGGCAGCCCCACCAGTTTAGGCATCTACTAAGGTTAGAATATGATGGAGGGTCCATTGCATGATGATCCAGGAAGCAGTGGGAGACAGGAACCACACTCCTTCATATCTGTGTGTCTCTCATGGGGCTGTACCCTAATAACCCAATCCAATCTAATCGCTTTGCACCTTCAGATATTATAATTTTGATTAAGATCCTGCCTTAACCCATTAACATAAAATTCTGGGGATCAAGATTTCTAACACACATTTGCCTTGGGGGACATGAAAATTATTCTCCAAATTATAAAAATACCCTTTTATCCTTTAAATTAAAGTGTGTGTTTTCTAAGAACAAGATTCTTATTTTATGTAACCATAGTACAGTTATCAACATCAGGAGAATTAACATTGATGTGATATCTTTCATCAAAGCAGCCCATATTCCAATTTTTAATTGCTCTAATAAAGTCCTTTATAACATTTTATTTTTACTTCCAGTGCAGAATTCAGTCAAGCTCATGTTGAATTTAGATTGCCTTTATTCCAAGTTATATCATTAATTGACATTTATTATTGCAACTAAAAAGCAAAGTGGGAGTATTAGGAATGTATGAATATGCTGCTCTTCATCACATTCTTCGTCTTAGATTTAGCATCCACTGATATCTCTTGCCTAAATCATTCTTTACCAGGATAATTGAAAAATGCTGAATTTCCATCTCCATAACTCCGTCTACATTTATCTGTATGAACTGTCCTATAAGAAAATGCCTTCCATGTACCCATTTTTATGTACTAAGGTAATTACAAACATAGATTCCCATTTTATTCAATGGGCTCTGTCCCTCATTTGGCCAGTGAAAGCCTCTTCAAGCTGACTTCCATATTGTTTTAATAGGTTCATGAATTTTTTGATCATTCTCAACTTCATGGCATAATACGATGGCCCAGGCTCATCTTGCATTTTCCCTGCCCCATTTCTGAAATCAACCATTTATCCATGCATATTGCAAACATTACTTTAGTACATGCTGTAGTCCAGAACTCTTGCTAAGCCCTACAAATATAGTAATGAGCAAAAACAGGCATTGTGCCCTTCCTGATGGACTCTATTATTTAAAAAAAAAATTTAAATTATTTGAAAAGCAGAGTTACAAAGAGGCAGAGGCATAGAGAGAGGTCTTCCATCTGCTGTTTCACTCCCCAAAGGGCCGCAACAACCAGACGTAGGCTGATCCAGAACCAGGAACCAGGAGTTTATTTCAGGCTTCACACACAGGTGCAGGGGCCTTAAGGACTCGGGCCATTCTCCACTGCTTTCCTGGGCCATACCAGAAAGCTGCATCGGAAGTAGAGCAGCTGGGACTCCAACAGGAGTCCATATGGGATGTCGGCACTATAGACAGCAGACTCACCCGCTACACCACAGCACTGGCCCCATGGAGTCTATTATTAAGCAGATGGGATAGACATTGATCTTTTTCTTTACCTTTGTCTCATATTTCTTCATCCTATGTATGGTAAAGTTTATTAATTTCTCACAGTGGATTGAATGTTTACCAAATGCATCTTAAGTTACTTTCTGGTTTTTTGTTGTCTACATTTTTGTTGTCTAAATCTAGGGCAGAGTGATCCTCTAGTCCCATAAAAAATAACTCCAAGTCTAAAGCTCTCTTCAACCACAATAGGTTTCTGTCTTAGGATCAGAACACACCTCAGTGTATCTCACTCAGCTGCTCTGGTGTGCACCTATTGAGTATAGTGCTCTCACGCTGCTGGCTATTAGGAACACAGTACAATGGATCAAAGCTCTTTGTTCACTTCAGGTAATTGTATCTTCTTAGAAAAATTTTAGATTTACTGAGAAATAGAGCCAGGGTTTCCATGCACCTATATTTCACATATATATCCTTTATTACTTTTATCTCCTATTAGTATGATGGATTTGTGACAATTGCTATACCAATATAATGATATCAATATTGATACATAATTACTAGCTAATGTTCATGGTTTACATTAAGGTTCACTCTCTGTGGTATAGTTATATATGTAGTGACAAAAGCGTTATTTTCATTTTCCACCACTACAGTATCATACATAATATAATCACTGTCCTGAAACACCCCTGTTCACTTATTTAGCCATGTCCATTCCCTCTGAATCCCTGGCAATCACAGATTGAAACTGTAAGGAGGAGTAAGTACTACCCAATTCAAACTTTGTACAACTCAATAGTGTTATTGAAAAACAGCTTTTCCAGTCCCATGTTTTATTTATGATTTTACATCTGGCACTGTGTGCTTCAGCCACAGTGGTTCTTTTCAAGTCTTGAAAATGCTGAACTCATTCCCACTGCAGGATCTCTGTGATCCTGTCCACATTGTTCTCGCCTTTCAGGTGAAAGAAGCCATCTCTGACCATCCCACCAAGACCTTTTTTCTCCATGGTCATTCTTTTATAATCACCTTTAAGGTCTGCAATGCAGAATCTTAAAGAACTTGATGGAGAGCTTGGATTTTTATTCAAGGTTTGTAGACTTTGAAAAAAAAAATAACATAGAGCCATCTTGGCACTCAAAGTAATTGACTGTAGATGGACATTTTCACCAGAGCTAAAAAAGTTAACAATATAAGTGAAAATGTTAGTATTCTCACTTCTATAATTGAGAAGACTAACTTGCAGTTGGAAAAAAATGAACAAATCATTGTGCATAGATTCAAAATAAATGAGATGTCCTACAGTGATGCTATATGCAGGACCTCCTTTCTTACTTAGGGATGCCACTTCCTGCCTCGGACATGCTGTTTGAAAGTATAGGTGTGACCCTTAGGTACACCTCAGAGAGTTTGGAGAATGTAATTTACAACATTTAATATAGTTGAAATGCAAATTATTTTCATACACAGTTGTGCAACACTGAATGTATAAGAGTGGATGGCTGAAAAAAGTAGACTTGTGTTGGTAGTGCTTAATAATGAAGACTTTTTCTCCATAAATCTAATACCCTTCTCTTATTTATCTAGAAAGTGGTAGGAGGCAGCAAAAATGCACCAGAAGAAATGCTATATGGAATCTTTTTTATTTCAAAGTACAAGTAACAGCCCACTGGACTATGGTGAAAGGAAAGAGTCCACCTAGCACCATTCACAAAGAACATGGTTATTCTCCTGAGACTGATTTCAGGGGGCTGCAGCAATGTTAGACGGTGTAGAGTCTAAAGTCTTTTAATCATATAAATTTTGTAATTTAGGTCCTTGAATAAAATGTAATAAATCAATTGAACAGTAAAACAATTATATTTTGGCGGAGCCAAGATGGCGGAATAGTGAGGGCGCGCACCAATAGTCTGGGAAAAGATAGTTTAATAAAAGTGGAGTTACTGTAGCCTCAGGAAAAAGCTCATGAAAAAATTGCAGAGGAAACTCTTCTGGATCTAGTGGGTGTGACATGGAGGACCTATGGGGAGAACAAGGTCGTGCCACCATGTGGAAGCCGAACCGCGGGAGCTGAGCCGCAGAGTCTGTGCCCCAGTGCTGGAAGGGGAGGTGAGACAAAAACCTCGGTAACCCGAGACATTGGTGGGGAAAGGTAGAAAGAGCCTAGAGGGAATGAGGCCTGAAGCCCCACTGGGGAAAGTTCACCAGGCTGACTGGAGGAGAGAAAAAAAACGAATAAATAAGGGGAACCAGCACAGACATTAGCCTCTCTCTCCACTCACCTTACAAAGCCGAGCAAGACAAAGAGCAGGCGCCATTTTACATATGTAAAGCAGTGCCTGCCATTAGCCAAGCAGATAAACCTGACTCTAGTGGGGAGAAATAACAGGAGATTAGGACCTAGTGAAAGTGTGGAGCTAACACGAACTGAGACTGTGAAAATCTGAGGGGGTGGGGGCGAGAGAACTCACCGAGTACACAAACTTGGTAACTTGGCAACCCGGAGAGAGACTGCTGAGAAATTTGAGACCACACTGAGGGCTGCATAAACTCTTTGTGTGGTCCCAGGGGTAAGCAGATGAATACCCACAGGGACCAGATTTCATATATCAACTATCCTCAATTCCACTCAGCTGTGTGGAATTACTTCCCAACTGAGTCAAAAAAAAAAAAGAGAGAGAGAGAGAGAGCAAGCCAGTGAGAGAACAATCTGGGTGAGTCATTTTGGCACACCCATAACCCTGAAGAACCAAACAGAGCTCTCTGGCCACACCCATCACAGCCTCTAAGGATCCATCAAAAGCAGACAGTCCACTTAATCTAGAGTCATAGTATAACGAGAAAAAGCACAACAGTGAAGAAATCAAAGAATATCTCCACAATGCCAAAGAAACGCAGAAACCGAGGTAACAAAAACAAGGAAGACACTATGATGCCCCCAAATGAAATAGACACCCCAATTCAATATTATGAAGATCATGAGATAGAAGAAATGCAAGAAGCAGATCTCAAAAAATTGATAAGAACATTAAGAAGTTCTCAAAAACAAATTCTTGAACTACAGAAATCCTTAATGGACAAGACAGAAAATCTCTTTCATGAAAATGAAATATTAAGGAGGAATCAAAATGAAATGAAACAACTAGTAGTAAATGAAACTGTGATAGTGACGAGAAATCATAATGAAATGAAGAATTCAACAGATCAAATGACAAACACATTAGAGAGCCTTAAAAACAGAATGGGTGAAGCAGAAGAGAGAATATCGGACTTAGAAGACAGAGAACAGGAAAATATACAGTCAAACCAAAGAAAAGAAGAGGAAATTAGAAATCTAAAAAATATTGTCGGGAATCTACAGGATACTATTAAAAAAACCAACATTTGGGTTCTAGGAGTTCCTGAAGGCATGGAGAGAGAGAAAGAATAAGAAGGCCTTTTTAGTGAGATACTAGCAGAAAATTTCCCAGGTTTGGAGAAGGACAGAGACATCCTAGTACAGGAAGCTCATAGAACCCCTAATAAACATGACCAAAAGAGATCCTCACCATGACACATTGTAATTAAACTCACCACAGTCAAACAGAAAGAAAAGATCCTAAAATGTGCAAGAGAGAAACGTGAGATTACTCTCAGAGGATCTCCAATCAGACTCACAGCTGACTTCTCATCAGAAACCCTACAAGCTAGGAGGGAATGGCGAGATATAGCCCAGGTACTAAGAGAGAAAAACTGCCAGCCCAGAATATTACATCCTGCAAAGCTATCATTTGTGGATGAAGGTGAAAAAAAGACCTTTCACAGCAAACAGAAATTGAAAGAATTTGTTGCCACTCGTCCAGCCCTGCAAAAGATGCTTACAGATGTGTTACACACAGAAACACAGAAACAAGGTCATCCATATGAAAGAAGGTAAAGGAAGGAAACCTCACAGCAAAAGATCACAGGAAATTCAAAACATATATTAGAAAATATCTTTGGCAAATGGCAGGGCAAAGGTACTACTTATCAATAGTCACATTGAATGTTATTGGCCTGAACTGTCCAGTTAAAAGACACAGATTGGCTGATGGGGTTAAGGAACAAAACCCATCTATTTGCTGCTTACAAGAAACACATCTTTCTTACAAAGATCCATACAGACTGAAAGTGAAAGGCTGGAAAAAGATATACCATGCCAACAGAAATGAAAAAAAGAGCGGGCATAGCCATCTTAATATCAGACAACATAAACTTTACCACAAAAACTGTTAAGAGAGACAAAGAGGTGCACTATATAATGATTAAGGGATCAATTCAACAGAAAGATATAATGATTATCAATGTATATGCACCTAATTACAGGGCACTTGTTTATTTAAAAGATTTGTAAGGGACTTAAAGGGAGACTTAGACCCCAATACAATAGTACTGGGGGACTTCAATACTCCACTCTCAGAAATAGATCAACAGGACAGAAGGTCAACAAAGAGACAGTAGATTTAAATGACACTACAGCCCAAATGGATCTAACAGAAATCTACAGAACTTTTCACCCTACACAGAAAGCATTTACATTCTTCTCAGCAGTACATGGAAACTTCTCTAGGATTGACCACATACTAGGCCATAAAGCAAGTCTCAGCAAATTCAAAAGAATTAGAATCATACCATGCAGCTTCTCAGACCATAAAGGAATGAAGTTGGAAATTAGCAACTCAGGAATCCCTAGAGCATATGCAAAAACATGGAGATTGAACAACATGCTCCTGAATGAACAATGGATCATAGAAGAAATTAAAAGAGAAATCAAAAATTTTCTGGAAGTAAATGAGGATATCAGCACAACATACCAAAACTTATGGGATACAGCAAAAGCAGTGTTAAGAGGAAAGTTTATATCAATAGGTGCCTACATCAAGAAATTGGAAAGGCACCAAATAGATGAGCTTTCAATTCACCTCAAGGATCTAGAAAATCTGCAGCAAACCAAACCAAAACCTAGTAGGAGAAGAGAAATAATTAAAATCAGAGAAGAAAACAACAGGATTGAATCAAAAAAAATTACAAAAAATCACCCAAATGAGGAGTGGTTTTTTGAAAAAATAAACAAAATTCACACCCCATTGGCCCAACTAACTAAAAAAAGAAAAGACCCAAATCAATAAAATCAGAGATGAAAAAGGAAATGTAACAACAGACACCACAGAAATAAAAAGAATCACCAGAAATTACTACAAGGACTTGTATGCCAGCAAACAGGGAAACCTATCAGAAATGGATAGATTCCTGGACACATGCAACCTACCTAAATTGAACCAGGAAGACATAGAAAACCTAAACAGACCCATAACTGAAGGAGAAATTGAAACATTAATAAAGGCCCTCCCCACAAGAAAAGCACAGGACCAGATGGATTCACTGCTGAATTCTACCAGACATTTAAAGAAGAACTAATTCTTCTCAAACTATTCAGAACAATCGAAAAAGAGGGAATCCTCCCAAATTCTTTCTATGAAGCCAGCATCACCTTCATTGCTAAGCCAGAAAAAGATGCAGCATTGAAAGAGAATTACAGACCAATATCCCTGATGAACATAGATGCAAAAATCCTCAATAAAATTCTCGCCAATAGCATGCAACAACACATCAGAAAGATCATCCACCCAAACCAAGTGGGTTTTATCCCTGGTATACAGGGATGGTTCAATCTTTGCATGATTATCTCAATAGACACAGAGAAAACATCTGATAAAATACAACACCCTTTCATGATGAAAACTCTAAGCAAACTGGGTATGGAAGGAACATTCCTCAATACAATCAAAGCAATTTATGAAAAACCCACGGCCAGCATCCTATTGAAAGGGAAAAGTTGAAAACATTTCCACTGAGATCTGGTACCAGACAGGGATGCCCACTCTCACCACTGCTATACAATATAGTTCTGGAAATTTTAGCCAGAGCTATTAGGCAAGAAAAAGAAATTAAAGGGATACAAATTGGGAAGGAAGAACTCAAACAATCCCTCTTTGCAGATGATACGATTCTTTACTTAGGGGACCCAAAGAACTCTACTAAGAGACTATTGGAACTCATAGAAGAGTTTGGCAAAGGAGCAGGATATAAAATCAATGCACAAAAATCAACAGCCTTTGTATCTGGAAAAAATGATGCTAAAATTCATATGGAGACACAGGAGACCTCGAATAGCAATCTTGTACTACAAAAACAAAGCCAGAGGCATCACAATACCAGATTTCAGGACATACTACAGGGCAGTTGTTATCAAAACAGCATGGTACTGTACAGAAACAGATGGATAGACCAATGGAACAGAATAGTACACCAGAAATCAATCCAAACATCTACAGCCAACTTATATTTGATCAAGGATCCAAAACAAATGCCTGGAGTAAGGAAAGTCTCTTCAATAAATGATTATGGGAAAATTGGGTTTCCATGTGCCAAATCACGAAGCAAGACCCCTATCTTTCACCTTACACAAAAATTCACTCAACATGGATTAAAGACTTAAATCTACAATCTGACACCATCAAATAACTAGAGAGCATTGGAAAAACCCTGCAAGATATAGGTACTGGCAAAGACTTCTTGGAAAAGACCCCAGAAGCACAGGCAGTCAAAATTAAAATTAACATTTGGGATTGCATCAAATTGAGAAGTTTCTGTACTTCAAAAGGTACAGTCAGGAAAGTGAAGAGGCAACTGACAGAATGGGAAAAAATATTTGCAAACTATGCAACAGATAAAGGGTTGATAACCAGAATCTACAAAGAAATCAAAAACTCCATAACATCAAAACCAACAACCCACTTAAGATATGGGCCAAGGACATCAATAGACACTTTTCTAAAGAGGAAATCAAAGGGCCAACAGACACATGAAAAAATGTTCAGGATCACTAGCAATCAGGGAAATGCAAATCAAAACCACAATGAGGTTTCACCTCACCCTGGTTAGAATGGCTCACATTCAGAAATCTACCAACAATAGATGCTAGAGAGGATGTGGGGAAAAAGGGACACTAACCCACTGTTGGTGGGAATGCAAATTGGTTAAGGCACTATGGAAGTCAGTCTGGAGATTCCTCAGAAACCTGAATATATCCCTACCATACAACCCAGCCATACCACTCCTTGGAATTTACCCAAAGGAAATGAAATTGGCAAACAAACAAGCTGTCTGCACATTAATATTTATTGCAGCTCAATTCACAATAGCTAAGACCTGGAACAAACCCAAATGCCCATCAACAGTAGACTGGATAAAGAAATTGTGGGACATGTACTCTATAGAATACTATACAGCAGTCAAAAACAATGAAACCTGGTCATTTGCAACAAGATGGAGTAATCTGGAAAACATTATGCTGAGTGAATTAAGCCAGTCCCAAAGGGACAAATATCATATGTTCTTGGCGACAACTAACTGGGCACCAAAGGGGAAACATGTTGAAGTGAAGTGGACACTATGAGAAACAATGACTTGATCAGCTCTTGTATTGACTGTTGATGTCATTGTAATACTTTATCCACTTCAGTATTTTTTTTTGTTCTAGTAATATTGGTTGAACTCTTTAATTAACACAAAATTATTCTTAGGTGTTTAAATTTTTTTTTTTTGACAGGCAGAGTGGACAGTGAGAGAGAGAGACAGAGAGAAAGGTCTTCCTTTTTGCCGTTGGTTCACCCTCCAATGGCCGCCGCGGCCAGCGCGCTGCGGCCGGCGCACCGCGCTGATCCGATGGCAAGAGCCAGGAGCTAGGTGCTTTTCCTGGTCTCCCATGGGGTGCAGGGCCCAAGCACCTGGGCCATCCTCCACTGCACTCCCTGGCCACAGCAGAGAGCTGGCCTGGAAGAGGGGCAACCAGGACAGAATCCGGTGCCCCGACTGGGACTAGAACCCGGTGTGCCGGCGCCACTAGGCGGAGGATTAGCCTAGTGAGCCGCGGCGCCGGCCAGGTGTTTAAATTTTAACTGAAAAGTGATCCCTATTAGGAATCTGGAAAACATTATGCTGAGTGAAATAAGCCAGTCCCAAAGGGACAAATACCACTTGTTCTCCCTGATAGGTGACAACTAACTGAGCACCAAAAAGGAAACCTGTTAAAGTGAAATGAACACTATTAGAAACGGTGACTTTGTCAGCCCTTGCCCTGACTGTTGATGAGCAACTTGATACGTTATGCCTCTTAGTATTTTTTTTTTCATTTATTCCACTTAATACTTTTGGTTGAATTCTGTAATCAATACACAGTTATTCTTAAGTGTTGAAACTTAACTGAAAGGTGATGCCTGTTAAATATAAGAGTGGGAATAAGAGAGGGAAGAGATGTGCAGTTTGGGACATGCTCAAGCTGACTTGCCCCAAACGGTAGAGTTAGAAACATGCCAGGGTATTCCAATTCAATCCCATCAAGGTGGCATGTACCAATGCCATCTCACTAGTCCAAGTGATCAATTTCTGTTCACAATTGATCATAATGATAGCTCTAAGAGTCAAAGGGATCACATAAACAAGACTAGTGTCTGGAAATACTAACCGATAGAATAAAAAAGGGAAAGAACGATCCAACATGGGAAGAGAGATACACAGCAGACTCATAGAACGGCAGATGTCCTAAACAGCACTCTGGCTTCAGAATCAGCCCTTAAGGTATGCAGATCCGGCTGAAAAGCCCATGAGAGTATTTTAGGCATGGAAAGCCAAGACACTCTGGCAAAAAAAAATAACAAATCTAAATGAAAGATCTCCACGAGTGAGATCCCAGTGGAAAGAACGGGTCATCAAAGAAGGAGGTTCCTTTCTCTGAAGGGAGGAGAGAACTTCCACTTTGACCATGGCCTTGTCTAAATATGATCAGAGTTGGTGAACTGAAAAGGCTTCCATAGCCTTGGCAGCTCATGACAAGAGCCTAGGATGATTACTGATGCCATAAATTAGGGTGTCAACTTGTTAAGTCAACAACAGGCATCACTGTGCACTTACTCCTCATGTAAGATCTCTGTCCTTAATGTGCTGTACATTGTGATTTAATGCTATAACTAGTACTCAAACAGTATTTTTCACTCTGTGTTTCTGTGTGGGTGCAAACTGTTGAAACCTTAATATATGCTAAACTGATCTTCTGTATATAAAGAGAATTGAAAATGAATCTTGATGTGAATGGAAGGGGAGAGGGAGCGGGAAAGGGGAGGGTTCTGGGTGGGAGGGAAGTTATGGGTAGGGAAGCCATTGTAATCCATAAGCTGTACTTTGGAAATTTATATTCATTAAATAAAAGTTAAAAAAATTATATTTTGATTGCTTTATTCACTCACAGATAAAAGTTTCTAAAGAAGATTCCAGAAATTTACTCTCTTATAAAATTATATAAGAAGAAAACATTGGTATATGGTTACTATTAATTTTTCTTATAATAAAAGTAGCATATAAACATGGACACTTGGTACAGCAAATAAACCCACTTGTGATGTCAGCATCCTATATCAGAGTGCCTGGTTTTGTTCTGGCTCCCCTCTCTTCCAATTTGCTGTTAGTTTGTACTTTGAGGGGCAGCAGGTAATAGTTCAAGTACTTGGGTCCCCTCCACCCTTAGGAGACTCATAGTGAGTTCCTAGTTCCTGGCTTAAGCCTTGCCAGGCACAGCCCCAGCCAATGCAGTCTTTCAGGGCTTAAACCGAGTGTAAGTGAGATGTCTTTCACTGTTTGTTCTCTCTCTCTATCTCTCTGTCTTTGAAATAAATAACTTTTTTAAAGTAACATATGCAAAAAAAGATAACATCTTAAGTTGAAAAAAGAACACAGACTGGCGCCATGGCTCACTAGGCTAATCCTCCGCCTTGCGGTGCCGGCACACCGGGTTCTAGTCCCGGTCGGGGCGCCGGATTCTGTCCCGGTTGCCCCTCTTCCAGGCCAGCTCTATGCTATGGCCAGGGAGTGCAGTGGAGGATGGCCCAAGTACTTGGGCCCGGCACTCCATGGGAGACCAGGATAAGTACCTGGCTCCTGCCATCGGATCAGTGCGGTGCGCCAGCTGCATCGCGCCGGCCACGGCAGCCATTGAAGGGTGAACCAACGGCAAAGGAAGACCTTTCTCTCTGTCTCTCTCTTACTGTCCACTCTGCCTGTCAAAAAAAAAAAAAAAAAAAAGAACACAGTTATAAATTCACCACAATCCTACTATTCAAATACACCATGACCCATGACATTATCATTTTGATATATGAATCAGAGAAGTGGGGTCAGACTGTAAAGAGAATGCTATTTTTTGACTTTTGTCATTAGTTTTCTGTCATGAGCATTTCTTTTTCTCATTAAATAACCTTCAAAGCCATAATTTTTAGTGCTTCCATGTAAGTTCAACCTATGCACATACTTGATTTACTTAACAACTTTCCCATTTTTGCAAATGTAACTTGTTTCTTTTTTTTAAGGGTGCATTTATTTATTTTTAATTTATTTTTTATTTAGTAAATATAAATTTCCAAAGTACAGTTAATGGGTTACAATGGCTTCCCCCCCATAATTTCCCTCCCATCTCCCGCTCCCTCTCCCATTCCATTCACATCAAGATTCATTTTCAATTCTCTTTATATACAGAAGATCAATCTAGTATATATTATGTAAAGATTTCATCAGTTTGCACCCACACAGAAACACAAAGTGTGAAATACTGTTTCAGTACTAGTTATAGCATTACTTCACATTGGACAACACACTAAGGACAGATCCCACATGAGAAGTAAGTACACAGTGACTCACTTGCGGAGATCTTCCATTTAGGTCTTCTTTTTTTTCCAGGGTGTCTTGGCTTTCCATGCCTAAAATACTCTCATGGGCTCTTCAGCCATATACGAATGCCTCAAGGGCTGATTCTGAGGCCAGAGTGCTATTTAGGACATCTGCCATTCTATGAGTCTGCTGCATATCCCGCTTCCCATGATGGATCGTTCTCTCCCTTTTTGATTCTATCAGCTAGTATTAGCAGACACTAGTCTTGTTTGTGTGATCCCTTTGACTCTTAGACCTATCATTGTGATCAATTGTGAACAGAAATTGATCACTTGGACTAGTGAGATGGCATTGGTACATGCCACCTTGATGGGATTGTATTGGGACCCCTGGCATGATTCTAACTCCACCTTTTGGGGCAAGTCCGATTGGGCATGTCCCAAATTGGGAAATGTACCTTGTTTCTAATTATTTATTATAATGGATAAGGTTTTGGTTTTCTGGTTTTAAAAAAAGTCACACTGATCACATACATTTTAGCCCTCTGCTAAAATATCATCAATAGGGCATTAATCCACAAGGAAAAAAAAGCAAGCATTAGAGGAAATCTCAGTAAATTAGAGATTTCAATGAACTGTCTTTTGGAAGACAGGAGGAGAGGAGTATAACTGTAGCGTTGCAGAGGCAATCCAATGAGAGGACATCCTACAAATGCTCAGAGGCTTAGCCCTTGAAAATGTTGATGTTTCTTCCTTATAAATCAATCTCACACATCTCTCTCTCTCTCGCTCTCTCTCT
Organism: Oryctolagus cuniculus; assembly: GCF_051225735.1. Taxonomy (NCBI): domain Eukaryota; kingdom Metazoa; phylum Chordata; class Mammalia; order Lagomorpha; family Leporidae; genus Oryctolagus; species Oryctolagus cuniculus. The sequence continues at coordinate 53,394,062 of NC_142875.1, read as the reverse complement.
CATAAATCCACTCAGGAATGGCAATGCATTTCTAACCTTGAGCAAGTTACAAATAAGCTCGTGCAGGGGCACCTCTGAGGTGCTGAGTTGTGTGGAGCTACCACTCAGAAGACAAATGCACCAACTGCTCAATAGTTATTTGGGGATTATTTAGGAAAAAATTTTTTTTATTTTAATTTAGTTTTAGCAGATTCAATGTGACTTGTAGATATAATTCTAAGAACATAATGATATTCCCTTCTTACCTCCCTACCCCTTTCCCTCCTACACTCTTTCTTTCTCCATGTCTATTTCTTTTTAGTTTTCAGACAATATATTTTTAAATTATATGACATTAAAAAGGCTTAATACTTCACCAAATAAGAAGTTTAATAAGTAACAAGATTCCAAGAAGGACGAATGGGGAAAAGACATGTTGATTTTGATGAGGGGAAGATAGCAGAAGTAGAGAGAGTATATACCTAGGAAAGAGTTGGAGAGAAGCTTGTGATGGAAATTCTACAAAAAGAAGAGAGACACTGTAGTGTGGGAAGAGCAGATACACAGCAGAAAACTGGGACACCACACAGGACTCCCTCAGCCAGGGGCTGTAAGAGATGTCAGGATTTGAGAGCAAGGTGAGGGCAAGCTGTGGCAGCCCATGCCACTGGTGAAATTGCGTAAGGGAGATACTTGCAGAACAAACTGACTTTGAGTCTGACCTGGAACTCTGGTGGAGGAAAGGGTGTCCCCCCTAATGCTGTGAAGGAAGAGCACATTGCTATCTTCCCATCCCCCTCACAAGTTCGCCCAGTGACTAGCAAGCAGGAAGCACCATCTTAATAAAGAGTAGAGGCTCCTGTGGCTTACACATCTACTAAGGGATTTTATCAAGGGGATAAATCCATGGTCACCACTGACTGAGTCTGTTCTGGAGGGTTGGTAGAGGGCAGAGTGTCCAATTAGGCCTGTGAAGCTCTCCCTCTCCTTGCTCTAGCATGGGTACATGAACTTCAGCAGCCAAGGAAGATCACCAACAGCCAACTGGCTATGGGAAAGCCTCTGCTCTTGCTATGGAAGGGGAAGGCTCTCAGGACTGAGAGCGGATCCCTGCTCCATATGATTTTGGGAGCCTTGCATTCCATGACTATGAGAGTTTTGTGACTGAAAAGTCACAAATCTTTTTTGCAGTTCATGTGCCTGCATGAGTAAGGGTTATAGCCACTGTGGGCTAAACCTGGGCATTGATCACCTGGGAAGAGAGGAGTAAGGTTGTGATTATGCCAACAGATGTGATTATAACTTACCACTTGCTGACAACAGAGGAAATTTGCAATGCCTGACTTGGGTGTCCCACTGTATTGTCATCCTACCATCGAGCACTGACAAGAGCTCCCTAATTTCATCAAGTACAAATCTCTGGTGATTCACTGAAGGGGCAGAAACCCCATTAATACCCTGAGGCATGGTTCAAAGAAAAACACATCAGTGGAGAAAAAAAAACAAAAAACAAAAAACAAGTGTTTCCATGATGCCTAAAAGTAAAAAAAGAAATACAAGAAACAAGAACAAGGAAGACAGAAGGAAGACAGCATAACTCTCTCAAAAGAACACAACACTTCAAAATTATAATGTGAAGATGAAGACATTGATGAAATACTTGAAAATAAATTTAAAAGAGTGATCATAGGATTATTCAGAAACAATGAGAAGCAAATTCATAAATTAAAAACTGTAAATGACATTAATGAAAAAATTTCCATAAGATTGAGATTTTGAAAAGAAACCAAGCTGAAATATAAAAATGAAGTGTTAAATATATAAAATAAAAATACATTGGAAAGCCTTAACAACAGATTTGGTGAGGTAGAAAAAAGAATCTTTGAGCTAGATGACAAATCTCTGGAAATATCTCAGTCAGTGCAAAAAAAAAAACCCAGAAATTAGAAATATTAAAAACAATGTTCAAGACTTATGGGTTACTATCAAATGACCAAACATACAGGTCTAAGGTATAGAAAGAGAATGGATTATGAGGCCTGTTCAGTGAAATAATAAATGAAATATTCCCTAATTTGGATAAAGAAAGGGACATCTAAATACAGGAAGCACATAGAACTCCAAATAGACAAGACCAGAAAAGATCTTCACCATGATACACTGTAGTCAAACTTTCAATAGTAAAACATAAAGATTATGAAATGTGCACAAGAGAAATTCCAGAATACCTTCAGAGGATCTCCAATTAGACTGACAGCTGATTTCTCATCAGAAACCCTACAGGCTAAGAGACCATGGAGAGACAGAGTGCAAGTCTTAAAAAAAAACTGTCAACCCAGAATATTATACTCTGCAAAGCCCTCATTTTTTTTTTTTTTTTGGACAGGCAGAGTGGACAGTGAGAGAGAGAGACAGAGAGAAAGGCCTTCCTTTGCCATTGGTTCACCCTCCAATGGCCGCCACGGCTGGCACGCTGTGGCCGGCGCACCATGCTGATCTGATGGCAGGAGCCAAGTACTTATCCTGGTCTCCCATGGGGTGCAGGGCCCAAGTACTTGGGCCATCCTCCACTGCACTCCCTGGCCACAGCAGAGAGCTGGCCTGGAAGAGGGGCAACCGGGACAGAATCTGGCACCCTGACTGGGACTAGAACCCGGTGTGCCAGCACTGCAAGGCGGAGGATTAGCCTAGTGAGCCACGGCACTGGCCCAAAGCCCTCATTTATAAACAAAGGTAGCATAAGGAACTTCCAAAAAAAACAGAAATTGAAAGAATTTGTTACCACTCATCCAGCCTTACAAATGATGCTTAAGGATGTGCTACACAAAGAAACACAGAAAGATAGTCATTTTGAAAGAATGTGTAGGCAGAACATCTCCCAGTAAAGTACAAAGGAAATCCAAAACAATAGGAGTGTTTATGGGACAATGGCAGGGCCAAATCATTACTTATCAGTAGTAACCATGAAAGTAAATGGACTAAATTCTTCAATTCAAAGATATAGACTGGCTGAATGATTTAAAAACCAAGATCCCTCTATTTGCTGCCAACAAGAAATATACTGTACCAATCAACATACACACATACTGAAAGTGAAAAGATGCAAAAAGATATTCCATGCTAATGGAAAGAAAAAAAGGGAAGGTGTAGCTATCATGGATAACAGGCAAAATAGACTTTAACACAAAACGTGTAAAAAAAAAAAAAAAGACAAAGAGCATCATGTAATGAGTAAGGGATCATTCAGCATGGAGATATAACTATACCCAAAACCAGGGCACCTGGATATTTAAAACAAATGCTAGTGGACCTAACGGCAGACATAGACTCAAACAATAACAACAGAGGACTACAATACCCCACTTTCATCAAGGGACAGATCAACTACACAAAAAATCAACAAAGAAACAAGAGCTAATCAACACTATGGACCAAATGGACCTAGCTGATATCTACAAAACATTTCATGCCACAGTTGAAGAATACACAATCTATTCATCAGTGCATGGAACTTTCTCCAGGAGAGACCATATGCAAGGCCATAAAGCAGGACTCAGCAAATTCAGAAAAAAATTAAATAATACCATGCACCTTTCCTGAACACAATGGAATGAAGCTGAAAATTAACAACTTAATAAACTCTAGAAAATATGCAAACACATGAAAATTGAATAACATGCTCCTGAAATAACAGTGGGTCATAGGAGAAATTTTAAAAATTTCTGGAAACCAATGAAGATGACAACACAATATATGAAAACTTATGCAGTATAGCAAAAGCAGTGTTAAGAATGAAGTTTATAGGAATTAGTGCCTCCAAAAAGAAATTAGAAAAGCATCAAACAAATGAGTTACTAATGCACCTCAAGGACCTACAAAAATAAATTAAAACAAACACAAAATTAGGAGAAAAGAAAGTTAAAATTAGAGAATAAGCAAAACTAAAACAAAAAAATAAAAGATCAGTGAAATGAAGAGCAGGCTTTTTGATAACATAAACAAAATTGATACACCATTTGCATAACTAACCAAAAAAAGAGGGAGAAGATATATATCAATAAAATCAGATATGTAAAAGGAGAAATAACCACAGATCCACAGAAATATAAAAAATCAAGAATTACTACAAAGAGCTACATGCAAACAAATCGGAAAATCTGGAGGAAATAGATTCCTGGACACACACAATTTACCAAAATTGAGGCATGAAGACACTGAAAACTTATATAGACCAATAACCAAGATGGAGATTGATCAATAATAATGACCTTCCCACGAAAGAAAAACCAAGAATCAGATGGTTCCACAGCTGAAGTCTAACAGACTTTTAAAAAACTAATTCCAATTCTTTTCAAACTACTCAAAACAATTGAAAGGCAGGGAATCCTCCAAACTCCATAAATGAGTTTAGCATCACTTTACATCCAAAACCAGAAAAAGATACAGCAAAGAGAAAATTGTAGAACAATATCCCCGGTGAACATAGATGCAAAAATCCTCAACAAAATACTAGCTTATCAAATCCAACAATGTATGAGAAAGATCATTCAACCGGACCAAGTGTGATTAATCCCTGGTATGCAGGGATGGTTAAACATTCACAAATCAATAAATGTGATACATCACATTAACAAACTGAAGACAAAAGCCATAAGATTATCTCAATAGATACATAGAAAGCATTTGATAAAATACAACATCCTTTCATGATAAAAAACCTTAAGCAAAATGGGTACAGAAGGCACATTCCTCAATATAATCAAGGCAGTATATAATAAACCTATAGTCAGCATCATATTGAATTAGGAAAAGTTGCAAGCATTTCCACTAAGATCTGGAACCCAACAAGAATGCCCACATTCACCATTGCTATTCAATATAGTCCTGGAAGTTTCAGCCAGAGCCATTAGGCTAGAAAAAGAAATCAAAGGGAAACAAATTGGAAAGAAGGAAGTCAAATTATCCCTATTTGTAGACGACAAGATTCTATATATAGGGGAAACATAAAACTCCACTAAGATATTATTGGAACTCATAAAAGAGTGTTGATTCTATAGCCTGCAACTTTCCAAAAAACAAAATTCAATAGCTTTTGTAAACCCAGATAATTCCATGGCAGAGAAAAAACTTGTAAGTTCAGTCCCATTCACAATAACTACAAAAAAATGTCTGTACCATGCAATAAATTTAACCAAAGAGGTGAAGATTCCCTACAATGAAAATCACAAAACATTAAAGAGAGAAAGACATAAAAATTGGAAAAATCTTCCCTCTTTGTGGTTGGAAAAATTAATATCATCAAAATGTGTATACTACCAAAAGTGATTTACAGATTTAATGCAACCACAATAAAAATACCAATGATGTTATTCATGTTATTCTTAGATTTAGAAAAAACAATACTGAAATTCATATGGAAATAGAAGAGAACCAGAATAGTTGAAGCAATTAATAAAACAAAAACAAAGCTGGAGGCATCACAACACCAGATTTCAAGACATAGTATGGGGCATTTATAATCAAAACAGCCTGGTACTGGAACAAAAATAGACATGAAGACAAACAGGACAGAACAGAAACCCCAGAAATCAATGCATGCAGCCACAACCAACCCATCTTTGACAAAGGAGCTAAAATCAATCCATGGAGAAAGGACAGTCTCTTCAACAAATGATGCTGAGAAAATCAGATCTGCATATGCAGTAGTATGAAACATGAACCCTACCATTCACCTTATATGAATATTAACTAAAAATGAACCAAGGATATAAATTTATGATTTGATATCCTTTAAATTACCTGAGGGAAACATTGGGGACACTTTGCAAGACATTGGCATAGGCAAAGACTTCTTGGGAAAGACACCAGAAGTAAAGGCAATCAAAGCAAAAATATACAAATGGGATTACATCAAGCTAAGAAGCCATCAGCACTGTAAGGAAACACTCAGCAAAGTGAAGAGGAAACTGACAAAATGGCAGAAAACATTTGAAAACTATGCAACTGATAAAGGATTAATAAACAGAATCTATAAAGAAAGCAAGAAACTCAACAATAACGAAACAAACAATCCAGTTAAGAAATAGGCAAAGGACTTGAATAGAATAGGCATTTTTCAGAAGCGAAAATTCGAATGGCCAACATACACATGAAAAAATGCTCAAGGTCACTAGAAATTAGGGAAGTTCAAATCAAAACAACTATGAGGTATCACCTTATCCCAATTAGATGGCTCTCATACAGAATCAACAACCAATAATTGCTGGTGAGGATGTGATGGTAAAGGTTCCCTAATCCACTGTTGATGGGAATGTAAACTAGTACAGCCATTGTGGAAAACAGTATGACAATTCCTCATAATTCTGAATGTAAACCTACAACATGAGCCAGCCATCTCATTCCTGGGAATTTATTCAAAGGAAAGGAAATCAGCATATGAATGAGTTATCTGCACTCCCAAGTTTATTGCAGCTCAATTCACAATAGCTAAAGATATAGCATCAACCCAGATGCCCATCAATCAATGAAACGATATTGAAAATGTGGTATACATGCTCTGTGGAATATTACTTAACCATAAAAATGAATGAAATCCTGTCACTCACTATAAAATGGGTGCAACTGAAATCCATTATACTTAGTAAAATAAGTCAATCCCAAATATATAGTTCCTTTATTTCTTTGTTAGAGGTTAATTCTGTCTATCTTCTCAAAAAAATCTTCTTGTTTGGCTGATATTTTGTATTTTTTGAAAGATTTTCATTTATTTACTTGAAAGGCAGAATTACAGAGGAGCAGACCCAGAGAGAGGGAGAGAGAGAGAGAAATCTCCCATCCATTGGTTCACTCCCTAAATGACCACAATGGCCGGAGATAGGTGCATCTGAAGCCAGGAACCAGGAGCTGCTTCTAGATCTCCCACACAGGGGAAGGGGTCCAAGTACCTGGGCCATCTTCCATTGCTTTCCCAGGCTCTAGCAGAGAGCTAGATCAGAAGTGAAGCAGCAGCTGGGACTTGAACTGGCGCCTATATAGGGTGCCCGCACTATTGGCAGTGGTTTTACCTACTACACCATGACGGCCCTGATCTTTTGTATCTCTTACATTTTAATTTCATTTATTTCTTCTCTGATCTGTATCATTTCTCACCTCCTGCTGATTTGGGGTTTGGTTTGTTGTTGTTTTTGTAAATCTTCAAGATGTCTCATTAAATCTTTAACTTGAGACATTTTTTTTTTTTTAATGTAAGCACTTAATGCTGCAAATGTCTCTCTTACTACTGCTATTGCTGTATCCTACAGGTTATTTCAAGAAAGTTTTTGATTTCCATTTTAATTTCCTCAATGACCCATTCATCATTCAGTAGCATGTTTAATTTCCAAGTATCTATGAATGCTCTATTATTCTTGTTGATTTCTAGTCTTATTCCATTATGGTTTGAGAAGATACATGATATCAATCTTTTTAAATTTGCTGAGATTTGATTTGTGGTCTAATATGTGATCTAGCCTAGAAAATATTCCATATGCTAATGAGAAGAATGTGTTTTCTGTAGCTTTTGCGTGAAATGTTCTTTAAATGTCTGTGAGGTTCATTTGTTCAATGGTATATTTCGACTCCAGTGTATTTTTTTTTTTTTTACTGGATATCTGTCCATTGATGAGAGTGCAGTGATGAAGTCACTTTTATTGGTTGATTCTTTGCTATCCCCCAGAAGCCATGGTGAATCCCCCTTGTTCACATAGAGTGTGTGACTATAGCTCTGGGGCTAATTCCCCAAAACTCCCACAGTTGCAGGATACAGGGGATCTTTAGTGTGCCCCACATACTGCCCTGACTCTATGATGCTGGGAGGGAAACAGAGGTGCTCTGCTCAGTATGGGTCATTGCAGGATTTGGGGAGGGGAAGGAAACAAGGTGACTTCCTTGCTCCAAGCCCGACAGTTGCTTAGACTCCAACCAGCTCTCCAGGCTGACGAAAAAGTCAATGGGTAGCTGTGGAATTCCCTCACAGCTGAAACTGCGATTGGCAAGGTGCATGGCAATTTCTTCCCACCTGGGAGTGGTAAGATGGTGGCTCACAGCTGGCAGTGTACAGTGAGAGAGAGAGTCAGAGAGAAAGGTCTTCCTTTACCGTTGGTTCACCCCCCAGTGGCCGCTGCGGCCGGCGCGCTGCACTGATTCGAAGCCAGGAGCCAGGTGCTTCCTCCTGGTCTCCCATGGGGTGCAGGGCCCAAGCACTTGGGCCATCCTCTACTTCCCTCCTGGGCCACAGCAGAGAGCTGGACTGGAAGAGGAGCAACCGGGACAGGATCTGGTGCCCTGACTGGGACTAGAACCCGGTGTGCCGGCGCCGCAGGTGGAGGATTAGCATAGTGAGCTGCGGCACCGGCCTGATTTAAGGAGTTCTTTGAATGCTCTTATTAATCATGTGTTATAAATATATTGTAATATCTTTCTCACTTAAAAAAAATTTTTTTAAACACAGAATTTATTGAGTCATTACCAGCACTGTTGGTCTATTTATGTGATTCTCAAAGTAGCCCAGCTTGTAGCAGCAAGCTTTAAAAAAGCTGCTGATGCTAGAATAAGTGGTTATTTTGTTCAAATCTGGGTACATGTTTTTTTGACATTTTTCCTCAATGCAGGTATTATGACAGTTGAAGGTTTTCCACTTCCATGCTCTCAAAGCCCTTCCACACTGCATTTATTACTTCACATTGCAACCATTTGTTCACAAAACTGTCTCACACACTTGCCTATGAGATCACCAGTCAGAAACCATATTTCCATATTTTCATTCTTTCAACATATATTTTTATGTGTATTTTCTACACATCACACAGGATGATAGGAACATGAAATATAACAATGAACAAGGTAAAATGCTGTATTTACACAAATATAGCAGATTGGAGTATTAGCTAGCTGTTGCCACAGTAATGCTGTATAACAAACAACTCACAAAACTCAGTGGTTTGCAACAACAAACATTTATTCTCATTCACATGGATCTGCAGTTTCTCTATACTTTCTTTGATCTTGGCCAGGATCCATAAGAGGTTACAGACTGCAATTTGCCTGAGCATAGCTCCTCCCTGTGATTTAAATTCAAGTTTAAGACACCTGTACTAATTCTGGAGCACAAGCATCACATGTATCACCAGAGAACAAAACGCCAAATACATTAGAAGAACCTGCTCTTTCATGTCCATAGTTCTCTATTGGTCAAAGCGAGTCACATGACCAAACTCAAGGTCAATAGAGAATGGAAAAGCCCTGCAGAGTTGCAGGGTAAAGCATAGAGATATATAAGGGATCTTCTAAAAATTCACGGAAATGGATATTATGAGGAAATGATGCATAGATCTAAAAGCTTCTTGGCATCAACATAAATTTATCTTGCAATTCCATTTTTCATGAACTTTTTTGAAGTATCTAGTATAATTCTAATACTGGGTTGGTGTCCCAAACCGCAAAATATGATTAAATCTACATTGCATTCCTTCTGTTGTTGTACAGGTGCCAACTGTACTCTATTACGCACTTAGAATTTAATATTAATCACCCTATTCATCTGCAGCCTCCACTAAGGTAGAGATTCTGTTGTGCTCACTAATTATCCACCAAGTTATCCTTTACACATAGTAGGTGCTCAATAAATATTGAATTGAATTGATTGGTAAGTCTTGTAACAGGAAAATTCGCAGAACTAGGAGATCATATGGAACAGAGGTCATTAGAATTACTTGTTCAACAGAATCACCTAGGGAACTTTAAAAAGTCTACGCCTGGGCTTCACCAACACCAATTAAACCAGATCCTCAAAGTGTACATCTCCAAAAGTAGAGTCTGGGCCTTGGCATGTTTCAAATACATCCCAGGAGATTCTAATGTGCAGTCAGTGATATGAATCACTAATCTGGTGGCACTTTACTCCACTTTGGGCAGTCATGAATGACTTACTTCCTGAAGGAAGCAAGCAAGTAGGATTGGTCCTGCAGGGGCCAGAGACAAGCAGGGGAGGATTTTGAAAGAGGGAGCTGCCTGTGCTAATACAGAGAGGAAAGAGTCGTTTACCTGATGTCCCCAGCAGACCAGGGTGAGAAGACTGATGTGCAGCCCAACCAATGTTACCCTGTGAAGGATTCGCAGCTGAGATGAACAGAAAAGTTTAGGATTTAAGGGAAAATCTTCCTAGGCAGGAAGCAATGGTTTCTCTGTAAAGGCTTTGCCTTGTTTGAGTAATTTCCCTTGGGTGCTTGCCAAGGTGAGGCTTTTGTTGAGCACAGCTTTTGCCAGAGTTAATTTCTGTGGCTGTTGTTGTTACGCTGAACACTTTCCAGCTATTCTTTGTTTATGTAACTCTCTAGGCAGTGGTCTAATTTCTAGGATAGCAAATCCATGCCATACTTTTGTTCATGATGACTGTTGAGTTACATTTTAATAGTACATAGCAGGTTTTTTTTTTTTTGCAAGAATCAATCTAAGAAATAATCAGACCAAAGACATTTTTGCCTTTCAAAAACTGTTTCTGAGGGCAGGGGTTGGGCCTGAAGTTTAAAAAGACATAGGTTGTGGGGCCAGAGCTGTGGAGTAGCGGATAAAGCTGCTGCCTGCAGTGCCGGCATCCCATATGGGTGCCAGTTTGATTCCCGGCTGCTCCTCTTTTGATCCAGCTCTCTGCTATGGCCTGGGAAAGCAGTAGAGGATGGCTCAAGCCCTCGGGCCACTGTACCCATGTGAGAGACCCAGAAGAAGCTCCTGGCTCCTGGCTTCAAATTGGCAGAGCTATGGCCATTGCGGCCATCTGAGGAGTGAACTCTGCCTCTCTGTAACTCTGCCTTTCAAATAAATAATAAATAAATCTTTAAAAATAAAAAAGACATGGGTTGGAACATCTGCATTCCATATTGGTGAGTCTGGGTTCAAGTCCTGGCTCCACTCCCTATTCTACCTTCCTTCTAATGCACACCACAGGAGGAAGCAGGATATTGCTCAAATACTTGGATCCCTGCCACCCACATGGGAAACCCAGGCTTCTTTTTGGCCCAGCCCCAGCTATTGAAGGCTGTTGGGCAGCAAACAAGCAGTAGGAAGCATTTTCTGTCTCTCTGCCTCTGAGATAAATAATTTTAAAAATTAAATTGGCAAATAAAAAGCTGTCTGCACCTTAATATTTATTGTAGCTCAATTCACAATAGCTAAGACCTGGAACCAACCCAAATGCCCATCAACAGTAGACTGGATAAAGAAATTATGGGACACGTACTCTATAGAATACTATACAGCAGTCAAAAACAATGAAACCTGGTCATTTGCAACAAAATGGAGGAATCTGGAAAACATTATGCTGAGTGAATTAAGCCAGTCCCAAAGGGACAAATATCATATGTTCTCCCTGATCGGTAACAACTAAGGAGCACCAAAAAGGAAACCTGTTGAAGGGAAATGGACACTATGAGAAACAGTGACTTGATCTGCCCTTGTCCTGACTGTTGAGGAACAACTTAATAATTTGTTCTACTTAATACTATTGGTTGAACTTTCTAATTAACACACAATTACTCTTAGGTGTTTAAACTTAACTGAAAAGTGATCCCTGTTAAATATAAGAGTGGGAATAAGAGAGGGAGGAGATGTACAACTTGAGACATGCTCAATCGGACTTGCCCCTAATGGTGGAGTTAGAAACGTGCCAGGGGATTCCAATTCAATCCCATCGAGGTGGCATGTACCAATGCCATCTCACTAGTCCAAGTGATCAATTTCAGTTCACAATTGATCATAATGATAGCTCTAAGAGTCAAAGGGATCACATAAACAAGATTAGTGTCTGCTAATACTAACTGATAGAATTAAAAAGGAGAGAACAATCCAACATGGGATACACAGAAGACCCATAGAATAGCAATTGTCCTAAACAGCACTCTAGCCTCAGAATCAGCCCTTAAGGCATTCAGATCTGGCTAAAAAGCCCATGAGAACATTTCAGGCATGGAAAGCCAAGACACTCTGGCAAAAAAAAAAAAAATCCTAAATGAAAGATCTCTGCAAGTGAAATCCCAGTGGAAAGAACGGGGCCATCAAAGAAGGAGGTACCTTTCTCTGAAGGGAGGAGAGAACTTCCACTTTAACTGTGACCTTGTCTGAATAAGATCAGAGTCGGAGAATCGAAGTTGGCGAACACAAAAGGCTTCCATAGCCTTGGCAACTCATGACAAGAGCCTAGGGAGATTACTGACGCCATAAACAAGAGTGTCAAATTGTTAAGTCAACAACAGGAGTCACTGTGCACTTACTACCCATGTAGGATCTCTGTCCTTAATGTGTTGTCCAATGTGAATTAATGCTATAACTAGTACTCTAATAGTATTTTACACTTTGTGTTTCTGTGTGGGTGCAAACTGATGAAATCTTTACTTAATATATACTAAATTGATCTTCTGTATATAAAGATAATTGAAAATGAATCTTGATGCGAATGGAATGGGAGAGGGAGCAGGAGATGGTAGGGGTGCAGGTGAGAGGGAAGTGATGGGGGGAAAAGCCAATGTAATCCATAAACTGTACTTTGGAAATTTATATTTATTAAGTAAAAGTAAAAAAAAAAGATAAAAAAATTAAAACTGCTTTTTAAAATAGTTTAATATTTTATCTATAGAGATCGATATAATGAATCCATTTCAAATTATTTTATCAGTAAAAGTTTGTTCCTATCAAAATGATTTACTTTCTTACATTCAATAAGAATTGTTTATCCATTGTATCTTATTTCATGTCTACTGTCCAGGAGACCTAGAACTGAAATTGCAGAATGCAATATTTTCCTGTTTTGGGGACATAATTCTCTTTCCCATCTATAAAATTTTAGCTCTTTTATCTTTAACACTCCTGCTCTATTGTGGCTCCCATGATAATCTGCCTGCAATAGTTTTCTGAAGCAAGATTAAAGATTACCATGTGAAGTACTCAGGCCTCTTACTAGACACTGTGGAAAATACAAAACATACCAGACTCACTCATGGGGAAGGCATTTTGGTACAATGAGTAAGCTGCCACTAGGGACATCTGATTCCCACAAAGGAGTGTTTGATTCCCATCACTCTTCTTTAGATCCAACTTCCAGGAGGCAGCAGATGAACGCTCAAGTTCATGAATTCCTGCTCTGCATGAGAGATCCAGACTGAGTTCCAGGCTCCTGATTTCAGCCTGGCCAAGCTCTGGCTCTTGGTATTCGGGCTTTGGGGAGTGACCCGGCAAGTGAAAGATCTTGATCTCAGTCTCAGTCTCTCTCTCCCTCCCTCCCTCCCTTTATCTCTCTCTCTATCTCTCCACCCCTTTCAAATAAAATGTGAAAGAATTTTGTAGTCACTCATTCATTGTCCCAAAATTTTCAGTCTACTAAATTTCAGATATGAATTTGTCTACAAATAAGTATATTAATGAAAGGCTTTTTATTAGTAAGGCTTTATATTATTTTTTATTAATAAAGGCTTCACATTAATGAAAGTTTTCTCAAATTCCTATTATACATGTAAAACTGAAACTGTAGTTTTTTGCATTATATTTTAAAGTGAAAACTATAACCACTTTTTAACAGATTTAGTTATTTTTTCAAAGGGCAGAATGACAGAGAGAATGGGAAAGACAAAAAAAGAGATCTTCTATCCACTGGATCATTCCCCAAATGCCTACAAAAACCAGGGCTAGGCCAGTCCGAAGCCAGGAACCAGGAGCTCCATCTGGGTCTCTCATGTGTGTGACAGGAACAAAAATATTTGGACACAGGAAACTGGGTCAAAATCCAAGAGTAGCCAGAACTTAAAACAGATATTCCAATATGAAATGCAGACATCCTAAATAGTGTTTTAACCCACTGTTCCAAGATGGCTGCCCTATTTATAAAAAATTAAATATCCTGTAACAATATACAGAATATTCCTTTCTGGAAGGAAATAGATAGACAGACAGACAGACAGGTGTTGAGGTGGGGAAGAGAGAGATACACATATGGACAAAGGTGGTACTAGTTAAAATCACCAATATGTCATTTTCCAACTTGACGAATATGAAATGTTTATTTGTAGCAGTTTAAGTTGGAAAGTACAATGCAAAGTATCAATAAAATAGTAAATGCATAAATAATTGTCCCCTGCTGCCTTTTCCAGCTTCCCAGAGAAAACGGTATCAATTGAAATCAAGCAATTTCAAACCCTGTCATTTTGCAACAGAGAAGAAAATCTAAGAAAACTGAACACTCTGCTCTAAGAAAATCACAAATGCAGGATTAAATGAAACAAGAAGTGGAGACTTTCCCAAGAAAATTAAGCCATTCCATTGCCAACACAAGGGGTGTCCTCCAATTCATCTCCTTCAAATTAAAAGCAGAATTTTTTAAGCCTCTAAAAAATATTCTTTGCCACAGTTCTACCTCCTGAATCCAATTAGCAATTTTATCACCTCACTTTATTAATATCTATTAATCTTGAAAAACATATTACTGGCATTCTATTGATCTCTTTCTGGTCTGTATTTATAAGAGAGAAATCTTCTCATTTCTATTTACTAATGTGAAAGAAAAAGATTTAAGGCAACATACTTAGCATAGAAAACTCGTAAACTTCTACTTAAATAAGCAGTTAAAGAAGAGCAGATGCATCTAGACTGCATTGGTAAACAGTGCTGTGTTACAGACCAATCAATTCGCTTAATGTTAATTGTAATGTACTTTTGTCAAAATTACACTTTGTCTTAAAGTTAATTTGTGATTTATATCATTTTCCATAAAGTAATTCTGAAAACCTAGAGCTTATTGTATTCAGTTGCTGCTAATGGGAGACTGACATGATTGAAATATCATTCTATCCTGTGTATTCTGATAGGAGATTCAATATTCGTGTTGATTCAGAAGGAACTCATGCTTACTAAGTCGTCCCCCACCCATCCCAGACTTCTGTGACAGCTCAAAATACCAATGAATCAAGACTGGCAGGTCTTGACCCAAGCCATATTTATAGGAAACACCATGAGCATTTGCCTCGAAAGGAAATATCCTTTACAGGTGCCTATAGATGCAAGTATGGTGCACCATGGAGTACTTTATTCAATAAATGGAGTATTATCAAATTGGGAAAAATTAAAATTTATTTTTCATTTGATTATAAGTCTCCAATGAATGGTTCTGTGGCTCTTCCTTACACATCAGCCCCTAATCCTTAGCACAAACACAGGAACAGTAGGAGCCATATCCATGTTGTCCTACAAAAGCTGGGGGAAGTTATGTGGCACACCGGGTTAAGTCACTGCTTGAGATACCTGCATCCCATGCTGGAGTGCACAGGACTGGCTTTGCAGGTCTCTTACTCCCCTGGGAGGCCGGAGAAGAGCTGTTTAGTCTCATCGACCCTGGAGGAATCTCACCTGATTATTGTGCTCAGAATACCCTGAGGACAGGGTGGAAGCGAGGAAGTCAGTCAGGAGGTGATTCCAACAACACAGGTAGGAGATTATGTGATTTGTTTTCCTATTTAGGAGATCCAAAGAGGGGCTGGGCTTGTGGTTCAGCAGGATTAGCTGCCCCTTGGCAGGCCCATATCCAGGTATTCTGCCTCTGATCCAGCTTCTTGCTAATGCAGCTGGGAGGCAACTGAGGATCACTCAAGTACCTGAGTCCGTGTCACCCATAGGGGAGACCCAGATGGAGTTCCAGACTCCTGGCCTTGGCCTGGCCCAGCCATAGCTGTTGTGGACCTTTGGGAAGTGAACCAGACAGTGGAAGATTCTCTATTTCTTCTCTTCTGTCACTCTGCCTTTCAAATAAATAAATAAATAATACCTTTTTCAAAAAGCAGCTATAGTCATAAAAATTCCTTCATACTGGCCGGCGCCGCGGCTCACTAGGCTAATCCTCCGCCTTGCGGCGCCTGCACACCGGGTTCTAGTCCCGGTTGCAGCGCCGGATTCTGTCCCGGTTTCCCCTCTTCCAGGCCAGCTCTCTGCTGTGGCCAGGGAGTGCAGTGGAGGATGGCCCAGGTGCTTGGGCCCTGCACCCCATGGGAGACCAGGAGAAGCACCTGGCTCCTGCCATCTGACCAGCACAGTGCGCCGGCCACGGTGGCCATTGGAGGGTGAACCAACGGCAAAGGAAGACCTTTCTCTCTGTCTCTCCCTCTCACTGTCCACTCTGCCTGCCCCCCCCCCCCAAAAAAAATCCTTCATACTGCTTCTGTTACATAGCATCATGTCAGGCTATGACACAGCACCAGCTTGTGTTAAACAGTTTCTCTTTCTCTCTCCCCACTCTTCTCTTCCTTTCCTCACCAGTTCCCTTTCTTACTCTGTTTATTAAGTATCTGGTTCACATTCATCTTTTAAAGCATTTTTGACTAGATAATTCATACCCTTTTGGGAGTGGATGTAAGAAAATGCCGCATTCTATATTGAAACATTTACAAAAGAGACTCTAATAATTTCTTATACCATTGGTCTCCAGCATGGTATGCAAATACATTCAATTTATTTAGTTTCATTTTCCTTCTTATTGCCAAAATTATTTATTGCTAAAATTGAAGAGTTGTATTATCATTATTTTTTACCATTTTTCTTTTAAAAATTCAGTTTGATAGGAATCATAAAAAAAAAAACACTAAGTTTAAATGTGGTTTGGAAAGGCAGCAGAGGGATTTGAAGAGAACAGATCTGATGAAAAAGAAAAATGTTTTAGCATTTTGAACCAACCAGAGGAGAATCAATGAAAAACAGAAAGTCTCTGAAGGAAACTACCACAAAGTAAAAAAGGTTTATAAAAGGACACAGCCATTTTGAGAGTTATGCTGGAAAGGATGCAGTGATATCTTTTATCTGAGACTATAATGAAAAGTCCAGAATTACACTTTTGATGTCTCTCTGAAAATCAAACTTTTTCCATTACAACGAACTGACTTACACCCCTGGATAAATATGTTGATAAGATGTGGAAATACTATGAAATTGATGATACAGAGTTGATTCTATCACAATTCATTGAAAATCAATGCATAATAAAGGATCGGTGTCTTTGTGTAGAGAACAGTCCCCACAAAATAATCTGAAAGGTAATTACAGTTGAAGGCTTTGGGTATATGACATGAGATGGACAGCTTGCAGCCTCATCTATTCATTATTACTGTCTGTGGAGATTATTCTGCCATCAATCCCTTAGTCATGATTATTGTGAACAAGGTGAAAATGAGGAGACAATATAGCAAATTTGAGGGTACATACATTCAGGGAATAGAGGTGATATTAGCCTTTTCCTATTCTTTCACCAACCAGACATTTGGTGGCTGCAAAGTCCTATGAACACCCTATGTTCTAGTTTCCTCAACTTCCAAGTAGGAATAATAATACAACTCTCTCAACTCCCTCACTAAATTATGAATATCAAATTATAAAAGAAGTAGAAGAACTTTAGAAATATGGACATCTACAAACACACAGCATTATAAGTATTAGTGCTAGAGTTTATTTTCATATTTGCCCAAACAAGGTTCAATTTTCACAGCAAAATGTGACACGGGTATTAGTTTTAATGTTTTCCAAGCCACATCTTAATACATTATTATTTTGTTATCTTAATACATTTTTATTTTTGAAAATGTACTTGTTTTAGAAGTAGGTAGATAGAGACAAAGATTTCTTATCCACTGGTTCACTCCCACCAGTGCCCACAAAAATTGAAACTGGAAACTGAGAACTCAGTCCAATTCTTTCCACATGGGTGTCAGGAACCCAGTCATTTTGTCATGGGGTCGCTGGGTCCAGGCTATTGTTTCTAAACCAAGAAAAGAATCTGAGGATGAAATGTAGGTAAAGATCAGAAGAGAAATATGATCTATTCACATACAAAGCAAAAACACACACTAGGAGTATGGGCATGCTCAATAGAGAGCTGCATTCAACAAGATTTAGTTCCATCACTTTATATGATCTGGAGGCTTGGCAAATAGTGCCTGTGGTGAAGACTTAACTGAATATTCAAAGTGGGTAACATTCAAGATGGCTCAGTAGTGAGAAGTTACACTGACCTCAGCCACATAAAGATACCAGAAAAACAAAGGAAGGACTACTTAGAGAAATTTTCAGCAGAGAACAGAACAGAGACTCTCCACTGGGCAACAAAGAGAACAGACACAGTGCACACTACAGTGCCAGCCATCCCTGAATTTACAAAGCCAGCAACTGGCTGGGAAGTGCCATTTTGCCAGGGTAAGTTGGGAGAAGGCTGAGAAGGCTGCTGAGGCCTTCCAGACCTCCATCACTAGCAACTTTGACAGGGAGAATTCCACAGTCTCCACTGTCTTTGATCCTACACTGGAGGTCTGGTCAACTTCTTTGCTCCATGAAGGGAAGCCGTGTATTATCCCTCTACTTACTCCACCAAAGCACCATACTCAGTTTGCTGCAGTAGGGTATCTTCTGAACTCTGTTCTAACTCAGGAAACAGTAGGCAGTGCCACTGCTACCAGAGGCCTCCAGGGACAAGGACAGCGCAGTTTTCAGGGCAGAGAGTAGACCCTATGCACCCTGTGACTGTGGGAGTTCTGGGCACAGAGCATAGAACTAAGAGTCTTGTAGGTTGTGGCTAGGTTCCCAAGTACCCAGCCAGTCTGATCATGGAGAATAAGGGCTCCTTACACATTGGGAACAGATCTCACAAAAGGTTCAGAGGAATACCACAGAGTAGGTTGATGCTGTAGATGGTACAGTTGCCTGTGTGAGGAACATTGCCACTGTGAGTTCACTCTAAACTGGGAATCAGCTGGTTCACCCTGGCACAGAGATGTGCTGGGACTGTGAACATACTAGCTGATTCCAACATCCCCTCTCCCTCCCAGCTGTAACCATAGGTGTCACTCTGGGCTGTTGCCCCACCCACAAATGGTGACCCAAACTCCTGGCCCCACCCAGAACACACTCCTAGAACAAAAATATAATCTTAGGCACACTACCAAGAACCAGAAGCACATTTCCAGGAATAATACCTCCAATCCAACAAAGAGAAACAAAACTCCAGTGGCTGGCATTGGTTAAGCCATGGCCTATGATACCAACATACCATATACAAGTCCTCACTGCTCTACTTCCAATACATCTCCCTTCTAATGCACTTAGTAAGGCAGAAGATGGCCTATGTACTTGGCTCCTGCCACGCACATGGGTGACCCAAATGGAATTCCTGGTTCCTGACTTTGTCTTGGCCTAGCCCCAGTCATGTGTCATCTGAGGAGTAAATCAGTGGATGAAAGATATAGTCCTCCCTCCACCCTTTCAATCAGCCTTTCAAGTAAAAAAACCTTTAAACAAAAAACCCATTCTCTAGAGGAGACATTAACAGGAGTTTCCCCAGATGTGAATTCAACAAAGAAACACAAAAAACATGAATAAAGGCAATATGATTGCAATAGAATACTGGACTATGAATAAGAGGAAATTGTTGAAATGCCTGAAAAAGAATTCAAATGAATACTTGTATGATTACTGAAAAATGCAGAAATAATTAACTAAGGAAATCAGTGCACGACATGAATGAGAAATTCTGCAGAGAGCAAGATATTGAAAAATAAGCAAAAAATACTAAAAATGAAGTATTCAGTAAGTCAAATAAAAATACAATAGAAAGCCTTAACAACAGATTTGGTGAGGTAGAAGAAATAATATCCAAGAAGATAGGTCTTAAAATATCTCAGTTGGACTATCATGGTAGAGGAAGAAAGGAAGAGGAAGAAGAGGAGCAAGACAAAGAGGAGGAAGAGGTGGAAGAGGAGGAAGAAGAAGAAATAATAATAACAATAATAACAATAAAAATAATAATTAGAAAGACTAAAACCATGCAATACCATCAAGTGACCAATATTTGAATCATAGGATTTTCTGAAGGTAAAGCAATAAATGGTTTAGAAAACCTATTCAGTGAAATAATAAGAGAAGATCCATAATTTGGGGAAAGAATTGTACATACAAATACAGCAAGAGCATAGAACCTCAAATAGATATAGTAAAAAAAGATCCTCTCCATGACACATCACAGTCAAACTTTCAAAACTAAAACATAAAGAGAATATCCTAAAATTTGCAAGAGGGAAATGCCAGGCCACTTTAAAAGGAACTCTAATCCAACTGACCTCAGCAAAAACACTACAGACCAGGAGAGAATGGCAAGACATAGTGCAAGTCATAAATAAAAAACTACCAACCCAGAATACTTTATCCATTAAAATCCTCATTGATACATGAAGGTAAAGTAAATACCTTCCAAGATAGGCAAAAACTGAAACAATTTGTCACCACCCAACCAACCTTACAAATGGAACTTAAGGAGGTAGTACATATAGAAACAGAGAAAGACAGTAACCATCATTAAAGAATGTGAAGGCATGGCCGGTGCCACGGCTCACTAGGCTAATCCTCTGCCTTGCGGCGCCGGCACACCAGGTTCTAGTCCCAGTCAGGGCGCCGGATTCTTTCCTGGTTGCCCCTCTTCCAGGCCAGCTCTCTGCTGTGGCCAGGGAGTGCAGTGGAGGATGGCCCAAGTGCTTGGGCCCTGCACCCCATGGGAGACCAGGATAAGTACCTGGCTCCTGCCATCAGATCAGCGCAGTGCGCCGGCCGCGGCGGCCATTGGTGGGTGAACCAAAGGCAAAAGGAAGATCTTTCTCTCTGTCTCTGTCTCTCACTGTCCACTCTGCCTGTCCAAAAAAAAAAAAAAAAAAAGTGAAGGCAAGAAAGTTCTAGTAAAAGAACAAAGAAGATTCAAAACAAATAATAAGAATGTTTCTGGGAAAAGGGCAGGACCAAATCATTGTGTAGTAAATGTAAATGAACTAAATTCTTTATTTAAAAAGAGACTGGTTGAATGGCCGGTCCCGTGGCTCACTTGGTTAATCCTCTGCCTGCTGTGCCAGCATCCCTTATGGGCGCCAGGTTCTAGTCCTGGTTGCTCCTCTTCCAGTCCAGCTCTCTGCTGTGGCCCTGGAGGGCAGTGGAGGATGGCCCAAGTCCTTGGGCCCCTGCACCCTCATGGGAGACCAGGAGGAAGCACCTGGCTCCTGGCTTCAGATTGGCACAGTGCCAACTGTAGCAGCCATTTGGGGAGTGAACCAATGGAAGGAAGACCTTTTCTCTGTCTCTCTCACTTTCTGTAACTACCTATCAAATAATAATAAAAAAAGAGAGAGACTGGCTGAATGGATAAAAAACAAGAGCCATGTATAAAAAACACACTTCACCAGCCAGTGCCACGGCTCGCTGGCAAATCCTCCGCCTGCAGCCCCAGCACCCCAAGTTCTAATCTCGGTCGGGGCACTAGATTCTGTCCCAGTTGCCCTCTTCCAGTTCAACTCACTGCTGAGGCCTGGGAAGGCAGTGGAGGATGGCCCAGGTCCTTGGGCCCTGCACCCGCATGGAGGACCAGGAGGAGGCACCTGGCTCCCGGCTTCAGATCATCGCAGTGCGCAGGCTGCCGTGCACCAGCCGTAATGGCCACTTGGGGGGTGAACCAACAGAAAAAGGAAGACCTTTCTCTCTCTCTCTCTCTCTCTCTCTCTCTCTCTCTCACTGTCTAACTCTCAAAAAAAGGGACACTAACCCACTGTTGGTGGGAATGCAAACTGGTTAAGCCACTATGGAAGTCAGTCTGGAGATTCCTCAGAAACCTGAAGATAACCCTACCATTCAACCCAGCCATCCCCCTCCTTGGAATTTACCCAAAGGAAATGAAATTGGCAAACAAACAAGCTGTCTGTACATTAATGTTTATTGCAGCTCAATTCACAATAGCTAAGACCTGGAACCAACCCAAATGCCCATCAACAGTAGACTGGATAAAGAAATTATCGGACATGTACTATATAGAATGCTATACAGCAGTCAAAAACAACGAAACCTGGTCATTTGCAACAAGATGGAGGAATTTGGAAAACATCATGCTGAGTGAATTAAGCCAGTCCCAAAGGGACAAATATCATTTGTTCTCCCTGATAGGCGACAACTAACTGAGCACCAAAAAGGAAACCTGTTAAAGTGAAATGAACACTATGAGAAACGGTGACTTGATCAGCCCTCACCCTGACTGTTGATGAGCAACTTGATATGTTATCCCTCTTAGTATTTTTTTTGTTTGTTCTATTTAATACTTTTGGTTGAATACTGTAATCAATACACAATTCTTCTTAAGTGCTGAAACTTAACTGAAAAGTGATCGCTGTTAAATATAAGAGTGGGAATAAGAGAGGGAAGAGATGTGCAATTCGGGGCATGCTCAAGCTGACTTACCTCAAACGGTACAGTTACAAACATGCCAGGGGATTCCAATTCAATCCCATCGAGGTGGCATGTACCAATGCCATCTCACTAGTCCCAGTGATCAATTTCTGTTCACAATTGATCATAATGATAGCTCTAAGAGTCAAAGGGATCACATAAACAAGACTAGTGTCTGCAATACTAGCTGATAGAATAAAAAAGGGTGAGAACGATCCAACATGGGAAGTGAGATACACGGCAGACCCATAGAATGGCAGATGTCCTAAAGAACACTCTGGCCTCAGAATCAGCCCTTAAGGCATGTGGATCTGGCTGAAAAGCCCATGAGAGTATTTCAGGCATGGAAAGCCAAGACACACTTGAGGAAAAAAAAAAAAAACTAAATGAAAGATCTCTGCGAGTGAGATCCCAGTGGAAAGAACAGGTCATCAAAGAAGGAGGTACCTTTCTCTGAAGGGAGGAGAGAACTTCCACTTTGACCATGGCCTTGTCTAAATATGATCAGAGTCAGTGAACTCAGGGGGCTTCCATAGCCTTGGCAGCTCATGACAAGAGACTAGGGTGATTACTGATGCCATAAACAAGAGTGTCAATTTGTTAAGTCAACAACAGGAGTCACTGTGCACTTACTCCTCATGTAGGATCTCTGATCTTAGTGTGCTGTACATTGAGATTTAATGCTATAACTGGTACTCAAACAGTATTTTTCACTTTATGTTTCCGTGTGGGAGCAAACTGTTGAAATCTTTACTTAATGTATGCTAAACTGATCTTCTGTATATAAAGAGAATCGAAAATGAATCTTGATGTGAATGGAAGGGGAGAGGGAGTGGGAAAGGGGAGGGTTGCGGATGGGAAGGACATTATGGGGGGAAGCCATTGTAACCCATAAGCTGTACTTTGGAAATTTATATTCATTAAATAAAAGTTAAAAAAATAAACAAAGTTGATAAGCCAATTTCCTAACTAACCAAAAACAAGGGATGAGACCCATATTGATAAAATCAGCAATGAAAAAGAAGATATTACAACTAACACTACAGTAGTGGATGTCATATCATTTGATATGTAGTTATAAATATTGCTTCATTGAATCATACCATGGAAATGACAATGTATTCTTTTTCTCATGTTAAAAAACAAAGGAAAGGGGGCCAGCACCGTGGTGCAGTAGGCTAAGCCTCCACTTGAAGTGCCAGCATCCCATATGGGCACCAGTTCTAGTCCCGGTTGCTCCTCTTCTGATCCAACTCTCTGCTATGGCCTGGGAAAGCAGTGGAAGATGGCCCAAGTGCTTGGGCCCCTGCACCCAAGTGGGAGAGCTGGAATAAGCTCCTGGCTTTTGGCTTCAGATCAACCCAGCTTCCAGTATTATAGTATTGTAGCCATTTGGGGAGTGAACCAGTGGAATGGAGCTCTCTCTCTCTCCACCCTATATCTATAATTCTGCTTTCTCAAATAAAATCTTTTTTAAAAAAAAAAAAGATTCCACCACTAAAACTTACGTTTAACATCACATCTCCAGTTCATTCAGTATACTGTTTATATCGATACTATTAATGGTACAACAGTTGTTAACTGTTCCCTCCAAGGGTGGGATTTTGAAGGATGGCCATTAAGTCCTGGATGTAAGAAATTTCCAGTCATTTGTGCTGTTTCTTACAGAGAGGTAAGGTTGGGAGATAGTATTACAGTTGAAGATTGCATTTTGCTGGGAGTTTTCTCTATGCTCTAGATTATATAGTGACCAATGTTACAAAAGAAAGTAAGCTCTTTCTTATTTAGAACATCTAACTAGAGAGTTTCCCAATTTTAAGGAGGCACCCCAGAAATGAATTTATTGAGGTACACAGGGAGTTAGCCATCTTTGAAAAGGCCTCTTCATGACCTGCTGCTGTTTCCTGTGATGCTGACATCCCATATGAGAGCAGGTTCAGGTCCTGGTTGATCCACTTCAGACCCAGCTCCTTGCTAATACACCTAGGAAAGCAGCAGGTGATGGCCCAAGTGCTTGTTCCCTTGCCCCCCATGTGGAAGACCCAAATGGAGTGACTGGCTCCTGGCTTCAGCCTGACCCAGTCTTGACCTTTGTGGCCATCTGGGGAATGAAGCAGCAGATTGAAGGTCTTTCTCCTTCTCCTCTTCTCTCCCTGTTTCTCTGTTTTACAAATATAGAAATCAATCTTCAAAAAATAAAAGATGAGGATAGGGAAAGGAATGGCTTGTGACACATGGCTCTGCGAGAGCCCTGTCAATGGATTAGGTCTTATCTGTCATCCCAGGATTTCAGGGCATCCTTCAGCACCCTGAATGCTCCAAGGATCCTTTTGTAGACCATTTCAGACCTAGCATGCCAGATCTTGAACGTGATACATGGCACCTGAGCATCCTCAAGCCCCTTCATTTTGACCAGGCATCCATGACCTCTGGGGCTTTCCCAGCCTCTGGGGTTGCTCACAAGAGGTCTTAGGCCTCATTTTTAATGTTTTAGCATATTTGGTGCTTCAGCTTCTGCACTTCAATATGACTGTTAAAATAATCCTGAAAGTTATGAGTTATGAAGGGAGAATAGAAAGTATGTTTTCAAAGAATGTGGAGAAATTTTGAAAGAGTATTTCTTAGAATACCAGTCAGTCGCCTTGCAGGATCATATCCAGACCCCTTGTTCTAGGTGTTGACATAGGTACGGGGGGTGACAACACTGTAACAAATGATGGAGAAAACAAAACCCCAGAGTAAGTCAGTGGGGGGGTACAAGTACTGGTGTGAGAGCCAGGAATATGGGGATGGCCATGTTAGAGGGTTTTCCAGAAAGCAAGGATTCTTGATGGTCACAGGATGACAGAATTTACTTCCCATTTGTAGGTAGAGACTTACTGCATAGGGAACAAACATTTCATTGATATGGGTAACTAAATGAGCAGAGGGGCATGCATCGCACAGAAGCAAAAATGCTGGCGGTTTGGAAACCTTAAGCGAAAG
The DNA here is from genome assembly GCF_051225735.1 of Oryctolagus cuniculus. NCBI lineage: Eukaryota > Metazoa > Chordata > Mammalia > Lagomorpha > Leporidae > Oryctolagus > Oryctolagus cuniculus. The sequence goes on along the minus strand of NC_142875.1, from coordinate 53,368,796 downwards.
AGAGCTTGGCCATTGTAGAACATCATGGCAAACTGGTGATAGAAACAGGAGAGTCTCTTGGCACTGAACAGCTTGGAAGCAAGTCCCAGGCACTCATACACCTTCAGCTAAAGGTGTCCATTCTGCATGTGTTGGCTATCAGCCTTCCCACCTCCAACATTCACTGGAGGGTCAGACACAGTTGTGTTAAGAGGAGTTAGTCCATTGTAAGTGCTAACACAGTGAAGAAGGAGAGAAAGGAAAAACTAAACTGACACTCCAAAGCACAAGGGAGATCAAAGTCTAGAGAAAAATTCACTGGCCAGTGCTGGGGTTTGTGTTAAACTACTGCTTCCTCTTGGCTGGCTCACCAGATGTTGAGCAGTGATTGGGTCCAGGTTCTTGCCTCTGACACAAGAAAAAAATTTAATAATGAAACCTAGGTTAAGGTCAGCAGAGAAGGTTTATTTGCATGCAAACCAAAAGAACATATTCAACAGGGAGCATGGGCAAGACCAAGAGAGAGCTCTCTTTCTATGACCTGGAGGCATAAGGGGTGGTATCTGGGGCAGTGTTTAACTGAATATTCAAAGGGGATGAACTTTGGGGTAACACTTGAGTACCACCCATTTCCTTGCCCTTTTTTGAGAACAGAAACAACATGGTATCGAGTACATCATAGGAATAGCTGTGTCAGTCATGGAAATTGCATTATAATGTTTTTTTTTTTTTTTTGACAGGCAGAGTGGACAGAGAGAGAGAGAGAGACAGAGAGAAAGGTCTTCCTTTGCCATTGGTTCACCCTCCAATGGCCACCGTGGCCAGCACACTGCGCTGATCCGATGGCAGGAGCCAGGTACTTATCCTGGTCTCCCATGGGGTGCAGGGCCCAAGCACTTGGGCCATCCTCCACTGCACTCCCTGGCCACAGCAGAGAGCTGGCCTGGAAGAGGGGCAAGTGGGACAGAATCCGGCACCCCGACCAGGACTAGAACCCGGTGTGCCGGCGCCACAAAGCGGAGGATTAGCCTAGTGAGCCGCGGCGCCGGCCTATAATGATCTTATAATAGGCGAAAGTTCACTGTGGGGATGCAGCCAGCAACCACGTTGGTTATTTTTAGGCAGCACTAGTTTTAACCAGTGATACCATGGAAGCTCTCATTGTCCACTACAACAAGGGAGAGTGTTGTTTGGGCACTGCAGGCTAGTTTATAGTAAGGGACTGATGACCTTAGCTGACTTTAGCTCCTCCTTGCTAGCTGCCTCCCTGGCTATATTAACTTGAGCTATCACTGATGCCTCCCAGGGTCTACATTCAAAAGAAACTGGAGTCAGGAGCAAGAATGAGACATCAATGCCAGGTACCCCAATGTGGAATGTTGGTATTCTAATTGCTATATTGACTAGTAAGCCTATATGCCCACCCCTCATTCTTATTTTTAAAACAGCAAATTGAGATAGCTTTTGAAAAAGGGACTTCTCTTTTGTTGTCATTTTGCTGAAGGTAGAAAAGTTTTATTGTATAGACTTTCATTTTTTATACTTGGAAGATTTTGGGAAGAAATTCAAATTCAGAGGAAATTTTTAAATCCCCTTCACAAGTATTTCACTGGTAATTGTAACACCATGTGCATAAAGGCCTTGATTTCCCAATGTATTCATGTCACATCCATATTCAAGTTTGAAGAAGACTGAGCAATATTTCCTGGGATAACTCTGCTGGCCTCAAAGAGGTTCCCACAAAGGGAGAACCTTGGTGTGGTTTTCTTCTAATGGAGAAAGAGAGAATACAGCATCCTCCTCATTTTTTAATATGAACATTAATAATCAGTTTTCAAGGAACCATTTTAGCTCCAAAAGCCCACAGTAATTGTGGGGTCCCTTGTTGGCTAGAAGAATTTTATTTCATAAGACTTTAAGAATTGTATGTTATTGGGGCCGACATTGTGGTGTATGTAGTAGGTTAATCCTTCATCTGCAGCGCTGGCATCCCATATGGGCACTGATTATAATACCAGCTGCTCCTTTTCCAATCCAGGTCTCCACTATAGCGTGGGAAAGCAGTAGAAGACGGCCCAAGTCCTTGGGCCCCTGTAGCAGCATGGGAGACCTGGAAGAAGCTTCTGGCTCCTGGCTTTGGATTGGCTCAACTCTGGCCATTGTGGCCATTTGGGGGAATTAACCAGAGGATGCAAGACCTCTCTCTCTCCCTCTCACTCTCTCTCTACCTCTCTCTCTCTCTGAAACTCTTTCAAATAAATAAAATAAATCTTTAAAGGGTTCAATGGAAATTTTTTCCTTCTTGGAACAAATAAAAGGTTTCCGTCATAAGTTGACCACAGTCACCGGGAGTGACACTGTCTTCACTCACACTATTTATTCAGGCAGAAGGAGCTACTGTGAAGGCCACCACCGCCTCCCACTGCTGTGATGTCTAAACACAGCAGTTGTTCCAGTATTCTGTCCACTCAAAAGCATGCACAGAGCACATTCTATGCGCTGCCCATTTTGCTATCAATCCTCAGTGTTTTAAGCTTTATAAATGCATCCAAGCAGTAAAAGTCATTTAGCCAGTGTATGTGAAGAGTCACTTACTCAAATGAATACTCTGACATGCAATTTAGCCCAAGAAAGTGTGCTTTTAGAACCAGAGGGCACTCAACCTTTGAAACTAGCTGTTGCCTCTCCCTTCCTCATTTGTCCTTCCCCTAAATCTCTCTCTGAGTCACCTTCTCTCATCCCCTGCACACAAACATATACTTAATCATAAGCAAATCTATAGAGAAGCTATTCACACAGCTACTCCATCATTAAGATCTATCACCTCTTTTAACCATATAGTGCTGTGAGGATAACCCCCACTCCCTTTGATTAATACTTGTTCAACATCTCTCACATTTTCCTACCCAAGAAAGTCTTTCCTGGGGGCGACGGGGGTACAAAATTACACCTTCTTTTCCAGTGATCCAGCAGAGAAAATAAGATTGCCCAACACATTACAACCTATATTGGGCAGAGCCACATGCTTCCTCTTAAGCAAAGATGGAAAATGAGCTGCCAGCTGAAAGCTCCTACAGAATGTCACAATTACACATTTCCACTGGTGCTCCTAGTGACAGTGCATCTGACCTAAGACAACTGAGACACACAGATGTACTCCCAAGTCTGCTCATTAGCCTAATGAGGATGGAGTCAGGCAAAGAGTTAATTTGACTAATTTAATCAGCATGCCCTTCGATGTGTCTACTGGGAGAACACCAAAGTGACAGAGACAAACACAGAAACACACAGTGGAGAGGGATTCACAGAGCTGTGCTTGTGATTAGGCAGAGTCACAGTTTGAGAACATAACAGAATCAAAGCTAGAGAGAACCTTAATGATTGCTTAACCCAATCATGTCATTTTAGAAGGTCTAATGAGGTTAAGAAACCATTACAAGTAAAATTTATTATAAGATGAGTAATACATGGGAAGCCATTTGATGAACTATAAACTTCTACTATGCCTTAAATTGTTTTTCCAAAACATAAGAGAATTTAGACAATGGATACATCATTATTATTTTCATAGAATATTATAAATTTGTTTCTTTATTCCTCTCTCCCAAGCCCCTAGAAAACTCTTGATTTGGTAGCTGTGTGGTTATTCTTCATCCTCAGTTATATGATAGAGATATAGTTATAATTATTACAAAAGAAAATCTCTAAACTTTTCCTGCCCTCAATGACTCTAGAAAAATAGGCATTGATGAGTGTCATTTGATGATGAATATAAATTTCAGTTTTACCAAATTTAGAGATTTTTCAGTTAACACTTGGTGTGAATGATTTTTTTTGATTAATGGTTTTTGATTTCTTTAAAGTTCCACCTAAAAATGAGTATCGTAAAATATCTATTTACCATTGGCAGTATTTCTGACAGCTTGCCTTGATCTTACAATTAGAGATTAAGCAACAATTACTCATCAAATTCACTAATTCGAAGAGAGTTGATTGAGGGTTTTTCTGGACAGTGGAATGTCATTTGCATTGATTATTTCATTATATGAATTTTCTCATTGCTATGCCTTTTTTTTATTTGAACACTATTAAGGAAATGTTTTCAACAGGCTCAAGCCTAAAGGGATGAAAAAGAGAATGACTGTGTTTTTCTATTAAAGAAAAAAAGGGGCAGGAGGAAAAGAAAGGCATACGGGGATACTAAGCCTCACAGCCTATATAAATTGGTCCTATTCTCTTTTTTCTTTGATGATAGTTTGTAGAATTAAGATGGGATGAGGAAATTTGTATTTTGAGGGTGAGTCTTTTAAGAAATTTCTCTTTTGGGGGCTAATGCTGTGGCATAGTGGATAAAGCCACCACAGACAGTGACAGCATCCCCTGTGAGCGCCAGTTTGAGACCCAGCTGTTTCACTCCAAATCCAGCTCTCTGCTATGGCCTGGAATAGCAGAAGATGGCCCAAGTCTTTGGGTACCTGCACCCCCATGGGAGACCCAGAAGTAGCTCCTGGCTCCTGGCTTCAGATCAGCCCAGCTCCAGCCATTGCAGCCATTTGTGCAGTGAACCAGTGGATGGAAGATCGCTCTCTCTCTCTCTCTGCCTCTGCCTCTCTGTAACTCTACCTTTCAAATAAATAAGTTTCTGAAAAAAAAAAACAAATTGATCTTTCATAATGCTCCTTCTACTTGAAAATTATTGCTGCTATTCAAGCTGTCATACCAGCCATACAGGATGTCCCCTTTCTGAACATTTTCCTTAAAATAAGAAACTATTTATTACATTATTAATGTGTTTGATTAGTATACTAAGTATAAGATTTACAATCCTACAAAAGAGATGTTACCTAAATAAACAAATAAATAAGAAAATAAAATACAATTGTGATAAAGGGAAAGAACTGTGTTCTATGAAAACAAAAAGGAGCAACCCAATTGATATGTGTGGTCCAGGGAGGTTTCTCTGAGAGAATAGGTATAAATTGGACTGGTATGAGAGATGAAGAGAAATCAGGTAAAAGTAACTGTATATACAATAGATCTTGAGGCAGGAAAGACCTTGGTGAGCTCAAGGACTATCAATAAGGTCAGTGTAGCTGGAGTTAAACAGAAAATTGTACAGATGAGAGTTGAGGGGTAGTTAGTGCCTATATGGGAAAGATTTGAAGAGAAAATGTTGATGAATCAAATGCAAAATTTGATTCAATTGCATTCTCCCCAAAGTCCCTTGTAAAATGACAGAATTTTAATTAATAAATTTATATATTTAATAAATCCCTGAGAACACAGAGAAATGAAAAATTAGTAATGGCATCGTTAGAGTCTGAAAAGCATGTGAAAGTCATCATTGACTTACCAAATCTGAGAAACCCTGAAGTGATGAAAGCTGAGAAGTGATCCAATTTATTGTTACCAAAGAAAATGGAAAAAAAGGTGAAGTAAAAAAACAGAAGGATGAGTTGAAAAGCCATTCAAGGAGTACTTATTCTGCACCAGTCTGGAAGGGATTCAATATAGAGAATTAGCTTTGTAGGATTATAAACTATCAGAACAAGAAAGCAAGGGTCAGACCAGCACCGCAGCTCAACAGGCTAATCCTCCGCCTAGCGGCGCCGGCACACTGAGTTCTAGTCCCGGTCAGGGCGCCAGATCCTGTCCCGGTTGCCCCTCTTCCAGGCCAGCTCTCTGCTGTGGCCAGGGAGTGCAGTGGAGGATGGCCCAAGTCCTTGGGCGCTGCACCCCATGGGAGACCAGGAGAAGCACCTGGCTCCTGCCATCGGATCAGCGCAGTACGCCGGCCACCGCGGCCATTGGAGGGTGAACCAATGGCAAAGGAAGACCTTTCTCTCTGTCTCTCTCTCTCTCACTGTCCACTCTGCCTGTCAAAAAAAAAAAAAAAAAGAAGAAGAAGAAGAAAGAAAGAAAGAAAGCGAGGGTTAGAGAAAGCATGGCTCCTCCTCAAAATAGTTTTTGGATTTCAGAGAGTCAGGAATGGCAAGAACTTAACGAAACTGCCAGAGATCACCATAGCTGTGTGAAGCATTGATCACAGCTGATCTGCAAGGAAACACCTGAGGCTGCATAAAATTTCATTTTTGCTGAAGTCCACAAAATTGCCTACTGCTACCAGAAAATGAAAATGTGGTTTCCGCCTTTCTTATGCTTTCTAAAACTTGTAAATGTACTTGTCATTAGTAGACTTAGCGAGTATAAGAATATAGCTCCTTGCTTGCTTCCAGCCCCTTTAAGAAGAGAAAGAGCAAAGAAGAGGTACGAAAACAGGAAAAGTGTGTGTGTTGGGTGGTTGTAGAGCAGAGTTGCCATCCATCAACACAGATCCCATTCCTCATTTGTGCAACAGCATAATTTCCTTTGCCTCATGCAGACAGAGGATGAGCTATAAGGCAGATAATCTACAGAAGAGAACACTGGATTCAATTGATGGCTAGGATACAATTCCTAAAACAGGGGCACAGCGGATTAGCGCCCTGGCCTGAAGCATCGGTATCCCATATGGGCGTGGGTTAGAGTTCCAGCTGCTCCTCTTCCAATCCAGTTCTCTGCTATATCCTGGGAAAGCAGTGGAAGATGGCCCAAGTGCTTGGACCCCTTCACCCACGTGGGAGACCCGGAAGAAGCTCCTGGCTCCTGGCTTCAGAATGGCGCAGCTCCAGCCATTGTGGCCAGTTGGGGAGTGAACCATAGGATGGAAGACCTCTCTCTCTCTGTCTCTTCTCTCTCTGTATAACACTGACTTTCAAATAAATAAATAAATATTAAAAAAATAGATCAGCCCACAACAGCAAGTCCATTCATGAGCATAAAGCTTTAAACGGTTACTTATTGCCTCAAATATGAATCAAGGATCACCAGCATTTGAGGAGGCAACAAATATGAAATCAGAGACTCGAAACAAACAACAAGTGAAAAAAATAAGCCATGAGAAAGAGAGTATAGAACAGGAAAATATAAAAATAAAGGAAAATTATCATTAAGTATCCTCCAAAGAAAAAAGAAATATACTGAAATAAGAACAAAATGCTTTTTTGAATTAAATTGTGGCAGAATATAAACCTCAGAAAATAATTCTATAAATTAGAGTAAAATGGTGAAGATGTAAAAAAAATTCTTGAGAGAAAAAAAGAGGATATTTCAAATAATGGAAAAAGCTATTAAAAATGAAGGACTGGGGCTAGTGCTGTGGTGTAGTGGGTAAAGCTGCCACCTGCAATGCCAGTATCCCATATGAGCAGTGGCTTGAGACCAGGCTGCTCTACTTTTGACCAAAATGTCCATCAACTGATGACTGGATAAAGAAATTATGGTATATATACACTATGGAATATTACTCAGCAATAAAAAAAAATCCTGTCTTTCGCAACAAAATGGATGCAACTGGAAAGCGTTATACTTAGTCAAATAATCCAATCCCAAAAAAGAAAAATATCATATGTTTTCCCTGATCTTTGATAATAGAGTACTAAAAATGTAATGTATAAAAGTGAAACTCACTTTTTGAGGTTTGATGATTGTTTACAGTCTTTGTCTATATGGCTGAGGAACAGTGTTTTTTTTCTCCTTACTATTTGTTGAATTCTTTATTTAGTGTAGAGTTGATCTTATTTGTGTAAAATAAACTGAAAGTAGATCAATGTAAAAATTGAGAGGTAATAAGACATGAAAGGGGAAGAAGGATAGGAGCATGAGTTGGGGGGTGGGAAATATGTTACTGAATCTATATATATGAATTATACAAAATTTGTTTATCTTAAATAAAAAAGCCTCTTAATGTATATTTACCTATAAAAATAAACTATAATAAAATTTTAAAATATGTATTAATTTTAAACTACTTTAAAGTCAGAGAGAGAAAGAGAAAGAGAATCTTTCAATCTACTGGTTCACTCCCCAAAGTACTTAACAGTTAGGGCTGGATCAGGCTAAAACCAGAAACCAAGAATACCATTCAGGTCTCCCACCTGGTTTTCAGGGGTCCAAATACTTGATCTATTACCTGTTACCTCCCATGAATGCACAAACAACTAGCTGGTTCAGGAGCAGAGCAACCAGGACTAAAGACTGGCACACTCATATGAAATGCAAGTGCCCACGTGTGACTTAACCCCTGTGTCATAATACCTATCCCAAAATATAAATTTTTTAGAGGAAACAAATTCAGGACATCCATTTGAGGATGGGAGATTTTTTTCTGTAAAAAATATCATAAATATTTTAGGACTTATAGTCCATACAATAACTGTCAAAATAACTCAACTGTGGGCTTATAACATGAAAGCAACCATAGAGGATATATAAATGAATGAGTATGCCTATGTTCCAATAAAACTGTATTAACAAAAAGTGTTGGATTAGGAGGCAGGAGTTTGTTAAACTTAAGATCAGAATAATGCCAGACTTTGTAATAAATAGACTGAAGACTAGATTGTTATTGCTCAATATTGGTAAAATCCTGATAGGAATTTATCTTTAAGCTATAATTCTATTTTCAGCCAAATTACCAATTGTGAGGAGTGAATAAATTCTCAAAAGTTTTATCTCCCATGGGCCTTTTAATAGGAAACTTACCAGTAGTGTATTCATCAATAAAGCAAACCATATCTTATTCATTATAAATAAAAATTGGAAACAACCTACATTTCCAAAAATAATAAAATTGTTAAATAAGTCAGGTGTGTGCACATACTGAAATTGCATGAAGGCACTAAAAATTACAGCTTTGAAGATATAATGACAGAAAAATGCTCAGAATAGAAATTAGTGACAAAAGTAACAATATAGAATTCTCTTTACAGTCTGACTTCAATTCTCTCATTCACATATCAAAATGATAATACTTGTTAAGTCATTTCAATAGGAAGACAATGGAAATGTTATTATTATTTCATTCTTTTTGCAATTCAAGATGTCAGCTTTTTTTTTTTTCCAAGAAGGAAAAAGGTGTGGGATCCAGGAATTAGTACCCCTTCCTTGGATCCTCTGATTATCAAAACTGTAAGTCACACCACATGAAAGTCAATCATTCTGGACTGGAACCACTCAGAAGGCTTAAATACAAACTGCTTCATGGACATTAAATTGAGAGAATATTGACAGTGTGCACTGGATTCAGAGAATATTTATGCAACCCAAGGAGCTTCTGCATATTCACTAATTATAAGCACAAGGGTAAAACTATCCAAATAAATAAAGTGACTGCTACTAACCTCAGAGCGAACAAAAGTTGTGTAGGAAAAAAAAATCAGTGATCACCATATGACTCTGCTCTGACTGTGTTATTAGGATCTTCATAAAACAATGCATTAATCAAGAGATTCAAAATGGCTGAATAGGGAAAAGACATGAAGATTTTGACCTCAGTATGACATCAGAAAACAATGGAGGAACCACATTCCCAGGGACAGTAGGAGAGGAGTTTACAGTAGGAACCCTGGAAAAGAAAAGGAATCTGCAGAACGATGAGGACAGCACCACCATGTAGTAACAAATGGACACCACTGGTGACTCCTGCAGCCACCGGCTAGTAAGGGTGACATCATCTTGGAGTGAGGGGAGAGGAACCTGGAGCAGCCCAAGCTACAGGTGATATTCCTTGAAACCTCATATGCCCATTAGCTTTGAGTTCAGCCTGAAGCACTAGCCGGGTCAGGGTATCAACCTAACCCTATAAAATGAGAGCACAATGCTTTCTTCCCCCTCCCCATCAAGGTCCCCAGTGACCATAGGTAGGAAGCACTATCTTCTTTTTTTTTAAAAAAAAAAAAAAAAAAGATTTGTTTATTTATTTGAAACTCAGAGTTACACACACACAGAGAGAGAGAGAGAGGCAGAGAGAGAGAGAGAGAGAGAGAGAAAGTCTTCCATCGGCTGGTTCACTTCCCAAATGGCTGCAATGGCCGGAACTGCACCAATCCGATGCCAGGAGCCAGGAGCTTCATCCAGGTCTCACAAGGACTTGAACGATCTTCTACTGCTTCCCCAGGCCACAGCAGAGAGCTGGATTAGAAGTGGAGCTGGGACTCGAACCGGTGTCCATATGGGCTGCCAGCACTGCAGGCAGCGGCTTTACCTACTACGCCACAGCGCTGGCCCCATGGAAGCACTATCTTAATAAGGCAAGTAGAGACTGCTGTGGCCCCTGCATGACTGGGGAATTCTACTGGTGTGATAAATCATGGTGCCTACTGAATTTGAGTTTGTCCTGGAAGGGGGAACGGTATCTACTTAGGTCTGTGAGGTGATGGCATGGTGCTCTACACCCCTCACTCTATCAAGGTGTCAGACTCAATTTGCCAAAGCAAAGCTGCCTGTCAGGCAGGCAGCTGGCTCTGAGAATGCCTACTCTCTCTCCATGGATGGGGAGGCTTGCAAGGCTGAGGATAGATTCCCTGTGCCCTGTGACTGTGGGAATCCTGTGATTATGTGATGGGCCATGGGGGGTATGGCTGGGTCTTCAGGCAATCAGTGGATCTGGTTCCAGAGGCACAGAATTCCCCAAGTGCTGGAGAGGGTCACTTTGGAGGTCTCTGTGCTCACACTGAGGAGTGCATAGATCCACTGTGTGGTTCATGTTCCTGAGAAGGTGCAGTTTGCAGGCATGGTGAGCTCACCAAAGGCAGTCAGTTCACCTTGACAGAAAAGGTCTGAGACTATAAAAATGCCAGCAGGTACCATCATAGTCCCCTCTGCTGATGATAGAGGAGACCTACCATGACCAACATGGATGTCATTCTGGACTCTTGCCCAACCCCTCAAGCACCGGCTGGAGCTTCCAGGTCCCACCCAGCACACAACTCTGGATATCCACGGAAAGAGAAGATGCTCCACTAAGCCACAAAGAAAATAGTCCTCAAGGAGAAAGCAAAGAAGTGTACCACAGATGCCCACAAATAAATGTTGAAATACATGAAGCATGAAAAAGGAAAGCAACTTAACTCCAAAAAGGAGCACAATATTTCAAAGTTAGAATATGAAGATAAAGAGCTTGATGAAATGACTGAAAAGAAATTCAAACAAGGGTAATAATTTTGCTTAAAAACACAGAGAAACAAATATATGTGATTAAGAAATCCATATATGACATCAATGAGAAATTCTGCCAGGATGTAGAGATATTGAAGAAAAATCAACAAAAAATAGAAATTAATAATTCAGTATATGAAATAAAAAATACAGTGGCAAGCCTTAACTACAGACTTGGTGAAACAGAAGAAAAATATCCAAGCTAGAATACAGATCTTTAGAAGTATCTTAGACAAGAAAAAGAAGAAATTACAGAACCAAAAATAATGTTTGAGATTTATGGGATACCAACAAATGACAAAACGCACATTTCTTAGGAGTTGAAAGACAATGGGCTAAAATATCTATTCAGTGAAATAATAGTGGAAAATATCCCTAATTTGGAGAAAGACATAGATATCCAAGTACAGGAAGCACACAGAACTCCTAATAGATATGATCAGAAAATATCTTCACCATGAAACATCATAGTCAAATTTTCAAAAGCAAAACAAAAAGACATTAAAATGTGCATGAGAGAACTGCCAGATTATCTTCAGAGGATATCCAATTAGAAAGATATCTGATTTTTCATTAGAAACCCTACAGGCTAAGACAGACTGAAGAGACATAGTCCAAGTCCTAAAAGAAAAAAAAAAAGTGTCAACCTAGAATACTGTACCTAGCAAAGCTCTCATTTATAAATAAAGGTGTAATAAAGAACTTCCAAATCAAAGAGAAATTGAAAGAATTTGTCACCACTTCTCCCCAGCCTCACAAATGATACTTAAGGGTGTGCTTGCTACACACAGAAGCAGAAATATAGTCATCATTGTGAAAAAAATGTAAAGGCAGAAAATCTCATAGTAAAAGTACAAAGGAAATCTAATGCAAAAATTTGTTGATGAAAAAATGGCATGACAAAGTTACTTACCAATAATAATTTTGAGTCTAAATGACCAAAATTATCCAATATAAAGACACAGAATAGCTGAATGGACTTAAAAACAGGACCCATCTATTTACTACCTACAAGAAACACATCTTACCAACAATGATAAAAGCAGAACTGAAAGTTAAAAGATAGAAAAAGATATTCCATGCTAATGGAATCCAAAAATGAGCAGGAGTAGAAATCCTAATATCAGACAGACTTTTAAAAACTGATAAAAGAGACAAAGAATGGCATTATGTAATGATTATGGGTCAATTCAACATAAAGATGTGACTATGGTAAATGTATATACATCCAACATCAGAGCACCTGGCTATTTGAAACAGATGTAAATGGATCTAATGGAAGACACAGAATCCAATACAATGGTAATGGGAGACTTCAATACCCAACTTTCAACAATGGACAGATCAACTAGGCATAAAATCAACAAAGAAACAACAGAGCTAATCTACACTATGGACCAAGAGGATTTAATTGATATCTTCAGAACATTTCTTCACACAATTACACAATACACATTTTTTTCACCAGAGCATAGAACCTTCTTTCTGACAGACCAGTGCTAGGCCATAGAACAAGACTCAACAAATTCCAAAAAATAAATAATAAATAAATTGAAATTGTACCATTTACCTTTTCTGAACACAATGGAATAAAGCTAGAAATTAATAATTTAAGAAGCTCTATAAAATATGCAAACACATAGATACCAAACAACAGGTTACTAAACAGTGGGTAATAAAAGAAATCAAAAGGGACATCAAAAATTCCTAGAAATGAATGAAGATGACAACACAACACTCAAAATATATGTGATGCAGCAATAGAAGTGTAAAAGGGAAGTTTATAACAATTTGTGCCTACATCAAGAGATTGGAAAGGCATCAAATATATGACCTAACAATGCATCTCAAAGATCTAGAAAACAAGAACCAAACCCAAAATTAGAGAAAATTTAAAAAAATGAAACTAAGGAAAGATAGGAAAAATCAGTGGAATGAAAATCTGGTCATTTAAAAATAAACAAAATTAATAAACTAACAAAAAGCTAACAAAAAGAGGGGGAGAAGACCCCAGTTAATAAAATCAGAGATGAAAAAGGAGATGCATCTACAGGTACCACCGAAATAAAAAAAAAAAAAAAAACAGGAATTACTACAAACAGCTATAATCCAACATATTAGAAAATCTAGAAAAATGGATAGATTTCTGGACACATACACTCTAGCAAAATTGAATCAAGGAGATGAAGACATATAAACCTAAATAAATGCATCACCAAGATGGAGATTGAATCAGTAATAAATACCATCCCAACAAAGAAAACCCAGGATAAGGTGGCATCACTGCTGAATTCCACAAAACTTGTGAGGAAGAACTAATTCCAACTGTTCCTAAACTGTTCAAAACAATTAAAAGAAAGGGAATCCTCCCAAACTCCTTCTATGTAGCCAACATCAAATTACTTCCACAACCATAAAAAGATATAACAAAAAAGAGAACTATTGACCAATATCTCTGATCAACATGGATGTAAAAATCCTGAATAAACAATAGATGAGGAATCCAAATCTAAAATCTGAGACCATCAAGCTACTAGAAGAAAACAAAGGGTAAACACCACAATACATTGGCATAGGCCAAGACTTCTTGGAAAAGGTACAGAAACACAGGCAATAAAGGCAAATATAGACAAATGGGATTACAGCAAGTTAAGAAGCATCTTCAAAAGAAAGGAAACACTCAACAGAATGAAGAGGCGAGACTACCAAAATGCTGTAATAGGTAAAGCTGCCGTCTGCAGTGCCAGCATCCTATATGGGCACCAGTTCAAGTCCTGGCTGCTCCTCTTCTGATCCAGCTCTCTGCTATGGCCTGGGAAAGCAGAAGATGGCCCAAGTCCTTGGGCCCCTGCACTCACCTGGAGGAGGCCTCTGGCTCCTGGCTCCTGGCTCTTGGCTCCTGGCTTCAGGTCAGTGCAGCTCTGGTCATTGTGGCCATTTGAAGAGTGAATCAGTGGATGGAAGATTTTTCCCTCTCTCTTTCTCCCCTCCTCCCCCTCTGCTTCTCCCTCTATTACTCTGCCTTTCAAATAAACAAATAAACTTTTTTAAAAAATGAAGAGGTAACCAATAGAATGGGAGAAAATATTTGCAAACTATATATCTGATAAAGAATTAATAACCAGAATCTATTATGAGGTCAAGAAACTCAACAACAAAAATAAACAATCCAATTAAGAAATGAGTTAAGGATATGAACAAAGTTTTTTTTAAAAGATTTATTTTATTTATTTGAAAAACAAAGTTGCAGAGAGAGGTACATACAGAGAGAGGTAGAGAGGTAGAGAGGTAGAGAGGTAGAGAGGTAGAGAGGTAGAGAGGTAGAGAGGGAGAGAGGGAGAGGGAGAGGGAGAGAGAGAGAGAGAGAGAGAGAGATCTTCCATCTGCTGGTTGGCTTCTCAAATAACTGCAATGGTTGGAGATAAGCTGATCCAAAGCCAGGAGCCAGGAACTTCTTCTGGGTCTCCCACATGGGTGCAGGGGCCCAAGGACTTGGTCCATCTTCTACTGTTTTCCCAGGCCAAAGCAGAGAGCTGGATCAGAAGTGGAGCAGGCAGGACTCAAACTGGCATCCATATGGGATGCCAGCACTGCAGGCCTAGGCTTTAACCCACTGAGCTATAGCACCGGCCCAAACAGACATTTCTCAAAGGATTAAATACAAATGTCCAACAAACACATGAAAAAATGCTCAGGATCAGTAGTCATCAGAGAAATGCAAATGAACAACACAGCATGGTTTCAACTCACTCCATTTAGAATGGCTATTACACAGAAATCAAAAAACAATATGCTGGTGAGAATGTGAGGGAAAAAGTACCCTAACACACTGTTGGTTGAAATGTAAACTAGTACAACCATTATGAAAGACAGTATGGAGATTCCTCAGAAAGCTCAAAATAGATCTACCATTTGAACTAGCCATCTCATTTCTAGTAATTTACCCAAATAAAGTTAAATCAGCATATGAAAGAGTTATTTGTACACCCATGCTTATTGCTGCTCAATTCAAAATAGCTAAGATATGGTATCAAGCCAGTTGTCCATCAATTGATGACTGGATAAAGAAAATGTGACATATAGATATAGATATAATGGAATATTACTCAGCTGTAAAAAAGAATGAAATCCTGTCTTTTGCAACAAAATGGATGCAAATGGGAGGGTTGCGGTTGGGAGGGAAGTTATGGGGGGGGGAAGCCATTGTAATCCATAAACTGTACTTTGGAAATTTATATTTACTAAATAAAAGTTAAAAAAAAGAAACTGTTATGCTTAATGAAATAAGCTAGTACCAAAGAGATAAACATGTTTTTCCTGATTTGTTGTAAATAATATACATATTATGTATATGAGTGAAATTAACATTTTAAGACATTATTTATAGCCCTTGTCTGTACACCTGAGAAACAGTGCATTTTTGTAATTACTACTTGCTGAATTCTTTATTTAGTGGAGAGTTAGGCTTGTGATTATAAAGTAAATTAAAAATATATCATTGCAATAATTGAAATAAAAATAAAAAAGGAAGGAGAAGGGAGAATGGAAACATGGGACGGAAGGAGTGAAGAATGAGAAATCCCAGTCTTTCCTAAAACTGTACATATAAAATACATGAAATATATTCCCTTTACATAGATACAAAAAAACTGCATTAATCTCAACAAAATTATGATAGAACTATATGGAAAAGATGAAAGGAAAAATGGTAGTGTGTGGTAGAGCTATGGATTTGTGGGAAAGAAAGCCAAAACTTTGTTTTCCAGATATGTCTGAAATAAAATTTTGAGTTTCAGAATAAAACACTATTCAAGGCAGCCTCAAAAGCTAAATATGGCAGACAGTGTTATGGTGTGGCAGGCTAAGCCACAGCCTGCAGAACCATCATCGCATCTGGGCATTGGTTCAAGTCCCAGCTGCTCCATTTCTAATCCAGCTACTTACTAATACACCTGGGAATGCAGAAGAAATGGCCCAAGTTCTTGGGCCCCTAGCTCCTGGCTTTGTCCTGGCCCAGCCACAGCTGTTGCACCCCATTTAGGGAGTGAACCAGCAGATAAAAGATCTCTGTCTTTTTTTAATTTTTTTTTTATTTTGTCAGGCAGAGTGGACAGTGAGAGAGAGAGACAGAGAGAAAGGTCTTCCTTTGCCATTGGTTCACCCTCCGCCACGGCCGGCGAGCTGAGGCCGGCACACCACAATGATCCAATGGCAGGAGCCAGGTACTTATCCTGGTCTCCCATGGGATGCAGGGCCCAAGCACTTGGGCCATCCTCCACTGCACTCCCTGGCCACAGCAGAGAGCTGGCCTGGAAGAGGAGCAACCGGGACAGAGTCCGGCGCCCCGACCGGGACTAGAACCTGGTGTGCAGGCGCCGCAAGGCGGAGGATTAGCCTAGTGAGCCATGGCGCCAGCAAAGATCTCTTTCTATGTCTGTCTCTCACTCCCTCCGTACCTTTTTCAAATAAATAAAATAAATATTTTTAAAAACTGCCTCAAATAAAAAATCTCTAAAAATAAAGCTGAATATGGTAGTCTCTGATTGTACTGGAGTAAGGGTGGCATGAATGATTAACAAGCTTTATAGACCATATTGACTATTTTCAACTATATTTAATATTGTATTTCAGAATAATTTTAAATTAAAAAAACTGAGTTAGTAATACAAATAGTTTCCCTATGCTCCTTATCCTATCTCCCCTTTTATTAATGTCTCACATTAGTCTCATATTAGTAGATATGCTAAAATTAATGAATCACACCAAGATTCCACAACTTTGCTTTAAATCCCAACTCCTTTTATTTCTCCCATCCCTCCCAATCTCTAGTAATCAACATTCTGTGTTCAGATTGAGGTTCTTTTCTTTTTTATTTTAACCCCCATAAATAAGCAATAGTATGTGTTATTTGACATCCTGTGTCTGGATTATATCATTCAACATGATGTCTTCAAGTTCCATCCATTTTGCTACAAATGACAGGATTCCATTCTTTTTTATAGCTGAATAGTATTTCATTGTATGTATACTTAACATTGTTTTATCTGTTCATCTGGTGATGGACACCTTGGTTGGTTCCATATTTTGGCTATGTGTACAGTGATACTATAAATATGGTGGAGCTGGTATATCTTTGATACAATGAATTCATGTATTTTGTGTGTATACTCAGAAGTGAGATTGCTGAATCATACGGTAGCTCTATCCCCGGCTTTCTAAAGAAATCTCCATATTATTTTTCACAGTGGCACTAATTTACATTGTTGCAAACAGAGCATATGAATTCTTTCAGAAAAAAAAAAAGATTCCCTTTTCTACACATTATCACCAGCATTTTTTACTCTATCATTTTGATAACAGCCATTCTGACAGGAGTAAGGTGATATCTCATTGTGGTTTTGATTTGCATATCCCTGATGGTTGGTGATACTAAGCATTACTTCAAAGATTTTTCTTGGCCATTTGTAAATTCTACGTACATGAAAAAATAGATATTTTTAAACCCTAATTTTTAAGAAATGGTTTTTCATCACCAGGAAAACAACTATTAGAATATTTAATCAATGGATTTAAGCAGTAGCCTTTAAACTAATTTCAAGTTTCAAGACAGATAGCTCAATAACAATGCTGGGCAAAAAAAAATCAAAGTAAATTGAAGAAAGAAATGCAGTGTATGTTAGATTTACTAAAATATTAAAAACATGACAGAAAACAGTGTTATTCATATGTACATACATATGAGGTAAAGAATAAAAACTTGGCTGAGTAGAATAGGGGTTTGAACCAGCAGTTAAGATGCTATTGTCCCATATTATTAAAGTACCTGGATCCAAGTCCTGGCTCAGTTTATGGTTCCCTCTTACCTATGAATATGAAACCTGGAGGCAGCAGTGATGGCTCAAGTGACCAGGTTCTTGGAGCACATGATAGGCCAAGATTGAGTTTCTAGCTCACAAGCAGTAGATGGGAGCTCTTTTTCTCAATCTTTCTGCTTCAACCAATCAATTCATCAATCGAATAACTATAGAAAACAAAGCTGCAACTCAGAAAGCTACTGCCTCCTGGAGGGAGAACAGAGAGTACTTTCTGAAGAGTGGTCACTCTAGGAAGTTTTATTTCTCTAACAATAATTTCTTCTAAGTAAATGAAGTGCAATGTTAGACAAAGTAGGAAGGAGAAGTTAAAGATGCAGGAAATAGAAGAGTAAGCATGAGAAGCAATAAGGACTAAAATCTGATCTTTTCCTCTGACAACTTCTGGTCCCAGTGCATTAGGCTCTTCCTTTCCTGGCCCCATCTATTTGGCTTGTTTCCTTCTTACATACACATGCCTTTACATTGACTCCATCTACCTCTGGTTAGATTCTTACTCCATCAGTCAAGCTTTCCTGGGAGAGTTTGCTGTACATAGGGGTCTCTATATACTGACCTCCCATCTACTTTTTCTTTTAATGACCTTTCTTAAGTGACAAATTCCTGGTTAGAAGAATTCAGAGTAAAATATGATGTTATCAATTATAATTGTTTCCTGCCTCAGCCCACCATGTAGTCATGTCTTTGGAGAGGGGGAGCTACAATTAAAATCACTATGAGATTTGAAGCACAATTTTATTATTGAACATAATGAAAAACCAGTAGCTATTTCCTGGATTGGTAGAGTAATGCAATGATGTCCTCAGGAGCTAGGCTCACATTACATTGGTATTCTCAAAGCTTGGACTGGGCTCTTGGATTTGTGCTGTGCAGTCCCATAGGGGTTGCCACAGCTACTATATCTGTCTGTTTTATTGCACAGGAAATCTTTTCTGCATTATTGCATCCTCACATGGCATAGAGAGGGTGAAAGAGCTCTCTGGGGTCCCTTTTATAAGGAAATTAATCCTATTCATGAAGTTTTCACATTCAGGACATAATTACCTCCCAAAGGTCCCACATCCCAGTACCATCAACCAGGGCCTAGGGTTTCAAAATGTGACTTCTTAGGGGACACAAACATTCAACTAAAGCAAATGTTCCTTCAGGTTACATTCACCAGCTTTGGTTCATTGCTCCTGATGTAAATGCAAAGTGCATAGACAAAGGAGAAGCTAGTATTTTCAATCTCTAGAATGGGAAGTAGGTTCTGTTAGCACACTTGAGAATGTAAGAGGTGTGGGATGGCTGTTGGATAGGCAATCAATGGTGTCTGCCACCACCATGTATAGGACATAACAGTGCCCAGAGGATAGAGGTATACCCAGCAGGGATGGCAGCAATACTTACCAAAGATGGCATTGCCTAGAATAAAGGGCAACACCAATGTAAGGGGTATGGTGCCCAATGGGTACAGCACAGTGCATCAAAGGGAGAGATGACACTTGTGCTATCCAGTATGGTAGCTCTATCCTTGTTGCTATTAAACTAACATCAAATAAAATTTAAAATTCAGTTCCTCAGTCACAGTAGCCACATTTCAAGTATGCAATAGCCATTTATGGCTAATTCTTGTTGGATATCATATATCAAGATAATTTCCACCTTTGCAGAAAGTATATTGGAAGAGTGAAAACTGGTGGCTAGATAGGTGGCCAAGATGGCAGTATAGCAACAGGACGTACTGAGTCACACAAAGCAAAATAGATCATTAATAAGGAAAGTGGATAAAAACTGGTGGCAGAGCCATGATAATTTTATGCAGAGAAACTAGGAACCCAACAGAGACTGGACAGGTACAAGCTGAGGAAGCAAAAAAGAAAGGGAAGCACCAGAGCCATGGTGGAGAAGCCGAACAGGGAGACTGACACCAGCCCACCTGGTGGACCAGGTGAGATGTGAGGTCACAAGTGCATTGAGCTTCAGGTAGCGGTGGGCAGGGGAGCCTGGCACCCTGCATTTGAAGTTCCAAGCAAGAAGAATAGAGGAACAAATGGAGAGGTCGGGCACACCCCTGTCCGTCTACATCTCCTCCTTTCCCCCAACTAGACTTGCAGCCAGCTGGGAGAAGCCATATTGCTTGGTGACATCTTTGAATGTAAGCAGCGAGCTATGGCATTTGCCTCCCATGCACATGCCTATCAATTGCAGGGGCCAATTTGAAACACCCCACCCCAGAACAAGGATCACATTTCACAATAATTTCCCCACTACCACCACGCAAGCTGTACAACAAGGAGAAGTCCTAAATATTGAAATTTCAAGCTCATTTCACACATCAGTGAGAAGCAAACCCAGGCCCAGCAGGAGGGGCTTAGTGCACCAGAGCTCTCCTATCTGCCCCCATCACGATTGAGAAGTGGGCAAGACTCCTGGAGGCAGGGCTGTGTGCTTCCACTTGCAACGCACACAGAGCAGCTCATAGCACAGGGAAATCTCACCACAAGCACCAAGACACATTTTAAAAAGAAAAGCAATTGGAAATGCCAAATAAAACAAAAGAAAAAAAAACTTAATAAGAAAAAGGAAGACACTATGAGTCCCCCAAAGGAACACTACAACTCTTCATTCATAGAAGCTAAAGAAGACATCGAGGATACGCCAGAAATGGAATTCATAAAATGAATCATCAGATTACTTAGAAGCAACCAGAAACAAATTCACAATCTAAATGAAAAGTATTCCCTAGAAATTGGGATAGTAGAGAAGTCAGAATGAAATACTAGAAATGAAGAATTCAATAGATCAAAGAAAGAATGCAATGGAAAGCATTAACAATAGAATATGAGACAGAAGAAAGAATATCAGAACTAGAAGAAAATTTCTGGAAATAATATAGTCAGACAAAATACAAGAAAAAGAAATTAGAAAGTTTAAAAACAAGGTTAGAGATCTAAAAAATCCTATCAAGTGACCGAACATATGGATCCTAGGAATTCTGGAAGGTGTGGAAAGAGAAAGGATTAGAAGACCTTCTTAATGAAATAATAACAGAGAACTTCCCAATCTGGAGAAAGAAAGAGACATTCAAGTACAAGAAATACACAGAATTCCCAATACGCACCACCAGAAAGATCTTCACCTTGATATGTTGTAGCAAAGCTCTCCTCAGTAACCCATAAAGTAAAGATCTTAAAATGTGCACAAGAGAAACGATAAATCACATTCAGAGGAAACCCAATTAAACTCACTCATCAGAAACCCTACAGGCAAGGAGAGAATGGCCAGACATACTCCAAGTCCTAAGAGAAAAAAAAGTTACCTCAGAATATTGTACCCTGCAAAACACTCATTTATGAATGAAGGAGGAATAAGGATCTTCCACAACAAACAGAAATTGAAAAAATTTGTAACTACTCACCCTGTCCTACAAAAGTTACTCAAGGATGTGCTACACACAGAAACACAGAAATAGCAACATCACTACAAAAGAAGATGATCATGGCTGAAGAGCCCATGAGAATATTTTAGGCATGGAAAGCTAAGACACCCTGGAAAAAAAAAGACCTAAATGAAAGATCTCTGCAAGTGAGATCCCAGTGGAAAGAATGGGGCCATCAAAGAAGGAGGTACCTTTCTCTGAAGGGAGGAGAGAACTTCCATTTTGACTATGACCCTGTCAGAATAAGATCGAAGTCGGCGAACTCAAAAGACTGCCATAGCCTTGGCAACTCATGACTAGAGCCTAGGCAGATTACTGACGCCATAAACAAAAGTGTCAAATTGTTAAGTCAACAACAGGAGTCACTGTGTACTTACTTCTCATGTGGGATCTGTCCTTAATGTGTTGTCCAATGTGAAGTAATGCTATAATTAGTACTGAAACAGTATTTCACACTTTGTGTTTCTGTGTGGGTGCAAACTGATGAAATCTTTACTTAATATATACTAAATTGATCTTCTGTATATAAAGATAATTGAAAATGAATCTTGATGTGAATGGAATGGGAGAGGGAGTGGGAATGGGAGGGGTGCGAGTTGGAGGGAAATTATGGGGGGGGGGAGCCATTGTAATCCATAAAGTGTACTTTGGAAATTTATATTTACTAAATAAAAAATAAATTAAAAAAAAGAAAATGACCCAGCAAAAGTACAAATGAAATAAAAAATGCATAAACAGGACAATTTAAGGAAACATGGCAGGGCAAAGACAGTATTTAAAAATAGTCACACTGAATGTAAATGGTCACAACCCTCCAGTTAAAAGATAAGACTGGCTGAATGGATGAAAAAAGGAAACCTATCTATGCTGCCTACAAGAAACACATCTTACCAACAAAGATGCACACAGAGTGAAAGTGAAAGGATGGAAAAAGATAATCCATACTAACAGAAACCAAAAAAGGGTTTGTGTAGCCATCCTAATATCAGACAAAATAGACTTTCAACACAAAAACTATTAAGAGACAAAGAAGGACACTATATAATAATTAAAGGATCAATTCAACAGGAAGATGTGACTATTATAAATATATATGCACTTAACTACAGGGCACCTGGCTATTTAAAAGAACTGTTCAAGGATGTAAAGGGAGATACAGACTCAAATACAATAGTAACAGGGCACTTCAATACCACACTTTCAGCAACAGACAGATCAACCAGACAGAAAATCAATAATTAAATAACAGAGTTAGATGACACCATACCAAATAGACCTAGCAGATATCTATAGAGCCTTTAACCCTACAGCCAGAAAGTAAACATTTTTCTCTCCAGTACGTGGAACTTCCTCTAGGATTGACCATATGCTAGGCCATAAAAGCAGTCTCAGCAAATTCAAAAAAACCAAAATCATACCATGCATCTTCTGTGACCACAATGCAATGAAGCTGGAAATCAACGACTCAAGAATCTCTACATCATATGCAAACACATGGAGAATGAACAGTGAGTCATAGAAGAAATCAGAAGAGAAATCAAAAAATTTCTGGAAACACATGAAGATGACAATAAAACATACCAAAATTTGTGAGACACAGCAAAAGCAGTGTTAAGAGAAAAGTTTATAGAAATTGGTGCCTACATCAAGAAACTGGAAAGGCACCAAATAACTATCTATGCACCCCCAAGGATCTAGAAAAACAACAGCAAACCAAACCCAAAACCAGTAGAAGAAAAGAGATAATTAAAATTAGAGAGGAAATCAACAAAACTGAAAAAAAAAATACAAAGGATCGGCTGAAAAAAAAATACAAAGGATCGGCAATTGAAGAGCTGGTTTTGTAAATAAATAAACTAAATTGACATACCATTGGCCCAACTAACAAAAAAAAGGAGAGAGAAGACCCAAATCAATAAAATTAGAGATGAAAAAGGAAATGTAACAATAGACACCACAGAAATAAAAAATCATCAGAAATTACTACAAAGAGCTATATGCCAACAAACTGGGAAAACTAGAAGAAATGTAAAGATTCCTCGACACACACAACCTATCTAAACTGAGTCATGAAGACATAGAAAAACTAAACAGGGGCTGGTGCTATGGTGCAGTGGGTTAAAGCCCTGACCTGAAGCACTAGCATCCCATATGGGCAAGGGTTCCAGTCCCAGCTGCTCCTCTTCTGATCCAGCTCTCTGCTGTGGACTGGGAAAGCAGTGGAAGATGGCCCAAGTCCTGGTGCCCCAGCACTCACATGAGAGACCTGAAAGAAGCTCCTGGCTCCTGGCTTCAGATCGTTGCAGCTCCGGCCATTGCAGCCATGTGGTGAGTAAACCAGCAGATGGAAGGCCTTACTCTCTGTCTCTACCTCTCTCTGTAACTCTTTCAAATAAATAAAATAAATCTTAAAAAAAAAAAACTAAACAGACCCATAACTAAGACAGAAGTTGAATCCATAATAAAGACCCTCCCAACAAAGAAAAGCCCAAGACTAGTTGGATTCACCACTGAATTCTACCAGACATTTAAAGAAGAACTAACTCCAATTCTTCTCAAGCTATTCAAAACTATTGAAAAAGAAGGAATCTTCCCAAATTCTTTCTACGAAGCCATCATCACCTTAATTCCTAAATGAGGAAAAGATGTAACAGAGAAAGGAAATTAAAGACCAATTTCCCCGATGAGCACAGGCTCAAAAATATTCAACAAAATGCTGGCCAGTTGAATCCAACAAAACATCAGAAAGATCATTCATTCAGACCAAGTGGTATTTAGCCCTGGTATGCAAGGATGGTTCAACATTCAGATATCAATCAACAGGATACATCACATTAACAAATTGAAGAACAAAAACTATATATTATCTCAATAGATGCAGAGAAAGCATCTGATAAAAAATAAACACCCTTTCATGATGAAAACTCTAAGCAAATTGGGTTTAGAAGGAACATTCCTCAACACAAGCATGGCAATTTATGATAAACCCATGGCCAGCATCATAATGAATGGGGAAAACTTGGAAGCATTCCCACTTAGATCTGGAACCAAACAAGCATACCTGCTCTCAACATTCCTACTCAATATAATCCTGGAAGTTTAGAAAGCCATCAGGCAAAAGAAAAAAAGAAAAAAGAGATTCAATTGGTAAAGATGAAGTCAAACTATCGCTATTTTCAGATGATATGATTCTATATATAGGGGACCCAAAAGACTCCACTAAGAGACTATTGGATCTCATATAACATATAGAGACAAAAGCCTTCATATGCACAGGCAATGATACAGCTGAGAAAGAACTTTCTAAGATCAATTCCATTTACAATAGCTACAAAAAAATCAATTCCTTGGAATAAATTTAGCCAATCACGTCAAAGATCTCTACAACAAGAATTACAAAACTCTAAAGAAAGAAATAGAAGAAGACACAAAAATATGGAATAAACTAAGTTCATGGATTAGAAGAATGACTATCATCAAAATGTCCATTCTTCTGAAAATAATTTACAGATTCAATGCAATGTCAATCAAATACCAAAGACATTCTTCTCATATCTAGAAAAAATGACACTGAAATTCATTTGGAAATACAGGAGACCTCCAATAGCTAAAGAAATCTTATAAACAAAAACGGAGCTGGAGGCATCATAATACCAGATTTCAAGACATACTACAGGGCAGTTATATCAAAATAGCCTGGTACTAGTAAAAAAAAAAAAAAAACAGATGGATAGACCAATGGAACAGAATAGAAACACGAGAAATCAGTCCAACCATCCACAACCAATTTATATTAGACCAACTAGCTAAAACCATTCCCTGGAGCAAGGAAATTTTCTTCAGCAAATGGTGTTGAGAAAACTGGATTTCCACTTGCAGAAGTATGAAGCAGGACCCCTATCTTACACCTTACACAAAAATCCATTAAAACTGGATTAAAGACCTAAATCTTCGACCCAATACCTGCTTTCCGAGGCCATAGCAGAGATCTGGAACAGAATTGGAGCGGCCAGATCTCAAACCTGTACCCATATTAGATGCCAGTACAGCAGGTGGAAGCTTTAGCTGTTACACCACAGTGCCAGCCCCGAATCACCCTTGTCTTGACTGTCAATGAACAGTTTATTATTTTATTTAATTATTTTTTCTACTTAATATCCTTGGTTGAACTCTTTACTTAACATAGAATTAATCATAGGTATATTAAGTGAATTGAAAATAGATCCCAGTAAAAAGAAAGAGCGGGAATAAGAGAGGGAGAAGCTGTACAGTTCGGCACACATTCCCACGGACTTATCTCTAAGGGTAAAGCTAAAAACTTGCCATGTAACTCCAAATCCCAGTAAGCTGGGGGGTACTAATGCCATCTTATGTATTAAAGTGATCATATTAAGTGTGGAATTTTCATATAGATAGAATTGTCAAAGGGATCACATAAATAAGACCAAGTGTATGGTAATAACAATAGGTAGAATTATAAAAAAGAGAATGTTTCAACATGGGATGCAGTCCACACAGCAGACTCACAGAATGACTAATGCCTTAAATAGCATCTGACCTCAGAATCAGCCATTAAGGCATTCAGATATGGCTGAAAAGCGCATGAGAGCATTTCAGACATGGATAGCCAAGCCACTGTGACAAAAAATATTTTACATGAAAGATCTCTGTGAGACCCCATTGGAAAGAAGGGTCCATCAAAGGAAGATGTACTTTTCTCTGAAGGGAGGAGAGGACTTCCATTTTGCTTATGGTCCTAAATACTGACAGAGTTTGTGGACTCAAAAGACTTCCATAGCCTTGGAAGCTCATGTCAAAGCCTTGGGTGATCATTTATGTCATAAATAAGAGTGTTAATTGTTAAATCAACAAAAGGAGTCACTGTGCATTTACTCCACATGTAGGACCTCTGTCTTTAATGAGTTGTACCATGAGAATAAACTGTAAAACTTGTTCTCAAACAGTACTTTATACTTTGTGTATGTGTGTGGGTATATATTATTGAAATTTTCACTTAGTATAGAGTGGGTATTCTGTATATTAAGTCAATTAAAAATTAATCTTAATGAAGAATAGGACAGGAGAGGGAGTGGAGGTGGGAGGGCGGGTATGGTGGGAAGAACCACTATATTCCTAAAGCTGTACCTATGAAATTTGTATTCAATAAAAGCTTTCTTAAAAAAGTATATTGGACAGTATGGACTAGAGCAAGGAAGAACTACAAAGCCATGTAGGAACAAGATTGAATTATAGGTTGTCTGCTGGCATCTCTAAGGATGCCTAGAGCCATGATACAGAACTTTGGCCAAGACAGGAATGAAATGTACTAGCTAATGATTTATAATATGCTGCTTAAATCTTGAAATTTCCCAGGAGGCAACAAATACCAGCTTGTCTACACTATTTAGTGAAAATGTATCGATTGATGATCTGCACCTGGCTTACCTGGTCACTCAGCCTGATGTGCAATCAGTGAGATATAAAGGATTCCCCAGTGAACATGCGCCTCAGCTTCCCTGACACAGCTATCTCACTCTCACAGTGGTCAATCAGTATCCTGAGTTGAAACAGAGTCTGTGCAACAGAGAGAAGATCCTGCAAGCAGGGCTCTTGTTTTCCAGGGTTTTGCAAGGCTACTTTATGCTCTCTTGGTGTTGTTGCTGTATATTTTTACCTGTAGTAAATCTTTCATGAGTATACCTTGTTAGAGTCCTGCAAGTCCTTTCAATTACCTGACCCTCAGCAATCGCTGCACCCACGGTGCCCAATCAGATTTAGTCATTAACACATCAAACAGCCTCTGGATCCTGCTAGGAATCACTAATTAATCAAAGCTCTGGAGGTTCTGTGCCACTGAATGTGAGCAAGACACCATGACATATATAAAATGATATTGTTTGTGTTCACTACAATGTGCTGGAGGAGAGTTTTATATGACTTGATATTGAGAGCCAATGTTCTGCTGCATTGGATTAAACCACCATCTGCAATGCTAAAACCATTATCAGAGCAACAGTTCACATCCCAGCTGCTCCACTTCTAACACAGCACCCTGCTACAGCACCCTGCTATCCACTCGGGAGACCCAGAAGAAATTCAGGGCTCCTAGCTTTAGCCTAGTCTAGCCCCGACCATGGAAACCATTTGGGGAATCAACTGAATGATAGAAAAATCTCTCGTTCCTTTTCTCTGTCATTCTGCCTTTCAAATAAATAAATGTTTTCTTAAAAGAAATATCCAATGGTACTAGAACAAAAAAAATACTAAAATGGATAAAGTATTACACTGTACATGAACAGTCAGGACAAGAGCTGATCAAGTCACTGTTTCTCATAGTGCCCATTTCACTTCAACAAGTTTCCCCTTTGGTGCTCAGTTAGTTGTCGCTGATCAGGGAGAACATATGACATTTGTCCCTTTGGGACTGGCTTAATTCCCTCAGCATGATGTTTTCCAAATTCCTCCATCTTGTTGCAAATGACCGGGTTTCCCATCAAGGTGGTATGTACCAATGCCATCTCACTAGTCCCAATGATCAATTTCTGTTCACAATTAATCATAATGATAGGACTAAGAACCAAAGGGATCACATAAACAAGAGTAGTGTCTGCAAATACTAGTTGATAGAATAAAAAAGGGTGAGAACGATCCAACATGGGAAGTGAGATACACAGCAGACCCATAGAATGGCAGATGTCCTAAACAGCACTCTGGCCTCAGAATCAGCCCTTAAGGCATGCGGATCTGGCTGAAAAGCCCATGAGAGTATTTCAGGCATGGAAAGCCAAGACACTCTGGAAAAAAAAAAAAAAACTAAATGAAATATCTCCGTAAGTGAGACCCCAGTGGAAAGAATGGGTCATCAAAGAAGGAGGTACCTTTCTCCGAAGGGAGGAGAGAACTTCCACTTTGACCATGGCCTTGTCTAAATATGATCAGTCGGTGAACTCAGGGGGCTTCCATAGCCTTGGCAGCTCATGACAAGAGTCAAGAGTCTAGGGTGATTACTGATGCCATAAACAAGAATGTCAATTTGTTAAGTCAACAACAGGAGTCACTGTGCACTTACTCCTCATGTAGGATCTCTGATCTTAGTGTGCTGTACATTGAGATTTAATGCTATAACTGTTACTCAAACAGTATTTTTCACTTTATGTTTCTGTGTGGGAGCAAACTGTTGAAATCTTTACTTAATGTATGCTAAACTGATCTTCTGTATATAAAGAGAATCGAAAATGAATCTTGATGTGAATGGAAGGGGAGAGGGAGTGGGAAAGGGGAGGGATGCAGGTGGGAGGGACATTATGGGGGGGAAGCCATTGTAACCCATAAGCTGTACTTTGGAAATTTATATTCATTATATAAAAGTTAAAAAGAAAAAAAAGAAAAAAAAGAAATATTCATAAAAACAACATAATATTTGACATGAATATAAATCATAGAGATTATATGTGCTAAAAGCCCAGAAAGATCATTTTATTCCCTAAACCTCATGTTCCTGTTCTGTAAAGTGGAAAATGTTACCTAAGTCACATCATAGCATTGTTAGAGGGTTAATTTGTATAATACATACAATATTGAGGATGTAGTAATAATTCTGTAAATGTCAGCTCTTGTTATCTGTTCACAATGATATTTACAACAAAGATGAATAATTTTACCTTAAAATATTGTTTTAGATTTTGTGTTTTATTCAATAACATGTCTTAATTACCTTCCAATTATACATCTATTTTGTTTTCCTTAAATTTTATTAAAATAAATATATACTTTATTTAAATAGTGCTACATCTGCCAACCATAAATACAGTAAATATTTTCATATGCTCTATTGATTGGTTTATAAAATTCTATATTTTTCTTCTATTCATGGCACTTGCTCAGTGGGAAAATTATGAATGTAATTGTTAGACCACAAACTCAAATTTCTTCCCCTGGTGGTTAATCATGGTTTCTAATCCCAGTGACATAAATGGCTTTCCAACAGTTTTCTGCTATAATCCTCACCCTTTCTAGTGAGATCTCACAGCCAGTAAATGATAGAACCAGAGCTCAAATCCAGTCAGACCCATACAAATGCTAATGTTGTAAGAACACGTAGAAGGGCCAGCACCTCGGCTCACCAGGCTAATCCTCCACCTGAGGCGCTGGCACACTGGGTTCTAGTCCTGGTCGGGGCGTCGGATTCTGTCCTGGTTGCTCCTCTTCCAGTCCAGCTCTCTGCTGTGGCCTGGGAGTGCAGTGGAGGATGGCCCAAGTGCTTGGGCCCTGCACCCGCATGGGAGACCAGGAGAAGCACCTGGTTCCTGGCTTCAGATCAACACGGTGCGCAGGCCGCAGTGCATTGGCCGCAGTGGCCATTAGGGGGTGAACCAACGGCAAAGGAAGACCTTTCTCTCTGTCTCTCTATCTCATTGTCCTATCTGCCTGTCCAAAAAAAAAAAAAGAACACATAGAAGGATGTGATATTTTTTAGAAAGCCTATTCATTATGATGGAATAACAAGTTGTGAATAGACAAAGAAAAAAATAAGAAATTACTCAAACCTATTTATAGGACAATATTTTGTGGGTAGCAGAAAAAAAAGTATAGGATGTTCTTAACCTACGGAACAAAGAATGTAGACCCCCTAGTTAGTCACTGTCCTCGTCAAGGTTCTTTACTTCACATGAAACAGAAACCCATTCAAGATAATTCAGGTGAAATGGTGATTTATTATAAGGCTGTCTCAAAGAAAAAGAAGTAAGTATGGCCGATTCCTGTGTAAACCAGAATTGGAAAGTAGAACTGCATTAGGAATTGAGGAAATTTAACCTTTCCCTCTCAAGACTCAACGTCTCTTGGATTGTTTATTCTGAATCATCTGTCCTGCCTCATCTCCTCTGAATTGCATATCTGAATTTGGCCCAACACCACACGACTCTAAATTCCAAAGTCCATCACTTTGAGCTACCAGCACCTGCCTCAGCCATTACAGTCAGTCTGCTTCATTTACCCTGGGCTCCTAAGCTCTGCTGTCAATCAGTTTGGCAGAGGTTTGTGACCACAGAGAGTTTAAAACAGACCTTACAGGGCTGTGGGAGAACAAGTTTCTGCCAACATATACTTCAGCATACATCCAATGAACTGAATTTTATGCCCCCCACTACCATCTAATTCATATGTTGAGATCGTTCCAATGTGATGGCACTATGAAGTAGAGCCTTTGCGAGATAATTATGTCATGAGGACAGAAACCTCACAAGTGAGATAAATGCCCTTATAAAGGGAACCATAGAGAGCACTCCCACCCTCTGCTAGCTATGTGAGGACACAAGAATTTGGCAGCTGCAGCACACAAGATGGTCCTCCCAAGAACCAATCATGCTGACTCCCTGATCACCTATTTCCAGTCTCCAGACCACAAGAAATAAATTTCTGTGGTATATAAACCACCCAGTCTATTGGAACTTGTTTATAGCACAAGCTAAGAAAATACAGCATAAAAGGCCAAGAATCACGCAAGTGAAATATTCAGGGCTATTCTAGTGTTGCCCTATGATGTAGGTGACATTCTACGACTGTTGCTCAATATGTAGCAAAAGCAGAGTGCTCTAACAGTTCTATGGTAACAATATCCATGTGGATGTAGGCAATGAGAAGGTTTCACATTGTTAGTGGAAAAATAGAATTAAAAGATAAGTTTGTTTTGGTACCAAAAAATGTTGAAATCCATGAATAGTTATTTCACAAAACACATTTTCTATAAACTTTTTGAAGACCCACTCATAGAGAAAGTGAATGTTACGGTTTCTTGACAAATGGGAACAGTTGGACCATGTGAAAAAAGCTAAAGAGGCAAGAAGGGGGGCTAGCACCATGGCGCAATAGATAAATTCTCTGCCTGTGGCACTGACATCCCATATGGGTGCCAGTTCTATTCCTGATTGCTCCACTTCCAGTTCAGCTCTCTGCTGTGGCCCGGGAGTGCAGTGGAGGATGGCTCAAGTCCTTGGGCTCCTGCACCCACATGGGAGACCTGGAGGAAGCTCCTAGCTCCTGGCTTCGGATTGGCGAAGTTCTGGCCATTGCGGCCATTTGGGGAGTGAACCAACGGAAGGAAGGCCTTTCTCTCCATCTTTCTCTCTCACTGTCTGTAACTCTGTCAAATAAATAAATAAGATCTTTAAAAAAAAAAAAAAGAGGCAAGAAGGTTCGAAATGCAAAGGTGTGTTTAAGGTGTAGAACAGAGTGGTTGAATTGGAGCAGTGTGTGTATAAAAGTATAGTAAAAGATATGGTTGTAAAAAATAAATTGTACACAAACTGAGAAGGTCCCTGTAATCTATATTAGAGGGAACAATTGTGCTTCTAAAAACCATGTTAAATAATACTCACTTTGAATATGTATGTGTGTACAGGTGTGTATGTGTATATATAAAGAAAAGTTTGGGGGCCAGAGCTGTGGCTGAGCAGGTAAAGCTACGATCTGTAGTACCAGTGGTTTGAGCACCAGATGCTCCACTTTTGAACCAGCTCCCTGCTGGTTTAGGAAAGCAGCAAGAGATGGCCCAAGTACTTCGGCCTCTGCAAACGCAGGAAACTAGGTGGCAGTTCCTGGCTCCTGGCTTCAGCCTGGCCATGTCCTGGCCATTGCAACCATCCGGGGAATGAACCAGCAGACAAACGACTTCTCTCTCTACCCCTTCTTCTGCTTCTCTCTCTAACTCTGACTTTCAAATAATAAATAAATACTTGAAAAAGAAAGAAAAGTTTTATTATCATGGCTGTTTGCAGAGGTGTCTTGGGTGGTCCAGGGTTAGGAAAAATGAAGTAAGGTGATATAGCATATCCTACTTCTCAGAGGTTACCCTTAGGAAAATATAAAAAGTAAAGACCAAGATTTCTGGACCAAAATATTCATGAAAGGGCTGCAAATAAAATGAAAACCTTGAAATGATTTAAATACCTGAAAACATGAGATTCACTGGTAAATTATGCATGTCCAGATGTTGTACCAATCAAATAGCAGACTCAGGCATGTGGTGATATGAGGTGTCGGGGGAGATTAGAGTGGAGCTACTCACTACATATTAATGTGGAATTTAAGCACAGACTATACGTTTACATATATGATGTTGGCTGAAACTTAAATTTTCTCTAGGAAATTTTAGAATTAATCTGTCCTTCTTCAAAAGGATATCAATATAATTGGTCCCTTTTTAAATTAAGAATTAACTAGTTAACTTTATTTACTTCTTTGAGAAGCAGATAGCATGCATTCCCACTCCTACCCATTGGCTCACTCCCCCAAAGGGTTCCAATGGCCAGGACTGGGCAAGGTTAAAGCTGGGAGCCAGGAACTCAATCCAGGTCTCCCATATAGGTGCCAGGGACCCAAATACTTGAACCATCACTGTTGCCTCCTAGGGTCTCCGTTAGCAGGAAGTTGGAGTCAGGAATTGCTTCCATTTTTGACAATGATTTATCACAAACCAACAGTGATATCTATTACCAGTATTAAGGTAAATGCTAAGCTGCTGTAACAAAGACACAAAAAACACATGGTTTCAATGGGATATAGGTCTACTTCTAGACCAGTTGAGTAGTTCTTTTTCATGGAATATGTAGTACATTACTTTATTTCTGGTTATAGTACCTCTGGTTGTATCCCATTGGTTGAATTTGCTAGCATGGCCACATCTAACTGTTAGGGAGGCCAGGAAGTACTCTGTCTGGGGGATAGGGGTGCTCCATGGCTTAAAGAAAGAAGAGACACTCGAGGACAAGAATTGTTTCCACATCTTCTGGAGCACTGAAGGTCCTCAGGGACTTTTGTTAACTGCTCTCCAAACAATCTTAGGCGTCTTTTTATCCCAGTGTCAATAACAAAAACTAACTGTGGTAATCAGTAAGTGAATCACCAATTCAGGTTACTGTTAATTCAGCAACCTACTAGTCAATTACAACAATGATGAATCTCAGATCACAAGTTTAAGTGAGACAAAATAATCAAATTCCTTTATTTTCTTAAAATCATTTAGATCTTACTCCAGGCTCCATGTATCTGGCTGGCAAGAAACTCAACTTTGTACTTTCCTGGACCCTTTTCTCTGGAGGTGGTATCAAGGTCTTCTACCAAGTCCCTATGGTCATCGGTTGTCAATGTACATTAGGAGCCATTAGCAGAAAGCTTCCTTTTGAGTGCCTGAGTCTGCTTCTTATTGTGCATAGAACACAGGGATATTTTCTGAGGCTACACAACCCTTCCCCCTGATATCGGTCTGCTATCAGTTCCTGCCCTTACCCTAGGAAGGCCAGGGAACAGGTCCCAGGACCCCTGCAGGTAGGGCCTCTGCATCTTTTTTAACCCTTTTGGTTTTGTGTAAACCTTTCTTCTCTGCCTCAGTGATGTTCAGAGAAGCATGGTGAAGGCTAAAATCTGGAGAAGCAATACAAATGACAGAAAATACTTCAGTCCTTAAACAGGTCTTACTTCCTCACCCACTTCATATTGGAGACAAGAGGAAATACAGCAAACAAATCATATACAATCCCCTCTAAAATGATTCTCTAAAAATCACCAATTTGATTGTACTTGTGTGTAGAATCATAATCATTGTACATGAACTACTTACTTTGAATTCACAGAGATTTTTCTCTTCTTCTTGGTTTCAAGTGATTGGTCAGATTTTGAGGAG
This sequence comes from Oryctolagus cuniculus, assembly GCF_051225735.1. Classification (NCBI taxonomy): domain Eukaryota; kingdom Metazoa; phylum Chordata; class Mammalia; order Lagomorpha; family Leporidae; genus Oryctolagus; species Oryctolagus cuniculus. The sequence goes on along the minus strand of NC_142875.1, from coordinate 53,334,808 downwards.
TTGAGAAGGTCAGATACGCTCCACATAAATGATGTCTCCATGTATGTGTTTCTCCAGGAGAGAAGAAAGAGGGCAGGCAGAGGACACCACAAAAGGGGAAAAGCTTACTTACTTAACTGCAGCACCTGCACAGTTTGCTCATGGTCAAAGATAAAGAATCTGTCATGACTTGGAGGGTATTATTTTATTACCCAAACTCAGGTGGGCATGGAATATTATAAGGAGCCTGAACAAGTAAGAAAGAAAGAGGAGAAAAATAAATTTCTCCCAAATCACAGCTGAGATACATGAGTGGTTCATTTCTTTCTTTAAGCAGCTTCCTATTCACATCTACCTCTGAGAAAATCAATCAATTTGTCTCAAAATCAGTTTTTTGGGAATAAACTCTTATTCCTCAGTTCTTTGCCCATCTGACTTGCCAAGCATCAACATTTCAAATTTTTTGGAAATATTTGACATTTTTCTTGTCGATTTAATGCAAGCCAGCAATACTTTTTATTTAAGAAAACGTACTTTAACGCACTGAAAATCTGACAAGAGGCCTCATGCAGACAAGCTCTTCCTACAGAGGTAGCTGCCTCTCAGCAGAGCTTGGGAGCAAAATGAAAGTCAAGGGAACAAAGAGAGGCTCTCAAAACATTCTCCACATTTTCACTTTCTCCTGAAGATGAAATTTCCAAGATGCTACGGTTGACATCTTTATTAATGATCTTGCAGAGATAGCAAGTGCCACTTAAATGAAGTTTGCAGATGATGCTAAATTAAGAGCTGTTGCAAATATCAGTAATGATAACACAGTAATAAACAAACTCATAGATAAAAATTAGAAGGAAAAAAGGGAAAAGATAGGAAAATCTGAAAGTGATGTGGAACGTGCACATTTTGTGATGTTAAAGCCATCATGCTCTCACCAAAAGGAGACCTATTTAGGGGTAAATATAAGGACACTGCTTCATGGAGAAAAGAAATTACCCCTTTCTCCTAATGCCAGTGGAACAGAACTTGGAGCAGCATGTCCAAGGTCAAGTTGTAGCCCTGTATTCAGTTATAGACTGAAAATAGAGAACAAAGCTGAACTGAGAATCACTAAAGGCAATGCAAATAAAAAGGCTAATGGGGATAAATATTTATAATAATGAGACTAAAGAGAAATCAGCAATTATTTGAAAGCTGCAAACACTATGAAGAAGAAAAATTATTTATCATAGGAAAAGGCTTGTTACTAGAAACAATTAAGTTGAGTGTGGCTCTATTTCAGAAATACCAGAAAACATTTTTCCAGCCAAAAAAACTATTATATCTAAGAAACAGATATAAAGAACATCCTTCCAGAACTTTCCTTCCTATATGGAAAAGAAGTAGTAATGAGAAGGACAATAAGGTAGTTTAAAAAAAAAACAATAATTTATTAATTTGAAAGGCAGAGTAACAGAGAGATAGAGGGAGTGATGGAGACAGAAACAGATCTTCCATTTGCTGGTTCCATCCCAAATGGCTGCAACACCGGGGCTGGGACAGATTAAAGCCAAAAGCCTAAAACTCCATCCAAGTCTCCTATGTGAGTGGCAAGGGCCCAAATACGTGGGTGTTTTCCACTGCTTTCCCAAGCACATTAAGAGGGGCTGGATCAGAAGCAGAGCAGCCTGGACAAACACTAATTCATGCTCCAATTAGGGATGCTACTGTAGTAAGCAGGTGGCTGAACCTGCTGTGCCATAACTCTGGCCTCAGTAGTTTTTGTTGTTTCAGATTTATTTGAAGTCAGAGCAATGGATTGACAGGAGAATAGAGAGATACAGAGACTTCCATCCTCTGGTTCACTCCCTAAATGGCTGCATAGGCTAGGAGTCAGGAGCCTGAAATTCCATCTGGGTTTCACATGTAAGTACAGGGCCCATGCACTTGGGCCATCTTCCGCTGCTTTCCCAGGCATATTAACAGAGAGCTGGATTACAAGTAGAGCAGCCAGGACTCAAACCAACACTGTACTGTGGAATGCTGTCATAGCAAGTAGCAGTTTAACCCACAGTGCCAGCCTCAATATAAGGCAGTTTAAGAAAGCATCAGGGGCCGGCGCTGTGGCACAGTGGGTTAACATCCTTGCCTGAAGCGCCAGCATCCCATATGGGCGCCGGTTTAAAACCCGGCTGCTCCACTTCCTGTCCAGCTCTCTGCTATGGCCCAAGTCCTTGGGCCCCTGCACCCACATGGGAGACCCAGAAGAAGCTCCTGGCTCCTGGCTTTGGATCGGCACAGCTCCAGCCCTTGTGACCATCTGGGGAGTGAACCATCAGATGGAAGACCCCCCTCCCTCTGCCTCTCCTCTCTCTGTGTAACTCTTTCAAATAAAAAAATAAACCTTTAGAAAAAAGGAAAAAGAAAGAGCATCAGCTCACCAGCAAGCAAAGAGCTAGGGGAAGCAGAGACTTGGACCTCAGTAGGACCAATAAAGTCTCCTGGGCACCGTGAGGTCAGGATCTCAGCCCAGACTTGCAAAACCAAGCAAACATACTACCAGCAAGAAGGAAAACTCAATGATTTCCAGAACTCCTCATTCTAAGCTTGGAAAGGATATGCAGGAAATACTCCAGGTTTAAATTATGGGAAATATTTAGAAGAGATCTCTGACCCATATTCCTAGCATCCTGTAAGTATTAAGTCTCCCATCGGACAAGTAGAGCATCCATCACAGCAGCAAGTGTACTAGGGTGAACAAATCCATTAAGTGCATGTTGATACATTCTGACAACAAGACTTACCATGCAGTTGTAACATACTCTCATATCTGACAAGCTCTCCTCCCACCTCTTCTATTATGTAATCTTTCTAACTACTGAGAAATAATAAAGGAAAATAATTCTCAACTCAGAATACGTTTGACACCAAAGGTGTTGAGTTTCCACACTAAGAAATTCTACAATTCTCTGTGGATACAAAGTGGTGTTCCACAATTTAATTTAATTCTAACATTAACTACCCAGAGTTAGTGCAGAGCCCACAGGTTAAGGGCTGAGTCCCACAAGACTGCCCCCAACCCTAAGATGTCAATCACAAGCAGTTGGTCCCAAGGTTATTCACACTTGTGTCAGATTGGCTGCAAATTGGGGTCTCCCATAACCCCTCCTCAATAATTTACTGTAATGGCTTATAGAACACTTTAACTGTTTATCAGTTTATTTTAAGAGATATTAACAAGCATACAAATGAACAGGCAGAAGAAGAGGTACCTGTATCCTCACTGCAAGAGACTCTGAGGAAGGGGATTTGCTACAGTGGGGTGACTCCCAAGGGCAAATATCCCCACAAATTTAAGTAGGGTTGCAAGAAGTGCCAGGCAGTCCAAAAACATGACTGATATCCCTTGGAGGACTTGGTTGCCAAGCGCTAACATACATATATTAGCATATATTTATTCAGGAGCACCTATGGCACACAAAATTCTGCCACATGGTATACTCCTCATAGGAGGCACCTGACAAAAAAGGAAATAAAATTTCAAACTACCACTGCCTCTAGCTACAAATACAAGATCTCTGAGTTAAGTCTACTCCTCCTTTTCATCTCTCACAATTCTGCCTGGACAGTCCTCCAGCTGTGAACTATTTTGTAAACGTTAGTCTAAATAAAATGTGAAAAGCAACAGAAGAGGAAAAGTTAGAATATATGAATATATGCATGAAACAGTAAGGAAGAAAATACAACAGTCTTAATCTCCAAAGTTGTCACAAGGTTATAGTAAGTAATTTGTATTTCCCTCTTTCTTACCTAGCCCACGTTCCCATGGCCAATAGCAAAAACCTCCAGGTTCTTTACATGGTAGAATAACCCAGATTTTATTCCCATGATATATTAAGCCTTGATAATCTTGCCCGTGGAGGGTAGTTGCAGTTTTCTTACCCTTATCACTGGATGAGGAAAAACTAGGAGATACTGCAGAGAATTGCCTGGCTTCCATCTAGAATTTTCCCTCTCTCCATTGTCTAACAGTAACACTGTTTCTCATTGATAATAAGGAACAAATATCTCAGTCAACATGGAGCACTTATTTTTGCCTACTTTCCGGGAACAAGAGGAGTGGTGGTTGGCCTGGTAACAATGTCAACTTCCAGCACTGTTGCATTTCTTCACAGAAATGTTTCTCTCTTGGTTGCTGAAGTCTTTAAACCAAAGATAGGAGAAGAAAGACTATTGGAATAATTTGCCTACAAAGCTTTCTCTCCCAATTGAAGATAGGGTAAATCAGCTGTTCACCTCCTGGAAGAGGGCCCTCTCTGGAACTCAAATATGCTGGCATTGAAATCTTGGACATCCAGCATCCAGAACTATGGGAAATAATTTTCTGTTGTTGACAAGCCACCGAGTTACATTATTTTGTTATGATATTGAACTATGACTTAGAATAGAGAGCTGTGCCACTCCCATTCCCCCTTTTGGTTTCAGGACTCCAATGTTCATGCTGTGATGGAAACAGCAGGAGATACTGCATACTGACTCAAACTAAACCTACATCTTGTGCAACAGCATTTGGGCTGAACAATTACCTGTTTCCCAACTAGAGATGTAACTAAAGTCTTCAATAAACTACTCCACTATGTTATTAAACCAGCTGCTTCTGGAGGGCAGGGTACACAATAGGACCAGTGAATCCAGCTCATATCTTTTGCTTTGAAATAAATTCTTTATTGTATGGACTCTAGTGCTAATTCAGACCCCATGTGAAGACAATCATCTTCTACTTCTCAACCAGATTCCCATTGGGATCTTACCTCCAAGTAGGGGTAAGATGAGTATAAGGGATCAAAGGGCATGATTCTCAAGCTTCCTTATATTTACACAGCAACACAAGCTAGCCCGTCCAGCCTACCACAAGAGCTCTCAGAGGCCAAAGTTACAGCAGTCCTTAATCTTTCTCTCTTCTTCACCTTTTTCTTTCTTTACTCTCCTTTTATCTTCCTTCCCCTTTTCAACTTTCTTTACCATATAGTCTCTTCATAATTTTTGTAGTTTCAACCGTGTTTTCATTATCAAAATGGAGATAGCCCAAACCCTACTTATTTTAATTAGCTTTAACAGATTCAATGTGATTTGTAAATACAATTCTAAGAATATAATGATATTCCCTTCCCAAAGCAACCTTTTCCCCAAACAGCACTAAGGCATGCTGTGTCATAGAAAGCTAGGAACATGCCAAAAAGAAAAAAAAAATTTTGACAATATTATGTATTCTTAGCATAAAAATACATCAGTCTCTCTCATTTGTCTCATTTTAAGAGCTCAAGCTTTGATTCTCCCACTTCAAAAATTTACGTATTTAGGTATCAAGGAATGTGTTTGCAAATTCCTCTCTAGAATCTTTACAAATTTTCTCCATTTTTGGACTCTAAGATCACTTTTTCCAAATAAATATAATTTTTTCCAGTTTCATCTATTCTGTTGCAGACAGGATTTCATTTTACTGCTGTGTAGTATTACATGGTGTACATATCCCATAATTTCTTTATCCAGGCTTCAGTTGATGGACATTTGAGTTGATTCCATATATAGCCTTTGTCTATTGAGCTGCAGTAAATGGGGGGAGGGAGGGTAAAATATAATTCTTTCATATGCTGATTTCATTTCCCTTGGGTACATTCCCAGGAGTAGGATGGCTGGGTCATGAGGTAGATCTATATCCAGATATCTGAGGTAACTCCAGACTGTCTTCCACAATGGCTGTACCAGTTCACATTCCCACCAACAGTGGATTAGGGGTACTTTTTTCCTTACATCCTTGCCAACATTTGCTGTTTGTTGATTTCTGTATAAAAATCATTATAACAGGGAGGGGGAAGTAAAACCTCATTGTGGTTTTGATTTCCATTTCCTTCATGGCTAGTGATCCTGAGCATATTTTTAGGTGTCTGTTGGCCATTTGGATTTCCTCTTTTGAAAAATGCCTGTTTAAGTCCTTTGCCCATTAATTAGCTGGGTTATTTATTTTGTTGTTGTTGAGTTTCTTGAGCTCTTTATATATTCTGGATATTAATCCTTTATCAGTTGCATAGTTTGCAAATAAATTCTCCCATTCTGTCAGTTGCCTCTTCATTTTTTAAGCATTTCTTTCACAGTACAGAAGCTCCTCAATTTGATGTAATCCCATTTGTCAATTTTGGCTTTGACTGCCTGTTCCTCTGGGGTCTTTTCTAAGAATTGTTTCCCTATGCCAATGTCTCACAGGGTTTCCCCAATATTTTCTAATAATTTGATGGTATTGGGTAACAGATTTAGGTCTCTGATCCATTTTAAGTGGATTTTTGTGTAAGATGTAAGGTAGGGGTCTTGCTTTATACTTTTGCATTGCAGAGATCCAGTTTTCCTAGCACCATTTGTTGAAGGGACTGTCCTTGCTCCAGAAATTGGTTTTGGCTCCTTTGTCAAAGACAAGTTGATTGTAGATGCATGTGTTGATTTTAGTTGGGTTTATTTATGTTATTTATTTATGTTATTTATCTGAATGGCAAGTTATAGATAGCAGAGAGACACAGAGAGAGATTGCCATCTGTTGGCTCACTTCTCAGATGGCCCCAGTGGACAGGGCTGAGCCAGGTCAGAGCCTGGAGCTTCATCTGCATCTCCCACATGGGTGACAGGATCCCAAGCACATGGGCCATCTTCCACTGCTTTTCCCAGACTGTTAGCATGGAGGTAGATCAGAAATGGAACAGACAGGACAGGAACCAGTACCCATTTCGGATATAGGCATTACAGATGGCAGCTTTACCACTATACCACAACGCTGCCATCCCAGATAGTTGCATTTTAATGGAGCATTTGGTAGACTTTAATCTGTATTCATGCTTCTGTATTTGATTTATTATGTTAGATTTATGTGTATATTGTTCAGAGCAGTTTCCATGTACACTTTTACCTTTGGCTATTTTCTTATATCTTTGTTGTTATTGTTGTTTTACCCTTTGTTAACTTGGGTTGACAAATTTTATTTTTGTAACTTTGATCTTCAGTAATAGATCTATGATAAAAGTTATCATTTCTATAATCTGACATCTTTCAAAAACTTTGAAGCCTAGGATTCAATATTCCCGATAGACTGTCAAACATCTGTTTTTATTAATAAAATGAATTCACTGAAAAGATAAAGCTTAAAAATTGCAGTGAAATTTGAGTCATAAATGGGAATGTACAGAAGGAAATTTATCACAAGTAGCAGGTGGTTAAAAATGTTCTAAAATGGAAAGAAATTTTCTGAAAATAAAAAAAGGAGTTATAGGAACATAGGCATACACACACACAGACATGCACACATTTTTCTCTAGAGTAGTGGTTCTTACTATTTTTGGGGTCCTAGAACCATTTTTTTCTTTTTTTATTTAATGAATGCATGTTTACATAGATACAACTTTAGGAATATAGTGGTTCTTTCCCCCAACCCCCCACCCCGCTCTCATCACACCTTCCATTCCCTCTCCCATCTCCTTCTTCATTATGGATCATATTTAGTATGACTTTATATACAGAGGACCAACTCTATGCTAATCATATGTTTCAACAATTTGCCCCCACTCCCTCACACAACATATAGAGTACAGTTTGGGGAGAGAATTTGCGATCAATTCTCATATTACAATTCTATAGGGACAGAGGTCCTACCCGGGGAGCAAGTACACGGTGACTACTGCTGTTCCTTTAACAATTAACACTCATTTTCATGATGTCAGTGATCACCCGATGCTCTTGTTGTGGGCTGCCAGGGCTATGGAAGATTTTGTGACCATAGATTTTATCGGTATTTGGACACGGCAATAAACAAAGTGGATGTTCTCTCCTCCCTTCAGAGGAGAGTGTCTCCTTCTTTGATGACCCTCTCTTTCCTCTGAGGTCTCACAGAGATCCTCCGTGTAGGATTTTTTTTTTCCATAGTCTTGTCTATGCATGCATGAGATGCTCTTGCAGGCTTTTCAGCCCAACCAGGAAGACTTATGGGTTGATTCTGAGGTCAGAGTGTTATTTACTGCGAAAGTCATTCTAGGAGTCTGCTGTTTGCACTGCTTCCCATGTTGGTCCTTCCTTCCTGTTTTAATTCTATTATTTTTATTGGGTACTTGATGTTATTTATATCATCCCTTTTAAACTTAGACAAGTCTATATGTTGCCTTTAATATTCAATATGATCATTGTAACAATGAAGATGGTGTTTATACCACTGATTCTTATGGGTTTGGAGCCCCATGATCAGTTCTTAGGCTGTACCCTGAGAGGTAAGTCTATATGCCTGTATGCAGAACTAGACTGTTTTACAGTTTTAGACTACTTCCTCCAGCTATAACCATTTTATATCCTAAATAATGCAGATTTTTTCCACATAATGAAATATATTGACCCACTGGATCCATGTACTCTAAGTTAAGAACCCATCTCTACGGAACATTAAAGACAATTAATCCAAATCGAAATATCTCCTTGTCCTGTTCACAGATCAAAGTCCCATTGGTTGAAGCTTGGTATACATCCTAAAGCAGAAAGACACTCCATACCACCTGTGCTTTTATCTTCCATCCACTGCAACATAGCAGAGATAGGATGAGGAACTAGGTGAATAAATGCAAATGTAATTCACCATGGGTATGCTATGTCAAAATGTTATATGCAAGCCACAGTTTAGGGAAAGTCATCATGTGCAGAAGAGGCAGCCTGGGCCAAAGCAGGAGGTGTGAAGCTCTCTGCTTCTGCAGCAAATTACAAATGTCAAGGGGCAGCACAAAGGAGGGATTGTTCCATGGGTTGTGGGCAGAGCCCTTGTATATAATGATAAGCTGACTCTGGAAAAAGGACTTGGAACAGTTCACATTGGGTGTTAGAAGTCACAAGTCAGGCACCAAATAGATGAGCTTTCAATTCATCTCAAGGATCTAGAAAATCTGCAGCAAACCAGACCCAAATCTAGTAGGAGAACAGAAATAATTAAAATTGGAGAAGAAATCAACAGGATTGAATCAAGAAAAACATTACAAAAAATCAGCCAAACGAGGAGCTGGTTTTTTGGAAAAAAAAAAAAAATGACACCCCATTGGCCCAACTAACTAAAAAGAAAAGACCCAAATCAATAAAATCAGAGATGAAAAAGGAAACGTAACAACAGACACCACAGAAATAAAAAGAATCATCAGAAATTACTACAAGGACTTGTATGCCAGCAAACAGGGAAACCTATCAGAAATGGATAGATTCCTGGACACATGCAACCTACCTAAATTGAACCAGGAAGACATCGAAAACCTAAACAGACCCAGAACTGAGACAGAAATTGAAACAGTAATAAAGGCCCTCCCAACAAAGAAAAGCCCAGGACCAGATGGATTCACTGCTGAATTCTACCAGACATTTAACGAAGAACTAACTCCAATTCTTCTCAAACTATTCAGAACAATCGAAAAAGAGGGAATCCTCCCAAATTCTTTCTATGAAGCCAGCATCACCTTAATTCCTAAGCCAGAAAAAGATGCAACATTGAAAGAGAATTACAGACCAATATCCCTGATGAACATAGATGCAAAAATCCTCAATACAATTCTGCCAATGGCATGCAACAACACATCAGAAAGATTATCCACCCAGACCAAGTGGGATTTATCCCTGGTATGCAGGGATGGTTTAGTGTGCACAAAACAATCAATGTGATACACCACTTTAACAGATTGCAGAAGAAAAACCATATGATTATCTCAATAGATGCCGAGAAAGCATTTGATAAAATACAACACCCCTTCATGATGAAAACTCTAAGCAAACTGGGTATGGAAGGAACATTCCTCAATACAATCAAAGCAATTTATGAAAAACCCACGGCCAACATCCTATTGAATGGGGAAAAGTTGAAAACATTTCCACTGAGATCTGGTACCAGACAGGGATGCCCACTCTCACCACTGCTATTCAATATAGTTCTGGAAGTTCTAGCCAGAGCTATTAGGCAAGAAAAAGAAATTAAAGGGATACAAATTGGGAAGGAAGAACTCAAACTATCCCTCTTTGCAGATGACATGATTCTTTATTTAGGGGACCCAAAGAACTCTACTAAGAGACTATTGGAACTCATAGAAGAGTTTGGCAAAGTAGCAGGATATATCAATGCACAAAAATCAACAGCCTTTGTATACACAGGCAATGCCATGGCTGAGGAAGAACTTCTAAGATCAATCCCATTCACAATAGCTACAAAAAAATCAAATACCTTGGAATAAACTTAACTAAGGACATTAAAGATCTCTACGATGAAAATTACAAAACCTTAAAGAAAGAAATAGAAGAGGATACCAAGAAATGGAAAAATCTTCCACGCTCATGGATTGGAAGAATCAATATCATCAAAATGTCCATTCTCCCAAAAGCAATTTATACATTCAATGCAATCCCAATCAAGATACCAAAGACCTTCTTCTCAGATCTGGAAAAAATGATGCTGAAATTGATATGGAGACACAGGAGACCTCGAATAGCTAAAGCAATCTTGTACAACAAAAACAAAGCCAGAGGCATCACAATACCAGATTTCAGGACATACTACAGGGCTGTTGTTATCAAAACAGCATGGTACTGGTACAGAAACAGATGGATAGACCAATGGAACAGAATAGAAACACTAGAAATCAATCCAAACATCTACAGCCAGCTCATATTTGATCAAGGATCCAAAACCAATCCCTGGGGTAAGGACAGTCTATTCAATAAATGGTGCTGGGAAAATTGGATTTCCATGTGCAGAATCATGAAGCAAGACCCCTATCTTTCACCTTACACAAAAATTCACTCAACATGGATTAAAGACAAATTTATGACCTGACACCATCAAATTATTAGAGAGCATTGGAGAAATCCTGTAAGATATAGGTACTGGCAAAGACTTCTTGGAAAAGATCCCAGAAGCACAGGCAGTCAAAACCAAAATTAACATTTGGGATTGCATCAAATTGAGAAGTTTCTGTACTTCAAAAGATACAGTCAGGAAAGTGAAGAGGCAACCAACAGAATGGGAAAAAATATTTGCGAACTATGCAACAGATAAAGCGTTGATAACCAGAATCTACAAAGAAATCAAGAAACTCCACAATATCAAAACAAACAACCCACTTAAGAGATGGGCCAAAGACCTCAATAGACATTTTTCAAATGAGGAAATCCAAAGGGCCAACAGGCACATGAAAATATATTCAGGATCACTAGCAATCAGGGAAATGCAAATCAAAACCACAATGAGGTTTCACCTCACCCCGGTGAGAATGCCTCACATTCAGAAATCTACCAACAACAGATGCTGGCGAGGATGTGGGGAAAAAGGTAAACTAACCCACTGTTGGTGGGAATGCAAACTGGTCAAGCCACTATGGAAGTCAGCCTGCAGATTCCTCAGAAACCTGAATATAACCCTACCATACAACCCAGCCATCCCACTCCTTGGAATTTACCCAAAGGAAATTAAATTGGCAAACAAAAAAGCTGTCTGCACATTAATATTTATTGCAGCTCAATTCACAATAGCTAAGACCTGGAACCAACTCAAATGCCTGTTGCTCCCCCTCTCGCAGAGGAACGACACTGGACCCTGCGCTGTTCTTTTTGCCCAGCTCTCCCCGGGTCAGCTGCCATTCCCCTACTCGCAGAGGAACGACACTGTCCCGGGTTAGCTGCCGGCCCCCCCACCGCTTTCCCCGCTTCCGCGGAGGAGTGGCACACCGCCAGCCGGCTCTCTCGGGGGCTGCTCAGATGTTCCTCAGATGTTCCCTGGTGCATATTGTCTCTCTCTTCCTTTATAGTCCTTCTCCATCAATCTGTGCTCTGCTGCCCACACGCCGAGCACGCTGCTCTCCTACAATCAGGAGCAGGATCAGCTCCTGCCACTTGTTAGACAAATTGGCGAGGCAGCTGCGTAGAAGTTGTTTGCTCTCTCTCAGTGCCATATTGTGGGAGATCAGATGCATAGAATTAGTCCTAGCAGTTCCAGTAATTTAGTCTAGTTTGTTGCTCCCCACAAATGCCCATCAACAATAGACTGGATAAAAAATTACGGGACATGTACTCAATAGAATACTATACAGCAGTCAAAAACAATGAAACCCGGTCATTTGCAACAAGATGGAGGAATTTGGAAAACATCATGCTGAGGGAATTAAGCCAGTCCCAAAGGGACAAATATCATTTGTTCTCCCTGATAGGCGACAACTAACTGAGCACCAAAGGGGAAACATGTTGAAGTGAAAGGGACACTATGAGAAACAATGACTTGATCAGCTTTTGTCCTGACTGTTCATGTACAATGTAATACTTTATCCATTTTAGTATTTTTTTGTTCTAGTACTATTGGTTGAACTCTGTAATTAACACACAATTATTCTTAGGTGTTGAAATTTTAACTGAAAAGTGATCCCTGTTAAATATAAGAGTGGGAATAAGAGAGGGAGGAGATGTACAATTTGGGACATGCTCAATCAGACTTGCCCCAAATGGTGGAGTTAGAAACGTGCCAGGGGATTCCAATACAATCACATCAAGGTTGCTTGTAGCAATGCCATCTCACTAGTCCAAGAGATCAACTTCAGTTCACAATTGATCACACTGATAGGACTAAGAACCAAAGGGATCACACAAACAAGACTAGTGTCTGCTAATACTAACTGATAGAATCAAAAAGGGAGAGAACGACCCAACATGGGAAGCAGGATACACAGCAGACTCATAGAATGGCAAATGTGCTAAATAGCACTCTGGCCTCAGAATCAGCCCTTAAGGCATTTGGATCTGGCTGAAGAGCCCATGAGAGTATTTTAGGGATGAAAAGCCAAGATACTCTGGGGATAAAAAAAGTTCTAAATGAAAGATCTCTGCAAGTGAGATCCCTGTGGAAAGAACAGGCCATCAAAGAAGGAGGTACCTTTCTCTGAAGGAAGAAGAGAACTTCCACTTTGACTACGACCTTGTCTAAATATGATCAGAGTTGGTGAACTCAAAAGGCTTCCATAGCCTTGGCAACTGAAGACAAGAGCCTAGGCAGATTACTGACGCCATAAACAAGGTGTCAAATTGTTAAGTCAACAATAGGAGTCACTGTGTACTTACTTCTCATGTGAGATCTGTCCTTACTGTGTTGTCCAATGTGAAGTAATGCTATAACTAGTACTGAAACAGTACTTTACACTTTGTGTTTCTGTGTGGGTGCAAACTGGTGAAATCTTTACTTAATATATACTGAATTGATCTTCTGTATATAAAGATAATTGAAAATGAATCTTGATGTGAATGGAATGGGAGAGGGAGTGGGAAATGGGAGGGGTGCGAGTGGGAAGGAAATTATGGGGGGGAAGCCAATGTAATCCATAAACTGTACTTTGGAAATTTATATTTACTAAATAAAAAAAAGAAGTTACAAGTCACCCTGGCCATTCAATAGGGAGAAACATCATTAGAAAGTGGCTGGGGATATCTCAGAGCTGATCATACACTGAAATAGGTCAGTGACAGGAGACATAGCAAGAATAGACAAAGTAGAGCTTGGGTATGATGGAAGTGAAAAAGGAATGTGCCATCCCTACTGGAGTACTTCCATTTTACAGAAGATTTCAACTGTAGATTGAACAGCTTTAACATCCCAGACCTACCTCCACTGAGAGCCTTGGGTAGCTTTGTTGTACTGTGGACTAGCCATGTGAGGGGCTTCCACTAAGGAAGCCTGGGTGATAGCCAAGACTGAAGCTTGTAAGCAGAAATATTGTTTTGGGGGAGAGAGGTAGTGAAAGCCAACTTACTAATAATTTACACTCAAATATCTATATATTTCTTTATAGTCCAAACTTCCCCCACACTCACCACGCACATGCACACACATACCCACACACACGGCCCTAGAAGCATGGAGAGTGATGATGGATGGAGCAAATATAACAAGGGTCAGAAAGTCCAATCTATGCCAACCACATGCAGTCTCTTTGGCCAGGATTCTTGCACTTTGTCCAATACACACACTCATACGTTAAGTGTCTCAAGTACGTTTTCTTTGATTTTCAAAATGCATTCTTTTATATTGAAAAATTGCTCCTCTAAGTGCTTACACTAGTAAAATCACAGTTTATGATTCATATGCCTGATTCTGCTACACTAAATTTTGACTATTTATAGCTACTATATTTTAGGGACATTTTGTATTTCCTGGTGAATTCTCTTTCCTTGTCTTTTTCAGCTCACTGGCAAGAGAAAGATAGGAAGAACCAAAAAGGAAAAAGAAAGGGAAAAGGCCATGTATTAAAATGTGCATGCTGTTAATTATTAATGGTTGTATCAGGGCCATTTACTCTCTTTTTCCTTCTATCATGCCCAGAATAGGTAGCACTGTCCAATGTGGCTACAAAAATTTTTAATTTCCACACACAGCCCTCAGTTAATTTCCATTAGTGCTTCCTTCAAGGAAATTACAAGCAAATATATATAATTATCAACACGTGATTATTTTATGAAAACTCAATTACAAAGTTCTCGAGTCTCCAACTCAAACATGCTGCTGTTCCTAAGCCCCTTCTATGAGGCTGAACCCAATTAAGTAGCCCTTTTTATAGGACAAGAACAGTTCAGCGTCATCTGTTTCAGGTGTTTCAACTAACTATGGAGAAATCCTAGAGCCATTTGGCCCAGGTTTTCCTCCTGAGATCACAGGAAAGACACACATTATAAGCCACTCCTCTGAGAATCCTCAGTTCTTCCTCACTAGAAGACCCACTCTCCTCTAAAGTGTCTGTTGGGTTGGAGGAGAAGTTATAAGAATTCTGAAAAACTTCGGGACTTTTCTGGAAAAGATCTAGGAAAAGCCATCTGCAGTCTGTCTTATGTCAGAATTAGTGCAGTGGTGTAAAATCCCCCTTTCACTTCCCAGGACCACCCACCCAGGGCCACAGTGGGCTTGTGCTGAGGACACAGTGCCACCACATGGTATTTTGAGGAAGAACACATTTCCCTCACACTAGAACTTGGGCTAACATCCAAGGAAGGCACTGTCCTGTTTTTTGTTGTTGTTGTTGTCATCATTTTTTACAAAACATCCCTCCCTCCTGAGAAAAGGAAGGGGATGGGAGGGAAAATATGAATTTTATAAAATATTGTGACCAACAAAGGAAAATTAAAGAGTCCAAACTCTGGAGACACTGCTGAAAAAATGCATATGTCTTTAATAATCAACAATTTATGCTACCATGCCGGCTACCAACACAAGCACTGCAGATTTGATGCAATCAAGCTTTCATTTATATTTATGTGACCATGAGGACTTGGTATTTGATGATTTTATAAGATGCACGGACTCAGCTCTGTTTAATTCTGATATATTGGTCTATTATCTATAAGAGGCCATTGGCTAAATTGTACTATTCACATGAGGGTCCGTGATGGAAATTCATCAGAATGAGAGGGAAATATTCAGATTTAGGTTTCTTCAACAGTAACATTTGAAGACTATAAGTACATTGTGCTGCCAAATGACCATCAAAACTAGATTTAAGAGGACCTCATTGCACAACAAATGCATTAGTAAAATAGTTTGTTATGCTGCATTAAAAGAGAAGCGGCTTGACAACTGATGAAACAGGAGGGATTGGATCCACAGAAATTCAGTTGATGAAACTGCAGTCACGGGGAGTCAGATTCAGCAAGCCTGGAGGAGGGCTGTTATAGCGAGGGGAAGTGGTATTTGAGTTGTCACTAGCAGAGTTCAATTTTTTGTTTCTTTTCTAACATTCATTTGTTTATTTTGAAAGAGTTACAAACAGAAAGAGAGGGAGGAAAGGTGGGATCCCCCATCTGCTGGTTCACTCCTCAGCTGGCCACAATGACCAGCACTGGAACATGCCAAAGCCAGGGGCCAGGAGTTTCATTTGGGTTTCCCACATGGGTAGCAGGAGCCCAGACACCTAGGCCATCTTTCATTGCCTTTCCAGAGCCATTAGCAAGGAGCTGGATTGGAAGTAGAGCTCCTGGGACAAGAACCAGAGCCCATATGGGACACCAGCAATGCAGGCAGTGGCTTAAGCCACTATGACACAATGCCAGCCCCAGAGCTCAGTTTTTATTTTGTGTCAATGAAATGTTAATTGAAATGGGTAAAATATTTACATGGGCATTTTTCAAAAGAAGAAATTCAAATGGCACGTGAAAAAATGCTCAGGATCACTAGCCATTAAGGAAATGCAAATCAAAACCACAATGAGCTTTTACTTCACCCTGTCTCACCCCATTTGAATGCCATTCATAGAGAAAACAAGCAAATGCTGGCAAGGATGTGGGGAAAATGGTACCCTAATCTACTGTGGGTGGGAATGTAAACTCGTACAGCCACCATGGAAGACAGTGTGGAGATACCTCAGAAATCTGAATATAGACCTACCATATGATCCAGCCATCCTACTCCTGGGAATTTACCCAAGGAAATTGAAATCAACAGATGAAAGAGTTATCTGTACCCATATGTTTATTGCAGTTCAATTCACAATAGCTAAGATATGGAATCAATCCAAATGTCCATCAACTGAAGCTTAGATAAAGAAATTGTGGGATATATACACCATGGAATACTACACAGTGGTAAAAAAAATATATGAAATCCTGTCATTTGCAACAAAATGGATGCAACTGGAAAACATTATACTTAGTGGAATAAATCAGTCCCAAAAGGACAAATACCATGCATTCTCCTTGATCTATGATAACTAACAGAGCACCTAAAAGCTGATCTATAGAAGTGAAATTAACACATCAAGATGCAATGACCCTTGTCTCGACTGTTGAGGAACAGTTTTTATCATACCATTTGTTGAACTCTTTACTTAATATAAAATAAAACATATGGGTATAAATTTTATTAAAAATAGCAAAAAGTAAGAATGCAAATAGGAGAGGGAAGAGGTAGAGGGAAGGGAGTATGGGTGGGAGGGTAGGTATGGTGGAAAGAATCATTGTATTCCTAAAGTTGTATTTACTAAAAGCATGAAGTTTGTTTGCCTTAAATACAAGATTTCTGGGGAAGGAAAGATATTCATTTAATTTTCATCACTACTAACTCATTCTAGACAAGTCATGTCAATTTCTAAGTCCTTCCATTCTCTCAGCACCTGTAGGCAGATGTCTCCAAACAATAGTTTATGTGAGGGGCATGCTTTTCCAAAGAGGATGCTCAGAATCACTGCCCTGAGGAGCCCAACATTCTGGAGAGGAACTACGCAGGGTACACTGACTGAGATAGCACAGTGATCCTCTTGAAGAAGGTAAGGAGACACAAGGAATTCCTGGTCCCAGTGGAATGTCAGTAGCATTAAACAAAGGTTATTGTATGGAGGCTAGCATTGTGACATAGCAGGTTAAGCCATCTCTTACTACAACACAGGCATCCTATATTAGAGTGCCAGTTCAAGTCCTAGCTGCTCTTCTTCCAACCCAGCTCCCTACTAATGCACCTGGGATGGCAGCATAAGATACCTCAATGCTTAGACCCCTATCACCCATATGGGAGACCTAGGTGGAGTTCCTGGCTTCTGGTTTTGGCCTGGCCCAAACCTGGCTGTGTGGCCATTTGAGGAGCAAACCAGCAGGTAAAAGATATGCATCACTCTGTCTCTACTTCTGTGTGTCTCTGCCTTTCAAATAAATAAATTTTTTAAGAAAAGGTTATTAAATTGGCTTTGAGTCCCAATGAACATGCTCCCCTCTCAACATCATCATCAGGATGGTGTCCTGCTAAGGCACAGGGTATGTGTTTGCCATTATTGCTTCAAGCATTGGGTAAGGTTTTGCAGTAAATCATTTTTGTGTGTAATCCATGACATGAAATTTTAAGATGCTAGTGTTGGTGAACAAGTGACTTACTGGAAACAATATAGAGGATTGAAAACGTATTTGACTGGGGCTAGCAATGTGGTATAGCAGGTTAAACCTTCACTCGTGATGTCAGCATCCCATATAGGTGCCATTCAAGTCCCAACTGCTCCACTTTCAATCCTGCTTCCAGCTGATGCACCTGGGGAAGGAGCAGCAGATGGCCCAAGTGCTTGGGCCCCTGCACCCACACTGGAGTCTCCTGGCTCTGGCCTGGCCCAACCCTGGCCATTGCAACCATTTGGGGAGTGAACCAGCAGATGGAAGATCTATCTCTGTCTCCCTGTGACTCTGACTTCAAATAAGAAATGAAAGAAACAAAGAAAGTATTAGATTTAGGGTCAGAGACCTAGACCCTAGTTCCAGGTCTGCAACTCCCTGCCTATGGGACCCTGAGAAAAATCACTGCACTTCCAAGTATCTCAGATATCCTATCTGTGAAATATCCATGGAATGTTGAAAGTCACTGGCAGCCTACATGTCTATGGCTTTTGTCCACTACCTCTAACTAAACAAGTTAAAATGCAGGCATCTGGGGCCGGCGCCGTGGCTCACTTAGTTGATCCTCTGCCTGCGGCACCGGCATCCCATATGGGTGCCGGGTTCTAGTGCTGGTTGCTTCTGTTCCAGTCTAGCTCTCTGCTGCGGCCTGGGAGTGCAGTGGAGGATGGCCCAAGTGCTTGGGCCCTGCACCCACATGGGAGACCAGAAGGAAGCACCTGGCTCCTGGCTTCAGATGGGTGCAGTGCTTGCCGGCTGTAGCGGCCATTTGGGGGGTGAACCAACGGAAGGAAGACCTTTCTCTCTGTCTCTCTCTCACTGTCTAACTCTGTCAAATTAAAAAAAAAATGCAGGCATCTATGCTCCATATAACTATCTCAGACACAGATCTAGAATTCCCTTTAGAAGGCCAAGTGAACATGCTGAAGAATTAGATTTTGTTGTCTTTGTCCATAG
This sequence comes from Oryctolagus cuniculus, assembly GCF_051225735.1. Classification (NCBI taxonomy): domain Eukaryota; kingdom Metazoa; phylum Chordata; class Mammalia; order Lagomorpha; family Leporidae; genus Oryctolagus; species Oryctolagus cuniculus. The sequence goes on along the minus strand of NC_142875.1, from coordinate 53,315,953 downwards.
GATACAGAAGACTAAATGTCTATCTGTTCAATGGATATAAATAAACTAGGCACTTTGGGGCCCAAAAAACAATGGGAAGAAGAAATGGTCTGTCCCTCTCCCACAGCAGTAGGATGCATGGCTTGTAGCAAATATCATAGAACATTATACCTGAAATGCTCTGAGAGGTGAAAAACTCATTTTCTATTAGAGGATACCAAGTTCCAGAGATACCTAGTTTCCCTGAGTAACTCAGGGTAAAGAGCCACAGATAGTCTTTACTTATTCAAAAAACATTCAAGCTCCAGACATTTTGCTAGATACTGAAGAAACACTATACAAGGCCCTCACAAATCTTAGAATATAATGTGAGCCACAGATATGATTTGTTAAGTGTTATGATCTGGAAACCCAATTCAGAAAGATGTCAGAGGTTTTACTGAAGTTATCAAATCTAAGCTGAACTCTAAGATGAGTAATCATCATGGAGCTAGGACCATGACTCCTGACCAAGGATTCAACCCTCTTTTGCAAGTCAGGACTACAGGAACCAGATGGGACTTGCTCATCACTGGAGAGGACAGAGGCCTATGATTGGAAGATATTCACCTGTTCCCTTCCTGTCCAGCACAATCTGTCAACTAGTTCCAGGGACCCCTGATCTATGTACACCTGGCCCCTTTGCTTTGGTGGCTGCATGAGAATAATATAATAGGGTGTGCCTTGTAAAGCCCAGCTGACCTGGGTTCAGTCCCAACCATGACATTGACTTCAGCTTTGGCCCATGGGTAAAGCACTTCCCTACCTGAACTTCTTAGCTACAAAATAAAGAAAAGACCTGCATAATAAAGTTGTAGAATCTTAATCAAATAATGAATATAAAACACCCACAGCTCCCAGCAGCCAGGCCAGCAAAAAAGCCCACAGAGAGCAATTCTGAAGGGTGAGACAAGTGTAAACACCCAAAATGGCAGGGTTCTTGTCACAGATGAATAAGAGACTTTGTCAAGGAAACAATAAATTCAAGGTACCTAATACCAACAAATGATCTTCTTTTCTGCCCTTTTGCTTCCTCATTATCAGTCAAAATTATAAACTTTCATGATGTTTTATGTCGTTCGTTAAAACATAGCCCTTAAAACCTTCTATCCTAGGCTCATCACTGTTTTGGATTTGACTGATAAAAGAACAAAAACAAGTAAACTTCAAGTGTAGATTTACTGGTCATGCATAATATGTGGAAGAAGCACAATTTCTGTTGTCTTGCTCTTCTGGGATAAATTAATTATAGTTTATTCTAAGGGGGTTTTAATGAAGGACCTTAAAAATGTGTAGCTGTAGAACTAGACATGTTCAAAACAAAAGTGTTGAGTCTTTTATCCTAATTTCTGCTTCAGAGAGGTTTATTCAGGGTGCTCACCATGGTCTCAGCTGCTTCGTTCATACTCTATATAACACATTGTCAAATGTTCTGTTAACTTTCTCATAAGACTACAAAGAAGGGAAATGATGAGTTACAAACTAACCATTCGGCCTGGTCTGAGCTGAGGAGAGGGCATTTGGAGGTCTGAGAGGCCACCAGAATGCCTGCGGGCTCGGCACGTAACATTATTTCTATGTTGGCTTTTCAAAAACAATGATATAAATCCAGTCTTTCCTATTCAAGAAGGTTAGCACCATCACCTTCTAGCCTCAGATTTTTACAATCTTAATGATCCCTAACCCACAGATTTCAATTCCAGTTTTTAAAAAAATCCTATAGGGTTTCCCTGGACAAGCAGCCAGCCAGTTCTCTTTTTATCCCTTTTCATGGCAAATTCCACTGTTATCAACAAAAGTCGAAGCAGTCACATGAGAAAGGATAAGTGCAGTATTCTTAGCCCTGAGAGTGTTATTTTGCTTGACTTCATTAATCCAGTTGGTGACCTTGGTGCCCTTCCAACTAATCTTGGAACCTCTATCTATAGGCAATGCCCATAGTGTAATTTTAACGAACAGTCACAATTTCAGACATGAGCAAGACTGCACACGTGGAAAAAGCCACTCTGTTTTCAAACTCGGAGGTGTTCTGATCTCACCACTTGTGTGCTGGTGTTATCACCAAGCACATTTCACCCCAGGACCCTCAATGTTCTTCTGTATCCTCTCACACCTGCAAAGTTCACATGGCAGAGCAGTGATGACCAGACAAGGAACTCTCAGCCCTGGGAAGACACAAAGGCCTTCCAATATAGGAATTCCTATAGTTTCCGGAGAATCAATTTCTACATTTCCACACGCCATCTTTCCCAAGAAGGATTTGCCTGAGTAGATACCTGGGTTCAGCCACACCCATTGTTTCCACTTCACTTTACTTACATTGCTTCACCCTCCACCCCCAGTGTAAAAATTGTCAGAGTATAAAAGGAAAAAAAAAGTACAGGTTCATTGTTTTGCAACTACTCAAGATAATTTGAGTTCTTAGAACTTCTAGTCAGTCCTTTTTTATGTACTCCTGATAAGGTGGAAGCTGGGCACTCAAAATAGAAAAAGAATTGGGTCCCTGTTTGGATGTTCTAAATTGAGATACCCCCCACACACACACACACATACACACACACAAATGGGGTTAATAGTAATAAAAATAAAAAGGAAAGAAAGTGGGAGTAATAATAATTTTTGTTTAATGACTTTACCTCCTCTATTCCCCTAACTATTATCAAAGAATTTATTATTCATGAGGGAAAATCTGTTGAGAGCTAGGTAAAAAGAGCATCGGTGGGAAATACTGAGCACCAGAAATGGGCCCTTTTTGTGTATTTAAATGTAAGCACTTCTTTTCAGCTCTTCTCAATGCGCATCCCTAAGGTGTGTTATTAGCTGTGGAAAAAGCTTCCATCATCCAAAGAAAAGCACCTTCCATCAACCAAACAGTATGGGTTAGTGATGCGGATCTTTTAAATGGAAGTGAAATATTTTCTGAGAGTCCAGATTTTTCCAGACGGATCAGATAAAACCTACAGATAATTTTCTGTATAATTCCTTTTAAGATTCCATGTGTGGTTTGATGTAGTTAAAACATTTTATCTAGTCATATCTTGAAATATTTATTCTAATCTTTATCTTATGAAAAGTCTAGCATTGCTACCTCTTATTAATAAAATATAAAACTATGCTAACTGCCAGATTGAGTCATTTTTAGCAGTTTATATACCTTTTTTCCTTGTCTCATAGGTAGGAACTTTGATAATAGTGTTAAATACAATAATGGTGTCTTTGGTTATACTTACACCAGAATATCAGTGTATTATACCTACAAGGACCACTAAGCTATGCACACATACTACACATGCATGTATACATGTACACACATTTACATAAGGAATACCTTGACTTTATTGTAATTTCTATTTTTTGGCAACTTATAAATTTACCTACATATTACATAATATTGTCACAAATTAAGAGATGGAAATTACATATGAATTTCTTTTATATCTTCATACTAAAGGGATAAGTTAGTCATATTACATCTAAACAATTTTAATTTTATTTGCCTGTTTTAGTAACCATTTTTATAAAATGCATTTCTTGGTTTCTTTCTTCAGAGTTGTTTTTATTGAATACCACAAAACACACTAATTGAAATACTGACTTAATTTTAAAATTGTCATAAAGATTCCCAGTTCTGGGAGAAGAGAAAATATACTCTTTATATTCTTTCATTAGGTAGAGTTATAAACACTGGACATTATATAAAAACAAGCAAACATTCCCTGAAAGGTGGAGGAGAGAAAGCAGACCAGTAAGAGGTCTTGGGTCTTAAGCAATAACATAGCAGTGAGTTCCTTGCTTTTTCTTGTTGCTTTGTATGCCCTCAGTTGAGTTGTAGAGAAAGTAGCAATCCAGATAAACAAGTATAGGAAAAACTCAGCCAATTAGTCTGCTGTTTGCAACCAAAGGACTAAGAAAGGGTCACCCAGCAAGAGAAAAAATGCACAGACAATACTTACCTACTCCGGCTATACATCACGGAAAAACCAAAGATCACATTTCTTAGACTATCATTCATCCGGTTAAAACTAGATTTGCCTCCTTACTGCAAGGATGCTGTCAGAGAGGGCCCAGTAGAGAGCAAAGGCTTTCACCAGCACCTAGGGGTAACAACAGCGCCCTCTATGTCGACCCCACCCGCAGCCCTGCCCTCCACATTGTCAGTGGATTCCACATGGGGGACTTAAACACCAAGTCCTACCCAGCACTAGGCACCATCCCCTGCACCCATGTGTTTCTGGCTCCTGGCTTCAGATTGGCTTGGCTCTAGCTGTTGCAGTCATTTGAGGAGTGAACCAAAGGATGGAAGACCTCTTTCTCTCTCTCTTTTTCTCTCTCTCTCTCTGTCTCTGTCTCTACCTCTCTCTATAGCTCTTTCAAATAAATAAAATAAATCTTTAAAAAATACTTCATTATTAAATTTTTATTTTATACATACTGAAAGAAATTTGAAGCTCATTTAGATGTATAATTTTTTATATATATATATATATATATATATATATTAAAGGGAAAATGGAAAGGAAAGAAATAGGTTAAGGTGGTCCTGAAACGTCATCATATTGTTTGTTTGGTTTTTTTAAGATTTACTTATTTATTTGAAAGACAGAGAGAGAGAGGTCTTCCATCTGCTGGTTCACTCCCCACATGGCCACAATGGCTGGAGCTGGATTTATCCAAAGCCAGGAGCCAGGAGCTTCTTTTAAGTCTCCCAAAGGAGTACAGGGGTCCAAAGACTTAGGCCATCCTCTACTGCTTTCCCAGGCCATAGCAGAGAGCTGGATCAGAAACGGAGCCACCGGGACTTGAACTGGCACCCATATGGGATTCCAGCACTACAGGCAGTGGCTTTACCCACTATGCCACAGCACCGGCCCCCAGTTTGTTTTTTAATGTCACTTTTTGAGTTCTAGTTTTTAAAGTACTTTATTTATATACTAATTGATTCATTTACTTATTTGAAAGAGAGAAAGAGAAAAAAAAAATCTTCCATCTGCTAGTCCACTACTCAAATGCCTGCAGTAGTCAGGACTGGGCCAGACCAAAGCCAGGAGACCAGATCTCAATCCCATCTCGCATGTGGGTGCAGGGACCCAGGTAAACAAGCCAACATCTGCTGCCTCCCAGAGTGTGCAGGAAAGTAAAATCAGAAGCACAGCCAGGACTTGAGCATAGGCACTCTGATATGGGATGTGGACATCTGAAGCATCATCTTAACCATTGCACCAAATGCCAAGCCTGCCTCGTGAGTCCAACTTCCATGTCTGTGTGATTCCATACAGTGTACTCTCCGTGCCCTTAAGAATATTGGTGATGCAGCAGTTTTTATAAAAGTGTTCTACTAACATCTCTGGGACTTCAAGTGGCTGATACGCCTGCAGGAAGGCTCTGCAAGCTCTGTCCGTGACTCTTTTGTGGCATGAAGGATAAGTTGTCACCAATAGCCTTTCAAACAAATACGCTTCATACTTCTTTGCGTGGCTTCCTTAAGCAGTTTACTGGCAGTGAGGGCATGCGGTTCTTCAGTTGTCTCTGTGAATAACTGAGTATGTGTGTGAAACAACCACAATGTGGTGGCTGCTACCCGGCTATTAGTGAGAGGAAGACACCAGTAAAGTTAAAGGCATCCAGGTTTCATGAATAATATGATGTAGAGGAAAAAGTGTGTCCTAGATTTATTATGATAGTGTGAATGGTGAGTTTTCTTTGGAACATACTAGGATAATTAGTTTAAAAAAGAAGGTGATACCTGACCATATTTTTAAAAATTGCTAAACAGGTCTTCTCTATTGGACAGAGAAAGTGAAAGGGAAATGAAAACATGAGGCATCAAGGCAAGCTGGGGTATAAAGCAGTTGGTGAGAACATAAGATTAGTCTGTGTATCTAGATACAAATGAGTCACAGGCGCCTAAACCTCAAAAGAAGGGGCTTAGGCTCTATTGGCTGGCTGTTTTTGTTGTTAGAGCAGTGTTAAGGTGGTGTTTTTGTTTTGTTTTGTTTTTTAAGAAAAACATTCTCATTGCCCAGTGAGGGAGAAGTTTAAGGGCTATATTGCCTGAGAATAAATAAGCAAGAAAGTTACTGGCAGCAATACACCAAAGACTAACTGATTGGGTACTCCCAAAAGTCTTAAATAGAATCAAAGCAGCATCCACAATATCTAAATCCACAAGTTCTTGAAGAACAGAACAGTTATGAGTAGACAGAACTATTAAAGAGGATCTGGTATTGGAATGAGTTTCTAGTGGTGGTCCCTTGCCTTTAAGCTTTCAGACCTCAGTCCACCAGGCAAGAGGAAAACACAACTACTAAATAAGACTCCCTGGCTTTCTCCAAACTTGCATTAGGCCTATACAACCAAGAAAAGAGGTTTTTAGGTATTTTCCAGATATAGGTGAACCAGAGGAACTAAATTAAGCTCTTATTCTTCAGAAAATACAGTAGGACTGTAAATAGGCATTTGCTCATAAAAGGAAGGAAGGAAGGGAGGGAAGAAGGAGGGCAAGAGAGTCAATACTTTAAATAGGAGAGTCTATAAAGGATCTTTAGTAGGGTCATGGAAATAAATATCATGGGAAAATTATGCACGGATTTCAAAAACATTTCCAACAAAAGAAACTTGCCTTTTAATTTTTCCCAAGAACTATTTAAAAAATCCTCAGAAATGAACTTTGAAAATTTAGAAAGGTTCTAAGAGCTGATGTAAGAGGATATCTTCACTTTCTAGCACTCTGTGATTTCTGCTTTACTTGTCAATAGCTGTGACTGCCCTCAATTCTGTCTTCTGATTCTGTGGACCAGAAAACAACTTGAAAATTTTCTTTCCGGATTTTTGCTACATCTTGATGACCTCTTTGACCTACCCTCAGATTAAATGCTATTTCTAAGTGTCAACTCCTCTCCATAATCTGCCTACTTTTGTCCACTCTGTACAGAATTTATAGTCTTTATCAACAGGATGGTGAGTTTCAGTAGGAGATACTCATCACACTAAAAAGGGAAATCTACTATTTCTGATTATGATTTATAATGACTTCCTGAGCCTTTTCTTTGCACAGGAGCTGTGCTTCTTTGTGAATTATCTCATTTAGTACCATAGGAATCCCACTGGGACAAAACTTTTATCGCTTACATTTTACAGATAAAGAAATAGGAGTTGAGAAAGACCCAAGTCACACTTCAAATAACAGATTCAAATCAAAGTGTTTTAGAGTCCAAAGTCTGTACTCCTAACCTACTGCTCGAAGAAAGAAAATTAGTTCTCCCTACCTAAAGGTTCCCTGAGGCACCAAAGACTGCCCAAGGCAGGCTTCTTAATCAGAAGCCAACTTTAAACTAGTTGATTGCAGGCTTGGAAATTCATTTCCTTATTCACTTATAGCAGTGCTTCCCCAAGTTGCCTTATCATACAGATCACCTGAGGGGACTCTGGCTACAGATCACAGACTTTGTGAATCAGTCTCCAGGGGCAGAGGCTGAAAATCTGAATACTGTATTTAACTGGCACTTCAGATGATTCTAATGTTTCCCCAGTTTGAAAACACTCAAAAAATGAGCACCTGGTATGCATATGCTTTATTCACGACTCTGTACTTCCTGGGATACATGATGACAAGAAATGCTAATTGTCACCAAGAGTTTACCTATGGCCGGGTAGACATTTTTCTAAGTATTTTACATGTGTTGTCTCTTTAGCCCAGCCAACTTCTAAATAATTACTGTTCTTATAAGGAAACGAAGGCACTAGCTGCCCACAATCATACCAGTTAGGACCAAGGTAACCTGTTTAATCAGAGCCACTTTTCTGAGTCACTACTTCATTCCACCTCCACTCATTCCATCTGCCACAACCACACTTGAAGACAAGTTTGGGTGAAAACGTGGCAGTGATGCACTCTTGCCCAGGGGCCTGGAAAGAAAAAGCTCCTTCTGTCAGAACCCATTGAAGCCTTAGGTTGTGCTCTGAGCAGCAACGAAGGGTCTTGCTTCTTAGAAATTTTCAGCAGGAAAATTGGAGACGAGAAGGAAGGCACTCTGGAAGATTTAGCCAGTAGATTCACAACATGCACTTAATTATCGCCACATATTTACCATAGCAGTCCCTGGGCTTGACTTCAGTGTATATTTCTGGTGACTGCTGTAACCTGAACCTTGGCACTCCCCAGATTTGCTTCTCTTCCTTAAACACAAAGAAAGCTGTGGCTGCATCCCCAAGGAAGGCTAAAAGGGAGTTTCCCTGAAGCAAACAGACCTCAGCAGCTGCTAGATCGTCCCTAATTTCTCCTGGGGAGGCAGAGCAGCTGCTGAGAGCGTTGCTGGTTAGGCTGCAGCAGAGGTCCTTGTCTCTTCCTAAGAATGCAAATGAGTGACAGAGGTTGGTGGTAAGCCAGCTAGCCAAGTTTAATGAAGAAGTACACCTGACAGACCAGGTGGGCAGCTCCATAGAAAACCAAGTGCCCCATTTGTGTTTATACCAAGGTATTTACCAATAAGAGGTGATCTTCATCCCACCGAGCCCCCATTCTGGAATGTTACCAGGAGGAAAAGCTTCCTGGGCACAGAGCTACCCCTGTGGGTTGTGATTGTGGAATGTTGCGGGGCAGAAAGGTTGCTGAGCCCTAGACCCCTGACCTTTCTTTCGATATTATCAGGAGAGCCTTTGATCTGCAAATGTCTGGTTGCTTTCAAGACATGTCTTCAAGACATATAAGCCCCTTCTGTCATTACCACTTTTGTTTTCTCACACACACAGGCTAATGTCTGTCTTCCTGCTTAACACATAGACATGATGAGGAGTTTACAGTTTAAGTAAGGAAAAAAACAATAATGCCATCTACTGCAAACTGACATGTTAGCCATATGTACAATTCTTAGGGTAAATCACAGGCTATGGGATCTACTAAAGTTTAAAATGGAGAGGGTCAGCTAATGCCTTACAATAAGTTATACTAAAAGGAAGTCTTACACTTGCTAATTAATTAATCAAATGTTTATTAATTCAAGTTTTATTAGCACAGCAAGTATTAAAGGAAGAATTCAGGAGTAGGCATTTAGCCTAGTGGTTAACATGTATGTATCCCATATAGAAGCACTCAGGTTCAATTCCTGGCCACAACTTCCTACCAGTGCAGACCCTGGAGAGGCAATAGTAATGGAGCAAGGAATTGGGTCCCTGCAACTCACAAGGGAGAGTGGATTGATTTCCTAGCTCCTGGATCTGCCCACCCCATCAAGCCCCAACCATTGTGAGCATTTGGGGACTGAACTAGTGGCTGGGAGAGCTCTGTCCTTCTAGTAAATAAAACTTTAATAAAAATTTCTTAAAACGTTTTAAAAGACATTTTGCTAAATCTCACCAGCAGTTTGATTCAAAAGGTCTGGGCAGCATTTGAGGGTTTCCAGCTCTAACCAGTTTCCAGGTGCTATTAATGATGCTGGTACATTAACATCACCTGAGAATCACCAGTCACTCCTACCCCTACCTGCATAGGTAACAGAGACTGAATAGAGCTCACCCTGAAGGTCTGTTACTAGAATGGATTCCTCTTTTTACGGGTTTTATCCTCTATCACAGTAAAGAATGGCTGGTCAGCAGCTTTCTCATTATAACCTCTCATATCCTTGAAGACAAATATTAAGTTTTTCTTATTCTCCATTTCACCTATCTAAAGTCCTGATTTCCTTCGCCTCTCCTGATAATCATATATCCAACCTGCTCATCATTTTTATTGCTGTTCCCTGAAGCCCATTTTGAATTATCACCCCACCCCCACTCATCCCAATCTCTGTTCATAAGACAAGATATGAAGAAAGGGAAAGATGCTCAAATGAACCTTGAATGCATAACTTCATGGGCTACTCCTACCAGGGTCTCTGGCTATAATACTTTCAGTAGTTTCATAGAAATTGACACTACAATTTTTCCCTTCAGCTCTTATTTCAAAGATTATAGTGTTACACAAATAGGTAGAAAATATTGGCGACTTTCTTCATATTTATTCAGATATAATCAGCTGCACCTTTTAGTACAAATGTATCAATGCATAGATTTATTCCACAAATATTTGTTGAACACATCTGTAACATGCCAGGCACAATACCATAGCTTATGTGGCTTTAGCTTTTGATCAGAACAACCTGCTTATGCACATCTTAATAGTCTGAGAATATCAGAAATGTCTTCACAACCCCACCCACAGTATGGCTAAAAATATAAAGTTTAACAACACAAAACATGATTTTGGCCTCCTTCAAATCCACTATGTTCATACAGATGTGGACCTAGATTATAATCAACTTCCAATTATGTAAGAAATACTATTTTCTGTAATTCAAGTTGCCATAGAATTAAAAATAATCATTCTGTTGGTCTTTCAGGTGTGTTATGAAATATGCATATTCTGCTTAGTGTTGTCAGGGAGCACTAATTGATTAGTCAAAAACCTGTTTATTGTGTGAAACATTCTTCTCCCATCCACCCCAACCCCAAAGTTGCTCAATGACTTTCTCCATGTCCTGAATACTATTCTGTACTCTGAGGCAGCAAGAATGTGTATGGTGGACTGCACTGTGTGCTCTCGGTGCTGTATCCTCTCAGCACTGAACATGTGGTGTGAAGATACCTGGCAGTTAACATTCTACTCAGGCTACCTTGTTTAGGTGTTCTCTCACATAGTTCAACCCTCTTTTTTACCAGTTATTCTAGCTTATAATGAATGGGGGGTCCAGCTTTTCTAACATCCAACAACAAAACGTAGGCAAATAACAGTGCTAAACCTATCTCAAATAAACAACAGCAATAATTTTGCCACAAAAATGGGAAAATGGAGGTTTTATGATAGCTCATGTCTCCTAAAAGTAAATGACCATAGAAAAGAGAGTAGAAGTGTCCAGGAAATTAGGAATAAGTAGAAGTGCTTTGGCTTAATGAAAGGTTTCAGATATCAATAGCCAGTGCACTTTGTGGCTCCAGAGGAATGAAGAAAAAGTGGATTTGCTATGTACAATACAAAGATCCCATCCTTAGAGTCTGCTGTAATCTCCCTCCTGGTATCAGTTCCATTCCTTCTAGGAACACATGGGCTACCCTGTGTGGGAATGTAAGGCAGCAAGCAATCCCAATGTGAACTTCATATCCTCAAATTGATTTTGAAATTTTAGTGAAAATTTCAGATAAAATACTAGGAGGTGAATTCAACAGTACATTAAATTAATAATCCACATCACAAAGCATAATGTTATAGGAAACTTGTTAATTGGCAACATAAGAAAACCAATTAAGTAGGAAATATTAGAGAATAATCTCAGTATATGCTGAAGAGAAATTTGATAAAGTATACTTCCATTCTTCATTTTAAGGTCTCTGAAAATGAAGAATGTCAGACTATTTTCCTATAAAGAGGAATACCTATCTCAAACCAAAAAATAATATGTTCAATGATGAAATATTATAAGCATTTCTATTAAAATCCAAATTAAACAAGTTTGCCTACTACAATAGCTGGGCAAAATCTACTTCTTTGAAAATGTGCTAAACTTGCACATATTTGTAGGCACTGGGGGTATAATAATGAACAATATAAAGCCAATTGTGAAAGTTGTGATTAACCGAGAGCACATGAACTATGCCTATTGGAAAACAAACAGAAAAGAACCATTACTTACAAATAACATTTCTGTGTATGCAGAATATATCAGATAATATACTGAACATGTAGTAGAAAAAGGTGAGATTAAAATAAACACTCTGCTTTCATCTGTTCAGGCTGCTGTGATAACTACAGACAAGGACATTTATAAACAATAGAAATTCGTTTCTCGTAGTTCTGGGTGCTTGGAAGTCTGAGATCTGGAAGATGACATTTGCACACTGGGTTTCTGGTGAGGGCCTACTTCCTGGTTCATATACAACAGTTCTCTCCTGTCTTCATACACCAAAAAGAACAGGGAGCTGTCTAGGAGCTCTTTTATGAGGACACCAATCTCATTTGCAAGATTCCACTCTCATGACCTAATCACCTCTCAAAAGGCGCCACCTTCTAATATTATCCATCATCATGTGGCATAGCAGGTAAAGCCACCACATGCAGTCCCAGCATCCCATATAGGTGCAGGTTGAGTCTCTGCTGCTCTGCTTCGGATCCAGCTCTATGTTAATGTGCCTGGGAAATCAGCAGAGGATGGTCTGAGTCTTTGGGCCCCTGTACCCACATGGAGAACCAGAAGAAGCTCCACGTTCCTGGCTCCTGGCTCTGGATCAGCTCACCTCTGGCCTTTGCAGCCATTTGGGGAGTGAACCAGTGGATGGAAAACCTAACTCTGCCTTTCAAATAAATAAAATCTTAAAAAAAATCCTTAATCATAAAGACTCAAGAATACCCCACTAGAGTTAACTTGTCAATGCTAGCTCCTATTCTGAGAGCTTTTAAGGGAACTTACAGGCCAGGATCAAAGAAACAAATACCCAATCTACTCTTAGACCCAAACAAACTAGAACCCACCTTTGCTATTTCAGAGGAAGCATGTTGGCCCCTATTACTGATCAATCAAAATAAAGCCAAGTACACTGTAAACAAACCAGAGGAGCTGATCACACATTGTTCATCCATCTCCAACTTTGAACTGTAAGATTCATTGCCTTCAGCTCTCTGCTATGGCCCGGGAGTGCAGTGGAGGATGGCCCAAGTGCTTGGGCCCTGCACCCCATGGGAGACCAGGAGAAGCACCTGGCTCCTGCCTTCGGGTCAGCGCGGTGCACCGGCTGGAGGGTGAACCAACGGCAAAAGGAAGACCTTTCTCTCTGTCTCTCTCTCACTGTCCACTCTGCCTGTCAAAAAAAAAAAAAAAAAAAAGATTCATTGCCTTTGCTGCCTCTGGGGGTCTGAGAAGTGAGCATCAGTTACCCATCTCCTTGCTCTGGGCTTTGCAATAAAAATCTGCTTTTTCCACCACCCAGGTGTCAGTGATTGACTTACTGCATGTAGGGTGAGCAGGTCCAGTTTTGAGGGTCTACACCAACTCCTTCGACCAGTTTTGGGAGAGTTTCTTAGCACTCTAGACATGATTCTCAAGAAACAGGGGAGTCTTTATGTTCCTGAATCCACCCTTCCCCAGGGGTGGTGCTTCCTGCTTCCCTTACTCTGAGGGAAAAATCAGCACCTCATGCTAGTCTGAACTAGATCACCAGGTTACAAAATATCAGCCGTATTCCTAAAATTCCTGCTTCCACCTCACTAACAGCATGAAATAAGCCTCACTATACAGCTAGTGAAGACTCTTTGCCCTCAAAGTGTTGAATTTAAGAAGGAGCGCATAGCGAGATGTGCCTTGAAGTCTCAGTGTGGTTAATCTATAAGCACATTTTATTAGATATTTATTTAGACACTCTGGGCAGATTGCTTTGTTTAATTTTGAATTTCAGTTTCCAGGTTGGCAGTAGGGTTTTAAATACTTGAATTCTAGAAAGACAGCAGCTTTTAACCTTTGTGCTTCTCTTTTTAAAAAACTAATTAGGAAATTAAATCCAAGAGGGCTGAATCCTTAAAATGTTGGCTTTGTAATGCTGATGGAACAATTCAACTCACCTGCTATTTTGGTGGCCTCTCCTGATTAGTCATTGCAATGAGATATTCAAAGAAATTAAAAAAAGATTTAAAAAAAAACTTTAGGAGCTCTACCACCTTTGTTAATACTAGAAACTTTATTACTTGGAAAATTAAATCTGAACAGAGAAGTCTTTTAGATCTTCTCATCACTGCTGCCTAAACGTTTTCTTAATTTATTATACGCTTGATCAGTCAGTAAACTTTTGGGATAATTCCTAGTCTTCGTGTCAGCTGGAAGGCCAGAGTCTGCCGGTTATCTCTGCGGGTGCCCGGGCGCCCTGAGGGCTCGCACCACAAACAGCTCCAGTCCACTAAGAAAAAAGGCACTAAGCCTTTTCTACCCCAGAGCAGTGATAAACCGCCCCTCCTTTTCTTCAGCTGACGGTTCTGTCGGCTGCAGCGACCCCCGACCTCGTCAAATGAGTTTAAGATACCTCCTCGCACCGAGTTAAGTTTTTTCTTTTTGACCTTAAACATGCTCAAGAGCCTGTGAAATCCCATCTATTCAAAAGGAGACCCCGGTTTGCTGGCCTCCAATCTAAGTTGCCTAAGACTCACCTACCTGTCAGGATTTTAATTTGGATATGCTCTTCTCAAGTACCAGTGGTGAAGCATATGAGTAGTTTTGAGAATAGAACATGATTTTTGATTTTTGTCTTACATTCAACACAGTTTTTAAGGGCCTGCCTGGGCACAGAGGAGAAAATCCAGACTGAGGAGCTAAGGCACTCACAATTTAGCAGGAGATGCAGAAATGCAAATGAGAGATTTCTAGGTTGTAGGCACTGTAGGGCCGAAGAAATGTCTTTCCTTATCTGTCATAGGTTCATGGCTGAGGCGTTACTAGCCTGCTGGGGCTCAGAAAATGGCACCCAAAGTATGGCGTCTCTGTTGTGAAGAAGAGAGTTACCAGCTGGGTTTATTCCAGGTTCTTCCCTCCACATGTGAAAGATTTCAAGGTGGAGACGTAAAGGTGTAGGAAATCAGGATTTATTTAAAGCAGTAGCACACATTGAGACACCAATGTAGGCAACCTCTCTCCATGAGGACTGAATGGCAACTGCCCCCACCAAAGTTCAAGTAGGGCTGGGGAACCTTTGTTCTGCCAAGGGTCATTTGGATATTTATAGCATCTTTCACAGGCCATACACAATTGTTAACTTTAAAATTAGCTGGCCTTTACATTATGGGGATTCAGTTTCACCTGTGGTCATCATGGTATCTCATGCATGAGGGGAAGTGAGTCTCAGAGACATGATAGGCAGTGGGTGTATCAAGGCTGGGGTGGTGTTCTATCAGCACAGAAGGGGGTGGGGTTTGTGGAGTGTGGGGCTATGTCACAAAGGCTTCTGGCACTCTCTCAGTTCCTCTGCTCACTAACTCATTGCCTAATCCTTATTGCTTTGATGTACTGAAGAAATGTGCTCAAGAATCCGGATCTCTCTAAGCTTCCTTTGTTTCTCCAGAACCCAAGTATAGGGTGGAGCTCTGTGTAAAGTTCCCTTATCTGTCTAAGGAACTTCTTGCAAAAGAAATGTACTTAATGTACTTAAACTCCTTTCCCATAGGAGTCTCATCAAACGTTCTCTGGAGAAAAGAGACCGCACCAGGCCCAAACTTTTCTTCTATTCTTCTAAGGGCAGCTCTGAGTGACCATTTGAGAGACTATCTGCATACTGAGACAGTCTTTTCTCACAATGAAGTCTGTCCACCAGCTTCCTAAAACTTTAAAACAATTTTTTAAAATTTATTTGGGGGGAGAGAGAAAGAGTTTGCAGGCTTAGGCCAAAGCCAGGATCCAGGAACTCTATCAGGTCTCCACTCGGGTGTCAGGGACCCAAGTATTTGTAACATTCTTATGCTGCTTTCCATACACATTGACAGGTACCTGGATCTGAAGCAGAGCAGCTGGGACTCCAACCAGTGCTCTGATATGGGATGCCAGAGTTGTTAGGAAACTGGTGCAGTTGTAGCCAGGTGGCCCCATGGCCCAGCTACCTGAGCCAGGCTCCACCCCCATCCTAATGGGATTCACTGCTCCTGCTTCCCTGCCCACCCTCAGGCAAAGTTTTAAAAGGGCCTGTTCCTGAACATGTGTTCTCTTGGCCCTTCTCTCCTGCTCTCTCTCGGTTCCTCTCTCTAGCCTCCTCCTCTGGGCTCTTGGCCCTTCTCTCCTGCTCTCTCTCGGTTCCTCTCTCTAGCCTCCTCCTCTGGGCTCTTGGCCCTTCTCTCCTGCTCTCTCTCGGTTCCTCTCTCTAGCCTCCTCCTCTGGGCTCTTGGCCCTTCTCTCCTGCTCTCTCTCGGTTCCTCTCTCTAGCCTCCTCCTCTGGGCTCTTGGCCCTTCTCTCCTGCTCTCTCTCGGTTCCTCTCTAGCCTCCTCCTCTGCACTCTTAGCTCTTGGCCCTTCTCTCCTGCTCTCTCTTGGTTCCTCTCTCTAGCCTCCTCCTCTGGGCTCTTGGCTCTTGGCCCTTCTCTCCTGCTCTCTCTCGGTTCCTCTCTAGCCTCCTCCTCTGGGCTCTTGGCCCTTCTCTCCTGCTCTCTCTCGGTTCCTCTCTAGCCTCCTCCTCTGGGCTCTTGGCCCTTCTCTCCTGCTCTCTCTCGGTTCCTCTCTAGCCTCCTCCTCTGGGCTCTTGGCTCTGCTCTCCTCTCTCCTCTTTCTGCTCTCTCTTCTCTCCTTGCTAGCTCCTCTCCTCTCTGTTTCCCTCATATTTTCCTTCTCTTTTTCCTTCGCTGCCCCTTCACTCCTGTCTGTAGGGTGTTCCCCAATAAACCCTTTCCCTTACTCCGGTGTCCGGTGTGCTTTGCGATGGCTAACATTAAGATATAACAAGAGTCCCAAGCAGTAGTTTAGCCTGCTACAGCTCAATCCCCACCCCATCTTCCTATGATCATTGCTACTTCCCCTGGATGAAAGAACTTTGTGCCAGGCTAATGTCTGTTCTCTGGCTTCATTCAGTTCTCCTAAAATTGTTTACCACCACTCTAAAATTTCCAATAACTCCTCTCTACACTCCCAACCCAATTCTCAGCTCCTGCTGAAATCCCAACCCCCTAGCAGAAGTAACTGGTACCCATATGAATAAGGAATGCCAGCCACCATCCACCTGTAACTATGAGAAAGAATGCAAGCAAGAATTATTTTGCTGAGTCCAGTCAATCTCTGCTACCATAAGAATAATAAATGATGGCTTTGTTTTAAGCCACAATGCTTTGGGGTGGCTTTGTATACAGCAACCGTTAACTAGACCACAGATTAAGGAGAAAGCCTAAATAACAGTGCAGACACACTGCACAATAGTCTGGGCATTGGAGCTCATTGAGATAGAGGGAATGGCATATAAGGAAATCATGGCTTAAGACTGCGGGATAGGGAATGGGGCTGGATATGAATGACCATGAAAACACATCAAAGGGTGAGGATTTCATAACATAAACAATAGAAAAGCCATTATAGAGGTCTTGGGGTGGGGAGTATTAACATCAGATGGAGATCTGTAGAGATGGAGGGAGACAATAGTGGCAAACATGCCATGCAAAAGAAATCTATTGAATTGAGTGACTCTCTGGAGTTGGGGTCGAAGAGAGGAAGAACCAAAGAGAACTCATCTATTCCTAAAGTTTAGTTAAGAGACTACCAATTATCAAACATTTTAAATTCAAACAAAATATATGGACAAGTCTCCAAAGAAAAGAAGTTCTACTTAGGAATGGAACACAAAAATACAATTGCAATCCAGGACGTACATGCATAAGTATGTTATCAAAAGCTCAGTCCCTGTCTCTGGTGCCAAAACAAAGTAACAAGGACAAGGGTTGAGGATAAAGGAAAGAGAAAGTTTAATCTACCAATAGATGAAGGTGCAGTAGACCTCCGAGTATCAAAATTACCACCCTGATGAATGAAGGTGTTCTGGGGTTTTTATATAGTTTGTAAGGAAGAAACAGTCAGGAATAAGGGCAGCAAATGATAGGAAAAGCTGCATTTGGATTCTGGCCAAGCAATAAGGAGCTGGCTAGCATTCAAGGCACTGTTTAGGGGCTTGGAATCAAGTAGGGGTTGCCTCTGGAATGTCCAAAGAATAAAAGAATAGTTGGAGTTTTATTAGGGCAGAAATCTACCAAGTTAGTTGGAAATAAGTTAGTTGGCACTTGAGGGATTTGCAGATACTGGTAAGCTCTCACGGGTGAGTGGCAGCAGTTACCATGTAAAGATAGTCATCAAGTCATAGTTGTTAAGTAAAACTAGTCTGCACTTACGGCAGACTCTTCCCTTGGGTTGGCTGTAGGAGATAGTGGCTGGATAAGGCTTTCTTGATCTGAGAATTTTCTCGCCATGGCCCCTCAACTCCATTTTATTGGAATGTGCCAGGAATAACTGCATTTTGCATAATAATTTATACACATACTTCTGGGCCTTAGGAATAAAGCAGTAAGATATTCTTGGTTCTTGTATGCTTAGATTCCAGTGAGGAAGAAAGGCAAGAAAAGTTTGAGTTTAAAGCTCAATTACTTTCTAGCTAGTATCTGTCCTATTAATTTCCTTTCTTAGGTACCAGGCAGTACACAGGAGAAACAGATCACTTTCCAGAAAGTAGGCAAACTCCTTAGTTTAATTTTCCACAAATGACCAACTGAGGCTGATCTGAGAGCTGTAGAGAGTTCTGTTTTGAGGGGCTGGCTCTTTCTTATGCTTACGTCTAGCTCAGAAAGGTCAAGGGCTACCATGAGCTATGTATCCTGTCTTTGAGATGAGTGACTAGTAACCATGAGCAAAAGGAAGTATGAAGGGCATGTGTCAGCCAGAGAACAAAATGATTCTCTTTCATTTTTCTATAAAAATTTGTTAATTTTCTATAAAGTATTTGTTAATTTGACAAATTCCCACTGTTTTGACTGCTAGGCATAGCCTGGTGAAAAAGAAAACTCCCTACTTCATGGACTTACATTGTATTGGGGAAGACAGATAATAAACAAGAAAATAATGCTAGTGAATTAGCTTCCTATTGCTGCTGTCACTGCTTACCACATGCTTAAAACACCACGCATTATTTTCTCACAGTTCTGGAGGTCAGAAAACTGAAAATGAATCAGATGAATTAAAATCAAGGTATTGGTAGGATAATTTTTTTTCTGAGAATCCATTTACTTCACTTTGTCAGCTCCTGAGAGTCACTTGCCCACCCCAGCCGTTGGCCCCTTAAGCACAAGAATCACCCCAGCCTGTACTTGTGTTGGCACATCTCATTCTGTGACTCTGATCTTTCTGTTTTCTCTCTCACACACACTTGTCCCACTTGGCTAATCCAGGATAATCTCCCCATTTTGATTTCCTTAACTTAATCACATCTGTGAAGTGCCTTTTTGCCATGTATAGTGACATGCTGACAGGTACTGGAGATTAGGATGTGGACATCTTTGAGGAACCATTACTCAACTGACCACAGTCAAGTACTGATGGCTGTGAAGAAAAGTAAAGCAAGATAAGCAGGAAGAAAGTGTGACTTGGGAGAAAGGGGATAAAAGGTGAGATCAAATAGGAAGTCTAATCATGTAAGGTCTAAAGACCATGATAAAGTCTTGGGATTTTATTCTCAGTGTTCCGGGCAAACCCAGATTGACAGCTTAGGTGTGGCAGAATTTGCTTTACAACTGTGAAGATTCACTGTCAATGTGGTGTGGACACCATGGTAAAGGAATTTTATTCAAAGAATAAACAGGAAAAAAAGGAATTGAAGGGCAATATATCATCAAGGAGGTATTTTTGTTTTGATTTGACTTGAGTTGTCCCATGAGTAATATTTCAGCAAGTCTCCATGCTGATAAAATTGTCTAGTAAAGAAAGGGAAATGGATGATGCAACAATAAATAGAGTTAAAAATAGAAGTACAGCCCTTGGTCAGGCAAAAGGGCAGTAAGATCTCATGCACAAATATAGGGATTAATTTTGACAGGTACAGAAATCATTCTTTGTTTAAAGGGTAGAAGGAAAAATAAGAGAAGAGACAGTTGGGAAGAGAACAGTGCATTGTACCTATTTATTGGAATAAGACAAGGGTATTGCTAAGTGTATATATAAGGGAGTGTGTTGGGGATGATTACTGATGGTTACTTTAGAGAGGAATAAGTATGAGGTATTTATTTAGTAGAGTGGGAGAAGGCATTGGTAAGGGAAATGTTGAAAACCACTTAAGGAGTATAATGACTAATTTAAAACCAGCATGGTTGTGTGCGTACATCTTCTCAGCCATGATCAACTGCTAGAGAGCAATAATTAAGAACATGAAAAGTTGGATTTACTCAGTGTCTGGGTTTTGAATGTGAAATGATGGAGAGAGAAGCAGAGAAGAGATCTGAGAGGGAATGCAAGCAAACAATTATAAATATGGACTATGAAATCTAAGCGTGATAAAGAATGGAAATGAAGCCACGGGGTAGTGATAGACAGTAAATAGAGGTCAGGTAAGTGGATAGAAGGTCTCAGAATGGTAAAAAGCCAATGATATGGATATACTGAGTAGTGAGATTGAAAAACAGAAGGGAGTGATCATAATGAGATACTTAAAACTGAGATTTTGGAGATGTGTATGTTGGGTAGTAAAGGATACCACAGAAGTAGACGTTTGGGTTTGCATTTAAGACACTAATTAGTATGCCATATCAGAGTCCTACATCAGAGTATTTGTATTTGAGTCCTGGCTTCAGCTCCTGATTCCAGATTCCTGCTAATGCAGACCCTGGAAGGCAGCATATCATGGCTCAAATATTTAAATGTCTGCCATGTGAGAGACCTGGATTGCATTCCTGGCTCCTTGCTTTGGCCTGACCCATCCCCAGCCATTGTTAGCATTCAGGGAGTGAACCAGGAGATGACAGCTCTCTGTCTCTCTCCTCTGCCCCCTTTATGCCTCCATCTCTCTGTCCTTCAAATTTAAAAACAAAACAGAAAAGAAATAAAAACACCATGGCTTTGGATAACTAAGGCACAATGGAAGCTGAAAACATTGGAGGCGATCACAAGGTATTGGACACATTATCCATAGAGATACTCAATACACAAAGTCTACCAATAGAATAATGGTAAGTTTCCAGCAAGCCAAATTCTTCAACTGATGTACGTAACAGGTTAGAGGGATGGTGACTGATTTCTAGAAGGATGATGCAGTATAGTCAAAGAAATTTTGGGGGGCTGTCACCGTGGCATAGTGGATAAAGCCGCCACCTGCGATGCCAGCATCCCATATGGGCACTGGTTGGAGTCCTGGCCACTCCACTTCAGATCTGCTATTGCCTCAGAAAACAGTAGATAATGGCCCAAGTCCTTGGGCCCCTGCAGCAATGTTGGAGACCTTGAGGAGGCTCCTGGCTCCTGGCTTTGGATCAGCACAGCCCCAGCCATTGTGGCCATCTGGGGAGTGAACCAGTGGATGGAAAACCTCTCTCTCTCTCTCTCTCTCTCGCTCTCGCTCTCTGCCTCTCTGTAACTCTACCTTTCAAATAAATAAATAAATCTTTTAAAAAGAAATTTTGGGGAAGAGTGGCCCAGGGAGAGCAATGATCTGGAAAGGATCATGAAGGAGCCGAATGACAATCAGCTATCATCTGAAAGAGCTCTAGAGAAAATACTGTCTCAAGGGATAGCCAGGTTGCTGCGAGAGTGAGGTGACAGCAACACTCAGGCTGAGCATTTCAAGTATTTTTTTATTACACACTATGAGTTCCATAAAATCCAAGTAGAAGTTCAGAATCTCAGGGAAGAGTAGGAACTCCACAGAGCCATCTTGGAGACAATAAGCCATGGCCTTCTGTGCAGACTGAGGTAATAAGGCTTGAAGGGAATAATGGAATTAATCCTGATGTTTTCTTGGGGCAGGGTCAGCAAACATTTTCTATAAACAGCCTGCTGGTAAATATGTCAGGCTGTGTAATCATTCTAGTCTCCATCATAGCCACTCAACTCTGCCACTGAAGAGTAAAAAACCATAGATAATGTCGCTCCCCCTCTTCGTGGAGGAACGACTCAGGACCCTGCGCTGTTCTTTTGTCTGCTCGGCCCTCCCCGGGTTTGCTGCTGGTTCTTCCCGGGTTGGCTGCCGTCCCTTCCACCTCCGTGGAAGGGCGGTTCCCCCTGCCACATTCCCCACTTCCGCGGGGGAGCGGCACACCGCCGGCCGGCTCTCTCGGGGGCTGCACAGGTGTTCCCCTTAGATGTTCCTGGTGCATATTGTCTCTCTCCTCCTTTATAGTCCTCCTCCGCCAATCCCAACTCGGCTGCCCACACGCCGAGTACGCTGCTCTCCTCCAATCAGGAGCAGGTCCTACAGTTTATTGGTTGAACTGGAGGCAGCTGTGTAGAAGCTGTTTCTCCCTTCTCAGCGCCATATTGTGGAAGAGCAGATGCATAGAATAAGTCTTAATTCCAGTAACTTAGTCTAGTCCAGGTTGCTCCCCACAGATAACACATAGAAAAGTGTACTATCTAAACTGAGTTCCAATAAAACTTTATTTGGAAAATCAAGCAGGTTGCAGACCCCTCACTTAAGAGATATTGGATGATCTGTTCTGGGGACTTTTATTACCGTCGGCAACTGCAGGGATAAAGCTAGAGAGCAGTTGGGAGGAAGGTGGTGGGAAGAGTATTCTCACCAGCAGCTCGTGCCATTTCAGGGACTTCCATCCTGGCAGTGGAGTGAGCACCAGAGCTCTATTTAGATTGGCACTATTTGGATTTCTGTGGCCCACTCACATCCTGCTGTGGCATCCCAGGCTTCAGCTAGGAAACATGAAGGGTGAGGCCATTCTCCAAGACACAAGTGATGAGGGGGAATCATTTGGTAGGGCTAGATGATAAATTTCATTTCTGGCATTAATTTTGAAGTAACTGGGAGCTATCCAAGTAGGGATGACCAAGAGCCAGTTGTATTGGGATCTGGAGATCAGAAGATACCTAGGTGAGACATATACATGGAAGTGTTGTCTTTGGGCTGAGGAGGAGAAGCCCAGCTCTGTTTCCGAGTAACTAGAGAAGACCTCCCTGGGAACAACATTGAATGATAGGCAGAGATATTCAGACATAGAAATCACCTCTGATTTTCTTTCTAGTTTTATGTATTTATCAAATAAATCTTCTGTTTTCTAAATCTCAGCCTTCTTTTCTGCTAGATAGGCCCTGAGAATCTGAAGAGTATGAGACAGGATGTTTCTGCTGTGCACAGATCCCATAAATGCACTACTTGCTTGAGGTTGTATAACCAAGCACTGAGCACATGAAAAAAAAAATACTTGGAACTTCTGAAAATTTTCCATGCAGCCAAACTAATGAATTACTTGTGGGTTGATCCTCCCCTTTCCATTTTGATAACTCATTTTTCTGCCCATCATGCTTCTAGAAGAGAACAAAACAATGAAATAAGGAGGTGATAGCTAAACCATTTGACATCATTACTGATTAACAGCTTCTCTCTAGGAAGAAGTGGAGGCTCTTGCTTAAGTAAGTGTTTTTCAGGTTCTCTCTTCTTGTGCCCTGAGAACCCAGAAAGTTAGCCAAGGTTGTGAGAATATGGTTTGGTCTTGGAATCAGAGGACCCACAGCTGAGAGGTGATTTGGGCACAAGAAGCATAACTTTGAGCACCTCACCTAACTTTTCCTGTAATTTCTCTGTACCCCAGGGCACTCACTTGTAAGACCCCACTGTGTTGCAGGCACAGCCCAGATGCTTGATAGACTCCTTGTTTCATTTAGTAATTCCTGCTGAAAGCAGGATTGCTGTGAGTGTCAAATGAGAAAATGAATACAAATCACCATGTAAACCATAGCAACAGACCAACAAGAGGCAGTGCATAACACTAATCATGTGTTTTCGGGGCCCTCATTGCCATAAAAACAAAGGACTAGGTTTGTCCATGCATGAAGGCCTCATTCTTCAGTTTAGTTTTCTTTCTATGCTACTGGATTTTTATTATTGTTTTTAGATGAAGAAATCAAATCATCAATTTATACTTCATATTTTATAATAAAATTGCCATAGTCAGGAAAAGGAAAGCGAAGTTCTGAAATTCTTAGGTAACATGAGCCCCGATCCTCTTATGAAATTTGCTGCGACTTTTATAAATCCACAGTCTGCTGCCCTTTCTAAAGCTCCCCTAGCAAAGTAAGGGGTTTGGAAAAAGAATCCATAGGGGTGCTCTTTCCTGGGCGGAGGAGGCACTGCCATTAGAATGTGATGGCATTCGTGCATTATAATTTACACCTGCATTTCATGCATTTTATTCATTGCCAATAATTATTGAATAATTACTGTGTTCTCCCACTGAGGCCTCTCTTTGTACTCCCACTTCTTCCTAGGGCTTCAGCTAGATTGTTGCCTTTTCAAAGTTTCTTTCCCTCTGAAAAGAAGGCAGGTGGTTTGTAATTCTTATTTTTGAGCCAAGGATTTAAATAGGAAAGCTTTTTACCCAGTAGCCTGTCCTGTCCCCCTGGTTTCTGCACGCACTGTTGACTGGAGGGATAACAGGAAGTAGTTTGTCCTAGAAAGTCACTTTTGCTTAAAGACCTTACCATCCATGTGTTTGTGACTCCCATGTTACCTATTTTTGGGTAGCATCTTCCAAATTTGCTAAGCTGATTTGAATTGAGATAAATTAGATCATTTGCAGCCCAACTTGCCTGCCAAATTCAAATTGGCACTTGAAGCACTTTATCTATGTTTTGGGGTTTGTTGGAAGAAAAAAATCATCAAGACTTAGCTGTATCGAAGGAGTTTGTTTTATTTCCTTTATGGGAAAACAAGTTGATTTTTTAGTCTGTCTAAGTATCTATTGTCTAAGTGAAAGGAGAATTGTTTCCTTTGTAGAAAACAAAATTTTCACAAGTAATTAATAAATTTAAAATCCTAAATATGATCTGATTGCTTTATCTGGGTGATCCTCTGATAGAGGATCATTCTAGTGCCATTGGTCCCAGGGAACTTTATTGTTAAGATTGGAATCTTTACTCTCACTCCTTTCTATTAAACACTTATAATTAATACTGGAAGGAACTTCAATTTCTGTCATTCCTAGAAGGGTGTTCTGTTGCTATAACAAAATATCTGATGCTGGGTACTTTATGAAGAAAAGGTTTTATTTAGCTCACAGTTTGGGGAACTGAATATCCAAGATCAGGTGGCCCCATCAGCTCAACCTCTAGTGGGGACCCCTTTTACTGTGTCATACCTTGTGATGACATCATGGTGGGAGCACCTGCAGGAAGGAAAGAGCGGTCACACAGTAAATCAAGAAGCTGTGGGCATTTTGGGGCCAGGTTTGCTCATTTTTATAACTCTGTCCTGCAGAAACTAACTGAGATCTTTCAAGAATTGTATTAATCACTCCCAAAGGCAGCACTTGCAACAACCTAGTTTCCTTCCACCAACCCCACCTCTTAAAGATTCTACCATCTCTCCACATGATCACACTGAGGAGCAAGCTTTCACCTCATGAATCTTTGGGAGAACAAACCTCATCCAAAACATAGCAGTATGCTAAAGTGTTTACTGAGTTTTTGTTGCATACTTTATGTCCACAACAAACCTCAGTAAGTGTAGGTATAATATTGTCTTTCTTGAGCCTAGTTATCAAATTGGAGATTGTGGGGAGCAACTCGGACTAGACTAAGTTACTGGAATTAAGACTTATTCTATCCCACAATATGGCGCTGGGAGAGGAAACAGCTTTTACACAGCTGCCTCCAGTTCGACCAGTAACCAGCAGGAGCTGATCCTGCTCCTGATTGGAGGAGAGCAGCGTACTCGGCGTGTGGGTAGCAGAGTTGGGATTGGTGGAAGAGGACTATAAAGGAGGAGAGAGACAACATGCACCAGGAACATCTATCTGAAGGAACACCTGTGCAGCCCCCGAGAGAGCCGGCCGGCCGGCGGTGTGCCGCTCCCCCGCAGAAGTGGGGAAAGTGGCGAAAGTGGCAGGGGGAACCGCCCTCCCACGGAGGTGGAAGGGTCGGTAGCCAACCCGGGAAGAACCAGCAGCAAACCCGGGGAGGGCCGAGCAGGCAAAAGAACAACGCAGGGTTTAGTGTCGTTCCTCCGTGAAGAGGGGGAGCAACAGGAGATAAAAGTTTTTCTGGAGCCCAATCCTTGCAAACAGTATCAGGCTACTTTGTGTATATACTCAACCTTAGAACTTAAAACCAAATGGCCAGTGCTGCAGCATAGTGAGTAAAGCTACTTCCTGCAGTACTGGCATCCCATATGGGCACCAGTTCTAGCTCCAGCTGTTCTACTTTCAATCCAGCTCCCTATTAATGTGCCTGAGAAAGCAGCAGAGGATGGGCCAAGTGCTTAGGCCTCTGCACCCACCTGGGAGACCCAGAAGAAGCTCCAAGCTTTGGCTTGGCCAAGACCCAGTCGTTAGAGCTATTTGGGGAGTGAACCAGCAGATGCAGGACCATTCTCTCTCTCTCTCTCTCTCTTTCTCTCTCTCTCTCTCTTTCTCTCTTTCTCTCTTTCTCTCTTTCTCTCTTTCTCTCTTTCTCTCTTTCTCTCTTTCTCTCTTTCTCTCTTTCTCTCTTTCTCTCTTTCTCTCTTTCTCTCTTTCTCTCTTTTCTCCTCTCTCTCTGAAATTCTGCCTTTCAAATAAATAAGGAAATCTTTAAAAAAAATTTAAAATGACTATAGCCCTAGAACTATAGAAAAATTGAATGCTTATTACTTCAGGGCATTGGATAAACATGGGTGTTGGTCAAATTAGTGGTATAATGTAACATTGCATTGGCTTAAGCAAAGTGCTTTATACTCATTTCTTAGCTAATCCTCAAAACAAAGTATTTATGATGTTGGTGGGTGGAAGGTAGGAAGTAACATGATACTTCACCTTATTTTTTAATAGTTATTTATGTGAAAGGCAGAGTGACAGAGATCTTTCATCTGCTAATTCACTGCCCAAATGGTGCAATCACTGGGAGCTGGTCAATGCCAAAGCCAACAGCCTAGAACTCCCTGTGGGTCTCCCACATTGAATGGAAAGGTCCCCAGTACTTGGGCCATCTTGCTGCCCTACCAGGTGCATTATCAGAGAGCTGTGATCCTTCATTTTATAGCTGAGGAACTGGAGCTACCGGAAATTGGTTTGGAAACCTAAGATCCAGATACTCTGGACATGTTTGTTTTCAGGAGTCTCATCTGTATCAGGATGTTTTGAGCAATTTTCCTCCAAAGAAAAGGGATGCTGATAAATAGAACCATAGAAGAAATTGAGACTTCATTTTGTTTTATTGTAAATAGTATATTTCTTTCAATAATCTCTCTTTATGGCACATATGTCAGCTCACCTAATGATCTCTGTTGTGAAAAACTTAGATTTGAAGAGGACAGATTGACATTCCCCAATGTCCCTATTGTTATAAAATGTTTGATAAAACTGAAGTCTGCCTCCATGAATTTTTTAGACATTGGTCAATTTATTCATTTAATAAATTATTACTGAACATCTGCCACCTGCTACATACTGCACTAGTTGCTGGTTATAAAACAAACTATAGTCCCTGCCCTCCTCAGGCACTTAGCAGCTGCTGAAAATAAAAGTAGAATTAAAATCTGAGAGAGATTGGTTTCATAGAGAAATGACTGACCTCAGGAAATAATTTGTGTGGGGACATCTTAGGAGAAGGTAAAACACATAACTGATAAACAATAATGCTGTGTTGAATCAGAGCTATTATCTAATCCTGATACAGTGAATAGAAGTTGAAATAATTAATTGAATCCATTCACTACTATATCAGATTTGTATCCTATGTATACTTCCCTTATCCTCATAGGAATTACAGCATTTACTTATCAATTTCTCCCTCAGTCTTTCCCAGCTATGAAAATATCACCACACTCATTCAGTTCCTCACACCACATTGCAGTCATTATCTTCAAATTGTTTTCTTCCCCTCAACCTAAACCTCCCAATTTTCTCACCCCCAATGCATAATCCAGAAAAAAAATTCCCAACCCTCAGGTATACCATGAATCTGCTTTTCCCATGCCTATTGTTTCTTCCAAAGTCAACACATACATACACACAGACACACACACACAGACACACACACACACACACCCCATTCCACTTGACAGAGTGAACTTTTAAAAAGATAAGACAGACTCACCATTACCCATGTCAGGCGGTTTCCCTTTGTACAAGAAATGGAATCCAAGCTCCTCTTCCTGGGTTAGAAAGTCCTGTATGATCTAACCCTAGTCTTTGTCTACAAGTTCAGCTCCTACCACAGTTGCCCTGATTTACCAGCTTCCTTCCCAACTTTGGGCCATTGTACAGGCTGGCCCTTCTGGTGTTTGCACAGCTGGCTTTCTCCTTTAAATCACAGAGCGTAGTCACATCTCCAGGATTCTTTGATCCTCTCAACCTCAAATCACCTGGACTTTAATTCTCATCAGACCCCTTATCACAAGGTAGCGTTTTTTCCCTTTTATTGACTAGGATTCTTGTTTGTCTACGCCACTACAACAGAAGCTCCCTGTCTCTGTTGTTTGCTTCTATATCCCTGGTACCTAGAACAGAGCCTGATATGCATTTCACGCTTAATAAATAAGCATGGAATGAATGAATGGGTAGCATCTGCAGAAAAGAGGGATAATTGAGGAGCTGGAGAAAGAGGAGGTGAGAAGAAAAAGGAAAGGTTGAGAGATGGAAAGAAATGAGAAGATATTGATAGACTGAGAGCCAGAAAGAGAAATTAAGTTACTTTGAGGTTGAGATTATGATGACAGATAAAAGTTAAATACAGCATGTGTATAAAGTAGAGATGGAGAACAGGACAAAAAGATGAGGATAGTGAGGTAAAAAGCAGGTGGATCATCAAGAAGATTGAAATCCAAGCAAAGGAGTTTGTACTTTTTCCCATGGAACTCAATTAAGGGTTTTAAGGTAGGGAATGATGGGATCAGATTCATGTTTTAAAAGATCACTGTGGTTGCAGTGTAAAGAACAAATTAGAAGAGAGAAGATGGAAGGAGAATTATGTTAACAGAAAGGAACGGTTGGCGTGCCAGCTGAAACAGAGGGACGTTGGAAAGATAGAACTTGGCAATGTTTTTCCGGCACTGTCAGGGAAAAGGCAGTAAATCAAGCCTGAGCATCTCGGTCACTGCAGAGGAAGTATATAATGGTGGTTAAGAGCCTGGCTTGGAGTCAGACAGACCTGGGTTTGACCTCAAATCTATCACACTGTAGCTTAGGTGGTCTAGAACAAGCGATCAATTCTAAGCCACACTTTTCTCTTTCATAAATTAGAAACAATCATTGTTAGCATGTAAAATGCTTAACTTTCTGCCTGTTATGAATGAGTATTAGCCTTATTGTAATCTTATTAGGGATACTCAGTTACGGGCTTGAATAACTCTAACTGGTTATCCCATGACTAATATAAACCACTTCAACAGTCTCTACCTTCTTTTAAAAACTTACATATTGACAAGCTATAGTTTTACATATTTCGGGGGTACAATATGGTGTTAGAATTCTTTGATGGAATGTGTGATGATTAGATCATGATATTATGCATATCCATCACTTCAAATATTAAATGTATTTCTGCAGTTAAGTATTTCAGGTTACTTTCATTTTGTTGCAGAAGAAGACAGGATTTCATTTATTTTATCGCTGAGTAGTAGTCCATAGTGCATATATACCATAATTTCCTTATCCAGTCATCAGTTGACAGACATCTGGTTTGATTCCATATCTTAGCTATTGTGAATTGAGCTATAATGAACATAGGGGTACAGGTAACTCTTTCATATGCTGATTTCATTTTGTTGGGTAAATTCCCAGGACTGGAGTTGACTCAAATGGTAGATTTATTTTTGAAATTTCTGAGATGTCTCCGTACTGTCTTTTACAGTGATTGCACCAGTTTACATTCCCAGCAACAGTAGGTTAGGATGCTTTTTCTCCACATCCTCGCTAGCATGTATTGTGTTTTGATTTCTGTGCAAGACCCATTCTAACTGGGGTGAGATGGAACCTCATTGTGGTTTTGACTTGCATTTCCCTGATGGATAATGATCCTAAGCATTTTGTCATGTGCCTGTTGGCCATTTGAAATTCCTCTCTTGAAAAATGCCTACTAAAGTCCTTGGCCCATTTCTCTACTGGATTTTTTTTGCTGTTGCCAAGTTTCTTTTTTTTTATCCCAGAAATATTTTATTTAATGTATACAAACTTAATGCATTTCCATAAATACAACATTAGGAACATAATGATTCTTCCCACCCTACCTGCCCTCCCACCCGCACTCCCACCCTTCTTCTTCCTCCCTCTCCTATTGCCATTCTTACATGTTACTAAAATCTAGCTCAATTAATGTTATACACTAAAAATTAACTCTATACTAAGTAAAGAGTTCAACAAATAATATATAAAAACTATTTCTCAACTATCAAGGCTGTTCAAAGTCATCACAGCTCAAAGTGTTAATTTGACTTCTATAGATTACCTTTTAGGTACTCTATTAGTTACCATAGATCAGGGAGAACATATGGTATTTGTCTTTTGGAGATTGGCTTATTTCATAAGAATAATGTTTTCTAATTGCATCCGTTTTGTTGCAGTGACAAGATTTCTTTTTTTTTTTTACTGCTGTGTAGTATTCTGTGGTCTGCATATCCCATAATTTCTTTCTCCAATCTTCAGTTGATGGGCATTTGGGTTGATGACATATCTTAGCTATTGTGAGTTGAGCTGTAATGAACATGGGGGTACAGATAACTATTTCATATGCTTATTTCAATTCCTTTGGGTAAATTCCCAGGAGTAGGATGGCTGAGTCATGCGGTAGGTCTATATTGCAGATTTCTGAGGTATCTCCCTATTGTCTTCCACAGAGGCTGTACCAATTTACATTTCCACCCACAGTGTATTAGTGTACCATTTTCCCCATATCCTCACCAGCATATATTGTTTGTTGATTTCTTTATGAAAGCCATTCTAATGGGGTGAGGGGAGTGAGGTGAAAGCTCATCGTGGTTTAGATTTGCATTTCCCTGATGCCTAGTAATCCTGAGCATTTTTTTATGTGTCTGTTGGCCATTTGGATTTCCTCTTTCTAAAAATGCATGTTTAAATCCTTTTCCCAATTCTTAACTGGGTTGTTTGTTTTTTGTTCTTGAGTTTCTTAAGCTCTTTATATATTCTGGATATTAATCCTTTATCAGTAACATAGTTTGCAAATAATTTCCTCAATTCTGTCGGTTGCATCTGCAGTTTGATGAATGTCTTAAAATTAGGTATTATGATGCCTTCAGCTTTGTTTTGGTTGTATAAGATTGCTTTAGTTATCCAGAGTTTCCTATGTTTCCGTATGAATTACAGCATTGTTTTTTCTATATCTGAAAAGAATGTCCTTGGTATTTTTTGGTATCACATTAAACCTGTAAATTGCTTTTGGTAGTATAGATATTTTGATGATATTAATTCTTCCAATCCATGAATATGGAAGATTTTTCCATTTTTTGTGTATCTTCTATTTCTTTCTTCAAAGTTTTGTAATTCTCATCATAAAGATCTTTGATGTCCTTGGTTAAATTTATTCCAAGGTATTTAATTTTTTTGTAACAATTGTGGATGGTGTTGATCCTAAAAGTTCTTTCTCAGCCACGGCACTGTCTGTGTATAAAAGGCTATTGATATTTGTGTGTTGATTTTGTATCCTGCCACTTTATCAAACTCTTTTGTGAGTTCCAATAGCTTATTAGTGGAGTCTTTTGGATGCCCTATATATAGAATCATATCATCTGCAAATAAAGGTAGTTTGACTTCCTCCTTTCCAGTTTGTATCCCTTTGATATCTTTTTCTTGCATAATGGCTCTGGTTAAAACTTCCAGGACTATGTTGAATAATAATGATGAGAATGGACATCTTTGTCTGCTTCCAGATATAAATGGGTATGCTGTCAACTTTTCCTCATTCAATTGGATGCTTGCCATGGGTTAGTCATAAATTGCCATGATTGTCTTATGGAATGTTCCTTCTATACCCTATTTGCTTAAAATTTTTCATCATGAAAGGATTTGTATTTTATCAAATGCTTTCTCTGCATCTATTGAGATAATCATATGGTTTTGTTCTTCAGTTTGTTAATGTGATATATCACATTGATTTCTGAATGCTGAACCGTCCCAGGGGTAAATCCCACTTGGTCTGAGTGAATAAGCTTTTTGATGTGTTCTAGGATTTGATTGGCTAGTATTTTGTTGAGAATTTTTGTGTCTATATTCATCAGGGAAATTGGTGTATGATTCTCTTTCTCTGTTGTATCTTTTTCAGGTTTAGGAATTAAGGTGATTCTGGCTTCATAGGAGGAGTTTGATAGGATTCCCTCCTTTTCAACTGTTCTGAATATCTTGAGAAGAATGGGAGTTAGTTGTTCTTTAAATGTCTTGTGACGCCACTTAGTCTTGGGCTTTTCATTGTTGTGAGGGTCTTTATAACTGATTCAATTTCCTTCTGGTTATTGGTCTGTTTAAGTTTTCTATGTCTTCTATGTCTTAATTTTAGGTAGGTGGTATGTGTTCAGGAATCTCTCCATGTCTTCTAGGTTTCCCAATTTATTGGCACACAGCTCTCTGTAATAATTTCTGAAAATTCTTTTTATTTCTATGGTATCTATTGTTACATTTTCTTTTTCACCACTCTTTTTTTTTATTAGTTTGACCAATGGTGTGTCAGTTTTGTTCTGTTTCCAAAAATAGCTCTTCATTTTGCTGATCTTTTGTATTTTTTGTTCAATTTTGTTCATTCTCTAATTTTAATTATTTTCTCCTACTAATTTTGGGTTTGATTTGTTGTAGTTTTCCTAGATCCATGGGATGCATTGATAGCTTGTTTATTTGGTGCCTTTGCAATTTATTGATATAGGCACCAATTGCTATAAACTTTCCTCTTAGCTTTTGCTGTATCCCGTAAGTTTTGATATGTTTTGTCATCTTCATTCATTTCCAGAAATGTTTTGAGTTTTCTTTTGATTTCTTTTTTGTCCCACTGCTCATTCAGGAGCATGTTGTTCAGTTTCCATGTGTTTGCATATGTTGTAGAGATTCTTGAGTTGTTGATTTTCAGCTTCATTTAATTGTGGTCAAAGAAGATTCATGGTATGATTTAAATTTTTTTGAATTTGCTGAGACTTGCTTTATACTAGCATGTGGTCTATCCTAGAAAAAGTTGTATGCACTGATGAAAAGAATGTATGTTCTACTTCTGTAGGATGAAAAGTTCTGTTGATGTCTGTTAGGTCCATTGGTCTATAGCATTGATTAACTCTATTGTTTTCTTGCTGATTATCTGTCTGCTTGATCTGTCCATTGCTGAAAGTTGGGTATTGAATTCCCCCATTACTTTTGTATTGGAGTCTATGTCTTCCTTTGGGTCCATTAACTTTTTTTTTAATAGCCAGGTGCCCTGTAATTAGGTGCATATACATTTATTATACTCACATCTTCCTGTTGAATTGATCCCATAATTATTATATAGTGTTCTTGTTTCTTTTAACTTTTTGTGTTAAATTCTATTTTGTCTAATTATGATGACTACACCAGCTCTTTTGTGGCTTCTGTTAGCATTTAATATCATTTTCTAACCTTTTACTTTTAGTCTGCATGTTGGTGAGATGTGTTTCTTGTAGGCAGCAAATAGATGGGTCTTGTTTTTTAATCCATTAAGCCAGTCTGTATGTTTTAACTGTAGGGTCAGGGCCATACTATAAATAGGTAATGACTTGGCCTTCCCATTTTTCCATAAATACTCTATTGTTTACTTTGGATTCCCTTTGTTCTCTTACTGGGAGATTTTTCTGCCTTCACCTTCTTTCATAGTGATGACCATGTTTCTGTGTTTCTGTGTGCAGTACATCCTTAAGCATCTGCTATAAGGCTGGACGAGTGGTGACAGATTCTTTCAATTTCTGTTTGTTATGGAAGGTCTTTATTTCACCTTCATTCATCTATGAAAGCTTTGCAGAATATAGTATTCTGAGTTGACAGTTTGTTTCTCTTAAGATTTGGAATATATCTCACCATTCTCTCCTAGCATATAGGGTTTCCAATGAGAAGTCAGCTGTGAGTCTAATTGGAGATCCTCTGAAAATAACCTGGCATTTCTGTTGTGTATACTTTAGAATCTTTACTTTGTGTTTTACTGTGGAGAGTTTGGCTACAATGTGTCATGGTGAGGATCTTTTCTGGTTATGTCTTTTAGCATTTCTATGTGATTCCTATACTTGTGTGTCCCTTTCTTCAAATTAGGGAAGTTTTCTGTAATTATTTCACTAAAAATGCCTTCTAATTCATTCTCTCTTTCCACAGCTTCAGGAACTCCTAAGACCAATATATTGGATCATTTGATAGTATCCCATGAATCTTCAACACTGTTTTAGTGTTTTCTAATTTCTTTTTATTCTTGTTTTGTCTGAATGTAAGATTTTCTGAGTTTTATCTTCTAACTTCATTATTCTTTCTTCTCCCTCACCAAGTCTGTTGTTATGGCTTATCCCCCTATTTTTTATTTGATTTATTGAATTTTCATTTCCAATAGTTCATTTTTATTTCTCTTCAAGAATCTCCATTTCATGGAAAATTTTTCACTCATATCATGTATGGATCTATTTAATTCATGGATTTGCTTCTGATTACTTCTAAGTAATCCTATGATCAATTTTTTAAAAATTCTGTTTCTAGATGTGAATGGAAGGGGAGAGGGAGTGGGAAAGGGGAGGGTTGCGTGTGGGAGGGACATTATGGGGGGAAGCCATTGTAATCCATAAGCTGTACTTTGGAAATTTATATTCATTAAATAAAAGTTAAAAAAATTCTGTTTCTAGCATTTCTTCAATCTCTTCATCTTTAAAGTATAATATTGAGGCCGGCGCCGCGGCTCACTAGGCTAATCCTCCACCTAGCGGCGCCGGCACACCGAGTTCTAGTCCCGGTGGGGGCACCGGATTCTGTCCCAG
The DNA here is from genome assembly GCF_051225735.1 of Oryctolagus cuniculus. Taxonomy (NCBI): domain Eukaryota; kingdom Metazoa; phylum Chordata; class Mammalia; order Lagomorpha; family Leporidae; genus Oryctolagus; species Oryctolagus cuniculus. The sequence continues at coordinate 53,281,330 of NC_142875.1, read as the reverse complement.
TTGTCCCTCTTCCAGGCCAGCTCTCTGCTGTGGCCAGGGAGTACAGTGAAGGATGGCCCAAGTACTTGGACCCTGCACCCCATGGGAGACCAGGATAAGTACCTGGCTCCTGCCATTGGATCAGCGCGGTGCGCCGGCCGCAGCACGCTGGCTGCGGCGTGTGGGGAGCAACTGGGAGCAACTCGGACTAGACTAAGTTACTGGAATTAAGACTTATTCTATGCATCTGCTCTCCCACAATATGGCGCTGGGAGAGGAGGAAACAGCTTCTACACAGCTGCCTCCAGTTCAACCAATAAACTGTATGACCTGCTCCTGATTGGAGGAGAGCAGCGTACTCGGCGTGTGGGTAGCAGAGTTGGGATTGGTGAAAGAGGACTATAAAGGAGGAGAGAGACAACATGCACCGGGAACATCTATCTGAAGGAACACCTGTGCAGCCCCCGAGAGAGCCGGCCGGCGGTGCGCCGCTCCCCCGCGGAAGTGGGGAAAGTGGCCAGGGGGAACCGCCCTTCCATGGAGGTGGAAGGGGTGGAAGGGTCGGTAGCCAACCCGGGAAGAACCAGCAGCAAACCCGGGAAGAACCAGCAGCAAACCCGGGGAGGGCCGAGCAGACGAAAGAACAACGCAGGGTCCTGTGTCGTTCCTCCACGAAGACAGGGAGCGACATAATGGTGCCGTGACTTGGATAAGAAGCCTAGGCAGGACTTAGTGTCGTTCCTCCATGAAGAGGGGGAGCGACATGGCGGCCATTGGAGGGTGAACCAATGGCAAAAGGAAGACCTTCCTCTCTGTCTCTCTCTCACTCACTGTCCACTCTGTCTGTCAAAAAAAAATATTGAAGTGTTGCTGTGTTCCTTTGGGTGGGTGTCATTTTATCTTCCTTATTATTCTTGCTTCTTGTATTTTTACATTTATTTTTAAGCATTTGTGGAGATACTTGTTGGTTTTTGTTTCCCCTGTATGGCATTTATCTTTGGACTATGCCTCTGTGGCTCAGTGGCATGTCTGCTCTTTCAGTGAATACCCAGAAGTAGGTTCTGAGTGTGGCCCAGGAGCTCTGTTCAGTGCTCCAGAGTGAGGGGAGTGTCCAAGGTGACACACAAGTTGGTCATTGCAAATCTCTTTTTTGTATGAGAGGGGTTGGTATAGTCTCATGCTGACCTCCTCTCCACCAAGGTGACCAATGCCTGAGCACTAGTCCCCCTGGGTGCAATATTTATCCATGCTGCCACAAGAGCCACATAGAGTTCTCATTGTGAGCATGAATCCTGCAGCAATGACTTTCACCAGGCAATTAGAGAGCCCTGAGTGTGTGGAACCATCCACCATGACTGCTCAGAGACCCAGCCACATCCTGTGCCCTCCCATGCAGCCACAGTGTTTTTACAGTCCATCTCAGCACACAAGGCTTGCACCGTCATGAGCGCCTAACCCCCTGTCAATTCTCCCAGCCAGACTCAGGTGTCATCTCTCAGCTGGTTGCTGGGTGCATGGACACAAGCTGGCACAGCTGTTACTTGTGTCCAAAATGGTGTCCGCCTTCTCTCAGCACTGGTGCTGGGCAGGTGGGGGGAGAGAGAAATGTGTCTACCCTCTTTTCCCTCTAGGTTGGTGGGTACACTGCCCCCCACTAGGCTCCAACTGTACTCATCCATGCTCTTCCTGCTGATTTATCGCTGTGGCTTGGGCTGCTTCAGTCTGGTCTCACCTCACTCTCCAAAGCTGATGTTGAGGCTCTCGGCTGCTGGGGTCCTGAGTTGTATGTGTCCACACCCTCCACATAGATCATAGTGTTCCTCTAATTTGCATGGCGTTTCCTCTGCAGTTTTCTCCCTAACTCTTCCCTGAGATTACACTCTCTCCAGTTTTTGTTTTTTAACAATCTTCCCCTACTACTATAAAGGTACTCTCCCTCCCTATTCTGCCATCTTCTTAGGAGTTCATTGAGCTCTTTATACATTCTAGATATTAATACTTTACCATTTTCATAGTTTGCAAATATTTTCTTCTATTCTGTTAGTTGCCTCTTCACTTTGCTGAGTGTTTCTTTTGCAGTGCAGAAGCATCACGGCTTGATACAACACATATGTTTGGCAAATTATCATTGCCTGTGCTTCTGGGGTCTTTTCCAAGAAGTCTTTGCTTGTGTCACATAGTGTCACATAATTTACACAGTAGCATAATAGGTTAAGCCTCCGCCTATGGTGCCAGCACCCCTTTTGGGCACCTGTTTGAGTCCTGGTTGCTCTATTTCCAATCCAGTTCCCTGTAGTGGCCTCAGAAAGCAGTGGAGGATGGCCCAGGTGTTTGGGCACCTGCATCCATGTGGGAGACCAAGAGGAGGCTCCTGGATTCTGGCTTCAGATGTACACAGCTCTATCCATTGTGGCCATTTGGGGAATGAACCAGTGAATGGAAGATCTCTCTCTGTGTTTCTCCCTCTCTCTGTGACTCTGCCTCTCAGATAAATAAATCTTGGGAAAGGAACAAAAGAAAACATCATGGTATTGTAGAAAAATTGCAGAGGTAGCTAAAATTTTATATATATATATAATAAAAAAATAAATAAAAATAGAAGTCTTTGCCTATGCTGATGTCTTACAGAGTTTCTGTAATGTTCTCTAGTAATTTGATGGTGTCAGGTCATGGATTTATATCCTTGATCCATTTTGAGTAGGTTTTTGTGAATGGTATAAGGTAGGGATCTTGTGTCATACTTCTGCATGCAGTGATTTAGTTTATTGAAGAGACTGTCCTTGCTCCAGTAATTGATTTTACCTCCTTTGTCAAGGAATAGTTAGTAGTAGATGTATGGATTGATTTCTGGAGGTTGTATTCTATTCCATTGGTCTATACATCTTTTTTTTTTTTTGCCAGTACCAGGATGTTTTGATAATAACTGCCCTGTAGTATGTCTTGAAATCTGGTATTATGATGCCTCTGGCTTTGTTTTTGTTGTAGAATATTGCTTTAGATATTTGGGGTCTCTTATGTTTCCATATGAGTTTTAGCATTGCTTTTACTAGATATGAGAATGTTTGTATTTTGATTGGGACAGCATTGAATCTGTAAGTTGCTTTCAGTAATATGGATATTTTGATAACACTATTTCTTCCAATCCATAAAATAAAATATTTTTCCAGTTTTTGTGTCTTCTTCTTCTTTCATTAATGTCTTATAATTTTCATCATAGAGATCTTTGACTCCCTTGCTTAAATTTAGACCCAGGCATTTAATTTTTTTTGTGACTGTTGTGTATGGAACTAATCTTAGAAGTTCTGTCTCAGCTATGGCACTGTCTGTGTATAGAAGGCTATTGATTTTTCTGTGTTAATTTATAACCTGACACTTTACCAAGCTCTTTTATGACTTCTAATAGTCTATTTGTGGAGTCATTTTGTTCTCCCATATAGAGAATCCTGTCATCTGCAAATAGGGATTGTTTGACTTCCTCCTTTCCGATTTGTATCCCTTTGGTTTTTTTGTTCTTCTTGCCTAATGGCTCTGGCTAAAGCTTCCAGGACTATGTTGAATAGCAATGGTGAGAATGGCCATCTTTGTCTACTTCCAGATCTTAGTGGGAATGCTTCCAACTTTTCCTCATTCAATAAGATGCTGGCTGTGGGTTTGTCATAAATTGCCCTGACTGTGTTGAAGAAGGTTCCTTCTACGTCCAATTTGCATAAGGTTTTCATCATGAAAGCATGTTGCATTTTATCAAATGCTTTCTCTGCATCTATTGTGATAATCATATGGTTTTTGTTCTTCAGTTGTTAATGTGATATATAACATTGATTGATTTGTATATGTTGAACCGTCCCTACATTACAGGAATGAATCCCACTAGATCTGGGTAAATGATCTTTTTGATGTGTTGTTGGATTTGATTAGCTAGTATTTTGTTGAGGATTTTTGTGTCTATTTTCATCAGAGATGTTGTTCTGTAGTTCTATCTCCATTGTTTCGATTTCTGGTTTATGAATTAGGTGGGTGCTAGCTTTGTAGAGGTGTTTGATAGGATTTGCTCTCTTTAAATCATTTGAATACAGAGAAATTCGAGTTAATTCTTTTTTAAATGTCTGGTAAAACTCCTCAGTGAAGCTGGCCAGCCCTGGATTTTTCCTTGTTGGGAGGGTCTTTATTACTGATCTAGTTTCTGTCTTGGTTATTGATCTTTTTAGGTTTTCTATGTCTTCATGACTCAATTTTTGTAGATTGTATGTGTCTAGGAATCTATGCGTTTCTTCTAGGTTTCTTGATTTTTTCACATACAGATCTTTATAGTAATTTGTTTTTGGTTAGTTGAGCCAGTGGTGTATCAGTTTTCTTTATTTTTTAAAATAAGCAGTTCTTTTTTTGGGTTTCAATTTTGTTTATTTCTTCTCTAATTTTAATTATTTCTTTCTTCCTATTAATTATGGGTTGGGTTCACTGTTATTTTTCTAGGTCCTTGAGATACATTGATAATTCATTTATTTTGTACCTGTCCAATTTCTTGATGTAGATACTAATTGCTATAAACTTCCCTCTTAACAGTGCTTTTCTTGTATCCCATTGTCATCTTCATTCATTTCCAGAAATTTTTTTATTTCTCTTTTGATTTCTTCTGTGACCCACTGCTCATTCAGGAGTATGTTGTTTAGTCTCCATATGTTTGCATATGTTCTCAAGATTCTTAAGTTGTTAATTCCTAGCTTCATTCCATTGTAGTCAAAAAAGATGCATGATATGATTTCAATTTTTTTGAATTTTGTGAGACTTGGTCTATGGCCTGGCTTGTGGTCTATCCTAGTGAAAATTCTATGCACTGGTGAAAAGAATGTGCATTCTGTTACTGTGGGATGAGAGAGTCTGTCTATATGTTAAGTCCACTAGGTCCAGAGTATCAATTAACTCTGTTGTTTCTTTGTTGATTTTCTTTCCAGTTGATCTGTCCATTGATGAAAGTGGGGTTTTGAAGTCCCCCATTACTATTGCATTGGATTCTAGGTCTCCCTTTATATCTATTAACAGTTTCTTTAAATAGCCAGTTGCCCTTACATTGGGTGCATATACATTTATTATAGACACATTTTCCTGTTGAATTGATCTCTTACTCATTACATCATGCTCTTCTTTTTGTCTTTTAACAGTTTTTGTGTTGAAATCTATTTTGTTTGATATAAGGATGGCTATACCTGCTCATTTCTGCTTTCTGTTTGCATGGAATATCTCTATCCTTTAACTTTCAGTCTATGGGTAACCTTGGTGAAGTGTGAAGTGTGTTTCTTGTGGGCAGCAAATAGGTAGATCTTGTTTGTTTTTTAAGCCATTAAGCCAGCATAATATATATATATACACACACACATATACACATATACATATATATATTATTTTCAATTAACTTTATTTTTCCCTCAAAGCAACCTTTTGCAAACTTAATGCATTTCATAAGTACAACTTTAGAAATATAGTGATTCTTCCCACCATACATACCTCCCACCCATTCTCCCACCCCTCTTCTCCTCTCCAATTCCCAGTCCCATTCTCCACTAAGATCCTTTGTCACTTAACTTTATACACAGAAGACCAACTCTATACTAAATAAAGAGTTCAAAAATTTGCACCAAAAAAAAAAAAAAAACTATTCCTCAACAGTCAAGACAAGGGCTATTCAAAGTTAATTTCATTTCTTCTGTTTTTTTCTTTTTAGAAACTTAATTCTAAAGAAGAACCCAAGAATGACACATCTTTTGCAAGCACTTAGACACAATTATAATACAACTCTTTGAGGACAGGGGTCCTGTATGAGAAGTTAGTGCACAGTGACTCATGTTGTTAATTCAATGATTAACACTCTTCTTTATAACATTAGTGATCACCCGTGCCCTTGACATGAGCTATCTAGGCTAGGGAAGTCTTTTGAATCCACAAAATTTTGAATCCACAAAATTTAGACAACAGCTTATATATTTTAATTGGAGAGTTTAGGTCATTTACATTCAAGGTTTTTATTGATAAGTAATGATTTGGCCAAGCCATTTTTCCATAAATATTCCTGTTGCTTGCTTTGGATTTTCTTCGTACTTTTACTGGGAGATTTTCTGCCTTCAGATTCTTTCATAATGATGATTATTTTCCTGTGCTTTTGTGCGTAGCATATCCTTAAACATCCTTTGTAAGGATGGACAAGTGTGACAAATTCTTTTTTTAAGATTTATTTATTTATTTGAAAGTCAGAGTTACACAGAGAAGGAGAGGCAGAGAGAGATAGAGAGAGATAGAGAGAGAGAGATCTTACATCTGCTAGTTCACTCCCCAGTTGGCTTCAACAGCCGGAGCTGTGCCAATCTGAAGCCAGGAGCCAGGAGCTTCCTCCAGGTCTCCCATGCTGGTGCAGGGGCTCAAGGACTTGGGCCATCTTCTACTGCTTTCCCAGACCATAGCAGAGAGCTGGATCAGAAGTGCAGCAGCCAGGACTTGAACTGGCACCCACTGGAGTTGCTGGCACTGTAGGCAGCGGCTTTTTCCACTCCCACAGTCACAGGGTGCAGAGCATCCACTCTGCCCCACTAGCCTGACCCAATCACAAAGAGGCAGCAATGTTCCCAGAGCCAGCTGCTTGTGGGTACTCCACCTAGGCGTTTGATTCCTGGAGCCTATGAAGTATTGAGAGGCTGAGAACACCTCACAGTCCTATATGGGTGTCCAGCAACCCATCACTTCTCCTAGCCAGACTCAAAGTCAATAGATAACTTGGATTTTTTCCTCCGCTAGAATCTCTGGATCGTATGCAGATGCAATAGCCACTAGCCAAATTGCCTTGTCCCCACCATTAGCTGGATGTGTGCACTGGAGCTGCTGCTATCAGTACTGCTAATAAGATGGCATTTTGTCCCAGCCAGTTCCTGGGCACATGCACAAGAGCTTTTGCAGCTGCTTTTTATGTGTCAAATTGCACCCATTATTGCTCAGCTAGTTGCTAGGTGCCATGGTGTGTATGTGTGAGGGGAGGGATGTGATGAGAGAAATGTGCCCCTTTTAGTTTATTGGGTCAGCAAGTACCCCATCCCCCTTAGGGCTCCAGGCTGGACTCACACCATGCTCTCCTTCCAGCTGTATCATCAATGGCATGGGCTGTTGCTGTCTGATCTCACCTTACTCTCCAACGCTGGCCCTTTCTCTAGCTCTCAGCTGCTGGGGTTTTGTGTGTGTCCATGCTATGTGTCTGCACCTTCCAGACCAATCCCCAATGTTCTTCTTCCTTAGATTTTCTACTGTGGTTTCACTCTCCCCTGAGAATGTACTTCCTACACTTTTTTTTTTTTTTTTTACTATTTACCCCTAGCCTAGAGCAGTGTATGCTCTTCACTATTCTGCCAACTTGGAATTGGCAAAACCTCTGATTACTAACTTGATTTCCTTGATACCAGGTTGATCCTGGCCACCAATATAAATGTGCTTCTCAGTTAATATTACTAAAACGGTGTTAGGTTTAGTCTCTACTGAGTTTGAGTCAATCCATAAATTTATTCAACTTTGTGAAAACCAAACACTTAAATATGGGTTTATTTTCTTTTTATTGTTTCTTTTTTGAAGATTTACTTATTTGACAAGCAGAGTTAGAGAGAGGGGGACACACACACATACATACACACACACACACACACAGATTGAGAGTGAGAGAAAGAAAGAGAGATGTCTTCCCAAATGGCCACAATGGCCAGGACTGGGTGAGGCTCCAGTCAAGAGCCAGTAGCTTCATCTGCATCTCCCACAAGGGTGGCAGGGGCCCAAGCATTCAGGCCCCATCCCCTGCTTCTTTTCCAGGCCATTAGCAGAGAGCTGGATCAGAAGTAGAGCAGCTGGGATTCGAACTGCTTACCTATATGAGATGCCAGCATTGCAGGTGAAGGCTTAACCCACTATGCAGCAATGCTAACCTCCAGAGACATGGGTTTCTGACACTGAAATTCAGGATATGGATCAGTGAGCGTGCCAAGGAGTCTCAGCTCTGGGATACCTAGTACAGACTGCCCTGGACTTGGGATTTTTTTCTCTTGAAAACATCAGCAGTTCCCTGTTGTGCCATGTAGAATCATATGTATTTTATATTATTTACATGGATAAGTCTTCCAAAACTTAAAAACATCCTGTTTTTCTCTTGCTATCCTCCCCCAAATACCTCCTTGAAAACAGACCTCCAGATAAAATAAGAGGCAGCTAGGTTCATTTTATAGTTTCTAGCTTCAAATGGGAATAAGAGTGATGCCCATCTATGCATTTGATGTTTTTCTTTGAATCTGTTCTTGGGGGAAAGGGCTGTATGCGTTAGAGACTTAGTATTTTTAGAAATGTAATAGGCTCATTTAGAGGTAAATATTTTAAACAGCCACCCATGCATTGCATTAACTGCACCTTTCTGTGGCATTATCATAAAGACTTCAAACCTTAGTGACTGGGAAACCTTTTAACACTGTGCTTAGTAAACGTTAAACCCTTGGTTGATGATCTGAGTTCACTCTCCCTTAGTATAGATCAGGCTGCTGAGGCGGGTGATATTTCAGTCATTTGAATGTCAGCCTAAGAGCACGGCACATCACTGCTGCACATCATCAGAGCCCCGGGTCATTTACACTTGTGGTTGTTTTACTTCACAGCCCAGAGCCTTCCCCGAGCTGCTGTCTTTCTGACCCTGAGGCTGCCCTTCACAGCCTCCTGACTCCGTTCCCAACATCCTCTTTCAAGCTGACACAAAGCAAAGGCTGACCTTGTCCTATCAACCACTTACCCACATAGACCCAATTAATCTTTGGTTGCCAGTCAATCTAGTACACTTCCCTCTTTGAATACTATGGGATTTCACAGAAGGGATGTTTTGGCTTCATTTGCTTCCCTATGAGATGAGCTGTGAAACAGAGACAGCTGCCCTACAGAATGATCTGAGGACTCCCGGTGACCAACGGTGTCCTCTTGTCAAAATGTCAGGGTGTGGGAACTCACCCCTCGCTGCTTTCAGTTGTACCTTGGGGCTTCTGTCCAGGGATAAGAAATGCCTAGAGTAATTAACCAATTACCTCCAATAAGGCAGTGTAGACCTAAGACAGAGTCCACACAAGGATGAGGGGAAAAGGATGGGAGAGGGCATGAAGGTAGGGATTTTGAGGGCTGTCAGACACTTGAGGGTACCGGGTGCTTAACAAGTAACGAGACCATACCTGTCAGACCAACACAACACTGGTGTTAAACCAGTTTGGGTTTGTCCAAGTTAATTAAAGGATGTTACTTGAGTAGGACATACAAAGAGCTGGCCACAATGCCTACCTGGCACATGGATGCATTATAATCAAGACGAATGCCATTCATTTGGAATTTGATTTTGGCCAAACTTGGCTACCCTCAGGAACCAAAAACCAAAAAGCACTGGCTTCTTCCACAAAGCCAAATCAGGGTTAAGACTAAGACTCACAGATTTTGGTTTCAGGAATCGGCACACTTGAAATCCATACAGTAAAGATTTCAACAGTTTGCACCCCCATAGAAACACAAAGTGAAATATATTGTTTGAGTACTCGTTATAGCATTAAATCTCAATGCACAGCACATTAAGGACAGAGATCCTACATGAGGAGTAAGTGCACAGTGACTCCTGTTGTTGACTTTACCAATTGACACTCCTGTCTATGGCATCAGTAATCTCCCTATGCTCCAGTCATGATCCTCTGTAAAAAAAAAAAAAAAAAAAAAAAGAAATTATCAATTCCCAACTTGACTCTCACTGGGATTAAACATGACAATAGGTCTGATCTGATTTCATCATCATTTAAAAAAAAATCATCTATTATTTTTCACTTTATGTTTCTGTGTGGGAGCAAACTGTTGAAATCCTTACTTAATGTATACTAAGCTGATCTTCTGTATATTAAGATAATTGAAAATGAATCTTGATGTGAATGGAAGGGGAGAGGGAGTGGGAAAGGGGAGGGTTGTGGGTGGGAGGGACGGTATGGGGGGGAAGCCATTGTAATCCATAAATCGTACTTTGGAAATTTATATTCATTAAATAAAAGTTAAAAAAAAAAAGAAATCCATACAGATCACTGCAGGCAGATTGCTAACTGGGATTTGGGGTGGAAGGTCTGATAGGGAAAAGAGCATTACCCATAGAGTGACAAATTTGAGGGGTAGGGAAGTACATTGATTAGCGCATATTCTAACACCAGTAACAGCTTCCCATGGTACCATTTGCACAGCTCCTGGGATTCCTGCCATCAATGAGGCATGAGTAAAAGATACATTTCTGACCTGTGGTAGCTAGAACAGTGCCCCCTCCTGGAACCTGTAAATATTTTAACTTATGTGGTAAAGATGAATTAAGATTGACACTAGAATTAAGGTTTCTAACAGCTCACCCAGAGATGGATGAGATTATCTTGAATTACCTAAGTAGGTTGAATGTAACCACAAAAATCTTTAAAAATAGAAAATGGAAGCAGCAGAGGCAGATATAAGGAGTTGACCCATTGTCCCTGGCTCTGAAGATGGAAAAAGGGAGTCACTGAGAAGGAACGTAGGCTACCTCTAAGAAGCTGGGAAAGGCAGGGTCACAGAGTCTCTCCTAAAGCTACAGAAGAAAGGCAGTCCTGCCAACACCCTGAGTTTGGTCCAGATACACCCACGTTGGCCTTGCAACCTACAGAACTATAAGATGATAGGGTTGCATTGTGTTAAATAAGACACCAAGTTAGAATTTGTTAGAACAGCCATAGAAAATGAGTACAGGTTCTATCCAAGTTGAGATCCAGGATGTTTCCTGCCTCAGTTTCTGTTACTATAATTAAATACTTAAGACAAGCTTATTACAGAAGAAGGGTTTTTTTGGCTCAGACTTTGGAGGTCCACAGTCCGAGAATAGATAGGCCTATCAGTTCAGTTGTTGGTGAGGTTGGGGTGGCCAGGCTGAAGTATGTGCAGAGGAATAGTCATTACAGGGAATCGTGAAGCTCAGAAAGCACAGCTAGGCTCATATATATGGTTATATGCTCATAGATATGGTCATATATTGCTTATTTGAATCAGGCTCATATAACCAATCCTCTCCTGAGAACTACTTTCCGAAGTCATGCCCCAGTGACCTAAAAACCTTCCACTAGGCTCACCTGCTAAATATAATTGGCTCAAATCTCCATCCTTAGTCCTCCAGCCCTTAACACTGATCCATTAACTCAGAACTGTGGGGATCTATTCTTTTGCACACCGGGGATGCCCAAACTAATATTCAAATCATAGCCCTTCCCACCAGAGATAATTCGTCCAAAGTAGTGAAATCATTATTTTCAGTCCCATGAAAAGGTACTTTAGCATCTGCCACCAAAATCAGAAAGTTTCCCAGTTCCATTTTCACCTAGGGCATTTAGACTTGAAACCACACCCTCAGGCCCACAGGCATTCAGACGTTCCAAGTGGACTGTGGGGTGCTGGCATGGAAGATGGGAAGTCAAAGTGAAATTTACCTTGGAACACTTCAAAAGGAGAAATAAACACTAAGGGGGCTGTGAAGGATCCAACTAGGCAGCTTTGGGGGAAAAAAAGGAAAACAGAGACAAAATGTGTCCTGTATCTCAAGTTTACCTTTATTGTTCCAAAGAATAGCAGGGATCTTAGAAGACTGTCGTCTTAAGGCACAATGTGTCAAGTTAAAGATGGAGTGGCGGTATTAATGGAATTGCCTTGCTTTAGTAGGTTTAAGGCAAATCCTTAACATTATTTTCCTGCCGCTTTCTAAATTAAATTTATAAGAAATATTATGTATCCTGCTGTGCAAAGTGAAAGCTCTATTCTTGTAAAGGGCTTATAATCATATTAAAAAGCTGGAGGGTGAAGTTTGTTCATGCCATCAAAGTCACAAAGTAAAAAATAGAGTCTTATATTGTGCATTTTTATAATGGTAATACCTTTTGGGGTATATAACACCACAAAGTGCTTCACTGATATTGTTTTGTTAATCCTCAGAACATCCCCGGTGGGGAGGTGTATTTTTATCTCCACTTTGCATATGGGAAAACTGAGGCACAGCAAGTGTCAGCAATTTGCCGTGGCCTGTCAGTGGGCTGGCAGCACAGCTTGCGCGAAAACTCCAGGATCTTAGCCCAGAGACTGTTCACACCATTCATCCGACGACAGTCATCTTTCTAATCTACCTTTCCCCAGGTACAGAAATAGCTCCGGGAGGACTTCAGCATCTCGCAAATTTTATCTGCAAGTTCCTCAAGAAAAAAAAAAAAAACTATAAATAGATTTTCTGTTAACTCTACTACATACGCTTAAAATCCTTAGGAACAGTCGGTGGGTTGGAGTGGGAGGCTGCTGCATGGGGCTCAGAGCGGGGGCAGTTTTGCAAAGTTGGTGGGGAATGAGGTTGCTCTTGAGCAAGCCCATGGGGATAAGTGGGGAGAACTGGGATAAAAGTGGTGAGCCAGACGCTCCCTCACAGGAGCCTGCATGCAAACCAAAAGACACATATCCCCTCTGACCAGGAAATTCCGGGACTTTCTGGAAGTTGTCGCTCCCCCTCTTCGTGGAGGAACGACACAGGACCCTGCGCTGTTCTTTCGTCTGCTCGGCCCTCCCCGGGTTTGCTGCTGGTTCTTCCCGGGTTGGCTACTATCCCTTCCACCTCCGTGGAAGGGCAGTTCCCCCTGGCCACATTCCCCACTTCCGCAGGGGAGCGGCACACCGCCGGCCGGCTCTTCTCGGGGGCTGCACAGGTGTTCCTTCAGCTAGATGTTCCCCTTAGATGTTCCCCATAGATGTTCCTGGTGCATGCTGTCTCTCTCCTCCTTTATAGTCCTCCTCCGCCAATCCCAACTCGGCTGCCCACACGCCGAGTACGCTGCTCTCCAATCAGGAGCAAGTCCTACAGTTAATTGGTTGAACTGGAGGCAGCTGTGCGGAAGCTGTTTACTTCTCTCCCAGCGCCATATTGTGGGAGAGCAGATGCATAGAATAAGTCTTAATTCCAGTAACTCAGTCTAGTCCGGTTGCTCCCCACAGATCCCCCTTTCTTTTTATTTTTTGGCGTTGATACGCGCCTGTCTTCGGTGTCCCGCGGCACACACTCTGCTCTACTTGCTAGAGTTGCCACAGGCTCTTACAAGTCCTATCAATCAGGCAAACCGAATCCGGGTCCTCTCTTCGCCATGTTGTGAGGAGGTTTTTAGGCGCTGATGCGTGCCTGTGTTCGGTGCCCTGCAGCGCATGCTCTGGTCGAGCCTGCAGGGGCTTACAAGCCCTATCAGGCAAACCGAATCCAAGCCTTCTCATTGCCTTTTTGTGGGGAGGCCTTACTGATGTTAATTCGTGCCTGTCTTCGGTGACCTGCGGCGCATAAGCTGCTAGCCGCCCAGGTGCTCATCGCCTCACTAATCGGGCAGACCGAATCCAAGCCTTCTAATTGTTGTATTGTAGGGAGGCCTTTCTATTTCTCTATTTCTCTATCTCCGGGCATTCCTATTTCTCCCATTTTACTTCTGTCTGCCAACATTCCCATTTCTCTCACTCCACTTCCAAACTTCTGTTTCTCTTATCCCCGCAGCTTCCCGCTGCCCGCCCTGAGGCTACTTCTCGGCGGCTTCCCGGCTGAGCCGCTTCAGCCCGCGCCTCTTTCATCTGCGCAGCTTCCCGGCTTTGTGCGGCTTGGCTTCGCGCGCTCCGCGGTCTCCATGCCCTTCGCGTCTGCACCACGGCCTCGCGCCAGCCCCGTTCCCTATCTATTCACGCCCCGTGCTCTCTCTGCACGCGGCGGCTTCCGCGAGTAACACAGCGTAGCTTACGTGTCCGCCACTAGCATTCAATCTAAGTTCCCCGGGCTAGCCTGGCGAATTCAACCCAGCATACGTCTCCGCCCCACGGTTTGGCTTCCCGTCCTTTGCTCCCCGGGCTAATCAGACGGATCCCAATCTGGCTTACGTTTCAGCTTCTGGTTTCAACTTTTCGCCCCCTATTCCCGGGCTAACTTGAGAACCCCAAAGTGGCTTTCGTGTCCGCCTTGGCCTGCCCCCCACGGCTTCAATTTCCCTAACATTTTTCTCTACCCGGTATGTTTCCCCAAACTTTCCTCCAACGATATTCCTCCCTCATTTCTCCTGGCCTCTCCCCACAGTCCGCGTCCAAGTCTGTTTGTTCTAGCGTTCACTTTTGCTTTCGACCTTAGAGATTTCTCCCAGCTTCCCCCCGTAGTCCGTATCTGAATCTATGCCTAGGCTTTCAATAGCTTCTTCCGGCACCCTTTTTCGTCCGGCTTTTCCCTAGGCTGTTTGCTAGTCTCTCTCTCCGATATTTTCCCTAGGCTGTTTGCTAGTTTCTCTCTCCGATATTTTCCCTAGTTCTTCCTGTTTCTTCCCTCCTAAGTTTTTTATCCGTCCTAGGTTTCCTATCCGAGTCACGGCACCATTATGTCGCTCCCCGTCTTCGTGGGGGAACGACACAGGACCCTGCGCTGTTCTTTCGTCTGCTCGGCCCTCCCCGGGTTTGCTGCTGGTTCTTCCCGGGTTGGCTACTATCCCTTCCACCTCCGTGGAAGGGCAGTTCCCCCTGGCCACATTCCCCACTTCCGCAGGGGAGCGGCACACCGCCGGCCGGCTCTTCTTGGGGGCTGCACAGGTGTTCCTTCAGCTAGATGTTCCCCTTAGATGTTCCCCATAGATGTTCCTGGTGCATGCCGTCTCTCTCCTCCTTTATAGTCCTCCTCCGCCAATCCCAACTCGGCTGCCCACACGCCGAGTACGCTGCTCTCCAATCAGGAGCAAGTCCTACAGTTAATTGGTTGAACTGGAGGCAGCTGTGCGGAAGCTGTTTACTTCTCTCCCAGCGCCATATTGTGGGAGAGCAGATGCATAGAATAAGTCTTAATTCCAGTAACTCAGTCTAGTCCGGTTGCTCCCCACAGAAGTTAGTCAGCAATTTTTTTTTCTGAAGATGTGACTTTTACCCTGCCTTTTCAGCCTCTGCTTTATGTGCTTTAGTCCAGATGGCACACTCTGTGTTTGAGTATCTTGATAAAATTGTTCAGTCTCTGAAATTAACAATCAGTACTCCATCCTGTGCCATGGAAGAGTGCGAGTTTCACATTATTCTCTTTGCTGGTCCTCGTAGCTGTGTGGCCCTGAATGACAAAGAAACCAAAGGCTTGAGCACCTTGCAAACAATATGCAAATGATGTATGGGATGCCCACTATGTGTTGGCATGAATTTCAGTATGTCAGTACTGTGGCCTTGTTGGAATTACACTGCCTCACTTGCCCAAGGTCACACAGTAAATTATTGGGACGGGGATTCCATCCTAACTCTTTTGAGATAGAACCACCTGCTTTTAACTATCGTGTTTGCTCCCTCCAGTATACTGGGTGGATCAATATCAAATGAGATATCCTGCATGCTGTGACACATGGATTTGTCTACTAACCATGGGCCTCCTAGCACAGTGATATGGTCAGTGTTGCTTGTGTCTTTTTTTTTGTATCCCATTATCTCACCTGATAAGCACACTCATATCTCTTCATGTTAGGACTTCTTTAATTAAAATAATATGAGATTGTTTCTAGTTCTTGCTGGAAACGGATTTAAAACAAAGACAGTGAAATTATTTGGATAGTTACTGTTTTCAATTGCTTTCCTTCCTACACCCATATGTTGTATTTGTCTCATTAGTGTATTACAATTTCAGTTGTTCAATGATTTATTTGTATGGTCAACTGACTACACAGAAGCTCATTTTTTTAAGATTTATTTATTTTATTTGAAAGTCAGAGGTACAGGGAGAGGGACACACACACACACACAGAGAGAGAGAGAGAGAGAGAGAGAGAGAGAGAGAGAGAGAATGAGAGACAGAGAAAGAGGTCTTCCATCAGCTAGTTCGCTCCCCAGTTGGCTACAATGACCAGGGCTGGGCCAGGTTGAAACAAGGAGCCAGGAGAAGCTCATTATTTTAAACTTGTTTTATTTGAGAGTCAGACAGACATTCAGGCAGAATTACTATCTACTGGTTCCCTTCCAAATGCCTGCAAAGGCCAGGGTTAGGTCAGGCCAAATCTGGGAGACAAGAACTCAATCCAGGTCACCAACATGGATGGCAGGGATTCAGTTACTTGTGCCATCACCTGCCACATCCCAGGGTACACAATAGTAGGCAACTGGAATGAGTCAGGAACAGAGCAGGAACACTGGCCCAGGTACTCTGACATGGGACACTCACATCAGAAGCTCATCTTACAGAAAAATCCCATTGCAGGGTTTAGAGAGACAATGGAAAGATAAGGGACTTATTGTGACCTGTCATGGATGGCGTACATGCTACTCTGTAGTGTTGATTCTCACATGGAGTATACAGAGACTTCTTAAAAGTCTTTTGTATTTGTGGGTTGAGTTTGTTTTTTCAGACCTGGCAGCATGTCCCCTGAGCAGAACCCCTGTCACATCCTGCTGCTGAGCACCAATCCAGTACCTGCCGATGACTTCACGCTGCAAACACCTGGATTCTCTGTCTAGGATTTTCTTTGACCTTGCATGTGAGCAATCCAAGAGGAGACTGGGCCAGAAGTGCCAGGGACTTTACACCTCTTGGAGCAGCTGTAACCAGTGATGAATTAGAATTAGGAATCAATATCCCACTTCTCTTGCCTCTTAGGCGGAATATCTGAAGCAGATCCTATAGTATGAGTATCCCAGAAGCCCCTACATGATTGAACCCAGTTACCCACAGAAGTAGTGTGCTCACCAATATACTTCTTCCCTTTCCCTATCTCACATTCCCACTCTTTGTTGGTGCTTCCTTGGATCATATCTCAAATGAGCATGAGGTCTGCTTTTGGGGAAACCCAAACTAACCCAACCCATGTTTCCTGGACTTCTGTTTTCCCTTGTCATGTACACCACTGATCAGCTGAATCACAGAGTGACTGTTTTTCCCCTGCCCTCCTCCACCCCAGTCCTACTTCTACACATGGAGATATCCATAAACGAAATTTAATTATTTTCCAGTAAGAACCAAGAACAGAGCTGAGCCTAAAATATTAAAGGTCAGAGAATGTGGAGGTTTGTAAATTCAGGTCGTTCTATACTGTGTGTTTTCTTTGTGCAGTGCATTGTGGTGTGTGGTGCAAAAAATTCTATGATCGATAAAAGTACCTCCACCTAGCAGGGCAGCAGGACATGTTCACACAGGGATACAGAGCACAGTATTCTGCAAAAACCTGTAATAAAATGTAGGAGGGGATGGAGGTCATGGAAGAGGATTAACCAAGTGCAGTTGGAGTTAGATGCTAGAGGAGAGCTTTTGTCATCTCCTCTTATCTAGTCTCCCTGCAGAACCCAAACAGAGTTAAAAATAAATCTGAGCATGTTCTTCCAGGCTCAAAACTATATAATGTCTTTTCAGGACAAAAAAAAAAGTTAACTGTTAGGATTGTCTTCAAAGTCTCTTTTGATTGGAGCTGTGCCCAACTCAGCCTTTCCTGGTACATGTGCCTTCTCAGGCCCCAGTGAGCCATGGTGTTCAGTTCCAGGGCTTTCTTGCAGGCAACTCCCCAACCTGGAAGACTCTCATCCCATCCTTTGCTCCTCATTTAATCTTAACCACTAGGAGGACTCCCTTGATTCTCTCATCTAAATGATATCCCCTGTCATTTTCTAATGGCCCCTTGGCATTTGCTTCATACCATTTATCACAGTTTGCAATCATACACCTAGGTATGTGGTTATTTATTTGATGTGGATCTTTGCCACAGAAGTATAAGCTTTGTTGGAGATGTGATTTCTCATGATGTCCACACAGTGTGTCACAATGCTGAGAAACAGATATACAATCAAGACATTTGTAGAACAAATGATTTAGTGATGAATGAATGACAGCAATTGGATAAACGTTTTTCTGTAGGAAGGGGGTGGAATTTAAGGATAATTGTGAAGAAATTGCAGAGTTGGGGCAAGGATAACAATCTAAGAGAGTAAAGAATGTGTAAATGAGAACTCTAGGGCTTACTGTTTGGAAAATAGTTTCCAAGCAATAGTGTTTGTTTTTAATACCTAGGTTATGTCAAGGGAAAAGGTTGGCAAACTGCTAAACTGTCCAGTTAGTAAATATTTAAATATTTCAGGGCACTAAAATATTTTGCAACAACTCAACTCCGCAGCTGTTGTGTGAAAGCAGCCATAGATAATAATGTAAACACATGGGTATAGCTGAGTTCCAATAAAGCCTTAATTAGAAGAACATGTGCTGGGCTGGATTTGACTCATGGGTTGCAGTTTGCTGACCTCTGATCTAGGAAATTAGAAGAGGACTACACTTGTAGGTTGGTGCAGCTCCCTTGATGCTAAGCTGTGAAGTCAATAACTCAGTGGATAGGTAATAGGGAGCCACAGCAGGGTCTTATGAAAGATGGTATGTGGTTAAAGTGGTTTTTTAGGGTGAATAATCCAGCAGTATCCTCTGATAAAGTGGATCAGAAGAGCACAGAGAGAAGCATTTATAAGACTGTTGTAAAAACCCTGAGGAGAGATGATGATGACGATGAGCCTCGCCTGAAAATGCTGAATGTGAAGTGACGAAGGAGACTGAAAAATTAACTCTGATGTCTTTATCCACGGTACTAGAAAACCATATAGGAAAAGTGGAGAAGAAGTAAGTGTATTGGGAGGAGGATTTCTTTGGTATTGAGGGGAAATGGCCAATTGAGTTTGTACATCTCCAGCTTAAGGTGTTAGAAGATTCAGGGCTCTCACAAGGGCTTGGAGCTGCAATGCAGACTTCAGTGAAGGCTGACAGTATGGAGAGGGGGAAGGAATGGTGGCCTTCATTTAGACGTTGAATGGAGGAAGAAGAGGATGCTAAGTGACCCAGGACCCAGGATAGCAGAGCCACTGGAAACAAACAGGGAAATAGTTTTAAAAAAGAAAGATAAAATGCAAGGAAATCCATCTGCATAAAGTTAATTTGAATCTGTTACTAGAATAATAAAAAAATAGGTAGAGGTGGGTATTTGTCTCGGTAGATAAGCTGCCATTTGGGATACCTGCAAGTCATATTAGAATGCCTAGAATTGAGTCCCCCTCCACCTCTGCTTCTTAATATACCTGGGAGTTTCCTGATAATATATCAGGGAGGCAGCAGATAATGACCCTACTAGTGAGTTCCTGCTACCTACATGGAATTCCTGTATGGAATTCCTGGCTCGTGGCTTGGCTTGTCCCAGATCTGTTGCAGGCATTTTTTGGATGGACAGCTAATGGAAGATCTCTCTCTGTTGTTCTGCTTTTCCAATATTTTTTAAATTGAATAAATATTAAAAAGTAACAGATGGAAAAAATAGAAAAATACATAGCCACAACATGGTGCACCAAGTAAAAATCATGTAATAAAATTAGCTAGAGTGAGCCTGGAGCTGGGATTAGTCAAGAACATGCATTATGAAAAACATGACACAGGAAACAGAGATCTATTTACTTTCTTTACCATCGGCAGGCATGCATACTTCAAATGACCTGAAAAAAATTCAATAATCTGTTCATTTGCTGGAGTCTCTCTCTGAGACTCCATTGACGGGTGATTCATCAGAACGGCCAGGGCCAGGGCTGGGGCATTCTCTGTGTTTGCTTTAATGCCCTGTTGCCAAAGCACGTTATCAGGATTGAAGGTCGTTATTTCCATAGAAAGCAAGAGCTTGTGGTTAATACAGCCCTGTGACAGGAGAGATGACTGGCGATAATGAAAGGGCTGGGCACTCATTGCCATCCATGTCCTTCAGTTGATGCCTTCTCCTGTGCTCTTGCCTCCCCCTGCTGATGCCCTTGCCTCCCAGGATGAGTGGGCTATGTCTGCTTTTTAGGAGGAAAGTCTTGGAAGAGTCTATGGCCCCAGGTGAGATCTGGAGGGAAAAATGTCTAGCAGAGAACTGACAATGGCTGATTGAACCAGGCTTTTCACTTCCCACTTTGAGTCGCAGGCGTTTGACCACAGACGCCTGTGGTGAGGCTGGCAGAGAAATTAGCGGAAGGAGCAGAGGGATGCTCCCCAGCCGCCTTACCTGGAAGAAGCCCAGTTTGTTCTTCCCTGCTGATTTCTACACTCCTCCCTGGTGCTCCTGAATTCAAACAACTGTTTATTAGTTTCTGTGGATTCTCTTTGTGGAAAGATTTACCATTTTGCACTTCTTGGGAGAAAAAAAAGCATAAGGCATCTTTGGAGATTTTACAATCAAGAAATAGAAAATTGTATTTCCAAGTTGAAGTTAATGAGAGATCATCCTGTAATAGATGGGCTATGAGACTGTGTCTGCGGAGGGAAGGGATCTCCATCAGGCAATTTGCTGGCTGCTGTTCTCTGTCACCAGAAAAAATTTCGACTTTACAGTATGACAAGGAAGGTTTGCAGCCAAGAACAAGTCATACCCCAGGTAGACAACAACTGTTACCAGTGCAAGTAACAATGCATCTGATTTTCACGAAGTCATCTGGCTTCAGGATAATGAATCTGTTATTTCCCTCGAATTACTTCCAGTAGAATGTCTCTGTGAATACATTTCAAATTCTAACAACACTTCAGAGTTGCACCTATAAAAGCTGCCACACTATAAATCGATCTGTGCAAGACATTTACCACTTATGCTACCAGATCTGTTCTGTGCCTTTCTCTGTACTGCAGGACATCAGTTTTAAAAAGGGCTTCACCTGGCCTCCTTGTTCTCTGCATTCTGGTTGAGTTCATCCAATGGTAGGCTGCAGCCAGCGAGCAGAATATGAGGGCTGTCAGAGGATCTATTCCCCACTCCCTTGTCTACTCCCTGCCCTGCAGAGGTTCTGCCCCACAGTCCCTCTTGCAGCCTACAGTAACAGGGTCTCTCCCTCTGTCCTTTCAGGCTCAAGGATTCTAATAACTTCCCATTGTTTATCCCTGGATGCTGCTCCATCTCTTGTTGGTTCTATTCTACCTGTTCAAATCCTAAGCAATCCCTTTATTAATCTCTCCTCATTGAAACCCTTTAAGTTTTCTGGGAACAACAGTCATGTTTTCATAAGATACTACATATCTACATGTACAATAATGTAAAGATGAGAATGAGAAGATAACTACATCTACCTCAGTCAAAATCTTAACAGGCACATTAGGAAAGTTGATAGAATAATTCTAAATTTCAACTGGGAGAAAAATATTCAAAAATATAGTTAGGAAAATTATGGAGAAAGGTTTTTTTTGAAAAATTGTTTTTATTGTTTTTTTTTTTTTAATTATTTGAAGGGTAGAGTGACAGAAAGAAAGAGAGAGAAAGAGAGAGAGAGATCTCCTATTCATTGGTTCATTCCTGCAAATGGCCACAATGGCCAGGGATGGGCCAGGTGGAATCCAGGCCTGAAACTCTATCAAATTCTCCCACATGGGTTCAGGGACCCAACTACTTATGCTGTTTCCTGATGCTTTTCCAGGTGCACTAGTAGGGAGCTGGATTGGAAACAAAGGATCTGAGACCTTAACCAGCACTCTGATATGGGATGCTGGTATTGCAAATAGTGTCTTAACTTCCAGTACCATAGCAATAGCCCCTGCAATAATAATTTTCTACATAAAACACAAAATTCTACATTTTAAAAAATGTGACTTACATGAGAAAAAATACTGATAAAATTAGTTATGGGCAGAGTTGAGGAATAGATAACCTAAAAGATTTTCCTGCTGGAAACAATTAAAATTTATGGATTGCAAGAATTAAAGTTTTGGCTTTTTAAAAGAATACATTTTATTTATTTGAGAGGTAGAGTTACAGACAGAGAGGGGATGAGACAAAGAGAAAGGTCTCCCCATCCACCAGCTCACTCCACAAATGGCCACAACAGTCAGAGTTGGGTTGATCCAAAGCCAGGAGCCAGGAGCTTCCTCTGGGTCTCCAATGGGTAGGTGTAGTAACCCAAGCACCTGGGCCATCTTCTTTGTTTTTTATTTTTTTTTAAAGATTTATTTATTTGAAAGTCAAAGTTACTTAGGGGAGACACACACACACACACACACACACAGAGAGAGAGAGAGAGAGAGAGGTCTTCTATCTGTTAGTTCACTCTCCAATTGGCTGCAATGGCAGGAGCTGCGCCCATCCAAAGGCAGGAGCCAGGAGCTTTCTCTGAGTCTCCCATGTGGATGCAGGGGCCCAAAGACTTTGGCCATCTTCCATTGCTCTCTCAGGCCATAATAGAGAGCTGGATTGGAAGTAGAGCAGCCAGGACTCGAACCGGCGCCTATATAGGATGCCAGCCCTATAGGCGATGGCTTTACCTGCTATGCCACAGCACTTGCCACCTGGGCCATCTTCTACTGCTTTTCAAGGACATAGCAGAGAGCTGGATTGGAAGAGGAACATCCAGGACAGGAACTGGTACCCGTATGGGATGCCGGAGCCACAGGTGGTAGATTAACTCTCTGCACCACAAAAAGCTGGCCTCAAGAGTTAAAAGTTACATCAACAGTCAGGACAAGGGCTGATCAAGTCACTAATACTTATCCCTTTTAGTATTTTTTTTTTGTTCTATTACTATTGGTTGAACTCTGTAATTAACACACAATTATTCTTAGGTGTTTAAATTTAACTGAAAAGTGATCCCTGTTAAATATAAGAGTGGGAATAAGAGAGGGAGGAAATGTACAATTTGGGACATGCTCAATCGGACTTGCCCTAAATGGTGGAGTTAGAAATGTGCCAGGGGATTCCAATTCAATCCCGTCAAGGTGGCATGTACCAATGCCATCTCACTAGTCCAAGTGATCAACTTCAGTTCACAACTTATCACACTAATAGGTCTAAGAGGCAAAGGGAGGCCAGCGCCTCGGCTCACTAGGCTAATCCTCTGCCTTGTAGCGCCGGCACACCGGGTTCTAGTTCCAGTCAGGGCGCCGGATTCTGTCCCGGTTGCCCCTCTTCCAGGCCAGCTCTCTGCTGTGGCCAGGGAGTGCAGTGGAGGATGGTCCAAGTACTTGGGCCCTGCACCCCATGGGAGACCAGGATAAGTACCTGCTCCTGCCATCGGATCAGCGTGGTGCGCCGGTCGCAGCGCACCGGCCGTGGCAGCCATTGGAGGGTGAACCAACGGCAAAGGAAGACCTTTCCCTCTGTCTCTCTGTCTCACTGTCCACTCTGCCTGTCAAAAAAAAAAAAAAAAAAAAAAAAAGAGTCAAAGGGATCACACAAACAAGACTAGTGTCTGCGAATACTAACTGATAGAATAAAAAAGGAGAGAACGATCCAACATGGGAAGCAGGATACACAGCAGATTCATAGAATGGCAGATGTCCTACACAGCACTCAGTCCTCAGAATCCTTAAGCCCTTAAGGCATTCGGATCTGGCTGAAGAGCCCATGAGAGTATTTTAGGCATGGAAAGCCAAGACACTCTGGGGGAAAAAAAATAATAAGAAGAAGACCTAAATGAAAGATCTCTGTGAGTGAGATCCCAGTGGAAAGAATGGGGCAATCAAAGAAGGAGGTACCTTTCTCTGAAGGGAGGAGAGAACTTCCACTTTGGTTTTTTTTTTTTTAACTTTTATTTAATGAATATAAATTTCCAAAGTACAGAATATTGATTACAATGACTTCCCCCCCATAACGTCCCTCCAACCCGCAACCCTCCCCTTACCCACTCCCTCTCCCCTTCCATTCATGTAAAGATTCATTTTCGATTCTCTTTATATACAGAAGATCAGTTTAGCATACATTAAGTAGAGATTTCAACAGTTTGCTCCCACACAGAAACATAAAGTGAAAAATACTGTTTGAGTACTAGTTATAGCATTAAATCTCAATGTACAGCACACTAAGGACAGAGATCCTACATGAGGAGTAAGTGCACAGTGACTCCTGTTGTTGACTTAACAAATTGACATTCTTGTTTATGGCATCAGTAATCACCCTAGACTCTTGTCATGAGCTGCCAAGGCTATGGAAGCCCCCTGGGTTCACTGACTCTGATCATTTTTAGACAAGGGCATGGTCAAAGTGGAAGTTCTCTCCTCCCTTCAGAGAAAGGTACCTCCTTCTTTGATGACCCATTCTTTCCACTGGGATCTCACTCGTGGAGATCTTTCATTTAGGTTTTTTTTTCCCCCAGAGTGTCTTGGCTTTCCATGCCTGAAATACTCATGGGCATTTCAGCCGGATCCGCATGCCTTAAGGGCTGATTATGAGGCCAGAGTGCTGTTAGGACATTTGCCATTCTATGGGTCCGCTGTGTATCTCACTTCCCATGTTGGACCATTCTCTCCCTTTTTTTATTCTATCAGCTAGTATTTGCAGACACTATTCTTGGAGAACTTCCACTTTGACTATGACTTTGTCTAAATAAGATCGAAGTCGGCGAACTCAAAAGGCTTCCATAGCCTTGGCAACTCATGACTAGAGCCTAGGGTGATTACTGACGCCATAAACAAGAGTGTCAAATTGTTAAGTCAACAACAGGAGTCACTATGTACTTACTTCTCATGTGGGATCTGTCCTTAGTGTGTTGTCAAATGTGAAGTAATGCTATAACTAGTACTGAAACAGTATTTTACACGTTGTGTTTCTGTGTGGGTGCAAACTGATGAAATCTTTACTTAATATATACTTAATCGATCTTCTGTATACAAAGAGAATTGGAAATGAATCTTGATGTGAATGGAATGGGAGAAGGAGCGGGAGATGGGAAGGGTGTGACTGGGAGGGAAGTTATGGGGGGGAAGCCATTGTAATCCATTAATGTACTTTGGAAATTTATATTTACTAAATAAAAGTTAAAAAAAAATCATTAAATACCATAAAAAAAGTTAAAAGTTTTTAATATGTACTGATTAGCTGGAAAAACACTAAGGAATTTGCTGAGGTCAAAAGTGAAATTGAATTAAGACCCTATGAGACAACAGCTCTGAAATGGCCCTGAGGCTTCTGCTAACCGTGGTGATGCAGGTCTCCTTTTAGTAGTAGCTGTGCAGACAGAAAGACAACTTTATCATGCTTTATCACAATGGAGAGGGAGAGGGAGGGAGGGAGGGAGGGAGAAACTAGCTCTGTGCCATGGAAGGGAGAGCAAGGAATTGTGTTGGTGACCATCTTGGCTCCAGGTGGACAGAGAGAAAAACTGCCCCTGTGACTTCCCAGCCTCTGTGGGCAATTTTCAACCATAGTTCTCATTGTGTGCTGTAGTTAGTCCCAGAATTTCAAGTTGGCAGTGGCCCCAGGCAACTGGCAGAAGGAAGTGCAGATCTTCTCTGAGGGCATGCAAATTCAACTCAGGCCTAGAAAACTCTCAAAGATAATGGTCCAGGAAAAATGATCTTGCAGTCAGAAAGGAGACAAGATACAAGATGCAAGAGCCAGCACAGGTAAGTTGACAAAATCTTCAGATATCAGAATTATCACACACAGACTATACAGTAACATGTTTAATGTGTGAGTAAATGCAAGAGAATGTTAAAAATATGAGAAAGTAACAAACTACTATAAGCCAATCAAACTTTTTTTTTTTTTTGGCAGGTAGAGTTATAGACTGTGAGAGAGACAGAGAGAGAGAGGTCTTCCTTCCGTTGGTTCTCCCCCCAAATGGCCGCCACTGCTGGAACTATGCCGATCTGAAGCCAGGAGCCAGGTGCTTCTTCCTGGCCTCCCATGTGGGTACAGGGCCCAAGCACTTGGGCCATCCTCCACTGCACTCCCGGGCTACAGCAGAGAGCTGGACTGGAAGAGAAGCAACCGGGACCAGAACCAGCACCCATATGGGATGCTTGCGCCGCAGGTGTAGGATTAGCCAAGTGAGCCATGGCGCCGGCCCCTCAAACATATTTGGAAAAGAAGCACGCAGAATTCTGAAATCTAACCATAAAATAAAATCAAACACTCAACCCTTGAGTGAAAGGGAAGGTTAAACATAGCCAGAAACAAATGAACATCCTGGAAGATTGCAAGAAAGTATCCAAGTGTAGTGTCAAATAGCAAACTTTCAGGCACAGTTAAAATACAGAAGACAGTCAAAGTCATACACACACACACAGACACACACACACTATATATATAATATATATATTTATATATATATATAATAGGAGTTCCAAAAGATTATGGAACATTGATGAGATAATGGCAGAATTTTTCAGAAAATGGAAAGACATTCAGGAACATTCGCTGAACCTTAGAATAAATAAAAACAAAACCATAGCTATATATGTCATGTTGAAACTGCAGAACCCCAAAGACAAAGACATTTAAAAGACATCAGAGAAAAGTGAGATTACATCTAAATAACAGCTGTTAGACTGACAACTGGTATCTCCACAGCAACAACACATCTTGTAGAATAAAATCATCATTGAGCTGAAAGAAAATTTGCAAACATAAAGTATTTCAAGAATAAAATTAAGGAAACTTTCTCTAGCAAAAATGGAGTTTCCCACCAATAGATTCTTACTAAGGGAAATTCTGAAGATCAATGCAAAATGATGCTGAAGGAGTGGAGATAGAGAAGAAGTGATAAGCAGAGACAGCAGTAAATAAAGGGAAACTAAAGAAAAAGAAATTCTGTATGACAGTGATCACAGTGACTCAAAAATGGAATTGAAAGAAAAGTCTGAAGATAAATATTGGACAGCTTAAGGATGTAGTTTTGGGAGCTGGCACTGTGGCATAGAAGGTAGAGCTGCCGCCTGCAGCACCAGCATCCCATATGGGCTCTGGTTCAAGACCCAGTTACACCACTTCCAATCCATCCCCCTGCTAATGCAGCCAAAGATGGTCCAAGTACTTGGGCCCCTGTATCCATGTGGGAGACCTATAGGAAGCTCCAGGTTCTTGGCTTCGGCTTGATACATTCCTGGTCATTGTGGCCTTTTGGGGAATGAATCAGCAGAAGAAAAATTTCTCTCTTTCACTTTCTCTCTCTCTGTCTCTGTCTCTCTCTCTAACTTTACCTTTCAAATAAATAAAAAAGCAATATTTTTTTAAAAGAATGTGGTTTTACAAAGGTTTAATTGGTGTTAGTATTTATAAGGCATGCATTTTTTGGAAGAAATGTAATACAATTAACTTTAGAACTGAGTCTAAGTTACACATGTATGGAAGACAGTAATGAAGTGAGAAATGTTGGAGAAAGACTAAAATTATATAGTCGTCCTTTGGTATTATTATCCAGAGAGACAGACATGAGCACATGAGCGTGAGAAGAAAAAATAAAAAGTGTGTTTGGGAAAGAGCCTGGATGTCTTAGAAAAAAACCAACATTTGTGAATCAAAAGTCCTGCCTGGTAACATTTTTGGAAAGGTTGTGCACCAAAAATATTCCTGTCCAGTAACAGTGTAGGCGAGGTTCTGCACCCACAAATCTGTCTGATAACACTCCAAGAGGGCCCGCTCCATACCTTGGAAGATTTCTACCAGATAACATTTGGTGGGGTGGGAATTGGAGGGAAGAAGATTGCCAGTTCCCATAAAAACCCCAGTCTAAACACAGATGGGACGCTTGCTTTCTTCCAAGCTGCCCACCTGGTCTGTCAGGTGTACTCCATTAAACTTCACTAACTTGCTTCCTGCCAATCTCTGTGTCTCTTCTGAATTCTTTCTCATGGGGAGACAAAAGCTGACCACCATGCCAGCCTTGCCAGTAACACACTCTGTGCTTTGTCTGCCTCCCCAAGGAACAGTAGGGATGGTTCATCTGGGACCCCTCACAAACATCAAATCCTTGGATGCTCAAATCCTTTATATAAATGGTGTCGTATTTACAGGTAACCTATGCACAGTCTTCTGTATACTTTAAATCATCTCTAGATTACTTATGACACTAATGTTATGTACACGCCATGTAAGTAGCTGTTATACTATATAGCTTAGAGAATAATCACAAGAAAAAAATCTATGTGTTTAGTACGGACACATTTTTCTTTCTGAATATTTTCAATCCAAGGTTGGTTGAATCCAGGGTTGTAAAACTATGGATACAGCAAACCAACTATATATATATGCAAACAAATATATGGTTATGCACACTTATATAAATATAGACTCACACAAATATGTGAATGTATTTATATGTAGAGAGTGATATACTTACATACATGGAAAAAGTCACACAAAAGATGGGACAGTGAATACACAATTTGGGAATCTCAAAGACTGGACACAAACCGTGACCACTCTACACGGTTTCCATTAGCCTGGGATTGACCATGGTTCACTCTGAGGGCACCTTTGCCTGCCAAGTGGGGAGCACCTGGAGGGAACATGAGGAAGGACCAGTTCTCCTTTTTTTTTTTTTTAATTTTTTGACAGGCAGAGTGGACAGTGAGAGAGAGACAGAGAGAAAGGTCTTCCTTTGCTGTTGGTTCACCCTCCAATGGCCACCACGGCCGGCGTGCTGTGGCCGGCGCACCACGCTGATCCGATGGCAGGAGCCAGGTACTTATCCTGGTCTCCCATGGGGTGCAGGGCCCAAGCACTTGGGCCATCCTCCACTGCACTCCCTGGCCACAGCAGAGAGCTTGCCTGGAAGACGGGCAACCGGGACAGAATCTGGCGCCCCGACCGGGACTAGAACCCAGTGTGCTGGCGCCACAAGGTGGAGGATTAGCCTAGTGAGCCGCGGCACCGGCTGAGGACCACTTCTCAATAGCACCTTCAATAGCTGAAGTGTTGGTAGTGAAAATGGAAAAAATAAACCAACAGGGATTCAGACCCCAGAGTCCCTTATTGTTTCAATGGCAGCTTCCAGTCTGACAGCCTGTGTACTCCCCAGGAGGAGGGATGGAGGTCCCCAGATGCTGCTGAGAGGAAGTTGCCACTGGCCAGTGAGGCGATGGCTCTCATCACAGCATCTGACTTACTGAAGTAAGGGGATGAGGTATTTCTTTATCTGGAGACACACACACATAATACCTCTCTCAAAATGTTACTAGAGATGAACTTTGTTAAAATTTCAGGGGATTTTCAGTTTCTTTATATTTTTTCTTTATAACTTCTACATAAAACACCTCAGATATGTATAAAACTAAACTTCCTTGACTGCAGGATATAACAAAGAGAACTTCCTGTGATTTGAAAAGGCCAATGTTTGCAATTCCCTAGAAGTTTCCCTGAAAACAGTCTTTTGTTGTTGTAGTTTGTAATGCTCTGAGTGCATTTCCTAAAGTAGCTGCACTTTTATAAACCATAAAGCAGCATCCACGCTTGGTTATCATTACCTTTCCTATGTACACGTTAGTATCTGGTGATCATACTCCTCTTAAGAGACCACTCTATCAAAACACTAATCTGTAATTCAAGCTGTCACAAAAACACTAAAGGACTTTATAACGGAGGAGCCCTGCATTGTGAGACCGCCATAATTACCCACACATGTAAATAGTAGTCTCCAAGGCAGAAAGTCACATCAGAGAGAAGGCTGTGCAGAGGTTTCAGTTGGTCTATTGTTCTTCCCTCCTTGAGACACACAGCCAGAGTACTTGTTTCTCGCTGTGTAGTGAGGTGGCCAAGTTCCTTCCAATGAAGCGTGAGTGCAGAGGTGCTGTCACTTCCAGGTCTGGCAATGAAAGCCAGCCTGTCACCTTCTGATGCTCTTTTTCCTTCTGTCTGCCTGCTCCCCTACCTTCTTCATCTCACTACCTAAGGCAAACAAAAAGCTGTCTGCTGGATTAGCAAAGCCACCATCAGCGTGGGGCTCTGACTGTGTGGCGCATTCTACTCCCCACTTCCACCCCCACCTCATACCTCATTAAAGCCTCAAGTGAGCAAAAAGTTAGCCACGGTCATTTAGGCCTTGAGTCGTCAGGCTCTTTGTTGCTGCCATCTTGCCTACCCCAACTATGAACAATGGCAGATTCACATACATGGTTCATAACTGGCTGCACAATGAAATTTTTTCTCTGAAGTTGTCTTCATATGAATCCTCAAACTCTGTGGTGGTTCATCTATGCATGTCAGACTAGCTAATTAGTTAATTTGCTCTCCTGAATGCAAAACTATTCCTCTTTTCACTCAGTATGGAACAGGCACACACACGGTGGGGTATATCTCAGGTGCTAAAAGTTAAGCAGAGCCGTGTTGTCTCCTGGACCCATTGGGTTTGTTAAGATTATGGATGGGAATGTGATCGGGAAGCTGAAACTGCAGTTTTCAGAGAACAAAAATAACAGCAACAAGCCTTAAATGTAGAGGAAGCCAGAGGTTGAAAATGACAGAACAAAAACAAAAATTAAATCAAATGTTCTGTTCTGGAATGGCTGCAGAAATTTCAGAAGAGCTGTCTCTCTCTGGGAGAAGTTGGCTGTTTCGATTTCTCTTCCTGATTCTGTCTGAGATGTTACTCAAGTGTAACAGAGCCTTTTACATGTATCCCACAGATCTGACTCCAGAAACATTGAGAAAAAATAGGAATACCGACTGAAGGTTTTCTAGAAGGAAGACTGCAGGGCTTTATACACAGAACACACAGAGAATGATTTTTTAATTTATAAATCCTTAGAGAAATTTTATTTAGCTCAAAGGAAAGCTTTGTTTACTCTTGACAAGAGGAGGAGAGAATGGGAGAGTAGAGTTCCTTGAAGAAACTGCCTCCTGGAGATGTATGCTAGGGCTTTCAGAGTAAGGGTTGGGAAAGTGTTCAGGATGTATGTGGAAAAAGGGGTAGTGAGAGTGTCCTTCCTCATCGCAATATACATGCAGGATATAGAAAAAGGCGCGTGGGAGGGCCCTTGCAGTTCAAGCAGCATACATCTTCATGTATCACATATTTAAAACTCTGACGCAGACAGGTTTCTTGTACCTTTCCTTGGTTAATCGATGAACCAGCCTTCCCCAAGTACAATGCTGCAAGATAAGCTTTCCTGGGACATTTCCTTTTAAAAATAACTTAAAAATTTAGATAAGGTGAATAAGTTTCATGCAATTAATATATACAGATTTAGGAGCATGGGACATTTAGGAGATACTTCCAACCCTACCTTTCCTCCTACCCATGCTTTTGTACTCCCTCCTCCTTCCTTTCTTCCTCTTTTAAGTGTTACAATGACATACTGACATACTTTTAGTTTATTTTATAATAATGATTAACCCTCCACTACATAAAAAGTTAAACAAATAGTAAGGAAAAAAACCCATTGTTCCTTGATAGTAGAGACGAAGGCTGTAAAAATAATCAATTCCTGAAATGTCAATTTTGCTCATATACATTACATTTTTTTATTCTGTTATCACAGATCAGGAAATAAATATGGTGTGTGTCTTTTTGGGGCTGGTTTATTTCACTAAGTATAATGGCTTCCAGTTGCAATCATTTTGTGGTAAAAGAGAGGATTTTATTCCTTTTACTAATGGCTGAGTAGTATTCCATAGTGTATATATACCACATTTTCTTTATACAGTTGCTGGTTTATGGGTATCTGGCTTGATTCCATACATAAGCTCTTGTGAATTGAGGTGCAATAAACATGCGGGTACAGAAAACTCTTTCATATGCTGATTTCATATCATTGGGGTAAATTCCCAGGAGTGAGATGGCTGGGTCATATGATAGATCTATTTTCAACTTTCTGAAGAATCTTCATACTGTCTTCCACAATGCCTGTACTAGTTTACATTCCTAGCAACAATAGATTAGGGTACCTTTTCCCTATATTCTCACCAGCATTTAATGTTTTTTTATTTATATATGAGAACAATTAAAAAAAAAGATTGATTGATTTGAAAGGTAAAACTAGAGAGAGAGAGTTTTCACTCACTGGTTCAATCCCCAAATGGCCATAGTGGCCACAGCTGGACAGATACAAAGCCAGGAACAACTTCTGGTACAAGGTCACCAGCACTTGGGTCATCTTTTGCTTTCTCAGGGACATTAGCAGGAAGCTGGATTGGAAGTGGAGCAGCCAGGACTTGAACTTGTACCCATATGGGATGCTGGTACTGCAGGCAGTGGTTTAATCTGCTAACTTCAGTGCAGGCTCTAATGAGACTCATTCTTTTTTTAAAAAGATTTATTTATTTATTTGAAAGAGTTATACAGAGAGAGGAGAGACAGAGGGAGAGAGAGAGAGAAATGTCTCCCATCCGATGGTTCACTCCCCAATTGGCTGCAATGGGCGGAGCTGTGCCAATTCAAAGCCAGGAGCCGGGAGCCTCTTCTGGGTCTCCCAAACGAGTGCAGCGGCCAAGGACTTGAGCCATCTTCTACCGCTATCCCAGGCCATAGCAGAGAGCTGGATTGGAAGTGGAGCAGTCGGGTCTCGAATCAGCGTCCATGTAGGATGCCGGCACTTCTGGCCAGGGAGTTAACCCACTGTGCCACAGCACTTGTCCCCCCGCCTTTTTTTTTTAAAGAGAGACTCATTCTAACTGGGTTGAGGTGACACCTCATTGTGGTTTTTATTTGATTTCCCTGACGGCTGGTGATCCTGAGCATTTTTCCATGTGTATGTTAGCCATTTGAATTTTACCTTTTGAAAAATACCTATTCAAATCTTGTGCCCATTTATTAACTGGTTGTTTATTTTGTTATCATTGAGTTTCCTGAGCTCATTACAGATTCTGTATATTAACCCCTTATCAGTTGCATAGTTTACAAATATTTTCTCCCATTCTGTCTATTGCCTCCTGACTTCGCTGAGTGATTCCTTTGCTGTGCAAAAGCTTCTTAGCTTGATATCTCATTTGTCTATTTTTGTTTTTATTGCCTGTACTTCTTGGGTCTTTTCCAAGAAGTATTTGCTTATGTTAATGTCTTGTAGAGTTTCCCCAATGTTTTCCCCTAGTAATTTGAGGGGATCAGGTTGTATATTTATATTTTTTATCCATTTTGAGTAGATTTTTGTGTAAAGTGCAAGGTAGGGGCCTTG
The DNA here is from genome assembly GCF_051225735.1 of Oryctolagus cuniculus. Classification (NCBI taxonomy): domain Eukaryota; kingdom Metazoa; phylum Chordata; class Mammalia; order Lagomorpha; family Leporidae; genus Oryctolagus; species Oryctolagus cuniculus. The sequence goes on along the minus strand of NC_142875.1, from coordinate 53,248,464 downwards.
TTTCATACTTCTGAGCACAGAAATCCGATTTTCCCAGCACCATTTGTTGAAGAGACTGTCCTTGCTCCAGGGCTTGATTTCAGTTCCTTTGTCAAAGAGGAGTTGGTTATAGATGCATGGATTCATTTCTGCAGATTCTATTCTGTTCCATTGGTCTATATGTCTATTTTTGTGCCAGTACCAGGCTGTTTTGATTATAACAGCCATGTAGCATGTCTTGAAAACTGGTATTGTGATGCCTCTGGCTTTGTTTTTTTGTATAAGTTTGCTTTAGCTATTTGGGCTCTCTCGTATTTTCGTTAGAATTTTTGCATAATTTTTTATATCTGAGAAGAATGTCATTGGTATTTTAATTAGGATAGCACTGAATCTGTAAATTGCTTTGGGTAGTATGTACATTTTGATGACATCAATTCTTTAAATCCATGTACATGCAAGATTTTTCACTTTGCTGAGTGTTTGTTTTGCAGTGTGGAAGCTTCTCAGCTTGATGTAATCCCATTTGTCAACTTTGGCTTTGATTGCCTGTGCTTCTGGTTTTTTCCCAAAACTCTTTGCCTATGCCAATGTCTTGCAGAGTTTCCCTCAATGTTCTCCAGTAATTTGATGGTATCAGGTCATATATTTGGGTCCTTGATCAATTTTGAGTGTATTTCTTTTGTAAGGATCCAGTTTCATACTTCTGCATGTAGAGATCCAGTTTCCTCAACACTGTTTGTTAAAGATGCCGTCCTTGCTCCAGGGACTGATTTAAGCTACTTTTGTCAAAGATAAGTTGGCTGTGAATGCATAGATGGATTTCTGGAGTTTCTATTCTGTTCTATTTTTCTATCCATCTTTTTTGTGCCAGTAGCAGGCTGTTTTGATTATAACTGTCCTGTAGTATGTGTTGAAATTAGGTGTTGTGATGCTTCCAGCTTTGTTTTTGTTATATAAGATTACTTATTCAGAGTCTCTTGTGTTTCCATATGAATTTTAGCATCATTTTTTGGAGATTTGCAACGAATGTCATTGATTTGTTGATTGGAATTACATTGAATCTGTAAATTGCTTTTGGCAGTGTGGGCATTTTGATGATGTTGATCTTCCCATCAATGAACATGGGAGATTTTTCCATTTAAATGCTCTAGTCTATTTCTTTCTTTGGTGTTTTATAATTTTCATGGTTGAGATCTTTGATATCCTTGGTTAAATTTGTTCAAAGGTATTTAATACTTTTTGGAGCCTTTGTGATCTTAAAAGTTCTTTCTCAGGCATGGCATTGTCTGTGTATACAAAGGCTATTCATTTTTGTGGGTTGATTTTAAATCTTGTGACTTTACAAAACTCTTTTATTATGTGTTCTAATAGTCTTTTAGTGGAGTCTTTTGCTTCACCTATATAGAATCATGTCATATGAAAAGAGGGATAACCTGACATCCTCCTTTCCAATGTATATCCCTTTGACTTCTTTTTCTCACCTAATAACTCTGGTTAAAACTTCCATGACTGTATTGAATAGCTTTGGTGGAAGTGGTCATCCTTGTCTGGTTCCAGATATTAGTGGAACTGCTTCCATTATTAGTTCCATTATTAGTGGTACTTTTCCCCAGTCAATAAGATGCTGGCTATGGGTTTGTCATCAATTACCTTGATTATGTAATAGAATGTTCTTTCTATACCCAATTTTTTAATGGTTTTTATCATGATAGGATGTTGAATTTTTTCAAATGCTTTTTCTGCATCTATTTATATAATCATATGGTTTTTATTCTTTAGCTTATTAATGAAATGCATCACAATTATTTTTTTCCTAGAAACCTTTTATTTAAGATGTACAAACTTCATGCATTTTATAAATACAACTTCAGGAACACAGTGATTCTTTGATTGTTGAACCATCACTGAGTACCAGGTATAAATCCCATTTGGTCTTGATGAATGATCTTTCTGATGTGTGATTGGGCTTGATTAGCTAGTATTTTGTTGAGGATTTTTGCATCTATATTCATCAGGGATATTGGTCTGTAATTCTCTTTCTCTGTTGTCTTTTTCTCATTTAGAAATTAAGGTGATGCTGGCTTCCTAGAAGGAGTTTTAAATTGTTTTTGAAAAGCTTGAGAAAAATTGGAATATGTTCTTCTTTAAAGTCTGGTAGAATTCAGCAGTGAAGCCATCTGGTCCTGAGCTTTACTTTGTCCGGAGGGTCTTTATTACTGATTCAGTCTCCGTCTTGGTTATTGTTCTGTTTAGGTTTTCTATGTCTTCATGACTCAATTTTGATAGATTATATGGCTCCTGGAATCTATTTCTTTTAGCTTTTCCAATTTGTTTGCTTATAGTTGTTTGTACTAATTCCTTATGATTCTTTTTATTTCTGTGGTGTCTGTTTTTACATTTCTTTTCTCAACTCTGATTTTATTGATTTGGGTCTTCTCCCTCTTTCTTTTAGTTAGTTGGGCCAATGGCATATCAATTTTGCTTATTTTTTCAAAATGCCAGCTCTTCATTTCACTGACTTTTTGTATTTTTTGTCTCAATTTTGTTTATTTTTTTCTCTAATTATTTCTGTCCTCCTCCTAATTTTGGGTTTGGTTTGTTGTTTTTCTAGTCCATGAGATGCATTCATAGCTCATTTATTTTATGAGTTTATAATTTCTTGATGTAGGCATTAATTGCTATAAACTGTTTTTGCTGTATTCCATAAGTTTTGATTTGTTGTATTGACATCTTCATTTCTTTCTAGGGTTTTTAAATTTTCTCCTTTTTATAGATTTTATGTATGTATTTATTTGAGAGGTAGAGCTACAGACAGAGAGAGGGCAAGACAGAGAGAAAGGTCTTTGATCTACTAGTTCACTTCCAAAATGTCCACAGTTGTCAGAGCTGAGACAATCCAAAACCAGGAGCCAGGACCTTCTTCCAGTTCCCCCATGAGGGTGCTCGGGCCAAAGCACTTGGGCCATCTTCCACTGTTTTCCCAGGCCATGGAAGAAAGTTGGATTGGAAATAGAGTGGCCGGGACTTGAACTGGAATATATAGGATGCTGTCACTGGAAGCAGAGGCTTAGCCTACTATGCCATGGTGCCAATCCCCTATTTCCCTTTTGATTTCATGTATGAAATGACTCACTATTCATTCAGGAGCACATTGTTCAGTCTCCATGTGTTTGCATATTTTCTAGAGCTTATAGAGTTGTTAATTTCCAGCTTCATTTAATTGTGGTCAGATTTCAATTTTTCTGAATTTGATGAGGCTTTCTTGATGGCCTAGCATATTGTCTATCCTAGAGAAAGATCCATTAACTGATGAAAGAATATATATTGTTCAAATTTGGGATGAAATGCCTTGTAGATATCAGTTAGGTACATTTGGTCCATAGTGCTATTAGCTCTATTGGCATTTGTTGATTTTCTGTTTAGTTGGTCTGTTCATTGATGAAAATGAAGTGATGAAGTCCTCATTACTATTATATTGGAGTCTATGTCTCCCTTTATATTCATTAACATTTCTTTAAAATATCCATGCACCTTAGACTTGGGTGCATATACATTTATTATAGTCATGTCTTCCTATTGAATTGATCCCTTAATTATTACAGAATGCCTTTCTTTGTCTCTTTTAACAGTTTTTGTATTAAAATTATTTTGTCTGATATTAGGATGGCTACATCTGCCCTTTTTGCTTTCCATTAGCATGGGATATATTTTTCCATTTCTTTTCAATTTCAGTTTGCATGTATCTTTGATATTGAGGTGTGTTTCTTGTAGGCAGCAAATAGATGGGTCTTTTTTTTTTTTAATTCTGATCTTTACTTAAATATCCTTACTTTCTGTTTCTATTTTTATTTTTTTAACTTTAATTTAGTAAATATAATTTTCCAAAGTACAATTTATGGATTACAATGGCTTCCCCCCCATAACTTCCCTCCCAGTCACACCCCTCCCATCTCCCACTCCCTCCCCCATTCCATTCACATCAAGATTCATTTTCAATTATCTTTATACACAGAAGATCGATTTAGTATATATTAAGTAAAGATTTTGGGTCTTGTTTTTTAATCCATTAATCCATTCTATATCTTTTAATTAGAAAATTTGGGCCATTTACCTTTAAGGTTATATTGATAAGTAATGACTTGGTCTAATTTTCCATAACTATTCCTATTGTTTGCTTTGGATATCCTTTGTACTTTTACTAAGAGATTTTTTGCCATCTGTGTTTCTGTGTAGTACATCACTAGGCATCATTTGTAAGGCTGGATGAGTGGTGACAAATTCTTTCAAAATCTGGTTATTATGAAAAGTCTTTATTTCACCTTCACTTATAAGTGAGAGCTTTACAGGGTACAATATTCTTTTAACATTTTTTTTTCTTTTAAGACTTAGACTATACCTCACCATTCTCACCTAGCCTGTAGATTTTCTGAAGAGAAATTAGCTGTCAGTGTAATTGTAGGTCCTACAAAGGTAACCTAGCATACCTCCCGTATGAATTTTAGAATATTTTATTTGTTTTATTGCTGAAAGTTTGACTATAATGTGTAAAGATTGTAGTAAAGATCTCTTCTTGTAATGTATGTTAGTACTTCTAAGTCTCTTTATTTTTTCAAATTAGGGAAGTTTTCTGTTCTTATTTCACTGAACGGCCCCTCTAATCCATTGTCTCTTTCCATACCTTCAGGAACTCCAAAGACCCATATGTTGACTCATTTGCTAGTATCCCATAGATCTCAAAATCTGTTTTTAATTTTTCTTCTTTTTTTGGTCTGAGATATTTCCAAGATTTGTCTTCTATCATGGATATTCTTTCTTCTGTCTAAGTCTTTGTTAATTATATCCACTGCATTTTTTTGACATAGTGAACTCTTCATTTCTAAAATGTAGCTTGTTTTCTCTACAAAAATCTCTATCTTATGGGAAAGTTTTTCATCCATGTCACATGGATTTCTTTAATTCATGAATTTGATTCTCGTTGGTTTTGAGTAATCCTGTAATTATTCTTTTGAATTCATTTTAGGCATTTCACCAATCTTCAATTTCAATTCTAATATTGAACTGTTTTGTTCCTTTGGGGGAGTCATGTGGTCTTCCTTGTTTCTTATAATTTTACATTTTTTTAGGCATTTGTGGAAATACTTGTTGGTTTTCTCCTCTGATGGGTTTTATCTTTGAATTATGCCTCTATGGCTTAGTGGATTATCTGCTTTTTCAGTGAATATACAGTGGTTTATGCTTGGTGGGGCCAGGGAGCTCTTGGTCAGCACTCAAGGGTGGGTGAAGAATCCAGGATGACACCCAGATTGGGTGTGCTAGGTCTCCTCTATTGTCAGCAAGGGGGAGGGTATGATAATATCTATTGGTTTAATAATACCCTCATCTCTCTTGCACGGTTTTCAATGCCCAAGGTTAGCCCATAGTGGATACAGCCCTCACCTGTGCTGGCACATAAATCACAAAATGGATCTCTGCAGACCTTAGTGTGAGCATGGAACCCTCAGCAATGACCCACCCCAGGCAGTCAGGGAACTGATATTGCCTAGAGTCCCAGCTATACCCCACGCCCTATTGTAATTCCCTATTATAATTCCATTGTCAGAGTACATGGGGCTCTCATAGCCACAGGGTGCACAGGATCCCCTCTCAGCCCCGTGAGCCTTCCCCATCTACGGAGAGAGCAGAGAAATTCTGAGAGTCAGCTGACTGGGGGTGCTCTGCCATAGCAGTTTGAGCCCCAGAGCCTGTGTAGGTTGAGAGGATTAGAGCAATTTACAATCCTAAACCTGCCCGCCCTCTGTCAACCCTCTCAGCCAGATTCAAAAAGTCAGTGTGGAACGGATTTTTCCCTCTGGAACATCTGCTGGTCACTTGCATGAGGGCTGCCACAGCCTGTACTGGTGTCAGGGTTGTGCCTTCTCCCTGCCGGTTGCTAGGTACCCTTACAGGGGGATGGGGAGAAAGAAATGTGCTTTTCCTTTACTGGATTATGTGGGTACCCTGATGCCTGCTAGGGCTCCAGGCTGAACTCAGATTTGTGTGGTCTGCAAGGCTCTCCCTCATGCAATATCACCAGTGGCACAGGCTGCTGCAGTCTGCCCTCACCCCACTCTCAGAAGCTGGCATCTCCTCCAGCACCCAGCTGTGGGAGTTGTGGGGGTAGCCCTGCTTGCTGCTGTGTGTCTGCTCTTTTCTCGATGTTCCAAGGCATCCTCTTTGTAGAATTTCCACTGCAAACGTCTCTCCAACTCTCCCCTGGGAATACACTTCCTTTGCTTTTCTTCTGCTTTCTTTTCCTGTTCAAAATCAGCGCATCTTTTCCCCATTCAGCCATCTTGGAACTCCCAGGGAAATGTTTTTAAGGTCTCTCTTCACTCATCTGTCTCTACCAAATGCCTATACTTATCTTTTTTTCCCCTTCTCCCATTAGTCCCTCTCTGATCTTTGCAATGTGAATCCTGCAACTGATTCCACTAGGATATTTCTCTCCTTGGGATGGGCTAAAGGGTCCAATTTCTTTTCACTGATTTAAGGATGAGACATATATAAAGTTTAGCAGAGGAGTAAGATATACTAGCAAAGCAAAAACACACACTCTAGAGGGAGTATGGGCATGTTCCAGGGTGAACCTCAAGCCATGAGGTTTAGGGTCATCCCTTTATGTGATCCAGAGGCATATGGGGGTGGTTGTTTCGGTGGGATTTTCCAGAACAGGTCCAGGATGTCAAAAAACTTGGTGATTGCCCAATTTCTGGCCTTTATGAGAAATCTCAGAGATGTCATTGTGTCACGTGCATTATGGGAGTGGAAGTCTCATTTGTGGCAAATGTATAATGATGTTATAGTAAATGATAGGTCCTTATGGGGACACAGTCAATAGCTATGTTGGACACTTTTAACCAGCACCTGCTGTACTTCAATACAATAGTGATTTATGTTGCTAGCCATAGGAGGAATCTAAGAGGCCACCCTGGATGGGTAGCATGGGGACATATTTCCACCAGCTCTTCCTCTGATTCCTGTCTCCTTACCTATAAAATCCTAACCCAATATAAGGTAAGGGATGTCTGGTTAGAACGAAAGGGTTTGTGAATTCTAAGTGTTAATCTTTTTGTTCCTACCATATTGAAACTTAAGCTTCATGAAATTATTTCAATTATGTAGTTATTTTCTATTTTTTTCCACCCTTAGTTCCACAACAGCCCTATGAAATGAATTATAAAATGAAATTTTGGGCAAGGGAAAAGCCAAGAAATTGAGAGTGAGGCATACATTTCTAGTGATATCGCCTGTAATTCATAGTTACTAGTGTGGGGAAGCTGATGCTCTCATTCACTGACATAAATGGTTAAGAACTGACTGAAGAACTTTGCGTATGCAAGTATGTATGTATGTATGTATGTATTTTTAGAAGGCTTTTATTTAATGAATACAAATTTCATATGTACAGCTTTTAGGAGTATAGTGGTTCTTCCCCCCATTCCCACACTCCCAACCCCACTCCCATCCCACTCCCATCCCACCTCCTACTCCCTTTCCCATCCCATTCTTCACTAAGTTTCATTTTTAATTGACTTTATATACAGAAGACCAACTCTATACTAAGAAAAGCTTTCAACAGTTAGTACCCACAGAGACACACAAAGTATAAAGTACAATTTGATGACAAGTTTTCCTGTTGTCATAGTACAACTCATTGAGGACAGAGGTCCTTGTGGGGAGTAAGTGCACAGTGATTCCTGTTGTTGATTTAACAAATAACACTCTTATTTTTGATGTCAGTAACCATCCAAGGCTCTTGACATGAGCTGTGAAGGGTATAGAAGCCTTTTGAGTACATAAACTCTTTGAGTATTTAGACGGCCATAACCAAAGCGAAAGTTCTCTCCTCCCTTCAGAGAAAAAATACCTCCTTCTTTGATGGCCCCTTCTTTCCACTTGGGTCTCACTCACAGATATCCTTCATGCAGAACACTTTTTTTACCACTATGTCTTGGCTTTCAATGCCTGAAATGCTCTCATGGGATTTATCAGCTATATCTGAATGCCTTAGGGGCTGATTATGTGGTCAGAGTTTTGTTTAGGGCATTTGTCATTCTATGAGTCTGTTGTGTGGACTGCTTCCCATGTTGGAACTTTCTCTCCTTTGAATTCTATCTATTGTTATTATCAGACACTTGGTCTTATTTATGTGATCCCTTTGACACTTAATCCTATCTATATGATCAATTCCACACTTAATATGATCACTTTATCACTTAAGAATGGATTAGTAACACCTAGTTTAATGGGATTTGGAGTCCCACGGCAAGTTTTTAGCTTTATCCTTAGGGTAAGTCCATAGGAATGTGTGCTAAACTGTACTGCTCCTACCTCTCTCATTCCCACTCTTATTTTTAACTGGGATCTATTTTCAATTGACTTAATCCATGATTAATTCTATGTTAAGTAAAGAGTACCCAATGGTATTATGTATGAAAAAAAAAGAATTAAAAAATGAAAAGAAATAATAAACTGTTCCTTGACAGTCAAGAAAAGGGCTGTTCAAATAATTGCTCCTAGTAGTGTCAGTTTCACTTCTACACGTTACCTTTTAGGTGCTCTGTTAGTTAGCACAGATCAGGGAGAACATATGGTATTTGTCTCTTTGGAACTGGTTTATTTCACTAAATATGATGTTTTCCAGATTCATCCATTTTGTTGTAAATGACCAGAATTCATTTGTTTTTACTGCTGTGTAGTATTCCATAGAATACATATCCCAAAGTTTCTTTATCCAGTCTTCCATTGACGGGCATTTCGGTTAATTCCATGTCTTAGCTATTGTGAATTGAGTTGCAATAAACAAAGAGGTGCAGATGATTTTGATTTGATTTCACTTCTTTTGGGTGAATTCCAAGGAGTGGGATGCCTGGGTCATATGGTTGGACTAGATTCATATTTCTGAGGTATTTCCAAACTGTTTTCCACAGTGGCTTTACCAGTTTGCATTCCCACCAACAGTGGATCAGGGTACTTTTTTCCCCACATTCTCACCAGCATTTGTTGTCTGTTGATTTCTGTATGAAAGCCATTCTAAATGGGGTGAGGTGAAACCTCATTGTGTTTTTGATTTGCATTTCCCTGATGGCTAGTGATCCTGAACATTTTTTCATGTGTCTGTAGGCCATTTGGATTTCCTCCTTGGGATTTCCTCTTTTGAGAAATGTCTAAGTATTTTGCCCACTTCTTAACTAGGTTGTTTGCTTTGCTGTAGTTGAGTTTTTGGTCACTTTATATTTTCTAGTTATTAATCCTTTATCATGGTTTGCAAATAATTTCTCCCATGCTCTTGGTTGACTCTTTCCTGACTATTTCTTTTGCTGTATAGAAGCTTCTCAATTTGGTATAATCCAACATGTTAATCTTGGTTTTTATTGCCTGTGTCTCTGGGGTCTTTTCCAGGAACACTTCGCTTATGCCGATGTCTTGCAGGGTTTCCCCAATTGATCTCTAGTAATTTGATGGTATTGGGTCATAGATTCAGGTCTTAAATCCAGTTTGAATGAATTTTTGTATAAGGTGTAAAGTAGGGTTCCTGCTTCATACTTCTGCATGTGGAAATCCAGTTTTCCAAGAGACTGTCCTTGCTCCATGGAATGGTTTTAGCTCCTTGGTTGAATATAAGTTGGTTGTAGATGCTTGAATGGATTTCTGGCATTTCTATTCTGTTCCATTGGTCTATCCACCTGTTTTTGTACCAGTACGAAGTGATTTTCATTATAACTGCCTTGTAGTATGTCTTTCTTTTTTTTATTTGACAGGTAGAGTTATAGACAGTGAGAGAGAGAGACAGAGAGAAAGGTCTTCCTTCCGTTGATTCACTCCCCAAACGGCCGCCATGGCCGGCGCTGTGCAAATCTGAAGCTAGGAGCCAGGTGCTTCCTCCTGGTCTCCTATGTGGGTGCAGGGGCCCAAGCACTTGGGCCATCCTCCACTGCCTTCCTGGGCCACAGCAGAGAGCTGGACTGGAAGAGGAGCAACAGAGACTAGAATCCAGTGCCCACATGGGATGCCGGCGCTGCAGGTGGAGGCTTAACCAAGTGAGCCATGGCGCTGGCCTCTAGTGGTATGTCTTTTTTTTTTCTTTCAAACTTTTATTTAATGAATATAAATTTCCAAAGTACAGCTTATGGATTACAATGGCTTTCCCCCATAATGTCCCTCCCACCCGCAACCCTCCCCTTACCCACTCCCTCTCCCCTTCCATTCACATCAAGATTCATTTTCAATTCTCTTTATATACAGAAGATCAGTTTAGCATACATTAAGCAAAGATTTCAACAGTTTGCTCCCACACAGAAACATAAAGTGAAAAATACTGTTTGAGTACTAGTTATAGCATTAAATCAAATGTACAGCACACTAAGGACAAAGATCCTACATGAGGATTAAGTGCACAGTGACTCCTGTTGTTGACTTAACAAATTGACACTCTTGTTTATGGCCTCAGTAATCACCCTAGGCTCTTGTCATGAGCTGCCAAGGCTATGGAAGCCCCCTGAGTTCGCTGACTCTGATCATATTTAGACAAGGCCATGGTCAAAGTGGAAGTTCTCTCCTCCCTTCAGAGAAAGGTCTAGTGGTATGTCTTAAAGTCTGATATTGTGATGCCTCTGGCTTTTTTTTTTTTTATAAGATTGCTTTAGCTATCCGATATCTCTTGTGTTTCTTAATGAATTTCAGAATCATTTTTCTAGATCTGAGAAGAATCTCTTTGGTATTTTTATTGGTATTGCATTGAATCTGTAAATTATTTTCAGAAGAATGGACATTTTAATGATATTGATTCTTCTGGTCCACAAACATGGAATTTTTTTTTTTTCAATTTTTTTGGTGTCTTCTATTTCTTTCTTTAAAGTTTTTCAATTCTTGTCAAAGAGATCTTTGACCTCCTTGGTCAAATTTATTCCAAGGTATTAAATTTTTTTGTAGCCTTTGTGAATTGGATTGATCTTAGAAGTTCTTTCTTAGCCATGGCATTGTCTGTGTATACAAATGCTGTTGTTTTCTGTATGTTGATTTTATATCCTGCTATTTACCAAACTCTTGTATGAGTTCCAATAGTCTTCTAATGAAATCTTTTGGGTCCCCTATATATAAAATCATATCATCTGCAAATAAGGATTTTTCGACTTCATCCTTACCAATTTAAATCCCCTTGATTTATTTTTCTTGCCTAATGGCTCTAGCTAAAACTTTGATGACTATATTGAATAGCAGTGGTGACAGCAGGTATCCTTGTCTGGTTCCAGATCTCAGCAGGAATGCTTCCAACTTTTCCCCATTCAAAAGGACGCTGGCCATAGGTTTCATAAAGAGCCTTAATTATGTTGAGGAATGTTGCTTCTAGACCCAATTTGCTTAGAGTTTTCAACATGAAAGGTGTTGTATTTTATCAAATACTTTTTCTGCATCTATTTAGATAATCATATGGTTCTTGTTCTTCAATTTGTTAATGTTTATGCATTTTGGATTTCATTTGTACTTTTGCTGGGTAATTATCTGTGTTCATCTGCTTTTGTAGTGATGTTCCTGTTTCTGTGTGTAGCACATCTTTGAGCATCTTTTGTACAGCTGGGCAAGTAGTTACAAATTCTTTCAATTTCTGTTTGTTGTGGAAGATCCTTATTTCTCCATTCATTAATGAGAGTTTTGCAGGGTACAGTATTTTGAATTGACAGTTTTTTTCTCTTAGGACTTGGGGTATGTCTCACCATTCTCTTCTTGACTGCAGGGTTTGTGATGAGAAGTCCAGGGTGAGTTTAACTGGGTTTCCTCTGAATGTGATTTGTCATTTCTCTCAGGCACATTATAAGATCTTTTCTTTATGTGTTACTGAGGAGAGCTTTACCACTATGTGTTGAGGTGAGGATCTTTTCTGGTCACGTGTATTGGGAGTTCTGTGTACTTCCTGAACTTGGATGTCTCTTTATTTCTCCAGATTGGGAAAGTTCTCTCTCATTATTCAAGAAGGCCTTCTAATCCTTTCTCTGTTTTGATGCCTTCTGGAATTCCTAGGATCCATCTTTTGGATCATTTGATAGAATTTTGCAGAGCTCCAACTGTATTTTTCAATTTACTTATGTCTTCTTCTTGTGTTTGGTCAGACTGTGTTATTTCTAGAAATTTGTCTTCTGGTTCTGATATTCTTTCTTCTATTTCATTTATTCTATTATTGATACTTTCCACTGTATTTTTTATTTGATCTATTGAATTCTTCGTATCTAGTATTTCATTTTGACTTCTCTTCAATATCTCAATTTCTTGGGAACACTTTTCATTTAGATGGTGAATTTGTTTCTGATTGCTTCTAAGTAATCTGATGACTAATTTTCTGAATTCTGTTTCTGGCATATCCTCAATCTCTTCTTCTTCAGCTTCTATTTTTGAAGAGGAGATACAGTGGTCCTTTGTGGGGCTCATACTGTCTTCCTTATTCTTACTGAAGTTTTCCCTTTGTTTTTCAGCATTTCCGGTTGCTTTTATTTTTAATATGTGTTTTGGTGCTTGAGATGAGGTTTCCCTGTGCCATGAGCTGCCATGTGTCTGTGTGTTGCCAGTGGAAACCTGCAGCCCTGCCTCTGGAAGTCCTGCTCACTTCTGGATGATGATGGGGGCCGATAGGAGAGCTCTGGTGCACTAAGCCCCACCTACTTGGGCCAGGCTCTGGTGTGTGAAATGAGCTAGGGAGTTCAATTTTTAGAACATCTTCCTGGGGCAGGGGGTTGTGAAGTTACCCTCACAATTGGTGGGCATATGCATGGGAGGCAAATGTTGTAGCACCTGTTTACAGTCAGAGATGTAAAGAGCAATATGGCTTCTCCCAGCTGGCTACAAGTCTGACTGGGGGGAGGTGAAGATGTGGATGGGCAGGGGTGTGCCTGAGTTCTCCATCTATTCCCCTATTCTTCCCACTTGGAACTTCAAACACAGTTCACCTGGCTTTCCCGCGAGCTGCTAACCGCAGCTCCCTGGACTCATAACCTTGTGTCTCTCCTGGTCCGCCGAGGGAGGGTGAGGGTGAGGATGTGGGGTCAGTCTCCCCGTTCAGCTTCTCCACTGCACCTCTGCTGCTCCTCTGTGCTCTTTGCTCCCTCTGTATGGACCTGCTCAGTTTCTGTTAGACTCCTGGGCTTCTCTGCACAAAACTCGCACAGCTCTGTCACCAGCTTGTATCACCTTTCCTTAGTAACTATCTATTCCCCCCACAACCCCATGACTCAGAACATCCTGTTGCTATACCCCACCCCGTGAATATTTATTTTTAATTATGAGGTTGATTTCCATTTTTTGCCCAGGAATGTGAGGCTTTGTGGTGAATAAATGAGCAGCTGTGTAAGGGTTGCTTGTTCTTGATCTATCTTTGAGGATAGGCTCTTCAGTCTGTTTGCCCCAAGCTTCTCCTGAAGCAAACCAAACTGAAGCACTTACTCCAGCCATGTAAGGCTGTGGTTCTCTTCACATCTTTGCTCTATGATGAGAAATGATGGTGATAATCTGGCAGTGCTATATCTACATCTCCCTGGACCTGGAAACCTGGAGGGGGCTACTGTGAACCAGTGATGATCTTGGCACGGGCATCTTAATTTCTATTCCAAGTTCTTGCCTCACACAGAAACAAGAATTCCAAGCAGAGATTAGTGATGAGCACAAGTAGGAACAGGTTTACTTGACAGTGAGGTAATAGACATACATTTACACACAAGTGTGGACTGCCCCACATGGCAGAATATCCATCACGAGTGAGCTGGAGGGTTGCCCATGAAAGAGAGAAAGAAGGCAGTACCTCTCAACATGGTCTGGAGTTAAAAGAGCTCTCTCTCCCATTCTCAGCCTCTTTTCATGAGGTAGGGGTGGTACCTTACTCAGGTATACAAATAGGATGTGGCATCCTGGGAAGATGGACATATCAAACTGACAGCTAAAGCGACAAATATCACTTTGCAGGGTTGTGAAAATTCCAGCTTGTTTGAACTTCTAACTGCGTAGTTGTACCATATCAGTGAGAGTAGGTGAGTATAAGAGATTCAACCATAGTGAAGACTTGAGGTCTTCTGAGCTAGCGGTTGAGCCTCCTAATCCTGGGAGATCATTTCATACCCCTCACTAGGGAAGAAGGTTCTAGAGACTCCTCCTTCTGTTGTTCTGTCCCTTTGGCCTGAACCTTCTGGTGGCTGGCAGCCCACCTGGAGTCTCACTCTCAGTTGCTTGGCCACACCCCTCTGAGTAATGGATCTCTGGAAGCCCTGAAATCTTCACATCACCTGCCATCACATCCTTTGTGACATCTGCAGTTGGCAAATGGGCTTACGGTCTTCTTTCCCCTCTAGTCCTTTATCCCTGAAGTGAAATAAAGCTACACATTCGTCAACGTGTGTTCCCACACATTTTGCTTTGGAGTTTTTTGTAATTCTTTGCTGTCTAACAGTACCTGTCTTGAGAAGCATGGATTCCCTGCCCTTTCAGGACACATTGTGTTTCCAAAAGTGGCATGACACAAGCTTGTGTAGATGAAAGGGCCAAGCCTGTTTTGCTAGCTTCTGTTTAGCTCATTTGACTTTGGTGGTATCATAATATGGTTTCATGCTTTCTGGGTGTGTAAAACTGATGTAGCATAATTTAGTTGGCTGATCTATGCATTTTTGCTCTATTGTTTAAAAATTACATAGTTGCATAGTTGCATAGTAGATACAACCTTGCTGGCATGGATCTCAGATAAAACACTACTGTTAGTGATTATCAGAAAGGTATTCTTCTATGGAAGGAGAAAAAAAGAGTTCTCTGAAGAAACCAAGCCAAATGGCTATTTTAACATAGTCTTTATTTTTTCTTCCCATAATTTCTAAAGAATGTACATCCCACAGTGATATGTGTGATTTAATGGCATCTTGCATCAGTAGTGTTAAAAATTAGTGACAGGTTTAATCACAAAACCCTATGGCTATTTTCTAAAATAAACACATGAATGCATAGCCTAAAAATGTAGCAAGTAGGAAGGTGATGTGATTGCCTTAAATATCAAGATAATTTAGTGCAAACTAGTTGTTGTAATAATTAATATAACAGCTGTTCACCACAGACTATATATTTATGGAAATCTTGATGTATTTAAAATCAATAAAAAATTGAAGCTCCTAATTTATTTATATATGTTTTTATGAAAATGAAATCACATTCTGAAGGAAGTTTGATACCATGAGTGATTATTAGTTGTTTGCCTTTTGTAGTTGGCTCAGTAAAATTCAGATAACTCTCTCAAAATAAAAAAGCAATTTTCAATGGTTTGAGAAAAATGTCCGAGTCTGTGTGTCATGAAAGAAGCAGTATGCTAGCTTGGTTAGTTTACCCTCAATCTTTAGACCCTTAAAGTGGAAATTTCGTGCTATTTCCCTCTTCAAACCCTTGTACATGTTCCTTGTGTCTGGTGCCGTCCCACCCATTCTGCCTCTGCCTAGTCCTGCCACTCTTATGGCTACAACTTAAATCATTAACCAGGAGAGCTTCCCTAATCCGCCATCAGCTCAGTTAATTTCCCATTCTATTCTCCTCTTAAGCCTATACTTCCTGTACAAAGCACACTTGCTTTGTTTGTCTCCTCCCTTCACATTTCATACTTCTCTAAGGAGCATAACAAGTATTTTGCAGCATAACAAGTATTTTGTTGACTTTTGTATCCCCAGTGTCTAGCATGTCCCTTAGATTATTGAATGGGTGGGTTTATTTTAGGGAGTGATATCTGGACAGCTTATGATAGGTCCTTGATTTAATTGCTTTTTTACATATATACACAGAGTTTAACAAAAGATTAAGAGTTGTCTAAGAATATACCAAGATCATTCTCTAATGGATCCATTGGTCTTCTTTCATTAGACAGATTGTTCATTAATTATTCTTGGCCCAGTTGAAATAAAGGTCATTGAGCTTTATGTCAGGTATCATACAGGACACTGAAGATATGGTGATTAACTAAACCTAGCTCATGTTCTCCGTTAGCAAATCAGATAATGGATAGATAAGCTGCTAGATCAGTGGGCAAAAGAGAATGTCAGCATTTTTAACTAGAAGGATTAGACAGTGCGAACAAAAAGGATAGGCAGAAGAAAACCTTAACCTAAAATGCTTTAGTAATAAGAGGGGTAAATTTCCTTTTTAAGTAGTCTTAAAATTTCAGTTATTTATTTGTCAGTAATGCTGGCTATGGAATGGAAACAGAATAGCTGTGGGAGGAAAGTACCAAGCTTGATTAATGCACAACAAATCTCTTACCTTCAGTATGATTGGACACAAATTGCCTCTTATCCAAATGATGGAATTCAGAAACGTCTCAAAATATGTTAAGCCAAAATGCATAGCTTACTGCAATCAGAAGTGTGAGAAATACTTTCATGGGTGGACTAGTCTCCTTACAACTTGACACATTCTGAATAATCATGAAAATACTCAAATACACTGTCATTGTTGTATATTATTAAAAGGTCTGTTTTTTATAAAGGGATTGTTTTGGCAAAAAGTAAGGTTTATCAAAGGTAGTATTTATATATGATGCTGCTCTTTTCCCCTGAACACAGAAAAAAGGAGTGAAAGCACAAAACGATGCCAGAGAACACAAAATATGATGAACATTGTTGTTTTGCAGAGCACCTAACAGTTGGGAAAGTGCTCATCTCTTGCCATACCATAACCACAGAGATCTCGCAAATCTTTCAAGTATGGATGGTCTGACAAGCTGCTTGTCTGTGAAGGCACAATTTTCCTACCTGGAGCAATGCATGGGCAGGTGCCCAGGATTAGCTCCTGTCAATTACTGGTCCTTCTGACCAACTATGGTAGCAAGTTCTAATGTTTAAACTTATTCACCTTTGGGGTGAATGTTTGGCAGTGTTTAAGTCTCCAGTTGGGATACTTGAACTCCATATTGGAGTGCCTGTTTTGTGTCCTAGCTACTCCAGTTCTAGCTGAATTTCCTGCTAGTATACATCCTAGGAAGGCAGAAGATGATAGTCCAAGTACATGGGTCCCTGCCACCCATGTTGGAGACCCAGATTGAATTCCCAGATTAAGCTGCTTTGAGAATTTATGGAGTAAATCAGCAAGTGGAAGATCTCTGTCCTCTCTCTCTCTCTCTCTCTAAATGAAATGAGAATAAATAAAAAATTAAAACAAGACCAATTTAGCTTAAATTTATGTGATTATATGACAGTAGTATACTAAAAGAAAATGAGATGTCAGAAATTCAAATGAGAAATGCATCCATTTTTATCCTTGGTATGTAGATATTTTGGAAGAAAAGCTGTGTGTTGAGAGTCACCTACAAGGGCAACTATAAAAGCACATGAAAAGGCATGGAGGGCATCAAAGTATTTAGAGTTGATCTCGTGTATTCCCAGGAGGAATTTTAGTTACCCAGGGATATAATAGTTAAGACCACAGGGAACAAGTAGATGTTATTATTGTTGTTTTAATTTATTTATCTGAAAGCGGGGAGGGAGGGAGGGAGGGAAAGAGAGAGAAAGAAAGAGCTATTGATTATTCACCTGCCAGTTTACTCCCCAAAAGGCTGCAACAGCTGGGGCCAGGCCAGACAGAAGCCAGGATCCAGTAACTCCACCTGGGGTCTCCCACTAAGTGCAGGGGTCCCAGCCATTTGGGCCATACTCCACTGGTTTCCTAGGCGCAATAGCAGGGAGCTGGAAAGGAAGTAGAGCAGCCAGGACTCCAGTGGGCACTCTATTATGGGATGCCAGCATCACAAGTTGCAGCTTATCCTGCTGTGCACAATGCAGGCTCTCCACCTAGAGTTTTATCCCAGTTACTTCTGACTAGCTGTCATTGACTGTGGATTGGTTACTTCTCTATGTATGTGCGCATCAGTCTCTTTAATGACAAAATATGTCTCCAACAGCAATCAGTTGCTTCTCATAAGGTCGGTATACAGATAAAGTAACACACTTACCATGCTTATAACAGCTTCTGGCCATGTAAGTGCACAACGCACATTGACCACCGCCTTTCCACAGGCTGGGAATGAGCTGCTTTACTGCTCAGACCAAGGCAGCACCGGTTCAGATCCTTAGCAGGTGCTCCTTCCCACAAGGCTTTTTGCCTGTCTGGACCACTCCTTTCTAAGGTAGGGCTGATTTATTTCAGTTACAAGACCTGGTGCAGGCACATGAATAAAGCAAGACAGTTATTATGTCCCTTGAAGAGATAAGCTAGCAGAATACGTGATGGCAGGAAGAAGGTGATAAGCCCCAAGGCCAGGGTGCCCACTTATGATTCCATAAAATCACAGAACACAGATTCTAAGAGTGATAAAGCCTTTCACACCTCATATATGCCAACCTCCTATCTGATTAATAGATTCCTTTATTAGCTCGCAACCAAACAGTCTGGCCTCTGCTTGTCAAGATAACTTGGCAAGGCTGTGTAATGAGGGAGGGAGTGGGAAGAGCCAGGAGGCCTGGGCTTCAGCTGGGAGTGACTCCCTTTTCTCTTCAGATGGAGGCCAAGGGGTTGCAATCGGGTGCCCTCCAACGTTTCTCATCAGAACTTGCTCATATTCCAAGACTCAGCAACTTTATAACCTTGAAGGACAGCCTCTCTCTCTCTTCACTGGGCAGCTGTACAGTTAAAGAGTTTTTTTCATATATACTCTATTTTTATCTGTTGGTCTTAGCTCTATGCTCTGGATTCACAGAGAATAAGTTCATTATGTCTTCTGTGTGAATCCCGTAAGCATTTGAAGGCAGCTCTCCCGGCCTCGTGGAGTCCTCCCTCCCTCTGAACACAGTCAGACACACTCTTGTGCATGTACTGCTTCCAGCCCTTACTGCAGAGGACTCCTGCTTCTGCACCATTCAGCAAACCTCCTCTGATCTCCAGCTCCTTATTCTGCCTTTCTCTTCTCTCTCTGTAGGTGTGCAAGGTCTCTGTCCCCACCCACACCCTCCAGTCAGTGCACTGTCAGCCTATTGATGAGTGTGGCTTCTGCATCAAGCAGCCGATAGCAAAAGAATCACCTACCCAAATCAACAAAGACATCAAACCCCAGCATCAACTCACTCTAGTATGGCAGAGAACACTGGACAGTTCAGGTAAGGCTTGGTGTCTCATTTCTGAGGTTTGATAAATGCTAAAATGCGGGATACAATGGTTGCTATTGTGCAGGATACCTGAGGTTGAACTGTCCCTAGGGAATGGGCCATTAGTCTCTTTCTGCATCTGCAGGCTGCACACACCACACACTGGCTTCTCAAAATGGATGGGGCGTGTTTACTGTGGAGGATGAGCATTGCTGTTGATTATCTCGGATGCCTTTATGTTTCTTGCTTCCTCTATCCCTCCACTTTTCTATTCAGAACTTTGTAATGTCTTTTGGAAGTCCCATCTTGTCTCAACTCTACAAAAGGAGGATGGGAGAGCTTTTCTCCATGCTTTGATTTCAGCATTCAAGGGGATGCAGCTCCCCTTAAATAGGAAGGTGGTGATCATGTGGCACATGGACTGAAATAACTCCAAGGAGGGTTTAATAAGGGAAATACAGAGTCACTCAGTTGCTGCTTCCCAGTTCTCCATTGGATGACTTCCAACCCTTTTGGGTCCTATGCAAGTTGAACTGCAAATATGTACTTGGAAGGGTAACAGTAGGCTGTTACCATCCACCTAAAGAATTTAAAGGAGGCTCAGTAACAAAGGGAATCTACAATGCTGGCAAAAGCCTAGCTTCTGCGGAAGAATGGGGCTGATTAGAATCAAACCTTGCCTTCCTTATGCAGTAGCTGGGCCACGCACAGGAAGTGGTGATCCTGAATGAGGCTGTCCTGTGTGACCAGGGCCCTGAGTTCCTGCAGGCACACCTGGCATCCCATGAGCCACCAATACCTTTTTGCCTAACAGTGTCCATGAAGTGTGCCTGTTCTTATGTAAAGTGTGCATTGCTTTAGTTCATCAGATAAAGGTTTGTTAAGCTTCCCTGGAAAGTATGAGAATATTTATTACAACATCCCCCCCCAAAAAAACTCCCTTTCTAGGCAGATTCACAAAGAAGTACCTGAATAAAGGATAAAGGAACTAATCTGGAAAAGTGGCTGGTAAACTGGCAGACTTGGTGAACATGGAATATTTCCTATAATGTCAGGCCCTAGGTGTGACTAAGGAATGAAACTGGACATTGATCTCTGAGAGATCTTCTATATTCATTTCATAAAGTCAGAGACTACATTTAACCTAATCTAATAGAAGCAATGAGTGTTCTGGAGAAAACACATGGAGTGACTTTCAGGAATTTTTTATGACAAAGATATATGTTTTTAAAAATCAGATTTGCTTTCTTTGAGTCAGCAATCCTCTACTTTGGGGAGAGGCTGTGGAAGGAGGAGGGGTAACTGATACAAGCTATAATTCAGGAGGGTGATACACGGAAGGTCAGGCAGGACAGGATGATGTGTGAGATCATGTTAGAAATATCACCGGATTCCTTCGGGAGTTGTAAAGGTGTCTTAATTCTTGTCCTTGCCAAACATCTTATAATAGTACGACAAGATTTTATTTATTATCACAGTCAAATTGGACTCTCATGCTCTGGATAGGCCATGGGTGTGTGATGTCAGTCATAGCTCTGACAATTATCAGAATGGTTGTTAGGTTATTAAGTCAAGGAAAGGATTCCAGATGAGACTCTCCAAAGAAAATGCCATTTTCTTCCAATAAAAGTACCTGTTTGCTTTTATTGGGCATCTAGTTGGTTTTCCATGGAAAGGGCCACATATTTGTGCCTACAGCAAGGAAAGGAAAGGAAAGGAAATATTCTGTTCTAAAATCAAGCTTCCCTGATGGGATGAACACCTTAATTTTTGCCTAATTCTGGTGTATTTTAATTCAGAGTGATTTATGCATAGTGAACCTTTAAAAGGAAAGATTATAAAGTATGTAAATATACATTTCTACACATTAATATATGCCTATATTTATATCTGCCTTTATAGATATGACTAAGTGTATAAAATATACATGTTATTAAATACTTAGGGTCAATCTTCTATCTTCTGATTTTTGATGCAAAGATAGATCTAGCCTGTCAGATGCAGCCATGTCTATGAGAAAACAGACCCTTTGGGGAGAAATGAACAGCAGTATTTGAGGACCTAATCTACTCTCAAGAAACGGTTCACCAGAACAGTTGCTTCAATGTGTTTCAACCAAATCATTTTATATTTAACCTAATCATTTTTATATTTAGCCTATTTATTTTAATCCATCAATTTTAATTTAATTACATATTTAACCTATTTATAGCTTCCTAGCATAGTCCACTTGTTTGACCAATAATCATACCTACTTATATTATACATAAAATAAGATTAGACAGGTTCTCAGAGGCTCATCTTTGAGACAAATTTTAGTAACCCACAGTTAAAAATAAGGGGAAAAGAGAAATTTTTAGGAATAAGTTTTATAGTGCAAATAAAACATGGCCTAAAAATGCCAAGAGAAAAATGTATATGTTCAAACTTTAAATAATCTCAAAAAATGGAAAATGTTAAACAACATATCTAAAAAGTTGGTTTCTAATCCCATATCAGAATACCCTTAAAAATTAAATCTCAAATAAGAAATCTATATTAATGTAGCTCTGTGGGAACATGGAGAATGTTGGTAATATTAATTGTAAGACAGTATCTCTAGGGTTTTAAAAACATTTTTGCCCAATTGTTGGGGTTTCTAAACAGATAGCAAAGGGGAAAACATTTTATCATTTAAGATTTGCTGAAACAAATCAAGATCCTTTTAGCTTCTTACTTCTTGGAGATGCCTAAAGGGAGGCTATTGTTGATAAAATATGACGCTCAATTATAATTAGCTGAACAGGAGACAGAGAGGCCTCTCTAGTTAAACCCCAATTAGAGGACACAGCTGATTTTTCTTTTTCTGTTTTAACTGCAGGCCCCATCCCCCATCTTAGTTTAATGCTCCTCTGAAAGGCACTTTAAAACACAAAAGTATATTTAGGAACAATGCACTTTTTTAAACTTTTATTTAATAAATATAAATTTCCAAAATTAAGGTTCTGTTATGGTCATGTTATGAGGAGACTTGGCTTTGATTCCACAGTGTGTTCCAGTCTTCATGCTCCTTTGGCAACTCCACATGTTTTCCTAAACAGTAGCTTGTAGAACAAAATGGTTGAATAATTTGGCCCTGGGACATACTTTAAGCACACTCACGCCTGGCAAGGGCATGTAATAGCTACAATTTAACAATTCACCAGACAAAAATGAGCAAGCTACAATTCTTGGTTCTCAAATTTTTAATAATTAATGTGAAAAAAAATGAAAATGAATGCCACTTTTGTGGTTTTCAATCAAATTAGCAGTTTCCATATTAGGACTTATTATTTTCCAAAAGTCACATGGTCTGGTCTGTACAAAAGTTTGTCACACAATCAATCATTAACAGGTTTGCCATTCTACAAGTGTTTATGTATACAGAGTTTAATCTGTAAGATGAAATGCAGCAGAAATGTATATTACAGCCTAAACAATTTAGCTTCTGACTAGTGAACTGAGATTTATATTGGATTATGTTTCAAAATAAAAGTGAATCACCCAGGAAATAATCATTTATGGCTAAAAATTTAGCATTTTAAAGTCATTAATAACTCCTGTGTTTGAATAATTAGATAGTAACAACTATATAACAACTTTCAGTAACAACTGAAAGAGTTTTGGAGCAACTTGTATGAATAACTGCATATTTTACATTTACCAGAAAACTTTAATATAAATTAATATAACTTATATAATGTAAAATTTAATATAAATTATTGAAATACCTGCTTGCTCATATAAACAATGGGTAGTTTTGATATGTTGCTCAAATATCCAAATACATTAACAAAAAAGGATGTACAGGCATATATAATGAGATTTCTTGCATTACGTTTATTTAAATATCTGGGAAAATTTGTTAGCTGTTGATCTTTACTTTTGGACAACTCACTGATCATTCAGTTGTCTGCATGTTCTAGCCAAGTTGCTCTAAGTGATGTGAGAACAGGGAAGGTAATCTAGCTGAGGTTTGCACTGGCCTGGAGGGAACATCCTTGTTAAGGGCATTGAGCTGAATCAAATGGTGTCAAGTTGACCACTTACCTGTTGTGTTAAGACAGGGTTCTCCAGGGAAACATAATCAACAGGACATAGATGGATAGACAGAGGTAGATGGGTAGATAGATGTAGACAGACTTACAGAAAAAGATTTATTATGGGGCAACGGCTTCATGAATTATGGAGGCTGAGAAGTCCCACCACCTTTCATCTGCAAACCACAAGCCCACAAAGCCTGGTGGTGTGGTTTCAGTCCAAGCTCAAATACCCTAGAATGGTGAGCCAGCAGTATAAGTCTGGAGGTCTAAGAACCAGGAGGGCTGATAGCGAAGGGCAGAAGAGGATGGATGTCTCCCTTCCTCCTTTTTTTTTTTTTTTTTTTTTTTTGGTTCTATTATTTGTGCCCTTGACAGATTGGATGACACCCACTGCCATGGTGAGGGTGATCTCTACTCAGTCAATTGTTTCAAATGCTAATCTCTTCCAGAAACACTCTTATAGGTAGACCCAGAAACAATATTTTACCAGTCATCTGGGCATCCTTTATCCTGGTCAAGCTGACACACAAAATAAACCATCAGACCTGCTAATGCTCATGAACAAACTTCGTCTCATTTGTCCCTCAGTGTCTGATATCAAAGGTCATTGCTACAGCTTCCATCTGCAGTTGGCTAAAGGAATATCATGAATTTTAAAACTCCAATTATACCCTTAGCCCACTGGAGCAGGGTCATATATAAAGAAAATGTGAAAAGATTTCAGAAAGATCGTGGACAAATGGAAGTAAAGGAATTTTCCATGCCATGAACTTTTCGAATCCTCCCTTCTCCCCATCTCAAACAGGAAACCATCTGTTCCTGGGGTTGTCTACCCTCTGATAGTTGTTCTGAGTGTTCCTCGCCCGGGTCAAGGTCCTTCTAGTCGGGCTTGCTCCTGTCATCCAGGGTGAATGCTGGCTGGGGACGCGTGGAGGCTGGCGCTGCTGGTGCTGCTAGCCTCGGGCTCACAGTGCTCTTGCTTGAAGGTTGTCCTTCAGCGTCTGCAGACAGACGCTCTGGGCCCTGGCTCCTCTGATCTGGACTTCCCTGTCCTTCCCTCGGCCCCTGGGAGTCTATGTCATCTTCACTTCCCTTTACTTGCCAAGCTGCTTCTCCCCTGTGGCTGCTCCCTGGCCCCAGGTTTCCAGAGTGTATAGCAGCAGTGTGTGTCTGAAAAGGAAGTCCAAGTCTGGAAAATCAAGTGAAGAATGGGTTGTTAGAATGAGAATGCTTTCATTTAACTTCTGCTTAAATGTGTAAAAGTCCTTCAATGTTCTTGATGTTTGCAGATGTGTTTTCAGGAAAACAGGAATTGCAGTTAGAGGGCAAAATGCACATATTTCAGCAATACATGCAGGAATAAATTTAGTCCTGCCTTGGCCATGGGTAGCACTTTTCCCCCAGTGTTTATAAAACAGGGTTTGGTTCATAGTTCTAATTAATCAACTTGATTAAGTCGAGAGCTAAACAGAGGTTGCCACTTAAACAAGAAGATAAAAAACACTGGGCCTTGCCAGAATAGTTTTTAAAATTTATTTAGTGATTTGAAAGGCAAAGTTAGAGAGGAGGAGAGAAAGAGAGGTCTTCTATCCGCTGGTTCACTGTTGTGAGTGGAGGGTCCCAAGGTCATCTTCCACTGCTTTCCCAAGTGTGTTAGCAGGGAGCTGGATAGGAAGTGGAAAAGCCAGGACTCAAACTGGCACCTGTATGGGATTCTGGCTTTGCAGGTGGCGGCTTAATCCACTACACTGCAATGCTGATCCAATAACTTCTTTTTAACTGATGGTAAAAGAGTAGTCATTTTGTTATTACATGTAATAAAGCAAGTACTTAAGACTGTGCCATACAGTTGGTCTATCTGCAGCATATCCACAGAACTATTAACAAAAAAAAGCATTTTTTTTTTCATTTAGTGCAAGTAGAAAGTTTATTTTCTTTATGAGGAATTAACAGAGGAATGATGCCGAAATGAGGTAAAATTGCAACATCTGCATACATACAAAATTTTTCCTTGAAACACTTATTCAGATTGTTGTTAAAGGTATTGATTGTCAGATCAAAGAAGTTACTACTCTAAGTTTGTTTACAGAATCCAGAAAATTCGTTACTTAGGAAGTTTCAAAATGGCAATTGTATTCTAGAGTCATAATTACCAGGAGAAATATGTTCTCTTGACCAAGACCAAGCATTTTGGCAGTGCTAGAATATTGTATATAACCACTGTTTTCAAAGCGTGAACATTTTTTGCAGACAGTGCATTCATTCCTATTGCACTATTTTTGGAAATGTGCTTAACCGCCTTAGAGTACCCCACCTTGTCAAATTAAAATGAATTTAACAATGATAACAAGCTGACCAGTCATTTCCTTATAGCTCTGATATATTCATTCATATGTTTTTGGAAAACTTGGGCCTAGATAAAAATATACATGGGATACACATGGATATGTAGAAGACCTGAGATTGATGAATTGACATTCATTAATATTGAAATAGTAAAGCAAAACTTACAGTGACTTAAAAAGATGTTTTTAAGGACACATTCCTGAACACATGGCCACCTACATGTTCTCTATAGCAATATGTATAATTAATACCAAATTTAGTACAGATGAATACCAGGAGAGACATACAGAGAAAGCATTAAAGCCCATTACAATCTTGAATGAGTCAAAACCTCAAGTATATATAAAAAGCATTGCAATCTTGTATTTAGCTTTACTCTTCTAACATATGTCATAATTAATTTAAAACTATATAAATCCACTTATATAAAAGCATTTTTTTTTCAAGTGGTACAGCTTGGACTATGGCTTTATGCTTGGCTTAATCATTTTTTACCAGTTTAATTTATAAAGCTCGTAATCTTGCCAGCAGGGCTTCAACTTCGGGAACTGATTCGCTTTTAGAAACAGAGCCAAGAAGTTCCATTTCCTTTTTTCTGTTGCTTTCTACATTACAGGCGTCCTTCTTCTCAACTGCCTTGATCCTCCCTGTAGATGTATGAGTGTCTAGATTATAATTAAGCTCCTTGGCGGCTGGAGTCCTTGTTGAGTTGCAATTGATATTGTAGTGTGTACGTGACCCTTCTGTCAACTGCACTTTCTGATTTTCTACGGTAAGGAAGAAAGAAATAGAAAAGTTATCATTGTGATAACCAAGGCCTACACACATTATAAAACAAATTCAAAAGACTCCTAATAAAGTAGATTTAAAATAAAGGCACAGAAGTTAAGAATAAAGTATACATTTCACCAGCACTAGTGCTATTTCCTTTCTCTTTTACACCTTCCGTTTATGCCTGAAATACCCACTACTAGGTTATTATCAGAGTGGTCTCACATTTCATTCAGATCTCTGCTCAACACCACTGCAGTGTAGTGACTTTCCCTGTTCACCCATGTAAAATAGCATTCACCCTTTTCATTGTTCAATACCCTTCCCCCCATCTTTCCTTCGTAGAACTCATGACTATCAGACACATTATACATTTGCTTATCTATCATCTGTCTCTATTTGGATACATGCTTTGAGGCAGCAGGTACATCTCTCTTTTTTAATAATTTGACATATAGACAGAGAGAGAGAGAGCTGCTATCCACTGATTAATTCACTCCCCAGACATCTGCAACAGTTGTAGTGGGGCTGAGGCCAAAGCAGGTAAACAGGAATGCAATACAGAGTTCCAGTATGGGTGGCAGGAATCCAGTTACTTGCGCCATCACCACTGCCTCCTCAGGTCTGCATTGTAGGAAGTTGGCGTCAGGAACCAGAGATAGGTATCTAACCCAGGTACTCTGCTCTGGGAAGCCAGCTCTAGGACATAATTTTAGGGCCTACAATGACCCTGGTGCAAAGTAGGTGACTCAATAAATATTCATTGGATAAAGAAACTATTGCCACATATTATGACCCAAGATAAGCATTAGTTCAAATAATAAAAGGGCACTTCAAAAAGTTCACAGAAAATGGAGTTAAAACATGAATTTATTTTGGAAAAAAAATAAATGAAATCTATACATATGTAAGGTTTTCCAAATGTTCATGGAAAATGTAGATTATGAAAAAAAACTGAACAGATTTAAAAATTTTGCACCAAGAAAACCTTTTAATGTCATTTTCCCACAAGCTTTCTGAAGTACTTTCATAATCAGATTCCTCATTCCTTTGTTCAAAAAGGAAATTAAAGTTTCTAATAAGAATTTTTAAAGTCTATTAAAAATAGTGAATTTAGGAAATTGTCAAAACTCCTTTCAAATCAGAATTATACCAGAATTATACCATAATTCAACTATCAATTATGAGTATATGCATACCTATCCAACTATCAATTATGAGTATATGCATACCTATCCATGCATACATACATGTACACATATACACAAATTTATTCTTTCATTGGTAAATGATGGTGATTCTGACTTACTCAAGCTATAAGCAGAGAGTAGCAATAGCTAATGATGAAATAACTCTGGCTGGTTGACTTTCCCAAAAAGACCTGGACTTTCTATTAATTAAGTGACCCTCATGATGCACATACAGCTTTATGAGTGATCTCTCTCCTAGATCTCTAACTTTTTAAAAACAGACATCTTCAATATTCATATAACCTTGAACAGGGCTTGAAAATGGCTTCAACAAACTTGACATGACATTTAAAGTTTTTTGGTTATTCGCTATTATCCCAATAGTAATGACTTTGGAGCACAAGCAGTCACTCATGACAATGTGTTTTATGTGAGTGCTGAAAATTCCAACCGAAAACAGCTTGTACATTAAAAGGTGGCTGGTGAAGATATTTACTGCACTGTCATTCCCTGACCAGGGGCTTCCCTGTGATGGATGAGTATTTTACACAGTTTCTTGGACAATCTCAACAAATTTTAGAAGTATGATCACCTTTTAGCTGTTGGAAGGAAAATAAATACACTTTTCCTATCAGGTGGGCAATTCTTGCTCAAAAATCAAGATCTAATAGAGAAGCGATTTTCTCTTAGAACAGTTTATGTGCAATAGCTCATTATGTACACATTACATCTGTAGGAAAGAGCACTATGGAACATGATACTCCTATAGTTCCCATGAGTACATAAATTAATTTTTCCCCAGAACCCACCCTGTTGCCCCAAAAACTGTTAAAAACTGCATTTGCAGCTAAGTGCAGATTTTTAGTCACCTTCCTGTTCCGTCCTCCAAATCTTCTTATAGTTACTTATTATTTGATTTTGTCTAAGCTACTCCATCCTGATATTAATAAGAAACCAGTTTATTCTGTTAGAGGGAAAGTCTACTTGAATGTTTGATGGCAGAGAAGAGATTAATTTGGCTAAAATTATGGTCTTAAAATCCGAAATGCATACAAGTACATTTCAAAAAGCTTATGGAAAAAGTTGAATGAAAAGGTAAGTAGTTTGGTTTGGCAACAAAATTTTTTTTTAAATCCATGAAGTTTTTCCATACCATGTATTTTCCATGAAATTT
This sequence comes from Oryctolagus cuniculus, assembly GCF_051225735.1. Lineage (NCBI taxonomy): Eukaryota > Metazoa > Chordata > Mammalia > Lagomorpha > Leporidae > Oryctolagus > Oryctolagus cuniculus. The sequence continues at coordinate 53,219,822 of NC_142875.1, read as the reverse complement.
TTGAAGACCCTTTGAATGTGTTTGTGTAGATTGAAATATAAAATTAAGAGTGGTTCAAAAATTCCATGGAAAATGGACATTCTCTTTTAATTCAATTTCTCCACAAATTTTTAAAAGTTCCCTCATAAATATTCCTGTAATTTTTATGTATATACTTTAGAAAAACATTTGAAAGGCCGAGTCAGAGAGAGAGAGAGAGAGAGAGAATCTTCCATCTGCTGGCTCACTCTCTAAATGGCTGTAATGGCTGGGGCTGGGCCATGCTGAAGCCAGGAGTCACAAACTCCATTTAGGTCTCCCATATGGGTCCAGGGGCCCAAGCACTTGAGCCATCTTCCACTGCCTTCTCAGTTGCTTTAGCAGGGAACTGGATCAGAAGTAGCACAGCCAGGACTTGAACTACCTTCACATGAGATGTCGGCATTGCAGGCTGCAGCTTCAGCCACTGCGCCACAATGCCAGCCCCTTTATTGAGTCCTGTTCACTAAAGTGAAAAAGCGCATGGGATTTTATGGTAAACCTCAGATGAAATCCAAGTTCTGCTGCTTGGTTTTAACAGGTTACATAACCTTTCTAAATCTCAGGTTCTAATAGCTACAAGGAGTGGCTGTGAGGAGTAAGGGAAGTACTGTGGTTGACAATTACTTAGAGATAACCTTCTTCTCTTTCTTCTTTGAAACTGTCTATGGGAGGCATCTTTCACCCAAGGTCTAAGGCTTATTCATAGGCTCTGGCCTCTCTGTATCAGTCAAGGCTGAAATGCCATCTTCTGAATGGCTCGTATTTATATAGCAGCTTTATTTACACAGCTTTTGTTGCCTTTTAAATGTTACCACCATCATAGATTGAGGGGTGAAAAAAAAAAACAAAAGGAGGTTAAAGTAATTTGTTTATAGACTCAGTCGTTGACTAAATCAGTGGCTAAAGCCAAATACAGTCTCTACATACTGAGGCTGTCTTTAAGAAAATTGAAAAGCTTCTTGCCAAACAAAAGTGCTAAGTAATTCACAGCTAACTTTCGCAATAATGATGTCCTGTACTTCAACTTCAGAATGCTTTCTGGCATGTTGAATCCTCACAATAACTTTATAAAGCCGACAGTTTACCTATGCAAAATACACTACCACAGGATGCCCAAGGGAAGACGCAAGCTTCTCTTCTTTCCTAGTCTCACTTTAATTCATGACTATGAACTTCAAGCACAACATTGATCCTATCACAATTCTCTGTTTTCCTCTCTTTTTCAAGCCTCCAACAGGTCCTCCCTTCCCTACATTCATAGAAGCAAGCGGATGAGAATTCCCACAAGCAACCATCCCCTCACCGTGTATTATCTACCTGGTATGTGTGTGCACACACATACACACACATATGCTCCTTCCACATCAGGACTGCTCAAGCTCTGGTGAGCACCAGAGGTTACTCTTGCTTATTTATGAAGGGCCATCCCTTGCGCATCCTTCTCTTTACTGCGGGTGCACAGTTTTCCTTCGCCATGTGATCATTCCCTCATTACAACAGACAGGTTGCATAGAAGAAAAAACAAAACCTTCATTTGTCTCCACATCCTGCTTTAGCGACTACCTCAATTCTACGGCTCATTTTATAACAGAACATCTTGAAAGCATGGCCCACACCTATTTGCTCAATGTTTTTCTTCTCACTTTTGTTTTGAGCCCACTACAATCCTGCTTCCCTATTACTCTTCTGAAACTGTTCTTGTCAAGGTCACTAATGAACTGCATGCTGCCAAAAAACAAGGATTGCATAGCCATATGGATAACTCAGTCCACTTCTATTCCATCTGTACCAGATCTGAGAATGAAATGCCTAGCACAGCCTGGGTTTCTCTTTTACTCCTTGGTCACTGAATTTCTACAGAGGCTTGCGTGAGCAGCAATGGATAGGCCAATGTAAACAAGACCATTTCTACCCTTTTGAGAAAACTCAAAAGTAGCTGTGGGCTAGCTTTAGGGACCAAAGGCTAAGAGAAAAACCAAGATGATATTTAACACCTCTGAGGTTTCAGGTGAAGAATCTTTCATGAGAAACAACATACAAGATAAAATAAAAAAACAAACAGGCCATTCTTGAGATGACTGAAGAAATAAAACAGAACATTTACAAGGGGTCCTTTGGGGATGAGTTAATAGCTCTGCTAGAAATTCCTAGATAACAACTCTTCTTTCCAGATGCTTGAATTTCTCTTCCAGCTCCCCAACACTCCCTATCTTGATCCCCAGCCATGGGAGACCAAAACTACGCAACTCTGGGAGTCACATCTTAAATTGTGGAGCAGATAAATGAAGTTGGTTAAAGGAGTCACCTGTTCCACTGCAACTGGAGAAAATGATTCTAGGTATAAGAGACTCCCAAGTTGGAAATTTACTTCATACAGAAATCTTATTATGATATTGGTACAATGCTACAGGTGTCTTCTGCCATTATTGTTATTTTTTACTTATTACTTGTGACTTAGTATAAGGTAAATTGAAGAACTAAATTCCATGCAAAACCATGCATTTAGTTTCCAAATTGGTGACTTCCACATGATAGGGAGATGATATGGCTCTGTAAGTCATAGAGAGCTCTACATAGATGTTGAGAGGTTTAAATAAACTGTAATTTGACACAGGTGGGATTATCCTTTTCATATGAAATTAGACAGTTATAAGATGAAACACTTAGACACATAGACTCAAGGAAAGGTAAGGCTAGGGTATCAATAAAAAGAGAAGCATTTCTATTTTTCCTCAACTCAAATCTTACCAACACTTGATTTTCAATGGAATCTAAAAATACTAAGGCAAACTAACTTTTCCAAAGTTTGTGCTATGATTTTATGAATCAAAGCTTAAGGTATTTTTTTTTTCACCCAAAATGTTACAATTAATGTCTGTGTGTGATATGTCTAGGACTACTGGTGATTACGGTACAAGTGGGCAAAGAATCAGCTGCTGTTTTCTCAGTATCCAATCCATAAGGGAATCCAATCTACACATCTTGTGTTTGTGTTTCTGTGGAAATACACAGGATGAGAATACATGATTTTTACTGTGAGTATTGAATCTTGAGTCACATCACAGCATTTTTTTTTCTGAAACTAAGTAACAAAGTTAAAAATTGTGGGAAAGGGGAAAAGTTCTTAAATACAAGAAATCCCCTGGACTTAAAAATGAGAACAAAGGCTATGAACTATATGCAGTTAGATCCCGTGTCACCTTTGGCAGAGTAAAGATTTGGATGACAAAGAAAGCTCAAACTGTATCAACATTTCCATTGTTCCTTGAATAACACACACACAAAATAAAAACAACCACAGGAAACCAGGAAAGTTGCTGACAAAAAAGCAAAATAAATGTATGCAACTTGGCATCCTTGGCACCTAAATGAGAAAATATTCCAACAGTGAGCTAAGAAGCCAAGACTAAGACCCCAGCTGATGGCCTCTAGGGGAACCTTCTCTACTACAGGAAACACCAGTTATGGTTCAGAAAGAGGCATTAGTCCCTTTACATCAGTATTGATCTCCTAGCACATTGTGGTTCTAATGGGCAAGGGCTTCTTTGAAGTGCCAACTCTCAGATGAAATATAAAATTGAACTCCTGCCTTTTTTGGTCAATGGTAAGTCTGTGGCAGCCCTGACAGGAGGAAGAATATAGAAGTCTGGTGTGCTAAAAATTGAGTGTCAGTCTTCCTGAAATTTGGGCTCTCCTTACACTTTACCTTTTGCTCTTAACTATTACTTTGACCTACTAAGTAGCTGTTTCAATTCACCACAGCAAAGGCTTTACTTGGTGAGAGGAAAGAAAAGACCCATAAATATAATTTTTAAAGCACTACTGGGTCTACATGATAGTAAAGTGTGTGACAAATATATGTTTTTAATCTATGCAATAACTGAACTTAGTGCTGGCCGCCAGCAGCCCATATCCCTGTGGCTTTCCTCAGTATGATTTACTGATGTTATAAATAATTGTCTTCCCTTGGTTTAATTTTGCTATTTATTTTATCTTATGTACTGGACATATATAAAAATGATGAAGAGAACAAAAGGACATTTTGTATATAGTTAAGATCTTTTAGGAGTGCCAAAAAACTTATTGAAATCAATTATGGGATAACAACTAAATGAAACAATTTCTCCCCCTATTAAAACAAAATAGACAAAGCGGATGATTTTTTTTAAAGTTAGCTCTAAGCAGAGGATATAATTGACAATTAAACTAGGACTTTCTTTGCAGAGACTCAGATACACTTTGAATCAACTTTTTCTAAATCACTGTCCTTTACAATAAAAATTCAAAGATAGCACCACCATTTTTGTAATTTTCTGTGCTGCTCTTTCCTAATTGAGCCTAGAGACACAGGAAGCGCATGATGACACTGACACCTGAACCTAGCACAGGCAGGGGCAGTTCCCATCTCTTGCCTCTAACAAGAATGGTAATAAAATCCCTTGCAGGCAACTGCTTATCTGTCTGACTGGTAATATGTTATTTCAGTTGGACCCATCTCTCCAAAATTGCTTCCTTCTTTCTCATCCCTCCATTCAGCTCTTGGCAATCTTAATTTGACATCCATCCATGCCCCTCTGTGAAGCTCCTCCCTATAAAGTCATCCAAAACCTCAAAATTTCCAGTCAATGGAATTTTCTCATACCTTATTTTCTCTAACATTTGCTACATTTTAGGATATGTGTAATAAAGAATTTGGCTGGCATCTGTCCCAAGCAGATCCTGGGGGGCAGCTGTAAACCCTTGAAATTGTGTTACTTATGGTGAGCCCCTCAGATCGACAGTTTGACCCTATAATCTGATAGTTTATGGTAAACAGGTCACTCATGGGAGGCCCTGGATATTTTCTGGTAATGAATGGCACAGGATGGGGGTTGGCCAAGCCAGAAAGACCATTCATATTGAACCAAGGGTTATTATTATTGGCCCAATCTCGAAGGAGGAGTGAGGAGCTGGAGTTTGAGTCCCATTGTGTGATCGATGATTCGATCATACCTCAGTAATGGAGCTTCTATATAATCTTGGGACTCTGAAGTTCAGGTGAACTTTCTGGTTGGCACTACAGTTGTCCCTTAGGATCCCGGGAGCATTGTTTCTAAGACACCCCCTGACATTCTATTGGCAGATATTCAAGCTCCTCATATAAAATGGCATATTACTTGAGTATAACCGATGCACAATCCTTCTGTATACTTTTTATCTTCCCTAGATGATTTAGGATACTTAATACAATGTACATGCTATTTAAATAGTTGTTATGCTATTTGTTTAGGAAATAATGACAAGGAAAAACATCTGTGTATATTCAGTTCAGTGCAGATGTAATTTTTTCCCCAAATATTTTCAGTCTGAGGCTGGTTGAATCAATGGATGCAAGACCCTTGGATGTGGAGGACTGACTATACTCTATGTATTGTCACACATTGATGTGCTTGGAGGGTGATATGTCCCTGAAGACAATAAAAGGTCCATGCCTCTCTTCCTCTGGCTGGTTCTGACTAAATCCTTTTGCAATAATAAAACTATAATAGTAAATTATCATGCTTTTCTGAATTCTGTCATTCTAATATATTACTGAAACTGAGGAGGTAGAGTGTGGGGAGCAACTTGGACTAGACTAAGTTACTGGAATTAAGACTTATTCTATGCATCTGCTCTCCCACAATATGGCGCTGGGAGAGGAGGAAACAGCTTCTACACAGCTGCCTCCAGTTCAACCAATAAACAGCAGGACCTGCTCCTGATTGCAGGAGAGCAGCGTACTCGGTGTTGTGGGTAGCAGAGTTGGGATTGGTGGAAGAGGACTATAAAGGAGGAGAGAGACAACATGCACCAGGAACATCTATCTGAAGGAACACCTGTGCAGCCCCCGAGAGAGCCGGCCGGCAGTGTGCCGCTCCCCCGCGGAAGTGGGGAAAGTGGCTAGGGGGAACCGCCCTTCCACGGAGGTGGAAGGGTCGGTAGCCAACCCGGGAAGAACCAGCAGCAAACCCGGGGAGGGCCGAGCAGACAAAAGAACAGCGCAGGGTCCTGTGTCGTTCCTCCACGAAGACGGGGAGCGACATAATGGTGCTGTGACTCGGATATGAAGCCTAGGCAGGGTTCAGTGTCGCTCCTCCACGAAGAGGGGGAGTGACATAATGGTGCCGTGACTCGGATAGGAAACTTAGGAGGGAAGAAGAGGGAAGAAGTGGGAAAATACCGGAGAAGAGAGACTAGCAAAGAGCCTAGGGAAAAGCCAGACGGAAAAGGTGCCGGAAGAAGCTATTGAAAGCCTAGGCATAGACTCGGGTACGGACTGTGGGAAAGAAGTTAGGATTTAAAGTGAAAGCAAGAAGAAACTTAGACTCAGATACGGACTGCAGGTTGAAAGTGAAAGTGAAACCTAGAAGAAACTTAGACTTGGATACGGACTGTGGGGAGAAGCCAGGAGAAGTGAGAGGGGAATATTGTTGGAAGAAAAGTTAGGAAACATACCGGGTAGAGAAAAATGTTAGGGAGTATGAAGCCGCCGCGGGGCGAGGTGCCAAGAAGCAGCCTCGGGGTGGGCGCCGGGAAGCCGCGGAGATAAGAGAAACAGAAGTTTAGAAGTAAAATGAGAGAAATAGGAATGCTGGCAGATAGAAGTAAAATAGGAGAAATAGGAATGCCCGGAGATAAATAGAGAAAAATAAGGCCTCCCCACAACACGGCAATGAGAGGGCTTGGATTCGGTCTGCCCGATTAGTAAGACGATAAGTACCTGTGGGCGGCTGCAGGTCACTGAAGACAGGCACGAATTAACATCAATAAGTCTTCCCACAATACGGCAATGAGAAGGCTTGGATTCAGTTTGCCTGATTGGTAGGGCTTGTAAGCACCTGTGGGCGGCTGCAGGTCACCGAAGACAGGCACGTTATCAACATAAGTCTCCCCACAATACGGCAATGAGAAGGCTTGGATTCGGTTTGCCTGATAGGGCTTGTAAGCACCTGCAGGCAGTTCTAGCAGAGCAGAGCATGTGCTGCAGGGCACTGAACACAGGCACGCATCAGCGCCTAAAAACCTCCTCACAACATGGCGAAGAGAGGACCCGGATTCGGTTTGCCTGATTGATAGGGCTTGTAAGCACCTGTGGGCAACTCTAGCAAGCAGAGCAGAGTGTGTGCCGTGGGGCACCAAAGACAGGCGCATATCAATGCCAAAAATAAAAAGAAAGGGGGATCTGTGGGGAGCAACTTGGACTAGACTAAGTTACTGGAATTAAGACTTATTCTATGCATCTGCTCTCCCACAATATGGCGCTGGGAGAGGAGGAAACAGCTTCTACACAGCTGCCTCCAGTTCAACCAATAAACAGCAGGACCTGCTCCTGATTGCAGGAGAGCAGCGTACTCGGTGTTGTGGGTAGCAGAGTTGGGATTGGTGGAAGAGGACTATAAAGGAGGAGAGAGACAACATGCACCAGGAACATCTATCTGAAGGAACACCTGTGCAGCCCCCGAGAGAGCCGGCCGGCAGTGTGCCGCTCCCCCGCGGAAGTGGGGAAAGTGGCTAGGGGGAACCGCCCTTCCACGGAGGTGGAAGGGTCGGTAGCCAACCCGGGAAGAACCAGCAGCAAACCCGGGGAGGGCCGAGCAGACAAAAGAACAGCGCAGGGTCCTGTGTCGTTCCTCCACGAAGACGGGGAGCGACAGTAGAGGAACCACTGAATTTGTAGTGGGAGGTGCCTGGGGATTCCAAACTTGTAGCTGGTATTTTTGGAGGATTGAGACCATGAAGTTTTGTCCCAACTCTAGGTGACTGGTAACAGAAGTCACTGTAACATTTTATTCATGACTTTGGATATTACTATGATTAATAATAACAATGTCATCACATTACCATTATTTATGGCTATTCCACAGTTTGTAAGTACTTTCACCACACTTTGATTCATTTGATTCTTATAAGATTCCTTTGAGAGAAGTGATATGGGTATATGAGGAAGCAGGCTTAATGTTCAGAGCCAGAGACTCCTGGTTAACATAGTTAGTCATGACACGGTCCTTTGTTATGCTTACTCTTCTATATTTTGATGGTGATTCTTTGGTAAGTTATTCTTTCAACCACTCTCAAAGAAACATCTCTATCAGTGCAGTCATTGTTCATAGTCAGATCCTTGTCCCACTTCCCTGTTCTTTCTTTCTTCTTTCCACTAAGAGCTCACTGCTTCAAACATTTTCTCTAGGAAGAAGACTCTGTATCTGCATTTCCAGCAGATAACAAAGCTTCAAAATTGTATCCATTATGGTCTCCCTAAACTTTTCTACATAAATGCCCTACCATTTTCAAACCAAACGCTCGTGTCCAAAACAGCTTCCTCTTCATACTAATATACAAAAATCAATCATGAAAAAAAATCAATCATGGCATGTGTTTACCGGTCTTGCTATCTGCTACTGACAGCTGTCTCAGGCTATTATGCACTATGGTCAGTAGTGTGTGGCTTAGCAGCTATTAGGTAAATATTTCTAAATATGTAATTGCCCATCAGTTAATATATACCAGGTTGTAAGTAATTTATCAGTTGATTTGGTGGTTCATGAGAAAGAAGATGGGGAAAAACAAATACAGCAGGTATGGTTTGACTGTGTCCTTATTAAACAATACTAAATATATAATAAATCCTTTATATGCTATTTTACAAGTTTTAGAACAACCCTAAAAGATGGGCATTAGGGGGGCCGGCACTGTAGCGCAGCGGGTTAACGCCCTGGCCTGAGGCGCTGGCATCCCATATGGCTGCTAGTTCGAGTCCAGGCTGCTCCTCTTGCTGGCCTAGGAAAACAGTGGAAGATGGCCCAAGTCTGTGGGCCCCTGCACCCGCGTGGGAGACCTGGAAGAAGCTCCTGGCTCCTGATAGACGCAGCTCTGGCCATTACGGCCATCTGGGGAGTGAACCAGCAAATGGAAGACCTCTCTCTGTCTCTACCTCTCTCTGTAACTGTCTTTCAAATAAAATAAAATAAATCTTTAAAAAAAAAAAGATAGGTATTAGGATATTATAGACAATGAAAGTGAGGCTCAGAGAAGTTAGCAAAGACAGTTTGGTTTTGGCAGTTGATATTTGCCCCCAGCAACTTCAATCCAAATCTTAGGCCTCCATGATTACAAAAGGCATTACACCATGCAAAATATACCATGAAATGCAAAGAGCACATTATTTATTAGATAAAGGCTTAGGGGAGAGGCTAGTGACTTGGGAGCTGTATTGAATAGTAACTAGTTAAATAAATACTTTGGGAACTAAACACTTTTCTGAAGCCATTTCTAAGCAGTATCCCATATTGCACTTTTAAATAATTTACTTTATTTCTTATACTTCTCAACTCAACATTACATATTTCACATGTTCACATGCTTTTTTGGATGAATAACTAATGCTAATGTTATCATATAACACAGAATCTAGTAATCTTAAGACTGTGAAGACCCTTGGTCACCTGATAGAACCAATGCTTGAAGTGCATCTATTCAGTGTCCTCCATTTAAAGACTTCCAGTCACATCTGCACAATCTCGTAAAGTAGTATCATCTCCCCTTTGGACTCCTTGCTTCACCTTCTATTTAGTATTTCTTCCCTTGAAATCTTAGCCACTGCCCCTAAAGGTTTTTTCCCATAAGAGTTGTATTAAGTAATGCTAATTCCTCTTTGACAATTCAACCTGTTTGGTGTTTTTTTTTTTTTTTTTTTTAGATAAAGATCATATTAGCCAAGCCTTCTCTTCTCCAAGCCAAACTGTTCCTCCAGGGATCATGAGCTGGAGTTATGGTATAGTCAATTCATTAATTAATTCAATAAGTGTTTGGCTTTGACATTTTTAGGATCCTGTTATTTCTATTAGTAACATGCAAATAATATACATTTAGTAGCTCAGGAAAAGAAAAGTATGTACAACTAGGATGTTCAGTACTATTCCAAATCATACATTTACAGAATCCTTTTGATTACAGCCTTTAAAAAATTTCCACATAAACAATACTTGAGGTTAACTTTCAGTATATGCTTAATAAAAATCTGTTTAAAAATCTGTCTTTACTCATTATTTAACCTTTGGATAGATTTCTGTTGAAGCGTATTTTCCTTTGAAATAATTTTGTGTATAACTGTATACATAGAAATGTTCCTTTATTTCTCCCATATCAATAGATATATTAGCCATACATAAACATAGCGAGAAAACTAATTCGAATTCATCTGACAATGACTTAACTTGGCGCATATGTTCTCACAAGAAGACAGGTATCTTTGTCTATTTAATTCACTGGTGTAGCCTCAAGCCCTAGCATAGTGCTTATCTCAGAATGAGTGCTTGATACCTTATGTCTTCAAACACATTATTGGAAAGCTGAAGCTATGGAGATCAAGATGGCTGAATAGAAAGGATCTGCATCTGATGTGGGCAATGAGCATATTAATTTCCAATGCAGGTTCATGTCTCCCACAGTGCTAAAAACACTAAGTGGAGCCTAGCAACATGGGCAAACAGGAATAGGATTTATTTAACAGTCAGAGAATAAACACACAGTCATGGAGCAAAATACCCATTATGAGTTGCCCTTGAAAGAGGGAAAGAAAGCAAGACTGGGACCTCCATGAGTGGTGTGTGGTAAAAAAAGACATTGCCATGGTTCGCTACCTCCTTTTATGAGGTAAGAGGTGCTACCTCAAGTGGATATAGAAATGGGGTGGGGTCTTAGCCTACACCAGGGTCCTAGATGCAAGAGGTGCATCCTGGGAAGGTGGGCATATCAAGCTGACAATTAAAGAAACAGCATTATTTTGCAAGGGCACAAGAATTCCAGTTCACCTGAACTTCAGCTATTTATACTATATAACAACCACCTCGGTCAGAAAAAAAAAAATGTAACAAAGGGAAAACTGTATTTCCAGAAGAATGTCTAAGGGGAAGTCTTAGTAAAAAAGTGATAGTAACTGCAAACAACACGTAGACTCAGAAAATTAGCAGAGAGAAACAAAGCGCACTGCTGCTGCTCCTATACTGGTAGCCTGGCCAGAGGTCACCATCTTGCCAGGAAAAGGGTTCTAGATATAAAATACAGAACTAAGGAGACAGACTTGAAGGAACACTTCAGAAAAGAAGTGAGGATAACTGCCAAGAGCACAGGGACTCCAAAAACCAGCAGAGAGAGAGAGAAAGCATGTTGCCATTGCCTACCACTGCTTCCGTAGCTCCCCTGCTGGGGAACACCATCTTGCGGGGAAGAGGTAAGCAGAAAGTGCTGCCCACTGCCATCATACTGGCAACCAATTCTGCAGGCTTCACTAACTTTAACTGGTGTCTGAGCAACTACTTTGCTCCAAGGAAGTAACCCACACTGCCTCCCTCTGCTCCCAACGCACCAGAACTGAGCTGCTCCTGAGAAGCTACTAAACTTTACCTGCTTTAGGTGGAAGCAAGCAGCTCTTTGCTACCAGAAGCTCCCAGAGCAGCAAGGGCACTTTCCAGGGCAGAGAGCAGACCCCTGTGAACCCTGTAGCCACAGAGTTCTGGGCACTAGCCATGGAGCTACACTTGCTTGCTCTGAGCCCTCTCAAGAAATTCCCCCTAACTCCGGGCTAGTCACCAGGAGCAGCCCATATACACTCCCAGAGGACCAGACCTGAGTAAGCCCCTTCATCTTTTACCACAGGGTGCTGAGGCCAGAGCATAACCCCAGCATCACCCTTGCATGCCATGTGGGAACTGGGGACAGTTCTCTGCCCTGCCTTGCAACGATGGGACTGCTACTGCTATTACTATAACCTCTGGTGTAATTTGCACTTTTCTGTGAGATCTGGAGGGCCCTATCTGCATTTCTCGGCTTCAAGCTGGTAACTACCAGTCTATAATCCCAGCATGGCTACAGCCTTTACAAACCCTAATGTGATTGATGTACAACTCACCAGGGGATTCAAGACAAATACCTTTGGAAGCTCACATACGCGTCAAAGTTATACCACTACTTCCGTATACTGGAGCATACTTGACAACTGAGGCACTTGCTGTCACTGATTACCACCAAAGAATTCACACAGAGGTTACATTTCTGGGCCCACGTAGAACCAAAACTAAATCCACAACCCAAATTATGCCCCACATTCCATCTAAACAAAGTCTTTTTGGATGAAACCTATTCTCTATAGAGAAAAGGAACTACTATGCCCGATGTTCAGAGGACAACAAGAAACATGAAGATGCAAAGGAGCATGCCACCCAAAATAACACAACAGTTCTTCAGAAATATCTGAAAAAGCATTTAAAATAATGATCCTAAAGAAACTCCATGAGATACAAGAGAATACAGACACGAATTTAAAGAAGTGAGGAAAACAACAGATAACAAACAAGAAATTCAATAAAGATATAGAAACCATTAAAAAGAGTCAAATACAGTTTTGGAGTGGAAAAATTCAGTCAATGAAATTATCAATGGCAGAACAGACCAAATGAAAGATTTTTTAATCTGGAAGATAGGATGTTTGAAATAACTAAGTCAGATTAAAGAGAAGAATTCAAAATTAAGTGAAAATGATTCATAAGGGATATGTTAAGGAGAAAAGAAGGAAAGAAGCACCGAGACCCTACTGAATGAAAACGTCCCAAGTCTTGAGAGAGAGATGGCCATCCAGATATAGGAAGCTCAAAGGACTTCAACCAGACACACCCAAAACAGACCTTCTTCAAATCATATTATAGTCAAATTGTGAAAAGTTAAGGAAAAAAGAGAAAAATCCAAAAGACACTGGGAAAAATGTCATGTTTCATGTTATATATAAAAGAAAACCAATTAGACTAATAGCAGGCATCAGAAACCCTACAAACCAGAACAGAGTGGGAAGATATATTCAAGGTTTTGAAAGAAGAAAAACTTCAGCCAAGAATATTAAATTCAGCAAAGCTGTTCTATATAAGCGAAGAGTGAAAGAGAAATAGAGAATATCCCAGACAAGCACACACTGAGAGAATTCACCACCAGATAAACCTTACAAGAAATCCTGAAAGGAGTCTTATATTAAAAGAAAGCATCATGAAAACAGATGACAGTACCAAATTTACAAAGAGATCAGATACAATCAGTAACCAATCAGCAAAATGGCAGGAGTTAGTGCTTATCTATGAGTATTAACCTTGAATGTAAATAAATTCTCCAGTCAAGAGATAAAGATAACTGAATGGATTAAAACAAAACAGAACAGAAAACAAGACCCTACTAAATGCTGCCTTTAAGAAATGCACTACCCAGATAAAGATACACATTGACTGAAGGTGAAAGCCTGGAAAAAGATACACCAACCAAATGGAAACCAAAAACCAGTGGGAAGGCTATACTCAGATAAAATGGACTTTATATCCAAAAGTGTAAAAGCAAAGAATGACATTTTATTGATAAAAGGATTGATTTAGCAAAATGATGTAATGATCATAAATACATGCACCCAACACAAAACCACACAGATATACACAGCAAATATTATTAGACCTAGAGGGAGACTAGACTCCAATACAATAATAGTGGGTGACTTTAACACCCAGCTGTCACCATTGGACTGATCATCCAGACAGCAAATCAATAAAGATACATCAGCGTTGAACCATACTATTGAGCAAATGCATATGAGACATTTACAGAACATTTTACCCACATTCTTCTCATTAGCAAATGGAATATTTTCTAAGACAGACCATATCTTAGGTCACATATCATCAGTACATTTTTAAAAAAGATTTATTTATTTATTTGAGAGGCAGAATTACAGACAGGGAGAGAGAGAGACAGAGCAAGAGGTCTTCCATCCACTGGTTTACTCCCTAAATAGCCACAACCGCTGGAGCTGCGCTGATCCAAAGCCAGAGGCTTCTTCCTGGTCTCTCACATGGGTACAAGGGCCCAAGCAATCGGGCCATCTTCCATTGCTTTCCCAGGTGCATTAGCAGGGAGCTGGATAAGAATATAGTAGCTGTGACTTGAACCAGTGCTCATATGGGATGCCGGTGCCACAGGCAAAGCTTAACCTACTATGCTACAGCACTGGCCCCCATCAGTAAATTTTAAACATCTGAAATCATATCATGTATCTTCAAAGCTGGAAATCAACAAAGGGAAAATACAACATTTAAAAATACATGGAGGGTCTTGATGTGAATGGAATGGGAGAGGGAGCGGGAGATGGGAGGGAAATTATGGGGGTGGAAAGCCATTGTAATCCATAAACTGTACTTTGGAAATTTATATTTACTAAATAAAAAAAATATATTGCATAGTTAAAAAAATACATGGAGGGGTCAGCACTGTGGTGTAGATGGTAAAGCTGCCGCTTGCAGTGCCGGCATCCCATTTAGGTGCCGGTTTGAGACCCGGCTGCTCCACTTCCAATCCAGCTCTCTGCTATAGCCTGGGAAAGCAGTAGAAGATGTCCCAAGTCCTTGGGCCCCTGCACCCATGTGGGATACCCGGAAGAAGCTCCTGGCTTCAGATCTGCCGAGCTCCGGCTGTTACAGCCAATTGAGGAGTGAACCGGCAGATGAAAGGCTTCTCTCCCTCTCTCTCCCCTTCTCTCTGTGTGTAACTCTGATTTTCAAATAAATAAATAAATCTTTAAAAAAATACATGGAAACTGATAAATATACTCCTGAATGGCCAATGGATTAGTGGAGAAATTAATTATTTAATTTCTGGTGAATTCTCTCAGGAAATAGAAAGATTTCGTGAAACAAATGAAAACAGAACATATCAAAACCTATGGTATACAGCAAAAATAGTATTGAGAGAAATTTATAGTGAAAAGTGCTTACATTAAAAAATAAAAATCTCAAAAAAAAAATGCTCTCAAGGACTTAGAAGAACAAACCAAATCTCAAATTAGCAAAAGGTGAGAAATAATAAGATTCAGAACAGAAATAAATGAAATTGAAACAAACAAAACTTACAAAAGGTTAGTAAAACAAAAAGCTGGTTTTTAGTAAGATAAACAAAGAAGGACATGTTTAGCCAGAACAGCAAAGACACACACACACACGTACACACACACACACAAAACAACTCTAAAGTTAAATGAGATATTACAACATATATCACAGAAATACAAAGAATGATAAGAAACAACTATGAACAACTATTTGTTAACAAATTAGAAAGCCTTGAAGAAGTGGATAAATTGCTGGATACGTAATAATTTACCAAGATTAAATAAAAACGATATAGAAAATCTAAAAAGACCCATAAATAGCAACAAGACTGAAGCAGTAGTTAAAATTTCTATAAACATTTAGAGAGGATCTAATGCCAATACTTTTCAAACTATTCCAAAATACAGACCAGGCTGGAACTCTGATGAACCCCAGCATCACTCTGATAACACAACTGAACAAAAACACAACACGAAAAGAAAACTACAGACCAAAATCCCTTTTGAACACAGATGTAAAAATTCTCATCAAAATATTATCAAACAGTGAATGGGATGGGAGAGGCAGCGGGAGATGGGATGGTTGCGGGTGGGAGGGAGGTTATGGGGTGGGGGGAAGTCACTGTAATCCAAAAGCTGTACTTTGGAAATTTATATTTATTAAAAAGTTTAAAAAATATTATCAAACCAAATCCTATACTACACAAAAAAGATCACAGATCACGATCAAGTGGAATTCATTGCCACAATTCAAGGGTGGTTCAACATCTGTAAATCAATAAGCATCACAAATCACAACTATGATCATCTATATGATCATCTAAATAGATGCAGAAGAAAGCTTCAACAAGCTTCCATGATTAAAACCCTCAGCAAATTAGGAACAAACTTTAAGAAATTATAAAGCCTATGTATGAAAAATCAATTATCAATATTATACTGAATAAGGAAAAGCTGACAGCATTTTCTCTTAAAACTGGAACAAGACAAGAATGTCCACTTTTACCACACTTCTTCATTATAGTATAGGAAGTATTAGCAAGAGAGAACAAATAAGGGCATCAAAATTGTAAAAGAGGAAGTCAAAATATCCATGTTTGCAGAAGACAAGACGTCATCGAGATAATCCACCAAAACTGTGTTAGAACTGATGAACCATTCAGGAAAGTTGCAGGATACAAAAGTCCATATACAAAACATAGTATCGTGTTTATACACCAATAATAATCTTGCTGAAGGAGAAATCAAGAAAGAGGTCCCATCCAAATTAGTTAGCCCTCAAGAAATCAAATACTTAGGAATAAATGTAACCAAAGAAGTCAAAGAATTGTGCAATGAAAATTATAAAACACTGATGAAAGAAATCATCAAAGATACAAAAAATGGAAAAATATTTCTTATGGATTAGAAGTATTAATATCTTTAAAATGTGCATACTGCCTAAAGCAAATTATAGTCAGTGCAATCCCTATTAAAATACCAATGATATTCATTACAGAATTAGGAAGAAATCATTCTAAAATTCATATGGAATCATACAAGATCCAGAATATGAGTATTTGTCTTTCTCTGTCCAGCTTACTTCATTCAACATCATGTACTCCAGCTGCAACCATTTTGATACAAATGATAAAATTTCATTTTTTTCATAGCTGAATAATATTCCATTATGTGTGTGTACCATATTTTCTTTACCCATTCATCTGATGAACACCTTTGTTAATTTCATATTTTGACTATTGTGAACAAGGCTGCTATAAACATGGTGGTGAGGTATCTCTTCGATACAATATGTTCATGTCTTTTGGATAAATATCCAGTAGTAGGCTTGCTGGATAATATGGCAAGTATATTTTAAAATGTCCACTTTTCAAAAATGTCATGAGACATGAAAAAAAGACCAACAGAAATTATGTCTCCATTCTAAGTGTACTCAAATAATTAAATAAAATTATGAACAAAAAAGAGAGCATTTTATTCCATCTGTGCTGCTGTAACAGAACACTGGATACTAATCAATTTATAAAGATGAAATTTCTCACAGTCCAAGGTCAAGGTGCCAAAATCCGGTAAGAGCCAGATGGCCTAATACTGTATAATGTAGAAAGGTAAGCAAGAACAGCCTCACTTGTGCAAG
Organism: Oryctolagus cuniculus; assembly: GCF_051225735.1. Classification (NCBI taxonomy): domain Eukaryota; kingdom Metazoa; phylum Chordata; class Mammalia; order Lagomorpha; family Leporidae; genus Oryctolagus; species Oryctolagus cuniculus. Next base: position 53,202,735 of record NC_142875.1, on the reverse strand, counting down.
CTTTTTTTAATAGCAGAACTAATCCATTCGTAAGAACCCAGCCCTACCCTTATTACCCAGACACCTCCCCAAATATTCTACACCTTCTAACACCGCTGCATTGGGGATTAAGTTTCCAACACATGAATTTTGGAGAGGCATATCCAAACTATAGCAGAAAGTATCGTGACAACACATAAAAGAGATTATTACTGAGATAGAAATTATAAAGAGGACTCTAATAAGATTAAGAGATCACCTTTCAGCAGACATAATAGAGGTTAGAAAGTAGTGGACTAACATATTCAGATTACTCAAAGAAATACTAATGTAAGACATTAATAGGAGCAATGGGATAAGAGGTATATGTAAACTCCTTGTATTACTTCCTCACAATTATTGTTTTGCAAATTGAAATGTATTCTGAAACAAAATATTAAAGAAAGGAAAAGCAAAGCAATATAGAAAGACTCAGAACAGAAGTGATTCTTATCAATTAATAAATAAAGATAGAGGCATCACAACACCCAATTTCAAAGCATGCTACAAAGCTACTGTAATTAAAGCTGTTGTAATAAAGCTATTGTAATAAAGCTACTGTAACTCAGCCCAAGATAGCTGAATGATGAGAAGCCACACTGACCTCAGACACAGAAAGATATCAGGAAAACAGAGAAAGGAACTCATTCTCAGGGGGACTGAGAGAAATTTTCAGGGGAGAAGTGATCAAACAGCAGAGATTGTGTGGGGCAGCGTGGAGAGATGTCAGACACACTTTGTATCTATGCAGCTGGCTCCTGCATGGGATTTACCATCTTCCCTGGATAAAATAGCAAGAAGTTACCATGGCGTCCCAGCTGTGGTACCCTGACACTGAAGGCTTTGACTGAAGGAGAATTTGTAATTTCTGGTTTCCTGAAGACCCAGCATTAAGCCTAGAATAACATGGTCCAATAGAAATATATTGAGAGTCACAAAAGTGGGCTATCTGTGCAATATAAAAATTTCTAAGGGCTGCATTAAATATTGAATATGATCAAGTAAAATTCATTTTAATAATATTTTATTTTACCCAACATCAAATATAATTTCATATATAAACAAATTAATGAAAGCTTTTAAGTTATCATTTTTTTTGGAACTAAATCTTTGAAATCACATCTGTATTTTACACCTATAGTACATCTCAATTCAGGCCAGACACACCTGAAGAACTCAAGAGTCACTTCTGAGTATTGGCTATCACACTTGATAGCATAGGTCTGAGAAGCTGGAGTTGGATATATCATCAAAGAAAATTTTGGTGGTAAGTTTTCTCATCACAAGTTAGAGTCTATATTATTAGAACACTAATAATTTTATTTAAATATATTTAGGGATTATAACAAAATTTTTTAAATTTCAAGTTGGAATAATCCATATACTAGTAGAAATTAATACTATTCATTTCCCCATTCTTACTAAAAAATATAATTTATAAGTCACCATGTGTAGATGTGTAGTTCACTTGGCTATAGCAAAAGGTACTAAAATGAAAATCACAAGTCCTACTCCTGTATGTATTAGTAAAGTCTGCTTTTTCCTATGTTCACAGAATATACACTAATCATGACCAACCATCAAATAAATATGTTGGGTTTGAACTTCATAGGGAAACAAATTGCATATATCCATATATCCCTAATACTAGAAGAAAAACACTCAAATGAGGTATTGAGATTAGGTAAATAAATGAAAGAAAATTTATTAAAGGAATCAGTTATTATAGGAGGAAAAGCAATCAAATGAAAGAATGCAACCTACCAATATTTTGCATTTCATAATGATTTTGTTTTTATATAGAGGAGGAACAGTTATACATTTCCAGGTAATTTGAATTTATGTGGCTTTTTTCAATGGAAAAATAGACCATGGGTAAATATTAAAATATACTGATGAAACTTGAATGCTAATACTGACAAGCACGTTTATCCAGGAAGCATAGAGAGACCAGGTTACCATTTGTAGACTCTCCTATATTTACTTGATACTTCTACAGGCATTTCAATAAAATTAGTGAAAATAAGAAGGATATAACTTATTAAATGTGACTCTCCTTCTTTCCAAAATATTCTTTGTTGCCATTTTTCTATTCTCATTGGATCAGGACCTATGTTGGGGTGAGGTTCACAGACTTGTCATTTTGGGAAGCTGATAATCCAGCCTCTTTTGATTGTTCTATTCATAGTGTATCTGCACTATCTTGTTCTGGATTGATGGTACCAAGTTTCATTATGAAATAGAAAACTATTTCCAAGGTTTTAGCTTTATGTATTTCTAGCAAATGAGTGCAAAAAAGAAATCTGGCAAGAATCATAGACATTACCTTCAAGAAAGCAGCTCAGACTGGTACACTACTGCCTCCTACAGTCAGTTTCAGGAAAGTGAGTGTCTCAGAGAACCCTACTCAATCTCATTCTATTCACAGATATACAGAACACCGGCTTTCTTCCTCCAAAGGATAATTTTCCACAGGTAACCTAGGGAGAAATTTGACGTTTCTGAAATTTTCTGAATTCTTTCCCTGCTCAGACTGTTAGATTTGTAACAAAAATCCAGCAAATGCCTTGAGCATGGATATTACTCTGCTCCAAATAGGAGACTGGCTTTATTTAAAGAAAATTCACAAACTATTATTCTTTTAAAATTATATTTTATATTATTTTTATGTTAAAAATTTTTCTCTTCTTTCCCTTTTCCCTACAGAACTTATCATCATCTCTAAGGAAAAGACATGGGAGAAAAAAATCCACATAATTTTAAAATCTATTAGCATCAATCTCCTAAATAAAAATATTAACAAGAATGACATAAAGGTATAGTAGGAAATATAACAGTTCATATAAATTCACATAAATTAAAATTTGGGGGGAATGCATGACAATTGTAGCTATATAACTACTTGTTTCTATAACTAGCATATTTAGATAAATTACTTGGGTGCTGGTTGTGGTCTCTTTTGTTCACACTGCAATTTGACTTCTGGTGGTTTGGCTGAGTGAAAGAATATCGACCTTAATTTTAAAGGTGAGATTTTTGATCAGGAAGAAAAGTCAGGCAAAGAGGACCTTTCTTAGAGGATATTCCCTTTTAATGAGGAAAACAGTAAAAGGAATAGGTCAATGTCACCAGTTATTTTCTTACAAATGAAACACCAAATTTTATTGAAAAAAGAAAACTGCACTGATCTCAGCCTGCACTGAGATCTCTAAAACTGGTGTCTGTAAACAACTCATTTTTAATGCCGCATTGGCTCAGGCGGTGCTTCCTAGGACTCTGTGGACACACAATCCGATTGGACCACACAATTCCCTCCTTCCATTTACTGCTATAGATTCCTGCCTCGGGCTTCTCTTGCCAGCAGGGACTGTTAACTCAAAGACCTGCTTCCACTCATCTTCCTGGGGCTTTGGAGCCCCTCCTGTCTCTATGGTAACATGAAACACAGAGCCCTAGAAATGCACCATACAGCAGGCAGTATAAGAAAGCAATGAGAGTGCAGTACTCTTGGTAAACTGAAGCAGGTGCTAAGATCAGGAAAATGGATGAGATGAATAATTATTTTCCGTTTCTTTTAGTTCTCTTAAGTTTTAAAAATTTATTTATTTTGATTACTTGAAAGGTAAAGAGAGAGAGAGAGACAGAGATAGAGAGACAGAGACTGAGATTCCATCTGCTGGTTCACTCCCCAGTTACCCACAACAGTCGGAGCTAAAGCAGACTGAAGCCAGGAGCCCTGGAACTCAATTCAGGTCTCCTTTGTGGGTAGGAGGGGCTCAAATACTTGCACCTTCAGCTGTTGCTTCCCACTGTGCTCAATATTAGCAAGAAGCTGGAATCTGAAGCTGAGCTAGAACTCAAACCCAGACTCTAAGATTTGGAATTCAGGCTTCCCAAGCAACATCCTAATATTCGCTGTTATTTGCCTACCTCAGCAAATTTCTTTTTAAGGGAGCTTCTACAAGTGTTAGCACAGAAAGTGATAGAGCATATGGTACTTTATAATCTATGTGGTGTTTGAAATTTAAAAAAATTATTGGAGATTCACATGAACTGATCATAAATTTCTAATAATTCATTAAAGTATTGAGATAAATAGGAGTTCTCAATTAACTGAGATATAAAGTATAAAAAAGAAAAAAAAAATGATACCATATATTCTAGTAGGGTTTATGTGACAAAGTAATATATGTTGTTATCATGTGGCAAAATGTTCTTTATTTTGAATTATTCAGCCATAAGATACTACAGATTCTCTTTTCAGTGTAGCACATCACTATCAGTCCAGTGGCTCAGAGTAATCAGAGGGTTTATGTTCCTCAGTTTTTGGTCCATTTCAATCTATTTCCTGGTTACAAACAGCACCCTAAACTCAGACGGATTGTCTCAAAAACAACATGGAGCACACGAGGGACAGAGATGCTATCACTTGTGAGAATGCTCAATAGCCCCACTATGAAAGCCATAGTGTTCATAGGGATAGCTAATCAAGACATACATGATTACACATCGGGATTCCATCAGTTTTTCCAAATATTTCATGCAAGCCAAAGAAATATTGCTAACTACTGATGCTGGGGGTTTATGATGGACTTAGGGAGGTCTACTAAAAGTGCTGTAGAGTTGCCCAGTTATTGAACCCCAGGAAAGGAACTGCTGACCCATTTCAAACACCTGAGCTCAAAGATTTTCAAAATTGGTTCTGAACTCTGTTCTTTGAGACAGTTCCCCAACAAGTTCCCTAACAGAACTTTAGGGAAGCTAGTAAAATATTTATAGAACTGTTTTTTAGGATCTGAGCTTTCTTTCCTTTGCCTTAGCATTTTTTTCTTTCTTTTTATTCCCCCCTAACCCAATCAACTGAGATGCAAGTATAAGTTACAGCCACTAGAGGTCAGGCAGTTACACCTGTCACCAACCATTACCTTGTAGTGGACATTATAGTGCCTTGAGTAACTTTGAGTGACTTAAAAAATATGGAAATGTAGTACATTCAGTACATTCTTTCACAACTACTATGTTATGATAACAATGCTTTCTACTTAATTATTCCATTTTTAAAGGTCTTAAATTTTACAATGGTACTACCTTTCTTTCCTGGCTATTATTTTATTTGGAAGAGGAAAGGAACCATTGCACAATTAATGGACTCTCATGACATGAGAAGGCCTCTCTCTGGAATGGAACACAGCAACAATGTGTTTTCAGTTTTTGCCTACTCCATTTGGTAGCTGTAATCCTCATGAACCTTCTAATTTGATCATTTTATATCTTGAATTTGTTTTTCTCCTGAAATACTCAAATTTTATGTTATACATTTATAGTCATACTTATCAGAGTAAAGATTATAATGGAGAGAAGGTCCCTCCTCGTCTGTCCAATGAACTTTGTTATGTGACTCACCAAAAGACTTTTTTAAAAAACAAAACTTAAACTGTAATGCAGTCCACAAACTTGGGACTCAGATTTAGTGCTAACAAAATTATATGCACCTTTTTACTATCCTATAAAAAACTGCAAGAATTGATTTTATTCTTTCCATTTCAGGGTATACTTTATGAAAATCTAATTACGAAAATACTACTAACATGGTTGAGCAGTTATGAGAGGTGAGGTTCACACAAGGCATGTTGCATGAATCTTCACACAGCCTAGTGAGGTATGATTTTTATTTTCCCCAGTTCACAGATGAAAAAGGGAGGCTTTGAGGAGTTAAGAAACTTGCCCCAGATATGAGATAAGTTAGGTTGGGGTTTGGCTCCAAACTAGAGTTCTGTTATTTAATATTATAATGTAGAAGGAGAAACCCACAGTGTTCCTACACCAGCACAGGGAACCAAAAGGGAGCCATGAGATGCTTTGTTTTGACCACTACTATTTCTGATAGATATCTTAAAAACCTACTGAGGGGAGGGTGTTTGGTGCAGCAGTTAGGACCCTGGTCAGGATGTCTTCATCCTATTTCGAAGTGTTTAAGTCTCACCTCTGCTTCTGACTCCAGTTTCCTGTTAATGCCTGCCCTGGGAAGCCGCAAGGTGATGGTTCAATTAGTTGAGGGTGGACCTTGATTGAGTTTTGGCTCCTAGCTTTAGTGTGGCCCAGCCCCAGTTGTTGTGGGCATTTGGAAGAGTGGACCAGTGGATGGGAGATTTGTCTGTCTCTCTGCCTTTCAAATAAATCAACAAAATTTATAAGATCTATTGAGTTATCCAGTTAGTGAGGACCAGGGATATTCATTCCCAGGGCTTTTGCTTGCATGGTGTAACATACTATCTATACTTACACTTGCTATTTAACTAATTATTCAAAGCAGCAGCAAAATCTTGGCTCAGATTCACAAGTACTTTAGAAAATACTCAAAGTTATTTTTTGCATTGTTACATATAACACTTCAAATGATTGTGACGTCACTTCCCATTGATCTTCCATTGTACTTCTCTTGTATATTTTGTATTCTGGTTTGCCTGGCAAGATTGTTTTCTTTTTCTTTTTATTATTATTATTTTTTTTTTGACAGGCAGAGTGGACAGTGAGAGAGAGACAGAGAGAAAGGTCTTCCTTTTGCTGTTGGTTCACCCTCCAATGGCCGCCACGGCTGGCGTGCTGCGGCCAGCGCACCGCGCTGATCCGAAGCCAGGAGCCAGGTGCTTCTCCTGGTCTCCCAGGAGGTGCCGGGCCCAAGCACTTGGGCCATCCTCCACTGCCTTCCCGGGCCACAGCAGAGAGTTGGCCTGGAAGAGGGGCAACCGGGAAAGACTCCGGCGCCCCCGCTGGGACTAGAACCCGGTGTGCCGGCGCTGCAAGGTGGAAGATTAGCCTATTGGGCCGCGGAGCCGGCCATGATTGTTTTCCATGCTCTTGCCACTTGCTCCAAACTATAAGCTTCTAGAGTAGAGTCTGTATTCTCTCCATTCCTTGCTTTAAAAGCAGTACTTTAGGGGCTGATGCCTTGGTGTAGCAGAGAAAGCTGCTGCCTGCAGTACCTTATGGGTACTGGTTTAAGTCCTTGCTGCTCCACTTCCAATCCAGCTCTCTGATAATGGCCTGGGAAAGCAGTGGAAGATGGTCCAACTCCTTGGGCCCCTGCACCTACATGGGAGACCTGGAAGAAGCTACTGGCTCCTGGCTTCAGATCAGCCCAGCTCTGGCCGTTGTGGCCATTTGGGGAGTGAACTAGCAGATCTCTCTACCCCCCAACCCCGGCCTTTCTGTAACTTTGCCTTTCAAATACTAAATAAATAAATCTTTAAAATTAAAAACAGTAACTTGCATGCTGATGGATGTGTCATATTTCATTGTAAGATTCTACATTCAAGAGGCCAGAGTCTATGTTCTTTGGTATACTCAGAATACAAGATGGAAAATATGCTTCCATTCACTTAGTCAAAAAATACGGAGTGTGGATAGTGGGCTGTACTGTGTTAGGTGTCAGGGAAATGGTAGAGAACAAACAGATGGTCCCTGCCTCCAGCAAGCCTACAACCTAACCACAGTGATATACGTATATCTCCTTATATATCTCCCTATTACCTTCTGTATATAACAAGGAGAAACAGCAAGAACAGTTCCAAGTGTTTTGGGTATTCACTTATGCTTCTCAGTTTTAAAAAGACAATATAAATCTGGTATCTATATGGCTCTTAGCGAAATGAGGATATGTGACTCTTAAGTAACTAAACACCAAAGTTTAATTCTTGTGGTTGTGTTAAGTTTAAAAAAGGTGCTTAAGGCTGAGGGTTGGGGAATGCTATTTGTAGTAGTACAAAGGTTCTTCAAAAAGTTCATGACAAATGGGTATGACGACAAAGCTATGTATGGATTTCAAAAACTTTTTGCACAAAACTAATGTTTTAATTTCATTTTCCACCAACTTTTTGAAGTACCCTTGTAGGTGGTGCATGAAGGAAGCATAAGCAGTGTGAAGCTAATGGGGTCTAAATAGAGGAAATCTTCTAAGGAAAATTAACAGACTGGGATGTCAGGTGGACTCACTGAATGATAGGAGGCAGGGATGAATAAAGAGGACCATGAGGAAATGCAGCTATGGAGTAGTCAAATTTGGCAGCCTATAAAGTGTGAACTGGGTAGGATATCAAGAATAACCTACGAAGGCAGAAATGGATTCGTGGTCAGAAGGCCTGAATTTGAGACACTTTTGTTCCAGATGTAGCTGGGAATGGTAGCTACCTGCAGTGCTCTTCCACTGAGGTCCCTCTTCCACTAGTTCACTGGTTGCCAGGGTTACAAGAGAAAGAGAGGGTAACCCGAGTTTCATCATTCTACCTGGGTGGCTCCTGAAAGATTAGTGTTCCAGTTCCCCATGCTGTCCACATGGAGTCTGAAACCAGGTCACAAGTGCTTTCTTTACCAGGGACGCCACCTCGGCCCTCGCCTTCACCACCTGTTGTCCAGTCTCACAGCTGTTTCCTTTGTAGCATGTGATGTCAGTATACCATGTCGGTTATTGCATATTTAATACCTGTCTCGGCTCTACGAAAGACATTTTCCTACCAGATCTTAATCCAAATGGTCATGATGGTGACACAACCACTTATTATTGTGCCTCTCTGTGTAACACACCTGACAAGGAGCTTTAATAACTCCTCTCCAGTTATTTCTCATGTACTCTATGAAGTTAATAACCCCAATATACCAAAAAACCAAACCAAACAACAACTAAAGAAACAAGGCCAGAAGGCCAACTGTCATCTGTGAGACCATGCCAATGTTCTTGGTTTGCTGTTGTGACCCCTTTTGGGGTCCCCTGCAGAGGGCTCAGCCTGGCAAATTAAAAACCCTTTTGTGGGAGGCAAGGTTAGCTTTCTCCCTTTCCTTGCTGTCTCTACAGATTTGGTTTTAACTGAGTTTACTGCCACGGAACAACCTTTTCGTTTATCGAGCTGTACGCTTATTGATTTGTTTGTTCTTTGGATTTACATGAAAGAGAACCAAAAACAATTTGCCCTGACTCATCTGGTTAGTTGCAAGCTGTATACTTGTGAAGATTTAGATCATAGGATGCCCTTTAATGAGAGTACTTTGTATATAAAAGGAAAAACTGTAAATGTTCCTTCATGGTTCTGTCATTCACTTTTTATACCTTTGAAGAATTATCTTAATCCCTTGAGATTTCAGCACTTTTTTTTTTTTTCAGAAAAAAAACCTTTTAGATTATTAAATAAGTCAAACTTACAAAGGATTTTTTTGTGACAAAACTAATCATGTGAAAGTTATTTGAAAAGTAAAGATCACCAAACAAATAAAGGAATTACAAGGTATTTTCTCATCACAAATCTTGAAGGTGGTTGTGTTTAGCCCTCTTTTCTGATGGGTGCAGCAGACAGATTAGTAACAGATTTTCTATGGGACAGATAACAGTGGGTTAATACAGAACCATAAGTGCTTTAGGAAAAACTGTTCAAGACATATCTTTTAATGTAGTACAAAAAAGGAAAAAAATTGTTTCCGAGAGTTTCAAAGTACCCTCTCATAGCTAGCTGACTATGCTTACATATGGTAACAGTAAATTTATGGTTTCAGTACTAAATTCTGTGATATGTATTTATGTGTTCATTTGATGGGGCTAGGTGAGTGGATATCCAAATTCCAAATAACACAACTGATGAGAATGGCCGCTCCAATACTTATGAATCACAGCTCTTCATCGTTTAAAATAACCTGACAGCTTCCTCTTAATGCATGGTAACAGCAAGACACTTAAAATCAAGTTCAAGGATTTTAGGACATCTAGAGTTATCAAGGTAAGAAAGAAATTAAGAAGAGCTTTTTTTGTGAAGATAAAGGATGAAGGGTGGGAAGGAGATTTTTATTTCTTAGAACCAGGGAAACAGTTGACATTTTCCTAAAAGGTCGGTACTTTTGTAAACAGCTCCCTTCTACCCTCACCTTCACATATCTCAAGAGACATATCAGTGACATTATTTTTGGGTAGCAACTAATATGTTATGTTCATGAATAAACTGGGAATGAGAAACAGACTAAAAGAACCATTGAAATCTCTTGTTTAATTAAATCTAAGCCTTTTGGCTCCTCTTATATTCTTGCCTTTTTCAAGTGTTTCCCAGTTCTTGCTGGCTATCAAACATGGGTCTCACAGAAGCAGGTGTGTGGACACATTAGCACACAGAGCATTCACAGGATCCTGAAGGGAGGTGGTGATTATAGCTTATCTCTATTTACTAACAAAGAAACTGAACCCAGAAGTTAAGTGGATTACTCTAGTGACAGAGCTAGGAAAAGGCAGAACCAGAATAGAAATTGAAAGTCTGGGTTTCAAGTGGCACATTGTCATTGTCTCCTGGATGACAGATGAGGTGTTCTGTAGCAAGGAGGCACTCTCCATTGCAGAAGAGGCTGGGTAATACAAAGAAATGATAAATAGAGATGGAAAAGCGGGCTTGCTGTTGATAGTGGTGAATAAGAAACACACATCGGTACTGCAGGAGACTCAAGCTGCTCTAAGCTTAAACAGTGTGGAGAATCAGAGGGCGAGAGAAAAGCATAAAAAGTTTCATGGATCCTGAATCTTGCTTTTATGTGTAACCCATTTGGGGGCTGGTACATTTATTTTTAAATTTCTGTGTTTCTCTTTTATTTAGTTTCAATCTGAGATGACCTCAAACCTATATTCAAAGTTAACAGTTCAGCAGAGAAAAGTTGAAAATCCCCAAACCAAATGCCCCATGCCTGTGATTTTATGTCATTTAGGCTCAGCTTGGGCAGTCACAAAATGAACACTTTGTGATCTCCAAGATTCTCTTCCATTTTAAAGTTCTTTGTTTCTCTGAAGAAAATAAAATGACACTGAAAATAAAGTCATATTTGCTCGTGTAATCTCCTGTAAGTGAAAACATAGATAAGCCCCAGAAAATATGAGACTCATTCACCCTTTTGTCTGAAACAAAAGGAACAGGCAGAACCTTAATTTCAGATAACAGGGTTACTGGACAGTTTCAAGCTTTAAATCTGCCTGTGACTATAGGCCTTATTTTGTGCCGAAGGGATGTCATATAAGCTCGTTATCTTATACTGTCAGAATAGCATCACCAAGGATATCTATTCACATCAGTGTTCTACTGGAGAAAGAAACAATCAGCTCACAGGTGGTTGTCAGGCAAGAGTATTTAGAAATTCTGAAAGAACAAACAGGAAAGAACTTTTTTGGCTCTTCAGGACAAAGGCATTTAAGAAACTCAAGGATCGTTTCCCACTGAAATTATGTATAAAATGCATTCACCGATGAAATGAGGTATTCATTTTTATAACACATGCTTATGTGTTATACACACTTACTTGGTTGTAGCAAATGTAATCTCTTGAGTTACTTTGGGCTAGAGGGACGGAAAGTTTTGCAGAACAGGAAGCCTTTTGCCTGGCTCATGTCAGAGGTTTATCAGCTTACACACCCATGGTAAGCACATTCTAAAAGCGGATCCTATCATCACACATCCTCAGGCAAAACCATGTGCACCAAAGCGTTACAGAAACAGCCCTCTGAAGTAGAACAGAGCCCTGGCACAACAGTGAAAAACATTGCAGAGACCAGAACCTTTCATGATCTTTGACAAGTGATGGTATATAAAACAGTAACAACTTCAGAGCTCAGGAGATGCTGGGGGTTCATGTAAAGGCACCAGCCTCTCCTCTTTGTCTGCTCTTAGTGGCGCTTCCCTGTAACGAGTGAGTCTAGACCAAGCGGCAATATTAAAAACAAAAGGTTAGAGATCATCATGGGACATTAATTATGCAAAAGGAGGCAAACTGAATTGAATCTGAAGCAGCAGACTCAGTGCAGGAGGAATTTTCTCTTTTTGACAAGAAGCAGTTAGGAAAACATTTATGGTAATATCACAGCATCTGCTGATTACAGTCAAAGCTGCAGGACACCAGCGTTAAATCACTGAGCCATCCTGACAGCTCCTGGGTACTCAAGTCACATCGCACGGCAATTTACAGTGAAACTCATCCAAGTCGAAAAACCAGCCAACGTGTTTAAACCAGAGAGGAATAACTTCGTTTGGACTTAAAAAACAACTATAAAAGGGAATTATAACTGATAAAAACTTTCCTGCTAATGAAGTATTCGTCCTCAACAAATATATCCTTAAAAGAAAATAAAAAATGTTTCCATCTATTAATATGCTTTGTGATCAGTAAAGTCAGGCAATTTATAGGAAGAAAGGATTTTATGTGGTTAAAAATATAGGAAATGGAGTTCTAATACTTTCGGCAAGAAGTCAGGACAAAAACCTGACATCTCCACTCAGTGTTTTGAAAGTGATGTATTCAAAGGTCCTAGAGAATAATTAATTAATATAACACTCTTAAACAATTGTAAACTGGGCCGGCGCCGCGGCTCACTAGGCTAATCCTCCGCCTAGCGGCGCCGGCATACAGGGTTCTAGTCCCGGTCGGGGTGCCGGATTCTGTCCCGGTTGCCCCTCTTCCAGGCCAGCCCTCTGCTGTGGCCAGGGAGTGCAGTGGAGGATGGCCCAGGTGCTTGGGCCCTGCATCCCATGGGAGACCAGGAAAAGCACCTGGCTCCTGGCTCCTGCCATCGGACAGCGTGGTGCGCCGGCCGCGGTGGCCACTGGAGGGTGAACCAACGGCAAAAGGAAGACCTTTCTCTCTGTCTCTCTCTCTCACTGTCCACTCTGCCTGTCAAAAAAAAAAAAAAAAATTGTAAACTGGATGCTAATCAAATATGGGTAAAATGAAAAGTTCTGAAGAACAGTAAAGTTCAAAGTCGCGCACATTAGGACGATTACTCTAGGAAGTGCCTCCACAAGGACAGGCAGGACAACCACATGCCATTATTGCCCATCTGGGAATTGCTGAGACGGTAATTAAAATAACGCAATATGACATGTATTAATAACTGAGACCTTCGTAGTTAGAGGGCTTTCTTGTGGTCAAAAACACACGGGTGTTTAAACTTCAATCCTTGAGTGACACGAGGAGCAAGAGAACAAAGGACTGCACTGAAACCTTCTGCGATTAGCATTCTCAACAGTAAACGTCTCCTAGTTTATCCAAATCTACACCGAAGATTTCTTTCACCCAGTTGCTTTGGGACTTTAACTAAATATTATTCATAACATGAGAGATTAAAAGAAAGAGGAAACAAAAACTTCAAAATGACTCTTTTTGAAGGAAGCCATTGAAACTGTGGTCACAAGGGATGGCTCTATTGTAGTCTTTTCCTCAGCTAGATAAATTGTTTCAAAATATGTTTGCTGCAGTTAATCATGAACACAATGTTCATCTGCAACTGTAAAATATGAACTTCCTTATTCAATTTCTTTTCCCAAACACATTAAAACCATCTCTGGATTTTTATTGATAAACATCACCTACTGATGGTCCAAGAGCACCTGCGTAAATCAAAACCACTGACAAGAAAATGGTAGCTGAAAAGATCAAAAAAGCAGCAACTGAAAATTTCACCCTAAAAAACAAGTTCAATAATGAATCAATACATGTTTATTGAGCACCTATATGTATAAGACACAAAGAAACACCAAGAGGTGTAAAATATTGTCACTGATCTGAAAGGAACCTCCTGTTGGCTCCTTTGGAGTGTTACTGAAGTGCCAAATGAGTTGTGAACATTACAAATGCAAAAGAATGCAGAGGCGAGAGGCCTACCCAAGGATAGTTTAAGTGAAGTCAAGCTTAGCAATGACAAGGCTTAGAGCACTGAAGTAACAGCAGGACTTACACAATTTTCAGGGAACCCTACTCAAGGGGAATCTATTCACGCTAAAAATGCTACCAAGGCCCTATCTGTAAATAGATAGTTATGATTCAGAAAAAGCAGTATTTCAGGCAGATGAACATGTGAAGATAATAAAGAAAACATCTAATCTGGTTGTCTAATGCTAATATTTTTGGTATTATATTGTGCCTGAAGTTTTATGCAGAAAATTGTTTGTGTAATAATAGAGTTGAACCCCAAAGCAATCATCTACCTACAAGGGCTGCTTACTAATTATGTACTGGCCAACCCCCAGGCACAGAAGGAAAGCAGTGATTGAGGGAGAGAGAAATGGGAATCTCAGGGCAGGGGTATGGCCTCGCAGTTAAGAAATTGGTCAGAACACCACCTAATACTTTGGATATACAGCTGGTTTCCATTCTAGCTCTGACTCTTGACTCTAGCTCCCGCTAACGTGAGCTGTGGGAGGCAAGACAATGACTCATGTAGGAGGGTTCCTGCTGCTCACATGGAGCACCCAGATTGAGTCCCTGGCCCCTGGCTCAGGCCCCAGCCATCCTGGCCAGCCATTGTGGGCATTTGGGGGGTGAACAAGTGGTCGGGAAGATCACTTTGTCTGTCTGCTTTTCTGCCTCTCAATTAAATAAATGTAGATCTACTATTAGAGAAAGTTAGATTGGAAGAACTTAGCAACTTCTTTCTTTTGCTGCAAGAAAGTCTCCTGAAAGGCCACAAGACACCTGGGGAAGCTTACATATGGGGTAGAAAATGAAGAGGGCTTTGACAGCCTGAAAAGAGAGAGAGGCATTCTTTTCAGCCAGAGAGAAGTGTTTGAGTCTCAAGTGTTTTGTTAGGAGTGCAGCAGACTTCTGCTGTCCACACCCTGTCCTCTTCCTCACCCACACAAGAGGAAGGAAGGAATGAGCTGGGAAAATGGGAAGTGCAGGTGGTACGGTAAAAACAGATGAAGGAGCTAAAATGGGTTGCACTAAAATAAAAAACAAACAGTAGTCATCGGCAAACAGATGGCTCCTAATAGAGAATAAAATTTGATTAGACAGTTTGCTGGAGTATATATCTGCTCCACCAGAATCAAGTGAGAAATTCTTAGGCAAATTGTGAAGGAAAACTTCCCCCTTCATGGGAGAAAGCAGAACTCTGAGTAGGAGCAAGAAGACTGCTATTCTGCAAGTTTGGATGGAGACAGAATGTGATAGAAGCTAGTTTCTACATAGATTTTGATGGCAGATGTTGGGGGAACAAATTGGTTTTAAGGTTGGCATATTCAGCACACTAACAGAAAAACTATATCAGTTAGGATAAATAAGATGCATGCAACTGGTACTTAAAGCAAGCTGATCAGAGCAGAAGAGCAAGTTGAAGTTCAAATCATATAGTTACAACCCCCTCCAGGACATTTTTTTTTTTTAATGTAACTAAAGTTACCCTGTGTCCAAACAGTGTTAAATACAGAGTTCCAGACTAAGGAGCTGCAGGGTCATCTAACCTAAACAATGTCCCTTCACCCTGGAGGTGAAGGTCCATAGAGATGGATTGACATGTCTTAGAGTTGGTCCTGGTACCAGTGGGATAACTTGGTGGCATCTCAGCTCCCAGGCTCTGGGGTAGGCACACTGAGAGTTAAATTCCAGCTCTGCTACTTTATTTTGTACTCCATTAAATGTTTATGATTCAGTTTAATGACATTTCTCTGTGGGTACTTTATGCCATGAAACTCAATGCATTACTATTATGCTCTAGATATTCCAATGTGTTCTTATGTGACATTGTCTACCTTTTCTACAACCAGGGCAGGCAAGAGTTACAGCAGGACAGACGCAGAACCTCAGGCATAGTCAAGTTGAACAACTTACCAGGCAAGTTAGAAGAGCTTGGCCCACGTTCAGCCATCCTACTCTTGTCAGTAGATCATGTTATGCCTGCCTGATGGTATAATTTGCCCTGAATTGCAGTTTCTACACAGAAGAGGAATTGTATTTACTTAATGTAATGAAAAAATTGCACATTTGTTAACAGCATTGCTTTCTGATATTTTTCATTGCAATTGCCTAGAGTTTCAGCTATATTATGGGTTAAACAGACTCAGGAGGGCTAGCCTAGGAACCCAACATCATCATTTATAACATTCATAACACTAGTTTCTATGGGAAATTGCTTTGTGAGTTCTAAAACAACTGATTTAAAAATTAACTTTGGGAATAACATTGGTTCCCAAGTAGAAGATTGTTTGTCAGACATCTCATGTAATTTGTTGCTTAATTCATGCATTGAAGCAACAACAATGAATTGCCCACCCTGCACCTCCCAGCCATTGTGCTAGGGCAGGAGGTGTAAAGATGAATAAAATCTCAAGCCTTGAGGCACTTCTGTATAACAGAGACAAGCATATCGTTAAAACAAATAAATGATAAATTACCACTAAAATAGAGCTAGGGAAAAAATGCTGGGAGAGCAAAGAGGACAAAGAAACTCTAAGAAATTAAGTCTAAGCCTCTCAGTAATTTACAATGGAAGTATCACTTGTGTTGGGCCTTACTAGTGTGTCAAATAAAAAAAGGTAAAAGGGCATTTCAAGGAGAGAAGGGGCAGAAAGAAGATGCCAGGATATGAAAGGGTCTGATGGCAGAAATGCAAGGGGAGGTACGAAGCCTGCTGTCTGTCGGAAAAATTTTTATGTATTTGTTGAAGGAAGGACTAACTAATAAAGAAAGGATCAAAATTAGTGTAGAAGCAAAGGTGGTCCCATACTGCAGCCTCCTGAACTCTATCTCCTTGGAATTTTCAAAGGAAAGAGGATGACTAAATTGAGAAAAATAATTAGACACTTGCCCAATGTGAAAGATTAGAATTTCTGTTTACTTACATTGATAGTCTTGTTTTAATGCCCGTATGTCATACTATCAGCCTCTGGTAGTCTTTTGCTGAACTGCAAGACGAAATCAAAGATGATAAAAGCTTGCCTAATCTAATTCTTAGGAAATATGGTAAAAGATCACCAGTTAAGATTAAAACTGGCAGATGTCAAGTGTTCCCTTATGCTTGCTTCTGTTGTACTAATGTGCTTTCTGTTAGCAAAATTATAACATTTTTGATAAGAAACACTCTCAGTATAAACATGATCAGGAAAATGTAGAATAAAAGTTCATCTGAAGCCTGTTCAACTTATGAGCAAGAGAGAGGAAGCAAAGCTGGAGAGTGGGAGAGAAGGAAGCGAGGGGGAAAATATTTCAGCTCAAGTACATTATAAATTTGTGAGGAACTTTGTAATATTCAAGTACACACTTTATTTGGAAGGGGCTGCATGAAGCGTTTAAGACTGTAAACTGCATTTCTTCCACGTGTAACACAAAGGAATACTGTCCATCAATTCTTTGTAAACATGAGTTAATGATCTTTCAGTGGAAAGCTTATGCAATGTACCTGAGAGGACTAGAATACTGCATTTATTCTAAAACAGATAAAAAAAGAGATTTTAAAAAGCCAAGTATCAATTTACAGAGTATCTCAACTCTGGTTAATAGAATTTTCTGGTCTTTGATTTTGATAGATAAAAGTAGGATGAAATTTATTTTTTCTAATCTTAACTGGCATAGATTCCTCAAATCTTTCAAAGTTGAATTCTTAGTGATTATTCTGATAACAGAATTTACCCAGCAAGTTTTGGTGAGAATTTATAAAATTTGGTGAGAAAAAGGAAGCATGAGGTTTATGATTAGGAGGCTAGTAAGAGGTATGAACTATTCATAAATGATTATGAACTGGAGCCAAAGAGGTGACTTAAACTGTTCCTAGTTGTACTCCTCCCAGTCCCCATGATACCCTCCTCCTCCCCAGCTCTATATTTCCTGGCTCTGTATGGAATTCTTAGCAAGGCTCACACCTATAATCTGTCATCTGGCAACCAAAAAATACCAGAGACCAAGCTTTCCTTGGGTCCTCTGCCTGAGGTTGACAGTATTATGATCAAAGAACTTCCAATTTCCTCATACTGACCAGGAATCTGAGGCTCAGAGTGATCAAGAGACAGGTTCCAAGTGACAGAGTAAAACAGTCAAGAGCGCATTCTCTCCAGGTAACTCGCCCCCATTCCCCGCTACCACTCCGTTATGCCTGTGACAACAGTCTGGTAGCCTTCCTGTGTTACACCACATAGCCTCTCCTTGATTTCACGTTATTCAGGCTGTTGATGGCTCCCTGGGAGTTATTTTGGGTCTAATTTACCTGTCAAAAATGTGAAATACTGATTATAATAAAGTCTTTCCTCTGACTCTAATTCTTTCTTTAATCATAGAGCTTACACTCTATTGGGAGAGGCAGGCATTAAACAAATAATCAAACAAATATGTAATTATAACTTGTAAGCGCAATGAAGAGAAAGTGAAGGATGCAATTATGAAGTGGAATAGGGAACCTGACTTAAGTTTTAGAGGGAAGGCAGTTAAAAGAAAGCTCCTATGAGAGTGTTACATCTGAGACTGGAATGGTAAGTTGTGAGCAAGACAGGTTTAGTGAGAAACAGCATTTCTGGCAGAAGGAAAAGCATGGAAGGCCCTGTGGAAGGCCCTGAAGACTGAAGAGTAGTGACCACGCTGGACTGAGACAGGAGACGTGACCCAAGTCTTGAGTCAGGAAATACTGGGACATGGTAGGAACTTAGGAATATGGCCTGACCAGATGTACTTTTGTAAGATCTCTTTGATGGTCTTGTTCATAGAACTTGTTCTAAACTTAGTTCAAGTTTAGAAACTTCATAGAAAACAGAATTAAAAGATAATGTGCGCTTTCCATGAAATTTCTGGAAATGCCTTCCTCTATCATCATGCCAAAGAATGAAGAGAATTACCAGTGGAAATCCTTGCACTTGTAAAGAGAATTTAACATAATTCTCTTTGGATGGATTTTACATGGTATCATAGAAGTATTTGCAATCTAACATGAAAACTAATTGCAGGACCAAAATAGCATATTCCACAATCTTCGATAAAAGTAACCAAGTTGGTGTAAAATTCATGAAGCATCTGATAGAATATCTTTAAAACAGTGAAAATGATATAGCATTTTAAAATAAAAAAAGCAAAGGAAATTACCACAAAATTATGCAACAAATTTGAGTTTCTTGCTTGTGGAATGAACTTTGAGCCTGAATTTACGTTGGAAATTACATTTTTAAAAATCTGAATTTAAAGTGATTTTGAAGATCCTCATTTACAAAGGAAGACCATTTCCAAGAAACATTTTCTGAAATGCATTATGAAATGACAATCTGTTTGGTACACAATACTTTAAATTCACCACAAAAAAAGTCCTTAGTAATATCCTGAAATGTGATTTCTCAAATAAGTGGCCTAATTTTTATAAACCTGAATTATTCTTGTGGGGCCAAATATAACCCAAAGTCACCAAACAAACACCTGTGGTTTGCCTACCACTATAGATGCAGGACAGATAGAAGAGTCTATTGAGCTGGTGCCGTGGCTCACTAGGCTAATCCTCCGCCTTGCAGCGCTGGCACACCAGGTTCTAGTCCCGGTCAGGGCACCGGATTCTGTCCCGGTTGCCCTCTTCCAGGCCAGCTCTCTGCTGTGGCCATGGAGTGCAGTGGAGGATGGCCCAAGTGCTTGGGCCCTGCACCCCATGGGAGACCAGGATAAGTACCTGGCTCCTGCCATCGGATCAGCGCGGTGCGCCGGCCGAAGCGCGCTGGCTGCGGCGGCCATTGGAGGGTGAACCAATGGCAAAGGAAGACCTTTCTCTCTCTCTCTCTCACTGTCCACTCTTCCTGTCAAAAAATAAAAAAAGTCTATTGAATATTTTAGGCTGTGATATCAGTAACCAATAATCAACCTCAACAGTACTAAAAAATTCTTTGAATGGAATTAACCAAACTAAAATGAAATAGGGGACTGGCAAAATTGTGGAGAATTGTGTATGATCCCCCAACCTCCACAGAAGGTGATAGGAATCCAGAGTCTCTTCCTATGTCAGGGTTCAGGGTTCATTCTAAGAACAAGTGCATGAAGTTGATACACTGTGATTTCGGTCTAGTTTACTACAAAAGAAGACTTCTGGCACACTTCCTAGTAGAAAAATTGAAAGTTGTAAGAGCAAAAAGTTTGGTATTACATTGCAGAAAAGTATAATTTCATACTTTCTGAAGTTAGATTTGTTTCTTAGTTGGATTCTTTAACAGCCTAAGAAAAGTAACTGAAAACATTATAAACCAGCTAATTTTTATAGCTTCTAAAATGCTTGATAGTTAAAATAAATAAGGCTCTTGGGATGCCTACATTTCTGCTTAATAAAGTAAATTAGCCTTAACATAGCTTCTTAGTGAACATATGACTTCAGTAAATGCTTGCTTTGTTCCCCATTCTTGGGAAAACATTATTGAAAAACAAAAACAAAGTAAAAAAATGTTACAGTTCTAGAATGAAACAAAGTTGTTTAGTCATCGGAAACATCTGGTCCTGATTTCTTAATTATTGAGAGGGCCCTGAAATATAAATATTCACAGGTTCAAAAGAGTGCTGCCAAATAGGTTATCAAGCAAAAAATACACAACCACCTGGATAACAAAATCCATCTGTCTAAATGAATTTAGTTGAAAATAATTTTTTAGACTTGTTAGTAAAACCCTCATGCAAAATTTATTTGATTGAATAATTTACTAAGAATATTTCCATGAGCATTATAATGTTCTACGGTTGATAAAAATGAAAACATGAATCATCTTTCTCACTGATCCACTGCCATAGCTACTAGTGACCAGTTTGTAGGGTGCCAGTTAGGTTTCATCGTACAGGTGGTTTCTACTTGAAAAACAGGATTCCTGTAGATAAAATGTGGCCAGTGCAATTAAATACACACTTCACAGTGAAAAGAAATAAGACTAAAAATTCCAAAGTGTAGCTGATATTTACTTGAAGGTAAGCATAAATGGATTCTTTCAAGATGTGCACTGTGTTGTTCTCCCCTTTCCCCAATACCGGAACTCAGGTGCTGGCTAGGATGAGGGAAGCCACAGTGGGCAATATCTAACCTGTATTCTGTCCCCTGGAACTGGTGTATTCACAAATTGATAGAGGCAGAGGAATCTTTCTTTCAAATATTTAAGTTATAGGGAGGAAGTATTAATGAGATAATATAACATATGTAAAGCACAAATCATACAACCTCATACAGAAAAGTCACTAAAAACAGTTTCCCCAGATGGCCATTGGTCCCTTCTCCTAAGTATCAGAAAACTACAACAGCAAAGTTCCTAACAAAGAAGAGAGATCTATAGTCAGGCAAAGGATCTGCTGATACTGTCAATACACAGCCAAATTGGATTCATGTCTTCAATACTGCAATGTGCACTTTCCTCTCTCTGAATACTAAAAGACTTCCTTAAAGTCTGTACTAAGACTTTGACCAGCATAAGAGTGTTCAACAAAATGACATTAAGTGATAGAACAAAATGACCCTTATGCAAAAAAGAATGACAATTCAAGTTGAGTCAAGCAATTAAAAAGATATGCACTGGTACCCTGTCTTCTAATCTAATGGTATGAAGAAAAATGTCTTTTAAAAAATTCTTCATTCTACCACCAAAACCTATCAATGTGGTTATCTTTAAAAATAAAACATATCAGCTAAGACATATATTCTCATTTCTGAAACAAAGGAAAACAATAGTTTACTAAATCCTTGCTTAAGAATCCAGATAGGTAAGGATTCACCTTTCAAAATGATTTGCATTTTAACTGCACCCATTTCCATTGACTACTTTCTTTTCAGATGAGATGGGTAGCCTGATCTTATGCTTTTGTGCAGAAATCAATCAAGATAATCAGCTAACAATCAACATGGCATGAAACTGAAATTAATAATCACAATAATCCAAAACAGCTCAATGAAATGCATATTACCTGGACTGATTTTTGAACATTAAACAACATATGGTTATTAATGGTACAATATTGGAATACAAAATTTAGGGCCATCTAAAAACCTGTCAGTTGCTATGATTCCCATATGAGAACATGTAAAGTTATTTCTTAGAGACAATGCTATGTTCTTTTATGTCACAAACTGGTTACCATGACAGGGAGGACAAACGCCTGCTATACAGTACTATGCATCTCATTACAGTGTGTTCATTCATATTTATAATACAGTCTGTGATGTCGATGCAATCATTTTAGATCTCACTGTTATTTCAAACAAATCTATAACGGAGCAAAAGGCAGGATGTTGACAGGCGTTAATGTGGGTTTTGTGCTGTTTACAATTGCTTTCTAATCTACTAAATGGCTGTGAAAATTGATGCACTGTTAGGAGTGTTTTTGTATACTAACAGAGATAAAGAATTGTGCTGCTGTAATCTCTGTAAAGCTAAATTGAATTTTCTATGGTGCTTTTTGTTTTCCCTATTTGTGATTAAGTAGGCTCCCAAATTTATGTAAATCATTAATAAAGAAACCAAAAACATCATTTTGTTAACCGAAATGTATTTGCTTCTACTTTCATAAAGAAAGTCTAAGTAAATTTGTGATTCTATCATAGTTACTTATAAAATAAACTTAATTATATTTGAAATGAATTAAGGAATCATATTCCCAAGAGATCTGGATTATCCCATTCCAAACTCTGAATCATTTAAATTGACTAGGAACTTAATACTGAGGGCTATATAACTTAATGATCGTTGTAAAAATTCAGACACTTCAATATGAATATCAATGATAATACTTCATCAAACTATCTTATATGCTGATAATAATATAGGGGAGACTGCACAAAGCTTTTTCAAATAAGGGATTGAGACTCATATAATGGCATATATAATTATTTCATATAATTTATTTAAAGATCACTACATCAGACATTGTATGGATGGCCATTAGTCATTAGAGTGACCAGGAGACTGCATTGACTCTCTGGCTGCAACAGATGGCACATGTATGATTGTAAACATATGACAGATCTAAGAATCATTCTTCCTCTTGGTGAATCTGATTCCATTGAAATAACCCAGAATCCAAGGACTGGAGTCTGGGTTTTCACTTGAAAGCAAGCTGTGAAAAAAAGATCTCTTATTGCCAAAGGAAAGCAGAAAAAGTGCTCAGGATGTTTAAAAACAACTCTTAACTCATTCAAATAGTTATTGGCTATTTGTGTATTGTCCAAATGGTTTTATGTCTCCAAGAAAGGGGTTAGAAATAGTAGATAATTATGCTTTCATTCTAAGATGTGAACTGTACTTGAAAACAATAGTTGCTTCTACATAAAATTTTGCTTACAAGTAAATAATGACCCTGGTCTTGTTTTTTTCCCTTACTATTATTTTAAGTTCTAGTATGCAAAGAAAGTTATATATTAGTAAAAGTAAAGTGCTTGTGGAAGTTCATAAAATTCATCAGCCCAAATGTTCATAAACCAAAGAATACTTAACAATCACCGGAATAGGAGCAATATCCTTCCAAACATCTGAAGTCTTCCTTCTCAAAATTATCAACATATTTCATGTTTTATTATTTTCTGCACTACAGTTTTTTACACTGACATTTATAAAGTGCTTCATTAAGAAAATTAAATAATTAGTTGTCTGATTATAAATTCACTCTAAGCTTAATATGGGGTTTTTAAGTCTTTTTCTGTCTTGAGTCTGATTCCCTGCGATAAACTGGTCTTCTCAAGGACTTAAGATTACTTAAAATGATGTCTTTCTAATGAAGGAATACAAGATGATTTCACTCCACAAAACAACTAATAAAAAGAGGGGAAAGAAAACAAATGAAACCCCCATGATAACAAGCTACTTTTGGAAGTCACTGCTACCACACAAAGCAGTTGCTAAAACCACTTGAATATGAAAATCATATGTAACAACACTAAAGATAACAAAACACTTGCAAAAACCTTTTTCATCTCTCCCTTTAAAATCTCTGTTGCACAAACAGAGCAAATGTTCAGGAAAAAAAAGTTGCTAAATTAGTACAAGGATAACTACTGTAATTGGATATCTTGACAAAAGGAATAGCACAATAAGCTACATTCCTGCTTCCAAAAAAAAAAAGGGTAAATAAGCAATAATCTTATTTCTTTAAATCAGCTTGAAGTGATTTATGTTCTATAAATAACAAATATAATTTGGCAAAGATTAACAAATCTATAATTAGGATGGTATGGGGTAGTGGGCCTCAATGGGTGCTCACAGGTGTTCCCTGAGGCAAAATTAGAAAAACAATAATTCCTAAGGTTAAATTAGTACAAATTTAATATTATGTCTTTTTTTCCTGTTTTGAGTGTTAAAACACACTCATTAGGAATGAAATATTTAAAAGAAAGGGTCACTCTTCCTATCCATTCATTCATTCAAATGTTATTTATTGAATTCCTGTTATGGGTCAAGCTAAGCTCTAGAAAAGTAGACAAAAAAACTGAAAACTTCCCTTACCTCATGGAGCTTATACTCTGGGGAAAAGCAGCAGGTGGCTCATGAAAGACAAACAAGAACTATAAATGCATAGTATGTCAGAGGGTGGTATGTCAGAGGGTATCAATAGAATGGAGAAAAAGGCGAGGTCAACATGTGGAGGGTTAGATTGATATTTTACAGAGAATGGTCAGAACAAGCATCTTTCATAAAGTCAAAGTGGAATAGAGGAGCCGGCGCCGTGGCTCAATAGGCTAATCCTCCACCTTGCGGCGCCGGCACACCGGGTTCTAGTCCCGGTTGGGGCGCCGGATTCTGTCCCGGTTGCCCCTCTTCCAGGCCAGCTCTCTGCTATGGCCAGGGAGTGCAGTGGAGGATGGCCCAGGTGCTTGGGCCCTGCACCCCATGGGAGACCAGGAAAAGCACCTGGCTCCTGGCTCCTGCCAGGATCAGCGCGGTGCGCCGGCTGCAGCGGCGGCCATTGGAGGGTGAACCAGCGGCAAAGGAAGACCTTTCTCTCTCTGTCTCTCTCTCTCACTGTCCACTCTGCCTGTCAAAAAAAAAAAAAAAAAAAAAAAAAAAAAAAAAAAAAGTGGAATAGAGATCTACAGAAATAGATGGAGTAGGCATACTTGCATATTTTTCATGGGTAAAATGTCCCAAGTACAAAGACTTAAGTGTTCTAGTTCTAGGAATAGTAAGATGACTGGGACAGCTGATGTGTAGTGAGCCAGGGTAGGAACAGCAGAGATGAAGTCAGAGAGATGATGGGGATGGCTGGTTTGTACGTGCGGATTTCCTATTCCACCAGGGCTTTTGGGAAGACTCACCTAATCTCATCTACACTTAACTGACTGAACCATTTTTTTAAAGCTTATTTTATTTATTTGAAAAGAAGAAAGAGAGAGAGAGAGCCGGTGCCGCGGCTCAATAGGCTAATCCTCTGCCTAGCGGCGCTGGCACACCAGGTTCTAGTCCCGGTCGGGGCACGGGATTCTGTCCCGGTTGCCCCTCTTCCAGGCCAGCTCTCTGCTGTGGCCTGGGAGTGCAGTGGAGGATGGCCCAAGTGCGTGGTGTGCCGGCTGCAGCGGCCATTGGAGGGTGAACCAAGGGCAAAAGGAAGACCTTTCTCTCTCTGTCTCACTGTCCACTCTGCCTGTAAAAAGAGAGAGAGAGAAAATATCATCCATCCATTACCCTCATCAATTGGCTGCAACAACCAGGTCTGGGCCAGGCCAGCCCAAGCACTTGCGCTATCTTCTGCTGCTTTTCCCAGGTCAGTAGCAGGGACCTGGATCAGAAAAGGAACAGCCCAGGACTCAAAATGATGCTCCACTATGGGATGGCAGTATTATAAGCAGCAGCTTTACCCTCTACAACAATGCTGGTCCCTCTTGTCTACACTTGAAGCAGCACACCTAGTAGTATTCAGAACAAACTGAGGACATGGTAGAAGAAAGGAGTCAGTTAAAAGGTGATTTCCAATAATCCAGGTAAAAGATGATACAATTTTATCAATTTAAGAGAACCAGCCAGGGGCTAAGCATTGTGGCTCAAGGGATTAAGCTGTCGCTTGGAATGTGCACATCCCATATGGGAGTGCCTAGTTCAAGTCCTGACTACACTCCCTCTAATGCAGCTTTCTGCCAATGCACCTGGGAGGCAGCAGGTGATGGGTTAAGTACTTGACTCCCTGTCACTGACACTGGAGACCCCAGTAGAGTTCCTGGCTATGGGCCTTGGACTGATTCAGTCCTGGCTGTTGTGGTCATTTGGAGTGTGGACAAGCAGATAGAAGATCTCTCTTTCATTGTCTCTCCTTTTCTCTCTCATTCTACCTTTCATTTAAATAAATCATCCCCCCCCCAAAAAAATAAAAAGGTCCAAAGAAAATGTGAGATGTTGATTCAACAACAATCATTTTAATAATGACTTCCAAATTTATTTCCCTGAGACCCACTCTTTTCAGCAACTGGTTTTAATGTCAGGACATTATTAGAAAGTACTTTCAGTAATTCACTCTATCTTTGCAGTTGGATTTTCTCCAGGACATCCTCACAGCTCTGGGACTTTGAACAGTTTGGAATCGGAGCCCATTGGGTAAGACTGGTAGTTAGTGACCATACATGCTTATGGCAGCTGAATTAGAATAATGGCCTTATTTGGATTTTCTAATCTAATCTTTCAGTCACTCTCTTCCCCCAATTCATGGTATATTCTTATTACCCTTGGGGCCACATAGCTCACTCCTTTCATTCCTGTGATGGTCTCACTGCTCTAAACACACACACTCCCTCTCTGTCAACTTTAAATGCGCACATTTTCCAGGGAACTCCTCTATCTCCACGGCTTCAGGCTTAGACTTTAGACTTTACACCTCTATGCTGAATACTTCACTGTTTTGCAAGCCTCAGTTTCTTTTTTTTTTTTTTTAATTTATTTATTTGAAAGTCAGAGTTACACAGACGAAAGGCAGAGAGAGAGAGAGAGAGAGTGAGTGTCTTCCATCTGATGGTTCACTCCTCAATTGGCCGCAACGGCTGGAGCTGTGCCGATCCAAAGCCAGGAGCCAGGAGCCTCCTCCAGGTCTCCCAAGCGGGTGCAGGGGCCCCAGAACTTGGGCCATCTTCTACTGCTTTCCAAGGCCATAGCAGAGAGCTGAATTGGAAGAGGAGCAGCCAGGACTAAAACCGGCACCCATATGGGATGCCGGCGCTTCAAGCCAGGCGTTAACCCACTGAGCCACAGCGCAGGCCCCAACAAGCCTCAGTTTCTATCTGTGTATAACCTGTTTCCTTCTTCAATTCCCCATGCCTAGACACACAATTACTTTCTACAGCAAAAAACTGTGCTTCTTTTTTTATATTTCCCTTGTTAGTGATACCATTTTCCCATTTCACCCATTATTTATCTTATCACAGGGAAAGATCAAGGGAGAGAAAACAGCAATTGTCATAACAGCCCATCTCACTACAGTGTCTAATTGCCCTCTTCCCTTTTATCCAGTAATTACTGAGCTGGAAACATTTTTAAGAGTAGCCAGCCATTTCTCTGGCAATGGTTTCCTATTCAGGAGAACCCTGGGATAGAGAGATGCATGTCTGCATGAAACCATGCACATTCGGGCACCCATAAATTCCTTTATTAGGCCGCTAGGCTTATTTCTGCAGACAAGGGTCCCCAAAGAATACCATGTTGGAGATATATCAGAGAACTCACCTAATATTCCATGTTCCTTCCACATTTCCTAGATCCTTCTGCAATTACGTTGGGGCCATGTGACCAGCTCTGGTCTGTACTATAAATTTAAATGATATGTGGTCACATTTAGGGCAAGGTGGTTAAGAGTCCAAGTAACCCCTCTACTCCTCTTCGCCTGCTACAGCGAAGGCAGAGGAGACCCTGGCCTTCCATAGAATGTAGTTATATGATGCAGATGGATTGCTTGTCCAATATTGGACTTCATGAGAAAGAGAAAAAAAAAATCTTTATTATATTGAGTCTTTGAGATTCTATGATTTATCCACTATGATCATAAATCTTAATTATCTTGACTAATAAAGATTGCTTGGGTATCTTTGTTAAAACAATTATAAATGTCAATTTTTTTTTTTTTTGGAAAAAGGGAGGTTTATTTTTTCCAAAAATTGCACCGAGCTAAAACCGAAGTTTTAGCTGATACGAACGTGTTGTTCAGGCGTTAGCAGTACTGCCCTCACTATGCGTTCATTTGGACAGTAACGCAACCCCAAGAAAAGGATGGTTATAAATGTCAAACTTTAGTTCTCTTGATATTCTAAAATTTATCAAAAAATCTTCATTTCTATTAATTACTACTTCTAGTACCATTTTTTTTTTAAGATTTATTTATTTGAAAGTCAGAGTTATATAGAGAGAAAAGGAGAGGCAAAGAAAGAGAGAGAGAAGTCTTCCATTCGCTGATCTACTCCCCAACTAGCTGCAACGCCTGGAGCTGTGCCAATCTGAAGCCAGGAGCCAGGAGCTTCTTCCGGGTCTCCCACACGGGTTCAGGGGCCCAAGGTCTTGGGCCATCTTCCACTGCTTTCCCAGGCCATACCTGAAAGCTAGATTGGAAGTGGAGCAGCCAGGTCTCGAACTAGCACCCATATGGGAAGCCAGCACTGCAGGCGGCAGCCTAACCCACTATGCTACAGTGCCGGCGCCTCTAGTACCATCTTTAAGATAACTAATTCAGAAGTTCATTTACTTAATAAAGAAAGTTACCCAGTAAGTTCAAAGAATACTTATCTTTTATGTTTGTATGTGGGGATTTGGTAAGTAAGTTAACACTGATACACACACACACACATATGTGTATATATATATATCCTGTGTATATATATATACACACATATATATACATATATCTACACACATATATCTACATGTATACATACATATTTAGGGTGTATTTTGAGGGTACCTCAGCATGTTCACGGGCAATGGAATTAAAAATTTTTGGTGTAAAAATTTTGAATTCCATGCAGTTTTTTCATAATATGCATTTAAAATGTATTTTCACAAACTTTTTGAAGACCTTCATATGCATCGAAAACCAAAACTTTTTGCACCAAAATAAACTTACCTTTTAATTTCATTTCCCAACAACTTTTTGGAGTATCCTCATGTGTATATTTTAAAGTGTTCTCTCTCAGTTCTTGAGTTTATATACATAAAAAAACCACACCATACATTTAGAAACTGTTCTTGCCCTTCTGCTAATTTTAATTGCTTTATCCCGAGAGACTGTGGTTAATGGTTTAACTTCTTGAGTCCCTCCACCCATATGGGTGGGGGAAGCTCCTGGCTTCAGTCTGGTCCAGTCCTGGCTATTGTGGACATTTAAGTAGACCAACTGATGTAAGATGTCTTTCTCTTTGTCACTGTGCCTTTCAAATGAATAAAAAACAAACAATTGCCTTATTCTGTTGAGGTGCCTTGAGTATAGCAGTTCCACAGACACTAAATGTTTATAATATACATATAATAAAGACCTGTGTCCCTCACTCTGCTTTTCTTGTTATTTTAACTACAGGTAATCTCAGAAATCCTTGCTTTCCCTATAGTCAGAGTCAGGTGCCCCTCCAGAGACACTCATGACACTTTAGCATGGGGATGTGAACAGTTGTTACATTATACAGCATAAATACCTCTTTATCTCCTTTCCCAGAGCCTAAGTTTGTCTTGGTCTCTCTGTATCCCTAGTACTTAGTACAGGTCCAAGTTTATAGATTAAGCACAATAAATATTTGTTCATTCACTGAGTGAATGGATTGAGAAAAAAAAATTTATGAAATTTTTAGCTCATTCAAGATAACCTTGAAAGCATGGCTTCCAGTTATGGGGGTTACAAAACTTTTTCCTAGGGAAAGGGCTCATAACTTTAATCAGATTCTCAAAGGAATGTGGATATCCTTCAGAAAGGTTAAAAGCCATTTCTGTGAAGTCCCATGCACACATACACGTAGAGACTGAATGACCGTCATTCAGTGCCTTCTTGTCCACTTCTACATTTACCTGCTCCCCTGTACAGATTCACAAGGTCTTTCCTGAGGATGCGCACCAATTTATTGACTCTTTCCTACTGGAAAGTTTAGCGTTCTCTAAAACCTCTGATATTTGACTGAGTACTGCCTTTCTCCAGATTATTTGTAAAAGTGTTAAGTAAGCCTAGAGCTAATGTCAATCCCTGAAGAAACCTATTCCTTACACTCCTCAACCTTTTCTCACCGTTTGTTTTCCTTTTTTAAGATAGTTCCTTTACCATGATTAAACCTTTCATCCAACACAAAGAATGAGAACTCATAATTTATTTTCCAACTGACTGTAAGATTATATTTTCCATACATTTGGACAGGAAGATGATATATAACAGCCAGGCATTCTCATTTTTAAAATCTTCATTTGTCAGCTCAGGAAATGCCTTATCTTTCTAATGACTTGATATCTTCCCATTGCTTAACATATGATGGATATATAATATAATGAATACATAATATAATAAAGAATGCACTACTTATCACTGAAAAATATGTCTTTAATTGAGAAACTGAATGTGGTTATTTTCAATCTTTAAGAAAATATAAGGAATTTGAAAATGAATAATTGTATTGATCTCCCTGCTGGTTATTACATCCACAAAATGTAAAGCTAATATTTAAAATATTTTATGTTAACAGAGCTTGATCATGTCCTAGAGATTAGGGGAAAAGGGCTTCTTAAAGCCAACCTCAAAACAAACACACCCTCCCTGGTCTTTCACACTGTGTATGCAGAAGCAGGTTTTCAAAGGCATTATATGACTTTATCAGTCAATTTCTCTTATTAAGCATTCTTTTTTTTTTTTAAATTAACAAATGTAGATAAACCAAAGTGAATTTTTAGGCCTTGAGTTTTTTCTTCCTTACTATGGCACATACCCATCATAAAAGAAAACAGTAATACTTCTCTCTGGACAAACTTCAAGAAGTCTATCAAGGCTTTACATGATTTGGTACCCTTTGTTGGTACCCTTTGCTGACTTAATCTCCTAGTCTTACAATTAATTCCTCCACAGCCTTGATGTTTATTTGGTTTATTTACTTGAAAGGCAGAGAGAGAGGGAGAGAAAGTTCTTCTATCTGCTTATTCACCCCCAAATGTCTGCAACAGCTGGAGTTGATTGAAGCTAAAGACAGGAGACAGGAACTCAATCCATGTCCTCTATATGCCGGCGGGGACCCAACTACTTCAGTCACCACCTGCTGCATCCCAGGGTGCATATGAGCAGGAATCTGGAATCAGGAACAGAGCAGAGACTTGAATCCAGGCACTCTGATGTAGAATGTGGGTATCCCATGTATTATCTTAACCACTGTGCAAAATGCCTTCCTTTGCTGTTTTTTAAAAATATGATAACACGGCCGGCGCCATGGCTCAATAGGCTAATCCTCCACCTAGCGGCGCTGGCATACCAGGTTCTAGTCCCGGTCGGGGTGCCGGATTCTGTCTCGGTTGCCCCTCTTCCAGGCCAGCTCTCTGCTATGGCCAGGGAGTGCAGTGGAGGATGGTCCAAGTGCTTGGGCCCTGCACCCCATGGGAGACCAGGAGAAGCACCTGGCTTCTGCCTTTGGAACAGCGCGGTGTGCCGGCCGCAGTGTGTTGGCCGCGGCGGCCATTGGGGGGTGAACCAATGGCAAAGGAAGACCTTTCTCTCTGTCTCTCTCTCTCTGTCCACTCTGCCTGTCAAAAAAAAAAAAAAAAATGATAACACGATTGCCTTAAATCTCTGCCTATAAAAGCCTTCCTCACCCATCTGTAAGGCTTACTCCCTCCCTAGTCTGCTACCTGTCTACCTTCAAGTACTTCCCCATGGAGAAGCATTGTGTCCTCTGTTCATTTAAGACCAAATACTACCTCATGCCTCCTATGACCAGTATTTGGAACTCTCTATCCACTTTCCCAATTTCTAAAAAAAATATTGCTTCTGATTCCTGTCCTCTTTCTTTGCCTTCTGGTATTCTAATTATATGTACATAAATCTGATCTGTCCAATATGGTAGCCAGAGCCACATGTGACTACAGAGCCTGTGAAATGGGGAATCAAAATTGAGATGTGGTGAAGTGACAAATATACTTGGATTTCAAAGACTTTGCTTGGATAAACATAAGCAAATTACCTGATTAATAAATATCTTATTATATGTTGAAATGATACTTAAATATATTTGGTTAAATAAAACAAATTAAAGTTAGTTTCATCTGTTTAAGTTACCTATGTGTGCACATTGTAAATGTAATGAACAATGCTGTGTTAAACCTTTTTTTTATATTTCATTGCTATTATATATTTTTTCTATATACAGTATTTCTCCCTCCCCTCCCTGCTGTGCTTCTGATCAGCTACTTTCGATGGATCTTCCACTTCAAAAAGCATCCATGCTTTTTTGCTTGTCTAAACTGCCAATTTATCCATCATTAAGTTCTTAACTTTATATTCTATACTTTTTAGTTCTAGAATTTTCATTTAATTCTTCTTGTAGATTTAAATTCTCTTGTAAAACACTATCTTTTCATCTACTTAATCTTTCTTTTCCTTTATTTTATGAAATATATTCATCTCAGAGGTCTCTTCTCGTAAGGCTAGTTTCTGATCATCTATAGCCTTACTTTATGTGTGTATATTCACATATCCAATCTCTTGGCATGCCTAGAAATGCTTTAGTAAAATCTAGAGTGTGTACATTCTAAGAAACAGCATACAAAAGCCTACGAGGCCTTAGACAATACCATCATCTACTGCAGCATGCACTTTCCTATCCTGAAGAAAAGGTCAGTAACTCCTTACAATAATCCAATCAGGAACCAAGCCAAAGCTACACTTAATGGCAGTTTTAGTAAGGCTCAGTCTTCTTTGATTTGCTGCATTTCCCAGGACGTGACCTTGATGGTTTTCCTTAGATTACTAGGCAGGTTGTCATTTCCTTACCAACAGGAGACTTCCTGCTAAGACTTGTAGTCTCCTAAACAACCTCTCATTGTCAAACCTCCAGAACTTAGCGAACTGTCTTTTGGCCAGTCCAGTCTCACATGGCTGCCAAAACTTGGCTGGTTTCACAGTCCAAAAGCTCCCTGCCTGGGGCCAATTCCAGAATTTCAGCCTAGATCTAATCTTGGCAGCTGCCCATATCATCATGCTTGAAGGTCAACTCCTCTCCAAAATTTTAGTTCCTCTGGTCCTCAGTGCTGCCATAGTTCTCAGATGGGTTTTGTATTTTATCTAGTAGCCCAGTGGCTCCTGGCAGGAACATTGGATCTCCTACCAGCTCAACTCTGCCACAGAAGCACAAGCTTGCCTTAGTAGTTTTTCTTAGTAGGATTCACCATCTAATATATTGTATATCTTATTTACTTAGCTTATTATTTTTTCTTCAATAGAATGTGACCTGTAGGAGGTTTGGGGATTTTGTTATTTTTTCCCCCACAGATGCACCCTCAGTTTTTAAACTATGTGGAAAGAATGAAAAGATGCCTTCAATGGCCACTACACTGGTAAGATTAGAGAAGCCCGAAAAACTGCAATTGTTTTTCAGTCAAGAAAATAGAAAATCTATTCTGCCACCATTTACCAGGCCCTTACTATGCGCCAGTGAGTTAGGGAGTGGATGTTCAAAGGTGAACACAGTGGAAGGCGTTTAACATGCGGGTGAAGCTGTTAGTTAAGATGCTGGTGACCCATATAAGATTCCCTGGTTTCAATACCAGTCTACAGATCCTGACTCTAGCTTCCTGCTAATGTGGACACTGGGAGGCACAGGTAATGGCTCAAGTAATTGGACTCCTGCCACCCATATGCGAAATGTGGATTGAGTTTCAAACTAATAGCTTTGGCCCCATTGCAGGAAGCTCTCTTATGATCTCTCCACCTTTCTAAATAAAAATAAATGAATATAGAGAATCTTTCTTACTCAAAAGAAGCAGACCAGCAAAAATCAGGGATTAAAAGCAAAAGGTACCTACCATCTATATTCATAACAGGAGAGCAGCAATGGAGTTTAAAACACAAAAGAACCCTAATCAACAACAAATCCCCTCAAAAGTTCCAGTGGGAAGTTTTTATTCCTTCCATCATGCCTGCTCAGAACAGTGTGCCCATTTTTCTAAGAATGCCTTTAGGGCCTGAAGCGCTTTGTTTTCAATGCAGGCAAAAATTTTTCCCCTTAAAAGTAGATCTGACTTTAGAAACAACACAAGCTCTTTAGAGTGAGGTTTGATTAAAAAGAAAAAAAGGAATCTTATAAAATCACTTCAGATCAATGAGGGGAAACTATAAAGTAAAAAGGGGACTTGTGTATTTTTAAAACTGGCTCTGAAGGCACTTTTAAGAAATGAAATTTTATCAGTATAAAAATGTTGTTGAAATAGTATTTTAGTGTTTTCTTCATTATTTTAGTCCTATACGGAAGCATAATTTTCAGAGTATACAATGTCCACCAAATAGCAAGCATTAAAGAATATGGAAAAGAACAAAGAGTGTATTAAGAACATAGGGAAGTATACCACTAGCTGTTACAGTAAATGAGATTAGTCAGATTTCTCAAATTGTGTATTTCATAGCTTAAAATGCATTACTTTCCTTGGCTAATATTACTAGGCAGGTTTTTAAAAGCGAACAATTTCATTTTGTGTTTGACAATATTGAACTATTTGGTTTTCCTGAAATACTGTTGTTATCCACTAAGAATATAGATTTCTTAGATCATATAATTTTTGAATCACCCTCAAACATGAACTCGAGAACATATATAAGAATCTCCTGTGAAGAAAAAAAAGTCGCTTTTTCCATTTTCACTTGAGGAGCTATGAGGTCAAAATACAAACCACAAAACTTAAAGATGGTTGCTAATGATGATTAAGTTTTACATATATATATATATATATATATATATATGGCAAAATATTCAGACATTTTTATTTACAAACCATTAAGATCCCCAAAGTGATCAGATATTTAAAAATATCCAAAACCAATAGCCACGACTGTAAGAGGCTATTTTTAAAGATGTGATTCCTGAACAAAATAAGTGTTTATTATGAGAGGTCTACACTAATTATAAGAGAGAGATTGCAGAAGAGATTCCAAAATGGCAGAAGAGGGAGGGATCTTGCTGCTCCAGTGTAGAGAAAGATAGAGACAAGGGGAAAGAGAGCAGTCTCAGGGAAGAGTTAGGGAGAAAACTGCAGAAGAAACTCCATGCAAATTGGAGGGACACTGTGGATCTATGTGGAGGGTGTGGATGCACAGTACTTAGGACTCTGGCAGCCGAGAGCCTCATCACCAGCTCTAGAGACTGAAGTGAAACCAGACTGTAGCAGCACAAGCCACTGGCGATAAAGCTGTGGGAAGAGCCTGGCATAAGCCTGGTTTGGAGTGCTGTGGAGGACAGTGTACCTGAGAACTTATAGGAAAAACAAAAAAGTGGGGTGTTTTTCTCTCTCATTGACCACCAGCACTGGTGTCCTGTAACTGGCTACGAGAGGCGGTCACCCTTTTGGACATTCGTAACAGCTGCGCCACCTTGTGTCCATATGTCCAGCAACCAACTGAGCGGAGACACTGGAGTCTGGCTGAGAATTGAAAGGGGGCTGGGTGCTTGTGGCTGTGGAAGCCTTGTGTGCTAGGACCATGAAAACACTGTGGCTTTGTGGCCGGGTGCAGAGTGTGGCTTAGTCTCTGGGCATTCACTGGGGATGGCTCCATATGCTTAGGGCTTCCTGACTGCCTGGTGAAGGATCCATGTGCACATGGAGGTCTGCATGGATCCTTTGTGTGGTTGTTGTGGCAGGCGGATGAATATCGCACCCACTGGGGCTAGTGTCCAGGCACTGGTCTAATTGGAGAGGAGGTGAGCATGAGACTGCACCAACTGAGCTGATCAAACCCTACCCTATGATTAAAAAGAAAAAGAAGATTTACCACACCCAACTTGAGTGTCACCTTGGACATTCCCCTTCCCCAGGAGCACTAAACAGAGCTTACTGGCCACACCCAATACACACCTGTGGGTATTCACTGAAAGACTAGGCCACAGAGGCATTTTCCGAAGATAAAAGCCTTCACCAATAGGTATCTCCATAAATGCTTAAATGCAGAAATAGGGATGACAACATAATATCTCCAAAGGTACACAACAACATTTCAATACTACAATGTGAAAATGAAGAGACTAAAGAAATGCCAGAAAAGGAATTCAAAAAATTGATTGTAGGATAACACAGAAGTAATTAGAAGCAAACCCACGAATTAAAGAAATCTATACATGACATGAACGAAAATTTTCCCCATAAAAGAGATTTTAAATAGAAATCAAAATGAAATATTGGAAATGAAGACTTCAATGGATCAAATAAAAACTGTGGCTGAAAACCCTTAAACAAAGACTTGGTAGACAGAAGAAAGAATATCCAAGTTAGAAGACAAGTCTCTGAAAATTTCATCGTCAGACAAAAAAAAAAAAAAAAAAAAAAAAAAGGAATTAGAAAATTAAAAAATAGTATTGGAGATTTACGGGATACTTTCAAACACTCAATACAGGGGCCCTAGGAGTTCCTGAAGGTATGGAAAGAGAGAATGAATTAGATGGCCTTTTTAGTGAAATAATTACAGTAAACTTTTCTAATTTGGAGAAGGAAAGAGATGTCTAAGTACAGGAAGCAGACCGAACTCCTAATAGGCATGACCAGAAGATACCTTCACCACAACATATTGTAATCAAACTCTCCACTGTAAATCTTAAAGAAGAGGCCGGTGCTGTGGTGTAGTGGGCAAACCTGCCACTGCAGGGCCAGCATCCCACATGGGTGCCGGTTCGAGTCCCAGCTGCTCCACTTTCGATCCAGCTCTCTGCTCTGGCCTGGGAAAGCAGTAGAAGATGGCCCAAGTCCTTGGGCCTCTGCACTCTCATGGGAGATTTGGAAGAAGTTCCTGGCTTCTGGCTTTGGATTGGCACAGCTCCCGCCATGGTGGCCAACTGAGGAGTTAAGCAACAGATGGAAGATTTCTCTCTTTCTCTGTGCCTCTCTTTCTCTCTCTAACTCTGCCTTTCAAATAAATAAATTTTTAAAAAATTAAAGAAAAGAGTCTAAAGTGTGCACGAGAGAACACCAGATGACTTTCAGAGGATCTCCAATTAGACTCACAGCTGATTTTTCATCACAAACCCTATAGGCTAGGAGAAAATGGTGAGATATATTTCAAGTCTTAAGAGGGAAAAAAAAAAAAAAAAAACCAACCTGCCAACCCAGAATACTGTACCATGCAAAGCTCTCATTTATGAATGAAAGTGAAATAAGGACCTTCCATAACAAACAGAAACTGAAAGAATTTGTCACTACTCGTCCAGCCTTACAAAAGATGCTTAAGTATTTACTATACACAGAAACTCAGAACATGGTCATCACTATGAAAGAAAATCTCCCAGTAAAAGTACTAAGGAAACCAATGTAAACAACAGGAATATTTACAGAAAACTGGCAGGGCCAACTCATTACTTATCAGTAGTCACCTTGAATGTAAATGGCCTCAACTCTGCAGTTAAAGATACCAACCAGCTGAATGGATTAAAAACAGGACCCAACTATATGCTGCCTTCAGGAAACACATCTCACCAACGATACACTCATACTAAATGTGAAAGGATGGAAAAAGATATTCCAGGCTAACAGAAACTAAAGAAAAGCTGGTGTAGCCATCCTAATATCAGATAAAATAGACTAACACAGAAACTGTTAAAAGAGACAAAGAAGAGTACTATGTAATGATTAAGGGGTCAATCCTACAGGAAGAGGTGACTATAATAAACAAATATGTACCCAATTACAGGACATTCAGTTATTTAAAAGAAATATTAATGAATCTAAAAGGAGACATAGACTCCTGTACAACAGTAATAGGGACTACAATACTCCATATTCAGCCATGGAAAGATCAACTAGACAGAAAACCAGCAGGGAAACACAGAGTTAATTAATACTATATACCAAATGGACCTAATGGATAGCTACAGAACTTTTCATACAACAATTTCAGAATATACATTTTTTTCACTAGTGCCCAGAACTTTCTCTAGGACAGACCACATTCTAGGCCACAAAGCAAGTCCCAGCAAACCCAAAAAACTGAAATCATATTATACATCTTCTATGACCACAATGGCATGAAGCTGGAAGTCAACAACTCAAGAATCTCTATATATGCAAATACATGGAGACAGAACAACATGCTCCTGAATGAATAGTGGGTCACAGAAGAAACCAGAAGAGAAATCAAAAAATTTCTGGAAATGATTGATGACAATACAACATATCAAAACTTAGAGCCGGCGCCGTGGCTCAATAGGCTAATCCTCCACCTTGCGGCGCCGGCACACCGGGTTCTAGTCCCGGTCGGGGCGCCGGATTCTGTCCCGGTTGCCCCTCTTCCAGGCCAGCTCTCTGCTATGGCCAGGGAGTGCAGTGGAGGATGGCCCAGGTGCTTGGGCCCTGCACCCCATGGGAGACCAGGAAAAGCACCTGGCTCCTGGCTCCTGCCAGGATCAGCGCGGTGCGCCGGCTGCAGCGGCGGCCATTGGAGGGTGAACCAACGGCAAAAAGGAAGACCTTTCTCTCTCTGTCTCTCTCTCTCACTGTCCACTCTGCCTGTCAAAAAAAAAAAAAAAAAAAAAAAAAAAAAAAAAAAAAACAAACTTAGAGGCTACAGCAAAAGCAATGTTAAGAGCAATAGATGCCTACATCAAGACATTGGAAAGACACAAAATAAATGAACTATCAGTGCATCTCATGGACCTAAGAAAACAACAGCAAACCAAAGTTAAAATTAGTAGGAGAAAAGAATTAAAATTAGAGAATAAACAAAATTGAAACAAAAAAATACAAAAGATCAGTGAAATGAAGAGCTGGTTTTTTGAAAAAAATAAAAAAAAATTGACACACAATTGATCAAGCTAACCAAAATAAAAATTAAAATCAGTAAAATTATAGATGAAAAAGGAAAGGTAACAACAGATACCACAGAAATAATCCTCAGAAATTACTACAAAGATCTGTATGCCAACAAACCAGGAAACCTAGAAGAAATGGATAGATTCCTGGATACATAAAACTTACCTAAATTGAGCCATGAAGACATAGAAAATAAAATACACCAATAATCAAGACAAAAATTGGGTCAGGAATAAAGACCACTCCAACAAAAAAAGTCCAGGACCGGATGCCTTCACTGCTGAATTCTACCACACATTTAAAGAAGAACTAACTCCAATTCTTTGCAAGCTATTCAAAACAATTGAAAGGGAGGGAATCTTCCCAAACTCCTCTATGAAGCCAGTAGCACCTGAAAGGTAATCTATAGAAGTGAAATTGACATTTTGAGATGCAATGACTTTGAACAGCCCTTGACTGTTGAGGGATTTTTTTTTCCATACTATTTGTTGAATGCTTTACTTACTATAGAGTTAATCATATTTGCATAGTTAGTTGAAAATAGATCTTACTAAAAAATAAGAATGGGAATACTAGAGGGAAGAGGAAAAAGGGTGGGAGTGAGTGCAGGTGGGAAGAATCACTATGTTCCTAAAGTTGTATTTATGAAATACATGAAGTTTGTATACCTTAAAGTTTTTTGGGTTAAAAAAGTAAATGAAATGTAAACAAACAAACAAAAAAAAAAAAAAAACAAAGGAAAGAAAACAGTCCCTGAAAGATCACCTTCCTTCTGTCTCCTTTTGTTTTATTCTATTAACCATCCTTAGATTACTATTAATAACTCAGATTAGTATAATTTTTGGATAAAGAGAATTAAATTGATTCCTTCAAACTGAAAGTACTAATAGAAATATGTTGACATTTCATATTAATAACATGTTTTCCATGGACATATTTTGATGGGGTAGCAATGACATATGCATATAAATGCAAGGAAGTACTTCTGATTATATTATTAGCAGTTATTGTAGCAATAATTTCAGAAAGTGGTTACATCCATCTGTTTGAGAAAACAGACTAACACAAATGAAGTCATATTCATTACATGAAAGAAGTGATTAGAACCTAGTAGTAAAGCCAGCTAAATGTGTTCCTACCAAGCTTCAAGTTTAAGTTTTAATGCATTTTTAAATGTTTCTGGTCTCAAAACATTGAACAGCTGACAATTTCCCCCAAGAGAACAATACCTTGAGGGGAAACACAATTAGAATATGGATTGACCAGCAATCAGTAATCATTACTTGGTACATTAAACGTAGTACACTGGCACCTGGTTAAGTGATTTAGAAACTGGTTAAATATCTGGAAAACAGGGTATTCTCAAGTTAAATGTGAAAGCTCAAAGCAATAAGGACTTTTTCACAATTGCAATGTATTAGGAAGGAAACTGCAGAATAAGGTTTTAGAAGGTTAAAATTGGGTGAGCATATTAAAGGCAATTGGAATCAAAAGAATTGAAGTAGAAAATGGAGTATTTCTGGCAAGTTTAAATTCTCCAAAGTTTATATGTTAGAAGAACTGATGATGCATTTCATTACAAGGTTTAATGTTTCTATGAAGTAGTTTAAATAAACTATGATTGGAAAAATAACTTATTAAATTCTTAAACTGGATGAGAAGAAATGAAAATAAATTACTAAACCAGTGAGAAAACAATGTCCACCAATTCCCTTCACTGGTGACATCATTCCACCTACATCCCTACTTTCCTTCCATTTCTAGGGTGAGTGGCCCATTTACCAATGAGGTAAAGTCCCCTCCCTCATAACACTCAGACTTTACAATTTTTCACTCAAAGACAATGATCTAACAGTTCACTCATCTCATCTCTTTCTCTTCACTTCATTGGATTATTCTCTTTAGCAAACAAATATGTCAGGATTTCTTTCATCTTAACAACGACAACAACAACAAAAATGCTTTTTTTGATTTTAATTCTCCCTCAAACTACTTATTCATTGCTCTCCATGTCTTATCAAGCTCCACTGAGAGAGTTATCTATACTTTTTTTTTTTTTTTGGACAGGCAGAGTGGACAGTGAGAAAGGTCTTCCTTTGCCGTTGGTTCACCCTCCAATGGCCGCCGCGGCGGACACACTGCGGCCGGTGCACTGTGCTGATCCGAAGCCAGGAGCCGGGTGCTTCTCCTGGTCTCCCATGGGGTGCAGGGCCCAAGTACTTGGGCCATCCTCCACTGCACTCCCTGGCCACAGCAGAGAGCTGGCCTGGAAGAGGGGCAACCAGGACAGAATCTGGCGCCCCGACCGGGACTAGAACTTGGTGTGCCGGTGCCGCAAGGCGGAGGATTAGCCTAGTGAGCCAAGGCGCTGGCTTATCTATACTTTCAGTATCTAATTTCTCTTGTTTTATTGAATTCGTTCCAGTCAGGATTTGTTCCTGCCCAGGAACCACAACAGTCTTCCATCTCAAGATGGCCAGTAACTTCCACATTACTAAATCCAGTGGTCATTTCTTGGTTCTCTCCATACCTGACTTATGAACAGCACTGGACACAGTTGCTTTCCTTTGATCCCCGAAATTCTTTCTTCCTTTAGGGAAAGAAGACCTTTTATGGAAACAAGACCCTTATTTGGTTTCCCTTCCTATTGCCCTAAACTTTCCTCTTCCTCTACCACCTCCTGGTTATCCCTAAATGGCAGCATTTCATTGATCATTAAATGTCATCTACTCCAGTTACATTTACCTACTAAACACTATTTACCTACTGGTAAATTCCAAATTTATATCCCACAGACCTGGTCTCTCTCTTAAATGATAATTTCCTAATTTTTAAGAAGATATATTGCTTTAATAATGATAATAATATTCAAAAATGCCATAGTTTTTCTTCTGAATAATAACAATAATAAACCCAACATATTCTTTGTGGACAATAAAAACTAAAAAGTCCATAATCACCAAAAAATTGACACGCATGATTTTTCTTAAGGGATTTTATATTTTCATATAAGGGATATAAGGATAAATAAATAAACTTAGAAATCATAACCCCCAATATCTAGAGATAACTACTTTCAAAAACATACTAATTCATTAAATCTATGAAAAAATGCAAACAAAGGGCAGGTGTGCAGCTCTTGAGGACACCCACAACCCACGTCAGAGTGTCTGGTTTGAGTCCCAGCTACTCCGCTCGCTTCTGATCCAGCTTCCTGCTAACAAATACACTGGAGGCAGCAGGTGATGGCCCAGTTACTTGGGTCCCTGCCACCCATGTGGGGATCCAAATGGAGCTCCAGGATCCTGGTTTCAGCCTGGACCAGCCTTGGTTATTGTGGACATTTGGGGGGTGAACCAGCAGACCAAAGATCTCTCTGCATTTCAAATAAAATGAAAACAAGAAAATTTTTAAATCAGAAATGATTAGGGATATGTTAATAAAATGGTGATTTAATGCTCTTACTGCTAAACAATCAAGAAATAAGGAATAATAAAGAATTTGCTAAATGACCAATGTGGTTAAAACCAGATATCTGGCTCACTGGAGATGTGAGCATGCAGAAGTTGAAGTCTCAATTTCTTTTTTATGAGAAAATGCTTATTTATTTATTTGAAAGGCAGAGAGAGAGAGAGAGAGAGAGAGAGAGAGAGAGAGAGATATCCTCCATCCACTGGCTCACTTCCCAAATGGATACAACAGCCAGGACTGGGCCAGGCTGAAGTCAGGTGCCAAGAGCATCCTCCAGTCCTTCTACATGGATGCAAGAGTCCAAGGACTTGGGCCAACTTGCACTGCCTTCCCAGGTGCATTAGCAGGAAACTGGATTGGAAGTGGAGAAGCTGAGACATGAACCAGCATCCATATGGGATGCCAGTGTCATAGGAAGCAGCTTAATGCACTGTGCCACAATGCTAGTTATCTTAATTTTTTAATGTTTTTTTTTTTTTTCCCATATACTTGAAGGCTACAGTGAGGAGGGAGAGAAGATGGGTGACAGGGACAGGAGAGAGAAAAAGAGAGGAGAAAGAAAGAGAGGAGAGAGGGATAACTTGCATCTGCTGGTTCATTCCCCAAATGCCCACAATAGCCCCGTATGGGCCAGGCTGAATCTAGAAGTCTGGAATTCCATCAGGGTCTCCCAGGTGGGTGGCAGTGACCCAAGTACTTCAGCTATCACCTGCTCCAGGGATGCATTAGCAGGAAGCTTCTTTGGAAGCAGAGTAGCTGACACTGGTACCAGGCACTCTGATATGGGATGTGGGCATCCCAAGCAGTGCTTCAGCTGCTGTGCTGTGACACCCGTACCTTAATTTCTGTATCTGCAAAACGAAGGTAACACTGGTTTCCATCTCCTGATTGTTATGATTATTAAGCGAAGTATATGTAAATATTTTCTCACAGACCTGACCTTTAAACCTTTGCCTTAACAAATGTTGGTTATTACTACCATTGCATTAATTTCTTCAACTTATTTACTACCTCTTGTTTTTTCCCCAAATTTTTTCCCCACATAACCTATTCAAATGAACAAGTAAAAATAAAAAAAATTAAAACAAAGAGAAAATTCACACTGTGTTCTAAATTCTGCCTGAAAGTTTTTAAACAACACAATTTATTACAGAGAACAAAGCTATACTTTGAAATCAGTTTGTTCTGTCAAAAACACAAAAACGCTCAGAGGATGTAATTGAATGACTA
Source organism: Oryctolagus cuniculus (assembly GCF_051225735.1). NCBI lineage: Eukaryota > Metazoa > Chordata > Mammalia > Lagomorpha > Leporidae > Oryctolagus > Oryctolagus cuniculus. The sequence goes on along the minus strand of NC_142875.1, from coordinate 53,159,338 downwards.
TAATGCACCCTGGCCAAGAAGCCAGGCTTTAACTTGCTCTTTTAAGTGCATGCGACTGAGCATTGTTCTTGCCATTTTAATATAGACTTTCTACCCCTAAATTGACTTTCTGAAATAGTTAGATAATTGTTGAACACTTTTAAGTCACTTTGTCAGTGTTCTTGAACTGTGAAAGTAATTCAGTGTTGAACTCATAAAATATACTCTCCAAGGTCCAAGTTTAAGTGAGCATAGTGATTTGTTTCCTAACAATAGAGCCCAACTAAATTTAAAAACTCCTTTGTACTGGACAGTCCTTGATGCGTTGAGTGCCTTTCTCAACCACAGCCCTTCTGAGCAAAGTAGTCAAGGGCAGGTTTTTGCACATGTAATCTACTCTCACACCCCCACAATTGTCATGCTCAAAAACTATTACCTCCCTTACTACCATGCCATTTCCATGGCCTCAATAACTTTCTCTATTGCCATTATCACAAGCAGTGCCGTTACTTTTATTCTACCACCCCTGTCACCATTAGTATCAACACTGCCAGTTTTACCATCGCACTAATGATAGCTACGAGGAAACGAAGTCCTTTACTTCTATTACTTCACTTATGTTCAGAACAACTCAAAATTACTGTCTATTTTACAGATGAAGAAATCAAGGCATAGAGAACTTCAGAAAAATTTCGGCTTATGTTCTTGTATTTGGTGAATGGGAAGGCCAGAATTGAGTTCTAAGTTTTAATAACGCCAAGCTATGCATTCTTTCCATAGTCTACCATGTTGTTTGGCACAGAGTTATTGCTAAAAGATTTTGTCGCATGAACAGATGAATAAAAGTTGTCACGATTTCAATCACACAGCTCACTGCACAGAAGGGCAGTATCTGATCCATAGGCAGTGTGGATTTGGCAGGAGGCAACCTGGCATGAGACCCTGCCCAACAGGACACTCTAAACTAGGTGCTGTCCAACTCACCCTGTAAGTTCCTCTCTTGGGGATGTGTGTGTGTGTGTGTGTGTGTGTGTGTATGTGTTTTCATAGAGAAGGGCACAAATAGTATAGAAACACTGAACTCAAGGACCAGAGAGTGGGAGATAGGTCAGAGTCATAAAGTACGGAAAACTATGTGTAAACCTAAGCCAAAAAGCTAACTATTATATCCAGCTGGCAGCAACAATAGAAACAGAGGGAATGAAAAAGACAGAAGACACATCATTAGGATGGCACTGTATTCTCTGGCCCCTGGCAACATCCGGAAGAGCTTTCCAGTTCTCCAAAGGGTTGGCTGGGTAGCTGCTAACACGGTCTTGTAAGCCTTTTCTGACTCCTCTTTATCCAACAAAGAAATGATCCTTTCCTCAGGAAACAACAGTCTCATCCATCTGTTCAAATTAATAACTTGAGAGTCATGTTCATTGCCCACATAAAATCACGTGCCATGTTCAGTAGTCTCTGTTTTCTATTTCTAGTGTTTCAAACCACTGCAAGTCCTCACCATCTTTCTGTCTGGATTATGGGAATTCCTCCAGCTTGATTTCTGGCCAATCTATGCTTTTTTTTCTCCCATCTATTCTCCATGTAGCTGGCCCAACACTCACCTTCAGCACTTTGCCCAGATGGATCCAGTACTCACATAAAAATACACATCTTTGGGGAAGCTAACCTTCAGAGTAGGCTGGTCTTCTTGTTATTAACTCTACACCATCTTTGACTGTTTTTCCTAGCCACTATCATGTTTACAAATTACTTGTTCCTTTTAATAAGTTGTTTTTTTGGACAGTAGGCTCCATGAAGACAATATTTTATTTTTTTAAGTTATACTCCAAGTACAATGCCTGGCTCACAAGAAGTGAAAAATAAGTATTTGCTCAATAAATATTGATTGTTTCTTTACATAATACATCAACTGCAGTATTTTGAAATTCTCCCTTTTTTGAAACCTAAAAACTCAATATATGATCTCAAATGTGTCTCTAAACATTTTCACAAGTAAAAGGACTAAAATCCAGTCCAAATGTATTGAGGACTGGTATTAGGCACCCACCATACAGCATGACCTCTGGTGGAAAGGAGTAGGGAGTCAGACTTCACTCAGCAGACAAAGGAAAGCCAGCAACAATTTTTGAGAAGCCAAATGAACTGATTAGACCTGTGTTTCACGAAGAATAATTTGGTGGCAGCAGGTGGGCTAACACAAGAGGTGAAAGAAGACCTGTTGGGAGACTGTTTTCTTGGCAAAGCCAGCCACCTATGCAGTCACAAGTTCTAGTTCTGGCCAATAAAATTTAAAAGCCCATCCAATGACTTCCATTAAATATTGTCCCTCCTGGAAAGAAATTCAGTAGAAGAGGGCTCTTCCTTGGACCCATGTGTCTGTGGACATGGCTATGTTAATGGAATACCAGTTATCTAAGCACTAGCTATTCAGTCCAAGAACTATAGCCGTGGACAGCAGGAAGAAGGTAAAAGAGTCCAAAACCTTGATGGAATTACTGAACCCTGAATGAAACCTCAATTAAATGTAAGTTTTCATAACGAGAAAACAAATTCAAGACTTTAAAACTCTTGTTCAAACTTTACCTTTCTTTGTAACTCCTCTCCTCTAAGAAGATTCCACATCCTCAACTTTACCTTCAGTGTTTCTTCCATCCATGCCTTCTACATCAGTAAGGTGATCCAAGTTCAAGTAACAAATTATTTATCAAGTGCCTTAAACAAGAGGGGTACCTGTTCTATTATTTCAGGAAATCTAGGCTTTTCTTGCCTTTCTGAGGTAGCTGACTGGGCCCTTAGGAAGCCGACTGGGGGTATGGAGAGCATGCAGCCTCATTTCTAGCACATAAACATAGCTCAACTTTAAAAGAAAACTATTTCTGGAGAATACAAATAAGTGTTCTATTTCCATACCCCAGTAAGTTTCCCCTTTCCACCAAGTATAATAGAGGCAGGCAGAAGAATGAGAAAGGGCAGTACTGCAATTTTCCTTTAATGAAAGCCTCTTATAAATTGAGATGATTATATGCTAGCAAACAGGAGAAACCTTAGTTTTCCCATTTATCTATCTATAAGCACCATGTTGTCATCTTCTCTTTCATTTCTATGATATTTGTTACCACTTAATATGTAACCATCCATTGTTTAGATATTAGTGACAGCATATCTTTTTTTTTTTTTTCTTTGAAAAAATTACTCAGAATTCACTTTGGGAATGGGTGTTTAGCTTAGCAGTTAAGACAAGCATGGCCCACATCAGAGTACCTGGGTTACACTGCTAGCTTGGACTCCTGGTTCCAGATTCTTGCAGTATAGATCCTGGGAGGCAGTGATGATGCCTCAAGTGACTGTGTTCACGCCAGCATGGTATCTGCACTTGTTCCTGTCTCCCAGCATCAACCTGGCCCAACTTTGTCCATTATGGGCATTTGGGAAGTGAATTGGTAGATCAGATCTTTTCATATATATAGATACACACACACACACACACACATATATGAGTCTCTCAAATAAATAAAAATTAAAAAGTCACCTCAAGAAGTGTTACAAATGATCTACTTAGGAAAGTAGGTGATCAAATATTAGCTTAACATACGTGTTCTATAGCATTATATTTTTAAGAGGATTCTGAAGAAACCTTGTGAAGGCAAACTCTTCAGAATATGGCATCTGATTAGGGGAGGAGATGAGGAAACAATGACTTGAAGGCATATGATTGAGCTTTGGAAGGTCCTTACAGACAAATGAGTTATTCATGTACCCTTCAATTTCTTTCAGAACATCTTTGCTGAGCAACTCCCCTGCCTTTGCTGGATGATTATGACTGATAAAAAGGCCACTCTGTCATGAGAGAGGTCAGTCTATCACTTAAGAGTTCTGTACAGTAACACGAAATATGTTCCCCTGCTAAAGGGGGAGAGCAAAGTCCCAGTTTGTCTCACTTGCAGCACTGTAACAAAGTGGTTGCAGCTTAGTGGAATTAACAGTGATCTCACACAAGACTAGGTATGACTTTGAGTATGTCATATAAGCTCTCTTAGACATTTTTTCTTAACATGAGAATAGCATTCACCAGCAATATTTGTTGTAAGAAATAAGTGATGTTAGGTATATCAAAGTATATGGTGCTTGTCTTGCAGACAAGATTTTAGGGGCTGGCATTGTGTTGTGGTAGGTTAAGATGCCTCTTATGATGCTAGTATCCCATACTGGAGTGTTGGTTCCAGAATCTGCTGCTCTGCATCCAATCCAGTTACCTGCCAATGTGCCTGGGAAAGCAGTGGAAGATGGCCCACCACTAGGGAGACCCGGACAGAGTTCTGGACTTCTGGCTTTGGCCTGGCCCAGTCCTGGAGGTTGTGGCCATTTAGGGAGTAAAACTGGGGATGGGAGATGTGTCTCTGTTTCTCTGCCTAAGTCTCTATCACTCGGCCTTTCAAATGAATACATCTTAAAAACAAAATTTAAAAAAAAAATAAGATAATGAAAATTCTGAGAATTTCTAAGAATCACTCTTTGCAAAAGGGTGAGAGTACATTAAAAAACACACATATATACATGCACAATTTTAATGTTAACTATATTATATATTATATATAATATATATAATATATTATATATACATGCCATATTAATGTTAACTATATTTAAAATCTTAACACACAAATATGTCTTTAACATAACCTCAGCTATATACTACAAGCAATTGGTTATGGGCATCTCATCTTTTTATAGCAATTGTTACATTAAAAATTATGAATATTCATGATTCTACCTTTCTTATGACCATAGGAATAATGCTTGGCTTGGACTGCCAAGAAATGTTTAGTAAAAAGGGATAACAACAAGAGAATATGAGCAACAAAAACATGGTTACCTCTCAAGGAGATGTTCTCTGTACCAGGCAACACACTAAATCTTTCAGTCTGAGTAGCTTCTAGAGCTCACAAAACCCTTTTGAAGCAGATAGTATTATCTTCTCTATTTTACAAATACATAACCGAACCTAAGATAGCTTAAATAATTCAAAAAGGGTCACACTTTAAGCAGATGAGGCTGATTTGAAACCTGGTTTTTGATGTTGTACTTCTTTTATTAGGTTACTTAATAACATATAATAGTGGATCTGATAGAATTATTGTAAAATATATTCCTTCACTGGTTTCTGCTTTAAATGAGATTATCTATCTACCAACACAGAAATATTTGACTCTTTGGCAGCGCCCACTGTTACATCAGCAATCCTTTAGGATTATTCTGTGACTGCAGTGACAGAGGGGCCTATTTAAAACGACAAAAGGTGATAAGAAACAATTCTTTTTTAATTTTTCCCTTAAATTTCAAATACTTTGATAACTATCACAACATGCCACAGAAATGCCGTACATTATATCAAGAATGTACATATTTATCTTCAAAATACTGACAAAATGGGACCCAGCATTGTGGTGCCATAATCTCAGCCACTGCCTGTTAATACCAACATCCCATATGGACACGGGTTTGAGTCCTGGCTGCTCCCCTTCCAATCCAGGTCCCTGCAGATGCACCTGAGAAGCAACAGAAAATGGCCTAAATGGTTATTGCAGCCATTTGAGGAGTGAACTGGTGAATCTAAGACCTCTCGCTTTCTCTTCCTGTCACTTTGCCTTTAAATAAAAATAGAAATTTAAACAATGAGGATTGACATTTTGGAAAAAAATACTAAACACACTGAGTTAATGATCACCTTAGAACTACTTTGAGTTTATGAAACAGTTAAGAAATCTTGTTATCATTAAAGTTTTAAGAATTTTGATAACATGGGGGCCAGCACTATGCAGTGCCAGCATCCCATATGGGTGCTGGTTTGAGTCCTGGCTGCTCTACTTCTGATGCAGCTCTCTGCTATGGCCTGGGAAAGCAGTGGAAAATGGTTCAGTGCTTGGGCCCCTGCACCCATGTGGGAGACCTGGAAGAAGCTCCTGGCTTTGGATTGAACCAGTTCCAACCACTGCAGACATTTAGGGAAAGAACCAGCAGTTGAAGATCTCTCTCTCTTTTTCTCCTCTCCCAAACCCTTTGTTCCCCTACTCTGCCTTTCAAATAAATAAATAAATCTTTTAAAAATAAAACTTAAATCAGCATATACAGGTATTATTCTCATTTAAAACTTGAACTGGTGGACCAGTGCTGTGGTGTAACAGGTTAGGCTGCCACTTGGGCCATCTTCAGCTGCCTTCCCAAATGCATTAGCATGAAGCTGGACAGGAACTGTAGTGGCAGCGACTCTAACTGGACCCCCATATGGGATGCCAGCACTGTAGGTGGTGGCTTTACCTGCTGTGTCACAGTGCTCGACGCAGATTTAATTTTTTTTTGACAGGCAGAGTGGACAGTGTGAGAGAGAGAGACAGAGAGAAAGGTCTTCCTTTTCCATTGGTTCAACCCCCAATGGCCGCCACAACCGGCGTGCTGTAGCAGGCGCACTGTGCTGATCCGAAGCCAGGAGCCAGGTGCTTCTCTTGGTCTCCCATGCGGGTGCAGGGCCCACGGACTTGGACCATCCTCCACTGCACTCCTGGGCCACAGCAGAGAGCTGGCCTGGAAGAGGGGCAACCGGGACAGAATCCGGCGCTCCGACCGGGACTAGAACCCTGTGTGCTGGCGCTGCAGGTGGAGGATTAGCCTATTGAGCCACGGCGCCGGCCCAGATTTAAATTTTTAAGGACTATGACAGGGATCTGCACAGCAGTCTGTAAAAAGGAAGGCATTTGCCAATCGGTCACCTTCAGTACCACCAAGTGACAGGAATACATGGTCTTTTCAGCTCCCCATTGTTCCAACTCCTGCATCAATCTGCAACCTAACAGCCTATGCAGTCTGACCACTTGCTTTCTTTGGGAGAAACTTTACATTCTAGCCATGTGCTATGATTAGTTTACAAGTGGACTATACAGTAAAAATACTGTATTCATAGGACCAACTCCCCCATAAGTTATTTGCTTATATTTTCAGTTATCTATGCAAAGCACTGGCTGACTTATTCACATAACTATAAATCTACTTCACATTGCCACCACTGATTTGGTCACAATCAAGAGAATCATAGGTCTGGAAGGATAAACCTTGCTATCCTTAAAGTTAAAAAAAAAAAAAGAGAGAGAGAGAAAGTGTTACCACATCATCATATGTCACCAACTTCAAATTTCTAATCATTTCTACAGACACCACTAAACACAAACATGAAATTCTACCAATAGAAAGAAAATTTAACAAGTAGTGAGGAGGTATATACTAGGCAACAGTACGGTCCTTTTATACTATTAATTAATTTCATTCTGACAAGAACTCTTCATAGTTGGAATTGTTATTGCAGTTTTACAGGTAAAGAAACACCCTAAAATCTCAAGGTTAGGGAGAGAGGGAGGGAATATCATTATGTTCATAGAATTGTATCTATAAAGCACAATGAACCTGTTAAAAACTAAAGGGCCTAGCACTGTGGCTTAGCAGGTAAAGGCAATGCCAGTATCCCAGATGGGTACTGGTTTGAGTCCTGGCTGCTCCCTGTCTGATCCAGCTTCCTGCTCATGCCTCCGGGAAAACAGCAAAGGTGGCCCAAGTCCTTGGACCTATGCACACACGTGGGAGATCCAGATGAAGTTCTTGGCTCCTGGCTTCAGCTTGGCCCTGCCCTGGCCATCGTGATTATTTGGGTAATAAATCAGTGGGTGGGAGATCTCTCTCTCTCTCTCTCTCTCTCTCTCTCATTCTGACTTCCAAATAAATAAATCTTAGTTAACTAAGAATACCAAATTGTGAATACTACCAAAAGCAATTTGCAGATTTAATGCAATCCCAATCAAAATACCAACAACATTTTTCTCAGATCTAATATGAAACAAGACTCTTGCCTTACACTTTATACAAAAATAAACTCAAAATAGATCAAGGACACAAATCTATGATCTGATAGCATCAAACAACTAGAGGAGAACATTAGGGAAACTGCAAGACATGGGCATAGGTAAAGGCTTCTTGGAAAAGATTCTAGAAGCATACGCAATCAAAGCAAAAATTAACAAATGGGTTAACATCAAGCTAAGAAGCTTCTGTACTGCAAAGAAAACAATCCGCAAAATGAGAGACAACTGACAGAATAGAAGAAAACATCTACAAACTATGCAAATAAGGGATTAATATCCAGAATCTATAAAGAGCTCTAGAAACTTAACAACAGCAAAGTAAACAATTCAGTTAAGAAATGGGCAGAAGACTTGAACAGGCATTTTTTCAAAGGATGAAATTCAAATAGCCAAAAGACACATGAAAAAATGCTCAGGGTCACTAGCCATCAGGGAAATGCAAATCAAAACTAAAATAAGGTTTTACTTCCCCCCAATTAGAATGGCTCTCATAAAAAAATAAGCAAACAAATGCTGGTGAGGATGTGGAGGAAAATGTACCATAATCCACTGTTGGTGGATATGTTAACTAGTACAGCCATTGTGGAAAACAGTATGGATTCCTCAGAAATCTGAAAACAGATCTACCAGTATGACACAATCATCTCACTCCTAGGAATTTACTCAAAGGAAATGAAATCAGCCTATGAAAGAGTTATCTGTACCCCCATGTTTATTGCTGCTCAGTTCACAATAGCTAAGATAAGGAATCAACCAAAATGTTCATTAACTGATGACTAGACAAAGAAACTGTATATTTACACTAGGGAACACTATTCAACCATAATAAAGAATGAAACCATGTCTTTCAAAAACAAAATGGATGCCATTGGAAACTGTTATACTTAGTGACATAGCCAGTCCCAAGAAAGGCAATTACCATATGTTTTCATTGATCTCTGGAAACTAGTAGAGTACAAAAAATATAATGTATATGAGCAAAATTGACATTTTTAGATTTGATTATTGTTTAAAGGACTTATCTATACTGTAACAGTGGGTTTTTTTCCTTGCTAATTGCTGAATTCTTCATTAGTGGAGGGTTAAGTTTAGGATTATAAAACAAACTCAAGTATGTTATTGTAAAATTAAAAGAACAAGAGAGGAAGGAGGATGGTGAGTGGGAACATGAGCATGGTGGGAAGTACCACTATGCTCCTCAACCTGTATATATGAAATAAATGAAATTTGTTCACTTTATATACTTAAAAATTACTTAAAGACTAAAATTAAAAAAAAATTTAGAAAAAGAAAAAAATCTCAGGGTTATATTCTTGGCCAACATCATGTTATCTGTGGTGAGGAAAATATTCACATTTAACTTTGCTGCCTTAAAAACACAGGACAGAAACCACACTAACTAACAAGGTCTCCAATATTTAGAGAAGCTACTGTGAAAAGTTCTTGTAAATACAATGTGAAATTTCTCTCATTCTTGTCTCATTTAATAACTCCAAAAGAAAATTAGATCTGCTTAGCACTTGTCTATCTTTTAATATTTTTCAGATATAGTGATGGTTTTATTCAAACCAAATCATTATAAGCAGCAAACTGTTACTAGCATAAATAAAATATACTATCTAATCCTATTCATAGGCCTTGAATATGATGTACCTAATGAATTAGCTCAGTGTGCCCTTGTTAACATAATACTACTTGAGAAGCACATCACCATTAACTAAGTTTCCAAAGCTGAACTGTATTGTCTTTTAATGAAACTTCTTACAAAAAAAGGTAACATTATTGCACACAGAATTATTATACAGCATATATAATTGAGACTTTTTTGATAATATAAGGTTGGAAAAAGGCAGGCAAAAGTAATACTTTTCTTTAAAAAAGTAATTGTTATTTTTCAATCCTTTCGGTAGGCTGCATTCTAACACAGTGATATTTTCAATAATCAGAAAGATTAGAGGATAACTTTCCATATATTTTATTAAGGCTTCTGTGAGAATATACTTCATCACATTCATATAATTTAATGACAGTGCCACCTCAAAAAGTTTTTTTCCCTAACTCACTGATAACTTAAAGAAAATATATTCAAAATCCAATCCAGAAATAAGCCAAGTAATGATGACTGATAGTCTATTTTTTTCTCTAAGATTTAGCTCACAGTTTGCTGCTGATAAGGAAATGCAACCTTCTAAAAGGCACTGTGCACGCGAATACACACACGCGTGCGCGCGCGCACACACACACACACACACACACACAGTGAATTGTTTTTTCTTGTGATACAACATATAATGCCTTCCTTTCAGGGCATTCTTCTTGAAATTAAGTCATAAAATAAAATGTCTTTTGGCAAAACAATGTACTGGTGAAGTGGTATAAATATACTCGTGTAATCCTGGTTTGAATTTCAGCATTTATAATGAGGAGTAACATTTTTACTTAGAGAAAATATCCATAAAACACAATACTTAATATTATTTTTCATAGTCTGTGAAATTTTACTTATCTAATAAAAATGAATTTAATGAGGAATAGATTAACTTGCAAGCTAAGATACTTACATGTTATATATATAAAAAAGCTTGACTCTAGACAAAGGGTGAAATAAATGAAGGCTGTCCTTAGCTGATGATGTACTTGGTTCAGGCATAGTCAAGGCAGACAAGTGGCAACCTTGAGAAGTAGAAGCTAAAGGATAAAGAAAGTTATTTCCTTTGAATGTGTTCTGTGAGGTTCACATGTTGGAAACAATCTCCAATGTAATCCTGTTGAGAGGTGAGGTCTTTAAAAGAGATGAATAGGTCACATGAACTTTGCCTCGTGAATGGGTTAATGTTGCTATTGCAAGAATGAGTCCACCCTTTGCCCCACCCACCTCTTGGTCATGATTTGCCCTCTGCCATGTTAATGTGCAGAACTGTAAGCCAAATAAGTTCTCTTTGTTATAAGGTATTCTCTGTAAGGCAGCCTGAAAAAGACTAAGCAAAGGGTAGGTATAAAGATAAAAGGAGCTGAAGTCCTGAGTTGCTTTATCATAGACAACCATGGCATATCTCAGTTTAGAAGTGTTTGTGTAAGTCAGTGTTTGAGTTTTGCTTTTATACACATTTGAACCTAATTCAAACCAATATGCATTTTTCTTGGGTAGGAAAAGATGGGTAGTTGGAAGATAATGGGAAGAGAGGTATTTTTCACTGTATTTTCTTTGAAAATTGTAATTTTGAACCATATGAATTTACTACTTATTCAAAAGCAAATTCTAGAAAAAAATGGAAATTGTTATAGTTTCATTAAAACATTTAAGTTTGTACTATGGAGAAAAAGCTCATTGAAAACTAGATATCAACCTTAACTGTTTCTTCTGCAAAACTGAATTTGATCAGGACAGGGCCCACTGTGTTCTCTTTTACAACCAGAGCATCTCGTCAAGTATTCTAAATGTGGCTGGTGCATGCAAATGCTGGCTGCACACATAAACTGTTGTAAAACACATCACCTCTGCAGAGAGCTCTCTTCTATATGAGCCTGACAGTTATCTATAAAACTGAATGTATGAGGAAGATTTTAGGCAAACACAGAGGAAAAAGATTAGAATTTGTCAAGTAGAAGCTTAGCAGAACACAGTTACTGGTTGTTACTTAAGCTAGTAAGCAAATATTATAAGCTCATTTATTTATTTGCCCCACTGATTCATTTTCTGCTGCAAGTAGTCACTGACTAACTAGCATATATAATAATCCTCAAGTGAAAGTTAACAAAGTATTTATGTAGGGTAGGGTGTGGAGTTGTTAGTAAAGAAGAACTATAGAAACTTAGCCTTAATTCTTATGATTCTTTTTAAATATCCTTATTGTACTAAAACAATCCAAAATAATAGAATCCATTAAATACACACTTGACTACATTTTTTAAATTCCTAAAATTTATTTATTTGAAAGGTTGAGAGAGAGGGAGAAGGAGAGGTATAGAGGAGAAGAGACAGAAAAAGACACAGAGAAAGACAACAAAGAGAGAGCTCCCATCCTCTGGTTAATTCCCCAAATGCCTGCAATAGATGAGGGTGAGCCAGGCCAAAGTCAGGACCCCAGGGCTCAATCCAAATTTCCCACGTGTGTTGCAGGGACTCAACTTTGACTCCAGGGTACATAATGGCAAGAAGCTGGGACAGACCTGGGACTTGAACCCAGACACTCTGATATGAAACATGACCATCCCAAGTGGCATCTTCATCACTGTGCCAAAGACCAACCCCACTGGGGCTGGTGCTGTGGCATAGTGAGTAAGGCTGTCACCTGCAGCACTGGCATCCCATATGGGTGCCAGCTCAAGTCCAGGTTGTTCCCCTTCCAGTCCAGCTCTCTGCTTATGGCTTGGTAAAACAGTAGAAGCTGGCCCAAGTACTTGGACCCTTGCACCCACTTGGAAGACTTGGAAGAAACTTCTGGCTCCTTGTCTTCAGCCTGGCCCATCCCCAGCCATTGAGGCCATTTGGGGAGTGAACCAGAAGATCTCTTCTCTCTCTCTCTCTTTCTCTAACTCTGCCTTTCAAATAAATAAATCAGTCTGTTTTTTTTTTTAAAAGACCAACCCCACTGTAAATTCTCATACTGAAATGATTTCCAAATAATTCTCTAAACATTATAAAAATCAAGTATTTTATATATAGTTTCTATGTTATATATATAACATTTACTTTATAACAATCCTGTTTTTGTTATTCTACTTAAAAAATTAACCATCTTCCCAAAAGGGAATGTTAACCATATAACCAGCTTCCATAAAAATTTGATTAGAATAGCTCCAGTGGGATTTGCAAATAAGGCCTTTTTACCGAGTAAATGTATGAAACTTTCAAAAGATTGATAGGAATTTATAACTTACTTTGTCAGTTTCATTTTTCATGTGTTGGTAATAAAAGTTATTTTGCTAAATAAAGATGATCTTTATTGCATTTATTGCCTTGTGATTTTTATGTAACCATGGTTCCTCAAGTAATGTAAGAGGAAAAACCATACTTGGCACTTAGGCTGTTAACTCTGACTTCTTTTAGAGTTATTTATCAAAATTTCTACAAATGTATAAGAACTAGATGAATTGATGGTACAGGATTCTTCCTATTCTACGCAATAAAAATCCCAAGGGGAAAAAGTGGAGGTAATAGTCTCATATACAATTCTAGAATATCACAAATTGTGCCCTATTTGCCTCTTACCATAGCTTTAGGAACTTTTTAAGGTCCATCTGACAAAATAATGGTAATAACAGTATTAAAGAGGTTGTTCCATAAACAGAACAAAACTTGGGTGGATTTGGGTATGTCTCACTTGACATCAATCCATCCATGACAGCAGGTCAAAGAAGGAAGTAATACCAGTCTCACTGGATTGTTTCCTTGTGTGCAGAGGAACTAAAGCAGAGCCAATCAAGGTAGATAAGAGGAGTCCTGGGAACAGCTTCTGAATATCACCAAAATCATTGCCAGAATGGGACTAATTGCTAGTGCTATTTCATGAGATGAATTCCATTTTACAGAGAAAGTAAGGCAAAAGCTTTTTAATAAAGACACAATCATATAAGGGAGATTTTAATTTGGCATAAAACAGTTTCAAAGTTAGATTTCCATAAGACATCTAGGTTGTTAAAGACTCTGTATTCAACCTTGTTGGAATTCAGAGGCAGAAAAAAGAACTAAATCTATGAGCTGACACCATCAAATTATTAGAGAACACTGGGGAAACCCTGCAAGACATTGGCACAGGCAAAGAATTCTTGGAAAAGACCCCAGAGGCACAGCCAATCAAAGCCAAAATTAACAACTGGGATTCCATCAAATTGAGAAGCTTCTGTACTGCAAAAGAAGCACTCAGGAAACTGATGAGGCAATCGACAGAATGGGAGAAAATATTTGCAAACTATACAACTGATAAAGGATTAATAACAAGAATATATAAAGAAACTCCACAATAATAAACAAACAACCTGGTTAAGAAATAGGCAAAGGGCTTAAACAGGCATTTTTCAAAAGGGGAAATCCAAATGGCCAATAGACACATAAAAAATGTCCAGGATCACCAGCCTTCAGGGAGATGCAAATCAAAATCACAATGAGGTTTCACCTCACCCCAGTTAGAGTGGCTTTCATACAGAAATCAAGAAACTACAAGTGCTGGAGAGAATGTGGGGAAAAAGGTGCCCTAATCCACTGTTGGTGGGAATGTAAACAGGTAAAACCACTATGGAAGAGAGTTTGGAGATACCTCGGCAATTTGAATAAAGACTATCATATGACCCAGCCACACCACTACTGGGAATTTACCCAAGGGAAATGGAATCAGCATATGAAAGTTATCTGCACCCCCATGTTTATTGCAGCTCAATTCACAATAGCTAAGACATGGAATTAACCTAAATGGCTGCCAACTGAGGACTGGATAAAGAAATTATGGGAAGTATACTCTATAGAATACTACATAGCAGTAAAAAAAAAAAAATGAAATCTGGTCATTTGCAACAAAATGCATGAATCTGGAAAACATCATACTTAGTGAAATAAGCCAGTCCCAAAGAGACAAATACTACGCTTGCCCTGATCTGTAATAACTAATAGAGCACCTAAAAGGTAACCTGTAAAAGTGAAATTGACACACTTTGAGAAGCAATGACTTGAACAGTCCTTGTCTTGACTGTTGAGGAACAGTTTTGTTTTTTTTTTCCTTCTTCTTCATACTATTTGTCAAACTCTTTACTTAACACAGAATTAATCACATGTGTATAAAGTGAACTGAAAATAGATCTTAGTAAAATATAAGAGTGGGAATAAGAGAGAGTTAGGAGCAATTTTATAACTGTAAAGTTGTATAGTTCTGCATACATTCCTATGGACTTACTTCTAAGGATACAGTTTGAAAACTTGCTATGGTACCCCAAATCCCATTAAACTAGGTGGTAAAAATGCCATCTAAGTGTTAAAGTGATCATATCAAGTGATAAAGTTATCGTATAGATAGGATTAAGTGTTAAAGGGATCATATAAATAAGATCAAGTGTCTAGTAATAATAGATAGAATTAAAAAGGAGAGAATGTTCCAACATGGGAAGCAGTTCACATAGCAGACTCATAGAATGATAATTGCTTTAAATAGCACTCTGACCTCAGAATCAGCCCTTAAGTCATTCTGATCTGGCTGAAAAGCCCATGAGAGAGCATTGAATTCAGGCATGGAAAGCCAAGACATTGTGGTAAAAAAAAATGTCCTACAAGAAGAATCTCTGTGAGTAAGACCCCAGTGGAAAGAAGTGGTCATCAAAGAAGGATGTACTTTCCTCAGAAGGGAGGAAAGAAATTCCACTTTGCATATGGCCTTGTCTAAATACTGTAGATATTTTGGATTTAAAAGGCTTCCATAGCCTTGGCAGCTCATGTCAAGAGCCTTAAGTGATCACTGACATCATATATAAGAGTGTTAATTGTTAAATTAACAACAGGAGTCACTGTGCACTTACTTCCCATGCAGGACCTCAGCCCTGAATGAGTTGTATCGAGAATTAACTGTAAAAGTTCTCAGTTTTTTTTGTGTGTGCAAATTTTTTAAATCCTAGTATATAGTTGGTCTTCTGTGTATAAAGTTAATTGAAAATGATTTTTAATGGAGAATAGGACTGGAATCAGAGAGGGAGTGGGTGGTGGAAGGGCAGGTATGTTGGGAAGAATCACTATATTACTAAAGTTGTACTTACGAAATTTGTAATCATTAAATAAAAGTTTATTTTGGGAAAAAATGACAAGTCAAAGCTAAAAAAAAAAAGAATTTGGTGTTAATTAAAAAAATGGCCCTCCCATCAAAGAAGTACCTTTCTCTGAAGGGAGGAGAGAACTTCCACTTTGACTATGACCTTATCTAAGTAAGATTGGAGTTGGTGAACTCAAGAGGCTTCCATAGCCTTGGCAGCTCATGACAAGAGCCTCGGGTGATTACTACATCATAAACAAGAGTGTCAAGTTGTTAAATCAACAACAGGAGTCACTGTGCACTTACTCCCCATGTAGGATCTCTGTCCTTAATATGTTGTACTATGTGAATTAACGGTATAACTAGTACTCAGACAGTACTTTACACTTTGTGTTTCTGTGTGGGTGCAAACTGTTGAAATCTTTACTTAGTATATACTAAATTGATCTTCTGTATATAAAGATAATTGGGAGAGGGAGTGGGAGATGGCATGGTTGCGGGTGGGAGGGTGTGTATGGGGGGGGGAAGCCGCTATAATCCAAAAATTGTACTTTGGAAATTTATATTTATTAAATAAAAGTTAAAAAATGGCCCTCAGGAAATATTTTCTAAAAGGGATCTGAAATCTTTAGGGCATGACCTTTATTGGTTTCTGCCATCTGTAGGATTCAAGGAATTAATGAGATGTGATTACCTGGTCATGGTGTCTGTCTATTTTTAGCTATCTTCTAGAATCCCTTCCTGTTCTGCTGAAGATAAAAATCACATAAAGCACCTCTTGCAGTTTGGATAGGATTTTGTTTGGCCAATCTCCAATTTGCTCAAGGTTAGGAAGCTGGAATGAGGTTAAGAAGTTGGATTGAGCCATGTTTTCACTGGTTTTGCTCCATGTCTGAATGGTGAAGCATCTGGTTTTCAGCAGAGTTCCCAGGACCTGGCTAGGCTGTGGGTACTCAATGGCAAGAAGACAGCTATTGGATAGGCCAGTGTGGACTGAGTGCAACAGTGGTAGCTTCCTGACCATGGGACTTCTTGTCAGGGAGTGGCAGTGAGGTTCTGTAGCCAGCAGTTTCCAAGGAAGCAGGTGTTTCTGCATCATAGAAGGAGCACAGAACAGGTGGCAGCCTGTTCTGTGGTTTAGGATGTAGTTCAAGAAAGCTCAATATAGATTGTTTCAGTTCTCCCAATAATACCAGAATCTATCTAATATGCCATTATAAATCCTGAACAGGATTCTGGTTTCTACAGAACTCTGACCTCTACAGTACATTAGCACAGACACATCCCATTCAAGAAATGGGTTTCATACTCTGTGTTGAAGAGGAAGAACAATGCTGGTTCCAAATGTCCATGGGGAAGGCAGTGGTCCAGAATAATGTTCAGGGACTAGTGGGGTGCTAACTCTGGTGACAAGATAGGTTCCAGGACCAGGAGAACCCCAGTGTTTAAAATATCCCCTTTACATGTTTTTTTCCCTTCAACGAACTCTTTACTTACTGTAGGGTTAATCTTGTGTGTATAAAGTTAATTGAAAATAGACCTTTATTAAAAATAAGAGTGAGAATAGGAGAGTGAGGAGGAAGTGTGAGACCAAAGGTGGGGAATATCACTACGTTCCTGAATCTGAATATATGAAATACATGAAATTTGCATACCTTAAATAAAATTTAATAAAATAAAATGTCCCTTTGACTTGACCTGTCCAGATTGTTAGGGAAAGTACTTCCCGAATAACTCCCAAGATTTAAAACTCTAAGAATAGGAGCCAGTATTGTGGTGCAGCAGGTAAAGCTACTATCTGTGATGCTGGCAATCCTATATGGGCACTGGTTCACACCCCGGCTGCTCCATTTATAATCCAGCTCCCTACTAATCACCTGGGAAAAGTAGCAGAAGATGGCCTAAGTACTTGGGCCCCTTTAACCATGTGGGAGATCTGTGTGAAGCTCCTGGCTTCAGCCTAGCCCAGAGCTGGCTGTTATGGCCTTCTAGGGAATGAATTGAAAGATGAAAGATCTCTCTTTCTCTGTCTCTCTCTCTCTGTAACTTTCAAAACATATAAATATTTAAAAATGAATAAATAAAACCACAAGTATAAAAGGAAGTTAAGACAGTGAGAACTAAGCTCAGATTTGGTGAGACCCTATTTTTCGGGAAAAGTATCCTTGCAGCTGCAGGCTCCTATTCATTTCCAGAGGTAATGAGGTTTAGGGATGTTCTAGATCTGCTCCCGCCAGGCAGTTGCTAGCCTTCCATATGATGCAATGTCTCTGGCTTAGTGGAAACAGCTATAATGTCTGTGTGTGTGCTGTGTGTGATCTTATCCCACCAATCCAGGGCTTGCTTGATATATTCAAGTCTCTCCATAAAAGTTTTAGATTTGTTTCATTATAATGGTTCAGTCTTCCTTTGTTGGACAATAATGGCCTAGCTGTCCTCAAATTTCCAAGAAGGTTAACAGAAGGGAAAAAAAAGACTATGATTGTCACTATGGATACTCAGCTTTTGAGACAAGGGGGACAGTCCTCTACTACACTTATAAAGCTTACCCATAGGCCAGCGCCACAGCTCAATAGGCTAATCCTCCGCCTGCGGCGACAGCACCCTGGGCTCTAGTCCCGGTCGGGGTGTCGGATTCTGTCCCGGTTGCTCCTCTTCCAGGCCAGCTCTCTGCTATGGCCCAGGAGTGCAGTGGAGGATGGCCCAAGTGCTTGGGCCCTGCACCCCATGGGAGACCAGGAGAAACACCTGGCTCCTGGCTACGGATCAGCGCAGTGCACTGGCTGCAGCGCACCGGCTGCAGCGGCTATTAGGGGGTGAACCAACGGCAAAAAGGAGACCTTTCTCTCTTTCTCTCTCTCTCACTGTCCACTCTGCCTGTCAAAAAATTAAAAAACAAAACAAAACAAAACAAAAACACATTAAAAAAAAAAGCCTACCCATAGTAAGTTGAGGGATAGGGTTGCATGAGGTCACTTAGCTAACTTTTAATTTTGATAAATAATGAATAACTTTTAAGCATGTCTCGATATGCTATTTGAGACACATAAATATTTTAAAAGTGTTCATTGTTAATCTGAAATTCAGATTTAACTGACCACCTTATGTTTTGTTTGGTAATCCTAGTTGCAGAAAATCTCTTGAATGCACTACCACAGTAGAGTGACTTATTCTACCCCACCCAGCCTAGGAACCCGAGATCATGTAAACGATTTGGGACATCTGCCTTTGAGACAGAAGGCATGAAATAAATGTTATATAATTTATGGCATTATAATTACTGAGGAATAAAATTACACACAATTCAGTTGACCTTGGATATTTCCTTTTCTTTAGGTTTTCTTTTCTTGGATGTGGATTCTAATTTGTGCCTGATGGAAGGATGCTTCGATTTTGGCATTTTACAACTAGCTCTGTTTCTTTTTCTCTTTGGCTCTTTGGAAGCTCAAAACTAAGTTTCAGTAATCGACTTAAATCCTTACATCCTTTCTAAAACGGATGTGACATAAAATATTGATTAAGTCAAAAGACCTAACTTCCTGCTATAATAGTCCAGAATATTTAATGGAAAAACTAGTTCTAAAGACTAGGGGCCGGCGCTGTGGCATAATGAGTAAAGCTGCCACCCACAGTGCCGGCATCCCATATGGGTGCCAGTTCGAGTCCCGGGTACTCCATTTCTAATCCAGCTCTCTGCTATGGCCTGGGAAAGCAGTAGAGGGCCTTGGGCCCTAGCACCCATGTGCGAGACCTGGAGGAAGCTCCTGGCTTTGGATCAGCACAGTGCTGACCATTGCAGCCATCTGGGGAGCGGATGGAAGACCTCTCTCTCTCGCTCTCACTCTCTCTCTCCCTCTCCCTCTGCCTCTCCTCTCTTTGTGTAACTGTGACTTTCAAGTAAAATAAAGCTTTTTTTTTTTTTAAAAAAAGAACTAGTTCTAAACACTACACATAATTGAAGATACTTTTCTGATTTTATATCTCTCTGGGGAACAGAAAATAATTATTTAGTTGAGTTTAGTGTTTCTATAAGTTAGAACTTTGGCTATACAAGTTTAAAAACAATGTAGCATCTTGCACTCCTGCTGCTGTGATGAATGTATGCCCTAAAGTGGGAAAGCAATTCTCAAGTTTCAATTTTTATTTACTAAGGCACCTCGTCTATAACACAGAGAGGGGAGCAGTTTCAAGCAGTATAGTGTTTTTGTTAAAAGTATTCTAATGCTAAAATATGAGAAGTGCAAATGTGGCTGAACTTTGAA
This sequence comes from Oryctolagus cuniculus, assembly GCF_051225735.1. NCBI lineage: Eukaryota > Metazoa > Chordata > Mammalia > Lagomorpha > Leporidae > Oryctolagus > Oryctolagus cuniculus. The sequence goes on along the minus strand of NC_142875.1, from coordinate 53,139,457 downwards.
AAGTAATATATACTTAGAAAAAAAATAATTTCTAACACGGCTAAGTTTTGCTCAGGTCTGGAGAGATAACATGAAAAATTCTTAGACTAGCAATTTGCTGACTCAAAAATCATTGTATTTTTCAATCAAGCCTAATATGGAAATTGTTTTTCTTAAGCAAAGAAAAGCTAAAGAAGATTTACAGTCTGTAGATATTTGACATAGCTTGGCAAAATGGAACTGCCAGTTCCTTCTTATCCTTGTTATACATTTCCATATGGGACTTATTATTATCAACAAGAAGAAATAATAGAAATAAACAGTAGCAGGAGGAGAGGTCCAGACTAGCATGCATTAACTGCTTGTCAACTACGGTTTTTCTAATGAATTGCCCTGTTGCTCTGGATCTCAGTGATTACAGTACAACAGCTTTCATTAGTCACTGCAAATAGGACTTAGTGCCACCTTATTTACATTCTATTGCAAATAATTAGCATTTCACATTAGAATCGTCCAAGGCACTTCTGAACTTGCAGCAAGACTATTTGACATCATCCAATACTTGATTCCATCCTGAACAAGCTTGAAAACAGATTCTGTGCTTTCTAGTTACAACGGTGTCACCAGTGAATTCTACCATGGCTTAAATTCCTGCCAATATTGTAGCTGGGAATATCAAAACGCTGCAGTAATTAGACCTTGTAAGCCTTACTTCCCTAGTGGTAGAACTGTCACAGAAGGGGAGGAATTGATATTCCAGATTTTAATAACTCAAACCTCCACAATTATTGCTAGAACACGAACGCTACCATTTTAAGCACCAGAAAGCAACTTAAGTAAAAGCCTTATTACAAAGAGGGAAGAAAACAGCATCAAATGCTTTGATGACCAGTGCCTTTTCTCTGCTAAAAATTGTAATTAGTTATTAAGACCCAAACTTGATTATTAATTTGGTGAGTAAGTATTCTCTTGAAAACATAGTGGCCATATTTAATAGGTTGTAAAGCCAGTTCTATTATATAAGTTGAAACTTCATGTTACAAGTGTATTATTTTAGAATTAAATATATACATTGGCATATATTATTATTTCACATAGCTAAATTTACAAGAAGCATTTTGTAACAAAAGTAGTTATTTCCATTTCTATATAAATAGTGTGTATGTATAGACCTATATACATACCCATGCATATAATTTTTTGTAAAGATTTTCATTTATTTGAAAGGAAGAGTTACAGGGAGAGAGGGAGAGAGGCAAAGAGGGAGAGAGGGAGGGAGGGAGGAAGAGAGGAAGAGAGGAAGAGAGAGAGACAGAGAGAGAGATCTTCCATCTACTGGTTCACTCCCCAATTGGCTGCAACAATTGGAGCTGGGTCAGGCTGAAGCCAGGAGCTTCTTCTGAGTCTCCCATATTGGTGCACGGGCCCTAGCATTTCAACCATCCTCTGCTGCTTTCTCAGGTACATTAGCAGGGAGCTGGATCAGAAGTGGAGCAGCCGGGACTCAAACCGGTGCCCATACGGGATGAAGGTGCTGCAGGCCAGGCCTGCACCAGCTCTCATATAATTCTTTATATGTCACTGATGTTTCCTACTGCAGGCACATACAATAAAACATGAATCCCTGAAGTAATTTTGAATGTCTATGGATGTGTTTTTCACAGATAGAAGTAAGTAGTCGGAATATAATGCATCTGGGAAAGAGCAATCATGAGCTCCAGATATTGACTGGGTCCACATGCCTGTTCTTCTTTCTCTGATTTTTTTATCACTGAGCTCTGTACTGTAATTCTTATACTTACTTCACGGCTTTATTTTCAAGAGATTGAGCAGCTCAAGAACCCCAACCCTTTCCATTCACTGCCTGTAGGCATGAATCTAGCCTGAGAGCTTGCTTCTTGGGTCTGGCCAAGAGGCACTCAGATGGTTGATCCAGTGACCGGTCATCCATAGGAGGGGCAATCTCTGTCTTGTTATTTTAATTTTCAACTAATGATTTCATTGTCTCACTAAGCATTTAAGGAAAACCGGCAAGTTGGTGTTATAATACAATATTTCAATATTTTTTGTTGAAGCAAAGAGTCTTGAGGGGAAAGCAGTAAATAGAAATACATTAAAAGTATAGAAGACTGTTGGCTAAGAGCTCCTAGTGAATGGTAATTAGAGGTTAGAAATCAATGATGATAATAAAATATACTCAGTTATAAAGCCCTTTCATAGAAACTACCTTTTCTGTAAAGAGATTAAAGAACTTCAAAGAAATAGAAGTAGAATCTCCTTTTACGTTAAGTGTTTTGTTCCTTACTCAGCCTCTCAACGGGACAGTGAATTAGTTCTATCTGAAGAAACCTCTTCAAAAACAAAGCAAATCTCTGTAGATTTCCTGCCAGGTCATTGTAACCTGCAGTAACAAAGAGGGTGCTTACTGTGCCCTGGCAACAGCAGGCGGTCACATCCAGGCTGTAGTTCCTGAGGGGTGTGGATGGTTGTTTAGGAAACTCAGTATCCATGAGTGCACGGAGGGCAAAGTAAATAATTATTTGCTGTCCGCAGCAGAGGATGATCAGAACCTGCCTGGGCTAATTCAGTCTGCCTCTTCCCCAAATGTCTGCCTAACATGAATCAAGAATTTGGAAACTCTTTCCCAGAGGAGTCCTTATCACCACCTCTCCTCCTTTTTCAAATAAAGAATATGGATAAATGCATGGGTTTGTGGACCCGACTAGCTATTGAACTGTGAGCAAATTACTTAACCTCTCTGTGCCTAATGTTGTCACCTATATCAACAATGATAATAATAATACCTATGCCTTATGGGATTTTTGGGACAAAGAAATGAATTAGCAGACAGGAGGGCAAAACACTGCCTCACTGTACTTTGAGCTACATATATTTGGCTGTTATTTCCATTGTTGGGAAGATGTGATGTAGAGAAAATAAGCCATTGTGAACCTAAGAGAGGAATTTCTCATCTGCTTTCTTGGTAAAGAGGCCCAACTGTGGCCTAACGCAGCAAGTCTCATGCGTCACACACATAATCTGACATGCAGCCCTGATGCTCATATTCTAGTGTCAAACACTGATCTCCATTAAAGAGAGTGAGTGTCTGTGGAGAGTAGTTGTTTCTAAGTCGTACGGCAACAGGGAAAATAGTCAGAATGGGCCTGGGATGTCTTTTTGTCAAAGCATAAAGACACATTCAAAAATGCCTGGGGTAGTTTTAAAAGTACTCTGAAACTTAAATAGAGTTCTTACTGGACAAGTTTGACAGCTTAGGCATCAAAAAGATAATAAAAGAGAAATCAATCCTTTATGAGTTGAAATGTATTCTCCTAGTTTCTTGCTTGTTGTTTTATGTTTGAATATCTGGGAATTCAGATATTCCGGTTTGTTGTTTTGTTTTTTAAAGTTTCCTTACTGTTTGTTTTTCTACTTGAATTTTATAATTAACTTATCTATAAGAAAAAATATCTGTAGGTAATTTTTATTGTAAATGTCTAACATTCTAGATAGCTTTATGAACTAACAAAGAATTCCCAGGAATAAGAAAAAGAAGAAATAACTCAATAGAAATGGGGCAAGGATAAACAGAGATATGTTACATTAACAACATAGAAGATATATAGGTAACATTACTTGACTCTCTAAAAAGAAAGAGTGCATATAAAGGACAGAGGAAGAAGTGAAACTAGTATAATTTTTCCATTTTAACAATAAGAATGTGTTACCTATCAAGAACTAAAGCTATAAAATTAATATAATCAAGGTTAATTGGAACAAAGTGATTATGTATAAACACTAGTTGATCATGACATGGAAAAAGCCAAAATGAATATGTAGAGAATGATGTAACATAAAAATAAATAAGTATACTTTTTTTTTTTTTTTAGCAATTTCATACATGTAAGAGTGCTGATTGGAAAAAGTCAGTGTACTTACGTGGATACATTTTCCTCCATCTGTGCAACTAGGAAAGTCTATACATGTGAGTAACTAAAATAAGAAACACGGTTTCACAAAGGTAAGACTTACTGCAACAAGAGGAAGGGCTATAACAGGTTAAATAAGCTAATCTTGAGAGGAGAGTTGACTGCACATGCTGAATTCCTACTAGCAAGTTGGAGCTGAAAGCTCTGAATGACTTCACTAGCTATAATGAGATGCAGGCATGGGTGTTAGGCCTGGCAGTTAAGATGCTGATTAAGATGCTTGCATACCATATGGAGTGTCTGCTTTTGATTCCAGGTCTTAACTCCAATTTCCCGCTAATGCAAACCCTAGGAGGCAGTAAGGGATGATAGCTCTAGGTGGAAGATGTAGACTGAGTTCTTGCATCTCAGCTACACCTTTGGCCCAGCTATGGTCATTGTGGGCATTTGGTGAGTGAATCAGTGAACAGAAGCCCTGTCTCTCAAAATAAGCAAACATACATACACACACACACACACACACACACACACACGAGATGCTAAGAAAGGAAAGTAACAGACATGGTAAAGATATCCATGAATGAGGAAGAGAAGTATTAGGATACCTAGAGAATGTTGTGGACTTTTAAAAGTTCCATCAATGAAATATGAGACACTTGACTAGAGCCAGTGGATTGGAATAAAAAAAATCACACTCTCAGGACTCACTCACTTTGGAAGGAAAAAGGCCTCATGTAAAAATTAGGCAATTAGTTACGACATTTTCTCTTTGCTAGTCTGAGATTATATTCTCTGTCTTTCTGGTCTGATAAGATTATAGTAATAGTAACCCTTAGAGGACATACACAAAAAAGATGGAATAATCACTAGAGAGAATTTTATATCAATAACGAAATGGACAAGAAATTCACAGACCTCTACACACTGCAAATACACGAATGAACAACTATAAAAATGATGAACTCTGAATGAGGCCCGTAAAACGTACCAATATCAATTTCCTAATTTTCTGGTTATGCACTAGATCTATTGGAGAGAAACTGGGTCTATGGGATCACTCTATGCCATTTTATAATATTCTGTAAATATAATTATGTCAAAATAGAAAGTTAAAAATTTAAATCTATACCAATTGTCACAAATCTATATACAATTAAAATGGATCATAAAATTAACCATAGCTTTAAAAGTGAGAGAAAAAGATTAGGAGAAAATTTAATTGGGCTTTCATATAAAGGTATTATTTTTTTAATTATTTATTTATTTGAAAAGCAAAGAGAGAAACAGACAGAACAAATGTTCCAGTGCTCTCATCCTCTGGTTTACTCCAATAAATTCTTGAACTATCTGAGGCTGGGCAAGGCTGCAGCCTGGAGCCTGGAATTCAATCCAAGTCTCTTACATGGTGCTCTCTTCACGGTGCATATTAGCTAGAAGCAGCCGTGGAGCCGAGACTGGAATCCAGGCTCACTCATGTGGAATGTGGGTATTCCTGGGTGTTTTAACCACCACGCCAGACACCACCCCTATTATGTGGTGTTAACTGATCAGAGTACTTTAAAAAAGGAGCAAGTTGTGACATTTGACAGAAAAACATACATTTCTGGTATCATATGGCAAACAGAAAAACAGGCACCCCAGGCTGAACTAAGTAGCAACTCCTCTTTTCAGACAAAGCACATTTTCTTCAATTCCCTCAGGACTCTGCTTGCACACCCATTTCCATTATGTGCCCAGTCTCCAACAATATTTTTGTTTTTATCCCTACTGTAGCAGTAGGATAATTTACACTCTTGTGTTTCATAAACCTGGAAGTACTTGAAAAAATTATACAGGAAAAGTCTGAATTTGACCACCTAATGGCAATCAAAACAAAAAGAAATGTAATAAACTGGGAAGAGTTAATAGCTTTTAAATTATTTTTGTTACAGAAGAGGAAATTGTAGGGCAGAAATACATCAAAGAAAAGTCAGTCTGCTATTCTTTTGTTGCTCATACTTTTAGCAATTCCAGGAAAATATTTTTTAAAAACTCAACAATGAAATAAATGCAGAACTAGCTAAAGGTAAAATAGAGCTGGTATAACAAGGCATAGTGCAGTACTTGAGGATTTGGCTTTTGGAATTTGAAGACATTTCACCTCATGCTAGCTTTTATTACCTTGCAAGTTAACTTTTTTGAGCCTCCCACTAGCTGTCTATGAAGCAGAGTTAAGTATTACCTCTACTAAACAGGGATGCGATGATGATCAAGTGAAATATGCATGTGAAATATTTAGCACAGTTTCCAGCACCTACTAACCACTCAATAAAAATGAGAGAGCATTGCTACTGTCAACATAAAACCAAAGTCCTTTGCTTGTTCAGACCAGTGCTGTCTGGTCCCAGCTTACCTCTCTCACTTATCTCACTACTCACTGTTCATTCAATCACCACCTCTTGTCCACGTCACCTTCTGTGGGTTCCTTGAACAAGCCCAGATATTTCTGACATCCATACATTCATTCATGTTGCTTCTTTCTGGCTCTTTTATTAGTTGGTGCCTTTCAGGGTCTCCCTTTGCATTAGTGCTCAAGTGTTGCTGTCTAGGAAAGGCTGCTGCCAGCTAGCTCTCACATCTCATTTATTTCATTCACAGAACTGATAATAAACTATTTTCCTGTTATTCTGTACTTGCATTGGCAGAAGGTGGACCCTCTGTGAGGTCTATGAGGGCAGTACCAACTAGAGCCCAAGCCTCAAAACAGATGCTGTGGGAGCTGTACAATGAACATCTACATAGAGAATTCTCCAGTATGTAACCACAAAACACTGAGGAAGAAACTGCAGATTTTATGTCCAACAGCCAATAATATTTTGAGTTTAAAGGTTTAACTCTGATTAATATCCCATTAAGCGCACAAAAAAAATTCTAATCATAATTACATTAAGAAAGAATATTTGGGACAGTGAGACGAGCAATAGCACAACAAAAAGAATGCCGTTTTGATAAATATTAAGCAACCTAATTAGACAGGCACCATACCTACACCTCTGCATAACATTTTTTGACCTGCAAATTGTGCCTTCACACCATAAAGGCAGCTCTGTCATTACACCAATCACCAAAGGTAAAAAGCTTAGAAACAGAATGAGCAAGTAAATCAACAAAAAAGACATAATTGCCATATTCAAAGATCATGAGGCTGCTTGTTATCTACGTTAAATATAATGATTAAAACAAAACAACACAACAAAAGCCCAGGAAAATGGCAAGAACCAAGAAGTCAGGTTGCTGAGCTCTTCAGATGAAATGAAGAATTTGTACCTAAATTAGAAAAATATTTCTTATTTTCTGGTTTTATTTGAATTTGAAAAACTTGAACAGTTAGATGGTCTTTACTGATTATTTGTCATAATCCTGGTGTTTATGCTGCTGAATATACTTAAAAGCCTGCTACAACAAGAAATGATCCACCGTGCTAAACCACGTTGAATCTTTGAGGGACATTTCATTAATTTGGAACAATAGCAGTGTTATAGTCTCAATATGGCCAAAATGAGTTAATAATCTCCAACTTTGACTCTCATTATTCTGTAAGATTTGTCATGTTTTCTGATCCGTATGGAATGCTATTATAACTTTCCCTGAAATGCTAATGTGTGGAAAAAAGTTTATCTTCCCATACTCTTTCAAAACTTAGTTCAAATTGTATTTAGTTCATCATGTCTTCTAGTCTATCCATATTCTTCACATTAGTGTAATGTAAATATTTACACTCTCATGTAGGTTGGCATTAGGGCTTGCTTTTTCATGTTATTGTTTTTGTCCTATGTAGGTTTCAGTCTGCAAATTCCTTATGAGCCTGGAGCTTAATTTTTGGTACTCCTTTTTTCATTTGTTTTTGGCAAATGATACCTCTCAAGGTTAGTTTCTTAATCAGTAAAATCTTGGAGTGTCTGAGTTCAAGTCCAGCAGCTTCTTGCTAGTATGCATCCTGGAAGGCAGCAGTTGGTGCATTAAGTACTTGGGTACCTGCTACCATTTGGGTGGCCTGGACGTAGTTCCTGGCTCTTGGCTTCAACCTTGTCTAGCCCTGACTGTTGCAGGCATTTGGAGAGTGAACTAGCAGAATGGAGATCTCTGTTTCTCTCTCTCTCTCTCTTTAAAATAAATAAATTATTTTTTAATTAATATTGTTTTTTTTTAACTTTTATTTAATGAATATAGATTTCAAAAGTACAGCTTATGGATTACAATGGCTTCCTTCCTCCCCATAACGTCCCTCCAACCCGCAACCCTCCCCTTTCCCACTCCCTCTCCCCTTCCATTCACATCATGATTCATTTTCGATTCTCTTTATATACAGAAGATCAGTTTAGCATACATTAAGTAAAGATTTCAACAGTTTGCTCCCACACAGAAACATAAAGTGAAAAATACTGTTTGAGTACTAGTTATAGCATTAAATCTCAATGTACAGCACACTAAGGACAAAGATCCTACATGAGGAGTAAGTGCACAGTGACTCCTGTTGTTGACTTAACAAATTGACACTCTTGTTTATGGCATCAGTAATCACTCTAGGCTCTTGTCACGAGCTGCCAAGGCTATGGAATCCCTCTGAGTTCACCGACTCTGATCATATTTAGACAAGGCCATGGTCAAAGTGGAATACTTTAGTCCTCTATCCATCAAAACTGACTTTATATAGAATAATCTTTTTTAAAAATAAATGCAGATTAGAACACCATGGATTAGCAAAAACAAACAAAAAGAATATATCACACATACTATGTGTGAAAGTTGTAACTTTTTTTCCCTAGTTTTTTAGGTGTACATGTATGTGTATGTTTGGGTCTTAGTGTATCATATTTCTAATGTAAGTCACATTTCTAAATGTGAGTGCAGTTAAAAAAAGTTTGAATGCCAACTATGATAGAAGATCTTTAGGTTCCTTTAATATCTAGAATCTAATTTGAAGTCATTCACTTAGATGTTTTCCTTTCTTCTTACTTCATTGCTCATTAAGAAGTATAATTGAATGGCAAATTTTTCCAAAGGAGACTACCAAGAAAAAACTTTTAGTAGAGGAGCAACATTAATGAACATGGAAATATTCATTACTAAGTAAAACTTATAAGATTTCCAGAAATTTCTTTTTCTCAAAACAAAGTCAAAAGTGAATTTCCAGTCAACCCACAATCTAACTACTGAAAAATATTTATCAATATTTTTCAACTACTATTGAAAAACTAGTAAGTAATTTTTGTCTTATCATCTCAAAGTTTGAAATAAAATTATATAATCAGATTTCTGGAAGAAGTCCTTCCAAAAGAAAAGCACATAACTTTAAAGGGTTCTCTACAGATAAAATCTGAAGAATGAGATCTAATATGTAAAGGTCTAATTATATTTGTCTTCAGAAACTTCAGTATCATGGCCTCTGAAGGGGAAAAAGAAATCCCAAGACAGAAGTCACCCCACTGTATTTACACCATCATTCTCAATAGGTCCTCATGGGTCAGGGAGGGCAAATAGTGGCACATGAAACTTCCTCATTCAGCACTAAACAATGAGATCACTAAATGAACACTACACTATTTCCAAATGGGATTTCCCAAGGCATCCCTCAAAGTGAACATCAAGGAATGAGTGGCTGGGAGGGAATATTACCTTGTCTGGCCCAGACCCCAAATCCATTTATATTGGAAACAATTATGCATAATTAGCAGGGAAACCAAGTTGCCATCACACACACACACACACACACACCCCATATACATACCTGAATGTTGCCCAAATGGCTAATACATAGAAACTTTCAGAAATGTGGCTGACTTAATTAAGCCCAATATAGTTAGCAACTCTAATCTTTTGTCCTGTTTAACAAAATTCAATGTATTTATATTCTTCAGTCTCAAGGATTAAGGCATTTATATGAAGGTAGTTTCCTGACTCTTATGACTTTTCTTTGTCCTCCACTCAAATTCATGTTCCCATGAAATGGCTTATAAATGAAAATAACAGATAATACATGATGTTCTGCATTAAAACACCTAAGTATTATTCATGGCTTACAGAGTTTAAGGGTAAAAAGAAAACAAAGAAATCTAATATAACCCAACAGAAAGCACCTGAGGCCAAACCAAAAAAAAAAAACTAGAAACTTCTCTTCTTCCTACTTTTCAACAACATGATCTCATATCAAAAGTCAAAGTTTATGAATTACCGAATTGGTGAGTAGATTAGCCCCTTCAAGTCACCAAACTTTGCCTCTGAGGAGTCATGTCACTTCCTCTTCATGTCAATGTCATACATAGCTGAGCAGACACAATCCGCTTTGGCCACCAAAGCTCACGTCATTCAGAGCCATCAAATCAATTATAATGGCCACTGCTGTCTTACACAGACAACCAGTGATTGATAATAAAACCTGTCTGGTTTCAGTTCTCATCTGACAGCAACAACCCAGTCTCTGCCTGCTCTCACTGGCATTTGTCATAAATCAATAGCAACTCCACCATGCAGAAAAGTGTTGGTGACTCCTTTAGTCCATCTGGCCTCATTTTATTTTCAAATTTTAAAAATATAACTATTAAGTGAGATTAATGCCCAAGGCTTATTTCTTGAAGTAGCTAATATTACATGTAAGTAATGTCCTTAGACAGAGCCTCCACTTTAATCAAAAATTTAACACCTCCCAATGTTCCTATTCTTTAATTCAATTTCTAAAGTGAACCACTAAAATTTCCAAAAAAGAAAGTTTTATATGCAGAAAGTCTGTTATTTTATACTTAGTAGTGGCATTTTCATTAAGGTTATTTCAGATCTGGTATCATGTTTTAATTGAATACTTACCAATATTTAAACAAAATTTCTCAGATTTTTGTATTTGGCAGTGTTATTGCAGAAATAAAATAAAATTTAAATATATTATAAATATTAGTCACCAAGCACAGATTTGCATATTAATTGCAATAGAAGGCCATATTATGTAGATATGAAAATACAGAATTTTTTAGAAAAAGTTATTACTTAAACAGAAACTAGTATGCTTCAAATATTGTGTATAGTTGAATAACATCTGGTTATTTCCAGGAAAAGAAAATGACACTCATTTAATCTGCAGGATTGAGAGAACACTTTGAGAATCTGCAACATCTTAATATTTTTTACATCAAAAATACTCAATAAAAATCAGGATATCTTTAATATTATATTGGTCAACATGGTATATGTCATCCCAGTGGGAAAGAATGATTCTGGTATGGACTCTGCACAATAAGAATAAAACAAAGATAAATCATAGTATCAAAAAGCATTCACATAAGGGGGAGGATGGGACAGGAAATTAACATATATGAATGACCTATTTTAAAAAACGCACTGAAGATGCTTTATATAGATGAGTGTAATGTACTCCTCAAACCTTTCATACAGGCATTTTTATTCTCAATTTTAAAAAAGGACATAGCATTAGGTCAAAGAGACTGAATAACACTTCAGTCAGCCTAATTACAATGCCAATCTTTTTATGTGCTCATTTATCATTCACTCCCCAGTTATTGAGAACCTACTATAGTTCCTAGGCTAAGCATCAAAGATAGAAAAATGAACAAAATGCAGATACTGGAACTACAGGTAAACAAAACTGGCATGAAATCAAAGATGTTATACCAGCTATTGAATATAAAAAAATAATAAAGACCTTAGCAAAGCAGTTCTACCAGCTGCAAACCCCAACATGTGTAGGCTGAGTAAGCTTGATTTAAATCTGGCTTTGGCTAACTAGCTGTGTGGCCTTGGGTACGTTACTCTATTACCCTCAGCTTTTTCTCATCTATGAATATGGATTTATCTCAAAGTTACTTTCAGTTCCACAATGGGCATATGGTAGTTGCTCATTAAATATTAGTTTCACTTCACCTTCACATACAAACCCTTACTCTGAAATACTTCTGAGTTCAGTGGTTACCCTCAGAAACAGACACAGGCATTTATAATTTGAAATTGTCTGATTTACAGAATTCCCTGAATAGACCTGCTTCATGGCAACAATGGCCTGATGTCAACCTAATTGAGATCCTGGTCAAGAGGTGGCTTGCCAAAGAGAGAGTACCACTGCAGGGAGAGGGCGACAGTGGAAGCGGTTGGGGGACAGCCAGGACTGAAGGCTCAGCAGAGGACTTCCAGAGTTGGATGAGCTGCGTGCACTGGCCGGACCTGCAGCAGGCCCCTGACTGCCAGAGCAGTGCTTGCGTTGGTTAAGAACCCTCTTACTCTCTTTAGCTTTCTTCCCTCCCAGTGCAGGGGGGTTTGTTATGCTGGGCAGGTCCCAGCTAAGAGGGAGTTGACCTGCTGTCAAATCCCGAGACTACTCAGAAGAGACTACACACCAGAGAATATATTCTTCAACATGATATGACTAAAGCCTATAATCCCACTAATCCATGAAGGTATCTTTGAGTGGCACCACTTTAAAAATCTACTCCTTCATCTAACAGCTTGCGGCACCCATAAGGGAATTCTTTAGATCAAGTCCGTTCTGCATCTGTTCCAGAAACAGCTGCAGCATGACACAAAATCTGTCTTCTTAGATTTCTGGGCAGTCAGCTTGACCACTGTGTATATTTATCTTATGCCTGTTTGTATGCTGAGATATTTTCACTAACATATCATCTGTCCGTAACAACTCGACTGTGTTTACAATCAATGACTTTCTCTCTTTGGAAGTATTTTCTTTTCTTTCCTCTTCCATCCCTCCTTGCTTCCCTTCTTCCAGAGTGAGGCAATACATTTTCATGTATTAAGAACACTTTAGGGTTGACATTTAAGCTCTCTCCTTACTACCCTTTAATCTCTCCTGATCAGGCTCCAAAGAACTATCCCCCCTGCTTGAGTTCAAAGTATCAAAATTAACAACTGTTAGTAGAGGGATTGGTAAAGGAATTTGAAGGTTTGAATTTGCATCTTGTTAGGAATGTGATCCTTTAGAATAATGTGCTGTATAAAATAATCTAACTATATTCCATCTACTGAATTGAAATTGGAATCCTGAATGTATTTGGCAACCTAATCCTGAACTGTTGGGAGGCTGTGTGGTATAGTAGAAAAATCATAAGAGACACAAGAATCAGACATTCTTTACTCCCCGTGTAGCAATGTGAGCTGGTCACATAACTCCTCTTATCATTCATTTTCTCATTTGTCAGTTGGTAATATGAATATCAATATACGACCCCCTCACAGGGCTGTTCTGGCTACCAGTGATAACAAACACCAGCAGTGTCAGAAGTACTATATTTATGGTCTTTCATGTTCATTAGGTATTATTCTGGGGCAGTCATTCTACAAAAAGCTTTTATTTTTAAAAAATTAAAAATACTTATTTATTGATTGGAAAGGCACAGTTACAGCAGAGGAGGGGATACAAGGAAAGGGGAGAGTTCTTCCACCCACTAGTTCACACTCCAAATGGCCACAAAGGCAGGGGCTGGTCCAGGCTGAGGCCAGGAACCTGGAATTCTGCCCAGGTCTCCCATGTGGGCCATAGAGTATTTGCAACATGTTCCTCTGCCTTCCCAGGTGCATTAACAAGAAGCTAGATTGGAAGGGGAGCAGCCAGTACATGGACATGCATTCATTTGGGATGCCAGGTGGTGGTTTAACCCACTGTACCACAACTCCAGCCCCATACAAAAATCTTTTAAATAGAGAATTTATTTAGTACCCATAGAACTCTAAGAAGTATGTTTATTTTATGGATTATAAAGAAATGGAAACTTAGGCATAAAGAGATGAAACGTCAAGTAAATTTCAAAGCCAGGATTTGACCCTGAATCTGCTCATCTGTATACACATCCTCTATTACACTGCTACCCGATTCCCGCAAAACACTACAAAAACACAATGGGGGCCGTGGATGGGACACAAGGGTACAGTTACATACCAGTAATGAAACTTTAGTGCATATACACATACACATCTTTTGCTATCTGCTTAGTCAAATCTATGTTGTGAATCATTTCAGAATATTTTTTGCTTCCTTAGAAAACACACCCCAGTTTAGGAACAATTTAAGAACATGTGAAGCACAGCATTTAAGAAAGACCTATTTTGGAGTCAGAAAGAACTTTGTCCAAGTCTGCCTTGACCATATCGCACCCATGGGAACACATACAAATGAATATATACAAGTCAGAATAGTCTGTCTTGCTTCATAGGACTGTTGGAAGAGTTAAGTAAGATAGTACACAGTGCCTGTCAGATAGATTATCCTCAGTGAATGATGTCTATGAATGGTAATTACAATGATAGCAATGGTAACATTTAACTAGCCTGTTTGCTGGGTTCTCCCAAATGCTAAGTCTGATGTTGAGTACCAGACCCTTTGGAGTCTGTAAAATTAGCAAACAATGGACATTTAAGCAACAAATAAAAATGCCAGTTAAAAAAGCCAAAAGTTTAATTCTAGCCTGGGTATCCTGAGAACAATTCCAAGGTGCATGCAAAGGATCTAAACTTTTAAATTAAGGAGGAAATATTTAATGTATTTACTCTGATAAGCTAGAATCATTTCATCTAGCATATTAGAAAAACAATGTTTATGTTCTCCCTCACATTTTTCACACTATAGTAAGAGACTAGAGATCAGGGGAGGACAGAAAAAGAAAGAAATAAAAAGAAGGTATAGCTCCAAAGCTTGAAGGCCATTTTCTCAAATACAGTCTGTGAACAGCTTAAAGAAGCCACATCTAAGGATGGAACAGGAAAAAAACAAACAAACAAACAAAACAAAACAAAACAAAAAAAACAATGGAGATGGTGAACAAATAAAGGTGAAAGTAACTGATAACCTGGACTTGCAGGAAAGCAAGGTCACTAGTTATTAACAGGTCATTTTTAGCATTTAACCCACAGTCACCCCTGACAAGGCACACATGATCAAGTTAAAGGAATCCAGGATGAAACAGGTGCTATTTGTTAGAAAGAGTGATTGTAAGGGATGGGACAGTCAGGAAAGAAGAAATATACAGGAAAGCTTTTTACCTGAATTTCCTCTCATTGTAGAGATATTTTGGAGGGCACAGGAGAAAATACAGGAAGAAAATCTGAGGAAATATGTATAAAGAGGAAAGTATTCTGAGAGCACTTATGCTATTGTATCACACATTTGTATTACACATGTATTACACAGCGTTTTTCATATCTTACATAATGAAAATACTACAGATTGAAGTGTATGTCAGAGACACAAAAAGATGCAAGATCTCTGTCACTCTGACATTCAAATAAACAAATCTTTTTTTAAATAAAAGAGGTGTGATCTATGGCAATAAAAATGAAGGCTTGTTTGTTCAGGTATCTTCTTGCCTTCTCTGTGTCTTCATTCCTTTCCTCCAGGTGTAAGGGAAATCGCTCTATAACGAGAGTCTAATGATATACTTTAGAAAAAGACCATTCTTTTATGGCCTCTTCAAGAAGGGTGGGAAAGATCAGAGAGACCTTCCTGCCTCTTATGTTTTTTAAATGTTAAGGTACCATATTTTAGGGTAGTAGGTTCTGAACTCCACCAATGATCAGGCAGAATGATAAAGATTTTATTCAAGAATAAAACCATGGTCAAATGCAAATACAGTAGAGCTAATGACATCTATAATCCAAATTCAGAAAGTAAAAATTTTTAAATTTCAAACTTTGGACTTTTTATTTGAATATTATTTCTAAATAGAAAAAAAAAAGAAGTCTGTGAGAACTACTTGAATCTTAAACACATAGATTCTTGTTTGATATTTACCCATGGATATTTGTCTTCAATTGACAACATTTTGTCATGTCCATTTAGTTTTGACATAATAGTGCTAAATCATAGTTAAATAAACTCAAACTTTAAAAAACACCTCATTATATAGAAACCATATCTTTTTCAGAGTTTGTGTTTTAAATTTAGGAGCTATAAAAATCAGGATCAGGGGCATTGTGGTATAGTGGGTTAAGCCACCACCTGCAGTGTCAGCATCCCATATGGGCACTGGTTCGAGTCCCAGCTGTTCCACTTTTGATCCAGCTCCCTGCTAACGCACCTTGGAGGGCAATGGAGGATGACCTACATGCTTAGGCCTTTGCATCCTTGTGGAAGACCTGGAAGAAGCTCCTGGCTCTAGGCTCCTGGCATGGCCCAGCTCTGGCTGTTGTGGCCATTTGGGGAGTAAACTATCAGATGGAAGACCTCTCTCTCTTTGCCCCTCTCTCTTTATAATTCTGCCTTTCAAATAAATAAAATAAATCTTTTAAAAAAATAATGATTTAAACAGTTCTCTTAGTTTATTCCATTTTTTTTCTGTTTTTCTTTCTTAGACTAAATGGAGGGGGAGTAGGTGGGAGGGTGAGTACAGTGGGAAGACTTACTATGTACCTAATGTTGTATTTATGAGATACACACAAATAAAAAAAAGAATTTAAATATATATCCAAAGAGTTTAGATCCCGGATATACCAGAACTCCTAAAATTAATAAAAAAAAGATAATAGAAAAACAAGCAAAACACTTGAATAAATACTGCATAAAAGATTACAAATTAAGGGCTGGCACTGTGGCATTGTGGGTAGCACAATCCATATGGGTGCTAGTTTGTTTCTCAGCTGCTCTGCTTCTGATCCAGCTCCCTGCTAAGGTAGCTGGGAAATTAGTGAAACATGGCCCAAGTACTTGGGCTCCTGAACCCACATGGGAGACCCAGAAGTTCTTGGCTTCAGCCTGGCCCAGCCGTGGCCATTTGGGGAGTGATCCAGCAGGTATAAGCTCACTGTCTCTTTCCTTCTCCTTGTATCTCTTTCAAATAAACAAAACAAAACAAAACCTTTAAAAACAGGTTACAAATTGAAGAAAATATAATTAAGGCCCAAATAAAAAACAATACACATCAGAAGAATAGTTAAAATTGAAAAAAGGAATGGAGGAAAGGAAGAAGGGTGGGGAAAAGGAAGGAAGGAAGGAAGGAAGGAAGGAAGGAAGGAGGGAGGGAGGGAGGGAGGGAGGGAGGAAGGAAGGAAGGAAGGAGGGAGGGAAGGAGGGAGGGAGGTAGGAAGGAAGGAAGGAAGGAAGGAGGGAGGGAGGGAGGGAGGGAGGGAGGAAGGAAGGAAGGAGGGAGGGAGGTAGGAAGGAAGGAAGGAAGGAGGGAAGGAAGGAAGGAAGGAGGAAGGGGGGAAGGAGGCAGGCAGCAAGCCAGCCAGCTAGGCAATACCAAGTACTGGTGAGACTGTGAAGCAACTGTAAATTCATTGACTGCTGACAGAAGTACAAATGGGTAAGACCTCCTGGCAGTGTTCACTAAAGCTAAACATAAGCATATGCCTTAACACAACTAGTGCACTCCTAGGTGTATACTCAATAGAAATGAATACATATGTTCTCCAAAAGACATGTCTAAGAATGTTCATAGCATCACTACTCAGAGTAACTCCAAACTGAAATAAATCAAACAGATTCCAACCTCAGATTGCACAAATTACTTATTATTCACATAATAGAATAATATACAGTGGGGAGAGCTACCACAGTTGCTACATATAACATCCTGATTGAATCTGAGCTACGATACTGAGTGAAAGAAGGCATGACATTCCATTCAATTTATGTGGAGTTCAAAAACAAGCAAAAGCAACTGGGTGTCAGAAGCCACAATAATGGTTATCCTTGGGAGTTGGGGAGGTCAGGAGTGGGGTTAACGACTACAAAACAACAGAAAATAGGGCTTCTGGGGGGGAACTGGTAATAGAACATTAAATGTTTAGAGAAAATACCACAAGCTATGCCCTCTTCTGTAGGTACATATTTCAGTATAAATGTCAAAAGATAAACAATAGGCACACATCTATTAAAATTAAAGAGAAAAATGTTAAATGAAAATTTTAAAAAAGTCTCAACTGTCATTGAAAAATGGTGAGTCTCAGAAAATGAAACCCCAAGTACGACACTTTGACATGCTAAGCATTCTGAATGAGAAGCTAGAAGGCCTTAACAGTTGCATTAGAATCAAGGTCTCTCTAACCTTCCCTTGTTTCTCCTTAGGTAGGTAGGGACTCTGAAGTTTCCTTATCCCATTAAAGCAAGTTCTTTGTCAATATACACAATTGTCTCACTTCCTGCTTGAGATTCAATAACCAGCAAGAATTAAACTCATGTATTATAGGAAAACAGCAATGTCACCATAGCTAGTTTTTTTTAAGATTTATTTATTTATTTGAAAGGCAGAGTTACAGAGAGAAGAGAGAGACCTTTTATCTGCTGGTTCCCTCCTCAAATGGTTACAATGACTGGGAGTAGGCCAGGCCAAAGCCAGGAGCCAGTATCTTCTTCTGGGTCTCCCATGTGGGTGCATGGGCCCAAGGACTTGGGCCACTTCCTTTGTTTCCCAGGCCATTAGCAGGGAGCTGGATGGGAAGTGGAGCATCTGGGATGAGGGCACTGGCCCCCACCTAGGCTGACTTTGCCACCAGCTTTGTCTGTTCTTTGGATTTATTTAGTTTACAAAGAGAATCACTTACAAACTATTGTCAGTTCTTTAGGTCCATTCAAT
Source organism: Oryctolagus cuniculus (assembly GCF_051225735.1). Classification (NCBI taxonomy): domain Eukaryota; kingdom Metazoa; phylum Chordata; class Mammalia; order Lagomorpha; family Leporidae; genus Oryctolagus; species Oryctolagus cuniculus. The sequence goes on along the minus strand of NC_142875.1, from coordinate 53,120,988 downwards.
TCCCTTAAAAGTTTGACTACCACTTACAGTTGTCAGCATTATGCACTATTCCTTAATGAAAGTGGGTATATAAGTTACTGAATGTCATTATGTGACTGGGTAGTCACTCTCCTGTGATGCCTCCATTCAAGTTAATACATTTATATGCCTTTTCCTCCCATTACTCTGTGTGTGGTCAGTTAACTTCCCCTATCCTCAGAAAACTGAGGGTAAATTCCCCCCTCCCACCCCGCCCCGGCAATGGGTTTTATTGGGCTATAAAACCTGTGTTATAAAACCCTAAAGTACACGATGCTAACTGCTGACTCATACTCCTGCAGATTTTCAGCTCAGTATCTACTTCCTAAAATACATTTCAGATTCCAGAAAAGAATGATTGGAAAACAACTGAGGATATGATTGCAGTAAGGAAGAGATGCACCCAAGCAGTGTGAGAAGGCACATGGTGAGGGGCAAAAGGAGAAATGCAGTAAGAGTGACACATCTTCTGGCCAAGGAAGACAGCTAAAGGAAAAGGAGTGTGATCATCAGGCTCCATCACAAAAAGCCTGTGGCTTAAGAGGCTTTACAAGGGCTGGCGCTGTGGAGCAGCAGGTTAATGCCCTGGCCTGAAGTGCTGGCATCCCATATGGGCGACGGTTTGAGACCTGGCTGCTCCACTTCCAATCCAGCTCTCTGCTATGGCCTGGGAAAACAGTAGGAGATGGCCCAAGTCCATGGGTCCCTGCACCCATGTGAGAGACCCAGAAAAATCTCCTGGCTCCTGGTTTTAGATTGGCTCAGCTCCAGCCTTGGTGGCCAATTGGGGAGTGAACCATCCAGAGGGAAGATCTCTCTGCCTCTCCTCTCTCTGTGTAACTCTTACTTTCAAATAAATAAATAAATAAATAAATCTTTGAAAAAAAGAAAAAAAAAGGAGGTTTTACAAAGTACCACAACTGGTATGCTGGGCAATGAAAGGAAGAGAAGACTGAGGCAATGAGAAGAAAATATGTGAAGAAACCTGAATCTCAGTTGAAGAGCACATGAATTCACTTTCATTCGACCCATCTCAATATCCAGATGAGTAGTAATTCAAAACAATCAGCATGTGACCTTCGCATAGGTGCTAACAGGAGAAATAAGAAAATGAATGTATAGAAAGAACAGAGCAAGACACGTGTGTTCAATACATGAGGTCAGGTTTCATTTTTAAATGTTTATGTTGACATTTGAATAGCTTTGACAATTTGCCTTTCCTAGATTGTAATAAAACTCAAAAAGAGGCAAAGGGATGCTAGATTTGCGAGATGGAGTGGGCATTTTCAAAGAGAACATCACTTTTTGAGTCTTAACGAAAGGTTGGCATGTGAAGTGAACAGGTGACACTCCTCGAAGATGCAAGAATTGTAACAGAGTTGAAAAGTGTGGATCATGCTGGGAACTGCAAATGACTCAAGCTCAAGTACAGCCAAGATGAGGAATCTGGTGGTAGAGTATGAAGAAAAGAGCCTGGATGAAGGGATGAGCCTGGAGGAGCTGAGGCAGGATCATGTGAGGAAGTCACATTCAAAACCACTAGAATGTATACGGAGAATGAAGCTACCTGTATGTGAGGATGACCTCCTTAGCAGTGGTAGTACGAGGGGATGAATGAACAGGATGGGAGGAAAGCAGGAAGAAGGGAAAGTGTTTGGGATAGTAATGCAATAAAATAGTCTTGAAATAAAGATGGACTGGGTAACGCAGTGGTGCTCAAATAGAGGGAAGGCGCATGTTGTATGTGGTGATGCATGTACTGTGAAGGATGCAGTGGTGGGGACTGAGGCAGGGAAGAATGTTTCTAACTTCAGGCCAAGAAAAACGGACAGGTTCACTCTGGAACTTGGGACAAGAGGATCCAGGTGCACCTTGCCTCCGGTGCCTGAGAGTTGACCTAGAACCCAGGGAAAGAATGCTATCACCATTGCCCCACCTCTTAGATGCCTGCAAGACAGCCCAAACAGGACTGTCAAGAAAAAGTGAACACTGCCAAGAAAAAGCTTCCTTTTCTGCACATTTCAGAGAAAAAGTGGCCCATCATCTTTCTGTGATGGCCATTCACAGATCAGCTGAAGGCTCTCTTCTAGCCCTCTGATTCCATGACAACTGCCTTTTTCAGAGTCACAGGCACATACTTGGGGAATTAATGGGATATTTGTAAAGCATTTTCATTTCCTTTAAAGTTTTTATTTACAATCCATTTACATACATTTAAATGCAGCTAGAAAAGCATATTTAAATTCAATTTCCTTTGAAATTGTCAAGGGACTGCAACTGGGAGAATAAAAAAGCACTTTAATAGAGGGAAAAAAATCTACATACCACAGGCATCACTGTCATTTTCTTGTCTGAAAACACACACACACACATACACACACTCCAAGTTAAATGGTGGCAAAGCATATTTCTTACACCAAAGTTTATGTTAGTATTAATTCTTTTATTTGGGGGGGGGGTAAATTTCTATACTGCTCTGGGTACTGGTTACATGATGTGTTCATTTTGCAAAAATACACAGAACTTGTCTTAGAAATCGTGCATTTTCCGCATGTATGTGATATTTCAGTTAAAAAAACAGGGATAGCCCAAAATAAAACCAAAGTTTTTAGTGAAGGCTATGAACATGTCTCATGCTGGATGACAACATAATTACCAATTAGACAGATGAAACTGGTGATATTGGTCAATTGGCTACAAAATGGAGGCAGCCACAGATGACACTGTGAGTAGAAATAATAGTAACCTTAAAGCTCACTTCATATGGTCTGCTGGGCACCCTACTAGGCAACAGAAAATGAAAGATGAAGCCGATGGTCCCGGCTCCCCAAGAGTACACATCCCAGTAGGAGAGATTACTACAGTAACTGCATCAACAACTAACAGTTTTATCAGAGGCACGACCTCCTGCAGCACAGAGCAGCTGTGGTTATCTTCCGTGGGGCAAGGAGTAGGCTTGAAAGGTGACATCTGAGAGAACTTTGAAACCAAGAGGATGCCTGGACAAAGAAGAGGAAGAATCCCAACTGACCAAAGATGCGGAGGCGAAAGCAATTTAGTGAGAACTAGCTGGAGTGGAGTTTTCGAATAACTTGTAAGACTCAAAGCCTTTTTGTCCCAGGAAGGATTCTTACAACAGTTGCCTTCATAAGAACTGACAACTTTAGCCTGCTGGGAAGAAGGATTTTAAAACTTAGTTACTTCTTTGTCTTTCTTTGTTCCTCTAGCTTGAACACGCAGCCTGAGGTTTGTCAGCATGTTTAACAACTGCCAAGCAAGGAAGTGAAAGAGAAGGCAAAGCAGAAAGGAAAAGGGACCAAAAGACAACATGACAGGGGCCAAAACTGCTTCAAGTATGAATATCAAATTGTTTGACCAAGGGGTTAATTATCTTTTTCTTTTTCTTTTTTTAACATTTATTTATTTATTTGAAAGGCAGAGTTACAAAGAGGAAGAGAGAGAGAGAGAGGTCTTCCACCCGTTGCTTCACGACCCAGATGGCCCCAATGGCGGGAGCTGCACCGATCCGAAGCCAGGAGCCTGGAGCTTCTTCTAGGACTTCCACGTGGGTTCAGGGGCCCAAGGACTTGGGCCATCTTCACTGCTTTCCCAGGCCATAGCAGAGAGCTGGATCGGAGTGGAGCAGCCAGGTCTTGAACCGGCGCCCATATGGGATGCTGGCATTGCAGGTGGCGGTTTTACCCACTATGCCACAGCGCCGGCCCCTAATTATCTTCTAAAAACAGAATGCCAAGGTTTTCCTACCATCTTCTGGTGTATCTGGGGAGCATTGCATCCAACAGGGGACCAGGAAGATATCTTAGAAGAGGTATTTCAGCAAGTGTGTCAAGTTTGGATTTCTCTCATAACTTTAGGAGTCGGAGAGAAGAAAAAAGTTCATGACTGACTGGTGTGTGCAATTCCTTGCACAACTGAGAATTAGCTGTAAGCCAATGGTTACAAATTCCTAATTGACATATGAGGCAAAACAAGGGTACACATTTAAATATAGGATAAGTTGTCATTCACTGGTAGTTCATTATACTCCAGTGACTGAGCTCAGACTTTATGGAAACATCGTGTTCCCATTACACAGAGAGCAGCATGTAAAGGGGCAGCCTACCTTGTATTGTTCCTTGGAGCTCTAGTAAATTGTTACTAGCAAACACAAAAAATTAATGTGGAGGGGCTGGCACAGTGGCAAAGTAGGTTGAGCATCCTCCTCCATTGCCAGCATCCCATATGGATGCTGGTTTGAGCCCCGGCTGCTCACTTTTTTTTTTTTTTTTTTTTTTTTTTTGTTTGTTTGACAGGCAGAGTGGACAGTGAGAGAGAGAGACAGAGAGAAAGGTCTTCCTTTGCCGTTGGTTCACCCTCCAATGGCCGCCGCGGCCGGCGCGCTGCGGCCGGCGCACCACGCTGATCCGATGGCAGGAGCCAGGAGCCAGGTGCTTTTCCTGGTCTCCCATGGGGTGCAGGGCCCAAGCACCTGGCCATCCTCCACTGCACTCCCTGGCCACAGCAGAGGGCTGGCCTGGAAGAGGGGCAACCGGGACAGAATCCGGCGCCCCGACCGGGACTAGAACCCGGTGTGCCGGCGCCGCTAGGCGGAGGATTAGCCTAGTGAGCCGCGGCGCCGGCCCAACGGCTGCTCACTTCTGATCCAGCTCCCTGCTATTGGCCTGGGAAAGCAGCAGAAAATGTCCTACATGCTTGGGCCCGTATACCCAGATGGGAGACCTGGAAGAATTTCCTGGCTCCTGGTTTTGGTTAGGCCCAGCTCTGGCCATTGTAGCCATTTGGGGAGTGAACCAGCAGCTGGACAACCTCTCTGTAATTCTGCCTCTCAAATAAATAAATATTAAAAAAATGGGTTTGATGTCTAGCTCTAGCTCTGATATGTGCTTTCTGTTAATGCAGACCTTGGGAGGCAGTAGGTGAAGGCTCAAGTGCTTGGGTCCCTTCTAAATACGTGGAAAACCTGGATTAAGTTTCCTATTTCCAGCTTCACCCTGGCTCAGATTTAGGCTTTTGAGGAGTGAAGCAATGGATGTGAACTCTGCCTCTCAAATGAAAAAAAAAATGCACATAATCAATGAACTCATTAGGGATTTCTAAAATTGCTTTTTAATATTTATTTGAGAGACAAAAAGAGAAAGAAGAAGAGACACAAAGGGAAAGAAGGAACACTCCTATTCCCTGGTCCACTCCCCAAATGCCTACAATGGATGTGGAAGCCAAAGGTAAGAGACAGGAACTCAAACTAGTCTCCCTGTGATAGGAACCCAAGGACAGGGACACAACCACTTGGACCATTGCTGCTGCCTAACATGGTCTGTCTGCATTAGCAGGTGGTAGAGCCAGGAGTTGACCCCCAGCACTGCAAAATGTGACATGTGCATCTCAATTGCTAAATGGCTACACCTAAGAATCATGTTTTCAACAAGCTTTTCTGTTTTTTAAAGATTTATTTATTTATTTGAAAGAGTTACACAGAGAGAGAAGGAGAGGGAGAGAGGGAGAGAGGGAAGGAGGGAGGGAAGGAAGGAAGGAGACAGAGAGAGAGAGAGAGGTAGGTAGGTAGGTAGGTCTTCTATCTGCTGGTTCACTCCCCAATTGGCCACAACGGCCAGAGCTGCGCTGATCCAAAGCCAGGAGCCAGGAGCTTCTTCCGGTCTCCTCCCCCGCCCCTCTGTGGGTGCAGAGGCCCAAGGACTTGGGCCATCTTCTACTGCTTTCCCAGGCCATAGCAGAGAGCTGGATAGGAAGTAGAGCAGCCAGGACTTGAACCGGCACCCATATGGGATGCTGGCACTGCAGGAGGCAGCTTTATCGGCTACGCCACAGTGCTGGCCCTTCAACAAGCTTTTCTAATTGCTTCACCCTATTACACTTGCTCTGTTTGTTTGATAGTTTGTCTTAATGTTGAATGTATGTTCCGGGTTCTAGGTAGATCATTCAGAAAGATGTGGGTTGAAAACCAGTTTTCCCAATGAATAATTTGTACTCTGGTAAGTTTTGTTTGTTTGCACTCTGGAGTGTTTTTTTTAAAACAATGTTTACATCCTAAAAACAGCAATTCTGTCACAGTCCTATGTTACTTTCACTTTAAACTTATTTTCAGTCAATAATAATTACCTATGTATCAATTTTTTCTGATTTCTTTTATATTCAAGCATCTTTGAAAAAAATTTTTTAGAGAAAAACATCAAACAAGGACCCAAAAGAAAAGTACCTGCCAGTTTTGAATTTTCTTGGAGCTGTATTAAAGATTTGAAGGCTTGAGGCTGCTGTTATGGTTCAGCAGCTTAAGCCACTTCCTGAGACACCTGCATCCCATATGAGTGCCGGTTCAAGTCCTGGTTGCTCCACTTCCTATCCAGCTCCCTGCTAACTGTGCCTGTGAAAGCAGCGGAAGATGACCGAAGTACCTGGGCCCTTGCCACCCAAGTGGAAAACTGATGGAGTTCCAGGCTTTGGCCTGTCCCAGCTCCAGCTGTTGCAGTCATTTGAAGAATGAACCAGCAAATGGAAGTGCACATGTGTGCTCTCTCTCTCTCCTTCTCTGTCTCTCCCACTGTCTTTGGAACACTTTCAAATAAACCTTAAAAAAAAAATCAAACCTTGATTTCACATAAGAATTTGATATTAGAAGGTGAGAAATAGGATACCAGGCCATTATTTCTAAAACTCTCCTTTTCTGATTTGAGACATCTTAGCCACACAATAAGTTTTTCAGGAATTTGTTTAAAACCAGTCCCTCAACACCTACATGCAGAAGCTGTGATTTAGTAGGTCTGGAACGAAGTACATCAAGAAGCTGCCCAGCTGATGACAAGCAGCAACCTTTAGAATCACTGATGGAGTATTCATCATTACATACAATATTTAAATAGAAAGTTTCTGGCTTGACTAATTTTCATGCAATGACAAAGGGAGAAATGAATTTTAGTTTTAAAAAGTAAAAACTTTACCACCATGTAAAAGTCATAAAATCATACTGAGATGCAGAGTCATGAATATATAATTAGTAGCTGGAAATATTCCCTTTTGACCAGTTCTTTTAGGGAAAAAATGCTTAATGCTTAATGTAACTAAAAATAATTCAGATAACATTGCTAAATATGTTTGGCTGAAAAAGAATGAGAAAATGACTACACCAGCAAGCCAAACTAAAATACAAAAACACCCAAGAAAATATCTAACAGGTTACTAATTATCCGTATATGAAAAAAATGTCATCAATATTATCAGAACTGTCACTGAAGCATATACACTTAGGAAGAGATTTGCCAGATAATGTCCTTGGTGAGGCTTGACACTGGCATAAATCAAGAAGAAGTGAAATTTTTAATAAATATTCACATGAGGTACGGACTTTGCAGCTAGACTTTCAAATCAGCCTGCTCCCACCTACATATTGCTAGAATGGCTCATCAATCTTCCTGGGAGGATCATCATGGGATGTAGCTCCTTTAAGCTTCTTTTATTTAAAAGGAGGAACAAGGCGTGAGCAGTTTGAGCAGGGGTTAAAATAGAATTTTAAAATTCAGATCACTCCTTCTCTTATCCTCCTAGTGGAGTGATACTTTTAAGCAAGCCATCAGGTTCCTCTCGTACACTGGGACCTTCTCAAGAAGACATCTCAAGTTGAGGGAGAGGGTATTCCAACCTCATGAACAATCAAACCTCTCCTCTTGAGTCACACTGTGCTGTGAGGGCATTTCAGAAGTGTAAACATCTCCCATCTGAATGATGCCTATGACCTCATTTTCCTGCACACTTCAGGAGTTAGCTGTCCTGCCATCCACACCAGAATGGCAGGAGGAGAACCATTTATGCTCCTGGATTTCTTCATGGTCAACTCTTCCTAAGTGATAATGCATGTGTAAGTCCCACTATAATCAAGTGGCTGGATTCTAAAAGAAAGCTTGGGAACTCATAATTTCTACTAGAAATTGTTGGGGAATGCTGTATCTTGGATCAATTAGCTAGCCAGGGCATGTTACACTATAACAGCATGCAATAAGATACACGGCTTCAGGTCTTTCCACTGGAAGGCCATGGGCTGCAAGCAGCAGTGGGGAGGATTCTGCCACAGGAACAAAGTTGCTGCTGGGTTGATGGTGTAGGTACCACAAGGGCTGCCTTCCCATTAGGTGCTTGCAGAAAACTCTTCACTATTAAAGCGTTCTTCATCTCAAATGCAAGCTTTACTGCTTTCATCTCTCTGACCACTAGGGAAAAGAAATTTGGTGGAGTGAAGGTACACACCACTCTTCCTGCCAAATTTCAAGGTAACACAAATTCTCTCTGCCAAGACAAATGGATGTGTAGCATCACTGTAAGGATTTTTTAGAGTTTATTTGTTCTCAGTGCCCTGTGGGAAACCTAACCACTGGAAGGTACGAGAGTCACAACTGTAGGTAAATCTGACAGGAACTCAATCTCTGTTGACTGAGAAATAAAGAGTATTCCTAACATTTTAGAGCTCTTTTCTCCTTTATTGCATTGAGAATTCAGTATTTTGGAAACCAAATAGGTAAAGCCCACAGAGTTTATTAAAATATATCTAAAATATCCTGCTTATAAAGTTCACAAATAAGATGGATATAATATTTCAAAAGTAATCTCGGTTATACACTTCATAGGCATTTTCTTCATTAAAAACCGTGAAAAAAATAAGGCCTTAGAAAATTAAAATTAAAAAAATTCAAACCTTTTCTCATGGGAATTTATGGAATGCTGTCCATTTTCATCACTGAGTGGGACTAATCTGTTTAGAGTTTGAAGCACAGAAATGGTTCATTATGATCATCATCAGAAACTAATTCTCTTCAGGCATTGAGTAGGTACTCTGGTAGCTATCTCTCCAGAGGAGCAGGACAAGTGATAAAAATATTAAATAGAGATGGAGTACTTTGAATGAAAAAACAAAAATCACACTGAGTTTAAAGGACATCCTTCCTTGTTGCCTGGTAAAAAGGGAAACTGTAGTTATGACTGTGTCATCATTATAACAAATCTGACCATCTTAATACAAACATGAAGCCACAGTAACAGCAGCTTGCTATGGACAAGCCTACAATATCAGTTCTCCTGAATTTTAATATTTCAGCCAGGATGTACTATCTGTCCACTCAATTATGAGACATATACATTCGACTGTACCTTTAACACTACCTTGAAGTTTATCGCTATGTTTACATAGTAACTGGCAGCATAGATTTAAAAAATCTCATGAAATTCACAATTTCATGGGTCAAAACACTTTTAAGGGAAACTATAATAGTACAGATAGTATAGATAGTATAATATGATCTCATGTGGTTTTCTTACCATTATGATGATTTCTTTCTTCCCCAAACACCTATAGCAATTAGGATTTACAATAGTTACCAATTGCCAGGTTTAAGGACTTTTTCTTGAATTAAACTAGCATGGAAGACCCTATGATTGGTAGATATCACTTTATCTTTCATTTTTCAAAGAGTCTGTTCTCGTTTATGTTAAGTTAATTTTCAGTTTCAATTCATTTCTGGCTGTTAAATTACAAGTCTATATATATAAAGGATTATAAAGAGAGGAGGGAGTTACCAGTACAAACTGAATCTAATACCTGTATGAATTACAATTGGTTGGTTTCAAGCAAACGAATATTTTTACCTTAGGCCACAGAACTGCAGTTTTAGATGGAAATAAAAAATAACCATTGATCTGTCTCCTGCAGCCTCTGGGCATTCCACTATTGAATTTAGGCCTGGATAAACAGTTGTTAGGATACACCTAGCACCTACCTCTGAGGGACTGATGTCAAATTAATCTCCATGTCATCAGTACCTTCTCAACAGGTTTTAAACAGCCTTCTCTTTCCCTCTAAGTCCCAGAGCAACAGTTGTCAGGGTCTGAGTCAAGCTGTGCTTCTGCCCACATAGTGGCACTGTCAGCACTGTCGGCTGCTCAAATGATTTTTTAAGCAGAGCAGCCGGTTGCCTTCAGCAGCAATGCTTTTGGGGGCACTCCGTGCTGTTCACCCAGAGTCTCTGGCTGCTCTACAACTGTGCTAGTTAAGGGATCGACAGAAGGAACAACAAATGGCTACAATTAGCATTCGCCCTGCTCCCGCAAAAGAATTTCATTGCTATGGCAACGGGAGTTGCCCAGACAACATAGGGCTTTGGCTGAGAACAGCATACTACTTTCTACCAAGTACAGAACAAAATAGCCCTAGATCAGGCTCTCGCTTCATGGCACAAAGATCTCTGCCGTCATATTTAACTTTAATTAACAAGAACTGTTTTATTAATTGGGGAGCCAAGATCCTGGCTGTTAACAGCCTGAATCAAAAGACCGTTATTGATCCATTCTTTGGAAATTCCAGTGAAATAAAGAATGATTACATTAGATCCCTCTTAATTTGATTTTTCTATTTGCAAATACCTTGAGAGAGAACTTCCTTTTATTGCTACCACAGCATTATTTATAAATCCACTTTTCCTCATTCAGTTGCTACGATATAAATGTATACAATCGGTGAAATAAAATTACCCCATGCTTCCTTCCACCTGGATATTCAGCCATGCTCTAAGATGTGTGTAGCAATGATATCTAACTTCTATTAAGTGCTGTGGTCTTGCAGCTCTCTTAAATCATCTATCACAATGGCTTTGAAGTAAACTTTTAAAGCAGAAAACTGAAATTCCTTTGGTAGTATGTAGTACAACAAGTGAAATGGAAAAACTAATCTAAATGACATATATAAGTAAGCTACCCTGGTCACCATTAAATGCCTCTGGCACATAATTAGATCAGTGACCCTAATAGTCATGGAAAACATTCTATGGATCCGATTTATGAGTAATTCTTAGTAAGTCAAGAGAGGGCGTATGTTCAGGCAACACAGGACAATGAGGCTAGTTGGCATAATCCGGCAGATGACAGCTGTCTTTCTAAGATTTTCAAAACTCAAATATTTCCAGGGTATAGTCTCTTTCTCTGCCATCATCCTTGTGTACAGAGGACTAAATGTTATCCTCAATAATAACAGTGAACATCTACTGAATGCATAGTGTTTTGTAAGGCTTAACTTAGTTTTCACAAACACCATATAAAATGGATATAATCTATGCTTAAACTGAGTTGCAAAGAGATAACAGTCAGTACTAGCAAATGAGTGGCAAAGCTGGAATTCAAAACTATGTATATACAATGGGATTTGCTTTATTTCAGCCACACTGTAAATGTTATACCATGATAAATAATACTGTAGTAATTTTAAAGCTTCAGACTCTTAACAAAGTACAAATTCTATAATGGGAGAAGTCTAAATGAAAAATAGTAGTGTATATAGGAGAAGCACAATGATATTCAATTTAATCAGTACAGTATCTTAAATAATTACATTGTATCATGAGGCTGGTGGGGGAAGGAAAAGAGATAGAGGTTGAATTCTTTATGAAACACATTAGCTAGGGGCTGGCATTGTGGCACAGTGAGTAAAGCCACTGCTTGCTATGCTACATCCCATATGGGTACTGGTTCATGTCCAGGCTGCTTGCCGCTAATGGCTGCAGAAAAGCACTGGAAGATGGTCCAAGTCCTTGGGCCCTGCCACCCACGTAGTAGACCTGGAAGAAACTCCAGGCTCCAAGCCCCTGCTGCTGCGGCCAACCTGGGTGTGAACCAGTGGATGGCAGATCTCTGAATCTCTCTGATTCTCTCTCTCTCTCTCTCACTATAACTTTGACTTTCAAATAATAATTCTTAAAAAAATAACATTAGCTAGTTCTGATTTGGAACAAAATGCTTGTAAATATAGATAGTCTGAACATAAATTATATTACTCTATAACTTGAATAAATTAGAATCTTGGTTAATGCCAATCAAGCTGAACAGCAGCAGCAGAAACAATTGAAGAGTTTAAAAAAACTACTGTAAGTAGGCAAACAAACATGATCTAGTGTAATTTTGGTCCAAATTTAGTTAAAGGACAATACTGGAAGATTTTCCAAAAATTAAATATCTGAGGTTTCTGCTCTTTCCTGACTCAGATATGTATTTACAGAATTCTAACTTATGAAGAGCTTTTGTAAGTCATCAAGCTTCAGACAAAACAGTTTGCAGTTTTTTTCTAACTCCAAATGCTATAGCAAAGTAAGCCTGAAAAAAGTTTTTAATCATACTGATATTTTGTGACACAAAACAGAATTACACAGGGAAAACTACTTTGCTTGAAACAAGTTTGAGCAGTGGTAATATTAAAATTACTGAGTTAGAAAAACGTGTCAAATGAAAATAAATCATCCTTTCAAGATACTCCCGGATAGCCCATATTTTCAGATTAATATCTATACTTTTTATTTTTGATCATCATTAAACATGTCATTTCTAACAAAATAAACACATTCAAACAAGTATATGAGGCCAGCGCTGCGGCTCGATAGGCTAATCCTCCGCCTGTGGCGCCAACACCCCGGGTTCTAGTCCCGGTTGGGGCACCGGATTCTGTCCCGGTCACTCCTCTTCCTGTCCACATCTCTGCTGTGGCCCGGGAGTGCAGTGGAGGATGGCCCAAGTGCTTGGGCCCTGCACCCGCATGGGAGACCAGGAGAAGCACTTGGCTCCTGGTTTCAGATCAGCGTGGTGCGCCGGCTGCAGCAGCCATTGGGGGGTGAACCAACGGAAAAGGAAGACCTTTCTCTCTGTCTCTCTCACTGTCCACTCTGCCTGTCCAAAAAAAAAAAAAAAAAAAAAAAAAAACCAACAAAACAAACAGAACAGCTGTGTCTTCTGTCCAATTTGTTATCAACAAATCACATTTCTTGTGCTTATAGATATTTTAGGATAATAGAAGCAAAATTGTGAAAATGTCCACCAATATCTGAAGATCAAACAAAATAATGTATGTAAGAGCACTTGGAAAACCGTAAAGTGCTACGAAATGTGTGCTGCACTAGAAAATTGTTAGCTTTTACGGCCTCAAAGAGATCACCCTTGACATTTACTTATTTTAAGTAAATCAAAGCAGAAAAGAAGATAAAGGATATAAATTGCATACCCCTCTAGCCCACCCTTTCTAATCTCTCTCTGTTTCTAAAACTCTCATCTGGGCCACTCTCAGCTTTCTTCTCCTGGGACACCTTCACTTTCTGGTTATTTAACTAATTCAAACACAGGCTACACTTAAGACATCATCCCTCGCTGGGGTTTCCTATTTGCTCTGTCACAAACAGGAAGGAAACAAAACTCCTATTATCTACCCTGCCTCTGCACCTTATCTTTCTGTCCTCTCCTCCTGATATTTTGAGTGTTATCTTCTGTTCCAGAAAAAAGTAATCTCCTGATTCTATTCGAAGAAAGGCAATTTACTGAAGTGATTTAGAGAACAGAATTTGCTGTCACAGAGCTGAGTTCAATTCCTGGTTCTGTCATCTATCAGCGTTATGATTTTGGGCAAGTTACTTAACCTTTCTGAGCCTCAGTTGGAGGCAATGTAAATAATGCACCTAACAATGTAAGACATGTAGTAAGCGGTCAAATACTAGTTACTTTATTCTTCTTGGAATTTTATCTTTCTCAAATACATTCCCACTCCTCTCACCTGGGGCAATTTAGTCCCTCTGTTTCTGCCATTCAGTGGTTATCAACCTGTGGATGTGAATTCTGAGTTTGAATCCTGGCTCTGGCACTTAATAGCTGTAATCTACAAAAGCACAATTTCCAATAACAAATACAGTGCATTGAGAACAAAAATATAAACTATTTGCTGACAGGAAAAACAAGCTCTAACTTGTGAAAACAAAAGTTTCTGGATTAGCCTCCTTTGTCACTTTAGAAGGCATATCTGATCTGTGTGACATATGGATGATTGACAGCCATGGCAAAGCACACATATACTACCTTCTTCTATCTTTCCTTAATAAATTGGCACTTAGTCCTTACTATTTATTGAATTGCTGCTCTGTGTTAGCTGTGTTGGAACTTTCCATATGTTAGCTGATTTTAATCCTTATAACAAGCCAAGGCTGAAATGATTGTTACCCATTACATGGATGACAAAATTAAGGCACAAGAAGCAAGAAACTTGCTTAACTTACACAGTTAGTAAAGTGGCAGCCAGTACTCTTAACCTCTATTGTATACAGCTATAGCTAGGACCTTACATTCAGCTGCCCTTTGAACTACACTTTCGATGTTTAATTTTTGTCTATAAATGCCTACTTTTTTGTGTTGCTCACGCATCTCATGTTACATGCATTTTTTTAGACTAAACACTATAAAGAGTCAGATTCTGTTTTTTTTTTTTTTGAATTATTTAGAAGTCATAGAACTTGTTTCACTGCCATGCAACTTCTAAGCACTAAATATGGTTCACTGATAACAGAAAACATGCAGAGCCAGGACAAAGTCAAGGTAGCATCATGCACTTGCTAGAAATAATTTGAAATAAAATTATAAAATATTAAAACTTAATGAGCACAGTTTCAATTAGGAAATTGAAAATCTGCTCATTAAACTTGCAGAGAGTACTTAGTTGGGCAGGGGTTAAATGCTTTAGAAGAAGAAAGTAGAATTTAAAATGACCTTCATAGATTAGAGAAATGGTTCATCAAAAGTAGGAAGAAGTTCAATTAACAGAAGAACGAAATGGTGTACTTAAGAACCAAAAACATACCATACAGATAAAAAAGGAGAATGGTGGCTGGGCACATTAATAGGAGGCTAAGCCACAACTGAAACAATCTTATTATCTCTTGGCAATGTGGCCCATTTTTATCTTTATCAGTGCCTTACAATGCTGGCTGCACAAGGTAGTTTTAGAAATCATAGTGCCCAAGCCTCATCCTGGATCAATTAAATCAGAATATGTTGAGATTAGGTTCTATATTGGTGTGCATTCAAAACTCTCAGGGGATTTTGTACATAGCCAACATTTAGAACCATCTGAAATACAATCATATCTTTTTTATTCATATGAAAAATTTCATAAAAATAATAGACTTGTTATGTATAATTACATACTGGGATATATGGTTCATAAGTAGAAACTATTTAATAAAAATATATAATATTAATCAATAATGATTCCAAATGCTCAAAACAGAAAGAAAATGATCTAGACCTGGGGTTCTCAAAGTATGGTTCCTAGATTAGATTCAGGAAATGGTTAAGAAATGAAAATTCTGGGGCTGGAGCTGTGGCGCAGCGGGTTAACGCCTTGGCCTGAAGTACCAGCATCCCATATGGGTGCTGGTTTAAGACCCAGCTGCTCCATTTCAGATCCGCCTCCCTGCTATGACCTGGGAAAGCAACAGAAGATGGCCCAAGTCCTTGGGCCCCTGCACGCATGTGGGAGACCTGAAAGAAGCTCCTGGCTTCAGATCGGCACAGCTCTGCCCGTTGCGGCCAATTGAGTAGAGAACCATCGGATGGAAGACCTCTCTCTCTGTCTCTCCTCTCTCTGTGTAACTCTGACTTTCAAATTAATAAATAAATCTTTAAAAAAAATAAAAATTCTAGGGGCTGGCTTTGTGGCACAGTGGGTAAAGGCACTTCCTGTGACACCAGCATCCCATATTGGCACTGGTTCATGTCCCGGCTGCTCCACTTCTGATTCATTTCCCTGCTAATGGCCTGTAAAAAGCAGAAAAAGATGGCCTAAATGTTTGGGCTCCTGTTACCCACATGAGAGACCTGGAATAACTTCTTGTTTTTGGCCAGCCACAGTGTTGGGCATTGTGGTCACCTAGGGTATAAACCAGCATATGGAAGATCTCTCTTCTTTTTTCAAAATAAATAAATCTTTAAAAAATGCAAATTGTAATAGCCAACAATATCCGAATCACCAAGTTTGGTCTGGGCCCAGGAACCTGTGTTTTGACAAGTCCATCTCAAGTGACCCTGATACGTTCTGAAGTTTGAGAAGCTGGGAAGCCAGCCTTCTTGTGTTTTCTTTTTATTACAGGATTGTTATATGCCTGTTTTTGTAAGCGTTCTCAATTTCTTCGTAGAAATATATAAGGTACACAAAGTATACATTTAAAAAAATCATAATCTATAAATACCTTCACAGTCAAAATACCTTTTGTTAGATTCATGTGGTAAATAGAGAGAAAGAAAATTGCCATTGAAAAGTCTAGAAAAAAACCTAATTAGCTGGTTGGCTCAGTTTTCTTTCCACTGGCTCTGCAGGCATCAAATAGACTAAGTTTAGTAATCAGTATCTTTGCAGATCCATTAAGCTGCTGCCTACTTTCCCAAATACACAGAGTAAAGATGGAGTGAGACTATCAGAGGTTCCAGCTACCTCCTAACCAGTTACGTGCTTGGAGACAGAGGTCTCTGATTTCTGTCTCCCTATCTCTACCCTGTGACTTCAGTACATCAAGAGTTGCTAGTACTTAGAATTTCCAAAGATCAAATTATGTGAATAAAACCTTCTCTGTTAGCACTAATGAAAGATCAATGGACCATCTGATTATTATATCTCCTTGTGGAGAATGAAGACAGAAGAGAAAGTAATATCAAAGTTTTGAATTTTTCCTTAAGGGAAGATGTAGTTTGATAGGGAATGCTGAGCAAGTTTTTCTATCTGACTCATTTCTGGTCATTCTGCCCCGCCGCCCTCCCCCCCCCCCCCATTTTGTCTGTTACACAAAAAATATGGAGGGGTGGGTACTTAGCCTATTCGTTAAGATGCCAAATTCCATTTCAGACTTCTGGGGTTCTATACCCACCCACCCTCTAGCTCCTGAATCCAGCTTTCTGATAATGCAGAGCCTGGGAGACCTGGGATTGAGTTAAGGGGCCATGGTTTCAACCTGGCTTAGGTGGGAATTTGGGAGAGTGAACCAGTAGATGGGAACTCTGCCTATCTCTCAAAGCAAAAATTAAACAAAATAAACTATGGAAAAAACTGTAACTTCACAGATAACTAAAAACTCAAAGCAATGAGATACTTTTATCTAAAGTGCTGGAACATATTTAGTGTTACTGAAGATTAGAGGAATGGATACTACCACAGGCTGTTGGTAGCATTATAACTCAGTACAATCCCTTTACCTCAACTAGGTCAACACAAACAATATGCATAAAAAAGCCTTAAAATTATTCAGATCTTCTAACATATCCTGAAGAAATAGTGTTATTTATGATGGTAAAAATTTTCAAAACATGTAGAAATCAAACATTAAAAGAATATAGGGGCCATTCTTACTAGAGGACACTGTAATCATTGAAACACTATTAAAAGAGGAATCCAAGGGCTAGTGTTATTGTGCAGTGGATTAATCAGAAGTTTGCGACACTGGCTGCTCCATTTCCTTCCTATCTCCCTATTAACGCACCTGGTCCAAGTACTTGGGCACCTGCTACCCACGTGGAAGAACTAGTTGGAGTTCTAAGCTCCTGGCTTCTGCCTGGCCCAGCCCCTGCTAATGAGGTCATTTGAGAGTAAACCAACAGGTAGAAGGTCTCTTTGTTTTTCTACCCCTCTCTCTCTCATGCTTTCTTTCACATAAGCAAAAATAAAAGCTTTAAAAAATTAAAGAGGAATTCATACTATATAGAAATATTCATAACAGAATCTACAATGTACAACTTAATTTTAAAATGTTATGCATTAAAAATTAGAACGTCCACATCTCTCACAATATACAAAAATCAACATAAGATGGATCAAAGACCTAAATTTAAGACCTTAGACCATGAAGTTGTTGTTAGAAAATGTAGGGGAAACACTCCAAGACATTAGCGTGGGGGACAACTTCTTGGATAAGAACCCTAGAGTACAGGAAACAAACGCAAAACTAAACAAATGGGACTATATCATTCTCAGAAGCTCTGCACAGCAAGGGAAACAACCAATGGAATCAAGGGACATCCAATACAATGGGGGAAATATCTGCAAGCTACCTATCCAACAAAGGATTAATATCCAGAATATATCTGCAACTTAAAAAACTCAACAAAAACCCTAACCAATCCATTTAAGAAATGGGAAAAGGACCTCAACAAGCAGTTCTCAAAAGAAATAATACAAATGGCCAACAAATATATATTTTGTGGAAAAAGGCTCCCCATCAGGATTTGTCAGGAAAATGCAAATCAGAACCACAATGAGATATTGCCTCACCCCTGTCAAAATGGCTCAAATCCAAAACAGAGAGAGTAAGAAATGCTGGCGAGGATGTGGAGAAAGGGGAACACTTATCTACTGTTAGTGGGAATGTAAATTAGTCCAGCCACTGTGGAAAACAGTTTGGAGATTTCTTAAAAATCTAGAAATAAACTTTCCATACAATCCAGCAACCACAATTCTGGGTATATACCCAAAAGACATGAACACATTGTATAAATGAGATACCTGCACAACCATGTTTATAGCTGCACTGTTCACGGTAGACAAAATGTACAATCAATCAAGGTATCCATCATCAGATGAATGGATAAAGAAAATGTGGAATTTATACATAATGGAATATCATTAAGCTGTTAAAATGAATGCAGTTCTACCATTTACAACAAAATGGGTGCAACTGGAAAACATCATAAGATTAGCTAGACACAGAAAGACAATTCTGCATGTTCTCCCCTATATGTGGGAGCTAAAATTTAAAAAAAGAAAAAAAATGCTTGTGTCTATCAGTATTGCTGCAAATAGTTTTTTTTAAACTTAGTCTTACAAACTAATGGTTAAGAATGTTATACTATTATAGTTTTAATGATCTGTGATCACTTTGAAATTTATTGTATATGGGTGACATAATCATTTTTCCATTTGTTTATTATATATAGGCCTTGCTTATATTTCTGCTAAATTTGGGTCTTTTTGTTTTTTACTTGTTGAACTCTTTATTTACTGGAGCATTTAGCTGTTGACTACAATGTAAATTAAAGATATGCTATCTCAAAAAAAAAATTTCAGGATGTCAGTGTTTAAAAATGAGTAGCTAGGTTATAGGTATAGCTTATTCTCTCCCCTTTATTCTTCATTTTTAAGGAATTCTACCATTGATAGATGTTTCCATAATCAGGAAAATCAAGTATATTGGTTTCTAAACTAACTTAATATATATTTCACTTTTAATGGGCATATTTGATCCCAAAAATCAGCTCAATTAGTTTAAAAGTAGCAATCAAAATAGACTAGATAACAAAATGCCATGTTAGATCTTAACGATAAATGTTCATCAAATATGCATAAATGAATAACTATGTAGTTTAATGCTACAATTTATAGAGGAAGATGTTAGATGAGGGATTTAAGTACACATATTCAGTAAACCATGTATTTTTTCCACTTTCAGAAAATCAAGATTTCAAAAATGAGTGGTTTCTACTTTATATTAACTCTTTCTCAATTTAAAACTATTCTAATTAATATGTTACAAATTTGGTTTTAGAATATACTATAGACTCTTGTGAGGCAAATAAATGAAAGCAATCATTAAGGGAAAAGTTTATACATTTATTCACTTAATTTTGGATATAACTCATCATACAATGAATCTTGTGTTGGGGGATAAATATATGGTATTTTTCTTTAGTAACAGATCATGTATGTTAAGGAAATCAATAAAAACACATTTGAATTTACCATAAAGTTAAATTTAAATGTTATGTTTCATACCTTGAAAGCTGACTGCTGATTCACGTTTGAGGGTTACAACCAGAGGACAAGATTTTGTGACAACAATGCACCCTACTTAAGCAATAATTCTGATTAATAGTAAATACTGGGATAATATAATGTATATCAGATATAGAGTTGGGAGGCCCAACTTCAAGATGAAGTTACACAGTCATTTGCTTATTTTCCTTCATGTTTTTATTAATGTATTCACTCGCTTATTCATTCTTTCATCAAAATGGCTTTCTGAAGTCTTATGACACAGTAATTTTTTTCAAAAAGAATGTTCTTGAAGGACCAGACTTCAGTTAGAGGAGTCAGACTAATGCTCATATGACAAGGAGAAAAAAACAATGGACAACTGTACCACGGGGACCTTAACAGAATAGAAAAAGCATGTAGCAGACTCTAAAATTTAATGTGTGCTCATGATGAGACCTGCCAACCTAAGGTCAACTACTCTGTCAAGTGATGTAGAATACAACATTCTTATAAAGTTACATAAAGTCCTTCATTTAAACTACTGGCTTGATCCAAGTGTTATCATGGGATTTTAAATGATAGCAAAATCTATTTTCAGTGTGAAAAACATTACGGGCTAGTAGAAAGATGAGGAAGACTTCAACAGACAATTTATATAACAGAATACCTACAAAAGCCAGTAAAGCATCTGAAAAGTTGCTTACATCACTCATAATGGAAATGAAATGAGGTACTGGGAATTACATTTCTGATGGAAGTATAAACTGCTACAACTATTGTAGAAAATTGTTGGGCAGTACCTATTGAAGTTAAATATTTGCGACTTTGGGGCCGGCGCTGTGGCACAGTAGGTTAATCCTCTGCTGCAGCACCAGCATCCCATATGGGCGCCAGTTCTAGTCCCAGCTGTTCCTCTTCCCATCCATCTCTCTGCTATGGGCTGGGAAAGCAGCGGAGGATGGCCCAAGTCCTTGGGCCCCTGCAACTGCATGAGAGACCAGGAAGAAGCTCCTGGCTTCAGATCTGTGCATCTCCGTCCATTATGGCCATTTGGGGGATGAACCAGTGGATGGAAGACCTTTCTCTGTGTCTCTCCCTCTCACTGCCTGTAACTCTACATCTCAAATAGATAAATAAAATCTTTAAAAAACATATTTGCAATGTTACCTATTTCCTTGTCTATTCAAGGAAACAGCAATTATAGTGCAGGGCACATACTTGACAGAACCCAAAGACACAAATAATAGCAATGTTTTTTGCAGCACTTGTTGGGATAGCCAAAATCTAGAAAAAATATACATATCTACTAACCAAGAAAAAAAATAAATTGTAGTATATTCATATAGAGGAATAGTAAACAACAGTAAAAAATGAATTACAATTTTGCCTCTATTTATAAGAGGCACAACTTAAAATATGCCAATACCATCAGTCTGGAAATGTTTGGTCTGCATGGCGACAGCATGGAAGAGGGGAAGGAATTACCAGATTTCTACTCATATTGTTTTTCGGTCTGAGTACCATTTATTTAACGAACATTCACTAAGCTACCTACTTCAACTGTGTACTTTCCTATATGTATGCTATTCTTCAGTATAAAGTTTACATTTCAAATGATGGAAGAACTCAGAGACTATATGGAAAGTTTAAAGAAGACAAAGCAAAGCTCCCTAGAGCAAGGGAACACAGAACCAGCAACTCATTGAAACAGAGCAGGCTTCACTGAGGCAATACTTTGTACAGTTAGTCTTTTACTTCGAATTGTGACCGTAGGAATAGTGTTAGCTATTTCTTGGAAGATGACAGTAATGGGATTAAAGAAGATCGTGATGTGAAAATATAAAGCGATTATAGGTAACACTGGAGATCTGTTTAGAGGAAGAGTATGTGACTAACCAAGTGGTCCTAAAACAGAAAAAGTAGCTAAAACCTTTAAAATCAACAAGCACAGGGCTAGGAGCCTGGGTACAACCACAAGGAGAGTGGTAACAGCAAAATAAGAAAAGTTATCATAAAACAGTAATTTTAAAATTATTCAAAATCGGGGAGAGCATTGCGGTATAGCAGGAAAAGTGGCCGACTGTGACACTGGCATCCCATAAGCGTTCCAGTTCGTGTCCCAGCTGCTCCACTTCCACTTCAGCTCCTAGCTAATGGCCTGGAAAAAAACCACAGAAGATGGCACAAGTTTTGGGTCCCTGCCACCCATGGATGAAGCTCCTGGCTTTGGCCTGGCCCAGCCATGGCTGTGGCCATCTGGTGAGTGAACCAGCAGACGGAAGACAGTCTCTCTCTTTCCCCCCAACTCTTTTAAATAAATAATCTTTTTTAAAAAGTTATTCAAAATCCTTTTTTCTGATTATTAAAACAAAATACGTGAAAGCTACAGAGTTAATTCTGAGGAAGTAGAAATGTTCACGATATTGCAGCTAGAGTTACTGCTTTTCATTACTCTCTTCCCTTGCTCACCCTCAGCAGACTGTGTCTTTTCATATCCAGGCAAGGAGAGGGAACGGAGAGCAATGGAGGAAGAGAAAGTAGGTTAATAGAACGGAGAGTAATAGGCCGTGTCCAGTTTCCAGTAAGTGAGTAGCAAACAGAGAGCCCAGTGTTTAAGAAGTGATGAAAGCCTTGAGACTTCTCAGGGAAGATACTACTGCCAAAGGCTCCAAGTGTGGCAACAGGTCCCAGAAGCTGTCTCGCGCGGTGCTTTTCTCTGCCCTGAAGACTGCGCTGGATTTCCCTTAACGCATGATGCCCTTCAGTTATTTCTGCCGGCATATTAAAAAAACAGAGCAGCGGCACCATCATTATCATTTGACAAGTTGCCCGATGACGGATCACAATGAATTTTAAAAGATTCTGTTCTTTATCTTTTCTCCTTTTGGGATTTGGGCAAGACTAAGAAAAAGGTATGAAATATGTTTTCAGTGATAAAATAGCATGTTGGATTAAATAAAACTCTGTTTATGGTTTATCAAACATCAACATCAGAACTCCTCAGAGTAGCCATATTAACAAGATGCAAATGATAAAAAGCTCGATAATAAAGTTTCTTAGTTGTCTCCCATATAATATTTGTAGCCTTGAAGTTCAATATATTTTGAGTTATTCCTAGTCAGAACTAAAATTTAAGATATTATTAGCGTTTTTAATGCTAAATCTAAACAGTATTTACTGGTTCATCATTCAGTGTGGATGTGTTGGTAAATGAGGATGATGTTTTTATTTGCACATATTACCATTTTTCTACTGCATAAATGCTTCAAATGGAAAAAAAGTATGCACATATAATTTAATGGACCCAATTATCATATTTCAAAATGAAAAGAAGTTGCCAAATCTTTTAACCTTGAGAATGCAATACTGGACTAGGTAAAGATATGAAAAGTCGATAGATGAAGTAAATGGTAATGTTCTCTTGTTTTTAGTGTATTTCAGTTCTCCTTTATTTCATTATTCCTCTAAAATCAGGAAAAGACAATTTCTCTGACTAATTAACCCAAAGAGGTTTGACTAATAGAAGAAGATTGCAGGCATGATTACTTAAATGATCATGTACATAGCACTTAATGATCATTATCATTTATTCTGATATTAGTGCTAATAAATGGCAAAACTGAGCCAAATGGTATCACATCACAATAATATACATCATGGCTAACACTAATAATTTCTAATTTACTTGAGAATCAATGGGACATTGCAGCTCTCTTAATGCATGCCAATGCTTCCTTCAATTTATAGACCATTTCGAAGCAAAAAAATACTTAATATTTCTTCTTACTTACTCTGTAAAAGAGACAGTCATACTACCATTCTCTTTCAAACCATCAACAGTTCCAGCTACATCCCTGGCTTTCGTGAGAGCAGTGCAATTCATTAAAACTCACTTATTTGGGGCTTGTGTTGTGGTGAAACAGGCTAAACTGCTGCCTGAAATGTTGGCATCCCATATGGGCACTGATTCTAGTCCTGGCTACTCCACTCCAGCTCCCTGATAATGCACCTGGGAAAGCAGCGGAGGATGGCCCAAGTCCTTAGGCCCCTGAACCCGTGTGGGAAACCCAGTTGAAGCTCCTGGCTTCTGGCTCCTGGCTTCAGCCTGGCCCAGCCTCAGTAGATGGAATCTCTCTCTCTTTCAAATAAATAAAATAAATCTTAAAAAAAAAAAAAAACCATTTATAGATGATTCAATGGTTTTAAGTAACATTAGTGATTCAAAATGCTAATTTCATACAATTCTCTTGCTCATTAAGATTTCTTGACTTTTTAAAAAATGTTTGTTTATCCTCACCCACTTGAAAGGCAGAGAGAGAGGGAGGGATACATTTCATCTGCTGGTTCACTCCCCAAATGCCCACAACAGTCAGGGCTGGGTCAGGACAAAGCAGGAGCCTGGAACTCCATCTAGATGTCTCAGTGGGTGGCAGGGAGCCCACTAAGATGATGATTTTAGTCATCACCTACTGCCTCCTGGGATGCACTAGCAGGAAGTTGTATCAGAATCAGAGAAGCCAGGACTGAAACTGGCACTCTGATAGGAGATGCAGTCATTCTAAGCAGTAGCTTAACTCACTGCACTATAAAGCTCACATCTATGAAGGCGCCACTGGAAAGCTGCTTTTGCAGTAAAGGTAAAAATGTTCAGGGGTACTTGATTTTTTTCTATTATTCATTTATATCATTTTCTCTTATATAAAGAATGACAAAGGAAGAAAATAATTCTGAAATGTGTTGCAAAATCATGGGCCAACATTATCTACAGCACACACACAGGGGTGGAAAAGTGTCCATCTTATATGCAAAAAGCATGTTTATTATCCTGTCTTATGGGAACTATCATTATCAACCCTGATTTTTCATTGCAGTTTCCAGATCACAGAAAAATGGTAAGCTGCAAGACAGAACAGAGAAAAGCCCCTTTAGGTTGAGACAGTACTGGGGGACAGAAGCGAGGAGGAGAAATGAAAAATACAGGTATGATCTGTATGTGTTAGGAGAAAAGGAGACTGATAACTAATGAAAGAAGAGATTTTGGCTTCTGGTTATATTTTAATAGGGATGAACTGCCAAGTTCGCACAGCTGCTCTACTAAAGTTCAGTTCTGCAGTGTGTGTCTCCCAAAAAGCCACTCAGAATGCCAAAGGGGAGGGAGAAAGTATGCCAGAGCACCCAAGCTGAGGGCTGCATATCTTTTATAACCTAATCTCTTTGGTGCCATACCATCATTTCTGCCATATTTAATCAGTTATCCACAGGTGAGACTATCAGGAGGCTTCCATCACTGAGGACCATCTTGGGGTAAATCTACCATAGGGTTGCTATTAGTATGGTATGGAGGTACAGGTTAAGGAGCATACTATGATTATATATCTCTTCTTTTTCTAAAATCTTCCTATTTTCTTACTGCTTACCACTAAAGCTTTCCAAATGTGTCCACAAAGCCTTTATTATGATTGTCATTTAGATTATCTCTGTATTTAAATTTTCTCTTGATCTTCCTGCTATGGTTTGAATGCCCTTCCAAATTCAAGTTGAAATACATTTTTAAAGAACTATTTAAATTAATTGAAAATTGCTCTTAGTGGAGAATAGGACTGGGAAAAGGGGGAGGAGGAAGAGGAGGGGGAGTGGAAGAGTGGGTGGGAGGTCAGATGATGGTGGGAAGCAGCACTATATTCCTAAAGTTATACTTATGAAATGCATGAAATTCGTATCCCTTAAACAAAAGGTTCCTTTGGGGGGAAAACACATAAATAAAAAATTAAAAAATATATTTGGGGCTGGTATTGCTATCATAAAGCAGTAATTTTAAAAGTTATTCAAAATCATAGCTGGTGTGTGGTGGGACATCCAAGAAGTTCAGTGATTATTTCAGCAACAAATGATGTCCCTCCTTTGAACGCTCAGAGAACCCCACAATTGCACTGTTTCCTTAGATCTTAATTATTTATTTTTTTAAAGATTTTATTTATTGTATTTGAGAGGTAGAGTTACAGACAGTGAGAGGGAGAGACAGAAAGGTCTTCCTTCCGTTGGTTCACTCTCCAAATAGCTGCAATGGCCGGAACTGTGCCGATCTGAAGCCAGGAGCCAGGTGCTTCTTCCTGGTCTCCCATGCGGGCGCATGGGCCCGTGGTCTTGGGCCATCCTCTACTGCTCTCCCAGGCCACAAGAGAGAGCTGGATTGGAAGAGGAGCAACCGGGACTGGAACCAGCGCCCATATGGGATGCTGGCGCCACAGGCAGAGGATTAATCTACTGTGCCATGGCGCTGGCCCCACTATTTATTTTTAACAAATTATTTTCATTAAATCTGTAGGCCAACCAAGTGTCTGACATGTTTTTCATGTTCAGAATCAGCCAATCAAAGTTTAGTTCTTGAATGGAAAATAGTTATGGTAGAAATGGCTTCCTTTTATGTATATTATATGCAAAATTCTAACATGTGAAATAGGGTAGATTTAAAACAATCCATCAATTAGATAATCAATAATTAATTATCATTTCTTTTTTCCTTTTAGAGAAATAAGCAAAAATTAACAGATCTATTACTAGGAAAAAAAAATAAAAAACAAATCCAAGCACAAAATTTAAAAGGATAGAGTTTAAAGAGGTTCTAAAGTCCATTTATTAACTCTTTAGAAGCTTGGATTCTGAACCTCTACTGCCAGAAAAGGGAGAGGTCAGAATGGGCAAAGATTTTTAAAAGATCATCTAATTATAGTACAGCATGGAACACACACAGAACAAGAGCCATATTAATCACAGCAACTACTTCAAGGAAGTCAAGGACATTACTGCCCTTAGACAGTAGTTCTTTATCTCCTTTTCACTAAATTTATTCCTGCCTTCAGCATACATTTGTGAATGCTCATTAAATGAAAGGCATTTGCTATTTTCTTGCATAAATGTCCTTTTCAAACAACTGGAAGTCTTCACTACTTGAGAATTTTCTAACCTGTTCATGCTTAAGAGTCTGCTTGATAATGACTATGACAAAAGGTTGTCCTGCCCTGACTATAAATTAGAAAGAATAAGCCTTTCCCATCAACCCACAGGGCATCCTTCCCCAGGCAGGAGCCCCGCTGAGTCTATTCTTCCTTTTGCTTGACTACATAGTAAATACAAGATACTGATGTTTCAGAAAAATGTGAAATCACCCAGATTGTGTTACATTCCCAGGCTAGAAAAAAACCCTTAAAAAAATACTTCAGTCTTTTGACAGCTACAGATAGCATTTGCTTCTACTTGAAAGCCCAAGTGTAAGGGTGTCAAGAACAATTAGTATTTTAATAGCTCCCTTTCTTAGGTTATTTGGCAGGCACAAGTTCATCAGAAAAAGAGCCAAAAATGTTCTCAGGAATATAGGGCAATGCCACTTAGAAAAGATATTTCACTATATTGTTCCATATGCCTGTTCTTTTTTAAAAATAGGAAAGTTAAAAGAAATGGAAATGGTAACTGTCCATATTTATAACTTCGATAGACAAGGTTCTTTAGAAAAGGACTGCTTAGGTGGGGTCCTCCTTGTTTTCAAAGCTTTAAGGTAATTAATGCTTGGTCAACACCACTGAACCCCTTTCAGATTTCAGAATTCTGCCTCAGGCCAAATTCTTGCTGCTGGAGGAAAAGATAGGTCAAGAAATGAGGAGACCCAAGATTGAGTGGATTAAAGAGGAGGTAGCTGTATATGAAATTTGGATACAGCACCAAGGCCTGTCTTGTATGTATAACTCCCTTAGAGTTATTTTGTAGAAAGATATGCTAATTCAGAGATATCTAACTAGCTTCACATTTAATTCTGACTTCGAATCATAGAGTGGCAGAGCAGCTGTGCCTTGAGGCAATACAATCCTATTTCTATAAAAATCTCTCAAAGCTCCATTTATAAATGGAAGAGTAAAAATAGATAATCAAATCCAAATTAAGGCTATTAAGAATTGATTTAGTGTAAAGATAATATGGCAAGATTTTGTTTAGGTTACGGATGTTCACTAAAAGTGCGTAATACTTGTTTGCCTAAAATTTTGATTATGTTTTATCTTATTTTGTCACAGCTAAATAGTTTTATCATTAGGGTTTTTAATTGCATATAGTTTATAGAATTCTTTCTGATTACTCTGTATCCATTTAACTGGGGGAAAAAAATCCCACTGTACTACTTAATGAAGAGAGAAACACCTAATGAGGATGCAATCACATTTCAGGCAGATGCACCAAAAGGTGTGGCTCAACAATTCTGTTTGGAAAATATCTGTCACAAAAGTTATAGAGAGTTTACAAAGAAGATCCTGAGGAGAATAGGAATTAATGTACCCAAAAAACACTAGTCACTCAGCGCTAAAACAATCAAGAACAGAGAAAGAAATGAGGACATCAAGTCCTGGACACTGTTCTTTCTGACTTCATGACACAAGCTCCACTACCATGCAGTTCTTCCTTATTTCTTTATCTTTCTTTTGCATCTCCCTCACTTCATGACTTCTCTCAGTCCACTCCTAGTGTTCTGTTCTGGACTTTCCATTCTCTTGTTTTAGAGTATTATTAGATAATTCATTCTAATCAGCATTAGAGTCTCAACAAGAACTCCAGATCCATTATTTGTCCTCAAACTTTCACATGTGTTCTTTGATTCTCTCTTCAGCCCTTGCAGCCAATCCACATTGGCAAGGACGGGGCCATGTAGTCCTTTCAATTCTTCCTTCTCATTTACATTGTTCATTTTGGTTCTACACAAACTCCTCATAAACCACAATAGTCCAAATTTCTTCTCCTGGCATCAGACTCTCAATATACTTCTTCCCCATTTGGAGAACAAGGGCTAAATAAATTAGTTAGTATTTCCATGCTCCCAAAGCCCATTAGAGTTACAATGTTGGAAGTCAGTTTGCCAAATACATACTGGAACATTGTAGCCCCAGGTGTTCAGGGAATACAGTACCAGCATTTTTTCATTCTGAAATAAAAGATGCTGTGTATACATAAAAAGTAATTTAAGAAATTTTGGATCATAGCTATAGTTTAAAAAAAAGCACAGATAATAAAAGATCAAAGTTGCAGCAAATATATATAAATATAAATAATATAAACATAAACCTGATTTGTTCTAAGATAGCATTTGTTTTTAAAACTTAGTACAGTTGCTTTAACACAGGTTGAGTGTTCCTAGTTCAAGAGTCTGAAGTTGGAAAAAAATCTGAAACTTAAGAGTGCTAACATGACACCACAAGTAGAAAATGCCACACCTCATCTCATGGGGTGCTCATAGTGAAAATGCAGGCATATTAAAAGTACTGGATAAAACTGTAAGACTTCAAGCTATATGAAACATAAATATATTTCATATCAGGATTTGAACCTGATGCCCAAGATATCTCATTATGTATACGTAAGTATTCTATAATACAAAAAAAAAATCTGAAATGTGCAATACCTCTGATTCTGAGCATTTTGAAAAAGGGATGCTCAACCTGTATTGAGTTTACTAAAAGAATTAAAAAGTGGCCATAACTACATCCAGACTATTATCCTTGTAATCCAATCTTAGAGTAGGAAAACAGTGCTATCAAGTGGCTAAATCTGGGACCAGCAGACAAGGCACACCAAAGGCTCAAGAACCATGAAGAGGCTGTGTCTCAACAACTCAACTTTATGTCACAAAAGAAACAAACAAACAAAAGAATCATCAACTAATGGATGGGAAGGGATTAGGTGCTGTTTCCAGCAGTTGTTCTCAGAGTATGACATGGCAAAAAAATTAAGAACTTAGTCTCTAAAGCCACATAGGCTCAGGTACAAAACTTGAATGCAAGACCTTTAAGCAATCTACTGGACCATTTTAACCGTTGACTACTTTGCCCATAGAATGGAGAAAAAAATATTGATCACCTGATCTGACTATTGGAAAGATTAAATGGGGTACTATGTATAAAACATTCCACAAAATTCTTGGCATTTAGAAAACCAATTAACTCTGTAACATTGCTTATTATTATTATTATTGTCTCTTATTTTGCTTAGCATGTAAAAATAATTAAAATGTAAAAACCCTTTAAAAAGAGGTTACAAGATCAGTATCAACAAATATATACATGCAGAAATATAAATATCACTAAGTACATGGAAGCAAATTAAAAAGTAAAATAAGTTCAGTTTTAAGGTTGGGTTTTTCAATAAAAGCATGAGGTAATTTTTAGAAGCACAAAGACTGCAAAAATAAATCCTAAAATCATTATGACCCTTTTGCAATGATGAAATTTTCCTTAACAAATCCTGCATTTTTTGACATTTATTTTAATAAATCTTTCTTTATACAAACAATTCTTCAAGTTAAATTTGGTCATTTGGCTTTCTTCTTGGTTAGAAATATGAGAGGAAAACACAACAGAAATACCCATCGAAAAAATTATAATGTTGTAACTTAGAATGTTAGTATTTGAAAAGAAGATTTGATCTTTGTGATCTCTCTTCTTTGGCTTGTATGTATAATCTAGTAGATTAATTATCTCAATAGCCTTAAAACTTAAGACAGTACCTATTAGCTTTGTATAAACATAATTGTTATCTGTTTTTATATAATAAACAGAAATATCGTAATTTATAAGTAATTAAAATTGAGTCTTACTATTATAGATATTTTGTTAACATTAGTCATATAAGAAACAAATTCCTGAAAGCCACTATACAAAGTTGTCTTAAATAATTTTTGCCTACAAAATATCGAAAACACTTATTTAAAATTAAGTATAGGATGGATATAAATAGGTATCTCTATAAATATACATACATATACATACCTCAATAATCAGAAATAAACACAGTGCTTTTTACTATAGTTCTTTCCTTTAATGATTTACAATAGGGTTTGAGTTATCTGATTAATAATAAAAAAATCAAATCAGAAAAGAAATGGGACTGGAATGAGAACTGTTTGTGGTCACAGTGTGTTACTAACTAGCTGTGCACCTTTGGCAAGTGTTCAGCCCTACTGTACTTCTATTTCTTCATCTACAAAACAAAATCTCTAAAGTCCAGGACAGCTCTACTCTTTACATTTCTTGCTATGATTTACTATGTCACAATGGCTCTAAATCATAAACCCAAAGATAGGAATTACTTATTCACAATGAATTTCTCTGACTTGTTCTCAACTTCCCTTCCTATTGTTAGAATATGGAAACGCAAGACAAACATCACACAAACATATTGAAAGAAGTAAAAAAAATCCATTTAAAAATACTATTGCAGATTTTTAAATTCATTTATTAAGACATATTATCTGTCCTTTACCTTGGGCAGTAAAGATGAACATGACTATCCAGAGATTATAACATCCACATGTTTTTCTTATTTACTTCGAAATTATTCATGCCACCCTAGACATCTGGCACAAGTTCCTCTCTCAGTAATGTATTCATAATTCTAAAACTTAACTCATCAAGACCCAAAAAGCCTTTGACTGAAATCATTGAGGTGTTTTTCCACTTACACATCTGGTTAACTTTGGTGACAATCAACTACGAAGAAATGATACTCAAAATGAATGAATGTGTTTGACTATGAAAGATAACCAGAAACGCATAATCCATGAAAAGGGAACCAGAGAAAATAAAAGCCAATCAACATAAAACAGTGCCCTGAATAGAGACCACGCCAAGTGGCTGGGCATGTAAATTGGTGAGAGGTTTCTGAAAGAAGGCAACTTTAGATAAATATCAGAGTCTAAGTGAACTCACCTCCTTTTTAGTGATTTTAGCACATCTTTCCACAGTATCATGAGAAGCTCATCTTTACTTATGATTTTGTAAAAACGTTAGTTGAGATATTTCTGATTCTACTAGCAAATCAGGTAAAGTGAAAAAGGCAACAGATTCAATACTTGAAATTGTGCCTTGATATAAAATAGATCCACTGCTTAAAACAGTATAATGAGAACACCTTACTTTTGAAAGGGCTCACTGGACAACATCAATCAGAAATGCATGAAAATAACCTCTAATAATAATGATGATGATAATAAACATCCACTACAGACCTGAAGGCATAATAAGGCACAACCTTAAGGCCATAATGTGAGGATGCAAACTATGGGCACACAATCTCGCAGCAAATATCCACATCCACACATTTTACTATTTTAGTTATGTTGAAACTTGAGAACTTTCATAGCAGCCCACTAAAACCACAGATAAAGAACATGAAAGTAGATAAGAGAAGTGTGCAATTTATGAATACGGTTTATTACCATGGTTACAAACTTTCAGAACAGGCCTCTGAGACATTGGGCTGAGACTTTGCCGGAGATCTGTTAAAAAAATACATATATACAAAAGAAACTTAATAGAGAGGTTTGTTCATCTCAAGAAGTTAACAGTATTAGACACACTTGTTTCCAAGGTTAACTATTTCTGGAAGCAAAGCAATGCTTCACTACCCTGAAATACATGAAGCAGTAATATTATGACTTTTACTTCCCATTTAATTATGCTACTGTAAACTCCACTGGGACAAGGTACATATGGTTCTGGAGATGAGACTTGTCACACTAATCAGGATTTTCTAGGTTCAGTGCATTGATTCGTTAATGTGCTGGTGACATCGGCCAACTGGAAGACATAATTCTCTGACATTTGTCTTTGCAAGGGATTAAGCAAACTTATGAACCTTCTGAACAGTTGTTGCCCACAGCACTGCATTCTTGACACATGACTTGAAAAGAATTTTTTATTTCCCCTCCCCCAAGAAAGTGTTCTTCTCTGTGATAGTACCCTATAAAGCAACATGAAACAAGCATAATGTTCACCTTTCGGCTTCGGTGTCCTTTTTCTTCTGTCGCGGAAGGCAGCCCCCGACTGTAAGGCCTCCAGCAGACTATCCATCACTCCTGTCTCATCACCCTCTGTGAAAAGAGATGCAGGGAATTCCATCAGCCTTCAGGGTTACCATAGCAATGTCAAAGCATACACAGAGGCGGGTGATGGTGATGGTAAGGAGAAAAAAAGATCAGATACTTGGACTAAACCAGCAATTTCAAAATTAGATAGAATTCGAACTCTCTCATAAATCAACTGTCTTTTAACGAAATCTGTCTCATTAGTGCTTGTGTTACGATCCACTAAAGAGGACAGAGGTCCACTGATTCACTTCAGAGAAATGCTTTATAGCTCAGCAGCAGAAAAACTTCAAATGGAATCTGGTTCTGCTCAGATCTGTGTCTCGGTTATCATAAATCACATTTCCCTGGTAGAAATGGGCTATTTTGAAGCTATGAACCTCTATTCTAAAACTGGCCAGGTGTGCGACAGTACTTTGTTACTGAGATGCTGCTGTCTGTGCTTATCATACAAAATTATACTTCCATATGAACTTTTGTGAAGATGTTCCCAACAATCAATATTTCATATCAGAGGACAAATGTTTCTTGACTTGAGATAGCACACGGTAATCATTACAAACTTTTATAATGTTGAAAATAAGCCAAGAGAGGCTCTCACAAATCTAAAGGACTAGATCTCATTATGATTAGTTTAAATTGACATTCTGTATATAATTAACAAAGAATGTGGATAGAGAGCCAATTCTCTCTATAAATACAGATTATCCTTGTAACATTCATAGTTCTTTATAGCAATCAATGCTAAATATTATTTAATGAAAGCTGTAGAAAAAATTTTCAAAGAAGCTATCAGCCCAACTCAGTTCAATGAAACACTAAGGACTTTTTTGCTCATGCAAAAGAGGTTATTTACAGACATTCTGTATGAAACTTTATGGCTGGTATAACATGACAACTAAAATAATGAAAACTTACTTTCCTATGGATTTATTTCTTTGTTTTGTTTTCCTTTTTGAGATACAATCCCTTTATAGAGAACAGTTGACAAGTGAATGCAGTAGAGTACAAATAACACACTCATTTACAGTGTATAAACAGATATATAAATATAAATATGTATCAAGCTTTTTCCATCTGCTTCTATTTCATATTTTTAGAAGAGTATTAAACCTTGAAGGTGTTTTCAAAAAAAAAGGTGGGTGAGAAATAGAATATTTGGAGGTTGTTAATTTACATGTAAATATAAATCTAAAGTGGCTTGATGGTTGTTTTAATTAAAATACATTAAATATTTCAGACAGTTTAATAACTACCTCGCTATCTCTGAGAATTTACATTCCAGCTTAACCACATTTTTCCTAAAAGAATAGCAGGTAGTTCCAAATATTAAGGGTAGTAAATATATTTCATTAGAAGAAAACATTTTAAAATCTAATATTAATTTTTTAATCTCAGACTTATATGAGAGGTAAAAAAATATCCTACAGTCAAAACCAAACAGGAAAAAATGAACATGTTATCTTACCGACAGCACTGACTATAAAGAAAGAGAAACAGTGAATTAATCCAAGTATCTTGTGAGTACTCTTAATAGTGAAGATTTAAGTAGGGGGGAGGGGTATGAATGATACAGGCAATTTGTTGTTCGTTGTGGTATTGCTGTAGTGATTCTCAAATATTTACATGGGTATCATAAGAGTGAGCAAATATGTTGACATTGCTTGTAACATAGTGCTCACTGTTGGGGGTTGGAGGGGGGGATACAAATCTGGAGTGAAAGATGGAGAGAAAAAACCATGAAGTATAGGGTTGGATTTACAGTATCAAGGCTTAAAAAAAAAAGGACAATTTCCTCAAGGTTTATAGACCAAAAGAGTCCAGAAACAATGAAATGGCAGTATCAATGAGCATACTAGTGCTCCAATCATGGTTTCTAAATACCATTACTCGCTAAAAAGAAAGAGAACACTTAAAGGACAGCTGATTTTATTGCTGAGGCCAAGAAAATGTAACATCAGTCAGGAACATCTTTTTGTGCCAGAAAACAAAGGGCTCCAAAATAGTGATGTATCACAATGACAGAGTAGCAAGATCCAAAGACTGTCTGCCAAATTTAAGATAATTTCAGCATCAAGTAAGCAGTGATGGCAGTGGACTATTATACATTGGGGAAAAAAAGAACAATGCATCCACACTAGTACTTTAAAAATACTAGAAAAATAAAGCTCTTCTTTAGCGTATCAAATAATAGTTGCAAAAGATATAAGGGAAACAGAAAATTCAACATATTATAGTCCTTTTTTTTTTTTTAATTTGACAGGTAGAGTTACAGACAGTGAGAGAGAGACAGAGAGAAAGGTCTTCCTTCCGTTGCTTCACTCCCCAAATGGCCGCTATGGCCGGTGCTGTGCCTATCCGAAGCCAGGAGCCAGGTACTTGCTTCTGGTCTCCCATATGGGTGCAGGAGCCCAAACACTTGGGCCATCTTCCACTGCCTTCCCGGGGCCACAGCAGAGAGCTGGACTGGAAGAAGAGCAACTGGGACTAGAACCTGGAGTCCATATGGGATGCCGGCGCCGCAGGAGAGGATTAACCAAGTGAGCCACGGCGCCGGCCCCCATGTTATAATACTTATGGTAAGGAATGCTTTAGGCAAGAATCATCAATGGTTGCAAAAGTTGTTGAGCAAAACACTGTCGGGGGAAGGATATGCAATCCCCTGACCTCACGAGATCCATAATATAACCTCTTTAGTCTATTGTATCAAAATATTTAATTGGGGGGTTGGCGCTGTGGCATAGCGGGTAAAACCACCTCCTGCAGTGCCAGCATCTACAGCAGCTGCTCCACTTCCGATTGAGCTCTCTGCTACAGCCTGGAACAGCAGTAGAAGATGGCCCAAGTCCTTGGGCACCTGCACCTGCTTGGGAAACCCTAGGGAAGCTCCTGGCTCTTGATCAGCACAGTTCCAGACGTTGTGGCCATTTGAGGAGTGAACCAGCAGATGGAAGACCTCTCTCTCTCTGCCTCTCCTTCTCTCTCTAACTCTGACTTTCAAATAAACATATAAATCTTTTAAAAAAATATTTAATTGGAATCCAACCATGAGGTAGCAATTACACAAAGTATTTTTATGTGACAAAAATGATCAAGACCAAAAGAGAGAGAGGTGGAAAGAGCAAAGAAAATGCTAGAGGACTATTTTAGACTAAAGGAGTCTAAATAGATCCAGCAACCTCATGCCTACATACATACATAATCAAGAACTACATTTGGTTAGCACCTGGACTGTAAAAGAAGTTATAAATGGCATTATTGGGATAATTTGGGAAATTTGAATATTTGATTATGGACCAGATATTAGAAGATTTTACTGTGCCAAAGTTAAGTTACAAAGTGTAATAATTATACTATAGTTAAGTGGGATAGTTATGCTGTGCTTAGGAGGTAGATGCTGATGAGTTTAGGCCCAGTGAGCAAGTTAGATCCAGTTTTGTGTTCACTATTTCATGCTTTTGAACATGCTGGGTTTCCACAAAGAATATCTTTCCCATTGTAGCTTCTACCTGTCTTTCAAGATCTAGAATTAAGAATACTTCCCTGACCCATATGGCCTGAATAGGGTGCCTGCAACAAATCCTTTACAATATATTGTTTACTTGACAGTTTCTACCATTAGACCATGAGCTCATTGAAGACCTAAGTTATAGATTTATTTCAGCACCTAGAAAAATGTTAATATTATGTAGAAAGTGTTTGGTAAGTATATGTTGACTAAATTAATGACTGAGGCCTAAGAGGGTCATCTAGAAGGACAAATCAAGCAGTAGAATAAATGATAAAGATGGACAGAGGAGAGCGAAGTATTGGGAGTATTTTATCACCACTGCAAACAACAAATACAGTTTTGTTTCTCCCTTTCTCCTTGTCTCACACATATATTTAGCTTCCGAATCTCTTTAGTAAGTTTAAAACTTATTTATTTAGATGTTATTTGAAAAGCAGGAGAAAAAAATAGAGGGGGTAATAGAGAAAAAAAAGTACTTCTATCCCTTCTTCATTCCAAAATGCATGCAACAACTGGGCCAGGCCAAAGCCAGGATCCCAGAACATAATTTGGGTCTCCCACACTGGTAGAAGGAACACAAATACTTCAGCCATCACCTGCCACCTCCCAATTCCACAGCAGCAGGAAACTGGAACCCAGACAGTGATATGGGATGCAGGTATCCCAGGTGATGTCCCAATCAAATGTCAAGCCCTATTTTCCAAGTCTTGTTGACTGAACTTACTAATCTCTCCTGAACTGATCAGCTATTTCTTTTGTGACTGCACTGTTGGTGACACGTATCTGAATTACATCCCTCCCGGAAAATTGCATGAGTTGCCTGCATAGTCAGATTGTTTCCAGTTTCTCCCCGATTTTAATTCATCTCATACATTACTAGTTAAGTCCTAAACTAGAGTTATGACTTTCAATTCCCCAGTCATGAATTTTCTCTGTCCCTCAATTCCCACAATACAAAGTCCCAACTCTCTCACTTCCCCCCACAATGCTTCCAATTGTTTCCCAATCTTTTATTTCTATCACAACTCATTTAGCTGAAGGTACCTGCCTGTGATCCCCCACAAACACTTTCTCCTGTCCATCACTTTCTCCCTGGAACCTTTAAGCTTTGTTCTCGTCCACCAGAGCTGGTAGCTTTTCGTGGCCTTCACTCCCACACGTGTGATGGAAAGAGTACAACATTGAAGACAACAGCTTGCATTCTGGTCTGAGCACTCACCTGACTACCTGAGTGACACTGGAGTGCTCCCATAATCACTCCTGATGAGGTGTGGAGAAAACACATATCTAGGGTTAATGAGGGGATCAAGTGAGATTATACAAATGAAAGCACTTGGCAAATTGCTAAGTGATATAAAAATCTATGGACACAAATTCATAAATGAACTCCATTGTGAACCATAGAAGTTTATGAATTATCTGTTTATTATTAAATGTTTCAAGCACTGTAATTCTTTTATAGTGTATTTGATTATGTTGTTGGTCAAGGCCTTAATCACGCATAACACCATTTCTATGGGAAACTCTGATTTGAATAGACTCTCGAGATGAAACCAATGTGTATGATGAGAACCTGTAAGGAAGATGCTCCTCTAAATACTAAAAATGGATTCAGCACATTCATCTAACACATGTCTACTTCACACATATTACTGTGTGCCAGGACATGAGTAGGAATTAAAGGCAGCTATGCCTCACGGGTTAATCAGAGATCTTTTCTGTTCCCAGAAGTACAAAAGTGCGATGGGCACAGAGTGATGGACATGAGCTACTGAAGATCTAAGGCTTCCCTAGTGACTGATGACTTAAAGAAGCAGGAGGTAGCCATGGCAGTGACTGGGCAGGGAACAGCACGCTTGGCAGGAGAATAGCAGGTATAAAAGCAAAAGACATAAACAAAAACAAAAGAAGGGGTATATTAAATTTTTGTTTAAATGATTCTTGTTTACATTATCTAACATAAACCAGCGAAATAATAATTAGCAGTTATTAAAATCTCAGCCTAAGAATTCAGTTTCTCTTCAAAATATTTATAGCCTCTTTCCTGTTTTGAAAAGTTTTAAACAGACTAACTGTAACAGTTGAAGCCTTTCTATGTCTGAATAACATACCACCATGTCCAATTTTAAAAATTTCCGTGTCAAGGCAAATGGAGAAGGGAGAGTTAAAGATGAGATATTTGTAAAACAGAATCAATAGGATGTAGGGACAGGAAGAGGGCTGAGCTGCTAAGCACACATGTGAGGGTCTCTGCGGCCTGTGGCTGAAAGATGAGAAAATACAGGAAAAAATTAAAATAATATTGATTTTGGTGGGGAAGACAATGAGTTTCCCTTTGAACATGTTACAGTTCTAGAAGTCAGTTGGAAACCTGGCTTCAAATTCAGAGACAAAAGCAGGGAATACTGAAAACCATTTTAATATTATAAAAAATATTCATTCAGTGCTGTGGGCCGCGGCCAGAGAGAGGCACTAACCACTATCAGGATTCAGACTGTATCCTTCCCTCCCAAGGCTGATGAACCTGGAAGTGCTCTCCAACATAAGAAGAGGCACATCTTGCACACTACCTAAATGCAAAGGGTAGGAGAAAACAGGGGAGCCAGTGATCTGGTGGGAACAGTTCTTTTGTTCTCTTTGCCAAGATACAACACAAGTATTACAGATATAACTAAAGATACAGAGAAGAATCTACAAGTTTCCAGGAAGCTAAAAACAAGCAAACAAACCAAAACAGAACACACACAAAGGAAAGAAATTAGAATGGTACTGACTGGATCTCTCAGTGTTAATACAGATTACCAACAGATAGAAAAGAACAAGAGCTGATCTACTAGGATCTATACCTGTTTTCTTGGAAAGAAACTGGAAGATGTGCTTTTGTATAATGCAGAAAAGAAGAAGAGAATCCAGAATCCAGGAGAGGGGAGGGTACAAAAGAACAAAATGGTGGGAAGAATTTCCAGAATATCCCAGTCCCAGAGCCTCCAGTTCAGATCATAGGAAAGAGGTCAGGGCTATCAGAGAAAACAGTGGCCAGGAAATTCATAGCAAATCTGTTTTATTGGACCATTTACAAAACTGATGACTATTTCATAGATCTATTGGACATTTTGGAAAAACTAGTAACAGGTCTATGAAAATACAAATAAGTAAATTAAAACCATGTATGTATTATTCAAAAAATAACAATATTGTGCCACAGAAAGTGCTATGATTTGAATGATGGTGTCCCTCCAAAATTAATACACTGGAACTTATTTCCAGTGTGACAGGATTAAGGGCTGGTGCCGCTATGAGGTGGTCAGGTTTTGAGGGCACAGCTCTCGTGTCTCAGGAAAGAGGTGCGAGGGAGTTGTCCCTCACTTTCACCACGTGAGGACATGGCAACAAGGCATGGTCTGGGGAGCGGACAGCGAGGCCCTTACCTGACTCAGCTTTTGCTGGTGCTGTGTTTGGGACATCCCAGTCTCCAGAACTATGAGAAATAAATTTATGTTCTTGATAATTTACCCATGCTGAAGGATTTTTGTTGTAGCAGCAGGAGCAGAAGATGACAGGAAACAAATATATGCACAGTGGCAATGTTAAAACGTTGGCTATTAAGTTCACCATCTCTTGATATACCAGGGAAGTGTAAGCAGGTAGTGGATGGAAGCAATCTAAATCCTCAACCACTTATTAGAATCTCAGCAATGTCTAAAATAACTATAAGTAATAGTATATACATATTATCTGAAATAGGGAACAATCAAATACCACGAGAAATAAGTAGGACTGAAAAGTGATTGCCTAAAGGCAATGGGAGAGGGTATCTGAGGGGGGCGAGGGAGAAGATATTGTATTATGCTGTGAGCCTATTAATTGAGGAGTCTATAGGCATCTCATTGCAAAACACAAAGTAAATGAAACAACTGGAAGGGAAAAAGCGAAGGCTGAGGAAGAGAGATGACAAAGACAGCACTGGCTCCTGACCTAAGGTGCTTTCCTTTAAGTAGGAGAGGAAGACGAGTAACGACAGTAGAATATGATGGGCTAACTGTAGGACAGATACACCAAGGGCACCACGGACGGGAGGGCCTACAATGGGGCCGAGGGAGCAGCACTCACAGAAGGCTGCCTGGACACTTGAGAATTAACGAGTTGCTCTAAGAGTGCCAGTGCTCCTGCAAGAGGGAAGGCTTTGCTAAAGCTGTCACAAGAGCTACAAAGACAGGGTTTCTGGAAGAACATGAGTCATCGAAGAAAATTGGGTGTAAGTAGAAACAGAGGGCAGGATGCCAGAGAAAGAGGTCAACTCACCAACTTGCACATATGCCAAGCAATGAAGCTTGGGTTTTATTTTTACAGGGGCCATTAATTTCTTTTAAACTAGAAGAAATATGGTCAAATTTCCATTTTAGAAAGATCACTCTGAGAACAGGCAAAACTGAGGGCAAGGAAAATAAGGAGAGGAAAGCTTAGCGATTTAAATCTAGGCAAAATGTGATTGCAGGGACCAAGTAAGGAATGGAAGTGGTGAAAATGGGAAAGAGAAAGAAGGAGAATTAAAGAAACTTTGGCCAACTGAATGTATGTTGATACCATTAACCAGTATGAAATCTTTTTTGGTGATAGAATGGGCCAAGTCTAGAGAGGCATTCAATTTTGGATACGTTGAGAAGTTTAGGAGATATTCATTCATAGGCCAAAAGTATCCTGAAGGCAGAGAGACCAACAGACTTAAAACTTGGGGGGAAACTGGTTATCCTGGATTTTATTTAGAAGCATACATGCTGCACCTGAAATTATGGGAAAGAGTGCACACACAGTCAAGTAGTAGAGAACACAAGGTTTTGAATTTAAACAACTTAGTCCTGAATACTGGCTTTTTAAATAGCAATCAGCATGAAATTGGAAAAATCATTTAACCTTCATAGCTCTCATCTTTTTTCCCCCTCTCTACTTTAAAATGGGAAGAAGGATGGCACTGAATGCACAGATGTACTGGGAAGATTCCAGGTGATAAATCACGGAAAATGCTCACCAGAGTGCTGGGCACATTGTAAGAGCTAAGCCCCAGTTCATCTTTTTGGTTACTGACACCTCGGTGGCACATGAGCTCTCTTAGGGAGAGGATGTGTAGTGAACAGAAGGGAAAGCTGAGAACTGAGCTAAATCACACAGCCAACAAACATGTGCCGGGGAGTTCACGAAGAAATGATTATTTTCAATCTGTGACCATGATCCATCGTGTTTCCTCTGCATGTCCTCTATAGCCCCCCCTTCACTTCCCATTGTCTCCCGACATTCTTTTGGTGAGTTCCATCACATTTTATATGATGCCAGTAGTAAGTCACATAGAGAGTAAAACCTGGAATTCAGAATGGGAGTAAGGAAGGAAATCTATTTCCCCAAGGAGTTGTTGAAAGTATACAACTAATAAACAATATCCATAGGATCATAATGGGAAATACACTATATGGATTTTTGAGGTAACCTACTTCAATCTTAACCAATTAGAACAATGCTCAAAATACTGCTTAAACCAGAGAGCAAAAAGTCAGGAATAACTTAACACAAAGTCTTTCACCTTGTCTTAATCCAGAAGTGAAACTAAAAATTTATTTGAGTCAAGACAGTTAGAAAATTTTCACTGGGATTTAACTGATAAAATGATAATCAAAACTATTCTCTTTTATACTGTAATTAAATGACTGGCTCAGCCATAAGAAGTGAAATTTTACCAAAAGTAACCACAATAGTTTAGTATTTCCATTTTTTCTATTGCATTATTTGTATAATCTAAATTAAATCTATTTCTTTTTATAGATTAGAAGAGAAAACTTAAGAGTATTTTCAAAGTAGAAAGGAGAAGGAAGGTTTTTCCCCCTAAGACAGAGCAATTAAGTGCACAGTCCAAGAGTCAGACTCCTGTTATGTGCCCCTTATGGACCATCTTCATCTCTTTGTGCCTCCCCGTGCTTACAAGATGGGGAGAATCACAGTGTTTACCTGCAAAGGTTGCTCTGAGGATTAATTGAGCTAGTATCTGGTAAGAGCTTCAAACAGTGCCTTCCACGTGACTTAGCCTCAATAAACAGCACCATTAGTAACTCAACATGGCGACAACTATTCTTTTTCACTAATGTGGCATGTGCTGTGACCAACCAATGCAACACTTCCACTTTCTGTCCTCTCCTTCCCTGTCTGCTTCCATCCCAGAGGCTGGAAGGACTAAACCCTGATGTCCAGAGGTTTCCTTGCTGCTGAGCTGGGGGTGGTCCTGTGATGTTTCTGCTATGTTTCTAGGAGTAAAGGAAGTATATGTGGATAACCACTCTCTCTCTCAGGAATTACAGAAAGAAATTGTAGCAGTTTATGAATGCACTTCGGCTTGCTGCTCCCGTCTTCCTATCTTGGAGCTGTAGAAACCACTTTATAAGCCTGAGCACAGACGACAGGGCCTTCTTTTGGTTGTTTGGATAAAACATAAAGCTATATTTTCACAGCTTAATCAACACATTTTTAATAGATATATCACAATATGTAAACCAAATTACTATATGAATTATTATAGTAATCCAATCAAATATAAATAATTTAATGTTTTATT
Source organism: Oryctolagus cuniculus (assembly GCF_051225735.1). Taxonomy (NCBI): domain Eukaryota; kingdom Metazoa; phylum Chordata; class Mammalia; order Lagomorpha; family Leporidae; genus Oryctolagus; species Oryctolagus cuniculus. Next base: position 53,078,354 of record NC_142875.1, on the reverse strand, counting down.
TGTAAATAGGATTATAAATCTAACATTTATAAAATAAAGGATTATTCTTATATAAAACTCTTCAACCTTAAAAAATCTATTTTTGATATCATGAATTCCATGATGAAATTTCAACTATATAAACATACAGGGAAGATTAGTAATATAAATACATTGTAATAAATCAGATGGCATCATTATTAATTTACAAACCTTTTCCTCTAAAGATTGTGTTGTAAGAACAGGATTTTGGCATTACAGTCATTTCTTTGAACTCAGTAACATTTAGTTTACCTTCTGGAGTTTTAAAAACATTCATTTTTAAAGCTAATGTGAACAACTGACAAAATCATAGGGAAAAGAAAGTTACTTCTCTACGATGACAAGAGTCTTTCCGAACTTTCCCTTACTTCTTAGACCAAAGTCTAAGTAGTAAGTCTATTGCAAGTAAGTAATATATTTCAACATTAAAACATCAAATTGTAAAAGTACAAAGGGCAATATGGAAAAACTATATTTTTCATTTGTTATCATGCTGGTAGATGAAATTGATTTATCATTGATGTATTTAGGATATCTTTAGTTATAAATGAAGATTGAGGATTTTCTTCTATGCATAAATATTTAATTATTTTTATGATTTTTAGTCCATTCAGGACACTATAACACAGTAGAGTATATACAGATACTCTAGAGTGTACATATACACTCTAGAGCATATATAATATATTTTTTCCAGTTATACACATTGTTTAAACAGGGCTTCAGGAATATTGAACTTGAAAAAAAGGACATTCACAACTCAGTATGAAAAAGATTAACAAGTGAACAAATGATAAATTCAGGGGACCCATCTGCTATAGTCTGAATATTTGCGCTCCCACCCCCAATCCTATCTTGAAATCCCAACCTGCAAGGTGATGATATTAGGAGGTGAGGCCTTTTAGAATTTTTATAGTCATTAAAGGGGAGAGTGATCCAACATGGGAAGCGAGATACTCAGCAGACTCATAGAATGGTGGATGTCCTAAACAGCACTCTGGCCTCAGAATCAGCCCTAAAGGCATTCGGATCCAGCTGAAAAGCCCATGAGAGTATTTCAGGCATGGAAAGCCAAAACACTCTGGCAAAAAACAAACAAACAAACAAACAAACAACACCTAAATGAAAGATCTCTGTGAGTGAGATCCCAGTGGAAAGAACAGGTCTTCAAAGAAGGAGGTACCTTTCTCTGAAGGGAGGAGAGAACCTCCACTTTGAATATGACCTTGTCTAAACAAGATAAGAGTCGGAGAACTCAGAGGGCTTCCATAGCCTTGGAAACTCACGACTGGTGCATAGGGAGATTACTGATGCCATAAACAGGAGTGTCAATTGGTAAAGTCAACAACAGGAGTAACTGTGCACTTACTCCTCATGTAGGATCTCTGTCCTTAATGTGCTGTACATTGAGACTTAATGCTATAATGAGTACTCAAACAGTATATTTCGCTTTGTGTTTCTATGGGGGTGCAAACTGTTGAAATCTTTACTTAATGTATACTAAACTGATCTGTAAAAAAAAAAAAAAAAAAGAAGAAGAAGAAATTATCAATTCCCAACTTGACTCTCACTCGGATTAAACATGACAATAGGTCTGATCTGATTTAACCATCATTTAAAAAATCATTTATTATTTTTCACTTTATGTTTGTGTGGGAGCAAACTGTTGAAATCTTTACTTAATGTATGCTAAACTGATTTTCTGTATATAAAGAGAATCGAAAATGAATCTTCATGTGAATGGAAGCGGAGAGGGAGTGGGAAAGGGGAGGGATGCGGGTGGGAGAGACGATATGGGGGGGAAGCCATTGTAATCCATAAGCCGTACTTTGGAAATTTATATTCATTAAATAAAAGTTAAAAAAAAAAGAATTTTGATAGTCATTAAACTACTGAGGCAGAGCTCTCAGAAATGGGAAGAGAATACCCATATAAAAGGAATGAGCAGCAGTCTTTGTCCTTTCCACCATGTGAAGACATGGCTAAAGGTTACCACATGTGAACCAGGCCTTCATGATATCGAATCTGCGAGGGCCCTGATCTTGAACTTTCCAGTCTCCAAAACTATGAGAAATTAAGTAGCTTTTTAAAAATAAGCTATCAAGTTTATGGTATTTTGTTATAGTGTCCTGAATGAACTAAAACATCATAAAAACAATTAAGTCTTTATGCAAAGAAAATTCTCAATCCTCATTCATAACTAAAGATATCCTAAATACATCAATGATAAATCAATTTCATCTACCAGCATGGTAACAAGTGAAAATGGGCATGTGGCCTAGTGATTAAGACAACTGCATTCCACATCAGAGTACTGGGTTCAAGTCCCAGCTCCACTGCTGATTCTTGCTTCCTGCTAATGGGCCCTCTGGGAGCTGGCTGATAATGGCTGAGTTGGTTGGGTCTCTATTACCCATGTGGTAAGCCTGGATTAAGTTCTAGCTCCTGGCTTCTGGGAGCATTTGGGGCATGAACCAGAGGATGCGAGCTCTCTATATCTGCCCCCACCCACAAATGCATACATACATATATAATTTTAGAAATAAGGATAAGTCAGTATTAGTGAAGGCTTGGAAAGATAGATCACATCACACGTCACTGGAGGAACTATAAATAAATCCCATGGGGCCAGTACTGTGGCACAGTAGGCTAAGCTTCCGCCTGCAGTGCCAGCAACCCATATGGATGGCAGTTCATATACTAGCTGCTCTGCTTCTCACCCAGCTCTCTGTTATGGCCTGGGAAAGCAGTAGAAGATGGCCCAAATGTTTGGGCACCTACACTGGTGTGGGAGGCCCAGAAGAAACTCCAAGCTAAACTAATTCAGTAATTTTAAGCAAAAATAAAATAGTACATACCATATGATGCAATAATTTCTAAGAAAATTATCCTAAATACATAGCTTGAATGTATGCAAAGGAATATATAGAAGAATGTTTGTTACACTATTGTATATAATAATAGGAGACCGAAAACAATCTAAATGCCCACCAGCAAGAGACTAAATTAACTATGGTATCCATTTACTAGAGTATGTTGAGATGTTTACAAATTATAAAGTATATTTAAATTATTGATGTGGACCATCTCCAAAATATAGTAAGTGAAAAAGGTCAAGCTCTTATTTTATCAATGAAGACAACAGATACAAGAGAATACCCATATAAAAGGAATGAGCAGAAAAGTTTCTATGAAACTTTGTACCTAATAGCTACAAAGCCACAGATAGGTTTTATGACAGTACTACAACGTTCTGAAGAAAGGCACTACTTAATCATTCTTCCACAGTGGGTAAATGACTATTAAGACAGCGCCTAAGTAAAGTATTTAAGTGCTTAGTTTTGATGAGCTTGTTCAGGTGACCTATTCCAACAATTTCTAAAGAAAGCATAACTAACAACCAGCACTGATTCCCTGGCAGAAACAATGTTGCTGCTGTTGGCCTCCTGTATTATGTGGGGTCTAAGAGGCTGAACAGATACCTTCAGTTGCAAAAGCCCAGAATGTTAGTGGAAAATAAGGCATTTAAATACATATGTAGATGTGAACTGCTAAGGACATTTAACAAGATGTGACTCTTACAACAGAGTGAACACCATGACCCTTTGATCACAGGGTAGCCCAGAGAGGAAAAGGTTAATTACATGCTACACTAGCACCACTTCTGGGTAGAAGTGACACTTGTCACCCACAAGAGCTTCAGGAGAAATAAGCTTGAGGAGCTGAAGCTTTGTAAGTGCTGACTTCCCACTGGAAATACATGAGGATGTTTTAGATTTGTTTTAACATTTTCTCACATTAGCAAAGAATTTTTACAAACACTCTTCACCGGCTTTTTACCTTGTGAAGTTTTTGAACATAGAATGAAATGATTTCTGATAATGAAAATGCATAATTCAATACCAAGAATCAGAAAAGTGGGAAAGGGAGCAAAGGGACACTATGGCAATTTCATGGGAGTTTTCTTTTGGGAGAAGCCAGGATAAATGGACTTGAAGGTACACTGAGCCAGCAAGTGGTGCCTGGAACACGGCATGGGGCCCAGAGGGGCCACAGCAGTCATGCTCTGACAGCAGCATATGGCGCACACTGGAGGAAGGGAAAGATAAGGTCAGGAAAGCAGGCTGTGCGAGCGTGCATTCAAGGCTGAGGAACTGCCATGGAATGTTTTTGAAAGGTGTGAAATAATCAAAACCGTACTTCACTATGATTAAAGCTGGCATAGTGTGAAGGTGTCAAGCCTGGGTGACTGGGAAAATGGTGGTATCATTAACCCAAAATGAGAACATGAAAATCAGGTTTTATGTGGAACATGATAAAGTTAGGTTTTAGATGAATTGATTTGAGGTGCTGACAGAATATTCATACTGTGTTGTTCAAGCAGTAGAAATATAAAACTATAAAGTGTGCAGTTTAAGCACCCAGCACTAAGTGTTAGGCACTGGGCCAGGCCCAGCCGCAGATCCCATGGGACTTAAGTCCAAGGGTGGTTTCAACACATAATTAGCAACTACCTGTGTGACCAGTGTTGTAAAGAAACAAAGCAGGGTGCTGTGAAATGGTTTGACACAAGGCAGTGGAGGTCACACTTACTGTTGTGACTGCCCAGTGATAACTTCAAGGGTTACCCTTTCATATCTGTACTTGCACATACATTTTGAAATACATGTTTTATCTGTAATTTAAAATAGAGGAACCCTTGGTATCATGATAAACAGTGGAAATTTACGTATTAGCATTTTGGGTGTTAAGAATGTTCTAAGATAAAGCCCACCTCAATGCTCTCAATGTTGCCCAAATGAAGTAATTCTACCATCAGAAGTTCTTGGTTCATTTCTAATATGATCTTTTTGTTCAAAGTAATATAAGCATTCATTCTTTGGTTTCATTTCAAAAGAGAAATACAGATTTATTCTGCCCAAATACAATGTTTCCTCCCCATCCTTTTCTCAGATGCAGAAATCATCACATGAGCATTACAAACTGAAGAAATTTAAAAATCCTAATCAAAAAAGAGCAATGTATTTTTGAAAGAAAGGAATTTTAAGGACAATTAGGTGAATCTGAGTGGAAAGTGAGGAGAGAAAGGAATTGACATAAGCTTCAGAAGCAGGCAAATAACAGAAATGAAAACTGGAGACAACTGAACTTTCTATGAACTCGTTAATAATTGCAAAAAAACTGGAGGCAAAAATGTGCTAAACCCTCTCAAGAGAACAATGGAAGATTCTAACCACACATACACCAGATTACCAGAGCTGACAAAATGAATACAGAAGCCCCAACATAATAGCTGATATTAGGTAAATTTGAGAACAGTTTTATTTAGAAAATAAGGAATATATGAGATAAAGAAATCTAAATATGAATTAAGACACACTAGGAACTATCAATTTGAATGGCTGTCTGCTAGGGTGTGTGTAGACCATTTTACCTAGATTTTAAAATTTAATTATCACTCATCTTGTGAAAAGCAGCTATTATCTGACCCATTTAAAATTCAGGTTACCTGGAGCTCAAATACATAAAAGAATGTGTCCAATGCCCCACAATGGGTAGGTAGCAAAAGAGAAATTCGAAACTGTATTTTTTTGATTTTAAAGCTCATTCTACTATAAGTTTTTCTTGATAAAATGATAGCATGAAAACTGAGAAATATTCAGATCCTTAGTTTTGTTGATTTATACTGAAACACGTTTTAGGAAAACACCTTCAAGCCCAAAGTGATAATAACTTACATAGCAAGGAACTGCATCAACCTGCACAGATGAGGTCTTCTCAAATTAACCAGAGTAAGATGCCTAGCCCAGAACCTGACAATACCTTTAATGTCCAGACCAGAGACATTCCCCTTCTGAGACTAGAATTATTTGGAAAGAGTACAATCAGCCTGGTCTGCAGTGGCTTATGGATCCTCCCTATAGCCCATGCACTGCTGACCTCTGTCATTGGTTTAAGATCAGGAAGTTAGCTAAGCCACCATCACTATCAGTCTTTGTTTCCACTGCCTAAGACATGAGTATGTCCTCCTGATCTCTCTGCACATTTCTTCCAGCATAACTGGTATCAACAACCTCTCTGCTACTTCAGCAGACCTTGTTAATTGCAAGTGGCTCTTCTCGGAAACCAGAGGATGGTCTCTGCTGTACCCTTCTAGATAGGTTGCTTATCCCCTTAAATCTCATGTGCCTAAAGTAAGTGGAAGACAGGGAGTACTTGTTCGTTTTCTCTCTGATCTTTGCTGCTGCATCAGAAAATCACTTTTCCCCATCTGGTAGAAAGCACTTTCCTTTGTACACATCACTTGGTTACACCACTGCCATCTCTCTGGTTCCACATAATCTTATCATGCAAATGTCTACTCTGTCATTCAGAGCATTGTCATGAGACAATGACAGCTGAGTCCTGCCATCATCCTGTGTAAATCTGGTTTCATGTGAACAACTAATTTCTTGATCTCAACTCCAGGGACCAGTCCCTTTTCTCTTCTTTGCGGAACCCTCTCCCCTGGCCATCATTTGAAATCTTGTCACAACCCAGATCTGTTTTACTTCTAATAACTTAAGTTCATACGACCATTCTCTGACCCTGTCCTTCTCAGTCCTCTCTTCCCACAGCCTCTACTTGCCATCTACCCATGGAAATGTCCAGAGCCCGGCCTCACTGTCTTCACATCCTTGCTAAACAGTTTAGACTCTGGGTCACTACTCTGACCATATTTTTCTGTCTGTTTTTTTACCTCATTGTCTTCCCTTCCCAGACGCCTAGTGAACTATAACCTCAACTTCCAACTTTTGGAACTATACCTCAGCAAGCATGGTGAATGTGCATGGACTGTAGAATCAGGACTAGGACATGCTGCCTTAACTGGATTCCTGCTGCTATTCAGCACTCCTGTTTCACCAAAAGGCTCTCGCACAAGCTCCTCCTAGGGGCTGCATCCATGATTCCACAGTTCCCTCCCAGACATGCACACTTCTTCATCTATTTCAGAGAGAAACCAGAAACCACTTGATGACAGCTTTAGCTTCATGTCATCAAACCCACAAGTGTATCCGCATTTGGGCCCAAACCTTCTTCCTCCTCACCCGTCACAGTGGTGGGACATGTTGCTTACCAATACAATCTCCTCTAATTGCAGGGGCATCCTATTCCTTCACACACCTGCCTACTGCACCCAGGACCTCACTGTACTGGTAATCAATCAATTCCTCCTCAGCTCCTCTCTTCATTCAATCCTAACTGCATTTTAAAATTCAAAACACCTGCCTTGCCCTCTCTTGCTCTCCATGTTCCCTCTAGTTGTTACCCTTTTCTTGTATCTCAGGGTCATGCCCATATTCATATATCAATACCGTTTAGTTCTATTTTAAGCTCAATTCAGTGGGACAATGGTCAGTACGGTGAAACATAGATTTCTTGGCAGCATTTGTTGAGTACCCCTTCTCTCTGACACGCTGTCTTCCTTGGACTTCACAGCACCAGAATTTCTTGGTTTTCCTGCTACATGGTCACTACTTTTCAAGATCCCATTCTGGCACTTCGCTTTTTCACTTGTTTTTGTTTTTCAAATGATTTATTTATTTGAAGGCAAGTTACAGAGAGAGAGGGAGACGTGAAGACAGAGAGAAACTTTTTACTGCTGGTTCACTCCCCAGTTGGCCGCAACAGCCAAGACTGGACCACATTGAGAAAAGGAGCTTCTTCTGGGTCTCCCACACGGGTGCAGGGGCCCAAGTACTTGGGTCATCCTCCATTGCTTTCCCAGACACATTAGCAGGGAGCGGGATTGGAAATGGAGCAGCCAGGACTTGAACCATTGCCCATGTGGGATGCTGGCATTGCAGTTTGCAGCTTAACCCACTGTGCCACAGTGCCGGCCCCACCTGCACTTCTAAATCTGCCCAGCTTTTCACCTTTTGTCACAGTCTTCATTGGAGTAATCTATTCATTCCCATGGTCTAGCATGCTAAGAATTCCCAAGTTTAAACTACTAGCATATATTCTACTTCTGAGCACCAACATGGGTGACCAATCATCCTGATTTGCAAAAGACTATGGGGTTTACTAGACCATAGGACTTCCAGTGCTAAAACAAGGAGAATCTCAGGCAAATGGGGTTGAGTAGGTTACACTAGCCTCTACCCAATCACTCAGTATACAAAGTAACTTGAACATCCTATAGATATTTCAAATGCAAAATATATAAACTTGAATTCATGACAGTTTTCACCAAACCTCTTCCTCCCTTATCTCAGTGATTAATACCAACTGTTCAAGTCAAAAGCCTCAGAGTGATTTTTAACAACTGTTGGAACTAAATATGTATAGAAAGATTTCTGCACCTTCACTGAGTTCTCATTTTTCTTATCAGGGAAACGTCAGTAGAATTCTCATATAACCAGCTAGCACTTACTAACTCCCTTCAGTGAAAAAAGTATCACTTATTTGAAGAGTTACAGATCTGTTGGACAACTCCAGTGGTGCAAGACTTCTTTCTTTAGTACCACACTCTTCTTCCACAGAAGTAGTTAACACTAACTTTGGTCGCCACCTATATTAGTCAATTTTTTTCCACTAAATACCTGCTTCAGGATACTTATACAGAAATGGAGTTTATCTAGCTCGCAGGAGCTCGCCAGTCCAAGTTTGGACAGGCACCAGGATGTAAATGGCAGAGCATGCGAGATGGAAGGGTCACATAGTGAACCAGGAAACATAGAGGGTAGCTAAGCCCAACTCTGCACTGATAACCAAAATTCTTATGAGAACTACCTTGACAGGGCATGGTGTTCAAAGGCATATAAATCTCCAACTAGACCCACCTCCCAAACACCATAATAGGATTAAGCTTCACCTACTCAGCACCATTAACCCAAGACTAGCGTTTAATGGTCTGAGTTCAGGAGCCCAATCCTACTCAAACCATAAAGATTAATTGAGTAAGACTGGCATTGTGTACAGGGGTTAAGCAGCCCATTGTGACACCAGCATTCTATATGAGCGTGAGTTCCAGACCCACTTCTCCCACTCCTGATAAGCTGCCTGCTAATGCACCTGGGAAGGCAGCAAAGGGTGGTCCAAGTACTTGGACAGACCCCTGCCACCCACTTTGGAGACCTGGAGTTCCAAGCTCCTTGCTTTGGCTGGCCCAGTCCCAGCCATTGTGGCCTTTTGGGGAGTGAATCAGTGGATGGAAGATTTCTTTCTCTGTCTCTCCTTCTGTAACTCTGCTTTTCAAATAAACTTTTTTAAGAAAAGTTAAATTTTCTTTTCCATAAACTGAATTAAAGAAATGTTCATCAAGTAAAGAAACTCTGGAAAACAACTTGTGTTAACTTGTGAGTGCTCAGTCTGGGAAGACACAGTAGGTCACTAGGAAATACAATGGTTGCCCTTTAGAGTTCACTCTGTAAATGGCCTGGGGGCTTCACTTACATCCACATGGCTCCTTGCTCTGTGCTACAAATATTGCCTTTAAACCTGCCTGGACAACTGCACAAAGGAGAATGAACGAAAGTTTTAGATTAACAACCTATGGAAAAAAAAAAAAAAAAAGAAAAAGAAAAAAAAAAAAAAAAACCTATGAGAGAAGAGCAAGCCCCATGATTCTTTAGGCCAGTAAGATGAAGAAGTAACCATGGTGCTCCAGGTATGGCTACTTTTCTTCATCTTCATTTAGCATGAGAGAGTAGACCGGCTGACATTACAATGAACAATTAAGAATAAATTTGAAGCATCTGAAAAAAAATGATTAACACAGGATCAGACTGCTAAGGAAAATGGTATCATCTTTCTCTAGAATTTAGGGAGCTGTTCTCCTCTGCCCAGGAGATTTAGGTGTAACATTCTTGAAGTGGGCTGTTTTCTATGGCTGCACAACTTGAGACTTCTCACTAGACACACAGCAATAAGCATATAATTCTCTGCTGTGCAGTATATTCATCTAAGCTTGTGCTTATCATTGTCAGCCTCTTGCCAGCCATCTTGTGACCACATTTGTACATATTAGTACTTTCATCAGGGGGTATGAGCATCAATAAGAGGAGAAGTTGAAATTAGATTAGTTAATTTGCTACTTCATTAACAGCTGTGGTAAAAAGTCCAAAGAGAAAGAAGACTGAAGCTAGCTGAAATGAGGGGTTTGTACTGTAAGTGAATCTAAATTATCTCTGTCCCCTATTCCTGCGGATAACTGAGAGTCAGCTGCACACACATCTGTGGGTGTTTATAAACATCTACCATCTGTGAGAAGCTTATGGCTTGTAAATGGTGAGCTAATTAGTGAAATGCTAGTCATCTCTAATGACAGTTGTTACGGATAAAGATTTTTTCCAGGTTAGATTGATCCCAGAACCTTGTTGATCACCAGAGGCCACTCTACCTTTTATGACAAGAGTAAGTAGTTATACTACACTGAACATGTCACACATTAAAGATGCATTCTAACTAGATCAGGCTGCTAGTTTGTGCATGTTAATGAGTTCTGTTCTTAATAGACTGAAGTGTGTATTGAGTGTCGGAAAAAATGAGAAGTTGTCAATCTGCAGAAAGGTCAACTGATTCTGTAACATATATGGCACTTTCATTTTTGTGCTACATACATATAAGGAACATTCCATTCAGAAAATAAAGACCATAGATAGCAAACTAGTAATTCATATAATATGATTCATTGATAAAAAGGTTTGCCTATCAACAAACACATATATCCAGCCGTATATTTCCCTAGGTTGCCCACACTAGTAACTTTTTCTAAGCACGTCTTTTTTTCACTGATCAAAACTGTGGGGAAACTATTCAAAATTGGCAACCTTAAAATAAATGTTATAAATAAGTGTTATAGACAAATCAAATGTAAAAATGTACTACATATAAAGAGAAATTTATATTTACTCTCTGATGAGATGTGTCTTAAAACAAGGCTTATATTGTAACAGAGCATAGTGGCATAGAAAGATTGAATAGAGGGTTAAGCAAAATTGATTGCTTAGTCACTAGCAAGACTTTTTTTTTTAATTTAAAAATTAATTTACAGAATAGAGATGGAATTTTTCCAAGTTATGAGTAAACTTATATTGGAGATGAGGAGAATTACGCCTTGAGAAGTTAAACGTCCTGCTATTACTACTTAGCTACTGGTAGAGTAGGGGATGAAATCCCAGTTCCCCTCTCCTGAGCTGGAGCATTTCTTTCACAATACCTCTTGGATTCAGAGAGTATACGGCACTGTCCATGGTGTTGAGAATTTTGGTAAATTAAGTAAACTAGACAATCTAAAAGGTCACTTCTTTCCACAGTGACTATCTTCTCTCCCTGCCTTTGTTCTTGCAATCTGTGGACTGTCAGCAGTATATATTTACATTAAATATCATCTGTCTCCTGCCAGAATATAAGGCACAAGGGCAGAGCTGTTTCCTTATTTGGTTTCCTCCTATATTCTCAATGCCCAAGAAAGTACCATGACATAATATGTGATAAATAAATATTTGTTAATGAAGGCAAGTTTTGATATAATTTTTCCACCATTATAGTAATAAATAATTCTATTAATAAAGAAGGCATGCTAATATCCATTTTTATAATTTTTTCTCATTTAATAACCAAAAAAGCAAATCATATGGGAGCCTTGGGAATGTTTTTCAAAATGTTAAATAAGGGGTTGTGAGTACTTAAATAACAAAAAGTCACCAAATACTACTACAACATGACCTAAGAGCAAGTTTGAACATGAGAATGCCACAGTCTTGGAACTGAATTTGTGGGCTGGTTTTAGCTGAAAGAGAGAAATTGACTTGATTTAATTCAAGAGGATAATGGGATACATTCTCTCCCATTGCCGTGCTTAAACCCCAAGCTTCAACCAACTTCTCAAGGACAAGGTCACTTCCAGTTTATCCTCAGAAGCTAAACAAGATTTGTTTCCAGAGATTCTTGGTTAGTCGAATTACAAAATATGTCCAAGCTATCTTTGTTAACAAAGGAGTTGGTTTTCATTTGCCTCGATGAGAGAAGCTGTTAATGGGCAGTTAAATTTCATACCCTATTGCTGGCCCATTCTGGGAAATTCATCTGCCTTTAAAATTCATCCTGTTTTCTCTTTCTTAGTACATCCTTCTTCAGGCCTTTCACATCCATCTGTTAGCAAGAGCGTAGCAGTCTCGTAGTTAATGTAACTCTTTCTAGTCTCCCTACATTCTGTGTTCCATCTGCGTCTTTGCCACAGAGCCATCTATTTAAAAGCAAACCATACCACTGCCCTGTTGAATGCCTCTGGAGAGTGCCTACAGTATGAAGCAAAAATCCAAAGCATACTCACTACTCCAGACTTTCAGGCTAGCCTCATCTCTTCCCACACATCATTCTGAGCTTATTGTTGGTTGAAAAGTAAATTTCCTGCCATCGAGTCTTAATTTACTCAGCCCATTGGCTTTGCAGGCTTGGAACCCATCATTTCACTGTATGTTCTTACTGTGTACAGAAACTACCCACATAGCATGAGTGCGTACATTTTTAGGGAAAAGATGCCCCTATCTGGTAGGGGAGAGATTGGAAGTGACATTACATGCAGGAGAGGAACTCTATACTCCATTTTCTAGGAAGAAATGATCTATATAGCATCAAGCTTCCTGTGGAATCACAAAGAGTGGAAGTGACTTGTGTCAAACATGCACAACTGTTGAGAGTGCTTCCTACAGATGTGTCTTGCATCTGTGGCAGGTGACCAGGGAAAAAGTCTAGGCACAAGAAAGTTAGAAGCACCCACAAGAAGCTGAGTGCTGTAGTTGGATCAGGGCCTATGGTCCTGGGCCAAGGAGGAATAAAAGGCTGGCACTGTGGCATAGTAGGCTGAGCCACCGCCTGCAGCACTGGCATCCCATATTAGTGCCAGTTCGTGCCCTGGCTGCTTCTCTTCTGGTCCAGCTCTCTGCTAATGACTAGGGACTGCAGTGGAAGATAGCCCAAGAACTTGGGTCCATGCACCCATGTGGGAGATGCAGAAGAAGCTCCAGGCTTCGAATCAACTCAGCTCCTACCATTATAGCCATTTGGGAAGTGAACCAGCAGATGGTTCACTGTGTTTCTCCCTCTGTCTGTAACTCAGCCTCTCAAATAAAAAAAAAAAATAATAAACCTTGAAAAGAAAAAAGAGGTAGCAGGGGTGGGCGCCATGGCTCATTTGGTTAATCCTCCACCTGTGGTGCTGGCATCCCATATGGGCACCAGGTTCTAGTCCCAGTTGCTCCTCTTCCAGTCCAGCTCTCTGCAATGGCCCGGGAGGACAGTGGAGGATGGCCCAAGTGCTTGGGCCCCTGCACCTGCCTAGGAGACCAGGAAGAAGCACCTGGCTCCTGGCTTCAGATCGATGCAACACCAGCCGTAGTAGCCATTTGGGATTGAACCAATGGAAAGAAGACCTTTCTCTCTGTCTCTCTCACTGTCTATAACTCTACCTGTCAAATAAACAAAAAAAAGAAAGAAAAAAGAAAAAAGAGGTAGGAGAGAAAAAGTGTAAGTTCAATTGATTATTTTAAGAATCACCAATATTAGGGAGCTGAGGAAGGACCCAAGAAAAATCTAAGGGATCTCTCAAGTTACCATTTAAGATCAAAACAGCCACCAACTTTAGCCAAATAGACAGCAGAAACTATGTCAGGGTAAAGGGGCCAGGGCCATTTCAGACCTAGACAGAACTGAACAAGGAAGAAGAATGCATATACTTAGAAGGGTGCCACAAGCCAATTGTCAGACTTGAGACCCATCTAATGCAGAAGAAAGAAGCTAGAGTGAGGAAGGGAATTCCAAATTAATAACTGTGGCAGATTAACATGCAACTAAATAAAGAGTTACATCTTACCACACCTGAGTTTGCTGTCATGATTATGCAACTCCAATTTGTTACAAAAACTATAATAGCACATAAACCAAACTTGACACATGTCATATCTTATTCTAGAATTGGACCAGTTTATTTTAAGTAGATCTCCATAAATAGAACATGTACAATTGAGGAATTTTTGTCCCACAAACATGAATGCCATAAATATTTTAAAAGTGCTTATTGAACACCTGCTATGGAAAGATGCTATCTTAGAAACAGCAGCTTACTCTAAAGGTTTATTTTTTAAACATGGATAATTTGGTATAAAAGAGTTTTAGTTTTATAAGATCAAGAAACACTGGTATCTTTGTGCTTCACATATAATAAGAAGTAAATTTCATAGCCATATCAGAAAACTAATAGAAATATCATTTAAAAACCACTAATATATGGTAAATGTTTCATGTCATTTCCTCTTTTTTCCATAAAAGATTAATATGGAGTGTCTAATTACTGAAATGAAATAAACATTTATTTCAAAAAGACATCTGATAATTTCTAGAAAGAATACAATAATTTCGCAAAACCTCTGACTTTCAGAATCAAATGACTTCATATTGAAGTTGGCTAAAAGTATATGCAAATGTGTATGCATGGACATTCTTCCATGCACATGCACATCACACCTACAGAGGCCTATGTAAGCCAGGTTGTAATATTCACGTGGGAAATTTTATATCTCAATGGGGTCCTCAGATTCTAAGAATAGTAAATACTGTTGGAGATATTTTCCCCTTTCCTTATCTGTCACTAGTGTTGAATGATTCTTGAACCAGTATTCTATTTCTGTGATATCAAAATGGAATGCTAGGGCCAGCACTGTGGTGCAGCGGGTTAACACCCTGGCCTGAAGCACCAGCATCCCATGGGGCACCGGTTCAAGATTCACTTCTGATCCAGCTCTCTGCTATGGCCTGGGAGGGCAGTGGAAGATGGCCCAAGTCTTTGTGCCCCTGCACCCACGTGGGAGACCCAGAGGAAGCTCCTGGTTCCTGGCTCCTAGCTTCGGATTGGTGCAGCTCCAGCTGTTGCGGACAATTTGGGAGTGAACCATTGGATAGAGGACCTCTCTCTATCTCCCTCCCTCTGTGTAGCTCAGACTTTCAAATAAATAAAATAAATCTTAAAAAATACAATGCTTTGGAAATAGGATGGTATCAAATGTAAAGTGGAAATTTTCTCATGGGGAGAGGAAAGATTTGAAAACAACTTTCTTGAAGATTCCCACAACATAAGTATAGAAGTTCTGAACAAAGCTGGATATCATTTGAGCTCCTCTAGTATTTTCTAAGCAGAGAACAAATCTGTCTTTAACTGCCCTCAGTGCTTCCAAATATAACATCATAACATTTTGTGCTCAATCTCTTCAGACACCATGATTTAGGAAATAGCATTTCCTCAGATTGCAATGCTGGACACCCTCAAGTGTTGAAATAGTAGAACCAATTACAACTTGGTAAAAATGCAAGTTCCATGTTTCTTCGAATATCCCATGGAAAAGATTTCTAAATGTTTCACTCTATGGGGAGGGAGAACACAAGCATCTTTTTTCAAGGATGAAAGTATTTCCAATTATTTTAGCAAATATTTTCATCTACTAAAGCCAAAATTACAGAGTACAAGCAACAGAATCACAGCAAAATGACAGGATCATCTGTTAAAACATTTAATAGACTTATATAGTATTTAATGACATAAAATGTTCTATACATTCCAGAAATAATGACTGAGTACTCTCAAAACCACTGCTTTTTTTTTTTTTTTTTTTACATCATCCAAACAAAGCATCACTGGCCCAGAACACCGAAATAAATAATAGAGGACAAAATTGTTTTGAAAAGTATAGAATCCATCAGAAATTACAATCTAATTTTCATTGAGAAACTCCACTGGAAACCAGAAATCATCAATGCAAAAAGCACTAGAAGGATCAGTACTTCTAAAACATAACTTGAATGCAAGAGGTGATTTCTTAGTTTTTGTCCATTGAATTAAAATCAACTTTTTTTTATCCCCAGTAAACAATCTTCTTGACTTTATAACACTCAAAACTACTTTGTAGAGAAATTAAAAAGAGGTATTAGCACACATTTAGAATTTTCTAACTCAATGCCAGTCAGGGAATCAGAGTTGGAATGACTTTAAAGGGAATGTAAGCAGCTTCCTAAAGCAGTGGTCTTTTATAGAACACTCTTCAAAGTTGATGACGGAACTTCTGATTCAGCACTAATTTGCACAGAATGTTTCTAATTTGCAAGAGTTCCTGCCTGAATGGCACTAATAGTTTAAAAATAAGCATCCAAAGATTATACTGAACTAAAACCACTGTCAGTTCTAACCATTAATGATAATTATTATTGAATGTTCTATGGTGACAATTCATTCTAGTCAGACAATGGTCTCCAAAGAATTGCTTGGTCCAAGAACAGTCAGTTATCTATTTTCTGTTACTACACAAGTCTGTCATATTCTTCCTGCCTTGGGGCATTCTAGCCTGTATTAAAGCTGCCCTCAATGTTAACTCTGTTAATATTATGTTACTTCTAATTTTCTTGAAGAATATTGGGTATCTGAGGAAGGAAGCCATCCAGGAAACAATATTTTAAAATCCTATTACAAAATAATGTCTAATTTTATCTAAACACTAATGCCTATTTATACCATTTACAAGTAGCATGTAAATATTCAATTTTTCTGCTTAATTTACCCAGTCTGCCCTGGGGTATATTTATTCATCACTTTATATCAACAAAAGCCAAATACTACTGAGTTCTTTTTTCCTTCTTGGAGATAATCACTTTAGACTTTGAGCAACCTTCATGATCAAGTTTAGCACTAGCAAAACAAATCTCTGTCAACTCTAAGGATTTAACCCATTAAGACCCACATTTTTGACTCTGCAAGTGTTTCAGTGACATAATATTAATGTCAAAGTTACCATAAGTGGTATATTTATTGCTCAATATGAACTTTTATAGGTGTATTATATATAGGAAAATGGGACATGAGTTAATTTTAGAATGACAAAAAATAGGAGAGGGCCAGCCTATGGATAAAGAAATAAAAACCTGGCTACACCCTGTGCCCTTCTGACATGCTGATATTTTCATCTCAAAAGATATACAAACAATAGTACAGAAACACTGAGGAGTGCAAGCTGGAATAAAGGGATAAAAGCGCATTGGTTGTGCTCAAGCTGGTTTCTGAAACAATCAGCTGCCCAAATGCCTGCTAGCATTTCAGCAGTTCCAGCTGCACAATTTTCTACTCCATATTAACAGAATCTCAGAATCAGATAAGGCTTTGAAGTTAGAATTGTGATTAAATATTTTTTCTTAACAATTATCATCTTGTTTAACATTTTTACTCATTTAACTGGTAGTTCTTGATTTTTCCACACAAATTGGTCTTTTTGCAAATGCTTTGCATTTTACTACAGGAAGATAAACAAAATGTTATAGGTTTGTTTGTATATTAAACATAAGAGAATACAGAGTCTAGGACTTCTTAATCCATGACAGAAGTCACCAAATGTTTTCTACAATGGGCCAGAGAGCAACTACTTCAGGTTGTGTGGGAAAAATGCCTTTTGTGCTGCACAAATGAGCTACACACACAAAGGCAGTCATAGGCAATATGTAATGCAGTAGGTGTGGCTATTTTCTCATACATTTTTATGTATAAAAAGAGGTACAGGGTAATTTGACTCTGGGTTTATAAACTGATCTATATTTTTACTTTTCACCAAAATATCAGTATGCTAAACAAACACAAAATGAAAGAAATGTTATCAATCCTTGGACAAATTTCATCAAATGTGCTTCTACACTATGGTTGGTCCTATGAGATACAGAATGTATAAGGACATGATCTTAAACAATGTAATCCTATTAGCATCATTTAGAATAAAACAAATGAAATCAGCACAAATAGCCCATACATGGTGAGATTATAAGAAACAGAATATTTAATATAATATACAAATAATTCAGAGAAGATATTTTGGAGGATGCAAGAATTGTACTTAAAGATATTTGATAGCATTCATCCAGTTAAGAATTAGTGGAAAAGTATCTATGGCAAAGCGCACAGCAGAAATAGATCCGGAGGTAACAGTGTGGTGCAGTGGGTAAGCTGCAACTTAGGATGCCCCCATCCCATTTCTGAGTACCTAGTTTGAATCCAGGCTACTCCGTTTGCATCCAGCTTCCTGCTAATGCATGCCCTGGAAGGCAGCAGGTAATGATTCAAGTACTTGGGTTCCTGAGACCCAGATGGAGTTCTGAACTCTCGGCTTCGGCCTGAGGCACCCTAACCTATTGCAGGGAATTGGAGAACGAACTAGCAGATGGAAGAACTTTCCCTCTTCTTCCCCCTTTCAAATAAACTTAAAAATAATTTTTTCAAATACAGAAATTCAGAGAAGAATGATTGTACCTAAGGAAGAATGGATGATAGAAACAGCTTCACAGAAACAGAGAAGTCATGGAACTATAAATTCACAGTCTCCCATCCACAATGGCTACAGTCAGATATGTTTCAGAATTTAGAATTTTTATGACTCTTGATAATGTAAAAAAGGTCTATGTGCTCTAAAATCTTAACATATTCAGTGAAAACTGGGGTAGCATCCCCTTACTATGTCTACAGCATGTATATTTATATTTGATGGGATCTTTTGTCAGTTTGGGTAAAAATTAATGTTTAGTGGGTTTGGACTAAGGTCATGTAACTTCTGGTTTCAGGGCATTTTGTAGTTATGAATTGCAAAAGGACTTGTGGACATATCTGTGGATTTAGGTGTGAAAGCAATCCTGTTTTTATTGCAACTTTGTCCGATTGGTGTTTAGCATTTTTTGATTGGCACCAATAAACATCAGGCTTTAGTAATGGTATCAATTTCACTTCTTTTTCAACTATAATATATATCATATTAATATATTTTTTAAAGCTTTTTTTTTTGACAGGCAGAGTTAGACAGTGAGAGAGAGAGAGACAGAGAGAAAGGTCCTCCTTCCATTTGTTCACCCACCAAATGGCCCCTACGGCCGGCGTGCTGCGCTGGTCAAAGCCAGGAGCCAGGTGCTTCCTCCTGGTCTCCATGCGGGTGCAGGGCCCAAGCACTTGGGCCATCCTCCACTGCCTTCCCGGGCCACAGCAGAGAGCTGGAATGGAAGAGGAGCAACCGGGACAGAATCCGGTGCCCCAACCGGGAGTAGGACCCAGGTGCCGGTGCCGCAGGTGGAAGATTAGCCAAGTGAGCTGCAGGACTAGCCCATGTTAATATATTTTATCATATGTTAATTATATACATTATATGCAATATAATATAAATACATATTCTTTTTTTAAAAGTGATAGATGAGACATCTATAAAAGTGCCATCCAGGTTAAAAGCCTGTCTTTCTATGCATCTGAAACAACTGGAGATCTCCGAAGTCCTTCACATAAGGATCAAGGATATATATACTAGATAATATATATGGGAAAATTTTCTTAAGACATGGATAAATTTAGGCATAATTCAGAAAACACACAACAACCCAATTTTCTATTTGCAGAACCAAAAAAGAAGTCAAAAAATAATTACCAAGAATTAGCAAATAAAGAATAAACACCAAGAATTAGCAAAATTAGAAGAATTTAACAACAACTTGTTACTTTGGAAAGTGCATACTGAGTAAGTAACCACTAATTAGGGGAGAGAGTTAGCTAAGGAATATTCAGTGTTGCACAAAAAGATATCAAACTTATACAGCCCTCCACATTGTGATAAGATCAAAATAATTGATTAGTATGACTTTTTCCCTAGAAAATAAACAGTGTTGGGTAATAGGAAAAAAATTATGAAGAAGTGTTATAAAGATTTCTTTAGTACAACTCCCAGAAATATCCATGTTACATTATAAGCATTTGAGTTATTCTGCCCTAAATAAAGTTTATGATAGCCTACATTTTATCTTTTATTTTAAAGCAAATATAAACAAAAATTGGAGTTTATTTTCTACTTCACATGTAGCTACAATCATATAATACTCATAAAAAGGGCAATGAAAACACTTTGAAAATGGTTTATAAATATTGGGTGAGCCATAAACAAGTTAGCATAAGGATGTGTTACAAAGAATGTTAACAAAGAGTGACCTAGATAACTTTCAAGAAATAAAATCAAAAAAGAAAAGGAGAGAAGAGAAAAGAAAAAAAAATCACTGTTTCCAGATATGTTGTATAAGAGAAGTCTGAGAGCCTCCTGGGGTCTTTTCTGGGCCTCTTGGAAAGGACAGAGGATGGTGTGAATCTTCCATGACTACACAGAGATTTATGTTAGTGCACACAAAGTTGGCTTCTGAGTTCTCATAAATGAAGCTGTGCTATGCCAGTGAAAAAGACTCCTATGCATAAAGGACCACCTATATACCTAAATGGCTAGAGAGACCCTTGGAAAAAATTCCCACCAGATGTCCCCTGACATCATTCGCAGAATACAATTTCGGTTTCTTAATAACATCAGAAGAAAAAAAAAAGTTAGAAAGTAGAATTGGTGGAGGCAGAAGAGGTATCTCAGGGCACCACTTTTTTTTTTTTTTAAAGATTTATTTATTTTGGCCAGTGCTGTGGTTCACTTGCCTAATCCTCTGCCTGCAGCATCGGCACCCCAGGTTCTAGTCCCAGTTGCTCCTCTTCCAGTCCAGCTCTGCTGTGGCCAGGGAAGGCAGTGGAGGATGGCCCAAGCACTTGGGCCCTGCACCCACATAGGAGACCAGGAGAAAGCACATAGCTCCTGGCAGTGTGGCAGCTGTGGCGGCCATTTGGGGGTGAACCAACGGAAAGGGGAGACCTTTCTCTCTGACTCTCTGTCAAAAAAAAAAAAAAAGATTTATTTATTTGAAAGTTAGAATTACACAGAGATGGAAGGAGAGGCAGAGAGAGAGATGTCTTCCATCTGCTAGTTCATTCCCCAATTGGCTGCAATGGCCGGAGCCATGCCAATCCGAAGCCAGGAGCTAGGAGCTTCTTCCAGGTCTGCCACGTGGGTCCAGGGGCCCAATGACTTGGGCCATCTTCTACTGCTTTCCAAGGCCATAGCAGAGGGCTGGATTGGAAGTGGAGCAGCCAGGTCTTGAACCAGAGCCCATATGGGATGCCGGCGGCGGCTTTACCCACTACACCACAGTGCTGGCCCCATGGGCACCACTTCTTGAGTTAAGCTCACTCAGTGTTTGTGCAACTTCTAAAATCTAGAATACTACAAATTCAGCAGTTCTTTAATGTCTATTCTGGGTCCAACATTGAAAGGACTAAAGATATTTCCACCCTCCTCAGAACTGTTGATTGAGCTCTGGCTGCTTTATGGGGCCCAGAATTACTACTCCATTGAAGAATCCCCAATCAAATGCAGAGGTGTGATGCTATTGTTTCCTCCTTGTCCTTGGAATATAAAAAAAAATTTAGGACAATGAGAACAATCAAGATGAAATTTGAACCAGAGGAAGGAAGCATCCTTAACTTTGGCAATCTTCCTCAAACTTCCAAATGCAAAGGTAAGCAACATTTGGTCTCAAATCAAAGGCAAGATATCAAAGAGAGAGTTGTCATAGCCACTCAAGGTTTCAGGAAAGATAGTCTCCAACTTCCATCTATATAGGTATAGCCCATGGCCAGCCATGAATTACTAATAATCATTCTAGCCCCTTCTTCCTGAACTATGGTTCAATCATCAGTGGCTAAAAATATGACCTCCAGTAAGAAGACATAGGCACTGGCTTCAAAGCTTGCTAAATCTATGGTTATGAACAAATAAATTTGATGATAAAAATATTCTCATTAGTTTGTGATAAACATTGCATACAATAATAAACATCTGCAAAAGCTGGCTAATAATATGTGATCAACAAATGTTGTTGCTCTTATTATTACAGTTCTATAAAAGATGGGGGAAAGAGAGAAATATATTCAAACCAATGTCATTTAATTTGTTCTACCATTCTAGAGAAATTATTTAAAAAAAAAAACTATTGGCTTATTTATATGCATCAGTTGCCAATAACACTAGAAAATTGAAAGCATTACTGCAAAAAAGTAGAATATGTGCAATTATGGAAAATAATCTAAGTTTTATGATATCTGTGGAGGACAAGATAATTGTCAAAGCCTTTATGAAAGCGAGTACACCCATTAATTGCATATCTATTGAGATTGGCAGAGACATTCCCAAGTAGTATTTATGTAATATGCATTTCCTCTAAAATGGAGGCCTAATTGCTCAGTTATTCTAAATTACAGAATGGAAAACAAAGGAGCAGTTTTGGCCATGTGGGTAAACAACGGATTTCTAAAAGCTAATTATCTCTTTATTTAATAGACTGAAGTTGCACCAAATGAGACATTTAAGTCTAATAAATAATAGACAAATTGTAACCTAAAGACTAAAATATAGGAGCTGCTCATATAGTTTTTATTGCTCCATTAAATAAACTCTTATTTACTTCCCTCACAAAACATAATTATACAACACTGGGTCCATTTCAAGGCCATTCTGATGTGCTATTTAAAAATTATGTGAATCAACTTACATAGTCAGGAAGTCTTAAAGCATAATATTTGAATTCTATTATCAAATGCCCTATTTGTTTCCATGATTCAGAAATAGAAATGGAGTTTGGAAAAAGTTGTACATAATCACATAAAACCACTATTACTATTTGTCTGAAAAGAAATGATTACACATAAGGATTGCTATGCTCTTTAAGTAAGTACTACTGTTTATACTTACTAGCTTCTATATAAGCTGTATAACACTTAGATATTTTCTAAATTAAAGTAATATAAATGTAAACATTAGCTTTAGACAAGTCATTCAAAATTCACATACCAAAAAATAAAGACATCATGAAAATGTAATCTGCTTGTTTATTCAACACAACAGCAAATCATTCAACAGAAATAACTGTACATTTGAATGTTTATGAGACCTCCAGGCTCATCAGTATTAAGGAAAACAAAAATGAGAAAAATGACCTCTTAGCGCTCTAACATGATATGAGATTCTGTGTTTTCTTAATTTTTTGCTGAAAAGGATTTTAATGTTTCATCTTTCTTCTTGGTAAAAGTTAGCCCATCATTTTATCTTTATTTTCTTTCTATTAACAAAAATTATATTCTGAAATGATAGTGATAATAAACAATAGTAGATTTGAAAACAGTTGCCTGCTCCCTTGCTAAGGGCAAGTAATGATTTATGATGGGTAAGGAAGAATAGGGATTTAATTTACTCTACTACCTCAGGGAGTGATGCAAGAATTTGAACATCTGAAAAAACTCAGTTCTTATTTGCATGGTAGAAATGCTAAAGTCAGGAAAATATATGGAAAGAAGCTCCCTGTGGATTTTTGGCAGAGCTATGTGAAGATTTTTCAGTTCCTCTATCATTCTAGGGTGTGTGTCCTACATACAAAAATAAGATAAAACAAAAAGTTCTTGGTCCAGAGAGATAACAAAAAACTAATATATATTCAATAATTCGCCCTTCTATATTTTTTCACTTTTTCTAAAGACTAGGAAAGTCAGACTCAAAGTTTCTAATAAAGAGTTGAGTTGTACAATGCTGTAGACTAAAATATAACACCTGCAAGAAAAAAATTTTAGCTGATCCTTACAGAAGTTTGTTTAAAAAATATATACTACATTAGCCACAGACATACATCTACTTATCTGGAAATACATTGCTTATAAATTCTATCAATTTCTGATGATATTTATGAATATTTTAAATTAAGAAATTTGGTATCTATTAATATTTACCTTAGTTCTAAGACTAAATTTTTCGCCACCACAACCACCCTTAGCCAGGCTCCATTTTAATATTCTGTCTTATTTCATATAAAGCATCTGAAATTACCTTATATATTTGGTTATCTGATAAATTCATTAGAATTTTGAGCTTCACCACAGCAGGGATATTGTTTATTCTTATTGATCACTGTAATCCCAGCTTTAAAAAAAAGCATTTGTTGATGAATAAAAAAAACAATAAAAAGTGGCCTGAGGAAGTAGGTAGTTGGGCAGTGGTTAGCTAGGAACTACATCCCATATCAGAGATCCTGGCTCTACTTTATGTCCTCTTCCCGCTAATGTACACACTGTATGGCAGCAGATGGTGGTTCCTATCCTCCATGTGAGACTCCCAGACCAAATTCCAGGCTGCAGGCTTATGCCTTGCCCCGGTTGGTTATTGCAGGCATTTTGAGTGTGGACCAGCAAGGGAAGAAAGTTGTTAAGAAACTGGTGAGAGGATGACTTTCTAAACTTAAAGGTAACAGAAAAAAAAAAAAATCACAAAAGACAACACATAACAGAATAAAATAAAATACTTAAACATATATGAAAATACAAAAATAAAAATCCAAATTGGAAAAAACATTTAAAAAGTAAATATGAATGAGTAATAATCTAATGTATAAAATAATAAGACTAAGACAACACAATTTACAGCACAGGAAATACAAATAACTATAAATACTTAGATACTTTGCAACTTTCACAGCAAGGAAATACAAATTAAGATAAAACAAGACTTTAAAAAATCTATTTAACAAGCAAAATACTTAAGAGATTGACTTCACCAAGGCACAATAATAGCCCACTGTTGAAAATGGGGCAATTAGAAGAACACTTGAAGAATTTAGCAATATGCATCATAAGTCTTAAAAATATTTCTCTTTTTCTTCTATACCATAATAAAATAATTACCCATTTTAAATTATATTATTTTTGAAGATTTATTTATTTATTTGAAAGGTAGAGTTACAGATAGAAAGAGAGATCTACCACTCCAAAAATGGCTGCAACATCCAAGACTGGACTAGATTGAAGCCAGAAGCCAGGAGCCTCTTCCAGGTCTCCCACATGGGTGCAGGGGCCCAGGAGCCCAGGGGCTTGAGTCACTTTCCACTGGTTCCCCAGGTGTACTAGCAGGGAGTTGGATCAGAAAGTGGAGCAGCCAGGACTCAAACCAGAACCCACATGGGATGCCAGTGCTGCAGGCTGCGGTTTAATCTGCACACCATAATGTCAGCTCCACATTTTAAATTATTAATGGATAAACATTTGTCACATTGAAAAGCTGGAACTACCTAAAGCTCTATGACTTTATTACTGACTAATGCAAGTTAGATACTGCATATCTGATGGGTTGCTAACACAGATAATAAAAATTACAAAATTAAAAATAGGTTATGAAAAATATGAAACATTTATAACATTAAACAAAATAGAGATACTAATTTGTGTATTCCCTAGAATCACAGTTATTATTGAAAGGTACAAAAATTTAAAACTGCTAGGACAATATTAACAGTGATTCTATGTATAGGCAGAATAGAGGCAATGGTCTTTTAATGTTCTACTTTTGAGATGTTTAGCAGTAAATCTCAAAGTATTGTTTAAACTGAAATGAGATAAAATAAAGTTACTCTTAAGAAAACTTCAGGAGAAATAAATTTAAATTAAAACATTACTAAGAGTATATTGGAAGTTTGATTATGATTTTTGCAGCCTATTGAGTTTCAACTTCTCAAATCAATGTAACAGAATTCCTAAGAGGTTCTGTGTGATGGGCTCTGGGAAACAATCAACAACAATACAGCCAATGTGTCAGCCAGTAACTCATCTAAACAACTCTTTAGCCAACACTAAAAGAGCTAATGTTCAAATTCCAGGATGTTCCATAAATTAGTAAGTAATACATTAATTTCAAATTAACTCCAGAAGCATATTTTAAAAATTAGTAATGAAACCTGATCTTCATTTTTGTTAACACTTTAAGATATTCCTGAGAATGCTGCCTGAATTTCAAGCGTAATAAAGAAGAAATTGTGCTTAGATTTTTCTTCCCAGGGAAAAACAAGTGCAATGCATTAAGGTACTCAGTTTGCTTTATTAAACATAAAATATGCCTGTAAAAGTGAAGGTAACGAAGGCGAAGTAGGCATCTCTGTCTATCCCAGGGGAAACCTTAGGTGAATTTGCAACCCTGAGTTGTAAACTATGGTGATTTAGCAGTGAAGCTGATGAATTTTAATTAAAGCTTTCTGCAATCCTTAGTGACCTGGAGACGGAAGAACTAGAATTTTCAGGAGGTAAAAATATAAGTACAATTTACCTAATTCTTTTGCTTCTAAGTGTTGCCTTTTTGCTTTATAAAATATATGTGTACATGCTTCTGCAAAAGAGCAATTTAAAATTTCTTCTTTTCTATTTTTTCCCAAAGACTTTTTATTAAAGATAATGTAGAAATATACAAAAGCAGATAAAATGGTATACTGAACATACCCTTCCATCCCAAGTACCTGATACCCAACATTAGCAATTCGCATTTATAGCCAATTTGATTTCATCTATAAGCTCACTACTTCCCAGCCACATAAAATTATTTTGACTTAAACCCTGCATATCATGACCTTTGTATGTAAAATTTCATTATGAATTTCTAAAAGATACCTTGGAATATATTGATAATGATACTGTCATGTCTATGAGAAAAAAGTATTCAAATTTTTCACATTGCTATTTTCCACAGGCATTTATTGGGATTGGAATGAATGCACTCAAGTTCAATATATTTTTCAATTGGTTGGTATGGTTCTTAAGTCTTTTTGATATAACCAGTTTCCTTTCTATCACCTTCAACCCCCTGTCTTTGGAGTACAATGTTCAAGAAACAAAGTTGATAGTACTTACCAGTCTTTATCTCCAGTAAGCGTTTTTTCTTTTGCTGGCGTTCAAGTCTTTCTTTCTCTGCTAATTCCTTAGCTATTCTGGCACGTTTTTCTTTTTCCTCTGCTTCTCTTTTTTTGATGTTCTCCTTTACTGCTTGCTATTACAAATAAATTTTGAAAAATAATTAATTTTAATCATCTTGATTCAATAAGAAACTGGAAAACTGTCAATCGAAAATTACACTCAATGCAGAACCACAATTAAATGTCTTTTAGATGACTGTTAGTACTTATATTAGTAGCACAGTCTTTTAAATGATGTACATCAACCCTGGTAAAATATACCGTGTATCTAAAGTTGTGACTGTTTTGTTTAAAATATCTGCATCTTAGTGGAAGTAACTAACTAAAAGTTAGAAAGGAGACAGAAACTAACAAGAAAGCATTTAACTCATAAATCAAAAATTTTCCATATACATTTTCAAAATAGTATCTAGTAACTGTATTATACTTTTTTTACCTAGCAAATTATCCAGCACTGGAAAAATGATAGAAAAAAGCTGAAATCTTATGATGGGTACTTCATACTATTTGTTGAACTCTACTTAATCATATGTATATAAAGTTAACTGAAAATACATCTTAGTTAAAAATAAGAATGGGAAAAGGAGAGGGAAGAGGAAGAGGGGTGGGAGTGTGGTTGGGAGGGTGGGTATGGTGGAAAGAATTACTGTTCCTACAGTTGTATTTATGATATACACACAGTTTGTATTCCTTAAATAAAAGGTTTCTGAGAAAAACAAATAAATAAATGCCTGCTGTGTGCTGGCACTGAAAAAAAAAAAACAACTAATTTTCTAATTTAAGCTGAATCTTGTCAAGGAGCTAGCTAAGTGACGATCTCAGGGAAGAATATACCAGGCAGAGGGAGGTGCAAATACAAAGCTACTGGCGGGTTTGAGAGACAAAAGGGCCAACATATTGGTAAGATGAGGGCAAGGAAGTATGGTGACGTATAATCATTTAAGGTTTCTGGGCCAACAAGAGAGAGGTTGCTTTCTTTTAAGGGTACTGGAAAATAACTGAAGATTTTCAAGCAGCGAAGTGTGAGATTCAGTACTCTAAGATAAAAACATCAATCAAGCACTTGTTTCAAACTATCTTTCAAACATTGTTTTTTATTTGTTTAACATCTTATATGGTGAAACATCAAGCCTTTTACTGTAATATAAACTAAAAATATGTGAAAAACTGAAAAGAGGGAAGAGAGAGGAGGAGGAGAGGGAGGAAGGTGATAGCATTATGTTCTTAGTATTTTTTATCTACAAATCAGGTTGAATCTGTTAAAAATGAATTAAAAATTAAAATTAAAATACAATTTTAAACAAAGAACTGAATAATGAACAGTCTTGCAGGATAACTGCTTCCCTCCTAGGCCAATGGCTTTGTTTACCATCCATAGTGATACACAGGGGCAAAAGTTAGGCAGCCTAACTACTTACAGAAGACTGAGTCTGGCAGTCCAAGACTCCTTTCTGGTAACACATACCGCTATGAATGCAGGTATTATCTGGTCCTGGAAGCTAAAATCTTGATCACCCTAGCTACTGCTATTGCTGTAATAAACTATTTCTTGACTGTGATCCAGTCTTGTTTCTTTTACCAGCATCCATGAAACTGTGGGCGGTCAA
Source organism: Oryctolagus cuniculus (assembly GCF_051225735.1). Lineage (NCBI taxonomy): Eukaryota > Metazoa > Chordata > Mammalia > Lagomorpha > Leporidae > Oryctolagus > Oryctolagus cuniculus. The sequence continues at coordinate 53,050,044 of NC_142875.1, read as the reverse complement.
TTTGATAACCTGCCTGTAGGCAAACTTTGACATTATCCACAGTTTCTGACATACATTAACACTAATTATTAATGCTAAGCTAGGAGATATCAGCTGCAATACTAAATGCTTTAACAGACAATGTAAATCGCAAATTGGATCAAGCTTTCCCCATTCTAGCACAGAATGGTTAAGTACATGATCACCATAATTAAAATAGTAAGAGGAAGTGTGTTGCAAGATTTCAAAGCTAGCTATGGTGTTTTTTGCACTGTGATGCTTTATATTATCACATATGTTTAGAGTCAGCACAGAGACAATAGCTGCCTAAAAAAAAAAAAAATACGGAGGTAGGAAAAGTCATCACAAAAGACAAAATAAGCATGAGTTCAAAGCCAAGTGTGTACACCTGCGTGAACTTACATGTGCAGGCGTACCCATGTCCCACACGAAAAGAAGGAGGGGTAGGAAGAGTAGATTGTAATGAAAAGAAAGATGAGCAAATATTTAGGAATCAAAGCCATATTTTCTGCTTGAAGGAAATGATTAAGAGAAATCTGCCATTGATAAATATATCGTAGTTTACTATGAATCTTATTAAAGTATAAAATTTTCTCATATGAACTTTCTACTTTCAGTGTATATATATACATGTATTTTCATTTAAACTGTTTAATAGATCTAACACCAGATATAATTCCCACACCCTTTTAGTATTCTATTGGGTCAAAAAAGTCAAAATTACTCTCTAGGATGTATAAAAAGAATGTTTACATTTAGAAATAAGGTCTGGAGTAGTTTCATTTCCTTTTTCGCAGCTACATTTCAAATTTATTTTCAAATATTTTGGGCTAGGCCAATGGGAAACAGGCAAAGCTACCTTTCGGGCGTGGCGCCTGCTGTTGCCCCCAAATGTCAAAGACTGGCATTTGATGCCACAATCCCCAGTCAATGCTCTGATGAATCAAGTCCCTTCTTCCGGGGGCTCAGCTGCCCACCCACCGGGTTACAGTCACCAGAGACTTTGAGGCTGCTGAATGACACCTGGCACCACCCAGGGAAACTTGTGTGCCGGGATTCTCTCTCTGCCTGCCGGAACACAGGCTGGCCTCCTGCGGTGGCCACTCTGTCTGGATCGGACCTCTCCTAGCTTGAGCCCTCGGGCTTTCCTTCCTCAGCAGGCACCTCGGCTTCCTAGGCGGGTGCCTTGGGATGAAGTGGGGGCGTTTGAGTCTGTCTGGTGGTGTCGGGTGCAGCGGTGGGTGGCGAGGTGCATCTTCCGTCCCGAAGGTGGAGGAAGCGTTCAGGGAGGTCAACTGGGGGCCCCCTTCAGATCAAGTACTGCTTTCTGCGGCTGCCGCGGGCGTCCTGGAGCGGGAGGCAGCCCTACAGAGCTGCGTGAGCACTCTCGGCGAACTCCATGCCCTTGGTCTCATTGGTGTGGTACGTGCCCTTGTGCCGGTACAGGTAGTGTAGCATGACGAGGATGAGGCAGATCAGGACGAGGGCCATAGAGACGATCACGCCTGCAATGATGACAATGTCTAGCATGGAGGCCATCCTTGGGCCGAGCTCATGGCGCCGGCGCGAAGGCCGTTGAGGCCGCGCATCACTGATGGGCCCTAGGCGCCTGCCCAGGGTCAGGCCAGAGTGGGCGGCCCAGGGGCTGCGATGCAGCTGTGGCCCGGCCTGGGGTTCTTAAAACGGTTTTTGTTTTACGGAACATGCACTACTGATTTTCATTTAAAAGTCTATCTTATTTACAACACATTCTGAAATTTTAACTATGAGAATGTTAGCTGGAAAAATAGCAATAGACAGCATTGTAATAAGTATTTAGGCAAACTAACATCCCAGATCAAATAGTAGATCGAGATATTTCTTTTATTCCAAAGAAATAAAAGTAGCCTAAAATGGAAGAGCTGAATGTTTAATGACATTATGATATTATTCAGGATATAGCCTCCTCTTAGTTGCTTTGGTCCTACATTCAAAGCCAGAGATAGTTGGCTATAAGATCAATTTTCTGAAAAGCCATCTTATTCTCGACCTGCTTTTCTACATGCAGATTGGCAAATACACGGCCCTGCAACTACTTGCAGCTAGAGATTTTCTATTTAATTTTTATTTTATTTATTTGACAGAGTTAGACAGTGAGAGAGAGATAGAAAGGTCTTCCTTCCGTTGGTTCACCCCGCAAATGACCACCATGGCTGGCACTGCGCAGACTGGAAGCCAGGAGCCAGGTGCTTCCTCCTGGTCTCCCACATGGGTGCAGGGGCCCAAGAACTTGGGCCACAGCAGACAGCTGGACTGGAAGAAGAGCAACTGGGACTAGAACCCGGCATCCATATGGGATGCCAGCGCCGCAGGTGGAGGATTAACCACAGGCGGAGGATTAACCAAGTGAGCCACCGTACAGGCCCCAACAGCTAGATATTTTCTAAGAGGAACTCTTTGAGCAGTAACTTCCCAGGTGCAGTCTGATACATCCCTTATCCAAAAGATCCCTGGGCTTTGACCACTGTCCCTAGCGGTGACCACAGAGGGTTTCAAAACTACACTCTTATTTTGCCTGTTTATTTCAAAGGCAGTCAATAACCTACCTGAACGCCCAGGGCTCAAATAATTTTTATGGTAACAGCAGACTGAAAAATCCAGATATATTAACAAAATACATTTGCTAATATGTGTTAATATGTGTTGAGGAATGCATGTGTATGTACTTGTGTGTGTTCCGGAAAGAGAACATATGAGCTTATTATTTCCCAATTTTTATGTAATAAGAACTTTACTGTGACTAGTGTAAACGTATATGACAGCACTATGTAACATGTTTTCTTCTCAAAGAAATCAAAATGTCCCAAAGCCAGTAAAGGTAAATGATTATGTGTGTATATATAAAATTATATTTGTATTATAACATATATAGTATATAAGATATTTTATATATATATATAAAATTTTAGAATGTTTTGCAAAGACTAATGCTTTGTAAATTGTGGCTATTATTATCCTGAACATTATCTTTGAGTTTTATGAAAATGGTATCATCCTCGATGATACCAAGTCTAACTTGTTTTCATTCAATATTTTTTTCTAGGATACATTCATATTTTTATATATAAATGGTATTTGATTTTTATTGCCTATAATATTAAATTGTTTTTTATTTACTCTCCTCGCCTATCAGTGAGAATTGAGTTCTTTTCACATTTTAGCTATGAGGAACAATACAGATATGAACATTTCTGTAAATGTCCCTGTGTGTAAGAATTCTTTAATAGCAGTTTCCATTACTTGGTTCCTAAGTCAGTTTAGATACTGTTGACAGCTTTTGAGTGTAACACAGCAGTAAGGCTAAGTATTATTTGTTAAAGCTTTGTGTTCTAAAAATATACATAAGAATACTCTCATTGTAAAATATTATTGAACAATGTGGACCATGATCAAAACAGATTGAAAGCCACAGATCTCTAGGGTGGTAGAGTTGATAAACAAAAAGATTGTATGAATCTTTATTCTTTGGTTTTACCAATGTATACTATTACTACTAGCTTATCTCAGCCTTCCTTAATTCTTTCCCTTTTAACAGATATATATAGTCTCTTGACTTGTTTTTAAATTGTATTTCCACAATGAATAATTAACTCATGCATCCTCTCACATCATATAAAACATTTGTATTTTCTATTCTGTGAATTGCCTATTGCTAAATTTTTACCACTTTTGCATTAGGTTACCTAATTCTTAAGAATATCTAGTTCTGTAAATAGTCACACACTAATCCTTTGCTAGTTTTAGGTTGGGTAAATACAATCCTGGATTGTAACTCTCCTTGTGTTTTATGTTGTCTTTCAGTAAATAGAAGTACCTAAAACTTAAAATCTCTTTTCCCTCATGGCTGGCTCTTTTTACACCATGTTTAAAAAGTCTGTGAAGGGGCCAGCATTGTGATACAGCAGGTAAAGCTCCGACTGTGATGCCAGCATCCCATAAGGCCACTGGTTCAAGACCTGGCTGCTCCACTTCTGATCCAGCTCCCTGCTAAAGTACCTGAGAAATCAACAGAGGATGACCCAAATTCTTAGCCTCCTACATCCACACGGGAGACTTGGAAGAAGCTACTGGCTCCTGGCTTCAGTCAGCAATGCTCTGGCTGTTGCAGCCATTTGCGGAGTGAACCAATGGATCCAAGATTCCTTCTCTGTAAACTGTCTTTCCAATAAGTAATCTTTGTAAGAAAGAAAAAGTCTGTGAAGAATGTTACTGGAATTTTGACGGGGACTGCATGGAATCCATTAATGGATTTGGGTAGGATGGGCATTTTCATAATAGCCTTCCACTCCATGAACATGGAAGATTTTTCCACGTTTTTGTCTTCTTTCGTTAGTGTTACCTAGTTTTCGCTATAGAGATCTTTCACAATCTTGGCTAAATTTACTCCAAGGTATGTATGTATGTATGTTACTTTATTTATTTATTGTAGCTATTGTGAATGCTAACTTTGTCAACTTATTCCTATACTTTATCAGTTTCACATGGTCCTTTGTGGGCTAAATTATTATCACTATACAATTTTTTAGTTTTTCTACTTTTCAAATGAAACACACTTTTTATCATTATGAATTAACATGTTTGCCGTAAGTCTATTTTCCTTATTAACATAGTCTCCCTCTTTTGTATTTAGAAGAGAGTCATACCCACTTATTTGCATGTTGTCCATGGGTGCTTCAAGTTGAACACTTACAGCAGAGACTGGATGGCCTGCAAACCTGAAATATTTACTATCTGTGCAGTTAAGAAAAAAACTGCCAATCCTTGTTTCAAAAGATCCGTTAACAAAAGGATGTTGCTGGAAAACAACCTTATTTCCTGTTGATATACAAATAGTTCAATTCCACCCTTTCTCTATATAAAAAAGCTGCCTTAAATTGGAAGAACATTTACTTTCTCCTCATCACTTCGAGATACCTGACTTATATTTGGCTTCAACTTTTATTGTGACTACTAATCCCTAGTTACATTGGGAGTCTTTTCTTTCTGGCTGCTTCAGAGGCTTTTGTCACTGGAGTTCCGCAGTTTCACTATGTTGTGTTTTTTGAGTTTTAATCAGCCTTGGTACAATTTGTACTTCCTATTCAATGGCTTCCTTTTTTTTTTTTTTTTTTTAAAGATTTATTTATTTATTTGAAAGTCAGAGTTACAGAGAGAGAGAAGGAGAGGCAGAGAGAGAGAGAGAGAGACAGGTCTTCCATCCGATGCTTCACTCCCCAATTGGCCACAACGGCTGGAACTACGCCGATCTGAAGCCAGGAGCCAGGAGCTTCTTCCAGGTCTCCCACATGGGTTCAGGGGCCCAAGGGCTTGGGCCATCTTCCACTGCTTTCCCAGGCCCTAGCAGAGGGCTGGACTGGAAGTGGAGCAGCCAGGTCTCGAACTGGCGCCCATATGGGATGCTGGTGCTTCAGGCCAGGGCGTTAACCTGCTGCGCCACAGTGCCGGCCCCTCAATGGTTTCTTGAGCTGGGAAAATTTCAGCCATCATTTTGAACATCGTCCTCATTCTTTCAATTCCATCCTCTGGGACATTCATTATACATCCTATTCAACATGTTTTAAACTAGCATTTATACTTCTAATCCTACTGTCTCTCTGGATTGCATAGTACACAGTATTTAGATCAACTGGGCAATTAAATATCTGTTTCCTTAGTTGACTATAATTTCTCTTGAATCCACTGGTGTTTAATTTCTTTTAATATTGTATTTATATATTTATATTTTCACATATATATATTTATATTTTCACATATATAAATTTAGAAGCATAGTGATACTTCCTACCCTGCCCTCTCTCTCACTCAGACTCCTCCATCACACTTCCACTTCAGTAAGTTCTATTTTGTTTTTGTTTTTTTTTCAAAATTGCTTGACTCACTGGTTAAATTAGTTGTATAAGAGTCTTGTTCCACATAGGTATACTTGGGTTTGATTATCAACTCTGGCTATTGACTCCAGCTTGCTGCAAGTGCAGATCAGGGGAGGCAAAAGTGATGCTTCAAGTAACTGGATTCCTGCCACCTATGGGGGAGACCTCAATTGTGTTCCCAGGTCTGGCCTGCCCCAACCTTAATCACGGCAAGCATTTAGAGAGTGAAACAGAGGTTAGGGGTTTGTTTTCTCTGCCTCTCTCCATCTCTCAAATAAATATATTCACTTATAACTTTGAACAACACAGAGATCTTAAATTTTTATTTCTTAAGTACTTTAGTATATTGTGGCAGTTCTATGCTGTTATGTGTATTTCTGGGTATTTTTACAGTATTTTATGATTTTATGTTAGTAAGCATACAACCATACAAAGTCAAGGCTGAGCAGATCATTTAAAAATGTTTGTTGGGGCCAGCGCTGTGGCATAGCGGATAAAGTTGCTGCCTGCAATGCCGGCATCCCATATGGGTGCTGGTTTGAGTCCTGGAAGCTCCACTTCTGATCCAGCTCTCTGCTACAGCCTGGGAAAGCGGTGGAGGATGGCCCAAGCCCTTGGGCTTCTACACCTGCATGGGAGACCCAGAGGAAGCTCCTGGTTCCAGATCGGCACAGCGTTGGCTGTTGCGGCCAACTGGGGAGTGAACCAGTGGGTAGAAGACCTCTCTCTCTCTCTCTCTCTCTCTCTCTGCCTATCCTTTTCTCCCTATGTAACTGACTTCCAAATAAATAAATAAATCCTAAAAAAATTAAAAAATAAAATATATTTGTTGAGGGGGCCAGCACCATGGCTAGAAGGTTAAGCCTCCCCTGCAATGCTGGCATCCCATTTGGGTACCAATTCGAGTCCTGGCTGCTCTACTTCCTATCCGGCTCCCTGCTAATAAGCCTAGGAAAGCAGCAAAAGATGCACCAAGTCCTTGGGTCCCTACACCCATGCGGGAGACCCTGAAGAAGTTCTTGGCTTTGGCCTGGCTCAGTCCAGCCATTGCTGCCATTTGGGGAGTGAACTAGCAGATGGGAGCTCTCTCTCTCTCTCTCTGCCTCTCAAATAAATTTTTTTTTAAGATTTATTTATTTACTTGAAGGTCAGAGTTAACACAGAGAGAGGAGAGGGAGAGGCATAGAAGGAGAGGCAGAGAGAGAGAGAGAGAGTTCTTCCATCCGCTGGTTCATTCCCCAAATGGCCTCAATGGCCGGAACAGAGCCGATCCAAAGCCAGGAGCCAGGAGCTTCCTCCAGGTCTCTCATGTGGGTGCAGGGGCCCAAGGACTTGGGCCATCCTCTACTGCTTTCCCAGGCCATAGCAGAGAGCTAGATCAGAAGTAGAGCAGTCGGGACTCAAACTGGCGCCCATATAGGATGCTACGCCACAGAGTCGGCCCCATAAATAAATAAATCTTAAAAAAATTATTAAACTGTTGAACTGAAAACCAAGGAAGTCTTCAAAAGTAACATTTTACTAGTTTTAGAAATTACAAAGAAACTGAAATGTATTGCTAGATATTAGAAAGTAAGTACAATAATGAGATGGAAAACTGAAACCGTGTTGTTTGGGTTCAAATAACTCTTTGGCAGAAATATAGCTATGTGACTAAGTCTCAGTTTCTTCTTTTGTAAAATGGGTAAAATTAGTACCTATTCTATAGGGATATGTTAAGAACGGAATGACTATATGGACATGATTCAATCAATGCCTGGCATTTATACATGTCAGTCTTATGCAAAAGTTAGCAAACATTATTTTACTACTATAAAATCATTAATTTTTTTGACAGGCAGAGTTAGAGAGAGAGAGACAGAGAGAAAGGTCTTCTTTTTCCATTGGTTCACTCCCCAAATGGCCACTATGGCTAGTGAGCTGCAGCCGGCGCACTGCGCCGATCCAAAGCCAGGAGCCAGGTGCTTCCTCCTGGCCTCCCATGTGAGTGCAGGGTACAAGGACTTGGGCCATCCTCCACTGCCCTCCTGGGCCACAGCAGAGAACTGGACTGGAAGAGGAACAACCGGGACAGAATCCGGCGCCCTGACAGGGACTAGAACCTGGGGTGCCAGTGCCACAGGTGGAGGATTAGCCAAGTGAGCTGCGGCGCCAGCCAAAATCATTAATTTTTACTATTATTAAAATATCATTAACCAAATATCTCCAATTTATCAAGAAACCATTCAAAGATAGCCACTTTCTCGGTTACATCTGTTTATATATGCTTCTATCAATCATATGGGGGAATGCTAATTTTCATAGTTTCTATGAGAATATAAATGCTTTCTATTCAGAGATATTGGAAAATGATGGTACGCTGAATTAACTGGGAGTGAAATGGATTCATCCAATACCGGCTAGATTATTTGGCAGGGAAGGTATACAGATGAATTAAATATGGAAGGCAAGATGTAGTTCTCAACCTTAAGCGTAGCTATTATACCTCTAAAGATTTAATTTACATATATATGCACATTGTTGTTATTACTTCTAAATCTAATATGTGTTATGAGATTCTATTCTGGAAGAGAAAGTTAGTGTAGTTTCCTGTGTATTCTCCCCAAAGTATTGCTTTAACTTGAAATTAGAAATTCCTGATAAATTAGCTTAAAACATTGCTCAATGATACAATTAACAGTTGTCTTATTTTTCCCCAAAAGTAAAACCAAAAATACCAGTGTGCCTTTTGATTCTTCCCAAATTGTTTATATTCCAAATACAGCTTTACTGGACAGATGTCAGTCTTTTTTTATATGATAGAATCGTATTAAGTGATAAAATATAAAAACAGTTAGATAAAATATAAGTAGACTCCTAAAGATCCTTTTTGACTGTACTTATCTCAATTTCTGAGTCTTGGCCCACTTAAATAGCTTCATCTATCTACCTCAACATTTCTAACATATTATAATATCCTGTATATTTACTAATCTAGATAATTAGTTATGATTTAATTATTTGAAAAACTTTATGAGATGGCCGGCACCGCGGCTCGCTAGGCTAATCCTCCGCCTGTGGCGACAGCATCCTGGGTTCTAGTCCCACTTGGGGCAACAGTTCTGTCCCGGTTCCTCCTCTTCCAGTACAGCTCTCCGCTGTGGCCCGGGAGTGCAGTGGAGGATGGCCCAAGTGCTTGGGCCCTGCACCAGCATGGGAGACCAGGAAGAGGCACCTGGCTCCTCCCTTCGGATTGGCGCAGCATGCAGGCTGCAGCGCACCAGCCGTATTTGGCCACTTCGGGGGTGAACCAACGGAAAAAGGAAGACCTTTCTCTCTCTCTCTCACTGTATAACTCTGCCTGTCAAAAAAATTAAACAAAAATTAAAAAAAAGCTTATGAGCTTCTTGTTCAGAGTTATGTTTCTTTTCATAGTAGTGGACACTCAAGTTTTGTAAGCTCGAGAAGTTCTTTAGCATGGATTTCACTAACTTCAAAAATATTTTATTCTGCCTAAGTACTCTAAGTAATTAATTTTTGTTTCAAATCCCTAAAGTAAAACTAGAAAAATACGACTTAAAATCTCTATGCTTTCCAAGTGAGTGTGTGGTAGGTACTGGGAAAACAAGGCAGATTTTCTCATAGTCAGCAACCATGTACAAGTCTAACATTTCTCTGAACACTTTGGTTGGAGTTTGTTTACCTTTGAGAAGAGGTAATAATAATGGCTAATTTCTAGAAATTTCTGGTAGCTTCAATTTCAGCAATAAATGGAAAAGATTTTAATTTGAAAAAAGTCTTAAAAGTGTATTCCTGTAGTAGAACATGAAATAAAATATTTTAAAAATGAATACTAGTCACAAAGGCCTTCAATATACAAAGCATGTGATCTACTTGTCAGGTCTGAGCAAAATTATTTCCTTTTTAACTAAAATATTCACAAAAGCAAAAAATGGAAAATGGATTTTAAGAACTTAATGGAAAGTCAGTCTATTCTAAGAAACCTCGATATTGCTCAATAGATCTGTTAGGAAGTAACCTAGAATGACAGTAAAATTAATGAGATTGATTTTTCTAGTATTACCAGATCCAGTTAAAAGAATGTACCACTGAGACTAGGAGAGCCTGATATGCTATGCTATGGCAAAAAACAGTTCACTAGAAAATTTACTCCAAATTATTAGTTGAAATTTTGTGATTGTGAAGCTTATGAAAGTGGGAAACTATTCTTTGAGAAGCACACTAGAATATTCGAAAACATGATTCAACTGTTTCAGCTTCAAGATGCTCTTTACTGTATAGTTAATCTTAAATGAAACAACAAATTACAGATTAACTTCTCAGAGAGATCATATCAATGACCCTTCATCACTTTGTTATGAGCTCATTTGTGTTTCCTTCAAATTTTTGCAATGTTCTCAAGTAAATGATACTCCAATCAATTCTTGGAGAGTATGAATGTTCATAATGAAGGTTTTACCCAAAGCATAATTTGATTTGCCTTGTATGCTCTCTTTCTTTAGAAAGTGATACATGTGATAATTTTTCAAATTTTTCTAAGTATGGAACTAAACTGAATTTTTTTTAAAAAATAAACAGGTACCAAAAGTTAAGAAGAAATAAAAGGAACCTATAGTTAAAATATTTTCTTCTAAGTTTGGAGCTTTTTAGTCCTAAGTCTGGTATCAGAAAAACAAAGGTGCTACTGATGACATCAGCCCTATATGGAAAGTATAATCACACAAAATAAGCATAAAATGAAGGCAAAGCTGTGTATGATGTGGTTGTCATACAGTGCTTAAAGGGAGGTTTAGGTTTAGTGGTGGGGAAGTTTTTTTCTTTTTCTTTTTTTTTTTTTAAAGCTACCTCTCAAGGCCTCTCCAAGGGATATAGCCAACTAAGATCCCTCAATGTCCCATGTGAACTTGGTTATGCTTAAAACATAACAAAAAAGTATCCTTAGAGTAGGTGCCCTTCTCATTCTTTCTCCCTTCTCTTGTGTGTGAATAACAGAAAAGGGAATATCACGTTTTCAAGGGTAATCCTCTGAAATAAGGAATGGAGGATGCTTACTATTAGAATTGTATAAGCAGGCTTAACACTCAACCATAGGACTTGTACATGACTTTCTTTCCCCTTACAATATAAAATAAGTCCATTTACAATATTTATGGAGCAAACAAGAAATACTTAGTGGTTAGACACTCCTGTTTACTGTCTAGTTGGTCCACACAGTTGTCAGCATGAATGGCATTTAGAGTTGACAAATATCAAAGTTGGGTAATTTAAATCATTTGGCAAAATGAGTTTTGTTCTAGCTGTTCTACTTATCAAGAAAATTTAACACTAAAAATACCCTCTCATTGGATGATTTCATTTTTGTTTGGCAATTCACTATTTTAGACTGAGAATTCAGTGGAATAACAAACTGTATTTGTTTAACAGATGCAGTGAGATTAAATGAGTTATAATTGATTTTATATTTGTTCACTACAAGTATTTCAATTATATACCCCCAAAATCAACTTAAAGTCTGCAAATAGTATGAATGACACATCTTCAACTGGTGAAAAATAATTTTGACAAAAATGTATAAATAATCTAGAGACTAAAGTCATCCTTGAGAAATGGGTAGCTATTTATTCCATTCACAGTATCCTACTTGGAAGCATAAAATAAAAAAAGGATAAAATACTTAAAATATCAATCCTGTTAAAAAGAGATGAAAAAGGTAAAATTACTAATCTACCATATGTAGATAGCTAACTTATTTTGAGGGTATATGTTAATTATGTCATCTGATCTTCAAATGCATCCCTAAGAAACAAATGCTATTAAGTCTCAGGAAATAGGTTGAGTGAAGTTAGTCACATAACTAGTAATCTTCAGAGGTGGCTTAAACTTGGGACTGCCATCTCAGCCACACGCTGTCTTCCCATTAGGGAGGTAAGCAGCAAAACATTACCTTCAAAAACAAACCAACAAATTGGGTGAGGCCTGCTATCAGAATTCATCAATTACTTAAGAGGTAAAGAAATGAGAGCTAATAATTTATCTCCTTGATTGTCATCATACAATTCAGATGGGAGTTACGGTCAAACATGTGGGGAAATGAATTTTAGGGAGGAAGAGACTGCATTTTATGGGAAGGAAACTAATCACTACAACAAATGGCACATATTTCTGTATGCATATACAAGAAAGAAAAATAATGGCATCACAAATCCCTCCTATTTTGTATGTGTGTTGTAGCAATCTCTTATTTTGCCGACTAACCTGAAAGTAGGGTTTCCAGATATTAAGGGCTTTAGAAACCATTAATAAAAAGGATGTCAAATGGTCTTTTCCCAAAAGAAAATGTGTATGCACTCAGAATCAGAGCTACACAAACCAAAATGCATTCTACATGGGAACATGTGATATTGTAAACTCAGAGGGCCCATATAGCAATTATCTATGTCTCACTAAAACACAAAAATAGTATGTTTTAATAGGTAAATTTGATAAGAAAAAGTATTTGAAACAGGTTATATATAAGGAGACATAACAAAAGGGCATAAAGAGGTGAAAACACTAGAAAGTATTGTTCAAAGACAAGATGTTAAAACAAATAAGGAAGGTATCAAGAGAAATATGCTAAGTACCTAAGAGTATTGCACTGCGCTAACAATTTTTGATAGAAAAGAGCAAAAGAATTCTTAGCAAAAAATAAGTGATGCACCATCAAGATAAGAACTGAAAGTGTTCAAACTGTGTAATTCAGTCCATGTAAGCTAAAGCAGTTAGACTAAGAATCCTCTAATATGAATGGGAAGTGGGACCAGAATATACATTTACTGCAAGAGGCAACAGTGACCAATGACCTACAGGAAAATTAGGTTTAAAGTCAAACAACAAATATGAACATGCTACAGTTGATGAAAAATAAAACGAATATGAGGTTGCTAACAGAATCCAACAAAAATCCTATAATGAGTTCAATTTATCTTGTAGAAGCATGATATCATCTATTAATAACAAGTAGATTGGTAATGGCATGTAATGAGCCTAAAAACAGCCAGATATGAAAAATGATGATTACTGTTATATAATACTACATGACTAAAGGCATGAACTTCACTTGGTATAACTCTTGTTGCCTGGGCGGGATGTTTAGCCTCACAAAAGGCCAGCTAAGATGCCCATATCCTACATTATAATACCAGGGTTTGATATGCCATTTGGGCTCCTAACTCCAGTTTCCCTCTACTGCAAACCCTGGGAGGCAGCAGTTACGGTGTACGTGGATGGGTTCGAACCAAGTATGTGGGAGACCTAGAAAATGCCTTCATTCTTGGTTCCCAGCTTTGGCCCTGAACTCAATCTAGCTCCAGCCATTTCGATAATTCGTTGAGAGAACCAGTGGGTGAGGGCTCTTTCTCTGCTTCTCTTTCTTCTATCTCCTTTCTACTTAGCAAATTAAAAAAAAAAAAAAAAAAAAAAAAAAAAAAAAACCTTGAAGTCTAGTTGGTCCCTCATTTACTCAGCCCATAATGAGTATACTTCCAATCTGAACTTTACACTTCACATGAGCCCCACAGAATACACAAATCTATTATAGAAATGTGCTGCTTTCTGTCACCTGTCTCCCACCTCAGAGACCAGGCCTCACATTAATAAATTAATAACTAATAAAGAGGACATTTCATGCTTTGAAATAGAACGAGACCTGAAAACCTTCTTCTATCATGAACCCATCGACTTAAATAGAATGTTGTACCAAGGGGTAAGAAAATGAAGTATGCCTTGTATTTACTCGTACTTAGTGTCTCCAGCAAGTTAGCAAGAACACACTTGAAAATTACAAGCTTGACTTTTCCTGCTAACTCTGAGCAGCAGTGTACTTGAAGCTGTTCAAAGTACAGCCTTTGGAATCAGGCAGGCTTCTATTCAAACTGAGCTCCGACCAACTCTAATGTGCCTTTGCAAAGGCATAGCACCTCCCTAACTCAAATTTACCCCCAGGTAGTACTCTGCACCTCAGAGAAACATTGTGAAGACCACATAGGCACTACATGTAAGGCACTGAGCACATGGCCTAGCAAGAAATAAGCACTAAATCAATAGGAATTAATCCTGGTTTTCTCCTGTTAACAGACATAAAAAAGATGCTAAACAAAATTACAAAGAAGACTCCCATTTGGGGGGAGGTTGATCAGTCATTCTAAATGTAGTCAATGTCAATAAGCATACTATACTATCTATAGATTGTTCACATAATAACACAGAAAGAATTCCCAGTTAAGAATTCTTAAATACAAGAAGGATGAGTTAAACTCCTGTCAAAATGAACAGCTGTTCCTCAAGAGAAGCTACAAGATTTTAAAACTTTTCCCCCTTGGTCTACATGGCTTGAGGCAGCAGCCTGGAACAGATGCTCTTCCAACAGCTATTGTAATAATGCTCTTATAAGCAAGCAAGCAAGCAAGCAATAAATAAATAAATAAACAAACCAGCCAACCAACCAACCAACCTGGAGAGTTATATATATATATATACACATTAGCTGTGAGCTAGCAATTGTGATGAGTATATGAATTAGTAAAAGTTAAAGGGAAAGGCTTTGATAAATAGTTTTAATTGCTTATGCTTAAAATCTGAAACAATCTTGAATATAAGTATTTTTGGATATTCATAAACCAATAAATGTAGACTTCTAAAAGAATTTCCAAGGAGGATAGGTTTTACGTTAGTGATGCATATTTAACAAGAATTAGCACAATTCAGTCATATATAGTACAGAGCCTAGTCAGACAGCCTACATTGTATCTAAATTCTTTGCTAGCTCTGTAGTGAGGCAAGTCAGGATCTCTCTATGCCTTGGTTTTCTTATCAAATGGTTAGAGTAACAGTATACATATCACAACTGATTTTTGTTATAAGGACTAAGTGATTGAATACAGTGCCCAGCACATGGTTCGCATCTCATGTATTAGCAATTAAAATATGTCACCTATTGATGATCTGCCACTCAACAAATTTATCTATTATATGTCATGAACTTCACTAGAGACACAGATGTTACTACCACAGATCAGAAAGATAAGTACGATAATTTAGCCAGTGTTCTAGGCTCTGGTAACTAAAGTGGTCAGAACTTGAATGAAAACCTTCCATGGAAAACTGCCATAGAAAGGAATACATGTGGAGTGAGGACATGGTTCAACATGAAATACAAAATGGAAATGACAAAGAATACACCTAAATGTCAGTAGCAAATATAATAACAGAAACATCTTAACAGTATTTTTTTTAAAAAAAGAAAGTATGTGGGGCCGGCACGGTGGTATAGTAGGCTAAGTTTCTACCTGCAGAGCTAGTTTGTGTTCCAGTTGCCCCATTTCTGATTCAGCTCTCTGCTATGGCCTGGGAAAGCAGTAGAAGATGGCCCAAGTGCTTGGGCCCTTGCCGTCATGTAGGAGACCTGGAAGATGTTTCTGGCTTTAGATCAGCCCAGCTCCAGCTACTGTGGCCATCTGGGGAGTGAACCAGTGGATGGAAGACCTTTCTGCCTCTCCCTCTCTCTGTCTGTAACTCTATCTCTCAAATAATATAAATGAATTCTTAAAAATATGTGTATGCATTTTTACCTTTGTATTTATGTGGCTCTCCAGAACAGACCTTCAGTACATTTAAAATTCTACACCTGTAGCTAAAGACCTGATTACTTTATTTTTTCAAGACTTTTTTTTTTAAGGTTTACTTTATTTATTTGAAAGATAAGAATTACAGAGAAAGGTAGAGAGAGGAAGAAGGAAGGGGGTGGATCTTCCATCTGCTGGTTCATTCCCTTTCAAATGGCCACAATGGCCAGAGCTGAGCTGATCCAAAGATAGGAGCTTCTTCAGGGTCTTCCACATAGGTGCAGGGGCCCAAGCACTTGGACCATCCTCCACTGCTTTCCCAGGCGTGTTAGCAGGGAGCTGGATTGGAACAGCTGGGACTTGACCAGCACCTACGCAGGATGCTGGCACTGCAATATGGGGCTTTAACCCATTGTGCCACAGCGCCAGCCCCTAGACCTAGTACTTTCATACTGACTCATTCAAGTGACCTTGCCTTACAAAGCAAAATAATATACAATTTAGTATCCTCCTAAGAGATCAGAGGACTCTTACAAAACATTTATTTGTTAAGGTTTTTGCCAATATTAGCACTGCGTACTTTTAAACAATATCTATATATTTAACAATTCCAGCAGTACAACCATATTTGCCTTCCCAAAGAATTAGAACAATAAATACCTACATGAAATCTCAGGACCTCAATACAACCACTTCCGTTTCAGACTTCTATATACTTTTTATTCTAAATAAAATTTCTTCTCCAAATTCTTTTATTTAAAAGTTTTTATATTAACCTTTAAAAAATTTTAATTTAGCTTGATGTGTGATGAACCTGTGATAGCAGCTACTTCTAGGACCCTTGCAAACTCTAAATGACAAGGAATGTGATGGTACTTCAAAAAGTTTGTGGAAACTGGAATTATTTATTTTGGTGCAGAATACTTGAAATCCCTGCATAAAAGTGAAGTAGGCAGGTATACAGGTTAAAATCAATTAGGTTTGTGAGCTGGAATACCATGCCTTAGCCACGCCCCTGTGTGACCTCACACCCTACCTGATACCTTCACCACACCCCTGTGTGACCTCATGCCCCTACCTGGCCACCCCTGGGTGCCCACCAGCCAATCAGGTTAATTAACCACTCCCCTTTGGAAGTGGGTTAAAAGCCTGGGACACAGTGTGTCCTGGGCCTTCTCTTCTTCCCTGGCCTCTTGCCAGGAGGGGGCTTGCTGTAGTCCTGCGCACCTCCAGGGCACATGCCTTTGGGCCATCCGCCCTAGGCTTCATGGCCTAGATGCTTCTCTACACGGCTGGTTCCTGGTGCTCGGTATGAACCCAGATTTACCTCTCTCTCTTAATAAAGCTCTCACTCTCCTATGCATCTTTCACACTAAATAAAAGCCTAAAATGTACCATGCTGCCTCATTTAGAATTCTTCTCTAAATATTGGCAAGAACCCTCTTGGGCTTATTAATATTGGGGATTTATTAGCAAGCACATGGTGAAATCGTATGGCATCCCAAATTCCGGTAGTATATGTGGCACCCCAGATAGCGTTTCTGGGGAATTTTAAAGGGCCACATTTCTATATAAATTTTAGGGGGTCATTCTCTGATTTCAAAAGGAGTCTTCAAAGTGTCCAGCCCCACCAAGATGTCAAAGGCAGAGAGAAGACACAATGTGGCCCAAGTCCCCAAGTGAACAAAAAACAAGTGTTCTCCATAAATTGCACTGTTAGCATAGACTTTTCTAGGATGGTGCAAGTTTTTAGATTTAAAAAAAAAAACACATTTATAAAGCAGGCAATTCCTGGGCTTGCAAGTGATGTCTCAGGAATCAGCCAAGGGCCAGTTATTTCCATGGAATGTGTTGCATTTGAGCACCCCAAAGCTGAATTAACCCTGGCAGTTAGGTGCCAGAAGTCAGCATAAACATGTAGTATGTATTACTTCATTTAATACTTAACAGAAAGGAATTAACACCTCTTTTTATAGTATGGAAACTGAGGTCCAGAAAGGTTAAATGGAACATAGGCACATAACTAGTGTGGAAACCACACGTAGCTCTCTTAGATGTTGGCAAAGCCTTTGCTAGTTCCACCTATCCACAATGCCTAATAATACACTGGAATATTTAAAATAATATATTGTATAATACATGGCACATAAATATATCACAAACTCATCATTGATAGTGAAAAAATAATCTCAAAAACCACTGTGATTTTAGAATGATTCTAGAAGAAATAAACTAGATTTGTAAGTGATTGGGTACTGTAGATATTTTCCTTTAATGATGCCTGTTTGGTAAAAGGTGATCTAATCATAATCAAGTGATAATAACCAGCTCCAATAAACTTCATGATGTTTTCCTGTGATTAAAAAGAACCATCTCTTTAAATTCAACCTTCCTTTTCTTTACACCACAAAACTTTTTAATCCTCACAAACATTTGCTGAAATATAAAAATGACTTACTCTTCTATTAAGAATAACAGTTTTTCATTGTAGAAATGTATCACATTTTCACAGGGAGGCAACAATGCCTTCTCACTTTAATACGTGTGTGGTTTTTTTTTTTTCCCCCCATCTAATCAGCTAATACTTTTCAAAAGATCTTTTTAATGCCTAAATGAAAGGATTCCACATCAAAGACCTGACCTCCCTATTAAAGTCTCTAAAGGAAACCCTAAGAATGTAAAATCTATTCAAAGGCAAATCACAGGTAGCTTATTGTACAATGCATTAAGAAAAGAAAAGGAAAAAAAAGCTTCATAAGAGCTGTATGGAATTTGGTAAAATTATACCACAAAAATACAAATTGATCTTAAGCATAAAGAAACAATTTCATAGCCAAAAACTTATTACAAAAGTGCTCTGTAATCAGCCAGGAGGAAGTCTTTATGAAGAACTTCAGAATTTGTCACTTTTTCAATCAAAATTTCTGATTACAGCTTCATGTTGAAAAGGCCAAAAAGAGAACAAACCTCACATTTTTCAATAGATTTAAAACCTGAAATTTTAAAAGCTAACTTCCAACATCAGAAAAGGTAGGTTTCACTGCAGACAACAAGAGTGGAATGAAGTAATGCAATAATAATAGATAATAACAGATTGAATAGTATAAAAACACTTTTAAAAACTAAATTTTTAGCATACCATGAATGCTGTTCTGAAGTTATTCAAGTCAGTAAAAAAGTCTTCCACGGACACTTTCTTCACATCAATGGCATAGTATCCCATTACACTCTGGTACAATTTTTCCATGTTTGCATGTAACTTTGAAAGGTTCCCATATTGTTCTTTTGCATCGGTAACAAAGCTGTATAGTATAGTTAAGGCTTTCTGAAATTTACAAAGTAATAAACCCAGTGTTCAGTTATTACTGGCACCGTGATTATATCAGTGAAATTCCAAAATAATTTCTAATGATCATTCCCACAAATCACTTTAAACAATGAAAACAATATTGCACAAAAATGAAATTTTCAATTCAATTTCTAGTTAACTTTGACAAAACTACAAGAAAACTCAAGTACGTATATATTTTAACATTTTTTCTTTCCTAATTAATTTCAAGTAACAATTTCTTCCAGCTTGCCATAACAAAAATCTATATCATGCAGATCATGCAAGTTATAGTTCAGCATGAATAATTGGAGTAATACCGAAATCAGCAATGGAGGCACTGAGTGAAACTAGACAACATGGAGTCAATTCATACCTCCTATAATTGGGAGTAGTGTACCTCTAGATAAGGCCCTTACCTTGCTGTGTCAACTTCCTCATGTGTAAAATAAGAATAACACTGCCAATTGACTTACAGTGTTGTTGCAGGGACTCAAAGAGTTAATACTCACAAGGTTCACTGAGTAGTATAAATAAATACTTTTATTGTCCTTTTATCCATTTTAAGGATCATTAAAAACTTCTTACGTTATATAAGCAAACTAAATGTTTTAACTTCATTTTTGGAAAATTTGGACATAATTTCTTCCATGCATTATGACTAAAAATTATGCTTATCCTCACACATGCATACTCATACAGAAATGTTTTCTCATTATAACATAGTTCAAAGCACACTAAAATTGAGTACACTAATTTAATGTGGATGTGATAGTACCTAGATTTTCTAAATAAATCATAGAATTTCCTCCTTTGTTATACAACAAAATACTGATATATTCAGATATGAAATCACTACCCTACACTCTGAAAAGATGACTCTTCGAGAATCACTCACAATTGTCTATGGTTCATTTGGTATGTAAAGAAATAAAACATAGCTAAACTTACAGCAGCCAGCTTTTTTTTTAAATCTATGATTAATGCAGAAGTATAAACAGACATTAATAACATTTTCAAGAATCAAAAAAAAACAAAAAACAGATTCAATCTAAAAGAAATACATCAAATTGAAATGTCCGTATCTAAAAATAACAATTTTTTCCCAGAATTTCCAAAAGATGGTTCTTCCGGTCAGAGTTTTTCCCAGCACAGGATGAAATAAGGAAATTAAAGTAACCCCCTTGTTTTGAGAAAGAAAATAAAATACAAAGAAAAAGGAAACAGAACTAAGGTAAGGAGTAAAGCCAGGACACACAATAGGATTCCAATAATTAGAACCCTACCTCCCAGCAAGAAAATGAGGCATTCCAAACATCACAACTCACCTGTACCCAAGTCTACCTTCAATCAACAGGTTATCTATTACCCTCCTATCCCTGTTTCTTTTCATACTCTGCTAAGTAATATATATATAGTAGTTCAGAAAGAATAGATTAGAAGGTAGGGAGTGTGGATTCCAATGCATGTACTGATGTTTTAATGACCTTAAAAAAATCATAGATCTGTATATGACTGTTTATATTCATCTGAATAGCAAAATGCCTCTCTACCCTTTCTTGAATCTAGATGTTACTAGTGCCAGTGACCGATGTGTTTATGTATGATAACATCTTGAAATTCTTGAATGAACAACAAAACATTTAGTATAATTAGTCAAACTACAGAATCACAAGCAATTATAAGAATGGAGTTACACATGACAGGTTTTCATGTATATCATCAATATTCATGAAAAGTTATAGGTAATGTGAATTTATATGTAAAGATCATATTTGAAATTCACTCAGAAACTACCATTAAATGGAACATGTAGTGATGCATTTCAATGTGAAGTATCAGATATCAGCATCAATTTATAAATTGGTTTACCTATTCAATCTATAAACTCTCACCTCAAATCATGCATGTCCCAGATACAGAATATATATATAAGATTTTTTATACAGAATATATATATAAGATTATTTATATAATCTTAACTCCTAAAAAGAAACTGTTTTCTGCCTTTGCTTGTCCAAACCTATCATTCAGCAGTTTGTTCAATTCTTCTTTTTGTATGATGCCTTTACTCAACTGAACAGCTATGACTAACGAATAATCATTTCTTTCAATGGAAATAGCATTTATAATCCACTGCACTTCTTTGGAAAGTCATGAGACATAGGCTCCTGGATCTATAACAAGGTTGTGATTTTTCCCTTCTAGTCTCATCTTTTAGTACTGCTTTGTCTCTATCACATTTCTGGCAAAGATGGTCATCTCTCATTGTCACCTCCAGATGCTATGTTCTACCTTCTTAGCTGAATTAAGACAAGTCAACTGCAAGTACATCAATGCTGATTACTTATTTCACCTCAGAGGCATCATTCTTAGACTTGTTGCCAAGAGTACGAGGTATCTTCAAAATTCTGATGAAACAGCATGGAACTTCTATTCATAAAACTGCACATAAACATGTTAATGCACATGCACAAAAACCATTTGAATTCATATTAAAAACCAATGGAATCTCTGAAATGTATCCTAAAAATGAGCTAAGGGTACTATTTTGATGAGTGTCCCTAACTGTATGGTGCTATAGCTGCCCCTTTTCTGCCCATATCACTGCTTCTAAGATTTGCGTGTTAATAATAGACACTTCACAAACACTAGTAATTTCATGCTAACACCTAGAAGTAGACCATTCTTAAGAATCCATTTGGCAAGCAGGTTGAAATAAAGCAATGACTTTTTTTTTTTTTAGAAAAGAAAGATTTTCAGGTTAAGATTACAAGAAACATCAGTAACAAGTCTATGCATGTTTTCAAAAACAGTACAATTCTAACAAAAGATGCAATAGAAAGATGGCCAAGATCTAGAATGATCTAGAAGATCTAGAATGACAGCTTTGTTCTAATAGCTAGAGAGCTTTTATGTGAATATTTTATCATAATATATATATAATAATTTACTCCCAAAATAAATGAAGTGGAGCTCTGAATAACAAGAATGAACCTCAGGACTAGCAAAACTGATTAAACTGAAACAATTTTGGAAATATCCAAATTCTCAGAATTTACAAAACGACTGATAGGATAGAATAATTGGTCAACATGAATGAGACATATACCATTGGCACTGATGAGAAATGGAAAACATTAGTCATCAATATCATCCAGAAGAATAAAGAAGCCGGGCTGGTACCGTGGGACAGTGGGCTAAGCTGAGGCCTGCTTGCTGGCTGACCCACTTTCAATCCAGCTCCCTGCTAATACACCTGGAAAAGCAGCAGAAGCTGAACCAAGTCCTCGGGTCCCTGCACCCAAGTGGGAGTCCCGGAAGAAGCTCCTGGCATCAGCCTGGCATAGCTCTGGCAATTGCAGACATTTAGGGGGTGAATCAATGGATTCTCTTTTCTCTTCTTCTCTTATCTCTACCTTTCAAATAAAATAAAGAAACATCGCTATCCTTGTGTGAACTGTTAAACTCTAAATAAAAGTAATGCCCATTTCAGTTAGTAATCAGGCTTTAAGTATTTTTCCCCAAAATAAAGTTTTATATTTGTAAGGACCTTTGAAATTATACGTAAGATACTGAACAAACATTTGGTAACACTAATTACAAAACATTGATATGCATTCCAACTACTTGATGTCTTCAGTAATATGTTTTGTTTCCCTTTACATGTATCAAGCTAAGGGAAAATCTTAATGAATTTCTTTTTGAGACACTATAATCCTCACATTTGAAAGATACGTGACAGCCAGATCTTCGTTCACATGCAATGAAACACAACTATTTAGTGAAAGTCAACTAAGGAACACAAGTAAGACCTGGAATTCTTCTCCTGTCTGGCAGTTGAGCTTATTCCCAAACTGTACCATAAATACATCCTACATTTAATCTTAGGCCACACCCTCATGACTGCACTTCTGCCATATCAACCATGCCTACAACTTCCATTATCATAACTTAAAAGGACCAGCTTCGATCAGCCCCAAGTCTCATACCTTTAATAGATTTTCAAGTTTCCTGGATTAAGCCAACTATTCCAAAAGTATTCCTTGTATCTTACTGTATTCCACTCTTCTAAACACTCGGAAAAGAGGATCTAGCAAAACAGGCAAAATCGCTGCTGTCATGAAACATGAGAACACTTCAATACCTACCTATGTAAAAAAAAAAAACTGAATTAAAAGCTAATGTGTGTTTTCAATTAAATTTTTGAGGACCACTTCCTATGTTCTAGAGTAAAATACAAATGACTGAGATATTCATAGTGATAAGCATGATGAAGAAAATAAAACTTTGAATATTCTATACAGTGACAGGATAATTCAGGATGAGTAGTCAGGGAAATCATGATTAAGAAGTTAAGAGACTAAAGCAACTCAAGCATAACTATGAAATAACAGTGAGCACTAGGTTGTATAGCACTGTCTGTAAGGTGATAAGACATCAGGAAAGAAAAAGATAATTAGTTTGAAGATAATTAGTTTGAGGATAAGAAGCAAGCTATTCAATCTGTCTCTCTCTCTTTATTCCCACCACCCCCCAAACCGTTTAACATTTATTTATTTGAAAGGCAGAGTTAAGAGACAGAGAGGGAGTGGGAGACAAAGTAGATCTTCCATTCACTGGTTCATTCCCCAAATGGCTGCCATGGCTGGGCTGGGCCAGGGCAAAGCCAGGAACTAGGAATTCTATTCTGGTCTCCCATATAGATGGCAGGGGACCAAGCACTTGGGCCACCTCCAGCAGCTTTCCCAGGTGCAATAGCAGGGAAGTGGATTAGAAGTGGAGCAGCTGAGACTCAAATAGGTGTTGCAGGCAGCACCTTAACCAGCTGCACCACACTGGCTACCTCTTATCCTGGGTCTTGAAGTTTGTTAAGAATGGGTTAAGTGGATAAGAGGAAAGAACGGAGCACAGAGGAAGGATAAGTGAGATGATTAACTCAACAGATGCACCTTCGCTACAATAACTAGTCCACTAACTCAACTTCCCACTCAGATAGCTGGGGCTATGTCTTGTACAAACTTCCATTTCATTCCCTACAATCTTCTATTTCACTTCCTCACTGCAGTTCAATTAAAGAAAAATATATTGATGTAGTCTATGCAACAGAGAATATCAAAACAAGTGAAGTCTCTCAATGAATGTACTGGGATGGTGTTAGCATTTATCCAGTATTTCAGAAATACCAAAGCCATTGACATATAGAGAAAAAAAAAAAAAAGAAAGCACAAAAATCAACTGAGATTTCAACAAAGAAATTTAAAGAATATAACCTGAGAAAGAGTGAAGTAACTTGTCACATAAGTTGTCAGAAATACAAGAATACATAAATATACAGCAAAACTTCTTTTTAGAGACTCAGCAGAGGTGTAAGAAGAAAACAAAACCAAAGGGCAAGACTTGTGCAAGGGATATTTCAAGGGCAATGTTCTAAGAACTATTTATTTTCCTTAAAATAAGAAACATTACAGAACTTAAAGGTCAAAAAAGGAGTGGGTACTATCTGACACAAATTCTGATATTTTTAAATTTTCTCAATAATAATTAAATAAGTATGTATATCTCATATGCAGTGTTTGCATTTGATGATACTGATGACCCTACCTGAAATTTGTATTTCACATTTTTCAAGTAAATATTTCTGTGCAGCTATTCAACTCTAAATATAGCTTTGCTTTGGTTTAGCAATTGGAAAGTAACAATTATTATTTAAAAAAGTCAATGATATATGAAATAATTGTACATGATTTTTAAAGGCATACTAAATTCATATTTTTATATTAAGAAATTGATATAAAAGCAGGAATACACTGGAAGAATAAAAATACAATTTATTATAATGGGCACTATTAGTAAAATTTCATGTAACCAAAATTAATTTTTGTAATTTAAAACAATTGACAGATTAACAGTCATTAAATCATACTGTTTAAACCAAAATGCACTTGTAAACATGCACTTTTAGTAATATATTCTTTCAGAATTGGATGAGGAACCAAAAAATTGATATGTGCTTCAACTAACAAGTATTCAGTGTAAAATATAAACAAAGTTTGAGCATTAGTAACTTAAACTTCAGTTAAATACATTATTATTCATTGTGCATCTTAGCTTCCAAATTCTTCCATTTTCTAAAATTTAAGAAGCTCACAATTTGTCATTTTAATAAGATCTGTATAAATGCATTTAATATTCAAAATCTGACTTGTTGTCAGTCCTAATTAAAGTAAACAAGGCCTCGCAATGAATGAATTTAATTACTTCGAAAGTAGTATGTCTAACTAAGATGAAAAGCAAACGAGTGCAATCTAATCTCAGCAAAGAATATTTATGATTATAAGCTTTGTCAATAGCAAAGTGCACCAACTGTTCATATATCTGACTTCCAAGAGGTACATGAATGCTAATCAGTTCATTAGAGGCATCTAGGTTGTGATATTTAGCGACAGGATATAGTAGCTTTCTTGTCCGTAGAGTATAATTGTACTCAGAATGAAATATTGTTTCCAACAAAGCATCATCCTTCCTGTTTCTGATTTCCTGCTGGTTGCTTTTCATGAGCTGCATACCTTTCAAGAAGCCAACATCATTCAGCTTTCTGTGTCACATGAATACAAGTATAGATACGTCCTGAGATCAGCTAGTGAGCAAGATTCTACAACCTTTACTCTGTGTTCAAGAATCCATCTCAGTTCAGTGCATAATTAATGCACTCGCAGGCTATTATTAGAAACTGTATGTAAGCAAAATATTTTCTAAAATGCTTTTCATCTTTAGAGAATAAAAAATACTCCAATTAACCAAACTTACTGATTAAAATAATAAACACACATATGAGCATTTTCGTATGACAAAATGGGTAAAAGGCCAACAATGATGAAACAGATATAACTGTAATAATATATTTTGAAAGGTATACTTTGTCAAATGAGAAGATACTGCAAAAATATATTTGGGTAAGTCAAATTCATCCTTCGCTTAAAAAAAAAAAGACTGGTGAGTGGGAAGGATACAAAAGGAAACAAACGCATTAGCTGAATTGATTGCTGCTAGAGTGCATTTTTATATTTCCCGACAGAGACAGTGAAGGAAGCTAAAACCGAACTAATTCACAATTAAGCTGAAAGCATATACAATGACATCTATGATGAGCCAAATAATAATTTTATGATCACTAAATCTCAGGACAGAAGAAACAGAAAGAGGAAAAGCAATCATTTTATTTCAAGTACCTCAGTTTAAAACAAAATATTAGGAGAATCTACATATCATTTTAGAAGTAGGCTATCCTTTCATACAGAATTCAGAAGTCTATGTGGGATTTTACAAATGAATTATAGTAATATTTTATTGCAACACAAAAGGCATCAGTGTCTAATTTCATAGAATGGTTTAAAGAGCCACTCAATATTAATTTCAGGGAAAAAAAAAGCATATACTTCATTTACTAATTAGAGATTAAGAACAAAGTTAGCAATAACAGATAACTAAGACAAAGAAAAACATAAGTTGAAAAGGGCACAAGCCTCAAGCTATTTATTTTATGTACAGACATATATACTCACACACATAAATATTTACATAAACATACAGGTACATATATAGGCAATTTTATTTTGGAAGAATATTTACACAAGTAATGATTGTCCATTCTGAATATGGAACCATGTAGTATTTCTAAACGAATAAAATTTTGCAGAGTACAAGTTAATTTCTAATAGAAACCAACTCTTATCACTATTTTATAAGGTGACATGTGCTTCCTGAAATAATTTTAAAAAGTCTAAATCATGACTGTAAAGTCCAGCTCCCTCAAACTGACTTTTAATCTTTCAATGTATTGTGAGTATGAGTATGAAATAAGGTATATGAAATGATGAAAGAGCATATGATTATTCAAGTTAATATAAAGAGCTAAAGAATGGAAAGTAATAGAAATACATTTGTAGTCATTCATGAAGAAAAAGGCTAATAAATTTCCCTGCAAAAGGCAAAAGCTGTACCTTCTCCCGTATGGCATGCTGGCTATGCAAATACACATAAAACATTAGATGAATTGTAATTCTAGTTGACTTGTGACTTAAGTTATTTAGATATCAAAAGGATATGGACATCTTTGTCACAAACTTGTCATGCAAGTCCTCAGGAGGGGGAAAGGTTTCCAAATCTTTTTCAAGCTGTTGAAGCTGCCTTCCCATCTGCTTCAAATTCTTTTCCAGCGTTTCTACAGAGACTAAAAGAGAGTGTATTAAATGCCTTGAAAGGACAAAATTATAATATATAAAAGGTAAAACACTCTAGCAACAAAACATTTGTGAAAACCCTCATTAATAATAATGGAATAAGAAAGATGAATTTCACAAAAGTTATTTTAAACTTTCCTTAAAAAGAATGCAGGTATGAGGAAAATTCAACAGGAGACTTCGAAATATAACATGAAATTTAGCAAATGCTCATACAAACAAAGCATCTTTAAGAAATGTTATTTATAATTAAGAGTTCTTAAGCACTACAAATGCAACAAAATTATCAGTTTTTTCAGATAGAGAGGTTTTGAAAATTAACAATACATAAAGAAGAAACGGGGTCCAAACCAACTTTTTGGATATTTGCTTTAACTTTATATGATTTCCTTTAAAAAACAAAAATATTTTGCTTTGGATCTATTTGAATTATATAAAGTTAAGTTTAAAATGATGTGGCAGGGCCGGTGCTATGGCATAGTAGGCTAAGCCTCCTCCTGCAGCACCAGCATCCCATACGGACACCGGTTCGAGTACCGGCCGCTCCTCTTATGACCCAGTTTGCTGCTAATGTGCCTGGGAAAGAATTAGAAGATGGCTCAAGTGCTTGGGTCCCTGCATCTACGTGGGAGACCCAGAAGCAGCCCCTGGCTGGATCAGCCCAGCTCCAGCTATGGCGGCCATTTGGGGAGTGAACCAATGGACGGAAGACCTTTCTGTCTCTCCCTCTCTCTGTAACTCTACCTCTCAAATAAATAAATCAATAACATCTTAAAAAAAAAAAAATAATGTGGCAGGTGTTGTGTTGAATGGGTTAGGCTGACTCTTGGGATTCCTGCATCCCATATTAGGAAGCCAGTTTAAATCCTGACATCTCTACTTTTAATCCACTTCTTGTTGGTGCATCTTGGGAGGAAGGAGACAAAGACCCAGAGTAAACTGGGTCCCTGTGACCCATGTGGGAGACTCAGATGGAGTTTCGGGCTCCTGGCTTTAGCCTGGCCCAGCCCTGACTGTTGAAGGCATTTTGGAAGTGAATAAGCAAATATAAGATCTAGGGATATATTTCTCTCCCCACTTCACCATCTTGCCAATAAAAATAAACATTTAAAAAACAAATATAGTAATTTCAGGTAATCTGTCATGTTCAGGCTTTGAATGAATACTGAGGAATGGATACAAGTCAAATTTTATCTGTAAGAATCGAAGTATCTTTGGAAACAATCTAAACACCAAACAAAATGGAACTGTGTTTAAAAAAATTATTGCTTATGAAGCCTAGCTCCATCCCTACGCCTTCGATATAGCCTTTATCAGACTCCAGCATCTCTTCCTTAGCTCCAAGTTCCTGTGTAAAGAGAAACTCATTAAATTAAGACAGAGACACAAAGATAAAGCCAGAGTCAAGAACTTGAATCATCAGACTCAAACTGCCCCTATAATTACAACACCTTAACGCAAAAGCCTCGATTCTGAGAGCTTTGAAGAAACTCACAAGCCCTGACCAAAGTCATATTCAATCTACCCATAGACCCAAACAGATCTGAACCCATGTGTGACACTCACGTGCTCTGCGGACCAAGCAGAAGCTCACACTAAATGCTACTTTAATGGAAACTGTTCATGCGCTGCTTCTCTCCACTTAAAATTGCTAAGAATCACTGCCGGCCAGCGCCGTGGCTCAATAAGCTAATCCTCTGCCTGCGGCGCCAGTACATCAGGTTCTAGTCCCGGTTGGGGTGCAGGATTGTATCCCAGTTGCCACTCTTCCAGTCCAGCCCTCTGCTGTGGCCCAGGAGTGCAGTGGAGGATGGCCCAAGTCCTTGGGCCCTGCACCCACATGGGAGACCAGGAGGAAGCACCTGGCTCCTGGCTTTGGATCAGCGCGGTGCGCTGGCTGCAGCTTGCCGGCTGCAGCGGCCATTGAGGGGTGAACCAACGGCAAAGGAAGACCTTTCTCTCTGTCTCTCTCACTGTCTGCTCTGCCTGTCAAAAAATAAATAAATAAATAAAAAAGAATCACTGCCTGTAATTTCTTGAGCCCGGGAATTGAGTGGCAGCCATCTTTCTCCTTGCTCTGTGCACTCCAAATAAACTTTTTGTCCATTTGTCCATTCCAGTGTTAGCAAATGGCTTGCTGAGTTTTCAGCAAGTGGACCCAGTTTTGGATGTTCTATAGCAATTCCTCCAACAAGTTTTGGGGATATTTGATAATATTTATCACCTTGGCACAAAAGGATGGGATAGTAAGGAGGTATGAAAAATAATACTGCTTAAACGCCATGTGTAATTTTTGCTTTTAAAAATCCGGCTATACACAAAATAACATTTGCCTTTCTAAGAGACATTAATAGCTTTTAATAAAATTTTATCATATTTTGCTATAAAAATCAGCAATCTAATTCTCACAGGGTTTAAGGAGTCCAATGACTGGACTCTTCAGAAAGTCACATACAACACTGTTTTGCCTCACAGGTGATGCTGCTTTAGTCTTGGGTTCCCTGTGGTGAAGACATTCTGAAGTTACACTCATAAAAGTAGTCTCAGGAGCTTGCTTCGCATATATCCCTTTTTGCAGTCCTTAAAATTGAACTGTAATTTAGATAGACACTAGAGTACATAAAAGGTTTCAATCTTAGTGCCATTTAGTACATTCATTCAATATATTTACCTTGTGTCCCCAGTATCCCGCTGTACACAGTTCATGGTTGTACAAAGTACTTGGGTCACACTCTTTCATTTTTATGTCTGTTGGTCAGTTGTCCACAACCAACATGTCTATTTCATTAGATCTATGGTGTTTCATTAACTCCCTTTTTTTTTAACTTTCCTAAGTTCTCTATTATCTCTATTACAGCAGAGACTACCACTTGTTCTTTTTATTTGTTTTGCTCCCCTAGACTATTTGTTCTCATATGTCTTGTTAACGTTTCCTCTATCATTTCTCAAAAAATCTTACAGGTGGCAGGCGCTGTGGCTCACTAGGCTAATCCTCCGCCTTGCGGCGCCAGCACACCGGGGTCTAGTCCCAGTCGGGGCACTGGATTCTGTGCCGGTTGCCCTCTTCCAGGCCAGCTCTCTGCTGTGGCCAGGGAGTGCAGTGGAGGATGGCCCAAGTGCTTGGGCCCTGCACCCCATGGGAGACCAGGATAAGTACCTGGCTCCTGCCATCTGATCAGCGCGGTGCACCGGCCGCAGCGCACCGGCCGCAGAGGCCATTGGAGGGTGAACCAACGGCAAAGGAAGACCTTTCTCTCTGTCTCTCTCTCTCACTGTCCACTCAGCCTGTCAAGAAAATTTTTTAAAAAATTAAAAAAAAAATCTTACAGGTAGCTTACTTTCATACTTCCGAAAAATGTCTGATTAAACAAATACTTAATAACAAAAAATCTTTTAAGTAAACACGTGCTCAAAAATGTTTAAAAATCATGCATGTACATAGTACCATGGATTATGTTCTAATTGGAAGTTGTATCAATATAAGTAATCATCAAAATAGTAGTGAGAATACAAATAATTGTAAAACCACCTAAAATTTACTGAATGTTTGCATATGTTAGATACTGTTGTATTTTCCATTAATCAAGCAAGTTAATACTCACAAGAACATCATGATATAGGCCTGGTTGAGTGGGTTAAGTAAACGGATCAAATAACTAAACGCTGGCAAAGCATTCTGCATGGATGGACAGATGGATGTATGGATGACTAGATATATGTAGATATGCTTTTTTTTTAAAATAAACTTTACATATTCTTTTTTTTCTTTGGGTAGGATAGAATCTTTATCTGTAAATAATTATTTTTAAAGTGGTAGCCCACTAATGTACAAATCGGTTGTGGAGAAATACCCACCCACTGGGCTTGTTCCAAGTTCATGTCTCAAGGAGGAAACAAAGATAAGCAAGAAAGCATGATTGAAAGTGGAAGTTCACATTGAAGTGTAAATGTGGACCTCTTTTCCTGAGGAAGGAAATGCTACTGCCCCATCAAAGTTGGGATTGTCACTCTACAGCTTAGGGGTGGTACCCTAATTACTTATTCAAATGGAGTGGTGTTTGGGTAGGTTTTAAGCATCAGTTATTTCCATGTTTCTTGTCTGGGAATCTTTGAAGTGTCATGATGTCTCCACATGGGTCTTCAGCACATACATGGTCATCTCTAGGAATATAGCCTGGTGTTTGTGTAAAATAGGGAAAGGGTTCGCTAGCAGACAGCCATTTTGGATCAGCATGGAAGTGGGCAGGGTTTGGGTGGTAAAGGGATGCAGTATAGATGCTGCTGGCAGTAAAGACTGAGCTACCTACCTGTCCATATCAAAACTACATACTTAAATCATTTTAGTCTGTTTAACCAATCATGTTATACACACACATCAAATTAAGAACAATCTGGAGAACAAGCAAATACAAGTCTGAGGTACTTCTATATGACAACAAGCACAAAGAAAACACAGAGGGAATGGAGTTGACTCTTTAATTTGATACTAAATACATTGTTTGAACATCAACCAATTCACTAACTCTCCAACAATAATTGTCCCAGAATTCAATTAATTCCTGTACTACCCAGAGTTAGTATCAGGCTCCACAGATAGAAGGGCTCATTCCCACAGATGGCACTCATTTCAGACGCCAGCTGCAAGACCAGGTGCCTACCCATACTCCTTACTGACTGGTTAATTTGGAGATTCCCAAAAAACCCTCCTTTAATTTCATAATTTACTAGAATAGATCCACAGAACTCAAGAAAATATTCAAGTAATAATTAGAGTTTTGTCATAAAGCATACAGCTCAGGAAGAGCTAAATGGAAAAGAAGCGTAGGGCAAGGAAGAAACAGGCAGGCAAGTGTGATACAGAGTACTCTGGCCTCCTCTGGTCATACCACCCTCCAGCACACCCATGTTCTCACCAACTCAGAAGTCCCCTAGTCCTTGTTGTGTCAAAATCTTTAGTGAAAACTCATTTCATAGGCAAGACCAATGAATCATTGCCCTTCCTAGGTGAACTCAAGCTTCAGCACCGCCCTCATCCCAGACAACAGGAGTGGGCTAATTCTAACTCTACCACCTTTTGTTAGTACCCTGGAGATCAGTCCCCACCAAAAAGCTATATCCTCATCTGCCTTTAGTCATCACATTAGCATCCAAAGTACCCTCTTTTTTTTTTTTTTTTTTTTTGGACAGGCAGAGTTACACAGAGAGAGAGAGAGAAAGGTCTTCCTTCCGTTGGTTCACCACCCAAATGGTCGCTACGGCCGGTGCGTTGCACCGATCTGAAGCCAGGAGCCAGGTGCTTCCTCTTGGTCTCCCATGCGGGTGCAGGGCCCAAGCACCTGGGCCATCCTCCACTGTACTCCCGGGCCACAGCAGAGAGCTGGATTGGAAGAGGAACAACCGGGACAGAATCCGACGCCCCAACTGGGACTAGAACCTGGGGTGCCGGCACCGCAGGCGGAGGATTAGCCTAGTGAGCCACGGTGCCAGATTCAAAGTACCCTCGTACTACTCAGAAAGTTTCAGAACATTTATGAGCTCTGTGTTGGAAACCATAGACAGAAACCAAAGAAAAATCTTCTATTTGACAATATGGAAAATAGAAGTAGCATCTGGTCTAGAGGCTAGAACTCCAGAACATGTAGGGAGGTAGAAGAGAAACACATTTGTTTCTTCTGAGTTGTCACTGTCACAGCTGCCCAAGGCAATGGGCTGCCCTGGCAGGGACTGTGTGGTAGGGGAGGTCAGCTACTGTAACTGAAGATGGAGTCATCCCAGACGATGTTGATTCTCAGAGGCTGAGTAAAGGGCTTACTCCAACTTGGATGAAAGACTTGGTAGCCAGTGGGTCAGGAGTTAATTTGTTTCTGAATTGAAGCAACTTCTCAATTTCCACTCAGTGAAATGGAACAACCTTACCTCATATTTTTACCTCACAGATGTTTCCTAAAAGACTTAATACTATAACATAGGATGAAGAATTGTTTTTAATAAGTTCATCATGTTCCTTTTAGAAATGAATAAGCAAAAAAAAAAAAAAAAAGGAGGTGAATAAGCAAAGAGCTTACAATATTGAAATAAGGGACATTGGAATCAAAGGGAAAGTAAAGAAAGTCATCATAGCAGAAGGCCGAGAATACTGTGGAAGTCAGCTTGAGTATAATATTTGTAGAATATTACAAATGTTAGAGCATTCTCAAGCATTTAAGGCCAATATTATAGAAAGTAGGGGAGCTATCTTATTTTTTTTTAATTCAAAGACTTTTTTTTAATTCAAAGACCTTTTCAAAGACTGAAAATTAAATATACAATATATAATTTTTTTAACTTTTATTTAATGAATATAGATTTCCAAAGTACAGCTTATGGATTACATTTGCTTCCCCCCACCCAATGACTTCCCTCCCACCCGCAACCCTCCCCTTTCCTGCTCTCTCTCCCCTTCCATTCATATCAAGATTCATTTTCAATTTTCTATATATACAGAAGATCAGTTTAGTATACATTAAGTAAAGATTTCAACAGTTTGCACCCACATAGAAACACAAAGTGAAAAATACTGTTTGAGTACTCGTTATAGCATTAAATCTCAATGTACAGCACATTAAGGACAGAGATCCTACATGAGGAGTAAGTGCACAGTGACTCCTGTTGTTGACTTTACAAATTGACACTCCTGTTTATGGCATCAGTAATCTCCCTATGCTCCAGTCATGAGTTTCCAAGGCTATGGAAGCCTTTTGAGTTCACCGACTCTTATCTTATTTAGACAAGGTCATAGTCAAAGTGGAAGTTCTCTCCTCCCTTCAGAGAAAGGTACCTCCTTCTTTGAAGACCTGTTCTTTCCACTGGGATCTCACTCACAGAGATCTTTCATTTAGGTGTTGTTTGTTTGTTTGTTTTTTGCCAGAGTGTTTTGGCTTTCCATGCCTGAAATACTCTCATGGGCTTTTCAGCTGGATCCGAATGCCTTTAGGGCTGATTCTGAGGCCAGAGTGCTGTTTAGGACATCCACCATTCTATGAGTCTGCTGAGTATCTCGCTTCCCATGTTGGATCACTCTCAGCAGGGGAGCTATCTTAAACAATGGTTCCTACCACTACTCTACAGATGGAAATCCCACGAAGCCATTTCTTATGCTACATCAGCAGTCTGATTACAGTAATGATACATTACAATTAAGTGGATTTAAATGTAATTGACCAACTTTTTATTGTTGGTTTTTAAATAGGGATCAAAGGACACTGTAAAAGAGAAAGTAAAACCAAGTGCCTATCTAGTACCTTGGATGGAGATACTAGATACTATCAGGTCAGAAAGTCCCAGACCTCCCTTTCTTAAAGTTTCTTTTTCCGCTTTGATTATTGTAAATCAGCCCTTCACTAAAGTTAACTAACTAGGGCAAGTATTTGGCCTAGTGTTTAAGACACCACTTGAAATTCCCACATGACATAGCCAACTACCTGGGTTCCAGACCTGGCTCTGCTCCCTACTGCAGCTTCTTACTAATGTGTATCCTAGGAGACAGCAGACAATGGCGCAAGTAGTTGAGTTCCTGCCACCTATGTGAGAGACATGCATTCTATCCTAGCTCCCAGTTTCTGCCTGGTCCAGTCACATTTTTTGTAGGTATTGGTGCAAGAACCAGAGTATAGGAGTTCTATCTCAAATAAATTATATTTAAAAGGGAGAGGGAGAGGAAGAGGGAGAAGTTGTAGGAGAGAGATTTGACCTTTTGGAAAACTAAAGTTAATTCACTAAATTGAGGGAATTGTACAATTAGCTCTGTCTTGCCCCACAAGGTCCAAGATCCTGGGTCATTTGTCTCTTCAACAGAAAACATCTTTATCAGAGATCTTGTCCTGAAGGTTTATTCAGGAGCTCCAGGTCCTGAGCAAAAAGTACCTACCACATGCACAAAACTCCCAAACTGACTGGAACTCATTTCATCATCATCAAAATTCTTAAAATGAACATGACAACCATTCCCATCATGGGAATCAAAGGATAGCCACAGTATTGTGAACCAACCAGGGATCTGCACTGGAGCTCAACACCCACTTCTCAACCCCAAATTCCTTCTATAAAGATGCCTTCCCCCAATCACTCAAGGAGTATAGCTGGCTAGAATTTCTTCTCTGGACTTTGCAAATAAATCTCTACTTTCCTTAGTGATGGCCTTCTGTGCATTGGATGAGCAGACCCAGGCTCTGGGATTCCACAACAAAAGGAGTGTGGTAATTCCAGTCTAACAAAATATAATCAAATGTTTGGAGTCATCTGATGGGTAAAACTGAAAACTACTTTAAGAATTTGCTTTGCATTTTCTAGCAATTACATTTCCATAGAAAGTCCCTTTATGTATCTTCAAAGATAATTTTATCTACATTTTTCACATGTCAAGTTCTTTGAGGTCAATGACAATATTTTTTGTTAGAAATAACAAGTAGATCAAGGAGTTTTAAATTGCACGCTCTCAGAGCAGTGTTAATTTACTGGTGTTTCTGCATCTGACCTGTATGTGAATTTTATCTTTCCATTTTGTCACATTTCTTGACCAAGTGGTTAGTCATACTTTTTATTCCTTGTCATTATTCAGAAAAGTTACAAAACAAAACCATGATCAAACAGAGTTGACTAGTTTATTTTAAGGCAATTTTGATGACTTCGGCATTTTACTTAGTTAATAGTCAAATGAGGTATCAATCACCTCAAACATCATGGGTCTCTGCCCCGACCTGGCTCCCAGGTATGGTCTCCATACCTCAGTGAGCAAAAAAGCCACCAACTCCATTTCCTAGTCACCTACTAGTCTTGACCCTTCCCTCTCCTTCAATCCTTAGATCCAATCATGACGCCCCACCCATTTTACTTGACAAAGAGTACTTAATTCCTTCTGCACTGGAATACCATCCAAGTCATTGAGAACTCTTATCTCTTCACTGATCTTAGATCTACTGTTTTACTCTACCTCCTTCTCCATAATGTACTTTGGGGTTTACAGACAAACAGCAATTTAAAGACATCCCTTCCCTCTTTGAATGAAGCATGTTAGTAAACCACTTACCTAATATTTGAGCTCCTAAGAAAGGTTCATAACCTGCTGGCTCTACTTCACATTCTATTATTCATAACCCTAAAGACAACACATTTTTCATAATTCCCCTACCCACATCCTTCTTCATCCATGCTGTACTTGATCTTGGAAATAACATGTGCCTATGCCTCCTAGCTTACTCTACACCTTCAGGTAACCACTAGTCATTTCACACCAGGTATCAAAAACTCCAGTGAGTACCTTAGTGAGGTAGCTCTAGTAAGATGCCTTTCCTGTCCATCACCACTGGTGATTATCCCTCTCTGCACTTATTCTACTCCATTACATTCATCTTATGTCTTTCTCTCCCAATTGGTGAAGAATTACTTAAGGGAAGACATATTTTATTCATCTTTGTACCTTTAGTTACATTATGTACTGCAGAAATTCAAATGTTTATTGAAGGAATGGATTTTGGATTTAACTGTAACCTCTTGAGATAAACGTATTAAAAATGAAATGGGAAAATACAACAGATTAAATATCTAGGACGTTAAAATCTAAG
The DNA here is from genome assembly GCF_051225735.1 of Oryctolagus cuniculus. NCBI lineage: Eukaryota > Metazoa > Chordata > Mammalia > Lagomorpha > Leporidae > Oryctolagus > Oryctolagus cuniculus. The sequence goes on along the minus strand of NC_142875.1, from coordinate 53,013,363 downwards.
TCACAGACTTCTCCAAGTGTCTTATCATGATAATTATACACCATGGGTATTACAGAAGCTTTAGAATAAAAGTTAAAATAACAAATATAAATATTTGTTTAAAGTAATCACCATTGTGGCTTCCATGACGTACTATGTTAAGATTTTACACAAAAAAAAAGGAGAGGAGAGACTCCAAACATTTAAGTCATCTTTGTAATTAAAAAACAAATCCTCTAAGTATCTCTAGGAAGTATTGGTCATTATTTCATAAGAAACACCATATTAATCCTTACATATCTCATGACACAATTCAGGAAAACTGATTTGTTCAAAGAAAAAACTCATATCATACAATAAATTGAATATTCGAATTAAATTAAACTTCCTTCATTCAAACATCTGCTTTTTGGAGGAAACTATTTTTAGGTTCTTAACAGAATAATTTTTAACAATTTCAATAATGTAGGTATTTTATTATTCTTATGGGTTGAATAAGCCTTGTCTCCCCAAAACTCATGCAGATGCTTAAACTCTGATGTCTTAATGTTAATGGCTGATGGACTGAGGGTGGAGACTTGTTCTAACTGTGGCAGATAGGAAGTGGTTTGGGTGGAGTGTGCTTAGGTCACTGGGGGTGTACCCTTGGAGGGTGGTTTTCATGAGAGGGTTGATTATTATTTGGCTCAAGCTTTGCAGCTACCAGACACAGGATTATGAGGCTGTCTAATCCTGAACTGTAACCATCAAACTATCAGCTGAAATAATTTTTTTCTTTCCTAGAAACCTCCTTTCAGGAATTTTAGGTAAAGTAAAGAAAAGTGAAACTAATATAATTATGCTATAATATTTTATAAATATCAGTTAAACAATGAAATCATATAGACCAAACAAACTCTAATATTACAAAAATCTTGAATATTAAGGAGGCCTAAAACAAAATCTACATTATGGAATATCATTATAAAATCATTATGATGAAAAAGCACAAAAATGCAATAAGTTTTTTTTTAATTACAACAAATAAAATGCATCTTAGTTAATAACAGACAAAGATATACTGAATGAGGTGATGCTTAAATATTTTCTCAGATTTTATTCCCATTGTTCTGATTCTTAATGGACTTCATGAAAGAATAGACCACAATTTGTATTTCCTAGTTAGTTCACTATAGGCACCCTTATTTTGTTTTTGTTTTACAATACATGGCAAGATAACAGCCTATATTCTCTATGAAAGCTGTAAAGAAGAAAGACAAAAAGACAAGTAGAGGAAATGATGAATACAACCAATTAAAGGCTTCCAGGCAGTCTGTTGTACTATTTCACCTACTCTATGGAAAAAGACATAGCCTTCTTATTCTCCAGAATAACAAGGAGGGTATCAAAGGTAAGACTGGTTTTTAGAAAATAAAACTCCACTAATGTGGGAGAAGGCCAGCTAAAAGGAACCCATGTTTACTCATAAGAACTTGAGAATTCCTTTATACAAACAAGATATTCAAGAATATGGTAAATATCAGGAGTAGGCATTTAGCCTAGTAGTTAAGTTGTCTACATCCTGCATTGGAGTACCTGATTTGATTTCTTGCTCTGAACTCCAGCTTCCTGCTAATGCAGACCCTGGAAGGCAACAGTAGCGACTCAAGTAATCACATTCCTGCCACCCACATGGCACACCAGGATTTAGTTCTGGCTACTGATCCAACACCAGCCCAGCCCTGGCCATTGTAGGCATTTCAGGATCTTTATCTGCCGCTAAGAAACAAAAGTAATTTTAAAAAGATATGGTAAATATTAAAAAGAAAGAGGTACACTATAGGAAATAATTGTAAAAATAGTTTAAAATGTTTCCTTAATATGGCTTTTCTATGTCACATTACCCTCCTTTCTGTTCCAGTCTCATTATCATATCCTAGGGCCTCTACAACTCTACACAGAGGTCTTCCCTCTGCCTACAATGTGCTCCTAGTAAACACCAAAATAATGCCCATCAACAGTAGACTGGATAAAGAAATTATGGGACATGTACTCTATAGAATACCATACAGCAGTCAAAAACAATGAAACCCGGTCACTTGCAACAAGATGGAGGAATCTGGAAAACATCATGCTGAGTGAATTAAGCCAGTCCCAAAGAGACAAATATCATATGTTCTCCCTGATCGGCGACAACTAACTGAGCACCAAAGGGGAAACCTGTTGAAGTGAAATGGACACTATGAGAAACAGTGACTTGATCAGCTCTTGTCCTGACGGTTGATGTACAATGTAATACTTTATTCATTTTAGTATTTTTTTTTTTGTTCTAGTACTATTGGTTGAACTCTGTAATTAACACACAATTATTCTTAGGTGTTTAAATTTTAACTGAAAAGTGATCCCTGTTAGGAATTTGGAAAGCATTATGCTGAGTGAAATAAGCCAGTCCCAAAGGGACAAATACCATATGTTCTCCCTGATCGGTGACAACTAACTGAGCACCAAAAAGGAAACCTGTTAAAGTGAAATGAACACTATGAGAAACAGTGACTTGATCAGCCCTTGCCCTGACTGTTGATGAACAACTTAATACGTTATCCCTCTTAGTATTTTTGTTTGTTTGTTTGTTCTACTTAATACTTTTGGTTGAATACTATAATCAATACACAGTTATTCTCAAGTGTTGAAACTTAAAAAAAAATACTTGGCCTTCCTACATTACTCTAAAGTTTTGAACCAAAACTTCCTTTTTCTATATGGCTTTCTACAAGCCACTCAAACTAAAATTGCAAAAATACCACCTAGCTCTAGCATTCAATAGCTAGCAATTTCACATCCAGATGCCACATGTCATATCAGAGACAGAAGTACTTGAACCATCACCTGCTGCCTCCCAAGGTGCACATTAGCATGAAGTAGGATCAGAAACCAGGAACCCAGGAACTATGATATGGGGTGTGGGTATCCCAAGCAGAGTTTGTTTTGTTTTGTTTTAACAGACAGAGTTAGACAGTGAGAGAGAGAGAGAGAGAGAAAGGTCTTCCTTCTGTTGGTTCACCCCCAAAGTGGCCAAAACGCTGCGCCAATCCGAAGCCAGGAGCCAGGTGCTTCCTCCTGGTCTCCCATGCGGGTTCAGGGCCCAATCACTTGGGCCATCCTCCACTGCCTTCCTGGGCCACAGCAGAGAGCTAGAATGGAAGAGGAGCAACTGGGACAGAACCGGTGCCCCAACTGGGACTAGAACCCAGAGTGCCAGCGCCGCAGGCAGAGGATTAGCCTAGTGACCCATGGCGCCGGCCCCAAGTAGAGTTTTAATTGCTGTACCAAATAGCCTTCTGATACTTATTTTGAAGGGTTGCTTAGTTTTCAAAAGAAATCTCATATAAAAGTTCAAAATAGGAAATAAGTTCTTTCAGATTGTTGTGGAGGAGGAAAAATAGAAACTACTTTCCAATCATATTCCTGATGTTAGCAGGTCCTCCTAGTGAAAACACATTGAGCTTCACACTTTCAACTGATATAATTTTCTGCATGTATGCTATTCTTTAACTTTTTGAAAGGCATAAACACTTCTCAATAACAAATACATAACATTCTTGGTTGTATGTTCTAAAGCTTGCAAAAGTTTCAGGCAAAACACAGTTGGAATATATTCAAATGAATTCTGACAACACATATTAAAATTCTGTAATAATAACTATTCATAGACATGTTTGCCTGCATCATTCATGACAACATTGGCAGATGTGGGTCAACAAGAAATAATCACTGAAAAACAACAACCATTATTACAACAAATGTAGAGAATACTGATGCAATGCTTACTAGGTATCCTTCAGGCTTTGAAAATATTCATACACAGTAACCTAATGAATCTTCAAAGAAAACATCTAAGTACTCCATTGTCCCCATTTTGTAGGTATGAAAATTGAGTCCCTAGAAGAATGCAGAACTTTTCCAAGTTTATACATCCAGTGAGCTGGGGTTTGATGCCCAGTAGCCTAGCTTTAGAGCATATGGTCTAAATAGCCACTCTGCAAACTAGAATTGCAATCATATTTTTGCTTTGCAAATAAAATCACATCTGAGGGTTACTGTAGCTACCACTGCCTATCAACTTAAAAATTTTTTATATTCAGAGGCATATATGAATTTCAGTCTCATATGGTTCAGTATTTTCATATGATAAATAACGCAAAGGCTATTTCACAAGCTCATCAGCAATAACCCTTAAAAACCAAACCGTTTTTACAACTTAATGATAAGTGCTTTCCATATAGACCTATTAGTGTAATTTCCCTCAACTGTTTTATGACAAAGATAATGCTGCAGGGTCCAGTGTTGTGACATAGTGTGGTTAAGCCACCAGCTGTGACGCCAGAATCCCATATGGGCTCAGGTTTGAAACTTGCTGCTCCACTTCCAAACCAGCTCCCTGCTAAAGGACAAGCAAAGCAGAAGATGGCCCAAGTGCTTGGGCCCCTGCACCCACATGGGAGACCTAGAAGAAGCTCCTGGCTTCAGCCTGCCCCAGCCCTGCCATTGAGGCCATCTGGGGAGTGTAGTACTGGATGGAAGATTTCTCTCTCCCTCCCACCCTTAACTCTGACTACAAATGAATAAATAGATAAATCTTTCAAAAAAAAAAAAAAGATAACTATGCTATCTCCACACAATTAAGGGAGTAATGACAAAGACAAGCAGAAGTGGGTTGAATAGTGTTCTCCCATAATTCATGTCCATACAGAACCTCAGAAAGTGACTTATTCAAAAACACAATCTTTATAGTGGAATCAATAAAGGATCTCAAGATGGGATGATCCTTTGTCTGATGTTCACAAGCAGAAGTGAAGGCACTGGGAGACACAAGGAAGGCAGTGATGAGTGATGAGAAGATGGAGACAAGATTGAAGTGATGCATCTACAAGCCAAGAATACTAAGGATTGCAGGTGGCCACTAGAAGTGAGGAGAGAAGGAGGGGACAGTGTCTCCATCAGAGGCTTCTGAGGCAGCCAACACTGGCAACACTACCAACACCATGATTTTGGACTTCTGGCCTACTGAAAGATGAGAGAATACATTTCTGTTGTTTAAAGACACTCTGCAGTAATTGGTTATGGCAGCCCTAGGAAGCTAATAGAACTACTAATTCAAGATTTTGTGGGGCAGGTATGTGGTGCAGCATGTTGGAACCTGCATCCCTTTTCAGAGTGCCTGGGATTCAGTACCAGCTCCACTCCCAATTCCAGCTTCTTGCTAATGGGCACCCTGGAAAGTAACAGTGACAGCTCAAGTCATTGGGTCCCCATCCCAGACAAGGGAGACCTGGATTGGTTTCTAGATGCCAGGCATTTGGGGAATGAACCCACAGATGGGAATTATGCCTCTCAAAATTAATTTAAAAAATTAATGTAAGATTTGTGTTTTGTTTTTTTTTTTTTGTTTTTGTTTTTTGCTTGTTTGTTTGCAATCTATATAAATACAGTCTGGTTTCTGGGAAACAGTTGGCAATTCTGCCTGCAACATTTGATTAGCTCCATACCTCTTCCTTTCCTAGTTACATGTCAACCTTGTCACCAGTGAAATTGAGGAGATTGCAAAAATGTGTTTGTTCCATCCACTCCTTAGGTTTCTTCATAGTGTATAGATTTGCAATGTTAAGCTATCCTTTAGAACATATTCTGAAACCTTCTTTCATTTGCTTTGCTTGTAATGTCGCACTTCAAGTTGCAAAGTGAGGTATAGTAAATAACTGCTTTACAGCCTGCAGCTTAAGAGAGCTCTAAGACCTTGGTCATCACTGGTGATACTGTCCTGTTGCTTGATGTTAGCTATGGCTCATGGGTGACACTGACACAAGTGCTCGAGTAGCTATTACAAATCCGTAGCCAGCCAAAAATCTGCAAACACTGTAAACTGTTAGTTTCTTGAAAAGATTAATGCTGTATTGATGCCATGTTCTGTCTGTTAACCTCCAAAAAGATATAGAGGTCTTCCTGATGTAGTTTTCTTCTTCATCATCATCTATCACCCCAAGCAGCAGCAGATTCACGAAATGGTCCTAGCTCAGTATCTCAAAAAGCAATCTTCAGCTACAAGTACTTCCTCCGTGCCAAGTGTTCTTCAACATCCGGCTAGAGAATCCTTAATCCTCGTTATTTGGCCATGATCTTTCTACTCCAAATCGCTGCTTTCCAAAAGAGTTAATATTCGTACTACAAAATAATTACCCTCACAACACCAGATCTGAGTCTCAGATTTAAAGTTTTGATTCTAACTCCATATAGATAAGCCCTGGAAATAAACTGGCATGATTTAAATAGATGGCCCTTCACCAGTACATCACGCTTGCAATGCACATAAACCCTGTAACTACATTGGGTATAGTCCAGATATATTTCATTGTACCTTTATTGTTACAAGTGTTAACTTGCTGAATATAAAATTTTACCTATACACAAATTATAATTCTAAAATTTTTAGCTTTTATTGTATTTGGCTTACATTCATAGTAAAACTATCTGTAATTATTAAATATACTTATTAGATAGCTTAAGTGAGATCACTAAGATGTGACTATAAAGAAGTCACAGGGGATCTCACCAGACATAAGCTTTTACCCAAAATCTAACTGCAGAATCTGCATTACATGGGCCAGAGACACTCAGTGTTTTTAGTATTTTCATAAAAGGAAAAACAATCTACCTACATCTCCTTTTAGGAAAACAGTTAACAAATAATTCAGTGTGATTAGCTTTTATCGGTTACTTGCTTATATTTAAATTGCAACTATTACAGTAGCAAAACACAGTGGAAAAGAAATACACATATGGATATAGTGAATAAAATAAGACAAAACATAAACTTGGTACAGTGTAGTGTAAATGGACATATTCTGAAATGAAATCTAGTGATGCTATAGATGTAACCCTGAAATTAAACATGAATGTTTAGGAACGTCCATTCAGAATGCCTTCACATTCCCATACTAATTTACGCCATACCTTTTCAAAAAATGGAAGGCATAATTATAATTAAAGTCATGTGATAATTGATAGTTTGTAGAACTTTGATGCTCCTAAATTGATCACTAGTGAACAGTTAGTTCACTACAATTGCTTCTTCAACTGACCTAAAAAAGCATAAAAATCTTTCAATATACACTACTCTAGTCTACAACCAAAGAACTTTGAGCAAACAAGAAACCTGTCTCACATAAGTGTATTTAGTTTGCCTGTACTGCCATCACAAAATACCACAGCCAAATTTCCTATCTCAGAGTTCACATTCAAGATGCTGGAAGGTTTAGTTCTTTTGTGGCCTTTATCCTTGGCTTGCAGATGACAATCTTTCATGTTTCCATGTGGTCTGTTCTCTGTATATGTACATGCCTACTGACTGAGAGTCCAAAATTTCTCTTCTTGTAAGGACCTCATTAAGAATGCTTTTGAGGCCACCTTAACAACCTGATTTTTGACCAATGAATCCATGTCTCCAAACACAGTTAAATTATGAGAAGGCCCATGTTGAGCTGCAACCGGTTATGCTGCCACGTGTGAGGTCAAAATTTTCGAGTTCCAGCTGCTGCACTTCTGCTTCAGCTCCCTACCAATAAACCTGGGAAAGCAGAAGATTATCCAAGTGCTTGTGCCCTGCCACCCACATGGGAGACCCGGAAGAAGTTCCAGGCTCCTGACTTTGTCCTGGTGTGACCCTGGCAATTGCAGTCATTTGGAGATTGAACCAATGAATGCAAGCTCTATCTCCCTCTCTCTCACTCTGCCTTTCAAATAAATAAATTAATCTTTAAAAAGAGAGAGGATAGGACTTCATATATAAAATAAAGTGCATAAAGGAGCCCACAACAGAACAATTTTGGGTTCTTCTCTGAAATTCAATAAGATCAATATTCCATAAGGTTGTCTTCTGCAACTAAATTATTTTATTATAAACACTCCCACAACCATTATGGTCTGTCAATTTACTTCATTACATAGGCAGAAACATGTAAACTAGTATATTTTCATAAAACATTAATATCCCACACCTGATTTGAAACATCAAATCAATTATATGTCTTGCAGAAATTATGAAGCCCTGACCTATAACCTCCCAGACATAATAGTTCCAACACAATGTTAACTAGGTTACTCTGTTGCAGGAGGATATAAAGTGCAAATGAATTAACTGATCTGGAATATTCAAAATATATACAGAATTCACTAATAAATTTTAATTGGCATTTTTTGGAAAGCTATAAAACAAGAAGGTTAATAGAAGTCTTGAAAACATTGTCTGCTGGTTACAGCAAATGCATTTGAAATTTTCAAACACTATACAGTTTCCAGGTGGCAGCCACCTGGAAATTAAGTGTTCTGCGTGTTCACAGTAGGTGAATAAAAGATAAACATTTGGTATTTAGTAAAGCATTTATCACAAAATGTTGGAAATGCACGTAGAACTGGAAACTAGGAGATGTATTTTAATAGACAAATATTTGTGTCAAACCAAGGAGTTGCTGGCTAAAAGCAAATAATTAAGAGTCTTAAAAGCACAGAGGTCTATAAAATAAAACAGATGAACAAATAAAAACTAAGATAACAAAGAATTCTCCCCCAAACTAGAAATAAGATAGCAGCAAAATGATAAAAAATAGAAATGGGTAATCATTGAACCTCCTTTGATAATGCACTGAGTACTACATTTTTTTTTCCTCTAGAAGTTAATTCCATTCCCAGCAGCCCATGAAATAAATCATCCCTGGTCTAAATCAGCAGTTCTTAAATAGTGGTATAATAATTTCTAGGAAATCTATGAATTTATCCTAAAAGAATAGAATAGAATTCATAGAACTTTCTGTGAGATTTCCAGGAGGCACCAGGAACAAGCACCAAATGGAGGATGAAATATACTTTAAGTTCCCTAAAGGAGGAAAAAACTAAGTAGTATTATAGGCTATGCTTCAACTTTCCAAAGATTTAACTGAGGCAGAAAGCGCTGTGCCACTCTGGGTTGAGGTGCTGAAGGCAAAGAGAGAAAGGAAATCAGGAGAAAGGAGGCCACAACGATAAAGTAAATAAAATGTGGGAGGAGAAATAAAAGGTGTAAGGGTCAAAACTCTCCTTTTGTGGCATATTATGAGCCTGATACCTATTTAAGACACAGATGGAAACGGCAAAATCTATTGAATATACAAGTGTAAAACTAGGAAGGAAAGTCTAGAATATAAATTAATAAATAATTAAAATAATGATAGTAGTTAAGTCACTGGTAATAGAAGAGACCAGCTAAGGAGAAACTATAGGTAGAAAAAAGGAAAAAGGTTTAGCATAAGGCTAACAACACCAACAATAACAACAGATAGAAAATACACAGAGGCAGGAGAAGTAAAGTATATTAAGAGTAAGGAAGAGAAGCCAGCTAGGTGAGAAGTTACCCATAAATGAGGAAGACTGGGTTGTACCACAGTCAGGACATTTTGAATCAACAGCAACACAAGGGTACAATTCCAAGAAATATGGAACAATCCTTCAACATTGGCTTTAAAATAAACAAGAAAACTATGAGTTCGAGGCTGGATTAGGAAGACCTTTCTAGGATTCAAAATCAAAATACATGGTAGAGATATGATACCCAAAAAGGGTTGATCAAGGTGATGCTGGAAACTTACCTTCATTTATTTTTAACATACCACCCCCCAAAAGACAAGCAAACAAAAAAATCCATTTTGTCATATTCTCTACTCATTAAAAAAAAATCTAATACTGAAACATTATTGGGAAATAATCAATAAACTCTTCATAGATGAGCCAATTAATTTTAATTGTTTAAAAAAAAGGGAAAAATGTATTCAGCCTCCAAAAGTCCATAAAAGAAAGAAGTATTACAATGGTATACAGAAATACAATAATGAACCAAAATATTTTCACAGAAATAGAACAGATAAGCTGTAAGCCATTATCTCTTAGGAAAAAAGCAGTCCTAATGAAGTAGATTTTTGAAAACTGTCATATGGGTAGACTCATTAGTTGCAATGAATATTCCCCCTGCTGATCTAGGAGTACCTAATGACCAGGATTTGCTATGACTCAAAAACAAAGGTACTTTTTAATTCATGTGATAGCTCACTGAGGAGATTTCAAATCTGGAAACTTTTAAGTGATGACATAGAAGAGCACTGAAATCCACCCATGTGAACCTATTTATTTCAACCAAAACATTACATTTCCTCATGTAAAATCTCATTTGTTAGTAAGATAATATAATCACAAAAAGAAATTATGCTCCCCAATCACCTATACTATAAAATCACATCTCAGTGAAGGCTTTTCTACTTAAAATATAATGTTGGCTGTGTCTTGGGAAATACATTAAGAGTATCTGCTGACCCATACACATGTGCCTGTCTCCTCCATACCAGATGGAAACTAAACACCCCAAAGCCCCAGAACGTCCCACTGAAACAACAACAAAAAACAAACAAAATTATCAAATTATAAGCTACAATTCTGCAAGTGTTGATGAAAGTCAAATATTTTAATAAGCAAAATTTCATATATAGTATGTTAAGTCTCATCAAACAAGTCAACATCAATATTCCAAAAACCTAATTTACAGGTAGAAAATTAATTCTACCATAAAGAAAACAGATCTAAAGAGGTAGGTGCCAGTGTATTGTTCAGTTTTATAGCTATGCAAGATGTACTGTTCAGTTTTAAGTATGCAAAAAGGTAAATGGGGCAAAAAAGCACACACTGATTATCTGAAAACAATCACACTGAATTCTTGTTGAGGCTCTAAGATTGATATGAACTATTAATTATTCAACCATCTTCTCCCTAGAAAAAGTACTCTATATATTTCAAGGTACTATATAACACTTTTCCATTGACTATTCTGTAACTTATCAAACTTAACATTCATCAAGAACATCTATTTATCTATTTTTTTCATCCTGCTTACACAAATGTTCCAAAATTTCCGAAATTCCACTTAAGCAAAATCAATTACAGCAAGTTCATGAATCATCAAGTTAAGAGCTGATCTCTCATTTAGCTCTATGCCTTTTTGTCCAATCTCATGTAGCTTAATATTAGAAAATAATTTGGTTGTCTTTCTCTTGTTAAATTCCACTGAAGAATCTAATTCCATATATATATGGATATTTTTTGTTCTTATATTAAGGTAGCACAGAGGCAAGTAAGTACCACAGCGTCAATAGATTTTTAGGATTTAGTGGAAAATGAAGTAAAAAGTTCAATACTGGTTTCTAGGATTTTTTTCCCCCAACAGATTACATGAAAGATATATTTTGAAGAAGTGAACACCTCAGGACAGTTATTAGAACAACATCTCATCCAATCACATGTCTCTTGGCACACAAAGTGTTACAATTGCCACTTCATAGAAGCAAGAACAACCTTGAAGGCATCAGGAACGATAAAAGAGATTTTTTTTAAAGAAGGGATACGCAATCTAATATGGAAAAAAAAAAAAAAACAGTATCCTTCAAGTTGGCAAATCTCAGAAAATAAACAGATTACAAAAATAATTTGACATTACTAATGACTGGTGTTCACATTCGAAGAATACAAACACTCCACCATGACTTGTCTCCCAAAATGTATTCAAAAATCGTTTGGAGCCAAGTAAAGTTGTTACCATAGAATCATTCTGAGAAATAAATGAAAACTGAATTCTTAATGTGATAAAAAATGTGGCTGTAAATCATACTATAACCAGTATTAATAATAGCTCATCTCCTTTCTAATGGCCCTTAACAACCTGATCTATGTCCACAGTGGAGACTAGAAAGAGATTAGAAATTTACATGGGGAAGGAGTACACTGAAACTCTGGCAGTCTGCTGTCTACTAGGACAAAGAGATCCCAGTTATGATGGGGAAGGAGACAGATTTGGAATTGAGGCACAAGGGGGACATTAATAGCTGCTTCTGTACTCAGGTATGGAGCCTTCATTCAGAGTTCCTGATGACACTGCATCAGCTGGCCACATTCAGGGAGGGTTAGAAGCAGAGAGTGAGGCTAGAAGATACCCACAGAGTTAAGCTACAAAACTGTGTGTTTTTAAACATAAAGCCTCATTACCTAATTAAACGAACGAACCTCAAAGCTTCAATCATGACAACTCATAAACACTCTTTAAAGAGAAAACATGCAACAAAGTAGAAAGTATATTGTGCAAATAAAATTCCTTTTCTTTTAGAACTGAAAAACACAGCAAAAAATATTTTTTACAACAGCACAAACCTCTACTGGCTTTGTCTAAATGCTCCAAGTCATCCACAAAATTCAGGATATCAGGGTACTTTTCTTCACATATTTCCACCAGGAAATGAAGTAGTGTTGTTTTCTGATCTGCTGATTTGGTGTCCTTTAGCTAAATGAGTAAGAGGGAGAAAAAACACAAGGTCAAAAATATCATGGTACTCTACCTGCTTAAATAATGCTAATACTGTATTTCATAGTTAAGAAATAAATGAAATGTAGAAGTAGTTTCCTGTTTACAGAAACAAAAACTTGAATATTTAAAATGTTATTTTTATTTGTTGCTTTTTACTAAAAAAGAAGTTTGATCCAATCTAAAATGCAATGTTGTATGGGAAAAAATAGTGAAATGTTTAGTAAAAAGAATAACCAGGAAGTAAACGTAATAGTTGTACATAAAATGACTTAACCATTCATCCATTTATCATTAGGTACACACTTGCAGAATGCCTATTAAATATTCTACAAATTGAAGAAAAATCAATAAATGAAACACATCTGTCTTTAAGAAGGTGTTTAGTAAAAAAAAAAAAAAAAAAAAAAAAAAAAAAAAAAAAAAAAAAAAAAAACACTAAGCTAAGATTTATTTGCCCTGGTTTGATAAACAGTAGAGTAAAAAGAATTATCAAGTGCATCTGAGAGGACAAGATGTCTAAACTGAACTTTTGGAAACAAGAAGCTGTATGCGGTCAGGAAAAGGAAGGAGAAAATTCCAAAGTGCAGTCTCTCGGGCAGATGGAGCAGTATTTTAACAGGGCTACAGACAAAGAAGAATAGGGCACATATGAGGAGGCTAAGGGACTAAAAACAAAAGGGCATATGTGTTGGGAAGGCAAGTAGAAACGTAGAAGCCTTATTTGCCATACAACAGAAATGGGACTTTGATTCTGAAGCAAATCTGGAAGATTATCGGCTGAATAAGATATGATCAGATGGGGCAGGCGTGTGCTGCAGCTGCTAAAATCGCTGACTGCAACACCAGCATCCCATTTCACAGAGCCAGCTACAGTCCCAGATGCTCCACTTCCAATACAGCTCCCTGGCTATGTGTCTGCAAAAGCAGTGAAAGATGGCCCAAATAGTTGTACTCCTGCACCCAGGTGGGAATCCCAGATGGAGATTCAGGATCCCAGATTCAGCCTGACCCGGTCCTGGCTGTTGCAGCCATTTGGGAAGTGAATCAGTAGATGGAAGATCTCTCTCCCCACACCCCCCTCTTTCTCCTCTTTATTCCCTCCCTCCCTCCATCACAGTGCATTTCAAACAAATAAAATAAATAAAAAAAGAAAGAAACAATGAGCAATGTGGATAAATGATTACAGCAAAGGGTAATTTCAAAAGCTGTGGCAATAATGTAGGTAGGAAAGAGGGCACTCTAAACTGAGGTTGCGCCCTGGGAGTGTGCACAATGAGACTTAGTGGGCCAGAATCCCAAGTGATGTTGTTGATTGAGACAGGTCAGAAAGGAGGAGAAACAAGGTAAGGTAGGCAAAGAAGATAATTGTTTCAGTTTTGGACAGGTGAATTTGATGTTTTTGTTGTTGTTGTTGTTGTTGTTGACAGGCAGAGTGGACAGAGAGAGAGAGAGAGAGACAGAGAGAAAGGTCTTCCTTTTTGCCATTGGTTCACCCTCCAATGGCAGCCGCGGCCGGCGCGCTGCGGCCGGCGCATTGCGTTGATCCGAAGCCAGGAGCCAGGTGCTTCTCCTGGTCTCCCATGCGGGTGCAGGGCCCAAGCACTTGGGCCATCCTCCACTGCACTCCCTGGCCATAGCAGAAAGAACCCGGTGTGCCAGCGCCACAAGGCGGAGGATTAGCCTACTGAGCCGTGGCGCTGGCCTAATTTGATGTTTTTAAGTAATATCCAAGTGAAAGCATCCTGAAAAAAACATCAATTTATATAGATGTAGAACAGTGTTACTCAACATTTTTTTCTTCATTATTGTCACCCAAGGCCTCTTTCCGGCATGTTTTTCCTCCTGTCTGCACTTTGTAAAACTTCAAAACACAGGTAAGCTACATTTGTTTATGTTCTGGAAACATATATGCTTTATGCAGGAAAACCATATGGTAAGGCATTTTTGCTCCCAAGAAATAACTTTCTACCCCTCAAGGATGATACAACTGGTGTGGAGAATACAATGACAGACCATCAAGAATAAACTAACCCAGCAACACCAAGTTGTGAGTGCTTTCTTCCCAAAGCTATTTAATTGATCAGATTAACGCAAATAGGTAAGTAGAACGCAAGGAAAGAGGATAGCAGCTTAAAGAGAAGACCAAGGTGGATCGATCCAATTTGAAATGGCCAAGGAATGATATGAGAAGGGAGAGAGGTAGTCAAGCTGAAACAGTTATCTGTAGTGATTGAGAACAGAGAGTGATCTACAGGGGAATAACTTGAACACAGGGCTAATAGTCTGGTAGACTTCCCCATCATTGAGTAACCATTCACAGCAGATTCACAAATGAAAAAAAAAATCATTTTTCTCATACCAAGAATTTAATTCAGAGCTAGAAATTCTTGGCATAGTTAACTGTGCACAGCTCTATTTACTTGCTTCCTTTCCAACAATCTCCCACTTTAAAGTAAGTTCAAATATACATATGAGAGAACTTCAAAAAGTTCATGGAATTTCAAAAATTTTTTACACCGAAATAAACATTTTTAACTTCTATTTTTCCGTGAACTTTTTGAAGTTATATATTATGCTTATGTATACACTGCCATATACAGTATCTTAAAAATTCTATAGCATTAAATACTACACCACTATCAAAAAACATTAAATAACACCTAATATCTGATAGTGGGAGAATGAGAGAGTGTATTATCACATACTTGTACATTAACATACATGCTACTTACTGATTAAAAACTTTCATAGTCCTGTGAACACTGAGCTACCCACCTACACAGCATGTTTCTCACATGATTACATATGCCATAGGTTCAAATGCTACAAAGATCTACTCAATATGCAATTCAAAGAATGGCATTTGGCACTTTAGAAATAAGACAATATATGAACTTAAGTCTTTTTAAAACCTTCTTTAAGAGGAACATATTCCACAACATCCAGCCAAGCATTTTAGAAACATATACTTCAGATTCCATTGCTGCTAGACAAAATTTTACTAACATGTATGGATGATCTGGTAATGTGTAAAACACACCATTACCTGGTTGTGATAGCCATTGGTAAGTTACTGGACCTTAGTTTTCACACAGGTAAAATCAGAAAATAGAACCAAACATATCAATGGAATTACAAATTCAGTTTCTACTCTGAACATATTAAGTATAATTCAACATATGTCTAAGTATCGGTGGACACAGTAATATATAATTTTGAAAAGTAGGATAAAAATGAAGAAACTTAGTTATAATCTCAGTTCAAATATTATTTTTGTTTGGATCAATTGGAATCTTTCCTGAAGATTGTTTTTTACAAATAAACCTGAGAATGTTAGTCAGATCTATAAAAGTGTATTAGATAAGGCCAGCAGAAAACTGAAAAAAATAGTTTTTTCTTGTATGATCAAGAGCTATCATAAAACCTGTGTTTGGTTTTATGACAAAATCTTTATATGAATGACTATACCAGGACTACTGTTCCTATTGTACATAGGCAGCAACTCACTTGGCACCAGTCTGCACTCTTCTTTACCAGGTTCTTTTCACAAGAAACTAGACAAATGACAGGTATGGAATGATGATAAAGCACCATCCATTTCTAGAACATGAAAGGTCTGGAAAAAGTTACTCAGTAATATTTTGTAACTAGCTAAACAGCCAGTAACTGCTAGGATTGGTATAATCTTTGCAATAAAAAAGCAACCAATTGGATCATTCCTGATTAGTTATTTATGGCAATATGAATTCAGCATTACAACTCTGGAACACAACATAGTTCATAGCATCTATTAGTTTAACAAATTGTTAAGTACTCAGGACAAACATGGTTTCAAGTTATGTAGTGACAATGTAAACCAAAAAAACAAATCAGGGATGAGGATGCTCTTATGGTTACTGAAAACAACTGTTTAGCAACCAGTATGTTTTTTATCAGTCTAATATTACAAAACATACTTAGTGAATAGTAAACAGCAAACTAATTCTCCCCTCATTTCAAATGTGTATTTAATAACTGTGAGTTTGAAAAAATAAAAAATCAAACTTCCAAATATGTAACTTTAAAATTAAGCCTAATAAATGATAAATGGTTCAGATAAGCATTTTGTTGATAATGAATAGTGTCTCATTTACAAATATTTTGTGACTCTAAGCCCGAGGGCAGAGCTTCTTTATTTACAGTCTTAAGTTCTTAGGAAAAATTTTACAATGCTGATAAGGAATTCCTCAGGTTTAAACGATTTTGTTTTCTTCCTCCCTTTCCCAAATCATAAAAAAAAGTCTTCCAAAAGTATGAAAGCACCACAAAATGTATTTATCAAAGTCTATTTGCTCTTCTTTCATTTTCCAATAAACATTAACAATTAAAAAATCATATTCTATTTCTATTAATCACTCATAATCAGTTACTGAGCTAAACCAAGAAAGAAAGAGGGCAATAGTGTTAATTTTCATAAAAATAAGGAAAAACTGAAGCCCACTTTGTGATGCTAACTCTTGGGAATAACATGAAACTAAAATATTTGCTTTAAAAAATTTGTTCAGGTTACACACATGCTTTATTTAAATTTCAACAGACATTACTTGACAGAATGCGTTTTTGTATTAGAGTCAAGAGATTTGTCTTACTGATGAGTAATCATCACTGTTAAACAGAATTTTTTATTTCTGTGTTGTTTTTTTAAGGTATATTTAATGTGTTATAAATGTCAAATAAACAAAAAGATGGATGGAGTTTCTCCAACCACTCTGTTCATTCCAGACAAAATAATGTTAAAAGCAGATCCTGTAATAAATCATGGCCTACTTGTCAGTCAGGAGCAAAATTCTCTTATAGATACAATGCAAGACTTTGGAATATGTTTAAGGTATTCGTTACAAATTTGGATGGCCCTTAAAAAATATTGTGCTCTTGTAGTCACAAGGGAAAATGTTCTTAAAAGGAAAACTAAGTGGGGCCAGCACTATGGCGTAGCAGGTTAATGCCCTGGCCTGAAGCACCAGCATCCCATTTGGGCGCTGGTTCTAGTCCCACTGCTCCTCTTCCCATCCAGCTCTCTGCTATGGCCTGGGATAGCAGTAGAAGATAGCCCAAGTCCTTGGGCCCCTGCACCCACATGGGAGATGCGAAGGAAGCTCCTGGCTCTGGATCAGCGCAGCTCTGGCCATTGCAGCCATCTGAGGAGTGAACCAGCAGATGGAAGACCTCACTTTCTGTCTCTACCTCTCTCTGTAACTCTCTTTCAAATAAATAAAATAAATTAAAAAAAAAAAAAAAAAAGGAAAACTAAGTATTTGCTCGGTGATCCTTGGTGATCCTCAGAATCCAAGGAACTTAGTTTTTGAACAATGAAATGTTTAACTTAAAAATATCAGGAGCAGCAGCTCTGGATTCCAGTTTCCTGCCAACAGAACACTGACGTGTTGAAGGCCCAAAAAATTGGGTTCCTGCCACCCACCTGGGAGACCCAGATTGATTTTCTTAGCTTCTAGATTCTGCCTTTTGAAGGCATTTAGAACCAACCAGCAGATGGGGGCTCTCTTTGTTTCTAATATAAATTTTAAGAAAATTAAAGAGTATTGTCAAATTAGTAACTCTTTTCCTTACCATAATGTTACTATAACCTAAATTTGTATTAAAGTAGCACTGTGATGTTGAAGACAATGGTGAATACCAGAAACAATACAAAAGTATGAGAATCTTATAATGGCCCCAGGAACATGCTAGATGACCCCAATTTCTAATATTAATTCTGAGGATGACCAAGTCTCACTGCTTGGTGCTTTGTTATGACGCAGGAACTAGCAAGATAATATATTCTACAATAGGCCCTTAAAATACACAACATCCCTGTGAAGAAGAAACCAGCATTATATACGTTACTAAGTGGAGAAAAAAGAAATTTAAAGAGAACATGTAGATTACCCATGATTACCTCTCACTTATCCGGTAGAGCTAAGATTTGAACCTACATCTGTGCAAATACAAAGCACTTAACCACTTTAAAATATAGTTATGCAAATAGTGCTGGGAAAACTGGATTTCCACATGCAGAAACATTAAGACCCCTAACTTTACACCTTACACAAAAATCCACTCAACATGGATTAAAGATCAAAGCCTATGACCAACACCATCAAATTATTAGAGAACATCGGAGAAACCCTGCAAGATATAGGCACAGGCAAAGATTTCTTGGAAAAGACCCCAGAGGCACAGGCAGTCAAAGCCAAAATTAACATTTGGGATTGCATCAAATTGAGAAGTTTCTGTACTGCAAAAGAAACAGTCAGGAAAATGAAGGGGCAACCAACAGATTGGGAAATATTTGCAACTATGTAACTGATAAAGGATTAATGACCAGAATCTACAAAGAAATCAAACTCTACAACAACAAAAACAAACAACCCACTTAAGAGATGGGCCAAGGACCTAAATAGACGTTTTTCAAAAGAGAAAGTCCAAACGGCCAACAGACACATGAACAATGTTCAGGATCACTAGCAATCAGGGAAATGCAAATCAAAACCACAATGAGGTTTCACCTCACCCCAGTTAGAATGGCTTTCATACAGAAATCAACTAACAACAGATGCTGGTGAGGATGTGGGGAAAAGGGACACTAATCCACTGTTGGTGGGAATGCAAACTGGTAAAGCCACTATGGAAGACAGTTTGGAGAGTCTTCAGAAACCTGAATATAGCCCTACCACATGACCCAGCCATCCCACTCCTTGGAATTTATCCAAATGGAATTAAATGGGGAAAAAAAAAAAGAGCTGTTTGCACCTCAATGTTTGTTGCAGCTCAATTCACAATAGCTAAGACATGGAATCAACCTAAATGCCCATCAACAGTAGACTGGATAAAAAAATTATGGGATATGTACTCTATAGAATACTATACAGCAGTAAAAAAAAATGAAAAATCCAGTCATTTGCAACAAAACGGAGGAATCTGGAAAACATCATGCTGAATAAAATAAGCCAGTCCCAAAGGGACAAATATCATGTTCTCCCTAATCTGTGACAACTAACTGAGCACCTAAAAGGAAACCTGTAGAAGTGAAACAGACACTATAAGAAACAATGACTTGATCAGCCCTTGTCATGACTGTCAAGGAACAACTTTCTATTTTATTCCTTTTAGTGTTTGTTGTTGTTGTTGTTCTACTATTGGTTGAACTCTTTAATTAACACAGTTATTCTTAGGTGTTTAAATTTAACTGAAACTAAAAAGCGATCCCTGTTAAACGTATGAGTGAGAATAAGAGAGAGAGAAGATATACAGTTTGGCACATGCTCACTCGGACATACCCCTATTGGTTGAGCTAAAAACATGCCAGGGGATTCCAAATCAATCTCACTAAGGTGGCATGTACCAATGTCATCTTACTAGTCAAAGTGATCAGTTTAGTTCATAATTGATCACAATGATAGGATTAAGTATCAAAGGGATCACTTAAACAAGACTAGTGTCTGCTAATAATAACTGATAGTATTAAAAAAGAGAGACCGATCCAACATGGGAAGCAGGATACACAGCAGACTCATAGAATGGCAGATGTCCTAAACAGCACTCTGGCCTCAGAATCAGCCCTTAAGGCATTTGGATCTGGCTAAAAAGCCCATGAGTGCTTCTCAGGCATAGAAAGCCAAGACACTGTGGCAAGAAAAATGACCTAAATGAAAGATCTCTGTGAGTGAGATCCTAGTGGAAAGAACAGGCCATCAAAGAAGGAGGTATCTTATTCTGAAGGGAGAAGAGAACTTCTACTTTGATTATGGCCTTGTCTAAATAAAGTAGGAGTTTGTGAACTCAGGAGGCTTCCATAGCCTTGGCAGCTCATGACAAGAGCCTCTGGTGATTCTGACATCATAAATAGCAATGTCAATTGTTAAATCAACAGGAGTTACTGTGCACTTACTCCCCTTGTAGGATCTCTGTCCTTAATGTGTTATACTATGTGAATTAATGGTAAAACTATGGCCGGCACCACAGCTCAATAGGCTAATCCTCCACCTGCGGCGCTGGCACACCAGGTTCTAGTCCTAGTCGTGGTGCCGGATTCTGTCCCAGTTGCTCTTCTTCCTGTCCAGCTCTCTGCTGTGGCCCAGGAGTGTAATGGAGGATGGTCCAAGTGCTTGGGCCCTGCACCCGCATGGGAGACCAGGAGAAGCACCTGGCTCCTGCCTTCAGATCAGCGCAGTGCGCCGGCTGCAGCAGCCATTGGGGGGTGAACCAACGGAAAAGAAAGACCTTTCTCTCTGTCTCTCTCATTGTCCACTCTGCCTGTCAAAAAAAAAAAAAAGATAAAACTAGTACTCAAACAGTACTTTATACTTTGTGTTTCTGTGTTCGTACAAACTTGAAATCTTTACTTAGTATATACTAAGTTGATCTTCTGTATATAAAGATAATTGAAAATCAATCAATGAAGAGGGAGTGGGAGATGGGATGGTTGCGGGTGGGAGAGAGGTTATGGGGGCAAAAGTCGCTATAATCCAAAAGTTGTACTTTGGAAATTTATATTTATATATTGTCTAGTTTATTATTCCTCACCAAAGGAAATAAAACTCTCAAAAACGCTGTGGACCAAAATGGAAGATAACAAATGAAGACTAATGCCTCTTAAAATACAAAATTCTATAACCTGCCAGTTTTAGTCTGGAAAGCCTCTGAAAGAAGACACTGTTGGCGCCGAGGCTCAACAGGCCAGCGGCGCCGGCACACCAGGTTCTATTCCTGCTCGGGGTGCTGGATTCTGTCCCGGTTGCTCCTCTTCCAGGCCAGCTCTCTGCTGCTGTGGCCCGGGAGTGCAGTGGAGGATGGCCCAAGTTCTTGGGCCCTGCACCCACATGGGAGACCAGGAGAAGCACCTGGCTCCTGCCTTTGGATCAGCGCAGTGCACCGGCTGCAGCACGCTGGCCACAGTGGCCATTGGAGGGTGAACCAATGGCAAAGGAAGACCTTTCTCTCTGTCTCTCTCTCTCTCATTGTCCACTCTGCCTGTCAAAAAAAAAAAAAAAAAAAAAAAAAAAAAGACGACGACGACAGTCTCTGCCCTGGGAGCATACTTAGTTCTAATAGCATGTTATCTTTTCTATTGTTTTATCTTTGAAATGAATAAAATGCCATCGGAATTACATCTTTCATACAGCAAGCTATATACATATATATGATAGATTACTATTAAGAAAATATTGTAATAATATAGTTAGAAGAAAAGATATCTATAAAGTTTAATCTTCAATGGATTTCCACACAAGTGTATGGTAACATCATATCCTATATCAAATCCTTTGCAGAATAAAGGAAATTGTATGTGCATAAAATAGCTTCTCTAAAAAATATGTTAAAGGAGCTACATGAAAATGGTACATGGTAAATTACTGAAAAAGGCTATATCATATTAGCTCAGAGAGGAAACTCAAAAATTCAACATACTGGCACAAATCCACTGGCAAAGCCAACCATCATAATAGAATAAACAATGTTATTCAATGGGTCAAAGTACACTAATATTTTTATATGATCATTTTGCTGGTAAAATTTTTCAAAAAGTTGGTATAACTCCAACATGGATGACAATAAAAATATTGAAATGAAGATGTAAATGTTGCTGCGGTAGACAATGATAGGGTCATCAATCATTTATTTCACTTTATATTAAAGAGAGACGAATATTAGGTAAATTAGTAGGTAATATAAACATTGGACAAATAACTGATGGTACTCATATATAAAATTTATATTAATTGCTTAATTTTCATTTAAAAATATGAGAGGTAAATCATTAAACAGCAAGAAAAAAATTATTTTTTTGACCAACTATATTAGCCCCTTTCTCCAAACACATTTTAACCAAGACGACCTAATCATAGCAGGGTTGCAATGAGACTGGCGCTTTCCTATGATGCTGCAGTTGTATGCAAATCAGTAAAATACTCTAGGAAAACAATTTTCAAAAAGATTATAAAAATATTCTTGCTTGGAGTAACTTCAAAAAGCTCACTAGCAGGAGAGCAATGTTACACCCGGGTTAAGTCACCACATGCGACCCATCCCCTATTGGCACCGGGTCTCAGTCCCAAGTGCTCCACTTCATAAACAGTTCCCTGCTAAAGTGCCTGGGAAATGGTGGAAGAAAAAGAAAAAAAGGCTATCCCTGTAGCATAGTAGGGTATGTCTCCACCTGAGCACCAGCATCCCATATGGATGCCAGTTTGTGTCCTGGTTACTCCTCTTGTTTTGGACTGGGAAAGCAGTAGAAGATGGCCGAAGTACCTGGGACCCTGCATCCACACATGAGACCTGGAAGAAGGCTCCTTGCTCTTGGCTTCAGATCAGCCCAGTTCTGGCCATTAGGGCCATTTGAGAAGTAAACAGCGGATAGATCTCTCGTTCTCTCCCTATCTCTGTCTGTGACTCTACCTCTCAAATAAATAAATCTTAAAAAAAAAATAGCCCTAGGAACTTCAAAAAAAATTGCTGAAATTATTGTCGAAAGCTATATGAAACTAAAGTGCTTAGAGTATACTTAAATACTAATACTCTTAATACTAAGAATTTTTCATGAGAATGATTAGTAAAAAATTACAGTGAACAGCTTAGTTCATTAATACAAAATGGGTCAAATTCATCAATTTTAAAACCTTTTTTAACCTTGAAAATTTTTGAAGACTTTTAGCATTAGAAGAAAAAAACAGAAAATAGAGAATACTATTTCTACATATTCTTTGTTCTGTATACACAATTCCTCTATTACTAATATTCTGGGACTAGTGTGGAACATTTATCACAAAAGGCATTCCAGTGTTGACAAGTGATTGTTAACTAGAGCCCACGGGCTACATTAGGGCTCAAAATTGCTAAAAATACTCACATGTAAGCTTCTGTATAGACTTACGTTTTCAACTCACTTGGGAAAATACCCAGGAGCACAATTACTAGCTAGATTGTTAGATCGGTGTGCCGCATTGTAAATGTCTTTTGTACAAAGTGAATATATATTTTATATTCCCACTAGCAATGAATGAGGACTCCTGTTACATGGCATCCTCACCAACATTTGCTGTTATGTTTTGGATTTGAATCATCTATTGTTTTAGTTTGAGCATTTTAAGAAGAAAACTCTACCTCCAAGCTCTTAGAAACCTGGCTTGTCCAGCAATTAAACTGACATTATATAAATAGATGAAAGGTATAATACTCATATAAGGTTTATGTGGCTTGGGTACCTGAACAAAGAAGCAGTAAGAGTCAGTTACTTGCATAGTGGACTGGACAAAAAAAAAAAAAAAAAAAAAAAAGAATAGCTAGCTCTGAAGAAGTAACTAAATTACATGGGGAAGCTTAAGAGAGTTTTTTTTTTTTTTTTTAAACAAATTCTGCATAGAATCTTGTTGATTCTAGTTCTTGTCCTTAAAGATAGATGTTGCATCTTTCTCACACTGGGAAGGCATTTCCACAAATTTTCTGATTTTTAAGAAACAGCACAAAGGTCAAGGTGATCTCTTTGCACCTGCTCTTTTTCATGCATTTTTAATTTAAATAGTCAACAAGCTAAAATAGCCTATTTTAACCCCTTCATAAATCTTTGGTGGGGTTTACCTATTTTCTTCATTTTTAATTTTTTTAAATAAAATTTACTTAAATGGCAGAGTTAAAGAGGCAGAGGCAAAGAGCGAGAGTCAAGTCTTCCATTCGCTGGTTTACTCCCCAATTGATTGTGAAAGCTGGAGCCGGGCCAATCTGAAACCAGGAGCTTCTTTCTGGTCTCCCATGTGGGTGCAGGGGTCCAACCACTTGGGCCATCTTCTACTCATTCCCAGGACATAGCAGAGAGCTGAATCAGAGTGGAGCAGACAGGACATGAACCACTGTCCATATGGGATGCCGGCACTGCAGGTGATGACTTTAAAGCTATGCCACAGCACCAGCATCTAATTTGGTTTTGTTGTTTAAGAGTTTTGATATAATTTGAAAAAAAAAATGGTGCTTAAGGAACATGATTTTCAAGTATTTACTGTGTGGCTTCTCTGTCATGTAAGTTTTTAATGAAATCCAACTTAACATTGTTGTATCTAGAGTCATTGCCCATATTTTTTTGCTACAGCTTGTTATCTTCTGTGAAACATGTAGCCTTGCATTTAGTATTTAGGTCTATGGCACATTTTGAGTTAGTTTTTGAGAAAGATATGAGGTCTTTGTCACTTTATTTTTGGCATACAAGTGTTCAGTTGTTTAGTATCTTTTCTTTAAAAGACTATTCTTTTTCCAGTAAATTACCTTTGTTTCTTTGTCAAGGATCAGCTGTTATATGTATGTTGGTATATTTTTGGGGACTTTATTCTGTTCCTTTTTTTGTTTCTCTCCAACCCCACAAAGTTTTAATTACCATAGCTTCATACTAAATCTTGAAGCAGTGTCAGACTCAGCACAGTTTCTCTTCAAAATTGTGATGTCTATTCTGTATATTTTGCTTCTCCTTAAAAACTTCAGTATCAGTTTGTCATTATTCACAAAATATCTTGCAGGGATTCTAATCAGGGCTCGCAAATCTATAAATCAAACTAGAATTGGCAATTTAAAACTGAGACATCCATTCCATGAACATGGAATATCTTTTATCAGATTTTCTTTAATCAAAGATTCTTTATACAGATCTTGTAGGAATTTTGTTAGACTGATACCAACATGTTTCTTGGGAACACAGGAAGAGATATACTGCTTTTACCATTGTTGGTATATAAAAAACAATGGACTTTATATCACCTGATATCCTTAAACTTTGTTAGAATTAATCCAAGGATGTTTTTCATCAATAATTAGGGATTTTATATACATATACAATCATTTCTATAAATGAAGACAGAATTCTTTCTGCTTTCCCAACCTGAATGTTTTATTTATTTTTCTTACTGCTTTAGCTAGGACTTCCAGTAAGATACTGAATAAGAATGGTAAGACAAGAATCATTGTCTTGTCCTTGACCTTAGGAAAAGGGTATCCAGTTCCTCACCATTAAGGATGACACTAGCTCTATGATTTATGTAGATGTTCTTACCAACTTGAGGAAATTTCCCTGTATTCCTAGTTTGTAGAAAAGTTTTCATCATAAAGAAGTGTCCAATTTTGTCAAAAATCCCGTTTTGCACATATTGATATGACTTTGCTTCTTTATGCCATTGACACGATGGCTAACATTGTCTTTAAAAGGTAAAATTGCTTGGCCCCAAAAATGAGTTAGAAAGTGTTCCTTTTGGTCCTATTCACTGTGACAAAATGTATAGTATTCATTTTTCCTTCAAAGTTTGGTAGAATTTATTGATGAAGCCATGTGGACTTTTTTTTGTTCACCACAGATCCAATTATTTGAATAGATATACGACTATTTGGATGGATTTCTTCTTGTGTGAGTTTTGTAATGTAACTTGATTGTTTATTCAAGGAGCTGGTTCAATTTCTCTAGATTAGCAATTTTGAGGAAATAGAATTATTCACAATATTCCTTTACTGGGGATTTTCAAATGTTTATAGGAAAATGTGTATTACAGCTATAGAAATTAACAAAAGATCCTGTTAGATCGATAGTCCTAGAGAAAAATATGACAAGAGTTTAAGCCTGGAGTTATAGTCCAGTTGGTAAAGATATTCCTAGAAACCACAAAGAAAACCACCACAAGTAGGCACTCACATAAAGTGCTGATTTACTGTTCACTGCAAGGAACTGTCATGTCCCATAGTAAGCTCTGATGGGAGAAGGAAACAGACTTTTTCAAGACTTTACTCTGAAAACAGCTGCAGATTCTAAATTACTTCAGGTCAGCTTACACATATGCACTAATGACCATCTTTCTGACATAATATTGACTGACCACACCTCCCCCATGAGTCTGCACATGACACATGAAGTTATTTGATTTCACTTGCCCCTGAACATGTATACCTAATTATACCAAGGAATCGAAGTCACTATGTAAACTTCTCTCTTTTGATTTGCTTATTAGCTTTGTCCATATTGTCTCTAACAAAGAGAAACTTTCCCTTGCTCCAGAGCCACATTTTTCAATCTATTGACTATTTTCATTGAAAATAAAATCTCCTCTCTGCTATTTAGTATGAGTAAGATTATTTTGGTCAACATGAAAAATCTGATTTCAACATTTTTGGCATCAAAACAATTCTGTGTTGTAATTCTAGTATTTCCATCAACTTGTAAATTTTATTTATATATTTATTCATTGAAAGACAGAGTCACAGAGAGAGGGGGAAAGTCAGAGATCTTCTATCACCTGGTTCACTCTTCAATTGGCAGCAATAGCCACGGCTTGGTTAGGCCTAATCCAAAGCCAGGAAATTCCAACCAGGTCTCACAAGTGGGTGGCAGGAATAGAAGTACTTGAGCCATCATTTATTGCCTCCTTGGCACATTAGCAGTAAACTAGATTGGAAGTAGAGATAGGACTAGATACCAGGCACTCTGATACGAAATGCTGAGCACCCAAAATGCACGTTAACATGCTGAGCTACAATGGGTGCCCCTCTAGGAATATCTTGAAGTCCTTTTCAATCATCTTTTTCATTAATATCCATGGGAACACTTATCAAGACTCCTCTCTTTGACTTCTGACATGGCTAACTTTTATCTTCTCTCCATTTTGTTAACTAGCTTAGCTAGAAGTTTATCATTCTTATGATTAACAAGCCAGTTTTGTGTTGATTTTCTCTATTAACTTCCTATTTTCAGTTCCATTGATATCTTCTCCAAATGTTTACTCAACATTAGATTTCATTTGTTCTTCTTCTAAGTTTCCTAAGGTGAAAGATTAGATCATTCTTCTTATCTAATAAGTGTATCCAATGACATAAATTTTCCTCTAAGCATTTTTATTCCATGTAAATTTTTAAGTTCTATTTTCATTTTGATGACTAATATAAGTAATTATATTCATTCATTTAAATATTTTTATTTTTTGTAACAAATACAGGAACTTCTGAGTTTCACATTTAAAGGGCTTAACATCCTGGTGTATCTCAAATGATATCTTTCAGTGTTCACTGTAGTGGTAATGGATTTATTAGGTACTATGTTCCAATGCTGGAACTAATTCAAAGCCTATATAAAACCATTTCACCATTATACTCTTCTGGCCCTCTCGAACAAACATTCACAAATACTATTAGTCAAGGTACTCTTGGATAATACTATTATATGTTTTGTCTTGATTTTAAAAATGCAGTAACAACTCAGGTTCTTGATTAAAAAAAGAGGTAAGCAGTAAGTCTCCTAGAGTATTAGTAATGATTTATAAAATATATTAGGAGACCGAACTAAATCAGGAATGGCAGGCAAGATTCGTCTTGGCTGCCACCTCTGATGGATGGTAGCTGTCTACATGAATAGTGCTGAAAAGAATTTGGAGCTTGGATGTTTGGATCAATGGGAGAGCTGAGATGACAGCACATAAGCAATACACTGGTAGTGCCCGAGAAAGCTAATCTTTGATATTACATTAAAAGTATTCTAATTTTCAATGCTTTGTAACAATTAAAAAACAAAGGTGAGATGAAAAGAATTTATCAAAAACATGACTTAATAAAGACAAACACTTCTTAGAAAATGATACAGATAAAAATCTGTCACTGAATGAGTTAAGAGGGGGGTTAAGTTAAGTAGTTTCATATTGCTTTGGAAATCAGCATTTCTGTGATTTAATTGGCTGAATTTAAAATAAGAGTGGCATTTGTTATTTGCAAGTCTTTGGCCCATAAATACTTTACCCTCAAAGGGTGCCAAAAATCTACTAGTATGATTTTTGCCAATCTGATAAAGGATAAAAATCCTTCTGAAACACACTGAATGCAGATGGAACAATAGATTTGTTTGGCAGAGCTCTTTCTTAAAAATAACTTTATAGAGTGAAGGAAAAGTGATATGTAAGGATCAGAATTGCAGAAAAAACAATTCCATGTATTCACCTATGTGACTGTAACAGGCAGATATCAAAACTCTTCAAATTCAAGGTAAAGACCTGAAACATGACTCAGGACACTGTCCTTCAACTTATTTCATCACTTCTACTTCGTGCCTGGAATTCTTCTGTTTTAAAGTCTTCATTTTCAGAATTACGCTCAGCTTGGCATAAAAGAAAAGCAGCAGTTCTTGGAAATATTTTTACACTCATCCTTAAGGAAAGAAGTAAGAATGTTTATTTTTGTTTTGGTTAGTTTTTTTTTTCCAGTGTTTGTTTGTTGTCCCAGAGGACCAATTGGAGATTTTCCATATTGAGATACATAAATAGAGAAGATGAAAGATAAGTGGTTCTCAGCATTAAAATCACCCGAGGAGCTCTTAAAAAAAAAAAAAAAAAAACACTAATCAGGATCCACATCTATACATTATATGTTTAGCAAACTGGCATGGGGGTTTACTCTGGTATTTTTTTAAAGGGGGCTGCAGGCTGCAAACCATGCCATCCAAGAAAAGAACTCTTCACAATTTCCAAAAGCCACTCACTATCACTGGTGGAATGGTGGAGATAGAAAGAAAAATGGAAATCCAACGGTTGTTGTTGTTCTTGTTCTGTAAGTCATCTCCATCACAGCTTTGGTGAAGTTATTCAACTGTTTGTTACTATGTGCTTTTAAACAATCAAAAAGATCTGACAAAAAATTCATGCAACAGTAAAGAGAACTTAGACAAAAATAATGTTGCTTGCCAATGCACACCTCTGTAACACCTAACTCCTACTCCACAGTCCCATTACCAAGTTGTATCCTTTAATGGCTTCAACTGTGAGATGAACTCATTCCATGTTCTACTGCCATTGAGAATAAAATGCTTCCTACAAAGATGTAATATGAATAAATTTAACATGGAATCAATAGTTATGTCTGTAATCTTTCCAAAGAAAACAAATAAATACTGATTTAGAGTTAGTAACTTCAAAATTTATATCTATCTTCTCAATATAGGAAGTCAGTTTATTTAATTACCTAAAGCACAAGAGCTTCATGATATTGTTGTATTGGTCAGCATGATTTGTTATTCAAAAGTCACACATCACACTAGACATTAGCAAACATCATTAAACACACGTTATAGTCATTGTGTGTAGACTGCTTAACATCTACTTCTTGAATTTATAAATAAAAATTATCTCATATTTCAATATAGTGCTGAACTTCCACAGTTGGGTCATTGATTGGTAAGATAGAATGCTGATCTACTTGAATGAAAAACAAACAAACAAACAAACAAACAAAAAAAAACTCCACTCTACCAAGAGATTCTCTTGGGGAAATACCTTGTACACTAACCAGATATAAATCTTCCCCAGTATGCATTTAGGTCAAACACATATCTACCACCTGGTGGTTAGATTTCCAAGGACACAGATTAACATTTAATCAATAGCAGGTCCATTAAAAAGAATATATATAATCTCAAAATTGTGCTACCCATCTTTTACCTAAGTTTCAGAACTATCTATGAGGATATTAGGAATGACAAGCAGTCCCTCCCAATTTTTCTATATGCCTTACCATTTATCCTTTCAAAAAGTCAAGCCAGCAGAAAGTGAGAGACTTAACTCTATGTTATCTGAACCAGTAGCAGCATCACTTTCCTGAAAAGCACATTACCTTACCATGAGGGTATTCACAGAAAAGCAAGGCCTTAAGAGGTCCCAATTACACTGGGGGTGATGATAGTAGGCTTTTTAAACAAAGATCCTTGAGAAACTGATTCTTTAACTGTTGTTGATAAGAAATATATGCTTAACACCACACTTTCCTTTTAGAAAGATACATGTGCTGTCTTGTGAAGTTCAGCTTCAGCTATTCAGAGAAATCAGTATTTTTAGCTCATGAATTTTCGTGAAAGTGTATTTCACTTTAACCATCAGAAAGTTCTGTATGTACATATCAACTTCAATTGTTATTTACATCTTAAAAATGTATTATAAAGTTTTCTTTGTATCTCATATCTGACCTTTATATTTGCCACATCAAATCTTTAAGATACAAAAAAAGCAAACAAATCCTTTTCTGTATGAACTGAGATATCATAATTAGTTATCCTGATTACCAATGCATACAAAGATGGAATACTACTAAAATTAAACTATAATGTTTGTAGAATTCAAAATGCTTCTACTTATTTATAAATAATGTAGACAATTTAATATGAATCCATGCATTTTTCATATTTGAGCTAAATTTATAAAGGGCATTTAATTGTAAGGATTTTGGATATAGAATGCTAAATGTCATATAATTACCCAGCATGTTTTAGCAGATTAAAATATTTCTCTGACTGTCTACTGTCAAATAAATATGGAATTCCTTTTGTGGGGGTTTATCATCAAACCAAATGCTTTATACTCAGTGTGAAAATTCAATCACAATTGTCAAAGATCAAGCTGCTTCTTCTGATAAGAAACATGATGAGATATCATCTTGTTCAATATATGCTTTCAACTTGACATGTAGGCTAATAAAAAATACAAAGTTGTAGTATTTATTTTGTTTCTTGCACACCAGAAGGCTCCTAAAAGGGATGATCAAAATACCCAGTATCATTGCATGAAAATGCAGTCAATTCTTTATCTGGAGACAGATTAACTGGTTTGTAGACTAACTATAGTAAAATAACAACAGCACGTACTGCATTTGTAAAAGACTTTTAAATTCCTATATAGCAATGACTGTATTTCAATGAGAGGATGTCTATTTTCAACTACACAATAAACTTAAGACACCACATTCTGTCTTTTGCACTGACTTTCCTTCATTCAGCAGCTATTTATTGAGTATTTACTAAGTACCATGCACTGTATGAGGCTATTCCACTTCATTAATCAGACACCGTCCTCTGCCAACAGCTCTCTGTAGAGGAAGGCATGAGGGAGGGCATATAGCCAAATTTTAAGAGCCAACTTTATTTTTGAGATGCAAAACCTAAAAAGGAACAGACACTGTGCACTTGGGAACAAATGCCAGTAGAATTGCAGCTGTGGACTTAACTTCTCCCCCACTCTTTCCTCATCCCTGTATTCCTTCCTTTGCTTCCCTTTTTAGGGAAAGCCTGAAATTGGCAGTCCTGCTTTCCTCCTCCTTTTCTATCCTCCCAGCGCATCAACACCAAACTCTAACAATTCTCTAGAGGTTCTTAAATTTGCACACCTCCATCCGTCCCTTCTGTCATCCTATCTCAAACCCCTTTTGCCAACACATTACCTTGGAACTGTATAAGCTCAAAACATATTAACAGTTACAGAGTGGACAACCAAATATTTGCTAGATAACTGGAAAAGGCACTTCAATCAAATGCCCTTTAAGGTATTAGGATTAAAATAAAAAGAAGCAATAAACAACAAAACTCTAAACTCATTTCCTTTTGAGCAAACTGTTTCAAACATGTCAGGGACACTATTTCCCTCCAGCTGGCAAACCTAGA
Source organism: Oryctolagus cuniculus (assembly GCF_051225735.1). NCBI lineage: Eukaryota > Metazoa > Chordata > Mammalia > Lagomorpha > Leporidae > Oryctolagus > Oryctolagus cuniculus. The sequence continues at coordinate 52,981,513 of NC_142875.1, read as the reverse complement.
AACCTAGCAGTTGTCTTGGATCCTTCCATCCAATCTATCCTGTATTATCTTCCCCATCTAACATCTCAGGTCAAGTTCCTCTTTCACTCTCCCAAGTCATGCTCTGCAAGTCAGCTTACCATCAAGTATCTCCTTACTAGTACCTAGTACCCCTCTAATTAGGTGCTGTCCATAAAATTTTCTGAAATCACAGAACCATGCCGTATTTATGGTGCTTATATGTATGGACATTGAGAACTCAAAATGTAGCAACTGTGATTAAGGAATTAAATTTTTTTATCTTAAATTTTAATTAAGTCTAACTTAAATCTTCATGCATGGCTTCACAGCAATGGTACTGGACAGCATAGCTTAGTAACCACCACTAAATTGCTGATGATATTAGCTTTTTATAAAATATGTGATCACATCACTTGCCTTAGACTAGAACTAACATGTCTACATCAAAACTCTACCTCTGAGAAGGACATTCAAGACTATTGATGATCCAATCTAATTTAACACCTCAGTCCTATTGTTCCCCTATTCCTGTCCCTTCTAGACTCCAATACTAGTAAAACACCCTTTATACTCACACATACTACATTATAAGCCTTTATGTGAACCGCTGACTCTTGCTTAGAATATCTTCCCTTCTCATCCTCAAATTTCTATTTCTTTCTGAATATTTACTCCCTTGTAGCTAAGCTAGCCTCTCTGGTTGAACTCCGCAGCCTCAGCTTTTTCTATTTAGCTCCATTAAATCACTTGACCAGAATTAGTGGTTGATGTGTTGGAAATGTGAGTTCCATAAATGCCAGGTAAACATTAGCCTAGGCACTAAAGAGATGATCTGGTAAATCATTTAGCCCAGAATTTCACCCTAAGTCAGTGCTCAATATATGTTGTAGGAATTGTGTCACTCGATCAAATATAGCAGCGTAAGAAAACAAAAACAGGAAAATAAAAAGATGGAAATGGGAGAGAGGAAAAACAAGATACTGCTACCAATGGAAGGCCAAATTCAGGGAAATTTTGTAAAAAAATACAGTGTAGGCACCAAAAAGTGATTATTCAGTAAATGCAGAGTTAAAACTGAACTTGTTTCTCAAGTTCCTTACCTAACTGGCAATAGCAATAACCAAATTCCTTAATCAGGAAGTATAGATGTTATGAGGTCAAGAATGAGAGAAAGCTTTCCTTGTGATGTGTAACTCAGAAGAATTTGTTGTAAGCAGATCAATAAAGCATTACTATGGCCCACTCCTCAGCAAAGAGCTCTGTTACATAAAACATTGAATGCATTTGCTCTTAAGGAAATTCAACCTGTGATAGAATCAAAGAAGGAAAAAAAATCTAAACGTAACAATTCTCATATTCTCTAAAATTAGATTCTGATAAAAACATTTCAAAACTATCAATGACTTATAAGGAATATTTGTTCCTAATATAATCACTTTCCCACCATATAGTCTTATTATTCTCTCCTTTTAGACTGCTTACAGAAATATGTAGAAACATCTAAATAAATTAAAAATATTAATGTCTATCCCAATTACCACCATATACATGTACCTGAACTGAAGAAAGACTAACTTTAAATGATATTTTAATGTTCTATTTCATTGGTTTGAGAAGGCACAGGTTTATGATATATTTTTGTTATTAAATGAAATCTGTCAGTTGGATTTGCAGATCAGAGAAAATTAATATTTGGATTTAGTTCAGAGGTTGAGTAAATTAGCTCAGTTCACTCTAAGTTTGACTTCATGGTTCAGTTCAAGTTCTTGATAATGAGCACATCAAAATAAAAATATTTAAATAATGTAATCAGGGCTGACATTTAAGAGTAAGTGTTCAGGCAAATACGTGTTTTTTAAAAACAAACTCACTTTACAGAGGGAGCTAAGGTTAAATCCGAAGGTTTGAGCATTCCGGGAGCCGGCATTCATGTAGTTTCCCATTAGCAATACAAGTTCCAGCAACTTGCTGAAGCTTTTGCTCTTCTTTATCTCTTCACAGGCAGTACTGACAGCCATGATGTCAGGTTTGATGTTGTTCACCTGCTCTTCAAACTGAAGCTTAAAGAGAATAGCACTGAGCCGTGGCCGTAGTCTCTTCACATTGCTCATCTGATTGAAAAGAAAATAGCAGATTTCCTTTAAAATGCATGGTATACTTTAGTACTGTACGACTGCAAGTAATCTGGGATGATTTATTGGTATGACAGTACCAAAGAAGCAATATGTCCCTAAAACTGATGGCAGGAAGAGAGAAAAGCATTGCTTATTTTTGTAAGGAATCCAGAATCATCCTCAAAAAGAAAATTAACAATTTAGATGCCTAATGAAAAGAAACCTTTTAACATATAAGAAAGTTTAATTAAGAAATAAACATTTGTTTTTATCTAAATTTTAAGAAGGTCACAAGATACACAAGGCACAAATTATAAAGCATTCAAATCATTAAATAATCTTTGTTCAATACTGAAATATACTGGGTCATGTTTAAAACATATTCAAAAGGTCTAAAGAGGGTTTGTTTTCTTCAAATAGCAATTGCTGTCCTCAGAAGCCCTGCTGACTAACAGTATGCGTTAGATAGGGAGTAAATAGGTCCCAATTTGTAGTAAATTGACTTTCTTCAGAAACACAGGAAAGTAGAATGACTCCTGGCACATACTAAATTAGCAAAATCAGAGGTAAGAAATGCAGGAGTAGCAGCCGACAGAAATAGTGCAAAGCCATGGGTCTAGCACATGCCAGGTTAACCCTGTTAGGGACTCTAGGTTTCTGCTGGGAATGTTGGCTGTTGAAGGTGTTAAAAAGAACACAGGGGCAAGTTCTCACCTTTAAGCTCACTGTTTTGTCAACACACATAAAAGGAATAACCACTTACCTCTAAGCTGCAGTCTTACTTGCATTTAGCTAGATATGAATTCCCTGACCAAATTCATTGGGAATTTTAGACTTAAACATCTGGATGGGGTAGTAATAGTAAAATTCTTGAAGTCCAATAGTTACTGTAATAGCAAAGATAGTTTGAGGGGTCAGGGGTTGTGGCACAGTGGGTTAAGCAGCTGCCTGAGGCCCCAGAATCCCATATGAACACCAATTTGAGTCCTGGCTGCTCCACTTCTGATCCAGCTCCCTGCTAAGGTGCCTGGGAAGGCAGTGGAAATGGCCCAGGTGCCTGGGTCCCTGCACCCACGTGGGAGGATGGAGTTCAGGCTCCTGGTTTCCACCTGGCCCAGACCTGGCTCTTGCGGCCATCTGAGGAGTGAGCAAGCAGATGGAAGGCTGATCATTCTCTGTAACTACCTCTCTACCTCTCTCTGTAACTCTGCCTTTCGAATAAATAACTCTTCAAAAAAATAGTTTGATTGCAGGCCAGGGAGTGGTGGCGGGGGACAGAGATAAAACATGATAGGCTTAAAATAAGGACTACTTCTTTTGATCACAGATCCTAAACAAAAGGCTGCAGCACTATCTGAAGATTGGAGGATGCCAGATACAATGAAAATCACAACTGTTCAAGATGGCAGTTGCCTACAAAATGACTGGTATTTAAAATAAAACACACTATACAAAATATGTTAGCTGATTCATTGCCAAACAATATAAATATCCAATTTATACCTAGCATTCTTTCCAGCCACTTGATATATTAAATGTTTGTGTGTATGCAAGCAAGGCTTTATGAGCTCAAATAATGTAGTTAATAAGGAGTCTACTTTACAAATAAGCAATACATTTAAATTCCTTGAGTTCAAGGAATATTTTCAAATTCTCCTATCTAGCAAAAACTTTTTTTTTTTTTTTTTGCCCCTGGAAGACTGAAGTATTCTAAGCTCAACAAACACTAATGTAAGAGTTTTACAGAGTTAATTAAAGTGCCATAAAATTGTAAAAAGACAAAGGGTTAACCTATTGGGCTACCAATTCTTTTAGGGCATGAATCATTGTTGGTGGACACTGTATCTGCAGCACAAAGAGTGAAGCAGAGCTTACTTCTCACAAGGCAAATTGATTTGTCTTAAAATACATTGAATCTCCTCAAATGGATTAACTTCCCTGGATTTTTTCTTAACATTAAATGGATCAAATGGGAGATATCCATGTTGCACTGGTAATATGAATATTGTTCTGTTGCAATTATGTGTCTATCCTTTAGGGTAGTGAGATGTACAAAAGAATGCACTATTAATGGCCATTCAAAAGGTCTATAATGGGCCCAAGGCACCTGTATTTGGTCAGTGCCCTTATTCGGGATTATGAAGTCAGGTGTCTGCCACTTTGAAACAAACATGAGAAGGAATTCTCCGGTAGCACATGAAGAACATTATTATTATATATTAATGCACTATTTCATGCACAAAGAGGAAAAAAACCGCTTAAATGCCTACATTATACCGTCCCAAAATATTAAAGCTTTCCTACTGACAAGCTAACCATATGTAGCCAGCATAAAGTAATTAATTTTCCTAGAAAAATATAACCTAGATTTGTATGAGTAATGAGTCTATCTGGCACAAGGGACAGGTACATTGAAAAGATATAGAGTAAGTCTGTGATATAATGCACACCAAAGTGCTACAAATTCATACACACACACACACACACACACACATACACACAAAACCCTGACAAAGCAAAGTCAGGAAAAGGGACCTAAAAACAGCTTGGAACAATACTTCTTAAAATTTTTCATATTGTTCTTTCTTCCAAGTTTACGTAAATTAATATTTCAACAGTAATTAAATAAATGTATTTTAATTAATTACTGAGCTGGAATAGAAACTGGGGAGATCTAGGGCTTGTTCCTGCACTATTTAGCCATATAGGATCCCCGAGACAAAATTGTTACCCTTTTAGTTAAGGGAAAAAGCAGTTAAGGCATTATTTTAAAATCTAAATCTTAAGATCTAGGTAATAGAAAGTTCCTTTTTTCTCATTTAAATCCATGTATACTACCTCAGATGGAATCAAATTTACAAAAAAAAAAAAAAAGGTAGGAAACTATATATATATTTCATATACACAGGAAACCTAAACAATGTTTCCTCATCCTCACCACTTCCTATATTCTATCAACACTGAGGATCCACATTCTGTTCTCCTACTAAGGAAATTTCAACTCTGATTTGGCTGCCAAAATCTAAACTATATGCAAAAATGGAAGTGAGAGTACTCAAATAATATTCTGAATGGCAACAGAAAGTCATTAAAAAGAAGAAAGGATTATAGCAAAAGTAAACTGCAAGTTAAGAGTTAGAATATTAGAAGAAATGAGAATTTTACTTCTTACAGAGGTACACTTCAAATTTATTGTGAAGGAGTCTCAGCATATATGTTTAATTCCAAAATGTGTGACAATGATGAGTTATAATCTGAAAGTAAATCTTAGGAACCAAAAATACTTTGATTTCACTTTTGTTTTCTCTTAAACAAGGAGCAGTGTTCCTCTACCTCCCTTACTGTACCATGCACAGATGTTACAGGACAAAAGGAAGAAATCTTAAAAACCAGCACTGGTGAAAATCAAGTAAGCAGTAATATCCAGTACTCTAAGGGTAATTTTTACTTCAAAATATTGTTTGATGGAGCAGCAAGAAAGTACAATGAGAAGACCTTTAGAAAATCAATGAACAGGCAAGTACTGATGGGGCCCTCCCCTGGTGCTGTAAGAAGAGAAAGTCTTGGTTAGGACACTGTAACCCTATGACATCTTTCTTTCCATCTGTCTTAATGGCCCCAAAGGATAAAAGGTCCCTGTAATCTCCCATAGTCTCATTACAATTATCCCTTTTACATAATTTTAATTTTATCCTCTATTCTAATGAAGAAAAATCAACTTGTTATTTTTCCAGAAACTGTTCATCACCTTATCTAGTTTTCTTTAAAATTTCTTTTACAAAAGAAAGTCTCAAAAATCAAAATATTCACAATACATTGAGATTTTCTTTTACCCCATCCTACTATGCAGACTAAATATAGGTACACCTCAAAAGATATTTTAGTATTTGCTCCACCTTTTTGTTACTTTCCTAAAATAATTACAGAACTTACCATTCATTTAACCTTTGAACAGTAAAGAAACCTGATTGAAAAGTTATTAGCTTCAGTTTTACTTACTTTGTAGATACCTAATTATAAGAAATAATGGAACAGAGTTTCAGGAATGGTAAACGACTCATTCAAGTTACATGTTAGTAGAAAGTGGGCTAAAATGTAACCTGCTGCTAACCAAGTATGCTTAACACCCAAAGCATCACAGTGTGGAAATATTCACACCTTGAAAATCGTATGGTACTCAAACTTCCTCTATTATGTTTTCTTTTTTCAAATTCTTTTGAAGATTTATTTATTTATTTGAAAGGCAGAGTTACAGACAGAAGCAGGGGGAGGGAAGGACAGGGAGGGAAGGAGGGAGGGAGAGAGAGAAAGAAAAGAAAAATGAGAATATTCCATGTACTGGGTTTATTCCCCAGAGGGCCTCAGTGGCCTGTGCTAGGCCAGGCCTAAGCCAGGAGCTTCCTCTGGGCCTCCCACATGCGTGCAGAGGCCCAAGCACTTGAGTCATCCTCTCCTACTTTCTCAGGTGCATTAGCAGGAAGTGGTGCAGCCAGGACTTGAACTGGTGCCTACCTGGGATTCCATTGTCAATAGACCACAGCTAAACATGCTACTCCACAGCATTGGCCCCAGAGTATGTTTTTTTCCAAGAATGAATTTTGGAAAGCTATTAAGTAGCACAGTAAACAGAGAATAAGGCTACATATGAGCTCAGCCTGCAATTATCAAAGAATTTATTTCATTTTTCCCTCATATACACCAACTACTTCCTATTGAGTTGAATTTTCAATACTTCCCCCATCTACTTTTGTTGTTCCTCCACACTACACACTAATAATACGTCCCTATTAGGTAACTCTTCAGTTCAGTGGGAGAGAGAAAAGAATATGAAAAAATAAATGTATCTTTGTGAAAAACAAGAGAGTACTTTAAGAAAGTAATGATCTAACATAGAACTAAGATACAGAAAAAAGTTTTGAACATGATTTTTCTAACGATATGAAAAATATCTCTTCAACTGTTAGCGGGCCAATATGTTCAAGATCTCCATAATTCTCAGTAGAAAAAAAATAAAAGTTCATCTCACTTAGAGAAAGCCTTTCAAAAAAAAATAGCTATCCAAGTGCCTTATGTCTGGGTAGTACTCAGAATATCAAAAATGTTTTTAAAATAAATGTGCTCTTATGATATTAAAGCTGCCATGCTAAAACTATTTAAGACGACTACACAACAGTGAAGTGCATATGGTACAATTTTTACATGTTTCAAAGAGCAAAGCCAAGACATTAAGAAAAATATTAAAAGGATAACATGTATGTTCTTCCAGGTGGTCAAGAAGTAGACTACCAGTCTGACATGATGTGACCCCTGTTTACAAATCCTTATCAATTCTGGACCATCACAGATTTTATTACAGGTCCAAAGAAGCTCCACAGATACACAGGCTCTGCAAGTGGGAAAGCCACAGGTGGTAAAGCTAGAGAGCAAGAGCATTCCTATTTAAATTGGCAATCCTAGCAAACACTCAACACATAAGCTTCATATCTTTTGAATTAAAAAGCTGGCATAAAAACCCAGAACCATATTAAATTCATTCACACCAGCTTCCAGACAATCTCCACTCCTTCATAAGAAACCAATGTTTTGATTTTTATCACTATGTCTTGGTTTTGACTATTTTTAAAATTTATATTAATGAAACCATAAACAGTTTCTGTGTCTGGCTTCTTTCACTCAAAAAAAAAAAAAGTCCCTGAAATTCATACACATGTGATGTGATTTAGTAGTTCTGTTTTATTAATAAGCAGTTCATGTAGGAATATACCAAAATTTGTTTATCTAATATCCTGTTGATTGAAATTTTTTTTCTCAGTTAGGAGCTATATAGTGGGTTGGTTTGAATAGAGACCCAAAAAACGTCACGTCCAAGCATAACCAAGAGTGTAGCATTTAGTTAAAAGGGAGGGAGAGGACGGCACTAGAACACAGGCAGAGAATCTGAGAAAAAGTCCTTTCTTGGCTTTATTATTCAGAAGACACTCCAGGAAAGCTGGTCTTGCACTGTGGTCCTCAAAGGGGTACAGAGCCCCACAAAGAGACGTTAAAGCATCAAGAATCCAGGTTTAGATCCATTTAGAAGAAAAAACAATGATGTACACTGTAAGCAGGAAGGGACCTCCCCTTCTCCCTTTTCTATACTCTGGACTTTGCCTTAACCCTTGGTACACAAGCCTTGGCAAATGACTTCTCAGGGAGGGAGTTTCTTTAGGAAACTATGCCTGCCCACTGACTCCTGTGCTTGTCATAGTAGATAAAGCCTTCCTCTAGAGCTCCCTTGAGGCCGATGATCTGGCTCTGCCCTAAGCAGACAGACCCTTCGTGTCTAACAGAAGTCCTAACCTCTAGTACCTGTAATGTGGCTTTATTAGGAAACAGAGTTTTTGAAGATGTAATTAAGGATCTTAAGGTCATCCTGGATTTAAGATAGTTCTTAAAGGCAATGGCTCATAAAACAAAGAGGGGGTCAGGGAGAGGGAAAGAAGGCAGAAGAGAAAGGGGAGGAAAGAGAGAAAGGAGGGCAAAGGGGGATGGGATCACAACAGAGGCTAACTGGAGTCATTTCTCTACACACCAGGAAATGGACCATGAGCAGCTATCAGATGCCAGGATGAGGCACGGAACAGATTCTCCCTCACAGGATCAGGAGGAAACTAACTTGGTGGACACCTTGATTTAGGATTTCTGGCTGCCATAAACATGAGAGAATAATTTTCTGCTGTTTTAAGTCACCAAGATTGTGCGCATTTGTTAGTGAAACCTGAGGAAACTATTACAGGCTATTATACTCTTGTAGTACTCTTTTCATTTCTAACAAATATCTTACTCATTTTAATGAATTGCCTAACTTTTGCAAAGTGATTTATACTGATTCACATTGCCTTTACTGGTGTATGTTTTATTCTTAAAGCGTTTCATCTTTTTCAGGTTCAGGGCTATATACTCCATTGCTCAGTAATTAGTAGTGCGCTGTGCTGCAGAGTTTGGGATTTTTAGTCCAACGCACACCCAGGTCTTGTAGCATCACTTGTTACAAAGATACTTTCCCCATTCACTAACCCTGAAGCCCTTTTAGAAAACCAGCTAACAGGATCTTTGTGAGGTTATTTCTAGACGTTTGGAAAATGTTTTTATATAGTCATAAACCAAAACCTGTCTTAATATCAAATAAGTAGTCTAAGTCCTCTAAGTTTGTCCTTTTTCAACACTAGTTTAGTCTAATTTTTTTTTTTTTTGCATGCTCCATGATTTTAGTAGCTAGGAGGGGTGGGGAACCTTTTTTTCTCCCAGGGCCATTCAAATATATATATCACATCATTTGTGGGCCATACAAAACTCCCAGCTGAAAACTTTGCCTAGTCCTCTGTTTTTCATTGATGTCCTTTACCAGGTTGAGGAATTTTCCTTTCACGTTCAGTTTGCTAAAAGTTTATCATTAAAAAACAAGATGAATTCTGTCAAAAGATTTTTATTCTGCAGCTATTTTGTTCCTCAATAATCTGGTATTTTTTTTCTTGATAACATGGCTAACTATATTAATAAATCTTCATTATTAAACCAACTTTGCATTCCTGAAATCAACCTCAACTGGCCACATGACACTGTCTTTTAATGTCTGGCAATATCTGATAGGAACATATTTTCTTAACAAGTCTTGCATCCGTATTCATGCATGAATTTCTAAATGTTTTAGAGGAGATTCCCTTTGATTCCTGATACTGTTAATTTGATAATGTGCTTTGTCAGTGTTTTCGTGTATAATTTCTTTGGTCCACCAAAAATTTAAAACATTGTTTTAAGATTGTGTGTTAAACAGATGTTCTATCATTACTGTTTAGGTTAATTCTGCTAGGCAGATACTATTTACTCTGCAGGGTATTAACCTCTTGAAAATTACAGAGGATTATTTTACCATATGGTCTACCTGAGTAAACATTCCACAGGCAATTAACAATGTGTATTCTGTAATTGTTGTGAATAGTGTTCTATAATCAGAACAAGTTGCTTGCTAGGTATCATTTTCTAAATTTTTTTGACAGGCAGAGTTAGACAGTGAGAGAGAGAGACAGACAGAAAGGTCTTCCTTTGCCATTAGTTCATCCCCCAAATGGCCGCTACGGCCGGTGTGCTGAGGCCGGCACACTGCACTGATCCAAAGCCAGGAGCTTCCTCCTGGTCTCCCATGCGAGGGTGCAGGGGCCCAAGGACCTGGGTCATCCTCTACTGCACTCCAGGGCCACAGCAGAGAGCTGGACTGGAAGAGGAACAACCAGGACAGAATCTGGCACCCCTACCGGGACTAGAACCCAGGGTGCCAGCGCCGCAAGAGGAGGATTAGCCTAGTGAGCTGTGGCGCCGCCCTAAATATTTTCTAAATATTTACTAATGTCTTGGTCTAACAGATTTATTCAGAGTGTTAAAGTCTCATATTTGAGTGATTATCTAGTTCTGTATTTTATTCTCGCAAGTTTTCTTTCATGAATTTGATCTTGTTAGTTACATACATATGTATGTTTTTGTTTTTAAAGGTATATACATATTTAAAATTCATGGAGAATTACCCTTTTGTGGTTGTGTAATGACATTCAATTTTTTATAATATGTTTTACCCAGGATTATACCTACTTTTGACACACATTACAGTTATTATTTACTCTAGTTTTCTATATGTTATTTCTGCTCTTTCCCCACAGCTACCAGCTGAATGTGTCTGCCCCCAAAACATGATAAAAACCTAATCACTGATGTGATGGAATTAGCAAGTGGGGGCTTCACGATTAGGCCATGAAGGCAAGGGCCTCACAAGTGGGATTAGCACCCTTATATAAAAGAGACCCTAGAAAATTGCCTGGTCCTTCTACCATGTGATGACACAGCTAAAAGATGCTTTCCATAAACCAGACAATAGGCCCTCATCAAGCCTGGAATCTGCCAGCATGGTGCTATTGGAATTCCTAGTCTCCAGAACTGTGAAAAATGCATTTCTATTGTTTATAAGCCTCAGGCTTCACAGTGTTTTGTTACAGCAGCCAATGGACTAAAACACAGTTTTCTGTCCCTTTCCTGCTTTGTGTAAATAAAGCAAATGCTATTATATTTTACTTTCTCTACTGAATGAACTATATCTGTCATATTTTGCCTGATTATTCCAGGACTAACAACATGGTTTTAAGATATCAATCTGGCCGGCGCCGCGGCTCACTAGGCTAATCCTCCGCCTTGAGGCGCCGGCACACAGGGTTCTAGTCCCAGTCGGGGAGCCGGATTCTGTCCCGGTTGCTCCTCTTCCAGGCCAGCTCTCTGCTGTGGCCAGGGAGTGCAGTGGAGGATGGCCCAAGTCCTTGGGCCCTGCATCCCATGGGAGACCAGGAGAAGCACCTGGCTCCTGCCATCGGAATCAGCGCGGTGCATTGGCCGCAGCGCGCCGACCATGGCAGCCATTGGAGGGTGAACCAATGGCAAAGGAAGACCTTTCTCTCTGTCTCTCTCACTGTCCACTCTGCCTGTCAAAATAAATAAATAAATTTTAAAAAAATTTTTAAGAAAGATATCAATCTAATCAGCTACTACTAAGTCAAAATTGTACCTCTTTCTATTTCTCATTTCCCACTGCCAGCTTTGTTTTAGAAACATCATAATGTTACAACACAATTCCCAATGTCCTACCCCATCATTTGCATACCTACTATGAGATCTTTCACTCCAAATACATTATCAGCCCCATTCTGCAGGGTGATTTTGTTTTAATTTTAAGGTCTCTTTTAAATGAATCATGAAAAGAGAGATTTTGTTTATTGCTTTAGGTACTCATCATCCCTTTTTATGGATGTGAATTTCCATCTGGTATATTTCCCTTTTTCCTAAAGGGCAATCTTAGTATTACTTGTAGGGCAGGTCTGACTTCATAACTCTTTCAGCTTCTATATTATTAATGTCTTTATTTTGCCTTTTTGAAAGGTCTAAAAACAAAGAATTTTGAGTTCACACAGGGCTTTTCTCCCCTACACTTTAAATATTCTTGCTACTGATTTCTATTGTCTATTTCTTCAACACTTCTTATTTTTCTTTCCTGTATGTAATGTGGCCTTTTCAAGATTTTCTGAATTTCTTTGATTTTTCAGCAATTCAACTAAGATGAGGCTTGAAGTCTTTCTGCTCATATTTATCCTAGATGGGATCTGCTGAGTTTCTTATATTTGTTTTTCATTTGTTTGGGATTTGGACTCCATTACTTTGACAAATATTTTGCCAGGTATAATCTCACTATTCTCCTTTTGGGTCTCCAATTATAGCTATTTTAGAATAAATCACATTTTGTCCATAGTATCTGGTGACCTATTCATTTTTCATTCAATTTTTGCTACATTCCTAAGGTAAAATAATACCTATAAACCCATTTTTAATTCACTGACTTGTCTATGCCTAATATACTATTACAGCCATATACTAAATGTTTTAATTAAGTTATTGAGCTTTTTAGTTTTAGGGTTTTCAAATGATAAATATTATTGCTGCCACGCCCCTGGCAAGATTCCTTGTTTAAACCATCTTTCCCTTTAATTTTCTGAAGATCATTTCTTTTAGTTCTTTGAACATATTTATTTATCTGCAGTATACCTTTGTAAGTGAAACGCAAACCCTGGCCCAGTTTTCTTTTCCTTGACAGTATGTCCCATGTCGTTCTTTAATTTTCTGATCAATATTGAATATCATACATGTTCAATGTTGTGATAACTTTTAGTTCTCTAATAACCCTTTGAAGACTGCTCATTCTTACTTTAGCAGGCAATCAGTCCCTGAGTGATAATTTATATTTTGTTAATAGAGCTCTGTAGAAATAAAGAGGTGTTTACTTAACACCTCTAACTTATTGGGACTCAGTTCCTATTTGTCAAGACAATGCAGGTTTTGTTAGGGGGTGAGTCTGGGGTAAATCCTTCTTTGGGTATGCTGCCCTCATTCTGAGAGCATAACTCTTTCCTTGATGGAACTGTCTAGTATGTTAATGAGATATTAAGATCATCTCTCTCTTTTGGCAAGGCTAGAAGTCTCATGCCTCCCAGTAGTGCTGGATCTGAAGTGTCTCGGCTCCAATCTTCCCCTGTGGCAATTTTCGTTCAGGGTATGAAAGTCCAGTACTCAGGCACACATCCAATGGCTATACTCACAATGACTCCTAAACTCCTTTTTCTGCACTATCCCTCCCTCTTCAGTGCCTGGCCCTGCAGATTCTAGCTGTCATAAATTCTGATCTCTGTCTCTGCAGTTCAGAGAAAACCACATCCTCTGCTAAAATTCACCGCCATGTGCTGTAATTGGAGAACTTCACCAAGCCAAAGGCTAAATATTTATGAGATTTATGAGTTTCTGTTCTCTCAAGAACTGTGACTTCTCTCTACTGGTTGTCCACAGTCTGAAAACACTGGCTTTGCATATCTTATCAAGTTGTATCATTGTAAGTTTATATTTGTTGTTAAATGTTTTATTAAATGTTAAGTTTTTCATATTACTATAAACTGGATTTTAAAAATGTTATAGTGGTATAATTTGTTTTTAAAATACAAAAACAGCACTCTTTACTCATATTAACGAATTATTTACATTTTATATACTCATGCAGACAGCCTGGCATATTTGTGGGTTCCACAGCTATGGATTCAAACAACTGCAGATGGAAAATATTCAAAAAAGAATCACATCTGTACTGAACATGCACAGTTTTTCCTGTTATATTAAATTGCTCAGAGGATAACAACTATTTGCATGCCATTTACATTGTATTAAATATAAGCAATCTAGAGATGGTTCCAAGTGTGTGGGAGGGTATGCATAGGTTATATGCAAATACTGTGCATTTTATATAAAAAATTTAAGCATATCCAGAATTGGATAGCCACTGGAGTCCTGGAAGCAATCTCCTGAAGATAACAAGGAACAACTTAGTGTATACACATACCTACAAGTTTTCCTAATGTTAAATCACTATTTTTCCTTTATAGTATATATAGTAATATATATATATATATTATATATAGTAATATATCCTATATAGTAATTTATGAGAGATGCTTTAGCTATGTAAATATGTATATACTAATTTTCATCAAATTTTAACATTTGTATCCATAGGACAATGGCAATGAGTAGAATACCAATTCAGTGTGGTATTTACTCAACTTTATTAAAACAACTTTACAGAGATGTCTAGAAACAATGGTGTATGTTCAAGGGCACCACATAAAAGTGTAAACGAAGCAGCATACATCTACAATAATTACACCTTAAGCCAAAACTGCAACAAAAGTGCCTAACTCTACATTAATTTAGTTTCTTAAGTCCAGTCTCACCTTTTCCATTACACTCCCACAGCAGTCTTACAAGAATGTGTGTAGATCTACATAATAAAGATTTGCAGAAAACAGAAAACTGCTTCCCAGGCACTAGATGATAGTCAGATCTAAAAATCAACCTTAAAACAATGTTGTTTACAAAGTGATGAATCATAAGAGACCTTTTTGCTTATAACTACAAAATGCTTTAGGCTTTATTTCAAATGAATGATGCATGGCTAGTAATTAGTATGTGACTATAATGATGTTTTGTTTTGTTTCTTCAAATGAAACAAATTAAGCAGATTGTGTCATAAAATTTCAACAGTACATAGATGGGCTAACTAGAAAGTATGTTTCCATACCAAAAAAGAAAAAAAGAAATCATCATCAAAAACAAGAAACAAAAACAGCCCATAATTCTATCATGGTCTTAAATACCTCACTTTTTAGTTGTCTACATACAAGATTTAAAATCCCAAAGTAGAAAAATAACAAAATGCCTAAAATCTTATTTTGAGTTAGCAACAATTTCAAATTTGAACTTAGCCATATAAAATAATCTGCATCTAGTAATGAAAAATACAGAAGCCATAATAAAAGCAACATTTGCAGGCATCCACAGCAAACAGAAATACAAGAATGAATGTCATAAGAAATGATGTATCACATCAAATAACCATAGTTCATATTTGAATGGTCACAATTGCTGGTTGGATGAAAAAGTTACTTCATCTATGCAATGAAATGTCTTATTTCTGGAGTTTTTAAATAACTAGATAGATGTGCTTCTGCTTTAATTTACCTATGAAAATTATCAAACCCTTATTATACATGAAACACTGTTTTAGGACTTGGGGATTCATACTGAATATAAGAAAACAAGGACTTGGACAACAAAGATTAAGCTGTAAGTAAGTAGGCTAAGGATAGGAAACCGCAAAAACATATAACACACACAAGACCTCTTTAGATATGATAAGTACTAAAGCGAATCAAAATGAAAGTAAATATACAACGATGGGGGTATGTTATTACAATGAGTAGTTCTGTGAAGAAATGGTCTTTTGGCTAAGACAGAGCAGCAAGAATAAAAGGAAACATGAAATGGAAACAAAAAATATGAATTAGGATTGAAACAGTAGACAAGGAAGAGGTGAGTAAGAAATGAGGTTGAAGGAATAGAAACTAGATCATCTTGAGGCCAGAGCTGTGGCATAGTGGGCTAAGCCTCTGCCTGTGGTGCTGGAGTCCAGTGAGCACCGGTTCAAGTCCCAGCTGCTCCTCTTCTGATCCAGCTCTCTGCTATGGCCTGGGAAAGCAGTGGTAGATGGCCAAAGTGCTTGGGACCCTGCACCTGTGTGGGAGACTCAGAGGATGCTCCTGGCTCCTGACTTCGGATCAGCTCAGCTCCAGCCATTGTGGCTAGAACCAGCGGATAGAAGACCTCTCTGTCCCTCTGTGTCTCTAAATCTACCTCTCAAATAAATAAATAAAAGTTAAAAAAAAAAAAAAAGAAAGTAGATCATCTAGAAAATCATGAAATTAGAAATCAATAGAAAGAACCAAAAGAAAAACTCACAGAATGCATTGGCACTAGGAGGAATGTTAACGGTAGTCCATCTGGAAGAGGGAAAATGATTCCCCATGGAGATCTACACTTGCACAAAGGAGTTAAAAACAATGGAAATGTTAAAGTTGAATAAGCATTTGACTTTTTAAAAAATAGATTTAAAGTCTCTTTAAAAAATCTTTTTTCCAAAGCCTAAAGCAACTGGTCATATAGTAAAATGAAAAAGAAAAGCTAGTAGTGAACAAATGAAATGGAGTCATTACAATATTCAATGCAAAAGACAGCCAAAAGAGTACCTCACAATATATAAGATCAACAGAAAACAAATAGTAGGATGAGAGATTCAAACCCTACTCCACCCCACCACTGCCCACTATGAATAACCAAATTCAATTGAGATGATCTAAATACTTCAATGAAAATACAGAAATGGAGGCCAGCATTGTAGCACAGTGGGTGAAACTGGAACCTGTGACACCTGCCTCCCAAATGTAGCCAAGTCCAGTCCCAGCTGCTGTATATTTGATTAATAAGCTCCCTGCTAACATGCCTGGGAAAGCAGTGGAAGATGGCCCAAGTTCTTGGGTCCTGCAACAACATAGAAGACTCAGATGGAGATCCAGGCTCCTGGTTTTGGTCTGGCCCAGTTCCAGCCAATGCAGCCATTTGGGAGAGTGAACCAATGGATGGAAGATCTCTAACTCTGCCTCTCAAATAATAATTTTGTTTAAAAAAAAAAAAAAAGACAGAAATGGTCAGACTTGATTTAAAAAAAAAAAAAGCAAGACTCAACTAAAATGCTGCCTCCAAGAACAGCAGGTCAAAAGGAAAGATATAAAGATATATAGAAGATAAACCATGCCATGACTAATCAAAATAAAGTGGGAATAGTTAAACTGATATAACAAAAAGTGAATTTCAAAAACTAATCAGTTTTAAGCTTGGGAGTGGCAGTGTCATATAATTTTTTAAGAGTTCACCAGCTGCATTATGGACAGTGCATTCAAACATGATGCACAGGTCCTGAAACACAGTAAATAATCAACAAATGGCAACTACAAAAATATATATACTTATGATGAACTGGTACAATATCACTGTCACTTAGACGATGTATTTTCTCAAAAATACTGTTCAAACTGAGTAAATCTGCTTTATCTTCCTTTAAATTTGAATTTCCATTGTTATTTCATAAACATTTATAAAACACATACTATAAAAATAGCAATCCCTGCATGTTTCTCAGAATTTCATTTAATAAGAGGTTCTGAACACACTGATAGGTCTAAGAGTCAAAGGGATCACACAAACAAGACTAGTGTCTGCTAATACTAACTGATAGAATCAAAAAGGGAGAGAACAATCCATCATGGGAAGTGGGAAACAAAGCAGACTCATAGAATGGCAGATGTCCTAAATAGCACTCTGGCCTCAGAATCAGCCCTTAAGGCATTCAGATATGGCTGAAGAGCCCATGAGAGTATTTTAGGCATGGAAAGCCAAGACACCCTGGAAAAAAAAAAAAAAAAGAAGACCTAAATGAAAGATCTCTGCGAGTGAGATCCCAGTGGAAAGAATGGGGCCATCAAAGAAGGAGGTACCTTTCTCTGAAGGGAGGAGAGAACTTCCACTTTGACTATGACCCTGTCGGAATAAGATCGAAGTCGGCGAACTCAAAAGGCTTCCATAGCCTTGGCAACTCATGACTAGAGCCTAGGGAGATTACTGACGCCATAAACAAGAGTGTCAAATTGTTAAGTCAACAACAGGAGTCACTGTGTACTTACTTCTCATGTGGGATCTGTCCTTAATGTGTTGTCCAATGTGAAGTAATGCCATAACTAGTACTGAAACAGTATTTTTACACTTTGTGTTTCTGTGTGGGTGCAAACTGATGAAATCTTTACTTAATATATACTGAATTGATCTTCTGTATATAAAGATAATTGAAAATGAATCTTGATGTGAATGGAATGGGAGAGGGAGCAGGAGATGGGAGAGGTACGAGTGGGAGGGAAATTATGGGGGTGGGGGAAAGCCATTGTAATCCATAAACTGTACTTAGGAAATGTATATTTACTAAATAAAAAAATTAAAATAAAAAATCATTGAAAATACTAAAAGCATGAAATTTATGTTCAAGAGTCACCTTGGCAAAATCCTCTGAACTTGCAAGTAGTTAATTAAATGTTCAAGATAGACAAATAAATGAGATAAAGGTTAGTCACACAGTAAAAAGGGAAGTTGGAGCTGGGAGTAGGACCATAACAAAAACTATAACTGAGCCAGATTTTTGGATCTAATTTCAAAAACTAACATCCAAAGATTGATATTCAAGTTCTTGGTGGTGCACCAGGGAGGTAAGGTCAATGACACTTGTGACAGAGAGTTACAAAAGGTAAGTCCTCTATGATGCAAATTTATTTAATGTAATGAATCACAAAGCCATTTCAAATATTTTTTTGCTAACCAGCTCATATTTTCAAGCAGTAATTCCACTTCCACATACTCTTAAATGATTGATTCTTTGCCTTTAATATCAACTACAACATTTTATAAATTCTTGATTTCTGAATCCATAATATTAACAAAAGTGTGGTATGTATTCCAAACAAAAACCCATTAAGAATGACACTTTGCTGTGTTTCTTAGACTTGACTGTTTACAGTTATTATTCTGCTTCTATATTATGACAAAACTCATCCATAAACTTCTAAGAATAAGTGGCCTTTCAGAAATTCATTCAGTTTTTGGGTTCAGGTTTCAGTTAAACCGACACTTTGGTAGATGCATTTCCAGAGCACTCAGATCAAATCGCTATGATATGTTTTTCAGGAAATTCCTCTGCCCTACAGTAATAAAGTTCATCCATTGCTTAGTCAATTTCAGCAGAATGTGAGTACCAAGTGGACACTAAAGCATGGGAAAGAAAGGAAAGTCTGCTGAATTCAAGACAAAAGGTAGGATTCAGGTAATGGACATAATAAAGAAGACTTTAGCTAAGTCAGGTGATCACAAAAATAGAGAGAGACCCCTGCATTTTAGGGAGAACAAAGTTGGTAAGCAAGTTGTCTCTAACTGGTAAGATAAATAAGTACTAAAAACAGCAGTCAAAATTATTCTAAAGGAGGTTATAAGAATCCTATAAGAAATAAGAGGCTGAGACCACAGCAGATATAGTTCCTTGGATGGTAGGGAAACGCAAAAGAGGCCCCCCAAAGGAGCATAAAAGAATAGAGTAGGAAAGAACAGCACCCAGAGAAGTAAACAATAAAAGAAAGCATTTTAGTTTTCTTTTAATTACATTCAAAATATAGAATGCTTCCTAAAATTCTAGGTCAGAACTTTGGAAAATATAGTGTCAAGGAAACCCATAATGTAAGGCTGCTGAAAGCTTACATCCTTTCAGAACATATGTGCATTTGATTGATCGGAAATGATTTAGGTGCTTTCCTGGGGCTAGTGGATCTAAGGGGAGCTACTTGCAAAGGATGGAAAGGCTCCATCTGCCCAAAGCATAAAATTGCACTAATGCCACATCATTTAAAACAGGAAAAGAGATATACATCAAGTGACATCAATGGACAAACAATTGATGGAATCAACTCTGGCACAATCACAATGTCAGCATAAAACCACAAACCATAAAGCCCTTAAAATAAAATTTATGCCTCTAAGTCTTCATTATTTAATGTTTAAATAAAAGTTAATATGCTATAAGTGGTACAGTACAGACAGACACAAAAAGGATTTCCTAATACATTTGGAATGTATACAAATATAATAATTCAACTGATTTGGTAGTGACAACACTGGTAGTTTATCAGTTAATGATGGCTTTTCAAATGGCTTAAGGAGAAAATTATTCTACCTATTCCCTAACTTACCCTCTTCTAAATGAATATGCTTTCTGGATTTGGATACAAAATTGGCATCCTTGGAAAAGAAAGAAAAATAGCAGTAATAATGGCTAATAGCTGAGTTCCAACGATAGTAAACGTGACCCAGTGTGAGAGGAAAGAAAACACAACATATTTATCCTTTCAAAAGAACCACGTCTGTTATGGAATATAAGGTTGTTTAATGAAACATATAATTCAATACAAAATAAAAGTACAAAGCAAGCACAGAGTGAGTGGGGAACAACTTATACAAACATTGGTCCAAAATACCATAAAATGCTCCTGTCCCAGGAGCTCCAAAGTAAATTAAGTTAAAACTTCATAGAACTGATTATGGGTATTCCAAAGACATTTTCAAATACTTAGCATCAGGATGTCAGCTTTCCTGTTTACCTGGGGACAGAATACAAAGGCCTTTCCAAGTGAATTCAGTGGTGAGCAAGAACCCACCTCTCCAAACCCACCTCCTATTTGGACCATGTGTTTCAAAAGGAAACAAAAAATCATTCTCATTTTCTCCAAAGAAAAGCAGGAATGAGACTGATCAAAAATGCATTGCAGGGTAAAATCTGCCTTAAAAGACTTCCCCTTCACATTCATTTTCCTTCTTCCCCACCTCTACTTCTTTGCCATCATATCTAGGGCCCTAAACCTAGAAATGACATGGTATGCATGAAACAAAATGAAATGTAGAAATGTGGAATCAAAAATATTCAGATTGACTTCTGTCTTCTGCTTACAGGGTTATTGGTTATTCTACCAATTTATGAACTGCAATTCTTGCAACCCTCAAACTATTTTAAAGGAATGTATCAGATAAATGTATATAAATATTTTATGAACTATATCTCATTAAATAAGTCAGGTAATAATTACTTCCCTGATCTATAATAGCTCATTTGATGCAATACATAATGTTATTAACCTAAAACTCCAAACTTAATTTGTCTCCCTGCTCAAATTATCCAGAGCCTCATCTTGTAAGTGTACAAATTATGGATACTATACCTCAAAAAATACAACAAAGATTTCATTCTCCTCTAGTTAGCCTACTGTACAAGAGACTGACAAGCAGATTAATCTATTTCATAATATATGAAATAGTTAAGTGACATTATAGTGCTTTCTTTAAATGTTTTACTTTTTGGGAGACAGAAACAGAGAGCTCCCAGTACTGGTACATTCCCCAAATGCCTGCAACAGCTGGGGCAGGTCTGGACCAGACCAGGTTAGTTCAAAGCGGACAACTCAAGTCTAACATGTAGGTGGCTGCCTCTGGCAGTTCACATCGGCAGGAAGCTGGAGTCAAGAGCTAGAGCCAAGGGCTGGCACTGTGCTGTACAGGGAAAGCTGCCTGAGTGCCAGCATCCATATGGGCACCAGTTTGAGTTCCGGCTGCTCCTCTCCCTGTAGGGCTCTCTGCTATGGCCTGGGAAAGCAATAGAAGACGGCTCAAGTGCATGGGCCCCTGCAACCACGTGGGAGACCCAAAAGAAGATCCTGGCTCCTATCTTTGGATCGGCTCTGCTTTGGCCATTGCAGCCATCTGGCGAGCAACCCAGCAGATGGAAGACTTATTTTTCTCTCTCTCTCTCTGACTCTGCCTCTCTGTAACTCTGCCTTTCAAATAAACAAGTAAGTCTTAAAACAACAACAACAACGAGCTAGAGCCAGGCATGGAACCCAGGCACCCCTATACGGGATATGAGCATTTAACTACTAGGCGAAATATCTGTCAGAACTTGTAGTATTTCAAATTTGGTCCTTTCTTTACACTCATCAAGCTATCACTGTACACTAAAGGATGACTCAGGTTTAGATCCCTGGTCAGAGAGCTAGGGGTACAAGTACTTTAGCAACTATCTCTGGGTCCAACTTGTGCAATTAATATCAGAAGAGAAGCTTATCCTGATCAGGGTTAGCAATTTGTATTCTTAAAGGCCATTCCAATGGAAAGAAAATATTTCAGTATCATGTCTCAATATGAGATCTAGGAGTCATGAAAACTGGTCCTAACTGAAATGTTCATTAGTCAGTATTTATTTTTATGTAAACTCATAACTCATCTCTTTGCTGCTCAGTAAATTGTGTGCATTTAAAAGCTAAAGTATAAAATATCTGAAGTATCCAAAAACTGTTCAAAAGGAATTATTAGTAAAATAATTGCAGGATAGATAAAAACATTAAGAAAGAGACAGGTATGAAAAGAAAAGAGAGTAGAGGACAAAACTTGAATAAGACCCTTAATCAAGTGTTGAAGAAACGGGAAACAAGCCAGGGAGGAGACAGGCAAGCACAAGGGAGCCAAGAGAGAGAATAAGAGAAAAACAGACATAACCAATAGGGTGATGTGCTGGCCACATGTCAAGAGCACAGGCCATGAGCAATGAGAGGACAGAGTCTGACGTGGAATTATGAAGCTGTCTATACCACTGAGAGTATCTCTAAGACAGTAATGGAAGCAAGAACACGTTTATAAAACATGCTGAAGAAAAATTTCTAACTGTGAAGTACTGTGTGACTCTTTTTAAAAAATATATTCATTTATTTGAAAGAGTTTCAAGGATTGGGGTGAGGAGGGGGAGTGGGGAAGAGAACAAGAGAGAGAGAGAGAAATAGATCTTCCATTTCCCTAGACGGCTGTAGGTGGGCCAGTTGGAAACCAGGAGCTTCTTCTGGATTTCCCACATGGGTGGCAGGGGATATCTTCAGTTGCTTTCCCCAGTGCCCATATGGGATGCCAGCAACACAGGCAGCACCTTAACCTGCTATGTCATAAAGCCCTAAGTATGGCTTTATTTTTATTTTTTTAAGATTTTTATTTATCTATTTGACAGGTAGAATTACAGACAGTGAGAGAGAGACAGAAAAGAAAGGGCTTCGTTGGAAGCTAAGCTGATCCGAAGCTAGGAGCCCGGTGCTTCCTCCTGGTCTCCCATGTGGGTGCAGGGGCCCAAGGACTTGGACCATCCTCCACTGCCTTCCTGGGCCACAGCAGAGAGCTGGACTGGAAGAGGAGCAACCGAGACTAGATCCCAGCACTCATATGGGATGACGGCGCCACAGGCGGAGGATTAGCCAAGTGAGCCACGGCGCTGGCCCCGAGTATGGCTCTTAAAAGTGTGTCCTAACTGGAAAACAGCAGAGGAGAAAAGCATTCAAAACAAAATTGTGAGGTAATGGCAGGAATTAAGAAAACTGGGCACTCACTATACCTTACACACACGCCTGCTCTCATAAATCTCACCCCAATTCTCTGAGCTAGGTTGTACATTCAAAAACAAAATCAAAAGATGTTAAAAAAAAAAAGTCTAAAAATCTCATAGCTTATATATGGTAAATTCAGAATTCAAACCTAATTTGTCTCAACATATTACAAATGCAATGAAGAACCAGAAGCATTTAAGATACTGAGACCAAGTTGTTTTAGCCCAGACTCAACACCAGGAACATGTAATCTGGTTTAGCCAAGAGCTGAATGGTTTTGGTTTCTGCAGTATTTAAACAAGTCAAAGTATTTCAGAGAAATAAACATATTCATTCATCAGTTATTTACCATGTGCTTACAATACACCAGGTTTGATCTCAGACATTAGAAATTCACCATTGGACACTGGAGAATGATACACGGACATCCTTACAACAGGCTACTGGTCAGAACATAGCATAGGAAATGAGAAGCCAATGAGAAAAATAAAGCAGGACAGAGGACATAAAATGCTCTGGGCAATGGGGTATGCAGTTGCCAGAAGGATGCTCCGAGAAGAGGGGCCCCAAACATCATGCCAATAGAACATGAAGGAGGAAAGCTTTCAGAGTAACCAGGAGAAACAAAGGCCAAAGAGAATTAAAAACACACTGTCTAACCAAGTTGCTGGTTACCGTATTAGCAACTAACTGTGTTGAACATACATTGAGATAGACATTATTTCTTAATTTCAGCAAAGTCCTTCAGATTTTACATGAACATTATAGAAAACACAAGCAAACCTTTTTGACTTTTGCCACCAAGTAAAAGAAAGGGAGAGATCAATATAATCACAACTGAAATTTCAAACTTTTTGAAAACCTCACTACTGTTAGCAACTCGCCAGTGTTAGCATATTATTCTGATCATGCTGTGTTTTTATTAGTTCTAATAAATTAAAGAATTGCAGCTTTATTTAATACAGCTGACATTCTGCTAATTTCAAGGGAACAAGGATAACAAAAGCTACTAAGGGAATTCATTCAGAGCTCAATTCCACTTATCCTCCCACTCCACAGACAACACAATTGCTAGCATGTGAGTGATTTTTCCACTTAATGGCAGGATTTGATATTACTATTTTGATGTAGATTTGAACTAAATGAACTCAATCCCTTGATTAAAGGAGAGTTATTTTATATGCCTGCACACTTTGGCATTTTTAACTTTACCTAAGTGCATAACAGATACCATACAGTTAACATTATGATGTCGTACAGACGATTCCATTATCTTCACCATGAGCAAGGTCTGCAAGCAAAAGCAGGTTTCTCTTTCATTCCACAGACTTGTTCTTTAGACCACTAGCTTCTTGCCAAAAGTCCCTGATGAATTATATCCACTGCAAATGCTAAACAGCCCTCTCACCCCAGCTCATGCTTAGTTTTTGAAACCACCTGCAATAGTGTCATATTATAAAATCACCTTGCAGAATTCCCTAGATCGTGGATTGCAATTTTCCTCAGAGAGGTGGTAACCAGCAGCAAAAACAAACAAAACCCTGCTGATGATGAGTCCCTCTCCAGGGAGAACACTGGGAAAAACAGTAAGGTTTGCATATTTCACACTGTACTTCAATGCCTCCTAGGTTACATTTCTGATTCACTGCCTCAGTGATCTCATCCAGTCCCACAGCTTTAAATGCCACTTTATGCTGTTGGCTTCTCAATTTATACCTCTACCCCTGAACTCCCAGCATACATGCCAATGCATTCTTCATATGTCCATTTGGATGTCTACATAGGTTAAGTAATTGTCCCTCCCACAATCTGGTTCTTGGACAAGGCATTCCCTCCTCCTTGTAATATCAAAGCTGGGGCCGGCGCAGCGGCTCACTAGGCTAATCCTCCACCTGCGGCACCGGCACACCAGGTTCTAGTCCCAGTTGGGGCGCAGGATTCTGTCCTGATTGCCCCTCTTCCAGTCCAGCTCTCTGCTGTGGCCCGGGAGGGCAGTGGAGGATGGCCCAAGTGCTTGGGTCCCTGCACCCTCATGGGAGACCAGGAGGAAGCACCTGGCTCCTGGCTTCGGATTGGCATGGTGTGCCGGCCACAGTGTGCCGGCCATAGTGGCCATTAGGGGGTGAACCAACGGAAAAAGGAAGACCTTTCTTTCTCTCTCTCACTGTCCATTCTACCTGTCCAAAACAAAACAAAAAAACAAACAAACAAACAAACAAACAAAAAAAAACACAAAGCTGGTTTCTCTGTCAGAAATCTTATCTGCACTGCTTCCAAAAGCATCCAGAATCTGACCACTTCTCAACACCACCGATTCTCAACCTTAACAATGAGACCATTGAAATAGTTTAGTAACCAGCCATTGGCTTCAATTATACTCCCCCATCTCATCATCTGAATCTACCCCACTACCAGAATGACACCTTGGAAGCACTACTCTGACCATTTCTCTCCCTTGTTTATAGCTCTCCAATTCCTTCCTATGGGGCTCACACTAAGGCTCTGCGGTCCTATTGATCATCATCTCCTACTTCCCATGTCCCCTTTTTCACTCTGCCACAGCCACTGGCCTGACAAAGCTAAATTCACTTCTCCCTCACAGCTTTGGTGCCTGTGAGCCATTCTCTTTGTCATAAGATTCCTCAGGATATCCACACACCAAATTCAAGTCATTCAGGCTTCTGTTCAACTGCTGCCCCTTTGAAGAAGCCCTCTCTTACCAGGCTACTGATGCAGACCCTCACTTCACCTCTTCTGCAGCATTTCCTATCCAATATCACATTATCGCATTTTTGTTTTCCTGTATAGTCTTACTGTCTCCAACTAAAACATAAGATAAATAAGGACTAAGAGATAGGCACACTGCAATAAACTTAGAGCAATGGCTTGCACAAAATAGGTGTTCAATAAATATCTGTCAAATGAAGGAACTATGAATACATCATTGCTAAATCAAGGAGGTAAGATAATCAAATAAAGCACATTTCTGGAGAAGTTTCCAATATAACTTCAAGACCTACGTTCACCCCTCAAATCCAAGGCTCTGTAACATGAAAAGACTGAAATCTACACCAATGGAAAAGTTGCTACATGGAGCTGCTTCCTCAGAATCATCTAATGATATAGCAAATAAATATTAGAAAATTTCTTCAAAGACACAATAAACAATGAAATCAATAAGTTCAGCCATCAAAAGACCTCTAATTTTCTGTAAATGTCAGCAATATACTGTTACCTGGATAAATCTATTCTGCATTACTTTGGTTTATCAATTAAACACACAAAGAAAAGATGTGCATCCTGATCTACGAAGCTTGGTCAACATGTAACTCAACTGTGTTAAGTAAAAAAAGAACTATGAAGAAATCTGTGAGGAAAAAGATCTTCAGGAAAAAAAAAGTTATGATAGGCAAGATAAAAGTTATCTTTGAGCTAACAGCTGATATTCACTATAAACCCATAAAATTCCAATCAGTTTAATTAAAAATTCAAATAGTATTGTGACTATTTTTGTTCAGGCTATTAAAAGGAGATGGAAAGCAGAAATCAGATCAAATGGAAAATTATAGCGGCATTAAAGGTCTGAAGAATTTTAGCTAAAAATCACTAACTCGAGGTAAGATGAATTAATGAGCCCTGAACTAGGTGAGAGAAAACACATCTGTGCTTCTGAGTTTATAGTAAGGCCTGGATGCTGGTAGAAGTGTGTCATGAAGCTTGCAAATTACAGTGACAAGAGTAACTGAAAACAATAGCTGAATGCTTACGCTGTTAAGAAAAATGTATCTCCGATTTAAGTAGTTGTGATTATAGTTATAAAAGTTTATTATTATAAACATATGATTTCATTGTGTACTTAAAAATATGCACCTGAGATTGCCAAATTGCTATCAAAAGCATCATGGGATTTGATGGAACCAGATAACTGAAGAAAAACCAGAAACTGGTATCACTGAATGAAAATGAACTTCTGTTATCCTGGGGAAGGCAGTACTCAAATTCTACCAATCTCAGATGAATATGACTTAAGCAACTGCCAGATGAGATCAAGGATGAATTATTCAAGAGAAAGGAGTTGTTAAACAAAGCCGAAATGGCTTTCTTAAAAAATAATTTATGAAACAGAGAGAGGGAGAGATCTTACATACATTGGTTTACTCCCCAGATGGCTACAACCAGATGGCCAAACCAAAATCAGGAGTTTCATCCGGGTTTCCACCTGAGTGGCAAGTGCTTTGCCATCTTCCACTGCTTTTCCCAGACCATTAGTAGGGAGCTGGAGCAAAAGTGGAACAACCAGGCCATAAGCCTATGTCCATAGTGGACGCCAGCATCCCAGGTGGCAGATTAACCTACTATGTCACAATGCTGGTTCCCAAAATGACTTCTTAGAAGAACTTACATTAGACTAATTCTGAGGCCTTTGTTGAGTGTTTTGAAAATGCTAACTCTGGGAATATATTTTGTATCTGGATATTTCCAAAGAACTTGAAATACTCAACACCTAGGGAATGTAAGAAAATTTTATATATTTAGACCGGAAATGTGATAGTCAATGGAAATATGCTTTCAGATTCCTCACTTTGTCAATCTTTTCTGTGTCACCAAGAGCCATGATTCTTATACCAAATCATAATTACTTCAATACCTTTCAGAAAATAAAACCACAAAGTATCAAGAGAAGTACTGCACAGGGTACCATGAGTGTTCACACAAACAATACAACATTCCAAGTTAAAGGAAATCAGGAAAAAGTCTAATCCATAGCAAGGTATTAGAAGCCCAAAGAATACCACAACAAACCTACAAGTTAAATGGCAAAAATTACATAGGTGGTAAGTTTTATTAAAAATCAAAGGATTGGGGCCGGCACTGTGGCATAGCAGGTAAAGCCACCGCCTGCAGTGCCCGCATCCCATATAGGTGCTGGTTTGTGACTCGGCTGCTTCACTTCTGATCCAGCTCTCCGCTATGGCCTGGGAAAGCAATAAAAGATGGCCCAAGTCCTTGGGACCTTGCACCTGCATGGGAGACCTCAAAGAGGCTCCTGGCTTTGAATCAGCACAGCTCCAGCCATTGCAGCCACCTGGGGAGTGAACTGGAAGATGGAAGACACCTCCCTCCCTGTCTCCGTCTCCATCTCTGTCTCCCTCTCCCTCTCCCTCCCCATCTCCCTCCTCCTCTCCCTCCCCCTCCCCCTCTCCCTCTAAAAGCCATCTGGGGAGTGAACCAGCAGATGGAAGACCCCCCCCCCCCGCCTCTCTTTCTCTCTCTGGTATAACTCTTTCAAGTAAATAAATAAACCTTTAAAAAATCAAAGGGGAAATTCAGATTTTTATATCTAAAGGTATTGCTTTTGGAATCTATTTCTAAAATTACATATTGACATTCAAAGACATCATTAGTTCATTTTTAAACAAAGATTAAAATGATTATTTGAAAAATTCATTTTTCTTTTTAAAATGATTCTTAGATTTTTTTTAATATTTTATTTATTTGAGAAGAAGAGTTACAGAAAGAGAGAGGGAGAGGCAGAGAGAAAGGTATTCTATCCAATGGTTCACTCCCCAAATGGCTGCAACGGCCGGAGCTGAAGCAATCCAAAGCCAGGAGCCAGATGCTTCTTCTGGGTCTCCCATGCAGGTGCAGGGGCCCAAGGTCTTGGGCCATCTTCTACTGCTTTCTCAGGCCATAGCAGATATGCTGGATGGGAAGAGGAGCAGCCAGGACTTGAACCGGCGCCCATATGGGATGCCGGCACCACAGGCAGAGGATTAAACTACTGCACCACAGCGTCGGCCCCAGAAAGATTATTATTCTTACTAAATGTTTTCCATCCTTGCTGTTTATCTCTTCATTATTTCATACATTCACTTAACCAATATCATATTACCATCATGGGCCAGAAGCTATGCCATGTGCTTGGAATACAAAAATGAACATGATTCCAGCCAACAAAAAATTCAGAAAATAAGTAAAGACAATAGTTTACCTTTTAGTTGATATGAACAGGGTACTAGGGTAAAAAAAAAAAAAGGAGGATACTGAATGTTGAAGAAAACAATAATAGACACTACAGGGAAAGACGTCCAGAAAGCCTTTCTCAAAGGAGAGAGAGATGGGAAAGAAAGCACATTGAGATACATGAGCATGGTGCCTTCAACAAAAAGAAAAAGATGGATGAGGCTGGTGCTGTGGCTTACTTGGTTAATTCACCACCTGTGGTGCCGGCACCCGACATGGGCGCCAGTTCTAGTCCCAGTTGCTCCTCTTCCAGTCCAGCTCTCTGTTGTGGCCCAGGAAGGCAGTGGAGGATGGCCCAAGTCCTTGGGCCCTGCACCCGCATGGGAGACTGCAAAGAAGCACCTGGCTCCTGGCTTCAGATCGGTGCAGTGCTGGCCATGTCGGCCATTTAGGGAGTGAACCAATGGAAGGAAGACCTTTCTCTCTGTCTCTCTCTCTCTCTCTCTCTCTCTCACTGTCTAACTCTATCTGTCAAAAAAAAAAAAAAAAGATGGATGAGGTGCAAGTGGACCACAGCAATTCCTACATGAAAAGGCCTGATGTTGGGAGGGAGGGAGGGGGTAGATAACAGAGGGTCCAGAAGGAACATTTGGGAATTTTGAGTCTGTTCACTGTCTCAACTGTACTCCATGAACAAATTCTTTCCTTTATGGGTTGCTTATTGTATGTTAGTTATACTTCAGTGAAGCTTTTTCTTTTTTTAGGGTTGATCACACTTCTAGGAATTTTGGACATTGATGTGGAAGTTTGAGGAAGCAACTGAGAGAGTTTAAAGAGCCAAAGAGGGTATCCAAGTAGTATTCTGTTCTGGATTTCACATCCCTGCAGAGACTCTCCATATAATCTAATTCAAGAATACACCAAGCAACTGCTACTTTCCATGCTCCGATTAAGAACAGAACACACCTCTATCAGTAACTGAGTCACAGGGTCTTCTTGATTTCAATCGACTTTTTTTTTTTTTTTTCATGATCTATAATTCTGTTTTTAATTCTCTTAAGTCTTGTGATCACATATTTTAGAGGTTTTGTGCTGATGGTATCTCCTCTACCTTAGTCCTTCCATGAGCTGGCAAAAGCACCATTACTAAACACAAATATGCAGTAGCTCCTCAGTGTTATGTGTTTCCAAATGGCTGCTTATAGACAATCCTGAATTCTAACTCAGTCTAAGGTAGTAAAGAATTCAACAGCAAGTGTAACTTGTTACTTCACCTGGTCATGCTGACGTTCAAAGCACCTGACCTTACAGATCATCTATAAAATGTGAGAAGTGTTAAATATTCTTTATTTGATATGCATAAACCACACTAAAATGCCTTTCAGTAAGTAAAAGGCAGAAGTTTAGATACAGGAAATTCTAATGAGATTGCCACAGCTAAGACCAAAAATACGAAGTAGACGTTTCCAAATGTCTTCAGCTCTTGCCTTAGGTAGGTAAAGAACAAGGGAATCTCGTTCAGTTCTGAGACAGTGAGGCAATTTCCCCAGCATTTAAATCTAAATCCAATCTCCCAACAGGTTTTGGGATGGCATTGACAAGTTTTGTTAGTTAAGTCCAATCATATCCTTAGAAGGGGAAAACAGTGAGGGCATTCACTGAACTGGAATTACTACCAAAATTTCCTATTTAACCACACAAGGCAATATTAGACTGTTGGACAAAAATATTTTGTCAGCCATTCATGATCTGAATTCTGGTGTATGAGAATTAAATTATGGTGCACATAAAAAAAGTCACGGGACATTGCTGTTTTGTAATAAATAAGGCAGTGGCCAGCTATTACTCATTCGTAGCTTTTTTGAGATAAGCTATCAAGTCTGCCCTTTCATTCTTCTTCTTAATGCCAGCGAAGATCATTTTGGTTCCAGGGATGTATTTCTTGGGATTCTCCAAATACTCCATCAGCGTGTCCTCTCCCCAGGTGATGCCTTTGTTCTTGTTGGCGTCTGTGTAGGAGAATCCAACGGCCTGACCTGTCTTCCGCCCGAACAGACCATGGAGATTTGGTCCAGTCTTGTGCTTGCCTCCCTTTTCCACAGTGTGGCACTGGGCACATTTCTGAACAAAAATCTTCTTGCCTTTCTCAACATCACCCATTTTTAACTCGCTCGTTAGTAGCTCGCGCCCCAAAGGACCGCACTAGGAAGCTGGACGTCCCGCTCTCTAAGCCGATTTCAATCGACTTTTAAAACCAATCATCAAAATTAAAAATGGAAAAATAAGTGACAAGTAGGGAAGAAACGTGCTGATATTTACAAAGGAATGGAATATAAATTTTATGTGGATCTCCTACAAACTATACAGAAAGAAAAGGCAACAGGAAAACAAAACAGACATTAATAGGCACTTCTAAAAAGAAATACATAGCCAACAAATATATAATAAGTGTTTCAATTTCAAATTCTAAATGCCTGAAACTTTTGAATATGTTACTTTACATGACAAAAGATACACTGCACATGTGACCAAAAATCGTTGAAATGGGGAAATTATTCTGCATTATCTGGGAAGGCACAACATAATATCACCGAGTAATTCCTTTTAAGAGGGAAGCAGGAGAGAGAGGAGTCATGACAAAAGTAGAAATCAGAGTGTTACTCCACTGTGGGACAAGGAGTATGACCAGACTGTAGGCGAAAAAGTAAGGAAACAAATTCTTCTCCTAGAGCCCCCAAAAGCAATGTAGCCTGGCTGACCCATTTTGCACTTCTGAGCCTCAGATTGTGTAAAAAAAAACAAAGTGTGTTGTTCTAAGGAGCTAAACTTGTGGTAATTTGTTATACCAGCCATGGAAAACTAATAGAGTCCCATTTCATAAATAAGGAAACGGAGATACAAAACAACTATTCAAGATCATTGAGTTAATGAGAGGTACAGAAAAGATCTAAAGCTATCAAGATTATGCTCGTATCTGTGATACTTTGCCTACCAATACACACACAAAGATACATTCAGAATTACTAAAAAATCCCTCAGTGCTGGGAATAAGCATCCTTCATTAATACCATGATTAAGATGGAAAAAAAAAAACATAATATGAGCTATGAATACAAGAATTAAACTCTTAAATACCACAACACAAAAAAATCTTTAAAATATATGGCAAAAAATTTCAGAATAATGTACTTTCTATTTATTTATTTGACAGGTAGAGTTATAGACAGTGAGAGAGAGACAGAGAGAAAGGTCTTCCTTCTGTTGGTTCACTCCCCAGATGGCCAGAGCTGCACCGATCCGAAGCCAGGAGCCAGGAGTTTTGGAGGATAACCTAGTGCGCCATGATGTTGGCCCCCAGAATAATGTACTTTCAACATGCAGATGAATATACATACCTTAGTAAAAACAAAAATAGTATTCAAAGTGCAACAAACTGTTAAAAATGATAATTTGTTGGAATACAGAGAAGAAAGTAGGATACATAAGACTTCTGTACTATATTCAGTATTTTTATGTTATTTGAATATTTTACAACAAGAATACTGTGGTATATTTTAAAACAAGGCATTTTTAATGCAGAGATATGCATGAACTTCTTACTTTTTTTCATTAAATTAAAAGGAGGCTTCTACTACACAGTTTAAAAGTCCTGCCCTACAGTGACACCAAATGGTGGCATATCAAAATACAGCACAAGACAAGGACATTTGTTCAGTTCAATCTTCCTATAAATGTTGGATTCCTTTGAAGAACAGGCTGCTTAACTAAATTAAATAACATCGAGACAAATACTGAAAAACCTAGAATTTTTAATCAAAGAAAGTCTACTATACCAAGCTTCAAATGCAAATTTTTAGGACTCTTTCCAAATTTCAGCTAACCTTCTGATCCCATTGCATATTTACATAAATCATGTCTCACAGTTAAACCATGTCACTGTGAACACAGTGATTTTACCTAATAGCTTATTGATCAAAGACACTCTGAGAATATAAGAAATGCAGTCATACAAATAAAAGTCAGGTTCCACTCTACAGAAGCCAACCTTTGGGAAGTATGCAATATTTTTGGCAGACAGATGAGGGAAGAAAGTCAGGGCTGAAGAGACACAAGCAACTCATCCAATTAGTAACAGTTTCTAGAAGTATATTTTCATTTCTTAATCTATTAATAAAGTTAGGTTGAATTAAATAGGAGGCTCCTGCATCTCAAATGTTAACCAATTTCTCAATAGAAATTTCTGTCCTAAATTCTCCTAAGCACATTAGCAAGTTGTCTCTGTCCTCTGCTGGAGACCCAAACCAATATATAAGAATAGCATGTAAATAGTTTACTCATTACAAGCCCATTACAAATAGACAGAGAGATCAACTTCTTCCCAGAGAACTCTTTAAAATAGAACCCCATCACTCAGCATTAAATGGCAGCTTTTCCAGGTTTTTTTTTTTTTTTTTAATTTGTATGTATCCAAAACACATACACATACACAGAGAGAGACAGATCTTCTATTGGCTGACTTACTTCCAAAATGCCTAAACATTCAGGGATGGACCAAGCTGAAAACAAAAGTATGGAACTCCATCTTGGTCTCCTAATAGGGTGGCAAGGACCAAGGGACTCACAGGATGCATTAGCAGGAAGCTGAATTGGAATCAGAGAAGCTAGGACTCAAACCAGTAGTCCAGTATGGGGTATGGGTATTTCAAGCTACAGTTCAACCCAACTGCTGCATCACAACATCCTCTTGGGTTCAGATTTTTTATGTGCTATTTTTCATATATAATAAAATCTCCTATAAGACAGAAGACACAAATATATTAACACCTACAAAAATAGGTCACTGTTGTTTAGCTGTCAGGTCCAGATTCATACCATTGGATTTCAAATACATACTTCAAAATAGTTAGTAGAGAGAAGTTTCAAAAGTTCCTACCACAGGGAAATGATAATGTTTTGGGGGATGAATATGCCATACTACAGTGCCTGGTTTGAGTCCCAAGTCCACTTCAGACCCATTTTTTTTTTTTTTTTTTTTGCTAATGCATAAATAGGGAGGTAGCAGATGATGACTTAGGTACTTGGGTTCTTGCTACATAAGTGGGAGACCAGGACTGGGATTGAATTCTGGGCTCCTGGATTTGCCCCAGCCCAGTCTTGGCTTTTGCAGGCATTTGGAAAGTGGATCAGCAGATAGATGATCTCGCTCTCTCCTTCCTTCTGTATGGACATGTATAAGTGTATGTCTCTCTGCCTTTCAAATAAAAAAATTCTGGTACATTCTTTAGAACACAGAATCTTAGATTATTGTATATTAGTAGTACATGATAAAGGTCAAACATCTTTCTAATTTACATATTATTTCTAAGACATTCTAAGTGAATTTAATTGACATTGGTCATTGACATTTTTGATGGATTACTTTTGCACACTTTCTATCCAAAGATAACCTGGGGTAGATGTCCGACATACTGCTGAAGACTTCACTTAGGATGCCCCCATTCCATGCTGAATGCCTCGGCCTGAGACAAGGCTTCACTTTTTGTTTTTTTAAAGAGTTATTTATTTATTTGAAAGTCAGAGTTCCACAGAGAGAGGAGAGGCAGAGAGAGAGAGAGAGAGAGGCAGAGAGAGAGAGAGAGAGAGAGAGAGAGAGAGAGAGAGAGAGAAAGGTTTTCTATCTGCTGGTTCACTCCCAAATTGGCCACAATGGCCGAAGCTTAGCCGATCCGAAGCCAGGAGCCAGGAGCTTCTTCTGGGTCTCCTACAGGAGTGCAGGGGCCCAAGGACTTGGGCCATCTTCTACTACTTTCCCAGGCCATAGCAGAGAGCTGGATCAGAAGTGGAGCAGCCAGGACTCGAACCGGAGGCCTTATGGGATGCTGGCACTGCAGACAGCAGCTTTACGTGCTACGCCACAGTACCGGACCCCAGGGCATCACTTTTAATTCCAGTTTCAGACCCTTGCTGATGTGAACTTGTGGAGAACAGCTCAAGTACTTGGGTCCCTGTCACCCATGTGGGAAATCCAGATTGGGCTCTGAGCTCTTGGTTTCAACCTGGTCAAGACCCAGCTGTTGTGAGTATTTTGGAAATGAATTATCAGATTAGAGAAATCTGTCCACTTCTCTGCCTTTCAATTAATAAATAAAAATTTTAAACAATAATATAAATTAATTCCAATATCCTGGTAGAGCTATATCTTATTTTTTTTACATAATTCTCTTGAAGAATTAGAGGTGATTATATACTGCAAACAATTTCAGAGATTTTGTCCACTAGTTAGTTTGACATGGAAAAAAAAAAACATCTTCTGAGGGATTGGTAATTATATGAATCAAATTAATTCATATAATTGGAAAAGAGTATAAAACTCAATGTAAAGTATTTTAAGATAACTTTTGTTAAGATTAAAATTCTACAAGACACAGTATCAGTCTATAGAACCTGAAAATGAAACAGAAATAAGGGTAAGTTTATCTATGGTGAAAATAACTGAAAAGTCAAGCTTTGTTGCTATTCAGTACTGAGGAGGACCTAAGGCTAATCCAACCCCTGACTATTTCTTATTTAACTGAGGATTTTTTTGGTAGCAATGAATTAGTAGATGAATCTAGGCTAAGACAAAAAGTATATGTGTTTTTAAGGCAAGAAAAATCTTGGAAGAAACAGTAGTTTAAGCTTATCTCAAGTTAACTGCCCATCTTTGATGCAAACATAATTTTAAAAAGTTTCATTTTTAAAGTGAGACAGTATTTTAGGAATCTAATATGTAAATTAAAGCTTTGGGGGTACATTCAAGATTTTCAAAAATAGGACATAACTTAGCTGGATATTTTAAATATATTTAAAATACCTACAAACTTCAGTTGAGTCTCCTGTGAATGAGAAAAACGTGGGAATAGTTTAAATCTTTTCTGTGAAGATACGCAATGGCAGAAGTTACTAGTTATAGAGTCATTTTCATATAACCTTGTATGCATTTCAGATTTAATGTACATGGAAAATATTTCAAAATTGTTATGTTTCATATTATTTTAATTCAAAAATCAAAAGAACAAGGGCTGGCATTGTGGCATATAAGATAGAAATGCTGCCTGTGATGCTGGCATCCCAAATGTGCACGGGTTTGAGTCCCAGTGGCTCCACTTCTGATCCAGCTCCCGTCTCTCTCTTTTTTTAAAAAGATTTATTTTTATTTGAAAGTCAGAGTTACACAGAGAGAGGAGAGGCAGAGAAAGAGGTCTTCCTTACTATGATTCACTCCCTAATTGGCCTCAGCGGCCGGATCTGAGCCGATCCGAAGCCAGGAGCCAGGAGCCAGGAGCTTCTTCTGGGTCTCCTACAGGAGTGCAGGGACCCAAGGACTTGGGCCATCTTCTACTGCTTTCCCAGGCCATAGAAGAGAGCTGGATTGAAGAGAAGCAGCTGGGACTAAAACCAGCACCCACATGGGGTGCCGGCGCTTCAGGCCAGGGTGTTAATCCACTGTGCTACAGTGCCGGCCTCTGATCCAGCTCCCTTCTAATGCACTTGGGAAAGCAGTGGAACATAGCCCAAGTCCTGGGGCCAGTGCACCTACATGGCAGACCCGGAAGAAGCTCCTGGGTTTGGCCTGGCCTAGACTCAGCCATTGCAGTCATCTGGGGAGTGAACCAGCAGATGGAAGATTTCGGTCTCTCCTTCTCTTTCTGCAACTCTGCCTTTCAAACACATAAAACAGATCTAAAAAAAAAAAAAAAAAAAAAAAGTGAGCAAAAGTTAACATTTAAATAGTCGCTGGTTCAAAACTTAATTCCTCCTTTATTTACCTACATTCATGCGGAAGATATGGCAAGCAGAATATCAGAGATCAAGAAAAGAGCAAAATGACCAGGTAATATAAAAGAGCCAACGAGGAAATTCAGAAAAAAACAAAAAGGGGGTGTGAGGTAGAGAACACCCTGGGGAATTAGGCTAAAAAGGAGAAAGTGGCCAGCGCCATGGCTCAACAGGCTAATC
Organism: Oryctolagus cuniculus; assembly: GCF_051225735.1. Taxonomy (NCBI): domain Eukaryota; kingdom Metazoa; phylum Chordata; class Mammalia; order Lagomorpha; family Leporidae; genus Oryctolagus; species Oryctolagus cuniculus. The sequence goes on along the minus strand of NC_142875.1, from coordinate 52,944,429 downwards.
CTCCACCTGCGGCGCCGGCACACCGGGTTCTAGTCCCGGTTGCTCCTCTTCCAGTCCAGCTCTCTGCTGTGGCCTGGGAGTGCAGTGGAGGATGGCCCAAGTGCTTGGGCCCTGCACCCGCATGGGAGACCAGGAGAAGCACCTGGCTCCTGGCTTTGGATCAGCGTGGTGCGCCGGCCGCAGCGCGTGGGCCGCAGCGGCCATTGGAGGGTGAACCAATGGAAAAAGACCTTTCTCTCTGTCTCTCTCTCTCACTGTCCACTCTGCCTGTCAAAAATAAAAATAAAAAATAAAAAAAGGAGAAAGTATTTTTGTTTGCTTTCTTTTTTTTTCTTTTAGAAGCCCGAGTTATAGAGAGAGTGGGGGAAGAGACAGAGAGGTATCTCTTTGATCTACTGGTTCACTCCCCAAATGGCTGCAAAAGCCAGGCCAAAGTCAGGAGCTTCATCCAGGTCTCCCACATGGGTACAGAGGCCCAAGCACTTGGGCTATTCTCCCTTACTTTCCCAGGCACATTAGCAGGGAACTAAATTGGAAGTGGAGCAACTCAGACTCAAACCCAGTGTTCATATGTGAGGCTGGCACTGCAGATGGTTTTAACTTGCTGAGCTGTAGTGCCAGCCCCTATTTTGTTTTCCTAAAGATTACAATAAAACATGTAAGATGAATAAGAAAAATCTCTGCTGTTTTCTGTTGTATTTGGAGTTTTGTGACCTTCGAGGGGAAGGGAGTTGAGACAGGAAGGAGTGTAACAACAAATGCCTGCAACATGACAAACACAGTATAAATGCATACCTCTTAAGTTAGCCAACATGAATTTTCAAAATTATATTAACTACAATCCCATCTAAGCCTGGAGACTGGTAATACAACTAAAGATGAAAGGTGAAAAATAAATAAACTTATTAAGAACCTACTACTTTAAACTATCATTATCATGACAGTAACCAACCTAAAATGATAATATAATGGCAGGAGAAAAGAGCAGGGAAATAAAATTTGATAAAAACCTTCATTTTTACTTACAATATAGCTGTAATATATACCATTGGCAAGTCTTTTCACCTCTCTAGACCCAGTTTCTTTAATATAGGAGGCTTGAACAAGATGATTATCAAGGTGCCTCAAAGATTTTTTGTAACTGAATTCATTTTTCACCCTCATTGCCAAGAAAGAGACTATATTTCTAATTTCAGAGTCTAAACCATGAGATGAACTCGTAAGTGATTAGAATGAGAAATTGCAATATGTTGAAATGCATAGCTCTAGAATAAATCACAAACATACTCTCTATTCATAAGGAGTGGTTTTCATTTTGCACTGTGGCATTATATAGAGAACATAAGAAAAGTCCTTTAAACTTCAATTAAGGTCAGAGTTTCCATATTTATTTTAAATCAAGATAATTTCTCACAAATATTCTTAGGTTTAAAAAAAAAGAGCAAGATGAACATCAAATGTATGTGAGTAATAATGATGTGAAAAAAGCCTTACATTTTCTGGCTCTTATTCCCCTATGACACATTTATCAATCTCCTCAAAGACTTCACACTGGGACACAGTACTTACCACAACAGCAAACTGCTCAGGTTCACATAAGTTGTTATAGTCACTCTTGAACTGAGACAATGAATTTAATTGCTCTTGATCAGGAAGATGCTTTATTAAGTTCTAAAAATTAAGACCAAAGACAGCATCATGACTAAATGTATTTCTCAAATTCTAGGAAAAGTAATAAGCTATAGAATGAAAACCATTACAGAAGCTAACCTGTCGTTTCATTCCTAGGGACCTCCTTTTTACTAAGCCACAAGCAACACTCCCTGCATCTTGACAACAGTCAATTTTCCTTTTCTATATCCCAGGGTTGTTATAAATTCAAATCAAGCTCTCCTGAATGTTTATTTGATTAACTTATAATTGAGAAAGAAGAGTTCAACCTATACCAAAGGAACAGCTTTCTCACCTGGATAAATGTGATCCATTACACTGCAGCTTTAGGGAATTAAATGTCAGAAATTTCAGCAAAGCCAAACATATTTTAACACTTCACTCAGGGGGAGAAGAGAAATCATCAGATTGCTACTAAAAGGTAAGGCAAAGAATAGAAAAAGAAATCAAGGGAATTTTAATAGCAGTGCTTGTGAGATTTAAGCAGTAGGATTATGGTTTTAATAAAAAAAAACTGAAGGCATCTCTTAAATAAAGTCAAAGTAACTTTTCTGATGTGAAGAAAATTTTAAAAGGCAGTAAAAAAATAGGATAATATACCTTGCACATAAAAAGCTTATAAAGAGTTCTTTTAGGAACTTAAGTGCTCATGGTGGTAAGGCTCTTTGCCTGTCTCATCTACAGTACACACACCACAGGTTCACTTGGCTCTTCTGACTCCTGTATCCATGCTCAGCCTTCCCAAGCCACACACTTACAAAAGAGAATTACTTGAAGACTAAGGAAATACACATAATTATGCTTTCCTCAGGGAACTTTAATGATCAAACAATTGCCTGAACAAGTAGTGTTATAACAATTTACATTATATTACAATAAAGGGGGGGAGGTGAGAAGAGTGGTTAGTGCTCACCATTCCAAATTATAATTTCAGTAAATTCTGCACAAGCCCCAAATCATGTATAAATTATAATTAAGCCACCATTATGTTATCTGAATTATGGGTAGGAAATACCCCAAAGGTGGTATTAGTTGAAAACAGTGTTAGAAAATGTGATATGTTAGAAGTATTTAGATGGAAGAACAAGTTACTGACTCACTGTGTACCTTTGGACAAAGGCTTGGTTGACTGGCCAAAAACAAAAAGGGTGGCAATTTAAGATCAGCACTACCAAACTGAGCAAAAATAATAAAGGAATATTATTTTTTCCCAATCACTGGACATTTCTCTTAGGGAAACTGCTGAGATCACAAAGCCTGTTTATATTTTCTTTTGACCAGTCTACTTGACAGCAGAATCAAGTTACCTGTTACATCTGCCACTTCATTTCTATAGCACCCTTTCCAGATGATCATCACATCCCCTTGAATATTTTAGTTAAAATTTAATTAGAGTTTAACATTAGTCATAAAAAATTTACTAATTTTTCACTTCAGAATTTTTTGTATTCTAATGTGAACAACGTAGTCTGATTTGTAAGAGTACAGGCCCCACCTTCCTTTGATCTCTCCTTGCCAAATCTCCCACACTCTCTACAAATTAAGGTCCTGTCAAATTAAATTCCACACAGTAGTCCACACACACACACACACACACCTGCACTTTCCTTCATAGCTCGATAGACTATTTCCATCAGAGTAACTTCCCTTAACAACACTTGTAAAAAATCTCCCTGCCCTTTACTAAAGCCCCATTTTAGTGAACGTTCAGGGTCCCCTGCCTCTACAGTGACAGCACAGTCCCTCACCATCCTGCTTCTAAATCGCCCTTCATAAAGCTACATTCATCTGGTTTTATAATGATATTTATAAATGTCACCTCCCTTGCCAAACGATCAACTCCAAGAAGGCAAAGTCTCTCTCTGATTAAACCTAATATGATGCCCCCTGCATGTGAGGAATACAATAAAATATTTACAAAGTGGATTAATAAAAGACTGATGGGACAAAGGTGGATCGGTTAAAAGACTGATGTGGAAAAAATGGCTTAAGAAATTACATACTACGGACCTCTTGCTGCATGTGGATAAGGAAAGCCATGAGAGTCAGCCAAAATGATTATTACAACGTAATGCTCTGTCTACATGTCCTCATCAAAAGAGTCAACTCTTCATAATAAAAATACATTTTTAAAGATTATACACAACTTCTTATTTCTCCATGATTACATGCAAGCCTTTATGTTTGTCCAAAATAAATTTTTAAGTGTTGAATTCAGAAGCCTTGTTTCATATTAAGTGAATATGGTAGGCAGAAATAATGACATTGTCTCCAAAGATATCTAAGTCTAACCCCCAGAAACTATGAAAATATTAGGTTACAGGGAAAAGGGAATTCAGAGTACTGATGTGATTAAGACTACTAACAATTGACTATAAATTAAATATCTTGCTTTATCTTGGCTTGTCCAATGTAATCTCAAACTTCCTTAAGAGTGGAAAAAGGAGACAGAACCATAGAATGTGAGGGGATGTGATTATAACAGAAAGGCACAGAGAAATATAAATTGCTGCCTTGGAAGATCAAGAAAGGAGTTCAGAAGTTAAGGGATGTGGGCAGCAGTGAGGAGCTGGAAAGAAAATGAAATGGATTATTCCCTAGAGTCTACCGAAAGGAACACAGTCCTGCCAACACCTTGACTTTAGCACAGTAGTACCCATGCCAGACATCTGTTCTATTAGAAATACTAGATAACAAATTTGTGTTACTAACACACTGTGTGAACTGTGTTAGCAACAACCGAAAACTAATACATTATGAAATTATATGGGGCTGAATATACTTGGGATGTGAATTTTAAAATGCATCTCATCTTTTTTCTAGACAAAAAAAGCAACATGATTTTCTAAAATATTCAAGTAATCAAGTTATAGGCAACTCTGTAAATGTTTATAAATTCATTATAAGAAACAAACATGTATTAAGATGAAAAATATTCCCAGCAAGAAGCCACATACACAATCAACAATAGAAACAAAAATCCAGTTAAAAAAAAAAAAGAAAAAACTGCTAGTATTAAGCCTTTTTATTGTAATGAAAATTTAAAATGTTACATCAAAAACTAAAAAAAAAAAAAAAAAAAAAAAGGAGGGTGGGAGGGAGTAAAGGGGAAGGAAGGAAATGTTATGTTCTTAGATGTTCTTAGAATTGTATCTACGTCACCCTGAATCTGTTAAAAATAATTAAAATTTAAACTTTTTTAAAAAAGAAGAGTTGTTGAATTAGGTATTCATGACTCTCAGAGACTCACAACACAAATCACCAAAGAGATCATATTACATGAGGATGTTTCAAAGAGAAGGAGAGGCAAAACTTGGAATTTCTTGATAGCACTTATTGATGAGTTAAAATAACTAATAATTTTTATTACTCATTGACATTGATAACCATGATATTTACTGCCTAAATATCATTTTTCCACATATCTCCATTATTAGAAAAAATATGTTAAACTGTAGATGTTCAACAAGTATGCTCTTATTTTCCAAGTCTCCATTCTATCAAAATACATATTATTGATCCCTTATGTGGAAATCAGCAGGTAACTGGTACAACATCAAGATTCATTAAAAAAACATTGTGCATAAAAACATTTTAAAAAGACTTCTGAATTAATCCAGAATATGAAGAAAACAACCTTCAGTATTCATAGGAGCGCAAATGATTCAAGTAAGATTGTTAATAGAAGTAAATATAAACAAAAAGAAATCACCTATACTAAATAATAACACAACTTTAGAAGCTAAGGAAACACTTGGCTACAGAAATCAATTTAAATTCAAATATATTATCAGTCATAAATGCAACAAAAAACCAAAAATATACGTAAAGCAATACAACTTCCAAAAACTAACTTAAAATAATAACATAATAGTATTATACTCAGTTTTGCTGTTAGAAAAGATGCAGAGTTTTATCTCCTGGCTACACAGAAGTTACGTTAAAACTAATTATGCAGCAATGATTTTCCAGTTGAATGAACTGGGTTAAGAATTTTGCTTCACTTACAGATTTCCATTTAATGAGAAGTTTGCAATGAAATATTAGAATTTAAGTTCTGCCTGTTTATTTACCTGAATCATGGACTCTGCCAACTGTGTTTCATCCACTTCCAATATCATCATTTTGATTTCTTCATAAGGCACCCGAAAGGAACTGAGGAAAATTGCTAAAGGAGTTGGTGGGGAGGAGAGGAATAAGGTAATATAATTTAAAATGTAGTTCTATTGATAAAATCAGAAGCATATTTATAAATGAGAGCATTTAAGCAATTACTATAAATGCTGTAGGCGAAAAACTTCATTTACACATTTTATATTTTTTCCAGTTTTATAACTAATATTTAAACAATAATTCCACATTATGCCATTCCAAGTTCAATAGTTTTTAAAGGTTTTGCTCATTTATTCTCAGTTTATTTGAAAGAGACAAAAATCTTCCATCCACTGGTTCACTTTCCAAATGCCTGCAACAGCCAGGACAGGATGAAGTTGAACCTGGGAATTTGGAACTCTATTTGGATTTCCCACGAGGGTGGTAGACACCCAAGCACTTCAGCCATTGCCTCCAAGAGTGCACATCATTAGGAAGCTGGATTGGAAGCAGAGGCAGGACATACCCCAAGCACTCCAATATGGGACACAGGTCCCAAACAGCAACTTACAACTACCCAAATCTACCCCTAAAACTGATGTTTAAAGGCTTAGTTACTTGTCTTTCAAAGGAATACAGCTAATTTTAACTAAAAAAACACTGAAATATGTTAATTATACTATAGAAATGTTACAAGAACTATACAATCCTAGTATACACGTATAATATCTGAGTAAACGCTAGGAGAGGTACCTCAAAAAGTTTTTGAAAAAATGAAGTTAAAAGAAAACTTTCTTAAGGTGCAAAAAGTTTTTGAAATTCACACATAGTTTATTCATATATGCATTTTCCGAGAACTTCTGGAAGACCCCCACTGCATGATTTCAAAATTGTTATATCAATATAAGCTTATTTAATTCTGTTCCTCATGACATTTTTCATGTTCCCTAGTATGCGTAATTACTTTGTATATCTTTCAGCTCTACAAAGTGGTTCAGAAAAAGTATTTTAAGAAAACTGCAAAGCAGTACATTAACACTTTCACAAGTAATAGCAGCACTTCACCATTCAGAATTGTTGCAGACAATATGCTAGAGGATTAGTCTTTGCATGTAACTAAAATATTCAAATTTTCATGGTAAATTATCCTAAAAGGTTAAATGGGTTAATATCTTATTACTGGTGATTCTAAAGATTAATTAAAGGGGCCAGTGCTGTGGCATAATGGGCTAAGCCCCTCCTTAAGCACTAGTATCCTATTTGGGTGCTGGTTCGTGTCCCAACTGCTCCTCTTTGTATTGAACTCTCTGCTATGACCTGGGAAAGCAGTAGAAGATGGCCCAAGGGCTTGGATCCCTGCATTCTCATGGGAGAACTGGAAGAAGCTCCCAGCTTCTGGCTTTGGATGAGTCCAGCACCAGCCCTTGTGGCCATCTGGGGAGTGAACCAGAGGATGGAAGACCTTTCTTTCTGTCTCTCCCTCTCTAGGTCTGCAACTCTACCTCTCAAAGAAATAAAATCTTAAAAAAAATTAATTACATTCTTCCTGATACCTCATATATGTAGTGTTATAACAATGATCTCTTTTTTTATTTTTTTTATTTTTGACAGGCAGAGTGGACAGTGAGAGAGAGATAGACAGAGAGAAAGATCTTCCTTTTGCCATTGGTTCACCCTCCAATGGCTGCTGCGGCCAGCGCATCGCGCTGATCCAAAGTCAGGAGCCAGGTGCTTCTCCTGGTCTCCCATGCGGGTGCAGGGCCCAAGCACTTGGGCCATCCTCCACTGCACTCCCAGGCCACAGCAGAGAGCTGGCCTGCAAGAGGGACAACCAGGACAGAATCCGGCGCCCCGACCGGGACTAGAACCCTGTGTGCCGGCGCCGCGGGCGGAGGATTAGCCTATTGAGCCACGGCGCCGGCCCCTGAATTACTATTAAACGATGCTTTTTACCCTCTGTGAGAAAGAAGCTAGGAGTGCCATATTTTATTTCTTATGAGGCGGAGGATTAGCCTATTGAGCCACAGCGCCGGCCCATAACAATGATCTTAAAAGCTACTTTGGGGGCTGGCGCTGTGGCACAGCAGGTTAAGCCATTGCCTATAGCACCAGCATCCCAAAGCATCCCAAATGGATGTTAGTTCAAGTCCTGGCTGTTTCACTTCCAATTTGGTTCCCTGCTAATGCCCCTGGGAAAGCAGGGGAAGCTGGTCCAACTGCTTGAATCTCTGAACCCACATTGGAACCCAGATGAAGCTGCTGGTTCCTGAAGCCATTTGAGGTGTGAATCAACAAATGGAAGATCTCTCTCCCTTTCTCTAACTCTACCTTTCAAATAAATAAATAAGTAAATCCTTAAAAAAAAAAAAAAGCTACTGTGGTATACAAAGATATTCCACAGCAAAAAGTTCAAAAGTTCATGGAACGTCAAAAAGTTCATGGAAAAATAGAATTAATTTTATTTTTGTGCAAAGAATACTGAAATCAACACATAGGTTTTCATAATATAGTTCTATGAACTATTTGAAGAGCCCCCACTTAACACATTTCCTAGGTACCCCCTTACTCCATTATGTTTCTAGGGACACAGAGACAGTACTTTTTTTTTTGAAGACTGATTTATATATTTGAACGGCAGAGTGACAGGGAGGGATACAGAAGACAAAGCTCTTCCATCCACTAGTTCACACCCCAAATACCCATTAGTAGCAATGACCTAAGGTGGGTCAGGTCAAAGCTAACTCAATCTAAGTTTCATAGTTGGATGGCAAAAACTCATGTATTTAGGCTGTCATCAGCTATCTCCCAAGCTCATCAGCCAGAAGCTGGATCAGAAGTAGACAGCTGAGACTCAAACCAGCACTCCAATAAGAGACACAGATGTCCCAACCAGCAGCTTTTCACACTGTACCATAACACTCACCCCAAACGTCACTTTTTAAATATACTCCTCAGTTGATATCAATACCCATTAAGTTTAAATTTAGTATATTTTATCATTTGGTATGCATGTATCTCCAACTAAAGACACTGCTTAACAAAACTCAGAAAACACTGTCCGCTTTGCTCTGAAACTAAGGTTTGATTCCTGATGTCACATGACATCTAGAGATGAACAAGGGTACCACTTGTGTTCATATCACCATTTCATTCATGCATTTCTGCACCCAAGGAGTCATAAATTTGAGATAATTGTGCTAGAAATTATGGATGTCTATTATCCTCATTATCTCAAGAACAAGATGAAATAAATAATCTGAATGACATAAAACAGGCAGAATTAAAAAACCAAAGCTCCACAGTAATCTGGGAAGCACATAAATATAGCTATATAATCTCAAAAGGATAATCAATTATTGAAGGGGTGAGAATCAAATCTACATCTTCACATGTATACAACAAGATGCAGGTCATGAATTAAATATAAATATTTAGGAAAATAAACAGGAAGAAATGAAGAAATTTAACATAACAAATTAACTTATCTATGGTAAGATGAGCATTTCTTAAACACAAATATCAATGGAAAGAATGAAAATATCTGACAACATAAAACATGTTAATGTTAGAGGTACAAAATAGAAAGTTGGAGTGGGGGGATTTGCCTTAAAATTTAGACTTGTAGCCGGCGCCGTGGCTCAATAGGCTAATCCTCCACCTTGCGGCGTCGGCACACCGGGTTCTAGTCCCGGTCGGGGCGCCGGATTCTGTCCCGGTTGCCCCTCTTCCAGGCCAGCTCTCTGCTATGGCCAGGGAGTGCAGTGGAGGATGGCCCAGGTGCTTGGGCCCTGCACCCCATGGGAGACCAGGAAAAGCACCTGGATCCTGGCTCCTGCCATCGGATCAGCACGGTGCGCCGGCTGCAGCGGCGGCCATTGGAGGGTGAACCAACGGCAAAGGAAGACCTTTCTCTCTGTCTCTCTCTCTCACTGTCCACTCTGCCTGTCAAAAATAAAAAAAAAAAAAAAAAAAAAAAAAAAAAAAAATTTAGACTTGTTTTTCAAATGTAAACAAGCATCCAAAATAATTAAGATACCATGAGCTCCAAACAGCGAAGTGGGCAAAATACACAAAATTAATTCAACAAATAAAAAAATAGCAAATAAATGTAATATGTTAAATTCTAGAAGCAAGCCAATTGAGAAGTGTATTGCTAAGACATATCCAGATCGTAAACTTAACAAAATTAAAGTATGATGTCTTGAAATTACGGAGCAGCTTTAAGAAACAAATTCTATTTAAGAAACACAGTCTATAGATACGAAAAAGAACAGAAGGGGTTAAAAATTAAAAGTATAGAATTACACGTAGGATAAAATAGATATTGGGGGGGGACAAAATTATAGTACTATAACAGTTTCAGGCTGTGTGGCAAAGTGGAAAGACACAGAAATATTTTTAAAACATGACTTTTTAATCTTCATTTAAAAAACATTTCTTGAAAGGAAGAAGAGGCAATGATTCTGTTAAAATCATAATTTATAGAAATGAAAGAAAAGCTTGCAAGGTTGGGTAGCAGAAACAAGATCTTATTAATAAGTAGATTTGAGGAAGACTAAAACTTATAGAAACAGAAATTTAAAAATTAAATGCTGAAATTGAAAACTTGACAGACGGAATAGACATCAGATAAAGAGAAAGACAGAAAGTCATCCAAAAATGCATCAGCAAGAGACACAGAAAACTACTACCTTAACACTCATAGAGTGTGAGTAAGGATGCCTTAAAAAGTGCAATAAATGATCAAAAAGAAATCACAACAGGAAAGCTGCATATTTTAAGAGTAAATGTTAAGAACTACACAAAATTACAAGTCTCTGTAAAATACTAATCATTGGTAAGACTTTTCATTAGGAACATTCAAGCATTGCTGGTGGAAAAGTAAACTGGAAGAAATATACTCATAACGTAGGGCTTTCCACACAACTACCCAGTCTCCGTTATAATTATCAACTCAGCTTTTGCAGCACCAAAGCAGCCATACAGTATGTAAGCCAATGCCACAGCAAATGAAAACAGACAGCTGACCAGATTCAGCCTGAGGGCCATAATCTGCCCAACCATGCATCAGTATCAACAACAATCAGAAGCAACCCAGGGCCAGCGCTGTGGCAAAGTGGTCTAAGTCTCTGCCTATGACATCAGCATCCCATATAGACCCTGGTCAGTGTCCCAGCTGCTCCTCTTCTGACCCAGCTCTCTGCTATGGCCTACAAAAACAGTACAAGATGGCCCAAGTGCTTGGGCCCCTTCACCAAAGTGGGAGACCCAGAAGAAACTCCTGGCTCCAGATGGGACCAGCTCCCACCGTTGCAGCCAACTGGGAATGAACCAAAAGATAAAGACTTTTCTCTCTGCTTCTCCCTCAGTAACTCTACCTCTCAAATAAAGAAAATCTTAAAAAAACAAAAATCAGAAGCAACCCAAATACGAACCGAACACTGGGTGTATAAAGTGTGATATTCAAAGCAGATGCTCCTAACATTGCAATGAAAAAAGGAGTATCCTATAGCTATATGCATTAACATAGTTATATTTCTGTAAAATGTAAAACTGGTCAAGCTGAACTTACCATCTAGAAATAATCCTCAAGGAGTTCATGGAAAATAGAATTAAAAGATACATTTTGATGTAAAAATTTTGAAATACATGCAATTTTTTCCCACAATACACATTTTTCATTAAATTTTTCCATGGCTGGAAAAATCTTCAAGGAGTTCATGGAAAACATAATTAAAAGACACATTTTGGTGTAAAAATTTTGAAATACATGCAATTTGTTCCCATAATACACATTTTTCATTAAATTTTTCGATGGCTGGAAAACCATAAATATGTAGTAAGATTCAGGGTAAGTTTACCTCTAACAGAAAGGATGGATAAGATTAGAGAGGGCCAAGGATGAGCCTTTAAAGCAGAAGTAATGTTTTTCTTCAGCTTTGAGTGTTTGACGTCTTAATTTTAAACTGCATCACACATTCTGTAAATCCTTCATATGTCATGTGTATATAACATATGACTAGGGGCTGGCCCTGTGGCATAGCAGGTTAAGCATCTGCCTGCACCATCAGCATCCCAAATGGACACGGGTTATATTCCTTACAGCTCCACTTCAGATCCAGTTCCTTGCTAATGCGCCTGGGAAAGCAGCGGAGGATAACCCAAATGCTTCAGCCCCTGCCACCCGCATGGGAAATGCAGAGGAAGCTCCTGGCTTTGGTCTGGCCCAGATGCCCACTGGGCTATTTGAACAGTGCATCAACAGATGGAAGAGCTCTCTCTCTGTAACTCGATTATCAAAATGAATAAATATTTAAAATATTTAAGTGTGTGCATATATACATATATATATATTTATATATATAAATAACCCAATATGGGAAAAATGCTGAATAAAAAGTGTGATGATATAAAAGATTAATCTTCCCCAAGTGAGGCCCTGGGCTCCTATGAAGCTAAATCCTTGGCATGTCCTTCCAGATAAGGGTGCCTGTTTACCTAGGCATGTTGCCTTGCATCAGATGGTCTATGCTAACAATGCAATTTATGGTGAGGGCTTTGGACTACACAGTGGTATTAGTTCTACCTCTGGAAGGGCTGGATATTACAATCAGTCATGTGAGGGTCAACTTTAACAAATCCCCAGTATAAACCTCATGCTCCAAGTGAGCTTCCCTGGTTGGCAATATTCTGTGAGTATTGTTACATGCTGTTCCCAGGAGAAGTTAATGCTGCCAACAACTCAACTGGATAGGAAAATTGGAAACATCATGCTTAGAATTTTTCTCAACTCAGCCCACATTCCATTCCCCTTGACTGATTTTAATTTCTATTTTACTGTAAGAAAGCATAACCATAAGTAAGAACAGTTTAACAAGTTCTTTTAATGAATTATCAAAATTGAGAGTAATCTTGGGGATCCCCTAATCTCTTAAGTAAAATCAGAAATGAGGATACTATTCAAGATTCACTAACTTTACACATCCAATAATTGTAGGATCTCACTAATACAACTAAGTAAGAAGATAATGAATAAGATGAACAGTGAAATATATATAACAAATTATAAACAAAAACAGAAAAAATATTAATAGAATTTGCTTTGTATAGATACTAATTCTTTCTTTTTACTTTCTCCTTTATTATTTGCTTGCTACTTCCAAGTGTCATTCTATACTTCAAATGGCATATACTATTAAATACACATTGATAAAGATCAAATGGGGTTTTTAATAGTTCATAAATTAGTTTTTTAAATGTACTTGCATAATACCAAAGAGCAAAAAAAGTTACACGAGGGTTAAAAATGACCTAACAGCTAAGAGAGTATTCACAAGTACAGACTTTATTTTTTAAATACTTGTTAAACTTGCAGAGAATAACATTAGAACTACTCAGTTAAAGCCTCCAAAAGACCCATGAAAATGAATCTTTTTACTCACACATCCTACAAAATGTGATTACACAGATCCAAGTAGGAAGTTTTGAGTTCAGTTAAAGAGTGGAAGTGCAGATATTTTAGAACCAGTCAGGTTTGTTTTCTTCAAGGGAATTTATAAATATTTAAACCTTTACATTCATTTGTGGATTCCAAAGTTTCTCCCTTAACTGTTCTAATACCCACTCAAAAAAAAAAAAAAAAAAAAAGGCATCTGGTAAAACCCATGAATCTTGCAAAACTCCTGAGCCTAGAATGCCTGAAGTCTGTCTTTAATGATTAGTCCAGAGTCTTTGCTAAAAACCTTCATGAACTCGCTGGCGCCATGGCTCACTAGGCTAATCCTTTGCCTGTGGCACCGGCACCCCGGGTTCTAGTTGGGGCGCCGGATTCTGTCCCAGTTGCTCCTCTTCCAGGCCAGCTCTCTGCTGTGGCCCGGGAAGGCAGTGGAGGATGACCCAAGTCCTTGGGCCCTGCACCTGCATGGGAGACCAGGAGGAAGCACCTGGCTCCAGGCTTCGGATCAGCGCCACACACTGGCCGAGTACGCTGGCCGTGGTGGCCATTTGGGGCGTGAACCAATGGAAGGAAGACCTTTCTTTCTTTCTCTCTCTCTCTCTCTCTCTCTCTCTCTAACTCTGACTTTCAAAAAAAAAAAAATCGTTCGTGAACTCAAAAAATAGGAAACCTTTTGACTTTCTCCTACCATTTCTGTAGAAAATTTCACTTGAGACATCTACCTATCATTTTACCCTTCAACAAATTTTAGAATTGAATTTCTCCATTTTAGTACCAGTATTCTACAATTGACCGCTGTTTTAGCCAAATTTATTTCGTTTAAAAACAGTTGTCACTATCTAACAAGACCCTTCTCAAAATTCAGAATCCTAAATGCTCTGAATTCTATGGACTAAAAACAACTGTCAATCAAACTATAATTACAATGAAGATTATAGGCTGCTAAAGCCTCTTAAACCTTAAGTTATTAACACTTGCTACAATCAAGAGGGCAAGAATAATCCCTAAAATGAATTACATCATAACATGACATGGGATAAATTCTAGAACTTGGATCTCATCTTTTAAAAATGTTTCTCAATTAAAACAATGGGATGGGGCCAGTGCTGTGGCACAGCGGGTTAATGCCCTGGCCTGAAGTGCTGGCATCCCATATGGGTGCCAGTTTAAGACGCGGCCAATCCACTTCCAATCCAGCTCTCTGCTATGGCCTGGGAAAGCAGTAGAGGATGGCCCAGGTCCTTTGGCCCCCATGGGAGACCTGGAGGAAGCTCCAGGCTCCTGGCTTTGGATGGGTGCAGCTCCGGCCATTGCAGCCAATTAGGGAGTGAACCAGCCAAAGCAAGATTTCTCTCTCTGCCACTCCTCTCTCTGTGTAACTCTGACTTTCAAATAAATAAATAAATCTTTAAAAAAAAAAAATGGGGCATATAGACTAGCTAAAACAAAAAAAAGACACTTTTTCTATGATAATGAGATTTTTGTTATCTATAATACAAATAGATATACACCTTATATCTATTAGGATATCTTCAAAATCATCAACCTTATTTCAGTAACAACTGCTATATCCACTGGATTCCTTATCTATAAGGTCAATCCTAATACCTCCCTGGTAGAGATATACTAAAGAACTAAAGGACCAGATACAGAACTAGAACACAAACGCAATCAGTAATTATTAGTTGATTTAATTAACCATGAAATCCTACTGAGAGCATATTCTATAATCATGTCCAATAAGTTAATTATTCAACTTCGAGAGATGGATATTTAAGCTAAATCAACAGGTCTGATCCATTCAGAAACAAATCTATTTAAAATGATATATTTCTTCAGGAGTCATAACAAGGCTGTTTAGAGTCAAGGGTAGCAATTTGTAATGTTGGTCATGGGCATTTTCCCAAACAAAATCATCATTCCTTTTATATCACAGACTATAGAAATTCTGGCATCATCTCAGTTAATAATGCAGTGTTTCAAGCTGAGAAAAGATTCTTATAGGGAGGAAAATTCCCTCAAATGTATGTGTCAAAATTTCAGTGTTTTTTGTTTGTTTGTTTTTTGTTTGTTTTTTTTGTTGTTGTTGTTTTTTTTTTTGACGGGCAGAGTGGACAGTGAGACAGACAGAGAGAAAGGTTTTCCTTTGCCGTTGGTTCACCTGCGCGCTGCGGCCGACGCACCGTGCTGATCCGATGGCAGGAGCCAGGTACTTATTCCTGGTCTCCCATGGGATGCAGGGCCCAAGCACTTGGGCCATCCTCCACTGCACTCCTGTGCCACAGCAGAGAGCTGGCCTGGAAGAGGGGCAACAGGGACAGAATCCGGCACCCCGACTGGGACTAGAACCCAGTGTGCCAGCGCCGCAAGGCGGAGGATTAGCCTAGTGAGCCGCGGCGCCGGCCAAAATCTCAGTGTTCTAAGTACACACACAAAATTCCCAACTGAGATCATAGGCCCAGCACACATACTGCAGAGGAGCTATGTTAATTATGATCCTTTCATCAGGATGACCAACACCTCTCTGATTGCTATTCTGGGTGCCAAGGGAAAGAGACCTTTGGAACTTCTCTTACCACCAAGTACATGCTTCTACCCACAAGTAGTGCCACCTCCACTTACATTTTTATGGCCCAAGCGTGTCACCCAGTAATACCTAACGTGAAAGAGGCAGGCAGTTTGTGCCCAGAAATAGAGAACTGAATATTGGCAGTAGCTTTATTGCCTCCACAAGAGGATCTTAGCAGCCTACCTTGTAGAAAAGAGATGACCCTCTGTCACAATTAACATGTAGGGGAGAAGGTGCCAAAACGTTCATAAAAGGAATGCCAACTCTACCTTTCACACTCGCTGCCTCTGACATAACTCCCTCTTTAATCAATAGCATGGATCTTTATCCTCTCACTGGAGGATTGTTTTGTTCTCAGGCTTGGAAAAAGCTCACTTGAGGCAGGTAAAAACCGACAGGCAGACTACAAGTCACACTACTTTTTATCCCTCTAGATTCTCCATATAATGTCCCTCATGCAACTTCAGAAAGTATTATATACACAGATCATATTATCTCAACTCCAAGTAGAGTTCTATTTGATGAGTAAAACGCAGTTAGAAATAAATTAGGAGCAAAAGTATTTGCCTTCCTCTCACATAGTAATTCAGGCAGGAAGACAATTCAATACTATGTATTTAGCTCCAGTAACAGTAATTAAATCTAAAATATTTCCATTCAGTACTTCTAAGGAAAGTCTTTGAACTGCTCAGGTGGAATAACAGAATTCATTTTACATATCATTCATATTTCCATTAATATTCTAACTTCCTTCATGCATGATCAAGTGTCACAAACAGTAGAGATTCTAAGAAAAGTAACATACCACCAAAAATATGTTACAATATGATGTCATCACCTAAACTCCTTAAATCTTTATGTTTAATTCTTTAAAAAAAAAACTTTTCAAGGAAAGTTTTCAGTTGTGGAAGCTACAGTTTGATTCTAAATCCCTTTGTTATTTTCTTTTCTAATACACATTCATCTTATGAAAAACATAATCCCATAATTTGTCTCAAGGAGAGCTACTTTGAATTTATTACACAAATAATAAAAATAACAAAATAAAAAACTAATTATAAACAAAATGAAATAATTTAAAGGAACCAATTCCAATGTGTTTTGATAATGTTACAGTATTGAAAATAATACTTACAAAGGTTCTGGGCAATTTTAGAATCTAGAAATTTAAGTTCTTTAATTTTTTTCTTAATAGCTTTCTTCTCTTCAAAATCTTCCTCTTCTCTTTTCTCTGTAAAATCAAAGATAGATCTATATTAGGGCAGTAAGGCACACAACTGCAAAAGGACAGGAAGTGAACTTTCCATCAAACGAACTAAAAAAGATTAAAAAAAATCTTCTAAGTCACAGTTATAATAACAGCAATATAATAGATAGATCAAATCCTAAACTGTTTCAGATAAGAACTGGTAGCTCTCATGCTAGAAAAACTACTAGAGGTAAATATTTAAAGCTCTAACAGGAAAAACGAAAATAAAACTGAACAGTAAGGGAAACTAGTACCATTTGATGGAAGAATAAATATAGTTAGCAAATTTGAACAGCATAAAATTACAGAAATATACTCAGGACGGGTTAAGAAATTCGCTCTAAATTGCTAAACAAAAACATGCAGCTATTTTAATAGATCATGCTTATTAGAAGACATAACACCCAAAAATAGGTAAATTGATTGCAATTTGTTTTTCAAAACTTTGAAAAAAAAGCCAAATTTTAATACTCAAGTTCTTTTGACTGAGCATTTTAAAATCGATAAATGAGTTTAACCACTTTTTCCTGGATAGAAATATACAGCAATAAATATATCATGCTAAGCAATAAAAGATCACCTGTAGATACAGTACAGTATATATTTGTCAAGGTTAACTGCTATAACCAATTAAGCGATCCTATCATCTGTCTTCTTTTGTGTACACGTCTAACATTTATGGTGAAAGCCAATCATCTTATTAAAATCTGGGTAACAAAAAACAGTAGGAAATTGTTTAGGCAGACACATACAAGTAAATATTCAAAGCACATTCAGGTGATAGCTGCTGTAAGATCTTCACATATATAAGATGCTCTAGAATTTATTTTTAAGACAAAAGTACAGCTGGTGCCGCGGCTCAATAGGCTAATCCTCCACCTAGCAGCACCAGCACACAGGGTTCTAGTCCTGGTCGGGGCGCCGGATTCTTTCCCGGTTGCCCCTCTTCCAAGCCAGCTCTCTGCTGTGGCCAGGGAAGGCAGTGGAGGATGGCCCAAGTGCTAGGGCCCTGCACCCCATGGGAGACCAGGAGAAGCACCTGGCTCCTGCCTTCGGATCACCGTGGTGCGCTGGTCGCAGCGCGCCAGCTGTGGTGGCCATTGGAGGGTGAACCAATGGCAAAAGGAAGACCTTTCTCTCTCTCTCACTATCCACTCTGCCTTTCAAAAAAAAAAAAAAAAGACAAAAGTACTATATGGTAATTACACATTTTGGTACATTGTTTCAAGATGCTCCAGAATTATATTTTTAAGACAAAAGTGGTATATGGTAATTACATGCTTTGGTACATAGTTTGAAATCAGGACTTCGTTATTTCTCAAAACATTTTTTAACTAGTTTTTTTGTCCAAAAAGAAAAATTTTTTGTAACATGAGTTTAATTAAGTCTGACTACCAATTTTAAAGAAGTATTTAAGGAAACACACATTAAATAATACAAAATGACAGACCAAATTTAGTTTTAAATATTGTCCACATGTTTTCATCAGGTAAAAAAAATCCTGAGTTTGAATTACCATGGAAACAATTATGCTCAAAGGTTACAAATACATGGTAATTTAAATCCAAAGTAAATTTTTTCCAGAAACCTTTTATTAAAGGTACAGTGATTCTTCCCACTCTATTTTCCCTCCCACCTACATTCCCACCCTTCTTCCTCCTTCCTCTTATTCCCATTCTTATTTTTTACTAAGATCTACTTTCAATGAACTGTATAAGCATACGATTAACTCTATACTAAAGTAAACTGCTGAACAGTTGAGACAAGAATTGTTCAAAGTCATTGTATCTCAAAGTGTCAATTTCACTTTTGTAGATTGCATTTAGGTGCTCTATTAGTTACCAGAGATCAAGGAGAATATATAGTATTAGTCCTTTTGGGAATGACTTATTTCAGTATGTATGACGTTTTCCAGTTGCATCCATTTTGATGCAAATGACAGGATTTCATTTTACGTGGAGTACTGTGTAGTACTCCATGGTGTACATATCTCAGAATTTCTTTACCGAGTATTCAATTGATGGACATATGGGTTGATTCTATACCTTAACTATTGTGAATTGAGTTACAATAAACATGGGGGTGCAGATAATATTTTCATATGCCAATTTCATTTCTCTCACATAAATTCCTAGGAGTGGGGTGGCTGGGTCATATGGTAGGTCTATATTCAGATTTTTGAGGTATCTCCATACTGTCTTCCACAGTGGCTGTACTAGTTTACATTCACAGCAACAGTGGATTAGGGTACATTTTTCCCACATCGTTGCTAACATTTGTTGTTTGATTTCTGTATTTAAGCCGTTCTAAAGGGGCGGGGGGACCTCTTTGTGGTTTTGATTTGCATTAACCATCAATCCTGAGCATTTCTTCAAGTGTCTGTTGGCCATTGGATTTCCATTTTTGAAAAATGCAGGCCCACTTGTTACCTTGGTTGGTTGTTTTATTGTTTTTAAGGTCCTTTAGCTCTTTATACATGCTAGATATTAATCCCTTATCAGTTGCATAGTTTGTAAATAATTTCTCACATTCTGTTGATTGCCTCTTCACTTCGCTTTTTTGCAGTGCAGAAACTTCTCAATTTGATGTAGTCGCATTTGTCAATTTTGGCTTTCACGGCCTGTGCTTTTAGAGACTTTCCAAGAAGTCTTTGCCTATACCAATATCTTGAAGAGTTTCCCCAACGTTCTCTAGTAATTTGATAGTATCCTGTAGTGGATATAGATGACTGATGCATTTTGGCTTTTTTATTTTTTTTATTTTTTTGACAGGCAGAGCTAGACAGTGAGAGAGAGAGAGAGACAGACAGAAAGGTCTTCCTTTTTCCATTAGTTCACCCCCCAAGTGGCCACTACAATCTGCACGCTGTGCCGATCTGAAGCCAAGAGCCAGGTGCTTCCTCCTGGTCTCCCATGCGGGAGCAGGGCCCAAGGACCTGGGCTATCCTCCACTGCACTCCCTGGCCACAGCAGAGAGCTGGACTGGAAGAGGAGTAACCAGGACAGAATCCAGCGCCCCAACCAGGACTAGAACCCGGGGTGCTGGCGCCGCAGGCGGAGGATTAGCCTAGTGAGCCGTGGCTCCAGCGACTGATGCATTTTGACTGAATGTTTAAGGTGTAAGGAAGGGGTCTAGTTTCATACTTCTGCACATGGAGATCCAGTACTCCCAGCACCATTTATTAAAGAGACTGTCCTTGCTCCAGGGATTGATTTTAGCTCCTTTGTCAAAGATAAGTTGGTTGTAGATGCATCGATTGATTTCCATCGTTTCTATTCTGTACTACAAGTCTGATTTTGTGCACCAGGGTATGTTGATTATAAATGTCATGTAGTAAGCCTTGAAAACCGGTATTGTGATGCCTCTGCCTCTGGCTTTGTTTCTGTTGTATAAAATTGCTTTAGCTATTCGGGGTCTCCTGTGTTTCCATATGAATTTCAGTATTGTTTTTTCTACATCTGAGAAGAATATCCCTGGTATTTTGATTGGTATCATATTGAATCTGTGAATTGCTTTCTGTAGTATGGACATTTTGATTATACTGCTTCTTGCAATCCATGAACATGGAAGGTTTTCCATTTTTTTATGACTTCTTCTATTTCTTTAATGTTTTATAATTCTCATCATATAGAACTTTGACATCCTTGGTTAAATTTATTCCAAGTTATTTAACTTTTTTGTAGCTAGTGTGAACAGGTTTGATGTTAGAAGTTCTTTCTAAGCTATAGCATTATCTGTATAAACAAAGGCTACTGATTTAAAGCGTTGATTTTATACCTGCCACTTCACCAAAATCTTTTATAAGTTCAATAGTCTCTTTTTTATTTCAGATTTATTTATTTGAAAGGCAGAGTTACAGAGAGGTGGGGGAGGGTGGGTGGAAAGAGAGAGACAGAGGTCTTCCATCTGCTGGTTCACTCCTCAAATGGCCACAATGGCCGGAGCTACACTGATCCAAAGCCACGAGACAGGGACCTCTGTCGCTCCCCGTCTTCGTGGAGGAACGACACTAAACCCTGCCTAGGCTTCATATCCGAGTCACAGCACCATTATGTCACTCCCCGTCTTCGTGGAGGAACGACACAGGACCCTGCGCTGTTCTTTTGTCTGCTCGGCCCTCCCCGGGTTTGCTGCCGGTTCTCCCCCGGTTGGCTACCGACCCTTCCACCTCCGTGGAAGGGCAGTTCCCCCTGCCGCTTTCCCCACTTCCGCAGGGGAGCGGCATACCGCCGGCCGGCTCTCTCGGGGGCTGCACAGGTGTTCCTTCAGATAGCTGTTCCTGGTGCATGTTGTCTCTCTCCTTCTTTATAGTCCTCTTCCACCAATCCCAACTCTGCTACCCACACGCTGAGTATGCTGCTCTCCTCCAATCAGGAGCAGGTCCTACAGTTTATTGGTTGAACTGGAGGCAGCTGTGTAGAAGCTGTTTCCTCCTCTCCCAGCGCCATATTGTGGGAGAGCAGATGCATAGAATAAGTCTTAATTCCAGTAACTTAGTCTAGTCCGAGTTGCTCCCAGTTGCTCCCCACAAACCTCCTCCAGGTCTCCCATGCAGGTGTAGGGGTCCAAGGACTTGTGCCATCTTCTACTTCTTTCCCAGGCCATAGCAGAGAACTGGATTGAAAGTAGAGCAGCTGGGAACTCAAACTGGTGCCCACATGGGATGCCAATACTGCAGGCACCAGCTCTACCCACTAAGTTGCAGTGCCAGCCCCTCCAACAGCCTCTTAGTGGAGTCTTTGGATCCCCTATATATAGAACCATGTCATCTGCAAACAGGGATAGTTTAAATTCCTCTTTCTGAAAAAATTTTTTTTTGGACAGGCAGTGTTAGATAGTGAGAGAGAGAGACAGAGAGAAAGGTCTTCCTTTTCCATTGGTTCACCCCCACAATGGCCACTGCGGCCGGCACACCACGCTGATCTGAAGCCAGGAGCCAGGTGCTTCCTCCTGTTCTCCCATGTGGGTGCAGGGCCCAAGCACTTGGGCCATCCTCCATTGCACTCCCGGGCCACAGCAGAGAGCTGGCCTGGAAGAGGGGCAACCGGGACAGAATCTGGCACCCCGACAGGGACTAGAACCCGGGGTGCTGGCGCCGCAGGCGGAGGATTAGCCTATTGATCTGCGGCACCGTCCCTCTTTCTGAATTTGAATCCATTTTATTTCTTTTTCTTGCCTAATAGCTCTGGCAAAAACTTCCAGGACTGTATTAAATAGCAATGATGACAGAGGGCATCCTTGTCTGGTTCAGGATCTCAATGAGAATGCTTCCAACTTTTCCCCAATAGGATGCTGGATACGGGCTTTTCATAAATTGCCTAGATTGTTTTTGTCATGAAAGGGTGTTATATTTTATCAAATGTTTTCAGTCTGGTCTCACCTCACTCTCCAAAGCTGGTACTGAGGATCTCGGCTGCTGGGATCCTGAGTTATATAGGTCCATACCCTCCATGTGGCTCCACAGTGTCCCTCTAAATGGAAAAGTGTTTCTTCTGCAGTTTTCTAACTCTTCTGAGATTGCACTCTCTCCACTTTTTCCTTTTTTAAACTGTCTTTCTATGGACTGGAACAGTAAGCTCCTTCCCTATTTCTCCATCTTGGAATTAACTATTATTTCTGTATCATTTTATGAATCATAAATTATCCTGTTCAATGGATTTTAAGTCACATCTTTCTGTTATATTTGTTAACTAGATACAGTAGGTCTACTTTTCTAGACTTCCAATCTGTTACACTGTTGTATGAACTATCATTTGTCATGAAACACTATAGATTCATGGTACATTTTATTGTTGGTTGTTCAAATTATTTCTCTTCCTTTCCTAAATTTTTGTCACATTTCTCAAGTATTTTCCCACATGAACTTGAGTACTGAAAGGTCTGAAAATATAATCCATTTGAATTGCAAGGCACTGGTAAATATATCGTGGAAGATTTGGCATCCTGACGGTTCTCAACCTCCCAAGACATGAACATGGCAAGTGTATATAATCATTTAAATTAATATAGTTTTCTTCATATATAACCTGTATTTTTTAATTATCAAGTGTTCTATGTCTAACTAATACTCCTAGATATTATATAGAATCATGGCCAAATTTGCACACATGGTTTTATTATTAGCCATTTATACATTCTTCCATTCCAATAAAAAAGCATCAACTAAAAGGAACTCTGTTAGCAATACAGATACAACACAAGACCAGATATAGAAATCCCTGGCTCACATATTTAAGGCCCAATAGAGATGACTATGAAAGCAATCACCATTATAATATAGAGAAACTTTGACAATGTTTTGATAAGAATCACAGGAGTCTAAAGAGCATTCTGAGAGATGCTTGTCAAATATAAGTTTCATGGAATAAATTATATCTAGGAAAAAGCTTAGAAGAGAAAAGGATTTAGCCAGGTGAGATGCGTGGGGAAAGGAAACAAATAATGGAAGGAGAGGGAACAGAACGAAAGGGGAGTAGAGAGGGAAGGCAACATTGAGAGGAAAGAAATGACCCTAGAAATGAATCAGGCACCATATCATTGAAGACCTTTCAAGCAGGGTTAAGAATCTGGATTTGAGGGGCCAGTGCTGTAGTGTATCAAGCTAAGCTGCCACCTGTAGCACCAGCATCCCCTATACGTGCCGGTTTGAGTCCCGGCTGCTAATGCACATGGAAAGCAACAGAAGATGGCCCAAGTGCTTGGACCCCTGCACTCACATGGGAGACCCGGAAGCAGCTCCTGGCTCCAGCCTGGCCCAGCACCAGCCTGAATTAGTAGATGGAAGACCTGCCTGCCTCTTTTTCTTTCTCTTTAAAATTCTGCCTTCCAAATAAATGTTAAAAAAAAAAATCTGGATTTGATTCCCAGTGTAATGAAGACTAAGCATGTGAAAGACATTGAAAATGGTATCTTCACCAAGAACAGCAGCAAGAGTGATGGAGAAAACAGATGATTTCCCAAAGGAGAGTATTCCATGGGAAGTAGACTAAATAGTGGTTGAGCTCATACCTGTCTCTTGAATTTCAGAATTCCTTATCCAACTGCTTACTAACACCTAACCTAGATACCTAATGGGCATGACAACACTTCCTAAACCAAACTCTTGATTTATATAATCCACCTCCACACATCTGTTCATCTAAAGGTCTATTCACCTCAGAAAATGGGAATGCTTTTACAGCAGGTGCTTAAGTCAAAAGCTAGTTTTTTTTTTTTTTTCCCATCACAAAAACATCCCATCAGTGAATCAAGTCAATTCTAACTTCAAAATATTTGCTAAAATGATCACTCCTCAGCACCTCCTTGACTACTACTACTTCCCATTCTGTGGCTACCATTTTTTTCTCACCTGCATCACTAGTTCCTAACTCATCTCACCACATCCAGGCTTCACCAATTGCAGTCCCTTTACAATAGTGCAGCAGAGCTAGTCTGTTAAAACCCCATTAGCAAAGCCTTCCTTTATTGTTTTACATAGAAAGAAATCCCACATTCACACATTATCCTCTTGTCATTGTTCTGCATCTTTCTTTTACGAAGCATTTACTCTCTATACTTCATAAATTTGATATCATCTCTTCCCTCTGTGGAGCATTGCTTAGAGGCAGAAACTTTGTATACCGTTTTATATTTTCTACCAAGAGTAAGTGTGGGGAGCAGGGCCCGTCTCCCGCAACATGGCGAAATAAGTACTGAGACTATCGAGACTAGACTAGACTACTGAGACTATTGAGACTAACTCTATGTGCCTGATCTCCCACCGCATGGCACTGAGAGGGAGTAAACAAATTGTACACAGCTACTTTGTCAATTAGCTGATTTCCGATCCAACCTCTGATTGGAGAACAGCGTGCTCAGCACGCGGGCAGCAGAGCAGGGATTGGTGGGAGAGGACTATAAAGGTGAGATAGAAGCCGGGGCGGGGATTCGCTTAGGCGCGCCACGAGGCTCCACAGACAGCTCACACCACCACTGAAAGAATAACAAGAATGTGGACACACACCAAGTGGAATGCAGTTAGAATGCGGTTAGCACAGGAGCAAACTTGAGCGCACAATGCGGTCATTCGCTTAAACAACAGTGTCCGGTCTGGTGTCGTTCTCCCGCGAGCACGCAGAGGAGCGACAAGTAAGCTCTGAAACACAGCAGGTATTCAATAAATATCTTTTGGATTGGTATACATGTGGTCATTCGCATGCATATATGAACAAGGAGATATTCAGGATGAAGCAATCAGAGGATGAAGGTGCTAATTCATTTAATCCAACAGCTAATGAGGAAGAGGTTAGAAGAAGTCTGTTTTGAGAACAATCAGTTCAGGAGCTAATGTTCAAGAACAGTTGGATAGGAAGAAAGAAGGCGGAGAAGTTTGAGACAAAGACACAATGTACAGGTTAAGTCTCCTTTATCTGATATTGGAACAAAAATCCTTGGGTTTTGAATATTTTCAGATCAGGAAATATTTGACTAACCGTAATGATATTATGGGGACAAGACAGCCATATATACACAAAAAGTATCTGTTTTATATTTATCTTATGCACACAGTCTGTAAGTAATTTTATACAATATGTTTAATCTGCCTGTGTTTTGACTATGACTCAGAACATGAAATCAAATGAAGATTTTCCACTCGTGTTGTCATGTTGGTGCTCAAAAATTTGGGATTTAGGAGTATTTCAGATTTTGGATTTCAGGGCACTCAAGATGTATCCTTCCTGTTATGATTGTCATAGGTTTACCTGTACCAAACACTCATAATGACACATTTATCTCCTTATCCCCTGTTCTCATTTGTAAACCTATTTGTTGTCTTGTTACATTACTTAAAAACTTGCAAAGGCAAATGAAACTGTTAGAGGGGCTCCCCCATCCTTAATCTGACCAACTTGGTATTTCTGTTTTTAAGAAACCAGATATATTTTATTATTTCTAAGTCAGTTTGTTTTTCACCAGTATCTTTCACATTCTGAAATATCTTCTAGTCTACCTAAAGAAAAAGGCAGACAGAAGTAACCATTGTATTTTAACCCTTTACTGGATACTCATGAGGCACTCATTTGTTTCAGTTTCTTATATAAGCCCATTATAGCCATCCTAGTATTGTAACTGCCATCATCATCATCAGTGAAACAATAATGCAATTTTAAGCAACAGACCTTATAAAAGAATAAAGATATCTGCCTTTGCAACATTCTTTTTACCGGTTATGATGAATATTACGTTCATAATTTAAAGTAAAAAAAGCAAAGAAAGGTTTACAAGCAACCTTGACCTCTTCAACCTCTAAATCTGAAACTGAAGGAATTTTACCCAATTCTGCCTTTCTAATAAAAGAGATTGGATGGGTATCATGGACCAGAAAGCATGTTAAGTTATCACTTACAAAGCCTGCATCCCATGTCGGAGTGCCTGTTTCAAGTCCTGGCTACTACTATGCTTCTGATCCAGCTTCTTGCTAATGTGCCCAGGAGGCAGTCAGTGGATAATGATTCAAGTACTTGGGTTCCTGTCAAGCATGTGGGAAACCCAGATGGACTTTCAGGCTCCTGATATTTGAGTCCTGGCTGTTGGTAGCATTGGGGAATGAACCAGAGGATGGACAATCTCCTCCACCTTCCTGTCACTCTTTTTTTTTTTTTATTTATTTAATAAACGTGAATTTACAAAGTGCAACTTTTGTATTGTTGTGGCTCCCCCTCAACCTCCCTCCTTCCCGCAGCCACCCCCTCTCTCACTCCCTCTCCCATCGCACCCTTCATCGAGTTTCATTTTCAATTACCTTCATATACAGAAGATCAACTTAGTACATACTAAACAAGGATTTCAACAGGCTGCTCTCACACAACCGCACAAGGTATATGGTATTGTTCGACTAGTAGTGTTTTAAGTTTCATAGTAAAACACATTAAGGACAGAGATCCTATGTGGGGAGCATGTACCCAGTCTTGTCACTCTGTCTCAAAAAAACTTACAAAAAAAATAAGAAACTAAGAGAGGGAAGGAGGTTGGGAGGGAGAGAGGAGAAAGGATGGAGAAAAGGAATTACATAATCTTAGATTTATATGAACAAACTATACTGAATCTGTTAAAAACGTAAGAAATTTTAAAAATATGTACTTTTTTTTTAAAGGAAAACACAAATGGCTTTCTCCCTTTGCTGCTACTGAACAGTCAGAGTAAAAGGATTGCTGGAGAAAGCTGGAAGTTCAATAGTGAGAATACAGGCACAGCAAGAGGAAGAAGCAGAGTTTTTGGAGAAAACAACAGGAATCAAAAACTAAGGGAAAAATATGCATATGTTGATTTGAAACTAGATCATGAGTTTATTAACCAAATAGACGGACTTGAAATAATTCTTCATACTCAGAGACGATGAAAAAAGAATTTAAGTTAAAAGTCAAATAAGGAGGATGCATTAAAAAGGATTTAAGAATAAAGGAGGGCTGGCACCACGGCTCACTAGGCTAATCCTCTGCCTGCAGCACTGGCACCCTGGGTTCTAGTCTCGGTTGGGGCGCCGGATTCTGTCCCAGTTGCTCCTCTTCCAGTCCAGCTCTCTGCTGTGACCCGGGAAGGCAGTGGAGGATGGGCACCCGCATGGGAGACCAGGAGGAAGCACCTGGCTCCTGGCTTTGGATCGGCGCAGTGCCCAGGCCGTAGTGGCCATTTGGGGAGTGAACCAATGTAAAGAAAGACCTTTCTCTAACTCTGCCTGTCCAAAAAAAAAAAAAGAAAATCAAGGACATTTAGAGGAAATGAAATTTTTTACACAAAATTCAGTTCCAGTTAGCCATGCTGGCAACAGCTCTGAAACACTAGCATGCCATACCCCACAGGGAACCCAAGCTTGGAATCAGCACAGCAGGTTCTACATTCTGGTCCCTCACACGACAGCCACTGAACCTCACTATGGCATATGTGACTCATCTATGACAAAGCGACACTGCCCTCTTAAGAGTAGATTCTGAGAGCGCAATGAGATAATTGCTTTCCTGTAACCTTCCCTTCATAGTGTCAGAGACAGAATCAGTGCATAAGCATAACTCAGCAGACAAAATTAAACCGCATTTCAGACTCAACCCCATCCACTGGTGGAGTCTTCTTCCAAAGCCAGCAGAAAACAAAGACTAGATTTTCTCATGTCTAACATGAAACTCCGAATCATAAAGTCAGATTATTAGTGCCATCTATACTTGTGATCTAGCTTTTTTGTCATTAGAGGACTGTGTTTAATCTTACTTCCTAGAGACACTGTGTAAGGCTCCATTTTTGCCAAGAGAAGATTAATACTGTTCAAAAACGGTTCTGATCACTAACACAGCATATGCTGCATTTTATAAGGGTTTTATGTCAGAATGAAGTCAAAGATGACAAAACTTTCTATGTTGCCGAGAGCCATGAACTGAAAAAGTCTTTTTTAATTATGTTTCCACTTTATTCTTTTTCTATTTTCAAAGTTTCAAAAATAGCAGCAAAATTATATAAGGAATCTCCTTTCAAAATCTTTTCATACTAAATTTCCAATTAAAAATCATAGTTCCATGGCACATGGTTATACATTTTATTCTAGTTAATTTTCCTTTATGTTCTAATCAGATTGAAAATGTGATCTTTTTAAGAATAAGATTCTATATAAATTTTATCATTTCATGATAGCAAAAAATACCCACATACACACACACACGCACACATACAAAACACTCTACAATATGCAGTTCTAATTGTGTTATTACTAGAGACAGAAAAGCTAATAAAAAAAGTCTTTCATTTGGTGTAATTGAGTATTTTCAATCAGTAAATGTTACTGGTAATTTTTTATTCTATTTTTATTGATGTTCCTTGATTAAATGTATCTGATGACAATTTGCTTTTGAAATATTAAGCATTTTAAGTTTTTTCAGCATTCATTTAGCATGAGTATGACTATAGTTCCCATGTTATCATTCACAATAAATTACCTTTTGCTAATTAAATTATTATACTAGCCTTGAGAGGGTAAAAAGTATATCTGATTAAATAAGCAAGCATTCTTCTTGATGGCACTGAGAAAAACCAATAAATTCAACTCAACAGAAATAAAGCAAACAAATGATATCAAAAATGAAAAACATGAGATATATAGAATGAGAAGTGTGGTGGGGAGATATCTATCAATTATTTGCATAACTGCTGTTGATTTTCTTCTTTGCTTTCTAACGATTGAGATTCTAAGAGCCTGGTAAGGAGTATTAAATTTTATAGGAACCAAATTAGAGAAGCAGAATAGCCTTTGAATATGGAGATCCTCCTCATCATCCTATAGATGCAAAAACCTAAGCAGAGAAGACATAAGCTCCATGCTAAAAGTCACAGAAATAGCCTGGCTATGATTAGGCCTGTGAAAGGCTACTGAGCAAAATACAATCAGCCTAGAGCACCTCCAGCATGGAGAATCTGTGTAGAAAGCACACAAGAAAAGAAAAATTCCTTAAGCTTTGTGTTTATACTTGATCCAATTTTATATGAGAGGGTGAGTGGGAAGGTGGATAGGCCTAGAGTAGGAAATGTCTCCTGAACACAATGAGCAGGTTTCAAGGTTTGACAAAAAACTACCGGGATAGTTCCAAAGGGAAAGCCAAAAATTCACCTATCGCTATTGTACAAATGATGAACAACTTTTGGATAGGATTCATTTATTCAGCTCTACAATGTATATAAAATGATGGTGCAAAGGGTCAGAACTTGACAATAGTAGAGTTACTGAGAAAGGAAAATAGATTTTCAAGGGTTAACACCATTTGTGGTTGTGATGGAATAATACAGTTTCAAAGATTTAGGTAGCTGGAAGGCAGGAGATATGGAATACATAGAAAAAAAAGTAAAGAAAGTTGGAATGAATTATTTTAAGTTGACAATACACCCTTGGCAAAATATCAAAGTAAATGCTTTGGTATTGAAAACCATAATTGTATAAATTGCTTTAGTCATATCTGATCTGTCAAACCAGTTTAAATATTTCTAGGCACATAAATAAATGACTATGCACCAAAACTACATAGAAAATAATCAAGGGAAAAACAGATAGGCTATTTTTCTATTCAAATATTAATATATGACTGCCATAACTAATCAGAGTATTGTACTAGCAAAGAAGAAGTCTGCTTGACAATTCAAGGCAAAGAATTATATAGAAGGAATGGCTGCAGCACTAAATAAAATCTCGTGAAATAGATTATTTCAACTAGAGCAATCATAAAAAAAGTAGCAAACAAACACATATTTCTCTTTATGTGACAATTCTTTTAGGTAGACAATGTCACAAAACAAATAGCCTTGAAAGCCTTTTCTCTACAACCCAAGTCCTATATGAGTAGGGAGAAAGATTTAACTATTTTGTTTAAGGTTGTATCTAGGTATTGTTTAACCATTATTACATATACAAAGGGATTATTAAGGGGGCCAGTGCCATGGCATAGCAGGCTAAGCCTCCACCTGCAATGCTAGCATCCCATATGGGGGCCAGTTTGAGTCCCAGCTGCTCCACTTCCAGTGGAGCTCCCTGCTTACGTGCCTGGGAAAATAGCAGAAGATGGCACAGGTGCTTGGGCCCCAGCACCCATGTGGGAGACCCAGAGGAACTTCCTGACTTAAATTTGGCCCAGGCCCAGCCGCTACAACCATTTGGGATGTGAACCAGTGGCTAGAAGATCTTCTTCTCTCCTCCCTTCTTTCTCTCTCTATATATCTGCCTTTCAAATAAATAAAAAACTCCCCATCAAAAAATCTTCCCAGTCCTTGTTCTCTGTGAATTCTTCCTGAATGCTGTTGTTTCTCAATCATGGAATAATATATGTATTCATAAAAAATAATCTTCTTACATTGTTTTTGCTAGTACAACATTCTCCCACACATCTTCTGATATTAGAAAATGGAAATATATCTCTGCAAAAAGAAATTACAGAGCAGAGTCTGAAACTTAATGCATGAAATGCTAATGCACACGCAAGAGAATATACTGAAGGGGGAAAACCTATTATGAAAAGAATGAAAACTCAGTGTACATTCCTAATTTTAAAAAAGGATGAAATCCCAACGAGGATACAGGTAATTCAGGATATCTAACAGAGAATGCAAAGACTAAATAAGCCAACTTATTAGTATTTGCACACAATGTTAAGCAACTTGAGACTAGCAAAATAACAATACTTTATATCAACTGACAGATTAAAAAAAAAGTAATATTAAATCATAAGCAGACCATCCCCAGTGTACCAAAATGTAAGGGAAGCAAAACAGATAGCTTCATCAAAATGATGAGTGTGATTATCCAAAACTTGGTAGAAGACATGTTCAACATAAAAATGACCATTCTTCCAAAGTACCGAAAATGAATTTCACCAACAGCAAAATAGGCTCAAGAAAGAAAAATTTAAAATAAACTTCTATTTAACAACAGAATACTTACATTTGTTATTTCTTATTTATGCAAAAGCCCGATCAAAGTATCCAGATCAACACAAATTTCACATTAATACTTGCTTTCATGTTAGGAAAATGAAGCTCAAGTATCCTGCCATTGCTGTAAGAAGCACAACCATGTTGCCAACAATGGTTGGGCATTGCCATAGGAAAAGCATATAAATACCACCTCTGATCAGAAAGTGTGTGTGTGTGTGTGTGTATCAGAGAGACACAGAGAAAGGAAGCTTCGTTCAGATAATATGGAAGACTTTGCTGAATTAAACTCAACCTTAATTATACAAGCTTTCCAATAAGTAGTTATCCTGTCCTGATTTTAAGTTCACATCTCTCAGAGTTCAGTATGGAATTCAAGTCATTTCCCCAATTTCTCAGTCATTAAATCCTTACTCCTCTGTGCTATAAGATGGTTCCAGGTAGTACTCTAGAAACATTCCAAGTAGCTAAGCCAATTAGAGCACTGTTACTTGCCTGATCGGTTTTTCATAATCAACTGTTCTTTACTAATTTGAGTTCCTACAATCATATGAAGATGGATTTTTTTTTCAATCTAGGCTTTTTAACCATAATTGTCTGTATTATCTTACTTTCTGCTAATTCCATGCTGTGTAGCCTCTAAACATCTATATAAAATGCCAGTTCACGTGTACACCTATTTTTGCAGTACCACGTGTAACCCAAATATCCTATACATGCCTCCTCACTATAAGAAAAAGGCTCAAGGAGGAATAGCAGGATTCATGTCATTCTATGATTGGGAAAATGGATGATTTTAAAAATAATCTTTAGATTAGAGAGAAATTGGGGAGTTCAAGTTGAATATAGATACAGACTATAATGGAGAAGATGAAAAAGGTCTGGAAATGGATGATGATGATGGTTGCATAACAATATATACTTAAATGGTAAAATTTAGCTTTACATATTTATAATCACAATTTTCAATACAAAATATCTTCACAAACTCTGTTTTCAAAGCACTTTTTAATAAGACTAATTTAATCTCTTGGTTTGAAAATGTCTACAAGATTGAGGACAGTCAACACTTTGCTTTTTCAAACGAAGAGATAAAAATCTAAGTGCCCAGAAAATCTTGAAACCACAGCAAGTCAGTTGACTTAAACTACACCTATCTCTACCACAAACACTGTGGGTCTGGACTGCCCAAGACCCCTCACACATACCCACTTGCGTGACTACTCTTAACACAGTACAGCTATTGTGGTAACAAATTAATTCATCCTCTCCCACTCCTCAACCTGGGTCTGTTATGCCCAGTTCAGTTGTCCCCAAAGACCACCAAGGAGCCGATACCACTGTAAAGCACACAAGAGTTTTATTGCAGGTCCAGGCCTGGACTCTCAATCAACACCGACACAGCGGGTCTGAATTGAGAGCTCCGACCCTTGAGTTTACAGGTTTTTATAGGGTTTTCAGAGACATTCTATACATCATGGTACCATTTAGCAAATCATCTCATCCCGCGGGAAATTCAAAGGACATCTCCTAGAATTGATCAGTGCATCCAGTGGCGGGAACGGACCTACTAAAGGTGGTTGGATGGCTTTGGGGTTGATGCCTTTTGAATTGATTGGCCGAAGCATAGGGTCCAAGCTGATGGGGTGTATGTGCAGAACTGCAGGGTCTCAGGTAGCTATCAATCACCTTATCTGCCCTGAGAAGACACCAGGAACTCGAAGTATTTCTCTGTTATCTGTTAATCAGCTGTTGCTAGGAGAGTTTATTGCAAGGGGAGTTCATTTATTTACTTTTAGGAGCTTCTGGCTCAGAGTTCAGGGCCTGGTCAGGCCCAAGTTACAAGATGGAGGTCTAATTAAAAATAGCTACACCTTGATCCAGGCTCAGGTCTCACAGGTCTCCCTCATAATTGTACAGAGTTTAATTCTTGGGCTACTCTCCTTGAGAACCAAATCACATTCTTGTTTTCTTGAACATCCAACTCTCAGATTTTGAGGACTATGGAACCCCATTGTCGAGTAAGCTGTCATTAAAGATGTTCAATGAGGAAGCAACAGTGGGCTTTTCCTTGTAAGGAATATCTGACTATTTCAACTCCCCCTGTACCCTCTTGAAATGGTCAGGCATAGGAGTATAGTCCTCTCATCTTTTATTCCCTTCTTTTCTAAAGAGCCAGTTTAAGTGAGGGAGTATGGCATTCTCTACGTTAAAATCGACCCCCCAGCTGCAAAATGCAAACATTTGCTGAGATTTCACTAATGAGTAAAGTGCCACAGACACAAGGTGGGAGCTGAATCAGCCAAGGGGAACAATAATCTGATATCTAACCATCGGTCACTAGGCCTGAGAAATATCACAGTGACCTTTCTGCCTCCCAATCTGGACACTACAATGGGCCTACAACAACTCTGATTTGCACTAGACTCTGAGACTCAATCCTGCTCACCACTCCAGAAAACCAGGCCACACCTACCCATCCTTGTTATGCAAATCCATCTTCTCTCAGCTAGCACTGATTCAGTCTCTAACTGAATCTGCATTTTCCCAATTTGCCAATCTAGTCTGCTTCTGAATAAAACTTTCCTAGGTTTACAAGAACAGAGGGCACATGGATAAAATACAGAATTAGATTCCAGAAAAAATAACTTAAGCGGGCCTTTGGCCTCAACATCAAATTATTTACCCACAACCAAACACTGGAGAGTCCTATTTGGAATACTCAGACAAAAACCAAATTTAGTGTTTGATTCTGTGGTCAAATACTCACTTGGAACACCCACTTCCTATATTGGTGTGCCTGGTTGAGTCCAGGCTCCTCTGCTTCAAACAAGCTTACTGCTAACGCACATCCTGGGAGGCAGCAGACGACAGGTCTAGTACCTGTGTCCCTGCCATCCATGTGCAAGACCCAGATGGAATTCCTGGCTCCTGGCTTCAACCTGGCCAGCCCAGGATGTTTTGGGCATTTGGGGAAGGAATCTGCAGGTAGAAAATCTGTCTCTGTTCCTCAAGTAAAATGAAAACAAATAAATACCTTTTAAAATGGAATTATAGATTGACTTCATAAATTAAGAAAAGCCAAATTAACAATAAAATGCTTTCTTATCTTCCTTTCTTGGCAATCCCTGAGTATACATCTTACCAGGGAATCTCATAGGGAAAATGGGGAGCTAAACCAAGACAAGATATAGAAACTGCTGCATGATGCATATACCCTCAAACCCCACAAAATGCCCTAAGATAAGCAACAGCAGGCATATTTTAAGTTTTGGGCTTTTAAATAAAATCATAACTTCCCAACGTCTTCCAGTCCTCAAAAAAACTACTTTTAGCACATCAACCAAATCTGCTACTGAAAGGAAGAAAGTACTTAATAGAACCTTTCTGTGAAAAGGGAAGGAGGAAACCTTTCATTAATGGGAATGCATTGGCTTAAATCTTATTAGAAAATTTCACTTTAAACTCAATTACTTCACAACTGTGTTGGACTACCTGACACTTGCACAAAGAAGCATTAAAATCTTAGTGGAGAAGAATTTTTACAGGAACTAAAATATTCCTAATTGTAAACTCCCCAATCTAACTAATTAAAAACTATCAATAGCTTAAACATTTCATGAAAATATAAGACAATAAAAGTTAATGTTCAAAAGACATAAACCAGCAACATACTGCAGTATAGGAAATGAAATACTAAATAGAATAACACCTTTGATATCTAGGAACACCTAGTAATTGGGACTCTCTGGCACATGTCAAAATTTCTAATCTTTACAATGTTTTAATAAATCATACTCAGATCCTTAAGATTATTTTACTTTGTGCTGGAAACATCAAATCCATATTTCATATACTTAGTTGAATTTATAAAAGCCTCAAATCCTTTTTTCTCCCCAATTAAAATGGACAGTGGAAAAATCATATAATTTCAAAAGTCTCATTCTACAATAAGAAAACTAAAGCATGGAGAAGCTAAGGGTCTGGCAAATGGTCATTAGGACTGTGGACTCCGATGCTTGTGTTTAATTCCTTCTGGCCATTCTGAGCCTGTCTAGCCCATCAGGAGAAACTGCAAATGTGATAACCTAAGAACTGAATGGAATTAAACACAGAATGACTAAGATTCATTCTACCCCGCAGAGAAAGAGGAGCTGGATAATAACTGGAGATGATAACTAGAGATGAAATTTCTTTTTCCCTTTGCTAAACTCTGTCCCATAGCCTTGCCATTTCAGGATCAATGGCATTTATTTCCTCAGAGGAGGAGAGAGAACCCTCAGAAGAAGAGATCATTCTTCAGCTCCGAGGATAAAATTAGATTTCTCTTAATATCTACAGTGAGACAATGCTCTGGAAAGCTGTATGGTTCAATTAGAAGAGCTAGGTAATTACAGAGGGGGAAAAATTTAATTCCGTCACAAAACCTGCTTTTAAGTATGTAATACTTTCTACCTAAGCAGAGGATAACAAATGATGCCGAATACGAGGAAAGGACAACAGTGTCACACAAAGGGAAAACACAAAAGCCCTTACTGAGACTAGGGAGAATTTGGTGGGCATTAAAGGGATAAAATCAGAACTCAGATTCAACACTATAGGGTGTGCTCTGTTCCCTCCTCCTTCAAATAAAAATGGACCAGGGCAGAGGGGCCTGGGGAGAAATGAAAGTCTAAAGAAGAAACAGAAACCCCAGAGCTGAGGGTATATTTGTGCCCAGCTTCCTGTCTGCACCTCTGGAAAAATCATCTCACAGTGGCCTTTAGCAGTGTGAGGCAGGCTGTGGAGAACAAGAACAGTGCATGCATGGCACATTTAGAGAGCCAGGCCATCTGTGAGAGTATCTTGGTTTTTCAGTAGTAAATGCAGAATGTGTGATTGCTAAAAGGGCCACTGGACGTATTTTCAGTAACATGTGCATCACATTTGATTTTTCAAATAATGACAGAAATTCACATTGGATATAAATTGCCCCAAATCTCTATCAGGAAAAAAAAATCTATACTAGCAGCTAATATAATATTTCAAATTTCAAGAAATAAGGTGATGGAAAGGATTTCAATGAAAAGCTATTTCTTCCTTTGATATGCACGCAAATGCCCAAAGGAAGTATAACACATAAAACATACATCTCTATTGATCTATTTAATATTCTATGTCAAATTATCAAATTTCAAATCTCATTCCCGAACTCAACCCTCTTTGCTTAGCTACTGGAATAAGCATAATGCTTTCTCAGCTTTTCGCAAGCTGTCCCTTCTAAGCCTGAGAAAGATACATTCAAATTCTCACTTCATCAATTACTTCAATCCTCACACTTGAGCAAACATTCTTCAGGACAACTATTACACAGATTTCCTTCATTACAAATGGGTGTCCCTTTTGATCACAGGCACCATTTGGAATAATTAACTATCAAATATATTGCTTTCTGAATGGAGTTTACTGAATTAATGGAACCCTGTATATGTAATATACTTGACAAAAATTTCTTTCACTTTGGAAAGCTAAGGTCATTTCTAAGCCGTTGCCTGTTTAAAAATAAAACAAATGACTCACATATCTTGTTACAACTTCTGAGACTCATTTACACTGACTAAGGCAAAGTCACCTTTTACTTTCCACTTAGTACATATCCAAATTATATAAGGATTGTTTTAAAAACTTCAACATACTTATTCTAGCTACTGTTATTCTAGACTCATTCTCTATGAAAGAATTTAAAAATTCACTGTAAAACAAGTCAAATAACATCCAAATATATATATTTTTAAAAGTGAATGTTCCCTCACACATGCTACAAATATCCTTTGAAAGAAAGCCACTGGTGGAGCTGGTGTTGTGGTATAGTGGGTGAAACCACTGCTGGTTTGTGTCCTGGCTGCCTCAGGTCCTCTAGAGCTCCCTGCTAAGGGTCTGGGAAAAGCAGTGGAAGATGGCCCAATCATTTGAGGCCCTGCCATCCATGTGGGAGACTGTGGGGAGCAACCGAGACTAGACTAAATTACTGGAACTGCTAGGACTAATTCTATGCATCTGATCTCCCACAATATGGCACTGAGAGAGAGCAAACAACTTCCACACAGCTGCCTCACCAATTCAACTAACAAGCTGCAGGAGCTGATCCTGCTCCTGATTGGAGGAGAGCAGCGTGCTCAGCGTGTGGGCAGCAGAGTACAGATTGGTGGAAGAGGACTATAAAGGAGGAGAGAGACAGAGTGCACTGGAGACATCTGAGGAACCCCTGAGAGCCGGCCGGTAGTGTGCTGCTCCTCCGAGGAAGCGGGGAAAGCGGTAGGGGTGCTGCCCCTCCGGGGGGGGGGGGGGGCAGCTAACCCGGGACAGCGTCGTTCCTCCACAAGTGAGAGAATGGCAGCTAACCCGGGAAGGACTGGGCAAAGAGAACAGCGCAGGGTCCGGTGTCGTTCCTCCACGAGTCGGGGAGTGACAGGAGACCTAGAATAAGTTCCTGGCTTTCACCAGGCCCAGCCCTGCCTTTGTGGCCATCTAGGGAGTGAACCAGTGGACAGAGAATCTCTGTGTCTTTCCCTTTCTCTGAAAAGGAAGGAAGGAAAGAAGGAAGGAAGAGAGGGAGGGAACACGGAAACAAGGGAGGGAGGGGATAGACAATCTCTGTGTCTTTCCCTCTCTAACTCTGGTTTAACAATACCCTTCCCCAACAACCATTTTAACTGCTTCATAGTTTATCTCCTCATGCCATGATTTAACTATTTTCATATTGGTGAATATTTAAGTCACTTCTAAACCTTTGCTACCAAAATTAATAAACATTCTTATATGTATATTTTTTCCATACATAATCATGTTACATCAACTTTTTACTGTTCTTAAATAAGAAAATAAATATGATCAAATTGCCACCATCAGCACAGTTCCTCTTCTACTTAGCCTGCATATGGTGGGCTTTATTTTTTTTTTTTTTTTAAAAAGTTTATTCTCGGGCCAGTGTTGTGAGAACTGAGATGCTGGCATCCCATATGGGCATCAGCTGGAGTCCTGGCTGCTCCACTTCCGATCCAGCTCCCTGCTAATGCATCTGGGAAAGCAGTGGAAGATGGCCCAAGTCCCTAGGCCCTAGCACCCACGTGGGAGACCTGGAAGAAGCTCCTGGCTTCAGCCTGGCCCAGCCCACCTGTTGCAGGCATTTGGGAGTGAATCAGTAAGTGGAGGATCTCTTTCTGTGTTTCCCCCTCTCTTTCCCTTTCTAACAATGCCTTTTTTTTTTTTTTTTTTTTTTTTTGACAGGCAGAGTGGACAATGAGAGAGACAGAGAGAAAGGTATTCCTTTGCCGTTGGTTCACCCTCCAATGGCCGCCGCGGCCGGCGCACCGCGCTGATCCGATGGCAGGAGCCAGGTGCTTCTCCTGGTCTCCCATGGGGTACAGGGCCCAAGCACTTGGGCCATCCTCCACTGCACTCCCTGGCCACAGTAGAGAGCTGGCCTGGAAGAGGGGCAACCGGGACAGAATCCGGCGCCCTGACTGGGACTAGAACCCAGTGTGCCGGCGCCGCAAGGCAGAGGATTAGCCTAGTGAGCCCCGGCGCCGGCCCGATAATGCCTTTCAAATAAAGAAAAATAATAAATCTCTTTTTTATAAACATTTATTTTGGTAGTTTACTTATTATACTAAAGATTGGCACCTTCAAAGAACTCCAGAATGCTCAAACAGAGAAAACAAATTTCATAGATATGTAACTGAGGACAGGAAAATTGACCTCTGCAAGGCCACAAAGTTACCTAGAGGGAGACTGAAGATTAGAAATCAGCTTCCATGTTCTAGGCAACTCCAACTGTATGACATTCCATTTCCAAGAAAAGGACACCCAGAGCCAAGAAAGTCACTAGAGGGACCACAGTTGTGTTGTAGCTGGTTAAGCTGCTACCTGTGATATACCGATCTCACAATTGGGCGCTAGTTAGAGTCCCAGCTGCTCCTCTTCCAACCGAACTCCCTGCTAATGCACCTGGGAAAGCAGGAGAAGATGTCCCAAGTGCTTGAACCCCTGTCATCCATGTGGCAGACCCAGATGGAGTACCAGAATCCAGGCTTTGGCCTGGCCCACCCCAGCCTTTGAGGTCATTTGGACAGTGAATCAGTGGATGGAAGATCTATCATTCTTGTTTTAAACAAATATCTTTTTTAAAAAGTAAAGATTAACAAGTAAAGAAAGCTATTAGAACAATGACAGCCACCAGAACTGCAATGGCTCTCAATTTGAATCTCCCTCAAGGGCTCCCCTGTCACCATAAAGAAAATCTTAAGCTGTATCATTAATTCATCCCTTCATTCATTCACTTGCAAATCAGTGAAACAGGCCTTCTATAAAAGGATACGGACAAGGCAACACGCAGCTTGGTCTTAATTATCTGCAATGAAAACTGCAACACGAAGATGTGCACAGCCAAAATTATACAATGATACCATCACTTACATTAAAGTGAAAAGTATTACAGAGGTCAGGTACCTTTTGATATTTATCCTATCCGAAGCCTGGTAAAAGAGCTTATGAAAAGGTTAGTAAATTTTTCAATGACTAACAACCTTAATTTCCTAAATTCTTTGAGGTCAGTCAAGGGAAAACATCAGTGAAGCACTTTAACGTTCAAAGAAGCAAAAAACAACATTTTATAAGATGGATCAGGATCTTCTGTATATTAAGATAATCGAATGAATCTTGATGTGAATGGAAGGGGAGAGGGAGTGGGAAAGG
This sequence comes from Oryctolagus cuniculus, assembly GCF_051225735.1. Lineage (NCBI taxonomy): Eukaryota > Metazoa > Chordata > Mammalia > Lagomorpha > Leporidae > Oryctolagus > Oryctolagus cuniculus. The sequence goes on along the minus strand of NC_142875.1, from coordinate 52,904,223 downwards.
GGAGGGTTGTGGGTGGGAGGGACGGTATGGGGGGGAAGCCATTGTAATCCATAAGTCGTACTTTGGAAATTTATATTCATTAAATAAAAGTTAAAAAAAAAAAGTGAATGAGAGGAAAAAAAAAAAAAAGATGGATCAGGAAAGTCTTCATGGAATTAACTGCTATAGCATTTAGGCCTTCAAACCTGAGTCAGGGACAGGATTAAACATGCATTCCTTTCTTATCAATGAGGAGTTGCTTTCTAAATATAGATCTATTAATTTGTATAGATACGCATGTAAAAGAAACAAAACAGTTCTGAGTAAGTTTTCCACAGAATACAGAAGAAAAACACAAAGCAATTACAGAATAGGAAGGTTTGTTTCAAAAATTATCATCACATATATTCCTAGTGCATCTCTGTTACAAAGCAAAACAATTTTCTTGAGAAGGAAAATTGTAATAATCCAAGTTTGGGAAATGGAACTGATAGATTTGACTTGTAACACTACTCAATGTCTTACAAGCACTGAGCTTTCCGATAGCTTTTTTGTTTATTTCTAATGCTTTGCTGAGTCAAAAACTACTGGGTTTACCACTAATGTGTTTTTTAACAAGCTTTTATATCTCCTTTTAGAGAGGTGAGAAGCAAAGAATTTGTCATTATCAATCAGTCTTTTAAGGTTAGTAGGCTCACAACTGCCTACTAACTAGCCTTTATCACCACCCAACACTCAACTTTGTAGACCAGCAACTCCACCATCATCTACATAACTAATCCCTAGGTCAGTAGTTATTTCAGTACTTTTGCCAAATCCTCCTTTGCCCCTACTGTTCCTACTGCTGCCTTGGCCACCTCCTTTACAGCTTTCAAAAATCCTATTATGATTCATCCTTGAAAACAATTCAAATATTTCTTTCAAGCTTTTCTCAACAATTCAGGCCTTGTAGCCTGTCTCCTACCATTGCCCATGCCCCCTCTCCCTCGCCCCCAGTATGAGCCAATCACACTAAACTTCCCAAGGATTCTAGATAACAGATTCTTTCCAACTTGAAGACCTTCATACATGCTGTTTCTTAAGCCTGGCGATCTTAACTCTCAATTCCTGACTAGTTCCTACTTCTACTTTGAGTCTATTTAAATATTATGTCTTCAAAGGCCTTCTCTGACCACTTTCTCCAAACTAGCAACCAACATCCTATCCTGTTTATTACTTTCATAGCACATTCAAAATCAATGGCCAATTTTCTTTATCTCCTGTTTATTTTCTGTCTTTTCCATTTGATTATATACTACATGAAGGCCAGAGTAGAACTATCTGGCTCAGTACTATATACCAGAAGCTAGGACAGTACTTTTCCTAAGAGATGTGTCCAGTACAATCTCTTGCTTGGCTGACTAGAACATTAGCTGGCTGGTCAGCTGGTGGCATAATTTGCCAGAACCACCTCAATAACTAACTCAGATCCCTGCTTGCTGATGGCAAACAACTTCAGTCTTCAGCATAGAACTGAGAAGTAGCCAGCCTTTAGGGAATATGATTTGTATATCCAATTTCACTTGCTAAGAGGGAAAAAAAGGCCACAGTAGCACTAAGATTTAAGCAGTTAATACAATAGGGATTACAGAGCTCCACGGAGAAAAGTCCTTAAGCACAAAGCTTCTGGGCTGGGAGATAAGGCTCTCTTCTGCACAGGAATATGAATGTAGGAACCATTATTAAAAGGGACAGGTAAGCATTCTGCTCCTGTTTCCTTCAGAATATGAGTAGTTTCTACAATAATTATTATTTTATGCAAAATAATTATAAACCTATAAACTAAAAATTTAAAAGCAAATTTCACACATTAAAATATGCTTTAGTTAAAAAAAAAAGGGTAACACTCAGACTTGTTATCAAAAGCTCACACATTAAGTAGGCAATGAGTTAAGGGGAGGTTCTCTCCATAGGGCATGTGAAAAATTGAAGTATTTCTCAAAGATCAACAAAGAATCCAAATATGTCACAAGCCATTTCTATTGGCAAAGGTCATATGTCTCCCAGATATAGCTTTCATTTGTCATCCATGAATTGATAAAATGATAGCTACAGATCCTAACCTTACAATCCTATAATTATGAGACAAATATCCCCATTTTAGGTACTTCTGTTGCAGGATGTAAAGCAATATGGGCCTTATGTGTTTTCCTTTCAACTGAAATAGGATAAAACAAATATATGTACAGCATTTAAAGAGTACAAAGCACAGACTCTATACATTTCCACAATCAGTAATAATGGAGAAAACAATGAGAAAAAACATAAACCAATACTACCTAAGTCTGTTCCTTGCATTGTCAATTCTTAAAAATAGATTGTATTTGCAGTTCCTGCCAAATAGTATGCATTCAATGTTCACAACAATCAATTCAAGACATTCCTTAAAAGATATGTACAGCTAATTATAATTAACCTACAAATCAACAAATGCTGAACACTTAGGTAATCATTCAAAATACATGCAAACACATCACATATTGCTGATGAATATTGACCCATACTTATCTACATGGCCAGTAATTATGCATCATATTTTAATTCAATCATTTTTTAAAATTACAAAGTTATTATTCTAAAAACAAAGACATAACAGCTACACTAGGGTTTTTTTTTTTAAACCGGCATAATGCCAGGCATCCTTTAAAATAATATGTAACATAAAAATGAAAGAATGTAAAAATCTGCTACAATGGGAAAAAAATTTAAATTGTAAAATATAACCAGTGCTGAAGTGTAGGGAGCACATGGGTCAACAACACTGTGTCTATTATTCAGCTGAAACACAGAATTTGCCTTAAGATACTATTTTAATGTTAAATCAAGAACTGTCAATCAGCACCATTTGTTTGTAATTCTTCATCAGAACCCACTGCCTCAGTCTGAACATTCACAGAAAAGAATGCAGAGTGCATATCTGCAACCACTTAACCTTCATCAACCAACATTCATGCATGCTCATTAACATTTTTTCATCCCACTTTCGAGCATGACACAGCTCATACCGGAATAATAACTCACTGATAATTGCTCAAGACAACAGCTGGACAGACAGAGTGCAGAGGTGAACACTCTCATAGATTATGGGGTACAGGAATGCATTACAATTAGAATAAAGAGTCGTATGCTCATGTTCAATAGTCTTCCATAGAAGTTAAGGAAATGTCATTACCACAAACAGCAATTTCCTCTAACTTTAACTCTGCATGGCCCATTGCCTGATTTGCTTAACATTCTACTTTTTTGAAATAAACCCATGATAAGCTTTGACCCTACTTACTGTACCATTTCATGAATGTACCATTTCATGAATGTAGTGATATTTTGGATGTAGCACAAAAATCTAAATGTTTGATATAATTTAAAGACCACCATGGGAAATGGGGATATCACATTTTACAAAACAACTGTTTTAGATTGTCTCATTAAAACATTTTTAGAAGTGATATTGAACAAAATGCTTTAGAAAAATTATCACTGAAAAAAATCTGGAATGATATGAATGAAAAATGACTCCTAGCTATAGTAGGTTACAGAACATTCTATCCTACATCACATTCATAATGGCTGTGACAGCTACTCCACTTGTTTGCCCTGATGCACTACAAAACAAAATGAAATACAATAACAGAATAGTTGCCATTTATAAAGTAATGTGAATAAAGTATCATACTAGGCTCTTAATAGACATCATCTCCTAATAATCCTATCAGTAACTATTAACTCTTTTACAGATGACAAAATGGAGGCTAATCCGAAAGAGACTAAAAATTGAACCCAAGTAACACAATGGTGAAGAGAGGGTTCCAACCAGGTGATCTTATTCCAAAGCTGATGATTTCTAACCAACTTCTATGTTAATTTCTACATTAGAATCTGCTCATAATTTCCATTATTTCGTCCCAACATTTTTTAAAGATTTATTTGAGAGGTAAAGTTAGAGAGAGAGGGAGAGACAGAGAAAGAGGTCTTCCACCCACCTTCCCAGCATGCTTATTAAAATAAACATCAGCCTCTATTCTGAAAGAAGCAAATAGAGCAGGTAAGAGATGTAGGCTCCTGCACTCCAAGAGAACATAGCAGAATAGGAAGGAAAGGATTCCAATATACACAGACACAAATAGAAACTGTATTACAAGCACAAACCAGTGCTACGAAAGGAAAAAAAAAAAAAAAGGCACTGTGGAATTGAATTACAAAGAAATAATGTGTCCTAATCTTGGTAAAGAAGTCATTTCTCAAAGGAATTGCATTTAAGCCAAGAAGTGAAGGATGTGTGGGGTAAGTGAAGCTCTCTCTTTCATAGTCTTTTGTATTTATCCCAACTTAAATCAAATTTTAAAATATGCCTAACAGCTGTGATACAATGACTAATCATAATACTGTGTGGGTTAGTCAAATTAGCAACTCTATTTAACAGCATAGAAACCATAGCATGTGGAAACAACTTTCATGTACTATAATTGTTAGAAACATTATAAACAAGAAAGGAACTTTTAAAGGGTAAAAAAAAAAATGAATGTAAATTCTGAAATGAATTTAAAAAAGGTTGGGGGACATGCGCTGTGGCGCAGCACGTTAAACCACTGCCTACGGAGTATCCCATATGGGCTCCAGGAGTCCTTGATACTTCATTTCTGATCCAGTGTCCTGCTAATGCACCTGAGAAAGCAGCAGAAGATGGCCCAAGCCTTTGAGCCCCTGCACACACGTGGGAGACCTGGAAGAAGATTCTGGCCTGGCCCAGACCTAGCAGATGTGGAGTGAATCAGTAGATAGTACAGAGAGAGCTCGGTCTTTCAAATAAACAAATCTTAAAAAAAAAAAAAAAAGAAAAAGAAAAAAGGTAGTAGATTTATTTTTTCTTTTACTCATTCTGTATCATAGTAAATCATAGCTTTTTAAATAATTAAATGATCTACATAATTTTAACAAAATGCATAATGTCTATTATGGTATTAACAAAATACCCTATGTCACACAATAGCTTTAAGATAAAAGTATTTATTTGAAAGGCAGAGTGACAAAGATCTTTCATTCACTGGCTCACTTCCCAAATGGCCATAATAATTCAGGCAGAGTAAGGCTGAATCCAGGAGCCAGAACTCCATCCAGGTCTCCCACATGGGTAGCAGGGCCATGTTCCCAGCTTTCCCAAGTGCATTCACAGGGAGCTAGAGAGGAAACAGAGCAGTTGGCAGTTGGGACAAGAACCAGCACTCAAATACAGCCCCCGGCGGTGGCTTGACCCACTCCACCACAAAGTCAGCTCCCACTCACTCCCAAATAACAATTAACACATCTATCTTTCATGTAAAATCGCCAGCTCCTCATACTTGTGAATCCTATACTACTACTCTCTCAATAGACTTTTTACAATTGTGGGTTATTTGTATCCTGAGGTTTCCCTACTCAATTAAAAACTTTATGAGCTTCTATAAGAATAGGAGTTAATACAGTTGATTCTCTTTACATCTAATCAAATCATTGTCAGTGGATAGTTTGAGTAAAGCCTTGAGGCTTTTTTAACTTTAAAATCAATATCCATCAAAAAAAAACCTGGAAAACAACAAGTGATAGCAAGCATGTGGGGAAATTAGAACTCTAATACATTGCTGATGGGAATATAAAATGATTTAGTAGCTGCAGAAAACAGATGGAAAGCTTTTCAAAACATAAAACAGAATTCCCATAGGACATAGCAATTCTACTCTTAAGTATATACCCAAAAGAAATTAAAACAGGTACTCAAAAATACATGCACAAACATGTGTAAAGCACTCCATTCCCATTAGCCAAAAGGTGAAAACAGCCCAAATAACAATCAATGAATGAGTGGACACACAAAGCATGGTGTGGTGTCTAAGAATAAAATGAAACCCTTTATACATTAGAAGTAACATAGTACTGATATATGCTACAACACATCCTTAAAATATGCGCCCACGGGCTGGCACTGTGGCATATAACCCTCTTCAAGACCCAGCTGCTCAACTTCCGTTCTAAATCCTTGCTAATGTGCCTGGGAAAGCAGTAGAAGATGACCCAAGTCCTTGGGGCCTGTTCTCATGTGGGAGACCCAGAAGAGGCTCCATTGAAGCCATCTGGGAAGTGAACCAGTGGATGAAAGATATCTCTATCTCCCCCCACCCTCCCTCCCTCTCTGTAACTCTACCTTGTAAATAAACAAATCTTTAAAAAATATATTATGCGCCCTGCTAATGCACCTGGAAGGCAATAGATGATGGCCCAAATAATTGGCTCCCTGAGAGCTGTGTGGGAAATCCAGATGGAGTTCCAGGCTCCTTGGCTCCTTACTTCAGCCTGACCCAGCCCTAGCTGTGGTAGCCATTCAGAAATGAACCAGCAGATGGAAGATATTCCCATCTTTCTCCTGACACTGCATTTCAAATAAATAACACTTTTTAAAAATATATATTATGCTAAGTAAAAGCAGCCAGACACATATCAATTGATTGTTTATAAAAAAAATATCTAGAATAGATAAATCAATAGAGACAGAAAACTGATTGGTGGTAGCCAGGGATTAGAGGGAAGGGAGATCTAAGGGATGCTATCCAGCGACCCTACATAGGGGTCTTAGAAATTCCTGAAGTCGTGGAAAAACAACGCATTAGAGGGCCTTTTTAGTAAAATAATTACTAAAACTTTTCTAATTTGGAGAAAGAACAGCAGGATATATAACTCCTAAAAGACATGACCAGAAAAGCTCTTCACCACAAAACATGGTAGTCAAGCTCTCCATAGTAAAACAAAGGAAAGACTCTAAAATGTGCGAGAGAGAAATGCCAGATTACTTTCAAAGAATGCCCAATTAGACTGTCAGCAAACTTCTCATGAGAAACCCTACAGGCTAGGAGAGAATGGGGAGATATATTCCAAGTCTTCAGAGGGAAAAAACTGTCAACCCATAATACTACACCCTGCAAATCTCTCATTTATGAATGAAGGTGAAATAAAGACCTTTCATAACAAACAAAAATTGAAAGAATTTGTCACCATCCTTTCAGCCTTACAAAAGATGCTTAAAGATGTTCTACACACAGAAACAAGGTCATCAAAATGAAAGATGATGGCAAAAAAAAAAATCACAGTAAAAGTATAAAGGAAATCCAAAGTAAACAATAGGAATATTTATTGAAAAAATGGCAGATACTTATCAGAAGTTGATACTTATCAAAAGTCACCTTGAATGTAAAGAACCTCAATCCTTCAATTAAAAGACACAGATTGGCTGAATGGATTAAAAAACAAAACCCATCTATTTGCCACCTACAAGAAATACATCTCACCAAGAAAGACGCACCCAGACTGAAAGTGAAAAGATGGAAAAATATATTCCACACTAATAGAAACCAAAAAAGAACTGGTATAGATCCTAAAATCAGACACAATAGATTTTAACACAAAAAACTGTTAAAAGACAAAAAAAAGGGCACTGTGTAATGATTAAGGATCAATTCAACAGGAAGTTAAGACTATTATAAACTTATATGCAACTAATTATAGTGCACCTGGCTATTTAAAAGAAATGTTAAGGGATATAAAGGGATACTTAGACTCCAATAAAATAGCAATAGGGGACATCAATACCTCTTTTTCAACAATGGATAGATCAGCCAAACTGAAAGTCAGCAAGGAAACAACAAAGTTATTCAACACTGTAGTCCAGAGAGACCTAATGGATATCTACAAAGTTTACAACCTACATTGCAGATATACATTCTTTTCACCAGTGCATGGAACTTTCTCTAGGATTAACCACATGCTAGATCATAAAGCAAGTCTCAGAAAATTAAAAAATCATAATCATACCAATCATATTTGCTAACCACAATAGAATAAAGCTGGAAATCAACAACTTGGGAATCTCCAGAACATATGTAACCACATGGAGACTGAGCAACATGCTCGTCAATGAACAGTGGGTCACTGAAGAAATCAAAAGAGAAATAAAACATTCCTGGAAACAAATGAAGATGACAAAACAACATATCAAAACTTATGGGATAGGCTAGTGCTGTGGTGTAGTTGGCTAAGCTCTGTCTGTGGCACCAGAATCCCATGTGGGTATCAGTTCAAGTCCCAGCTGCTACTCTTCCAATCCAGCTCTCTGCTATGGCCTGGGAAAGCAGTAGAAGATGGCCCAAGTCCTTGGGCCCCTGCACCCACATGGGAGACACAGAGGAAGCTCTGGGCTCCTGGCTTTGTATCAACTCAGCTCAGTCCTTTGTGGCTATCTGGGGAGTGAACGAGTAATGGAAGAATTTTCTCTCAGTCTCTCCCTCTCTATGTAACTCTACGTATCAAGTAAATACATAAAATCTTAAAAAAAAAAAAAAACTTATGGGATACAGAGAAAGCAGTGTTAAGTGGAAAGTTTATAGCAATTGGTGCGTACATTAAGAAATTGGAAAGGCACCAAGTAAATGAGCTATCAATGCATCTCAAGGACCTAGAAAAACAACAGCCAATCAAACCCAAAACTCAGTAGAAAAGACATAAATAAAGAAGAACTAAATAAAGTTAAAACCAAAACAATAACACAAAAGATCAGCATAAATGAAGAGCTGGTTTCTTGAAAAACATAAAGTTGACATACCACTGGTCCAACTAATCAAAAAAAGATGACAACAACCTAAATCAATGAAAAAGGAAATGTAACAACAGACACACCGAAATAAAAAGAATCATCAGAAATCACTACAAAGAGCTATATGCCAGCAAATCAGCAAACTTAGAAGAAATGGACAGATTCCTAGACACTATGAACTACATAAATTGAGCCATGAAGACACAGAAAATCTAAACAAACTGATAGCCAAGACAAAAATTGAATCAGTAATAAAGAAAAGTCCAGGACTGGATGGCTACACCGCTGAATTCTACCAGACATTTAAAGAAGGAACTAACTCCAATAGTTATCAAGATATTCATGACAATTTAAAGGGAGAGGATCCTTCCTAACTTCTACTATTAAGCCAGCATCACCATAATTCCTAAACCTCAAAAAGATACAGCAGAGAAAGAGAACTACAGACCAATTTCACTAATGAACATGGATGTAAAAATCCTTAAATACCAGGCAATTGAATCCAACAATACCTTAGAAATATCATTCACCTGGAACAAGTGAGATTTATCCCAGGCATGCAGGGATGTCTCAACATTCATAAAACAATCAACATGATACATCACATTAACAAACTGAAGAAAAGCATATGATTATCTCAAAAGAAAGCACTTGATAAAATACAACACCCTTTCATGATGAAAACTTTTAAACAAAGTAGGTATAGAAGGAACATTCTTCAACACAAACAAGGCAATTAATAACAAACCCACAGCCAGCATCCTACTGAATGGGGAAAAGTTGGAAGCATTCCCACTGAGATCTGGAACCAGACAAGGATGCCCACTCTCACCACTGCTATTCAATATAGTCCTAGAAGTTTTAGTCAGAGCCATTAGACAACAAAGAGAAATCAAAAGGATACAAATTGGGAAGGAGGAAGTCAAACTACCCATATTTGCAGATGGGTAGTTCTATATCAGATATATATATATATATATATATATATATATATATATATATATATATATCAGAGATCCAAAAAAACTCCACTAACAGACTACTGGAACTCTTATAGAAGTTTGGTAAAGTGGCAGGATATAAATCAACCCACAAAAATCAATAGCCCTTGTATCCACAGACAACACCATGGCTGAGAAAGAACTTCTAAGATCAATCGCATTCACAATAGCTACAAAAAAAATTAAATACCTTGGAATAAATGTATTCAAAGATGTCAAAGTTCTCTACAATGAGAATTATAAAACATTAAAGAAATGGAAGATGACACAAAAAAAATGAAAAAATCTTCCATGTTCATGGATTGGAAGAATCAATATCAAAATGTCCATACTACCAAAAGCAATTCACAGATTCAATGTGATACCAATCAAAATACCAATGACATTCTTCTCAGATACAGCAAAACACAATGCTGAAATTCATATGGAAACACAAGAGACTCCGAATAGCTAAAGCCATCTTATACAACAAAAACAAAGCAGGAGGCATCACGATACCAGATTTCAAACTATACTGCAGGGCAGTTATAATCAAAATAGCCTGGTACTGGAACAAAAAAAAAAAAGATATATAGATCAATAGAACAGAATAGAAATGCTGAAAACCAACTCACACATCTACAACCAACTTATCTTTGACAAAGGAGCTAAAATCAATCCCTGGAGCAAGGATAGTCTCTTAAAGAAATGGTGCTGGGAAAACTGATCTACACAGGCAGAAGTGTGAAGCAAACCCCTACCTTACACCTAACACAAAAATCCAATCAAATGGATTAAAGATGTAAGTCTACATCCCTACACCATCAAATTATTAGAGAACATTGGGGAAACCCTGCAAGACATTGGCACACGCAAAAAAGTTCTTGGATAAGTCACCAGAGGCACAGCCAATCAAAGCCAAAATAGACAAATGGGATTACATCAAATTGTACTTCTGTACTTCTGTACTCCAAAAGAAACACTCAGCAAAGTGAAGAGCCAACTGACAGAATGGAGGAAATTATTTGCAACTGATAAAAGATTAATAACCAGAATATATAAACAGCTCAAACTCAACAACAAAACAAACAACCTGGCTAACAAATGGGCAAAGGATGGCCGGAGCCACGGCTCACTTGACTAATCCTCCACCGGTGGCGCCGGCACCCTGGGTTCTAGTCCTGGTTGGGGCACCAGATTCTGTCCTGGTTGCTCCTCTTCCGGTCCAGCTCTCTGCTGTGGCCCAGGAAGGCAGCAGACGATGGCCCAAGTGCTTGGGCCCTGCACCCACATGGGAAACCAGGAGGAAGTACCTGGCTCCTGGCTTTGGATTGGCGCAGCCTGCTGGCTGTACTGGCCATTTGGGGGGTGAACCAATGGAAAAAGGAAAACCTTTCTCTCTCTCTAACTCTGCCTATCAAAAAATAAAAACAAACACAAATGGGCAAAGGACTTAAACAGTCCTTTTTCACAAGAGGAAACCCAAATGGCCAACAGACCCATGAAAAAATGCTCAGGATCACTAACCATCAGGGAAATGCAAATCAAAACTACAATGAAGTTTCACCTAACCTCAGTTAGAATGGCTTTCATACAGAAATCAACAAACAACAACACCAGCAAGGATGTGGGGAAAAAGGTATCCTAATCCACTGCTGGTGTGAATGTAAAATGGTACAGCCATTGTGGAAGATAGTATGCAGCTAACTCAGAAATCTGAATGGAGACCTACCATATGACCCATCCATCCCACTCCTGGGAATTCACCCAAGAGAAATGAAAGCATAAGATTTATCTGTACCCTCATGTTTACTGCAACTCAATTCACAATAGCTAAGATACAGAATCAACTCAAATGCCATCAACTGAAGAGTAGATAAAGAAATTATGGGACATGTACACCATGGAATATTACACAATGGTTTAAAAAAAGAAATCCCATCATTTGCAACAAAATGGATGAAACTGGAAAACAGCATACTTAGTGAAATAAGCCAGTCCAAAAAGGACCAATATCATATGTTCTCCCAGATCTGTGGGAACTAATAGAGCACCTAAAAAGTAATCTATAGAAGTCAAATTACCACTTCGAGATACAATGACTTTGAACATCCCTCTATCTCTACTGTTGAGCAACAATTTTGGTTTTTCCATACAATTTTGTGAACTCTTTACTTGTATAGAGTTAATCATATGTGTATAAAGTTAATTGTAAATAGATCTTAGTAAAAAATAAGAATAGGAGAGGTTGGAGGAAGAGGAGTGGGAGGGCTGGAATGGTGGGAAGAATCATTATGTTCCTAAAGTTGTATTTATAAAATGCATCAAGCTTGAATTCCCTAACTAAAAGTTTCTGGGGAGGGAAAAAAAAAAAAAAAAGAAGCCATTGAGTGTGGCCAAACAATAAATACTTGAGGGAAAGGTAACAGAACATGAAATTAGATACCCAAGAAGCAGGAAAAACAGAAATTTCCTAAGGTTTTTGCATTTTCTGGGTACTGAAAAGAAAAAGTTCAGCCATGTGAAGGTAGGAAAGATAAGTAAATGGAAGGTAGAGGTCAGGTCTAAAGTCTAAGCTGCCTTTTCAGTAAAAGACATAGTGTCAATAAAGCAGTGGTAGGGCCAGTGATGTGGCATGGAGGGTTAATCCATCGACTGTTACACTAGCATCCTCTCTCAGACCCCCAGTCGGAGTCCCAGCTGCTCTGTGGCTGATTTAGCTCCCTCCTAATGAGCCTGGGAAAGCAGAAGATGGCCAAAGCACTTGGGACCCTGCCACCGCATGGGAGACCTAGATGGAGTTCCAGGCTCCTGACTTCTGCCTGACTCAGTCATGGCCATTTGCAGCCATTTGGAGAGTGAGCCAGTGGGTGGAAGATAGCCCCCCTCCTTTCAAATAAGTAAAATATAAAAATAAATATGGCTGTGGCAGCAGCAGCAAACGCCAGTGGGAGTTTTACCAGGAGGTAAAGAATGGTAGGGACTTCAAATTAAAGCACTCCAAGACTAACTGATGAAATCATGAGGTAGGGGCATTGAAAGGTAGAATCCAATTTAGTTAAAAAAAAATACCAACATTATTGGGATATAGAAGATGCAAAACAGAGCAATCACAAGAAGAATGTAACCAGAAATGCAAATTAGACTCAACTGCAGAGGGATACGAACACCACACCAAGAAGTGTGGTTTTAATTGAAAACTATGCAACTGATAAAAGATTAAATCTAAAGATAGCTTGTACGATTAACTTAGACTATGTAAGGAGAGCATTCTGGAAGCTATGTTTTAACCAAAAAAAAAAAAAATGAAGAATATAATTAATGAAATGACTATCATAGCTTCTCAACATGTAAAGGACATAGACAGGATAAACAGGGCACATAACTGCTGACCATCAGAATACCTGACACCTAGCTCATTGCCACACCCATGGACAAGGACCTCCAAGAGGCTCTCTCCTTTATTCTGCTGTCCCAGGAGCATAAACAGGAAAGAACAAAAGTCATGGAGTAACTTTCTAACTTCTGGATAATGATATGATATTGAGGGTCAGGGTTTCGAATTCTCTAGTTCTCAGCCTCCCACATTAAAATAGGAAACCTACACATGAGGATGGAGCAGCCACTGGGGCCTAGTGGGCGCTCATCTTCCGTTTCCCTGTGTATCAGTTCCTCTGTGCTTCCACCAGATGTTCTGGCCTTTCTAAATCCCTAGTGTAACCAGGAATAATGAGACATTTTGATTTATTAAAGTTGTGGTGCCCTGCTTACTCACTGAGAACACGTTCATGGAGGTGACTTTGTTGATAAAGGATATCTCATAGGTGCAAAAGCGGCCAGGGGATGAACATGCCAGGTGGTTAACTGTCTTCTGTGCTCACAATTATCTGAGCAAGAACGATGGTGACAATTCTAACAATGCACTGATTACTCAACTGGGGAGCCAGGAATTTCTTCCAGGTCTCCCACGTGGGTGTAGGGGCCCAAGGACTTGGGCCATCTTCTACTGCTCTCCCAGGCCATAGCAGAGAGCTGGTTTGGAAGTGGAGCAGCTAGGTCTCAAACTGGCGCCCATGTGGGATGCTGATGCTGCTGGCTGGGGCTTTAACCTGCTACGCCACAGCGCCGACCCCTTGATGTACTCTTATAACTATATTTGTATATGTACATGTTCTGTTATTAAAACTGTTGCCATACTGAAATGACACAAACCTCAATTTTCCATATTGTTACTGAACACATGGCTAAATATCCTAATAGCTTGTAATGGATAAATAATTGGTCAACCCTAAAAGATGATATTCATTTTATACAGAAAAATAAAATTCAAAATGAATTAAAACAGCATATATATGTCATTCTGAAAAAGCACAATTTTAAAATAGAAAATCATAAAAGCTCTAAAAATTAACATCCCTCATTTAAAAACAAACACAATTATCCCATTGGCTATTCTAGCTCTCCTGGGTTGAATCTTATGCCACAGGAGCAGAGAGCCAAACTGTCCCACTGTGACCTGTGAAACTCTGAAAAATAATTGGTTCTCTAATTGAAAAAGAAAAGAAGATTAAAGAAGAGGCGCCTTGCTTCAGGAAGACTAAGTCTAAGGCAACATGATGATAGAAGGGTAGACTGGCAAATGACTAAAAGCCAACAATTAAATCAAAATAAATTGCTTATTTTGTGTGAAATGTGGCTGCATTAGATCTTTAGATAAATTTGCTTTCCCTCAGTGATGAAATTTTTCCAATTAAAATAAACTTTATACATTGTATTTTAAATTATCCACTGAAATATACAATTATAGTAACATCTTGAAATATGTAATTAAATTTTGTATCATATTCATTTGTAAATGCTTATTAGGTCTGAGTAATATATGAACTAGAAGAAGGTCTCTCTCTTCCCAAAGTCCCTATCAGATGAACATAAATATTATTCAGACAAAACCATATTTTGAAATATTAAGGATAAAGATCTGTATTTTAAAATATAATTCAACTTTAAAGTGAGCAATTCAGTTCATCAACAGGCACTGTAGAAACAGCTAATGATTTAAAAATGCTTTCTAAATGAAAACTAGTCTTTTTTATCCTTAAACAGTAGTAAGTGAAATTCAGAAAAATTGTTTTTAAATGCCTATGGCTCTTTACTCCAGATTCTTAGAGTATATTTATAGGTCAAAAAATAATGTAAATACGTACTTACAGAATTTAATAATTTCCCAGAAAAAAAAATTGAACAGAGCCGTATACATTATGAACTGGAAAGATGATAGACTGTATATTAGCTAAATATAATACTTATATATTTGAATATACAGGGGAAAATATTTGCTGGCACTAAGAAAGACATATAACAAATCCAGAAAGGTACTTTGCTATGGTAACAAAAGCATATATTAATGTAATTGATAAAGATCCAAACCTCAATAAACACTTATGAACAGAACAAATGACTTAAAAATGTGTGTCACAACACCCCAGGACCCGAAAATGGCTTTCCTATAAAAGCAATCCAAGGCCAGAGGAAAAACCAATTACATTAAAAAATGGTACTGACAGGCAGAGTATTTTGTGGCATACTGCAATTTTATGGTATACCACTGCCCCAGCCCCCTCTACCAAAAAGAACCACGTCGTAATCCCTGCAAGGAGAGACTGTAGCACCTTACACAGAAAAGGGAAATTTGCACATGTGACTGAGGTTAAGGAGTCTGAGATACGGCCAGCAGCCTGGATTATTCTTGCAGCCCCACTGAATTCGATGAGTCCTTAAAACAGCCCTTTCCTTGGTTAGGTCAGAGAGAGAGAGGAGGAGATTTAAGGGCAGCAGAGACTGGGTGAGGCCAGGTAGAAGTGATGTAGTGAGAGGACTTGCCTAGAAGACAGGAAAGGGGGTGAAAAGCTGAGGGATGTGGGAGGCCTCTAGAAACCAGAAGATTCTCCCCTACAGCTTTCATAAAAATAAAAAAAGAAAAAAACCAACCCTGTTGATAACTTGGGTTTTGGCCCAATGAGATCTATGTTGGACATAGATAATGAACCTGCACATCCTAAACTGCTAAATCTGTGGTAATTTGTTATGGAAGTCATAGAAACTAATATAAAGCCCCCATTTGTGAACATGATTGCCAGGGCCTCTGCCAGCCAAGCTATGCTGAAACTGACAGGACAGCTAAGAAAAACGTACAGGAAGCTGACTTAGAGTCAATGTCATTAGGATGTCAAACTGACCAACTCTGAGATCACCAGCTACCATGTGTCTTCTTTTAATCATTCCCTACAAATTTTGTCAGATTTACAAGGTTAAGACTGATTTTTATACATAATGCAGCATGTTAAAATTCCAGGGTCTTCTAGTCATAGGTTTGGGACTGGAAGTCACATTCTGAGATGAAAACTTCTCACTTCAACAGTTTTGCCCTCTTGTATCAGATGAAATAAGCCAAGCACAGAAAGCCAAGTACCACAGGATCTCACTCCTATGTGGAACTACATCACCAGAGACTGGAGAGGGAAGGAGGGACGGGAAAGTTTGACTAACAGGTACTAAGGTAGAATTGTACAGGATAAGAGTTCTGGTGTTCTATTGTACAGTGAGGAACTACAGAATATAATCACATACTATAATACTTGTGTTTTTAAAAGACATTGGAAGAATTTTAAATATAAAGCATAAAGAAATGACAGCCTTTTTAAGAAACACACGTTTATCCTGAATGTATTCAACTACTGAACCCTGAAATGGTACCACATAAATAAATGCAATATTAGCACATCAGTTAAAATTTTTAAATTGTCTACTTCTTATTGATCAGTTAAGCTAGTAGGGAAGTAGGAATATTAATACTAATTTTTAACTAAACTACAAACTAAAGGCATTTCTTAATTCCTTTGTCACAAGTTTTAGAAATAAATATTAGATTGAACCATATGAAGTTTCTGATATTTGAAATTTTGATATGAAGCTTTTGATATGTCAAAAGGGTATCATTTCACCAATTTCATACGGTTCATCCACCTAATTTCTTTTAGCTAACACAACTCGGCTTAAGGAGGAAAAAAAAAGTCATATATTCCTGTAAAATTATCAGTACTTTAAGCCTTCTACCAGCACTCTATGAGACTAAAAAAATTAACAGTTATCACACTTCCTGCAAACCCCAGGGAGAAATCGGCCCATAAGCTTTAGTTGGCACTCTATTTGCCTATCAGCTAAAGGTTCCCTATGCCTTGATGCATCCCAGGTCCATAATTATATTAAGTCATCCATACCATCCTCACTAATCTCTGAAACTGTAAATAACTGTCAAAAATAATTGTTAACAAGAATCAGTAATGTTTTATAAAAGATGAATATACTTTTCAAGATCACTCTGAAGTCTCCAGCTCAGTTTTCTAAATAACACACCAAGAAAAGTCAAAAATTTCAATGTTTAGATCTCTTTAAATTATAAAAATTAGCCCCATGAATAACCAAGTGAAGGAAAAAAAATCATGAGAAAAAATTTGATAAAAAAAAAAGCCCAGATATTTATACTCTAAATGCACCAAACCCCTGGTTTAACTTAACAAAACACCTGACAATTAAGACACTCATAAAAAATAGACAGCAAGGGAGCTGGCACTGTGGTGCAACGAGTAAAGCCACCGCCTTCAGTGCCAGCATCCCATATGGGCACCAGTACGAGACCTAGCTGCTCCACTTCCAATCCAGCTCTATGCTATGGCCTAGGAAAGCAGAAGATGGCTCAAGTTCTTGGGCCCCTACACCACCTGTGAGACCAGGAAGAGGTTCCTGGCTCCTGGCTTCAGACTGGCACAGCTCCAGCTGTTGCAGCCAACTGTGGAGTGAACCAGCGGATGGAAGACTGACCTCTCTCTCTCTGTCTCTCCTTCTCTGTGTAACTTTAATTTTGAAGTAAATAAATAAATCTTTAAATATGTATTTATATACACACACAGCAGGTGTTTGGCACCTGCCTCTTGGGACACCCACCTCCCATATCCAAGTGAGTTCCAAACTCCTCAGCTTCCCATTCAGCTTCTTATTAATGCACGGGCAGGGAGTCAGCAGATGATAGCTCAAGAGTTGGGTCCCTGCCACCCACTTGGGGGATTGGATTCCTGGCTCCTGACTTCACCCTGGCTTAGCTGTGGGTGTTGCAAGCATTTGGGGAGAAAACCAAGTAAAAGGAAAGTCTGTCCCTGTTTTATCTTCTTACCTTTCAAAGTAAATGAAAGCAAAAATTCTTAAAAAGACACAATAAAGAAAGGAGCAAGATGTGCCGAATTATGTTACCTAGTTAACAGAATAAATCAGCAGTATAGTAACCTTCATAAGCAGCTGTCAACATAGGTCAGTTAATAGTTTCATTGTTTTGAAAGCTGCTTTTGGAAGAGGAGCTATATAGATGGACTTAGGTCACAGGAACTGTTACACTGCAGAAGATTCGAAGATGATAGAATTTTACAAGTGGAAGTGAGCCCTGAATCCTCAAAATTAAAGTTGGGTAACATTTCCTGAGCAACACAATGAGCTGGGCACTGCAAAAGATGCTTTACAATCTTCATTATAGAATCCTCACAATAACCTCATGAGATGTGCATTATGTCCCCCATTTCATAAAGGAAAAAACTGCAGCTGTAAAGGCCGGGGTTGCCCAGTTGCAGGGTGGACGCCACAGAGTCCCTCGCTTCTCGTGTACACTCCGCAGCATGGTGTTAGTATTTACAGCTCAAATACTTACAGAAGTGAATAGAGGTAGCAAATGATGAAAGATGGTCTTAATAAAAAACGGCAAGTTTTTAAAGCCTTTAATATAAATTGTGGGATGAGGGTGAACTGCTGTGGGGCAGTGCTAAGGTGGCAGGAGATGAGAGGAAAATTATTTTAAATCAAAGAAGAGCACTTTAAATAAAACATAATAGGATTTCTTTTAATCAGAGAAGCAGCATGGCATAGCAGAAGAGCAACGGCTTTCGACTCAGATCTGTATTCCATCCAGAGTGGCTGCTCCTTTTAACTGAGCTCCACTTGAAAAGACTAACTTTTCCTTATGTACTCGGAAAAATGTGTCATATTTTCCCTGGTCCTCTCTCAGAACTGTTTTGGGGAACCAATAAAACATATAAAAGAAGTAAACATTAGCTGTATGAAAATATATTAATTCTGTTTTATTATCTCATTAAAGAGGTTTGTATTTTATCCATATTAGAAAAAAAATTTATTAACAAATGCATTACAGTAGTCTGCTAAAGATTCAAAAACAGATAGTCTGATGTTAAAAATCATTTTTAGTTGGAAGAAATATCTCATTATAAATAATTCATTGGTCCCTTGAGTTGAAAAAAAAAGTTACATACACAGGAAGAGGCAGCAGTCAAGCCCAGGCTCAGGCCCCCAACACCCACCTCACTTCTACCACTGCACAAATCATAAGGCTGAAGAAAGGTCCTTAACGCTTTTGCCCAGAACCCCATGACCAGGTAAGTGGAGCCCTTCTCAGAATAGTATTTTTAAGTGCAACAAATACATGGGAATTCAACAAAAAACAAATTTACTCATACACAGCTATCTAGATAGTTTTTAGCATTCTCCAGCTCCATCTGTGAATGTAAGAATATCTAGAAGTGTTCAAGTGATGGGGCCTACATTGTGCCATGGCAGGTATGGGTGCTGAATCATGTCCCAGCCACGTGACTTTTTGTTGCTGTTCAACTTCTGATCCAGCTCCATCCTACCAGCCTGAGAAAAGCAGGAGAGGATACCCGGAGCGTTCAAGGCCCTGGCACCCACATGAGAGAGCCAAATGAAGCTCCTGGTTTTGGCCAGGTCCAGAGCTTGTTGTTATAGCCATCAGAGGAGTAAAACAGCAGATGGAAGCTCTCACTGTAACTCTTTCAGATAAATAATCTTTTAAAAAGTAAAGTGTTCAAGTTGCATAGATGATTGCTCAATGCAGTGTATACCCTGAATCCATCCAGAATGGTAATAACCAATTTTCACAACATGTTATGAATAAATAAGCACTGACAAATAAACCAAGTCCAGGTATCTGGCACAGCACTTAGAATACAGGTTGTGACATCCACACCCCAAATCAAGAGTGCCTGCATCAAGGGTCAGCTCCCCATTCTGTTCGCACTTCCTTCTAATGCATACCCTGGAAGGGAGCAAATCGTGGCTAAAGTAGTTAGATTCCAGCCCCACAGGTGGGAGACCCAGATTGAGTTTCTGACTCCTAACTTCAAGGTGGGCCAGTCTCAGCTGTTGCAGACATTCGGGGATTGAACTAGCCAATGGAATATGTCTTTGCCTCTTTCACTCTTTTATTTATTTTTATTGACAGGCAGAGTGGACAGTGAAAGAGAGAAAGAGAGAGAGAGAAAGGTCTTCCTTTGCCATTGGTTCACCCTCCAATGGCCGCCATGGCCGGTGCGCTGCGGCCGGCGCATCGCGCTGATCCAAAGCCAGGAGCCAGGTGCTTCTCCTGGTCTCCCATGGGGTGCAGGGCCCAAGCACTTGGGTCATCCTCCACTGCACTCCCGGGCCACAGCAGAGAGCTGGCCTGGAAGAGGGGCAACCGGGACAGAATCCGGCGCCCCGACCGGGACTAGAACCCGGTGTGCAGTGCCGCAGGCGGGCCTCTTTCACTCTTTCTGCCTGCCTTTCAAATGAATAAAAATTAAAGCTAATTTATAAAAAAAAAAAAAAAATAGCGAACCAAAGAACCATAGTATATCTTATCCTTAATCTTTGTAAGCCACATTTTACAGGTAACTTTTCACTTGTCTCAAAAGGTTGATATATTTCAATATTTTGAACACTTCAGCATTAATTTGGAATTGGTGGAGGTAACCTAACCAATTACCATTATGTACTGGTATTAAGGACTCTTTCAATAGTTATTGAAACAAATAAGAAAACATACCAGTGTATGAAAATATCAGTTTAAGGGCTGGTGTTGCAGCATAATGAGTTAAGCCACTGCCTAAAGTGCCGGCATCCCATATGGGTGCCAGTTTGAGACCCGGCTACTCCACTTCCAATTCAACTCTCTGCTGTGGCCTGGGAAAGCAGTAGAAGATGGCCCAAGTCCTTAGGCCCCTGCACCGGAGTGGGAGACCTGGAAGAAGCTCCTGGCTTCGGATCAGCACAGCTCTGGCCGTTGCGGCCAATTGGGGAGTGAACCAGCAGAAGGAAGACCTCTCTATCTCCCTCCCTCCCTCCCTCTCTCTGCAACTCTGACTTTCAAATAAATAAATCTGAAAAATCAGCTTAAGCAATAGTAATATAAATGTGGGACAGCCATGGTAACGCACTACCTATTTCTCCTGTTAGGAAAGAAAGTTCCCTTCAGCTGCAAGTAGTTTTTTAGTATCTAGTCTCCAAGCTAATAGCACCTCAGGATCCTACCCAGCTTTTAAGCCCAGCCACACTCTTCCAGTGCAGCCCTCCACCAATGACTGAGCATGGCACAAGTAGTAAGGACTGGCCATTATGATGCAAGACCAGATTCCCCCTAAGAGGGGTTCTTTGCTCTTTGCTCCAGAGCTCCCTCCTGACTGGGTTGGCTGAGAAACTGGCAGACGTCCAACAGATTCTCAGATTCTTATACCCAGTCCTGCTTTCCCATGTCTTAGCCTTCAAATGCATTACCTACCCTGCTGACCTCTGAAAGGAACTCTTGCACTCCAACATCACAGCTTGTGCTTCTGGGAGGACCCAGTGGACAAATTATGACTCTTGATAACATGTACATTAAAAAAAGTAACAGGAAGTAGCTGCAGCTCTCTTAACTACTGTAATGCTAAAGTTGTGATGAGATTAAATATTTTGACACATCAATGACAACTCAGTTAAGAAAGTAAATATTAATCCTTTGTTGGAAATGTCATAGGTACTGTTGTGTTTGTCTTATTTACAGTTGAAGGAAAAGCTAACTTCCAATTAAAAATTTATAAAAGTGATTATTTTAATTTTCTTTTTCCATGTTCAAAAATTTTTGAGCTCTATCCAGAGACTCAGTTAAGAATCTAGATGTGGCTAACTTCGATATATCCATTCTTTTAAAATACAGAGATACATTTAGACAAGTTAGAGCTGTGGTGGACCTAAGGTCCCTATTCTAGCTACCCTATTTGGATGTCATGAAATATGTGAAATCATGTGTTAAGCACAGAGTATGACATAAGATGGAAGATCCTATGCCTGAATGCTGAATGATTTAACCTTGAGTGACAGGAAAAAAAAAAAAAACTACCTTTCCTAAACACATGAATACATACATAATCACCTCAAAATCTACCATGTGAAATTCAAGATTATAAAGTTGTTTTGATCAGAAGCTTTTGTTACAAAAGGTTTTATTATACTATTTAGTATCAAACTCCTGTTTAAAAATTTATTTGACAGGTTAGAGTTGTGGTATAGCAGGTAAGGCCATCACCTGCAGTGTCAGTATCCTATACAGGTACCAGTTTATATCCCAGCTCCTCCCCATCCATCCAGTTCCCTGATAATGACCTGGGAAAAGCAGCAGAGGATGGCCCAAGCATTTGGACCATCTGCATGGAGACCCAGACGAAGCTCCATGCTTCAGCCTGGCCCTGGCTGTTGCGGCCATCTGGGATGTTAACAAGCAGATGGAAGAAGTCTCTCACTCTCCTGTCACTCTTTTAGATAAATAAATAAATCTTAAAAAAAAAAAAAATTGAGAAGTGTCGCTCCCCCATTCGCGGAGGAACGACACAGGACCCTGCGCTGTTCTTTTGTCTGCTCGGCCCTCCCTGGGTTTGCTGCTGGTCCTTCCCGGGTTGGCTGCCGATCCTTCCACCTCCGTGGAAGGGCGGCTCCCCCTGCCACTTTCCCCACTTCCGCGGGGGAGTGGCACACCGCCGGCCGGCTCTCTCGGGGGCTGCTCAGATGTTATCCGGATGTTCCCCTTAGATGTTCCTGGTGCATGTTGTCTCTCTCCTCCTTTATAGTCCTCTTCCACCAATCCCAACTCTGCTACCCACATGCCGAGTACACTGCTCTCCTCCAATCAGGAGCAGGATCAGCTCCTGCAGGTTATTGGTCGAACTGGAGGCAGCTGTGTAGAAGTTGTTTACTCCTCTCCCAGCGCCATATTGTGGGAGAGCAGATGCATAGAATAAGTCTTAATTCCAGTAACTTAGTCTAGTCCGAGTTGCTCCCCACAGAGAAGCAGAGAGACAGCAGCCATCCACTGGTTCACTCCCCAAATGCCCACATTAGCCAAGGGGCCAAAGCAAGGAGAGGGAATGTAGGCCGGCGCCATGGCTCAATAGGCTAATCCTCCGCCTTGCGGCGCCGGCACACCGGGTTCTAGTCCCGGTCGGGGTGCCAGAGTCTGTCCCAGTTGCCCCTCTTCCAGGCCAGCTCTCTGCTGTGGCCCGGGAGTGCAGTGGAGGATGGCCCAAGTGCTTGGGCCCTGCACCCCATGGGAGACCAGGAGAAGCACCTGGCTCCTGGCTTCAGATCAGCGCGGTGTGCTGGCCCCGGCGGCCATTGGAAGGTGAACCAATGGCAAAGGAATACCTTTCTCTCTGTCTCTCACTGTCCACTCTGCCTGTCCAAAAAAAAAAAAAAAAAAAAAAAAAAAAGGGAGAGGGAATGTAATCCAGGTCTTGTCCCACATGGGTGGCAGAAACTAGTGATTAAGTCAGTATTTTTGCCTCCTATGCTTTGCCTTGAGAAGGATAGAAGCTGGAATCAGGAGTTCAAGTTGGAACCTGAACCCAGGTACTTGGAGGTGGAATGTGGGCATCTTACCCCATAGTTTAAATACTGCACCAAACACTGCCTCTATCTAGCACATAATCCAGCAAGAAAACCTCTGCAACTACTTAGGAACTTGTGACTCTCCTCCTATCCTGAACTCCCTTTTCTCTCTCTCCTTGTGCTCCAAGGATGGAATCAGGTTATAATGCTAACTCCATCGGAATATATCTATGGCAAATAGTGTGTGTTTATGTGTACAGGGAGTTGGAGGGGTGAATAACAAGATTCATAAGATAATATTCTAGGATACAAATCATGAATTCAGAAGGGTGAGTCTTTTATATTTTCAAGCGAGGAATAATGTGCATTAGTTGTGAATGGCAGCCCTAAGAGATAGAACATAATTTAGCAAGTCAAACGATCACCTGAAATTGTGGGTAGATTTTCAGCAATCAGAGGGCAATAAGAGACACTCTGTTAAATAGAGAATAAAGTACAAAATAGAAAAAAAAAAAAAAAAAGGCAGCAGCAGCAAACCCTGGGAAGAGAACGTTAAGGGATGACTATAGGCTCATCACTGAAAACTGCTGTTGGAATTAAAATGCCACGGTGAATTTACAATATGGATGATAAACATCCCCTAAACCACCACTAGTCAAGTGACTCCAGTCATATCTACTGTCTAAATTCCAATCCTTTCTCCAATGGAAGAAGCAAAAGAGGAAGCAAGAGTTTTACACTTCCATGTCCAGGTTTCCTTCCTCTGTTTAAAGCACCTGTACAGTATACAAGAAACACGTCCACTTACAGGGACCTTTAAAATTTCTGTCACTCTCTATCAAAGATATGCTGTGTAACTGAGCAATTAAACTGAACATGGTGTGGACTGGAAAGTCTTCTGTGATTCCAGGCTTAAATAAGCCCACTTTCTTTAGCTTCTTCTCTTTACATTTCAGTTCTCTAAAGTCTTCAGAATAAAGTCTCATTTCTTCAGCAACCCAATGAATACAACTGATAGCAATGATATCATTTCTAATGGTGAAGCAAGACCGTCCTGATCAGTTTCATAATTTCCTTATCCTTTCAGCTGCTGAGATTCAGCCACAGACAAAGTCAAGTATTTAATTCTCCACTGACTTCCCACCAAATCGTTACAAATTAGCATTTGGCAAACGCTGTTTTCAGAAACTTAATATTTTGAAGATATGCTGCATTCATTTGGCATCATCTCTCTGATAGCACACATTCCTCAAGAACCATATTTCTGTTACAAATTATATTGCTCAGTTTAATGTAGGCTTATGAGGTAGTTTTGGACCTTTCATATACATTTGTTCACACAGAGAAACAGTGTTTTAAATATAAAAGGACATCTCAAACACAGCCAAGTCTCAGGGATAAACCAGGGTTTATCGCTTACTACTCCCAATACTTTGTCCACTGAACTATGTTGTCAGAAATTTAAGCTTGATTTGTTTTTAAGTGCATAATCCATTAACTGTTTCCATATGCCATAACTATTCAGTTGAGAGATTATTCATAAACTAGTTTATTGGCCCTATCTGGAAAATATGATGCACCTGTTATAAAATGTGATTACTTCCGAAAGCTAACAATTGTAGAACCACATTTTCATAATAAATCAGTCTAACTGAATTAGACTATTCATATACTTCTAGAAAGCTCTTTAATCCCTATTAAGTTAACAGTTTGTGAATAATGAAAGTAATTAATATTAATTTTAGTTGACAAATCTAACATCAATAACCTGTTAGTATTCTTTAATCCATTTTCCAACAGCCTGTAAAAATTAACCAACAGATGCTTCCAATCTAGTAAAAAATACACAGGTCATTAGCATTATTTTGATGATACCAAATGTTCAATACATGAATATTGTGATTACATTTCAGATATATTAACCGTGTTCTATTATAACCTTGTTAAGTATTAACAGAAGCCAAAGATAGTGAAATATGGCAATCTTTCCAAAAATCAAAACCAGCATTTGCTGTTCCACCTCTCATTCTTATGTATCAAATGAGAACTTTGAGATTCATGAAAACTGTAAAAGCTACAGGGATACAGAGAGTGTGTCTAATTTATACATTGCAGGGTGCCCTAGGCCAAACACAGGACCAACATATAATGTGAATATACATCCAATAAATATCTGTGGACTTGAATAGTGGTAACCAAATGGAAAGAGAAACAAGAGAGGAGAAAAAGAAAATAAAGAATAATTTGGGGAAATACCCATAGATATTGCCAGAAGAATTTAAAACATGGAAAGCTAAAATGGATCTCAAAAACTCAGAAGCAGGAAAACCAAAGTGAGACACTTTATAGCAAAATGTAAAAGAATAAATGTACAAGTGAATGGGGAAAAATAGTTGATTTCACCACAAAAGCTTAGAAAGGTTTTCTGTACTTTGCAAGATATGGCACAAGGCACATTTCCACTAAAACAATGTTGTAAATAATTACAGATTAGTTTAAGAAAAGAAAGATACAAGTTAACAAGTAAATTTAAAATACAATATAGGAAAACAGGAGTGAAAAAGAAATGTCCAATCTCGTCAAGAGTATCTTAGTGTATCTACAGGTAACTGGAACAGAATGGTTTTGTGAGAAGTCAGAATTGTTTTTGCAATCAACAGAGCAACAGAAAAGATCTCAGCTGAAATGTCATCCAGATTAAACAATAAAAACAAGAGCCAGCTCAGAGAGTGGTACACCACAGGTGCTCAAAAGCACTAGCTCCACTTGGTCCTCTATAAACCCCAGTAATCTGAACCTAAAAGTTCCAGAAAGCTATAGTAGTGGCGACTGTTAAAAAAAAAAAAAAAATCCACACTTGTCAACAAAAATAAAGACTATGTGACGGTATAACAGAAAATATCAAGGTTCTCTTTAAATGACTGGGTCAATTTCTCCTGTTCTTACAACCCACTGAAAATGTGTACAAACCACATAAGACTGGCATATACAATTTTAGATGCTTGGGATGGAAGAGCCGTCATTGTAATCAAAGAAATCATTCCATTTCTTAGTCAAGAGTTACTGCAACTTAAAAAAAAAAAAAAAAAAAAGAAAGAAAAGAAAGATCATTTCTCTAAAATCCAACCGTTCACCAGCAATCTACCTTCTGCGTACTTCCCTGCCTAGTAGTGAGGCAAATCAGCCAGCATCTAATGGCCTCAATTATACACCCCTCGCCCCTTGTTAAGGAGTAGAGAGGCAACTTAATTTTCATCTAGAACTGAAAAAATGTGTAAATGACCAGCTTTAATTCCAGATTTACAGAAGTTACAAAACTGACTCAAATAAAATAACCATTGGAGTCAAGGGAAACAGGCATATAACATTTTGAACTAGTGCCTCAGCTGCCAGGCCATGAATGGCAACAAGATGGAGCAAGGTATCCAATCCACCAGCCCAGTGTTGAACCTAAGATTAAAAAGGAGTAAGAAAGCAAGCTGGAAGGCTTAACTAGAGCTATCTATATAAAATCATGTTGCTCTGAAGGCAGAAATGACAGGCCTTTACCAATAAAATACATATAACTACTAGTAATACCAAAAGGCACACTTAGGGTTCCCCAAAAAATATTGTCTAGAATTTATCCTCTACATAGCAGACCAAAAAATAGTTTCACAGCTCATCTCCAGATGGTATTATGAAATGTTAGCATTACATAGGGTCACAACCCAGGGTTTCCCCATCTCTTCTGCTGACCTTGGAAATTACATCTACTGTCACAGAAAAGGGAACACAGCATCTCAGAGGAAGCAAAAGATGTCCTTGTCCTCTACCAGTCTCTCAGTCCAGTGAAAGAGATTCCAAGCTAAGGGATCAGCATATACAAAGGCAGAGAGGCTTGGAAACACAGAATACCCAGAATAAAAATAATTTCTCACAATATTTATAATGCATTAAATTGAGCAAGTACATTGATTCTTTACCCCCCTCCCCCCACCTTGAATCTCAAAGCTAAAGTTAGATGACTTAAGAATTTTTTAAAGGCCCAATTATTTCATTTAGGGCTAACACTACAGTTAAATTAAAGACATGCTAACAAGTTTCCCTTTTAAGCCTCATTAATTAAGAAAGTAATCAGAGTAAAGAGCAGGAAAAAAAAGAGTAGCTGGATAGCAGCATTACTTAAATAGCTTCTGGGTATCACCATTTGCACCTACTAGGAAAGCCAAAGGGAAAACTAATCAAATCCAGATTATGAAATCTGAAATTCCAAAGTGTTTTACATGTAAATACACATTTTAACTGCCACATATTTCCCTTGATTGCCTGAAGAGTGCACTAATCTTATTCAAAGAAAATTTTGATTCTCCATAATCAAAAGGTAAAATTAAGATCTGCTTACTTCACAATTTTTCCAATGGTAAACTTGCTGAGAAAATTCTCCATTCACAAAGATCAAAATATATCATTTATAATATTTTAGTCAAGACCAATGGTGCTTAAAAATATCTGCTGAAGACTTGGTTAACCACAAATTCTAGAAAGCTAGTTTAATCTACAGATAGTTTTTTGGAAGAGTTTGTAATCCACAATTATTTTTTCAGAAGGAGTTCCTACTTTACATTTATCTTTTAGAAAACATTTCACAGGAATGCAAATGAATTTTGCAAGTATCTGCCAACCTTCTTCTGTTGCTGTGATGATGAGGTTAAGTCAGAGGTGTAAGTTTTTCCAACATGGTACATAGTAAATAGTAGGCATTCTAAGAAATCATTGCTTCCCTCTCTCCACCAAGCCCCCACCCTCATCCTTCTGGTACAGTCTCTCCCTGTCAGCAATTTGTGTCTGGTGAGCTCAGGGATATCAGCAGCATATCTCTATAGTGTAAAAAGTTCTTTAATTTTTGTCAAAGGGTAATTAATGATTGATTTAAGTGGTTTGTGCTATAGACCATAAATGTGAGTTTTACATAATACTTAAACATTAACAGTGTATCTTATCAGCCTTGAAATTTAAGTTGCAGGCTCCTGAGACTGAATGAAATAAATTCAGAGTTCAGAAAAGAGCAATACCTTTTTTATTTTTTAAATCACACTATAAAAGCACAAAACAACCTGGAAAACGAATGCCATTGCTTTTAATGAAAAGATTGTATAATCCAATCAAAATTTTCCCAGAAAACTTTCAAGACTTCATCAATTTGAGATTTGTTTCATGTAACTCATACCAATTGACTAAATTATGTGACAGTCACTGTGATACCAAAGTGTGGCAAAATTCTAACCAGAGGAAAATTCCTTTTGTTTTTTCTTAAGATTTATTTATTTATTTGAAAATCAGAGTTATACAGAGAGAGGAGAGGTAGAGGGAGAAAGAGTAGTCTTCCATCTGCTGGTTCAATCCCCAGTTGGGCAAAACAGCTGGAGCTGCAGCAATGCAAAGCCAGAAGCCAGGAGCTTCCCCTGGGTCATCCCGTGTGGGTGCAGGGGCCCAAGCATTTGGACCATCTTCTACTGCTTTCTTTCCCAGGCCATAGCAGAGAGCTGGATCAGAAGTGGAGCAGCCAGGGGACTTGAACCGGCA
Source organism: Oryctolagus cuniculus (assembly GCF_051225735.1). Classification (NCBI taxonomy): domain Eukaryota; kingdom Metazoa; phylum Chordata; class Mammalia; order Lagomorpha; family Leporidae; genus Oryctolagus; species Oryctolagus cuniculus. The sequence continues at coordinate 52,875,297 of NC_142875.1, read as the reverse complement.
CCCCTATGGGATACTGGCACTGCAGGCTTTACCTGCTACGTCACAGCAACAGCCCCCATTTTTTTAAATTTCTAAATATTCTCTTAAGGAGATGATCACGTGAAAATTATTTCTGAAAATATCCTCCTTTATAAAAGTCTGATTTACTTAAGTGGGACAACTTGAAAAACATGTCAAAAATTTAACAAAGTTTCTATTAACCACTTGCATTTTTAAAATTTAAAATATATACTGTATAACAAAATCTGCTTTTTAAACAACATCCTTAGATCACTTACCCATTAAAAATGTAAAAAGTACATATAGGATTCTTAAAATGTTTTATAGAGGTTGGTATATAAAAAGTAGCAATGTTAAAATTATAAAAGTAAGGGCCAGTGCTGTGGTAAAGTAGATTAAGCCTCCGCCTACAGCACTATTAATCTATATGGGTGTCGGTATATGTTCTGGCTGCTTCTCCCCCAATCAGCTCTTTACGTGTGGCCTGAGAAAGCAGTGGAACATGGCCCTAGTGCTTGGGTACTGTACCCAGAGGGAGCTCCTGGCTTCAGATTGGCCCAGCTCTGGCCATTTGAGGAGTGAACCAGCAGATGGAAGAACTTTTCCTCTGTCTCCCCCTTCCTGTCCGTAACTGCTCCTCTTAAAAATAAATAAATAAAATATTTAAAAAAAAGATATGTTCTAATTTTTTTAAAAATTACATAAGTTAATAAACAAACAATGAAGTTAAATTTACCTCTTTGTTGGCAACAAAATGTATTCTCAAGTTTACAAAGCAAATCAGCATTTTCAAACTTAGTTTCATTTACTTTTATCCAGAAACAGTTTTCAGTCATTTCTTGCGGTCTGATCTGTAATCGGAGACAAGAATGACTCAAAAACAGCTCAGTGTTTCACCTGTCCCAGCCCAATATGTATAGATCTACAATTCCATACTTGCCAGAGGATGTGTACAAAGTAATCTCTAAAAATTTTTCCCAAATCACACTGAACCACTACAAGTTCTACAGATGTTAAAGTCTTATTAGGAAGAAAAAGTTTCCAAGATCAAATAAATGGTTAGGGATTTTAAGCTGAATGAAATAAAGTTTAATTTGTTCCTTCTCTACTGCATAATTCAGAGTGTTGAATAACGGTCACCTGCACTATGTCTTAAAGCACAAGATACATTATACAGAATTTCCCAAGTTTACGTGACCAGGAAACCATCTTTCTGCAAGATTCATAATTCCTGTGACCAAATTTATCAGCTTCTAACCACTATGAATACTTTTCCCAACAAGTAACAACAGAGAAAACTAACATTTTGTGCATTTGAGAAATGTTTCATAACTATAGGCTATAATCATAATATTGAATTACTGATTTAATTACAAATTAAATTTTATTGTAATACTACCAATTGTTAATAAATTTATAAACCAGGGAAAGCCTTTGTCAATATTAAAGGGCTTTGTGTCTCAAAACTGTTATGTTTTTTAAAAAGTACCATTCTTTTTTTTGTGTCATTTTCATTAGTATGCCCACTGGAAATTATATATAAATCCAAATGAATTTTAAGTCAGGTAAAACTATATTTTCCTCCAACTTTTCTCTAACTTCTTTTACCTTTAACCAATTTAATCTTCTCATGTTGATTTCAGGTTTAAATTCTTTCTTTGGTTTCAATCCAAAAGGCAGTGCTGGTGGTGGTGGAGAATTTGGACCAAGAAATCCCAGGGGAGGTGGTGGAGGCACAGGACCCCCCAGTGGCATTGGCATTCCTGGAAGTGGAGGAGGGGGTGGAGGAGGGGGTGGAGGTGGCACTCCTCCACAGGAGGGCAGTGGAGGAGCAGGAGGTGGTGCTGGGTGGCCACTTCCAGCTTCTTTTGATGTCAAAGGAATACTCTTATCAGCTGGCAAGGCACCAAACTAGAGGAAAAAAATATATAACACCTTTAGACAGTGTTAGAAAAGAAGTTGAAAGCCCAAATCAAAGAGCATGTCTTATCAAAAACACTAAGCATAAAGCACAGCTAGTCTAATGTTACCCCAGGTTGCTATGACAAAGATGGTACTGTCCTTTGAATGTCAGGGTTTATTTGTATTATATTCACACACACATACATTTTGTACTTAAATATTAATGCCTCAAAACAAAGATACGGTTGCACTTCTGTTGTAGCATGATTCATTTGATAAAATGATTGGCCGGCAAATATGATTTGGGAGGCCTGACCCTGACTATCTTGCTCATCACTATATCCACAGCACCTAAGAATTACTTGGTTGGTGAATAATTAAAAGAATGAGATCACAGATTAGTAGATATTTTATTCACAATTTTCATCAATACAGCTCTGACAAAAAAAAAAAGAAGGAATATAAATTTCATGAGAACTACAAATTAAAATCCAAAGAAATGAATATGGTGGTAAATATTAAGTTTCTAATTCTAGGCTTTTTTCTGGTAGCTATAAAAACAGATCATCACACCACCTACAATGTAAAAAGAATTCAGGAGATTCCTTAATTTTTGTTTCACAACTAATTTTATTCTACTTTTATAAAAAAGCACCATGCAGCAACTTATCCAAAAATGAGTGGGGGTGAGGTGTGAGTATGTGTGTGTGTATATATAAAAACATTTACATATTACAATTTTCTAGAATAATCTATAAGAAATCATTCAATAAGGGGGGCAAAGTCCTTAAATTTATATTAGTAAAGACCAGGAAAAACTTGTCTAATGTATTTCAACCCTTGTCTATAACTCATCGTGAAGTTCGAAATGTAAATGCTCCTCTTTTTAATATGACAGACAAGGATCCAAATAGGAAAACTGAACAAATTCAATGGAAGATAATACTATCAAATTGCAGCACTAAAGAAAGGTCATGTACAGCAGGTTGAGGCATCACCTGCAACACCACCATCCCATATGGATGTCTGTTCAAGTCCCAGCTGCTTCATTTCCAATCCAGCTCCCTGCTAATACACCTGGGAAAGCACCAGAGGATGGCCACAGTACCTGGCCCCTGTAGCCACGTGGGAGACCTGGATGAAGCTTGTGGCTTTGGCCTGGCCCAGTTTTAGCTGTTGCAGCCATTTGCGTAGTGAACTCACAGATGGTGGAAACATCATGCGTGAGACTCATTTTCCTGGGCCAGTGCTGTGGTGTAGCAGGTAAAGCCGTCACCCATAGTGCCAGCATCTGTTATGAGCTCTGGTTGGAGTCTCGGTTTCTCCACTTATGATCCAACTCCCTGCTAATGCACCTGGGAAAAGCAGTGAAAGATGGCCCAAGTACTTGGGCCCCTACACCCACATGGGAGACCCAGATGAAGCTCCTGTCTCCTTACTTTCATATGGCCCAGTCCTGGCCATTTGTGGAGTGAACCAGAGGATGGAGGATCTCCCTTTGCCTCTCCATCTCTAACTCTGTCTTCCAAGTAAATCTTTTTAAAAAATTATTTTCTTATAGTTCTTTAATTTCCAAAATGAAACAATAATAGATAGCTGGCTATCCTTAATGGTATCCTCAAAATAATCTTTGTGACAACTATCCACTAAGTCTTTTAAAGAAAGCAAAATTGCCAACAATATACAAAATGGTATACCTGAGACTATTTTAATATAACCATACATTAGGCTAAACAAAAAACAGCAAAACTATACTTACTGCTCATTATCCTGATGCACATCTATCTGAAAAATTAGCTAAGAAAATTCTACCTCCTTACTTCCCATTCTTATAAAGCACAGAGATGATGTACTTCTTACTATCTAAATGTTTTACGTGGAGAGGGTGGATGTGAGCTATCTGCTTCATAATACAGATTTGCTTCTTTTGTCATGTTTTAAATCTGTTTACTTTTGGAAATTGAAAAATTATCAGAAAATGTTCTCATTCAGCTAGAGGTTATCTTTCACTGCAAGGAACCCATCGGCTGAAGGTTTTGAAAAATAAATAGATTGAGCAATAATTTCCTGTACTGGATAAAGATCAGTGATGAATGACAAATCTACAAGTAAAAGACTTTCTTAACCTTTATACTTAATTACTTAGAGAAGATATGACATTAGGAAGAAAACTGGAAAAAGCACATAGAGCAATTAATAAAAATTGAGATATTTCTAAAAATATAAATAGGAAAAACATTCCAAAGTAAAATTTATAGAACTAAACACAAGTACATAGAAACAGGAATATGAAAGCATGCAGGTGAAATTAAAGTTTAAATACTTTGATCTTATGAAGATGTAACATGAACTTTGCTCCCCTAGCATGGATTCAACACCAGAATCACTCCAACTGGTATTTTACCTGAGATTTAAAAGCTTGCAACTCTGCTTGAAGCTCATTAATCTTTGCCTCTTTTTTCTGCAATTGAGCCTGAGTTTCTTGGTGGTCTGTAAACTCTTTTTCAAACTGAAAAGAGAAGAGAAAGATGGAAATGAAAAGCACTGTGCTTCATATAGGATTTTTGAGTTGGATTTGTGAAAGCAGTTGGTAGATTTTTGCTAAGTTACCTACAGTCTTTTTGTAGGTCCCCTCCAGGTCCCACCACAATCATTCATTCAAAAGAGGGCAGAGATGGAAAAAGGCAGAGATGGAGCCAGCCCATAGTTATCTGCAACCTTGGTATTTTTTTTAAGAAGTCCCTAAAAATCATCATGGTTTTATGTAAAATAATGGAGTAAAGCATTGAACCTTGCCCCCCAACTACAAAAAACTTGCACTTGAAATGCATCTTGTTGATTGACATGATTTTGAAAGATTCCATTGTAATATTTTAGTATTTTTTATTAAGCAATTCTACTCTATACATATTGTATCTTAGAACAACATATTTCTCCTTATATCACTGGGAGACTGGTGATAAATTAATCTTTCAAAGTCCTACACGTCATACCTTCTGGCAAGAAGCAAACTTTGGTGAATCCAGTGTTTTCTGACTCATACAACAACTCACCCCAAATGCCCATCTTGCATTCAAATGGCTTCACTTTGCCATCATCTTGACTTAGGAGGCCTCTCCCAATAGAAGTGCATTTAAATGATGCATGGTCTCATAATCAACGACCAGTATTTGACTATCTTTGGAAAAAGAAGGGCAGAGGGGCTGTAGGAGTCAAGCATTTAAAAAACAAAAAACCATAAAGGTAGCATTCAGACTTCAAATTGTAACAAACCTTAATCCTTAATCTTAGTCCTTAACAAAACAAAGAAGTAGGTACTTGTCTTTCTTATGCTTTCTAAAAGATAGAGATAAAAATTCCAAAGTTGGGGAGGAGCCAAGATGGCAGAATAGTGAGGGCCCACACCAATAGTCCGGGAAAAGATAGTTTAATAAAAGTGGAGTTACTGTAGCGACAAGAAAAAATTGCAGAGGAAACTCTTCCAGATCTAGTGGATGTGACACAGAGGACCTACGGGGAGAGCAAGGTCGCCCATCACGTGGAAGCCGAGCCGCAGGAGCCCAGCTGCTGCAGAAGCCTAGCCGCCACAGGAGCCCAGCCACAGAGTCTGCGCACCAGCTCTGGAAGGGAAGGTGAGACAAAAACCCCGGTAACCGGAGACATTGGCCGGGAAAGGCAGAAAGAGCCTAGAGGGAATGAGGCCTGAAACCCCACAGGGGAAAGTTCACCAGGCTGACTGGAGGAGAGAAAAAAATGAATAAATAAGGGGAACCTGCACGGACATTAGCCTCTCTCTCCACTCACCTTAGAAAGCCGATCAAGACAAAGAGCAGGCTCCATTTTACGTATGTAAAGTGGCGCCAGCCATTATCCAAGCAGAAAAACCTGACTCTGGTGGGGAGAAATAACAAGAGGTTAAGACCTAGTGAAAGTGCGGAGCTAATGAACTGAGACTGTGAAAATCTGAGGGGGGGCAAGAGAACTCACCGAGTACACAAACTTGGTAACCTGGGCAACCTGGTGAGAGACTGCTGAGAAATTTGAGACCACACTGAGGGCTGCATAAACTCTTTGTGTGGTCCCAGGGGTAAGCAGACGATTACCCACAGGGGCCAGATTTCATACATCAACTACCCCCAATTCCACTCAGCTGTGTGGAATTACTTCCCAACTGAGTCAAAAAAAAAAAAAAAAAAATAGAGAGCAAGGGAGGGAGAGAACAATCTGGTGAATCACCTTTGGCACACCCTTAACCCTGAAGAACCAAACAGAGCTCTCTGGCAACACCCAACACAGCCTCTAAGGATCCATCAAAAGCAGACAGTCCACTTAATCTAGAGTCATAGTACACCGAGAAAAAAACACCACACCAAGGGATCACATAAACAAGAATAGTGTCTGCAAATACTAAATGATAGAATCAAAAAAAGGAGAGAATGGTCCAACATGGGAAGTGAGATACACAGCAGACCCATAGAATGGCAGATGTCCTAAACAGCACTCTGGCCTCAGAATCAACCCTTAAGGCATGCGGATCCGGCTGAAAAGCCCATGAGAGTATTTCAGGCATGGAAAGCCAAGACACTCTGGCAAAAAAAAAAAAAAGAAAAGAAAAAAAAAACCTAAATGAAAGATCTCTGTGAGGGAGATCCCAGTGGAAAGAACAGGTCATCAAAGAAGGAGGTGCCTTTCTCTGGAGGGAGGAGAGAACTTCCACTTTGACCATGGCCTTGTCTAAGAATTATCAGAGTCAGTGAACTCAGGGGGCTTCCATAGCGTTGGCAGCTCATGACAAGAGCCTAGGGTGATTACTGATGCCATAAACAAGAGTGTCAATTTGTTAAGTCAACAACAGGAGTCACTGTGCACTTACTCCTCATGTAGGATCTCTGTCCTTAGTGTGCTGTACATTGAGATTTAATGCTATAACTAGTACTCAAACAGTATTTTTCACTTTATGTTTCTGTGTGGGAACAAACTGTTGAAATCTTTACTTAATGTATGCTAAACTGATATTCTATATATAAAGAGAAACGAAAACGAATCTTGAGGTGAATGGAAGGAGAGAGGGAGTGGGAGGGGGGAGGGTAGCAAACTGTTGAAATCTTTACTTAATATATGCTAAACTGATCTTCTGTACATAAAGAGAATTGAAAATGATTCTCAATGTGAATGGAAGGGGAGAGGGAGCGGGAAAGGGGAGGGTTGCGGGTGGAAGGGAAGTTATGGGGTTGGGGGGAGCCATTGTAACCCATAAGCTGTACTTTGGAAATTTATATTCATTAAATAAAAGTTAAAAAAAATTCCAAAGTCTCTGCCTTCAGGGTCTGACTTACTGAGATGAACCCACACCAACTCCTTTCAATTAATGTTTAGATACTTTAATGATTTATTAATAAGTGATGTTTTAAAGCAGTTTTAGGTTTACAACAAAACTGAAGGTAGATTTTCCATATATTCTTGCGCCTAAGCTTACATGCTCTCCCTTCATGCTTTATGGCTGGTAAAGCACTGACAGATACACAAGGCACTGATGGCTACCATGTTGAACAATACGTATTATAAAATTTTTTCATCATTCATCATTATCAAGCAGGCCTGATGCATAGCATTTTTTTGTCCATGACAGCTCTTTAATAAAATGGCTTCTTTACTCTTAAACCATCAAAGGTTTCAATATGATTATTAGCTTACTATCTAAGAACCTCCCAGGGTCTGGCCCCCAACTTATCTCCTATGAGACAATTAACACCTAGCAGCATGCCTACAGTACATCCCTCAGGGAGGAAGGTGCTCCAATGCAGAGCAGGAGAGAATATGGTGCTATCAGTAGCACAATGTCTGGTGGCAATTTAAAAACAAACACTAAATCCATGAAAACTACCAACAACAAAAGAGAAAGAAAGAGATACTGAACGCTAATAAGTGATTCCAGGAGGAATGATGCTTAATATGAGATCTGAAGAACTTGCAGAGTTAACTGGAAAACATTGCTAGCATTTCAAGTGAGGGACAGTACAGCATGTGGATGAATGACAAGCAGTCCTTCGTATGGAGTACAAAGGAGATTTGAGAACAAACTGCAGGGGACGAAGTAAGAGATGTACACAGGAATGAAATTGTTGAAAGGAATTTTGCAGTAAGTCAAAGAGTTATTGCTTTTTTCTAAGAACTATGGAGAGTACTCAGAATATATATACTAAGAAAATAACATGATCAAATTTGTACTTTGACAAATCTAAAAAACAGCAATGTGGAAGATGGACTAAAAGAGCAGTACATGTGGCATGGAAATGAGTTCGGAGGCTGCTACAGTTCTGCAGGCAAGAACTAAGGGCTCGCCTGAATTGAGGTGGAGGAAAGGGTAATAGAAAAGAAATGCAATCAGACTGTGGCATCCGAAAAAGTTAGTGGTTTGCTGAATGAAGGAAACTTACAAAGGGAGGACATATCTAAGAGATCTACAGTGTTTTTGCAAGCTGGAAACAAAGTGTTGCAATTTAGAGGGGAAAAATACTACATAAAATATGAGGAAGAAAGATATTAGGGAGAACATAAGTAAATTTGGTTTTAGACATAGGAAGCTTGAGACAAAGAAAATTCAAAATAAATTTAAATACATTGACCTCTTTGATATCTCAAGTTCTCATACTGACCCTCAGTGCTCATATAAGATATCACTTTCTAGTTTAAGTCTTCTCTGGCTGCCGAATTCTTAGTAAGGAATCCTTCCTTTAGGTTTACACACCACATAAAGGTTTTTCTACTACAACAATTAGTGATTATCACACTGAGAAAAAAAAGTATAAGAACACAGTACAGCACATCTAAATCACACTCATTGACATGGAAGTTCAAAGAAATGAGAATTTTTTCTGTTCAGTACATTGCCAGTGCCTTCCATGTATAATTAAAGTCAGTATTTGTGAAAAGAAGTGATGAGCCACCTCCTGTCAACCCCATTTTGTAAGGAGAATGTGTCCGTAGAATCAAGATCACACCCTCCCAGTATCAACAATCTTAGAGGTGTTAAATTCCTTTTAACAATGAAAACAATGTCCAGTGCTATACACATACCAATACATGAGATATTAAATTCTTTTTAAAATATATATATTATTCATTTGAAAGCAGAGAGATATCTTCCTTCCAGTGGTCCACTCCCCAAATGATGGCAACAGTCAGGTATGGCTGAGGCCAAAGCCAGAATTCAGGAACTCCATCCTGGCCTCCCACATAGGTGGCAGGTGCCCAAGCACTTGATCCTACCTCTGCTGCCCTTCCAGGAACACTAGCAGAAAGATGGATGGGAAGCAGAGTCGCCAGGACTCAGAAAGGTATTCTGATATGGGATGTTGGTGTCTACTCCAAGAGGCAACTTAACTTGCTAACCCATCATGTCAATCCCAAAACATTATCATGCTAATAAGAATGAAGAAGCCAGGGCTTGCAATGTAGCAAGGATTAGACTACCACCTATGATGCCAGAATCCCATATGAACCATGGTTGAAGTCCCAGTTTCTAGGCTCCCAAAACAGCTCCCTGATGTTGCATTTATAAACGCAGTGGAGGCCTCAGTACTTGGGAATCTGTCACCCATGTGGAGACTCCCAACTTCAGGACTTCAGCCTGGCCTAGCCCCAGCCACTGTGGCCGTTCAGGGAGTGAACCAGAAGATAGATCTCTGGCTATTCCTCTCTCCCTCTCTATAACTGCCTTTCAAATAAATAAATCTTTAAAAAATTGAAGAAGCCTTTCCAAAATATTAATATGTCCACTATCTGATCTTATAGACTCTAGACTAAAATTCAGAAGGAAAAGTTTTATTTAGGAGACCAAAGACAAAACTACCAAAACAACCACAGTAATAATTTGTAATACTATAGCTAAACTTGGCCATACTGATAGTACTTAAATTTTTTTTAAATAAGAAAAATTCCCACACACTCCCCATAAAAAGATTAGAAAAAATATAAACTTTGCTTTACCATTTTTGTAATACCTACACAAAAATGCCTGCAGCCTTGGGGATAAAATAAATCTCCATTAGAAGAATACCTTATAAAAACCAGTATGATGGCCTTCTCCAAGAAGAGCAGTATTGCACTTACAAAATTACACGCAAAAATGTCAAGAAGCACAGTTAATGTTGAGGTTCTGCCTAATTTTATTCCCTAGGGTAAATGTATTAGTGCATCTGTACAAGAAGGTTGATAATTCAATATTCTCTATATACTTTCTGACATTTCTGGTCTTCATTTTTCAAGTTTATGCACCAAAATAAAGAATGTGTCTAGCAACTATGATAGCTTCCTGCCTAAAGCAAAGTATTTACATGTGTCCGTGTAAAACGATCAGAGCAAAGTTTTTGCTGATATATACAAAATGGTATGGCAATAGAAACCTTTTATGGAGCAAACAGTATTTTCTGAATATACTTAAGACATATAATCTCTGACTAGAAAAAAAAAAGACAACTAACCTTGAACAAGGTCTTTCTTTTATTTACATTTAAAGCTTAGCACTTTTTGGAAAAAGTTGAAAAAAAAACTCCCTTCATATATACTGCATATTTAGAAATGACAACAAAAGCAAATGTATACCTTCAAGGATGCATCCCAATCGAGGACTTAAAAGTTTACTTATACAGGTTAAGTAATCCTTTGGGACCAAAGTGTTTTGTATTTCAGAATTTTTTGGATATCTGATATTTGTAGACACATAACACTTCCAACATATCTGCATCTTGACTGACATGAGGTCAGCTGGGTAATTTTTTACTTGTGTTATGTTGGGACTAAGACAGTTTCAGATTTTTGGGGCATTTCACAGTTCAAACTTTTGGATTAGAGATGCTCAGCCTGTACTTTCCCATGAAAAGCCTAAGTGGTTACCATGCTTAATATAAAAAGTGGATTAGGGGTTGAGGGGAATGCCCTCTTAGAACACAAGCATCTATGGACCGAATCATTTAAGACACTTAATTTACAAGATCCATTGATTTGATTCCCACACTAAACGAAGTTATTTCAGGGCAATGACAACATCATCTTCTTATCTGGAATCCTAGCATGTGGCCAAAGGCCTGGGATTATCACATCCTCTCAATAAGTGTGTGGTAAACTCAAAGCTTTAGGCCTTAGGACATTTACAATGTTTTTCATAAGTTAGAAGTAACTTATGAAAGGATGATTATCATTTACATGTTTCATCTTCAGAGTTTATAGTCATACACAATTCTCTCAAGATACATTTAGGATCTGCTACATAAAAAATGTACATTCCTTGGCATGTTGTTTAACACACCATAATGTTCATTTCGTAAGTGTTCCCTGCTTGGTTGCAGTAATAATAATTATCATGCCTTCAAGGTAACAAACCGGCTGCAAGAAATCAGAGTTACTAAATGAAATGTAAAGAACCCAATTAACAAAAAAGTTTAACAGGTAACATTCTAATAAAAGGACAAAGCAAGAGCAGGCATTTGGCACAGTGGTTCCAATGCACTTGGGATGTCTACATCCTATATCAGAGTGCATGGCTTCAAGTCCTGGAACCACTTCTGACTTGCACACCCTGTGAGGCTTTAAGTGATGGCCCAAGGACTGGGGTCCCTGGCATCCATGTGAGAGAAGAGTCTTAGCTTCTGGCTTCATTACCTATTCCCCCTTGTTACAGGCATTTGGGGAATAATACAGCAGATAGAAGACAGAATATCTCAATCACTCTCTCTGACTTCAAAAAGCAGCAATTTCATATAGCTCTTCTTGCTATAATAGTGTTAATCAAAATAAAAGTAACTTTTTCTGTTAAAATTTTAATTAAGATTTCAGTTTTAAGGATTTAACCTATATGATTTCTTAAGAATTACCTCAATCTTCAAATTTTAATTCTGTATATTTTATTCAATCACTTATTCATTCACTCATTCAAAAAGAATTTTGCTGCTTTTGTCATTCTTTTTACACAGGACCAGATTCTTCTTGGTTCACGGATAGGGAGTAAGACAAGGAAAAAATCCCTAATAAAATTTCCCCAGAGAAAGAAACAATACAGTCATGTCCTCATACAAATATATTAACTATGTCGCACGTCAGATGGAAGGGAACAAAAGCAAAGGAAGAATAGGCAGATCCAAGGTTGGGAGGGGAATGTTATCACTTTCAAAAAAATAGTTCAAAAGGTTTATGGAAAAGAAAAGTTTATTTTGGAGCACAACAGTTTAAAATCCAGATTTCCTTAGAATATGCATTTTCTGTGAACTTTAAGACCTTTTTATGCACAGATTTCAATGTTCTTGGAAGTGTTTCTCAGAGGAAGTCATTCGTGCACATACTTGAGAGCGGCAAATAAGAAAGAAAAACTGGCCAAGTCCACAGAACCAAGCCTACAGTGGTTTCCCACACAGCCTTGCAAAGTTACTCACTCACTTTTTTGGTAAGTTCTGAAGCTTTCTCTTCAAATTCTTCCAGTTTAGCTTGATCTATGCAAACATCTAAAATTAAAATCATAGTAAAGACTTAATTCCAGAGCTTTCCACATTCATTGTATAACAGGTTCAGAAAGAAAACATCATAGAAGACTTATAAATACTGGCAGTAATATGATGAATAAAATGCTGAAAATTATAATGTTGGAATGGAGAAAGCTTTTCTACACATGACAAGAAAAAATAAAAAATATAAAAGAAAAGACAAACACAACTGCAATTTTCTATATAGCAAGACAAAAAGTTTCATTGTACCATACAATATGCAGGTTTCCCTTATCTATATATATTCTGAAAGAGGAAGAGAAGCTGATGGCCAGCACAAGAGGAGAAAGCAGGCCAAAGTGATGAACAAAAAATTAGAAAAAACTTACTAAATCATATGAATATTTGCTTCCCCTAATATGAAAATATAAAATTTTTAATAAGAAATCATAGCAAAGATTGATCAATCTATAACATCAAACTCCCTTAACACAATATTAGAAGTATAAATGAGAAATTTCTGATGAAAAACTAGGTAGTTTGTACTAAAATTTTAAATATGCATTTTTGTTCAGCTAGCAATTCAAAATGTTGACCTATCTCCTTATATAATAGCAAAATAATCACAGATATTAATGTCATCTTTGACCTCATCTGAACTTTTTTTAAATTATTGATAAGTTATCAAGCTGAGAGTAGCAGATACAAAATTTAAAAATTCAAATATTTTCTTCTTGGCAGCAAATTCTATCAATCATTTTCTTTGAGGTACAGGCTCCCTTTATTTCATTTTTAAGAACGTATATGTGAAACTGAAAGTTACATATATGAAAACCAGTATTTCAAAGCAAGAAAACAGCCAGTTACATTGTTTTTTTTTAATCATTTCTTGGTATGAAGCAGAAGTACTTGAAGTATATAGCCCATTTGCTAACACAGAATATTAAAAATATGTTACTCAAGAGTCAATACACTTATAAGGATCATTCTTAAGCCAAAAAAATCATTTTCTTGTCTTAACAAATTAATGATCACTACCTACTACAAACTAGTGCCACTGCTTTAATTCATAATAAAATGCTAACAGTTTATCCACCACTGTTTTGTATCATCAGTATAAAATGTCAACACACAAAAAAGGCCAATAATTTCTATAAATGATTTTGACTATTAAGTGACTCACTAAAAGGGTGTCACGGGCTTTCAGAAGTCCACAGACCATCCCATGACAACCAATACCCTAGACCTAAGCCATGTAAGAAGAGACAGTAAAATATATCCGTTGAAAAAATATATAGACTCACCTACAAACTGACTTAAATTTAAATCTAGTCTTTTTCGATATGTGAAGTCTGGATCCATTCCATCTCTATGCAAAACAATCTGGGATACACACTCATCAATTAATCTGAAGTATTGTTGCCTAAAACCAAAGCAAAGAGTCAATGAACACCCAATTCATTAGTGTAACTTACATCAAAACAAAATATTTTGGTAAACTTGCAGATTTCAGGTTCTCTAATTTGTCATTTATATAGTTTCAACAACTGACATAACAGATTAGAAATGAGACTGAGAGAAAATAGAATCATAACCATTCTTCTAATTATTTCAAAATATTTTATTTTTAAAATCTATGAAGTAAAAGTATTTTTAAAAAGTTTGTGGGAATGCAATTAAAAGATAAGTTTATTTTGGTACAAAAAAGCTCTGAAATTCATGCACACATGGTTTTCTAAAAGTTCACTGAAAATGCCCATTATAAAAAAGCTTCACAAGGATTTCAAATTATCTTTAGACCAAAATAAACTTATCTTTCACTTATACTTTTCCACAAACTTTGTGAAATACTCTCATATGATAAGCTCTCAAGATGATTTCCTTACAAAAGTCAGACCTTGACTTAATTAGCTGGCATAAAGAAACAGATTAAGATGAAGCACTATGTTCTTAAGAGTGGTCCCTAAGAGACCATCAGCTTTCCACTATACTACACTGAAGAAGCTACCAATAATTCATTTAATTAATACAAGCCAGGAAAACAAAAAATCTTTTCCAAAGAGTGCTATGGAAAGTTCAAACCATACAATATATCATTTTTAAAATATGGAATCAGCATAAAAAAACAATACTATAAATTATATAATATAAAATGTTTCTTATTTAAATGAAAACCAGAAGCACTTAAAATAATAGCAATAATTGTCTAAAATTCAAAATATAACTAAAACTCCCAAACATGCTTCATGGTGTCAAAAAAGTTAAATTTAGTCCATTTATAGTAAGTTAAAGAACATTTCTGAATATTCAAGCCACCACGTGTGAAAGAAATAGAAGAAAGATTTCACTAAAAAACTCACAATGGACAGGGTGGTAGTATTCTAATAAGATACAGTCCTCACCCCCAGGAATCCCCTAGACATTATTTTTTTTCCTCAGTGTTTTTAGCACACTTTTCCTTCCCAAACCCTCCAGATCATGTAAGTGGCTGGCCTCTCTAGCCATCTGGGCCATGTGAAATATTACTTACTGCCATTGACCTACTTATCTTAAACTTAGTAAAGCCATTCATTGTTGCTGGATAAAATTTACCGCAGCTTACCATCAGCAAAGATGACTAACCTTTACTGGCATAAGTAAAAATGTTCAAGAAAAGATTCCCAGGAACAAATGAAAGAAAAGTGCTATCTATGCTTCTCCAAATTAATTTTCCTGACTTCTAAAAAGATATGACCACTTAAACTTAGGGTCATACATTTACATCTGTCTTACTTGAAATTTTGAAAAATTTATTGTATTCCTTTTTTTCTTCTATTATTTTCATGCTATTTGAAACATTTTAATTTTTAAAACACAAGCTATTTCATGTCAATTTTAATACCTTTAGCAAATGTTTCTGTGAACCCTACAATGCTCAGTTGTAAGTTATTTTATTATGTAGCTAAAATCTCATGCAAACAAACTTTTAGGAGGCAATAGTAGCAAAGAATAATGTATTTCTGGATTTCAGAACAATCTCTGTAAGCATTATTGGTGAGTTAGTGAATGCATCAGGAATACTTGTATATGAACAACTTCATTAAGGGATAAAAATAAATTGTTATTACCTCACTAATAAAAAATATCAAGATTGTTGGAAGACGTGTTGAAATAAACTTTGATTACTCTCATATTTTTCAAAATACATATTTATTTTCATTTTACTTTAAAGATCTTCCATCTCCCAGTTCACTCTCCAAATTTCTATAGACAGCCAGTGCTGGGTTAGGTCAAAACCAGAAACATGGAACTCAATCCAGGTCTCACACAAAGATAGATGGCTGGGACCCACACCCAAGTACATGAGTCACCATCTACATAGAGTGCATATTAACAAGAAGCTGGAACAGATGCAGAATGGCCAGGATTGAAAATAGGCATTTAGAAATATGATGTAGGTGTCCTATGGAGCAACTTAACCACTTGCCAAACAACTGCCTCTACGGTATTTTTAGCAAATATTGAAAACCGTCTCCAACACACATTCAACTAGCATGGAATTTTGTACGTGGTCATTGTAAGTCATTAATTATTTGCTGCAGAATGGAATTTGATCTTATCCATCATCCAGCTACCAAGCTGCATTTCATTCCTGCCCCTTGTCCCTGCTTTTTCCTGAGAAATAAAGTCTGCCATTGACATACATTCTCCAATCATGTTCTATTTTTTTATGCCAAAGCTGAAGATGAGCAAAGATTCTAATTTCCCATTCATGAAATCATTTAAAGAACACTTTGTATTCTGCAAGGAAAGAGTTAATTTACAATTTATAACAAATGAAAAATTATGTTTGTTCATAACAAAAGTATTTAAAATGTTCAGGTCACCTAAAATTCCTGGACAGCTAAAATCCAGGTATATCTGAATTCTATGACACCAAATAATGAGGTTAAAACCAAAAGAACAACATTAATAGAACTGTTTACCAGTAAAAAAGAATTTTACCTTCTATTAAAAAAAAAACTAAGTCAATAAAATTTCTAAAGATAAAGTATGACAAAAAGAATATGTAAATGGGGCCAGCGCCACGGCTCACTAGGCTAATCCTCCGCCTTGCGGCGCCTGCACACCGGGTTCTAGTCCCGGTCGGGGCACCGGATTCTTTCCCGGTTGCCCCTCTTCCAGGCCAGCTCTCTGCTGTGGCCAGGGAAGGCAGTGGAGGATGGCCCAAGTGCTTGAGCCCTACACCCCATGGGAGACCAGGAGAAGCACCTGGCTCCTGCCATCAGATCAGCGCGTTGTGCCGGCTGCGGAGGCCATTGGAGGGTGAACCAACGGCAAAAGGGAAGACCTTTCTCTCTGTCTCTCACTGCCCACTCTGCCTGTCAAAAATAAATAAATTAAAAAAAAAAAAGAATATGTAAATGACCACAATTCTGACACAACCTTTCAATGAAGGTATAAAATCTTTTTAAGGATAAGTAATGACAACAATCATTAACTATGAAAGTGTGAGTTTTTCTGAGGACAGCAGTCTTAGGAGAATCACTGCCATCTTAGCAAACTTACTTAGAATCAAGACCAAGGGCATGGCCCTTAAAGAGCAGAGGTAGGAATCAACACAGATGAGCATCAAACGTAAAAGTTGATATTCTAAAGATAGCTAGAAGTCTACAGCTCATTCAGTGTTATTTTGGTAGCACTACAATGTATTTCTTTGAGATGCTTGATTCCACTAAAGTGACAGAGTCCCCTCAGCATACCAGGATGGTGGTGCTTTTTACTGTTTTGAAGCTAAACACAACTACACGCCCTCTTGGAGCATACAGGGATTAGAGTCTAAGGAAGATACAACCCCTGTAGCACTAGAGGAACATTCAAACCACTGAAAGCAAATAGCAGTCCTGAACTATGAGTTATTAAAATGCCATCAAACAACCAGAGGTGGAAAGAAGCAAACATATACTAAGAAAAGGATGGCATGGGGCTGGCGCCGTGGCTCACTTAGTTAATCCTCCGCCTGCGGCGCCGGCATCCCATATGGACGCCGGGTTCTAGTCCCGGTTGCTCCTCTTCCAGTCCAGCTCTCTGCTGTGGCCCGGGAGGGCAGTGGAGGATGGCCCAAGTCCTTGGGCCCTGCACCCCATGGGAGACCAGGAGAAGCACCTGGCTCCTGGCTTCGGATCGGCGTAGCACCAGCCATAGCAGCCATTTGGGGAGTGAACCAATGGAAGGAAGACCTTTCTCTCTCTCTCTCTCTCTCTCTCTCTCTCACTGGCTAACTCTACCTGTCAAATAAAAAAAAAAAGTTTGGCATTACTTAAAAATGAAACTGAAACTTCAGTTTAATTTTTCATAGAAATACAGTAGCATAATTAGAAGCACACCCCAAAATATTTAAAACTGATTTTATTAGTATTTTTATCTAGCAGTTATAAAGTGGTTCAATCATTACACTGTTATATTATTTAACAAAAATATTTTGATATTTTAACAAAATATAAAAAAGAATCAAATTTCATAACAGACTACTAAACCTTGGAATACCAATGAGATTTGTTGTAACAAAAGGAAAAAAGTCTGAAGTATGACTAATACTCAAGAATCTAAATTTTTCTCATTCTCTTCTCTTGTTAGGTACATCAAAATCCATTGTGCTACAATGCCTGACATCCCGGAGAGGACACAGCCTGAGTGAGGCTGATCTAACAAATCATTCCACTTGAAATTAAGTAGGAAAAGACACACTCTACGTCCTGCTAGAATGAAATTTCAGCAAAGTATAAATGTGTGGAAACACTGCTGAAATTTCATTCAAAGATCTGTTTCCCCTCATAAAATATTAACAAAGATGGAAAGAGGAATCAGAGAACATTTATTAAGCATACAGCATATGCTGGGGACTTGGCTAGGATTTTTACCTGTCACCCACATTCAACTTCAGAAGGTGCCCATTAGTTAGGTGCTAATATCGAAAAATAGCTACATTATGATGCAGTAGAGGTAGAGAAAGGAGGATAAACAATTTATTAAGCTCAGTTGGCTAGGATATAATCTAACCAGAAAAGCCATTTATATAACTTTTCCAATATGGTAGAAACACTGAACATAACTATGTTATTAAGGCACTTTCTACCTACTTAAGCACAAATAAAAGCAATGTTTAGTACCCTTCATGTAACTTATAAAAAGAAACTTATCAACTTCATTCCTGCTGCCTAAGGAACAAGGAGAAAATATTATCCTTCACATGATAAACTAGTAATTTGTTGCTACCTCGAATTTTTACACAGACGAAAGGTTGTAGCCAAGAAATCACTGGAGCTTAAAAGGTAATAGTAAGATCATTTTATCAGCATCTATCTAAATGTATGCCCTGGGGAAGCATTCAATTATTAAATGTTATAATAGGAATAAAAATTTTTTGCTTGTCCAAATCAAATATCAGGTGAATCTCATAATAGTTCTTTTTAGGAAAAGAAAACATTGGAATATAATTTCCTCTTACCTTATAAAATAATCATTGCGAATCAGCAGAAGATGCTGAAGAATAGATATAAAATATCCCTCTGCTTCAGTTTCCTTAACAGTATTCCACAACATGTTGTAAACATCATGGGCATCAGTAAGTTGATTAAGGAATAGATACATTTATGTGTACTCTGTACCTAACAGCTATAATAATATGATACAGACTCTGTACCGTGAGGCTTTGAAAGACTGCCGTTTATCTTCCTCTACTCTAGACATCATGCACATTCAACACAGGTATTTAGATTTGACTATAGGGGAAAGTGTTGGAAATGGCAACTTGATCTGAGACTTGCTGGCTTCCCCTCTACAACCTACCTGCCTACCCTAAGCAAAAATGCTGCTGGGCACAAAGGCAGCGCATAGCCCATTGTGAATACTGTATTGTGAATACCACACTGAAAACTGACCAGAGCTGGTGGTAGGCATCATCTACCATAAGTATGCCTGGATTAAGATTAGGAATCTGATGGTTTTCAGGAATACAGACATCTGCAAAACACAAAATTAACATGGGGCCCATACAAGTCTGCACCACACACACCCTGGAGGCAGAGGTTACCTATTTTTAATGCTACATTAAAGGGAGAGAAAGTGCCAAACATTAAAAAAAAAAAAAAAAGACTGAACAAATATACACAGGAAGTCAGTTCAGTAGATTCGATTGGTTAACAGCAACTTCCATTTAAATATGTACAGAGTCACAAAAACACAAATTAGCTGAATAAACAATATTCTTCTGATACAAAAATGTTTCATTTTGTACTGTTTACATGAAGTGGGTTAAATATTTTAGGGGACATGGTTGTTTTGGATTTAGCAGTAATTTTACAGATTACTTGACTAATGTTCAAAACAAAAGGATATTCAAGTTCAGCTCTAATATCTTCGAGGCGATGGGAGAACTCAATCAAATCTTCTTCCTTATGCTCATCAAAGACTTTAAGTTGGATATCCAGGCCATCATTCTTAATACGTTTTAAATTCTAGAGATATTAAATAGAAATTATGATGAATGATTTTGTTTTTAATTATGCAAAAGAATTAATGAAAAACATATAAACAATAAACCAACCATTCACCTTGATTTATATTTAATATTTAAACTGTTAAACAATAATCATATCTACATTTCAGAAATACATTTTTATACTCAAGGCTTTTCCCACAGATAAATTATTCTTGAAGGTAATTTATCTAAATTTCCCCCTCTCAAGTACTCTTCTAATTTAAATATTAATAAGGAGACTGCAGGGCACTTACCGGCAATATCTCTTTCAATCCACAGCGCATAAATTCATTTCTGATGTGAAGCCTGAAGTCCAAATCATCAGGAGATGTAACAAGGGCATTGATGAGCTGCATACAAGCTACCTACAACAGATTACACAGTGAGACACAGACTTGATTTCCAACATTAAACAAAGAGTAACAAAATTGGGGAAAAAAAAAGGTTTTTTCCCCCCAAGTAACAGCAAATATCTTCTCTCACAGGACAACTTATTAAAACAAGGATTTCTAAGTAAAATAATTTGGTCAAATACCAATTAAAGAAGAAATATAGTTTCACTGGAGTGTTTTATTTCCTACTTATTTGGAGGTTATTAAGGTGAAAGGGAAATGAAGAAACAATAGCCATTGGAATCCTTCCATTAAAAAAATGCACTTAAACCAAAAGTTGGGATTTTCTCCAATAATATCATTTCATTTGTATACATCAGAAACTGAACATATCCCAGTTAAAAACTAAATATCAACTGGGTGGATAATATTTAGAATAGGGCAATAAAACAATTCCCCATTCATTCAGAGAAATCCAAAGTCCCACAGACTTGAAGGTAAACAGAGTCCTAAATGTGGTTAATGGGATTGTTAGACCTAAAAACTATGTAATGAACACTGCATAATTAAGTCCTGAAAGTTAATTGACCAGGTAGTACTTCTTTCATTTTGGCAAAGATTCTAAATTACTGTATGTTGCTTATTAGCACAGAAATAAATTATATAGTTCACAAAATGCTTTAATATAAGGATTACACTATAGATTATGAAAATTAAAAATCACAACATTTCTCAGTTCATGTTGACACTCCAGCTTTCAACTCCTCTACCTTTACCCCTGGCTGAACTGTATCTTTCATCATCTAAAATCCATACAATGGAAGCAAAAAAGATTCCCTCTAGAGCAGCAAAGTATTCTTTGTGGTTGTTGATAATGTTATTTTTCCAAGTCTACATTCTACCCAAAGTCTAGCAAAAACTACTGGACTACTGATCAATATGTTTAACCTCATGCTGGTCCCTAAATTGTCTTTTCTCCATCCCTTAAGGCTAGGTTTTATATGAATTTAAAGTGCCATTTTTAGATTAAGACACCAACAGGGGTCTCATTCCTGCTGGTTGAAATATATAGTAATTGTTATATTTGATATCTAAAATACAAAAATCTGACCAGCATGTCTCTACTGTCAAAACATAAGATTGCTTAAAGTAAGGGTGGAAAATAAGTCAGAAGAAAGAGCAAAAAGGAAAACATACTTCTCAAAAAAGCAAAACTTAAAACAGAGTTTACCTTTGCAATGTACATTCACTCAGCTGTAACCAGTCCATGTCAAAAAGTTTAAAATGTTTTCCTTGCACTCCCTTGCCAGTCATTACCCTGTACCCAGATTTTTTGCCCAGCAATGCTATGTAATTTTAAAAGATCTCAAAGAGCATATAATGTTTCTCTACGTTCTGAGAAAGTAAATCAGTCCGAGTCATCTGGTTTCTAGAAGTACACGAATTACAGGCAACTCAAAGAAAGCAGCAAATACAAGCAACATAAAAATTAGCAGCATATTTCAACTCAATGGAAAGATATGTAGATTATAGTATCCTGAAAGTAAGATGTAGATAACAGTGTCATAAATGAAGAAACATAATCCAGATTATGTCTAGGAAATATTCAAAAGGGTAATTCTCCATAGAAGAATAGAAAAGGAAATTAAAATAATGAACTTAAGTTGAATTTATAAAATTATTTCTCAATTCCAATAAAAATTTCCCATTACAATGGCCAACAAAAGCTCTTCAGTTAGTTTCTATCAAGCAAGCATATGTCCAAATATACAGTCACCAAAATATTTTTGTCCTTTACAGGCGAAAAATTTTGTAATGAAGACAAAGACCAAAGAATGCCTCTCGGCTTTTAACACATATATTAAGTTTTACAGTCCTGTAGTATGACATGGTTTAATATTCATTCACCACCCCAACAGATGATGATGCCAGTCCAGAATGTATGAAATCCCAATCAGTTACTGGAAACACTAAGAAAAGGATCTAGAACTACAAAAATAATTGGGATGTGTCATCTGTCCCAATGAGGCCAACTAGGTACAATAATTAAAATATAATGGGCGCTATATAAGAGTTATGTTTGGCATAGGATAGGAATACAGAGACACTAAAGAAGAAAAAAGACCACTGAATAACAGTCCTGCTTCAAGGATCAATAGGAAGGTGGCTTGATGAAGTGGACAGGATGTTCTAAGGAGAAGAATTAACATTATACAAAGACATGGCCCATTCAAGAATTACCACAAATTCAAATTTCATGAGTATTACTTTGTAAGGGGAGGGAGCTGGAGAAGGAGTTAATACATATGAGGTTAGATAAGAAAAGTAGGGACAGAGGAGTCTTGTGTGTTGAGCCACAAAGTTCAAATTCAATGGGAAATAGTAGAAAATCTTAAGTATTTTATGCAAAGGAAGAACAATAATAGATAATAGATTCAAGTTCAGAAGCTAGTGTAGAAGTAACTACAGTGAACAAGACTAGGATTTGAACAATTTTTGAAGTGTAAAGAAAAACAGAATTTGATGAGAATGAGTTAAAATAAATGAGATTATAGGCCCCCCCCCAATTTGTTGTTTACATATAAAGCAGTACTCTTAACAGATCTACAAAACATAAGGAAAGTAACAGATTTTAGAAGAGAACATATAATAGGAATAATTCATTAAAAAATAATCACTGAGTACATGTTTTGTGACAACTGGGGATAGAAAAAGAAACTTGAGAAATGAGAGTGATGTTCATCATTAAGTAATGAGGCATAAAGTAATCATGCTCTGGCTTGATATTCCAAAAATGTAGCATATGATCTCTATTAACTTGCATTATGTTACCCAAATTGTTTCAAGACATGCCAAAACCTACCTCCCTGTAATGCTGATGAGAGTAAGTAAACAAAGAACTTCGGTTCTCCCAAGAGCATCACTAATTTCTACCCTTTGGGCATCAAATTGCAATTCACCTTCTCTGCGATTAGTACCTGCACTTCACTTCTTCAAAGACTATGTATCGGTGACTACTAGGTACCAGACATTGTTTTTTTGTGCTTGAAACACAACTGTGAAAAAATGAAATTCCTGGAAGAGAGAGAAATAAGCCACGATTGACTCCATGCATTTGAACTGAGCAATGTAAGGGGCAAAGCTGTTATGTATTGAGATGTAAAAGACCTAAGAAGTAATAGATTGGAAAGAAAGATCAGGACTGCAGTTCTGGAGATGTAAGTCAGAAATACCTATTGATGATTCAAAAGACAATTAGAAAGAAAGTTGACAAGCAAATCAGATACAGCAGACACTAGCTCAACAATAACATGTAAAAGCCAAAATCCCAAGTGAAATTATTCAGGGAGTAATATAGGAAGAGGAGGTATAAGAACTCACTAGGGGGAGGGAGGGTGGCGCTGTGGCATAGGCTTTTTTTTTTTTTTTTTTTTTTTTTTTGACAGGCAGAGTGGACAATGAGAAAGAGAGAGAAAGGTCTTCCTTTACCATTGGTTCACCCTCCAATGGCCGCACCGCAGCTGGCGCACCGCACTGATCAGAAGCCAGGAGCCAGATACCTCCTCATGGTCTCCCATGTGGGTGCAGGGCCTAAGGAGTTGGGCCATCCTCCACTGCCCTTCCGGGCCACAGCAGAGAGCTGGACTGGAGGAGGAGCAACCGGGACAGAATCCAGCACCCTGACCAGGACTAGAACCCGGGTGTGCCGGCGCCGCAGGCAGAGGATTAGCCTAGTGAGCTGTAGCACCAGCCTGTGGCATAGGTTAAACCTGGAATTATGGGAAGAGGTTTCAACAGGGAAACAGTAATAATTGTGTCAAAAGCAGTCAAACAAGAAGACTAATCAATTATCACTGTATTTGGAAAAATGAAAACACTGGTGACTTGACAAGTTTAGTTTCTACAAATGGATAAAGCTGCTTTCCTAGTAAGAAAACAACTGCAGTCTCACATGTACCATATGCAATCAGTAAACATAAGTATGGAATTAGGGGTGAGCATTTGGCCCAGAAGTATAGATGCCACATGAGCTGCCCCAATCCCTTATCAGGGTGCCTAGGTTGGCGTCCTGGCTTGGCTTCCAATCTCAGCTTCCTGCTAATGCACACAGTGGGAACAGCAGGTAATGGCTCAAGTACTTGGGCTCCTACCACCACTTAGAAGACCCAGATTGAGTTCTGGACTCTTGGATTTATCTAGGGCCAGCCCAGGCTGTTGCAGGCATTTGAGGAATGACCCGGTGGATTGAAGATCTCAGAGTGTCTATCTTTCTCTCCCTCTTTCAAATATTTTTCAATCTTTTTAAGTATACAATTGGAAATGGCTCTAGAAATGCTCTTTGTTCCAAATGCATCTTATCACATTAGAAATATTCCCTCTCGACTTCTGGTTAAAACAAGTTTCTATATAAAGATAATTATCTCTAGGTCCAATTCTAATGTTTTGGAAAACAACATAAACTCACTTTTCACTCATCTAATCATCAGAAAAGGATCTTCCATGAGACAAAGTGTTTTTAGCAATATAACCTCTAGCCAGAGGAAAGTGTACGCACGTTTCATTCCAGGATTTGGAATAGCTGAGGATTTCCTCCAGCACAGCATTAGACTGAAGATGCAGTACAAAGACTGAGATCAGCAAAGCCCACACAGTCGAAGGTTGGAAAAGTGAGCAGCCAAAAAGATAAATACAAAGAGTGGGACAAATGTCTGCAATGTTGTCAATTGGGAAAGTTAAGAACATAACAGGGGGCTGGCGCTGTGGCTTAATGGGTAAAGCCACCACCTGCAGTTCCAGCATCCCATAGGGGCGCCCATTCTAGTCCCAGCTGCTCCACTTCCAATCCAGCTCTCTGCTATGGCCTGGGAAAGCAGTAGAAGATGGCCCAAGGACCCCCACACCCACATGGGAGATCTGGAGGAAGTTCCTGACTCTTGGCTTCAGATCAGTGTAGCTCCAGCCATTGTAGCCATCTAGAGAGTGAACCAGTGAATGGAAGACATCTCTCTCTCTTTCTCTCTCTCTCTCTGTACCTCTCTGTAACTCTGCCTTCAGATTAATAAATAAATCTTAAAAAAAAAAAAAAACAGGAAATATTTTCCCTCCAGTACCAATAAAGAAACTCCAAAGATTTTTAAATTCTATATACTAGTATTAATTCACAATAAAAACTAAACAGTCTATATTATATGAACAAACACAGAAACAGTAAAGTACATCAAATATAAAATTGCATAATTTTATTATCCTTCCAATTGAATGTTCTATAAATGATACACTGTAAGAAAACAAGAGCTTGAAAACTGCAGGCATCCCATACAAAAAGAAACTGCAGGCTTCAAGAGGCTATAACTTACATGACCAGAAATAAAGCAGAACTTAGATTTTTAAAAATGTTTATTAAGACCCTCCCCCTAGGACATCATCAGTTTTTCTTACAGCCTTCTTGCTGTTTGTTGAAGTTGCTAGTGTTGCAGTTTTCATGTGACATGTTAGGTAGCTTTACATTTTGAGTATATGTGTCTAAAGGGCAGGAATGTATTTCATTCATCTATGCAGTTCCAATATCCAGCAGAGTCCTGTACACAGTAGTCATTTAATCAACTAATTAACTGGCTAATTAAGAAACTTTAGAGTTACCTTTCAGACAGTAGTTAACTTTATCTTTCAGTTTTTACTGTAGCATAAATGAAGAAGCATATAAACTTAGACAACTGGCAGTGAATTCTAATGATAATCATTAGTTTATATCTGGATGTGCTCCATCTGATAACGTGAGTTCATATTAGGTTATGTTGTTATTTCTTTAATGTTTATAACAATCATGGCAAACTATTTCCCAATCTATCTTAATATCTTTGATATAGAAGTACAAGTCAATAAAAAATCAATCTACTTATGTAAACTTCTGCAAAAATAGCAGTCAAACAGAGGAAGTAAAACAAATTGATCTCTACATCCTTCTGGGATGCCTCTATGATTGTCTTAAAAACAATCCCTGGGCACCGTGGCTCACTTAGTTAATCCTCCACCTGCGGTGTGGCATCCCATATGGGCGCCGGGTTCTAGTCCTGGGTGCTCCTCTTCCAGTCCAGCTCTCTGCTGTGGCCCAGGAAGGCAGTGGAAGATGGCCCAAGTACTTGAGCGCCTGCACCCGTGTGGAAGACCAGGAAGAAGCTCCTGGCTTCGGATCGGCGTAGTTCCAGCCATAGTGGCCATTTGGGGGTGAAACAATGGAAGGAAGACCTTTCTCTCTCTCTCTCTCACTAATTCTGTCAAATAAAAAAAAAAACCTCCACGAATACCATATATTCTACATGTGCTCATTTCTTAAATGTGAAAACAACTTACTTGATATTGCAAATAACTTCAGATAACAGAGACTGTTTTTTGTTTTATAGGACTATTCATTACAGAAAGATCTTTACTTGGTCAAAATAAAACTTTGGTAAATTTTGAACATTTAAGGATAGAGGAAACAAAATCAAGTAAACCTGGCTAAGTACAGGAAAGCAGTGATCCCTACAATGGAAGTCACACAACTAGAAAACTGTTTCTGATTTTAACTGAAATGATCAATGACACTGTATCAGCCCTGGAAGGCACTCAGGGTTTTTATGAATGAAACAAGTGCCCTATATAGCCTCCTTGCTCAACAAGGAGGAGTCTGGGCAATGCCTAATACATTACTCAGTATCTGAATCAATACCTCTGGCCAAATGCAAAGACAATAAAAATTTTACGGAGAAAGACATCTGACATTCTAACGTAGACTCTGTTGGGCTACAGAAATTGTTCAGTTGAGTGACTCTGAGACCTGAAAGGCAAGACTGAGCATCAGTGTTTCTGATCAGCTTCTTCTTACTATTTGGAATCAGATTGATCAGAAGTCTTAATTAAATACCCTATGAGAAAAACTGAATAGGTTTAATCACAGTCTATGTATCAGATTAATCAGGTATTATGCTGCCCATAATATAAAGTTTATATCCTCTAAGCTCAGGGTTTCTCTCCTCAAACACATCCTACTGAAATTGGCCATTTTCATATCGCACTCTGGATGTCAAAATTGATCAGGAAAGTACTATTGCTATGAGTGACAATAAAATCCTTTGTTTTTTACTTAGAGTTCATGTTTTCTGATAGCATGCATACAACTCTGGCAGACTAATATATTATTTTACAAGTGGAAAAAAAATCTCGGATCTTTCCTGTTCGTTATACCCACAGTCCCAAGTGCAAGGGAACTGGATCAGAAAGACACCACAGGACAAGGAAGGTCCAGATTGCCATCACTGCAGGCCTGAGGACACACAGAGGAAAGCCAAGCATCTCCAGGACTCCCATGGTTCCTTCCCTTGCCAAAACATACCACAGTGCAACCAGGTTTATGACCAAAAAAGGATTTTAACAATTCCTTGGAATTTAAATATGCTTTTGATAACCTAGCAAAGTATGGCTCTGACAAAGACAATATGGAAGACACACAGAAGAGAAAAGAGGAGAGAAATCAAAGTAATAAAGTATAGCAGAAACTGAAAATTGTTGAACCCAGATTTATTTCAATCATCTTCTACCAAAAAGAGCTGGACAATGTCAAGGGCTGATCACACACAGCAACACTGGATCTAAGGGTGGAGTGTATGATGCCCTAGGACAGCTGTGCAAGAGGTCAGTCAGTTCCCAGTGTCCCCTTGCTGACCAGGGCAGAGCGTTGGGAAAAGGGTTTCCATGACAATACTGCCATACTTTAGTATGGCCTTTTTGTTCTGCATTACTTCTAGTGATGCATTATCCACATGGAGTTTCCTGAGGCTCCAAAAAAATCTGTAAGGTGCCCAGTAGCATTTTCTGCCTAAGTCACCTACAGGGGATTATGTTGCTTGCAGCAGGATAACCCTGTCTGATATATTTGAGAAAAGAAAATAATGTTTGCTTATTTTAAGCCCCATATTCATATCTATACTTTCTTTTCTGATAAGACTCTAAGGCCTGAAACTATTTCATTTCAGGTAAACAGCTTTTCATTTTCTTACTACATCAAATGGGGAAAAAGTATACTCAATTCTATCATAATCACAGGTAAATTATCTTTATTATTATGATCAGACTATCAAGAAAAACAATCCTCCTTTAAAAACTACTTTGCTATAAATATACTTCGCAATGAAAGAACAATGAGAATTTTTTGTTACTACCTCCGAGTTTCTCTAATTTAAAAGCAAACAATTGGTTTTTATCTTATTCAGTGACAAACAAGTTTTATTTTTAATTTGGTGATTTGCTGATATCACCCAGACTAGTACATTTTAATAAATGCAAATTATATAGCTAATGGAATGAAATGAGCACTTAGCACACCAGCTTTATGGGAAAATTAATAGCCAAGCTAGTTCTAAAATATACTTTATTTGGGGAAAATAAAGAAGAAAGTATTTTCATATATTAGGAAAGTGTTGCTTGGTAATTTTAAAGGAAATAGAACATAATTAGTAATTAGAAAATAGAATATACTTTTTTTAAAATCTAAGTTATCTCTCTAGAAAATGGTACCTTATATGCTTAAGCTTACCACCTTCTAGCTATTTCACATATTAAGCTTTAAAACAATGAGGAAAAACTCACTAAAGAGGGAAAATTTACAACAAAAAAGTTGAACGAAATAAAGAAGCTTGAACAATTCTTCCCATTGTCTCTTCTTTATCAAGAGCAATGGAAATTTAACCTGAATGTATCATAAAAATGAGACATAAATTAATGTAGATGATGTGCTAATGACTATTCACTTCTTGATAAATATTCACTTCTTGATAAAAACAGGCTTTTTAGCACAGCAAGTTAAGGTTCTGCTTGTGATGTCAGCATCCTTACACCTGAGCACAGGTTCGAATCCTGAGACCTGGCTACTCTGCTTCCTATACAACTTCCTGCTAATTGCCTAGAAAGGCAACTACTTGAGTCTCTGCCACCATGTGGAAGACCAGGTTGGAGTTCCTAGATCCTGGATTCAGCTTAGCCCTGACCTGCTCTTGCAGATCATATAGGGAATGAAGCAACAGACTGAAGATTCTCTTTCTCTCTCTCTTTCCCTCTTCTTCTCTCCAAGTTACTGATTTTTCAAACAAAAGAAAAAAAATTATAAGGGACATTCATAAATTTCCAAACCTACCAAGTTTAACAGAAAATATCATTACTGGGGCTGGTGCTGTGGTGTAGAGGGGAAAGCCACCACCTGTGATGCTGGCATCCCATATGGGCACTGGTTTGAGACCTGGCTGCTCCACTTCCAATCCAGCTCTTTGCTATGGCCTGAGACAAGCAGCAGAATATGACCCAAGTGCTTGAGCCTCTGTACCCGCATGGGAGACACAGAGGAAGCTCTAGGCTCCCAGCTTTGGCCTGGCCCAGCCCCAGCCATTGCAGCCATCTCGGGAGTAAATCAGCAGATGGGAGCTTGTTCTCTCTGTCCCTCTCTCTCTCTGCAAACTCTGCTCTCCAAATAAATAAATCTTAAAAAAAAATCATTATCATCATCAACTAAAGCATTTATTTTTATAAAATTGAGTAACCACTCAAAAATTTTCAAGAATGGGAATCAAATATATGACTCCACAATTATCCAAGAAAAATCCTGCTGCTAGTGCCCCTGCTCCCTACCTCTATTCACTTACCACCAAACAGGGAAAATCAACATTTAAAAAAAATCATCTTCACAAATGTTCAGAGCATATTCATAACAGTCAAAAAGTGGAAACAACTCAAATGTCCACCAACTGAACCAAACAACAAAATGTGAATACCCATATAAAAGAATATTATGTGGCAATAAAAAATATAGTGACACATACTCCAACATGGATGGGACCTTGAAAATATTATGTTACATGAATGAAGCCTATCACAAAGAACCACATATTACATGTTTATCACTTATGTGAAAAGCATGTAATATGCAAAGCTATAGTGACAGAAAGTCCATCAGTGGTTGTCTTGGGATACAGGGAATGTGGGGTCAGGAACACAGTTAAAGGGATAAGGGATTTCTTTTGGAAACAATAAAATGGTTCTAAAATTTACTATGGTAAAGGTTTTAAAATTGTCAATATAAAAAAACAAAATTGTAAACATTTTACTTATCTGTCACAGAGACTAGGACAAACAGTTGCCATCCTCTGTTTCATTTTTTATATGGCTAAAATTGAGAGCCAGGAATTCAACCCAGATCTCCTTCATGGATGGCACAAGGACCCAAATATGTGAATCATCACCTGCTGCCTGCCAGGGTGCCCACTGGCAGGAAGCTGGAATCAGAAGACAGGCTGATTCAAATTCAAGCACTCCAGTAGAGGATGAGTGTCTTAACCATATCTTAACAGCTACGCCAAGTGTCTTAACTCATAACATACACTTTAAAGATGCAAACTTTGACATTTATCTGAATAAATCAGTTTTTAAAATCACTTTAAAACAGCAAATCTTTAGATAAACAGTTGTTTAAAGTTTTCTTCAAGTCTAAATGTCTTCTATAAAATTCCAAACTTTTAATTGATAGGACTCTTTCTAAAGATATTCATTGGCTAAATAAAAATTCATGACTATAGAAATGTCATTTTTCCAGGTTAGTACCTACAATAAAAGTAATAACCCATAAAAGAAATGACAAATTTACCCAAAGACATTTTCAATTCACATAGTTTGCCTTTCAAGTTCATATTAGTTGACTTCTTATAACAGTCAA
Organism: Oryctolagus cuniculus; assembly: GCF_051225735.1. NCBI lineage: Eukaryota > Metazoa > Chordata > Mammalia > Lagomorpha > Leporidae > Oryctolagus > Oryctolagus cuniculus. The sequence goes on along the minus strand of NC_142875.1, from coordinate 52,844,331 downwards.
TTAAAAATTAACATCAGGGGCAGGCATTTGGTTTAGCAGTTATGACATTACTTAAGACACCCACATCCCACGTAGGCATGGCTTGGTTCAAGTCTGGGCTCTGTTCCTGACTCCAGCTTCCTGCTAAGGTGCGCCTTGAGAGAAAATCCGATGTCTCAAGAAGTTGAATTCCTGCTACCCAAATGGGAGACCTGGAGTGAGTTCCCAGATCCTGGCTTTGGTCATTGCAGGCATTTGGGAAGTCCAACAGATAGAAAGTCTGTCTGTCTGTCCCTGTGTGTGTGTGTCTCTGCCTCTCAAATTAAAAAGAAATTAAAATTAGATAGATTTAATTTAATAACTCCTATCCAGAGAAATGTAATATCCCATGTAACCAAGTATTGGATTTAATAGTCAATTAATGAGGTGATCATGTAATAACTAGACAGAATTAGGCTTTGTTCTTAACTAGGCATTCCTTATTCCATCTTTCAAAGCTTTAAATACTTCAAGTAGTGTAACACTGCTGTAAAGAAAAAGACAGGACCCAGTTATACCAAACTTTTTTTTAATACATTTTATTCTGAAAATATTACAGATTCATAGAGCTTGGAGAAAAAAACACCTTTGGATAATCTAATTGTTTAACTTCACAACATTTCCTTTAGGACTACCCTCATTAATATCTTCACACTTTATTAGATGTTAATACTTCCTCCGTAGTGAATAGGAAGGCTGGCACAAGGTGAAAAAAGGATGGTTTAAAAAAAAAAAAAGCATCACGTGACAACATACTAAGGAGACCAGATAAAATGACAAATACAGAAGAGGAAAGGAAAGGAAACAGGGGGAAACAGAAAAGGAAAGGAAGAAGGAGCCAGGAAAGGAAGTAGGAAAACAGCAACAAAAGCCATATATATGTATATGTATATACATGTATGTGTGTGTACACACACACACACACACACACACAGATGGTCAGGCCTGCCTGTTGCAGAGACAAACAATCCCAGCCACAGGGTTCCTCAATAGCCCTAACACTGTCACCTGACATGTCATAATAAATCCATTAGTTGCACAGTTTCTAACATTTTCTGATTTTTCTTCAAATAATAACTTTAAATTTTTAATTTGCATTTTAATTTTAAGGTTTGATTTTCTATTCCTATTACACTTAGAAATAATAAAATGGCCAAGTTACAGAGAGGTTTTTTAAAAAATAAAAGCAACATTTTACTTCTTTTACCTGTGAAATGCATTTATTTCATATCAATTAGCACATTAAATTCCAAATTTAACTACCCATTAGTGTCATCTGAGGATCCTTCTTAGAACACCCAAAGGCCAGGTCCCAGCAACCCCAATTAAACTTTAAAGTCTGGAGCTTAAAACTAGGTATAAATATTTTCTTTAAAGATGTTCAGGTTTGATTAGCACTGCTCATAACAATAATTATACCAATGAAAATCCCTTGTGTCCTTTTATTAAAGGAGAAATTAAGTGAATAGTAGTTAGCTTTCATACTAATATTTAAGTTTAAATGAGACTTTTTGAAAGTACTTTTGAAAATATCTGTTACCCTGAGTTTCATTATTACTCATGCAAACTCTCAACTTTTTGGTTAAGAAAATTAAAACAGGAGGCATAATTCACATAACTGGCAAAACTTTTTAAAATTTCTAATAAATTAATGAGATTGAGAATAAACAATTCATAGGATTTGATAGTTTCTTACAGAAAAACCTAATAATTCCACTCTTAGAAAAGTAACCTTAAAATATTATCATAGGTATTTACCAAGATGTATCTACCACATAAATGATGACACAGCACAACTTAGAATTCTATATACTCACTAAAAATAATGCTGTGAAAGAATGATAAATGCCATGTACAACTTCATAAGATACTCAGCCAGTCACAAAACAATCTGGATGATATGTCACTTAAAAACAGATTTTATGTATGTAAAACTTACTTGCAGTTGAGCTGAATTGTGCCGAAGGCCTTCAACAATTGAAGAAAATCTGTCAATTTTTCTTTCTTCTCCAGCTGAAGTTAAAGCTTCTAAAACGTCCTCGAGGCTATTAGAAATTTTAAATCTATTAATTGAATTCCAAGTAGCAAATAACCCAACTGCTTCATCCTACAAAAGGAGTCAATATATCCTGACAACCAATAATACTTGGAAGTAGCTTTACTAAGCACATAGTATGTACCAAAACACTGGTCTAAGCATGATATGTTTTTATTCATTTGTCCTTGACAGTAAGTCATAAAGATGCCTCCTAATCAAGCACTTACATAATATATACCACATCTCAGGTTCTCCTCACAATACTTTACAAATATTGACTCATTTTAAAGTATAAAGGGACCGGTGCTGTGCCATAGCAGGTAAAGCTGCTGCCTGCAGTGCCGGCATCCCATTATGAGCAGCAGCAGTCCCGGCTGCTTAACTTCCAATCCAGCTCTCTGCTACGGCCTGGGGAAGCAGTAGAAGATGGTCCAAGTCCTTGGACCCCTGCGCCGCAAGACAGACCGGGAAGAAGCTCCTGGCTTCGGGATCAGTGCAGCTCCAGCCATTGCGGCCAACTGAGGAGTGAACCAGCAGACGGAAGACCTCCCTCTCTCTCTCTCTCTCTCTCTCTCTCTCTCTGCCTCTCCTTCACTCTCTGTGTAACTCTTTCTAATAAATAAATTTTTAAAAAAATAAAGTACAGAACAGCTATATAAAGTAGGTACTGTTATTAACCCATATTATAGATTAGGAAACTAAAGCAGAAAAAGGTTAAGCAACTTGTCCAATATCTCACATCTACTAAACTGTAGAGCAAGGATCTGAAATCAGATAGTCTGGGTAGTAAGCCCCATACACATGCTCAACAACTACATTCGAATGCCTCCCAATGATAAGTAAATGTGTAATAGCCAAAAACACATGTGAGCATTATAAAAACTCAAATATAATATACTCATTATCATTTTTAAGAACTATATTGCCTCCTCTGTAAAAAAAAAAAAGTAGCTTAATAGTTCATAGTTAACAGCACACCTAGCATACCGTAGAAGCTCATCATTTCTGGACACTGGCATGTAGTACTAAAAAATAGATAGCACTTTGATATCTATCCTAACAGACAAGAAGCAAAACTAATATGAAAGAAGGAGGAGGAGGATACTAAAGGGGGGCTAAGGGAGAAAGTAGAGGATAAAGAGGACAAAGGAGAGGAATGAAGAAGGTGGCAAAAGAAGAGCCAAAAGAAGAAGGTACAACAAGGCAGGCGGAGTCCAAAAAGGAGGCAGGAGAAAAGGGAGGAGGAGGGAGTAGGCACTAAGCAGGCACAGCGGATGGAAAAAGGAGGGGGAACTCAGAAAATACAATGGAGAGCAAATAAAATTTGTATTTGATCTATATACCAAAACTCATAAGCAATTTTAAACTGGAAAAGTGAACCTACAACTGTGCATACTTGGGACTGCCAGCTGGGTACAGCTAAGCCTTTCCCCAGATACACACTACAGGCACTTTACAGGAGGCAGAGGGCCAAGCCTGAATTAGTGCCTTTCACTCTTCAACACAGGCCATGAAGTTGAGCTGGCTTAATCCCATCAGCTACAGTAGAGCTGATTTCCAGACAAAGAAATTTTCACCTAAAGATCTCTGCCTACACTTACATGAGAAGGATATTTGTTAGTTCTTTTGGTTCCTCAGTTTTTACATTTTTATCCTTTTACAATGTGTTTTAAACAATTTGTAAATGCTTCCTTATAATTAGAACCACAATCTTCTTTAAAAGAAAGGATGTTTTAATATGTATATGTCTTCAAAAATTTCATGGAAATGCGTATTATGGATTTTAATTTTTCTTGGCAACACTGTAATCTTTTTTAAAAAATTTATTGATTTGATTTATTTATTTAAAACCAAGTAATAGGGACAGGGAAGGAGGGACAGAGATTTTTACTAGTTTTTACCAGTTCACTAGTTAACTCCCCAAGTGGTTGCAATGGGCAGGGCTGGTTAGGCTGAAGCCAGGAGCCAGGAACTCCTGAGTCTCACATGCAAGTGGCAGGGGCCCAAACACTTGGGCCATTTTCCTCTGCCTTTTCTCAGTCACATTAGCAGGGAGCTGGATCAGAAACAGAGCAGCTAGGACTTGAACTGGCACTCTGATATAGGGTGCTGGTGTTGAAAGCAGTGGCTTAACCCATGACAATGCAATGCCAGCCCCAACATATATGAATTCTATTTCTCCACAAACTTTTTGATGTATGCTCATATGTAATGTAATAGCCTTTAGTTATTGCCCTGACATATATGATCAAGATCTTTAAAACTCTAATATGTACTTTATGAGCAAGCCCTTTGTACTCTCAGCCAGTGAAGTGCCATTACACGTATCACCTAACAAGTCCACTTACACAGGACAACATACATTGAACTACAGTTTGAATTAATTCTATCTGAAAAAAAAAAACATAAGAAACAGAATCCATGTGTATATTTCTCAGAGTATTTATAGATAATGAGACATTAAATGAATCTATAAATTAATTATACAACTAGAGAAAAAAGTTGTAAACACTTACATGCTTTCCTCGCCTACAATGCATACTGCAGAAAGGAGTTTAACCACATCTGTCATCATGCTGGGATGCTTGGGATCCATGGCCTTGGCCAGTAAGGAAAGACTCCTCTCTTCACTCATAATTCTCTCTAAGCCGTACTATAAGGTTTTGAAAATAAGAAGTTAAATGTCAGGAGTTAGAAAAATAGTTCTTTCAAGTTATTCAAAGCATTTTACAGAATACATTTTTACATCTAGTAAAGCCTGAAGATACAAAGACCACGTAGCACTCTTAATTCATAAAAGTAATCGCTTTATATCAAGAACTACATGTCTCAACAAAATCCAGATAAGCTCTCAAAGGTTATTACAATACAGCTGATAATTATTAAAAATAGAATTGTGGTCAACTAGAGAAGATGAAAAGCAGTGAGATATTTGTAATTTCTCAGCAGGAACATATACAACAGCCAAATATTGAACCAGACACTGAGGCCATGAGGACCTTTTTCAAAGGAAGGAAGAAGGTTGGTAAGACAGAAATCACCTCAAGTAAATGCACAGATCTGTACTGTCCAAGAGAAATATAATGTGAACCACATGTACAGTTTTTCAAGCAAACAAGTATTTGCAATAAACCTGATCTAATACATCCAAAGTTTCATTATAATACATAAACAGTGTAAAATACTTCTGAGTCTTCAATTTTTCACTCTAAGCATTTGAAATACAGGTATGTCTTACACTTATAACACATGTTAATTCACTTTTTTTTTTTTTTTTTTTTTTTGACAGGCAGAGTTAGACAGTGAGAGAGAGAGACAGAGAAAGGTCTTCCTTCTTCCGTTGGTTTACTCCCCCAAGTGGCTGCTACAGCAGGCGCGCTGCGCCGATCCAAAGCCAGGAGCCAGGTGCTTCTCCTGGTCTCCCATGGGGTGCAGGGCCCAAGGACTTGGGCCATCCTCCACTGCCCTCCCGGGCCACAGCAGAGAGCTGGACTGGAAGAGGAGCAACCGGGACTAGAACCCAGCGCCCATATGGGATGCCGGCGCCTCAGGCGGAGGATTAGCTTAATGAGCCACGGCACCAACACATGTTAATTCAGACTAGCCACATTTCAAGTGTTCAAAAGCCACATGTGACTTTTGAACACCTATTATGTAGTACAGACATAGAGATTACTGCTTCACTCATAAATGTGCAGAAACCGCCACATTGAGTATATTAGTATCATTCTAATCAGAATGATATTTATCATCAGACAAAGCAGTTGTAAACACATTACCTAAGTGGGATGATTTAAGATAAGGATAAAGTTTGTTTGTTACTGCCTGGATGTTAGATCCAATTAGAAGATAAGTAGTTATGTTAATTTTGATTTATGAATGCCTACATCCCTTGGGCCCACTTATAATTTACAGAAGATAAGTCTCATATCAGAGGATGAGCAGAAGCAATAAAACAATACTATTTATCTATTACACATCACAGAGAATTATTCTAAAGAGAGAGAGATTGGTTGTTCACTTGCCACAAAACAGTAAAATCAAAGGGCCTTAATCCAGATTATAGACCTATTAACTGTGGCTTAACTCAAAATAAGCAGTACATATGAGCAACAAAGTTGAACTGATACCAAATTAAGAACCAAATGTTTTGTTATGAAATGCTACTTATAAGTTTCTTATTCTGTATGTGTCATTTGTTCAAAGAAACCTTCACATTGTGAAGAAATATTCCATTTGCTTTAAATCTGTAAAGAAACAGAAACAATGGAAGAAGCACAAATAGAAGGGCAAAGAATCCAGAGCATGATTTTTTGGAGAGAGTTCTCTGTCTTAGTGATGTGGGAACATTGACAAAGGGACAGCTAACCCAGTTAGGAAATGGTTGCCTTTGTGTTATCTTGAGCTGTTTCATAACAGGAAACAGAATGAAAAAGTAGGAACAGGATTAAAAACTACAATTTGCCTTGGTAATCATCCTAAGGAACTGTAAGCAGTTTATAAAGTTAACTGATCCAACTCAGAAAGTCATTCAATGGTCACCAAGTACCAAAGCACTGGCTCTGTCCTAATGAACCTGAGAATTAAGTCAAGCTCACTTCCAACACTCACCTTCAATTCCCACCTGGATGTTCTTAGTCAGCACCTGTTCTTTTGGAATCAAAATTACATGGCTCCTCCTGCCACTCAAGGATACTGATGCTGATCTCTTTCAATACCACCTACCATCCTGAAAAGCCTCAAGCCCTAGAATCACCATGTGATAAAGGGTAGAATATGAATATTCCCCGATCTCATTGTTTTGAACAACATCCTGTGACCACAAAGGTCCTTATAGGAGGTGTTCTCTAACTTGGTGAACACAAAAATATACGGTACTTATGTTAAGACTAGAATGAGTTTTGATTACCGCTACACAGTATCTCTAACTGAATATAAAACTACTGCCTACTTGTATAAAATTACTCTCATTGGATTACTAAAGCTACAAAGGAAAACAAAACAAATTTTTGACTCTGAAAAAAGTTACCTTACCAGTGCTAGCAACAAAGTGCATTTAATGAAGGCTACTGTAGGTTACAGAGGCATAACAAAGATTAGAAGGTGTAAGGACGTATCTTTCCTGAATGTCAAGGACCCACTCTGGGTAATATGATAACTGGCCTGTTCTAAACTGAAGACCAATGCCAGCTTCCATTTGCATTCCACATGCCCATTATTACCTAGTAGAATTTCAGCCATTGGAGACTATTGTTTTTGTAGGCAAAGTCCACACTACATGGATTTTGGTGCTGAGCAGCTACCCAAGGTGTGGTGACGCCAAGAGACACTGACTTTAAGAAGAGGACACTCCTGCTGTGAGTACACATCCCACAGCAACATGCTAAAAGTCTTCAAACTGAAGCCTCTATTCTAGTTACTTTTAGACAGATTAACTTTTCCTTATTACTATCTTTAATTTCCTTCTTCCTAATTATTCCAAATATATTTCCATTTTATGGGAAATGATGTTACTAAATCTGTTTACATTAATTACATAATTACTGCTAACAAGTAAACTATCATGTTCTTTTTTTTTTTTTTTTTTTGACAGGCAGAGTGGACAGTGAGAGAGAGAGACAGAGAGAAAGGTCTTCCTTTGCCATTGGTTCACCCTCCAATGGCCGCCGCGGCTGGCACCACGCGCTGATCTGATGGCAGGAGCTAGGTACTTATCCTGGTCTCCCATGGGGTGCAGGGCCCAAGCACTTGGGCCATCCACCACTGTACTCCCTGGCCACAGCAGGGAGCTGGCCTGGAAGAGGGGCAACCGGGACAGAATCCGGCGCCCCAACTGGGACTAGAACCCGGTGTGCCGGTGCCGCAAGGCGGAAGATTAGCCTAGTGAGCTGCGGTGCCGGCTTCATGTTCTTTTTCATCATTGAAGAATTATACTAAAGACAGCATAGTAAGGTTTAACAAATTTCTACTCATAGATGTGATCAAATAAAGTTTAGGAAAACTATCCGTCTCAAGGATTAAAAAAAAAAATAAAAAGAAACTTTACCAAAAATTTAACATTAAGCTTACAGTTTCAGATATTACCATACTAACTCCAAGACCTATAGATTATTCAAAAAGCTACTTTATCTATCTGAAATCTAATTCTCAAAAAACGAGTAGTTCAATACAAAAAGAATGTTTAATTTCTACATTAGTTATTGTCCTTGAAAATTATATCTGATTTCAGGAAACAGAAAAAAAAAAAATTTTGGTTAAAAATAGAAAATCTGACCCCAGAAAAATTTCACTGGACATGAATAATTTAAAATTATAAATATTTGTGTGTGTTTTTTTTTTTTTTTTTTTTGGACAGGCAGAGTGGACAGTGAGAGAGTTAGACAGAGAGAAAGGTCTTCCTTTGTCGTTGGTTCACCCTCCAATGGCCGCTGCGGCCAGCGCGCTGCAGCCGGCACACAACGCTGATCCGATGGCAGGAGCCAGGTACTTATCCTGGTCTCCCATGCGGGTGCAGGGCCCAAGTACCTGGGCCGTCCTCCACTGCACTCCCGGGCCACAGCAGAGAGCTGGCCTGGAAGAGGGGCAACCGGGACAGAATCCAGCGCCCCGATCGGGACTAGAACCCGGTGTGCCGGCGCCGCAAGGCGGAGGATTAGCTTAGTGAGCCACGGCGCCAGCCATAAAATTATAAATATTTGTTACAGCTAATAAAAAGATAAAACAAATAAGTACTAATATTCAAAAATGTAGTCCTATAAAATTTTATTTTTAAAAACAAAGCAAAATAGTATAAAATAAATCAGAAATACACAGATGATTTTGTTGTAGAACAAAAAACCATCCTATCATACATGAAATTTCTTCTTTTGATGTCTAAAAAGGCAACTAAAACAATTATCATAGCATCACACATCATGGAATAGATGCACTCAGCTGTTGAAGCTGAAGAAATGGCATGGGATGATGCCAATTTCTATAATTAACAGTATAAGGGGAAGAAAGAAACACTGTCAGATAAATCTAACTTCAGCAGTGAACTCAAAGAATATCTCCTTTTTGATGTATCCTCTTGAAATATCCAATTCTGCAGATCCTCCATACTATTATGTGGTCTCAAGATTACTTCTATCAAGTGCCATTGCTCCATTTCTGGAACCTGTTCATACATCGTCACATTAATTTCATCACAGATTCTATATTCCTAGAATAGTGAGAATCCAGTCTTTCCACCCTCGGTATTATTGCAGACTTCATTTAATAACTGTGTACTATTTTAAAGTGAACCATGATATACTTTTGAAAATTCAAAGATAGGTAAAGATAGGAAGAGAGACAAAAAGAAGGAAGAAGGGTGGTTGAGGGAAGAAGGGAGCAGAGAAAGAAAAGAATTCATCAACATATGAGGAGTTAAGCTTCAGAAGAGGGTCCATCATTCCCCAGTTCTCCCTGTCCCAAGATAATTGGTTTCATAAAAAAATAGAATCAATACAATGCAGTAATTTTTTCCCATCATGTGCTGCAAAGTACATAAGAGTAACACATCTGTTTAGTGCAAGTGAATTTCTGTATTTCAGAACTCTAATTCATATCAGAAGTGGTGATGGACAAATACTAATTAACTCATACATACCTGTGTATTCATCAAGGCTTTCAGACATTGTATAACTTTGTGTTGATTCTTCTTTACAATATTTTCCTGCCTGTATTGACATAAAAGTTATCAGTGCTGAAATTGTAATAGGATGTACAAATGTAGCTTCATTGAAAACAATTATTAGCAATACTTACGTTTTTCCTCTAATTAGTTTTTCCAAAATATCTAGTAATATTCCAAGACCATCACATCCAAAGCTTTCAACCCAACTGAAAAACAGGAAAAAGGTAATTATATGTTGTCAGTATTCTTGTTAGAAGGTCATGGTAACACTAAATATCTGCAAGTATTTTACAATTGACATTCATAATCATAACTATAATATAACACTATGACTCAATCTCATGGAAACAAGGCACTAAGATGGGATAAGGCAGTTCTGTACTAAACTCAGCTTACACAGGCAAGTAAGAGCTAACTATGTATGCCCATTTCCTCCTCCAAGCTCTGTATTTAGTGACAGCACATTGGTAGTTTCGAATCACCCATGGTCAAAGTATTTGCCCCACAGAAATTGGCAAATATTACCAGTCAGCACCTCGCCCACTCATCTACCCAGATCTGGCTCTAAGACATGTAGCATATAACCCTGGATAAGCCTCATTTTAGGTACTTCCATTGAACAGAAACTGGAAATATCTATAGGGGGAAGATGCAGATTGACAAAAAAAAGACTATTGAAAAAATTAACCAAAATAATTAAAAGGGATGCTTTTAGAGAATTTCCCAAAACATTAAAATGCATCCCTATAGATGTTAAGAATTCCATAAGTTTCAAAGTTTAGTTGCTTAAAAAAATTAAAAAAAAAAAACATTCCATCATTTTTAAATGCATGTTTCCATCTCAATTGAGCTATATCTATTCTGAGCAAACATCTGGCCCTAGTGGTTAAGATGAAAGTTAGAATGCCCACATCCTGCACTAGAGTGCATGAATTGAATTCCCTGATTCCAGCTTCCTGCTAATGTGTACCCTAGGAGGTAGCAGTGACAGTTTAAGTAGTTGGGTTCCTGGGAGTGCTGGACTAAGTTCCCTGCTGTTGGGCAGGTGGGGAGTAAATCATAGCACATATGGAGATCCCTCCCTCCCTCCCTCCCTCCCTCTCTCTCTCTCCACCCCCCACTTCTCTGCATCTCTAATATAAAGTAACATTTTAAAATTTAAACCACATGTCCATACATTCACTAACCCAATCATGGCACCTTCTGTATTCCACTAGACAATAACTCACCCTGGTTAAAGAAAAACAACTGTGGTAGAAATAAATACCTACTATCAGTGATAATTTGGAAAGCATTTGCATACATACACACACACATATAATTCTGACAATAATCTCATCAAAAATGAGGGAAAGAAAAAGATAGGTGTCTATTTCTTTGTAAACTTGTTTGTATGTATGGTTGTAATCTGTGTGTAAAGTTTGAAGATGCTAAAAATCAAAATTTATTCAAATAACCAAAAGCAACTTTATGAAGAATAAAAATGTTTAAGTCACATTCTGAAAACATACCGTTTTAGTTAAGACACAGTACAATATTTCCAATGAAAGTGAAAATCATATAAAATATGCTTTCATAAAAAGCTACAAATATTATGAAAATCCATCTTCTTCATTTGCCTATTTCTATGACCACCACTTGACCATCTAAAAATACTGGAAATTTCTGATTTTATGAAAAGGAAAAGAAATTTGGTATTTAAATCAGAGGTCTCTCATCAGGCTATTTTAGTCATCATTTCTCTGTCCACTGAAAGCCCTGAAATAACAAATTCAAGGATGCATTGAAACAGGAAAGATACTCCCTTGTAGAAGATTGAAGATTACCATTATAGTTAGAGTGAGGAAGAAGTTAAATAGAAGTTGCTGTTTTCAAACCAGAATGCTACTTCAAAAGTAAAGAGTTTACTCTCCACTATCAGCTCCAGACAGATTACCTGTGGGCATTTCAAATCTTGCTTTCATGTTGCATGAAAACACCTACAGCATTCCACTTAACTGCTTGCCTTGTTGACATCCTATTCTGTATTTATTCTTATTTCACATACAGCAGGGTAGCTTGAAACCAAATACGTAAGAAGTAATTTGAGAGTGTTACTTAGGCTGGTATTGAGACATGTGGAGAGAGTCTCTGTTCGCCAGTCCTGCCTATGTTAGTACTTCACAGTAGGCTTTCCATGTCTTGTTTGAAGTCATTTTTCTACAATCTCTAGATTTGAAAGTATATCCACAAAGATGTTCTAAAACTAACATAAATGTTTAGCATTATTCATTCTGTTGTCACCTATAATCATTGCAAAGAATATGATTACTATTCACAAAACTGCCCAATGCAAAAATACAGTAATTTTAAATTATGTTAATATAAAAAATTTCTTGTACATAATATACTTATGTTGTGATCCACTGTAAAATTCAGGACACATATCAATCCAAGTAAACCAGCAAGTTCTCTGATTAATAGAACAGATATTTAAAGTTTATCACCCCTAACATAATAGCAGCAACTGGAATAGCAGGACCCACAGAAGATCTCAAATTATGTACAGACACCCCCACCCCGATAATTCTTCAACTATAGAACATGAGTCAATAAAATTGATACCTACTCACATATATTACATATAAACTCATTCTCTAAAAAACAAAGTGCATGTAAAGAAGCATTATACCAAATCACTTGACTTCTATCTAATTCACTGTGGGAATTAATTTCTCAACAGCAATAAAATCAGAGAAGTAGGCAACAGCCTTCCAAAAACCAAGTTATACCTCACATTTCACAAAACATGAAAAATGAGAAAAACAGGATAGGGTAAAGAGAGAGGAAACTATCATGCTTGAGAAAAAAAGAGAACAATGTAATACTTATGCATAAAAAAAGCCAATGAAAGCATAATACGCATGAAGGTCTCCATGTTTTCTGAAAAATCTGCAAGGCCAAGTTATCACTGTATTAACAAGTTGTCATTCATGAACCCATTCTCTAAAGGGTTTCACCACACCCTGCCCCCCCCTACTATTTTCAGCAATACAATGTTTAAGGATGGAGTATAAATATCACTTCCCATTTTTCTGGAAAAGATGTTCAAAATAAAAGATGATATTGAATAGGTAGGTCTGCAGTCTTGACAGGGGTTTATTGAAATCCATAGCTTTCTATGAAAGTGAAAAACTTATCATGTAAGAAACAACCTGGAAAAAAATTATCAACTCATCTATAAATGATCGATCTTCAGCAAACAAAATCTACACTATTTGTTCTGTGCCTTTCAGCATAGTACCCTCAGGCAATTCTGTGGTTTAACTATAAACCATATGCATGGCCAGAATATGCACTGTGCAAATGCTTCCTCTTCATAAACAGGAATGACAGAGATCTGTATGACATTGGTACTAGAGGGGGGAAAAATCCCTTACAACAGCATATATATATAGTGGTATGCAGAATGCTAATTTAACACTCTTCTTCTTAACTTTCTGTGACAGGAAATATTAAACTCTTAATTGCCTCAAGAAAAACTACGTATGTATACTACCACGTAGCACTTTGTAGAAGAGGTCTCAATGTAGGCGAAAAAAAAAGACAACAGAACTAAAAGGGGGGGGGGGGGGGAGTCTCTAGAATTACAATGTTCAAACCACTATTAAAATGTTCCAACACAGCTTAGGCTTTGAAATGCAGTTACTGCTTCTGGAAACACAGGATGAAATCAAAAGTGTGCAAAGTGGTTTCTGACATATTGTTGATTTTAGGAAGCAAATATAGTCTCCTCATTGAGCAGCAGAGGCAACAGTCCAGATAAAAGGAACAAGCACTAACAAATGCACTATCAAATGTCACAAAGTAACCCACCCACCATCACTTTGTTTCCTTTAGTTATTACCTTGCTTCCCAGATGCACTCTTCAGAGCAGAATAAATGGATCACAGATCATTAGAACTGAAGTAAACCTACCAGACTGTAAGGGCCACCTTACAATGATACATCCTCTTTTTTTTTTGAGAGGCCAAGTTAGAGAGAGAGAGAGAGAGAGAGAGAAAGGTCTTCGTTCCGTTGGTGCACCCCCCAAATGGCCGCTACAGCCAGCGCTGTGCCGATCCAAAGCCAGGAGCCAGGTGCTTCCTCCTGGTCTCCCATGTGGGTGCAGGGCCCAAGCACTTGGGCCATCCTCCACTGCCTTCCCGGGCCACAGCAGAGAGCTGGACTGGAGGAGGAGCAACCAGGACAGAATCCAACGACGCAACTGGGACTAGCCTATTGAGCCGCTGCAGGTGGAGGATTAGCCTATTGAGCCGAGGCACCGGCCCGATACATTCTCTTTTGAGAATAGGAATCATTTCTCTTTTAAAAAAATAATATTTGACAGGCAGAGTTACACAGAGAGACAAAGCAAAAGAGAAAATCTTCCATCTGCTGGTTCACTCCCCAAATGACAGCAAGAGCAGGAGCTGGGCCTATCTGAACCTGCTGCTTTCCCATGATACCAGCATTGCAGGCAACAAGCACCAGTCCCCCAGTCACCATTTCTTAATTGTCCTAGCACTGCAATGAATTACACACTTAAATGGTTTAGCATAAAATCTGAACCTTCGTTCAAGTTTTATAAATAAGGAAAGAGATACACAGAGAGGGATTATGATAACCTAGAAACTGCATCTAGACATGCTGGTACCAATTACCTGTGCCCTTACTTGATATATGTGGATAAAGTCACAAAGAGAAGCCATCTTCTTTGCAGCAATAATAAGCCTGTCTTAACCTTCACGTTAGAAATATCAACTCTGATTTCAGAAGAGGTTTTTTCCTGTGAACCAAGGATGATGAATCTGGAGTCCTTGACCTACAGCATACTTTAGGACTTGATTGACTGCTGCTCAAAGGGTGATGCTTCATTACTACTAACACTCAAGTACTCAATTAATGAAGGCAGTCAGCCTTTGATAAGGGTTCACTGTGTGCTTGATTCTACACTAGGTAAGAGAAATACAAAAATGAGCAAAATACGTTCTCTGATCTTGAAAGGATCACACACACACTGGTGGCTGAAACAAATGTTGAACACAATTATTACCATAATGGAATAAACTGCTGTAAATGTGGTACAGAAGATAAAACATCTACGTCTCCTGGAAACGTCAAAGCAGCTGGTGTCTGACTTAAGTCCTGAAGGTAATATTATAAAGGAAGAGAGGTTATTAGCAGGAGAAAACACACCTAAAGGCATTACCCATAAAAGATGCTGAACACCACAGGCAGCTGTTGGGTTCTGCCAATGATCTGAATGATCAAGTAAACAGAACTGAGCTTTCTAATTCGTAATTATGGGTCATCTCTCTACTCATTCAGATCTTTAACTATTTGTGGTTTTCAGAATAACAGCACTCTGTTTATACTGAATCCTGCAACTCACTGATCAACTCAGTTTTCTTGGTAAATTTCTTAGGATTCTCTATGTAATAATCCTGTCAACTACAAATAGGGACTGTCTTAGTTCATCTTTCCTGGTTTGTGTGCTTTTCATTTCTTTTCCTTGCCATAGTGTTCTGACTACATTTTGCCAGCACTGAGCTGAACAAGAATGGTGAGGGCAGACTTTCACCATTAACTACAATCCAAGCTGTTGGACTTTGCAGATGTCTCCATTAAGTGAGAAAGCTGCCGTCTGTATTACTTTGCAACGATTGCTACGACAAAGTCCCACAAAGAAAGCAGTTTGAAATAACCAGTAGATCTTCTCATAGTTCTAGAGGCTAAATGTCCAAAACCAAAATGCTACAAGGGCCATTGTCTCTCAAGATTCCTTCCTTGCCTTTTCCTCACTTCTGGTGGAAGCTATTAATTTTTGAAGATCTTGTGCCTCAGCCATTACATGGGGCTATGTATGTCTCTGCACATCTTAACAGATACCAAACCTATGGATCATGTGCCCACTCTACCCCCTTTATGACTCTAATTAATTATACTGCAAGGACTCAATCTAAAAAACAGCAGCAACATTTTGATGTCAGGGTTAGAACTTAAAGATCTTTCTGGGAACATAATTCAACTCCTAATTTTCTCTGTTCCTAGTTTTCTGAGTTTTTTCACATCAATACATGTTGAATTTTGTTAAATGCTTCTGCCTCAATCCACAAAGTGCTTTACACTTTTTTTTTAACTTGTGGACATAGTGTTACATAATGATTTTTTTGCCTTTATTCATGAAGGTACGTATGTCAGGTTTTAGGTTTTTTCTTTTTTTTTTTTAAGTATTTCTTTGAAAGTTAGAATTACAAAGAGAGGGAGAGAGCGATCTTCCATACACTGGTTCACTTATCAGATGGCCACAAAGGCATTGGCTGAGCTAGGCCAAAGCCAGGAGTTTCATCTAGGTACCCCATGTCAGTGGCAGGGGCCCAAACACTTGGGCTTTCTTCCACTGCTTTTCCCAGTCTATTAGTGGGCAGCCAAATCAGAAGTGGAGCAGCAAGGGCATGAACCAGCACCCACTGGGGATGCCAGCATCGCAGACAATGACTATCAGCTATACCACAACCCTGACCCCAGGGTTTTATTTTATTTTGGTGCATTTTATTTTGGTGCACCTTTGTCTGTCTTATCTATCATGAAATACCAGGTTCATAAAATAAATTTTGAATTATCCATTGCTCTTCTATTTTCTGGAAGAGTCTGTATAGAACTTCTTCTATACATGTATGTTAGAATTCTCCAACAAAATTATCTTTACCTATAGATCTTTTGAAGGATTTTTTTTAAATCAGCAATTTCCTTAATCAGAAGGTCAATTTTTTTTTTTTAAGATTTATTTATTTGAAAGGCAGAGTTACAGAGAGGCAGAGGCAGAGAAAGAGGCTGGTCTTCCATCCATCTGCTGGTTCATTAACCAAATGGCCACAACAGCCAGAGCTGAGCCACCAGGAAGCCAGAAGTCTGTTCCCAGTCTCTCATGCTGATGCAGGGGCCCAAGCACTTGAGTCATCTTCTACTGCTTTCCCAGGTCATAGCAGAGAGCTGGATCAGAAGTTGAGCAGCCGGAAATCAAACTGGCACCCATATGGGATGCTGGCACTGATGCTGGCACTACAGGTAATGGCTTTTACCCATTATACCACAGCGCCGGCCTCCTGATTTTTCTATTATTTTTTAAGATCTATTTATTTGAAAGGCAGAGATTTACAGAGAGGCAGAGGCAAAGGCAGAGAGAAAGAGGTCTTCCATTAATGGTTCAATCCCCAAATGGCCACCATGGCCAGAGTTGGGCTGACCCAAAGGTCTCCCACGTGGGTGCAGGGGTCCAAGGACTTGGGCCATCTTCTGCTTCTTTCCAGGTCACAGAAGAGAGTAGAATCAGAAATGGAACAGCCAGGACTCCAACTGACACCCACATGGGATGCCAGCACTGCAAGAGGTGGCTTTACCCATGTCACCACAGCACCAACCGGCCCCTGAATTTTCTATTTCATGTTGGGTTTGTACTTTTCCAACATTTGACTTCATTTCAAGTGTCCAATTTCTATCTAGTTATTCACAATATTCTTTACCCCCATTCTTCAAAACTGTAGTGATTCCCTGTGATTAATTAAAAATAGTAACTATCATTTTTATTGTTACCAGATTATATTTGTCAATTGTATTTCAAACAACCATTTGATTCACCAATCTCCTTTAGTCTTCACTATTATGAATTTAATAGATGTATGTAATTATATTTATTTTTTTCTCTCTGCTTGTTCAAAATTCATGAGATGTAACAAACATGAACGATTTAAGTCCTTCCCTCTTTTCTAATGTTTAATGCTACAATTTCCCTCAGCGTACTGATTGTAGATGCATTATACAAGTTTCACAATTTATGTTGAAAAGCTTGGTGTTTATTCTGTAACCCTTGAGAGTTCTTTTTACATAGATTATCTAGATGTATGTTTAGCTTCAACTATTTGGAGATTTTTCCTGTTATCTTTCTCTTATTCACCTCTACTTTGAGTTCTTTATGGTGAGAGAACAACTCAGTATGATTTCCTTTTTTTTTTTTTTTTTTTTTTTTGACAGGCAGAGTGGATAGTGAGAGAGAGACAGAGAAAGGTCTTCCTTTTGCTGTTGGTTCACCCTCCAATGGCCGCCATGGCTGACACGCTGAGGCCGGCGCACCACGCTGATCCAAAGGCAGGAGCCAGGTACTTATCCCTGGTCTCCCATGGGGTGCAGGGCCCAAGCACTTGGGCCATCCTCCACTGCCTTCCTGGGCCACAGCAGAGAGCTGGCCTGGAAGAGGGGCAACCGGGACAGAATCTGGTACCCCGACTGGGACTAGAACCCGGTGTGCCGGCGCCGCTAGGTGGAGGATTAGCCTATTGAGCCACGGTGCAGGCCAATTTCCATTTTTTTAACTTTTATTTAATAAATATAAATTTCCAAAGTACAGTTTATGGATTACAATGGCTTCCCACCCCTCCACAATCTCCCCCCCACCCACACCCCTCCCATCTCCCGCTCCCTCTCCCATTCCATTCTCATCAAGATTCATTTTCAATTCTCTTTATATATAGAAGATCAATTTAGTATAAATTAAGTAAAAATTTCAACAGTTTGCACCCACACCTTTTAAAGTGATGATGTTTGTTTTATGGACTGGAATATGGTTTCTTTTAATCTGTGTCTCATGGGGATAATAAAGGAATCAACATTGTGTTATTAGATTGAGTACTATAAATATCTACTCGAACCTCTTGAATGTAATGAATTTCCCTAAATTCTTCATGATTTTCTATCTAGTTGTTCTGCCAATTGCTGATAGAGCTGTGCAGTCTCCAAATCTATTTAGCTATTGTCTCACCTTTCCCTCTCCATCTCCCACACTTAAAAAAAATTAAGTCATCCATATACAATGCCAACTTCTAAATACAGGAGTGCCAATATTTGGTTTTAACCTTATATTCTACATTATTTTTGTACATCTCTTTTGGTGCCAATATTCTTAGAAACCCTGGCTTCCATGAAGACTTGGAACTGTCACTTGCTACTTTTCTCGGTTGACTTCCTATACATGGATTCTAGCTTCTTGGTATTTTTGCTCCTTAATCCACCTTAATCTTGAGATCACTTTTCTGGTATTTACCAAATGGAGATTGTTCTAATCTGTTTGTAGCCAACAAGAGCACACCAACATTCTCTTTTCTTTATAATCTTCCCTTTCTGTGCATTCTATGCCTCTCCAGTTGGGAAAGAATCTGTCAGTCTCTATGACATCCCTAAGCTTCTACAGACCTGTCACAAAAGGGGTCCTAAGAGAGTCAACCATGACTTCTAAGGTCAAATTCCCTTTCTCGAACAGAATAGCTCCATTTTTTTCTCTAAGATACTGAAATGAGGGAGGAAAGAGGACTGGTTAAGATTCCATTTTTGGCCGGCGTCGCGGCTCACTAGGCTAATCCTCCACCTTGCAGCGCTGGCACACCCGGTTCTAGTCCCGGTCGGGGCGCCGGATTCTGTCCCGGTTGCCCCTCTTCCAGGCCAGCTCTCTGCTGTGGCCAGGGAGTGCAGTGGAGGATGGCCCAAGTGCTTGGGCCCTGTACCCCATGGGAGACCAGGATAAGTACCTGGCTCCTGCCATTGGATCAGCGCGGTGCGCCGGCCGCAGTGTGCGGGCCGCGGCGGCCATTGGAGGGTGAACCAACGGCAAAGGAAGACCTTTCTCTGTCTCTCTCTCTCACTGTCCACTCTTCCTGTCAAAAAAAAAAAAAAAAAAAAAAAAAAAGATTCCATTTTTACAAAATAGGTTCATGCACTAAACAGAATTAAAGAACCAATACTCTCTATTAGTATTTGCTTCTTTTTTCCAATCTGAAACAGCCCCTCACAATAGCTATCAGATACTTTTACTCACATCACTTTTCAAAACTACTCTCTAGTCTACCTTACTGTAAACACATGACTTTGTCCCTTACTCCACTGAGAAAAGTGAAGCCAGGTGGTGTTAACCTACTCAATTTTCCTCTTTGAAAAAGAAATCAGGTTTATTCCATCTATATTTGTTTTATCTACATATTTATCTAGAGAAATGTGCATGCTTCCTCATTTTTAAGACCTTTAACTATAAATTATGAGAGTAATCTCAGCTATTTCCAGTTTATCTTTGTTCTTTCTCTAGTGATTTCTTTTCCACAAATAGTTCAACCAGACACGCTCTCAAACCCAAACCTCCCTAAACAGTTTCCCCTCTGGCTACTAATTCATCTCTATCACAACCAAGAGTTGACCAGTGTGATATATACTCACTACCTTTTTTTCTACTAGACATTCACTTCATTAGTCTTCACAGATTTGGTTTGCTACCCACATCATCGTTCCCAAGTCTGCTCTTTCAAATGACCACTATAACCAGCCCACCCAAACCATAAGTCTCTTCCCAACATTCATCTCCTACTGCTGCCAGCAGTAAGACACTGTGGTGGTTTCCTAAATGAGCCCCTGTTGCTTCCTAGATTACCCCTTACTAGCTTTGGTTTCCATAATTTCTGATGAGAAATCCATTGTCATTCAAATTTCCTCCTACAAATGTCATTTATCATTGTTTTCGTGATTATTTTGTCTTTAGTCACAACTACCCATTACAAATTTTTGTGATGCCTGCTTTAAAGATTATTGTCTGATAATTCTAGTACCTCTGTCATCTCAGTGTTGGCATCTATTACTTGTCTTTTTCCTCTCCTTCAGTTTAAGATCTTCCTACTTCTTTGTACGACAGAAGAAACATGGAAATTTTGGATTTGATGTTACAAAAAAAATGGGTGCTTAGTTAAACAGCTGCTTGTGACATGAGTCCAGTGGAAGCAGCAGCAGCATTTCATTATGCCAGGTGGAAACAGAAGTCCCAATTCCCCTGCCTCAGCTTCCACTGAAAACTCAGGGGTAAGGCTGTAAGACTGCTTAATGTACGTGGGAATATGGATTACCCACCAAACTTCCACTGCTACCACCTTAGTGGAAATGCATAGGGCTGAGTGGTTATGTTCACCACGTACCGTCCACTGGCCTCATGGAAGGGCACTGTGGGTGTCTGCTATCATTGGGTGATGGAAATCCTGACTCTGTTGGTCTCCTCTGACATAACGCCAGTAGGGACAGGGAAATACCTCATTACTGCTGTCTGGACATAGAAGTATGGGCTCCCACTTTTTTGATGATATGGGAGGAGAAGGGGTATTCTTCTGTGGTATCAGACAGGCACAGAATGGTTATAGTCAGTTTTCCTGTCTTGCTGGACACTCATCTTGTCATCCTTTGGTTTATGAGGGCAGAATTTTGTAGGAATTTTGTTGGTCTATGCCCATTGACATTCCTGGGAAGCTGACGACTTAACCGACAAGGTCAGCAAAAGAAATCCAGCAAACTCACGACCATCTCCTGGCCTCGGTTTCCAAGGTTCCCAATCTTTCTGCCTTCTTAGTTTCTTATATGCTGTCCATCTAGGGTCTTTTCACTTGTGTTTTTTAGCAGGATAAATAGGAAAAAGTACCTTTACTCCATCTTCCTAGATACACACATCTGAAGCATCCACTGTTGAAATGCAAAAGTAGGCAGACGCTCTCACTAGGGCACTTGAGAAAAGGAACAGACAGTGGTAAAAGGAAAACCAAGTAAACTCAATAAAAAAGCATAATGAAAGAAGTTACAAAATTAAAGTCAACAGTAGACTTCTAACATGAGGTCGCATAAAATAAGAGCTAAAAAGAACAAAACAGAAATTAAAGAGCAGTTTGTAAATAATTCTGAGTGAAATTCTGATTGCAAAAGATTAAAAGGGCTAGTAAGAACAACCAACATCAACACAAAAACATACAAAAGGTTGACAAGCAAAAACTGAAAGACAAGAAGGCAATAAACAATTTAAACAGTGAATAAATTACAACAAACTTAAGCAAAGGAAGCTAAAGGAGCAAGGATCATTGCTATTTAACCTACCAGAGGCTAAAAAGAAATCCCAATTAAAAGAAAATTTTCTGTCGGTGTGGAAAGATGCTAACATATGTAAAAAGCAGAAATGGTATATAAAGCATTTTTTTATTCTTAAAGATGAATTTTTGTTCATATATACGAAGAAAAGTTACACACACACATCCATCTTCCACCTAGCCAGTTCATTCATTTATCTGATTTCCACTGTTTGTGTGAAAACTTGCCAATTCCCATGGTATAACATCAAGGCTAATATTCTACTCTGTACTGCATCCAACATGTTTCTGCTGCTACCAAGAATCAGTTGGGTTTGTTTTCAAATCCCTTGATAGTTGTACTTATTATTGTAATTATATAGTACATGGACAGATAAGATATCATTGGAAGAAGAGTTGCAGTTTCTCAGAAAATTAAGTCCAAAGCTTTGATTTATTTTGAAACATATTGCTAAAATTGCTATACAAGTAGGTATGGGCACAACTATAAAGAAAATATCATTTGTTTTTTTTTAAGAACTCTACATTTACATTACTTCATAAGAGCCTCTAGGCTCCCACTCCCCTTTAAAACACGAATATCAGAACGACCAAATATTATGGGTATAGTTTATCCAATCAGCCTTTGTCTGCTTAAAAAAAAAAAAAAGAGTCTGGGCTCCATAGGAAATGTGAGAAAAAATATTTATGTCTTGAATTTTTCTTTGTGATTCCATGCTCCAACCAACTCTTTCAAATAACCAATCAACACTAAAACAAGAGGACTTCCTCTGTGAACACACTTTCTCTTCTAAGTATTTCTAAGTAGGTAATAATATACATTTTTTTATTTTGCTTTTCTAGATTTTTATTTTCCCATAAGAATGTCTATATTTTCTAATAAAAATACTTATATTTAACTATCCCAAAGAATAATCTTATATAAGTGCCTAAGGAAATATATTTTAAAAAATATTGATTATATATATAAGAAACGTCTTAAAAGGGGAAAACATGCAACGCTACTCGCATGTGACAAACTAACAAATTTCATACCTTACACTTAGAAGGTCAACTTTAATACTGTATTATATCCAGATCCAATTTACATTCCTGTGTCAGGGTAATATATCACCAATGCAGAATATAATTATAGCTTATTTTAAGATTTCATTTTCAGCTACCCTTAGCAAGGTGACTAAATACTTAAAATGAACAATTCTAGGTGATAGTACAAAGCAATTAGCAAGCCCTGTAGGGCAAAACAAATCTACACTCACATCCTATTCAATGGCCCATCCACAAAAATTACACTGAATTATAGGGCCAGGCCATGAATACAGAAACTAAGTAATGTTCTGATTGTAAAATCAACCAAGTTTCAAAATACAACCATTAATGTGTTTTCTGAAAATTGACATTTTAAAGAAATTGTATATTAAAAGTAGTCATTTATTCCCCACCTAATATTACGTGAGATGGAAGAGTAACAGGAATGATGATAAACCAAGTATAGGTGGTTCCAAGATGGCAGAATAGGGAGGGAGCTTACTACTCTAGTCCAGGAGAAGATAGTTTTTAAAAAAGCAGAGAGAGTGTAGTCTCAGGGAAGAGTTAGGGAGAAAATGGCAGAGAAAATTGTACTAAAATTAGAGGGACATGGTGCACCCACGTGGAGGGCGTGGATGCCCACAACTTGGGACTCTAGCAGCCAAGCACCTACCCAGCAGCCAAGAGCCTATGCACCAGCATTGGAAAGTTAGGCAATTCCAGACAGCAGCAGCTCAAGCTACTGGCAATAAAGCTATAGGAAGAGCCTAGAGGGAACCCATCTTGGAGCTCTGTGGGGGAAAGTGTACCTCCCAAACTAAAGGAGAAAAAAAAAATAAAGAAGATGGAACAGACACGTTTCTCTCTCCCCATCACTTTGGCATCCTGTAAAAAGCCTATAGAGCAGGCATCATTTGGACATACATTAACAGCTGCACCAGCTCGTGTCTATGGCCAGCAACCAACCAAGTGGTGATTCTTGACTCTGGCTGGGAGAACTAACAGGACTAGGAGCTTGTGACTGTGTGAGGATTCTGTACCAGGACTGTGGAAAAAAAACTGAGCATGTGTGGGAGGACTCATGGTGTGGCTGAGACTTTGGCCAGTCACAGTGGGCGACTCCACACGCTCAGGACTTCCTGGTTACCTGGTGAGACACATTGCTGGGGAATCTGAATTTATTGTTTTTTTTTGGACAGGTAGAGTTCTAGACAGTGAGAGAGAGAGAGAGAGAGAGAGAGAGAGAGAGAGAGAAAGGTCTTCCTTCCGTTGGTTCACTCTTCAAATGGCTGCTACGGCTGGCACTGCACCGATCCGAAGCCCAAGCACTTGGGCCATCCTCCACCGCCCTCCCGGGCCACAGCAGAGAGCTGGAATGGAAGAGGAGCAAGCGGGACTAGAACCCAGTGCCCATATGGGATGCCAGCATTGCAGGCAGAGGATTAACCAAGTCAGCCACAGCGCCACCCCCCCCCTTTTTTTTTAAACTTCTTTTTTTTTTTTTTTTGACAGGCAGAGTTAGACAGTGAGAGAGAGAGAGAGAGAGAGAGAGAGAAAGGTCTTCCTTCTGCTGGTTCACCCCCCAAGTGGCCGCGAGGGCCGGCGCACTGTGGCCAGCACACCATGCCGATCCGAAGCCAGGAGCCAGGTGCTTCCTCCTGGCCTCCCATGAGGGTACAGGGCCCAAGCACTTGGACCATCCTCCACTGCACTCCCGGGCCACAGCAGAGAGCTGGACTGGAAGAGGAGCAACCAGGACAGAATCCAGCACCCCAACTGGGACTAAAACCCAGGGAACTGGTGCCACAGATGGAGGATTAGCCAAGTGAGCCGCAGCGCTCACCTTGAACTTATTCTGAGGAATGCACAAATCCTCTGTGTCGTCCTTGGGACAGAGTGGACTAATGGTATACCCACTGGGGCTAGTGCTTAGGCACTGGTCTCCTTTGAGGAGAGGAGCTCAGCTGAGTAGAATAAATTACCCTTCTGATTAAAAAATTGAGAGGGGGAGGATAGAGAGATATTTACAGTGCAAAGCCTGGGTGTGTCACCCTAGGCACTCCCTTAGCCCAGGAGAACTGAACAGAACTCCCTGGCCACACCCACTACAAGCTTCAAGATATTCACTGAAAGTAGACATTCCACTTACAGAGCCACAAAACAAAGGCAAAGCCACCACAGCAAAAAAAAAAAAAAAAAAAAAAAAAAAAAGTATGACACCCCCAAAAGAACACAATACTTCAATACTAGATTGTGAAGATGAGACAGAACAACTGAAAAGCATACAGTGCATGAAAGAAAATTTCTCCCATGAAGTTGAGATTTTAAAGAGAAATCAAAATGAAATGAAGAATTCAATAAAACAAATAAAAAATGCAGTAGAGAGCATTAACAACAGAATCGCTAAAGCAGAAAAAAGGAGTATCGGACTTAGAAGACAAAGCACAGGAAATTAGTGAAACAAAGACAAGAAGAGAAAGTTAGAAAACTAAAAAACGCTGTTGAGAATCCACAGGATACTATAAAAAGACCCAATGTACGGGTTCTAGGAGTTCCTGAAGGCACAGAGAGAAAGGATTAAAAGGCCTTTTTAGTGAAATAATAACACAATACTTCCCTACTTTGGAGAAAGAAAGGGGACATCCAAGTAAAGGAAGCACATAGAATTCCTAATAGACATAACCAGAAAACATCCTCGCCATGAAACATTTTAATTAAACTCACCACAATAAAACATAAAGAGAAGATTCTAAAACGTGCATAAGTAAAAGTTCAAAGGAAATTCAAAGTAAAAAATAAATAAATATTTTTTGGAAAAATGGCTGGGCAAAATTGTTACTTATCAATAGTCATCTGGAATATAAATGGCCTCAAGTCCCCAGTTAAAAGACAGATTGGCTGAATGGATTAAAAAAACAAAACCCATGTATTTGCTGCCTACAAGAAACACATCTCACCAACAAAGATGCACGCAGACTGAAAGTGAAAGGATGGAAAAAGATATTCCATGCCAAAGCCAAGACATTGTGGCAAAAAATGACCTAAATGAAAGATCTCTGTGTGTGAGATCCCAGTGGAAAGAATGGGCCATCAAAGAAGGAGGTACCTTCTCTGAAGGGAGGAGAGAACTTCCACTTTGATTATGGCCTTGTTTACATAAGGTCAGAGTTTGTGGACTCAAGAGGCTTCCATAGCCTTGGCAGCTCATGACAAGAGCCTCCAGTGATTACCACCCGGTGGAATGAGAAGGCCATCCCAAGATGGCCGCTGGCAAGTGAGCATCAGTTACTCAGGAATGGTTTTGGAAACCCCCTGGGAAACCACCTGAGAAACCACCTGGCAATGGAGCCTGCCTGGCAACAGGCTGTGATTGGTTAGGGCATAAACCGCCACTTGATCGGATTGGCTGCCTCAGCTATATAAGCTGATGTACCAACTGAAATAAATGAGTCTGAGGGCTGCTTGCCTCTGGCCCGCTTTCACTCCCGCTGTCTGTGTGGTGACTCCACACCTCTTGCCCTCACTGCGCTCCTCCTCTCAGAACAAATCCACAGCAACAACTGACATCATAAATAAGAGTGTCAATTGTTAACAACGGGGGTCACTGTGCACTTACACCCCATGTAGGATCTCTGGACTTAATGTGTTGTACTATGTGAATTAACAGTAAAAATAGTCTTCAAACAGTACTTTCTACTTTGTGTGTCTGTGTGGGTGCAAACTGTTAAAATCTTTACTTAGTATATACTAAGTTGATCTTCTGTACATAAAGATAATTAAAAATGAATCAATGAAGAATGGGATGGGAGAGGGAGCAGGAGATGGGATGGTTTGCATGTGGGAGGGTGGTTATGGGGAGGAAAGCTGCTATAATCCAAAAGTTCTACTTTCAAAATTTATATTTATTAAATAAAAGTTTTCTTAAAAAATAAAAAGGTATTCCATGCCAACAGAAACCAAAAAGGAGCTGGTGTAGCCATCCTAATGTCAGACAAAATAGACTTTAACATAAAAACTGTTAAAAGAGATAAAGAAGGACACTATGTAATGATTAAGGGATCAATTCAATAGGAAGATATAACTATTAGAAACATATATGCACCTAACTACAGGGCACCTGACTACTTAAAGGAAATGTTAAGTGATTTAAAGGGAGACTTAGACTCCAATACAATAGTAATGGGGGAATTCAGTACTCCACTTTCAGCAATGGACAGATTAATCGGAAAATCAACAAGGAAACAGCAGATTTAATCGACACTATAGACCAAATGGACCTAACAGATATCTACAGAACTTGTCATCCTATGCTTAAAGAATACATTCTTCTCAGCAGTACATGGAACTTTCTCTAGGACTGACCACATGTTAGGCCATAAAGCAAGTCTCAGCAAATTAAAAGGAAATTGAAATCATACCATATATCTTCTCTTACCCCAGTGGAAAGAAGGGGCCAGCAAAGAAAGATATACTTTTCTCCAAAGAGAGGAGAGGACTTCCACTTTGCTTATGCTCCTGTCTAAATACTAACAGAGTTTGTAGACTCAAAAGGCTTCCATAGCCTTGGCAGCTCATGTGAAGAGCCTCAGGTGATTGCTGACATCATACATCAAAATGTTAATGGTTAAATCGACAAGAGTCACGGTGCACTTACTCCCCATGTGGGACCTCTGTTCTTAATGAGTTGTACTATGAGAATTAACTGTAAAACTTGTTCTCAAATAGTACTTTATACTTTGGGGGAAGGCAGTGCCTATTGTTGAAATCTTCACTCAGTACAGAGTTGGTATTCTGTATATAAAGTTAATTAAAAACAAATCTTAATGAAGAATAGGATGGGAGAGGGATTAGGAAGTGGGACACGAGTGAGGGCAGAAATATGGGTATGGAGGGAAAAACCATTATATTCCTAAAGCTGTACCTATGACATTTGTATTCATTAAATAAAAACTTTCTTAAAAAAAGGAAAATGTAAGCAAGATAATATACACTAGTATGAGAACTTCAGATTTCACAAAAAAATGGAATTGAAACATGCTGATTGGATTATAAAATATTCTGAAATGCACACATTTCTTCATAATATGCATTTTCCACAAACATTTTGAAGACCTCTCATATGCATAGATTTCAAATTTTTTGTCACCTATTTATCTTTTCACTCATTTCAAATAAACTCTTAAAAATACCCTTGGGTATGTTCCAGTCAAAGTCTACTATTAAAAGAAATATTATAGAAAAGGAAATACTCAGTTTAAAACACTCAATATTGATAAACAGGTTCCTTAGCATCAAGAATTCTGTATTCAGGAAAAACTACAATAGGAAGTTGATAACCTTCACCACAAAAAAAAAGATGTTTGATTAGATATATTTACCCTGATTAGATATTATACAACATACCTATGTATCAATATATCACACAGAACCCCATAAATATAAGTAATTCTAATATATCAAAATGTTTCTGTAAACAAAAAAAATTTAATCCTTCATTTAGGAAAGCATTAAGTGAATTATTCCTTTTAAATAGACTAATTTGACAACTAATATATGAAGAAAAGAAATTACAGTCATACTTCGGGCCTTTCTTCATCTGTTCCCACCCTAAATACTTCCACTACTACCCAATACCTGCCAGTCCTAATTATGGAGCCCATCACCTGCCCTTGATTCTATAAATTTCCCTGCTGCCTTTGTGTGTTCACTCCACGGGACTGCCTCGCATGCAGCAACCAAAAGGCTTTCATCTTTCAAGGGCCAGTTCAGGTTTCATTCTCCTTTGAACTCACCAACAGTACTACTTTTTTTTCCCCTTTTCCTTAAACAATATGAGGGTACTTCAAAAAGTTTGTCACAAATGGAATTAAAAGAAAAGTTTTATTTTGGCTCAAAGATTTTTGAAATCCATACATGCAAGTATTATCTTGCCCCACCTTTCAGTAGGGTGCTATGTGGTTTGCCAGGTCCTTCTTTTGAAAGGTTTTCTTAAACTCAGGAGCCAGCTTTCTGTCCTCTCCATCAGCTACTCCTCACTCTGTTTTTCTAACTCTACCTCCCTTTCTGGTGCCTGTGTTCCTGGAACTTGTCTGGACTGGAGTCTCTTACACCTTGCTCTGAGAAGTCTCCTATATCTTTACTTCCCCTGCTCACACCCTCATGCACCCCAGGCAACTTTTCTCAGAGCTTTACCCACAATCCACAAGTAAACAACAGGTGAGTATATACTCTCCATTCAGCTCCAGGCTCACATATCTAGCGGCTTCATGTCTCACACTGTGAAATTCTTAGACATATCAAACTTAAGTCTAAAACGAATATTTTTATTTTCTTCTCCAAAATTCAAACTTGCAACAATGTTCCCTCCTCTATACCGGTCAACCACTCTACTATGACCCATTTGCTCAAATCCAAAGGTTACATATCATTGTCAATTCCTCATTTTCATTCATACTCCACACACAATCCATCAACAGCTCTACAGTTTCTGCCTCCATCTACCTACCCTCACCTTGCTCCACCACTGCTACAATATCCAAGCCACGCTCATCATTTCGGTGAGAACTGCCAAGCCTCTCAACTCAATCTCCCTGCTCACCCTTGCCTTCCTGCAACTCTAACTCCTCACAGCAGGAATGAGCCTTTTACAAAGCTAAATCACACTGTCTCATCCCCAGCTAGAAATTCTAAAACATCTTCCCATTGTTTAAAATAAAACTCCAATCTCACTTCATGACTTGGCCACTTCCAAAATCTCTGATGACCTCCGACTTGACCTTCCACTTCCCCCTGCCACAGTATTTCCCCACCTCAGGATCTCTGCTGCCCAGAATGTGCCCACGGCCCAATACCACCACACAATTTCTCCTAAATAGTTTCTTGTTCTTGGGGTGGTGAGCAGCCTACATTTAAAAAAAAAATGTTTACCGACTTCGATCTTATTCCGACAGGGTCATAGTCAAAGTGGAAGTTCTCTCCTCCCTTCAGAGAAAGGTACCTCCTTCTTTGATAGCCCATTCTTCCCACTGGGATCTCACTCGCAGAGATCTTCCATTTAGGTGTCTTCCCCCTCCCCCCCCCCTTTTTTTTTCCCCCGCCCAGAGTGTCTTGGCTTTCCATGCCTGAAATACTCTCATGGGCTCTTCAGCCAGATCCTAATGCCTTAAGGGCTGATTCTGAGGCCAGAGTGCTATTCAGGACATCTGCCATTCTATGAGTCTACTGTGTATCCCGCTTCCCATGATGGATTGTTCTCTCCCTTTTTGATTCTATCAGCTAGTATCAGCAGACACTAGACTTGTTTGTGTGATCCCTTTGACTCTTAGGCCTATCAGTGTGATCAATTGTGAACTGAAATTGATCACTTGGACTAGTGAGATGGCATTGGTACATGCCACCTTGATGGGACTGCATTGGGATCCCCTGGCATGATTCTAACTCCACCATTTGGGGCAAGTCCGATTGAGCATGTCCCAAACTGTACATCTCCTCCCTCTCTTATTCCCACTCTTATAATCAACAAGGATCACTTTTCAGTTAAAATTTAAACACCTAAGAATAATTGTGTGTTAATCACAGAGTTCAACCAATAGTACTAGAACAAAACAAAGAGAAAATACTAAAATGGATAAAGTATTACATTGTACATCAACAGTCAGGACAAGAGCTGGTCAGAATAAGATCGAAGTCGGCAAACTCAAAAGGCTTCCATAGCCTGGGCAACTCATGACTAGAGCCTAGGGAGATTACTGACGCCATAAACAAGAGTGTCAAATTGTTAAGTCAACAACAGGAGTCACTGTGTACTTACTTCTCATTTGGGATCTGTCCTTAGTGTGTTGTCCAATGTGAAGTAATGCTATAACTAGTACTGAAACAGTATTTTACACTTTGTGTTTCTGTGTGGGTGCAAACTGATGAAATCTTTACTTAATATATACTGAATTGATCTTCTGTAAATAAAGATAATTGAAAATGAATCTTGATGTGAATGGAATGGGAGAGGGAGCGGGAAATGGGAGGGGTGTGAGTGGGAGGGAAATTATGGGGGGAGGAAGCCATTGTAATCCATTAACTGTACTTTGAAAATTTATATTTACTAAATAAAAAATTTAAAAAAATGTTTAAATGACTCTGTCCTTCACTTTCTTTTTTTCTTTTCTGATTATACTTTTTTCACTTGTTTCCAAGGTCATTCTCCCCTATATACCTTTTTGCTTATTGTGGTGCCTAACACAGCACTTGGAATACACATGTTGCATGTACAGATGAACAAACCCTGTGCTGTACTCTAGTGACAGATTATCCTCAGCACATACCTGAGGACTTCATTAGGAAAGAGCTTGTGGCATCATTTATTCTTTCATGCATACAAGATGTTTCTCTCCAAATAGAATCTCAGCAAAATGAGGACAAGAAAAGGCCTTGTATCTCATCTACTTTTCCCACACGACAAGATACTATGAATATGTGATCTGCTATCTCACAAACTGAGGACAGGTTCACATATTTCATAAATTTCCCTTTTTATTTACTGCTCAAATCTGACAAACCCTCTGCTCTTCTGAGTCCCATATTAATGTCTCACAACAATGTAATATTTTGTCTCCTTTCTCAAATTCACAGGATAGTGTGGACAGAAGGCATATATGTATAGTGACTCAATAATATAAGGGCATACAACGAAATGAATTTCTGATCTCTAAAACCTTATTGTCAGGTTGAGAAGCCACAGTGGCTATTTAAATAAACTTGAGGGGGCAGGCATTTAGCCTAGCAATTAAGACACCAGCTCCCGGTCTTGGCTATTGTGAATTGTGCTGCAATAAACATTAGGGTGCAGACCGCTTTTTTGTTTATCAATTTAAACTCCTTTGGGTAAATTCCAAGGAGTGGGATGGCTGGGTCGAATGGTAGGGTTATATTCAGGTTTCTGAGGAATCTCCAGACTGATTTCCATAGTGGCTTGACCAGTTTGCATTCCCACCAACAGTGGGTTAGTGTCCCTTTTTCCCCACATCCTCGCCAGCATCTGTTGTTGGTAGATTTCTGTATGTGAGCCATTCTAACCGGGGTGAGGTGAAACCTCATTGTAGTTTTGATTTGCATTTCCCTGATTGCTAATGACCTTGAACATTTTTTCATGTGCCTGTTGGCCATCTGGATTTCCTCTTTTGAAAAATGTCTATTGAAGTCCTTGGCCCATCTCTTAAGTGGGTTGTTGGTTTTGTTTTTGTGGAGTTTCTTGATCTCTTTGTAGATTCTGGTTATTAACCCTTTATCTGTTGCATAGTTTGCAAATATTTTTTCCCATTCTGTCGGTTGTCTCTTCACTCTCCTGACTGTTTCTTTTGCAGTACAGAAACTTCTCAATTTGATGCAATCCCAATAGTTGATTTTGGCTTTGACTGCCTGTGCCTCCCGGGTCTTTTCCAGAAATTCTTTGCCTGTGCCAATATCTTGAAGGGTTTCTCCAATGTTCTCTAATAACTTAATGGTGTCAGGACGTAGATTTAGGTCTTTAATCCACGTTGAGTGGATTTTTGTGTAAGGTGTAAGGTAGGGGTCTTGCTTCATGATTCTGCACGTGGAAATCCAGTTTTCCCAGCACCATTTATTGAATAGACTGTCCTTGCTCCAGGAATTAGTTTTAGATCCTTGATCAAATATAAGTTGGCTGTAGATGTTTGGGTTGATTTCTGGTGTTTCAATTCTGTTCCATTGGTCTATCCATCTGTTTCTGTACCAGTACCATGCTGTTTTGATTACAACTGCCCTGTAGTATGTCCTGAAGTCTGGTATTGTGATGCCTCCGGCTTTGTTTTTGTTGTACAAGATTGCTTTAGCTATTCGAGGTCTCTTGTGCCTCCATATGAATTTCAGCATCATTTTTTCTAGATCTGCGAAGAATGTCTTTGGTATCTTGATTGGGATTGCATTGAATCTATAAATTGCTTTTGGGAGAATGGACATTTTGATGATGTTGATTCTTCCAATCCATGAGCATGGAAGATTTTTCCATTTTTTGGAACGAACCTAAATGCCCATCAACGGTAGACTGGATAAAGAAATTATGGGATATGTATTCTTTAGAGTACTATACCGCAGTAAGAAACAACGAAATCCAGTCATTTGCAACAAAATGGAGGAATCTGGAACACATCATGCTGAGTGAAGTAAGCCAGTCCCAAAGGGACAAATACCATATGTTCTCCCTGATCGGTGACAACTGACTCAACACCAAAAAGGAAACCTCCTGAAGTGAAATGGACACTATGAGAAATGGTGACTTGATCAGCATAGCCCTGACTGCTAATGGACAACTTAATACATTATCCCTCATAGTATTTTTTTTTGTCTGTTCTACTTAATATTACTGGTTTAATTCTGTAATTATCACACAGTTATTCTTAAGTGTTGAAAATTAACTGAAATGTGATCCCTGTTAAACATAAGAGTGGGAATAAGAGAGGGAAGAGATGTATAATTTGGGGCATGCTCGGGCTGACTTGCCCCAATTGGTAGAGTTGGAAACATACCAGGGGATTCCAATTCAATCCCAGCAAGGTGGCATGTGCCAATGCCATCTCACTACTCCAAGTGATCAATTTCAGTTCACAATTGATCATAATGAAAGGACTAAGAGTCAAAGGGAGCACATAAACAAGTCTAGTATCTGCTAACACCAACCGATAGAATAAATAAAGGGGAGAGTGATCCAACATGGGAAGTGAGATACTCAGCAGACTCATAGAATGGCGGATGTCCTAAATAGCACTCTGGCCTCAGAATCAGCCCTAAAGGCACTCGGATCTGGCTGAAAAGCCCATAAGAGTATTTCAGGCATGGAAAGCCAAGACACTCTGGCAAAAAGATCTCTGTGAGTGAGATCCCAGTGGAAAGAACAGGTCTTCAAAGAGGGAGGTGCCTTTCTCTGAAGGGAGGAGAGAACCTCCACTTTGACTATGACCTTGTCTAAACAAGATAAGAGTCGGAGAACTCAAGGGGCTTCCATAGCCTTGGAAACTCATAACTGGTGCATAGGGAGATTACTGATGCCATAAACAGGAGTGTCAATTGGTAAAGTCAACAACAGGAGTCACTGTGCACTTACTCCTCATGTAGGATCTCTGTCCTTAACGTGCTGTACACTGAGGCTTAATGCTATAACGAGTACTCAAACAGTATATTTCACTTTGTGTTTCTATGGTGGTGCAAACGACTGAAATCTTTACTTAATGTACACTAAACTGATCTTCTGTAAAAAAAAAAAAAAAAAAAAAAAAAAAGAAAGAAATTATCAATTCCCAACTTGACTCTCACTGGTATTAAACATGATAATAGGTCTGATCTGATTTCATCATCATTTAAAAAAAATCATCTATTATTTTTCACTTTATGTTTCTGTGTGGGAGCAAACTGTTGAAATACTTACTTAAGGTATACTAAGCTGATCTTCTGTATATTAAGATAATCGAAAATGAATCTTGATGTGAATGGAAGGGGAGAGGGAGTGGGAAAGGGGAGGGTTGTGGGTGGGAGGGACGGTATGGGGGGGAAGCCATTGTAACACATGAGTCGTACTTTGGAAATTTATATTCATTAAATAAAAGATAAAAAAAAAAAAAGACACCAGCTCCCATATCAGAGGGCTAGGTTCAAGGCTCTGCTCCACTCCAAATTCCAGCCTCCTGTGTACAATGGGAGGTAGAAGGAAATCACTAGAAGACTTAGGTCCCTGCCATCCATGTGGGAGAACGGATTAAGTTCCCAACTCATCCCTGTGGCTTGAGAGTGAACCCAGCAGATAGGAGGTCTGTATCTGGGGTGTGTGTGTGTGTGTGTGTGTGTGCGTATGTCTGCTTCTCTTTGAAAGAAATCAGATTAATGGCTAGTTGCTTTCAGAAAATTTTTCATCAATATTGAATTTATTGTAAACAGTTTTGAAAGGACAATGAAATGGCCTAAAATTATAGGACATTTTTAATAAATACTTTTAATAAGCCATATTAAGTGTCATAAAAGCTATGGACTCAGATAATCAAGACATAAAAAATGCAAGACATATCCTAAGATACATGGCAGTGTTTAAATCAAGAGGCAAAAAAATATTAATATTGTATCATACTTTTTGACTTCTTATTGGAAATTAACCCCAAAAAATGTTTTTAGAAAGGAGGCACATCTTAGAAATATTGTTTTAAAAAAGTTGGGGGGAGGAGACTATTGGGGAACAGTGGGTTAAGTCATCTCTTGGGACATGCACATCCCATATAGGACTGCATGGGTTTGAGTCCTGCCTCCCCTTGAGATTCCTACTACTGTGCAGGGAGGGAGATGATGACAGCTTAAGTACTCAGGTTCCTGCTAACCATGTGGGAGACCCAAATGGAGTTCCTGGCTCCTGGCTTCAGTCTTGATGTTAAACAACTGATGAATGAATATGAAAACATGCTACATCTATTTAATAAAAGGATGAAATCCTGTCATTTGCAACAACATGGATAGAACTTGAGGACACTGTGTTAAGCGAAATAAACTAAGCACAGGAAGATAAATATCACATGTTTTCTCCCAAATGCAGAATTAAAAAAAAAAAAAAAAAGTTGATCTGAATGTGGAATAGTGATTACTAGAAGCTGGAAAGGCTGAACGGTGGGATGAGAAAGGGTAGAGGGTTGGACAATGGGTATGAAAACACATATAAAGAAAATATGTTCTAGCTCCACAGCATAAGTGACTAACTATAGATCACAATTATTTGTTACATGTATTTTTCAAAGATCTGGAAGAGAGGAACTCAAAAGCTCAAAACTGAAATGTGAATGACCATAGTTTGATCAGTACACACCACATAAATGTCTTAACTATCATGTGACCCATCAATTTGTACAATTATTACATGTTAATCAAAAATGCATTAATAAAACCTATCTACTAGAAGTTGTAAGACACAGGAAGAGGATGCAAAAGAAGAAATACAGAAAGAAAAAAGAAAGAGCAAGAAAAGTAGGGAAGATAAACCTAAAAAAAAGTAACAAATTGAAAATTCAGAATCGAATATCAGATGTAAATTCCAATGTATTTTTACAATTGCTACAAAAAGTGAACTATTAGGCACAGATTATCAGACAGGATTTTTAAAAAAGCATGGCATTCCATATGGGCACTGGTTTGAGTCCTGGCTGCTCCACTTTCCACTTCTGATCCATGCTCCTAGGAAAGCAGTAAAGGATGGCCCAAGTCCTTGGGCCCCTGTACCCACCGGAGAGACCCAGAAGATGCTCCTGGCTTTGGCCTGGCCCAGCTCCAGCCATTGCAGCCACTTGGTGAGTCAACCAGAAGATAGAAGGTCTCTCTCTATTTCTCTCTCTGCCTGCCTCTGCCTCTCCTTCTCTAACACTTTCAGATAAATAAATAAATATCTTAAAAAAAAAAAAAAGTTCACATGGAAGATGACTCCATTTGTACAAGTTCAAAAAGATAAAACTAAATTACCTATTACTTAGCAACACAGACAAGGAAAAACTGTAATGAAAAGGGAGGGAATGAAAACTCAAAACCCAGGATAGTTGCTGCCACGGGACAGGGAGAGAGAGAAAAGATGAGGATGTAAAACTACGGAAGAATGCATGAAAACTTGAAAGCTATAGATTAGGTCATAGTCCGCATTTCACTTATAAGCAAGTGAGTATATGTTGTACTGCTAGTACCAAGAGTCTTACATATATGACTTTTTAGAAAAATTAGTTTTATAAAATAAAAGAATTAGTAACTAAAAAACTTCTGGTCTTGAAAGACTTTCTTCAGACCACATCGAGAGCAAATAAGCACATTGATCTCACTGCTTGCCATGGCTTTTTTTATTTCTATCTTCATACTTGTGGGGCACACAGCATCGAACATAGGTCAACTCCAAAGTCAAGCACTTCCATTTGCTTTGTGTTTTCAAAATGAGAAATGCAGTAAAAGTGACACTTATGAAATGGAATGACATTTGGCAGCTGTTCCGGCATGAATATTTTCTTGCAAGATTTTCTAAAATGATTGTCTGGAATTTATAGTTATCAACTTAATCATACCTAGTATCAGAATCTCTTTAGAAATCTAACAGAAATATAAACTTAAGAGAGAATATTTTTACAAACTTAAAAAATGTAAATTTTAAGTTTAATTAAAGGAAAATAACTGAAATCACAAGACAAAGAAACTGATAAGACTAAAAATTTTTCAAGACACAAATCTCACTCTTGACAGGTCCATCAAATTGAGAAAATGAAGACACATTCTATAACTTATTTTCTATACATATATCTGGATCATAACTATAAAGATTGGATATCAATCATAATGATGATATGTCTATCTCTGTTTCTATCCACATGTACCAAATAATTCAAATGTAATTATTGACTACGTCAAGATCCACCAAAAGTTACTTTTGATAATTTTAAGAAGTTGGTCTTTTCCTTACTGTTCCAAAGAAGCTCAAAATTGCCACTGAGAATACTGGATAATCAATAAACCTTATTAGGAGAAAAAGCTTTGTGTTCAACACATCAATCAAATATTCATAAAACAAGGCAAGTAATCTGGTATTCAACTACTGGTTTTCACATAATTCACTATCTGGATAATATAAGTTGTAGCATGGTTAGCAATTGCTAGGCAGACTTTCAGAAGTTGATGAATGGCTCTCAAGAATATTACATATCTGGATGGGAGAAAATAGAGCTATTTTGAGGGGTAAGAGTACTTGTTCTCGTTTTTGGTTTTTTTTTGGTTTTTTTTTTTTCATTTAGATAAATCCTTATCCCAACAACTAGCACTAGAAATCCATTGTTTATCAATTCATCTGTTTTTTTGTTTCATTCAGAGAAAAAGAATTCTAATTCTGATAACTCCCAGTGATGTTACAGGTTTAACAAGGATGGCAAAAGCTTACAAAAATCAGACTTTTTTTCCTAAGGATTTAGTCACAGACTATACATAACCGAGAAAATAGGAAAAATGGACTTTATCAGCAGGCACATCCTAACAGGATAATACAAAGCTTTCATCATAGGTCTAACTTCCAAGTTTTACATATCCAACTAGGTCATTTCCCTAATGAGACACTGGACAAAGAAAGTATGTCTCCAATTTTCTCTCTATACAAAGTGGTACAATATCAGGGAAATTTCTCCAATGGTAAGATTTTTCTATCCTAGAGTGAGTGTTGTGACACAGCAGGGAAACCACGTGAGATACCCACATCCTATATCAGAGTCCCAGCATTCCACTTCCCAGTCAGCTCTCTTCTAATGCACCTAAGAAGCAGCAGATAATGGTTCAAGTACTTGGGTCCCTGCCAGCCACCTGGAAGACCCAGATGGAGTATCTGCCTGTTGGTTTTGGCATGCCCCACGTGTAGCTGTTGCAGTCATTTGAAGAATGAACCAGTGCACAGAGGATAACTCCACTTTTCAAATAAGTGAGTGAGTGAGTGAGTGAATGAATGAAAGAAAAAACATTTTCTATTCTTTTCCATTCAAATAATCATTTCAGGGAAAACACGCATTTCTGGCAGCATATTCTAAAATAGCCAATTCTTGAAGAAATAATCCTACAAGTTAGTTGGTTGTTTTTTTAGTAAGATTCACCTGGAAGGAACATAAAAACATAACTTCCAGTGTTTTTAGGAAGAAATCAAATAATCCTTCAATTTTATTTTGCTATGATCATCTGCTCAAAATTCATAGAAGGAATAGTCTACTCTAACAATTATGAAAAACTATGACTACCTCCAGAGCCCAGTAGATGACAGAACAACTGAGAAATGAGCGTGAGTTATCTCCCCACTCGATCCCTAAAATAACTCTCTCCCTACATTTAAACTTCATAGAAATCGGGGTTGGATCCAATTTACTTAAGCCCATGCCTAAGATAATACTTGGAAAAGAGCAAGTGCTCAACAAGTTATTTTTTTAAATGAATACATTTTATAGGAACAGATAAAGCTTGCAACCAAAGCTCTTCCAATTACAAACATATTTGCTGGGACCAGCGTTGTGGTGTAGCAAGTAAAGCAGCCACGTATGACACAAGCATCCCACATAGGTGCCAGTTACTGTTCCAGTTGCTCCATTTCCAATTCCAGCACCCTGCTGATGTGCCTAGGAAAGCAGCGGAAGATGATGCAAGTGTCTGGACCCCTGAATCCACATAGGAGACCTGGATAAAGCTCCTGGCTTTAGCCTGGCCATTGCGATCATCTGGGAAATGAATCAGCAGATGGAAGATCTCCAACTCTGATTTTCAAGATAAATAAAGAGATCTTTTAAAAGTAAAAATATATATTATATATATATATATATATCACTTAAATTCTCTAATCCAATTTCAGTTTCTCACAACAGCCAAAGTAAGAAGAAAGACAAATCTTGAGCATTTCCAATGTGCTGAAATCAGTGCCTGATAAACACAGATTAAAAAGGAAGAAAAAAAAATAATAATAAAGTCCCTAATTGTATACCCACCAACAGTCTACAATCTAGAGAACAGGCTAGAAGAGGTAAAATGGGGGGAAAAAAAGACAAAATTGAAATATACTTTATTGTTTACTCTTCATACTCCTTAGTCAAAACTTCATTGACTACCAAGTCTCAGCAGGTAGAGCATTTTAGTTTTAAATACTTCTATGGCCAAGAGTTTTTTATACTACATCCAAGCCTCAGAAATGGCCAAAGAAGTATTAATCAAAGAGTTCCAATGCAATACTTTTCTACACAATTAACCTCCAATTATAGTATGTCATTCTAGCCATCAGAATAGACACATAAATACATATTCTTTATATAGAAGAATCATTAATTTCTTTTTTTTAAAGATTTATGTATTTGAAAGTCAGAGTTACCCAGAGACAGGAGAGGCAGGGAGAGGGAGGGAGAGAGGGAGAGAGGGAGAGAGGGAGAGAGGGAGAGAGGGAGAGAGAGAGAGAGAGAGGTCTTCCATCCGATGGTTCACTCCCCAATTGGCCACAACAGCAGAGCTGCACCAATCCGAAGCCAGGAGCTTCTTCCGGGTCTCCCACACGGGTGCAGGGGCCTAAGGACTTAGGTCATCCTCTACTGCTTTCCCAGGCCATAGCAGAGAGCTGGATTAGAAGTGGAGCAGCTGGGTCTCAAAGCGGTACCCATATGGCATGCTGGCGCTTCAGACCAGGGCATTAACCCATTGTGCCACAGCACTACCCCCAAATCATTAATTTCTTAAACACTGAAAATGAATCTATCAGCGCTGGCACTGTGGAACAGCAAGAAAAGCCAGCACTGCCGGCACCATATGGGAGCCAGTTCAAGACCTGGCTGCTCCATTTCTGATCCAGCTCTCTGCCACAGCCTGAGAAAGCCATAGCTTTTGGCCCCTGTACCTATGTGGGTGACCTGGAAGAAGCTCCTGGCTTTGGATCAGCCCAGCTTCAGCCATTGAGGCCATTTGGGGAGTGAACCAGCAGATGAAAGTGCTCTCTCTCTCTCTCTCTCTCTCTTTCTACTTCTCTGCAACTCTGCCTTTCAAATAAATAACCAGTTCTCTGCTGTGGCCAGGGAGTGCAGTGGAGGATGGCCCAAGTGCTTGGGCCCTGCACCCCATGGGAGACCAGGATAAATACCTGGCTCCTGCCATCGGATCAGCGCGATGCGCCGGCCGCAGCGCGCCGGCCGCGCCAGCCATTGGAGGGTAAACCAGCGGCAAAGGAAGACCTTTCTTTCTGTCTCTCTCTCTCTCTCTCTCTCGCTGTCCACTCTGCCTGTAAAAAAAAAAAAAAAAAAAAAAGCTAAAAAAAAAAAAACTACCGTAAACTCCAATAGCTCCAAAATTCTTACTTTAATATCTCAGATATTTCATAACAAGTTGTAATCAAGTTTTTTAAGAACATTCTGTTTAGCTACCCACCTAATTCAGGGTTGGCACATAGCTTCTTCACAAGTTGAAGCCCCTCCCTACTTTCAGGCACTACATTACCACATGCAATATACTTCAACTACGTCTTGATTTTTTTTTTAAGCCATTCTATCTCCTACCATCCGATAATATGACAAGTTTAAACATGTCCAGTTTATCAAAATATATTTATATTGATGTTTTAATGTTCTACACAATTATTTCTCAGAAGCATCGAAAATTAGACTCATAATTAACCTGTAAGTCCTTACAAAAACGTCATTTCCAACAAGTAGAAAAAAATGAATAGCATTTCATGCTATGTCTAACAAGAATCAGCAAATGCGATACAGGATACAACATCATGACTCAGAGTGAAACTCAGCACATGAACTGACAGTTTCTGGATCATCACTGTTCTAAAACAGACCTTCAGTTTTTAAATAGTATAAAAAAACAGTTTATTTCCAAGTCCATGAACTCTTTTTCATTAAGAATGTAAAACATACTATTGAGAATATTTATATACATAAAAAAATACAATGTGTTCAAGTTTTACCTTGAGATAATGAGATATGCAGGCCTATTTTAAGGCATCATGAAGAAAGCATTAAATAAAAATGACAGATTAAAGATATCTGTTTAATATTTTAACATGTCCTGATTTTTTGTTGTTGTCCTTTTATTTTAACTGAAAGTAAGAAGAGAAAAAGAAACAAACGAGAGAAAGAGAGAGAAAGAGTAAAAGAGAGAGAGATGGAGTCTTCTCTCTTCTGACTCACTCTCCAAATGCCCATGATAGCTAGGGATGGACCAGGCTGAAGCAAGGAGCCTGGAACTCCCTCTCCCATATGTGTGGCAGGGCACTCAGCATCTGAGCCAACACCTGTGTCCTCCCAGGATATGCATTAGTAGGAAGCTAGACCAGAAGCAGAGATGCCTGAACTCACACCAGAACCCCAATTTGGGATGCAGGCTTCCCAAGCAGTGGCAGCTTAACCCACTATGCCACAATACCCAACCCCCCTGATGAGGTTTAGATAGATAAATTACCTCA
This sequence comes from Oryctolagus cuniculus, assembly GCF_051225735.1. Lineage (NCBI taxonomy): Eukaryota > Metazoa > Chordata > Mammalia > Lagomorpha > Leporidae > Oryctolagus > Oryctolagus cuniculus. The sequence goes on along the minus strand of NC_142875.1, from coordinate 52,802,656 downwards.
CAGGATTACTGGTCAAAGACACTCGGAGGGACTCCAGGCATGTGACAAGTCTCTCATCCGCTGGCCCCATTTTCAGTTCATGGATGAATTCCTGAGGCGAGATCTGTCGGCTGCTCTTAAGACTTCCCTGCAAAGTAAGCCACAAGAAATTTAAGTCACGGATGAAGATTATCCATGAAACAAATCTAACCCACCTCTAGCAGAACACAACTACTATGATTAGCATTATTTGGGGGCATGACTTCCTTCTAACCATAAATCTATAAATCCAACATCTGCAGATCTACAAAAAGTAGTAACGGAGTATCAAATGATTTCAACATTAACATAATTGTTTTTTTCCAATGCAAAATGTCAGAACAATTAAGTAATATATTTTGGGCACACACAAAATGAAAATCAAAACTCAATTCAGGAACTACTGTATTAAATATATTAGCACCATAACTAGTACTCAAACAGTGCTTTACACTTTGTGTTTCTGTGTGGGTGCAAACTGTTGAAATCTTTACTTAATATATACTAAATAGATATTCCGTATATAAAGATAATTGACAATGAATCTAGACGTGAATGGGAGAGGGAGCGGGAGATGGGAGGGTTGCGGGATGGGAGGGAAGTTATGGGGGGAGGAAGTCACTGTAATCCATAAGCTGTACTTTGGAAATTTATATTTATTAAATAAAAGTTTAAAAATATATTAGCACCTTGAACAATACTGGAAAAGCTACTTAGTCATTAATTCATTCAATTACCATCAAAAGCCTAATTCTAGGCACTACAGATCCAAGAATTATCAAAACCTAAGTCTGGAAAGACAAACTAAGCAAGGAAATAATTGTCAGTGTAGTCTGATTCTTGTCACACAGTACCAGGGTCCAAAGAAGAAATGTCTAACTTGGCAGAGATTAGGCAAGACTGAATCACAGGAGAAAGGTATGTGAGGGTTTGGGAGACACAGAAATTAGAAAGGGATACTTTCTAGACCAAAATATAACTTAAGATACATGCCAGATCATGGAGTGATACAGCACTACTATGCAATTAGCTTTCCCAGGGGGAGATTTGGAAGAACTGCTCTACTGCAGTGTGAAATATCAACTCAAAAACTTGGAGTTCACTCATTATTCCATAACGATTGTTAATATCTCTTAAAGAAATGCTAGACACTGTTCTAAGTACCAAGAATAGAGCAGAGAAGTAGAGGAAAATTCCTGGGGGCATGTGGCTTTATGATGGAGGCAAGGGATGCAGAGAAGATGGAAATAAATGTGATAGTGAAAATATGCTGTATGTTAGATAGCAGTAAGCACTATATTGAGAAATAAAGTAAGCCCATTGGGGAAGCTGGAAGAGGAGTAGAAGTATGAGGCACACAATTTAAAATGGGGCGGTCTAAGGAATTCAAGGGCCTCAAGCTCAAGTGTGTGAATGAGGGCTCTGCAGGAATTAAGAGAGCTAACCACACAGTCATCTAGGAGAAAAGCTGCGATAGAGGGGACTGCAGATTTTTTAAGCCACCAAAAAAAACTTGGACTTTAATTCTGAGATCACAAATGAGAAGGCATATACACAGCCAAGATGAAAAACAATGAGGATGTTGAACAATAATGAAACTTCTGAATTATATCTACTTAAATTACCGATAAGACATCCAAGGGCCAGGATAGGAATTGCACTCATACATTTTCAAAAGCAGATTACTTAAGATGACAGGAAATTAGGTTTGTTCTTTTTCATTTATTTTATTAATTTGCTATAATGTTCGAGAAAACATTCCAAGTAATGCAAAACAAATTAGCACTGGGCAGACTGCTATTGATATGAACAAAAAATAGCCTAAGTGGTAATTAAAGAAAAATTCAATTGCAAAAATCTTAAGAGAATTAGAAATGATAAAGGAAATAATATTTAAAGGAGAAATGGTGAGAGCAGTGAAAATAGACGTCTAATTTTTTTAATGATAGTTACTGGTATCAAAAATAATGTATTCAATTTCCACTGAGATAGCATGTATCAATATCTTGTTTGCGTTTAAATTACTAAATTTTTGCTTGTTTAGCACAGAAAATTGGGAAAAAGCGATGGAAAGAAAGGTGCCTTCACATGATTATTAATCCAATATTTCTCCATTTTTTCTCCTCAAGAATATTCTGTAGATATTTGTAATTAAACACATGCTTTACTTGTGAAAACATGATACCTATTATCTATAGGGTACTTTTATCATTGATCTGTATACTTCATGAAAATATCCCAATATTAACAAATAAGTTCTAAAGAATGTGACTTTTTCCTGCCTACAGATTATTCATATAGCATTACTTCCTAACTAGCCCCCCATTCTTCACCATATCAGTTTCTTAAAAATCAGTTTCATAAAAATCTCAACTTCCCTATGGATGCTGTCAGGTCAATATTTTTGTGCAAAATATATCAGTAGATGTTAAAATAAATGATCTCTTGTAGTTCATTCTAAATTTATTATTGAAATAATTGATAGTGGTTTTTTCTTCACAACCAAGATGTTTTTCTTCAACATACGGGTAAATTTCAGGCAATAATTACTTTTTAAATCTAAAAATAAGCAAAAGTACACTTGGATAAAAGTGGTATTAAAAGATAAAAAACCAAAAGCCACCTGTTCTATCTCAAACCTCTCTCACAAAGGCAATCACTTAATTCCATAAGTATTTTTGCTGATACTTAGTATGTCCAAATCATGTGCTTATTCTGATATTTTTAAATTTTCAATGTTATGAAAAATAAGGATTATCCTAAAACACTGGAAGTTCTCTCCATTCTCGGAATATTTAATACTCAATTGAACCAAAAGATAACCAGATTCCTGTTCTATGAGTTCCTTATGTCACAGGAACCTCTAAAGATGAGTTCAGGCATCCAAAAGCCTAAATAATGCTTTGGTTCATTTTAATAAAACTTAACATCATGTCTCTGATAACAAAATCTTCCAGTTACTATAATGTCCATGTTGATTAACCTGAATGCCTTCCCTCTAAAATTGAGGACAGGTGAACTATGTCTGCTCTTCACATTCCTACTCAGGATGGTACCAAAGATCCCAACAAGCACGGTAAGACAATGATAGACAAACAGGTTGGAAAAAAAGTAAAACTATTTCCAAAGGACATGATTATCTATATGAATTTAGCAGGATCACAGAATAAAACTTCAATGTGTAAAAATAGTTTGCATTTTTATTTCTAAAAACTGCCAGCAACTGGAAAATGAAATTTCAAAACAGCAATAAATAACAATAAAACAATTAGGAAAATTTTTAACAAAGACAAGACCACTAGACAAAACTATAAAACACTGTGCAATTGGGGCCGGAGCTGTGGCACAGCGGGTTAATGCCCTGGCCTGAAGCGCCATGCTGGTTCAAGACCCGGCTGCTCCACTTCGGATCCAGCTCTCTGCTATGGCCTGGGAAAGCAGTAGAAGATGGCCCAAGTCCTTGGGACCCTGCACCTGTGTGGCAGACCCGGAAGAAGCCCCTAGCTCCTAGCTTCAGATCAGCTCAGCTCTAGCCGTTGTGGCCAATTAGGGAGTGAACCAGCGGATGGAAGACCCCTCTCTCTCCTTCCCTCCCTCTCTCTAACTCTTTCAAATAAATAAATCTTTAAAAAAAAAAAAACTGTGCAATTAAAACAAAAATGAAAGGATGGAGGAAGGAATGAGGGAGGGAGGGAATGAGGGAAATATGTGCTTTAAGTTGTTTATATGAAATAATGTAATCTGTTCTCTTTATATAAATAAAACATCGTGGATGGAAGTTGATGACAACCTAAATAAAGAGGTTGTATCATGCTAATGGATCAAGAAATTAAATTATGAAATCCTTTAAGAAGTACAGAATTTCATTTTTTGAAAACTAATCTATAGATTCAATATAATTACAATCAAAATATTAGCAATTCTTTTTGGAGAAATTAAAAAGCAACATCCTAAAATTTATAAGGCAGGAAAGGAAGGACATCTATAATAGCAAAAGCCATTCTGCAAAAAGAACAAGGCTTTTGCTCTCAGGTTTCAAAATTTACTATAAAGCTATAGTAACCAAATTAATAATGTTAGAATAGTGCCAGTGGAATTCAGCAAGGAAAAAGAGAACCACATCAACAAATAGTTCTCTAACAAGCAAACATTCTTATGAAGCAAAGTGAACCTAGACCCTAGACCTAAATGTAAAGACTAACACTATGAAATGTCTTGGCAAGGACAAAAATTCTGACTGCCTTGGCGAAGACAATGATTTCTTAAAAACAAAAAAAAAGGAGTAACTTTCGATTAAAATATTGATAAGTTGGAGTTCATCAAGATTTATATCCTTCACTTTTCAAAAGGCCGTTTTATTAAGAGGTTTCATTTCGTAACTTAAAGATAGGCTCCAAACTTGGGCAGGGGGTGGGGGGTGGGGAGGCAAGTGGTATCTGTAATACACGTTAAGAACTGCCTTGGGTTAGATTTTCCCTACATACAAGCTAGGTTAGCCTGTTAGTGTTTCACGGAAGCTGAGGGAAAAAACACAAGACTCTCGGGTTACACACAAAGGACTTCATGCACATGTTGGTTCTCCAGCCTCCAAATCCAACAATGAAAATATCATACCCATAATAGACGTGAGCATATGCAGTCGACTGCCACCACAGAACACTAGGCTTGAGGGAATTCACCATTTTCATAATGAGCAGTAACAAATCTTACTGCCGAGAAGGACATATAATCTCTAAAACTGCTCACTGTAAATACTACTATGGTAAGTGGGCTAGGAAATGAGAAGTCAGGCATCACATTTGTGGCATAGCCAACAAGATACAGACAAACTCAGGGCTCATGACAGTCTGCCTTTTGTAAGGATAAATGTATCTCATAAATGATGTATATTCCGATTATTTTTAAAAGCGCCTTCAACTCACAAACAGCTCAATTAAAAACAAGTAAAAGACCTCAGTCACAAAAGATAATACAAACAGTCAATGATCACATGGAAACCTGTCCGCAAAAAAATGCAAACTAACAACACAAGTGAGGTAACACGACATACCCACTTCTTAACTGGAACTCTCCTACCCTACTGATGGAGATATAAAACAGTATTGCCACTTTGGGAAAGAGTTTGACAGTTTCTTTTAAAGTTAAATATACAAGTAACCATATGACTCAGCAATGGTACAGCTAAGTGTTCAGCACACAAATGAAAAAAATTTGTGTGATGTTCAAAACTATTCAAAATACAAAAAAACTGGGAAGAACCCAAAAAAATTCATCAACAACTTGTATGTATCCATACCATAGAACATTACTCAGCAATAAAAACAATTCACTTCTAATAAATGCAAAAAAAAAAAAAAAAGAAGAAGAATCCAAAAAAGCATACTGAGTTAAAGCAACCACACACAAAAACAGTATTTGGTGTCAGGATCTGTATCTATGAAAGACCAAAACTAACCTGCCAATTTTGTCTCTGGGGCCTTTATAGCTCAGACATAGAAGCAAACCTGTCAACAATGTATATTTGGATTGGAGGATGGAAAAAAGGTGGAGAAACAACTTAAATGAGGCAGCAGGTAGATTTTACCTATAAATACTAAAAAAGACACACATGGCTACAAATAATTATTTACTTCAGCCATACTAACTTTTTCCAGTTTGAACAATTTGTTGGCTCAAGGCTCTGTACACAAGAATCCTGCCTGTAACCCTTTCTTCCTCTTACCCAAATGCCCACCACCCACTTTTACCCTTGCTCTACCCCTAGATGATGTCAGTTAGACCTAGCCTAAGAATGACTTTCTCAGGGAGACTTTTCATGAGCCACACAGAGTCTCCCTTCTATAAACTTATTTTTCATAATATCACTCTATATTAAATTAGCTTTAATTACCATTTATTAGAGGATGTAACAAGTACCAACTGTGTTTTGGGCACTGCACACAAGTGTAGGGGACAAAGGGATAAAATACAAGACAAAGATGACTCCTAGGCTTCCAACCTATGCTATGGTGCCACTACTTAAATACACAAGATGGTACAAAATGACTGACAAAAGAAGCAGTTATTTCAAAGTCACACATCTGAGCTAATGACATCTAAGAAAACAACATTTGTACATAAACCAGACTAGAGAGAAAAAAAGGGGGGGTGCATGAGAACTGGGAGAGGAGTATTGCAAGCAAATGAGAAGAGCAAATACAAAGCCCTTATGGAAGGAATGAACATGGCACATTCAAAGGAGAATAAAAACTCATCGAAGTGTCAGGAAGCATGAAAAACAGTAAGATGACAAGAACAGACAAAACAGGCAGGGATCTGATCCTGGAGGCAGGCAGCTGACACACACTAGAGCAGGCTTTTACACTTTTAAAGACTTGAAATAAAGGGGGTTGGGGCGTCAGGCCGCTGCCTGTAGTGCTAGTTCAGCTCTCTGCTATGGCCTGGGAAAGCAGTAGAGGATGGCCCAAGTCCTTGGGCCTCTGCACCCACGTGGGAGACCTGGAAGAAGCTCCTGGCTTCGGATCGGCACAGCTCCAGCCATTGCAGCCATTTGGGCAGTGATCCAGTAGATGGAATACCTCCCTGCCTCCATCCCTCCCTCCCTCCCTCTCTGCCTCTCCTTCTCTCTGTGTAACTCTGATTTTCAAGTAAAAAAATAAATCTTAAAAAAAAAAAAAAAAGAGGGAGAGAATGAAGTGTAGCTGGAATAGGAAGCAACAACAACAGCCAAACCTACTATGAAATTGCACGGGATACCCAGACTAGAACGTTTACTAGCTGGCCACTTGAAAAACAGTTTGCTGGTCTCTGATAAGGTTGTATAAATGATGGCAAGGACACCAGGTTTTATTGTTAAGTGGGATGAAAAACTATTAGAGGGTTCTGGATACATAAAGTAAGTGAATCCAGGGGCTGGTGCTGCAGTTCAGCTGCTGCCTGCAGTGCCAGCATCCCATCTGGGTGCTGATTCGAGTCCTGGCTGCTCCACTGAAATCCAGCTCCCTGCTAATGCATCTATCTGGAAAGACAGCAGAAGATGGCCCAAGTGCCTGGGCCCTTGCCACTCACATAGGAAACCCAGATGAAGCTTCTGGCTTCTGACTTCAGTCTTGCTCAGCCCTAGCTGTTGCAGCCATTTGAGGAGTGAACCAGCAGATGGAAGAGCTCACTCGCTCGTTCTCTCTGCCTCTCCTTCTCTAACTCTGCTTTTCAAATAAATAAATCTTTAAAAAGTGAATCTAATGTGCAATGATACTTACGTGGAAAAATGTGAACAAGCAGACCAGCTGAAAGGTTATTGCATAGCTGGTCAAGAGCCGATGGTAGCCCAAAACAAGATGCCAGTGATGGAAGGCCTAAGATTTGCTCAACACAAAGGCAGATTTTAAAGTGTAGAGTGGACGGGACTTGTTGATAATGTGATTGCAAAGTTTAAGTAAAATTTAAAGATGATGCCTAGGTTGTTGGTCTCAACAAGTGAACTGTGCAACCATCTACTGATGCCTGTGACCTCAACATGTGACATGAGCGGCTTTCATGGTGGACTGGAGATAAACTTGATAAGAAGTTCAAGAAGGAAATCAAGACGAATAGACAACTCTCTCATGTTTATCGATGATGCAGGGGTAGGTACAAACGTAGGAAAATAAGGAAACAAACCACCCTTGAGCAGGTAACAGAGGATGTGTGGTAGGATCTGAACACTGTAAGGGCTCACTGGTGAGCTAGGATCACTCAGAAAAGACTAATAAGCACAGGTTCCTCCCAGATGCATGCCCTGTACACTCACAGAGGTAGAGGAGGAAGGTAATCCAGTTTAACCACAGGCAGGGTTCCCACGGACAACGAGGCAAATTGAAAGTTTGTGCAAGAGAGTAAAAAACTGTGGATCTTAGGTCAAAAAGGAGAGAAATAGAGGCATGGCAGGAGTAGGAGGTGACAGATAAGAAAATGATAGAATCAATAGACTTATGTTCAATGCTCTGTAGCTTTCTTAAAGAGAGGATACTGAACAGGTAGGAAAGACAGGTAGTCTGTGCATCATATTCAGAGGTGGCATTTTACTGTTCAAAGTAATCAATCACTCAGGGTGGAGAAACAAAGATCATTGGCAGTGATAAAACCAAGTAAATGAGGAAGTGGGATGTTGACTGGATCACATATTTGAATGACGAGGTCATTTTGACAGTGGTAGTAACAGGAAGGAAAACAGTAAGGTTGGTAGCCCAATTTTCTAGGAAGGAGGAGTCTGCAAGCACAGGCCAACAAGTCTGTGTGACGCCACCCTCTCCACTAGAACGTGCCGTACAAGGACAAGGTCTGCTCCCTAACTCATCACTCTGTCATGAGCTCCTCACAAAATGCCTGGCTTTCAATGAATGAGGTACAATAAAAATCAAAGTTAGGCAAGGATTAAAAGAACATAAATCACATTGAAAAAAATCAGAAACAAATGGTTACTCAGAAAGGTGTATTTCAAATTAAAGGCAAAGAAACCGATAATTGGGAGATTAGTCTTCCACATAATAAAAGGGGGAAAATTGTTATCAAAATGTAGGTACAAAAACAGAAATTGAGAGGGGAAAATACCCTGTTACAAGAATAATCAGAAATCTTCCTTTTAAGCACAGCTCTTCTTGTGTTTCTTTCATTTTACCTAACTTCAAAGGAAGTAGAAAGTAGGGGGGAGAGTGGAAGGACACTCACCACTGCATATCTCTAAGTCCATTAGCTATGAAGATGAAAATACTTAGAAAGCTTTATCCCCTGTGGTATCAAAACACATTAGTGAGATAAGGATGTCTGCCTGACATCACAAAAATTAGAGGGATATTTATCCAACATAATTTTTAAATCTTTTTTAATCCCTTAGCAAATTTTATTCTGAAACACCAAATGTAGGATAGAAAGAAAAGTACACAGATGACTCTTGTCAAATTCCTTATAAGATGTATTTTAAGTAGTAATACACCTTTTCACATACTTCCTTTACCATTATATTTCTCTAAAACCCATCTTTCTTTTCCTATGTAGCCATTATAGGTAATAGTAAGCATTTCCTTTGACCTGTCTTGAAGAGACACTTTTGTTCCTGCTTGAATGCTTGCATTTCCTCTCTGCTCAGATGTAAGACTTATACAGTAGATGTTTCCTCGCTATTCTATCCTATTTGTTTATGGAGTAATTCCATTTTTAGGACAAAATTAAAAAAATCTCATTGCCAGTTATCAGCATAAAGTATAGAAAAAGTGACCTCCTTTCTTTTTTCAAATAATTGAATTACTTTTCTACAACCATGAAGAATCTATCATTTAATGATGGCCTGATCTTTAATACAAGTGAAATGTATATCTAGAATGCCTGCACTTTTAGCTAGAAGATGACACAATTTAAAGCCAGTGTGGGTCTGGACAATGTCCTTTGTGTACCTAATACTGTTCTTCATACTTGGGAGTTGCTTTAAGTTTGCTTAGATTATTTGAGACCCCGAAGAAGGGGTCATAAATTATGTTCTTAATGTGGTTGACCATTAACCAACTCACCAAGTCATACCTTATTCCTCCCAGAAGGTAACATATACCAAAATTCACCAGGCAGCATCTTCAACTGCATGTAGTAGCTTAACCTTTTAATCACGTTTAACCTAAAAACAAAACCAGCTTTTTTCTAACATGAAGTCCTAAAATATCCTATACAGATAAATTAAAATGAAGAAACTGTAAGGAGAGCTTGAAATATTTATATTCATGTGAAGTTAGTTTTGTACATGCTTCTCTATGACATTTACTTTGTCATTTCTGTCGCTCCCCGTTTTCGTGGAGGAGCGACACTGAACCCTGCGCTGTTCTTTCGTCTGCTCGGCCTTCCCCGGGTTTGCTGCTGGTTCTTCCCGGGTTGGCTACTGTCCCTTCCACCTCCGTGGAAGGGCAGTTCCCCCTGGCCACATTCCCCACTTCCGCAGGGGAGCGGCACACCGCCGGCCGGCTCTCTCGGGGGCTGCACAGGTGTTCCCTTAGATGTTCCTCTTAGATGTTCCTGGTGCATGCCGTCTCTCTCCTCCTTTATAGTCCTCCTCCGCCAATCCCAACTCGGCTGCCCACACGCCGAGCACGCTGCTCTCCTCCAATCAGGAGCAAGTCCTACAGTTTATTGGCTGAACTGGAGGCAGCTGTGTAGAAGCTGTTTTCTCCTCTCCCAGCGCCATACTGTGGGAGAGCAGATGCACAGAACAAGTCTTAATTCCAGTAACTCAGTCTAGTCCGAGCTGCTCCCCACAATTTCAAGCAGGTAAAATGCTGAAAACAGAAATACCAACAAAAAGCTTAAAGAGTCAAAAAGCCCAAGGTCTCAATAAGAATGTATGTGTGCAAACTCACTTGCATGTATGTGTCTGTCTCTATGCCTATGGGATTTTATTTAAGTCCTAACCATAAATTATCTCCCTCAGTGCCTTTTTAATATTCTAGTTGCTGAATTTCTGATACGTATTAAGGTGATAATATCTGTGATGAGATGGTTCAAAATGAGACTGTTTGAATAGTTTACACTGATAATGACAGTATTTTCAGAAAACAGCAGAGTCAGCATAGAACAAAACAAGGGTAAGCATAGTCACTGCCAAGAGGGTAATTATAATCTAAATTATTGCCATGTATATATTACTATTAAAATGCACTGTGACAATATCCTTACTTTCTTCAAATGACTTTAAGCATCCCTAATGTCCCTGGAAAATAAATACTAAGCTGTCACTGCAATATTAATATTCCTTTTAAGGACATTTAAAACACAAACAAGATCTCCGCTGCATATAAAATCTCTAATTCACAGATCTTTTTATGGGAACTCATAGTAGAAACTACGAAAGCTATAAAGTACTACAGAAAGATACATTTCTCAACAAAATAAAATTTAGCAAAGAACTCCCTTAAAGTATTCCCTTTTTCAATAAACATTGTGAGCACCATACGTCCTCCATATCACAAACCCCATAAGAAAAATATTCAGAAAAATTAATTGCATCTGGGGGCTGGCACTGTTGCTCAGCAGGTTAAGCCACTGCTAAAGATGCCAGCTTCCCACATGAGAACAATGGTTCAACTCCTAGCTCATCTGCTTCTGACCCAGCTCCTTACTAATGTGTCTAGGAGAGAGTGGAGGAGGGCTCAAATGAGTTCTTCAGCACCTGTCCACCCACATGGGAGACCTGGACAAAGTTCCTGGCTCCTGGCTTTGACCTGGCCCAGGTTGGGCTTTTGTGGGCATTTGGGGAGTAAACCAGCAGATAGAAGATCTCTCTCTCCTTCATTCTGCCTTTTAAATAATAATTTTTTTAGAATGTTAAGATGGGGGCCAGCACTGTGGCACAGCAGGTTAAAGCCCTGGCCTGAAACACCGGCATCCCATTTGGGTGCTGATTCTAGTCCTGGCTGCTCCTCTTCTGATTCAGCTCTCAGCTATGGCCTGGGAAAGCAGGAGAAGATGGCCAAAGTCTTTGGGCCCCTGCACCCACGTGGGAGACCTGGAGGAAGCTCCTGGCTCCTGGCTTTGGATCTACACAGCTCCAGCTGTTGCGACCATATGAGGAGTGAACCAACGGATGGAAGACCTCTCTGTCTACCTCTCTTTGTAACTCTGTCTTTCAAATAAATAAAATAAATCTTTAAAAAAAAATGACAACATGAAAATTTCATTTAAAAATATTACATCTGCACTAAACATGTACAGACTTTTTTCCTTGCCAGTATTCAAACAATAAGAGTAGAATTATTTATAATCTATATTGTATTAGGTATTAGAAGTAATTCAGAAATTAAAGTGGGATATATATAGGTTACATGCAATCATTGTACCATCACATATAAGAGACTCAAATCTGTGGATTTTGGTATCCTTGGAGGGGTCTTGGAATTAATCCACCTCAGATTCCAAGGGACAACTCTATACATACTTTATATACACACATATATACACATGCATTACATATATCAAATGCATGCAAGCACACATTTTTATTTCTAGTTCTGTCAGAGAAGGGCCTAGAAGTAAAAACAAGCCATTAGAAGACAGAGTATCCAGAACTTAGTTTCTAAATACTATTCTCCACTAAAAGAAACCAGCACTCCTGGAAGAGACAGACTGTAGTTAGGACAGTACAGGATGTTCCTGGAAGAAGGTGCACAAGATAAGCAAATATGCAAAGAACGGTGAAGATATAAAGGACAAAGGAGTCAGTCTAAAGGGGTTTCTCCTGGGCAAATCCATCAAAGTGAAGAGAGACAGGCAGTGACTTCTGAAGGAGAGCACAGTCTCCTTTAGGGTGACCAAGAAATTTCTGAAGCTAAATGGTGGTGATGGGGGCACAACACTGTGAAGGTGCTAACCGCCAGTGAATTGTGTACTCTAAAACACACTTTCATTTTTTATGTGAATTCTCCCACAACAAAGAAGTTTTAAAATGCTTACAAAATACAAAAAAACTAACCCATAGATTAGAAGCCGAGACAGAAGTTGTCTTGTGAAGAAAGGACAGTGGCTAAAACAGAGCTGGCTGGCACTCTCCTGCTTCTGAACTGGTGTAGATTACTAAGTGTTTACTCAGTGACAGCTTATTGAGCCATAGATTTCAGATCTGCAAAGTATCCAGTAGGAACAATAATCCAAAAGTACTAAAACATTTTCAAAGGCAATCTTCTTTTTTGTGCTATTGCCAGATACATTCAAATTCCTCTTAAAATTTTAATTCAGCTTTTAAAATAAAGGTGTCATTTAAAATATTTTATACAGAATACCACAACTCCTTGCTGTGCAAATTAAAGGAAAAAAAGCTACTTGGTGTGAGGTAAGGCCATTATTTTTCTTCAGCTTCTTCAGTATACCTGTTAGAACTTGAAAATACTTAGTTTCACCTGAAGAACAAATTTCAATTCAAAGATTTAAAAACAAACTAAACTTGGGGATGGGGGAGCTGACTAAACAAACATGGATGTTCTAATTTGCCAGCCTCTATTTGGTAGTTCAATGAAGGATAAAGATCTGTTCAGCACATCTGAACACACAGAAAAAACTGCACTGATGCTCTTAGTCAATGGTTCATTATCTTCTTTATTGTGTTGATTATGTTTATATAGAAAGGAAAACACAACTAAACTTCATTGGGTATTTACCAAATAAAAGGGGTTGGGGGTATAAGAAAACACCAGCTGTTCCAGTCTTTAAAATTAGGCAATTTGTTTTTCCATCCCACCAGGTAATTGTACAATTATTTGCCTCTACAATTCTGGGCAGTACTTTGAAGAATCACTGTTAAATTTACAGTTTAAGTCTATCTGCATGTTTCTCTTTTCTTGCTTTGCAAAAGAAAACCACCTGGCCTCTCTTCATATGAAGGTTACTTCAGAACATTCGAGGGAAAGTGAAATAAAATGGTAAGGTTATTTGGGGGGCCGTTATTGTGGAACAACAGTTAAGTCACTGCTTGTGACGCCAACATCCCATACTGGAGCACCAGTTCAAGGCACTGATGCTGTGCTTCTGATCCAGCTCCCTGACAATGCACCTGGTACAGAGGAGAGGGGCAGAGAAGCGGTACAGGACATGATGACTCAACTCCTTGGGCTCTGGCACCCACGTGAGAGACCTGGAGGGAGTTTCTGGTTCCAGATTTCAGCCTGGCTCAGCCCTTGTTGTTGAGGATATTTGGGAAGTGAACCAGCAGGAGGAAGATCTACCACTTCCTCTATCATTCTGCTTTTCAAATAAATTACTTTTTGAAAAGTTTATCTTTGGTGAAAAAAATTTCAAAATCCATGCATAGTTTGTTCATAGCATATATTTTCCATGAATGCTTTGAAAGTATCCTCATATATGCAAACCAACTGTAAGTCTAACTGATTTGTATCAGCAAGAAGCTCAAAAATCCAGAACAGCTCAAAATCCAATACACTCTCTAAATTATTCCTCATATAAATAACAGTAACAGGTATGGTACAAAAAATGGAGGGGGAAAAACAAAAACCTTTGGATCACATCTCACTACTACCAGCTTTGGGACTCTGGCCTCTGGTTTCCTCAAAATAAAATGTTCGCAGTGGTTATCTAGTGGAAGGAGCTGCAAAATTTAAATGTGCTTGGAATATACCCAGATTATTGTCCTAAATATAGTTTAATTTGCATCTTTTCAAACTATACACTTTGTAGGTCAATGAGAAGGATGGACTCAAGGTCTAGAGGATGGTAAGAGATAAATTAATGAACTGACCAAAATGTGCAGAAGCAACAGAAGCACAGCAAAGTGGTTTATAATGCATCCCAACATACTTCGTCCTCTGTGTAAGAAAAGACAGACAAAAAAAATGCTAAAGTTGTTTTTTATACTTCCTGGTTCCTGGCAGTACCATGTTCTAAACAGATAGCATATAAATTTTTTGCATATTTTTAAGATGGCACTTGCGCCATCTTCTGCTGCTTTTCCCAGGCCATTAGCAGAGAACTGGATCAGATATGGAGTAGCTGAGACACAAACCAGCACCCACGAGGCATGCCATTATTGGGGCAGCGCTGTGGCTCAGCGAGTTAAAGCCCTGGCCTGCAGCGCCAGCATCCCATATGGATGCCGGTTTGAGTCCCAGCTGCTCCACTTCCAATCCAGCTCTCTGCTATGGCCCGGGAAAGCAATAGGTGATAGTCCAAGTCCTTGGACCCCTGCACCCACGTGGGAGACCAGAAGAAGCTCCTGGCTTTGGATCAGCTCGGGTCTAGCTGTTGCAGCTATTTGGGGAATGAACCAGTAGATGGAAGACCTCTCTCTATTTCTCTGGCTCTACCTCTCTCTATAACTCTTTCAGATAAATAAAATAAATCTTTAAAAAAAAAAAGGAATGCCAGTATTGCAGGAAGAAACTTTACTCACTATGCTACAATGCTGGCCCCTAGATACTTTTTTTTTAAATACTTCTCAAAGAACAAAGTAACTCCACTGAACTATGCTCTTGAGAATACTGACAAACATGAAAATTAAAAACTTTGAAATCCTAATTTTATAACTCTATAATTTCTAGGGTGATCTATAACTGTTATCCATCTGAAATATTTATTCAATAAACACTTATCTAATACGTAGTATAATATTGGGACTCAAAAATTGCTAAGAAAATTCTGCCCATGAGATGCTCATCTTTAGATGGAAAAAAGCATCTACACAGTTACAGGGAAGGGAAGCCTGGATCTGAATCCAGTCTATGTGAGCAGAAAGGAGGATGTCCCAGTTGTTACCTGGGTAAACAGGGACAGTTCTCCTGACAGAGTTAACCCTCAAAAGGTGGGGATTGGAAGGAGAATAAACAAACAACAGTGTCGAGGCGCAGGTCAAAGAGCTTGTGGATTTTAGGAACTACATTCCCATGTTATAGGTAGTATACGAAGTGGAAACAGAGGGAAAAAAAAAAAAAACCACCAGAACATGAGAGGCACTAGCCCACTTCTAGTAAAAGGAAGTCACTGCAGGACTGGAAATAAAGTGTTTGAAAAAAAAATAAAAAAGCTTTATATTAGGAAGACACTCAAGCAACAGTGAGGAAGACACTCATGAGCCTACAAGAAGGCTTGTAAGATTCCCAAGACATCGCTTCTCGACCTTTTGGCTAAGATCAAGTGAAGATTCCCAAGACATGGGTTTGTAAGAGAATAAATTTTCTCAGTTTTACTATAAACTTAAGCGGGGAGGGGGGCGGGGCGTGTGTGCTATCAAGACGCAGATGAAAGGAATTACTATAATTCATTCCAAATTGTGTTCACCCCACATAAGGAAATATGTCGGTTGCCAAAGCAATTAAAAGATAAAACAACGTGAGAATTATTTCTCCCGTTAATAGACAACCACCGGGCTGCAGCTGTGGCATAGTGGGTGGAGCCACCATCTGCAGTGCCGGCATCCCATAGGGGTGCCTGTTCAAGTCCCAGCTGTTCCACTTCCGACTCTGCTCTCTGCTAATGCACCTGGGAAAGCAGCAGAGGACGACCCAAGTACTCGGGCCCCTACGTCCACATGGAAGACCAGGAAGAAGCTCCTGGCTTCTGATTTACTTACCATATGGTTGGAGCTGGGTACATCAGTGGATGGCAGATCTCTGACTCTGCTTTCCAATGAATAAATCAGTCTTTTTAAAATTTAAACATAAGAAAATCAAATATCCCATGATACATAAATATGACATATGCATGTTATATTTCTGATAATTAAATCACAATTCTGAAAGATATCACTGTTTATACTTTTTACAGTCACTATCACAGGTCATGATTCCCAATTAAGTACACTGGTGTTAATGGTAAATATTTAGCAACCATCTCTCAGAAAAAAAAACAGTTGGTAGTGTCTACTGATTTATATGATGGAAATCCTCACAGACTGCTATCATATGCAACCAACACAATGACACTAAACAGAAAGAAATACTGATTCTAGACCACCACTGACAAACACACTGAACTATATTAATATGGCTGTGAAACATACTATGATCATAACTCACTTTTATTCATAAATAACTTATTGTGTCTATTCTACATTCCAGGAGGGGACAGGATAGGATGGGGGCAGGGCAAAAATTACACAATCCCTGTCTTCAGTGAAAAAGAAATTTTCTGTAAACCAGAAAGGTATAATGCCATATGATATTCAAACTGTTTAAAAATAACATGCTTATTACAAATATGTATCCAGCATTCTAAATTGTATTTTAAAAATTATATTCTTGCTTAAAGTCTGTCTCTTTTGATTTACATCTCCCAAAGCAGTTACTTACCACTACTTATTAAATGCAATATATACTTAAGGCCCAATATGCATGACAAAATGGCATACACATAGCTTTTTATTCAGCCAACATTTACTGAAAGCCAGATGCAAATAAAGATAGGAGACCCTTTGCTAGGATGATAGACCGAAGTGACTAACGTATGCTGTGACCTCAAGTTTAATTCCTTCACGACAAATTTATTTGCCATTTTCAATTTATGCCTTAAGATTAGTCTTTAATGTTCCTCAACTTCTTTCGTTTGAGCCGATTTTAAAATATGGCAACTTATACTATATTAATAATTTCTGAAAGAAACTATATTGCACTCTGATATGGTTCCCTAGAAAATTTTTAAACTGTTAATTTCTTTATTCGCTTAGCTGGAAATGTAGTTTTTTCATAACCACAAAAGCACAATTTCTTACCTAACTTCACTCTCTCCTTTTCCATCAGCAGGAAATCATGCAAAAAACCTGGTATATAACCCCCTATCTCTCTCAATCTCTAAACATAATCCCATATAGATATGTATATATGTACAGACCTAATGAAAGTTCTTTAACTTTTCTGGTTGCATTCCCTTAATTTTTAAAAATTATTCATGAGAAAAACAGAGACAGACACACATATATGCTTCCTTCTGAAAGTTCACTCCCCTCAGTTGCCATCAATGGCCCTTAACTGGGAACTCAATCCAGGTCTCCCACATGGAGACCAATTATCTGAGCAATCATAGACACTACCCAGGGTCTACATTAGCAGGAAGCTGGAGCTAACAGAGGAGCTGGGTATCAAACCCAAGCATTTCTTTACAGGGTGGTGCCTTAACCACTGAGCCAAATGCCTGTCCCTCTAAACATTCTTTAATATGGTCCTAATATTCCAACATATGAGTAACTGTAATTTAGTCAGTCTTTAAGATTTATTTATTTGAAAGAGTTACAGAGAATGAGAAACAGACTACTGGTTCATTCCCCAGATGGCCACAATGGCCAGCACTGGGCCAGGCTGAAACCAGGAACCAGGTGCTTCTGAGTCTGAGCCACCCAAGTCTCCCACATGGATGACAGGGATCATCAGCAGGGAGCTGGATCAGAAGTGAAGCAGTCAGGACATGAACCAATGCCTATATGGGATGCTGGCATCACGGGCTATAGCTTTATTCATTATGTCACAATGTTAGCCCCAGCCACGGCCTATTAACACAGTATATATTATTACATGAAACACATCTTTGTGTATGTGTCTTCACCTTCTAGTGCTTTGTTTCTTTGTCACAGTTCCAGTAGAACTCTTAGGTCAACGAGTATGTGAATTTTCCTCTTTCATAGACATTTCTGACTGCTTTCCAAAAATGCTGTTATCTGTATACTTTCACCCATGGCTGGTGGAACTGTGTGTTTCCCTCCTACAATAGTATAATACATGATGGGTTTAAATTAATTTGAATATTGCTAACAAAATCTTTACATCTGTTTCAGTTTTGCTTTGTTCTCGTCTTTTCAGATCCTTAGCCAGTTTTTTTCTTGGATTTTTGTTAGGATGAATCTCTTTCCAGCCAATTCATGAAAGCTCATTGAAAGGTACAGGTATTGCTCTGTCAAAATCATTGGAATTATTTTAACTTTTTGCCTATGTTTAATTTGTCCCAAAGTTCACATTGGCTTTTTTAAACAGTTCCCTCACTCCAACCCCTCCCCCCCGCCCCTGCTTCATTTAATTTGAAGCAAAGAGAAAACTTCTTTCCACTGGTTACTCCCCAAAGGCCAAAACCACTAAGTCTGGGCCAGGGCAAACCCAGGAGCCAAGAATTCTATGTGGATCCCCCACATGGGTGACAGGAACCCAAGTACTAAAGCCAATACCTGATGCCTCCCAGGGTGTGCATTAGCAGGAAGCTGGAATGTGAAATAGAGCTGTACTCAAATTCAGGCACCCTGACATGGAATATGGGCATCTTAATTGCCATGCCAAATACCCACCCTCTTTTTGTTCTAAATAAGTGATCATGTCTATATTGTCCTTTACAGTTATAAGGTTTCTAGGTTTTAGAGAAAACCATTCTGCAGTCAGAAATGAAGACACCAGTGTTCAGAAAGAGGACAAAGAGAGATTAGGTAGAGAACTGCCTCACATGAGACCCTGTTCTAGCCACCTCTGGCTTTATCATTTCTCGTTCCAGTAAGATCTCCTGTTTGCTCAATTAGTTCAAGTCAAGCTTCTCATACCGATAATCAGAAGACTAAGACTGTCGTGTACTTACTCAAATGAATGGTTAAGTGTGATATACCAGTACTAAAAAATTAGTGCCCATGTCAGTGTTCCTAAATCTCTACATGTTTGTATGAAGAAACTATCACTACATAACTTATTTTAAGGAAAAAAGAATGTAATTATTTCTTAAAGCACCATAGCTAAAGCTTTTAAGTTTATACATAATTGACAGCATTATTTAAATTACTCCAAAGAACTACAGTGATAATACCCATAGAATATTTGATTATTGCCTTTTTCTTAATGTTAATAAAGTTTTTATTCTTTGATTTTTATATCTTTTCATTTCCTAAGTGAGATAAATCTCACTTCCAAACACTGGACCAGAAAGTTATGAACATGATGGTGAATGTTTAATTTTAGAAAGCACCCGTATTTTCATGTTTTTCCTCTGACCTTAACCTTGAGGTCACTTTTGTGTTATTTTTTCCAATTAAGTTTGTTGTTATCTATTTGTACCCAAAGAGAATCTGACACTAAGGTTTTCATTCCTATTTCTCATGTTCCCTTCCTGTGTATTCTGTCTCTCCCAACAGGACAGTATCCATCAGTATCTATTACATCCCTCACAGCTCTAGGCTTCCACTGCCAAGTTATAATTGACCTTAACAGGGTTAACCATGGCTTCTAAGGCCCCCTACCCTTACTCAAATGGAACAGCTCCACTCTTGTCTTTCAGATACACATATGCAGAATTAAAGAAGTCTGGTTCGGACTTCATTTTGTTCTTGCACTAAACAGAATTTAAGACTCATTAATCTCCATTAATATTTGTTTCTATTTTCCAACCTGAAAGAGGTCTCATGATAGCCTTCAGATCCTTTTACTCATATCCTATTTCCTTCAATGCCTGATCAAAATCCATGAGATCCTTTCAAACTATCCTTATCTCCACTCTACCCTCAACATGTGGCTTTGTCACTGATTTCACTAAGAGGACAAAAGACGAGCAAAACGAACTGACTCAGTTTCCCTCTTGGAAAAGGAGACTACGTTTCTTCTATTTATACTTAAATCATCTTCCTCAAAGTAACAAGTGTTCTCCCTTGTTTTTACGACATCTAAATCCAAACCTTCAGTCTAATCCCAGCACCTATTCCCCCCTTTTCTCTATTATCTTCTTCTCTGCAGAGGCTGCTTTGTCCAAAAAACTTTGCAAAAGGAACCACCCTCTCACCCAAATCTCCCTCAAATCTTTCTAGTAATTCATTTGGCCACTAATTCATCTCTATCAGTTGTTTGTGGTAGATATTAGGGATAAAGTATGGAGTAATCTCAGTATTTCCTTCCCCACCACTAATTTCATATACCTTCAGATTTGGTTTGAGTCTGAAATCTTTACATACACTAAGTAGGATAAGTCTCCCTTTCAGACACTTTACTAGAAAGCTGTCAATAAGATGGCCGACACTCAATTTTATAAAATATTTACATGTTTGTTCTCTGACCTTAACCTTGAGCTCAGCTCTCTCCTAGGTCTGCTCTTACAAATGACTATTAGGGAATAATTCCCTAATCCACAAGTCCCTTCCCAGTATTTACCCACCAATCTCCAGAAGCAAGATATTGTTGAGGGCCAGTGCTGTGGCACAGTGGGTTAACGCCCTGGCCTGAAGCACAGGCATCCCATATTGGCGCGGTTTGAGACCAGGCTGCTCCAGTTTCCATCCAGCTTTCTGCTATGGCCTGGGAAAGCAGTACAAGATGGCCCAAGGGCATCTTTGAACCCTGCACCCAAGTAAGAGACCCGGAAGAATCTCCTAGCTCCTGGCTTCAGATTGGCACAGCTCCGGTCATTGTGGCCAACTGGGGAGTGAACCAACAGATGGAAGACTCTCTCTCTCTGTGTAACTCTTTCAAATAAATAAATAAATTTTTTTTAAAAAAAGGCACTGTTGTATTTTCCACTTAAACCCTCCTCTTCTTGGACTATTCCACCTAATTCCACTGTACCACTCTGTGTGTGTGTCTAGACATGGATGTACCTGTAACAGCTGATCAGTTAGCTTCATTGCTAAGTTTGTAATTATGGCTCTGAACAAAATGAATATAAAATCTACTTCTAGTAGGCTGTGACTAATTTCATAAATTTCAAGATAAAATATTTTCTCTGTTCAGTAAGATTTCTATCATATATCTCTTATGTATATAAACAGTTTTTTCCTAGAAATGAAAAATTCCGTACTATGAAAAAAATACTGGATGAAAACCTTTATCATTATAAAAGAATGTCTTACACTACTTACTGTATGTTATAGTTACTAAGGCTCTCCAATAAAGCCAAATTCAACACAATCAGGACACCATTGAAATAATGAAAATTATGTATGGCTTTCACTTTTGTACTTATCTTTTCTATGACTGTAATTACTTTTGGAACAGTATCTTAAGATGAAGAAAGGTCTTCCTTTGCCGTTGGTTCACCCTCCAGTGGCCACTGCGGCCGGCGCACTGCGCTGATCCGAAGCCAGGAGCTTCTCCTGGTCTCCCTTGCAGGTGCAGGGCCCAAGGACTTGGGCCATCCTCCACTGCACTCCCGGGCCACAGCAGAGAGCTGGCCTGGAAGAGGGACAACTGGGACAGAATCCGGCACCCCGACCAGGACTAAAACCCGGTGTGCCGGTGTTGCAGGCGGAGGATTAGCCTAGTGAGCCGCGGCACCGGCCCATAACTATATTATTAATACTAAAAAACATTATAAAAATTTAAAGTCATCCTATTCATTTACTTCTTACTGTGCATTTTTTTTTTAGAGATTTATTTATTTATTTGGAAGTCAGAGTTACACAGAGAGAGGAGAGGCAGAAAGAGAGGTCTTCCATCTGAAGGTTCACTCCCCAATTGGATGCAATGGCCGGAGCTGCACCAATCCAAAGCCAGGAGCCAGGAGCTTCCTCCAGGTCTCCCACACAGGTGCAGGGGCCCAAGGAATTGGGCCATCTTCTACTGCTTTCCCAGGCCATAGCAGAGAGCTAGAACGGAAGAGGAGCAGCCGGGACTAGAACTGGAGCTCACATGAGATGTCGGCACTTCAGGCCAGGGCATTAATCCGCTGCACCACAGAGCCAGACCCTAAATCATATTTCAATACTTTTCTGATCATAATCACAATAATTCCATGTACAGCACTGTTGATATGAAAAGTTTTACAAATCATATTTTTCATTTAAGAAGACCAGACAAAGCAGTACGAAAGTAAGAAATTATTCCACATTGGTTAAGACTGTCATTAAGTAATACTTTATCTTTTTAAGTTGTATCTTTGATTTTAATAATTTTAAATTTGAACATCTGAATAAATGAATGATACTTGGAATGTTACTTGATTACTAAATAAGCTGATCTTAGAATTTCTAATCATTTTGTTTTGATTATTTAAACAACCTTTGTGTCCCAAGAAAATTCTCTTCTCAAAAGTGATAAGAAAATGTGTGAAGATCATTAAGCTGTAAAATTTAAATAGTGAGAAAATTAAAATACAAGTTCCTCTGATTTTCCAGTAAAAGGTAACAAGGCAACATGTATATACATGGGAGATGCATTTCCAAATTAGAAGATATCCCCAATTTTAAATGACAATTTCAGATAACAAATTCAGGAGAAAAAAAAATCAAAATATGATAAAACAAGTCTCACATTAAAATGACCTAAAATGACACACATGCACCAAGATCAAGAGTTAGCTCAGAATAAAATGATTTTCATTATAAGTATGATGTCATCAACTTGGGGGCACTCAGAGCAGTAAGCACATGTTATAAGAGGCTGCAGTCTTCATGGTCCCCCCACACATGCCTAGAGACCCAAAGTTCTACAGAGTCTCAATGGACTCACCCAGGAAGAGGATGCCTAGACATATTGACAAAAATACCTAGTTTGTGCTGCAGTATGTAGGAGTATTTCTTGTGTTCATGGAGCTCCTAGTCTATCACATTACTTAAACATAACTGCATGAAGGCAGAAGTCAGTTAAGGCAAAGAGTATGATATTATAGGCAGACAAAGCAGCAAGACCTAACATAGTCTAAGCAGATGCCCCATTATCTCTCTCCAGAGAGGATCATCCAACCAAGCAAGCAAGCAATTCTATCATTTGGGTTCCTATACAGACCGGCCTGTAAAGAGAATAGAAAATAATACTTCTGATTATATTAACTAAATGTACATTTGAATTTTTATGTATTGGTATCTGTTAGCTTAGATAGTAAGACTGCACATGAAATGCGTATTGAGTCTTAGCACGTAGACCACTCAAATGTGTGAGCTTCCAACAACCCCATCACATGTGGACAATGATGAATTCATAAAGGTAACATTCTCTATCGGTATCTGTTTTGTCTGGAAGACACATAAACTCTAAGTATGTCATTAGGTTTTCATCCTCCAAGTGCAACACTTAAATCCAGGGTCAGGACATGTCACATTTTGTCCAGGGGCTTTAAGCAAATAGGCCATGAAGACAAAGAAGCAAATTCAAACTCAATCTTTAAATAGGGGTAAGTGGAAAATAAGACCAGTGAATGGTACAAGAACAGGGGAACCAGTTCAAATTAGGACAGAGTTAAAACAAGACAGAAGTTAGCGTGAACTTTGGCGAAATGCAATGGTTATTGCATGTTTGTGCATTGTATCTAGAACACGGATGAATGGCTATGACAGGTTCAGTTATAATGGATAGAACAGATAATTTAAACTGAGAAGAGTGCAAGCAGGATTATCATTTTCAGAAGACAAATTTCCAAGTTGAAAAAAGCATTCAGACCAGAAAGTTTTATAGCTCTTAAAAATAACAAGTCAGCAAATAATTTGAAATATTTTTAAATACTCCACGTAGTAGAAACAAGATATAGTCATCACTTTTAGTCATGAATCTAACATAGATAAAGCGTGCAGAAAAAAGGAAAAACCAAATTGATTTCATTTGTGACTATGAAAGAAAATGTTCAAATGTCACTTTATATAGTCAATTTCGATAAAAGGAATGCAATACGAATACAGTGAACACATAAAAAACATACTGATTAGTGACATGTATGATCAACTTCTTAAAAAAAGATGGAATATCGGGGTTAGCACTGTGGTGTGGCAGGTAAAGCCACCACCTGCAGTGCCAGCATCCCATATGGGCGCTGGTTCACGTCCCGGCTGCTCCACTCCCGATCCTACTCTCTGCTATGGCCTGGGAAAGCAGCAGCAGATGGCCCAAGACCTTGGGCCCCTGCACCCGTGTGGGAAACCTGGAAGAAACTCCTGGCTTCAGCTCTGGCCATTGTGGTCCATTGTGGAGTGAACCAGCAGGTGGAGGACCTCTCTCTCTCTCTCTGCTTCTGTAACTGTGCCTCTCAAAAAAATCTTAAAAAGATGGAATATGTGATCTAAAATCTTTGGAAATTACTGACTTAAAATATAGGCATTAAACTTGGACCTTCTGCTAACCATCTAGATATGCCATGACAAGAAACTTGTTGGGGCCAGCGCTGTGGTACAGTGGGTTAAAGCCACATATGCGTGCAGGTTTGAGTCCCAGTTGCTTTTTTTTTTTTTTTTTTCCAATTCAGCTCCCTGCTAATATGCCCAGGAAGGCAATGTAGATGGCCCAAGTGCTCAGGTGCCTGCACATGCATGGGAGACCTGGAAAAAAATACCTGGCTCCTGACTTTGGATCGGCTTACCTCTGGTTATTGTGGCTATTTGGGGGAGTAAATCAGGGATGGAAGCCCTCTCTCTCTGTAACTATCTTTCAAATAAATAAATAAAATCTTCAAAACAAAACAAAACAAAAAAACTTCCTGAATGGAGCCAAGATACAGCATGACAGGGTTAAGAAATAGAGAAGGCCTGAATCCCCAGTCGTTTGAGAACCTGGATGCATCCAGGTCTGCTTACAGACAGTAAACCCATAAACTTCTCAGATGCACAAATCACTGTTTTGTTTTTGTCTGAGTTAGTATGAACTGAATGGATCATTTCTAAAAAACAATTTAGTTGGGAGAAGAATAAAATAATGGAAAAATATGTTTGTAACTCTGAGGGAAAGAACAGGAAGAAAAAAATCATGACATGCAAAATACTACTTAGTTAGAGTTCTGGAGATAGACAACCAGTAATAGCTTTCAGTTATCCTTACAAATAGCAATAGATAACCAACTCATGCTTTAAGAGACTCATGTCCACGCCTATGAATGCAAGTCTACAAACATCAAGAATCAATTTTTTTGTACCCTGAAACACCTATGAAGTGTTCTAACAGTTATTGTATGTGAAAATTAAAAGTTGTTTCTGTGGTAAATTACATTAGGACTTCAAAGGTATGATCACAGCAAGTTACTTGAAATAACTTACTTTTCAAATCAGGTAGAGTAAGCTAAAAAGACATTGCAAAAAACATACAAATCTCATGAAAGCCCAAAATTAGATTCTGTTATAAATGTAAACTGTTGGTCTACTTAAGACATACAAATATGATTACAGATGATGTTTCACGCATATGTCTTATGTAGGCAAAACCAAAGTAGAAGTGACTCCTATTCAAAGAAAAGGGTCTTCTATACCCAAAGGTTGGCATGTGAATATATAACTGCATGCTCTGTATAGGGGAAAAAAAATCAACATAGTTAGCATTTTTTATGATGCCTAGTTTTTCTTTTGTTTTCATGCCACAGATGAATTGGATTTAAGGTTTCAGCTGTCTCATGTATCTACCCCGTCCCATTATACACTGTACTTTAATGACTTAAAAACAGACTTCAAGCATTGCCCTTATTCCATCACTTCCCACAAAAACACATATATTTTATAACTTAGTAAACTGAGACCAGAGGGGATTAATGAATTTACTGAAATCACAAAGCTAGAAGCAACAAAAACTAAGTCTACCACTACAAGTAAAATGAACATTTGTAAAATATAGAACACAACTTTAATTCATTAGAAAGCAAGATATATTTCGCTCGTTAATCTTGCTACATTTCAATATTTAAGTAAACTTAGTATTTTAGAAATGGTATCTAGACAGTTATTCACCATTTTTACCTTATATTACTTCTGTATATGTAATGAAGCCTTAATGTCTATAACATTTTACAATGTGTTATTGAAATTGATGAGTTTAATTACTTAATGTGCATGACCAACTTGAAATAAATTGAAAATGAACACACCGTATACTCTACTTTATCTCATTACAATCTTATTTCAGAATTCATCTTCTAAAGTAGAACCCTGTATATTTTGGAATAGTAAACAGAAAACTTTGTTTTACATTGCAGGAGTTTAAAGAAAAGGCAACTTAAAATAAGCCGAATTCTACCAGATAAGAGGTCTGACCTCAAGGGAACAAAAAAAATGGTCCTACACTTCTAGAATCCAAGCCACCTCTTTTGACTTGGTTGTCTAACTCATTTCTTCTTAAAAATAGGTATGAACCAATATTCCTCCCTGCCTGCAGGACAATTTCAGGATAAATCATAGGCATTCAATGTGAACTTCAGTGGTAGACAAATGAAATAATTACTCAGTGTTAATTCTAGTTCATTAAGGACAGCACAGAACCACATACTGAAAACTAATATGTATTTATTCTAAATAATACAAGTACCTGCACAAGGGGCACATCACTTTTCCCATTCCTAAACCATTTTAAAACAGAAGGTGATAAAAATTCTCATATGCCCATAAACTCCATTTACATGGAGTACATTGCTATCATTCTTTTAAATACATATTCAAATCTGAGAAACAGGATTCTGAGCTCATCAGGCCTGCTTAATTGCACTAACATCTGCAATCAATTTAAATTCTTTAAGATAGTCTTTCACAGCGCTTGAAGTGATTTCATGCTGTGATAGATTTAACACACTCACTAATTTATAGACACACACAGGCAGATGAGAGCTACTTTTCCAGGGGTGGGGTACAGTACTGAAGGGCAGCCTGAATTTTCCAACTATCAGTGGGATACAGAAAAGGGTGCATCCTGCATAACTTCTCAAAACTACATGAGAAGATGACAGCACTGCATAAACAGCATAGAAACTAAGCCTAAAACTAGTGTTTCACTTAAATTTATGTGAGGGCCGTGGACCAGTAAAAGGTTTGACAAAAGCTGATGGATAAACAAACAGCAAAATCTGGAGTTATCACTTAAACTTATATAGAAGCAAGTCATTCCTTAATGTATCAACATTTCTCCCCTGAAACTGGAGGGAAGACAGGATTTATCCTGAATTGTTTTGCAACCAAAGACATAAACTGGCATAGAATAAGAATAGGAGATTCAAAATAAGAAGACCAGAGGCTCTGGGTAGATAACAGGAACACAGTTTTGAAAAGCCCCTGATCCCTAAAGAAAAAATAGGGGGGTCAGCATTGTGGCGCAACAGGTTAAAGTCCTGGCCTGCAGCACCAGCATCCCATATGGGCACCGGTTCATGCCCCAGTTGCTCCATTTCTGATTCAGCTCCCTGCTGATGTCCTGGTAAAGCAGCAGAAGATGGTCCAAGTGCTTGGACCCATGCACCCATGTGGGAGACCAGGATGAAGCTCCTGGCTCCTGGTTTTGGATCGGCGCAGCTCTAGTCATTGTGGCCATTTGGGCAGTGAACCAGCAGATGGAAGACCTCTCTTGTGTCTCTACCTCTCTCGGCAACTCTTTCAAATAAAAACTTAAAAATAGGTAAAATAAAAAGCTCAACAATACTGAGTGACAAAATATCCTGTCCACAAACCTCAAAATGCAAGCAGTTGGAGACAAACTGCAGCAGCCAAAAAACCTGCACTGTATCTATGTCCATGTCAGAAGAAATGGAAGGAAACGACAGGGTGTCTTCAAACATGAAAACAGGAGAATTCCCACGGGGTCCAGAGGTAGCCATTCAAACATAGTGGCCAAATGGAGAATAGCAGCTGAAACTGGGAGGCTGACCTACTCCAATTGTGGATGAATACCAGAAGCCCAGAAATAATCTGAAGAGCCTAAAACAGCCCATGTTGCATGA
Source organism: Oryctolagus cuniculus (assembly GCF_051225735.1). NCBI lineage: Eukaryota > Metazoa > Chordata > Mammalia > Lagomorpha > Leporidae > Oryctolagus > Oryctolagus cuniculus. The sequence continues at coordinate 52,774,570 of NC_142875.1, read as the reverse complement.
ATTCTCACTACTGAGTTGCCAGGACTTCCTTCCTGGGCAAGAACCTCCAATAAACACAAAGCACCAAGAACAAAATCAAAATTCAGCCAAACATTCGTACAGAAAGTGAAAGGTACCTCAAAGACAAACCCGTAAATCAAACTGCAATTTCAAAACAGCTAAGATACATTAAGAGGATATATAAGACATAAAAACACTTATTGCAGCATAAGATAAAATAAGAAATAAAATGAAGGAACTCAGGAGAAAACTAGAACATTTAAAAAATCATTTTCAAAATGAAAACATACTTAGAAACATAAGAATCAACAATGTCACAAGAGATTCAGAGGAAATAAATTTTTTAAAAATAACAAAGATTAGCCGGCGCCGTGGCTCAATAGGCTAATCCTCCACCTTGCGGCGCCGGCACACCGGGTTCTAGACCCGGTTGGGGCGCCGGATTCTGTCCCGGTTGCCCCTCTTCCAGACCAGCTCTCTGCTATGGCCAGGGAGTGCAGTGGAGGATGGCCCAGGTGCTTGGGCCCTGCACCCCATGGGAGACCAGGAAAAGCACCTGGCTCCTGGCTCCTGCCATCGGATCAGCGTGGTGCACCAGCTGCAGCGGCGGCCATTGGAGGGTGAACCAACAGCAAAGGAAGACCTTTCTCTCTGTCTCTCTCTCTCTCACTGTCCACTCTGCCTGTCAAAAATTTAAAAAAAAATAAAAATAAAAATAACAAAGATTGGTGGTGAGCACTAAGATATGGCTAAGAAGCTAGTTAAGATGCCGACATCTCATATTGGAGTATTGGGGCTCAATTTTTAGTTTCAGCACTGATGCCAACTTCCCACTAATGCAGACTTTGGGAGTCAACTGTGATGGCTCAGCTAACTGGACCCCTGTCTCCTACCTGCACTAAACTCCCAGTTCCCATCTTAGGCAAAAGATGAGATAATTTGAGCTTCGTTATGAATTACAATACAAATCCATCGTGACTGGTCAACTTCAGAAGCTGATACGCCAAATAAGTATCTTGAAAACATGCATAAAACATTTATTCTGAAACTGCTGTGTCAAAAAGTAACCAAATAGTATTTGAGAATACTTATTTTTACAAGTATTCTATTAAATGAAAAAGAATTTTAATAACAAATTAGACATAAAGTACATAAGTACCAAACCTGAATCTGATCAGGCCTCTGGATGTGGCTGCCACTTTATAGGAAATGCAGGAAGATAGAGACCCATCATTTTACCATGAATATGCAAATCACATAACACAGACTGTCCTGGATAAAATAAAGAGATGAATAGCGAGCCCAAAGATTAAAAGATTTTAAGATGTTCCAAATTTTAAAATTTAAGTAGGAATAAACTATGGTGCCTGGGGATGCACTTTTGAGTAACAAAACTATAAAGTGGGGTAGCTATTTGATGTAGTGTTACCACTGATTTGAACCCCAGAAATTTGTTCTATCAGTGACAAAAAATGTGGCCAATGAACAAGCAGATGAGAAGGTGATTTCAGCACAGTTTATTGGAAAAAGTGAAGAGACAGAAATTGCTACACCTGATAGACCAGGCAGGCATCTCAATAAAGGACTGACAGCCCAGTCTGCATTCAGACTGGGGTTATTATGGACGTAAGTAAGAGTTCCTGTTTCTTCTCCCCTCCACCCTCTTCTGGAAAACACGGTTGGTGGATTTTTTGGACTTCAAATTCCCCTAAACAAACCCCTCCAGACCATCAGGGTTCTTATCTATTGGAGAAGCAAATAACTCCTTCAGTCTAGTAGAGCCAACTGTATCACTCCCTTAATTCAGTGACTTCCTTTTGATAAAGGACAGACAAGGATATCTTGGGCTAGGGGAGACAGATAAGAAACTGAGTCTAGCTTTCAGGACTTGTTTCTTCATTCCATTGTACATAAACTTATTTAAAACTTCTCATATCCTTCTGCCCCTCTTAGACACACATAGGCTAACATCTACCTAGCTGTCTTAAGAGTAGTAGTTAAGGTGTCACTTGGAACAATCACCTCTCCTATCAGAGTGCCTAGATGCTAGTCCTGCCTCTACTTTTTTTTTTTTTTTTTTTTTTTTGACAGGCAGAGTGGACAGAGAGAGAGAGAGACAGAGAGAAAGGTCTTCCTTTTGCCGTTGGTTCACCCTCCAATGGCCACCGCGCTGATCCGATGGCAGGAGCCAGGTACTTATCCTGGTCTCCCATGGGGTGCAGGGCCCAAGGACTTGGGCCATCCTCCACTGCACTCCCTGGCCACAGTAGAGAGCTGGCCTGGAAGAGGGGCAACCGGGACAGAATCCGGCGCCCCAACCGGGACTAGAACCCGGTGTGCCAGCGCCACAGGGCGAAGGATTAGCCTAGCAAGCCGTGGCGCCGGCCCTGCCTCTACTTCTGACTCCAGTTTTCTACTAATGTGCACCCTGAGAGGCAGCAGGTGATGACTCAAGTACTTGAGTATCAATCACTTACATGAGAAACCTGGATTGAACTCCAGGCTCTTGGCTTCAGCTTGGCTCAATGTTGGCTGTTGTAGACCTTTCAGGAGTGAACCAGGCTCTGTCTGCATGTCAAATATAGTGAACTTAAAATTATGAAGTAACTCAAAAAGTTATTCAATACAAGTCAGTGACTGCTTTTAGGAGAAAATATACACAAATCTAAACGGAGGCTTTAAACTAGGGCAGAGAAGATGGACAGCTTTCTGGGATTCTGTTTATTAATCTGAGTGATGTTCTTCTTAAGTTATATTGTGTGCACATGTGTGTGTGTTTTCTATAACTGTCTTATTTCATGAAAAGGTTAAAAACAATTCAGAAACCCCGATTTCCAGTTCTAGCTGCAATACAAACTCAGGAATATCATACTCTCTGGGCCTCTCCCTCATTCACAAAATGAAGACACACTACAAGATATATTCTAGGCCCAAGGTGAATAAAAAACAATCTAAAAACTACTACTAAGAAAGTATACCAAATTCATCTTTAACAAAAATCATGCCAGAAAGTGGTTTTTACTCATGAAACAGTGCAATACAACTTCCTTAAGTCTACAAATAAAAGCTAATGTAATAATATACAAGGAACAGTCAAAATTTAGGATTTGAGACTGTTTTTATGCCTCAATGAATTCTATGGATAGATCTCTAATTTACTTAATCTACCTGGAAGCCTTTCGAATAATGAAGGGATTGGAAAATTGAATTGCACTGGTAATAAGAAGCTATACTAATCATATTTATGTTCTTGAGGGTTAGAGGGGAATTGCTATACTACACCAGTTAGGAAATGACAATAAATCAGGACACCATGAAATTACAAACAAATGCCTTTGGGATATCAAGATGACTAATCCATCAACGATTTTTTTAAGGTATGCATAGAATTTATTCCGTTTAGGAATACAAACAACTGAAACGATTCTCTTAAGTTCAAACTAAGTTACATATTAAATGCCACTAACTAGGAAGGTGAATCTCTTCACCAAAGCTTTAAAACCAGACAGGCTCTAGTTGTTGACATCTGTTCTATGGAGCATCTTTTTCCAGGAGAGAGCAGGTTCTTTAATTATAGGAGTTAAGCCTCCCCTTTGACGATTTCTTCAAGTCATCAAGTGCTACAGAGAACTTCTTAATAGCTACCATATGTGTATGTCACTTCAACATTCATTTTTAAGTTATGCATATATATAAATTAGCCTTGAAGCTACAGTGGCAAGATAACATTTTTTGTTAACTGTTCACCAAGCTTAGCCTTTAAATTTTATCAACTTTCAGCTCTTGGTAGAATTAATGTTACCCCAAGACACATCTAGTGATCAAGTTCATCTTCCACAGCCCAGTGCTTCTCATTCTTGCCTACAGCTGCAATCACCAGATCTTGACTTACTACCAAGGCCAGAGTCCCTTCCACATGAGCTAAGTTCACTGTTAAATGGTCAGGCCCAGACATCGAGGCATTTAAAGTTTCCCAAATGACTCTAACGGATATCAAGGTTCAAAACCATCATTCTTGGCCACTTTTTTTCTCCTCAGTTCATCAGTTACCTTTCCCCTTTGCTCAGTAAAAAAAAAAAAAAAAAAAAAAACCACCATGTACACTTTTAATTATTCTTTTAATTTTGCACTTCTTCCTTCAGAAACGTTCCTTATTCCAAAAGGTTCACTCCATATGGTTATTTTCCCAGCACTTTCATCTTTATCATAATCACATGTTCCCCTTCAGGCTAGCACTTTCAAAGTTATCACTACTCTGATGATTATCAGATAAGTAATGTTCATAAAAACCTATGAAGTCATTGTGAGCATAACAAAATGTCTCAGGCCAAACACAACTCAATGACCAGGAAGAAGGACTAGCATTATGGCATAGAAGATTAAGTGACCACCTGTGACAACAGTATCATATTTTGGAACACTGGTTTCAGTCTCAGCTGCTTTGCTGACAATCCAGTTCCCTGTTAATGCACGTGGGAAAACAGAGATGGCCCAAGAGTTTGGACCCCTGATACTCACATGGGAGACAGAGATGGAGTTCCTGGCTTCTGACTTTGGCCTGGCCCAGCCCTGGCTATTGGAGACCATTTGGGAAGTGAACCAGTAGATGGAAGGCCTCCCTCCTTTCCCCTCTCCCTCCCTCTCTCATTGCCTTTCAAAGAAATAAATAAACTTTAATAAAGAAAATGACTGGGGCCAGTGCTGTGGTGCAGTGGGTTAAAGCCCCAGTCCACAGTGCTGGCATTCTATATGGGCGCAGGTTCAAGTCCCAGCTGCTCCTCTTCCAATCCAGCCCTCTCCTATGACCTGGGAAAGCAGTATGAAACGGCCCAACTCCTTGGTCCCCTGCACCTGTGTGGGAGATATAGAAGAAGCTCTGGCCTTTGCGTTCATTTGGGGAGCGAACCAGCAGAATGGAAGACCTCTTTCTCTCTTTCTCTCTCTCTCTCTCTCTCTCTGGCTCTGGCTCTGGCTCTGGCTCTGGCTCTACCTCTCTCTGTAACTCTTAAATAAAAATAAATCTTTAAAAAACAAAAAAGAAAAGAAAATGACTAAGAAGAAAACAACTGGAATAATCATTATTGACCAATTCAGTCTCTATAATTCAGCTAGCCAGGCCTGTCCTGTTGTGTGGGTGGATAAAGCCATGTCCACAATACTGGCAATCCAATAGGTACAGGTTCAAGTCCCAGCTGCTCCACTACCAATCCCACTGCTCTCTGCTAATGCACCTGGGAAAGCAGCGGAAGATGGCCCAAGTGCTTGGACCCCCACACCCACATGGGAGACCCATAATAAGCTCCTGGCTTCAGCTTGGCCCAGCCCTGGTTGTTGCAGTCACTTGGGAAGTGAACCAGCAAATGAAAGATCTTTCTTTCTCCCTCTCTCCATCTCTTCCTCTCTCTGTGTAATTCTGCCTTTCAAATAAATAAATCTTTATTTTAAAAAAAAATTAAGCTAGCAAATAAGTTCTATATCTGGCAAACCCTTTGCTTTTTACATGCTGTAATAAAAAGGGAGGCTGGATCTTAACTTACAAGATTTTAAAAAGACCGAAAACATAATTCTAATTTGTACATTCCTTTAGAAAAAGAAATGGTTGGTTCCTTCACTATCATCTCTTACCTAAAGAAACAGCACAAAGCAGTAATAGCAGAGAATATTCCTGGTACTGCTCAGAAATAACTCACTAGGAAGCTGGATGAATGTGAGCTCCTGGAAGAATATTTTATCTATGTATAAATAAAATCTGTCCCATACAGGCACAAATGGAAATTAAAGTGCCAGAAAGATTATTAGGAAATACTCTTAACAAGAAATTGGTTCATTGCCCTGAGGCTCTGAAATATTCTAGTCAGAAAGCAAATCTAAAGACAAACAGGCAAAGAACCACAGTGAGGGCACAGTTATGAGATGCTTCTATTATCAACCACATTTACTCAGTATATCTCATCAAATCCTTAACCTGAAATGGAAGACAAAGATTCATCCATACTAACTCTAACTATCAAGAATGTATAAAACTTTGGTTCCTCTAAGTTTCTAGCTATTAAAATATAAACCTCTTTAACAATTCAGAGAAAATAGAAGAAAAAAACAATTTAACCGACCTGTATCTAAGGATGTTTTCCAAAAATCAACATCTGAAACTGAACTTAAAAAAATTACACAAAAAGGTATGAAAATAACCTATTATAATGTTAACAAGTCAATCTTATACTGAAAAATTGGACTTTTCTATCTAGATAAAACATATTAAATCTGAATATATAATCTATCTAGAGGAAATATATATAAATCTGAATATATTTTCTTGAAACATTCTTTCCTGATCAAGAAATGCCAAGAATCATACCACAGATGACCAGAATTAACATCATGCCCTACTGAGCTAAGACAAATGGCATCACAATAAGAGCTTTCATAAACACTTTTAAGTACTGTGTTATAGATACACTCACACACACATATGTACATACCCTACACACATGAGAATCTATAGTCCTCCACTTTATGAACCAAATTTAGACTCAGTCATTTCTTTGTGCCCTCTAAAAACATATTTGTTAGGGGCCAGCATTGTGGCATAGCAAGTTAAGCTGCTGCTGGCAACACTGGCATCCCAAATGTGTGCCAGTTGGAGTCTTGGCTGTTCCACTTCTGAAACTGCTCTGTACTAATGTGCCTGGGAAAGCAGAAGATGGCCCAAGTGCTTGGACCCCTGTCACCTACATGTGAAACCCGGATGAAGTTCCTGGCTTCAGTCTGACAGTTGCAACCATTTAGAGTTAACCAGCAGATGGAAGATATCCCTGTCTCTCCCTCTTTCTGTAACTCTGACTTTCAAATACATAAAACACTTTTGTTGGGCCTCAGCATTGTAGCACTGGGGGTTAAGCCACCACCTGAAACTCTGGCATCCCTTATCAGAGTGCCTATCAAGTCCCAGCTTTTCTGCTTCCAATCCAGCTCCCTGCTAACGCACACAGGGAAGGCAGCAGAAAATGGTTCGAGTACCCGGCCTCTCACATGGGAAATCTAGATGAAGTTCTTGGACCAAGTTAATTCATCTCCGACCCAGCCTGAGCTATTCTGGCCATTTGAGGAGTGAACCACCAGATGGGATATATTTCTCTTTCTCTGTTACTCTCTTAAATAATAAATATTTTTAAATGAACAAAATTTTGTTAATCTATGCACCTTTTTAAAATTATTTTCTATAATACCTGATATATAGTTCATTCTTATAAAGTAAGTCTAACCAAGAACTACAGCAACACTTAATAAAGGATTCAAAGAAAAAAGCTTTCCAAACTTTTCCTATAAAGGCCTTTGAAGAACACTTATAGTCACACAGACACCAGCTTCACTAAAGAAGCAAACTCAGAGGGAGCTGGTAAATGTCAGCAGCATTTATAAAGGAAGCTCTACTTCTTCCCTCGGGGAAAAAAACATCAAAAAAGAACAGAATGAGAAAATAAAGGATGGATGTTCTAATTAAGAATCTTAGCAATGTGATATTAGACACTCCTTATTAAAAACCAGCCTATCTAAAATGAGCTTGTGACTGCAGATGTGATACAGCTGCCAAGGGGAGATGTAGATCCTGTAACAACTTTGAGTCCAAGCTAATACATTCAAGAGGCCTATTAACTAGAAGTATGAATTTCAAAGACAAAATTTTAAAGCATTTTATCTACATATAGTGATACAACAAAAAAAATGACATTGCAACAGGTAGCAGTACACATAGTTCTAATTTGTCTAAAGTTTTTGTTTATATTTTCATTGTATTTGAAAGGCAGAGGGGCAGGGGAAAGGGAAGACAAGAGGAAAGAGCGCGAAGAGAGGATCTTCTACTCGTTCACCCCTTAAATTCTCTCACCAGACAGAGGTGGGCCAGGCCACAGTCAGGAGCACAGAACCCAATCTAGGTCTTCCATGTAGGTGCCCGCGGCCCAAGTACTGGAGCCATCATCTGCTCCCTCCCAGTGTGCACATTAGTAGGGAGCAAGAATTGAAGGCAGAGACAGAACTCAAATCCAGGCACTCCAGTCAGAAATGCGGGTGTCCCGAGTGGTCTCTTAACTAACACTGTACCAAATACCCACCCCTACAGTTGTTGTAAGTAAACTCTCAGGACCATTTCATCACCTGGATATACAAGACTAAATTGGGGGAGAGGAGGCAGGGAGAGCTATCTCCTAAAGTACTCATGAGCAAACACTCGTCTCTACTGAAGGGTCCCTGGAGACATAATCGACACATCATGCCATCAACAGACCTTTCCCTCAGAATCTTTAAATTTGTCTTCCACTCTCTCTCAGAAACCCCACCCAGAACTATGCATCTTCCAGCTTCTCCATCCTACCCTGTCAAACTTGGCACCTCAGATCTGGAGTCCTTCTTAGCCATTTCCTACTTCAAGATCTCCCACTCCTCTCGAGGGTCTGCTTCTGCTTTTCTGGGATATAGGTTTTGGCCTCTCAGCATTTCTCTTGAAAAAGATTACCCTGAAAAACCTTAAAGCAGAGTAAATAGAAGACTATGTCCTCTTGACAGATGGGAAAGACATACTGTGTATTTTTCTAATCCTTTGTGATAGAGGGGAGAAAAAAGTATCTTACTGATCTAAATCCTATTCTGAACAGGTATACTTTTCAACATTCTTAATTGTATAAAAATTAATCTTTGGTTTACCATGACCTCTGTCTTGAGAGATTATCATAGTAACCAGAAAGAATATAGCTGGACATAGCTCAACCTGACTACAGCTCAAGCATGTACAAGAAAATAAGCACTGATATGACCACTGTCACACACACACACACACCCTAACCTGAAAAGAAAACTAAGTGAAGGCAGCAACCATTGATGGATCTAAACCTGATTTGTCCTTTAAAAGCACTAAAGTCTATACTACAAAAATCATCTCCCAACAATATCTGAAGGAGTGTTTTAAGCACTTTAAGATAAGCAGTAAAGATAATTAAACTCCAACAAGTAATGAGAACATGTAGTTATAGTCAGTGTCAAAAGGCTGTGGAAAACAGAATGAAAATATGTTTATATTGGCACAAAATTTTTGAAGTCCATGTCTACCATCTTCATAACACCTATCTTCCATGAACTTTTTGAAGACCCTTTGTGGGGGCTGGCGCTATGGCACAGCGGATTAAAGCCCCAGCCTGCAGCGCCAGGATCCCATATGGGCACCAGTTGGAGTCCCACCTGTTCCACTTCTGATCTAGCTCTCTGCTGTGGCCTGGGAAGGCAGTGGAGGATGGCCCAAGTCCTTGGGCCCCTGCACCCACATGGGAGACCTGGAGAAAGCTCCTGGCACCTGATCAGCTCAGCTCTGGCCATTATGATCATCTAAAGAGAGTACCAGCGGATGGAAGACCTCTCTCTCTCTCTCTCTCTCTCTCTCTCCCCGCTGTACCTCTCTCTGTAACTGTTTCAAATAAATAAATCTTAAAAAAAAAAAAAAGAAAAGAAAAGAAAAAGAAAAAGAAAAAAACCCTTTGTGTATTTGTTTCTATTTACCTTCTATTTGGATAATAGTGAAAATCCTTAGGAAGTTGCAGCTTAAGAGACCCCCTCCTCCCCATCCCTTGCAGAATTTTCTCAGGTTGTCAGGGAACTATGGATCCTCTTCAAGTTTACCTATCACATCACATTCTACCTTAAAGGCATGTACTGTAAACTGCACAACTGACTCATCCTACAGCTATACAGCTGAACAAAAGGAAAGCCTATATTCTCTTTGAAAGGAATTTTCTCCAATAATCTTGCTAAGTATCTGAAGGGATGGGCACAGGGCTTTGATGCAATTCTCCCATCTATCCACTGATTGAGAGAGACAGGGTCCAAACACTTAGATCATCTTCTGTTGCCTTCCCAGGCAGATTAGTAAGGAGCTGGATGGCAAGTGGAGCAGCCAGGACTTAACCGGCTACACCAGGACAGATGGCCCCAAGGCTTAAAGTCTTGAACACAACTCCAAGAATATTGGAAACTACTTGGTATTTTTCCTGTCGGTCCTAGCTTGATGTTTTTCTCTAAAAATTTTTTTCAAAGATTCACGAAAATAAAAAATATTCTGGAAAAAATGCTGTTAGATAGGTAATTATTATTGACAGAAAATAGGTTTAAAGTAAAAATATAGAACACTGACAGAATTGCTGTTTTTGCTTCACCCACTAAGCCACAATGCTGGCCCTGAGAGAAGGTCTTTGAAGACGCCCCTTTGAATAGAACTGTCATTTTCAGAGGAAATTAAAGAGAGATTCCACATAAGCAAAAATGTACATGGATGGTATATATTGGGTCACTTGCAGAAGTAAAGAAAAACTTCAACTTAAGCCTCTGGGAACATGTATCTCCCATGTAATAGAAGAGCTCTCAGAACCAGGTCCATTGGCAGGAAAAAGCAGTTTCTCCTCCTCTCAGGGAGGGAGGGGGATCTTTCTCAGATGCCTGTCAGAATGGCAGCCCACCAGATGGTACTGGACCAACGTGGATCACACACAGTGCCCGGCAACATTAGGAAAATGTGATTCTGGTGGATTAAGCTTCTAAATGTGACCCCTGCTTAATCAAATTTTAATAGTCCTTCCTAGCTGCAGAAATTTTGTTTTATTACTCAGATACCTGGGAAACTCAAACTTATCCAAGTTCTAGGAGTAACATAGCTTGTCATCCAGTAGTTTTGTTTCTACTCTGAAAAATTAACCTTATCACAAGGATATTTCAAGGTGCTCATGTAAAAAATGGAATTAAAAGAGAATGCAGCCGGCGCCGCGGCTCAATAGGCTAATCCTCTGCCTGCGGCACCGGCACACCGGGTTCTAGTCCCGGTCGGGGCGCCGGATTCTGTCCCGGTTGCCCCTCTTCCAGGCCAGCTCTCTGCTGTGGCCCGGGAGTGCAGTGGAGGATGGCCCAAGTACTTGGGCCCTGTACCCCATGGGAGACCAGGAGAAGCACCTGGCTGCTGGCTTCGGATCAGCGCGATGTGCCGGCCGCAGCGTGCCGGCCACGGCGGCCATTGGAGGGTGAACCAACGGCAAAAGAAGACCTTTCTCTCTGTTTCTCTCACTCACTGTCCACTCTGCCTGTCAAAAAAAAAAAAAAAAAAAATAGTGCATATTGTCCACTAATTTTTTGAAGACCCAGACATATTTCAAGACTAACTTTGAGGGTTAATATTCCTAAAGCATGTTTAAGTCATCAGTTATAGCATCAGTACTACTTCCCAAAAAAACAAAATTATTGCTTACCACAAAAAGAATCTCAAAGTAAATTCTAAGGCTGAAATCCCAACAGCATATATGACACAAACTCCCCATCCTCCCATAGAACAAGCTATCCATGAATTTTTATTGTTTTCCTCAGAATAACTTTTTCATTAGTCATTAATGTAAATAAAGTTGTATGACAAAGTCTACACCCTACAGTTAATAAAATGCATTTCTACTTCCAGAGCAGGGATAAATGATTGGTCAGCATGAACTTGCTATAATGTTATCCACGTGCCAAATTATCCAGAGGCCTCCTAGGAAAAGCCATGATCCTCCACACACTAATTAAATCAGTCAATGCCGTAATCACACTTTGGATAACTAATCTATTTCAATCCCGATCATTTAATTACCTAATTCTGGTAAATAAATTCCAACCTTAGTCCAAAATAATTAGAGGATTAAGGTTTAAAATCACTGAATGTGAACTGAAATAGATCTATTACAAAGTTCAAGAAAGGTTTGTTCTGTTAAGTCTATTTATCTCAAATTTAAGAATTAAAATGCATTATTATGCAAGTTTTTTAACCCATTCCAATTGATGTGTCCCTTGTAAATAAATTAAATGAATTCCAGCTTATTAGATTTAAAAATCTCTAATAGGGTTGGTTTCTCTGATCATATATAAGTTACACCATCTCTGCTCACCTGGCATTGTTTTAATAACATTTCACATATTACATACATTTCTGTGTCCATGTTGCTCTATAGGACACAGTGGTAGACTATCTCAGTGCTACATTTCCAGTGCTTAAAATATTGTCCAACATGCACTTTATAAACATGTTCTGGAAGAAAAAAAAAAACTTTGTATTAGATCTATTTCAGTTCACACACACTTAATAAAAATGTTCAAATGTGGACTAATGGTTGACTTACAACTTTACTGATGTGCTTTCCCTTACATTTTTAATTATAGTCTAATCATTTCATTAGCAAGAACAAATCACAAAAGAAACAACCACAACTACCACCCAGGCAGCCATCAATTACAAAAATCTTATGTTCTAATGATGGAGAAACATCTTACTTCTGACAAGCCTAAGATGTAGGAGTTCCCATTTTATGGATGAGGAAAAGCAAGAATAAAAGGGGTAAAATAAGATGCTCATGGCCAAACAGAGGATAAATAAGCAGATTCAAAACCCCAGAGCTCTGAATGCTAAAGTCCTAATGCTGATTTGTGAAATATAATTAAGGGACAAAAGCAATTGGTATCAGCATCACAATGCAAGACACACAGCCCACCCATCCAAGAGCTGGGAGAAGCACAGAATTCATAGTTTCTAAACTGAAGATTAGGCTGCCAAAACATGAGACATGGCCCAGTAGAGAAACAAAGTTAAACTATAAATAACTTATCTTTTTGTTACCTGGTCACAGTTAAAGTACCCAACAAAAATTAGTATGCTAAACTATTGTCCTAATTCTATTCCAAATTCAGCCAAAATAATTTTTCTACTGTCCTTCTGTAGATTGCTTCTCCATTGGCTTCCATTTTATATTTTTAATCAGTCCATTTATCCTCAATTTGTATAGGACTAGTCAAACTCATTTGCTGTTTCATGAAATAAACACAATTGATTCTGTTTGCCAGTCATGGTTTCCTAGACGTTTAGTCATCACTTCTACCCACATATTTCACATTTTCCTGGAAAATTGGCAGCCATGTGGATCCTTAATGCTCCTTTCAAGATCTATATTAATAATTTGCTACAAGATAATTTTATCCATAGGGAAACTCATTAAAATCTGCCTCTAAGCCACTATTATGTATCCTGATTTAGATGGCTAGGGTAAAATCAGCCTCACTTTTCGACAATACAAATATCATCTGTTTTTATAAGTGACATCAGAAATCAATAACCATCTTAATTCACAACAAAAAAGGTGTCTTGGAGTAGAGCAACCATGGTGTTTCTAAGCCATGTGACTGGATAAAAAACAAAAGCACTTCTAAAGTTGTAAGATGGAAAATATTTTTAAACAAATTGATTATTGCACTTGTGCCTTTAATTATATATTCAAAGGCCTCTTATTACGGTTGCCTACAAACTTAATCAGTTCCCTAGACAAATGCATTGTTTTCCATACCGCAACATGTTTTGTTTGGTAGTATTTTTCAACTTGACAGTTTTACTTACTGTCTTGGAAGCAGTATTAATGTACTGCATCACCATTTCCTTTTTGATACTGAAGTCCTTTTCCCGCAATGGTGCCTTTTTATCTTCATTTAAATTCATATCTTCCTGGAAAACACAATTAAAATGCCTCGTTTTAGAATCTAAGTAGAGCAGCAATTCTACATACACTATGAATGGAGGGGGGAGAAATCAATAATTTGTGACTAAAGCAGCATTAATTGTTTTGGAAAGATTTACGTGCCATTCTGCCTGGAGAAAGGAGAAAGAAAAGTGCTGTGGAGACAGAAGAAAGCATTCTAGATCATTATAACAGGTAAAAAACACTCACTAGAAAAACTTAGAATTCAACAGGCTAGTAAAATTTTGTTCACATCACTATGGATAATTAGACAGCTTCAGATTTCTGCCTTTCGAAAGGTCATTATGATTCACAATGTATTTATTTTATTTTAACAACTGCTGCACCTGAACCTATTGTTGTACCACTTTAAAAAAGCTGTCCCAGGTACCATAAAAAATAAACCAACTGCCTACACCGATACTATCAAAAGGCAAAGCACTCTGTAGTCTTGTCTCCTCCCTCAACCCTAACAAAAATATTGACTAGTTAAAGAACTGAATATCCTAAATCACATAGAAGTTACACTCAGAACAACCAGGTACTACCTAAAACCTAACACTTCTCCACAGGGTCAACCAAAATCAAAGTTTAGACATCCCAGATCTTGATAAAGGCCTAATTTTGACTAAGAGGACAAGCCAGGTATATGCAACATCTATATAGGAACTGCTATCAACTATAGTGCTTCAGAGGCTTTTCTAACAAAGGAAGAGGGAGTCAAAGCCAAGACAGAAATGGCAAATAGGGGCAGCTCAAATGCATTTCCTCCAGATCCTAGCACTGGGTCATTTGTGATAGAGACTATGACACCCAATTTGGGTACAAATACCATATCTACTCAGAAGAGACCTACTAAAATCAGGACTTTGGATCACCAATGCAGCCCAGCAAGATAAGTTTCTTCCAAGTGTTACAGGGTGTTACATCTATCAGATACCACAGTTTATGTTCTTAGCTGACTCAAGGTTTGGGCTACCAAACCCTTCAAGCACTTAGAAGTCTAAATTCCTTTCATCTTAGAAGCTGTTCCACTTGATATACCAATTAAAGTAATTACTAATGTCACTGTTGCTAGTATGTGAACCATTGCTTTTGTTTCATCTTTTTCCTCAAAAAGAGTGGTAGTCAATAAGCCTTGACACCAACTAGGAAGTCTTTCTGGAAATTTACGGAGGCCATTTGTCACCATGACTGAGGTGATGCTACCAGCAAAATACAGGAGTAAAGCATGCTGGGAAATCTACATTTAGTATTGCACGATAAAAAAGTCCTATGCCATACAAGAGATCCATGTGTTTTTATGAAAGAATCATTATTTAAAACCATACCCTATAATTTTACCCATAAGGAAACTATGGATGTAAACCTTTAGTAACATGGAATTAAAATGGGGGAGTATCTTTGAAAAGCTCATGTAAATTGTGTATTACAAAAGAACTACATACAAAGATTATTTTTACATACATAATTTCATCTTATAAGCTTACCTTTTAGTGTCATTTTTCCAAAAATGTTGAGGACCCCCATATGTAAGTTGCTACATATTAAATACTTTGCATGACATGGCTTAATATACACTGAATTTCCCAAGACTTCAACTATTCTCTAGATTACAGTGACACCGAGCTTTTTCTAAGCTTTACCAATATTTGTGCTCCATTTCTGAGATTTATGTGTCCCATGGCAATACTAGGTCTGGTTTTTAAATCCCCAAAATAATACACCGGTATCAATTTATACCACACCTCTTGTATTCACAGTGGTTTGAAGCAGAGATTTAATGTGACTTATTATACCTTGCTGAGTAGTCACAGTCAATTGTTGCTACTGAAACACACATAAATTTATTATATAGTAAAATAGGCATTGTGCTGATTTTTAAAATTATGAATGTCAGTAATTTATACAGGTATTTTCTACAAAGATTTTTACTGGAAATAAGCCAGGCACAGAAAAACAAACATCCCATGTTTTCATCTATATGAGAAAGCTTAAGCAGCAGAACCAACAGCTACCAGAAGCCAGAAGAGTGAGATGGATAAAGAAAGGTTGATTAGGGGCAGGTGTTGTGGTGCAGTGAGTTAAGACTCAGCTTGAACATATGAATCTCATATTGGAGTGCCTGGTTAAAGTCCCAGCTGCTCCAGACTTCCAATCCAGCTTCCAGCTAATGTGCCCCAGAAACAGCAATGATGACTCAAGTACTTGTGCTCCTGCCACTCAAGTGGGAGACCTGTATGCAATTCCTGCAGAGAGGGAATATATTCTGAGGTCAGACATCCTTCTCCTGCCCTTGGACATCAGAATTTCAGGTTCTCCTGCTTTCAGACTCAAGCACTTGTATTAGCACCCTACCACAGGATCTGACACCTTTGGCATTGGAGTTGACTTGCACCATTGGCTCCCCCTGTTCTCAGGTCTGCAGACTAGAAATGGACCACCCTACTGGCTTGCCTGTTCTCCAGCTTACAGACAACCAATTATGGAACTTAGTCTATATAATCTAGTGATCCAATTCCCTAAAAAATCCCATCATCCATTTGTCTGCTACATGCTGTTGGTTTTGCCTTCCAGGAGAATCCTAACTGGTACAATAGTATATTTAGAATTAAGAGAAAGACCTGGAATCCTCCCAACTGCTTTTCTCTGGTTAATGTCACCTCTATCATCTAAACATACCACTCACCTTCCTCAATAAAGTGTGATGACAGTCCTTGTGTGAAAACCAAAAGGAAATAAAGAAATGTTACCATAAACCAAGGTTGGAATCAAGTCCACAATATCACAACCTTTTATAGGGCGCCTGCTAGGCACATGAAGTCATCCATAGGGCGTCATCTGCCATGTGTCCCTGAGGAAATGGCGGACAGAGTAAATAAAGTTCTAGCATATACAAAGGGGGAAAAGAAATAAGGGAACAATGGAAAGAAAAAAAAGGAAAGTATGAAGGATGCAAGATTTTTGGAACAGACTGATTTTTTTTAACTGTAGGGAAACAAGGTTAAAGGAAAAAAAAACATGAGAAGGTGGCACTTAACATCTATGTGTCACAAAGACCTTGGGATATGTATTGTTATGTCCTAGAGATTGCACATCCTGATTTTATGTTACAACTCCAGAGAGAGTAAGCATCTTCTCAAGGCTATCTAAGAAACTGGAGTTGAGGAAGATTAAGGAGGACATATTGTAACCAAGTTATCAAGCTTCTTAGCTTACATTTGTTAAAATTATCATTTTGTCACTCCAGCATTTTAGGCCAGGTTCCTTGGATGCTGACACAGGGGCAGCTACAGATACATTTTGGAGAAGATTTGCTCTGGTTTACTCTTGAGAATAAGATACCAGGGACAAAAACTTTTTTTTTTTTTTTTAAAGATTTATTTGAAAGGCAGGGACCAAACCTTCTCACCTGGTGCTCAGGTGTACCTGGCCTGGTGAAGGGATACCAACAATACTTAATAAACCATTTGAAAAGAACTTGTTTGATATTAAATTAACACTTATTAACAGAACTGAATAAATACAGAAAGCCAGAGATGGCCTAAACAAGTAGTAAGAATAATCAAGGGATTATTCTTCCATTCAAACTTAGGCAGTGATTTTTCTAACAGCCTTTATGTAATATTTTATTGTAATATGTCAATGCTTATTTTTTTAATTAAACATTGTTACTTTTATTCCTTATTGAATGTTTCATCAGTAAGACAATTATATAATATTTCATGGGCAATATGAATGTCTATTTCAGTGGACATAAGAAACAAATATCTACACTTTTTATACAAGAAATTCTTATTAGTTTCTATTTAGCTGGATATATATCTCATTCACAGGTCAGTGCTGTTGCACAGTGGACTAACCCACCGTTTGCAACACCAGCATCCTGTATCAGAGCCCCAGTTCAAGTCCTGGCTAATCTGCTTCTGATCCAGCTCCCTACTAATGTGCCTTGGAAGACAGCAGATGACGGTCCACGTACTTGAGCCCCTAGGATCCATGTGAGAGACCAGGTTGGAGTTCCTGATCCTGACTTTTGCCTGGTCCACATGTTGCTGTTGTGGTCATTTGAGGAGTAAACCAGTAGATGAAAGATATCTGTTACCTAGTTTCAAGTAAGTATTTTAAAAAAAAAAAAAAAAGTAACAAAATCAAATTTTAGTGTCTGAAGAACATATTGCCAATGTTAAAGTTCTATTTGGGCCAGCGCCATGGCTCACTAGGCTAATCCTCCACCTAGCAGCGCCAGCACACCGGGTTCTAGTCCCGGTCAGGGCGCCGGAGTCTTTCCTGGTTGCCCCTCTTTCAGGCCAGCTCTCTGCTGTGGCCCAGGAGTACAGTGGAGGATGGCCCAAGTACTTGGGCCCTGCACCCCATGGGAGACCAGGAGAAGCACCTGGCTCCTGCCTTCGGATCAGCGCGGTGCGCCGGCCGCAGCGTGCCAGCTGTGGTGGCCATTGGAGGGTGAACCAACGGCAAAGGAAGACCTTTCTCTCTGTCTCTCTCTCTCACTATCCACTCTGCCTGTAAAAAAAAAAAAAAAAAAAAAGTTCTATTAACACATTAGGCAACACAATAAATTATGTCATCTGTTACAGCACTCCCTCATTTACTACACATAGTACTACCTTTGTGTGCATGTGTTTGTGTGTGTATTTAGATGATTTTGTGTTGGTAAATTGGGAACTGCAACATCAAAAAATAACTTTGGTTAATTATAGTCTTTTAAAAATATATATTTTATTTGAGAGGTAGAGTTACAGACAGACAGGGAGAGAGGTCTTCCATCCTCTGAGTCATTCCCCAACTGGCCGCACGGCCAAAGCTGGGGAGATCCAAAGCCAGGAGCCAAGAGCTTCCTCCAGGTCTCACATGTGGGTGCAGGGGTTCAAGCATTTGTGCTATCTTCCATTGCTTTCTTAGGCCACCAGCAAAGAGCTAGATAGGAAGAGGAGCAGCCAGGACATGAATCAACACTCCTGTGGGATGCCAGCGCCGCAGGCGGAGGGAGGCTTAGCCTACTACACCACAATACGGGGCCCTAATTACTGTCATATTAGACTCTACACTTAAATTGAGTTATTGTTCTATATTATGGTGTTAATATGACTGGAACTGGGTATAGATATTAAAAATAGAGAATTCTGGGCTGGTGCCGCGGCTCACTAGGCTAATCCTCCGCCTGTGGCACCAGTACCCCGGGTTCTAGTGCCGGTTGGGGCACCGGATTCTGTCCCGGTTGCTCCTCTTCCGGTCCAGCTCTCTGCTGTAGCCCAGGAGGGCAGCGGAGAATAGCCCAAATGTTTGGATCCCTGCACCTGCATGGGAGAGCAAGAGCAAGTAAGTGGCTCCTGGCTTCAGATCGGCGCAGTGCCAGCCGTGGCAGTCATTACGGCAGTGAACCAACGGAAAGAAGACCTCTCTGTCTCTCTCTCACTGTCTATAACTCTCTCTCTCTCTCACTGTCTAACTCTGCCTGGCAAAAAAAAAAAAAAAAAAAAAAAAAAAAAAAAAAAAAAAGAATTCTAAAAAGATTTAAACTACAATATACGGGAACAGAGCTCTGCCATCAGAAAAGACCAGAGTTACAAAAACCAAATTTAAATGGTATAATAAAGTCAGAAAAATTACTCCAAAGAAAAATGTCAAAAATAAACAAGAGCCTGGCTCTTCTTTATGAGCTTCTTCTTTTTCTCCCTTCACAGAGAACACCTAGAACAAAATCTTGAGATCTGCATGCTATGGCACAGCAGGTAAAGCCACCGCCTGCTGTGCCAGTGTCCCATATGGGCAGAATTTGAGAACCGGCTGCTCCACTTCCAACCTAGCTCTCTGCTATGGCCTGGGAAAGCAGCAGCAGGTGGCCCAAGTCTTGGACCCCTGCACCAGACTGGAAGACCCGGAAGAAGCTCCTGGCTCCGGATCGGCCCAGCTCTGCCCTTTCCAGCCTTTTGAGGAGTAAACCAGCAGATGGAAGATCTCTCTCTGCCTCTGTCTCTGTAACTACGCCTTTCAAATAAATAAATCTTCAAAAAAAAAAATCTGCCATTCTCGCTGGCTCTTTCACCAAGTCTAGACAATAATGGTCAATTTTAAAATACTTGTTAAATAATTAAGGTACAACAAAAGTTCCCAAATAGCATTCGCAAACCTTATTTTGGTATTAATATGAAATGCAGGTAATTTTCTGGGAGCTGGCGCTAACACAACCCCAGCCCAGAACCATGAAGAACCGCTGCTCCCCTAAGATTCTTAATCCTCAGACAACAGAGACAGGAAGAAATTCCGGGTCCAGAGGTAGAATTTTGGCCAAGCTAAGTCCATCAATTTTTCAGGTAAAACTAACAGACTGACAAACTTCAGCGATCTGGAACAAAGTCAGGGTGTGACTGAGCCCTGCCCAGTGGCACCTGGTCAAGAGGTGAATGGGGCTCCAATCTTGACCAAACTTTATTCAACAAGCCGACTTTGTGTTACACTGTATCCACCCAGAGGAACCAAGGCATAACTTGTACAAGGGCATCTGGTGGCTCAGTAGCTTGGACCCACGTCAATCCAGTATTGAGACATTCCATTCCACAGGCTTCTTTGTAAAGGTTGGATTGTGGTCAAAAGTTCCCAGAAACCAGGAAATTACTAGTTTGCTACCGTTATTAGGCACTTGACTCCATTCTAGACAGAAAAGGTATTGATACAAAATGACTATTTTCTACATCTTCTTTGGCAAAAATGAAAGGTGGGGCTGGTGCTGTGGCATAGTGGGTAAAGCTGCTGCCTGCAGTGCCGGCATCCCATATGGGCGTCAGTTCAAGTTCCAGCTGTTCCACTTCTGATCCAGCTCTCTGCTATGGCCTGGGAAAGCAGTAGAAGATAGCCCAAGTTCCTAGGCCCCTGCACCCATGTGGGAGACCCAGAAGAAGCTCCTGGCTTCAGATCAGCTCAGCACTGGCCATTGCAGCCATCTGGGGAGTAAACCAGAGGATGGA
Organism: Oryctolagus cuniculus; assembly: GCF_051225735.1. Classification (NCBI taxonomy): domain Eukaryota; kingdom Metazoa; phylum Chordata; class Mammalia; order Lagomorpha; family Leporidae; genus Oryctolagus; species Oryctolagus cuniculus. The sequence continues at coordinate 52,754,022 of NC_142875.1, read as the reverse complement.
AGATCGATCTCTCTAATTTTTTATTTTTATCTTTTAGAAAGTAAAATGAAATAAAAATAAACTGAAAGGTGAAAAAGGTGTAATACTAATGCCTATGCACATACACGCATCTGGTTAGAACACTGAGTAGCAAATCAAGTAATCAGAGAATGGGCATTTTTTCAACTGAATTATAACTCAATATTTTCACTCATGGATGTGGATTTTTACAAGACAGCATGCTCATTAAATTTACATACATCAAGTTGAGTAGGATAGTTAACACCATGGAGAGTCAGATTAAATTTAATATGATTGAATATTTGGAGAACTAGGTGGATAAATACAATCAGCAAGTTGTTGAAGATGGTCAGGCACAAATTAACTAAGCCAGAAAAGAAAAATTACCAGCAGGCAGAGGCATGACTAGTCACAAAATACATACCAGAAAGACAATATTATAATGAATCAAAACACAAATAGATCAATAAGCATAATATTTGAAGATAAAAATTGGAAGCCCAGCAATAAAAAAAATATTGACTCCTATTAAGTCAATAGAAATAATCTGATTTCAATAGTGTAATGGGTTTTCTTTCAGGGGATAAAGCCAACATAATTCTTCATGGAAGTAATATGTTTGGCTAACATTACATTAGCATGAACACAAACTGGTTAAGTTTCCTAAGAGGTCCATAATGAACCCCTAATTCTATCCTGGAACCTCAGAGTTCAACATCCTAAAAGCACAACATTATTTACGGTTCTAAAATTTTAATTCTGTCTTTTCCATTTTTTAATTCATCTCCCATCTCTCAATGTCAAAAGGTCTCATTGACACTTAATCCCTACATTGCTCCTAATCATTTATCTGACTCTAGAAACAACTAAGCATTGACATCCCCCTGACAAACACAACCCATGAATCAAGTTGACTGTTGCCTTATACTACATGTTACACTCTTTTCATCCTCTTCCTCTTTTTTGAATTGCTTTAAAACTACCTTTCCCTGAATTTTTCCAATTTCTACCCAAGGAAAAGGGAAATGGGTGACAACAGATCGGACAAGGCATTCCCACAAAACCTCCGTCATTGTACCTGGCCAGCCTAAATACACGTTTTTGCTTTATAAGAAGAAATGCTCATGATATACAAGAGTAGAATTGTAAAGAATACTAAGTACTTGAAATAACTGCTGGTAGGAATCTGTAACAATCAATAAACAGAGAATAAACACAAAAGGATCTTTGCTGCTTTTCCTTTCATTCAGACTCCTGGTGACCCTGCAGATATCCCTTACACACTCCACACAATAGTCACAGATTACATCTTATATTATATGCTGAAAACTGTTTCAAAAATCAAATGTGAATGCCTGTAGCATTATGTACACCATTTCCCCACATTAAAAAGCCAGAGTATGTATTGGATAGTGGGTCATCTAGGCTCTTAATGCCTGCAGAAGCTTCAAACAGAACCTTAAAGAGATGGCATTTTATAAAAATACTTTCTGCTACATTATGAAAAAACCTGAAAAACACCTTCCCAGGAAAAGATTAGAGCATTGTTATTCATACTTAAGTACTCTGCGCAATTTTAAACCATTTTTGTCCCCAACATTTACAAGTCTGGGCCAGGAGTCCAGAATTTAATTTTCATCAGAATGATTTTGGCATCATTGGCATTCATTTACATGCCCATTAATGATGGCATGCTGATAGGTGACCTTTCTTGTGTAGCTCTAATTCTCAACAGACAGTGAAAGTGAGAAAATGAGAAAAGATATGAATGCATGAAATCCCTCACATTCATTATTTTAATGTTTTGTATTACTGGGCAGACTGGCAATTACGGCTAATCTCCGTCTACACTTAGGGTCTAAAGTAAAGAGAAATACAGTATTTTACCAATCTTATAAGTTAGAAAGCTGAACTTAATTCAATGGGCTTGTGTTTGGGACAATAAGTTAATTGGATAATATAGCCTTGATTTAATCTTAAAGGAAGATATTCAAAAAATTTAAAAAGTCCCAAGAGAGACTCATTCAAACATCCGTGACAGGCAGGTTTAAGAAATTCCTAAATTTGGGAGATCATGGAAGATATTCAAGAAGAGCAATGTTTGGACTAAGACTGAAAGCATGAATTACAGTTCTCTAGGATTGGCTTGGCAGTATAAACAGGAGTTCATTGTCGTAGCCCAGATAAAAGGTATTAAAAACTTGGACTTAAGCATACGATAAATGAAATCTATAGCAAATAAGGACAGAAAAGTAACTCAGTATGACAAAGTTTCCTTAATGAGACCAAGTATGGCTCCCAGATTGTTGGGTGGACTTCCAATACAGGGAATTGAGGATGGAGAAGGAATTTTAGCTTTTTAAACAATGAGTTCAGTTTTTGATGTGTTAATGGTGTAGCTTTCTTTTTTTTTTTTTTTTTAAGAGTTAAGTTGAGGCAGCTCTTCTATAGATGACACAGCGTAGTATCAGATATTCTACAACACAAAAAGGCTCCAATGCCCCAAGAAATATGCACAGAAAAACCAAAGCATGTAAAGACAAGACAGGAGTAGAGAGACCACGGACAAGAAATAAAGGAGACATGGAAAACAAAACGGAAAGAACTAGCCAGAGAGGAGAAACCTCAGGTGAAAAAATGAAGTATCACAGTCCCCAAAAGCAAAAAGAAAAATACTAACAAAGGGAAAGATCAGCAGTGTCACCCATGGAAATTGGCGTCTGATCATTAGAGAGCTGCTTGCAGTTCAAGGGATAAACATCTACAGCAAGAGCCCAAATCAAAAGCTACGGAGAGAAAACAGCCAGAGCAAATTACTATTTGTAGAAGACAGCTTTTGGAGGGGACCAGGTAAAGGATACATGATCTTCTCATGGGCAGGGTTTGAATCTGAGGGAAGATAAGATCTGGGTCAGAGGTAATGTATCTGAAAGATGACCCTTGCAGAAGAATGAAATCAAAAGACAGAGACACAGGACCAAAGGAGACATCCCCAACACAGAATGACAGGTGTGACTGGGGAGAAGGGAAGATATGGTAGGCAAAATGCCCACAGCAGATGCCACAGCACTCATCTCTAGATCCTGTGAATATGTTATACTGCAGAGTAGAAGGTACTTTGCTGATGCATTAAGGTACTGGGCCTTAAAATCGCAAGATTATCTTGGATTACCTGAGTGAACCCACTCTAATCACATGAGCCCTTAAAAAAGGCAGAACTTGCTCTGGATGGAAGAAGAATGATACAACAGAGAAGAAGTTCTAAGCATGACCTCAACACATCTAGAACACAGGGGCAAACAAAAAGGACAAGAAAGTGCCCTCTGGAAGCTAAGAGCAACCCCTTGGCTGATAGCTAGCAAACAGGGACTTTATTCCCACTACTGCACAGAACGGAATTCTGTCAGCAACCTGAATCAATCTGGACAAAGCCTTCAATGAAAGTCCAGCCACCTCACACTAAATACAGATGAACCAATTGAGACAAACTGGATTTCCAAACTCACAAACTATAGATTCATTAGTGCTAAGCCCCTAAATCCATGATAATTTGTTACAGCAACAAATATAAAACCCTAGGGCCCCAATAACAGGTGAAAAATACACCTTCTTCCTCTTACCAACCCTCTAATCCTGGAGCAGACAGACTCAGTCTACAGAGCAGAAACAGAAAAGGAGGGAGAACAGAAGTCAACTTCACTACCAAAAGCAGCCTCTACTGGAGACTCCAAATGGAGAAAGCTTCAAAGTAGAAAAAGGAGTTTTCTTTGCATGAAAATTAATTTAGTGCTGCAGTATAAGCTGGCACCTGTGATATGGACATCCCTTACAAGCACCAATTCAAGTCCTGGCTGCTCAACTTCCAACCCAACTCCATGCAAATAGCCGGGGAAAGCAGTGGGAGATGGCCCAAATACTCAGGCTCCTGCCATTCAAATGACAGCACCAATGAAGGATTCCAGGCTTCTGGTTTTAGACTGGCCCACCCCCGGGCATTGTTAACTATCTGGGGAGTGAACCAGTAAATGGTAGATCTTTCTCTCTCTCTCGCCCTCTCCAACTTTCAAATAAATCTTCTTAAAAAGTAGTTTATATGAAGACAGAATCTTTGTCTGAAAACAACAGGGCAATCTCTGGGATCTTCCTGGGATTTTATTTATGGCCAAGGAAAAAAGCAAGCTGATAGCACCACTTGGAAAAGGCAACATCTGTGGTAAACAAGGCAGCTTATACCTGTCATGTTCACCCCACTCAAAAAACAGCTACACCTATCTATGAGGAGTTCAAGGGTAACCACTGAAATGAACTTCAGAAATCAAAACTGTATTACAGTAATTATCACATATCTAAAATCCATAGAGAAAGCAAAATAGGCATTCAACTAAAGACTCAGCTTTCACCAAAACATAAACAGTAGGGAAAATGCCCTTAAGATGTATAACTAAAAATTCCTAGACTAGACTATTACCCAAAGAACAAGTAAATCAACTTCCTAAGTAAAATAAGTATAAATGTTGAAGTGTTAACACTATACTTCGCATTCATTAAATAATCAAATCAGCACAAGCTTTCAAAGGACTATCTTAACAAGGAAAAAGAGCTATTCTTCAAAAGGAGGCTTCACTTCATGTAAATATTAACACCTTGGATAATGGTAAGTAATATTTCTTTAAAAAGAAAAAAAAATCACACAATTTCAAAAACCAAGGCAGGGCAAAGTTACCACTTATCATTAGTCACTTTGAACGTGAATGGCCTGAACTGTCCAGTTAAAAGACACCAATTGGCTGATTGGGTTAAGGAACAAAACCCATCTATATGCTGCTTACAAGAAACACATCTTTCCAACAAAGATCCATACAGACTGAAAGTGAAAGGCTGGAAAAAGATATACCATGCCAACAGAAATGAAAAAAGAGCGGGCGTAGCCATCTTAATATCGGACAACATAAACTTTACCAAAAAAACTGTTAAGAGAGACAAAGAGGGACACTATATCATGATTAAGGGATCAATTCAACAGGAAGATATAACAATTATCAATGTATATGCACCTAACTACAGGGCACCAGTTTATCTAAAAGATTTATTAACGGACTTAAAGGGAGACTTAGACCCCAATACAGTAGTACTGGGGGACTTCAATACTCCACTCTCAGAAATAGACAGATCATCCGGTCAGAAGATCAACAAGGATACAGTAGATTTAAACGACACTATAGCCCAAATGGATCTAACAGATATATACAGAACTTTCAATCCTACAGCTAAAGATTTTACATTCTTCTCAGCAGTACATGGAAGCTTCTCTAGGATTGACCACATACTAGGCCATAAAGCAAGTCTCAGCAAATTCAAAAGAATTAGAATCATACCATGCAGCTTCTCAGACCATAAAGGAATGAAGTTGGAAATTAGTAACTCAGGAATCCCTAGAGCATACGCAAACACATGGAGATTGAACAACATGCTCCTGAATGAACAATGGGTCATAGAAGAAATCAAAAGAGAAATCAAAAACTTTCTGGAAGTAAATGAGGATAACAGCACAACATACCAAAACTTATGGGACACAGCAAAAGCAGTGTTAAGAGGAAAGTTTATATCAATAGGTGCCTACATCAAGAAATTGGAAAGACACCAAATAGATGAGCTTTCAATTCACCTCAAGGATCTAGAAAACCTACAGCAAATCAGACCCAAATCTAGTAGGAGAAGAGAAATCATTAAAATCAGAGAAGAAATCAACAGGATTGAATCAAGAAAAACATTACAAAAAATCAGCCAAACGAAGAGCTGGTTTTTTGAAAAAATAAACAAAATTGACACCCCATTGGCCCAACTAACTAAAAAAAGAAGAGAAAAAACCCAAATCAATAAAATCAGAGATGAAAAAGGAAACGTAACAACAGACACCACAGAAATAAAAAGAATCATCAGAAATTACTACAAGGACTTGTATGCCAGCAAACAGGGAAACCTATCAGAAATGGATAGATTCCTGGACACATGCAACCTGCCTAAATTGAACCAGGAAGACATCAAAAACCTAAACAGACCCATAACTGAGACAGAAATTGAAACAGTAATAAAGGCCCTCCCAACAAAGAAAAGCCCAGGACCAGATGGATTCACTGCTGAATTCTACCAGACGTTTAAAGAAGAACTAACTCCAATTCTTCTCAAACTATTCAGAACAATCGAAGAAGAGGGAGTCCTCCCAAATTCTTTCTATGAAGCCAGCATCACCTTAATTCCTAAGCCAGAGAAAGATGCAGCACTGAAAGAGAATTACAGACCAATATCCCTGATGAACATAGATGCAAAAATCCTCAATAAAATTCTCGCCAATAGAATGCAACAACACATCAGAAAGATCATCCACCCAGACCAAGTGGGATTTATCCCTGGTATGCAGGGATGGTTCAATGTGCGCAAGACAATCAATGTGATACACCACATTAACACACTGCAGAAGAAAAACCATATGATTATCTCAATAGATGCCGAGAAAGCATTTGATAAAATACAACACCCGTTCATGATGAAAACTCTAAGCAAACTGGGTTTGGAAGGAACATTCCTCAATACAATCAAAGCAATCTATGAAAAACCCACAGCCAACATCCTATTGAATGGGGAAAAGTTGGAAGCATTTCCACTGAAATCTGGAACCAGACAGGGATGCCCACTCTCACCACTGCTATTCAATATAGTTCTGGAAGTTCTAGCCAGAGCTATTAGGCAAGAAAAAGTAATTAAAGGGATACAAATTGGGAAGGAAGAACTCAAACTATCCCTCTTTGCAGATGACATGATTCTGTATTTAGGGGACCCAAAGAACTCTACTAAGAGACTATTGGAACTCATAGAAGAGTTTGGAAAAGTAGCAGGATGTAAAATCAATGCACAAAAATCAACAGCCTTTGTATACACAGACAATGCCATGGCTGAGGAAGAACTTCTAAGATCAATCCCATTCACAATAGCTACAAAAACAATCAAATACCTTGGAATAAACTTATCCAAGGACGTTAAAGATCTCTACGATGAAAATTACAAAACCTTAAAGAAAGAAATAGAAGAGGATACCAAGAAATGGAAAAATCTTCCATGCTCATGGATTGGAAGAATCAATATCATCAAAATGTCCATTCTCCCAAAAGCAATTTATAGATTCAATGCAATCCCAATCAAGATACCAAAGACATTCTTCTCAGATCTGGAAAAAAATGGTGCTGAAATTTATATGGAGGCACAAGAGACCTCGAATAGCTAAAGCAATCTTGTACAACAAAAACAAAGCCGGAGGCATCACAATACCAGATTTCAGGACATACTGCAGGGCAGTTGTAATTAAAACAGCATGGTACTGGTACAGAAACAGATGGATAGACCAATGGAACAGAATTGAAACACCAGAAACCAACCCAAACATCTACAGCCAACTTATATTTGATCAAGGATCTAAAACTAATTCCTGGAGCAAGGACAGTCTATTCAATAAATGGTGCTGGGAAAATTGGATTTCCATGTGCAGAAGCATGAAGCAAGACCCCTACCTTACACCTTACACAAAAATCCACTCAACATGGATTAAAGACCTAAATCTACGACCTGACACCATCAAGTTACTAGAGAACATTGGAGAAACCCTTCAAGATATTGGCACAGGCAAAGAATTTCTGGAAAAGACCCGGGAGGCACAGGCAGTCAAAGCCAAAATCAACTATTGGGATTGCATCAAATTGAGAAGTTTCTGTGCTGCAAAAGAAACAGTCAGGAGAGTGAAGAGACAACCGACAGAATGGGAAAAAATATTTGCAAACTATGCAACAGATAAAGGGTTAATAACCAGAATCTACAAAGAGATCAAGAAACTCCACAAAAACAAAACCAACAACCCACTTAAGAGATGGGCCAAGGACCTCAATAGACATTTTTCAAAAGAGGAAATCCAAATGGCCAACAGGCACATGAAAAAATGTTCAAGGTCATTAGCAATCAGGGAAATGCAAATCAAAACCACAATGAGGTTTCACCTCACCCCGGTTAGAATGGCTCACATGCAGAAATCTACCAACAACAGATGCTGGCGAGGATGTGGGGAAAAAGGGACACTAACCCACTGTTGGTGGGAATGCAAACTGGTCAAGCCACTATGGAAGTCAGTCTGGAGATTCCTCAGAAACCTGAAGATAACCCTACCGTTCAACCCAGCCATCCCACTCCTTGGAATTTACCCAAAGGAATTTAAATTGGCAAACAAAAAAAGCGGTCTGCACCCTAATGTTTATTGCAGCTCAATTCACAATAGCTAAGACCTGGAACCAACCTAAATGCCCATCAATGGTAGACTGGATAAAGAAATTATGGGATATGTACTCTTTAGAATACTATACCGCAGTAAGAAACAACGAAATCCAGTCATTTGCAACAAAATGGAGGAATCTGGAACACATCATGCTGAGTGAAATAAGCCAGTCCCAAAGGGACAAATACCATATGTTCTCCCTGATCGGTGACAACTGACTGAACACCAAGAGGGAAACCTGTTGGAGTGAGGTGGACACTATGGGAAATGGTGGCTTGATCAGCATAGCCCTGACTGTTAATGAACAACTTAATACATTATCCCTCTTAGTAGTTTTTTTTATCTGTTCTACTTAATATGACTGGTTTAGATCTGTAATTGATGCACAGTTATTCTTAAGTGTTGAAAATTAACTGAAATGTGATCCCTGTTGAACATGGTGGTGGGAATGGGAGAGGGAAGAGATGTATAATTTGGGACATGCTCAGGCTGACTTGCCCCAAGTGGTGGAGTTGGAAGCATACCAGGGGATTCCAATTCAATCCCATCGAGGTGGCATGTACCAATGCCATCTCACTGTTCCAGGTGATCAGTTTCAGTTCACAGTTGGTCATGGTGAAGGGACTGGGAGTCAAAGGGAGCACATAAACAAGTCTAGTACCTGCTAACACTAACCGATAGAATAAATAAAGGGGAGAGTGATCCAACATGGGAAGTGAGATACTCAGCAGACTCATAGAATGGCAGATGTCCTAAATAGCACTCTGGCCTCAGAATCAGCCCTAAAGGCATTCGGAGCTGGCTGAAAAGCTCATGAGAGTATTTCAGGCATGGAAAGCCAAGACACTCTGGCAAAAGATCTCTGCGAGTGAGATCCCAGTGGAAAGAACAGGTCATCAAAGAAGGAGGTACCTTTCTCTGAAGGGAGGAGAGAACCTCCACTTTGACTATGACCTTGTCTAAACAAGATAAGAGTCGGAGAACTCAGAGGGCTTCCATAGCCTTGGAAAGTCATGACTGGAGCATAGGGAGATTACTGATGCCATAGACAGGAGTGTCAATTGGTAAAGTCAACAACAGGAGTCACTGTGCACTTACTCCTCATGTAGGATCTCTATCCTTAATGTGCTGTACATTGAGATTTAATGCTATAACGAGTACTCAAACAATATATTTCACTTTGTGTTTCTATGGGGGTGCAAACTGTTGAAATCCTTACTTAATGCATACTAAACTGATCCTCTGTAAAAAAAAAAAAAGAAAAGAAAAAAAAAAAAAAAGAAATTATCAATTCCCAACTTGACTCTCACTGGGATTAAACATGACAATAGGTCTGCTCTGATTTCATCATCATTTAAAAAAATCATCTATTATTTTTCACTTTATGTTTCTGTGTGGGAGCAAACTGTTGAAATCCATACTTAATGTATACTAAGCTGATCTTCTGTATATTAAGATAATCGAAAATGAATCATGATGTGAATGGAAGGGGAGAGGGAGTGGGAAAGGGGAGGGTTGTGGGTGGGAGGGACGGTATGGGGGGGAAGCCATTGTAATCCATAAGTCGTACTTTGGAAAATTATATGCATTAAATAAAAGTTTAAAAAAAAATCTTTTTAATCTAGACATGTAATTAAACTGAAATATTGAATTAATATTTATTTTATAGCTTCAGCACTGCAAAGACGTCCAACTTTAGACTATAAATCAGATATTTATCCTGACATGGTCTCTTCCTCATGGAATGACCTTGGAAGTGTCTTATGAGCATGATAGTCCCTAGCATCAAGCTTATACTTAATGACCCATCAGTATTCTTATTTTTCACTGACATGTTGGTGTTGCTGGTGACAAGTATTTAAATATCTCAGGAATGGGAGGAATTACTAGAAGTGTTGGGCTATAAGTGTTTGCTTACATACGTTTGCAAGAATAAGTTGTGCCCTTCTTTAAAGGGCAATGAATAAACATTATTGAAGAAATAAGACATAAAGAACTGCAAACATTAAACACACAATCAACTTTTTTGAAGTGTGCCTTGCAAACAGCTGTGTAAGAGGGATGTGTTAAAAACAAAACCAACAACCCACTTAAGAGATGGGCCAAGGACCTCAATAGACATTTTTCAAAAGAGGAAATCCAAATGGCCAACAGGCACATGAAAAAATGTTCAAGGTCACTAGCAATCAGGGAAATGCAAATCAAAACCACAATGAGGTTTCACCTCACTCCCATTAGAATGGCTCACATACAGAAATCTACCAACAACAGATGCTGGAGAGGATGTGGGGAAAAAGGGACACTAACCCACTGTTGGTGGGAATGCAAACTGGTCAAGCCACTATGGAAGTCAGTCTGGAGATTCCTCAGAAACCTGAAGATAACCCTACCATTCAACCCAGCCATCCCACTCCTTGGAATTTACCCAAAGGAATTTAAATTGGCAAACAAAAAAGCGGTCTGCACCCTAATGTTTATTGCAGCTCAATTCACAATAGCCAAGACCTGGAACCAACCTAAATGCCCATCAATGGTAGACTGGATAAAGAAATTATGGGATATGTACTCTTTAGAATACTATACCGCAGTAAGAAACAACGAAATCCAGTCATTTGCAACAAAATGGAGGAATCTGGAACACATCATGCTGAGTGAAATAAGCCAGTCCCAAAGGGACAAATACCATATGTTCTCCCTGATCGGTGACAACTGACTGAACACCAAAAAGGAAACCTCCTGAAGTGAAATGGACACTATGAGAAACGGTGACTTGATCAGCATAGCCCTGACTGTTAATGAACAACTTAATACATTATCCCTCTTAGTAGTTTTTTTTGTCTGTTCTACTTAATATGACTGGTTTAATTCTGTAATTATCACACAGTTATTCTTAAGTGTTGAAAATTAACTGAAATGTGATCCCTGTTAAACATAAGAGTGGGAATAAGAGAGGGAAGAGATGTATAATTTGGGGCATGCTTGGGCTGACTTGCCCCAAATGGTAGAGTTAGAAACATACCAGGGGATTCCAATTCAATCCCATCAAGGTGGCATGTACCAATGCCATCTCACTAGTCCAAGTGATCAATTTCAGTTCACAATGGATCATAATGAAAGGACTAAGAGTCAAAGGGAGCACATAAACAAGTCTAGTACCTGCTAACACTAACCAATAGAATAAATAAAGGGGAGAGTGATCCAACATGGGAAGTGAGATACTCAGCAGACTCATAGAATGGCAGATGTCCTAAATAGCACTCTGGCCTCAGAATCAGCCCTAAAGGCATTCGGATCTGGCTGAAAAGCCCATAAGAGTATTTCAGGCATGGAAAGCCAAGACACTCTGGCAAAAAGATCCCTGTGAGTGATATCCCAGTGGAAAGAACAGGTCTTCAAAGAAGGAGGTACCTTTCTCTGAAGGGAGGAGAGAACCTCCACTTTCAATGTGACCTTGTCTAAACAAGATAAGAGTCGGAGAACTCAGAGGGCTTCCATAGCCTTGGAAAGTCATGACTGGAGCATAGGGAGATTACTGATGCCATAGACAGGAGTGTCAATTTGTAAAGTCAACAACAGGAGTCACTGTGCACTTACTCCTCATGTAGGATCTCTGTCCTTAATGTGCTGTACATTGAGATTTAATGCTATAACGAGTACTCAAACAATATATTTCACTTTGTGTTTCTATGGGGGTGCAAACTGTTGAAATCTTTACTTAATGCATACTAAACTGATCTTCTGAAAAAAAAAAAAAAAGAAATTATCAATTCCCAACTTGACTCTCACTGGGATTAAACATGACAATAGGTCTGATCTGATTTCATCATCATTTAAAAAATCATCTATTATTTTTCACTTTATGTTTCTGTGTGGGAGCAAACTGTTGAAATCCTTACTTAATGTATACTAAGCTGATCTTCTGTATATTAAGATAATTGAAAATGAATCTTGATGTGAATGGAAGGGGAGAGGGAGTGGGAGAGGGGAGGGTTGTGGGTGGGAGGGACGGTGTGGGGGGGAAGCCATTGTAATCCATGAGTCATACTTTGGAAATTTATATTCATTAAATAAAAGTTAAAAAAAAAAAACCAAGAAGCTAGATCCAAATTTTCCACCATACAAAACCTCTGGTGGGTACAAATGCTAAAGGGTTAATATGGCTCATGAATTAATGTTGCTTTGTCAAGAGAATTTTATAGAAATGTTTCAGATAGGTGCAAGCCCTTTCACCATAGACATAGAAATAGCTTTAAATTTTGCCAAAACCATGACTGCCTGAAAAGCTTGAGAAACATCACTAACTATATTTTAAAAAGGACAAAGACCCTTCTCAGCTTCAAGACCTTTAAGCTTCAGAACCAACAGCACATGGAATATTGTGCTGTTGGGCCCCTAAATCTGTATGCGGGACCTGGAAGAAGCCCCTGGCTCCTGGCTTTGGATCTGCTCAACTCCGACCATTGTGGTCATTTGGGGATGAACCAATGGATGGAAGAATTCTCTATCTCTCCTTCTGTCTGTAGCTCTAGTTCTCAAATAAATAAATTAAAATCTAAAAAATAAAATAAAAATGTAGTCTTCATAAATGTTTGTCAATGAGCTAATTAGATTGCATTTGCAATTATTAAAAAAGACATTTTAACAATATAATCAAAAGTAGGCCATAGATGTACCATTCCAGCATGGGTATTTGGTTAAGTCACTGCTTGGGGCACCCACATCCCAGTACCTAGTTTGAGTCCCTAATCCCCAGCTCCATATCCAGCTTCCTGCTAATGTACATCCAGTTCCTGGGTCCCTGCCAGCCATATGGATGGCCCAGATGGAGTTCTGTGCTTCTGGCTTTGGCCGGATCCAGCCCTGGCTATTGCAGGCATTTGGGGGTGTGAACCAACCGATGGAAAAGACCCTCCTACCCCATATCTCTGTCTACCTATCACTATCTCCTTTTCAAATAAATTTTTTTAAGTTATGATTACAGGGGCCAGCACTGGGGCAGAGCAAGTAAAGCTGCCACCTGCTGCACCAGCATCCTAGATGGGCACCTGTTGGAGTCCTAGATGCTCCATTTCTGATCTAGTTCCCTACTAATGTGCCTGGGAAAGCAGCAGAGGATGGCCAAATGCTTGGGGGCCTGTACCCACATGGGAGACCCAGTCAAACCTCCTGGCTCCGGATTGGACCAGCTCTGGTAATTGTGGCCATTTGGGGAGTGAACCAGAGGATGGAAAGTATCTCTAACTTTGTCTTTCAAATCAATAAATAAAACTTTAAAAACAAATAAGTAGCATGATTGCAGAACCTCAGATATTCAGATAAATGATTCCACATAAATAAGAGGCAAAACAGCATTTTACCATAATAAGTTTTCAAAGGTAGTAGTGAAAAGTGCCACCTTCATACACATCTCATTAACAGGGGCAAAGGCTAGCAAAAAGTTTTGGGTTTTTTTTTTTTCTCTTGGTTAAAACTTCATCATCTCATGGTACCAAAAGAATAAGGAGTTATTTGTGTACATTAAAAAATCAAAATCAGCACTTAAGAGCTGGTATTATAGATGAGTTCTTAAGCCAAGGCAAAGAAAAAAGAACACCACCACCACAGTAATAAAAATGTTCAGTAATGAAGAATTAGGAATCACTGAGACTCATTAAAAAGCCCATGAACACACAAACTAATCCTTCTTTGTTTCTGGAATTTTACAAAGCTCCTCCACATATACCACTGGACACAATCACTTGCAATGAAAAGAAAAAAAAAAAAAAGAATAATAATGTCATGGCAAATACATTGCTGAGTCCAGCCAAGCAGTGAAAAGACCAGCTATGAACATTTGTCAAATTTCATGCACGTGTTATATTGAATATAATCATTTCCCTAAAAATTAATAAGCCTTTAAAAGCCAACAGGTATTAGAATAGACATATACAGAAAAAATTGAGTCAGGAATATACAACTCTACAGAATGACACATAAAATCTTTATAATATCCACCAATTTATTCCAGTCTAAATTTTCCAACCTCTAGCTGCCACCCACCTTCAAACAGCTAGAAACTGCACACTTGTTTCCTCCATGTCAAAGGAGCACCCTCCGTTCCCTCTGCTATCCATATCCTATCCTGAAGACCTAGCTCTAGTTTACCTGTTCTATTCAATTTCCCTCAACTGCAGAACAGCCTATCCATCCCATTTTCCCTGAAGCCAATGAGGCATCTCAAAAACTAAAGTAACACCTTCTCCCTCGGAACTCATAAACAGCTTAGTTATTAGATACTGCATTTCTTATTTAGTTGTTCAATCTTTTTGAAATCTAGGAGATAAGCAACCTGACGGTAGGAACTATATATGTAGATAAATTTATTATCAAGTTAGCTTTAATTTGGGGTAAGCAGTTTGAATATGCTTAACATATGGGAAGTAGGGATCAAATGAGCACAGCCAGCTTAAAAGTCAGGCGCTGAGTCAGAGATTTACCAGTTTTTAGATCTAACTGAAAACGACCCGAAATAAAACCATGTATCTCTACTAGGAAAGGCAGATCATATCACTGCTACAGGATCATAAAAAACATAGGTATCCTGTGAATTAAGGAGAAAAAAAAACACCAAACAAACCAAAAACGCAGCACATTTAACTCAAATAGCAGAGCATTATGACCACTCAAAAATTCAACTGTACATAGACAGAATGATCACTTCCTTTACTCAAGACAAAAAAGGTATCATTTGATTCTTTACAATATTTGTTTCTATAAACTCAATATAAAACCAAAAACTGGTATAATTTTTTTTCCAGATTCTTTTGTCTGTCATCCAAAAAGTTTTCTAGGGCTAAAGTGTTATCTTAAAAGAAATAAGAAATGACCCCACAAAATATGAATTTCAAATATCTTAATGTTCCATTAACATGACCAGAAGCTAAGGGGTTTCCCCCCCTCAAATATCTTGTGAACACTCAAACTTCTTACCATCATCTTTTCAAAAAGTTCCAGAACTTCATTCTGTGCCAGTGGCTTTGGGACATTTTCCATCATCTCTGAAGAGGCCAGTGAGCAGTCACTGCTTCCAAATGCAGTCTTCAGGCTGGAAAGTGGAGGTCTCTCTTTCTTGCTCCCTGGAATTCTTATGCTGGCAAATTTGTCCAGCTACAAAGGAAGACAGAGCAGCAGACATGTTAAGTACAAGAATGTCTTGCTTCAGATTTATGTAAATCCAAAAGCAAAAAGAATACTGCCAATCACAGTATCACTGTGATTTTATCAAGAAGTATTCCGGTATTGGGATTTTTTTTTTTTTTTTGACTGGCAGAGTGGACAGTGAGAGAGAGAGAGACAGAGAGAAAGGTCTTCCTTTTCTGTTGGTTCATTCCCCAACGGCCGCTGCGGCCAGCGCGTTGCAGCCGGCGCACCGCGCTGATCCAAAGCCAGGAGCCAGGTGCTTCTCCTGGTCTCCCATGCGGGTGCAGGGCCCAAACACTTGGGCCATCCTCCACTGCACTCCCGGGCCACAGCAGAGACCTGGCCTGGAAAAGGGGCAACTGGGACAGAATCCAGCGCCCCGACCGGGACTAGAACCCGGTGTGCCGGTGCCGCAAGGCGGAGGATTAGCCTAGTGAGCCGCAGCGTCGGCCTAAGATTCATTTTCAATTATCTTTATATACAGAAGATCAATATAGTATATATTAAGTAAAGATTTCAACAGTTTGCACCCACACAGAAACACAAAGTGCAAAGTACTGTTTGAGTACTAGTTATAGCATTAATTCACATAGTACAACACATTAAGGACAGAGATCCTACATGGGGAGTAAGTGCACAGTGACTCCTGTTGTTGATTTAACCACTGACACTCTTGTTTATGACGTCAGTAATCACCTGAGGCTCTTGTCATGATCTGTCGAGGCTAGGGAAGCCTCTTGAGTTCGCCAACTCCGATCTTATTTAGACAAGGTCATAGTCAAAGAGAAGTTCTCTCCTCCCTTCAGAGAAAGGTACCTCCTTCTTTGATGACCCAAACTTTCCGCTGGGATCTCACTCAGAGATCTTTCATTTAGGTGTTTTGTTTGTTTGTTTTTTTCCCCACAGTGTCGTGGCTTTCCATCTGGCAGTTTAAAAGGGAATTTTTCCTGAACATGTGGAAATATTCCATATATGTTTTGACTGATATAGTAGCCACTAATCAATCACCTGTGATTGGGGACTAGAAATGTGACCAATGAACTGAATTTTTAAAGATTTGTTTTTTGTATTTGAAAGGCAGAAGTATGGAGAGAAGTGGAGAGAGAGATCTTCCATTCGCTGGTTTACTCCATAAATGGCAACAGTGGCTGGCGCTGGGCCAGGCTGAAGTCAATAGCCTGGAGCCTCTTCCAGTTCTCCTATATGGATGCAGGGGCCCAAGCACTTGGGCCATCTTCTGATGCTTTACCAGGCGCATTAACAGGGAGCGGGGTTGGAAGAGGAGTAGCTGACTCAAACTGGTGCCCGAATAAGGTGCTGACACTGCAGATGGAGGCTTAACTTTCTATGCCACAGTGCTGGCCCCTGAACTGAATTTTTTTTTTTTAAGGGAAAGGGTTTAGTGGGGGGAAACTCGACAGATTGGAGGGAAGGGGTGAAGAGGGAAAAAGAGGGAGCAGGAGAGTATAAGATATCCACATTTCTAGTCCCCAATCAAAGGTGATTGATTAGTGGCTACTATATCAGTCAAAGCACATATGGAATATTTCCATTACTACAGAAAATTCTATTAGACAGAGCTAGTATAGTCAAAAAAGTTGAACACTGGAAAAAAAAGGAAATAAACATTCAATTTAAAAGGATAATAAGTCATGGTATTATTTAATTCCTCTAAAGAAATGGGATCTCTTCAAGAAATGAAATGTAGAGATTACATTGGTGGCCGGCACTGTGGCATAGTAAGCCAAGCCTCCACCTGCAGCTCTGGCATCCCATATGGTTGCTGGTTAGATCCAACTGTCTGCTATGGCCTGTAAAAGCAGTAGAAGATGGCCCAAGCCCTTGGGCCCTTGCACCTGCATGGCAATCTCTTGGCTTTGGATAGGCCCAGCTTCGGCCACTGTGGCAATTTGGGGAGTGAACCAGCAGATGGAGGGCCTTTCTCTGTCTCTCCCTCTGCTGTAACTCTACCTCTCAAATAAGTAAAATCTTAAAAGAAAGACAGGTACAAGGATGAGACAAGAAGAAATGTAGAGATTATAATGATAATTTTTCAAAATAGGGGCAGGTGTTGCAGCACAGCAAGTTAAGCCACTGCTTGGAATGTTCCCACCCTATTTCAGAGTAACCATCAAGTCCTGACTACTTGCTTACAATTCAGCTTCCCACTCTTCACTTGGGAGGCAGTTCATGATGAGCCAAGTTCTTGAGCTCCTGCCACCAACATGGGAGACCCACATAGAGTTCCTGGCTTCAGCCCAGCCCCAGGTGTCACAGGAATTTGGGGAATGAACCAGCAGATAAAGCTAGCTGGTGTGTGTGTGTGTGTGTGTGTGTGTGTGTGTCTGTCTCACTCCGTCTTACAAATAAATTTTAAAAAAAAAGTAGATCTCAGGGCCAAAAGTGTGGTGCTGCAGGCTAAGCTACTGCCCATAATGCCAGCATCCCATATGGGTGATGGTTCAAGTCCCAGCTTCTCCACTTCCATTACAGCTCCCTGCTAATGCACCTGAGAAAGCAGTGGAGGATGGTGGAAGTGCTTGTGGAGACCCGGGTGAAGCTCCTGGCTTCAGCCTAGCCCAGCCCTGGTTGTTTCAGTCATTTGGGGAGTGAACCAATGGATGGAAGATATGTTTGTCTCTCTTGCTCTCCCTGCCTTCAATTCTCCCTTTCAAATAAACTAAATCTTTAAATAAATATAGAAATGGGCATCAGGACTTCAAAAGAGATATGAAACAGTTTTGAAAGCTGGTAGCTCAGTTGTCAAGTCAGACAAGAGATGCCAGATTCTCATTTAATGCAAATCCCAAGCCATCGAAACAAATGAGTTGAATCAAACTAAAGCCAACAATAAGGCCCAAACCGAACTGCTACACTGAAATAAAATGCCCACAATCAACTATTGCTAGGCACAAAGAGGCAATAAGATGTGTCCATGGAAAAAAGCAGTTCCTGAGACGGCCCTGATGTTGGAATTACAGATAAGCAATCTGAAATATCAGAGACAATGCTAGAGGATATAACAAAGAGTAGATATCATGCCTGAAAAGTTAGGCATTTCAGCAACAACCTCAGAAACTTAAAAAGATTAGAAAAGAACACTTCGTGTATTTTATCAGATCTGAAGATTTCATTAGATAGGCTTAACAGTAACCTGGACAAAGCTGAGTACAGTGACTGCAATACAGCTCAATAAAAAGTATCCAAACTGAAACACAAGAGAAAAGGATGGGCAGAGGAGGGGAAAAAACACACACACACACACACACACACACACACAGCAACCAAGATCTGTCATATAAGTGTAATTTAGATTCAAAAGCAGAAGACTGTGAGAATAGTACACAAGAAATATTTCAGGACATAATCACTGAAAATTTTGCAAGATTACCTCTATCACAGGCCCAAGAAGCTCAGCAATACTCAATACCTCTCCCCCCACAAAAAGAAAATCCACATACTTAAGTAATTCAAACTGCTGAAAAATCAAAGAAAAACATAAAGTGCAACCAGAGGAATAAAGATTATTAATTACAGGACAAAAATGATGCAATAGATTCTCACCAGAAACAAGGACTGCAAACAACAAAATGGCATCTTTAACGTGCTGCAAGTACTATCATCCTGAAATTGTATATGCAGTGAAAATACCTTTCATAAATAGAAACAAAAACAGGACAAGTTGAGGCAGATAAAAGCTGACAGAGTTTGTCTCCAGCAGACCTGTACTATAAAAAGTATTAAGATAGGCTTCTAGGCTGAAGGGAAATGCTATCTGGAATACCAGATCTACAAAAGCAATGGCAAGCCATGGAGCATTTATGCTATTAGCCATGGGTAGTATGAAGATATGAGCTACATAGGGTTTATCTTTAACAAACAGAAGAGACAAGCACATAATAAGCAGGTAATTAAATAGCTGTATAGAAAATGTGGCAATAGGGCCGGCGCTGCGGCTCACTTGGCTCCTCCACCTGCGACACCGGGACACCAGGTTCTAGTCCCGGTTGCTCCTCTTCCAGTCCAGCTTTCTGCTGTGGCCCGGAAAGGCAGTGGAGAATGGCTCAGGTGCTTGGACCCTGCACCCACATGGGAGACCAGGAGGAAGCACCTGGCTCTTGGCTTCGGATCAGCGCAGCGCACCAGCCATGGCGGCCATTTGAGGGGTGAACCAACAGAAAAGGAAGACCTTTGTCTCTCTAACTCTGCCTGTCAAAAAAAAAAAAAAGTGGCAATTTGTTTTTTTAACAACATGAAGATATGGATGGGGTCAACATTGTGATACAGCAGATTAAACCACTACTTGGAAAGCCTGCATCCCACATCAGAGTGCTAGTTCAAGCCCTAGCTCTTCTACTTCTGATTCAGTTCCCTGCTAATGTGCCCGAGAAAGCCGCAGATGATGTTCCAAGTTCCTGGGCCCTGTAACCCATGTAGGAGACCGAGATAGAATTTCAGGCTCCTGGCTTTGGCCTGGCCCAACTCTGTCATATGCATTTGATCTTCGACATGCTGGCTCATTCCCCAGTTGATGGATCTGTCTTCCTCTTTCTCTGCCTCCTGAATAAGTCTTTTTTAATATTTCATTTTTTTGAAAGGCAGAGTTACAGACAGATGGAGAGACAGATCAGTCTTCCTTCCCCAAATAGCCACAATGGCTAGGGCTGGGCCAGGCTGATGTCAGGAGCCTAGAACTCCATCCAGGTCTCCCATGTGGGTGCAGGGACCCAAGGACTTGAGTCATTTTCTGCTGCTTTCCCCGGTGCATTAACAGGAAGCTGGATCAGAAGGAGAGTTGCTGGGACTCAAACCAGCACCCATATGGGATGCAGGCATTGGCTTAACCTATTGTGCCACAATAAATCTTTATAAACAAAAATAGGTATGCACCAAAGATGTTGTTTTAAGAAATAAGACCGGTTACCCTGCCTATCATCTGAATTGCTACTTCAGAGCCATCACTGTTACACATGTAATCAAAATTCCCAAGCAAAGAAACTATCCTGACTCCCTTTCACATACTCTTCCCACCTCAAGAAAGTTGCTTAATATGCTAAACTTAAGTGAAATTAAGCAAAACATCATTAATGCACCATCAATATTACAAATGTAAACATGTCAATAAATGAGAGTAAGCTTAAGCACTTTACAAGCTAACATGCAAACACATATCCTAGTGGTTCTATCAGTGAAAGAATACATCAGAAAACTTTAGTTTTCACCAAAAACCCCAATATTAACAAAAAAATTCTATAAGCCATAAAAGTAACAATGACCAGTTTTTATAGAGCCCATCCTAGATGTCAGGCACTGGCCCAAACTTGAAATGCAGCATTAGGCTGAATAGAACTGTCTAATCCTTATGAGAAAACTGCATGTCTGAATATAAAGAACAAGCAGCAAAACACTTTTATACATAAAAAAATTCATAGTATTTAGCTTATAAAATAGCATGAGAAAAAAACATTTTTCAAAAAGTAAAACTACATTTATATCAAATAATGACTTGTAAAAATAACAATAACAGGGCAGGCGCTGTGGTGCAGTAGGTTAATCCTCCACCTGCGGTGCCATCATCCCATATGGGCACCAGTTCTAGTCCCAGCTGCTCCTCTTCCAGTCCAGCTCTCTGCTGTGGCCTGGGAAAGCAGTAGATGACATCCCAAATCCTTGGGGCCCTGCACCCATGTGGGAGACCAGAAGAAGCTCCTGGCTCCGGACTGGCTCAGCTCCAGCCATTGCGGCCACTTGGGGAGTGAACCAGTGGATGGAAAACCTTTGTCTCTCTCTCACGATCTGTAACTCTACCTCTCAAATAAAATCTAAAAAAAAAAAAAAAAAAAAAAAGTAACAAAATATTTAGCACACCTCCCTGGTATGCTTAGCATCTCAGCTGTAGGTGAAGATTGGATTTTACTCAAAAGGAAAAAAACTCTCTACATTACTACTAGTATAGCTTGTTAAAGCAAGACAAGAAAAATTAGCATATCCCTCTCCCAGCTATAAATCTACAAAGGTCCAAAGAGCAATATGAGATACAAAAGATCAATCAGCATTTCATATTTCTAACATAATGCTTTTATTCATTTCTCATGATTAGAAAGGATGAAAGACAAAATAAGGAGAGAGTCACAGAAGGAAAACAAATACAATCTTCCCCCCTACATAGGAGTAATAAATTGAATCTGCTGAATTCCTCAGAATTACAGAGAAAGCATTCCCAGGTAATGTGATGAGCACTCCAGGTAGATTCTGCAAAATCTGGGCACAGTTACAAACCTATGTGCAGAGTAAGCTTTCCTGTTAAATCATTTTTAATATCCTGAAGAATCTTCAGTTTTTAAAGAGATGCTACTAGGAGGTAACACTGTGGCATAGTAGGTTAATCCTCTGCTTGTGGCACCGGCATCCCATATTGGCACCAGTTCATGTCTAGGCTGCTCCTCTTCCAATCCAGTTCTCTGCTTATGGCCTAGGAAAGTAGCAGAAGATGGCCCAAGTGCTTGGGCCCCTGTGCCCACGAGGGAATTCTGGAGCAATCTCCTGGATCCAGATCGGCCCAGCTCTTGCAGTTGTTGCCACTGGGGAGTGAACAAAGGATGGAGACCTTTCTCTATGTCTCTCCCTCTCTGTCTGTAACTCTATCTCTCAAATAAAGAGATGCTACTATGATTCTACTCACAATAAAGTTAGTCATTTATTCTTCATAGAATTGCACAATTTGCTTAAAGCAAGGCACAATGCAGCATATAAGCAAACTTGAAAACCCCTTCCTATTTTATAATTTTACATGAAATTCTTCAAGTTAAACAACCCAGGTAGGTGAAGTACACAATTTGCCTTTGTTGAAGAATTACTGGAGACCTGGTTAAACACACAGAAGACTGAGGGAGTTCTATCATAATGCTTTTTGGCAGTGGTATTCCACACTTAATATAGCTTCAACTGTCTGGGGTGCACTAAGTCTTATAAATTAATATCACTTATCTTCAAGGGAAGTTAAATGAGCACCCTACTGAGTATTATCTCATACTGAGTAATCACACTGATAATTTTATTTGAACTGTCATTACTGATTAATTTAAAAAAAGGCAGGCTCCAAAAAACCCTTACCTGTATTTCTAGCTATAGTACAACATTATAATAGTGAAAACTCAGCATTTGGGGTTTTCACTATTACAATATTTTAAATACCAAAAGAGCAAGGATTTTTTTTTAAATAGAGGAAGATTTTTTATCATCTTAAATTTCACAAATATGAAAAACTATATATAAACATATTTCCTTAGAAAAGAGTGGTTTCCAGGAGAATTAGAAGGTAACTTTTGTTGGCTTAATTCCATCAAATGCACAACTGAAATACAGAGCATATATTGCTCTATATTTCATGTAGCCTTGTATTTAAAAAGCATCAACAACCTAACAACTAAAATATCTTGGCTTTTTAATTAACAATTTTTATCCTATTGTTGTTGATGTAAACATGTCTCAAGTATGACTTCTGAATCCCACTTCACCATTTGCTTGTTCTGTTACCATAAGCAAACTGGTTAAGCATTTTCCTGATAATATCCATCAGAGCTTCCAGAAAAAGGCCTGAAATGCTTTCCATGACACCCTAAAGCAACACATGAACTCACCCTGTCCTCTATCACGGTTCATAGCATGCATCCTTTTCAATGATTTATAAAAATCTATTTATGTTGACTCTCTCTTTTCCAAGAGAGACAAGTCATCAACTAATTTAATTCAACAGTCTCCAGCCTCTAAAAATGTTCCCAATGACCCTCGGACTTGGGTAAATAGGATACCGTGGAAATTATGGAGTGTGATTTCCAAGACTAGATGGGTCATAAAAGATATTTCAAGGGCTGGTGCTGTGGCACAGCAGGTTAAGCCATCGTCTGCAGTGCCAGCATCCTATACAGGAACTGATTCAGGTTCCAGCTACTCCGCTTCTGATCCATCTCCCTGCTAATAGCTTGGGAAGGCAATGAAAGATGGTCCAAGTCCTTGAGCCCCTGCCACTCATGAGAGACCCAGAGGAGGCTCCCAGCTCCTGGCTTTGGCCTGGCCCAGCCCTGGTCATTGGGGCCACTTAGCAGATGAAGATGTCCATCTCTCCTCTCCAACTCTGCCTTTCAAACAAATAAAAAAAAAAAAAAAAGATATTACAGCTTTTGTCTTACTCCTTCTTGAATCATTCACTGAGGTATGCCACTGAACACTCAAAAATAGCTAAGGAGGGCCCACATGACCAAGAACTGAGCCCTCCCACCAATAGATTAAGAGGGCTCTTGCCAACAGTCACGTGAGTGAACTGTTTTAGTCAAGCCTTCGCATGGCCATATTTCCTGGCCAACTCCTTCACTGCAATTTCATCAGAGACTAAGCCAAAACTACTCATCTAAGCAATTACCAAATTCCTGATCCACCAAGGTAATAAATGGAGTTTTAACTCACTAAGTTTTGGAGTAATTTGTTATACACCAAAAGAACCCTATTACAGTGCTATATATCAATTATATAGTGCTGTATATTCAGCCTACAGCACAGTACCTGGCAGATAGCTAGCAGTTGATAGATTAATACTTGTTAAAAGTATGAATAAATGAGCAATTAAAAGATAAAATACATAAATTATAATGCCATCCCTGCAAACATTTGCCACTTGAGGGGTAAAAATTTAAAAAAAAAAATCACATGATAAAGAACTAACTATAATTTGAGGCAAAATATCTGGAGTACCCCCAAGAAAATTTTAAGACAAGCGAGTTAGTAGCAGCTAGGAATGAATGATTAATATGAATTAGAGGAAGTATCTCAAGAGAAACTCTGGAAAGAAGGTTCATTGCAGAATCCTAAGGCTAATATGAGAATTCTATGAAATAGTGTATGTTAACAGCTAAGCAATATGCCTGCATATTCCAGTGTCTTTACTATATGCTAGTAACATCACCTGTTACCAAGATATCACTGTCAGAAGAAAAACTGGCAGACAGGGCCAGCATTGTAGGGCAGAGGATTAAGCCACTGCCTGCAATGCCAGCATCCCACATGAGTCCTGGCCACAACACTTCTTATCCAACTCCCTGCTAATGCACCTGGGAACACACTGGAAGATGGCCCAAGTGTTTGGGCCCCTGCCACCCACATGGGAGACCTGAATAGAGTTCTAGTTCCAGGCTCCTAGTTTCAGCCTGGCCAAGGCCAAGCCCCATCCATCGTAACCATTTGAGGAGTCAACTAGTGGATGGAAGATCTCTGCTTCTCTAACTATGCCTTTTAAATAAGCGAGTCTTTAGAAGAGAAAAATTGGCAGTCTACTTTCAGGTTTAATAAGCTAGGTATCCTGGTATTAGGAAAAAATTACCACCCAGTAACTCACCCTAATATTTCCTACCTTGCCACAAACTACAGCATACTGACTTATTCAATATTCTTGAACATCAACCAAGGGCTTTTCTAGCTCTAAATGTGTAATTTTTTTGAAAAAAAAAAAAAGGATTTATTTGAAAAGCAGAGTTACTGGGGCAGGGCAGGGAGAGGAGAAAGGGTTGAGAAGGAGTTCTTCCATCCACCGGTTCACTCCCCAAATGCCCACAACAGCCACAGCTGGGCCAATCCATAGCCAGGAGCTTCTTCTGGGACTCCAACATGTGTGCAGGGGCTCAAGCACTTGACCATCTTCCGCTGCTTTCCCAGGCACATTAGCAGGGTGCTAGATTGGAAATGGAGCGGTGGGAACTCAAACCAGTGCCCATAGGGGATGCCAGTGCTGCAGGCAGCAGCTTTATCTGTTATGCCATACTACGAGCCCTCTAAAGGAATATTTTACTGAAATTAAAATTTTAGCCAGAGGCTTCTTTGAAAATTCATTACACTCCCCCATCACCAAAAACACCTGGTTATCTTAAGATTTATTCTGATTTAGAAGGGTTTCAAGTAGTATTATTAAAGAAAGAAAATTAGTACAATTAAGTATTTGCTGGAAAACAAGTTATAACATGCAGTATCTTTTCTACAGCCAACTGCCATGTTATGGAGCAGCCTGTGAAGCTACCTGCGTAGGAAGAACTGACCAACCATCGCAGTCCAGTCTCCAGTCATGAGTGAGCCTTGGTATCACACTCCAGCCCCATCACAACTTCAAATGACTGTAGCCTGAGGCAACATCTTGGTTATCATCTCAAGAATGACCTCAATAGGGCCGGTGCTGTGGTGTACTGGGTGAAGCCGCCACCTGAAATCCCAGCATCCCATTTGTGCACCGGTTCAGGTCCTGCCTGCTCCACTTCTGATCCAGTTCTCTGCTGTGGCTGGGAGAGCAGTGGAAGATGGTCCAAGTCCTTGGACTCCTGCACCCGCATGTGAGACCCAGAGGAAGCGCCTGGCTTTGGATCGGCCAATAGATGAAAGACCTCTCTGTCTCTCTGCCTCTCCTTCTCTGTGTAACTCTGACTTTCAAATAAATAAATAAATAAATCAGAAAAAAAAAAAAAAGACCTCAAGTCATTTCCAAATTTCTGATCCCCTTATTGTTTCAAGACACCAAGTTTCAGGGCCAACGCTGTGGCTCACTTGGTTAATCATCCGCCTTTGGCACTGGCATCCCATGTAGGTGCCAGGTTCTAGTCCCGGTTGCTCCTCTTCCAGTCCAGCTCTCTGCTGTGGCCCAGGAGAGCAGTGGAGGATGGCCCAGTGTTTGGGTCCCTGCACCCGCATGGGAGACCAGGAAGAAGCACCTGGCTCCTGGCTTCGGATTGGCACAGCACCGGCCATTGCACCCTTTAGGGGAATGAACCAACGGAAGGAAGACCTTTCTCTCTCTCTCTCTCTCTCTCACTGTCTATAACTCTGTCAAATGAATTAAAAAAAAAAAAGATCAAGTTTGAAGAAAACATGTTAAATGGCAATAGAGGACTAATATACTGTTCCTCACAATACATTTTCAAGTGCCTAAAATATATGCAATTTTAAAAACCTAATATGAAGTCATAAACATATCAAAAAATTTTATCACCATAGATGTTCTTCACTGGCATATTAAAGAACAAGGAGTAATAGCCGGTTTACTTTCAACATAATGTTGAATACAAACCAAATTTTACTTAAAAGTTAATGAAAACAAAGACTTATTTTTCAGATGCATAATCAGTTCTACCACAGACTCTTTGGTGGTCCTTAGATCCTGGGTTAGGAAACACTGGTAGGTGGATAGAGATTCATATCAAAAGCAATGGTGGAAAAGAAGAAATTAATGCCTTCCCTGCATCAGTGGGAGAAACTAGAAGTTGTACAGTAGAGATCAACAAGGAGGAATCCAACAGGTTGTATACTCTGATGGTTTATGCTTCAAAAAGAGCTGGAAGCTTTTGAAGGAAGCAGCTACCTGGAAAATAAAGCCATCAAAGAATACCCAGGTTTCAATTAGATCAAGAAGAAAAGAGAACATTCAAAGGAGATAACAGACTTTGAGTTCCAAAGGGCAGAGTAGGAGGGTTTGGGAAGCCTGGAGGAGTTGAGAAATATTGTCAGATTAGGAGGATGAAGGGACCCAAGTGGGGAGAGAAGCAAAGGGGTGCTTACTGATACAGGAATTGATTATGACTTCTGAGGTTGATGCAGGTCAGCCAAAAGGTGACTGGGATTGTGGTAACTTCACATTTTTATATTAATTTTTATTAAACTATGGACAATCCGTCACCAGTTCATGTTCTGACCCTATTGGCATTATCCTGATTGAGGTCACTTGGTAATAACAGCTGCAGCAGCCTAAACTGCTTCCAAGTCTTCACTACCCCTCCACCCATACCACTCTGAAAACTTCTCTGTATTGGCAGCGACTTGATCTTACTGAAAACACAGATTTGATCCTGCCCCTCAATCTGCACTTCAAGTCTTTCAGAGACTCCCCTTTAATATATCTTTAAGGTACGTTTGATCTGAACCTCACTTCTTGCGACAGTGTCTTCCCCATTTACCATCTTAATACTATGATTTAGGTGTGACAAACAACCTTGAGTCTCCTAAACATGGACATGCTGTTCCATGTGCCTAGAAACTAATACTTCATCCCTCTCTATTAGCTAATTTGAACCCAATCTTCAGTTCTGTTTGCACTACAACTCAACCCTTTCCAGTCCCACAAGAAAATGTTAGGTGCCCACGGAGTACTTGCCATTACATATCATATACTATTCTGAAACTACCTATTAATATATTTACTGAAGTAGGCATTAAGTCTGAAGAAGGATTGTTCTTTTGTTCAATAAACCATCCCCTAGGAATTAGCCTGGTTCTAAGCATGTACTGGATGTTCTGTTAACATGGTATTAAAGCTTTGCCCACTACACCACAGCACAGGCCCCCAACTTTCTGTAAACAGTACCATAATGTAAGGTACTACAAGGAAAATATACATTCAAATGTAAGGAACACAAAAATCTCTTAAAAATTCAAAATCCAAGTTTTATCTACCACATTTACTCAAAAGTACACTTCTAATTGTACATGCTCAGTTATTTACACTATGTACATAATACAAAATGGCACTGTAATAAGTACATTTAAAGCATAGATTAGTATTTAGTCATAGACAAAAATCTTCTGAAGACATCAACAACTGCTTTCTACTTGCCAATCTGACATGTTTCCACTAGGAATCTATTCCATTCATATCCCACAAAAGTTATTAGAGTTTAAAAAAAATAAATCAACTCCATCCTGCCCGAATTCTAACATCCTTCAAACTCAAATGAAAAATCCCCTTCTCTATAGTCTTCCCATTATCAAGTTGGTCTTACTTCAAGCAAGCCTTATACATTATTCCAGCCCCCATCATTACACAACTACTGACGGTGTACACATCTGTTTCCCCACTGTTCAAGAGCAGAGTCTTATCTTTTTTTGTATTATTAAGACAGTACAAGCCACTCAGAAAGTGCTTAATTAATGAGTGGACAAAAGAATAAACAAGTCTGAACACTCCACTGCATCTTAGTCTATTCAACTCTTAGAGCTCTTCTTCTTCCCACACTTCGGATGATTTGAGGAGTAGCTCTTGAAACTACCCCATAAATATTTAAAGATTCTAAGATAGCACTTAAATGTTACTTACTATTAAAAATCTAAGTACAGGAAATTCTAATTAACTGATATTAATGGGCTATAAAAGGCCCACCTGACTTAAATAAATTTTATAAGATTTAAATTATGTATTTTGCCACACATATTGAGTTACTCCAGTCCTAAGCTAGTATTTCTGCTACTTTATATAGAAGAATATGTTTTCAATATATAGTCTTGAAGGGGAAAAACAAAAAGCTTTTGCTTCATCTCTTGTCTTTAATTAACAAGTAAAACTTAATTAAAATATACCATTTAGAACAGGAAGTCTTTTATCCTAGCAGGTCAACAAGAGAAAATTACTTTAATTGCTTTAAAGTTAAGCTCTTTTTTAAAAAGCTAATGATTTATATTTATTACTTGGTTATCTGAATTTGTGCTTTACTTGTTAATTAAGATTATATCTTATTTTCTATAATAAATATGATGTCTCTTTTAGCGCATCTTCAAGACATATTAGATCTAGATAGATGTAGGAAAAGTCTCCAAGTAGACAAAGCCCATCCCTGTCAGGCCATATTCACCTAAGGAACCAATCTTTGAGCCCAATTTCTCAGAAAACACCAAAGAATGTGCAGGAATTGTTTGATAATAGCTTTTCCAGTGGAGTCTGGA
Source organism: Oryctolagus cuniculus (assembly GCF_051225735.1). Classification (NCBI taxonomy): domain Eukaryota; kingdom Metazoa; phylum Chordata; class Mammalia; order Lagomorpha; family Leporidae; genus Oryctolagus; species Oryctolagus cuniculus. Next base: position 52,724,786 of record NC_142875.1, on the reverse strand, counting down.
GTCCCTAGAGAACAGGGAGTAGGCCACAGAACAAGGAGGTAAAAGCTTCTCTAAAAAGACTCAGTAGATCCCACACCCAAACCTGGGGATATCCACAGTGGCTCTACAGGACTCCATTCCTGTGGGAAACTTGGAAGAGAACTAGGAAAGCCAAAACCTATATCCAGAAGCAGGCTGCAGTTGCTGCTACATACAACAATGATGTCATTTCCATACAGAGATGTGTTTTTATGTCCTTTACGTGTTGACACTTCTCAGTAAATCACCATTCCTTTGAGGATAGACCTTTCGTTTACTTGAAATATTCAAAATCATTCCTTTGTCACCTTAGAGAACTTTTTAGACACAGTATATCTTCACAATATTTTCTCAGGATTAAGATCAATAGGTACAATAAAATTTTTCCTTATAAATTTAAAAATCAGAAGTCTCATAGATGGCTACAGAACAAATGCAGAAAGCCAGATATTTAAGATATTGCATTTGGAACTCTTAGAGAAGAAAGAGATAATATTTAAGTGGCACCATAATGCTCTGGGTAAAGTTCATATTCTGTTCAGTCAGCATGCCAGAGTTTTCCTGGCTGTCTCATTTGCCTCAATTGCCCCCTCTTCAAAAATGGGAATAACACTGCTTACTCAGAGACATACTGTGAACATTAAATATATTTAACATTCAGAACACTATTTAAGTACATGGCTAACAATTAAACAACCTTACTGTACCCTAATACAATTACACTTCTAATAACCAGTCACAGTTATCTAGTTATTTTCAAATCCCTAAGCAAATTCTACAGCAGCTTATGTCTTTCCACTCCCAAAGAGGTTCCCACATGTTGACTGAGGGAATCTGTTAAGTTAGAGAGGAAGGATCCTATCGTGGAGGGCTTATATGCCAGGCTAAAGAATTTAGGCACACTCTATGGATAGCAGGTGCAACCAGTCAGTTCCAAGGAGGCGAAAACATAATCAGGGATGTAGTTTAAATGGGTCACTCTGATTGCCACCAGGGAAGCTGGCTTTTGAGGAAGCAATGGAAGCTGCTATAATCAAAATAGGAGAAAACAAGGGAACTCGCACACTAGTAGAAGAAATAAGAGATAAATTCAATAAATAATTATTGAGAAACACTGGAAGGGTGGAGTTGGCTTCTAACAAAATATAAAAGCAATAGGTCTAAGGAGATAAGAGTTTAATTTGGTGGAACACAGAGGTTCTACTATAGATGGGACATCCACATGAAAGTACTCAAAAGGCAAATGCATTGGCATGTCTCAGTTGGAGGAAACAAAGATACACATAGCAGCTATAGCCTTCAGAGATAATCACCAAAGTAAGGCCCTATACACACCACAGAGTAGTTGCTGCTACAGAAAGCAACCTGAGAAGCAATAGTTTAAGACAGGCAATGAAAACACACACACACACACACACACACACACACACACACACAGAGGTAGAAAAGGTTTAAAGTTATGAAACAAAGTTTAAGCAACTGTAGAATAGATGAATCCAGTAAATTTCTAAGGACTACAAACAAACATTACCAGGAATTTAAAAGTCATTTCATAATAAATCATAAACAATCCTGTACACAATGATGCATGCACATTCTATTAAGAAGTTTCATAATATGTGAAGCAAAAACTAATGGAAGTGAAAGAAAAATCCAAAACTGCAGTTGGAGACTTCAATACTGCTATCCCAAGTCATTGTTACAAGCAGATAGGGCAAGCACTGAGGCACAGTGCATTAATACTTCAATTCATCAATTCTGCTATGAATGGTCTTTAAAAAAAAAAAAAACACCATTTGAAAGGTAAAGCAACACAAAGAGGGAGGGAAAGCGAGAAAGAGAGAGAGAGTCATTCCACCTACTGGTTCACACCCCAAAACCCCCAACAGTCAGGGAAGGCTGAACTCCATCCTAGTTTCCCACATGCGTGGCAGGGGCCCAAGCATTTAGGCCAGTCTCCACTGCCTTCCCAAGCACATTAGCAGGTAGCTGGATCAGAAGCAGCATAACCAGAACCAGGACTCCAATTTGGGATGCCACCATTACAAGCAGCAGCTTAACCTGCTGCCCCAACACCAGCCCATCAGTTTCTCATATAGTTAAACATACACTTAACATGACTCTACAATCCCACACACACACCCCCAACACACACACACACACACACACACACACAATATATAAACACAAAACATGTCAACCCAAAGAATGGTCCTCAACATTTCATAGTAATTTTATTCACAATAGCCAAAAACTGGAAACAACTCAGACTGTTGAATTAGGTAAATTAATGGTAGTAACACCAATGAGCCAGACACAAAGGCAACAAACTGTGATTTCAATTATATGAAATTCTAGCAAATGAATTACTAGTTCAGGAAGCTGTTCAATGTTTTTCCAGACCCAGGACAGAGAACCAGATCTGACTACAAAGTAGCACATGCAACAAGCGATTCGTACTGTGACTGCAATGTATGAACAATCATACATTTATCAAAATTCAGGTTCCACCCCTAAAACCAGTACACTGATATATTAATATTTAAATTTAAAGGTGCATATTACTAACTATACCACTAATGTCAGAAACGCATGGTTTACCAATCATCTTTATATATTTTCCCCTTGAAAAAAATCCCAATATACAGGAATTCTAAAGTTCAAAAGCTAAATTACTTACAGAAAGTCACATTGTAAGTACCAGACCAGGCACTCTCTCCTAGCTTTCCTAAATAACTACATTTAATAAAGGACAAACACTAACAGAAAGATCTCATGACTTCCTCTAGTTTCTGTGCAAGCTAATATTTGCTTTTCTAGCTGTAGCTTTCAATCATTTTGGGTTTGAGAAATCAGTTTAGTAATTTAGATCACTTTTAGGGCACGAAGAAGAGTGATGAAAAGTGGAAAGAGATGGGGGAAAAAGTCATAGTTCATTAGAAAACATTGAATTTTGGTTTTTAAAACTTGGTTTCAACAGTGAAAAGATTTATGTGTAATAGGCCACAAAATAAAATGTCTTACTGTGAGATCCTAGTTTAACAAAAAAAGGGGGGGAGGGATTTGAAAATCTTTGCTACATGCCAAACAAGGGATACTAACAATGCTGGCTGCAGTGGATGAAAGGAAAGATGAAGATATGAGAAGGAGTACTGTAGACAGATAGTTATGACGGATAAGGAAATGAAGAGCAACCCAAAAACTACCAGACTACAAAAACACTCAGTGGACACTTTCATGGGGTAAGGCCGCACTGCTACACCCAAAGTCAATTTCTTCCAACTTGCCTCCCCTCCCTATCCCGTGCAGCCCACCTTTCTATCCCTATGAAGAAAATCGCCTTGTGAACCCCAGTATTAATACTGAAGGTTATAAAATAACTAATGCTTTGTTTGCCTTTATATTACCTTAACACAATGAACTATACTTTATACATAATCTCAGATATTTGTAGAATAAACACCATTTAAAATCTATCAACTATGCCTAGGGATCCTAACACAATAGTAAGCCTTCATGCTTTTTACAAGACAGTGTCCTGTGAAATTCAATTAATAGAAATTCAAGAAATAAACCTGAAATCTGAAGGATGTTTAGACCTTCAATAAAGCAGCCCAAAGAGATGAGTTTTTAATATTAATGCTTCCCACGTTGCTATTTAATGTTTCTAAGACTCTTATTCAAATATATGACTGGAGCACAACTCTATTCTTACAGTGCCTCTTAAAGTCTTTCCCAAAATGGCTAGTCACATTAAGAAATTTTAAGTTAGAAGTACACTAGCAACATCTACGTTATGCAGGTGGCAAACTTTAATTAGAAAACATATTGCCAGCACATATCAAAGCATCAGTGGCAAATGCTTCCCTGAGTTCCAACACACCAAAAATAGTTTAAAGAGCCCTCAAAATATCCAACTACCTTTTTCTTTCTCATAGTTCTGCATTGATCTAAAACACACATCCCCTGGAATGCTCAACTGCAAATGTGCCACATCATTTCTCTGTGCATACCATACATCAGGAAATTTTTAAAGGAGTTAAAAAGGGATGGAACTGAACGCAGCAGTTCAACACACTTCAGCTTAAACTCACCAACCCTATGAGGAAGGTAGAAAAAGTAATCAATCCTGCTTACAAATAAGTGATCAAATAACCGATCTGCAAAGTCAGAACCAAGTAGTAAAGTTGTCTTAAAATAAGATTCTTCCAATTCCAAATCCAATAATCTTTCCACACTGCATTAGTTAGCAAGTCAGAAAGAATTTCTCTTGGGTATCCTCCTATTCAAGATAGCCATGCTCAGTTTCAAACTTCACAATAAGGGGTCTAGCTTTCCGAATCAGACTACCTACCTGGTTCTTCCCTGGCCTACTAAACAAAGCAAAGAAGATGACCAGAAGAAAACATTAGGAGTAGAGAGAAAGCTGTTCAGTCCTCAAGTCCACAGGAAGAAAGTCAGCAAGGAATCCATGAGACACACTCATATGTACACCCGAGATGACAGTAGGGGCAAGGCAATAGTCAGAAATCCAGGCAGAAGCTCAGAAAGACAGGGAGCTGGGGTGGGGGGGCTAGCATTATGGTATAGTGGGTTAAGCCACAGTCCGTGGCGGCAGCGTCCCATAGGATCCCCAGTTTGAGTTCCAGAAGCTCTACTTTCGATCCAGTTCCCTGCTAACGTGCCTGAGAAAGCAGCTTAAGATAGCCCAAGTCCTTGGGCCCCTACACCCACAAGGGAGACCTGGAAGAAGTTCCTGGCTCTTACCCTTGGCTGGGCCCAGCCCCAGCTATTTTGGCCATTTGGGGAGTGAACCAGGAGATCTCTCTACCTCTCTGTCTCTCCTTCTATGTAGTTCTTTCAAATACATGAATAAATATTTATAAAATAAAAAAACAATGACAGGCATTCCTTGACAAAACGTAGAAACACTTTTGCAAAAGTTAAGAACCCATCTGTAGGAAGACTTACCACAGCCAAGGCAAGCCTAGAACTATAGAAATCACAATATCTGGCCAGTTATCAAAGCAATGACTCATTCTCTCATTTGTTCACAACAACCAGGAATAGAAAACAAGTAATAAAATGCTAGTGATGCACCAAGTAACAAGCCAGGTACAGGAAGTAGTAAGAACATATAGTCTCTGCCTTCAAAAGGTTTAAGATAGTAAGACAGAGACAAATAACATGGTGCTAAAAACATGGCAAACAACCCAAAGTTTAACCCTACCAAGGCCAGTTCCAAGAATGAAGAGAGAAGTGAGAAATGGGAGAAGGCTGGAGAATGAATTAAGAGAAAAATCCAATTATTAATATAAGACAGAGCATGATGTTTTCTAGAATGGCCTGCCAAAGCTACTTCATGAGTAGTTCTAGAACTTAGTATAGATATTGTGGGTTGGCAATGTGCCAGAGCAGCTCTATAAAGAAGGGATAGTGTGTGAATGAAAGAAAAAATTCAGAATGTCCATAAAATATAAACCACTAAAATCATCATACAGAATATCCTACAATCAAGAATGAAGAACTGATATATGTAATGATGTGAATGAACCCTTGAAACTATAAAGCTAAGTGAGAAAAATCAGTCACAAAAGACCACATACTGTTTATGTCCATTTTCGTGTAATCTACAGAATAGGCACATCTTTGTCACAAAGGTGGCTAGGCCTGGGGGAACGGAGGGAAAACAAACAAGTATTTCTGGCAATTTTTAAAGTAACAAAAATATCTTAAAATTAGTTGTGGTGATGCCTGTAGAACTCTCATGAATACAGAAAAAAAATGATTTATACACTTTCAGTGGGCAAGTTGACTTGTACGCTACATGAATTGTATCTTAATAAAGCTGCTACAAATATACCATCGTAGGGACCGGCGCTGTGGTACAGTGGGTTAACGTCCTCGCCTGCAGTGCCGGCATCCCATATGGGCACCGGTTCGAGATCTGGCTGCTCCACTTCTGATCCAGCTCTCTGCTATGGCCTGGGAAAGCAGAAGATGGCCCAAGTCCTTGGGCCCCTGCACCTGCGCGAGAGACCTGGAAGAAGCTCCTAGCTCCTGGCTTTGGATCAGCACAGCTCTGGCTACTGTGGCCAATTGGTCAGTAAACCAGCAGATAGAAGACCTCTCTCTGTCTCTGTCTCTGTCTCTCTCTCTCTCTGTCTCTGTCTCTCTCTCTCTCTCTCTCTCTCTCTGTCTCTCTCTCTCTCTCTCTCTCTCTGTGTGTGTGTGTGTGTGTAACTGACTTTCAAATAAATTTTTAAAAATACATACATATATATATATACATACCACTGTATATTCTCATAAAAGTTCAAACATAACAATTGCAAATGGTTTGAACATAGTAAACATAGAGGGTTTGGAGCCATGTGAAATGAGATTCAAGCTACGGATGCACCACCAGTTCCTTATCTGAGCTTCATTGTCCTCAATTGTAAAATACTACCTTCCATAGTCAGAGACTGTTTATAATCTACACAAGTACTCCATATTGCTACCATTTCTAAGTACTAGTATAGTAACATGTCATATAACACTTCAGTTAATGATAGTATCTATCATATAGACTAGGTGTGTAGTAGGCTATACTGTCTAGGTTTGTGAAAGTCTACTCTATGAATTACACTTTTTGGAATGTATCCCCATTGCTAAACAGCATGTAACTATGAATGAAAAATTAAGTGTTCTCCAGAAAACTTCATAGAATATTCTTGTTAGAGTCATAATACAACATATCAAAACAATTCAAATTTTTTAATCATTCATGTCAAAATTTATGTCTCATTGACCCTTGCATATCTACCTTGCCCAGGTACCTGGTCAATGAAGCACTATGTTTTTTTCCTGTATTACCATGCTAACATATTTTTGGAGTTATGGTTTATGTGGTGTTTTATTCTTGTTAGTTCTTTTATCACTAACCAAAAGCATTCAAAAGCATTTTTCTCAAAAATTTTAACAAGCTATGCTGCTAAACGGTGTTAATTATAAGAAACCATTGTTTACAACATGAAGATCATAGAATAAAATATACCTGGTTCTCTCATTTTTGAAGCAAAACTTTTTTAAAGTATATGCACTACATTTTAGTCTGGCTTACTTTAATTAGCAAGTATGTATTTCTGAAAAGCTGACACATCTTTAGCTGCTTTTTTTTTACCCTTTTTGAAGTGTGAATGCATCCCCAAAGAATGCAATTTGATTTGAGTGATTCAAAGTTGACTAACAATTTATAATTAAATTTTTAAATCACTACATTGATCATTCCTTTTCACAACTTAAAAGCAACATTTTAATGCCTTTTGCTAGTTCTGCTTATTTGAGATGTATAAGAAACAGTACATTCCAATACATGCAGTTTTTAGAATTTCAAAAGTGTTAGCCTAGCCTGTTATCAACATCACATGGTTAGTTAAAATTCATAACAAAGGAGACAATGAGGATAGCCTTACCATATCATCCGTCAGTGTTCTAATATTTAAATGCTGCAAATGAAAAAAACTCATCAGTAATTTATGACAGTTTTTAATTTTAGTTAATAGAGTACATTCAAAATTGTATAATACTAACTTGAATGTAATTAAATTCCTGACAGTCTAATAAAAATACAATATATATTGTTTTAATTTTTCAAAAAGACAGGCAGAAGTTACCCAGTATGTGGTAGTTTCAAATGTTTACTAAACTTTATTGGCTTTGTAGACCTCACAAACTAGAGACCTAATTATGGTACAATATTCTCCCAACTAATTCCACTAATTCTCATTAAGTATACAGACAGCATACAATGATAAAGGTTTAAATATCATTGATTTTTTTCATGCTATAGAAGTAAAATTTTAAATTTACCATTAGCATTCAGTATAATAGAAACAAAGTACTTTGTCAGCTTAATTAAACAATTCTAGCAGCAAAAAAGAATCTATTGGAATGACTATTTTCATCTTTAACGTCAGTTTGATTTATCACTAGTGATGACAGTAGATACTTTTCAATTTCATTCTGGCTTATTTGAGAACCATTTTACTGATTTCCTTACTAGACAACCATAAGACCACTTCCTAAAGTGAATAAATTAGTCTCCTGCAAAGTGCAGTTCAAGAGAAAAAAATAAAATAAGCATTTAGAAAAGAAAAAAAAAAAAAACATTTTTAAAATCCCAGAGTTGGGCAAGATTTTTATTCAAGTAGCTGGAATCAATTATCAATTCTTCCTCCTATTCACGACAGCATTAGATCTTTAAAATGGCAAAAAAGGGTCAAACATTTTGTAAATAAAAAACTAGGTCCGCTGTTTTATAACAAGATGCATTAACAACCATCTAACTTACGAGGTGGCACAAGGCTAAATTCAGCTTTAATAAGAATGAAACTCATCATTCATGTTTGCATGCTTAAGTACACCTTTATGTATATCAATCTACCTCTTCAATAATCAAAATTAAAATTTGTACAGGGTAGCATTTACAACCAACTAATCTTTGACAAAGGAGTTAAAAAAAAATCAATCCCTGGAGAAAAACAGTATCTTTAACAAAATGTGCTGGGAGAATTGTATCTCCACATGCAGAAATATGAAACAAGACACCTACTGTACACGATCTACAAAAACCAACACAAAAATGGATCATGGATCTAAATCTGTGACCCAATACCAGCAAATTAATAGAGAAGAACACTGGGGAATCTCTGCAGACATTGGCATAGGCAAAGACTTCTTGGAAAAGATCTCAGAAGCACAGGCAGTCAAAGCCAAAACAGCAAGTGGGATTATATCAAGCTAAGAAGCTTCTGCACTGCAAAACAAACACTCAGCATAATAAAGAGGCAACTGACAGAATGGCAGAAAATATTTAAAAACTATACATCTGATAAAGGATTAATATCCAGAATCTATAAAGAGCTCAAACTCAACAACAATGAAACAAATGATCCAGTTAAAAATTGGGCAAAGAACTTGAACAGGCTTTTTTTTTTTTTTTTTTTTTTTTTTTGACAGGCAGAGTGGACAGTGAGAGAGAGACAAAGAGAAAGGTCTTCCTTTACCGTTGGTTCACCCTCCAATGGCCGCCACGGCCGGTGCACCACGCTGATCCAAAGCCAGGAGCCAGGTGCTTCTCCTGGTCTCCCAGGCGGGTGCAGGGCCCAAGGACTTGGGTCATCCTCCACTGTGCTCCCGGGCCACAGCAGAGAGCTGGTTGGAACAGGCATTTTTCAAAAGAGGAAATTCAAATGGACAGACACACGAAAAAATGCTCAGGATTACTAGCCATTAGGAAAATGCAAATCAAAACCACAATGATGTTTCACCTCACGGTCAGAATGGCTCACATACAAAAAAAAAAAAAAAGTGGCTCACATACAGAAACCAACAAACACCAAATACAGACAAAGATGTGGGGGAAAAGGTACCCTAATCCACTGTTGGTAGGAATGAAAATTGGTACAGCCACTATGGAAGACAATAATGGAGATACCTCATAAAACTGAAAATACATATACCATAGGACCCAGCAATCCCACTCCGGGAAATGTACCCCAGTGAAATGAAATCATTATACGAAAGAGTTATCTGTACCTCCAGGTTTATCGCAGTTCAATTCACAACAGCAAAGTTATGGAATCAACACAGATGTCCCATCAACTGATGACTGGATAAATAAATCATGGAATATAAACACTATGGAATAATACTCAGCATTAAAAAAAAAAAAGAATGACATCCTGTCTCTAACAATAAAATGGATGCAAATGGAAAACCATTATACTTAGAAGAAGCCAGTCCCAAAAAGATACAATGGTTTTCCTGGTTTGTGGTAACTAATAGAATACCAAAAATATAGTGTGTAGGAGTGAAATTAAAATTTTGAAAGTCAATGATTGTTTCCAGTCCTTGTCTCTACTGTTGAGAAAGTGATTATTTTCTTCTTACTATTTGTTGAACTCTTGACTTAGTATAGGGTTAATGAGTATAAAGTAAACTGAAAGAAGATAATTATAAAAATTGAGGAGGGGGGTGTCGTTGTGGTACAGCAGGTTAAAGCCCCAGCCTGTAGCACCGGCATCCCATATGGGCACCTGTTCTAGTCCTGGCTGCTCCTCTTCTGATCCAGCTCTCTGCTATGGCCTAGGAAGACAATAGAAGATGGCCCAACTCCTTGGGCCCCTGCACTCATGTGGGAGACCCAGAAGAGGTTCCTGGCTCCTGGCTTTGGATCAGCTCAGCTCTGGACATTGTGGTCATTTGGGGAGTGAACCAGTGGAATGGAAGACCTCTCTCTCTCTGTCTCTACCTATCTCTGTAACTCTGTCTTTCAAATAAATAAAATCTTTAAAAAAAAATTTGAGAGGGAATATGACAGGAAGGAAGAGAAAGGGTGGCAGTGTGGTCAGGAGAGAGGGTAGGATAGAAAATATCACTATATTCCTAAGTCTGCATATATGAAATACATTTAAGTTGTATACCCTAATAAAAAAAACTGTACAGTGTAAATCACCATGCAAAATTCACTTCTCTCACACTCACCAAGATGTTCCTTCCTTTACTGTGAAGGAAAAATAACAAAGAAACTAAATAAAACATATATGCCCAAGAGAATGTAACCAAATGAATGACCATTAGCCACACCACTCAGTTCTGTTGACTTCTCAGAACTACCTTCTTTGATCTGGGAATAAGGAAATACTGGTTTCAATAAGGATTAATATCTAATCCTGGTCTGTAAAATTTACTTTATCAATACTATATTCAACCTCTGAAATTGACAAAGATGCACAGTGTTCTTAGGAATCAGTGTGATCTTGAGCACAACTATAAAGTTTCGAAGGTATGTAGGGACAGCCACCCGGTCATCCCAGAGACCTAATTATTAGAATTAAACACAAAGCAACGGGGCTTTTGAGTCTACAGGGACAGGGCTCCCTTCCTCTGACTCCTTGTACTAATATGCATGCCTTCATATCAATAGGAATTTCCATCCTACTACATTTGGTTAACCACATCCCAATTTCATTTTATAATTGAAGTATTACCCTAAATCCCAACTCCCATAACTTCTGCAAAATTACTTCAAGCTCCTGTGACAAGAAAAGTAGTACATGGTCAATCTGAAACAGTAACATGTCACATGGCCTAATAATTAAAATATAAAGCACAAGAAATCAAGTATAAAAGTTAAAAGCCTACTTAGAATACTGTCACAATTAGAAAACATCTACTGGGGGGAGCACTGTAGGCGGAGGATTAATATGCTCCACAGTGCCGGCCCCAGCCGTATTTTTTAATATCCTTAAACTATCTTATTCAGGTAATTTGCTTAATATGATTTTACAAAATGGGTCAAGTATTTATGTACGAGTCCAGTTATAATCGATACTATTACATGTAATCCTTTCACCAAAAAAGCATGTGATGAATAATAGAATTATAAGGCAGGGATAACTTATAGAGAAAAATATGGAAATATAGAAGAATGTAGATGTAGGAACCATAACAGTTCAAGGAAAAGCAGACTAAGGGTCTAGTTTATTATTCTTCTCTTCTAGGAGCACCCACCTATTGAGTCACACCACCAGCAACAAAAGCTAGTAGGGGCAAGAAATGACAGCAAACTCAGAGGTCCATGACAGGACTAGAGATACTGATGAACAGAGTAATCAGCTGAAAAACTGATTTAAGAAGTTTGTTACTATAATAAAACAGAATACGTTTCTCCTCAAGATTTAGCTTTCTGTAGAATGGAGATTACACAGTTACTCATTGAAGTACAAGCTGTCTGAAGCAAACCACTAAAGACGTGCTGGAATTAAAAAGCTGAACAGATCTCAACACTAGTAACTTTCATGAAAACTGGATTGACCACCAACATCTCCTTCAAACATAAAAAAAGAACAAATACTAAATACTTAGTAGAGAAAGTACAGACTATGTCCCTTGTGTAGGAAGCTTCAATGTTAATGTAAATTCAAGTTTATCATTATAAAGTTTATATGATCAAGCTCAGGTTTATACAAAAAAAAAAAAAAAAACCTGAGACACAGAGAGGACTTCTGGTTCACTCTAAATGACCACAATGGCCAAAGCTGGATCAATTCAAACAGGAAGACAGGAACTTCTTCCTGGTCTCCCATATTGGTATAGGAGCTCAAGCACTTGGGTCACGTTCCACTGCTTTTCCAGGTCATTGGCAGGGAGCAGAATCAGAAGTGGAGCAGCCACAACCTGAACCGGAAGCCATACAGGATGCTGGTACTGCAGGCAGAGGTTTAACCTAGTACACAACAGTGCCAGCTCCTAGGCTTATTCATTTATAAAGTAATGACTGTCCATCAAACTAAAATTGATGAGAAAAGTGGGGAAAAGGAAGAAAATGACAAAATCCTTAGACAAGTGTAGAAGGTTGGGACTACTTCTATAAATATAAAAACACAAGGGTAGCATCCATATTTTAAAAAAGAAAAAAAAAAAAACTTTAAGGTTCATTTGTTTGTTGGCCTGGAAAGCCGAGTGGCAGACAGGCAGAGACACAGATCTTCCACCTGCCAATTCACTCCCCAAATGGCCGTACACTCCAGGCTGGGCCAGGCCAACATCAAGAGAAAGGAACTCCATCGAGGTCTTCCACAGGCTGGCATAAGCGCAAATACTAAGGCCATCTTCTACTTGTTGCCTTCCCAGATGCATAAGAGGAAATGTGGATCAATAGCAGAGCAGCCAGGTCTCAAACTAGCACTTGGATCTGGACTGCTGCTGCTTCAGGCTGTACCACAACCCAAGCCCCAATATACTTTTATACTGGTACTTGAAATGCTGTTTAAACATCTAGCCTACGCAAGACACTTTAAACATGAACAATTTTTTTTTTATTTTCAAATTTTGTGGTTTTTTTTTTTTTTGGACAGGTAGAGTTAGAGAGAGACAGAGAGAAAGGTCTTCCTTTTTCCATTGGTTCACCCCACAAGTGGCCACTACAGCCAGTGCGTTGTGGCCAGCGTGTTGCACTGATCCAAAGCCAGGAACCAGGTGCTTCTCCTGGTCTCCCATGCAGGTGCAGGGCCCAAGGACTTGGGCCATCCTCCACTGCCCTCCCAGGCCACAGCAGAGAGCTGGCCTGGAAGAGGAGCAACCGGGACAGAATCCAGCGCCCCAACCAGGACTAGAACCCGGGATGCCGGCGCCACATGAGGAGGGTTAGCCTAGTGAGTACAACGTTTGAATTATAGCAGCTTTTCCTCCAATAACATCCCTCCCACCCGTGACCATCCCATCTCCCACTCCCTCTCCCATCCCATTCTTCATGATTCACTTTCAATTATCTTTATATACAGAAGATCAACTTAGTACTAAGATTTCAACAGACTGTACCCACACAGACACACAAAGTATAGAGTATTGTGTGAGTAGTAGTTTTACCATTAATTCTCATAATACAGCACACTAAGGGCAGAGGTCCTACATGGGGAGCAGGTACACAGTGACTTCCATTGCTAATGTAACAAATGACACTTTTTTTTTTTTGGACAGGTAGAGATATAGATATACAGACAGAAAGGTCTTCCTTCCATTGGTTCACCCCCCAAATGGCCGCTACGCTGATCCAAAGCCAGGAGCCAGGTGCTTCTTCCTGGTCTCCCATGTGGGAGCAGGAGCCCAAGCACCTGGGCCATCCTCCGCTGCCCTCCCAGACCACAGCAGAGAACTGCACTGGAAGAGGAGCAGCAGAGACTAGAACCCGGAACCCATATGGGATGCCGGCCCCACAGGCGGAGGATTAACCAAGTGAGCCACAGCACTGGCCCCACAATTGACACTTTTTTTTTTTTTTTTTTTTTGACAGGCAGAGTGGACAGTGAGAGAGAGAGACAGAGAGAAAGGTCTTCCTTTGCCGTTGGTTCACCCCCCAATGGCCGCTGCAGCCAGCGCACTGCGCTGATCCGAAGCCAGGAGCCAGGTGCTTCTCCTGGTCTCCCAGGCGGGTGCAGGACCGAAGCACTTGGGCCATCCTCCACTGCACTCCGGGGCCACAGCAGAGAGCTGGACAGGAAGAGGAGCAACCGGAACAGAATCCGGCGCCCCGCCTGGGACTAGAACCCGGGGTGCCAGTGCCACAGGCATAGGATTAGCCTATTGAGCCGCAGCGCCAGCCAAAAATCGACACTCTTATTTATGACGTAATAACCCAAGGCTCTTGTTAACATGAATAATTTTTGTTGTTGTGCTTGTTTAAAAAAAATTTTTTTAAAGATTTATTTGAAAGGCAGAGTTATAGACAGGCAGAGGCAGAGAGAGAGATCTTCGATCCTCTGGTTCACTCCCTGGATGTCCACAATGGCCAGAGCTGGGCCAATCCGAATCCAGGAGCCCGGAGCTTCTTCCAGGTCTCCCATGAGGGTGCAGGGGCCCAAGGACTTGGGCCATTTTCTACAGCTCTCCCAGTCCATAACAGAGAGCTGGATAGGAAGTAGAGCAGTCGGGACTTGAACCAGTGACCATATGGGATGCCAGCACTGCAGGCAGTGGCTTTACCCACTACATCACAGCACTGGCCCGTTACTATAGCCACCAGTAACATTCTTTACTATCTTTCAGTTGGGGAAAATATGAACTGTGCATATCAGTCCAGTTCTTGAATAGCATTTGCTGATACCCACTCCAAGAAGGAAACAAATATAAAATCAATGGTTAAATGAAAGTAACTTAGGAACACACCTTTAAAAATAACCTTGGAGGCACGCATTGTGGTGTAGTGGGGAAAGCCACTGCCTGCGACACAGGCAACCCATATGGGTGCTGGTTTTTGTAGCAGTGTTCCACTTCTGCCCCAGCTCCATGCTAATGGCCTAGGAGAAGCAGTGAACACGGCTGAAGTACTTGGACCTTGCCACCCATGTGAAAGACCTGGATGAAACAAACCCCAGGCTTCAGCCAGGCCTAGTCCCAGCTATTGCAGCCATTTGGGGAGTGAACCAGCAGATGGAAGAGCTCTCTTCTCTCCCTCTTTCTCTGAGTCTCTCCCTCTCTAACTCTGATGTTCCAATAAATCTTTAAAAAATAAAAATGATGGGCCAGTGCTGCGGCATAGTGGATAAAGCTGCCACCTTCAGTGCCAGCATTCCAAATGAGCACCAGTTCAAGTCCTGGCTGCTCCACTTCGGATCCGGCTCCCTGCTAAGCCCTGGAAAAGCAGTAGAAGAGGGCCCAAGAACTTGGGCCCCTGAACCCGCTTGGCAGACCTGGGAGAAGCTCCTGGCTTCTGGCTTCAGATTTTGCCCAGCTCTGGCCATTGCAAACATCTAGGGAGCAAACCAGTTTCCGGCTTCGGATCAGCACAGGTTCAGCCATTGCAGCCAACTGGGGAGTGAACCAGCGGATGGAAGACCTCTCCCTCTCTGCCTCTCCTCTCTGTGTAACTCTGAATTTCAAATAAATAAATGAATAAAAATAGTAACCTTGGGCTCAAATTGTGTTACTGTGGGTTAAGCCACTACTTACAAGCCATCATCCTATACTAGAGTGCCAGTTCAAGTGGCAGCTGCTCCACTTCTGATCCAGCTCCCTGTTAATGCACATGGGAAATCAGCAGCTTCATTCTTGAGACCCTGCCACCCATGTGAAAGACCCCTATAGATTTCTGGGCACCTTGCTTTGGCCTGGAGTAGCCATAGCTATTGTGGCCTTTTGAAGAGTTAACCAATGGAATAAAGATCCACCTCTCTCTCCTTTGCTCCCTTTGTCTCTCCTACTTTATTACTCTGCCTTTCAAAATAAACACCTTTTTTTAAAGATTTTTATTTTATTTGAAAGGCAGAGTTAATAGACAGAAAGAGATCTTCCATTCACTGGTTCACTCCCAAACGGCCGCAACAACTAGAGCTGTGCCAGGCCAAAGCCAGGAGCCTGGAGCCTCCTCTAGGTCTCCCACATGGGTGCAGGGGCCCAAGGACCTGGGTCATTTTCTGCTGCTTTCCCAGGTGCATTAGCAGCGAGCTAGATCAGAAGTCCAACAGGAATGACTCAACCGGTGTCCATAAGGGATGCTAGAACTGCAGGCTGTGACTTAATCAACTGTGCCACAGTGTTGACACCATGTATTGAAAGGCAGAGACAGAAAAGGAAAGAGAGATCTTCCATCCACAGGTTCACTCCCCAGATGGCCACAATAGCCCAGGCTGGGCCGGCTGAAGCCAGGAGCTTCTTCCAGATCTTCCACATGGGTACAGTGGCCCAAGGACTTGGGCCATCTTCTGCTGCCTTTCCAGGCATATTAGCAGAGAGCTGGATCCGAAGTGGAACAACAGGATATGAACCAGCACCCACATGGGATGCCAGCACTATAGATGATGGCTTAATCCACTGTGCCACAGCACCAGCCCCAATAAATAATTTTTTAAAATTTATTTGACAGAGTTAGACAGTGAGAGAGAGAGAGACAGAAAGGTCTTACTTCCGTTGGTTCACCCCCCAAAATGGCCGCTATGGCCAGAGCTATGCCGATCTGAAGCCAGGAGCCAAGTGCTTCCTCCTGGTCTCCCATGTGGGTGCAGGAGCCCAAGCACTTGGGCCATCCTCCACTGCCTTCCCAGGCCACAGCAGAGAGCTGGACTGGAAGAGGAGCAATCAGGACAGAATCCGGCACCCATATGGGATGCCGGCACTGCAGGTGGAGGATTAACCAAGTAAGCCACAGCACTGGCCCCAGCCAATAAATAAATTTTTAAAAAAAATAACCTGATAACAATTATTTAGACTAACATTTGCTCCCCCCCCCGAATAAAAATACAAATTAAAAATCATATAGCTTTAGGGGCTGGCACTGTGGTATAGTGGGTAAAGATGCCACCTGCAGTACCAGCATTCCATATGGGTGCCAGTTCAAGTCCCAGCTGCTCCACTTCCGATCCAGCTCTCTGCTATGACCTGGGAAAGCCATGGAAGATGGCTTAAGTCCTGGGTCCCTGCACCTGCATGGGAGACCAGGAAGGAATTCCTGGCTCCTGGCTTCAGATCGGCACAGCTCCGGGCATTGCAGTGATTTGGGGAGTGAGCAGCAGATGGAAGGTACCTATCTATCTACCTACTCCTCTCTCTCCCCTTCTCTCCCCCTCTGCCTTTCAAATAAATAAGTCAATCTTTGAAACAAGTTTTTTAAAAATCATACAGCTTTAGACATTTAAATTTTCACACCTAAATGTGGCTGATTTTTATATTAGTTGGCCTAGGATTCTATAGTTATTGGTTGTTATAATTAATGTATGTTATTAGGTATTAAAGTACATGAGGACTCTTAAAAATGTCACCCTTCTTCCTGTAATCCTATGTTCAACTTGCTAATTCATTTTCTCCCTAAAAAAGTAAGAGCATATATAGATGTGTAACAATGTTTTCTGCTAATGACAGTTCCTAGGATGAATGGTCAAGAGGGTCACAGTAGAATTGAAAGAAGGGGGGAAAGAAGGCCTTTATAGATTTTTCTTCAAAAGAACATAGGATCCAGGAGAAAAAAAAAAAAAAAGTAGAAACATAGACCATAGGTCTCTATATTCCCATTTAAGTGATGCATCAAAACTTCCATTGAAGACAGCACATGCTGTCAAAAAAAAAAAAAAATAGATTCAGAGCTTTCAAGCACACTGGGCTAAATGCTGTGAATATCAAGAGGTATGAAGTTTTTACCCCCCACCAACTTAGTTTACAAGTAACAAAGACAAATAAATTATATAATACATTGTAATACATGAACCCGAGGTCTATGTGTAATGGAAGCAATTCCAAGCTGCAGTCAAGACTTTTCGTGAGTTTTATCTATCCATGTGAACTAAGAATTGTATCGATCTATGTGAACTAACAGACCAGTGGAGCAAAGGATCTGTCCATTGATGTCATCAGAACATCACAGCTGCCACCAGGTGTCCAGGTAGGTTTGAAGAAATTTGTCACTGTCATCGAAGCCAAATAAACAGAAATATTTTAAGATAATCAGAATTAAATTGTACCAACCAAAAATTAATTTTCCAACTTGTTATGAGGGGTTATATACAAAAGAAAACCCTGCAAGATGAAAGCCTCTGAACATGCTTGATTTGGATACAGGTTTCATAAACTAGATCCTCCAGATAAGCTGGTTTTCAGTTTTTCAGTGTTCACAACAATCACACCAAAACTTTGCCTGACAAGGTAGATTCTAGGCCCTCCACCTCACCAGATTCCGATTCAGTAGATTCAAGATATCACTTGAGTACCCTCACGTGTAATGCTCCTGCAACATGCCCAGGACCATGTGAAAACTCTGCTCCACCATCTACCATCAGTCATTACACATTCTCCCAGCCTGCACGCAGGTGTGCATTTCTCATCCCATGGCTCCCTTTATAAATCAGATGTCCCCAACATAAGCCACATAATAGATATGGGCAAGAAGTACAAGAGGATTTCAAGGACATGAGAGACAAACTTTACTACTATGAAGGAACAAGACCCAATCAGCACCCTTTAAAAAAAAATTTTTAACGACTTCTGGTATGAGATGAATTGCCAATTGCATCATCCCTCACATACACAGTGTATCTCTGAGGTACATTATCTCCTTAGTACGTATTTAGTGCCAAAATATCAAAGAGTGTTTATTATATAAAACCACAACATGACACTATTTGTTTGACAAAATGAACAAATACAAGTTACTGACACAGCAGAGTTTCACCTTACCAGGAAAAGGCCAAGATCAGTCTTCTCTTAATCATGATCTGTGGTTGATAAATGTTGTTCAATTTGTTTTAAACTCCTGACTATTCCTTTTCGACAATAACCTGTATGTACTTGAACCTGACAAAATTTGTTCCACATGCCCATGTTTCTCTTAACATAACACCAATTATAAAGGCTATGAAAAAGTAATATTACTACTAACCGCATAAACACCTGCAGCATCTATGGAAGGGTCATCTCCATGGCAACGACACAACACATGTAGATGTGAAAAATAGTGCTCGTCAAGGACTCTGGATTTAACATCTCAGGAAAGTCCAAAAATAACACTGCAGCTTTCATAGCACAGAGGACAGGAGAAGAGCTGCCTCTTTGATAATGTAAAGAAACTGACTCTATGTGGCCATTTTAGTTTGAATGGAGAAAAATAAGAGGCAAAGTTAAAGATGGGTGAGAATTAGGAAAAGTTTTCTAACCACTTTCAATCTGTTCTTTTATTCAAACCTATAATCCTGTCTGCCTCAAGAAGACAAACACCCAAACGTTATCCAAGACTTGTGTACTGTCACACATCCAAGATCTGCTTTGAGAAGGAGCCATCATTCAAGAATCCACAAAGTGAGAGAAAAGATTCACGTTTATGAAGATACAAAAAAGATTATCAAGCCTGCAATATACCTATGACCACCTCCCTATAAAAACTAATGATCAATTTACTGTTTGGAAATCTGCCCTAGACTATGCACCACAGCAACTTGGCACTCAAGGAACTCACATTGCATTCTAACTCCTGTGATCGTTCTCCTTCAATGAACTCATTCAATGTTGAAGAAAAATTAAAGGGAACAAACAATGGCTAATTCCAATAACACAGCTTTAAAGCCTTGTATAAGATGTTCTCTTCAGCTTTTCTAGTTCTTTTCATCTATATGAGAACTATTAGATCAAAAACTCTTCAACTCTGTAGCCAGGGAAAAAGCAATTCAAATCTTTGAACCCCTTTTAAGCGAGTTTTGTTCTGTTACAGAACCGAGGATCTTTTTCATCTAGAGAAGGCTGAAAAGCATTCAAAATATTTGCTGTACAAAGACAAAACAGGTTCCTGAGCACATAGAATCACCTTGAAGCGGATCCAGAATACTAGGCTACTTCTTACAGTGCCTCCACCTTCTCCACATCTTATCCTATACACAAGTATGTAGACTGGATATTCCTCAGGTTAATACCGCATCAAGTATTCTTTCGCATATACTTGAGAAGCATTTTGTTTACATTCCAGCATCACTACAAAAGAAACAATTTGCTGAAATTTTTTTTAGTGATCAATTCAGTGGAAGAAATTCTACATTCATTCTTTAACCTAGTAATCCTACTTCTGGAATCTATACTTGGGAAATCAGAAATACGAAAGGTTTATATGCAAATAGGTATCACTACAACAATATTTCAAATAGCTTCAATTGTAATCAACCCTCAAGTCTCAAAACATAGGAATGATTAAATAAATCAGTCTTGCCATATGGGCTGCAATGACAAGGCAAATGCTCACAATAAAACATTACATGAGAAAGAAGTGGCATGTAAAACTATATTTGCAATAATTCCAACTTCATTAACGTTCATTTATAGAAAAAATAAGACAGGATCCATTCTTAACTTTATATATCTAGGTTATGTGATCTCAAGCTCTTTTTCATATTTCCAATTGTCAACAGTGGTGTTTTTTATAATGAGAAAGCTTTAAGTTACTAAGGTTAACACTTTTCAAACTAAGAAGAAAATACAAATTCCTTTTACTAATACATAGATTTTTTTATTTGAAAAGAAAATGTTAAAACCTTAAAAACTAGTACTATGAGCAGAGTTAATAGGCTGTCTTTAATGCATAATTCCAAGTATGTCAGAATATATTAAGCACATTATTCATTTGTTTTCTAATTCACATATATGAATTAACCAAACTCAAAAAGCTCCTTGGTTCTGTGAATTATTGATGTTGTCACCTGCTAGAGACTTAATTCCAAGAAAAATATACGAATCACTACATCACAGGCACAAATCCTTCTGACACAAATTCAATTTCTGTGGCAACAGTATATTGACTTAGCTTTATTTTTCTATTTTATGACACTTGTTAATGACAAAAATAAAAGAAATTTATCATTTCTTTATTGTAAATGTAAACAGTATCATACTATCTTGAGAGAGTTAAAGTAAATACCACTCACTTGATAATCCCCTACAAATGAGGACAAACTGCCAAAATAAAAGAAATAAAATACCACTTATATTTTCAAGACCTAGTCTCATAATCCTAAAATTTTTACTACACAACATAATTAGGCTGTCAACATGTGCAAGACACTGCATTAAATATAAAGAAGACCCAGTCTCTGCCCTTATGAGCTTACAAGCAAAGCTTCCAAGAACTTCGCTAGTTATTTGTGGAAAGACAAATAAGCAAATAAACAAAATGCAAAACAGTGAGATAAGCACCTTAACAAGGTATTCAATGATGATTGAAGGAAAAAGCAGTTTCCACATGCTCATTATATATGTTTAAACACATGCTAATTAGCAGGCAAACATTGTAGCATTGATCTAAGACTAAAGTCAAACAGTTTTTGCCATGATTCAAGTAAAACTTGTAATACAGAATTCATTCTTATTACAGAATGGAATTTCTAAAATATTCATCAGTGCAGGCAATACTTAAGCATTACTATGTCTTTGATAAGGGATATGTCCGTGTATATATAAAAGATTATGTCCTAAGAGAACTGACTTTCTATTTGGAAAACAGACAACAAACATGAGTCCATTACAGAGGATATTAGAAAATGATGAATGTTCTGATGAAAATGAAAACCAGGGTAGGCCAAGGGGTTGCCTGGAAGGCTTAAAGAGTTGGCAGGTTGCAATGTTAAATATGGGAAGCTGGGAAAGGCATGGGCCTCATTTGAAAGAAGTGTTTGAGCAAAGAGTTGCAAGTGGGCTAAGGAGTTGGCTACATGCGTTTATGCATATGGTGGGAGCGAGGGGGGACAGGTATTTCAAAGAGAAAAATGGGCCACAATAGCTGTTCGGAGAAGTATGACCACTACCCAAAGAGCAAAGCAGCCAGTATGGCTCCAGTAATACAAATGAAGTCAGGGAGAAGGCAAGTGAGCCCTTGGCAATTTTAAGGACATGGGCTTTTATTCTTCTAACTGAATAGTCACTATACTTTAAGTATAAAAGCCATGTTTTTAAAAAGATTTATTTGAAAGGCAGAATTACAAAGAGAGAAAAAGAGAAAGAGAATGTTCCAGAACCAAGTGGATCTGAAGCCAAGAGTCTGAAGCCTCCTCCAAGCCTCCCATGTGGGTGCCAGGGCCCAAGGACCTGGGGCATCTTTCGCTGCCTTCCCATGCAGGTTAGCAGGAAGTGGATCAGCCAGGACTCGAACAAGTGCCCACAGGGGATGCCTGCCCCAAAAGCCATTTTTAACAGTCAAGTCAGCATATTATGCAAGTTACATTAAGACACTTGAGAGAAAGGCCTGCACTCGAGTAATCATTTACTTCAAGGCCCTTTAAGTGGCTTGTTGGTCATTTACTAGAGGGTGCCAGAAAAACTCCCAAAAACACTGAAAGCCAGTAACAGCAATTTTTGGACAAACTCAGTTAATTCAGTTAATTTTTTTTAATATATGGTTAGTCCAGGGCATGGAGGGAACAGCCAAACTTTAGGGGGAAAAAAGAGGGGGGGGGACCTTATTTACAATTATTTAGACATAACCCTGAGGGCCCCTTAGAAATTCAGGCTTCAAGAGCATCAAAGCAAGCGTTTGGAACAGAAGTTAACACATCACTTAGGATGCCTGTTTTCCGTAGCACGGTGCCTGGTGCCTGCGTTCAGAGTCTAACCTTCGCCCTTGATTCCAGCTTCCTGTTGCTAATGCAGGTACTTGGATTCAGCTCAAATACTTGGATTCCTGCCTCCCACGTGGAAGACCTGGATTGAGTTCCCGGCTCCTGCCTTCAGCCTAGCCTAGACCCAGCTGTTAGGCACATTTGGAGAATGAACCAGAAGAAAAATCTCTCTCTGCCTTTCAAATAGGAAATAAGTTTAAAAAAAAAAAAAAAAGTTTGAGCATTAGTCTCAAGGAATCCTCCAACAGAGGTCACCTGAGCCCAGGCACAGGAACCCCTTTCCTTTACTACAGTTACTAATCCTGAGTCACCTCAGTACCTCCAACTTGCCCTTTCCTTTCAGTACTTTTGCAGGTAATCCCCAGGTTAAGTCAACCTACCATGGTTTAAGCTGTTCTTGTCTAAGTGCTGAGTGAGACACTGCCTTAGTTCTTTCCTGTATGTTCCCAGACTGCTTCTGTCACCACAGACGTCCTCCTAACCGCCTTTCAAATGCTGCCTACCCTCTTCAGACAAACCCTCCCTGTGAGGTGCATGTCCTGCCTTATATCCACAACAGAGCAGCTGTGGGCAGAGGCAACCAGCTCGGGCTCTGCGATCACATTCACCTGGATTAGAATTCAGCTCTAAAACCTGTCGGCTGTGTGACCTTAGACATGCAAACTCTCTGAACCTGTTTGCCATGAGGCTTACAAGCCACAGCCCTCACAGCTTTGTCAGGAGAATAGAGAAGACTATGGACAGTATACAGTGTACTACCCCTGGAGTTAGGGGGCTTCAGTACGAGTTATTTCCTTTCATTGCCAATATGCCACAGCCATCATCTTGGGTCAGGGGATCACTCAATCCAAAGCTACCCTAACAATCTCCTCCCACGGGGGTCCTAAACCATTCCTTAAGCCATTTAAATCCATTTGTAATTAATAATGCCTGCCAGTCTCCCCCACTGCGCATGGATTCCTTAAGTATAGAGATTTTTGTCATGGTCACTTTGCCAGCAGGTCTATTTTGCTGGGTGTCAATAAGTTGGACTGTCCTCTTTTCAGCTACTGCGGCCTCATGTGTTCTATTTCAGTGGGACTCAGATCTGGGGGCTGAGAACACTCAGCAGTGGCAGTTTTCCAATGCCATCCACAAAGCCAGCGTGTTGCCTGGGCCCCAGGAGGCTAAGAGCCAGATGGATGAATGAGATGTGAAGTAAACAGTGTGAGTAGTTATTACACTCATACAAATGTATAGTAAGGATGGAACAACCTTCATTATCTGTGTCCTCCTGTAGCCCTTCTCTTTACAATTCCCTTGATTCACTGATCACTATTGGTCTTGCAGTTTAATGTTTATGTCTTTTGTTGTTGTTGTTAAATGTGTGGAGAAGATGTTTCTCCTCTGAATGCCTAGACCTATCACAGCACAGGAAAGGTTTTGGCCAGGGGTTTGCAATCTGACTGCACATGAGAATAATGTGAAAGTTTGCTTCTTTTCTTCTTCAGATGCCTGGGTAATCTTCCAGACCAACTGAATCCAAATACCCAAAATAGACCCTGCATGGGCAAGGCTAAAGCTCCCTCCAGGTGACTATAATGCACACCAGGATTAAAAACCACCAATTTAAGCAAACTATTTTTAACTCAGTCTCCTAACAGCAAACCTACCACCAAGGGATCACCCAACATGCACACATGTAGATACAGTAGACTCCCATTTTTTTATCTGCCTCATGCACACAAATCCTTCACTGAGAATGCCAATGTCATTGCAGTAAAGCCAGCCCTCCTAGTGAGCCAATCTTGGACACAGCTGAACACAAGGCAGAATATAAACCTAAGCAGAGCCAATCAAATCCTCTCCCAGAAATCTGCAATTGAGATTCAGAGATTAAACGGAGTCTACTTTTGCCTGGATCAAGGACAAGTGTACACAGAGAGAGAGAGAGATATAATTATGAGACCTTGACTGTGTGAAAATAAAAGCAGTGGAAGCCATATTATGCAGTGATATAAGTGATAGAAAGTGAGAAGCACAATTACACTATATGGCCCTTGAGACAGAATAAGAAGGGGCCAACTTTGAGTTCCTGATTCAGTCCGTTGTGAGGGCCAGCTACCCTAATAGTGCTTGACTCCTGGAGCTACCTCTTTATATTTGGACAACTCTCCTTCTCAAACTTGAACTAGATACTGGATGGGGTTCTATTTCTTTAACACAGGTGGACATTGACTGAGTTGGAACCAAAGGTTGCTAAACTGGTCCTTCTGGTATCCATATGATACAACCCAACATATCATTACTACCACCACATACTGAGCACTCACCACAATTACTAATGTACTTAGCAATCCTATAAATTACACATTATTCCTATTTTACACCTCAGGCAATTGAGTGGCTTAGATATGACTTGCCAGACCTGGTGAGTAGCCAGGCTAGGAATGGAACCCGGGTCACTATGACTCAAAAACTCAGGCCCAAAAGTAGGAGTTTAGTGTAACTGTTAAGACAGCTGCATCCCATACCAGAGTACCTGTGATCAGTTCTCAGCTTTGGCACCTGACTCGTTTCCTGCTAATGCAGACCTGGGAGGCTGCAAGTAATGGCTCAAGCAGTTGCGGGAGAACTCAGTTAAGGTCGTGGCTCCCAGCTTGAGCTCAGTCCAGTCCAAGCCACTGTGGGCATTTGGGGAGTGAACCAGCAAAGTGGTTAAGTTTTCTTCTCCCTCTCACATTAATTAACTAATTCCTAACATCAGTATCATTCCTCCTGCCCTTCCCCCAGTCCCTATTGCTACAATGGGATAGCCAGCCACTGTTATCAAAGCTACAAAGGAGACATACAGTGAAAGATAAAGCCGTTTCTGAGTTATAAATAGAGTAACGAAATTTGAAATCTTAGATGAGCATAATTCTAACTAAAGGTTATTAAGTGGTAATAACAACACGATTATCATGTCATACTTTAAAACTTTAGGCAAATGACTAAGGATGGCGGGGTGATCATCATTAATAAAAACATATTTTGATGAGTTATTTCCCCTTTTTTAAAAAAATTGCTCAATCAGGGGCCAGCACTATTATGCTACTACTTGCAGCACCCGCATCTCATATGGGCACCGGTTCAACTCCAGGCTGCTCCACCTCTAATCCAGCTTCCTGCTAATGTGCCTGGGAAAGTAGCGGAGAGTGGCTAAAGAACTTATACCCCTGTCACCCACGTGGGAGACCCAGAGGAAACTCCTGGCTTTGGCCTGTCCCAGCCATGGCTGTTGTGGCTGTTTGGGGAGTGAAACAGTGGATGGGAGAGCTCTCTGTAACTGACTTTCAAATAAGTAAATAAATCTTTCTTAAAACATTGCTCTATCAGGTATACAATGGAAATATAATAAACAATTGGGGGATTTTGTAATTTCTCACAGATTTTTTTTTAAATCTTTAGTACACACCACAAGCCTTACAAACTATGCTGTCCCAATTCAGACCAAAATATAAGCTGTGAAAATGTCCATGTTCCAACATGTCCTTCCAAAAGAACCACTCAAGTCAATCCAGACCTAATTAAAGAAATTTTAATTTTTAGATATTAATAAAATTTGAACATAAAAAACCTAAAATACCATTATTTTCTTGCATAGTTTGATTGGTACCTGTTATTACTATGTTTTAGATTTTTTTTTAACTTAAAATGTGTCAAAAGACAGTGGCTATGTAGCATAGTAGTTAAGTCACCACTTAGGACATCTGTATCCCATATTGGAACACCTGGTTTGAGTCATAGCTACCCTGCCTCCAATCCAGCTTCCTGCATGCACACCATATGAGACAGCAAATGATTGTTCAAGTCCTTAGTTTTGTACCACCCACATCAGAAATTGAATTTTGGGACTCCTGGTTTCTACCTGGCCCACCCCAAAGTGTGGACCTTTGGGGGATGAACCAGGAAATAGAAGAAATCTTTCTCTCTCTCTGCATTTCAAATAAAATGAATATAATTTTTTAAATGAGTCAAAATGATAATTTTATATTTGCAAAATTAACAGCTGAAAAAGAGCACAATTTCACTTCTTATCTACAGTTCCAGGACTGAATAAAATGTGAGTTATATGAGTTATATTTTATTTTTCATTTAGAAATATCAACCAAGCAGGATCTCATTACCGAACACCTAAGCCAGCAAGTCACTATGCTAAACCTTAGATATAAAGACCTATGAGCCGGCGCCACGGCTCACTAGGCTAATCCTTCGCCTTGCGGCACCAGCACACCGGGTTCTAGTCCCGGGCAGGGCGCCGGATTCTGTCCCGGTTGCCCCTCTTCCAGGCCAGCTCTCTGCTGTGGCCAGGGAGTGCAGTGGAGGATGGCCCAGGTGCTTGGGCCCTGCACCCCATGGGAGACCAGGAAAAGCACCTGGCTCCTGGCTCCTGCCATCGGATCAGCGCGGTGCGCCGGCCGCAGCGCGCCAGCCGCGGCAGCCATTGGAGGGTGAACCAACGGCAAAAGGAAGACCTTTCTCTCTGTCTCTCTCTCTCACTGTCCACTCTGCCTGTCAAAAAAAAAAAAAAAAAAAAAACCATGAAACAAAGCACCTGCCCTGAATCCAATAGGTTCCAAAAAAATAAATAGCTTAGATCACTTATTTTCCTTCTTTGATAATTCAAAAAATCATATCAGTAACTATCCTGTTAGAACTAAACATAGTGAGATACATGAGCTCCTCACCTTAATGTTTTTCTTTATGTTTGTCATCTGAAGGAATTTAGAAAATTTGGAGATATAAATCCCAGAATGAGATTCAATACAGATCAGTCCAATACAGTACTAAAACTTGCACTGTGTCATATGACAACACAATGAAATTCCAACACACAATATTCTAGGTCACAAGTTTGGTAAGGAACACACTAAAGGCTATAAATCAAATAGCAAACTCAAGTAAATACAGCCTAACTACCATGGGCAATCTTCCAACAACACCAAAGGAGACAACAATAACCCACAAAGGAGACCCTAGCAATGACCCAGGCATATCTGTACAGGACTTTTAAAAGCACAATAGCTTTACATTGAAAGTTGCATCAGGACCGGCGCTGTGACATAGTGGGTAAAGCTGCCGCCTATAGTGCTGGCATCCAATATGGGCACTGATTAAAGTCCTGGCTGTTCCATTTGTGATTTTTTTTTTTTTTTTTGACAGGCAGAGTGGACAGTGAGAGAGAGAGAGAGACAGAGAGAAAGGTCTTCCTTTGCCGTTGGTTCACCCTCCAATGGCCACCACGGCCAGTGCGCTGCAGCCGGCGCACCGCGCTGATCCGATGGCAGGAGCCAGGTACTTATCCTGGTCTCCCATGGGGTGCAGGGCCCAAGCACTTGGGCCATCCTCCACTGCACTCCCTGGCCACAGCAGAGAGCTGGCCTGGAAGAGGGGCAACCGGGACAGAATCCGGCGCCCTGCCCGGGACTAGAACCTGGTGTGCCGGCACTGCAAGGCAGAGGATTAGCCTAGTGAGCCGCGGCGCCGGCTCCATTTGTGATCTAGTTCTTTTCTGTGGCCTGGGAAAGCCTAAGTCCTTGGGCCCCTGCACCCGTGTGGGAGACCCAGAGGAAGCTCCTGGCTCCTGGTTTCAGATGGGTGAAGCTCTGGCCGTTGCGGCAAACTGGGGAGTGAACCAGCGGATGGAAGACCTTTCTTTCTCTCTCTCTCTCTCTCTCTCTCTCTGCTTCTCCTTCTCTCTGTGTGTAACTTTGACTTTCAAAAAAAATAAATACATCTTAAAAAAGAAAAGGAAAGAAAATTGCATCATTTAAGCACATTAGCAAAACAAATAAACAAGAGTTATAGCCACAGGCATGGGAAAGCACCCAATAATCTTAAAAACCTCTTGCGAATTACTAAGGACCAAAGATCTTGCAAGGATGTAAAGATAATTTCCTATGTCTGTTCCTGTCATTGCTGATACTGTTTTGTTCATAAACCTATCACATAAGGTTGGTTGAGGTTATGAAAGTACATCATTACCTTTGCCTGAACATGCTATAAACATTATCCTACAGGAGTAAATCATTATGTCACTGGAAGACAGTCTATAAGAAACATCTGACTTACAGATGAAGACTCCAAGGGCTATAGGCAATACACTTAAACATGAATGTATGTCAACACCTGTTGGCTGAAACAGACCTAGAAAAGAAAATGCTGCATAAACAAAGTCTCAGCATGTGTCCTCAAAACAGTTCAAAAAATCTGGCCATTTTTGGAAGACTAAGGTTCTTAGATATGAGATTGGGATCAAAAACAGAAAAAGGTAAAGTTGTTCAACAGTATGCTTGTGATCTGTTTTGAACTAGAAACTAGAAAAAAGAAAATTTCCTCCCCAGCACAGCCCTACCCCTCACACACCTGTCAGTCTAGTAGAGCTTACAGAAACTTACATCTCTAATGTTCCATTAGAAGAGGGCTGTAACAGGTCCTGATCCAAATTCACATCAATCATTGCAAAATGGACAATTGAATGGATCATATCAACAATGAAGCAAAAGCTTTCCAGAGAGAAGGCCTAACTTGCGCAGATGCACAACTCATTCAGGGACATGCTAGACATTTGTATGGATCAAGAATCAGATTTCAGCTAGAAATTGAGGGATTTAGGTGAGAAATGCACAAAGGACAAGATCATTAAAGGAATTTTACCCATGCTAGTTTGCCCTTAGACTATGAGTGACGGAAATAGAAATTGAAGAATTTTAAGAAGCCTCAATAAACACACCTGTATTCCTCCAAAATCTGTTGTAGCAACAAGGTTGTAAAAGCAGAGTAGGGCCAGGAACCAGAGCCACAAAAATCAGTTAGGAAGCTAACACAATAATCCAGCAAAAAGAAGACATGTGAGGTCAGGAATAGTAGGTTGGAGAAGAGGGGAATGCTACAGTAAGTTACCAGGAGGCACAATCAAGGTTCTTGAGTAACCAATAGATACAAAAGAAAAAAATCAAGAATAGGGGCCAGTGCCATGGCACAGTAGGTTAATCCTCCGCCTGCGGCTCCGGCATACCATATGGGCGCCAGTTCTAGTCCCTCTTACAATACAGCTCTCTGCTGTGGCCTGGGAAAGCAGTAGAAAATGGCCCAAGTGCTTGGGCCCCTGTACCCACATGGGAGACCAGGAAGAAGCTCCTGGCTCCTGGCTTCAGATCAGCGCAGCTCCGGCTGTTGCGGCCAATTGGGGAGTGAAACAATGGAAGGAAGACCTTTTTCTCTGTCTCTCCCTCTTACTGTCTGTAACTCTTCCTCTCAAATAAGTAAATCTTTTAAAAAAAATCAAGAAAAATTTTGAGGGTTAAATGATGCCATTCACTCAAAAAACAGGAAAAAGTCTTTGAGGAAAGAACTGACTTCAAGTTGAGATATGCTGAGTTTGGTACACCTCTATGACATTCATGGAAAATAAACTGAACATTTTGGACAGAAGCACAAAAGAAGTACCCAACATAGACATAGAGTTTGAGGAGTCATATATTTAGATCTGAGCTGTCCAATAATGCTAGCCACTAGCTACATATGGCTATTGAAACAAATTTTAAATTAATTCAAATTAAATTTACAAATCAGTTCTTTGGTAACACTATCCACATTTCAAGTGTTCAAAAGCAACATATATCTAGTAGAGACAGTAGAACAGAACATATCCACCATCTCAGAAAGTTCTTTTGAACAGCAGCAACCCAGGTGGTACAGACCTCAAGCTGGAAGGATGCATAAGGCACTTAAAAACACTAACTTTAAAGAGTTTTGAAAAAGGGATGAGTAGGATGCAGGGTGGCCCTGGCAAAGACACAAGAGCAGAATCAGGAGGAAGGCAATGCGGGAGAGATGAGCAGCCACCCAAGGAGTTAAAGTTTCTCATAATTTTCATTTGTTGAGAGAACCTGAAGAAGGAATAGGCTATGGTACAGTTAACTGGAGTCTCAAAGACGATGAAGATATAACACTTACAAGGTGGACAGGCATGATTATTGGGCTACCAAGGACAAATTATAAGAACAGATTATATAGCCTAAAAGTAGAATGTAGACCCAAATACATAGAAGCTCCTCCATCAGTTAGATCTGTAAGATATTAATATGAATGGAATAAATAATTCCAGTGGAATGGTGGATGCACAGAGCATACCAGTATTAGTAAAATGGCCAAATTCCTATAGCATTAAAGTTGTGCTTCAAGAGCTATGACCTCTAATGATGTCCAAAGAAAATATGCAACCAGAAGGACACACAACAATTAATTTTAATGGATCTCAAACCTTCTACTCATGCTAATGTCTTGATTCAACATCACAATGCAAAGTACACATTCAGTAAAGAATTCCAGCTGGTATATGTAATCCAGATATTTGTAATATATTTTTATCATATATGTATATTTATTGTATATGTATACCCATTATGTTTTCAGGTAATGGGAAAATTAAGAATGAATTAAAATTTAAAAATAAACAAAAAAGATGAACAGAGATCAGAAGGAAAGAACAGGTTATGGCCAAGTTTCAAGCAAGGTTTGAGTACTAATATATTGAAGGCATCAAAAGCCAGAAAATCAACCACCAGGTTGGCAGGTACTGATCTGCCAAAGTCTCTTAAATGACAGAAGCAAACACAAGGTTGGTAAACCAATGCAAAGTGGCTCAGTCCCTTCTCAATGACTGTACTCTACATGTTGCCAATGCCAACATAATAACAGCAACAAGTTCAGGGCTATTTAGTACTTACATGTTAACCTCCATTACAATAAGCTGAATCTTCCTATGTAACCTATACTACAGGTACTATTGTTTCCATTTCACAGGTTAAAAAAAAAAAAAAAAAAGGAATTCTCCAGATCACACAGCCATCAAAGTGCAGAGCCAGGATTCAAGCCAAGGTAACTGTACAACCTGAATTCCTAGAGATTACACAACTAGGACTCTCCAGTATCACTTCAACATACTGGTTGTTCACACTTCTCTTTTCCTACATCAGACTGAATGTCAGCATCTTGAAATCAAGGACCAAGACCTACGCCAAACTCTGTATAAAAGGCATTCAAATTTTCAAGGAAAGCAACTCACTGACCAAAAGTGGCCAAAAGAGAAGGAAGCAGAGCAAGCTACTGAGAGGGGCAAAGGGTCATTGGAAAGTGGAGATGAGAGGTTGTTTCGTTTCCCTTCTGCTTTTGCTTCTGCAGTGGGAAGCATATGAGTATTTTTCTAGAATGGGGTCTGTGAAGGGTAAAAACAGTGCTCACCAAATGGGGCTGGGTTTAGAACAGTGAGAGAGAGATTAACCCTGATGAGGAAAAGACAGTTCTGTAGATATTGGAATAGAAAGCATGAAGTGTTGTTGCAGATATAGAAGATTACAAGTTCAAGCAAAACACCTTTTTTTTCCTCTCTGAAAAGGGTGTCAAGGTAAATGCTAAGAGTCAAGGGTGACCAGCTGTAAGATCTATTAAACAAATGCTGTGGCATATTCCCTTGCAAGGAGGGAAGAAGAGAGAAAGAATGCTTTAAAATTGCACACAGAATACCATTAAAAGGTTATAAAAGAAAATATGTGCCATTATTCCCTCTGCAGGGAAGGCGGGGAGGGACTGGGACCTTAACTGTTGATCTAGTGAATGTCCTACTCGTACACGGTTGGACACTTTAAGAGATGATGACATTACTTCTTGAATTTAAAAAATTATTTACAGCAAAAAGGAACCAGGCCCACAAATGACATAAGGAGAGTGATAAGGGTCCAGCAGCATAAATGCTCTGAGAGAAATGAAAAAGAAGGTGACCAAAGAGCTCATTAAAAATCAGGACTCTCAAACTGGATTCCGTGTTCACATCCATTGAGCCCTACTCCCAGATAAGGCACCTCAGAAAAGTCCCCTAACCTCTCCTGTGCCTTGATTAATCTCATGCTGAGCAAGAGTACTGAGAATACATACCTTTAGGCATTGTGTTAGGATTAAGTTATTAAAATAGTGCACAGTCCACTCTAAGAGCTGAACCGATGTTACAGTGTGATGATTAGCTAGCACCATAGAGAACACATGGACACCCATGTCTAAGGGTATCAGATCACATAGTTGGGAAGGGTATCCACCAGCATGCAGCAGCCCAGTTCCACCAGAGAAACTGGCCAGGTTGCTCCAGGTTTAGAAATCTGAATAATAGAACCTCATTTACTTACTTCTATTCTACCTTATTTAAATTTGCAGAAATGAGGAGTTTGAAGGTACCCTAGTTAAAAGGGAGCCCCAGGACTGCTTTTGTTAATATGGGTATAGCATGGAGCAAACATTGGCAGCAAGAGGTGAACAGAAAGAAAAGAAGGAAGGAAGGAAGGTAGGGAGGAAGAAAGAATGAAAGAGAGGAAGAGAGAAAGGAAGAGGAGGGAGACAGCCAGCACTGTGGCTCATTTGGTTAATCCTCCACCTGCGGCACCAGCATCCCATATGGGCACCAGTTGCTCCTCTTCCAGTCCAGCTCTCTGTTGTGGCCCGGGAGGGCAGTGGAGGATGGCCCAGGTGCTTGGGCCCTGCACCCCATGGGAGACTAGGAAGAAGCTCCTGGATCCTGGCTTCGGATTGATGCAGCGCCAGCCATAGCGGACATTTGGGGGGTGAACCAAAGGAAGGAAGACCTTTCTCTCTGTCTCTCTCTCTCACTGTCTATAACTCTACCTGTCAAATAAAAAAAAAAAAAAAAAAAAAGAGGGAGAGAGGAAAGAAGGAAGGATGGAAGAGCAGCAGAGAAGAAAGAGACAGATAAGGTCAAGGGACTAGAAGTCTAGATGAAACAGAAAGTAAGGGAATGTGTATAGAAACCAAACCTCTGGGTGCGTATCTCACTCTAATGAAGAACAGGATCCCTGGATATAAACTCAGTGCTCAGCCGTAAGATAGTAATGAGGACAGAAGAGTGGGAAGCAAGAGAAAAAAAAGGTCAAAATGCTATCAAAAACTGAGATCCTGTCACATTTCACTTCAACCCCTGAAGGCACAGAGGTTGATTAACTTGCCCCAGGATACAGGACAGCTATATTTGAATCAGGCCCAACCTCTTTTTATCTCAACATCTAGGGTCAGTTCTTCAATGACCAGATAGGTTTCTGTAGTCTTTACATGCCCTTGCACACAACCACTAGAATCTTTATTAAACAGAAATAAACATTTAGGATATATAAATAATATTTAAACCTACATTAACCACGAATGGATTAATGAACCATATGGTAGAAGATTACAAGAGTAATTTTGCAGGGGCCAGCACTGTGATGTAGCAGGTGAAGTCTCCACCTGTGGCACAGGCATCCCATAAGGGCGCCAGTTTAAGTCCCAGCTGCTCTATTTCCAATCCAGCTCCCTGCTAATTCACTTGGGAAAGCAGTGGAGGACGGCCCAAGTTCTTAGGACCCACAAGGGAGACCCGGAAGAGGCTCCTGGCTCCTGCCTTCAGCCTGGCCCAGCCCTGGCCTTTGCAACCATTTGGGGTGTGAACCAGGGGATAAAAGATCTCTCTCTCTCTCTCTCTCTCTCTCTCTCTCTGCCTTTCTCTCTTTCTTTCTCTCTCTCCCCGTCTCTGTAACTCTGCCTTAAAAATAAATAAATAAACCTTTTAGGGCCAGCACTGTGGCGTGAAGCTGCTACCTGCAGTGCTGGCATCCCATAGGGGCACCAGTTCAAGTCCTACAAGCTCCACTTCCAATCCAGTTTCCTGCTAATATACTTGGGAAAGCAGCAGAGGATGGCTCAAGTTCTTGGGCCTCTGTGCCCACATTGGAGGCCCAGAAGAAGCTCTTGGCTTCAGGCTTCAGATCGGCGCAGCTATGTCCATTGCAACCATTTGGAAAGTAAACCAGCGGATAGAAGACTTTCTCTCCCTCTCTGCCTCTGCCTCCCTGTAACTCTGCCTTTCAAATAAATCAATCAATCAAAAAATAATAATAAAATAAATAAATCTTTTTTAAAAAGTTATTTTTCATAGATTCGCTATTTGCAATTAGCCAAGCATTAAGATATCTACTGTAAACACAAAGCCACACCAGGAATCATTGAAAAAATAACTTCCAAAAGCTTACAAACAAATGCGTACAGTAACTATAAGCAGGTTAAAGATAACATACCAATTACAGCAACATAATACCCTCAAAAGAGAGGCTGGGTGAAGTTAGAACATGGTTTTAATTGGAGTCTGTCACCCCTTATAAAAAAATGAAACCATCACATTGAATTTCTGAATATATTCACTCCATTTTTTATGTTCATTTCTCAGACTGTCAAATTTTTCATTAAAAATGAATTGTAATTGTCATTATGAATTGAATTCTTGCCAAGATATTAATAAACAAAAACAGTTTAATTCTATAGCAAAGTCCATAATTAATGTCACTAATTTGCAAACCTTTTATTTAAAAACTGAATGTTACAAAGTCCAGGAAAATGCAGCACCTCAGGAAAATGCAGCAATTATGGGATAAACTCCCTACATCCTGGAAAGATATTTCATAATAAAATTAACCAAATGAATATAATCTTACTGATTTCACAAATAATACATGTATGTTACTAAGATTTCAAGAAATTCTACACAATAACTCCTGGGAGTGAGCTGTTATACTGAATCAGGTATTTAGCTACCTTCACCTCATGAAGGGTGACTTAGACCACAGCTATCTAGCTATGCCTCAAGTCTCTCAGCACATAAAATTCCCTTATTTATACACTTAAAGTTATAATCCTACCCTCTCCCTTTCTAGTAATTAAGACATACTGGGCCAGTGCTGTGGCATAGCGGGTAAAGCTGCTGCCTGCGGTGCTGGCATCCCATATGGGCACCTGTTTTAGTCCTGGCTGCTCCACTTCTGATCCAGTTCTCTGCAATGGCCTGGGAAAGCAGTGGAAGATGGCCCAAGTCCTTAGGCCCCTGAACCCATGTGGGAGACCCGGAGGAAGCTCCTGGCTCCTGACTTCAGATCGGCAGTGCAGCTCTGGCCGTTGTAGCCAATTGAGAAGTGAACCAGCGGATGGAAAACCTCTCTCTCCTTCTCTCTCTCTGTTACTCTTTCAAATAAATAAATACAATAAATAAAACTTAAAAAAAAAAAAAGACATACCATGTCCTTGAGTATTATCTAGTAATTAAGATGACATTCAGGCCAGTGCCATGGCTCACTTGGCTAGTCCTCCGCCTGCGGTGGCGGCACCCCGGGTTTTAGTCCCGATTGGGGTGCCAGGTTCTGTCCCGGTTGCTCCTCTTCCAGTCCAGCTCTCTGCTGTGGCCCGGGAGTGCAGTGGAGGATGGCCCAAGTGCTTGGGCCCTGCATCCGCATGGGAGACAAGGAGGAAGCACCTGGCTCCTGGCTTTGGACTAGCACAGCGCGCCGGCCGCAGAGCACCGGCCGTGAACCAACAGAAAAAGGAAGACCTTTCTCTCTCTCTAACTCTGCCTGTCAAAAAAAAAAAATTTTTTTTGGGCCGGCGCCGCTGTAGCTCATTGGGCTAATCCTCTGCCTGCAGCGCCGGCACGTCGGGTTCTAGTCCCAGTCGAGGTGCCGGATTCTGTCCCGATTGCTCCTCTTCCTGTCCAGCTCTCTGCTGTGGCCCAGGAGTGCAGTGGAGGATGGCCCAAGTGCTTGGGCCCTGCACCCACATGGGAGACCAGGAGAGGCACCTGGCTCCTGGCTTCAGTTCAGCGCGGTGCGCCGGCCGTAGCACACCAGCTGCAGCAGCCATTGAAGGGTGAACCAACGGAAAAGGAAGACCTTTCTCTCTCACTGTCCACTCTGCCTGTCCAAAAAAAAAAAAATTCGTTTGAGACAAAAATGAATGTGAAAGCTAGCAGTATTGGTTCTGACTCTGCTTGTTCTAGTTTCATACAACTTACTAAAAGATGTTTACATATGGCTAATTTCGTTTTATTAAAAAAGAAACTGTAAAACTGTTCAGTTCTTCACCTACACCTCGAGTCAAGACCCTGAGACAAAAATGGTGACTGCTTGAGGACTGGCCTCTACCAAGAGAGTAAGGCCGGGTCTTTGGAGTCATTAGTCTAGACTAATTCTCCTCAACCTCTGGGATTCCATTTCCATTCAAGAGTCAAGTCGACAAAAAGAAAAACAGCGAAATCTACACATATTTTTCCACTATTAAAACCAATAATGGTGATTTAGTTTCAGCAAGACATCATCATCAATCACATTAAATTAATGGTGCTGTTAATTTGAATTTTATTGGTTTTATAGTTTTGTTTTGGATTTTAAATGTAAATCTGTTTCAGTTTTATAGTTGTAACAGGGCCATAAACATAAAGAGTTGTACTAGTTTTATATCTATACATATCTTAGTAATATTTTATTATCATTCAAGTCCCTACAGAGTATCACAAATTTAAAATTCTAAGTTTGAGGTAGCTTCCTTTGTAGGTTTCTTTTTTTATGAATTTTATTTGTAGGCAAGTTTCATAGTTGTATAAACTCCACTTTACAAATAAAGAATACAGCCCTCAAAAAGCCTTAAAAACATGGCCTAACCATACAGCCATCAGCTTAGAAATTGGCATCAATCCAGACATCACCTGACATGCCAGGATAGAAGCTTAGAATGTCTTTGCCTCCATCACACCACAATGAAAAAGCCTGGCTCAATTAAGATTTCCAAAATCAGAAAGTTACTCAAATATCTACTGTATGTTCTCCATGTTCTAAAATATAGATAAAAAATATTTAAAAAATCAATATTACTATTAATAATAATAACAGCAGAAAACTTATTAATGGCAAACATTTACAGAGAGATTATAATGAGATAGGTACTATTCTTGACCCTTAACATATTTAACCTTTTTTTTTAAAGATTTATTTATTTGAAAGGCATATTTACAAAGAAAGAGAAAAAGAAACAGAGAGAAACAGATTTTACATCCTCTGGTTCACTCCTTAAATGGCTGCAATGACTGGAATAGGGCTTGGCCAGAATGAAGCAAGGATCCTAGAACTCCATCCGATTCTCCCACTTGAGTGCAGGGACCCAAGCACTCAAGCCATCATCCACTGCTTTCCTAGGTGCATTAGCAGTGAACTGGATCAGAAGTAAAGCAGCTGGGACTTAAATGGGTGCTTATATGTGATGCCGGCATCACAGGCAGCAGTTTAACCCACTGTGCCACAGCGCCAGTCCCTGATATTAACTTTCAGTCAACATGAGAACCCCATTTCAGAAATAAGGAAAAGGAGGCACAGAGAGAGATAAAGTAAATGCCCACGCTCATACGTGGGATAAGTGGCATTGCTGGGATTCAAATCCTGAGAGCAGTACCAATCACTGCTCATAAATCTCATTCATATTGCCTCTTCTATAAAAAACTGTAAGTGGGGGCAGGCATGTGGCACAGTGGTTACTCTCCAGCTTCAGTCACTCATATTCCATAGCGAATGCCTGGTTCGAGTTCCAGCTACATCACTTCCAATCCAGCATCCTGCTAATGTACAGTCCAAGAGGCACAAGCAATGACTCAAGTACTTGGGTCCCTGACACAAATGTGGGAGATCCCCACTTGGTTTGGAGCTCCTGGTTTCAGCCTGCCCAGCCCTAGCTATTGCAGGCATTTCAACCATGAACCATGAGATGGAAGATCTCTCTTTGTATGTCCCTGTCTCTCTGCCTTTCAAACAAAATTAAAAGTAGAGGGAAATTAAAAAAAAAAAAAAAAACTGTAAGA
The DNA here is from genome assembly GCF_051225735.1 of Oryctolagus cuniculus. NCBI lineage: Eukaryota > Metazoa > Chordata > Mammalia > Lagomorpha > Leporidae > Oryctolagus > Oryctolagus cuniculus. The sequence continues at coordinate 52,686,416 of NC_142875.1, read as the reverse complement.
AAGGACAACAGTGGATCTTTTGAAGAATAACATCTATGGTAAGTATTTCCAGATAGTTTTTGCTAAGAACCAGTTTCAGCACCAAACTTAACTTATTTAAGCTCCTAAATTCTCCTCTAAGTTAATAATGACTGTTTGAATTGCCATTTGAGAAAAATTACTCCCGAAGGTAAGGTATTTCAATGCCACCCCGCTGCTACTAAGAGAAAAGTTACCTTTGTAGATTCTGTTCAAAGAAAGCTCATGCTTTGATCCTTAATATCCCATGAAGCAAAAGGTTATGCTTAATCTATATTTTATAGATCTAAAAGTCAAATTAGTTTCTGGGATAAACAAGCAAGAGTGTGAAAGTAAGCATATTCTTTAGCATCCACTTGATTCCGGGTTTAGAGGATACTATGTGCTGAGTTAAAGACAATTACATTAGTGTAATACGTGGCAGTTTTTTTCTCATATTATTCTGCAAGCATAAACAAGTTATACACATGTTAATTTACATTCCATATAAAAAGCCAATTTTAAATCCAATTTATAAGGCAATAAATACATAAAGATTCTAGGACACTGCAATAAAGTTATGCCATAAAGTAGAGTTAATTCAAGACAACAATAATAAAAGCATGACAAATTTTAGCATTCCACCAACTGCACAAAGGTGTTTCAGGTAACATCTGTTCAGAGGCAATTGCTACAAGATAGAGTAGATGAGATGCAGGGTTTCACAGTGTAATAAATGTATGTCAGTTTGCTTGCTTCATAATTAAAGACATGAGTCTTCAAAAAAAGCAATTAAGCCTTACTCTAAATCTGAGACAATCATCCCTGCTCCCACCCCCTTTCTACCATGAAAGAAAAGAGCCAGAGTGGTCCAGAAGTCTCGACACCACATAGCATCCCCTTTGAGCAGCTACATGAGGCACACCCAAAACTGCTTGATATGGTTTCTTTTGATATTTGATATATTAAAACAAAAAAATCTATTTTTTTTTTTTTGCTTTATTAGAAAAGATAGAAAGGAAAGAAATTCCAGGAAAATTCAGAGCATTAGAAGAGTGGCCTGAATAAAATTATTTTACCTTGCTCTGAAGGTTACAATGCCTGATGTGTTAGGTAGAATTTTCACATGAAGAAAACTCAGGTGCCAAAAGCCTTCTTGACAGTTTAACTCTAGGACAACTAAAAGCATCACTTCTGCTGAGTATTCAATGAAGGAGTAAGTTCAAAAAAAGAGCACACAGAAATCACCTTCATCTTCTCTGCTTTCTAGCAACTATAAGATGATGCAATAGAAAAAAGGTGAATGAAAGTTTTGGTTGTTAGCCCAGTGGTTGGTTGTTGTTTGGTGGTAACTTGGCTATTTTGCATCCCTCCCACCTAAATTCCAAGCCTTCAAAATGAAGTGATAACAGAAGGCAGAGAGTTAAATGAATCTCATCATTTTCCTAAAGCTTTTCAGTGTGGTCACCCTAGAGGTGATGCCTGCTATATCAATTTTGTAGGGCAGCTACAACAAATCACCACAAACTCGTTGGCTTAAACAACACAAATTCATTCTCTCCATTCTAGAGGCCAGATATCCGAAATCAGTCACCGGCCCAAAATCAAGGTGCTGGCTGAGCTATTGCACCTTTGGTGGCTTTAGAAGTGTTCCTTGCCTCTTCAGAATAATCTCTCAACCTTAAAATCCTTAATCGAATTACATCTGTGAAGTCCTTTTTTTGCCACCTTATGGTAATATTCATAGGTTCCAGGAATTAAGGAGTGGATATTTGTTGAGGGCCATTATTTAGTCCAGCTCGAAATGAACCCACAGCAATGGGGAAGGGATGCTCTGATCTCATCAAGCCTTCTCTTGTTTCCACTCTGCTTAAGTTCCCACTATAATAAACAAAAGTTCTAAAACCAACTCATCTGGTCTCACACCTGACTTAACTCAAGAAATCACTAATTCTGCCTTCATTAAAGACATTACTAATTATTGTTAATGGTTCCTGGATGAGACAGTAAAGACTGAAACTCCCCATAGCCAAAGGAAAGCAATATAGGACTATAATTCTAGATGTGTTCTCTGGACACAAACTGCCTAGGTTCAAATCCCAGCCTCAACAACTGGCAGCTATGTGACCTTAGGCAGCTTGATTTCTGTACGCCTCAGTTTCTTCATATAGCAAATAAGCTAACAACACCACCCATCCGATAGAGTTCTTGTAAGAATTAAATAAGTATATATTTATAATGCACCTAGAACAGTGCTTGGCTCACCTATAAAGGATAACTATTATTACCAACAATGCCCAAACACAGTGGATATACAGATATTCATGAACAGGTTGAAAAATCTCTCACAACCTCAACTGAGGGAACTGCAATGACATAATTGAACAATAATTTAAAATGCATTGGGATGGGAATTATTACATGCAAGATTTACATTAAAATTAATAAGACTTTTAAAGCATATTCCTAATCACAATAGGAACTCCTACACTAATTTAGATCACCTATGTATAGGCCTCCTTTCAAAGGTCTGACCCCCTTGCTAGAGACGGATACTTTTTCCTGAAGCCACACATCCCATGCTCAGTCTGGCGCACGTACTATATGTTGCTAAGAGCTGTGGGAGGGAGGGAGTATTAGTGAAATGCTTTTCACAATGACAAAGACAACAGTACCATTCTGTTCTGTTCTGTTCTAAAAGAAGAAGGCTCAGGTCCAGTTTCTGAGTTGGTGGCCTACAAGCAGATTTCAAGCTTAATGATTCTACTGAATTCTACCTTCCTTCACAGAATCTCTACCCCAAGAGCCCACCTTGTCCTCTCCACTTCCTGCAATGATCTGCTGCCTTCCAATACCTATCCCTAGCATCTCAGTATTCACTATTGAATAAATTTTCTACTGAACTGGTTAGTTCACAAAAAAGCACAAAAGTAGTTCATTCATGGTACAGCCAAATTATCATCCAATTATAATAGACTAATTTCTACTATGTACACTTACCTAGGGGAGAAGTTCTATGCTACAAAATTTTTACACAACTCCCCAGTAATGTGAATCCTACATCTGTACATTCAACAGAAAACATGATTTGTTTGTTGTGCTTTACCAGGACTCAGAGTCAAACAGAATTTCAGTGAGTATCAGAGTTCCTGCCTTCTTAAACTAAGAATGGAACAAGTGACCAGTTTACCACTCAGTTCTACCAATGGCTTGTAGCAGTGTGCAGAGTACGCAACACCTAAATTACACAGATCTCTGTTGTACCACCAACCTATATTACCTGTTCCAGTCAAAAGCAGCTGCCTGAGGCTCAGATAATGATGGAGATTCAGGCTAACATCACTTCATCCCATCAAGAAAATTCCAAGAACTGACTTGATATCCAAGAGTATAGCAGACTGAACTACAAAATATTCGCTTTTCAAAGCACTGCAGGAATCTGTGATGGTCTCAAATATCACCTTCCATCCCCAAAACAAGGGTTACTGGTGTGGGACCAAAAGCAAAGAGATGCTGGCACACTCAGCAGGCAGCTTTGAAATTTAGATACCAAGCCTTAGCCCAAGAACAGAGAGAGAACTGAGCCCAGAACTCCAGGCCCTCTTTAGGAAACCCAGATCAATAGGGGGACAGTCCCAAATTAGTGGTACACTCAGGCTCCTGGTGAAAGCAGACTCAAATTATCTCCAGAGAAAAGCATTTCCAGTGTAGGCCTCCTGGAATTCTACAGGTTACAATAAAGCAATGAGCTTACAAAATTTTTAAAGCATGAAGCAAAGAGTAAGTCACCAAGAATTCAGGTCAATGCAGACAGTCCAAAGATTACACATACCAGAACTGTCAAAGAGTAAGAACAGCCAAGCAGGAATACACATGTGACCTAGCAGTTGGACCCATGACCTGTATTAGAGTACCTGGGTTCAAATACTGGCTTTGGCTCCCAATTCTGGCTTCCGATTAATTTGGACCCTGGAGGCAGTAGTGATGGCTCAGGTAGCTAGGTCTCTCCCACCCATGTGGGAGACCTGGATTGGGTTCCCAGCTCTCAGCTTCAGCTACAGCCCAGCCCTGGTTATTGCAGGCATTTGGAGTAGATAGGTGTGTTCTAGCTCTCCTCCCTCTCTCTCTGCCCCTCAAAACATAAATAAATAAATAAAAGGAAGGAAGGAGGGAAAGAGAGAGAAAATTTTAAAAAAAGAATAATAAGGTGTGGGAAATTTCTAAAGAAATAAATGAAGAAGAAACAACAGAAGGGCCAGGCAGATTTGAAAAAGAAGCAAAGGAAACTTCTCAAGTTAAAAACTAATGGCTAGCATCAAATATTCAGAACAAGTTGACAGCAGAGTAAACATAGCTGATAACAGAATTAATAAACTAAAAGAAATTACCATGTAAGCAAGATTCTAAATTAGTTTCATAGACTATCAAGAGTTCAAATTACTTCCAAATTAATTATGAAGTAATGGTTCATGACTTCTCCCAAAAAAAAAAAACAAAGAATTCTGGATGCATTATTAGTTTTAGAGCATAAACGTATTATCTTTTAGATGTCACCTCATCTTTACAATAACCCTCTTGACTAATGGCATCTTGAGAAGTCCAATAAGACATACACAAGAAATGAAAAATTAGGGCCGCATTGTAGCACAGTGGGTTAAGCTGTTGCCTGCAATGCCAGCATCCCATATCAGACCAACAGTTCAAGACCCCACTTCCCTTCTTCAGTTTCCTTCTAATATGCCTGGGAAAACGGCAGATGGCTCCACTACATGGGCCCCTGCCACCTATGTGGGAGACCAGGATGAACTTCATGGCTCTTGCCTTCCATCTGGCCTAGCCCTAGCCTTTGTGGCCATTTGTGGAGTGAGCCAACACATAGAATATCTCTTTATATCTGTTTCTCCCTCTCTCTGTCATTCTACCCTTTAAATAAGGAAATCTTTTTTAAAAAAATAAAATAAAATGAAAAGGAGCACAGAAGCTACAACCCAAATCACTTATTGTATCCTTCAATGAAACTAAACCTAAATATTAATTCAGGTACTGTTTTTTCTTTTTTAAAAAAAGATGTATTTATTTATTTGAAAGTCAGAGTTACACAGAGAGAGAAGAGAGGCAGAGAGAGAGAGAGAGGTCTTCCATTCGATGGTTCACTCCCCAATTGGCTGCAATGGCCCGAGCAGTGCTGATCTGAAGCAAGGAGCCAGGAGCTTCTTCCAGGTCTCTCCTTGGGTGCAGGGGCCCAAGGACATCTTCTACTGCCTTCCCAGGCTATAGCAGAGAGCTGGATTGGAAGTGGAGCAGCCGGGTCTGGAACCGGCGCCCATATGGGCTGCCACCGCTTCAGGCCAGGGTGTTAACCTGCTGCGCCACAGAGCTGGCCCCCAGATACTGTTTTTTTATGACCCCCTTGCAGGGACTGAGTCACAGAAAATTACACCTCCTGTATTCTGGACCACGGCAGATAAAAAAAAAAAAATGGAATAAGATTATTAACCCAGAGAGAAGGCTATAAAAGGAAGAAAAGTCATTGCCTCATAGCAGTCTTCTACTGAGCTAAATCTGGCACTGCAAAGTTAACTGCAGCCTATTCGTTCTTCATACCTATCAAGGTAACAATCAGGAAATGTGTATTTGATCCTCTTACAAAATGTCACCATTCCTATGGTCATTTTTATACTTAAGTTAGCATAACTAATTCATAGTTTCTCCTTTTCAGTATCATTTATTACAGTTCTGCTCTCAAGTTTATTCAACTATTACTTTTAACCACAGTTATACTTAGCACCTCATTCACAAAACATTATTCCCTTAATTTGTGAATCACAAATAAAATCCTCACAATTTTCACTCGTGCACAGAAGGCAAATGCCATACTATCACCAAAAAAGGATTTTCCATACTCAGCAAAATAAAGGGATTAGTATTCAATTTTCAACTCTGTTTATCTCACCCCAGATCTACCTATACGATTTATTTACACCCAACCCTCAAACAGCCGTCACTGCCTATCCATTCACTAGTTGATACCAACACGAAGACTTACACGGTGTTAATTATGACACTTCCCTTGAGTATTAAAGCAAATGAGAAAAGCAAACCAGAACAGCGAGTCTGAAATACTTAGACTTCTTTCCAAACTAAACAAAACATTCTTTAGCAGTGACCACATGGCCCGCCAAGTTTTAAAACGAGCCGTTTCAACTTGGAAAACTGTATGTATCTTAAAAAAGTTCTTACGAGATTAATACATTAAGCAGTAAAAGTAATACCGTGACCTGAAAGTTGATATGTTTGATATGAAAGTTTGATATGTCTTATACCATCATACACCAGGGAATAGGGCAGAAGTTCGACTTAAAAAAAAATGCAATATCCACCTAGATGGCGTCAACATCTAGGTATCAGAACTGCTTTTCACATCAACCCTCAGAAATACGGGGCAACACAAATATCAGTGCATCTGTCACAGGATCCAACCGGAACGGAACCCTGTCGTCAATCTAAGGAGACTGGCAGCTCTGGATGCCTAAAACCAAAGTTATTCTCCCAGGCCCTGTGGGCCCTCGCTCGGCAGTCAGTCTAGAGCTTGAAGGCGCCCCAGATCAGAGCCACAGGCCCTCCACAGAGCGGACGCCGCCCCACCCCAGCTGCGGGCGACACTTACAAACTTGGGCCGTTTCTCCCCAGGTTCCTCCGGGCCGCCGGGCGGCGGAGGGTGCTGGGGTCCCTTCCTGCGCGTCATCTTGCTTTCCCGGCAGCTGCGGAGCGAGGCTGAGGAAGGGTAGGGAGTCCCCGCGACAGAGGCGTGCCCCGGGTGGTGCAGCCGCGGCCGGTGCCGCTCCATCTTTCCCGACACGCTGAGGGCAGCTCAGCGAACCGAGGCAGATCCGGCTTCCCGGTTCCGCCGCCCACGCCGTCAGCCCAGCCCAGAACAACCGCTACAGATGGGCCACAGCCAAACACATCCGAAAAGTCCCGCCACCGCGGGTCCGCCCAGGACCCCGCCAATCCCGCGCCTCCTGGTCAATGACACGCCATGGCTCCGCCCCTTCCGGGTTTCCTGAAGTGTGATTGGCTGAGCCATCTGTACGTTTCACTCCTGCAGCTTCCTGAGGGTCCCGGCCGTCACCTTAACTGCTGTGGGTGGGGTGTGATTTAAGAGATGCGGAAAACTGACAAGAAAGTCACATGCCTGGAGTTATTTGGAATTTGGAGAAGAGTTCTTCCAAAAGTGGAAGGCAAATGAAACCGGCTGTGAGGCAGCTTTTGCGCAGCGGTGAAATGTGAAGTCATCGTCTAACCCTCCTTTTGCTGGCCTTGGGGTAAAAGCCGCTGGGAAAGGGAGTTCTAGGCTCTTTACTTGAGGGGGTCCCGGGAGGGAGAGAAGCAGCACTCCCACCAGGCTCCAGCAGGACGCTCTCCCGATCTGGTTGCTAGTCGCCGCCGCGTGCCATAGTGCCGAATGCTCACTCTGGGGTGGCAGAGACGCCACCAAAACTCAGAGCTAGTATGAGCCAACGCCCTTTATGGAGCTCACTGCCAAATAAAGTTGTCAAACCCTGACACGCATAACAAAGCAGTGTAAATATGACAGCAACCGTCTCCAAAATTCGTTGAGAACAAAAACAGCAGATAATAAATCGGAAAGAGTGAGTCTGGGAAGGCCAAAAGTAGAATGCTCAGGTTTTCGCAGGACAGAAAAGAGTGATGGGACGAGATTCCAGGCTAAGAGAATCAAGAGCACAGAATTGAAGAAGCTTCAAAGGTTTGGAATGCAGGGCCTTGAACTGAAACCATGCAAAGGGATTTGTTGTGTAGACCGTATACCCAAGGTCAAGCTACTGGGCTAGTGCAGTTTTTTCACACATCAGTGTTTCCTCCCCCCTACCTTTAAAAGTCATCTTTTCCTTTAAAGCTATCTCCTTAAGATAGACGTCTTGTGACTGTAGGGAGGTGGTGTGGGCCAAGACGCTGTTAAACATGCAGTATTGATTTTGGTACAAGAAACAGCTCCAGTTTCTCTGGGGAGTTAGCACAGCAGTTCAGAGAATGGGCCTTAGCTCCAAGGACGTCTTCATAGAATACCCTTTTTTTTATTTTTTATTTTTCTGTGCCACACTTTCAACAAAGAGCATCTAATCTTTAGGGATACTTCCAAAAGAATAGCAAGGTCAGGAGAACTGTAAGTAATTTCTTATACCTTGTGGACAATTATACCAAGATGCAAATGTTACTCCTGCCATTTACTATCTTTGTGATGTTGAAGATCATGTTGAATTTTCTTTGAGTCTTCACTGGCAAAAGGGGGATAATAACAGTAATACACACAAAATAGGAGTATTTTCAGCTTAAACAAGATAATGTATTTAAAGCTGTTAGAAGTCTCACTGACCTCCAGCCAAAGTCCGGCAGAAGGAATACCTATAATACAACAAGTTTATCACTCACAGGAAGTGAGAAAATGCACTTTGAGGAACCATGGATCGCTTCTCTGCCTTTTGGCTAAGATCAAGTGAGGAACCATGGACTGTCTCAATAAGAGGGTATTAGAAAGCATATAAGGGGCCAGCACTGTGTTGTAACAAGTTAAGCTGCCATTTTCTTTTTTCTTTTTTTTTTTTTACAGGCAGAGTGGACAGTGAGAGAGAGAGACAGAGAGAACCCTCCAATGGCCACCGTGGCCAGCGTGTTGCGGCCAGCACACCACGCTGATCCGATGGAAGGAGCCAGGTGCTTCTCCTGGTCTCCCATGGGGTGCAGGGCCCAAGCACTTGGGCCATCCTCCACTGCACTCCCTGGCCACAGCAGAAAGCTGGCCTGGAAGAGGGGCAACCGGGACAGAATCCGGCGCCCCGACTGGGACTAGAACCCGGTGTGCTGGCGCCACAAGGCGGAGGATTAGCCTAGTGAGCCACGGCGCTGGCTTAAGCTGCCATTTTCAACACCAGCATTCCATATACTTCCAATCCGGCTCCCTGCTAATGCTCCTCAGAAAGCAGCAAAGGATGGCCAAAGTACCAGGGCCCCTGCATCCAAGTGGGAGACTTGGATGAATCTCCCGGCTCCTGGCTTCAGCCTGGTCCACCCCTTCCCATTGTGGTCATGTGGGCAGTGACCCAACAACTGCAAGATCTGTCTCTCCTAACTCTGCCTTCAAATAAATAAATCTTAAAAAAAAAAAAAGTCACTTAGAGGATTTGTATTTAGTTAGGTGATCATGAGATGACACCACAGAACAGGAGAACAGGGAGGGACAGTTGCTGCTTTTTATGTGCTGTCAAGAAGCAGGGACAGTTCAGTGATTCAGTATCTTAATCTTATCCAGTTAGACAAGCTAAGAAGCCAAGCTGAAAGCTCAAACTGACAAAGAAGCAACAGTCATACTATTGAAGAGTTAAAATTGTATATGTGCGGGTGTAAAAAGTTAAGCTTAAGCTTACAGGTTGGAAGCTTCCTGGTGCAGCTGTGAAAATAAAACAGTGAAGTAGCACCTTGACAATAGGGACTCCATTTTGGAGCACTTGAGACTGCATTCTGGGAAAGCAACCCCCCCACCGTGAGACTCTGGTCCGAAACTATGATCTCAAATAGTCGGACAATAGCAGTGCACTACATCACCCTTGGCAACACACAAAAACCCCCTAGCATGATTGCTCAAGCTTAAAAGTAGAAAGGTTACACCTGGGTTACCTGGGCTAATAATGAAGATGTGATTTGTCTATGTCTTAAGATCATAATTGCTGATTGTAAGACTTTAACAACCGCTTAACAACCGTGTATTCTCTTCCCCTTCCCGGTTTTGCGGTTTTTGCCTTTATAAACCCGAACCTTTGGTTATTCGGGGCTGCTCTGTTCATGTATGATCAGACAGCCCCAGCATGCTGGATAATCAATAAAGCTTCCCCTTGCTGTTTGCATAAGAGATGTCTCTTGGTGACGTTTTTCGGGCGGTCGACTCTCACATTTGGAGGCCCCAGCGAGATCGGGGCTGCCCGTGGACGCCTCCAACAGAAGTCTCTTGGGGTAAGTATAAAGGCGCCTAAGGTAGGGACTCAGTATATGCGCGCTTCAGGTTTCAGTTTTTCGGGTTACAGGCCTGTTTCGGTTTCAGTTTTTGGGTTGGCACGGTATGCACTGTGGCTGGCAGACGTGCCTGGAAGCCCCAGGCTACCACCTTGGGGGACGCCCCGAGAGGACAGGGAGACTGAGGACGCTCAGCGAAACTCCCATCAGAAATTCCCCTAGGCGGGAGTTTTGTGCCAACAGCGGTTACATTTTAGGTTTCAGTTTTTTGGGGAATTGCTTTTCTGTCTGTAACATGGGTCAAACTGTGTCCACACCGCTATCTCTTACTTTGGCTCACTGGCCTGATGTGTGGGCTAGGGGATCTAATCTCTCTCTTCTGATTAAAAAGGTAAAGCAGCAGTCTTTCTGTGCCTCTGAATGGCTTGCTCTAGGAGTGGATTGGCCCCCCATTTACCACTCATTCGCTGAGTGAAAGAGGCCATTCTCCTGCCTGGCCGTCCTGGGCACCCGGACCGGGATTTTGAGAAGACATCGGAGGTCAGTATTCCTTCCCTCAAGCGGGATCGGATCTGTGGAAGTGACCGTTGAGTGTCCGGCACCCCACAGCTCTCCGAGAACGCGGAGTCCCCCCGGCCACGGCTTAGCTACGGTCGAAACTCCAGAGGGATTGTAAGGAACGGGAGGGAAATTAGGAAGGGCAGTTGGCTGAGAGCCTGGAGACCCCCTGAGCTCGCTTTGGCTTCCCGGCGGCCGGACTGCGACCCGAGGATCAGGTCTCTCTCTCGGAGGGACGCCTGGTCACGCTGCCTACTGCTACGCGAGCAGGGCTTAGCTTCGGTCGAGGCTAATATTGGCCCTTCAGGTAAACTCAGACAACTAGGTAGTGGGTAACCTTGAGTGATAGGAGATTTCAAACCCCACTCAGCCCCCAGACAGCAGGAGGTCATTGCTTTCTGCCTTCCTCCTCCTCCCCGGGGCTCCTTCCCCCACTCTTTTGCTCTCCTCATCTCCATTCCTATACCACTGGGCAGGAGAAAGGGAGAGGGAAATTCCACAAGTCTCTCCACCTAGGGAAAAGCTGTTACCTGTTACCTGTTAACCCTTTCCAACCGGGTAAAAAGTTTTCCGTCTTTGCAGCTTATGGTAGCTCTGGTGCGTCTTAAAAGTTTTTTGTGAACTATTACTGTTGCTAAGCTTTGATTGCCTGAGGACTAAATCTGGAAAAGAGCTAAAGTTAACTATCTGTTGTAATTGACTGAATGTCTGCAGTAGTCCTAATTAATCTGGCTTTGGTTAAATTATAGGAGGTTCCCAACACTCTTGGTAAAATGGCGCACCTACCCAACCCCACAGTTAGTCCTGCCAGGCCCTGGTGTGCGCAGTCTTTCCTGTAAATGGGGGACCACAGCCTTTCTCTGCACTATATTCTAGTCCATGTGGCCTGGTGCACCCAGGCAGGCATAGCCAAATATCTCTAGGCAGAGCCCCCACCCCAGTGCTGCTTCTTTTTCCTCTCCTGGAGGAATTTCCAATTCAATATTACTGCTGGCCTTACCTAAGGGAGCCAGAACCTTAAGCCATTAACCCTTTCCAACCTGATGGGTTTTTCTCTTTGCAGCTAATGGAAACCTAAACAATGGGTTCATATGCTGATAATCAGCTCTTTTCTGTGCTGCTGTCCCTGACTCATCTGAGAGCGTTCACCTGTCTTGAAGGTTTCGCGTTTTTCTATTGCCATTAGAGTCTTGATTGGAAAAACTACAATGTGAAGTTGTTTACATTGTTTATCTGTTTTTAATGTCTGAGTGATTACCCAACTGATCAGAAATGTACTAATTTTGGCTAAATGGTTTGACTCTCTGACAGCTTAAATTCTAAACCGAGTCTTCCAACTTTGGGCTTCCAGTCGGATCCCTGGAACTCTCAAAGGATGAGACTCTAAATTTGTTAAAGTAACAGCTGCTTGGGTCAATTCAAATTATATAAAGTATATTAAAATGTTATAAGTGATGTCAGACCTATGCTGTATTTATGTTTTTGCTTTCCAGCTAAAGCGGTCTTATAAAAATAAGAGTAAAATTCTGTGTATACAAGCCTTTATGTTGTTAACTAAAGTAAGCCAATGCAGATTGGTTCAAAAAATTGAGGTAATGCAAATGCCCTTCGGTTTGCTCAGTGGCTTGCTTGCTCAGTTTTACATGTCTTTGATATGCTTTAAACTTGTTTCTCTTAATGAGGAAGATCTTTTCAAAGTTGTAAACATGCACTAGTGTTTGCTGTCCAGGAGGTGTTATCCTCGTGTTACTTAAAAACATAAAAATGTAATTTTAACTTTTATTTCAGATAATGATGTGGTATTCATTAATAACTCAGTGTCTTAAGTCATCTAGGCATCAGTGCTAAGTAAAACTTGGGAAAAATATATATACTTTTAACATCTCAAATTCAATAAAAAAAAAAAAACTGTTTAAGTTTGTTAACATGTATTCTCATAGGTTGTCCATACATGACATTTCAAGGCTATGTAAAAGTAACTACGGGTATAAAGTTTCAAAAGGTATAAACAAGTCATAAAAAGTTTTAAAATGTTTATGATTTTAAAATATTGTTTACAGAGTTGAGTGCTAATGCCAAAATTACACTGACCTAAAGTTGAAGTCTGATCTTCTGTTATAACAATGGGTTTTAAAGAAAATGTGTACTAATATTAGTAAATATCTAAAAATGGTCTAAATCATAAATCTTAAAATCTGTTTCTGCAAAAACTGTAACGTCTATTTTAACAGTGTCTGCTTAATCGGTTACTCTGCCATTTCTAGAGTTAGGTCCTGTAAGCTCTTTTTTTTTTTTGACTCTGTTAAATAATCCTAAATTATGTAAACTCTTATATACAAGGTTTTTTTATTTCTGGTTTATTTGACAACAAGAGACATAAAATTCATGTTAATCCTTTGTGTACTCTACTGTCTCTGTTAAGTTATGGTTATGCGGCAGATGCTAGAAAACTGGGTTCCAGAAAACCAAAAAAGCTCTAGTGTCCACAGGCTACATGGTAAATACCTGGAAGCCAAAGGATTGCAGAGACCTCTGCCACAATTTCTCCTCTAAGTCGGGCTACGCAGTAAACACTGGTTAAACTGCCAGTTAAATCTAAAAGCCCAAAAAGTCAGGCTAGAGACCCTACTCGCTGCCTCACTTCTCCTCTTTTCTCTTCCAGAAGGGAAGTTACTACTGTTCTGCAGGACTCTCCACTGTGATGTACGGTTTAATCCCCAGACCTTATGTAAGGGATGACTGACCTTTTCTGTAATAATGCCTGGCCACAGTATAGGGCCCCAAACAACAACAACAAAGGTTAAACTATAAAATAATGTGACAACTAGATCAATTTTTCGGTGTAAAAAGTTACACTGACGACCTCAAAGTATGCAAGCAGGTCACCACAGTTGATCTTACCTAAAGGGTCATAGTTCTCCTCATGGGCACAGTCTTAACTCGCAGGAAGATACTAAGTGTCAGAATTTGCCCATGACCATAGTTTTTCTAGCTCACCCTGATATTTAAAAAAAAAAAATCTCCAAAAATCAGGATTGGGTTGAGCACCCCCTTGACTGACATCATAGAGGCTGACTCCTTGGTCTACTTTATTAGAGACCAGGAAAACGCGGAGCAAGCTAGCAGCAGAGGATAGACAACAGACCAATCAATGGCTGCTTTACACGGTGATTGCCATCAAGGAGACCCAGCAAGGCCAATGCACCCCAAACGGCACCTGTTGCTGATATAAGGAGCCAGGGCATTGGGCAAGCAGCTGTCGTGACAGCAAATGCCTTCTGTCAGCCCTGCCAAGAGCACGGCCACTGGACACGGAACTGCCCTGGGTGTCGAAGGACTCCTGGTTCAGAACCGCTGACCCTGTGGCCCCGAGCTAAAAAGCCTTTGGCTCTGTCCAGCCTCTGCCCAGCTTCCAGCTCCAGCCACTGCTATTGAGGGGATGGCCTAGGGTCAGTGAAACGCAAGTTGCCTATTTCTATCAGCCTCCTATTCAGCTCTCCTCCTAGTCCAGCCAGGTAATGCAAGTCAACAGGGTGCCTCCCTTAAAGGAGATTTGCATCTCTTTCAATTCTCTTCCAGCATCCCAAGGATAGGTCTGGGCCTCACACACCCAGCCATGCCTTAAGTCTATCCAATAACATTAAGCTTAGAAAGCCCTCCCTGCCAGTTCCTAAAAACAGGGCTTTCAGTAACAGCTAACTCAGATAGCCCTACACCTATTTGGACAGGTCCTCACTGAGGACTTAAAGGGCCTATCTCTTAAGGGGTGTGCACAATAATCCATAATATAAATAGTTAAATGTAAATAATTCATTAGTCTGTCTTCTTTCCAAGCCTGAGACGCTAGTCTTGTACATTGGCTTAACTTCCTAGCAAAACTGGCTACTAAATATCTAATATATATATATATATATATACACACACACACATATAGTCTCTGGGTCAATCAGACTAGACAGACACAAACCCAAATTTGTACTTTTTCTGGAAAAAAACCAAACAGCTCCAGGACCAGGCCAAGCAGGGCTGGGATTTCTGGCCTAACATCTGATCATAAAAATCCTGGCTATTTCCTCTCCTTGGCCCACTAACTTCTGCAATCTTGATGCTTCTCTTTGGGCTGTGTGTTTTTAATGCCCTTGTTCATTTTGTCTCTAACAGACTAAAAGCTGTTGAACTCCAAATGGTCATCAGGCAAGACTTCCAGCCCATTCCACTGGACGATTTGAGCAGCCCTCTGGACCGAGCAACGCAGTCTTTCCAAGGCCACTGTTGCACACCATAAGACAGGTAGCAAGAGGAAATACCCAAATCCCCCTCGACGCCCACATGCCAGCTTCGAAGAAGTTACAGAAAATGGAACTCCATCCATAATCCCAAAGAAGAATTTTGGGTATTACCTCTTGAGGGGAAAATATTAGGCAGAAAGTCAGTTATGAGCTTATGTGTGTGTGACATAAAGGCCTAATGTGTCCAGCATATGCATCTGTATCTCAGTCATCCTGACAATGTTTCACGGGCAGCCCGGCCTTTACATCCTGCCCTGCCCCCTTCTACCTGATAACCTGCCAGGTGGAGATCCCCACCCCTTCTGCCTGACAAATCTTCCACAATCTCCCAGATGCAGCCCAGTATCTGCATTTCAGTATTACAGAACAGGCGGGGGTTGAATCTCATTTTCATGGGGGGGGGGGTTATACACGGCCCTAAAAAAAAAAAAAAAAAAAAAAAAAATATTATTTTTATGCCGACTGAACCGGGGTGGTTAAAAACTCCATGGCCAAACTCAGAAAATGACTGGAAAAATGGCAACGGGAGAGGGGAACTCAACAGGGATGGTTTGAGTCATGGTTCTGCCGGTCCCCATGGCTTACTACTTTACTGTCAGCCCTAGCAGGACCCTTAATTGTTCTACTCCTAATTGTAACCATAGGACCTTGTGTGTTAAATAGACTCATCACCTTCATGCGGAAACAAGTTAAAATTGTTAAACTCATGGTCATAAGACAATAATATGTCACATTAAAAGAGACAAAAACAAATAATCTCTAAGATTAGAGATCCTCACAACAAGGAGTGGGGAATGAAGAGTTAAAATTGTATATGTGCGGGTGTAAAAAGTTAAGCTTAAGCTTACAGGTTGGAAGCTTCCTGGTGCAGCTGTGAAAATAAAACAGTGAAGTAGCACCTTGACAATAGGGACTCCATTTTGGAGCACTTGAGACTGCATTCTGGGAAAGCAACCCCCCCACCGTGAGACTCTGGTCCGAAACTATGATCTCAAATAGTCGGACAATAGCAGTGCACTACATCACCCTTGGCAACACACAAAAACCCCCTAGCATGATTGCTCAAGCTTAAAAGTAGAAAGGTTACACCTGGGTTACCTGGGCTAATAATGAAGATGTGATTTGTCTATGTCTTAAGATCATAATTGCTGATTGTAAGACTTTAACAACCGCTTAACAACCGTGTATTCTCTTCCCCTTCCCGGTTTTGCGGTTTTTGCCTTTATAAACCCGAACCTTTGGTTATTCGGGGCTGCTCTGTTCATGTATGATCAGACAGCCCCAGCATGCTGGATAATCAATAAAGCTTCCCCTTGCTGTTTGCATAAGAGATGTCTCTTGGTGACGTTTTTCGGGCGGTCGACTCTCACACTATCTCCTGGGAAGGGGGTTGCTCTTAGTGTCCAAAGAACAATTATAACATTTAGTTTAAAAATCTAATGTGTTCTTATTTGTTATTCAAGAGTTGGGCAATACTTCATTCTATAAAACTGAATGTCCTGATAAGCTGAGCAGGGGAAGGCAGAAAGCGACTGAAGAAAGCAGATACAAGGAATGAAAAGTGGATTATTCATTTCAAAATATCTTTCTTCTAAGCTAAAGCAGAGGGAACTTTCTTGATTTCATAGAAGTTGGGAGTATAATAGTGGTTACCAAAGGCTGGAGATAGTAAGGAGGAGGGAGGCTTGCAAAAAAATTGTTCAGTGGGTACTAAGTTATAGTTAGATAGGAGCAAGTTCTCACGTTCTTTTGCACCGTATGGTGATAGTGTGATATATTTCTTTTCTTTAAATAAAAACAGAAAAAAAGGGCTTTAAATGTTTATACCATTAAGAAATGATACATGTTTTAGGAGGTAGATATGATTACCCTGGTTTGAGCAATATACAATGTATTTATTTACCACAGCATCCCATAGTGCTCCATAAATACGTGTAATTTTTATGTCAGTTAAAATAAAAATCAAGGGGCTGGCATTGTGGCATAGTGGGTAATGCTACATCTGCATCACCAGCATCCCACATGGACACTGTGGTGTGCCTGCTCCACTTCCTATCCAGCTCCCTGCTAACACACCTGGGAAAGCAGTGAAGGATGGCCCAAATCCTTGGGCCTCTGCAACCACATGGGAGATCGCGATGGAGTTCCAGGCTCCTGGCTTCAGCTTGCTCTTGTAGCTATTTGAGGAAAGAGCCAGCAGGTGGAAGATGTCTCTGGATATCCCCCTTTCTCCCCCCTATTCTTTCAAGTAAAGAAACAAGAAAACAGGAAACTTTCTTTTGCCATCTCAAGTAAGCCAGTTCCCTAATGACTGGTTACTATGAATCTCCTGGGGTGATTTGTTTTTTGCAAATTGAACAGTTCCAAATTTCAGCTTGATTGTGTGGCAATAAGCATAAGTGACTCCATTTTCATTCCGTCTGGTCTACTGGGGTGTAATAAAGAAGCTTAGTCCAGAACTAAAGCTCGGTCCATATGGCTTCCATGATTATACTTAACAGTGGTATATTTGTATCTGACCTTTTTGTTTTCCGTGCTTAGACAAAGTAAGGAAGTGGTATTGTTTTCTCTCATTTTATCATCATGGTCACAGAGTGACCTTGTCTAATACTGGTGGTCTGTGAGATGCTCTCCATCAGAACAAGGTGACCCCACTATGAGTCTCTGGCAGTTCCTAAAAGTGCTGAGGCCTGGCTGTAGTGTCAAACTAGGTCTCTGGTGCCAAGGGACTCCTCTTTTCTTTCTCATGCCCTTGACACATTGAAAGTATTTACTATAAAGAAATAGGAGCTGTTATAATTATTTTTTTTTAACAGGCAGAGTGGACAGTGAGAGAGAGAGACAAAGGTCTTCCTTTTGCCATTGGTTCACCCTCCAATAGCCACTGCAGCTGGCGCGCTGTGGCCGGCGCATCGCGCTGATCCGAAGGCAGGAGCCAGGTGCTTCTCCTGGTCTCCCAAGCACTTGGGCCATCCTCCACTGCACTCCCTGGCCACAGCAGAGAGCTGGCCTGGAAGAGGGGCAACCGGGACAGAATCTGGTGTGCCGGCACCGCAAGGCGGAGGGTTAGCCTATTGAGCCGCGGCGCCGGCCTATAATTAATTTTTAAATTAACAAAAGGCACTCTGGATTTCTTTTTCCTCAGAGATTCAATGTGTCTGCAATGTACCAGTGCAAATAATATATTTGTATAATTTTTACATTTTAAAAAAAATTATTTATTTGAAAGTCAGAGCTACACAGAAAAGGAGAGACAGAGAGAGAGAAAGAGAGAGAGGTCTTCCATCTGCTGGTTCACTCCACAATTGGCTGCAATGGCTGGAGCTGTGCTGATCCGAAGCCTGGAGGCAAGAGCTTCTTCTGGGTCTCCCATGTGGGCACAAGAGCCCAAGGACTTGGGCCATCTTGTACTGCTTTCCCAGGCCATAGCAGAGAGCTAGATCGAAAGTGGAGTAGCCAGGACTTGAAGAGGCACGCGTAAGGGATGCTGGCACTGCAGGCGGTGGCTTTACCCGCTATGCCACACTGCTGGCCCCAATTTTTACATTTTTAAAAGGAATTTTATATGTATTTGTTATTTAAAACTCACAATAGCATTTATCTGCCCCTCATTCAGTTCACCCAACAAGATGATACACTCCACTGTGTCAGTAATTATGGAAATGCTATCGTGCACCAGGCTTGGTGTACAGGTCTCAGACAAAATTGAAGGGGACAAAAAGGCAGACTTTGAAAAGCCTGGAGTACAGACATGCAATTCTGTCCTTTATTATTTCTGTTTAGCCTCAACATTCAGACAATTATCAATGCCATCCTTGTGAGGGTTCACGTTTAATGAGTGACAAATTGTGGAAAGTTGAGGGATCTAATCATCCCCAATCAACATTTAAAAATAAGAAACTACTCTACCTCATTACTTTGGCAAATATTACAAACCATGTTACCAAGTTTTCACCAAGATTTAGGGACACAAGAATCATAGATAAATGGTGGAAGTACAAAATGGGTACAGCCACTTTAGACAACAAATTGATAATATCAAGGAAGGTGAAGGTGCCTGTGCCTATGATCCAACAATTCCATGTCTTGATGTTTTCCTGAAGAAGCCCAAAGATATGCTTACAAAGATAATCTTTGAACTTATTTTTAAAGATTTATTTTATTTCTTTGACAGAGAGGGAAAGGGAGAGACTGACATAGAAAGAGATCTTCCATTGTTGGTTGGTTCACTCCCTTAAATGGTTGAAACAGATAGGACTGTAGCCAGGAGCCTGGAACTCCATCCAGGTCTCCCAGAGGGGACCAAGTACTTGGGCCATCTTCTGCTGCTTTCCCAGGCACATTAGCAAGGAGTTGGATCAGAAGTAGAGCAGCCAGGATTAAAGCTCTAGATGCCAGCATGACAAGCAGCAGCTTAATTCCCAATGCTATAATTTTGAAAATGTGCATATTTTGAACATTTTGTAATAGCAAAAATGGCTAAACCTTTTATTTAATTATCTTGTAGTCAGGGGAAGAGAAATTACATGGAGATTTATTATACACTGAAAGTCTGTGACATGTTTAAAATAAATTAATAGTGAAGAAATAACATAGATAAATCTCAAAGAAAAAATGAAATTTCAAAATATAGATATAATCAACCTGATACCAATAAAATCATATGTGAATATATGTAATGCATCTAATATGTATGTGTGTATGCATGTATGTAATAACACTGGGAAAAAAAAAAAAAGGAAATCAGGGAGATGGTCTTCAAAAAGTTCCTGGAAGTGCCAATAAAATAAACTGAGCATGTATTTCAAAAAACTTGACACTAAAATAAGTTGATCTTTTTTTTTTTTTTTTTTTTTTTTGACAGGCAGAGTGGACAGTGAGAGAGAGAAACAGAGAGAAAGGTCTTCCTTTTTGCCATTGGTTCACCCTCCAATGGCCGCTGCGGCTGGCGCATCGTGCTGATCCAAAGCCAGGAGCCTTTAATTCCGTTTTCCTCACAAACTTTTTGATGTAACTTCCTACAACTACTTCACCTACTTGCAGAGAAGAAAAGACAAAGAGGGAAGGAATTAACACTGATACTTGAAAGTATCTGTAAATGTCCTATTTAATGAAAGGGAAATATAAGTAGATCTAGCAAAATCCTAATATGTATTTAATATCAGAATTGAGTACATTTGTGTCTTTATGAATTTTTATTTATCAGATGTATCTCATGTTAATTTTTAACAAAGTACACAAATTAACAAAGACATATAAACTTTAGCAATAGCTCCCTTTTTTTAAAGATTTATTTATTGGAAAGGCAGAGTGACAAAGACACAGGCACAGAGAGAGAGGGAGGGAGGAAGGGAGGGGGAGAGACAGAGAGAGAGAGAGAATATTCCATTTACTACTTCCTTTCCCAAATGGCCACAAATGCCAGGTCTCAGCTACACAGAAGCCAAGATCCAGGAACCCCATCTAGGTCCCCCTTTTGAGTGGCAGAAATCCAAGTACATGGGCCATGCTGCACTGCCTCCCTAGGACATTAGCAGAAAGCTACATCAGAGGCACAGAGTACCAGAATGAAAAAGGCACTTAGATATGGATGTAGGCATTCCAAGGGGCAGCAGCTCAACCTGCTCTGCCACAATGCCCACCCTATGATAGTTCCTTGAACTCTTCCCATTCTTCCTCAAAGTTCCATTTTATTGATCCCATAATGAGCTAGGTAGTCCATGTTAAACATGTGCAATAATTTTCTTTCAGGATGACATTAAGTTTAATTTAAAAAAAAATCTGAGTAAAAATCTGTTCCTCCCCTTCACCTTGCCTTTCTATTTTCTTCTATTCTTTAAAAAAAAAAAAGGAGGGAGGGGGCAGGTAAAGCCGCCACCTTTGGTGCCTGCATCCCATATGGGCGCCAGTTCGAGACTGGCTGCTCCACTTCTGATCCAGCTCTCTGCTATGGCCTAGGAAAGCAGTAGAAGATGGCCCAAGTCCTTGGGCCTCTGCACCCACTTAGGACACCTAGAAGAAGCTCCTGGCTTCTGGCTCCTGGCTCCTGGCTTCAGATCCACACAGCTCAGGTGGTTATGGCCACTTGTGGAGTGAACCAGCAGATGGAAGACCTCTCTCTCTCTCTGCCTCTCCTTCTCTCTGTATGTAACTCTGACTTCCAAGTAAAATAAATAAATCTTTAAAAAAACCAGATTGATTGATTGATTGATGGGTTTAAAAGGCAGAGTTATGGAGAGAGAGGGAAAGACAGAAAGGGAGAAATTTTCCATCTGCTGCTTCACAAATGTCTGCCAACAGCCAGGGCTGAGCCAGGCTGAAGCCAGGAGCCAGGAGCTTCTTCCAGGTTTCCCACATGAGTGCAGGGGCCCAAGCACTTGGGCAATCCTCTGCTGCTTTCCCAGGTGCATTAGCAGGGAGCTGGATTGGAAGTAGAGCAGCTGGGACTCAAACTGGTACTCATATAGGATGGTGGCTTAATTCACTAGGCCAAAATGCCAGCCCCTACTTTCTTCTATTCTCTCTTCTCACATCCTCTTCTCTTCTTTCCCTTAAAGTAGAACAGAATAAAAAGTCAACAAACAAGGAAAAGCATTACATTTTCCTCTTTCAAGTTCAGGTTAACTTAAAAATTCAGTTCTATGCCTTGCATGCTTTTCAAATGGTCATTGGATTAAAACAAAAACCATTTAATTACAAATTTAATTGATTTAACATCATCACTTTCACCATTATGCTTCACTGTACACAGATTCTCTAGCATTTTGTGCTTAATGACAGGGTATTAGAATAATTACCTGGTCAAGAGCAGACTTTGCACCTTCTTTTCAAGCCCTCAAAGGCAACATATAATAATACTACTGCTTGTCCTACCAAATTTGGGGCATGGTACCTTCTGCACATTCTCCATGTGCTGTCTGTCTTGGTTAAAATTGTGGCTGTCTTACAATATAAGGTTACATGGGAAAGAAGCAAATTATTACACAAAATGATCACTGATCTACTCATATTATGTTTGTGTCTACACCAGGGTTCCTCAACCTTGGCACCATTGGCATTTGGGCATGGATAATTGCTTGCTATGGAAGATTATCCCAGGCCTATAGGACTGCAGCATTCCTAGCTTTTCTCCACTAGATGCCATACTCAGAGTTTTGCTCCAGGACCCCAACTCTCATGGATACTGAGGGATAATTATCTTCATTCTCCTGAGTATATACTGAAAAAGTTATCCATGGCACCTGTTAAAGAGAGCAAAGAGGGACCACCAAAATAAGCTTAAAGGGTTAAGCTGGCTCTTGCAATGCCAGCATCCCACATTGGAGTGCTGGTTCAAGTCACAACTACCCTGTGCTTCCTATCCAGCTTCCTACTACTGTGGGCTTGAGAAGGTAGTGAATAATGGCCCAAGTACTTGGGTCCCTGCCACACATGTGGAAAACCAGGTTGTAGTTTCTGGCCCATGACTTTGTCCTGGCCCAGACCTGGCTGTTGCAGTCTTTTGGGAAATGAATCAACAGATTCATATCTCTCAACCCCACTCCCCTGTGTGTGTGTGTGTGTGTGCGCGCGCGCGCATGCGTGCGTGCGCACACCACTGTCTTTCAAATAAATTAATAAATATTTTTTAAGAAAGACCACAGTATTGGGGTCTTGCATTGCGGGAGAGAGATTGGGCTCAACTCCAAATACAACAAGTTGAGGTTTAGAGCCTGAAGGCAGAGAAGGGTGTTGTTACTGGAGGGAAAATTGCTAAGTGGAAACATCAGGGGTAAGATTATTACTAAGTCAACTCAACAGAATTCTTGCTGAAGGTAGGCCAATGTGATAAGATATGGAGGGCCAAGGGCCATCAGATACCAAGAAGAAGGGATAAACTGACTTACAAGGAATCTTTCTCAAACTGGTTTCTACAAAGACAGAAAGAGAAGCTCAAGGTCAGGCAATCAGAAAGGACTCAGAGGAGTCTGACTTAAGTTTGGCCCAAGGAACGCATCTTTGTCAACACATAGAACTGCTGGGTCATATGGTAACTCTGTGATTGAAGACTGCCAGACTTTTCAAAGGGGCTGTACCATTCTACAGTCCCACCACCAGTGCATGACGATCCCAACTTTGCTACAACCTTCTCAACAATTGTCATGACTTTTTTAATCTAGCCACCCAAGTGAGTAAAAGAGGTTTTGATCTGCCATCTATTTTTTGTAAAGAAAAAGTTATTGGAGAACAGTTACACCCATTTCTTTATATATTGTCTTGCTTTCAGTCTTTTGCAGCAGAGGTTGTATAGCTTACAAAGCCAAAAAACTGGCTATCTGGACTATACAGAAATGTTTTCTGACTCACACTGAATGTTCCCCCCAACACCTTGGTGTGTCTCAGTTACCTCTGTTACCGGAGAAATGCAGGGTTCTTGTCTTCGCGCAAGAAAGAATTCAGGCGTGAGACAGAGTAGTGGAAAGTAAAAATAGCAAGGTTTATAAGGACGGATGGGCACCTCTCCAGACAGAACCTGAAGAACCTGAGTGTGCCCAGTCGCTCAGACTCGGTGGTGGTGGCGGGGGGGAGGTTACATGGTTGAGTGGAGAGATTACACCTGACCAGGCCAGGCGGGTGGCTCAGCAGAGAGGCAGAGGGCTGAGCACACAGTCTGGTTGAGGCTGGGGGTTTTTAAGGAGATGGGTATTTGTCTTCACACATCTCTTCCTGAAACAAAGGATTTTATGGATGCAAATATTAAGAAGCTCCTATCTGAGTTTTCCTTTGAAGGTATCAGACAGGAGGAAGCCTAGCTGGCACCATCCTGGGTTCAGAGGAAGGGTGAACAGGACCCCCTAGAGAATGGGGATCTGGAGCGGGGTGTTTGACATGCAGATACTGGGCTGCATCTGGGAGATTGCAGAAGATCTGTCAGGCAGAAGGGGCGGGGACCCCCACCTGGCAGGTTATCAGGTAGAAGGAGCAGGGCAGGATGCAAATACCAGGCTGCCCTTGAAACATTATCAGGATGACTTTGAGATGCAGCATATGCTGGACATAGATGTCTTCTCTTTAGGCCTGTTACACACACATAAGCTCATATCTAACTTCCTACCTAATACCTCAGTTACTTTTGCTTGGTTATTTCTTTTTCCTTCAGTGAGAGTAATATACTGGTAAAAAGCAAATATTAATTTTGGACAAATATTCACAATGGAGTTGAACACTTGCCATTATACACATTTCTACAGGCTTAAACACCTTTTCAAAAAAATCTGTTTAACAAGGCCAACAAAATCTTGTGACCATTATAAATCGCTGGGAGAACTGAGTTGACTTAAGGTGCATATGAAAAGCAAAACTGTTATATGGATATGTAATTCTTATTAAACTACATGTAAGGAATTTGTGCTCTGATAAATTTTCTCCAGGGTCTTATGCTGTTAGTTCAGATAGAAATTCTTCATAGGGAATGTAATTAGTATGACACAGTTTAATGTCATGCTTAATAGTTACCCAGAATGTTTTGATTAGAAAATTAATCTGCCCATGTTTGTAGATGATAGAGTCATTTAAAAGAGAACAGAAATATTCCTATTAGTGTGAGACACTTAACTAAGGTTCAGTTGAAAGTGTTAGATGTCACTACCAGATCACAATCCCAATATTTGAAACAAACAGGGAAAAAGAAACTGGGTAATTATTAAGACTGTTGTAAGATTATAGTTTAATTCCTTCATATTAAAGCACAATTACTAAAGTCTAAATATAATTTGTTGAGTCACTGGAAAATAACTTGTCTGACAATAGCAAATACTCAATGCCAAAAATAAATGTAAAATGAGCTGTAAGATGTCTACGGTGCCCATGGAGATTTTCAAATTGTCTTTTCCTTTCATCTGTGTCTCTGTTTCATCACCATTCATTTTTTCCTCAGGTGGATTACTGTATTCTGAACATTCAGTAATATCAAATGTGTGTAAAACCTGTCTTTCCTGAGGTCTTTCCTTAAAGTGTCTCTTTGTATGCTTTACGTGCTTGTGTTCTATTCCTTAGCTGAAACCATCTTAAGATGATAGACCAAAAGTTATTTTCTCAATTTGCTGGGAAGAGCATATTGGTGTTTTTATTCAGGTCATAAAAGGGTAATATGTAATTAGCTGCAATAGTTAGCAAAATTAGCATCCTTACCTATTTTTGCTGAGATGTCTGAAATATTTACATTGCCTGTGAAATCATGCTACGCCTGCACACTGTCCTGACACTGTGGTCACAAGTCACTAGAGAATTTACACTGTCAGATCCTCATTCTCAGTCTTTAATCTCTCTCCTTTGCTGCTGTTGATGACAGTATCCTTCCTGAGAATCTCTTCTCATTTATTTCTCTCATCATCTCTCTAAAGATTTTTTCCTTGACCTCGGCCCAGGCTGTCCTTTCTCTTCCTGTCTTTCAGTGTGATGGTTGCCTCGTTAGGTGGAATACTTCCAGATAGAATACTTGAATCAGTTCCATTCTGTGCCTGACTTCCAAATAATAAAATGACTAGAGTTGTTAATGATTCCATAATGCAAACTTGCCTCCGTTTACTCTCAAAATGAGGAGGTTAAACTGTGTTCCCCAGATATGCAAACAAAGATGGTCAGAGTTCTAAGCATTCACACCATGCCCTGAGGGCCATCTCAGAGGGTGAGGAAAAGAAAGATGTCTGAGGTGGTAATATTCTGGGCCCTCTTTCTCTCCAGCAATATTTAAACCATCACTGCTTTTACTTACTGTACAGGGGTACCTCCCAAAGTTTGCAGAAAAAAAAATGGAATTTAAAAATATATTTAGTGGTGGGCATTCGGAGCAGCCACTTACAATGCCTGCATCCCAAATTGGAGTGCCTGGGTTTAAGTCCTGGTTCTGTTCCCAATACCAACTTCCTGTTAATTGCATCCTGGAAGAGGTAGTGATGGCTCAATGGCTCAAGTATTAGGGGTCCTGCCACCAAGTTGGGAGATCTGAACTGAGAATTCAGCTCCTGGCTTCACCTTGGCCATGCCCTAGCTATTACAGATTACAGGCATTTGAAGAGTGAACCAAGGGATGGAAGATATTTCTCTCTCTCTCTCTCTCTCTCTCCCCCCCCCGCCTCCCTCCCTCCCTGCCTCCCCTTCTCCCCTCCTTCCCTCCCTCCCTTCCTCTCTGTCTCTCTCCCTTTCAAATAAATAAATCAAATTAAAATATATACTTAAAAAAAAGATAAGGGGGCCAGAGCTGTGGCATAGCAGGTTAAGCCACCGCCTGCTGTGCCAGCAGTCTGTATGGGCTCCTGTTTGAGTTCCAGCTGCTCCACTTCCAATCCAGCTCCCTGCTAATGCTCCTAGGAAAGCAGTAGAAGTGGCCCAAGTGCTTGACACCTTGCAGCCCCATGGGAGACTAGAAAAAGCTGCTGGCTTCTTGCTTCAGATTAGCTCAGCTCTGCCATGGCAGCCATTTGGGGAGTGAACCAATGGATGGAAGACCTCTCTCTCTCAGTCTCTACCTCTCACTGTAACTCTGTCTTTCAAATAAATAATCTTAAAAAAAAATGCTATGCTTAAAAAAAAAAAGATAAGGGGTCAGCATTGTGGCCCAGCAGATTAAGCCACCACTCGGGATGCCAGCATCCCACATTTCCATATCAGAGTGCCAGTTCAGGCCCACCTACTCTACTGCTGATCCAGTTTCCTGCCAATGCATCTGGGAAAGCAGCAGATGATGTCACAAGTATTTGGGCCCCTGCCATCCATGTGAGAGACCAGGATAGAGTTCATGGTTCCTGGCTTTGGCCTGGTCCAGTCCTGACAGTTACAGCCATTTGGAGAGAGAACCAGCTAATACAATCATTCTCTGCCTCCCTGTTGCTTTGCCAAATAATAAATCTTTTTTCTTAAAAAAATTTAATTTTTACAAAACAGTCCATGTAAATCATTCTTCAAAATGTACGGGAGTGGGGAACAGGCAGGCATTTAGCTTAATGGTTAAAATGCCACATCCCATGTTGCGGCCATCTAGGGAGTGAACCAGCAGAAGGAAGACCTTTCTCTGTCTCTCCCTCTCACTGTAACTCTACCTCTCAAATAAATAAAATCTTTTTAAAAATGAAAAAGAGACTAAAAAATTATAAAAGATAAATGAAATGAAAATTTGAGTTTTTTTTTTAATGACAAAGCAAACTCAAAACATTAGATAGGCCACCCGCCCTCTAAAAAGAAAATAAAAGATTCAAATAAATAAAATCACAGATAAAAAGGGGAAATTACATCCTACACTACAGAAACACAAAGCATCCTTGGGGACTGAAATAACAACTGTATGCCAACAAATGGAAAATCTAGAAGAAATGAATACATTTCTCCATACAAGTAAGGAGCAAAATTGACCATGAAAACACAGGAAACAGAGGCAACTAAGGACTAGTGAGATTAAATCAGCAATAATTTGCCAATAAACAAAAACTCAGAAGGCTTCATTGCTGATTTTCCACCAAACTTCAAGGAAGGACTAATGACAATTGTTCTCAAAATATTACAAATAATTGCAAGAGGAGGAACCTTTACAAACTCATTTTACATGGCCAGCATTACCCTGATACCAAAAGTAGACAAAGACTAAACAAAAAGGGAAAGTATATCCCAAAATCCCTAATGAACATACATGCAATCAATAAAACACTAGCAAATGAACCTAACAACACATCAAAAAGATCATTGATCATGAACAAATGGGAATTATCCCAGGGATTGAGGGATGGCTCACCATATGCACATCAATAAATATAACACATCAACAGAATGGAGGATAAAAATCATATGATTATCTCAATAGGTGCAGAAAAGACATGCAACAAAATTCAGCATCCACTCATGAAAACAACTCAGAAAAAATTGGGTATATAAAAATACACCTCAATATAATAATGGTTACATATATGGCAAACTATCACCAATATCATGAATGAGGAAAAGCTGGAAGCATTTCCTTCAAGTTTTAATCCAGAGAAATTAGGCAAGAGATAAAAATAAAAGGCTCATAAATAAGAAAGGAGGAAGTCAGGAGCCAGGAACTTCCTCTGGGTCTCCCACGGGGGTACAAGGGAACCAAGCACTTGAGCCATCCTCTACTGCTTTCCCAGGCCATAGCAGAGAGCTGGATTGGAAGAGGAGCAGCCAAACTGGCACCCATATAGGATGCCGGCACAGCAAGGGAGTATTAACCCACTGTGCCACAGCATGGGCCCCTCTTTTTTATTTATTTCTGCTCTAATCTTTGTTATTTCTCTCCTACTAACTTGGGGCCTTGGTTTGTTCTTGCTTTTCTAAGTCTTTTAAATGTTTCATTAGGTTGTTTGATGACTTTTTTTTGGAGTAGGTACTTAACTGCTATGAACTTCCCTCTTAGTTCAGTTTTTACTATATCCCATATGTTTTGGTATGCTGTGCTTCCATTTTTACTTTTCTCAAGGAATTTTTAATGTCTATTTTTCAATTCAGTGACTGTTTATTTAATAGCATGTTGTTCAATCTCCACGTTTCTACATAATTTTCAAAGTTTTGTTTTTTTTTTTTTTTGCTTTCTAGTTTTATCCTATTGTGATTAGAAAAATTACATGTTTCCTGATCTTAAAATTTTGTTGAGACTGGTTTTGTGATCTCATATACAGTCTATTTTAGAGAATGTGTTCCATGTGTTGATTAAAAGAATGTGTTTTCAATAGCTGTTAATGCAATTATCTGTAAATATAAGTATAGTATATACTATTTGATCTATAGCACAGTTTAATTCTGATTTTTTTTTTCATTTGGTCTGGATGACCTGTCCATTGATGAAACTGGGGTATTGACGTTGCACACTCTTGTATTAGAGCCTATATTTCCTTTCAAATATAATAATATATGTTTTACAAAATTGGTTGCTCCAGTGTTAGGTACATGTACATTTATAATAATCATATGTTCTTTTCGAATTGATCCTTTGATTATCTTTTTTTTTTTTAAAGATTTCTTTTATTTATTTGAAAGACAGAGTTACAGAGAGAGGTAGAGACAGACAGAGAGGTCTTCCATCCACTGGTTCACTCCCCAGATGGCTGCAACGGCCGGAGCTACAGTGATCCTAAGCCAGGAGCCAGTAGCTTCCTCCAGGTCTTTCACGTGGGTACAGGGGCCCAAGGACTTGAGCCATCTTGTACTGCTTTCCCAGGCTATAGCAGAGAGCTGGATCGAAAGTGGAGCAGCTGGGACTTGAACCGGTGCCCATATGGGGTGCTGCTGCTTTAGGCCAGGGCTTTAACCCGCTATGCCACAGCGCCAGTCCCCCCTTGATTATCTTATAGTGACCTTCTTTGACTCTATACAGTTTTTATCTCACAGTCTGTTTTGTCTATTCCTGCTTGCTTTTATGTGGAATATCTTTTTCCATCCTTTTGTCTTTTCTGCTAATACAAATTTATTGCAGGCAACATATCACTTGGTCTCATTTTTTATTCATTCAGCCTGTCTGTATCTTTTAACTAGAGAAGAATATAGTCAATTTATTTTCAATCTTACTATTGGTAAGTAAAGACTTAGTACTGAAGCACTGATTTTCTTCTTCTTTTGAATATCTTTTGTTTTTTCCTTCCTCTGTTAGTCCTTTGTGCTCTGGTGATTTCCATCCTGTATAGATAAGGTTTAATTCTTTTTTGTTTGTTTGTTTTAAGATTTATTAATTTATTTGACAGACGGAGCTACAGACAGAGAGAGGGAAAGACAGAGAGATCTTCCAACAGCTAGTTCACTCCCCAAATGGCTGCAACAGCTATAACTGGGCCAATCCAAAGCTAGGAGCCAGGAGCTTCTTGCAGGTCTCCGGCCCAAGCACTTGGACCATCTTCCACTGCTTTCCCAGGTGCATCAGCAGGGAGCTGGATTGCAAGAGGTGCAGCTGGGACAGGAACCCATGCCCATGTAGGATGCTGATGGACGTGGAGGTGGAGGCTTAGCCTCCTATGCAACAATGCTGGCCCCCATCAATTTATTTTCAATCTTATTGTTAGTAAGTAAAGACGTAGTTCTGCAGCTTTGTGATTTTCTTCTTCTTTTGAATATCTTTTGTTCTTTCCTTCTTCCATGGTTATTCATCTTGGTGGTCTGATGATTTCCAGCTGGTATAGATAAGGTTTAATTCTTTCCTATTTCTCTTTTACTAATGGGTTTCATACTTTCACATGTTTTCATGATGGTAGTTATCTTTCTTTTGCTTCTGAATGTAGGACTCCCTTAAGCACCATTTGTAATTCCAGTCTCGTCATGATGAATTCACTCAGTTTTTGCTTGTCTTTTTTGGGAGTAGCATTCTTCCCTCCCCACAGAAACCTTTTATTTAAGGTATACAAACTTCATGCATCTCATAAATACAACTTTAGGAACATAGTGATAGTGATTCTTCCCACAATATATACCTTCCCATCCTGACTCCCACCCTTCTTCCCTCTTCCTCTCTTATTCCCTTGCTTATTTTTTAACTAAGATCTATTTTCTATTAACTTTATACACGGAAGAGTAACTGTATACTAAGTAAAGAGTTCAACAAATAGTATGAAAAAAACTTGTTTTTTAATAGTTTCTTGATTTCTCTTTTGATTTCTTCTATGACACACTGTTCATTCAGGAACATGTTGTTTAGTCTTCATGTATTTACATATGTTCTAGAGATTCCTGAGTTGTTGAATTCCAGCTTCATTCTATTGTGGTCAGACAAGACGCATGGTATGATTTCAATTTTTGAATTTGCTGAGACTTCCTTTATGGCCTGGCCTGTGGTCTGTCATAGAGAATGTTCTATGCACTGGTGAGAAGAATGTGCATTCAGCAACTGTAGGATGAAAAGTTCTGTAGATATCTGTTAGGTCCATTTGGTCTATAGTGTTGATTAACTGTTGTTTCTTGTTGATTTTCTGTCTGGTTGTTCTATCCATTGCTGAAAGTGAGTATTGAAATCCCCCATTACTATTGTATGGCAGACTATGTCTACCTTTATCCATTAACATTTCTTTTAAATAGCCAGGTACCCGTAACTAGGTGTATACATTTACTATGGTGACATCTTCCTGTTGAATTGATTTCTTAATCATTACATAGTGCCTTTCTTTGTCTCCTGTAAGTTTTTGTGTTAAAGTCTATTTTGTCTGATATTTTAAAGATTCAGATGGCTACACCATCTTTTCTTTGGTTTCTGTTAGCCTGGAATATCTTTTTCTATCCTTTCACTTTCAGTCTGCTTATATCTTTGTTGGTGAGATGTGTTTCTTGTAGGCAGCAAATAGATTTTTTTTCCCATTCAGCCAGTCTATATCTTTTAACTGGAGAGTTGAAGCCATTTACATTCAAGGTGATTGTTCACAAGTAGGGACTTGCCACACCATTTTTTGATAAATGTTCCTATTGTTTACTTTGGATTTCCTTTGTACTTTTAGTGGGGGACTTTCTGGCTTCACCTTCTTTTTTTTAAAGATTTATTTGAAAGTCAGTGATACAAATAGAGAGGAGAGGCAGAGAGAGAAAAAGAGAGAAAGAGGGGCCTTCCATCTGCTGGTTCACTACATCTTTCTCAGGATTAGGAAAGTTTATAACTATTTTATTGAATAGGTTTTATATGCTTTTTCTCATGTCCTTCAGGAATTCCAAGATTAGAGTATTTGTCTACCTACTAGTGCCTAAATATCCGCAGAGACCATCTTCTATATTTTTAATTGATTAATTAATTAGTCAGTCTGATTGTGATGTTTCAAAAGATATGTATTCAAGATCAAATATTCTTTCTTCTGTTTAATCTGGTATATAGTTGTGGTTTCAGCTATATTTTTAAAGTTATTATTAGGAGGAAGACAGATGGAACTTAGAGGAAACACACACAGACTATCTGCTGGTTCATCCCCTAAATGGCCTTAATGGCTGGGGCTAGAAAAAGCTGAAGCTAGGAACTCAGAACTCAATCCAGGTCTCCTATGTTGGTTTCTTGAGCCATCACGTGTAGCCTCCCAGGGTCTGCATTAACAGGAATCGGGAATTAGGAATCAGGGCCAGGACTCAAATCAATGGACATGTGACATGAATATTTTAACCATTGCCTTAAATGATAGACCAAATGTCCTAATTATTATTTGACTGTTGAGCTGTTGATTCCAAGAAGAAGTCTATCTCTTTGCTGAATTTCTCATCCATATCATGCATAATTTTCCTAATTTCATTAAATTATTGGTCTGTATGCTCCTATATCTCTTTTAGCATCTACCTAATAATTTTTAAATTATTTATCAGGAATTTTGTCAATTTCCTTGTCTTTGGAACCTGATACTGAAACATTATTATGTTCCTTTGGAGGCATCATACTGCCTTGTTTTTCATATTTCTGTGTCTTCATGTTGATATTTGTACATCTGTTAGATCAGTTATCTCCATTGCTTTTTACAAGTGGATTTTGTGATAAAAGGTCTTTGGGTATCAGTTTGGTAGGCTACTCTGACTTTAGTTCTATTTGGAAGTTGTAGTGTAGTCTCCCTAAATCTTTATCTGCTATAATTGAAGGCCATGGTGGTGAGGATGTGAGGTGCTCTTCTCAGCCCCTGTAGGAGTACACAGGCCATCACTGAAGCCCATGGACTGACACTGCGGTTGCAGGAGTATGGCCTGAAGTTCAGTGGGGACATGAGGCTTTCTGCAACAGTGGCAGAGGCTCTCCACTGTGGTGTGTACTACCCTGAGAAGAAAGGAGGAAGTAGGAAATAGATACCAATACTCTAGGAACAAGTGCTCCTATTTGTAAGATCCTGTGCAAGACCTGCCCAGCTGTGCCAAACTACTGTCCCCTGTAGCGCAAGGCATTGCTTGGGTAAGGTGTTGGGATGACAGATGTGCTGCTGTGTCTAGTTTGGTTTTTGAGGCTGCAGGTCTTTCTCTATTGTGGCAGGATATCTGTCAGACCCATGATTAGGAATATGCTAGCACCTGCATCCCCTAGGGAAGTTTGGATTCCATCAGTTGCTCCTATCTCAAGATGGCATCCTACTGCCATTGCTCTGAGGGAGGGGGATGAGGTGAAGCAATGGGAGTGCCTTCTCTAAAGCCAAGCTTCCATGGGTACTCCTAGTAAATCCCTTTGCTGGACTCTAAGTCTAGAACAACTGTGGACCCCTACTCCCTGTCCTTATTGAGGAATTGCTGTGCCTGGCATCCCTGGAGATAGACTTCACTGGGATCTCTCATTTACCCTTTCCCCATCCATAAGAGTGTGGTTGTGGCTGCTGGTGTGATTTATGCTCCTCTTTATGCTACCATGCCAGGTCTCCAGGTCCCATAAGGCTACTGTGTCTCTCTTGCTGGGTTTCAGGATTCTACCATGGGCACCAACTTCGAAATGCAGTTATTTACTTGTTATTTGGGTTTGTCTCTGTGGAGGAGGTAGTAAATTTTAGGCAACCCTATTTGTACACCCATTTATATGCTGTATGTGTATCAGTGTTTTACACATAAAAAGAGATAACTTCTTTGCCATGTAAGAATCAATTTTCATAATCTTGTTATGGGATACTGAGCATGATATCACTCCCTATAACATGATAGGAATAACCCACTAAATTCCTGGGTGGTTTTGAGCTATTTATTTGTCTCTGGAGAATCTCTACTCCCATTAACATAACAGGAAAAATAATTTGGAAGCATGTTATCAAGATTAATTGAAGATACATGATGGGTTCTAGCAAAATGCCTGCTACATATTACATGCTCAATAAAGATTAGTTTTCCTTCACCTTGAAAGTCCTGTCCATACTGTCATTCTGTGAAATTACAATTGCAGTTGGATATTCTACATCTTAGCATTAAAAAAGTAACCTCTCAAAACCCCACTACTAGGCCCTTCTCCATTCAGTTGCCAATGCCTGCCAGCCTCCACACTATTTTATTCCAGGCAGAAATATTTGACAAATTACACTCAATTTAAGGTTGTACAGATTGTACAGAGAACAACACCCAAAAATCTGGGAAGGAGGAATGAAATAGATTGCCTCTCTGAGAATTAGGCAAATTGAATTAACATACATTGAGAACAATGTTCTTTGTTTTCTAGGTTAAAGGACTGGTGATTTTAATGGTATTTAACTTGCATTA
This sequence comes from Oryctolagus cuniculus, assembly GCF_051225735.1. NCBI lineage: Eukaryota > Metazoa > Chordata > Mammalia > Lagomorpha > Leporidae > Oryctolagus > Oryctolagus cuniculus. Next base: position 52,652,394 of record NC_142875.1, on the reverse strand, counting down.
AAAAAAAAATATTCACCAGAAGTGTGATGGTCAGAATTGGAAAGGAGAATAGAACAGGATTACCTTACAGATACCTAAAATCCAATCATACAACAGTGAACTCAGAATCTTTCTATACATACCTCAAGTAATAAACCTACCCCACCGAATAGCACCTTGCCTCCCAGTCACCTAAGCAGAAACCTGCTACATTTCCCATCCAATCTCTCAATCCTGTCAATTCCTCATCCTTAATGCCACTCAAATCTACTCTCTCTGCACCATTGTCCACTTCAGACCAGGGTCTGCTCCTCCAATTGCTGGCTGAGGCGGCTTTCTAACCCCTCTAACATTCTGCAGGCTGCTGACACTGACCTCTCTGGGTAAAGCGTAGATCATGGTCTATGTTACTCTTTGGATTTAAAATTGGACTCCACCTTCACACTGCTCAGGACCTCAAAACAATGAGAGGAAGGAAGGGCGACTTCTCCAGGAGAAATTGCCACAAACTGATGTGGCAACTTTGCCTCCACCAGAAAATAGGCATGGGAAAAAGCTTTTAACAAGTTGCTTGATGTCATGAATCTTTTACCTTCTGTCGACCTTAAAAGACACAGTCTTGGGCCTAGCCTAGGGAAGGCAGTGTTCCCTGGGTTTAGCAAGCTTTTAATACGCTTAGCCAGTCACCCACACTCAGCAGAGACAGTTCTCTGCATTTTAAGAAAATGTTTACTTTCCTTCCTGGACATGAAGAAGAGATCTGCATTTTAATAAGTTGAAAATGCACTCAGCCTTATTTTCAGTGTCAAAATGTTTTTGCTGAGTTTTTATAAATAATTTCTTTGGGGATATGGTCCCAGTTGTGAGTACTTTTCTACTATTCCTGTAATTAGGAATCCTGATTCATAGTTCTGTATTATTTAAATTGCTTTGTATTTCCTTAGTTTTAATTTTACTGTGAAATCACTATAAAACTCTGTAATTTAGACCTATAACGCCATCTCTCTTTCTTTTCTATGCCAATAAATCTTTTCCTTTACCTTCGGTTGTGTCTTTGTAAATAAGTTTCAAGATTTTTCTTGTCTTAAAGGCAAATGTTTGAGCCTAATTATCATTTCACCATATGGTTTCTCTTCTCTTCTTTATTCCTTAAAACTATCACGCAGTTCTTCTGCAATTGCTATCGAAATTCATCTGACCTCGGCCCATTATATTTGTACACCTCTAAACTTACCATCTGTCGTTGTCCTTCAGATGGTTACTAAATCCTGAATTCATTTTAAGGTCCTGCCATTTCTATAACTCTATTTCTCACCTCTCTCAGTTATATGATTCTCTAAACCTGATTTCCATTTCTTACTAACAGGAGGGAGTGAACTATTGTAAACAAAATAAAACATCCTCTCCTCATTTGCACTATGACAGGAAAGAGTTACGACTTACCCATTTCTTGAAAAGTGGTCTTGATCAAGGACAAACTATGCTGGAAAAGAAAGAAATAAAGAGAGCTATTGAAGATGCATAAAAGAAAATTCTTGTACCCCATGGCCCCGTTGAATTCTTCTGGGGAAATGAATACCCAGGTTACTTGTCTTTGTCCATTTAGACCACAACAAAATGCCATAGACTAGCCAGCTTAAAAAAACAACACAAGTTTATTTCTCAGTTTTGGAGGCTGTGAAGGCCAAGATCAATGTTCCAACAGATTCTGTGTTTCATGACAGCCTACTTCCTGGTTCATAGACAGTTGTCTTCTTGCTATACCCTCCTGTGGTGGGACAGTCCCGGGGAATCCTCTCAAGTCTTCTATAAGGGTACTAATCCCACTCACGAGGGCTCTGCTCTCACACCCTACACACCTTCCAAAGGCATCACCCCATTCATATTGGGGATTAGGTTTCAACATCTGAACTTGGAGGGGCACAACATTCAGTCTACGCAGAACTCTGGCCTTCAGCTTTCTGACAGATAAAAAACACAACAGTGGAAGCATATTTTAGCGTTCCTTCAAACTTGTATTAAACTTTAATGTCCAGGCATAGTCTATTTTCTTTTAGCAACCACTTAATCCTCTCTCCTTAATGAATTTGCCCAAATGCTTTTTAAAATTAAACAGTGCTTCTGTTTGACCTAACTTTCTAAGCTGAGGTTATAAAGCACAGGACTTCTTCCAAACATTTCAGAATTTGTGATACATGTTCTTTTTCATCTAATACATACAATTTCAAGCATTTTGGCCAGGTCCTTCCTTAGTCTTCACTCCTCCAGTTAGAAGCACTCACATCTTGGAATTCTAGTATCCCTTCAGATCTTCCGGTTGATCATAAATGAATTTGCTTTCCTTTAATATATCCTTACCAACCTATGGTAACCAGTACTACAAAGAGAACTTCAGCTATAGATAAACTATGTTTTTATGTGGCAGTAGAATATTATTTTCATCCATCTTCAAAACATTGATGGGCAGTTGTGTGGTGCGGTAGGTTAAGCTGCTGCCTCGGATACCACAACCCATATTGGAGTGTATAGGATCAAATTCCACCTCCACTTCCCACCAGCTTCCTGCAAATACACACCCTGTGACACAGAAGATGATGGTGCAAGTACTTGGATTCCTGGCACCCATGTGGTAGACCCAGATGGAGTTCCTGACCCAGTTATTTTGGCTATTTGGGGAGTGATCTAGCAGATAAAATCTCTCTCCTCTCTCCTTTCTCCTGTCACTCTGCCTTTCAAGTTAATAAATCTTTTTTAAAAATATTCAAATGTGAAAATGTATCCAGTTCCAAGCAGATAATCTACCTATCAATGACCCATTAGTTCTGCTCAAAAGAGATAATTTCTTATAGTAATGTGCCATATGTTAAAGCATTTTATAAACTGGGAATCATTCTTAAAATATAAATTATGATTTTCCCTAGCACGCATTTACTACATGCTCTATAGGTACCAGATAAAATATGTAATATTATATTTAAAAATTTCATATTGTAATATTTATATTTTATATGTTAAAATATACATAAGTATAGGAACACATATGTATTTTTAGTATGTAGTTAACATTAGTTTCCATTCCATGGACTATCTAATTAATGTTGTAAAGTTAGTTAAAAGCATGACAGATGGCAGGAAAACAATATTTAGTGTTAAAATTGTGTCATAAATCATTCATAAGTGAATAATTATCCTTCACAGATAATCAAGCATTGATAGTGTCACAACCAGAGGCCTGACAGAATGTGCAGGTTTGGAAATTTATTGGGCAGACCCATTTCCACTGCAAGTCACAGATTCTCAACTCAAACTAGCTTAAGCACAGAAGGGCATTTTATTTTCTCACAAAGTGGAGAAAAGTACTTGGGAAGGCCAGGTAACAGAAGGAAGTATATCTGGAGCTGGTGATCAGTACTAGATACAGAATTTATAAAATTAAAAATCAAGGTGTCCTGTCTTAAAATTATTGAGAAGTTGCAGATGGCAGAGCATGAAGCCAGCTGTGGGGACCCTTCCAAGTTCAGAACTGTTTGTGACTATATGGGTAGCACTGCCTTAAAGTTGGTCTTGCTAGAGAGTCAGGTAATCCGGTACCTTCCTTCTCTCTTTCTCCCTGACATGCCTCATATCTCTTGTCTCTGTTTCTTTCTCGGTGCTTTTCTCATCTTCTCCTACTCCAGAGGGACTTAGGCCGTCTTCCTTGCTAAGTACTTAAAGCCAGGCCTGGGTGGAATGCCTAGGTGTATTGAAGGGACTCTCAGGGAAGAGGTGGAGTGATGCATGTGGGAAATCGGGACTGACTTGTACACACAAACCACCAGGAATTGAAGAGGAGCTCTTCAAAGGAAAATTGGGATGTTCTTACCTGTAAAAATGGGAGAACAGAATACTGAACAGGCAAGGACAACATGAAATTACCACATAAAACTCACTGGGTTTGACTTGTTACTCAAATTGTAGGGTTTTTAAAAAGAATTTTTTTTTGAGAGACAGACAGATAGATAGATATACAGGCCTGCCATCCATTCAATACCCATAACAGCTAGTGCTGGACTGAGACAAAGATGGATCCCAAGAACTCAATCCAGGTCCCCCATGTTGGGTGATAGGGACCCAGGTATTTGAGTCATCACCTGCTGCCTCCCAGGGTGTGATTTAGCAGAAAGCTGGAAGCAGGAGTGGAGTCAGGACACCAATCCAGATATTCTTACATAGGATGCAGTCATCACACAACACATCTTAACTGCTGGGCCAAATGGCTGCCTTGGTGTAGCTTTTTTTTTTTTTAATAAATAATACACCACTATGGACACCCAATAAAAATTAACAAGTCCCAGTGTTAGCGTGGACTCCAGAGTCTACAAGAATTTTATTATTAACTGCAAGTCCAGGTGCAGTTTTCAATTTTACACATGAACAATGCAGTGATTCTGGCTGATTTGAAGCCTTTTTTTTTTTTTTCCCCAAAACACACATATTGAATGGTTGAGAGATGGCTGAAGGACAAGTGGCATGTCAGGTGACAAGAAACCTTCACCTTTAATAATATGAAGAGTGTGACTTGTTCCCAATCAGTATTCCCCTAGGTGAAGCGGTTATTGTTTGTAAAGATTTGATTGGTCCTTAAATTTCACTCAGTACAGATGGACAGTCTATAATGATAAACAAAGCTCTTTTTGAAGATTTGGAGAAAACAAGTGGGAATTTTAAAAATTTACCAAATATAACTTTCATAAGAACCCCAAGGAAGCCCTTTCCTACAAATTCCCTACTGGCCTTCAGTTATTCGGCTTTCCTGCCCGTTTTATTTCCATGCCTCTCTCATTCAACTTTCCGAACTGTATTCCCGAGCTTCCCTTCTTTTACATGTGGGTATTCTGGTTATACTTCAGCCCATGCATTATTAAAAGTTTATTGAAGAGCAGAAAGAAGCTCTCTTCACCCTCAGACAGAAAGGAATGCAATTTAATTTCCAGGAAGAGCTGAATAGGGAATTTATTGTAGACACGAGAATTGGTAAAAGTTAATGTTAGAGTCAACATTTTCCCTTCCTTACACAGACAGAGTAACATGGAAAACTGACCAATCACCAAAATAAGCAACCTGTTTTCTTAGTAGCCAAACATTTTGAAGATTATCTACTTAACTACCTTGGTTTTTATCTCTCCTTCACTTTTGCCTATATGGGCGGTACCTTCAGAACTGAATTGAGGAGTAAAACACATTGAATCACATTAGATGATTAACAGGTTTGTGAATGTGCTTGTAAAATATAAGACCTAATTGAAAGATGTTATAAACTTTTTTTTTTGAAATTTTAAAAAAGATTTATTTATCTGAAAGTGTTACAGAGAGAGACAGAGAGAGAGAGATCTTCCAACCGCTGGTTCACTCCCCAAATGCCTGCAATGGCCACAGCTGGGCTGATCCAAAGCCAGGAGCTTCTTCCTGGTCTCCCTTGTGGGTGCAGGGGCCCAAGGAATTGGGCCATCTTCTACTGCTTTCCCAGGCCACAGCAGAGAGCTGGATCGGAAGTGGAGCAGCCGGGACTTGAACTGGCGTCCATATGGGATGCCCAGCACTTCAGGCCAGGGAGTTAACCCACTGCACCACAGCACCAGCCCCAGAATAAATGATTTTAAGAACGACTGAGTGAGGGCAGGAAAGTCCTTATTGGGTTTGTTAGATATTACGGTAGAAGTGCCACGCTGTGTAACCACTAACCTCTAACTGTAACCAAACTCTTCTGCTCCTTTATTGGTGACCAACTCTATACTAGATGTTATAAACTTGTGTGTATTAATCCATGAGATCTTTGTAAATGCTGAATATTTTCTTATGAAGAATGCATACTAAATAAATGTTAAATACATGAGCCACATTTTTTGCTTTCTCTCTCTTTTTAACTCTGTAGTAAAAGCCTTTATGACAGTCCTAGCTGTAGCATGGATATCCTCATGCATTCAGCAATAGCTGGGACCAAACAAATATTCTATTTGCCTTAATGATTATATCAAAGATCGGACAACAGATGTCTTCCTACATGTGGTTTGCCAATTTATTTCATTCTTTCTGACCATTTACATGAGCCATTCTGAAAATTAGTATCAAGAAAGTATAATCAAATCTTTTGCTTCTCTTCATAAACAAAAATCTAATCTTTCACATTAATATGTCATCTTTCAATACCAAAATTTAGGGAGAAGAATGTCCATTACCAACCACATTCTTTCATCATTCACAAATAAAACCCACAACATTCTGCTCCATATCAAAAATACCTAAATATAGTTTCCTCAGGATGGCAGGGGGAAGAGAAGCCCAGCTGCTGCCATGCTATCACGCTCTCTCAGGCTTTTAGCATCTAAAAAAAGGTTATTTGATCGTTATTCATAAATTCTTGCAAATTCAATTACTCCACCCTCCCATACTGGTGCACATTCACACATTCTCAGGGAGTCTGAAAATTTGCCCACCATTATATTTAGAACCATGATTTAAATGTGGCTTGTTTCAAAAGAAATGAATGACTTCTGTTTAAATTACTCAGTATCAAACATGTTCCAGAAAACCTTTTACATCAGGATACATTTTTCTATTATGGCTACCTAATACTAGTGATGGTAAAGTGCCTTGATCCACTTAAAGAGGAAACTGACACACTTTTCCATTATATAGTACAGCTGACCACAGACTATTTAAATCGGTTGCAAATTTTAGGTTAATATTCTTACTGGTGTCCTACTACTTACCTTAATTCATCTTAGTATTTTATGGTGTTGGATATTACTAGCTGTATAATGATCACAGAGGTCTTAAATGTAGTGCTGTCTTTCTCCTCATTAATGCTACTACTAAATTTCACTTCTTAAGGAAAAATTATTATATCATACACGTATTTCAAAACAGGTAATTATACTGTCTAGTGATATTGCCCTGTATGGTGCCATATTTATTTATTTAATGGATAACTTGGTTGTGTGCACCTAAGAATATGTACTAAGTTTAAATTTCTTAAATTATAAAAATAAGATAATTATGGTAATAACAATTTTAACATCATAAAAATTATGCAGTACCAAGTAAAAATCTCTCATTTTCTACTCTTAGTTCTATTCAGCAGAGATAATCATATTTAATGGCTTCTATTTAAAGTTCTTCTAGCCATTCCCTCCACAGTACTGAGTATTGTACTTATGCCTCATTTTCTCAATTTATTGGTGCTCAGTGTATCAATTGACTCTATTATGAGAGATGAGAAAATTAGCTAATTTCTACAGCTGCCATATCCCCCTTCCTCCTCATTTTTATTTCTGTTTGTCTACCTTTATTTTTAGTCACATTTACACACATATACTTCCATTCATCATAAGTACATAAATGTGATAATATGGTATGTGCTTTGTCTTGTCTTAATGCAATCTTTCTTCTGTTTTTTCTGTTTTTGTTTTATCTAATTCTCCCTCCCTCAAATCAAAAATTCCTCCCCATTAATACATACTTATGACCTGTAAAAAACATCCTTTGATATGTTTCACAACTATACAATCACATAAAACATACACATTTTGGGGCCTGGCATGATGGGATAGCCATAACAGAGCAGTGGTTTGAATCCTGGCTGCTCCACTTCCCATCCAGCTCCCTGATAATGTGCTGGGGAAGGGAGTAGTAAGTGCTCCAATTACTTGAGACTCTGCCATGTGGGAAACGCAGGTTGGGTTTCAGATTCCTGGCTTCAGTGTGACCCAGATCTGCCATTAAGTCATTTAAGGAGAGAACCAATGGATGGAAGGTGTGTGTGTGTGTGTGTGTGTGTGTGTGTCTTCGTTTCTCCCTTTCTCTCTTTGTTCACTCTGCTTGGCAAATAAATAAATCTTTTTAAAAAATGCACACATTTTTACTGAGTATAGAGGTTCAATTTTGCAAGATGAGAAAGTTCTGGAGATCTATCCATTGCACAATGATATGAATGTACTTAACATGATTGAACTGAACACTTAAAAATAGCTAATATGGGGGCTGGCACTGTGGCGTATCTGGTAAAGATGCTGCCTGCAGTGGCGGCATCCCATATGGGCACCAGTTCGAGCCCCGGCTACTCCACTTCTGATCCAGCTCTCGGCTATGGCCAGGGAAAGCAGTGAGAGATGGCCCAAGCCCTTAGGCTCCTGCACCCGCATGGGAGACCTGGAAGAATCTCTTGGCTCTTGGCTTCGGATTGGCACAGCTCCGGCCATCGCAGCCATCTGAGGAATGATCTAGCAGATGGAAAACCTCTCTCTTTCTCTCTACCTCTGCCTCTCTATAACTTTGCCTTTCAAATAAATAAATAAGTCTTTAAAGAAAATACCTAAGATAGTACATTTCATATTAAGTATTTATTACCACAATTTAACAATTTTAAATGTGTGAATATATTATCATACATGTGATCATATTATCATACATTGCACACAGAATTGTACAGAAAGCTTTCACTTTGCACAGTTTCTATACAAATGAATTTCAGTTAGGTAACACCACTCCCTCAATAATAACATGGTTCATATTTCAGTTGCCATGGGACATTAACTGTGAATGATTTCATAAAATACAAACTTCACTGCTAGGTTGTCAGTCTACAAATCAGTATGTAAATTACAAATGTACATCATGATCAGTGACCAGTCATATCATTTATTTTAAAATCTGTTGGTGATTGGTTACTGCACATTATTTATTTATTTATTTTTAAAGATTTATTTATTTATTTGAAAGTCAAGAGTAACACAGCTAGTGAAGGAGAGGCATCCTCTGGTTCACTCCCCAATTAGCCGCAACGGCCAGAGCTGTGCCGATCTGAAGCCAGGAGCCAGGAGCTTCTTCCGGGTTTCCCATGTGGGTGCAGGGGCCTGTGAGCTTGGGCCATCTTCCACTGCTTTCCCAGGCCACACCAGGGAGCTGGATTGGAAGTAGAGTAGCTGGGACCTGAACGGGCGCCCCTATGGGATGCCAACATTGCAGGAGGCGGTTTTACCTGCTATGCCACAGCGCCGGCCCCACACATTTTGTATTTAGTTTATGCAATGACAGCAAAGCATGTGACTGTGTTGTCTCCTTGTCTTCCATGTGACATTTCCACAGACGTGGTCAACAAAAATGAACATGCAGCAAAGAAATGAAAAGTAACAACGCTGGAAGTGAAATTCAAATGAATCCTAAATGCTGTTATAAAAGAAAATGTCTGACTCTAAGAATGTTGACACTGTCGTTGTTCAAGAGATCCTACCTATGCAGCCAGAGTAACTTACTGAAAGTGAATTGATTGACATAAACGAGGAAAGTGACCAGGAGGATGATGCTCCCGAACAAATTATACCTACAACAGATTTCTCATTAAAGGAATTTCTGAAGATATTTCACAACACTGAAAGTGTAAAGGGTAAAATGTCAGAGCTGCTCCAAACTTAGAAGTACAATTCATCAAGGCATAAAAAAAAAAAAAATACTTGCTCTGTGTCGTAAGTTATACAATGAGAAGTCCTCACTATGCCAACTACTCTTGACAAATTTGTTTTAGTAAGTTGTTTATAAAAAAAAAGTTTTAATTCTTAATGCTTCTAATATTTTAATTTGCAATTTAAATATTAGTTTATAGTTTTTTATTTCTCTACATACTTTTAACTAACAGTAAGAAAGATTGTAATGTTTTGACTAATTTTCCTCAAAGTCTCAGAACAACTGCAGTTTTTTCCATTGAGCATTAAGATCTCTCTGTACTGTTTCAGCTAGTGTGGCCACTTTCATGGTCCACCCTACTTATAAAGAGATGATCACATATACAGCTTTTTTTTTTCTGGTCATTGTTAAATTTAAAATTAAAATCATATTGCCCGTTCTTTTCTGTTCTTCTTTGTTTTCTTTTCTCACCAAACAATTCTTTTTATGAAACCTTTCTAAATCAACTGCTATAGTTTTAAGGTATTCTTTTTAAATAAAAATAAATAAATGAATAGCTGCAAATTTCATGATAGGCATGTTATTATAATTTATTGAATCTTTCTCTTACTAATGGGCATCAAAAATTCTTTTTTGTGCCACAATATTCAGTGCTTCAATAAACATTTTATACAATATGCTTATATATTGGTTGATATATGAAAACGATTGCTAGAATGAGATTGCTAGATATGGTTTTTTAAAATTCCCTTAGCAACAGATAGATTTCCCAAAAGGCTGTAACAATGCATAACCAGTTCATTGTTAGTAAGGAAAGTAAGGTAAGGAAAAAATTCCTTGCCAAAAATAGATACTAGAGCACTTAAACTGTTGCTGGTCTGATAGGGTAAGATTTTATTTCATTGCTAGTTTAATTGTCTATTCATTAACTGTTAGAGAGTTTAATATTTGGTTGGTCATTCAGATTTGCTTTTTTGTAATTAACTTTATATTCTTTGACTATTTTAAATTTTTATTTTTTAAAATTTCATTTCAAAGGAAGAGAGACAGACAGAGAGCTTCCCATCTCTATTCACTTCCCAAATACCCACAACATCCAGGGTTGGGCCAGGCTGAAGCCAGGAGAACAGAACTCCGTCCAGGTCTCCTATGTGGGTGGCAGGGGTGCAAGCATTTGAGCCATTACCTCCTGCGTCTCAGGAAGCTGGATGGAAAGTGGATCCAGGACGTGAACTCAGGTACAATGATATGAGATGTGGACATCTCAGGTGGCATCTTCATCACTACATCAAATACCTGCCCCTCTTTTTTTCCTATCCATTTTGAGCTCTTTGTGCAGTATAGATTGAATACCTGGTAAAGGTAGAGGGATTAGGACCTCTTTAAGGCCTTTATTTTGCCTGCCACAGTAATCAGTATCTGTTATCATTCACTGGAAAAGGCCATTATACAATTCTATATACTTGGAAACATTTATAAAATGGAGGTAAAATTTCAGAAAGACTATGAACAAGACAAGGAAGAGTATTTGACTGAGAAGAGACAGGCATTTTAAAGGTGGATAGAAGTGAAAAACAACACATGAAACATTAATTCTTAATCATAGAGGTGGAATGATAGCTTAGCATTAGGTTGCCCTATGTTTCTGATTATTCTACTTTTAAGTAACTAAAATTTCCTTATGGCAGAAATGTTGGTTATAAATTAAGGCAGATTAATAATTAGTACAATGACATATAACTGGGACTAAAAGTAGGTATGGAAAAATTAGTTTGATATGATTTGCAAAGATTTTTCTAGTTATATTGAAAATATTTTCAGTGGAAATAAAATTAACTCTGAGATTTTAAAATATGTTTTGTTAGAGAGTCAACATATGTGATTAAGATAGTAAAAATAATAGTTTACTTGAGTATATAAAAACAGATAATTTGTTATATGAGACTTAACTATCCCCTGAAATCTGAAAACAAACCACTCATTAAATCCATTTCCACATTTGCAGTGTGATAAAACCAAGTTTTATGCACTGTAAAGTAGTGAATATCATTTTCTACATCATAAAGAAAAAAAGCATTTTCTATTTTTCATGGCATAGGAAAAAGTATCCTTTTAAAACATTCCTTTATTGCTTTAGATAGTCATTTATGTGATTAAATGCATTTGTATGTGTAAACATATAGTCACTTACGTGATTAATTATATTTGTATATGAAAATAAATTCACAGTTATCTAGCATATTGCCAGATTTGCACAAACTGGATCACTAATTGATACTTGCTTCTAAACCCAGAAAAAGCAAAACTAAAGAATAAGTTCAGACTTTCATTTTAAGGTTAATCATCGCCATTGTTCCTTTTATATATAGACAAAAATAAATCAATAACCATGTTCTACATTTTATTGATGAACATGTAAGTGAATTCATTTGTAGTGCTAAATTGTCTATATCTAGTGCCTACTAAGGTATCATATATCTAAGAAATGTATTTTAACATGTTGAAATTATATAAACATTGAAAGCTGTTCTGCATATAAATTTGCTAGTATTTTCTATGAATCACAGAATTGAATATATAATTAAAATAAAAAGTTAACATAACTCACATGTTTAAATATATATTTAATTCTCTGAGCAAACACATGCAAAAGTTACTCAAAGTAGATTTCCAACATCTTTAGGAATGCTAATTTTATTTAATAAAATTCTTCTACCTAATTTCTTTGTGCAAAATGGAATTTCTGACTAATATAATTTTTAATGACTACATCAAATAATGTTTATGGGTTTATACATCAAATGATGATTATGAGTTCATGACCATTTTTATAATGTCAAGATTTTAATATTTTAATTGTAAATTCTTAATAACATAAATGCATTCCTCTGTGCTGCCTCTGACATCTTTTCTTTTATAGGAGACAAGGCAATTTTGTTTTAAGCAGAACAACATCTATATTTATGTTCTTTTTTTAAAATATGTATTTATTTATTCGAAAGTCAGAGTTACACACACATACACTGAAAGAGAGAGAGAGAGGTCTTCCATCCACTGGTTCAGTCCCAATTGGCCGCAATGGCTGGAGCTGTGCCGATCCAAGCCAGGAGCCAGGTGCTTCCTCCAGGTCTCCAACGTGGATGCAGGGGCTCAAGGACTTGGGCAATCTTCCACTGCCTTCCCAGGCCACAGCAGAGAGCTGGATCAGAAGAGGAGCAGCTGGGACTAGAACCGCCACACATATGGGATGCTGGTGCTTCAGGTCATGGCGTTAACCCACTGTGCCATTGTGCCGGGCCCCATATTTATCTTCTTATAATTATTACTTGCTTGGGCCGGCGCTGCGGCTCACTAGGCTAATCCTCCGCCTTGCGGCGCCAGCACACCAGGTTCTAGTCCCGGTCAGGGCGCCGGATTCTGTCCCGGTTGCCCCTCTTCTAGGCCAGCTCTCTGCTGTGGCCAGGGAGTGCAGTGGAGGATGGCCCAGGTGCTTGGGCCCTGCACCCCCTGGGAGACCAGGATAAGTACCTGGCTCCTGCCATCGGATCAGCGTGGTGCACCGGCCGCGGCGGCCATTGGAGGGTGAACCAATGGCAAAGGAAGACCTTTCTCTCTGTCTCTCTCTCTCTCTCATTGTCCACTCTGCCTGTCAAAAAAAAAAAAAAAAATCACTTGCTTCATTTTTTGCCTCTTACAAGGAGTGTGAGACAAATTAAAAAAATGTTTCACTTGTTTGAGGACTTTAACAGGAAGAAGATGAGCAAGTCTTTCCTTTTTCTTACTAATAGTTCATTTATGAAGACTTCTCACATTTGCCATGTAAAAAGATCACAAAAGTAAAATCCTGTGACAAATCTCATTCTTTCTTATTTTTGACTTAGTTTTTCACTGATTTGCAAATCCCCCTTTTCCTAAATACTATCAATATGCAGATAAAATAACCATATGAATCACTACAAACAAAGCTTTTATGTGGATGAGTTGCTTTGTGTGTGGCTACAAAAGTTGAACTCTTTACTTAGTGTAGAGTTGATCTTGTGTGTATAAGCTTAATTGAAAATAGATCTTAGGGGGCCAGCACTGAGCTTAGAAGGTGAAGCTGCCGCCTGCAGTGCCAGCATCCCATATGGGCGCCGGTTCTTGTTCCGGCTGCTCCACTTCCAATCCAGCTCTCGGCTATAACCTGGGAAAACAGTGGAAGATGGCCCAAGTCCTTGGGCCCCTGTACCTGCATGGGAGACCCGGAGGAAGCTCCAGGCTCCTGACTTCAGATCGGTGCAACTCCAGCTGTTGAGGCCAACTGGGGAGTGAACCATCAGATGGAAGACCTCTCTCTCTCTCTGCCTTTCCTTCTTTGTGTAACTCTGACTTTCAAATAAATAAATGAATCCTTTTTTTTAAAAAAAAAAAAAGAAAGAAAATAGATCTTAGTAAAAAATAGGAATGGGAATAGGAGAGGGAGGAGAAGGAAAGGTGGGAGAGAGAGGCCGGCACTGTGTTACAGTAGGTTAATCCTCCACCTGCATTGCCGGCATCCCATATGGGTGCCGGTTCTAGTCCTGGTTGCTCCACTTCTGATCCAGCTCTCTGCTGTGGCCTGGGAAAGCAGTAGAAGATGGCCCAAGTCCTTGGACCCCTGCACCCATATGGGAGACCTGGAAGAAGCACCTGGCTCCTGGCTTCGGATCGGTGCAGCTCCAGCTGTTGTGGCCATTTGGGGAGTGAACCTATGGATGGATGACCTTTATCTCTGTTTCTCCCTCTCATTGTCTGTAACTCTAGCTGTCAAATAAATAAATCTTTAAAAAAAAAAAAAAAGAAGAGTGGGAGAGCAGGTGGGAGGGCAGGTAGGGTGGGAAGATTTACTATGTTCCTAAAGTTGTATTTATGAAATGCATGAAGTTCATATACTTTAAATACAAGATTTCTGGGTAACAAAAAATATCAAATAAAATCAGAGGTAAGCAGTAAAAAAAGTTGCTAAGCAGTGAGCTGAATTTGAACATGCATCCAGGGTGACTGCCAGCTTTACTACATGAGGGATAGCTACTCTGTAACAGAGATCTAAAACTAATACTCCCAGCAAAACTACAAATTACCACACAGCTTGCAGATTTGGCGATATTAGTAATTATTCAAATTAGAGAAATCAAGTATGTGAATGCTCAAGAATAGTTTTTAGGTCTATTTTCTAATATACTTAATATGCTACTTGTAAAATCTTCTGAGGAGGAAAGTGGAGATAGGACTCTTTTTTCAGATGGTAAAGAAGTAGAAGCCATCAGGAAAGAACTGGAAAATTTGAGTCAGCAAGAGGAATGACAGGACACAAGGCAATGTACCAGGAAAGCTCTGGGATATATTAGAGGTTTAAACACAAGCTCTAATTCTTCCACATCACTTCTTCTTCTAAGCCTCATTTATTCTTCCATTAAATGAAATGCTGTATTCAACCCTTTTAGACCTTATCCCTGGCAGAACTTTGGTTGATCAAGAACCCATCAAGACACTAGCAGGACAATGTCAATCCTGCACAAAGTTTGAGGGCCCCTGAGTTTAAGATTTGGGAGGAAGAAGTAGGTTTTGAATTAGCTGTTTGTTTGTGCACTATATTCAGCTCTCTCTTTCTTGCTCTGATTTCCTGTTCACTCTCTCACTCCCATAGCATTAGCAAATCTGACTTTTGGCTTTATCTATTCTCAAAATAGCCACACATAGAAACTGCATTTCATGGCTACTGGCTTATTGTCTAAGTTAGAATCCTCCATTTGCCTATCCAGATCCACAATTTACTTTCTCCATCCAGCCAGGGAATCACTCTCCTCCTGGCTTTCAGTTCTGTTCAACCAAGGGAAGTCAACCTTTGAGATAGGACAAGAGGAGATACTGAAGCGTTAAATCTACTGTCTCTTCTATATAGTACAAATTATCAACTGAGGGCAATATTACTTCTAAGAGGGTCAAAATTGGTATCTAAAAACAAAAAAGGGGCTGGCACTATGGCATAGCAGGCTAAGCCACTGCCTGCAGCACTGGCATCCCATATGGGCACCAGTTCAATTCCCAGCTGCTCCACTTCTGATCCTGCTCCCTGTTAATGTGCCTGGGAAAGTAATGGAAGATGGCACAGTGGCTTTTGTCCCTGCACCTACATAACCCAGAAAAATCTCCTGGCTTCTGGCTTTGGTCTAGCCTAGCTCTTGTCATTGCAGCCATTTGTAGAGTAAACCAGGAAATGGAAGATCAATCTCTCTTTGTCTCTCCCTCTCTCTCTGTCACTTTGCCTTTCAAATAAAAATAAGTAAGTCTTTAAAAAACAAAACAAAATAAAGACCAAAAAAAAGAAAACCACCTTGTCATTACAATGGCTTGTGTTTCTCCACAGCATGTATATAATGAATCTGCAGTATTGAGCTCCATGGTGGAGAGCTGTGTAGGTCTCTAAAAGACCCATGGGGGCAGTGATGAAGACATTCTATCCTTCAAAATCCATATATCCTGACTGCATCCTCCAGCTCAAAGTCACAGGCATCCTGAGACCAAAGGGTTTGCAGAAATGCAAAAAAGAGATGCTGAGGGAGATTAGAGGAGCTTGCTTTATCCACTCAGAAGTGAGAAAACACAACTAGAGTTGCCAAGAGAAAAATAAGATCTACTTTTCACGTCTTTACTCATACCTCAGCTCCTGCAGGTAATCTTCTTTCCACCCACATAAAACATTTATCTATGTAACAATTAACATCACATTTTCAAATCCTCTACACAGAGGGAGTGTTACTGAGTCATGCTCATCTGTCAGCTACGCAAAAAAAGCCAGTACCCAAGGGTGAGGCATTGAAGTAAAGAAAGAGAGTGCACTGGGAGTCCAGTAAACTGAAGAGGGGGGACTAGTGTCATAAAGAAACCATTTTGCCCAGGCTTCATACAGACCATTTTTAAGTACAAGTGGCAAAAAAAAAAAAAAAAAAAAAAAAAAAAAAAGGGGGGGGGAGGGAGACAGATCAAGAGGTAACAAATGGCTGCAGACACATGGCATCAAAAAGAACTGGAAAAGGGTCTTTTTTAACTTAGGAATGATTTTTTAATTTTTTTTTATTTGACAGGTAGAGTTAGACATTGAGAGAGAGAAACAGAGAGAAAGGTCTTCCTTCCATTGGTTCACTCCCCAAAAGGCCACTACAGCTGGCGCTGTGCCAATCCGAAGCCGGGAGCCAGGTGTCTCCTCCCGGTCTCCCATGCAGATGCAGGGCCCAAGCACTTGGGCCATCCTCCACTGCCCCCCCCCCCCCGGGCCACAGCAGAGAGCTGGACTGGAAGAGGAGCAACCGGGACTAGAACCCGGTGCCCACATGGGATGCCGGCACCGCAGGTGGAGGATTAGCCAAGTGAGCCACAGAGCCAGCCGTGTTTTTTTAAAATTTCAAAAATTTTTATTGATACAAAGAGAACAGATTTCATGTTTATCATAGGTACAGTTCTAAAAAGATAACCATACTTCCTTCCCTCCCTCTATTCCTTTCTCAATTCTCCTCCTTCCTTTTAATTTTTGCAAAAACACAATTTTAATCCACTATATAATCACAGGCTTAATGCACCACTAACCATAATATTCAACAAGTAGAAAGTAGGAAAAATACAGTTCCACAGGATATAAACTAGGGCTAAAAACAGCAATCAAGTCACCAGATGTCTCATTCTTTTTTTTGTTTGTTTGTTTGTTTTTGGACAGGCAGTACAAGTGGCAGTGAGAGAGAGAGACAGAGAGAAAAGTCTTCCTTTCAGTTGGTTCAACCCCCAATGGCAGCTGTGGTGGGCGCGGTGTGGCTGGCGCACCGCGCTGATCTGAAGCCAGGAGCCAGGTGCTTCTCCTGGTCTCCCATGCAGGTGCAGGGCCCAAGGACTTGGGCCATCCTCCACTGCACTCCCAGGCCACAGCAGAGAGTTGGCTTAAATTAGTTCTTTTTTTTTTTTTTTTGACAGGCAGAGTGGACAGTGAGAGAGAGAGACAGAGAGAAAGGTCTTCCTTTGCCGTTGGTTCACCCTCCAATGGCCGCCGTGGCCGGCGCGCTGCGGCCTGCACACCACGCTGATCCAAAGGCAGGAGCCAGGTGCTTTTCCTGGTCTCCCATGGGGTGCAGGGCCCAAGCACCTGGGCCATCCTCCACTGCACTCGCTGGCCACAGCAGAGAGCTGGCCTGGAAGAGGGGCAACCGGGAAAGACTCTGGCGCCCCGACCGGGACTAGAACCCGGTGTGCCGGTGCCGCAAGGCGGAGGATTAGCCTAGTGAGCCGCGGCGCCGGCTCTTAAATTAGTTCTTAATCTTAAAATTTTAGATACTTTGGTGATACAAGTGGTAGAAAAGAGCGTCTAAGTGTTTTCAGATAGTTTAAAAGGTGTTCTGTTGGTGAAATACAAGCAAGCATCTTATAGAAATCTATGGCTATAAAAAAAAATAATCGCAGCAAAGTATCACTGCAGTATAATAGTAAAGACTTAATGATACAAAAACTCAAGAAAGAGAAATGCATTTAGCTTAGTAGTTAAGATGGCAGTGTCTCGAATTACATGACTTTGATACCAAGTTCCAGCTCCTGATTCCAGCCTCCTTCTTATATGCTCCCAGGGAGACAACAGTGATGGCTGAGGTAGTTAGGTTCCCGCCACCCACCTGGGCCATCTGCATTGAGTTCCGAGCCCCCAGTTGCGGTCCAGTCCAGCAATGATTGTTTTGGGCATCTAAATAGTAAATCAGCAGAAGGGAGCATGCTCACTCACTTGGTTGATCTCACTTTGTGTGTGTGTGTGTGTGTGTACTTCAAGTAAATAAATCAATAAGATAAAAACTCAGGAAAAAAAATCCTAAATAATCCAGAGGAAGAAAAGTATTAAAATAAAAACATATTCAATCTAAGAGATTTTAATTAAAACCCAGCATATCTTTTAGCTTCTTTAGGAATGAGAACTCTATTGAACAGTTGCTTGAATATATGCAGAGAAAAGATTTTTTAACAAATAACATCTGTGTGGGGAATGAGACCATAACAAAGAAGCAAAGCAAACATATCAGATAAGGAGACAAGATTTGACTTGAGAAGATGTGTGCTTTTTGAGTAAGCAAAATATGCAAATAACATAAAGGATTAACACTAATCAGTAGGGTGTTAGCAAATATATCAGGGGAAGGAGATACACAAAAAGGAAGTAAGTTTGCTAATAAATGAGGACAAGCATAAAATTAATCATGTCTCTTAAGTGCCTGTACCACTGAAGTCGCTTTCAAAACATTTTCTTTAACAAGAAAAGTGAAAGGAAATTTGTACAATTTAGAAATAATCAAGATCTTGCCTAAGGAACAATGGGTGAGTAACAGGATGAGCAGGTTAGGTATTCTGCACACACATGAATCAACAGCCACAGATGACAAGCTGGCCAGAGAGGGAAAGTAATTAGACAGAAGGCTTACTGAGTTCCCTGCAAATTTAATTGTTAAAAGCTCATAGATATCTTTAAGAAGATTTCTTGAAAAGAATTTTTCATTCCTGAAGGAAAAGGTCAAGGAACCAAAGCTGAGAGACTGAGCAACTAGAGAGTGTATTGTTAACTATTAGCAAAATAGTTGGTTTCACCGCCATGGGAGAAAACCTGTATCTCAGGAAAAAAATGGTCCCAAGAAAAATGAATAAGAATACATCAAGATTAAAAAAACCCTTTCAGAATTATCTTTTTTATAGGATTATAGAAATGTTTGGTATTTCAACATTAATAATATTTCTATATATTCTTCCTGAACTTTTTGTTGGGCAAAAATGAATTTGATTTAGATAGACTGTGGTCAAGAGGAATCAAAGCTTTCTGAATGTCTGGAGTAAAGAGTATAAGATGAAAATAGATCAGATATTTTTCATACAAGCTTCTTGAATTTATCAGGGGAAAAACATAGTACCTGTGGTCTCAACTTTTAACCAAGCTATTTCAACAAAATCAAATTAAAGATTTCTAGCATTCCAGGTATCTGACATTTAGAAATAATCAAGATAATATTTTTTGAGCTGGAAATCCTTATTTTTAAAAATAAACACATCAGTTTTGCTTCCACTCATAGCTTTATAATTCTTGAATATGTGTATCAGATGAAGTGAGCCTCATAGGTACATTAGGGAAAATAGCTAACAAATCTGATTTTAAAATTTATGCCCAGTCTTTTTAATGGTTGTGTAATCATCCACAGTATGTCTTTAGCTACTTTAAGTAAGGGACATTTAAATGATCTGGAATGTAACAATAATAGTATTTATCTAGAGAATTGCTCATTAATATCAATTCACCAAAATATCTTTGAAAGAGTTATTGATGTGGGAAAAAAGCCTCATGTTAAAATACTTATACATGCAAAAAAATTACCTGGAATTGATTCCACTTTACTACCTGTCTCTCCCCAACACACATGCACACAAAAACTCACATATACACATACACTCCAGAGAACCAAGGGCAATGATATGTTGAAATAAAATATCAGTCCTGGGATCTAATGTACCATGTGGTAACTCTAATTAATAATAATGTATTGTTCACTTGAAATTTGATACAATGGAGTTGAAGAGTCCTTTCCATCTGTACACAAATGGTAACTATGGATGATAATGAATGCATTAATTAACTTCACTCTAATCAGTTCACAATGTGAACATGTATCAAATCATCACATGAAGCACATTGAGATATACAACTGGTTTGCACTTTTTTTCAATTAAGTGTTTTTAAACGAAAGGAATTTTAATAAATGAAATGTCAACATTGTGATAATGATTTCAGTTTTAAAGAATCCAAAATAGAGTTTTCATTCACAAAATACCAAATCACTGGTTGATTTTATTAATTCGTGCAAACATGTGCTCACATATTAACCAGTTAAGTAGGCTAACTGCATTGACTGTTCAGTCAAAGTATTTGATCTGGTAGTTTTAGTGTGAATATAGTCTTGATCCCCACCACCACCCCATTACTTTAGAGGATATCTTTTCCACGGAGACTTCAGACTTGGGCCTACCTAGCAAAAGCACACTAACCTTTCAGTAGGCACAGAGGTAATCCAGTGTGATCAACAGTGATGGGACTCCTGTCACATGTCTGAATAGCAAGCGGCTACAATGAAAGAAACTGTCTAGAGACTAACTATTCGGGATTCTCTTGAAAATTTGAACAATTCTGCAAAGGACAGGCATGGCAGAAAGAGCAGTCTCAGGTGAATGGGTTTTTGGAAAGTCTATTAGTTTGTGACAGAAAAAGATGCCAAATGTGAAATATAATTCATTAGTTGAACCACAAACACTAAATGAGTGTCTTTTGTAGGGGACGTGCTGCTATAAACATTGCTGTTCCTTTGGAAAGCCATTCCATTATGCTGACAGCTTTTAAGGACCCCAAATCTGCAGTTAAATCAAAGTACACTTATTTGTTATGAAATAAAGCCTGTTGACATGTGTCACTGAGTTGTTTTAAACTTTCCTATGTAATCCAAATGCTCAGATATTGCACTTTGCAAATCACACATGGCACCAAAATTAGAAGCTAGAGTAATGCCTAAATCAGAAAATATAAAGGAAAGATTGACATACTTGACAATCTCATGGGGCAGAGCAACGATAAAAGTAAAATAAAGAGTAAAAATCAATGAAAAATAAGAAGACAACTGACAAGCATGGAAAATTCTTTTTGTCATGGCATATAAACACTAATACAAATAAAAACATGGGAAATGGGCAGAGCATGACTGGAGGATCTATAGAAGAAATAGAAATTTTCAATAAAAACAGGAAATGTTAGCTTGATTAATAATCTAATATGGAAACAGTAAATGTCAATTAAATATTTTTGGTCTATTCTTAGGATAAAGAAAACTTACACCTATAAGGACAATAAGGACTTTTATATAGGGGTATATATAAAAGCAAAAATTTGTACAAATGGGCTGATTCCTCTGTTTACTGGTTTTTTTTTTTTAAAGATTTATTTATTTAAAAGGCAAAGTTAGAGAGTGAGAGAGAGAAAGAGAGAGAGAGATCTTTCATCCACTGGTTCACTCACCAAATGGGTGCAACAGCCAGGGCTAAGCTAGGTTGGAGTCAGGGACCAAGAGCTCCATCTGGGTCTCCTGTGCAGGTGCAAGAGCCTGAGCACTTGGGCCATCTTCTACTGCTTTTTCAATTGCATCAGCAGGGAGCTGGATCAGAATTAGAGCAACTGGGACTCAAACCAAAGCCCACATGGGATACTGGAGCTGTGGGATGAGGCCTTCCCTACTATGCTACAACACCAGCCCTACGGTAATTCCTCTTGTTTTTCAACCATAAAAGAAAACAATTTGTTAATGTTCCCAAATCTAAAATATAACACTTTAACCTAGAAATCTGTTTCTAGACCTTTCTTATCTAAAGTGTATGTACAGAGCAGGCCTTCTGGTATAGCACGTTAAGCTATTCTCCCACCTTCTTATCATGTCTGCATTCTATATGAGAACTGACTGCTCCACTTCTGATATGACTCCCTGCTAATATGCATGGGAAGCAGCAGATGATTCCCAAATACTTGAGTCGCTCTTATCCATATGTAAAACCCAGATGGAGTTTCTGGCTACTGATTTTGGCCTGGTCCAGACATGGCTCTTGAGGGCACTTGGGAAGTGAACCAGCAGACAGAAGATGTCTCCATCTTTCCATTCTCTGTCACTCTGCCTTTCAAATAAATAAATCGTGTGTGTGTATGCGTGTGAGTGTGTATGTATATATGTGTAGAAGACTATTCCATCCTGCATTTTATATTTTAGTAAAAATTTGGAAATAACCAAAATGTTCATCAAAAGGCATTAAGGAAAATAAATAAATCTTGGACTAGCTACATCATAGAATATTCTGCAGTCACTAAGAATGTTGGTGGAAATATTGGTTGATGTTTATCAGAACAGGGCTAAATTACATTGATATTAACCCAGATTCTCTCCCAAATTATCTTTGAGTCAATGCAATATTCTCTCAAGAGGAGGACAAATAACAACTGAGAACAAATATATTTGTGAATAAAATATTAAACATAAATCAAGAAGCTATCACTTTGCCAGACTGAATTTGTTGAAAGGAAGATGCTTAGTTTGAGAAGATGAGAAATATGGAAGAATGGTTGGCCAGGCTTTTCTGTCTTAGAAGACTGAGAGTAGAGTAATGGAGCTGGCTGCTGGCAGTGGTCTCAAAGAAGGAATACAGTTCTCTGCTTTCCTGTGGTCAAGCTTTGAAGGTGGGATGTGTTGGACAATAGGCATCCAACTGAGTTTGTGTAGAAAGGATGCCTGTGTTTTATTTCCCTACATATAGCCCAGGGACACCGCAGGCCCTATAAAGAAATTCCATGTGCAGTATGTGTTGTTTTCCTGTTAATGATGTAACTGTTAACGGAGTGGCTTAAAATAACACATGCTTGCCACCTCTGAATTCTAGAGATCAGAAGCCTAAAATTCAACCTCAGTGGACTAACTCAAGGTGACTGAAAAAGCTGCATTCCTTCTGCATGCTTTGGGAGACAATCTGTTCTCCCACCCTTCTAGTGTCCAAAAGCTGCCTGCATTCCTTGACTCCTGACTCTCTCTCCCCTTACAAAAGCCAGCAGCACAGTATCTTCCCATGTCTCTCTCTCTCCCTATCTCTTTTTGCTTCTGTCTTCACATCTCTTTTTCTGCTTCCTGCTTAATAAGAGTCCTTTTGATTATATTGGGCCCACCAGGATAATCCAGTACAATCTCTCCCTTTTAAGTTATTTAACATAATCACATCTGCAAACTTCCTATATCGAGCATTCTGGAATTGAGAATATTATCTTTGGGAGTTACTCTTCTCTTTCCACAACAGGGTCCCCGCAGCAGAATAGCAATAACTGTGTTCCTGTGTCAGCAAGTGGTTCTAAGGACAACTTCATCTGTAGTTGGGAGAGCAACTGAGAAGGCACCAATGTTGTGTGGGCATGAGGAAGCCTTCTGTTTGGGATGAGAATGGAGGATATGGAATCTGATATCCCATTCTCAAGGAATGATTCAAGCATTCTTAGCAGATGTAGCAAGAACACAGGCTATTAGCCAAAGGGTAGAGTGAATTCTGCCCTTTCTGCTGACAAAATGATTCCTAACCATTGTCAATTTACTGAAAATTCATCACAGGTGAAAGCAAGGAGAACAGAAATAAGACATTCTGAAGTAATGAGAATATGCACAGTAGTGAATAACCAAGAGAACGTTGGAGTGATTGAGTCTTCCATAAACTGACCAGGTAGACTTCTAAACTAGTTGTGAATCTTTTGAAAAAGCATTTACTTTATTTGATAGGTGGATGGAGATAGAGATGCAGAGAGAGACAGAGAAGCAAGTAGAGCGAGTACCCATTCTCTGATTTGGGCTGGGCTAGGCCAAAGATGGGTGTGAAGAGTTTAACCTGAGTGTCCCAGTTGGGTGACAGGAACCCAGTGACTTGTCTTTGCCTACCAGAGTCTGCATTAACAGGAAGCTGGGTATTGAATCCAGGCATTCTAAAGTAGAAAGGGGGCATCTTAACCTCTAGGCTACATGCCTGCCTCAAAGGTATAAATCCTAGGAATAAGTAGAATTTTAGAAAGATCCAGTTTTGTACCTTTTACTAACTACTTTGACATCCATAAGCAAAATAAAATTCATAAATAAAATATAATATTTTATATTATATATTTATATATATTTATATATATAAAATATATATATCTGTTGTATAGAAATGTCTAACATATAAAATCATAATACCAGACATGATGTGTTGTACTTCAAAAAATTTATTTCAGAGGCAGAGAGAGACACAGAGAAATAGACACAGAGTTTCTATTGCTGGTTCACTCTACAAATGCAGAAGCTGGGAACTCAATCCAGGGCTCCCCATGTGATTGGCAGGAACCCAATTACTTGAGCCATCACTGTTGTCTTCCCACATATGCACTGGCTGGAAGTTGAAGTCAGGAACCAGAGCCAGGATTCGATGTCCTAATTGGTGCCTAAGTCACTAGGTCAAATGCTCATCCATGTTATGCTGTATTTACATGTGTTTACAGATAAAGGTCCTGGGAACAACATTATTTCACAGCAGATTAGGACTAGGACTAATTAGAACTAGGACTCCTACATACCATATCATAGCATGGGTTTGACTCCTGGCTGCTCCATCTCCACTCCAGTTCCCTACTAATGCATCTGGTAAAGCAGAAGGTGCTCCAAGTACTTGGCCCCTGCAACCCACATGGGAGACTCAGATGAAGTTTCTGGCTCCTGGCTTCGACCTGGCCCAGCTACAGCTCTTGTGACCATTTGGGAACTGAACCAGTGAATAGAATATCTCTTTGTCTTTTTGTGTCTCCCTCTATCTCTCTACTTTTCAAAAAAGATAAATTTCTTAACAAAGAAGAAAAATGTCTTAAAGTTTATAGTTGCATTTAAACATGGTTTTTTTGGGTGATATGATGATGAATGATTTATTTCTCCTTTTTTTCTTTAAATCTACCAAATTTTTTATCTGTGCAATTGTCTCTGTAATCACCATGTATTTATTATTTGAATTATCAGTAAAAACAGTAGCCATTTCCATTTTACAAAAAGCTATAATAAATGTTGCCATCATTTATTTTAGCTAGTGAGATGGTGTGGAAAAACCTCTCAATAATTATTGCCTGTAAAATAAGATCAAGTGTTAGCTTTCAGGTTTACTAGACATGTGACCTTGAACAGGCTACCTACAATTTCTGGGTCTCATATGAAAACTGGGGATAATGCACAGTAGTAGTATGTGGAATGCATTGGACTTGACATTTAATGTGTTATTCAATCCTCAAAACAACTCTTGATGTGATTATTATTATCCTATTATATAAAATCAAATATAGAGAATATATATTGCAGCTCTTTGAAAATCCATAATGGCAACCTCAGATATTCCTGCAATGTAATCAAGAAGAAATGCTTGCAGTGCTTAGCAAAGATATAGATGCCACACAGAAGCTCCTGAAACAGTATGTTGATAAATTAGTTTTCAGTATGAATATCAGGCTACGCTAAGATGTTCAGCAATTTGAAGAGAGATCTATAAGCTTTCTGCCTGAAGACAGTCTCTTTAAAACAAGAAGACATTTCAGCATTACTCCATCTTGCCTGCTGCCAGCCAGTGCTCTTAAGTGTTGCCTTTGAGAAATAGCTCATTAGATGAAAATATCAATTATTAACTTGTATTTTCTAAGTTCAGGGTGCTTATAATAGCAGCTCTGCACATGTCTGTTTACACATAAATGTATGTTTTATGCATATATGTATACACTCATATTATCATTCTAAGTGCTTAGCTACTATTAATCATCTAGTATTCTGCTTAAGATGAAATCTGTTATCATTTAACAATACTGATGAAGAAATTAGGATCAGGAATATGAGCCCAGTATAGTACTACATAAAACAAAAATGTCTAGGATAATTTCATACAACCTAAGTAGAAAACTAGTACAACTTCATACTTTCTTATCAAAAACCTTTGAGGCTAGAAACATTTTAGAATTCAGAAATTGTTGGCTTTCAGGAAGGTGTTTGAATGAGTATGCTTTATGGAGTGTGCCGATAGATATTACATAACATCCCCAACAGGTCTGTGCCCTGCAATTAAGCACATTGTTATTTCAGCAGAGAAATGAATGAATATTCATACCAAGTAAGGATAAATAAAGTCTGTAAATAGCCTTTATCAGTTCAGGTTTCATTGCCAAATGAGTTTGTACCAAACTTAGAGAAAACTTTGCAGTTCAATTAAACTTCATAATGAGAAATGAGACGCTTCCATTTTCTTCAAGTTGTTTGCAGGCTTTTGTTTGCTCTGCATTTCCCTGCTCTTGCTGCTGTGCAGAGAGGGCTCGCAATCATAGAAGGAGATAAGGAGGAGGCACAGTGTGGCAGCTCTTATCACAAGCTTCATCACTAATGCTGATAAGAAAGTTGTCTATAGGCAGGGAATTTCTTCTGTCAACGCATCAATGTGCACTCCCAGATGAATAAAACCTTTCCATGTCACTGGATATAAAGAGTCGATAGACAGCTTTAGAGCCTTTCGTTTGTATGAAAACCTATGTCTTGACCTCTGCTCTCTGGGCTCCTACTAATGGTGTTGCTTATTATCTGTCCCAAGTTCTGATGACCTAGTTGCAATTATTTGTAATGTTGATCCACCTTGCCAAGACTGCAGATACTTTCATAACTGGAGTGATTATGTGAGTAAGGTGAGGGAAGGGAACAATTTTCCTGGACTTTGGGAAGAATATTTCCATTAGCAATAGGCAAACATAAATGGTGATAAGATTGGAGAAAACTTTTTAAGAAGGGATAAATCTTTCTGCTTCAGAAGGAAGCAGGTGTCTAAGTGTTGATGACAATACTTGGGATATAATAGTGGAGAGTCTATCTATGGAGGATATAATGAGAAAGATTACAGAAACAGTTTTTAATTTCTCCCAGTTTACCAATCTTCCAGCTATTCTGTCTATGATTAAAGAGAATACATATGTTATGTTCATCAGACTATGAGGAAGAAGTCTCATAACCACAGGTTGATGAGAGCAAAAGTTTGAAAAGTTGTCTCAACAACTTTGAGAAGAAAGAAATATTTTCCTGCTAGGAATAGGAAACTGAGACCAGAGGGTTAGGATCATTCAGCCATAAGTGATAAAGCCTATAGCCTTGTCTAGATCAAATGATGTCATGGAAATGATAACTTAGGAGAAAGAGGAGAATTTTATATAACATATTGTTTGGCAAACTTCTAATGGTAGCCACAATTAATTAAGTCATACATTTAGATCCACATAGACACTGTTGGAGTGCTTTGTAAAGCACAGTGAATACACTAAAATAGAGGGGGGGCGGGAATCCCAGAATGATTAAATCATTTTTTTTTTCTCTCAATATAGTCAGCACAGACACTGTTTCTGGAATAAGAATTTGTTTAACTATGTGCAATACTGATCCAGTGTGACAAGGTAATGAGAGATAAAAATCTCCAAACATGGGGCTGACACTGGTGTAGCAGGTAAAGCTGCCACCTGCAGTGCCAGCGTCCCATATGGGTGCCGGTTTGAGTCCTAGCTGCTCCACTTCTGATCCATTCTCTGTTGTGGCCTGGGAAAGCAGAGGGAGATGGCTAAAATCCTTGAGCCTCTGCACTGGCATGGGAGACCCAGAAGAAACACCTGGCTCCTGGCTTCAAATTCCTGGCTTCAAATCGGCGCAGCTCCGCCCATCGCAGCCATTTGAGGAGTGAACCAGCAGATGGAAGACTTTCTCTCTCTCTCTGCCTCTGCCTCTGCCACTTTGTAATTCTGCCTTTCAAATAAATATATAAATCTTCAAAACAAAATCTCCAAACACAAAAGTTTTTTTTTTCCAGTGACAGTGCAAAAAGCTAAGAAATCTCTTGTATACTATGCAGTTTTAATTACTAGTTAGAGACAAATTTTAAGGGTAATTTTGCTCCTAATATATTCTAACAAAAACACAGCATGTGTCTCTGAATGTTTTGTTTACTTTTCCTGCATTTAAACTCACACACCCACATTCTTCTCCCCTCACATATGCATACCTCAGATACCAAATATATCTGGCATAGGGATTTTCCAGATCTGATCACAACACATTTCTAACGGGAACGGGGATGCCCAGGCACTGTGATGGAGCTGTGGAGAACGGTGGGTTAGCTGAAAATCTAATCAAACTTAATACCAACTAATCTTCTCACATGTCAAGTGCTTTTTTGTAACACTGGCTCTTTGTTAGCATATTGAACAAAATTAATTGTCAATACACATACTTGTTAAATTGTTTATTCTGATTTGATATCTTCCTGGGTTGAAAAAGTCAGTGGAAGTTGAATTAGATGTTGAACTGAGTGTATAGGCATGGTACTCAGTAAGTCAAATTCACTAACTGGAGCCAGCAGCAATAACTACAGAAAGAATTAAAAACTGATAGATATGATTATGTCTGATGTATTTGCCTAGCTTGGTGAAGTTAAAATAAAATTTAAAAATTGTCTTAGGCATTAAAGAACATGTCTTTATTTTAAACTAGATTTATTATTCCCTATTTCCACTCCAAATATGGAATGATTATCTATGTCAGCATAAAAGTTGTGGGTCTTTAAAATCTAACTTCTTCTTCCATGCATGTTTAAAAAGCACATGTGGGCCTTTGCTGTGGCATAGCAGGTAAAGCTGCCATCTGTGGCACTGGCATCCTCATAGGAGTGCTGGTTTGAGTCCCAGCTGCTCCACTTCTGACCCAGCTACCTGGGAAAGCAGTGGAGGATGGCCCAAGTACTTGGGCCCCCGTACCCACATGGGAGACCTGGAAGCAGCTCCTGGCTCCTGGCTTCAGATCAGCACAGCTCTGGCTATTACAGTTAATGAGGGAGTGAAGCAGTGAATAGAGATATTCATAGGAATATTTGGATAGTTCAACATGAAGAAATTGGTTCAATGTAATATATCACAGCAATAGAATGATGGGGGAAACATACACTAATCTTAATAAACACAGAAGAAAGTTCTAAAATAGAACACCCTTTTGTAAGAAAGTATTTAATGAATTAACAATTTAAAAATGAATGAATTAAAAATTGAAAAGTATTCGGCCGGCGCCACGGCTCACTAGGCTAATCCTCCGCCTTGCGGCGCCGGCACACCGGGTTCTAGTCCCGGTCGGGGCACCGGATTCTGTCCTGGTTGCCCCTCTTCCAGGCCAGCTCTCTGCTGTGGCCAGGAAGTGCAGTGGAGGATGGCCCAAGTCCTTGGGCCCTGCACCCCATGGGAGACCAGGATAAGTACCTGGCTCCTGCCATCGGATCAGCGCGGTGCGCCGGCCGCAGCGCACCGGCCACGGTGGCCATTGGAGGGTGAACCAACGGCAAAGGAAGACCTTTCTCTCTGTCTCTCTCTCTCACTGTCCACTCTGCCTGTCAAAAAAAAAAAAAAATTTGAAAAGTATTCTCTCAATCTGTTAATGGCTTTCTACAAAAACCCATTGCTAACATCAAAGCTAGTGGTGAAAGAATTGATGCCTTCCCAATAAGATCAAAAACAAGACAAGAATATCTGCTCCTCCTACTGCTATTTGACAGTTTATTAGTGGTACTAGTTAGAATCGGTAGGCAAGTAAATGAAATAAAAGGCATCCATATTGGCCGGCGCCGCGGCTCACTAGGCTAATCCTCCGCCTAGCGGCGCTGGCACACCGGGTTCTAGTCCCGGTCGGGGCACTGGATTCTGTCCCGGTTGCCCCTCTTCCAGGCCAGCTCTCTGCTGTGGCCAGGGAGTGCAGTGGAGGATGGCCAGGTGCTTGGGCCCTGCACCCCATGGGAGACCAGGAAAAGCACCTGGCTCCTGGCTCCTGCCATCGGATCAGCGCGGTGCGCCGGCCGCAGCGCGCCGGCCGCAGCGCGCCGGCCGCGGTGGCCATTGGAGGATGAACCAACGGCAAAGGAAGACCTTTCTCTCTGTCTCTCTCTCTCACTGTCCACTCTACCTGTCAAAAAAAAAAAAAAAAAAAAGCATCCATATTGTAAAGAAAAAGTAACCAGTCTCTATTTACAGATGGTATGATCTTACGTAAAGAGAATCTAAAAAATCAAAAAATAAGACTATGAGAACTACCGTATGAGTCTAATGAGATTGTAAGATATAAGATTAATATATAAACATCAATTGTATTTGTAAAGACTATTACTGAAAAATTCATGAATAAAATTAACAATGTAAATGTACTTGTGGTAGCATAAAAAGTAAAATGTTTAGAAATAAATTTAATAAAAGGTACATAAAACTTGCACACTGAAAACCAGAAAAAATTATTTAAAATAATAAAGATCCAAATAAAGGAAAAGATATGTGAACTTCATAGATTGGAAGACTTAATATTGCTAAGATGACAACACATTACCAATTAGCCTGCAGATTCAACACAATACCTATCAAAATTCTGCAATTTTTGGGACAGAAATTGACAGGTTGATTATAAAATTCACATGGAAATTTAAGGGATCCATAATAGTCAAGACGTTCTTGAAAAAAACAAACTGGGGGACACATATTTTGTCTTTAAAATGTTTTCAAATTTACTTTTCATTTATTTCAGAATCGGAGAGAAAGCTTTCAGCCATTAGTTCACTCTCAAAGTGCCTACATCATCCAAGGTTGGCCAGGTGAAACTGGGAGCCAGGAACACCATCCTTATCTCCCATGTAGACGGCAGAGACCCAAGCACTTGAGCAATCATTTGCTGCCTCACAGGGTATGCATTAGCAGGTGGCTGGAACCAAGAGCAGAGCTAGCACGAAAACCCAGACACTCCACTATGGCATGTGGGCATCCCAACAACTGCCTTAACAGCTAAGCCAAATGCCAGTCTCTGGACAACACTTCTTGATTTTTTTTTAAAGGTTTATTTTATTTGAAAGGCAAAGTTACAGAGAGGCAGAGAGAGAGAGAGGCAGAGAGAGAGAGGTCTTTTTTTTATTATTTATTTTTGTATTTTTTTTTTTTGACAGGCAGAGTGGACAGTAAGAGAGAGAGAGACAGAGAGACAAGTCTTCCTTTTGCTGTTGGTTCACCCTCCAATGGCCGCTGTGGCCGGCGCATCGTGATGATCCGAAGGCAGGAGCCAGGTGCTTCTCCTGGTCTCCCATGGGGTGATGGGCCCAAGGACTTGGGCCATCCTCCACTGCACTCCCGGGCCATAGCAGAGAGCTGACCTGGAAGAGGGGCAACTGGGACAGAATCCAGCGCCCCGACCGGGATTAGAACCCGGTGTGCCAGTGCTGCAGGTGGAGGATTAGCCTAGTGAGCCGCAGCGCCGGCTGAGAGAGGTCTTTCATCCACTGGTTCACTCCCCAGATGGCTGCAATGGCTGAGCTGTGCCGACCCAAAGGCAGGAGCCAGAAGCTTCCTCCAGGTCTCCCATGTGGGTGCAGGGGCCTAAGGACTTGGGCCATCTTCCAATGCTTTCCCAAGCCACAGCAGAGAGCTAGATTGGAAGTGGAGCAGCTGGGACTCGAACCGGTGCCCATATAGGATGCCAGCACAACAGCCGGCAGCTTCACCCATTACTCCACAGCACCAGCCTCCTACTTCTTGATTTGAGTTTATGATGAAGATATGGTAACGGGCCAGCATTGCATGGCACAGCAGGTTAAGTCACAGCTTACAACACTGATATCTCGTATCAGAGTGCCAGTTCAAGTTCTAGTTTCTCTACTTCCAATCCATCATCCTGCTAATGTACCTAGGAAGGCAGTGGAAGATGGACCAAATGCTTGGGCCCCTGCCACTCATGTGGGAGACCAGGATGGTGTTCTTTGCTCCTGGCTTCTGCCTGGCGCAGACTCAACTGTTGTGGCCATTTGGGGAGTAAAACAGCAAATAGGAAATCAATTTTTCTCTCCGTCTCTCCCCTACCCTACTATATCACTCTTTCAAATAAAATATATTTTTAAAAAGATATGGTAATAAAGACAATGTGGTACTGAAATAAACATAGAAATATAAATCAATTGTATTCAACTGAAAATCCAAAAATAAACTCTAACACTTATAGCAACTGATTTTCAGTAAGACTGCCAAAACAATTCAGTGGGGGAAATGATAATCTTTTAAATAATGGAGCTGGACATCCATATCAAAATAATAAAGTTGGACCCTAGTTCTTCTTCTTCTTCTTCTTTTTTTTAAAACTATTTGACAGGTAGAGTTAGACAGTGAAAGAGAGAGACAGAGAGAAAGGTCTTCCTTCCGTTGATTCACCCCCAAATGGCTGCTACAGCTGGTGCGCTGCGCTGACCCAAAGCCAGGAGCCAGGTGCTTCCTCCTGGTCTCCCATATGGGTGCAGGTGCCCAATCACCTGGCCCATCCTCCACTGCCTTCCCGGGCCACAGCAGAGAGCCAGACTGGATGAGGAGCAGCCACGACTAGAACCGGCGCCCATATGGGATGCCGGGCTCCACAGGTGGAGGATTAGCCATGTGAGCCATGGCACCGGCCCAGGACCCTAGTTCTCTTAAAAATTAATTTGGGGCCAGCGCTGTGACACAGAGGGTTAACACTCTGGCCTGAAGAGCCAGCATCCCATATGGGCGCCTGTTCGAGACCCAGCTGCTCCTCTTCCAATCCAGCTCTCTGCTATGGCCTGGGAAAGCAGTAGAAGACGCCCCAAGTCCTTGGGCCCCAGCACCCACGTGGGAAACCTGGAGGAAGCTCCTGGCTTCTGGCTCCTGGCTTCGGATCGGCGCAGCTCTGACTGTTGCAGCTGATTGGGAAGTGAACCAGCGGATGGAAGACCTCTCTCTCTCTCTGCCTATCATTTCTCTGTGTAACCCTGACTTTCAAATAAATAAATCTTTAAAAAAATTAAAAAATAACACATAAAAATAATTAACTCAAATGGTTCACAGGTCTAACTGTAGCAGCTAAAACTATAAGAGTTCTAGAAGAAAATATGTATGTAAATCTTTGTGACCTACAATCAGAGAATGTTTTCATGGAAATGACACCAAAACCACAAATGACAAAAGGAAAAAATTAAATAAATTAAACCCCATCAAATTGAAAACATTTGTGCTTCAAAGCATACCACCAAGTGAAAAAACAATTCAAGAAAAGATAGAAAATACTTGCAAATCCTATATTTTTAAAAAATATAAAGAGCTTTTGCACTTCAAAGATAGACAAATAATTTAATTAAACATGGGTGAGGATTCAATTTTTCATTTCCCCAAGGAAGATATACAACTACAAGTCACCAATAAACACATGGACTGATGTTCATCATCATTAGTCATCAAATCTCTCTTTCAAATAAATAAAAAAAATTAAATCACAATCTGATGCCACTTCCCACACATATGGATGACTATAATCAAAAAAGGTAGACAATAATTGCTGACAAGGCAGTGGAAAAATTGGGAATCTCATACAAAGTTGTTATACTTACTTGTGAAACAGTTTAACAATTCTTCATTAAGTTAAATATAAAGTTAGAATGCAATTCCACTCCTAATTATATATCCAAGAGAATTTGAAACATGTACACACAAAACCTTTTTTTTAAAGATTTATTTGAAAGGCAGAGTTACAGAGAGAGAGAGAGAGAAAGAGAGGTCTTCCATGCGCTGGTTCACTCCACAAATAGCCGCAATGACTGGGGCTCTCGGCCAGGCTGAAGCCTGGAGCTTCCTCTGGCTCACCCACATGGGTGCAGGGGCCCAAGTACTAGAGCCATCCTCCACTGCTTTCCCAGGCACATTAGCAGAGAGCTGGATAGGAAGTAGAGTAGCCGGGACTTGAACTGGCACCCATATGGGATGCCGATGCTGCCGGCCAGGGCTTTAAACCGTTGTGCCACAGCACTGGTCTCCCACACAAAAACCTTTATGCAAATTTTAATGGCACTATTTATAATTGCAAAAAGCAGAAACATCCTAAGGTCTGTCAACTGATAAATCAATACATTTTGTATATCCGCATAATGGAATATTAGTTGGTTATACAAAGGATGAGCCTAAAAATATTAGACCTAGTGAAAAAGGCAGACATATAGGGTCACTTATTATATGATCCAATTTACATGATATATACAGAATACTCAGATCAATGAAGACTGAAAATAAATAGTGCTTAACGAAATCTAGGAAGAGGAAAATATGACTGCAGTGCATATGGGTGTATGTGAATAATGGCTTTTAAAATCTGTTTAAAACAAATTTATATTAGTTAGGGTTGTCAAGACTGACAAAACTGATGTAATCCTGCATTTCTAGCCATTTAGAAGAAAATATCATTATGTTCTTAGAATTGTATTTACAAAGCATGTTGAATCTGTTAAAAACTCATTAAAAATTAAAATTAAAAGTCAGTACAATCCTTTTCTGAAGCAAACTTGACTGCATGTCCCATGAGCTGTGGAAGCCCTCTCATCCAGGCATCCTACCTCTGAAAATATAAACCGTGCTCAGTGACGAAACTATAAAAAAATTACATGCCTGAGGGTATTCACTCTTAGTAACACAAAAAAACTTGGAAATATCAAGTTTTGTCCAAAATAAGAATAGTGATCACTTTATCAATTTAAAGTGAATTATTATATAAAAATACTTTATGATTATGGCTTTTGACTTATTTATAAGTATACATAGACTTTTGGACAAAGGTTGCCAGAGAACGAAAACTCAGGAAAACAAGAGGGTTGTTGCATGCTGTAATAATCATTGGAGTCTCTCTTTCCTGTGTTTCTTGTTATAGTTTTGGGATTATTATGAATCTACCATAGTATTCC
Organism: Oryctolagus cuniculus; assembly: GCF_051225735.1. NCBI lineage: Eukaryota > Metazoa > Chordata > Mammalia > Lagomorpha > Leporidae > Oryctolagus > Oryctolagus cuniculus. Next base: position 52,617,564 of record NC_142875.1, on the reverse strand, counting down.
TCACTATTCTGATGCCATCACATCTGAAATGTTCTTAAAACATTTGAAGGATGATTTGGATTTTTTTTTTTTGTGTTATGTCTAGCATATCCAGAAAGGTGTGTGGGTATTCCAAATGTCTGGTAGCTGATTCTGACCAGGAGAAAATATCAGGAAATCAAGACAAAACTGGAAGACCTTGCCAACTTCAGTGGAAGAACTTGCAGACCTTCGTTGTCTGCACAGAAGCCTGAACAGAGCTGCCCCATCATGGGACAACCAGGCTGCTGGGGAGACACGAGCCTCCGCAATCAACAAATGGGAGGATGATAGACTTTGCACACCCTGAAGATGAAATCTGCAAATACAGAAATAGTGCCCCCAAGGAATGCTTCTTATATGCATCAAAGACTGGAGCACATCACTGCGTCATTAAAAAGGCTCTTTTAAGTAGACATACAACATTTTTACAATTTTAAAAATTAAAGAATAACTCTATGTACACAAATCTTAAGTCTATAATTGAGTGGATGTTTATATAAATCCATCTTGCCACTGTTTACATCAAAACAGAACATTTTGACACCACCGGCAACCTCCTCATGCCCTTTCAGAGTTGATACCCCCGCCAGAGGCAATTATTCTCTGACCTGGATCATCACAGATTAGGTTTGCTGCTCTTGAAGTTAATAAATATGGAATTTACTCAGAATGTATTCTTTTGTGTCCTCTTGTTCAACATTATTTTTGGGGGGGATTTATCCATGATTTTTTTTTTTTGAGCTAGAATTGATTCTTCTTCATTGTCATTGGACCTATAATTTCTGTAATCTGTCTACTACAGAACACAGAAAAGTCAGTGAATTTCCTCCTATTTAAATTCTTCTACAATGTAAAAATAAATACATGATTAAGTGTCTTAAGAGCAGAAAGTTAGAAATGAAAAAATTCACTGAAGGGACTGGCATTGTGGTACAGTGGGTTAAGCTGCCACTTGCGACACCAGCATCCTGACAACTGATTTGTGTCTTAGGTTAGGTGCTCCACTCCCAGTCTAGCTCCCTGCCAATGTGCCTAGGAAAGTAGCAAAGATGGTCCAAGTACGTGGTCCTCTGCCAGCCACTTGGGAGACTGGATGAGTTCCCAGGTTCCTGGTTTCAGCCTGGCCCAGCCCTGGCTGTTGTGGCTATCTGTGGAATGAACCTGTAGATTGAAGATCTCTCTCTTTTTTCCTCCTCCTCTCCCCCCACCATGTATGTGTGTGTGAGTGTGTGTGTGTGTGTGTGTGCGTGTGTTTCTAACACTCCCTTTCAAATAAATACATAATTTTTTTTTTTAAAAAAAAAGCTCACTTAAGAGCATTTGACTTCAACAGAAGATCAAATGTAGTTGGTGGGAGAGTTGTTACTTCTTAAATAAAAGGGACAAATGCTTGGGAAAGTCTGCAAAAAGTCCCCTGGAGAATGCAGGTGAGCTGTAAGGGAGAGGAATGGACTTGCTGGTCCGCGTGGCAAACAAGGGAAGCTTGCCAGCCCGGGTGGGTTTGTGGGGAACACACAGCATCACAAAGCTCTCAGGACTCAGCTGTGAGGGACATGCAACATGACTCCACTGGTCTCTTCTGCCCTACCACAATACCATCTTGCGTGTTTCAGGAGGGAGAGTGATGAAGGGAAGCTTTTATCACAGTCTTAGCGGTGAGCAAGCCACTGTGTCTTCCAGAGAACAGCGGAAAGCTTTGGCCAGAGAAAGAGACGAAATTCCCAAGTGCTGTAAACTGCATCTCAGAGCTTGCTCTGGGGGGACACCAGGAGCTAGATTATGTTAGATAATGTTAGCAAGAGTAATAGTAGCAGTAATAGCAGTAGCAGCAGCAGCAGCAGCAGCAGCAGTAGTAGTAGTAGTAGTAGTAGCAGTAGTAGTAAAGTCTGTTCTTACCTAATGTAGGAGATTGGAGCAGGTGTTTTCTCCCTCTACAGCCGTTGACTTCAGTGGTTTCTCTTTCCCTCTGTGTTTCTCTCTCCCTCTCAAAGCCTGCTACACTGAATCTGTATTTCCCAGGAAGATAAAGTAATTATTAATTTGTAAATCAAAGCTGGCAGGTAAACTTGCTGGCTGCTGGCCAATCTGGCTTTTTTTTGACAGAAAAAAATTGTCTTTGTTTGTCATCCTAAACGTATCAAAATGCTTAGAATATATATTGAACAGTGATAAATAGTTTCACTTTCTCCATAATTAAGGTGAAACAAAATTGTGTTCTACTGTAAGTTAGCATTCCTTCAGTAAATCTGGGTGACCTTGGGGAAATGATTTCTTGGAGTCTGGAGTTTCCTCAACTGTAAAACTGAGCTTAAATGAAGAGATCTCTAAAGTGCATTTTAAAGTGGTAATATAATTTATTTCTAAATCAAGTCACGTAGAGAACCTAAAAAAGGAAGTTCCCTTTTGACGTTATGCTTAGCCTTACATTATTATTAATTCCAGGAACCAAATATTTGATTTACAATGACTTCCAAATCAAACTCTGTTGGACCGTAGATACTGCATTTGGAAGTCCCAATATACCCTACTGAAGCAGCATGTAAGCACCAGGAAGCAAAATAACAATTACTTCTTGAAATAGAGTGATGAGATCCTGGCCAAAGAGTCGTCTTTTTGGCTTAGATAGAGAGCATGCCAAATGTCAGATAACATTAGATTAATTTGAGATCCAGAGAACATTTGGGTCAGGCTAACAAATTTATCTTTATTTGCACTCTTAGGAACCTGTACCCCAGGTGTTTATTACGCTTGGACAAGTGCCTTCTGCTTACCAGGGAAGCACTCACTGAGGCATGTGTCTCCATTACATACGTGTGACATTAGTGACGGGAAGCTGGTATGCCAAGCCCATGTTGTAAGGATCCATGCTTTATTAGGAGGAAATGTTTGTGATTAGGAAGTTGTTAGACAAAATGTAGATTAGACTCACATTTTAACTGTCCAGATTATAAAATAATCACCAGGGAAATCTGCTATCATCTTCCATGGAATTGTGCTGCTTTTTTTTGTGTGTGGGGAGTGCAAAATTAGTTCTGATGCCCATTCCTCCTTTTTGTTGCCCAATACACAATAACTGCAGCTGTCAAGAGCTGATGCAAGGGATGGAAACTCCATTTTTCTTTGCTTCTACTGGAAACAGAAAGATCCTCCCATGCAATCTCCTGAACTGTTGTCATACAGCATGATTTATGTATTTCGTGTATGTTTCTTTCTTTTTAAATCTGGAAGTATATTCTTTTGTTTTATTGGGCTATTTATTCTCTTGACATCTTTGGATGTGAGTTAATGGAACCAAGATAAAAGGATAGAGAAGTAGAACAAACAAGCCTGATGGTATAGATTCAGGACGGCCTGACAGATTAGGGATGGCAAGGATAGGAATAAAAGATTAAATCACCTGATTCGTGTGCCCTGGAATGGTCCAAATAAGCCAGCACTCTGAGGTTTCACTGTCCTATACCTCTGGAAAGCAAGTGCAGGAAAGATTAGGTTACTACTATAGGAGTTAAGAGAACATGTTTGCTTTCTTTTTAAAAAATTATTTTGATAGGCCGGCGCTGCGGCTCACTAGGCTAATCCTCCGCCTAGCGGCGCCGGCACACCGGGTTCTAGTCCCAGTCGGGGCGCCGGATTCTGTCCCGGTTGCCCCTCTTCCAGGCCAGCTCTCTGCTGTGGCCAGGGAGTGCAGTGGAGGATGGCCCAGGTGCTTGGGCCCTGCACCCCATGGGAGACCAGGAAAAGCACCTGGCTCCTGGCTCCTGCCATCGGATCAGCGCGGTGCACCGGCCGCAGCGCGCCGGCCGCGGCGGCCATTGGAGGGTGAACCAACGGCAAAGGAAGACCTTTCTCTCTGTCTCTCTCTCTCACTGTCCACTCTGCCTGTCAAAAAAAAAATTATTTTGATATAAAAAATCTAAAATCTAAAATCTTAGTCTAAGAACCCAACAGGACACTTTGCACTAAATGAGAATTTAATGAATATTTGTTAAATAAAGTTAGGGAAAGGAGTTTGATGGCTGTGAGTATGAGGAGAGAGAATGTACAGACCAAATAGAGTGGATTAAGCTTTGCCTAGAAGAGCAGCCATCCCCATTCTGGCCATGCCCCATTCATATGATTGACATTGGATACTGCCATCTTCCTACAGATCCTATTGGCTGTGATGGGAACCCAAACTCAAATAACCCTATTGCCATTCCTTTGTGGTAATTGACCCAGAGAAGTATATTTCACATAAGCTGAGCATATTGGAGGGCTTCCTAGGACTTTTCATGTTGGAACCATAACACATGATAATTCCCGAGTGCTGAAGCTGCAATGCTGTATGTGAGCTTGAAAACTGCCAGTGGCTACTGTTCCAGACTCAGGAGAAATGATTCAGATATGGTGAAGTCAACCTATTCACAAGGACAAGGGAGGCAGAAGAGTCTTGACCACATTTGTCCCTGGTTCCAGTTGTCTCCAAGGCCTGTTTTATCCCTGTCCCACAAGGGATTTGGTTATCTGAGGTATTATTGCCCCTTGAAAGAGTCCTAACACATTAAATACAAGGGGCAATTAAAATAGAAGTAAAACCAGATTGATTTGGGAGTGATCTAGATTCCAGGCAGTGTGAGATAAAGTATCATGTCTTTCATCTTTTTTTTTTTTTAAAGATTTATTTTATTTATTTGAAAGAGTTACAGAGAGAAGTAGAGACACAAAGAGAGGTCTTCCAACTGCTGGTTTACTCCCTAGTGACCACAATAGCCAGAGCTATGCCAATCTGAAGCCAGGAGCCAGGAACTTCTTCCGGGTCTCCCATGTGGGTGCAGTGGCCCAAGGACTTGGGTCATCTTGTACTGCTTTCCCAGGCCATAGCAGAGAGCTGGATCGGAAGAGGAGCAGCCAGGACTAGAACTGGCACTTCAGGCCAGGGCTTTAACCTGCTGTGCCACAGCGCTGGCCCGTTGTCTTTCATCTTTTTAATCACAATGCATAAAATAGAGCCTGGTACTCAGCTGGCAGTCAATAACTCTACGTTCTTTACAAATATATTTAGTAAGAGTCCAAGAAACACACTGAGAGTTGAGAATGAAATAGGGAGCAAGACAAATGCAGTTCTTGCCCCTAACAAGCTTTTAATCAAGTGGAGAGCGCAGAGAAGCTGACTGACAACAAAACAGAATGCCGTTTTGGTAGGGGAATGTATTAATTGTGGTTTTTGGTTGACAAGTAAATAGCTCATCCAAGCTAAAAAAGAGTACTATCAGTGAAGTGCTTCATGCAACACAAAAAGGAGAAACACAATCTGGCCCTGGGGAGAATGGGGACCAGGAATTGGACAGCTATTGCACCCCAGGATGTGCTCTCTTTCTGACTGTCCTCTCCACTGCTCTTTACCTTGTTTCTGAAGACTGGTTTCTTAATTCCTCACTTGGCATGCTGCTGTAAAGCTGGCCACAGCTTCCAAGCACAGACCTGTCCAAACTGTATTGAGCAGAATGCGGGTATCTAGATTTGGAAGTAGTACTTTGATACTGATTGGTGTAGTGGGTGAACCCTCAAGGCACACTCAAGTTTAAAAAGATAGTTGCTCTGGTACAATTGGTTAAGCCACAACCTGCAGTGCCATTGTTCCATAAGTGCTCGTGTTCAAATCCCAGTAGCTCCACTTCCAATCCAGCTCCATGCTAATGCATCTGGGAAAGCTATTGAAGGTGGCCCAGGATCCTAGGCCCCTACACCCATTTGGGAGACCCAGCAGATGCCTCTGGTTCCTGGCTTCAGCCTGGTTCAGCCCTGGCCATTGTGGCCATTTGGGGAGTGAACCAACAGACGGAAGATCTTTCTATCTCTCCTCTCTCTATATAACTCTCCTTTTTAAATAAACAAATACATTTTAAAAATAAAATCATTGCTCTATGCTGCTACATACAAAGAAAGAGGGAGAATTAATGTGGCCCAGGAGAAACAAAGCTAGGAAGGAGATGGAGTAAGGAAGGAACCGAATGACCTCTCTCCTCTCATCCAATTTACAGTAGAATATTAAGAATATGAGATAGTGGTGATAACTAGATATTTTAATGGAAACTAATTTTAGGAAGCTGATTTCTGTCTGGGTTGGATCAAAACAAGACATGACATGAATATGCAAGGACCAGGGACAGTCAAGTTATACACGTTAAAGGCCTAGTCACTTGGCGAGACTGACCCATTCTCTCAGTTCCATTTCAAAGTGCAGCTTCCAAAATGGAGGTGCAGTTTCATTAGTGTTCTGCAGTGGACACCTTGTTCTATGTATAGCATTTTTGTATTTTGACATTTAGTAGCACTAGATTCAAAACCAATCTCATTCAACACATGACACTTAACTAGAGATCAGGGAAATTAAATACTACATTTATATTCTAAAACACTTGAAAATCTCTCCAAGGGATAACATTGGAGTTATTTTAAAACATCGTTCATGCTTTTGCTTCCTTGCCTTTTCAAATGAAATAGTAAAACACCACCACCACCACCACCACCAGTAAGCTCCTATTGCTGGGGAAGAAATTCTGACTGATCTTAGGACAGGAGCGGCTGGGAGGGGAGTAACATGTACACAATGACTACTGAGGCCACATTTATTCTGGGGTATGATGGGGGGCAGTGAAGAAAATTTCTTGAGAACTTTCTAAAAGGTGTCCAGGGAACACAGAGGCAAGACATACAATCGATGCTAAACATTCTTTGAATGCAACACTGAATAAACTGAACTCTCCTATGGTTCAGCAAAAGTTGTGACATACACAGAAGGCAGACAAAGCCATGTGGCATCAGAAGTCCAGAAGATGATGGGAGGTAAATGGAGAGTGTGGAATCTCAGTGGTGCAAGAGAAGTAGAAGTGAAGACAGAGACGCCGGGGACTCCTGGACGAAGACAGGAAAGTAATGAGACACTGCCTGCTCATATCTTGAAGCTGCTCCCGGTCTCCTGGAGGTCTGGCTTCGTGAAGAAAGGGCTATCAACCTTGCTCAGCCGCCAGAATTTCTGTTGTACCTTCTTTTCTTATTTTGCGGTATCCTTACAAATAATGTCCTTAAAGTGAGATGCCCTAAACACGTTTAGGATCCTAAGAATTGGAAAGAGATTGATAACCAAACCACCAAGAAAGGAGAGAAGAAAGACAAAGAGAAAGGGAGGAAAAAGAGACAAGAAGAGGCTAACACATACGTTATTGGAATCAAGCAAGAGTCAACTTCTTGCTCCAATTGCTGCTCCTTTCTCATCATTTATGTTTTCCTCCCCATCTCCACTTTGGTCTTCCCTATAAGCTTTCTCTCAGCTTCCTAATAAAAATCCTATCCTATTCGTCCTATCTCTTTTCTCTTTCATCTTAGCTAGGGAATAAGGATGTACAGATGCTTTCCAGGTTGCCTAACTTTTGATTTATGCAAATTTGACTTACAAGCTATGACATAAGGCACACAGCCACATTTTAGAGGTATAGAAAACTTTGCATTATGTATGGAAACAAAAAGGAGTCAAACAGTGCGCAGACGAATGCTGAAAAGCAAGACACAAAATAGCCAGGACAGGGCAAAGAGCAATTGCCCTGCATCTTCTGTTATTTCCGCTTCTCCTAGTGCTGCTGTGTGGCTGCAGTTACACTCCTGTCACTAGTTCATTTCCATCTACTGTTGTCCAGTGCGCACTTAGGGATCTGGCTGCCTAAGCTTGTATCCTTTTCCACTTTCTAGCTGAACGATCTTGGGCAAGTCACTTAGCTTCCCTAAGCCTCAATTTCTGAATCCACAAAATCAGAATAATAAGGTTTCCTCCCTCAGATTATTTTATTTTAAGAAATACATTACTCATGCAGTTTTAACATAATGCCCAGCCCACAAGGAGATTCCCTTGCTTAGAAATGGAGAGTCTGATGCTGTTGACTCCAGTGAAGGCTGTTCTTTCCTGACCTGCATGTTAAATTTTTTTCAACTTCTAAGTTATGAAAGATTAGAAAAGAACAACTAATTGGGAGTATGTGTATAGAAGAAACCGTGGTTCTGTAGGGCTTCAGATAAAGGATTATACTTATTTGTTTGTTTGTTTGTTTCCCCTGAGGGAGTTGGCCTGATCTGAATTAATATAGTGATGAAGAGAGCTTGATGTTCCTGCAAAATGTTTTTCCAGATGTTTTAGCAAAACTCCCTGTTCCTTTCTTTGCACCCTTGTCTTTCGTTTTAGGTTCTCCCGGAGTATTTTCTGTGTAGGGGAAGGAAAAAAAAATAACAGCACTTAAAACTGGTTTGGGGAAGGTGAAAGAGAAGGGAGGAGAATAATACTGACAGATTGTAACCTAAATATTCTCCCTATAAAATCAACTTCCTGCAGAAACTCAGGTCAGATGTCTTGAAGCTACAGGAGGGTAGAATAAAACATTCTCCAGCTCTCACTGAATGGAGAATTTATCAGGCTGCATTAAAAAAAAAATCTCCTTTTGTGGAAGTAGTGAGAGTCTCGTGGAACCATGTTCATATCCATAATAATGAAGCTAGATAAGAGTGCAGGGCTCAGATTCTGCCCATCAAAACAAACCATCCAAGCACCATGTGAACGGCTTTGATAAGGGCCAAGTGAAGACAGCTTGTGCAGTCCATTTGTCATAGAATATGGTTTCATCCTTAGCACAACATTTTTAAACAGCTTGATTTTTAAAAAGTCAATAGTCCTTGAGTAAGAATGATATCAGGACAACAATCTTCAATTTAATATTGAGAGTGTTTTTTTTTTCACATCTCTTTCAGCTTTGAACCAACTGGCTTGTATCATAGTCTAAATTGCAACAGTGACTTTCCAAATGCTTCCAGATGAATTCTTTCTTTCTTTTGTCATGTAGCACAGTACAGATTCTTCTTTTTTTTTACTAGTGGTTTTCAAACTTGAATTTTGTGCCAAGGAAACTCATTTATCAAGCAAAATCTTCCTCAAACTCAACAGCAATGGTGGAACTGCTCAGGAAAGGAAGATCTTTGAAGACCACCACCCTGCAGCCAAATACTTTGTTTGACTGGCAGGTTTCACAGCCAAAATAAACATTAAAAATGTGATTTGCTGAAGGAATGGAAATTTGTGAACATGTATTTAAGTATGTGGAAAGAAATGTGGAAAATTAGAATAAAAATGAGCTTGGGGAATGTACGTTGAGTCTAGTGGTTAAAACACCCATATCCCACATTGGAGTGCATGGGTTTGATTCTTGGCTTCTGACTGCAGCTTCCTGCCAGCACAGATCCTGGGAAGCAAGGTTATGGCTCAAGTAACTGGGTCCTTGCCACCTATTTGGGAAACCAGGATTGTATTCCAAGTTCTTGGCTCCAGCCCCAGGTGCTATGGGCATTTGCAACCCAGTGAACCAGTGATGGGAGCTTGCTCGCTCTCTGTCTTCCAAATAAATGTAAAGGAAATTTTATTTTAATACAAAAAGTTTTGAAGTCTATGCATAGTTTTTTCACAATGGGTGTTTTCTATGAACTTTTTAGAGGTTCTCTATAGAAACTATATTCATGAAAAAGATGCATTATGATATTATGCTTTGTCATAAGATATAGAAATGGCTGTAGGACCGATACTGCATTTTCCAACCTGTAGTCCTGTTATTTCAGGTGTGATTGTCTGCAAAAGCATATTAGCAACTGGTTTTCTTGGCCCTCTCTTGAATGGAGCACTCCCAACCATTAGAATATGAGTCTTGAATGTGGTGCATCAGGAGGAAACCCATCATGCAGATAGCACAAAAGAATACTCTTGGAAGTTGTCCTGACTTTGATATAACACTGGAGAAAATGGAACTTTTATTCCATACAAGTATTCCAAATCTTGTTTTGCTAAAAGGAGCTTTGGTCCCAGAGGCATTACTCTATAAATAACAAATCCTCTGTACTATATTTGAGAAGACTAACCACCTTTCCCGGGAGTGCTCATTTTCCAGGTCCAGGGTGAGATACTTGGTTTTTACAAACTTACAAGATAAAGACCATGATTCAGTCTCACAAAGTTACCCAGCAGAGCAGTGATGTCAGGCACATTCAATAGCAGGGCAGTGCTAGTACTGCTTTGCCCGAGTCTCCCCACTTTCCTGTTGCTTCTTCAAAGCAGCCAGCCACCATCTCTCATAACTGCTGCTGTTTCTATCAAAATGAGGAGTTTTGTGCCTTACATCTGTCTTCTGACAACCAACTCCTTTCACCATGGTTAATGAGGAGCAGTGGTGTGCTGGAGCTGGACCGCATGGGCCATTAGAGCTAATTAATCAATTCTTAGGAATTTTGCAAGCCACTATTAAAAAGCAAAATTTACAGGGACAGGCATTTGGCCTAGTGGTTAAGACATCTGTTGAGGTGACCACATCCCATAACCAAGGGTTGGAGTGTGGGCTACACTTCTGACGCCAGCTGCCATCTCACCTACACCCTGATAGACAGCAGGTGACGGCTCAAAAGGTTGGGTCCTTGCCACCCACAGTGGAGAACAGAGTAAGTTTCCAGCCCCCAGTTTCAGCCCAGCCTAGCCTTGGAGAGTTGTAAGCTTTTGGGGAGTGAACCGGTAGATGTGAGTAATCTCTGTCTCTCCATCTGTCTCTGCCTCTCAAATAAGTACGATTTTGTTTTGCTTTTTAATTTATTTGAGAGGTAGAGTTACAGAAAGTGAGAGGGAGAGACAGAAAGAAAGGTCTTCTGTCCATTGGTTCACTCTCCAAATGGCCGCGATGGCTGGAGCTGCGCTGATCCGAAGCCAGGAGCCAGGTGCTTCTTCCCGGTCTCCCACTTGGGTACAGGGGCCCAAGTATTTGGGCCATCTTCTACTGCTTTCCCAGGCCACAGCAGAGAGCTGGGTTGAAAGAGGAGCAGCCAGGACTAGAACCAGCGCCTATATGGGATGCCGGTGCCGCAGGCAGAGGATTAACCTACTGCGCCCTGGTGTCAGCCCCTCAAATAAGTAGGTTTTAAAAATTAAGTTATATGAACTTAGAATCAGATAAAAAAAAAACTTTAAAAGGTAAAGAAATACACTCATCACACCTTGGTCACTGTATTTTGCCATTATTCTATACTTATTATGTTCATTTTATCTGAATGTTAGATCATGAACAGTAGCAACTCTTTCTCACTGCATATTCAGTGGCATTATGTTGGTAGCATGAAATCAACCATGAGCATTTACACCATGGAAATTGGCAAACACAAAAATGTGTTTCTTTTTTTCAGGAGAGTTAGTTGTTTAATGTTTACAAACACAACACTGGAAAAGAGAGTATGAATAGATGTCAGTTCCTTTGCTGATACCTGACAAAACAGTTACTTATGTTTACATGACTGGCTAATGGGATGTTTTGCCATCAATGAACTATTTTTATAATGTTATGAGTTTTGATACTCATAAGTGAATTCATTCGTCTCTTTATCACCGCTGGAAATTGTAAATCAGCAGCAATAAAGAATGAAATTAGGTTTCAAGAAGAAATAAAACCTATGCCAATCAACTATGTGGGTAGCACTTTATGCAGCCAGAAAAGTAGCAAAAACATGAAACACAAATCTATCCTATGAATATATCAGACATAGGGAGAGAAAAAGCCATCGTAACACGAAGGGCATAAACTGAGCTAAGTGAAAGGACAGAAATTTTCTAAAGTAAATGAACTGCATAGATTCATAATTTGATAATAACGCAAGCTCATTCACAAGGGTGTGGTGCATTTTTACTGGGCATTAGACTGCCCCCAACAGGAAGAAGATGATTAGATCATAGAAGAATGATTTAGTGTGTATCTATTTGCAATTATAAATGTGCTGACATTTCAAGTCAGTCCCGTCCATGGAGCAGAGGGCTCTGGCATGGTTCCTTCCTGTTTACTTCACCAGGGAAATCAGTAGGCATTTCTTTCTTTTTTTTATTTAAAAGATTTATTTATTTATTTCAGAGGTAGAGTTACAGACAGAGAGAGGGAGAGACAGAGACGGAGGTCTTCCATTGGCTAGTACACTCCTTAAATGGCCACAACGGCCAGAGCTGGGCCAGTCCAAAGCCAGGAGTTTCTTTCAGGTCTCCTACTTCGGTGCCAGGGTCCTAAGCACTTGGGCCATCGTCTGCTGCTTTCCCAGGACATAGCAGAGAGCTGGATAGGAAGAGGAGCAGCTGGGACTGGAACTGGCACTGGCTTCACCCACTATGCCACAGCACTGGCCTGCATTGAGCATTTCTGCTTCCCTGAAATCCGAGCCTTGAGACCCACAGAGTGTCTACCTCCATCTCACATCCTGTGCCCCTAGTTCTTGGTATTTGTCCCAAGATTAACCTCTTTCTGGAAGGATTTCTTCTAAAAACATTTTCACCAATGGGTAAACATGTGGGTGTGTTTGGGTGTGTGTGAACAAAAGTTATGGTGCAAAATTTCAAGGGCACCAAAACAGTTGTAGTGAAGATAAATAGAATTGTAATATTTTTTAAAAAATCAAAATGAATGCCAAATAATACAAGCTTTACAAATACCAAAATCTGAAATAAAACCAGACCACAGTGCCAGCACTGTGGCATAGTAGGCTAAGCCTCTGTCTGCAGCGCCAACATCCCATATGGGAGCCAGTTTGTGTCCCAGTTGCTCCTCTTCTGATCCAGTTCTCTGCTATGGCCTGAGAAAGTAGTAGAATATGGCCCAAGTGCTTGGGCCTCTGCATATGCATGACAGACCTGGAAGAAGATGCTGGCTTCAGATGGGCTCAGCTCTGGCCAATGTGGCTATTTGGGAAGTGAACCAATGGATGGAGGACCTTTCTACCTCTCCCTCTGTAATCTTCCTCTCAAATAAATAAATAAAATCTTAAAAAAAAAAGATAAGATCTCACTTTTGTAAAATGGGTAGTGTCTTCATCCTCATTCCCATTTTTTTCCTCTGTGATTTTGCTCAATTCACTGTTCTCTCCCTCTCCTAAATTTCAGCTTCCTCCCCTGTATAGCCATTCATTCCCCAAAGCCCACCAACATGCTCATTTCAGCCACCTTAAATTAAAAAAGCAGGAACAACCTCATTTCAATTGTCGTGATTCCCCTCTGGGTAACACCTCTCTCACTTCTTCCCTTTACGTCAAAATTCCTTGAACAAAGAATCCATGCTCAATGTCTATGTTTTTACCTAACATTTGCTTCACCGCACGATGCTAATTATTTTTGTCTTCTAAAGAAATCTTTTTTCCTGTGACCTCTATGCTACCACATTTCTATTATTTGTCTTTCTAACCCATAACATTCCCTGTCAGTCTTGTTCATAGTCCCATTTATTTCAGCCCTTTTTAAAATTTTTTTAAAAAAAATTTGTATATTTGAAAGATAGAGTTAGACAGTGAGAGAGAGGCAGAAAAGTCTTCCTTCCATTGGTTCACCAATAGCAGGCCTCTGCTCACTCACCCCTTGCTTGGTGACCACATCCACTTGCATACATAAATATCACAAACAAGTCCATGGTTCCTGTTGCCAACTCTGCAGTCTCTCCTGTCTACAGATTCCTATACAATCCACCCACTGGAATCTCTTCCTGCCACCCCATGGGTACCCAAAGCTTCACATATTCTGATTGAAATCATTCCCCTCCACCCCAGCAGGCTGCACCTCTACCCTATACCTCCCTGAGTACTCATGGAGACATCACCTCCACCCAAAGTGGGTGTCCAGCAGAGGACCTCAGAACTCCACTTACTATCTGGATGTGGGGCCTGCAGACCATGCACATTCCTGGAAAGCCATCTTTCTCTGCCCAACGTCATTCCATTCATTTCTTACTTGCTGCTCTCAAATTCTGCCTTTCTCCATCTTGCTTGCTCTGTGTCATAAACACCAGCCTTCCTACTTCTGTCTGGACCTCCCTTCCTCGGGATACTCACATGGCTTTCCCGATAATTTCAGAATTACTTGACCTTCATCGTGCCTCAGTGTATCTTGTGCAGATGGTAATCAGGGCACAAATACCATGGCGCTTCACTATATATGCTCACACACTTGGCACGCTCTAATGGACTGTAACCTCAGTGAGAGCAGATGCTATCTTACATTTGCTTTGAGTCTTATTCATCCTTATTATGTACCACAGCACCAGGACTATCGTGAATGCTTGATGAATATTTGTTGAATGAGTGAAGTAATGGTGTACCAATGAATTATCCGTCCTTATGCCGGTCTTATACACAAATCATATTATATTTCTTTGGCTTTAAAAAGATGATGGGAGCACACATCTCTGTATGATAGGTAAAAAAGCAGGTATTATTATCTCTGTCTAACAGAGGGAGAATTGGATTTATATCTGTTTCCTAAGATTAGTTTGTACCTAAAACTGTATTGATAGCATCAAGTCCAATGTTCAGATTATTAAATTGGATGCTGAGGGATTATCAAAAAAAGTAGAACCATTCTCCGCCTTCAGGGATCACATAGAAGAAGACAAAATCCACAGAAAATAGTTAGAAAAACAGGTTCTTTTAATTCTTTTTAACATTCCCCAAAATGGACCCACCTAAATATCAAGAAAAGGTACCAGAAAGGCCCATGTGGCTAAACTGGAGCTTTTCCTGTGGGAGATCAACATCTTTATACAAATGATAGCTACTTCACCCACACTGCTAGACACGGTGGAAGAAAAATCACCTCTTCTAAGCCTGCAGCGCCCCCTAATGGCCATCAGTCCAGAGTATGCGGCAGAGCTACAGCGCCGGCAGTTTTTAAGTCTGAGCATTACTCCCACAATTTACCTCCTGGAGGGAAGAAGCTGAAGGCAGAATGCATAGAGAAGTGGTGATGAGTTTCTAATGACTATTCTAGGTTAAATATCACTGACAAGTCAATAAGTAGAGGATTCCATTTTGAAGCAGGCTGCTAAAAATGACTAACACCCTGTTTCTAAAACTAAATCAAAACGCCACCAGTGATCTGACTTTAAAATCATCACATTCTGATTTTCTGGGAAATGACTGTGTACAAAGAGAATGAGGCAAGGAACTGAATTTCTGTTTCTAGGTACCTTCCCAGTGTTCAGAACTGTTCTTTCAAACTCTTTCCCTCAATTAATTGTTCCCCTACAACAGTATTGCAATATTGCAAGGTGACTATTACTAACCTTGTGGTGGTTTTTTTTTTTTTTTTTTTTTTTTTTTTTTTTTTTTTTTTTTTTTTTTTTGTACAAGCAGAGTTAGACAGTGAGAGAGAGACAGAGAGAAAAGTCTTCCTTCTGTTGGTTCACCCCCCAAATGGCCACTACGGCCGGCTGTGCCGATCCAAAGCCAGGATCCAGGTGCTTCCTCCTGGTCTCCCATGCAGGTGCAGGGCCCAAGGACCTGGGCCACCCTCCACTGCCTTCCTGGGCTGCAGCAGAGAGCTGGACTGGAAGAGGAGCAACTGGGACAGAACCGGCGCCCCGACCGGGACTAGAACCCAGGGTGCTGGCGCCATAGACAGAGGATTAGCCTAGTGAGCCGCGGCACCGGCTAACATTGTTTTAAATGAAGATATTCTGAAAAAGAAAGGCCCACATGGAAATATTATTTATTCATTTAAGTATGGACTTACGGATATTTGTTTTATGTTAATCTCATTAATTTTGCTGCTTTCCCAGTTTTTTTTTTTTCTTTCATTTGTATTTGAAAGGCAGAGAAACAGAGATTCCATCCTCTGATTCACTCCCTAAATGCCTGCAACAGCCAGAGCTACTACGGCAGGCTAAAGCCAGGAGCTGGGAATTCAATTCATGTCTTTCACATGAGTGGCAGGGACTCAAATACTGGAGCCTTCACTGATGCCTCCCAGGACAATCACGGGCAGGAATCAGAAGCAGAAGCAGAGCTGGGGCTCAGACCCAGGCTCTCCAATACAGGATGTGGGTATCTCACGCGTGGCTTAACACACTGCACCAAACGCCTGAACTGCTTTCCCAGCCTTGAGATGAGGATCTCCCTCGAGTGAGTGTCCATGTCCTTTTACATGCTTGATGAAGCTGTGACCTTTTCTTTACTTTCTGGCACCAAAAGATGCTTCAAGTTCCTTCAGGTTCAGGCATATATATTTTTTCCCCTCAGCTTTGGAACCTGCCAAGAAGTCTTGGTTCCCCTTATTGGAAAATGCTTTTAAGATGAAATCAAGGTGTGAGTGCCAGGTGGGCTGATGGCAAAGGTGTTGTTTCTAGGCTGTCACAGAGAAGACAGGTACCTAACAAATACATGCAGATATATGCACACATAAATTCAACATGCACTCATCTATGTCCACCCATCTCTACATTTACTAGTAACTATGAATCCCATTGATACTTTGGATTCCGAACCACCACCTAAGAGTTCATTCTCGCCTGCCTTCTTCCCACTATGTTGAGAAACCAGGCTCTCCTTACCCCCAATATTTATTTGAGTAATCCTAGAACACACATATTGTAGTTATGGAACTGCTAACCCATTCCCCAGTGAGAAACAAATTTAGTAACCAAATATTTGTTTACATTTTTTGTCTTTAGCCTTATAATATAGTCAAATTTATTACTGTGTGTATTCCACTTTGAATTTCCTCTACTTCCTGATTCATTTTAAATATTTATTATGACTAATAGCCTTATAATTCCAGAAGTCATAACATTAATAAAAGATATATTCAGAGAAGTGCTACTGTTCTGTCATGCTTCTCCTCTGTTCCAATCCTCTCATTCTCTCCATGCTGTACCTGTCCATCTCTATTAGGTAACTACTATCATTTGTTCTGGTTTATTCTTCCTGTGTTCTTGGTTGCCAAAATAAGATACATGTCTATTTTTTTTAGACTGTCATACACATTGTGATACTCCTTTGCACTTGGCATTTTTGTTTAACAGTACATCCTGGTTATTATTAATCCATAATGGTTAATAATAATCTTCCTCATACTATTGTCCATAATAAATTATGGATACATATAATTTATTCAATCATTTGATGCATGAGTGTTGAGATTGCTTCAAATATTTTATTTTATTTTTTAAAATTTTTTTGACAGGCAGAGTGGACAGTGAGAGAGAGAGACAGAGAGAAAGGTCTTCCTTTTGCCTTTGGTTCACCCCCCAATGGCCGCTGCAGCCGGCGTACCACGTTGATCAGAAGCCAAGAGCCAGGTGCTTCTCTTGGTCTCCCATGGGGTGCAGGGCCCAAGCACTTGGGCCATCCTCCACTGCCTTCCCGGGCCACAGCAGAGAGCTGGACAGGAAGAGGAGTGACCAGGACAGAATCTGGCGCCCCGACCGGGACTAGAACCCGGTGTGCCAGCGCCGCAGGTGGAGGATTAGCCTATTGAGCCACGGCGCCGGCCAAGGTTGCTTCAAATATTTTAGTTACAAATAATGTTGAAATGAGTATGTGCATGTATATTTTCATATTGTTGGAGATGTGTCATCAGGGTAAATTCTAGAAGTAGAATTATCCGTAAAAAGGTAAATGTATATTTTGGCAGGAACTGCCAGCTTCCAGGAATTCACCAAGATGCCGAACAAGAAGGTAGAGAGGCACCTTTGGGGCTGGAGCTGTGGCACAGCAGGTGAAGCACCGCCTGTGGTGCTGGCATCCCATATGGATGCCTGCTTGAGTCCCAGCTGCTCCACTTCCAATCCAGCTCTCTGCTATGCCCTGGGAAAGCAGTAGATGGCCCAAGTCCTTGGTCCCATGCACCCAGGTGGGAGACCTGAAGGAAGCTCCTGTTTCCTGGCTTTGGATTGGCACAGCTCTGGCCATTGTGGCCAACTGGGGGGTGAACCAGTGGATAGAAGACCTCTCTCTGTGCCTCTCCTTCTCTCTGTGTGTAACTCTGACTTTCAAATAAATAAATGAATCTTTAAAAAAAAAAAAAAAACAAAACAAGAGGCACCCAATACTTGTTCTCTAGGTCTTTTAGAGAACACACAGTTGTTTCTTCGGCCACATACATGCACATTTATAAGAAAGGTGATGCTGTAGACATAAAGGGAATGGGTATTGTTCAAAAAGGACTGCCCTATAAATGTGACCATGGTAAAACTGGAATAATCCACAATGTTATCCACATGCTGCTGGCATTGTTGTAAACAAACAAGTTAAGGGCAAGATTTTTGCCAAGAGAATAAATGTTTGTATTGCACATGCTAATTACTCTAAGAGCCCAGATACCTTCTTAAAACGTGTGATGGAAAATTATCAGAAAAAGAAGGAAGCCAAAGAGAAAGCTACCTGGGTTCAACTGAACGACCTGCTCCACCCAGAGAAGCCTACTTGGTCAGAACCAGCAGGAAGGAACTTCAGCTTCTGGAACCCATTCTCTATGAATTCTTGGCATAATAACTGTAAAAAAAAAAAGACTTTTGGAGTGTACAAAAATTAAAAAGTAAATGCATATATAGTTGTTAGATATTTCCAAATTCCCCCCAAAATGGTTGTACAAGTTTATATTCCCACCAGCAACATATGAGAGTGTCTGTTCTCCCACAGCCTGGCCAACAGAATGTGTGCTCATACTTTTAAATTTCACCCATTGAGTAGGTAAGAACACCTATCTCAGTGCTGTTCTAATTTGAACTTCTCCAATTATGAGCAATTTTGAACACATTTTCTTTTTTCTGTTGGTTTTATGTGGTAATTTTTTTGTTTTATTTAAGGTATACAAACTTCATGCATTTCATAAATACAAATTTAGGAACACAGTGATTCCTTTCACCTGATGGACCATTTTTTATATTTTTGGTGAAATGTTGTGTATTTTCCCCATTTTTCTATTAAGTTCTCAGTCCTTTGTCTCTTTATTTTCAAAGGGACTGTTGGGTGTCTTTTTATAGATGTTTGATTTATAATTCTATACATATTCTTTTGTTCATGTGGTGAATGCTAAGTTTCATTTAACTTATGTTTCATGTTCCTTCACTTTCTTAGTAGGAATTTAGTGTGCTTCACATATTTTATTGCATTTATTCTTTTTTTGCATTTTATAAATACAACATGTAACTAAGTGACATGGTAGAATCAATGAAACACATTCATGTAAGAACTCCTTCATGTGACTTCCTGATGCAATATTTACTTAGTGAGCACAACAGGCAACCATTTTGTAAAAAGAAGATACATCAACTTGACATTCTATGACTTTGACACTCAAGGAAGAAGAGATAGACTCATAACAAATTGCACTCAAGGTAATAAAAATAAAGTGGAGAGAAAAAAGCAATGGAAAAATGGAAGGGCCTAGAAATTAAGCAGCCTCAGCTTACATAGCAAATCAAAGACTGAGCTCTGTAAATTCTCATTACAACCAAAAGGATTTCATTTAATATTCTTGTTAGTTCTGAGAGACAATAAATAAAGAATTTATTAAACTTTGCAGATGGTGCTAAATGAGGTGTTTTCAACACAAGAAAGAACAGAAACAGTACATATGGAGCTAACAAGGTGAGAGATGTGTGGATAGGCAAACCTGATCTGTGACTAATCTTGGGAAAACACCTACCATTGCACAATAGGCAAAAACACTGGTATTCCAAGTCTAAAGAAATCCAAGAATATAAACTTCTGAAGGTCTTGGGAGTGATAAAAAAAACCTATTTCAAATACTAATACTAAATAGATCTGTTACTAAGAAGAAAATTACTAATATGATAAAAACAACACATTTAATTGAAAGAACTTGTGGAAAAATGAATAAAAACAATAAACTATATTAAGGAGCATTAATCATCCACATGAAAGGTTACAAGTTTGCTGTGTCTGGTCAAATTCAGCCAGCCAACATGTTCTGTTGAGCTCTCATTTTTTTAAATTTGCATTTTAATTCATTTAGGTCCTATTACTAATTCCCAGTATTTTATAATTGACAAATTTTACCCATTTGTTTATCTTCTTGGCCTAATCATTTGTGTTCATTAAGTCTTTTACATTATAACACCCTCTCCATCCTCTAACCCTTTTGAGGTTCACTCATTTGTTGAAGAAATTGGGGTAGAATGTACCACATTCTAGACTTGGTTGATTGCAATATTGTTACATTTAACTTCCTTCCTTCCTTCCTTCATTTATTTGAAAGAGTTATATATAGAGAGGGAGAGACAGAAAGATCTTCCATCTGCTGATTCTCTCCCCAGATGGCTGCAACGGCCCAGGCTGGGCCAGGCCGAAACCAGTAGACAGGAGCTTCTTCCAGGTCTCCCATCTGGGTAGCAGGGGCTCCAGCTACTTGGGTCATCTTCCATTGCTTTTCCCAAGCCATTAGCAAGGAGCTGGATTGGAAGTGGAACAACCAATACATGATCTGGCACCCATGTGGGATGTAGACATTGTGAGCGGCAACTTTTTATTGCTACACCACAATGTTGGCGCCTTCACTTCCTCTTATAGCCACTGTATTTCCTGAAAGTTGCAAGTAGATCTTGAACAATTTTTGGGAAATTTTTTCTGGAACAGGAAAGTCAGTAAATATTTTAGGTGTTATAGTCTCTCTCTCTCTCTCTCTCTCTATATATATATATATATATACACACATATAAACATACACACACACACACACACACACACACTCTGCAACACAGTCCTTGTAGCACAGAAACAACCCCAGGCAGCATGTACATGAATCCATGGCTGTGCATGTAAGCCTGCTTGGGCTGCCATAGCAAAATTCCAAAGGCTGGGTGGCTTCAACAACAGAAATTCATTTTCTTATAGTTCTGGAAGCTAGCAATCTAAGGTCAAGGTGCCAGCGTTGTTCCTTTCTGGTGAGGACTCTTTTTTGGACTTGTGGACTGGAACTGTGTCCTTAACATGAGGAGGAGAAACGGAGGTGCCTCTTTTACTAGGACAGTAATCCTATCAGGGCCCACCTTTGGGAACTTACTTCATTACTCCAAATATAATCACCGTGAGCATTAAGAATTCAATGCATCATTTTGGGAAAGGGGACACATTAAGTCCATGACACTGTGTGGTGTTTGTTTTTTTTTTTTTTTTTTTTTTTTTTTTTGACAGGCAGAGTTAGTGAGTGAGAGAGAGAGAGAGACAGAGAGAAAGGTCTTCCTTCCATTGGTTCACCCCCCAAATGGCTGCTACGGCTGGCGCGCTGTGGCCAGTGCACCGCACCGATCTGGAGCCACGAGCCAGGTGCTTCCTCCTTGTCTCGCATGTGGGTGCAGGGACCAAGCACTTGGGCCATCCTCCACTGCACTCCCGGGCCACAGCAGAGAGCTGGACTGGAAGAGGAGCAACCGGGACAGAACTGGCACCCCGACCGGGACTGGAACCCGGGGTGCCAGCACTGCAGGTGGGGGATTAGCCTAGTGCGCCACGGCGCCAGCCCATGACACTGTGTTTTAATAAAACTTAATAAAATACGGTGGTAAGGGTCAGTTTAGGCAGAAGGATTAGTAAGTGTGACGATCTGGAGACAAGTGAGAATATGTCATGTTCAACGAACAGAAAGAACTTCAATATGAGAAAAGGTAGAGAGGGAGACAACATTGAGAGAAAGCTGCCTGCCCGCAGTAACAGTAGTAGAAGGCACCAGCAACCCCACTGAGGCCTTACTCCCTGCACACTGCTCCTCCTCTTAATCTCCTGCCAGTCATCAGCAAACTTGTAGGTCAAACACCTTGCAGGATTTGTTGAGCTCTTTACTTAGTGTAGGGCTAATCTTATGAGTATAGAGTAAACTGAAAGTAGATCATTGTAAAAATTAAGACAGGGAATAAGAGAGGAAGGAGGAGGAAGGGTGGGAGTATGGGCGGAAGGGAGGGTAGAGTGGGATATATCACTGTGTTCCGAAATCTGTATATATGAAATTTGTTTACCTTATATAAAAATTTTTAAAAACTACCTAGTATGTCAAATTCCCAGCAGCTGTTTTACAGATGTCATCACTATTAAAACCAAGAACCCATCTCCCAAAAGATGAGAAACAACTTTGCCTTAATTCATCAAATACTAACTGACCACCTACTAAGCACCAAGTGTTGTGCTAGGCACTGGGGGCATAATGGTAAGAAAAAAAGAGGAATATTTTTTCTGAGGACACTTATAGTCTAGCAAGAGAGGACAGGCATCAAGGACATAATACACAAATGAAATGGAGTCATCTACACTGAGCTAGGTGCCATAGCATAAAGGTGTGATTCTTGAAGAAACTCCAATAAAGAATTCTGACCTATGACAGGGGTAAGGGAAGGCTACCCTGAGAAATCTTACTTCCATTCCAACTTTGGTCTCGTCCTGGTCCTCCTGGGGAGGCCCCAACTATTCTGAAATTCTTTCCCCTGGGTAGTGGTTCTGGTTGAGTGTCCCTGATCATTCAGGGGACAAGCCTTGGCTTAGCCTCCCAATTCCACTGTTGGCAGCGCCTCCATTCTCTGAAGAGGCTGTGCCCTCAGGATCCCAAATTCAAGTGCGGCAGTGTTTATCTCCCTTCTACTTGTTCTCCTTTTGGGGAAATCTATCCTATGTCTCTCATCTGGAATCTGAACAACATCATCCTAGATACCTCTTTGAGTCCAGTCACTAGCAGGGTTCAGTATAGCTTTAGAGAACAGACATCTAAGGCAACATATGCAAAAATAGAAAACAATCCACCAAATAAATGTATGGGCCGGGGCCGGCGCTGTGGCACAGTGGGTTAACGCCCTGGCCTGAAGCACCGGCATTCCATACGGGCACTGGTTCGAGACCTGCCTGCTCCACTTCAATCCAGCTCTCTGCTATGGCCTGGGAAAGCAGTGGAAGATGACCAACGTCCTTGGGCCCCTGCACCTGCGTGGGAGACCCAAAGGAAGCTCCTGGCTCCTGGCTTCAGATCAGCACATCTCTGGCTGTTGCGGCCAACTGGGGAGTGAAGCATCGGATGGAACACCTCTCTCTCTCTCTCTCTCTCTCTCTCTCTCTCCTCTCTCTGTGTAACTCTTTCAAATAAATAAATAAATCTTTTTAAAAAATAAAATAAAGGTATGGACCTAGAACCAGCATCTCAAAAAATGTCCCTGCTCTGGGAGTGGCTCTATCTTATCCTGCTGTCCTCAGTCCCCACCACGTTCCCTCTACATCTTTGCCCTTTCAAAGCCACTTGAATGTTTATTCTGTTTGCTTTCCACTGAACACTAGTACTGGGGGCAGGATGTGCAGTTCTTCTCTTGTTGGATGCTGCTGCTTGTGTTGGTACATTCCAGGTGAGTTGTTTCCTGCACCCATTTGCAAACTCTCACGCAGGCTTGGCCTTTGCTGTTTCCTGTTTGTGCCATGGCCTTCTATGCCTTCTCTACCTGGAGAACTCTGACAAATATATCACTTCCTCTGTCACATAGTCCTAGGCTTCCTTTTCATAGGAACCCAGCAGAATGAGTTCACACCTCTTCTGTGTCCCTGCAATGCAGTGTGTACTCTATTTACGGCATTTAGCACATTTGGTCATTATATACAGAAATGACTGTTTTCAGGTCTGTCTCCCCCACTAGACCATGACTGCTTGAGACCTGGAGTTATTAGGCCTTTTTTAAAAAGATTTATTTATTTATTTGAAAGGCAGAGTTACAGAGAGGCAGAGGCAGAGGCAGAGAGAGAGGTCTTCCATCTGCTGGTTCACTCCCCAAATGGTTACAACGGCTGGAGTTGGGCTGATCTGAAGCCAGGAGCCAGGAGCTTCTTCCAGGTCTCCCATGTGGGTGCAGGGGCCCAAGGACTTTGGCCAACTTCTACTGCTTTCCCAGGCCATAGCAGAGAGCCGGATTGGAAGTGGAGCAGCTTGGACCTGTACTAGTGACCATATGGGATGCTGGCACTGCAGGTGGAGGTTTTACCTGCTATACCACAGCCCCCTGTTATTATGTCTTACTCTTCTTTGTGTCTCCAATGCCTTGTAGTATCTGCCACAAAGTGGGTGCTGAGTAATGTTTTCATTATTTCATTAACTCTACTTCTTTGTCACACAGGCATAATCATTTAGCACCAATACAGAAAACAATTTCATATACTCTGCTAATGCAAAGGGAGCAACTAAAGCACCATTGTTAAATGTGACATTTCTGTTTCCCAGCTGATGAAGTGCTGAGTCTTGACCCACTACCCCTCCTAAATCAGAAAGAGACCCTGAAGAAAATGCTCACATGTCCCATAAACTTCACTCCAGCCAATTGGAGGAGTTTTGGACTTACTGGTCTACCTCCTGCTTTTACCCAAAAGTCTTAGATTTGCACTGAAGGGTTGGCTTGGAGGAGGCTCTTCCCCTCCCCTCCTAGGGGGTAAACGTCTATAATAATTTACATCTCACTGGATTGCATCTCAGCCATGCAACTGGCCTCATTAATTTGGCCTTTCCATTACCAACGACCCACTGACCAGAAATTCCTCAGGCTCCTGATAGAAAGGAAACAGCATCATTCCCCAGGAGAGAGCATAAAAATATAATAAAACAAAAGCAAGTCCGACACCCAACTACACGGGTGTCTTTCCATAGTACTAACTCCGTAATAAAGGCTTTCTGCTTCTGTTTCATTATGTGACAGTCAGAGACTGTAAACACTGTCGGTGGCAGAGAAAACAACGTCGAGAAAACAAATAAGAAAAACGAAAGATGAAACCGGGAATATGTGCATAGCTTCTGCTTTGGTATTCTGTGGTCATGACAGCTTTTGCTCTTATGAAAGTACTGTGTATGGTGTGCTTTTTCTCTGTAATGATTTCTGAGACTGTGTGACTTGTGGAATTTGCCTTAAAAAAAATTCAGTGAGTGTTTAATCGCTCAGGGTGTGAGTAACCACATTCTGTTCGAGCATGCTTCCAGCCCTCACTTTCCTCCTTATCAGTGACAGTGCTCCAAACACTTGTCTCAATTTTCAGATCAAAGCTGATGAAAAGCAGACCTCTAAAGGGTTGAATTGCCTTCTGCATTTTTGTTCATCAGAAGAAAATACCTACCCCACTTGAAAGGGCTGAGTTTTTTTCAGTGCTTCATCTTCAGATTGTGAATTCTGCTCTGCCTTCCTGCTTTGCTTATTTCTTACTCTGTCAATGTCATCTGCCTCATGAAATGTATCTTTTAATTAATTATTCTTGTCTCAAATTGTCTGCTGTGGCTCCCTGTCAGGGCAAGAATTCATATCAGTAAAATAGGATCTGTCACTAAAGGGAGATATTTTGGCTTATTTCAACATAGAATTAACTCATTTACTCAATAATCACTCTCATTGATTTTCCTAGATAAATTTTTTAATTTATATTTTCTTTGAAGTTGCCTACAATATGGCTTTTTTACAAAGAGCAGAAATTCAGAAGCATGAAAATACTAAATTATAGAAAGCCTAGAAGTCTGATTGAGAAAGTGTTTGGAGAGAATTCTAAAGCTGGAAGCCAAATCCAACAACACAACAACAGCTCCTTTCACATTCTGCTCTAAGGGAGATTTCAAAAAAATTCCCCAAAAATGCATTATAATATGTGGGTAGTTTTGTATAAATTACATATGTTCTTTTTGGATTTATTAAAGCAATGGAAACACCTATAACTAATAGTGAAAAGATTTATAATGTAAATGAAGTTATCAAAAATAGGTACAAGATGAGTGATAAAATATGTCAATCTTTATGATCTTCCCAAAGGCAACCTTTAAAAACTGTGATAAATTTTTCAAGTTAAGATGTTTACCAAGCTGAAGAGAACCAAACTTTCCTATGCTTTGAAGAAGAATTTAGAACTTGTGGGAGGAAATTGAGGTCTGAGGATTTATATACGTCCCACCCTTACCAGGGGTGAATTTGGACTCCTTTCCTAAGAAGAAGAAATGAAGGTCAGCCCTCTCCTTTTAGTCCAAACTGGGAATACGATGGCAATGTGATGTTTAGTAGGTAAGACCAACTATGGTGTAGAAAGAACACTGATCAGAAAGAAAGAACTCTAGGTTCTCTTCCCAGATGCATCATTAACTGGTTTTGTGATCTCAGAAAAATCAATGACTTTGACAAATGTTTCTTCAGCATCTACGCACTATATATAAGGTGCTGAAGATATGGTAGCAACAGGAAAGATTTCTTCTCCTTAGTAGAGAAAGGCTGGCAGTAAAGAAATAATCACAATCAAAACTACAGGAGCAACAGTAAGAAATATATGGGATAATGTACAAATATCAGTTGGCTTTTTGATTCTACAGAAAAGTACCTGAGGTAGGCTAATTCTATACGGAAAGTCTTATTTATATCAGTCTAGGGTCTGGAATAGGCACCAGCTCAGCTCTGGCGAGTACCTCGTGGCAGGTGGCAGGGGCATGTGTAAAAAGAGGGACTGCATCACTAAACTGGGAGCCGGAGAGCAATTCAGAGACTTCGCTCTTGTGACCACTTTCTCTAAAACACCAATATTCCCTTCTGAGGATGGCACCCCAATTATCTTTTTTTTTTTTTTTTTTTTTGGACAGGCAGAGTGGACAGTGAGAGAGAGAGACAGAGAGAAAGGTCTTCCTTTTGCCATTGGTTCACCCTCCAATGGCCGCAGCACCGCGCTGATCCGAAGCCAGGAGCGAGGTGCTTCTCCTGGTCTCCCATGGGGTGCAGGGGCCCAAGCACTTGGGCCATCCTCCACTGCACTCCTGGGCCACAGCAGAGAGCTGGCCTGGAAGAGGGGCAACTGGGACAGACTCCAGTGCCCCGACCGGGACTAGAACCCGGTGTGCTGGTGCCACAGATGGAGGATTAGCCTAGTGAGCCACGGTGCCAGCCCTCCCCAATTATCTTAAAATCACAAGACACCATCTCTCAAAAGTTCCACCATCTCCCACAATGCCAAACTGGGAACCCAGCCTACAATGCATTAACCTACGAGGAACACACAAACCACAGCAGGTAAGGTTGGAGGCAGCAGGAAACATTTTAGGATCTTCAAGCCCTTTGATCTTGTGGCTCTGAGGGTGCTTGACAAGGTGGATCAAAGAGAAGGCTGGAGTCATAGGCAGGAACCAAATAGTGGATTGTCTTTTACAATATACTAAGCAGTTGGGGCTTTATTATGTATCCAGTGATTCTCAAGTTTTGTTATGCAACAGAATTGCTTGGAGTAGCTCATCTGCCCTTGATTGATGGCACCTGAATGTCCAGGAACAGAACACTGCAATTTTTGACAAGTCTCTTAGGTACTTCTAATGCATACAAGTTTGAGGCCAACTATAGGGGCTGACACTGTGGCGCAGCGGGTAAAGCTGCAGTCTGCAGGGCCAGGATCCCGTGTGGGCTCCAGTTTGAGTCTGGCTGCTCTACTTCCAATCTAGCTCCCTGCTAATGTGCCTGAAGGCAGTGGCAGATGGCCTGTGTCTTTGGGTTCCTGCACCCACATGGGAGACCCAGAAGAGGCTCCCAGTTTTGGCCTGGCCCAGTCCCTGCCATTGCAGCCATTTGGGGAGCAGACCATCAGATGGAAGACCTCTGAGTCTCTCCCTCTCTCAGTAACTCTGCATTTCAAATAAATAAATAAATAAATAAATGTTTTTTTTTTTTTTAAAAGTAAGCAAGTAGCTGGTATAGTCAGTGGGGAGCTACAGAAGACCCTAGAATAAGGCAGTAACACCAGATTTGTATTTGAGAGATCACTCTGGCAAGTGTGGAGAATGTACTCGAGGGATATGAGCTTGGAGAGAGCAAGACTTATTTACACATTAGTTTTCCTATGACCCATGACCCAGTCTCACCATTCATAGGTACATCTTTGAAGGAACACTCTACTATACATATCTCAGGAGACAAATAAAAGGATGTGCATAACAGTGTTGTATGTAATAGCAAAAAAAGAAAAAAAAAGAATACCCAATATGGTGCCTAACTTATAGTAGGCAACAGGTCTGCAAAGATGGCCCTCCTATGGCCCATGGCAACCAGTAGTCATATCTTTTATAGTTCTCTTTGCCTCTGAATCTAAGTATAAATAAGAGGCAACAAAAAGCTAGGCTATGCTAAGCTGAGGTCACAAAGTGCTTGCATCTGCTGCCTGGGCCTCTTGGCACACACATTCTAGGGAAGTTAATCATCAAGTAAGAAATCTGACTACCTGAGCCCATCATATTGAGGAAGTCTGAGTTAGCCATATGGAGAAACTGCATGGAGACAGGGCGATGTCCAGCCAATTCTTCCCAGTGGAAGCACCAGGTGTGTGAGGGATATAGCCATTCTGGGTGTCTACCACAGGTGCGTATCTAGGTAACACTAACCCTGGGTACCATGCAGTGGCAACTGTGTGAGAAACCTCAAGAGAGAACTGCCTAGTGAACCCATATAACTGTGAGGGAGAATAATGCACAGCTGTTTTAAGCCACCAAGTTGAAAGGAGTCTGTCATGCAACAGATAACCAGAACATTACATGTCACACTTATTATTTTGTATGCATCAAATGCTGCAATTATCTTTGACAGATGAGTTTACAAAAATATGTGAGAATCAGTCAGTTCTGGCTTCAAATCCTTTCAGAGCCTTCCTGGGCTCTGTGGCCCTGGATAAGCCACTTCCTTAAGATTCAGTTTTATCTATCAGCTAGTATTTGCAGACACTATTCTTGTTTATGTGATCCCTTTGGTTCTTAGTCCTATCATTATGATCAATTGTGAACAGAAATTGATCACTGGGACTAGTGAGATGGCATTGGTACATGCCACCTTGATGGGATTGAATTGGAATCCCCTGGTATGTTTCTTTTTTTTTTTTTTTTTTTTTTTTTTTTGACAGGCAGAGTGGACAGTGAGAGAGAGGGACAGAGAGAAAGGTCTTCCTTTGCCATTGGTTCACCCTCCAATGGCCGCTGCGGCCGGCGCGCTGCGGCCGGCGCACCGCGCTGATCCGATGGCAGGAGCCAGGAGCCAGGTGCTTTTCCTGGTCTCCCATGGGGTGCAGGGCCCAAGCACCTGGGCCATCCTCCACTGCACTCCCTGACCACAGCAGAGGGCTGGCCTGGAAGAGGGGCAACCGGGACAGAATCCGGCGCCCCGACCGGGACTAGAACCCGGTGTGCCGGCGCCGCTAGGCGGAGGATTAGCCTAGTGAGCCACGGCGCCGGCCTCCCTGGTATGTTTCTAACTCTACCGTTTGAGGTAAGTCAGCTTGAGCATGTCCCGAATTGAAAAAAGGGAGAGAACGATCCAACATGGGAAGTGAGATACACAGCAGACCCATAGAATGGCAGATGTCCTAAACAGCACTCTGGCCTCAGAATCAGCCCTTAAGGCATGCAGATCCAGCTGAAAAGCCCATGAGAGTATTTCAGGCATGGAAAGCCAAGAAACTCTGGGGGAAAAAAAAAACTAAATGCAAGATCTCCACGAGTGAGATCCCAGTGGAAAGAATGGGTCATCAAAGAAGGAGGTACCTTTCTCTGAAGGGAGGAGAGAACTTCCACTTTGACCATGGCCTTGTCTAAATATGATCAGAGTCGGTGAACTCAGGGGGCTTCCATAGCCTTGGCAGCTCATGACAAGAGCCTAGGGTGATTACTGAGGCCATAAACAAGAGTGTCAATTTTGTTAAGTCAACAATAGGAGTCACTGTGCACTTATTCCTCATGTAGGATCTCTGTCCTTAGTGTGCTGTACATTGAGATATAATGCTATAACTAGTACTCAAACAGTATTTTTCCCTTTATGTTTCTGTGTGGGAGCAAACTGTTGAAATCTTTACTTGATGTATGTTAAACTGATCTTCTGTATATAAAGAGAATCGAAAATGAATCTTGATGTGAATGGAAGGGGAGAGGGAGTGGGAAAGGGGAGGATTGCGGGTGGGAGGGACGTTATGGGGGGGAAGCCATTGTAATCCATAAGCTGTACTTTGGAAATTTATATTCATTAAATAAAAGTTAAAAAAAAGATTCAGTTTTATCACCTTAAAAATGGGCAAAATAATAACTCTTACCTCAAGAGGAAGTTGAGAGGCTTAATATACTACCCGTATATTCTTTGCCAGGAAGAGGGTAAGGATATTATAAATTATAGAGACCAAGCCACACTACATAACACTTGTTTCCTGTTATCTTTTTTTTTCTTTTCTTTTTTTTTTTTTTTTGACAGGCAGAGTGGACAGTGAGAGAGAGAGACAGAGAGAAAGGTCTTCCTTTGCCGTTGGTTCACCCTCCAATGGCCGCCGCGGCCAGCGCGCTGCGGCCGGCGCACCGCGCTGATCCGATGGCAGGAGCCAGGAGCCAGGTGCTTTTCCTGGTCTCCCATGGGGTGCAGGGCCCAAGCACCTGGGCCATCCTCCACTGCACTCCCTGGCCACAGCAGAGGGCTGGCCTGGAAGAGGGGCAACCGGGACAGAATCCGGCGCCCCGACCGGGACTAGAACCCGGTGTGCCGGCGCCGCTAGGCAGAGGATTAGCCTAGTGAGCCGCGGCGCCGGCCTGTTTCCTGTTATCTAATAAGGAAAAAAAAACTTTAAGTGAAGAATGTGGATTATGTCAAGAACTTCTATGAGTATTCAACAATAGGATTCAGCTGGAACAAATAACTATAAAGTCTGTTCTCTATGGTTTTATGAAGATGCATTGATTTCCTGCAGTTTATTTCAGGCATAAAATGTGAATTTGGGTTTATCAGAGACAAATTTCCCTGGTTAATTCCCTATCTAGCATTTTATCTCTGTCCTTGGCTTCTTTTGCCTAGGGAGTGCTTCACTTTGGGCCTGCAAACAGATAATAGCAAACAATGAAGGAGAAATTTGGTCCACCCACTTGGTGGCTGGTTCTTGCGCCTTACAGGAGAAATGGGCAAGGAAGGAGGAACATGGGACTGAATGTGATGTTCTTTCTTCAGGGCAGTTGCTCTTGGAAGAGCAACTGACCACATGACATTAAGAGGCTGTGTTATTTCAAAGATAATTATAGTCTGGGAAGGGGTAACAGGTGACCACTGAAGATCCTACAGATAGCTTCAGAGTCCAGTGAAATGCATTTTCTACCTTTGCCCATTCAGCCTGGTCCACAAGCAACACAGTTCAGGAAGATTAGCAAAACACCAGCCGGGAGCTAAGCATTGTTGTTCTAAAGAGCTTGTTGCCCATGGAGCTTGTGAACCATGGAACATCAATATTGACATCAGCTGGAGGAGATATGAGGGGAATCAGGCTCAGCATGACTGCAGCCTGGGCAGGGGGCAGCTCTCTGTCTGCAGACCCCGGAGCTCATCAGGATCAGAGGATGATTTCCATCTGTTCTCCACACCCACCAAGGCAGAACAAGAAGAATGGGACGATCATCCAGTGGGAGGTACTTGGGGAAGATGAGCTCCAGAGGTCTCTTGAAGCTCCAATTCAATGAACAGCATGTTTTTCTTATCTCTGAGAAGAGGTAGCATTCTAAAAACCTCAGAGTACTTTTTAAAAATTGTGCTTGTGAGATATTTGTTGAAACTTCACAAATGTCTTTGCTTTTTTGAAAAACATTTTCAAACTGCAGTTAAATGTTTGGATTTGCTAGAGAACTGCTGAAAAACTTTGGAGCTTTATTTACATAATCTTTTTACAGATTCCTTCTTTCTTCCACAGAATTGAGAATGAAATGTAAATAATTTCCCTTCCAAGATGTCCTTTTACCCCTAGCCGTCTGCTGGGGTTTACAAGGGAAAGCTTAAATGTCAGACGTAAGGTAAAAGCCAGTGTTTGAAACCTTAGACTTTTTTTTTTTTTGATACTTACCTTGCCATGTCTAGTATCAAAAGGATTCATAATTTTCTTGCTTTTCTTGGGGAGAAATATGTACATTTGCACCTCTACCTCATTGAGTTCTTACGAGAAATTGCAATGCATTAAGATGTTTTGAAACCATTTTACTTACAGAAAAAACTGCAAATATACTATAAGTTTTCTTTACTGAAATATTTTAAAATTGCTATCTTAATGTCCCATAATCTCCAATACTTTAGTTCAGAGGCATATACCCATAATATAGGGGCCCAAGTCAGGAGATCAAAATTGATCATTTGCTACCACCTCATCCTAGTCTCTAGTCAAGACCTTTTACCATCCCAATGGTATCTTTCATAGAAAAGGGATCTGGTTCAGAATCAAGCGTTACCTTTAGTGGTTATAAGTGTTTAGTTTCTTTCAGTTTAGAAGAGTGCCTCAGTCTTTCCTTTCCTTTGTCACCTTAATGCTTTTCAACATGACAGGGCTAATGCTGTTTCCAAGTAGAATGCCTCTCTGATTCCTCATGAGCAGATTCGTTTTATACATCTTTGCCTGAATACCACAGAGGAGATGTGCTATGCATTGCATCCTATTAAATGGAATGTGATTTTGATTTACCTAATTAATTTATAATAATAACTTAGATCACCTGGTTACAGTAATGTCTTCCAGTCTTCTGTAGTTAATTTTTTTCTCTTTTAATAAGTATTTTGTGAGGAAAGACTTTAAGCTATCCTATTTGTCCTCTAACTTTTAAAAAAGATTTTACTTATTTATTTGAGAGGTAGAGTTACAGAGAAAGACAGAGAAAAAGGTCTTCCATCCACTGATTCCTCCCCAAATGGCTGCAACAGCCAGAGCCAAGCAGATCCAAAACCAGCAGCCAGGAGCTTCTTCTGGGTCTTCTATGTGGTTACAGGGGCCCAAACACTTGGGCCATCTTCTGCTGCTTTCCCAGGCCATTATCAGAGAGCTGGATGGGAAGAGGAGCAGCTGGGACACAAACCAGTGTCCGTATGGGATGCTGGCACTGCAGGTGGAGGGTTAGCCCACTATGTCACAGTGCCATCCCCAGTCTTCTAACTTTTGATTCACTAACTTACCTATATCAGTGTGGATTTCTGGATTCCTATTTTATCAATGCAGTACAATGTCATTATTATTGTTATTATTTTTTGATACTCAGATTGTCCCAGATCTGGCCAGTGAGTCCCATTGAAGCTGCTTCTCATGTCCTCATCAATCCTTCACCGTCTCCCCACATCCTGGCACAAGATGATGTTCCTGCTCCTCTTGTCCTTTCCCTCCCTGAGCCCTGAGTCAGCATTTCTCTATTCTACTCTGGCCTCTTTTCAAAGATTTTAAAATTTTGTTGTTAGGTATGCCAGTTGCTGTTGGGATATTTTTGGTCCCAAGCCCTCTAAACACTTTCAAGCCCTTTGTATGTTAAGAAAATGATCCTTTTGTCATGAGTGTTGCAAATAGCTTTTCTCACTTTGAAGTTTTTCTTTTCATTTTATTTATGATGATTCTTGCTAAACAGAAAAAAATCAATCATTTTGTAGCCCAGTATATCAATTGTGTTTTTGTTTTGGCTTCTGGGGTTTATATCTTTTTTTAAACTTTTATTTAATAAATATAAATTTCCAAAGTACAACTTTTGGATTATAGCAGCTTTTTCCCCCCATAACCTCCCTCCCACCCACAACCATTCCATCTCCCACTCGCTCTCCCACCCCATTCACATCAAGATTCATTTTCAATTATCTTTATATACAGAAGATCAATTTAGTATATACTAAGTAAAGATTTCAACAGTTTGCACCCACACCAAAACACAAAGTATAAAGTACTGTTTGAGTACTAGTTATACCGTTAATTTACATAGTACAACACATTAAGGACAGAGATCCTATGTGGGGAGTAAGTGCACAGTGACTCCTGTTGTTGATTTAACCACTGACACTCTTGTTTATGACGTCAGTAATCACCCGTGGCTCTTGTCATGAGCTGCCAAAGCTATGGAAGCCTGGGGTTTATATCTTATACTCTACTCTTTAGAGTTATAAATATCTCCCCAATTGTTTTCTTTTAATACTTTCATAAAAACAAAATTTTAAGTCATTTTCTAAAATTATTTATTTCAGGGAGAGAAAGACAGACAGAACTTCCATCCACTGACTAACTCTGCAAATTGCCACAATGGTCAGGCCAATCCTAGTCTCCATGAGTGTGGCAGGAACCCAACTCCTTAAATTATCATCCACTGCCTCCAATGGTGTGCCTTAGGAGGAAGCAGGAATTAGGAGCTGCACCAGGATTCATACCCAGGTGCTGTGATACAAGATGTGGGTATCCCAATTGGCAGTTTACCTGCTAGGCTAAATGTCCACCCCAGATATTGTAATTTTTAAAAGGCACATTTCTGTTTACAGGTGAGAAATTTGTATTCTATGTGGAGAATAAGCTCAGTACTTCAGACATTTAGAAGAAAATCCAAGCCAGATTCAATGTTTTGGATATATAAATATTTTGTCAACAGTCCTAGGACCTTCTTATCCAAACTAGAGGTTTTCTTTCCCTTATCTTTCTATTAACATTACATTTGGAAATTTTATAAAAACACACTGGTGCCAGTATCCATCACACACAACAATTGAATTAGAGACCCTAGAGATCATCAGGTGAGGATTTTTGAGAACTCCACAGGAGATTCAGTGCGCTGCCATGGCTGGAAACCACTTATCTAATTAAACAACCTCACACCTGCCGAAGACTCTACTACCAGTAATTGCTTCCTCTGGACTAAGCAATTCCTTGTTGGTTATCTTTCAAAACTTAGTGATTTTTTTCCAAAGATTTAATACACCAAGTTTCTAATAATTTAGCACAAGTAAGTTCAGCAGACTTAAAATGAAGACACAAACCTCGAAATTCACACGCATAAATGATACAAGTATGCTGCGCACTCCCTCATG
This sequence comes from Oryctolagus cuniculus, assembly GCF_051225735.1. Lineage (NCBI taxonomy): Eukaryota > Metazoa > Chordata > Mammalia > Lagomorpha > Leporidae > Oryctolagus > Oryctolagus cuniculus. The sequence goes on along the minus strand of NC_142875.1, from coordinate 52,582,906 downwards.
CTGGTTGTACACAGAAGGTGGCAGTGAGTGACCCAGGCAGAGGTGACGTGGGTGAAAACAGACGTTTTGCCACCAGAATGATCTCAGTGACAGCCTCAGTGATTCATCAGACTCCTTAACAATAAGTCTTGTGATATTACAAATACAGTTTGTTTTCTGGGTGGCTATGGGCATGTTACTTTGCAAAGCCCTAATGTCCTTATTCTCAAAAAAAGATTGATACTAACAGCTATTGTGTGGGACTGTTGTGAGAATTCAATCTGATCTTAAAGGGAAAGCTTTTGCATACACCTGACACATGGTAAATGCTCACTATGTGGTGCTACTCTCATTTCTAACTGGTACCACTTCTAACACAAAACTTTTTCTGCATGAGTGAACTGGTACATTGGCTTAAAATTTCTTGAGTGCTCTGTATATACTATTCAGTAGTGTCATTGTTTAATATTAGAATAAGTGTGTTAAGCTGAGACAAGTTTTTTTTTTTTTTTTTTTTTTTTTTTTTTTTTTTTTTTTTTGTAATAAGTGTGCCTTTCTTGGTTTCTTAGGAAAATTCAAAAAAGTAAAAACTACCAAAAAGCCATTATTTTATTTTTTATTTATTTAAAAGATAGGGAGAGACAGAGACAGAAATCTTATTTCCCATTTTCTGGTTCATTCCCTAAATGACTCTAACAGCCGGGCTGAGCAGGCTGAAACCAGGAGCCCAGAACTCAGTCTGGGTCTCCTATGCATATGGCAGGGACCTAAGTGCTTTAGTCATCACCTTCTGCCTCCTGGAGTAAATATTAGAAGGAAGTTGGAATCAGAAGCAGAGCTAGGACTCAAACCTTGTCGCTCTGATATGAGATGCTGGTGTCGCAAGTGGCTTCCTAACTGCTGGACCAAATGCCTGCTACCATGAGATATTAATTTTAAATATTTAAATTAATCAGACTCACTCTTGGAATTGTACTGAGGCAATGAATGAGACCAAATAGTATATATGTTATAACTAACGCAGGCGCGGTGGCCAAGTGGTAAGGCGTCGGTCTTGTATATATGTTATAACTGCTTATTGCACTTAAGTTCCAATGCTGTAGCTTTTGCACTATCATGTGTATCAGGAATTCTGGGAAAAAATGATGTTAGAACATGGGATTGTCATGGCTAGTACAGATCATAGGAATTTATTATGGTGTTTAACATATATATGTATATATACATAGTTCTTATTTTACCTGGTGCATGTTAAGAGTCAACCGACCTTGTGACAGTTTGAAATAAGAGACAAAGCATCTCAGAAATAGCTCAAGAGTTATGTAGCCTGAGACATGCACAATTTCCTGTAGTGTCAGGTAAAATGAATATGAAGTGCTTCCTTAATAAGCAGAAACAAAAACTGATATCCCTTCCAAAGGAGGAATTCTCTTAAGCCTTAAATATATATATGAAAAATCAATCAACACAGTTCTTTTATTTAAAGGAAATTGATGATTTAAGTAAACTGTATTTATATAGCCATCAATTCTCTTTATAAAGATCTTCCACAGGGAAATTTTTGCACCTGTTAATCAGTTCCAAGACACAGTCAGTTGAGGGAGTTGTAGTGATGCTTTCATGGGGCGATGGCTTGGCTAGGTGAGGAGAATACCAAACCCGTTCGCTTCCAGCAAGTGCATTTCAGTGAGGCATCCAGGATGAACTAGCTCTGCGTGAGGGATTCAGAAACCTCGAGGCTTGTAATCCTGAGAAAGGATACATCAAATGTCAGAGAATAGTGACAGTCTTAAAAAACATAACTAAAGGGAGCTAGTCATTCAGATTGAAGTGGTCAAAGAGAGTTCTACGACATGGGTCTGACTTGGGACTTAAAAGTGTTTCAACAAAGATGGGGGAAAGAAAGAGGCATTCCAGGCAGAACAATAGGTTGATACACAATTATAGAAGCCTAGAGGTGGGAATAAGCAAAGAATGTTTGGTAGCTACATTAAACAGTTATTGCTATGTAACATGTCACCTCCCAACTTAGTGACTGAAAATAAAGGCCATTTGCTCTTGTTCCTTTTTTTTTTTTTTTTAAAGATTCATTTATTTATTTGAAAGGCAGAGTTACAGAGAGAGGTTCACTGCTGGTTCACTTCTGAAATGGCCACAACAGCTGGAGCTGGGCCGATCGAAGCCAGTAGCCAGGAGCTTCTTCTGGGTCTCCCACGTGGGTGCAGGGGCCCAAGACTTGGGCCATCTTCCACTGCTCTCCTAGGCCATTAGCAGGGAACCGAATCAGAAGAGGAGCAACCGGAACTTGAAATGGAGCCCACTTGGGATGCTGGCACCACAGGCGGAGGCTTAACCTGCCATGCCACAACACCAGCCCCTGTTCTTGTTCTTTATTCTAAGATTGAGTGGTACTGCTATCTGGGAGGCTCAGTGAGTCTCAGTTGTTCTTCCAGGCCATAGTTGCCTTGAAGGTTGGGTAGAGTGGTCTAGAATAACTCATCTGCACTTTAAGCTAATTGGTTGATAGTTGGACGGTGTGTTGCTGATTGGCAGTTGGCTGGTGATTGGTAAGTGTTTGGATGGTGGTGGGTGGATGGCTGTTGCCTGGTGGTTGATTGAAATGACTCCACATAGTCTTTCAACTTACAACTCGCTAGTTTATGCTTCTTCTCATTTGGCAGAAATGCATGCAGCAAGGGGAGAAGCATACCAAGGTCTCAGAAAGCCTAGGCCTGCACATGGCACACTATCATTTTTGCTACATTATGTTGAGAAAAGCCTACCACAGGCCAGCCCAGGCTGGTATAGAATTAGACTCTACCTCTTAATGGAAGGGACTGCAAACTCACATTACTGAGAGTATGAATACAGGGAGGGTCTTTTTTTTTTTTTTTTTTTTTTTTGACAGGCAGAGTGGACAGTGAGAGAGAGAGACAGAGAGAAAGGTCTTCCTTTGCCGTTGGTTCACCTTCCTATGGCCACCGTGGCTGGCACGCTGCGGCCGGCGCACCGCGCTGATCCGATGGCAGGAGCCAGGAGCCAGGTGCTTCTCCTGGTCTCCCATGGGGTGCAGGGCCCAAGCACCTGGGCCATCCTCCACTGCACTCCCTGGCCACAGCAGAGAGCTGGCCTGGAAGAGGGGCAACCGGGACAGAATCCGGCGCCCCGACCGGGACTAGAACCCGGTGTGCCGGTGCTGCAAGGTGGAGGATTAGCCTAGTGAGCCGCGGCGCCGGCCGGAGGGTCTTTTTTGAGATCTTCCAACTCACTGATCTACAGAAGATATGAAAAGAAAATAGTGAGAATGAAGAAGTCTCCAGAAAAGTTAGTTTGACAACATCTCACTTCCAATCTGAGAAATCTGGGGACACAGGGATGCAACCATAATCCTGGTGAGATATTAGGACCATGACAAAAATGGTGGCAGTATTCTAAGGATTTTGTTTGTTTTGTTCAAAGCAAGCACCAAATAAATAGTTCCATCCTTTAAAACATTTGGGACATTTTTGCATTGATCTTGGCTCATAGCTCTCTTTCTATACTGTGTCTTTTTCTGTCCGTATCTTTGGGCTGCCTCCTGGCTCTGGTCTTTGGCTGTTCATAGGTGCACACACTGTGCTGACTCCCTGAAACAGCATCTTGTCCAGCAAATCTGCTGTGAGCACTCACTTGTGGTGCACACTCATCAGTGTTCAACAGATGTTCACAAATCAAACGCTTTCTTTTCTTTCTCTCTCTCTTTGTTTCTTTCTTTCCCTCTCCCTCCCTCCCTCCCTCTCTCTTTCTCTCTTTCTCTCTTTCTTTCTCTCTTTCTCTCTTTCTTTCTCTCTTTCTTTCTCTCTTTCTCTCTCTCCCTCCCTCCCTCCCTCCCTCCCTCCCTCCCTTCCTTCCTTCCTTCCTTCCTTCCTTCCTTCCTTCCTTCCTTCCTTCCTCTCTCTCTTTCTCTCTCTCTCTCTCTCTCTCTCTCAATGGTGCTTCCACTCTTCTGAGCTGAGTTTCCCAGAAGATTTGAACCCAACTCCTATCTTGGTTTCTGGGATCCTGTTTGCAACTTCAACTGTAGTGACTCAAAAACTGAATCTGTTAATTTCCCTGCTTTGTTGAAGAGACAGTGCCAACAGCATGTCATCAACTAAAACCTGCCAAACATCATTATGTATTAATCTTTTTTTTTTTTTTTTGACAGGCAGAGTGGACAGTGAGAGAGAGACAGAGAGAAAGGTCTTCCTTTGCCGTTGGTTCACCCTCCAATGGCCGCCGCGGCCAGCACACCACGCTGATCTGATGGCAGGAGCCAGGTACTTATCCTGGTCTCCCATGGGGTGCAGGGCCCAAGTACTTGGGCCATCCTCCACTGCACTCCCTGGCCACAGCAGAGAGCTGGCCTGGAAGAGGGGCAACCGGGACAGAATCCAGTGCCCCAACTGGGACTAGAACCCGGTGTGCCGGCTCCGCTAGGTGGAGGATTAGCCTAGTGAGCCGTGGTGCTGGCATGTATTAATCTTAACTCAGAGCAATATATGATGGTGTCACTGCCCTGGCAACAACAGAGATCATATCAGGTTGAAAAAGTGAAGTGTATTTATAAAAACCCTAAGAATTAAGTGACTACTAACTTTCACAAGAATTGTACAAAATAAAATAAATGTCATACTGATTTTAAAATGTACTTTATATTTCTTTAGGAAGTCTGAGTTAGATCTGGAAGAATTCTTAAGAGGTCACTCTGAGAATGCTTGTCTTAGAGGAGAAAAATCAATTAATGCAAAGTAAAGATTTCAGATACTCATCACAATTCCCAAATTCATTTAAAAAAATTACTGCAAGGGGCCAGTGCTGTGGCATAGCAGGTAAAGACACCACCTGCGGCACCAGCATCCCATATGAGCCCCAATTCAAGTCCTGGCTGCTCCTCTTCCAATTCAGTTCCCTACTAATGTGCCTAGGAAAGCAGTAGAAGATGGCCAAAGTCCTTGGGCCCCTGCACCCATGTGAGAGACCTAGAAGAAGCTCCTGGCTCCTGGTTTCAGATTGGCCTGGCTCTAGCCATTACAGCCGTTTAAGGAGTGACCCAACAGGTAGAAGAACTGTCTCCCTCTGTCATTCTCTCTGTAAATCTGCCTTTTAAATAAATAAAAAACCCTTACAAAAATAAAAAATAACAATTTATTGCTTAATAACTTCAAGTTCAATTGTTATTACCAACCCTGATACTCTCTTCAAATGGCTACATTGTTTTGTTCTAATGATTTTGCTTTTCCAAAGACTTGTAAATCTTATATGCAAAGATTTAATTGCTTCCTATGAAGGAAGGAGGAGATGATGAAAATGCCTGGTATGGGGCTCCAGAAAAACAAAGCATTTATCTCTATTTCTGTCTGTTGAGATGTTTTAAGGTTAATAATTGGGAATTGCTCATTTTAAAGCCACATTGCATAAAAGAAAGACACATGCTTCCTGCTGATAGGATTTTCAGACTGCCTAGAATTTATTATAATTTTATGAGAGAAAAATCTTAATAGCTCAGTGATCAAATGCATTATAAAATAATTTTAGGAAACCCAAGTATTTGTAATTTTTCTAATTGTTCCTTGTAAATTTCACTTTCCCCTCTTGTACAGTTTATGCTATCAGGATTTGGAGTTTGCAATTGCAGCTTTCATTCATTTTACAACAGCATGACGAACATTTTCTCTTCCCTGGGAGTTATTATTTCCAGAGGTAATAAGAACAGTCATCTGTTATATGGTCTGCATTTCTTGAGTTGTTTTTTGTGCTTTTTGTTGTCAACTTAGCAAAATTAATTAGATTAATTCCCTAAATTCTAGAGAATATTATTAGATATCAATTAAACATTCACAAATGGTTATTTTAGATGGTGGTTTATAGACTAATTTTAAAAGAAAGTAAACCTATCTAGACTCACATATTTTAATGCTTAGTCTTCATCATATACTCTAATATCTATTAAATGTCTTCATTATTTTTATAGAAATCTAATAAAAAGTTGTTTATATATAGTTTGAATAAAATATTAGCTGGCCTTAAGCATTATTGTCCCGTTTGTTTCTTTATGTTTTCAAATAGGCCTATGCACTGGCATATCCTCAAACAAACAAATGGACAAAAAAAAAAGCAACTTAAGAAACTTCACATAATCAAGATTGGTTGCCAGTTTTAAATGTTTTGTTGGATATCCATGTATTTTATGCATTTATTATTGCTTAAAATTATTTTTAATATAACTTGAAAATGCCATTATGCACACTGTTTAATCATTAAGATAATGATAGATCATAGTGTCCTGCCCCACTTCTTGGTGACTTCTCATCCAAAAGACACACCAATTTCAAACTCGGCACTTTTTAAATTTGGAGTAAACAACATTTCCCAGACTCCCTTGCTGTTACTTGAAGCCAGGTTGTTAATTTTAGGCCAGAGGAATATGAATAAGAGTGATATAAGCCACTTCCAGGCCAATCACAGATTTCTTGTGTACTATTCTCAACCTCAGGTGGGTGGAGAGGCCTCTTAGAGCTAAGATAGTTGGCCCTTAAGTCATTATTTGGAGTAGGATTGCTCTCAAGAGTAACAGACCTCAAGCAGGCAGGCATTTGGCCTGGCAGTTAAAATGCCTCCTGCAATGCTCACATCCAAGATCCAAGTGCTTGGGTTTGCATACAGGCTCTGATTCTGATTTTGGTTTCTTTCTAGTGAGCACCCTGGGAAGCAGCAGGCAATGGCCCGAGTATTCAGCTGTCTATCACCCATGTGAAAGAGCTGGACTGTGTGTTCAGGCTTTTGACTTCAGACTGGCCCAGCTCTGGCTGCGCACATTTGGAGAATGAACCAGCAGATGGTTTCTCTCTGTCTGTTTCTTCTTCCTTTCCTTTCCTTTTCTTTTTTCACTCTTTCTGTCATTCTGTCTTTGATATAAATAAAAATAAATAAAATTAAAAAGCAGTTGTTGTTGGAGTCATGCATAAATGATAAACTTCTTGTGTTAAAACACAGAGATTTGGGGGCTGTGTTTTATCGCGTTTACCCCTACCCCGACAATTGCACATTTCTTGGCCTACTGCATTATTTCTTATTGCTTATTCTATGGTAGCTTTCCAAAGTACAAAGAGAGGTAACAACGTTTCTGAACTCTTTTATTTTTTTTAAGATTTATTTGAAAGATAGAGTTGCAGAGAGAGGTAGAGACAGACAGAAAGAGAGAGGTCTTCCATCTGCTGTTTCACTCCCCAAATGGCCCCAACGGCCAGAGCTGAGCCAATCTGAAGCCAGGAGCCAGGAGCTTCTTCCAAGTCTCCCACATGGGTGCAGGGCCCCAAGGACTTGGGCCATCTTCTGCTGCTTTCCCAGGCCATAGCAGAGAGCTGGATTGGAAGAGGAGCAGCTGGGACAAGAACCAACACCCATATGGGATGCCAGCACTTCAGGCCAGGACTTTAACTCACTGCACCACAGTGCCAGCCCCTAAATTCTGTCTTTTCTATCCTCACACTTGATTTAATAACTTAGCTAAGTCTGGAATAACCTTTCTTTCAAAATTTTAAAGGTTTTCCTCTAAGCTTTCAATGTTGCTTTCTTAATTTTTTTCCCTTCATTTTCTCTGTAGTCCCTTTCTGAAAATCCTTTTATTCACATGTGGGACCTCTGGGCTTAATCAACTTGTTTCCTTATCTTTCCTACTTCCCACTTATTTATCTTTGGTTCAATTTTATCTCTTTATCGTCTTATCTTCCAGTCTTCTTATATAATTATTTCTTCTATCACATTTTTATCTGCTGATTATTTTTCCTCATGGACACAATATAAAATATCTTCTCTTTATTTTCTAAAGATGTTAAACAATTTTAAAACATTTTTCTCAGGGAGAGGGGCAAGATGGCGGAATAGGAAGGGAGCACACTGATAGTCCGGGAAGAGACAGTTTAATAAAAGTGGAGATACTGCAGGTTCAAAGAAGAGTAGGGGAAGAAACAGCAGAGGAAACTCTTCCAGAACTAGTGATTCACAGTGGACCTGCATGGACAGTGTGGGAGCCCACAGTTGGGGACACCAGCGTCAGACTCAACACACCGGTGCTGGAATGTGAGGTGAGCCAAACCTCAATAGCCCGAGACACCGGTGGGCAAGCAGAAAGAGGAGACTAGAGGGAACGAGGCTTGAACCCCATGGGGAAAAGTTCACCAGGCTAACTAGAAGAGAGAGGGAAAAAAAAGTAACTGATACGGACACGGGTTTCTCTCTCTCCGCTCACTTCTCAAAGGCGAGCAAGACAAAGAGCAGGCGCCATTTTGGAATACATCATAAACAGGGCAACCTCAGGTCTGCACCGGCCCTGAGCCTAGCAGAAAAACCTGACTCTGAGGGGGCGGGGTGGGCGGTGAAATAACAGGAGATTAGGACCCAGTGAATGTGTGGTGCTAATGAACTGAGACTGTGAAAAAAGAGACAGTGGGGGAGAGAACTCACGGAATTCACGTGAGTACTCTCCAGAGACACTACAATTCAGTAACCTTGGCAACCCAGTGGGAGAATGCAGGAGAATTGGAGCCCACACTGAGGGCATCACAGATTCCCTGTGTGGTCCTTGGGAAAGAGCTTCTGATCTCTGGCTCCTGTGGGTATATCATTTGCCTGCTAACGACCTCCAATTCCATTCAGCTGTGTGGAATTACTTCCCTTTTGAATCAAAAAAAGAAAGAAAGAGAAATTTACCATGCCTAACCTGGGAGTGTCATCGTTGGCACACCCTTAACCCTGAGGAACCAAACAGAGCTCTCAGGCCACACCAATCTCAAGCCTCTAAGAATTCCATCTAAAGCAGACAGTCCACTTAATCTAGAATCACAGTATAATGAGAAAAAACACCACAGCAAGGAAACCAAAGAATATCTCCATAATGCCAAACAAACACAGAAACCGAGGTAACAAGAACAAGGAAGACACTACAACGCCCTGAAATGATAAAGACACCCCAATTCAAGATTATGAAGATGACGAGATAGAAGAAATGCAAGAAGCAGATCTCAAAAAGTTGATAAGAACATTAAGAAGTTCTCAAAAACAAATTCTTGAACTACAGAAATCCTTACTGGGCAGGATAGAAAATCTCTCGTGAAAATGAAATATTAAGGAGGAATCAAAATGAAATGAAGCAACTAGTAGAACATGAAACTGTGATAGTGATGAGAAATAATAGTGAAATAAAGAATTCAATAGATCAAATGACAAACACATTAGAGAGCCTTAAAAACAGAATGAGTGAAGCAGAAGAGAGAATATCGGACTTAGAAGACAGAGAACAGGAAAGGATACAGTCAGACCAAAGAAAAGAAGAGGAAATTAGAAATCTAAAAAATATTGTCGGGAATCTACAGGATACTATGAAAAACCCAACATTTGGGTTCTAGGAGTTCCTGAAGGCATGGAGAGGGAGAAAGGATTAGAATGCCTTTTTAGTGAGATATTAGCAGAAAATTTCCCAGGTTTGGAGAAGGACAGAGACATCCTAGTACAGGAAGCTCATAGAACCCCTAATAAACACGACCAAAAGAGATCCTCACCACGACACGTTGTAATTAAACTCACCACAATGAAACAGAAAGAAAAGATCCTAAAATGTGCAAGAGAGAAACATCAGATTACTCTCAGAGGATCTCCAATCAGACTCACAGCTGACTTCTCATCAGAAACCCTACAAGCTAGAAGGGAATGGCAAGACATAGCCCAGGTGCTAAGAGAGAAAAACTGCCAGCCCAGAATATTATATCCTGCAAAGCTCTCATTTGTGAATGAAGGTGAAATAAAGACCTTTTATAGCAAACAGAAATTGAAAGAATTTGTTGCCACTCATCTAGCCCTGCAAAAGATGCTTAAAGATGTGTTGCACACAGAAACACAGAAACACGGTCATCAATATGAAAGAAGGTAAAGGAAGGAAACCACACAGCAAAAGATCACAGGGAATTCAAAGCATATATTAGAAAATATCTTTGGCAAATGGCAGGGAAAAGTTACCACTTATCAATAGTCACATTGAACGTTAATGGCCTGAACTGTCCAGTTAAAAGAGACAGATAGGCGGATTGGGTTAAGGAACAAAACACATCTATTTGCTGCTTACAAGAAACACATCTTTCCAACAAAAATGCATATAGACTGAAAGTAAAAGGCTGGAAAAAGATATACCATGCCAACAGAAATGAAAAAAGAGCGGGCGTAGCCATTTAATATTGGACAACATAAACTTTACCACAAAAACTGTTAAGAGAGACAAAGAGGGACACTATATAATGATTAAGGGATCAATTCAACAGGAAGATATAACAATTATCAATGTATATGCACCTAATTACAGGGCACTGGTTTATTTAAAAGATCTGTTAAGGGACTTAAAGGGAGACTTAGACTCCAATACAATAGTTCTGGGGGACTTCAATACTCCACTCTCAGAAATAGGCAGATCAACAGGACAGAAGATCAACAAGGATACAGTAGATTTAAATGACACTATAGCCCAAATGGATCTAACAGATATATACAGAACTTTCAATCCTACAGCTAAAGATTTTACATTCTTCTCAGCAGTACATGGAAGCTTCTCTAGGATTGACCACATACTAGGCCATAAAGCAAGTCTCAGCAAATTCAAAAGAATTAGAATCATACCATGCAGCTTCTCAGACCATAAAGGAATGAAGTTGGAAATTAGCAACTCAGGAATCCCTAGAGCATACGCAAACACATGGAGATTGAACAACATGCTCCTGAATGAACAATGGGTCATAGAAGAAATCAAAAGAGAAATCAAAAACTTTCTGGAAGAAAATGAGGATAACAGCACAACATACCAAAACTTATGGGACGCAGCAAAAGCAGTGTTAAGAGGAAAGTTCATATCAATAGGTGCCTACATCAAGAAATTGGAAAGGCACCAAATAGATGAGCTTTCAATGCATCTCAAGGATCTAGATAATCTGCAGCAAACCAGACCCAAATCTAGCAGGGGAAAAGAAATAATTAAAATCAGAGGAGAAATCAACAGGTTTGAATCCAAAAAAAATTCAAAAAATCAGCCAAACAAGAAGCTGGTTTTTTGAAAAAATAAACAAAATTGACACCCCATTGGCCCAACTAACTAAAAAAAGAAGAGAAAAGACCCAAATCAATAAAATCAGAGAAGAAAAAGGAAACATAACAACAGACACCACAGAAATAAAAAGAATCATCAGAAATTACTACAAGGACTTGTATGCCAGCAAACAGGGAAACCTATCAGAAATGGATAGATTCCTGGACACATGCAACCTACCTAAATTGAACCAGGAAGACATCAAAAACCTAAACAGACCCATAACTGAGACAGAAATTGAAACAGTAATAAAGGCCCTCCCAACAAAGAAAAGCCCAGGACCAGATGGATTCACTGCTGAATTCTACCAGACATTTAAAGAAGAACTAACTCCAATTCTTCTCAAACTATTCAGAACAATCGAAGAAGAGGGAGTCCTCCCAAATTCTTTCTATGAAGCCAGCATCACCTTAATTCCTAAGCCAGAGAAAGATGCAGCATTGAAAGAGTATTACAGACCAATATCCCTGATGAACATAGATGCAAAAATCCTCAATAAAATTCTCGCCAATAGAATGCAACAACACATCAGAAAGATCATCCACCCAGACCAAGTGGGATTTATCCCTGGCATGCAGGGATGGTTCAATGTTCGCAAAACAATCAATGTGATACACCACATTAACAGACCACAGAAGAAAAACCATACGATTATCTCAATAGATGCAGAGAAAGCATTTGATAAAATACAACACCCTTTCATGATGAAAACTCTAAGCAAACTGGGTATGGAAGGAACATAACTCAATGCAATCAAAGCAATTTATGAAAAACCCACAGCCAACATCCTATTGAATGGGGAAAAGTTGGAAGCATTTCCACTGAGATATGGTACCAGACAGGGATGCCCACTCTCACCACTGCTATTCAATGTAGTTCTGGAAGTTTTAGCCAGAGCTATTAGGCAAGAAAAAGAAATTAAAGGGATACAAATTGGGAAGGAAGAACTCAAACTGTCCCTATTTGCAGATGATATGATTCTTTATTTAGGGGATCCAAATAACTCTACTAAGAGATTATTGGAACTCATAGAAGAGTTTGGCAAAGTAGCAGGATATAAAATCAATGCACAAAAATCAACAGCCTTTGTATACACAGGTAATGCCACGGCTGAGGGAGAACTTCTAAGATCGATCCCATTCACAATAGCTACAAAAACAATCAAATACCTTGGAATAAACTTAACCAAGGACATTAAAGATCTCTATGATGAAAATTACAAAACCTTAAAGAAAGAAATAGAAGAGGATAACAAAAAATGGAAAAACCTTCCATGCTCATGAATTGGAAGAATCAATATCACAAAATGTCCATTCTTCCAAAAGCAATTTACAGATTCAATGCGATACCAATCAAAATACCGAAGACCTTCTTCTCAGATCTGGAAAAAATGATGCTGAAATTCATATGGAGACACAGGAGACCTCGAATAGCTAAAGCAATCCTGTACAACAAAAACAAAGCCAGAGGCATCACAATACTAGATTTCAGGACATACTACAGGGCAGTTGTTATCAAAACAGCATGGTACTGGTACAGAAACAGATGGATAGACCAATGGAACAGAATAGAAACACCAGAAATCAATCCAAACATCTACAGCCAACTTATATTTGATCAAGGATCTAAAACCAATCCCTGGAGTAAGGACAGTCTATTCAATAAATGGTGCTGGGAAAATTGGATTTCCACATGCAGAATCATGATGCAAGACCCCTATACCTTTCACCTTACACAAAAATTCACTCAACATGGATTAAAGACTTAAATCTATGACCCGACACCATCAAATTATTAGAGAGCATTGGAAAAACCCTGCAAGATATAAGTACCAGCAAAAACTTCCTAGGAAAGACCCCAGAAGCACAGGCAGGCAAAGCCAAAATTAACATTTGGGATTGCATCAACTTGAGAAGTTTCTGTACTGCAAAAAAACAGTCAGGAGATTGAAGAGGCAACCAACAGAATGGGAAAAAATATTTGCAAACTATGCAACTGATAAAGTGTTGATAACCAGAATCTACAAAGAAATCAAGAAACTCCACAACATAAAAACAAACAACCCACTTAAGAGATGGGCCGAGGACCTCAATAGACATTTTTCAAAAGAGGAAATCCAAATGGCCAACAGACACATGAAAAAATGTTCAAGATCACTAGCCATCAGGGAAATGCAAATCAAAACCACAATGAGGTTTCACCTCACCCCGGTTAAATGGCTCATATTCAGAAATCTACCAAGAATAGATGCTGGAGAGGATGTGGGGGAAAAGGGACACTAACCCACTGTTGGTGGGAATGCAAACTGGTTAAGCCACTATGGAAGTCAGTCTGGAGATTCCTCAGAAACCTGAATATAACCCTACCATCCAACCCAGCCATCCCACTCCTTGGAATTTACCCAAAGGAAATGAAATTGGCAAACAAAAAAGTGGTCTGCACCCTAATGTTTATTGCAGCTCAATTCACAATAGCTAAGACCTGGAACCAACCCAAATGGCCATCAACAGTAGACTGGATAAAGAAATTATGGGACATGTACTCTATAGAATACTATACAGCAGTCAAAAACAATGAAACCCGGTCATTTGCAACAAGATGGAGGAATCTGGAAAACATTATGCTGAGTGAAGTAAGCCAGTCCCAAAGGGACAAATATCATATGTTCTCCCTGATCGGTGACAACTAACAGCACCAAAGGGGAAACCTGTTGAAGTGAAATGGACACTATGAGAAACAGTGACTTGATCAGCTCCTGTCCTGACTGTTGATGTACAATGTAATACTTTATCTATTTTGGTATTTTTTCTTTGTTTTGTTCTAGTAATATTGATTGAACTCTGTAATTAATACACAATTATTCTTAGGTGTTTAAATTTTAACTGAAAAGTGATCCCTGTTAAATATAAGAGTGGGAATAAGAGAGGGAGGAGATGTACAATTTGGGACATGCTCAATTGGACTTGCCCCAAATGGTGGTGTTAGAATCATGCCAGGGGAACCCAATACAATCCCATCAAGGTGGCATGCACCAATGCCATCTCACTAGTCCAAGTGATCAATTTCAGTTCACAATTGATCATAATGAAAGGACTAAGAGTTAAAGGGATCACACAAACAAGACTAGTGTCTGCTAATACTAACTGATAGAATCAAAAAGGGAGAGAAGGATCCATCATGGGAAGCAGGATACACAGCAGAGTCATAGACTGGCAGATGTCCTAAATTGCACTCTGGCCTCAGAATCAGCCCTTAAGGCATTCAGATATGGCTGAAGAGCCCATTAGAGTATTTTAGGCATGGAAAGCCAAGACACTCTGAAAAAAAAAAAAAAAAAAAAAAAGAAGACCTAAATGAAAGATCTCTGCGAGTGAGATCCCAGTGGAAAGGACGGGGCCATCAAAGAAGGAGGTACCTTTCTCTGAAGGGAGGAGAGAACTTCCTCTTTGACTATGACCCTGTCGGAATATCAAAGTCGGCGAATTCAACAGGCTTCCATAGCCTTGGCAACTCATGACTAGAGCCTAGGGAGAATACTGATGCCATAAACAAGAGTGTCAAATTGTTAAGTCAACAACAGGAGTCACTGTGTACTTATTTCTCACGTGGGATCTGTCCTTAATGTGTTGTCCAATGTGAAGTAATGCTATACTAGTACTGAAACAGTATTTTACACTTTGTGTTTCTGTGTGGGTGCAAACTGATGAAATCTTTACTTAATACATACTAAATCAATCTTCTGTATATAAAGATAATTGAAAATGAATCTTGTTGTGAATGGAATGGGAGAGGGAGCGAGAGATGGGAGGGGTGCGAGTGGGAGAAAAATCATGGAGGGGGGAGCCAATGTAACCCATAAGCTGTACTTTGGAAATTTGTATTTACTAAATAAAAAAAAACAAAAACCATCTTTTCCTTTCCTTAATCTATGTCTTCTAAATTTAGTTTTTTTAAGGTTAATTTACTTATTTTGAAAGTCAGAGTTACAGAGGGAGAAGAAGAGACAGAAAGACAAAGATCTTCCATCACTGATTTACTCCCCTAGATAGCTGCAACGGCCAGGGCTGAATCGGAACAAAGCCAGGAACCAAAAGCTTCATCTGGGTCTCAAGGTAGCAGGGGCCCAAACAATTGGGCAATTGTCTGCTGCTTTTTTTCAGGCCATTGGCAGGAGCTGGATTGAAAGTGGAGCAGCTGGGACATGAACTGCCATTGTCTCAGGTGGCAGCTTTACCTGCTATGCCACAAATGCCAACTCCTAGAATTAGTTTTTATTTTTTTTCTTTTACATTGGAGAATTTTCCCCATATATGTAGTGGTTCTTAGATATTTATTCATATATATTTTAAATAGATTTATTTTTTGAGAGGCAGAGTGACAGCGAAGGAGGGACAGAGAGAGAGAGAGACAGAGAGAGAGAGAGAGAGAGAGAGAGAAAGATCTTCTGTCTACTGGTTCACTCCCAAATGGCCATAATGGTCAAAGCTGAGCCAGATTGAACCCAGTAGCCAGGAATCCCATTTAGGCTTCCATATGGGTGGCAGGAGGCTGTCTTGGGCCGTCTTCCACTGCTTGTTCCGGTGCATTAACAGGGAACGGGATTGGAAGTGGAGCATCTGGGACTCAAACTAGCTCTCTGATTTGGGATGGCTGCATCACAAGCAACAGTATTACCCACTCCCCCTGCACCAATCGTAAGGTGTTTATTTATATTTAAAAAAAAACATAGAAAACTAATCAACTCGGTAATATTTTCTTTTTAAATCTTTGCAAGATTATTCTGAAAGCCTTGCAAAAGTATTGGTGATCAAGGTAATCAGTGCAGTTGGTTGCTGTATTGTTTTTCACATAGTTTTTTTAAAATTTTATTTGCTTTTTTTTTTACAGGCAGAGTGGACAGTGAGAGACAGAGAGACAGAGAGAAAGGTCTTCCTTTGCCGTTGGTTCACCCTCCAATGGCCACTGCGGCTGGCGCACCGCGCTGATCCAAAGCCAGGAGCCAGGTGCTTATCCTGGTCTCCCATGGGGTGCAGGGCCCAAGCACTTGGGCCATCCTCCACTGTACTCCCTGGCCACAGCAGAGAGCTGGCCTGGAAGAGGGGCAACCGGGACAGAATCCGGCGCCCCAACTGGGACTAGAACCCCAGGTGCCAGTGCCGCTAGGTGGAGGATTAGCTTAGTGAGCCACGGCGCTGGCCTTAAATTTTATTTACTTTTTAAAACATTAAAAACTGTATTACAATAATTGTGCACATTTATGGGCACCAATAAGATATTTCACAGTGTACTGATAAAATCAGGTATTTAATATCCTCCTCTCTTTGGTATTACTTTATGATTGGAGCCTTGGAGTTCCTTTCTTGTATTTGATCATAAAATATATAATAGTTAATTGTGAACTATTATCACCTCACCAAGCTGTGTAACATTAAGAACTTATTCCTTATATCTAACTTGCTTACTGGCCATTATCCAACCTTTCACTTTCCCTTTTACCTCTCCAGCCTATAGTGATTACTATTGTATCTTTTTTTTTTTTTTTAATATTTATATAGTCAAGAGAGAGAGGAAGAAACAGAGGTCTTCCATCTGTTGGCTCACTCCAGTAATATCTGCAACAGCTGGAGCTGGAACCAGCTGAAGCCAGGAACTGGGAGCTTCCTTGGATTTCACACGTGGGTGCAGGAGTCCAGGAGCCTGGGCCATCTTCCACTACTTTCCCAAGCCATAAGCAAAGAGCTGTATTGGAAGAGAAGTAGCTGGGACTTGAACTGGTTCCCTTATGGGATGCCAGCCCTGCAGGCAGAGGCTTGGCCTACTATGCCAGAGTTCTGGCCCCACTATTTTATCTTAAGATTGAATATTTTAGCTTCCATATAGATTGCATAAGAGGGAGAACAAACAGTAATTTTCTTTCTGTGACTGGTCATTTTGCTTAATCTGATGTTCTCCAGTTTCATCCATTTCTGGAGCAAATGAGATAATTTAATTAATTTTTGTAGATTAATAATATTTCATTATGTATATACAGCACATTTTATTCTGAAAGAGGGAGTCATGGTTGGTCATTTGGTGCAGGGGTTAAGATAACACTTGCGATGCCTACATCCCATCCCAGGGTGCCTGAGATCAAGTCCTAGCCCCACTCCTGATTCCAGATTCCTGCTAATGTGGCCCACAAAAGGCAACAGGTGATGGCTCAAGTACTTGGATCCCTGCTACCCATATAGCAGATTCAGACTGAGTTCCTGAATCCTGATTTTGGCCTAGACCAGTGCTGACTGTTGTGGGAATTTGGGGAGTGAACCAGTGGATGCAAGGTCTCTGTTTCTGTTTCTCTCTGCCTTTCAAATAAAATCAATAAATCAATAAAAAATTTAAAAAGAGGAAGTCATAGAATGTGGCATTTTTCCTCTGCCTTTGTGCAAGAAAACTCGAACATAGAATCTAAAACTTGATCACCACACAACATTCTTCCTAGATTGAATGTTAAGTGTCTCTAAAAGTAGCTGAAAAATACTTTTGTGCTTTATGGAGACATTTTGTTTTAAAAAGTCTTAATAATAATGATTGGCTTTACTAAATCCAAGAAGCATGACAAGGTTCACTGCTAAAATGAGCAGATGTAAATCTATGCTTCAAGTAGTCTTATTCATAATGCTGATTTGTTTCTAACTTGGTGTCAGATGTTAGAACCATTATTTTGACCTCACTGTGTGGTTACCAAGAGCTCATTCCAGGATTAGTGGAAGGATGATTGCAACTTTATTGTTCTCTGATATTTACTTTCTTTCTTTCTTTCTTTTTCTTTTTTTCCCCAAAAAACCTTTCATTAAGGAATACAAATTTCATAAGTACAATTTAGGAACATAGTGATTCTTCCCGCCATACCTGCCCTTGCACCCACTCTCCCACTTTTCTTCCTCTTTCCTCTCCTATTCCCATTCTTATTTATTACTAAGATCTATTTTTAATTTACTTTATACATATATGATTAACTCTATACTACGTAAAGAGTTCAACAAATAGTATAAAAAAAAAAGACAAACTGTTTCTCAACAGTTGAGATAAGGGCTGTTTCAAAGTCATTGCCCCTGTGGTCTTTTCCAAGAACTCTTTGCATATGCCAATGTCTTCCAGGGTTTACCCAATGTTCTTTAAAAATGTGATGGTATCATGTCATAGATTTAGGTCTTTAATCAATTTTGAGTAGATTTTTGTGTAAGGTGTAAAGTAGGGGTCTTGCTTCATACTTTTGCATGTGGAAATTCAGTTTTTTCCAGTACCATTTGTTGAAGATACTGTCCTTGCTCTGGGGATTGATTTTAGCTCCTTTGTCAAAGATAAATTTGTTCTTGATGCATGGATTGATTTCTGGCATTTCCATTCTGTTCCATTGGTCTATCCATCTGTTTTAGTACCAGTACAAGGCTGTTTTGATTATAACTGCCCTGTAGTATGTCTTGAATCTGATATTGTGATGCTTTGTTTTTCTTGTGCAAAATTGCTTCAGCTATTCAGGATCTCCTGTGTTTCCATATGAATTTCAGCATCATTTTTTCTGGATCTGAGAAGAATGTTCTTGGTATTTTGAAATCTGAAAATTGCTTTCAATATTATGGACATTCTTATGATATTGATTCTTTCAATCCATGAACATGGAAGACTATTACATTTTTGTGTCTTCTATTTCTTTTTTTGTGTTTTCTAATTCTCATCATAGAGATCTTTGACATCCTTGGTGGGGCCAGCACTGTGGCTTAGTGGGTAAAGCCACTGCTTGCAGTGCCAGCATCCCACATGGGTACCAGTTCTAGTACCAGCTGCTCTACTACCAATCCAGCACTCTTCTGTGGCCTGGGAAAGCAAGGGAAGGTTTCCCAAAGTCCTTGGACCCCTGAACCCATATGGGAGACCCAGAAGAAGCTCCTGGCTCCTGGCTTTGCATTGGTGCAGCTCTGGCCATTGCAGCCAGTTAGTGAGTGAATCAGCAGATAGAAGATCTCTCTCTGCCTCTCTTTCTCTCTCTGAGTAACTCTGACTTTCAAATAAATAAGTAAATCTAAAAAAAATGACATCCATGGTTAAATTTATTTCAAGGTATTTTATTTTATTTTATTTTGTAGCTATTGTGAATGGGATTGGTCTTTGAAATTATTTCTCAGCTGTGGCGTTGTCTGTGTATACAAAGACCATTGATGTTTCTGTGTTTATTTTACCAAACATTTTATAAGTTCCAATAGTTTCTTAGTGGAGTCTTTTGGATCCCCTATATATAGAATTGTGTCATCTGAAAACAGAGATAATTTGACATCCTCCTACCCAATTTGTATCCCTTTGATTTCTTTTTACTGTCTAATGGATATAACTAAAACTTTCAGGACTATATTGACTAACAATGGTGACAGTGGACATCTTTGTCTGGTACTGGATCTCATGGGAATGCTTCCAACTTTTCCCATTCAATAGGACATTGGCCATGAATTTGTGATAAATTGTCTTGATTGTGTTTAGGAATGTTCCTTCTATACCCAATTTGCTTAAAGTTTTTATCATGAAGAGTGTTGTATTTTATGATGCTTTCTCTGCATCTGTTGAGATAATCATATGGTTTTTGTTCTTCAATTTGTTAATGTGTTGTATCACATTAATTGATTCCCAAATGTTGAACCATCCCTGCATACCAGGGATAAATCCCACTTGCTCTGGGTGAATGATCTCTCTGATGAATTGTTTGCTTCAATCGGCTAGTATTTTGTTAAGGATTTTTGCATCTAAGTTCATCAGGGAAATTAGTCTATAGTTCTCTTTCTGTGTTGTGTATTTTTCAGGTTTAGGAATTAAGGAGTTTCTATTTAGGAATAGAAGGAGTTTGTGAGGATTCCCTCCCTTTCAATCATTTTGAAAGCTTAAGAAGAATTGGAGTTAGTTCTTCTTTAAATGTCTGGTAGAATTCTGCAGTGAAGCCATCAGGTCCTGGGCTTTTCTTTACTGAGAGTGTCTTTATTACTGATTCAATATCTGTCTTGTTTATTAGTCAGTTTAGGTTTTCTATGTCTTCATGGCTCATATAGGTAGGTGGTGTGTGTCCAGGAATCCATCCATTTCTTCTAGGTTTCTCAATTTGTTGGCATACAATTCTTTATAGTAGTTTCTGATGATTCTTTTTATTTCTGTGGTGTCTGTTACATTTCGTTTTTCATTTCTAATTTTTAATATTATTGATTTGGATCATCCCCCTTTTTTTGGTGAGTTGGGCAAACGGTGAATCAATGTTTATTTTTTTCAAAAAACAATAGCTCTTCTTTTTGCTGTTCTTTTGCTAATCTTGTCCTTGCCATTTTTCCATAAATATTCTTATTGCTCACGTTGGAGTTCCTTTTTACTTTTACTGGGGGATTTTCTGTCTTCACTTTCTTTCAGAGTGATGACCACATTTCTGTGTTTCTGTGTGCAGTACATCCTTAAGCATCTTTTGCAAGGCTGGATGACTAGTGAGAAATTCTTTCAATTTCTGTTCATTATGGAAGGTGTTTATTTCACCTTCATACATAAATGAGAACTTTGCAGAATACAGTATTCTGGGTTGGCAGTTTTTTTCTCTTAAGACTTGGAATATATCTCTCCATTCTCTCCTAGTCTGTTAAGTTTCTGATGAGAAGTCAGCTGTGAGTCTAATTGGAGATTCTCTGAAAGTAATCTGGCATTTCTCTCATGCAAATTTTAGAATCTTTTCTTTATGTTTTACTGTTGAGAATTGGACTACAATGTGTCATAATGAAGACCTTTTCTGGTCATATCTGTTAGAAGTTCTATGTGCTTTCTGTACTTGGACTTCCTTTTCTTTCTCCAAATTAGGGAAGTTTTCTATAATTATTTCACTAAAAAGGCCTACCAATCCATTCTCTCTTTTCACACCTAAGACCCGTGTCTTTGTTCTTTTGATAGTGTTCCATAGATCTCCAACACTGTTTATTTAGTTTTCTAATTTATTCCTTTTTTTTTTTTTTTTGGTCTGACTGTAAAATTTCCAGAGATTTGTCTTCCAACTTAGACATTCTTTCTTCTGCCTCACTAATTCTGTTGTTAAGGCTTTCTGCCAAATTTTTTATTTGTTCTATTGAAATCCTCATTTCTAATATTTCATTCAATTTCTCTTTAAAATTTCAATTTCATGAGAAAAAATTTTCTCATCATGTACTGATTTCTTTAGTTCATGGATTTGCTTCTGATTACTTCTAAGTAATTCTATGATCAATTTTTTGAATTCCATTTCTGGTATTTCTTCATTCTCTTCATTTTCACATTGTAGTATTGAAGCGTTGTGTTCCTTTGGGGGTATCATATTGTCTTCCTTATTTGTGCTTCTTGAATTACTGCATTTATTTTTAGACATTTGTGGCTTGTTGGCTATTTTTTTTTCCTGTGATAGCTTTTATTTTTGACCTATTCCTCTGTGTCTTAATGGAGTAACTGCTCTTTTAGCAAATACCCTGAGGCATGTGCTAGGTGTGGCCAGGGAGCTCTGTTTAGTGCTCCAGGGTGAGGGGTGTGTCCAAGATGACACCCAAGTTGGGTGTGGTAAATCTCTCTCTTTCCCTCTCTCTCTTTTTTCTTTTTCTTCTTCTTCTTCTTCTTTTTTTTTTTTTTTTTTTATTATCAGAGGGAAGGTTTGTTTTGCTCTGTTGGCATAGTCTCATGCTCACCTCCTGTCCTCAAAGGAGATCAATGCCTGGGCTCCAACCTCAGTAGGTACAACATTTGTCTGCTGTCACAAGAACCACACAAAGGATATGTGCAGTCCTTGGTGTGAGCACAGATCACATAGCAATGACCCTCATCAAGGAATCAGGGAGCCCTAAGCATGTATAGCAGCCCACAGTGACTGCCCAATGTCCCAGCCACAATTTACGCCCTCCCATATAGCCACAGTGTTTTCCCAGTCCTGGCACACAAGGTTCCCACAGTCATGAGCACCCAGCCTCCTGTCAATTCTCCCAACCAGACTCAGACATCTCCTCTTGGCTTATTGCTGGGCACTTGGATACTACTAGCTGGTGCAGCTGTTAAATATGTCCAAAATGGCATCTGCCTTCTCTTGGCTAGTTATAGGAAACTGGTACTGAGTGGTTGGGAATCAAGAAACACGCACCCCTTTTTTTCCTCTCCTTGGGAGGTACACTGTCCCCTATGGGTCTCCAAGGCAGACCCATGCCAGGTTCTTCCTACAGGTTTTTCGCCAATGGCTTGAGCTGCTGCAGTCTGATCTCACCTCACTCTCCAAGCTGGTGCTGAGGCTCTCGGCTACTGGGTTCCTGAGTTGTGTGCATCTACAGCTTCCATTCAGATTCATGGTCTCACTCTAATTTGCATGGAGTTTCCTCTGGGGTTTTTCCCAAGCTCTTCCCTAAGATTGCACTCTCTCCACTTTTTTACAACTGTCTTCCCCTAGACTAGAGCAGCAAGCTCCCTCCCTATTCTGCCATCTTGGTATATCTTTCTTTCCTTAGATTTTTTTATTTTAATTAGTTTTTTAACAGATTCAGTGTGATAAGTAGATACTAATCTAAAGATCATAGTGATATTCTCTATATTTCTCCCTCCTGCCCTTCCACCCTCTTTCCTTCTTTTTTTATTTAGCTTCTGAGATAACAAATTTAAATTTACATTACAGTAAAAAAGGCTTACTACTTCACCAAATAAGAAGGTTAACAAGTAAAAAGCAAAAAGATACTAGTTTAGTGACAATATATACAACAGCTATAAACAATAATTGATTGGAAAAATGACCATTTCACATACATATAGTAAATTTTAAAGTAATCATATATCATTAAAACTTTAGTAGTATAGCATTCTTAATCATTGGTTTAATGAAGGTATAAGACAAAGTTTTATAAAACTATATTTGCAATAATGCTGATACACACAGACATTATTTTCTTTCTTCTTTTTTTTGTTTGTTTTTTTAAATTTTAGTTTCCAAATATAAGGGAGAACATGCAGTATTTGTTTTTCTGGGTCTGGCTTATTTCAATCAATATGATCTGCTCCAGTTGCATCCATTTTCATGCAAATGGCAGAATTTCATTCTTTTTTATAGCTGAATACTATTCCATGCATATATATACACCACATTTTCTTTATCCATTCATCTAATAATGGGTACCTTGGCTATTGTGAACAGTGCTGCTATGAACAAGATGGTGCAGGTGTTTATTTGATACATTGTGTTCAAGACTTCTGGGTATATACCCAGTAGTGGGATTGCTGGATCATATGGCAAATCTGTTTCTAGTTTTCTAAGAAATCTCCACACTGTTTTCCGCAGGGGCCTCACTAATTCACATTCCCACCAAGAGTGCATAAGTGTTCCCTTTGTCAAGATCCTTTCCAGCATGTGTTACTCTTTGTGTTTTGGATTTTATTCATCTGACAGGGGTGAGGTGATCTCTCATTGTGGTTTTGATTTGCATTTCCCTAATTGCTAGTGAAGTTGAGCATTTTTTTCATATATTTATTGGCCATTTGTATTTACTTACTACCCTACAGTGCCAGCCTCTCTCCTTCAGTTTTAAAGGATAGCTTCAAAGAATATTATATTCTTGCTTAGAAGTTTTTTTCTATTAAGACCTTGAATATATCATCCCACTCTTTTCTGCCTATAGGGTTTCTCTGGAAAAGTCTGATGTTAATCTAATTGGTTTTCCTTTATATGTAACTTGACAGTTTTCTTTTACTGTATTTAGGATTCTTTCTTTGTCTTTAACTTTTGGCAATTTGATGACAATATGCCTTGAAGAAGACCTGTTTTGGTTCAGTCTCCTTGGGGTTCTTTGAGTTTCTTGTATCTGGATGTCCATGTCTCTTTTTAGATCTGGGAAATTTTTAACAATTACTTCATTTAGCAGGTTCTCAATGCAATTTTCCTTTTCTTCTCTTTCAGGAATACCTCTAATTTGGATATTTGTTCATTTAATGGTATCCTATATTTTACATAGATTTTCTTTGTTCTTTTTAATTCTTTTCTCTTTATTTTTGTCTGAATGGAATATTTCAAAATTCTTGTCCTCAGGATCAGAAATTCTTTCTTCCACTTGGTCTATGCTGCTGTTAAATATTTCATTCATATTTTTTTATTTCACTGATTGAAATTTCATCTTCAAAATTACTATTTGGTTCTTAATGAGTTCTACCTCAGTAATATTTTCATTCATGTCACTCACTTATTTCCTCATTTTTTAATCTATCTATTTTTTTTAAAGATTTATTTATTTATTTGAAAGTCAGAGTTACACAGAGAGAGGAGAAGCAGAGAGAGAAAGAGAGAGAGAGAGAGAGAGAGAGAGAGAGAGAGAGGTCTTCCATCTGCTGGTTCACTCCCTAATTGGCTGCAATGGCCAGAGCTGCGCTGATCCAAAAGCTTCTTCTGGGTCTCTCACATGGGTACATTGGCCCAAGGACTTGGGCCATCTTCCACTGCTTTCCCAGGCCATAGCCAAGAGCTGGATCATAAATGGAGCAGCCAGGACTTGAACCGGTGCCCAAATGGGATACCAGTGCTTCAGGCCCGGGTGTTAACATGCTGCACCACAGCGCTGGCCCCACTCATCCCTTCTTCTTTATGGAGTAGGTTTTATTTGAAAAAGAGCTTATGATTTAGCTGGAATGTAGGGTATCACTTGTGTTGCTACTTTGGTTTTGGTTCTAAGTAAGCCTAGCAGTATAGTCTCCGAATGAATTCTTTTGTCTTAATCAGTGTCAGCTGTGTCTATACGTGATGCCATGGTGGTCTACTGTAGTTCACAGGGATAGAAGTGTGGCTGTGAGGTGAATAAGGGTATCCTTGGATATGTTTCTTTGATCCACAGAAAGTTCGGTATCAGTCTTCCTGGTGAATGTGAAAGCCAGGGCCTTGTTTTTGGTGCTAAGGGAGACAAGGATGGCTGTCTCCTTGTGCTATTGGCAAGCCTAAGTGTTGCTAGGGCTTGTGTCACCAATTGCTATGGCTCTAGGCTGTGTGGTACAGATGGACCTCTCCTAGGTCCTATTAGGAGAGTCCACCTGGTGCTATGGCTTATAACACCAACAGTCCTAGTCCTAGGACTAGAGGACCAAATGTTGTGCCAATCCTACTTGGTGACTTCAAGGTATACAGGAGATTTTACTCTAGAGAGTATGAGTCCAGAGAGGTGGAATGTAGGTAGGCTCTTCTCTTTGTAAATGGGTAGATTCCAGTGGCACCAAGAAATTTAGAATGAATTGTTACAGTCCTGATGTTGCAGGGTAGATGGGATCATTACCCAGATCTCCTAGGGTGGGAGTTGATATTTTTAGGGGATGCTTCTGGTGTTGGCCCCCAGCAATGTAGGGAAATCCCTCTGGCTCACATAAAGTGTGTGAACATAGCTCTGCAGCTAATGTCCAAAAACTCCCTCATTTGTATGTATCTCATAAGTACAACCTGAGGAACATAGTAATCCTTTCCACTTTACCTACACTCCTACCCATTACCCACCCCCTTCCTCCTCCCTCTACTGTTTGTTCTGAGAAAGAAAAAGAAAGAAAGAAGGAAGGAAGGAAGGAAAGAAAGAAAGAAAGAAAGAAAGAAAGAAAGAAAGAAAGAAAGAAACTAAGAACTGTTACTCAATTGCTATTCTTTGTTATTGCTTCTTGAAGGTGATTTCTCTTTTTTTCCCTTCCTTCCTCCTCCTTTCTTTTTGAAACTTTATTGTCTTTAAAGAAGAACCCAAGGATGATACATCTTTTGTGACCTCTTAGACATAACTATAACTTATGAGACATAATAATACCCTCCATTTAATACACTACAAGAAAGTGATTCTTGAGAACAAGTTTTACAGTCTCATGATACAACTTTTTGTGGACAGAGGTCCTGCATGGGAAGTTAGTACACAGTGACTCTTGTTGTTTGTTTAACAAATAACACTCTTATGTATGACATCAGTGATCACCCAAGGCTCTTGACATGAGTTACCTTGGCTGTGGAAGCCTTTTAGATCCACTAGCTTGACAAGGCCATAAGCAAAGTGGAAATTCTCTCCTACCTTCAGAGAAAAATGCCTTCTCCTTTAGCGGCCACTTCTTTCCACTGGGGTCTTACCCACAGAGGTCCTTTATATATGACATTTTTTTCCAGAGTATCTTGGCTTTCCATGCCTGAAATGCTCTTCCTGGGCTTTCCAGCCAGACTGGAATGCCTTAAGGGCTGATTCTGAGGTTGGAGTGCTACTTAAGTGGTTGTCATTCTATAAGTCTGTTGTATGGACTTCTTCCCATGTTGGAGCCTTCACTCCTTTTTAATTCTATTATTTTTTCTAAACAGTATGGTCACTTTACCTCTTATTCCTATCCACTTGATCTTTATAACATTTAAGCTGCTATTTTTATCAGCCACTTAAGGGATTTTAGGGTCTTACGGCAAGTTGTTAAGTTGTGCCCTTAGAAGTAAATCCATATGAATGTATGTAGAACTATACTGCTTTGCAGTTGCAAACTTCATATATTTCACAATTACAACTTTATGATCTTGGTGATTCTTCCTACTGTGCCCACCATCCCACCCTCAATCCCACCCCCTTACTCTTCCCTTTCTTATGCTCACTCTTATTCTTTACTAAGATCTATTTTCAATTAACTATATGTTAAGTATAACATTCAATGAATTGTATGAAAGAGAAAAAGATAGGAAAATGTTATATAGGAAAAGATAAACCGAAGTATAGTATAAGAACTATTCCTCAACAGTCAAGAGAAGAGCTGTTCATAATCATTGCTTCTCAAATTGTCAATTTCATTTCTACATATTGTATAAATATTAGCTTTTACATTTGGCTTTTTTAACCTAGCATAGTTCTTTGGAGGTTTTTCTAGTTGTTACTTTGTGGCTGAGCAGTATTCTTTGGTATGGGTGCACCATTTGTCTACCATTTAACTTGTTGAAGGACATCTGGGTTGTTCTCCGTTTTGGGCTATCATAAAGAAAGCTGCTATGTATATATAATATATATGTGTATATACATATATATAGAGAGTTGAGTCACATGGTAGTTTCATATTCAGGTTTTTTCTTATCTTTTTAAAAAATATTTATTATTTATTTGAAGGCATAGTAACAGAAAAATGAAGAGAGACACACGGAGATTTTATATCCATCAGTTCACTCCCAAGTGGCCACAATGGCTGGGGTTTGGCCAGGTAGAAGTCAGGAGCCTAGAACTTCATCCAGGCCTCCCACATGAGTACAGGGGCCCAAACACTTGGGCCATCTTCTGCTGCCTTCCCAGGTACATAAGCAAGGAGCTGGATCAGAAGTGGAGCAGCTAGGATTTGCACTGTTGGCCAAATGGGATGCCAGTGTTGCAGGTAGCACTTTAACGTCACTGACCCACAATGCTGACCCATTTTTTAAAATTTCATTTTGTGTTTTAAGAGATTCTATGCTTGTTTTCTAGAGTGACTGTACAATTTTACATTCTCACCAGCAATATATGAGTGATTCAGTTTCTCCACATCCTTGCCAGAATTTGATATTTTTGCTATTCTTTAAGTCATTCTGATAGATGTATAGTGTGATATCTAACTGTAATTTTCACTTACATTTCTCTAATGGATAATGATGCTAAACATCTTTTCATGTTTTTATTTTCCATCTGTATAGCCTCTTGAGTGAAATGTTTCTGTCTTTTGCTAATTTTATGATAGTTTTTTATTTTTTGGTCAGTTTTCAGCATTCTTCATATATTCTGATATAAGCTCTTATTTGGATATATGATTTTCCAGCATTTTCTGCCAGCCTTTTATTAGTTTTTTCATCTTCTTAACAAGGCCTTTCATAAAGCAAACATTTAAATTTTAGTGATGTCCAATTTATCATTTTTATTTGTATATATCAAACTTTTGGTATCAATTCAAAGAAGTTTGCCTAACACTAGCTATGAAAGGCTTTCTCTTTTTTTCTTAAAATTTTTGTAATTTTGTATTTTACATTTAAATCTATTGTCAATTTTAAGTTAATTTTTTGAATGAAATTTCTTAATCTTTTTAAATCTAGGGCTGTCCATCTGATACAGTGCTACTTATTGAGTGGACTGTCCTTGCTTCCATTGTCAAAATCTGTTG
Source organism: Oryctolagus cuniculus (assembly GCF_051225735.1). NCBI lineage: Eukaryota > Metazoa > Chordata > Mammalia > Lagomorpha > Leporidae > Oryctolagus > Oryctolagus cuniculus. Next base: position 52,554,639 of record NC_142875.1, on the reverse strand, counting down.
GGAATATTTGTATGACTCTTTTTAAGGGTCCTCTGTTCTATTTCATTGATCTGTTTTTCTATTATTCCATCAATACCACAGTCTTGATTAATTTAGCCATGTAAGAAGTCTTGAAATGTGATGACTGATTCCTCTGACATTATTCTTTTTTAAAAAGTGTTTTAATTAATCTAGTTCTTATATATTTCTATATACATACAATTTAGAATAAGCTTTATATATATATATATATATATATATATCTGCAACAAACATCTAGCTAAATTTTTGATAGGAACTTTGTCAAGCTTATAGATCAGTTTTGGAAGAATCAATATTTTTACTACTTTTACTCTGCCAAATCATGAACACTGAATGTCTCTCCATTTATTACATCTTTGATGTCTTATATTAGCTTTGTGTAGTTTTTAGCACACAAATCCTATATATATGACTTGTTCAATTTATATGTAAGTACTTTTTTTAGCTATTGAAGAAGTATTGTGCTTCTAATTTCAACGTCCCTTGCTAGTACACAGAAATACAGCTCACTTTTGTATGTATATCCTGTATCCTGCCACATTGCTAATGGAGAATGGGACCGGGAGTGGGAGAGGGAGGAGGAGATGGGGTGAGAGTGGGGGTGTGAGGGTGGGTATGATTGGAAGAATCACTATATTCCTAAAGTTGTACTTAAGAAATTTGTACTCACTAAATAAACAGTTTCTTTGGGGAAAAAAATAAAAAAGATTTGAACTTTTCTACATAGATCTTCTGTAGTAAGGACAGTTTTAATTCTTCATTTTCTGATCTGTGTGCCTTTTATTTCCTTTTCTTGTCATAATGACTTGGCTAGAAATTCCATTATTATGTTGAATGAAAGTGGTAGAAGCAGATAATCTTATAATTACCATTAGGTATAATATTTGCAGTTTCTCTCTCTTTAATTTCTTTTCTTTCTTTCTTTCTTTCTTTCTTTCTTTCTTTCTTTCTTTCTTTCTTAGATTTATTTATTTGAAAGTCAGACTTACAGAGCGGGAGAGACAGAGAGAGAGAGAGAGAGAGAGATCTTACATTTTTTTTGGTTCACTCCCCAGATGCCCACAATGACTAGGTATGGGCTACGTTGAAGCCATGAGTTGGGAGCTTCTTCTGGATCTCCCACGAGGGTGTCAGGGTTCTAAACACTTCAGCCGTCTTTCAGTGCTTTTCCCAGGCCATTAGCAAGGCACTGAATCAGAAGTGGAACAGTGGGAACTTGAACTGGTGTCCATAGGGATTCTGGTATTGCAGACGGAGGCTTTACCTGCTATCCCACAATGATGGTCCTAGGATTTTTGTTTGGTTTGTTGGTTGTTTTTTGATAAATATGGTTTATTAAATTGAAGAAATTCCCCTTTATTCGTATTTTTCTGAGAACTTTCCTCATGAACTGGTACTGGATTTTGTCAAATGATATGTATTGATTTCCTTCATTGTGTTATTTTTCTTCTTTGGTTAAAATAGTAGATTCTATCAAGTTGATTACATTATTTTTCAAATATTGAGCCAGCCTTGAATCCCTGGTGTCAATATCACTCATTCATGGCATATAATTTTTAATGTATTGCTGACTGCCATTTGCTAATTTTTTAAAAATGTATTTCACAGGTAGAGCCATATTCAGAGAGAGAGAGAGAGAGAGAGAGAGAGAAGTCTTCCTTCTGTTGGCTCACCCCCCAAATGGCCGCCACGGCTGGTGCTGTGCTGATCCGACCAGGAGCCAGGTGCTTCCTCCCGGTCTCCCATGCAGGTGCAGGGACCCAAGCACTTGGGCCACCCTCCACTGCCCTCCCGGGCCACAGCAGAGAGCTGGACTGGAAGAGGAGCAACCAGGACTAGAACCTGGCACCCATATGGAATGCCGGCGCCGCAGGAGGAGGATTAACCAAGTGAGCCACAGCGCCAGCCCCATTTGCTAATATTTTTAAAAAAGAGTTTTGCATGTGTAGATAAGGGACAATGATCTACAGTTTTCTTGTTCTGTACTGTATAACTGGTATTGGTTTCAGTCATAATAGATTCATAAAATGGGATGTGTTCCTTGCTCTTTTACATTCTGGAAGACATCCTACAGGATTGGTGTTAATTCTTTAAACATTTAGTAGAATCCTCTAGTAAAACCATTTAGGACCGAAGAATTACTTTTTGATTATTTTTGAAATTATGCATTTAATTTATTTAATAATTATGCATCTATTCAAATGATCTATTTCTTCTTCTTTTTTTAAAGCATACATCTCTATTTGTTTTTCCAGAGGGAATTTTTCTTCAGCCCTTAAAGAAGAAGCTCTGTAGATGGGCATGGGTGGAGGCTGTGGACAGCATGAGCTGGTCTGAAGGGGGTGGTGGTGTTCAGTTCTTCTGGGCTTCATGAGATCCAGTTCTGTCCTCCTGCTGTGGATGGCATACCTCACTCAACACTACAGCTTCACATACAATTTGGGAAGCATATAGGTGGCAAAGATTTTTGCTTTGGAGATGATCATGACAGCTGGGGCCTTCACTATGGTCTGAATGACAAACTTCTTAAACACCTGGGGCTTGGGCATGCATTGCAGTTCCTGCAGCAAACAGGTTGCATGCGGCCATGCCCTTTTTGGCACGGCCGTTGTTCCTTCTTTTCTTTTTCAACTTGGGAGCAAGGACCCAGCAGCTATTTATTTCATATTGTGTGAATTATAGTAATCATTCAAATAATTGGTCCATTTTATGTAAACTGTCAAACTTATGTGTGTAGAGCTGTTTCTAGTGTTTCTTTAGCTTTTTGCTATCTGCAGAGCTTTTAGTCAACTCTTTTGTTTCATTTCTGATATTTGTGATTTGTCTTTTCTTTCTTTTCCTTTGTCAGCTATAGATGCTTGTCAGTGTTATCATCTTTCTTAAGAATCAGATCTTTGCTCCACTGATTTTTCCAATTGTTTTTCTGTCTTGAATTCCATTGATTTCTACTGTCTATTATTTTCTTCATTCTACTTTCTTTGAGTTTATTTTGTGTTTTTTTTTAACCAGGTTTTTAAGGTGAGATATAATATTACTAAGTTGAGAATTTGCTTCTTTTTTAGTATATACTCTAAGTGTTACAAATTTAATGTAAATTTTAGTATTTAGTGTTTTCATTTTCATCTAGTCCAATATGTTCATTTATTTCTACTTCCTTCTGGCCTTCAAGATTTCTGATGAGCAAACCCCTGTCATTGACTTATTTTTCTGCCATTGGTAATGTGTCTTTATCTGCCTACTTTCAAGATTTTTTTTCAGTTTACAGAAGGTTAATTATTATATGTCTTGTCCTATATTTCTTTGTGTTTATTCTACTTAGTCTTCATCCAACTTCTTGAATTTATAGTTTTCTTTCCCCTCCCAAATTTGGACAGTTTTCATTCTTGATTTCTTTGAATACTTTTTAAATGGCATCCTCATTCTACTCTTCTCCAGAACTTGGATGCCACATTTATTACATATTTTGTTATAGTCCTGTAGGTCTCTGAGGCTCTGTTCATTTATGGTTTTTAGTCTGTTTTCTCTTTGCTGTTCAAATCATGTAATTTGTTTTGTTCTATTTTTCACTTTACTAATTTTTTCCTCTGTCCCCTCCATTTGGATATTGCATGCATTTTATTTCAGTTTTTGTATTTTGCAATGCTAAAATTTCCCTTTGGTTCTTTTCTACATCTTTTATTTCTTTGCTGAGACATTCTATTTTTCATTTGTTTCAACAGTCTGCAGTTGTTCATTGAAGCATTTCTACAATGGCTGCTTTAACATCTTTGTCAGATAATTCTAACACCTATGTCATCACAATGTTGGCATTATTGGAAGTTTTTTTTTTTTCAAATTCAGTTTTAGGTCTTCCTAGTGTTGTAAGAAATGATGTTCAGGTGCAATATGGACAGTTTGGTATTTCGTTATGAAACTCTGGGTCTTTTTTCAGCTTTTTGTTTTAACTGTCTTTCACTGACAGTGCTCTGTGAGGGAAAGGGGCGGGACGCTCTTTGTTACTTCCAGGCAGAGGTAGAAGACCAGATGTCCCACTCAGTCTCTGCTGACAGCTGGGTACAGAAAGGCTTCTTATTACTATTGGAAGAGTGGGATTTTGGCTCCCCTTGTGGCTTCTGCTGACACAGTACTGGCGGTGAACTTGATCCTGTTGCCAGGATGGAGGAGGAAGGAGCCTCATTACTGCTGGACAGGTGGAACCAGAGACTCCCAAGTCTGGTGACACTCGGAGGGAGTCAGCAGAGATGACTTCCTACTTGGACTTCTCCGGCAGCACACTGGCAGGGGCTTGGGGGGCTCCTGGTCCCCTATGTGAGAGGAAAGAGCTCCTCACTCCACCTGGCCTTTCCTGCCATGGGTTGGTTTGGGGGTGGGACTATTGTCTTTTCTGCGGTGCTTGGTTTTTATTATCTGATAGTTTTATGCCTTGCTTGGCTGCCATGTTTCTGGCCCCTTGGCTAGAGAGAGCAGGTATTTATTATGACCTATTTTGTTGCTGTTTTTTCCCATTGGCATTTCTATATTCTGGATTTCTTCAGCGCTAAGTCTTAGCTATATGGGTCTAAAATAAAACTTTGACTGTATCAGCATGTCTTTTCTTATGTCCAAGTTTTCTCTCCACCCTCTGGTGTCTTTTCATATATGTTTAAACTAGGCCTAGGGTTTTAAAGTTGACTTTAAGGGGAAAAATAGAGAACATGCATGTATTCTATTTTCCCAGAAACAGAAATCTAGTATATTTAATTTTACACTGAGGAAACTGATGCATTGAGTAAGGATCCATAGCTGATAGTAGCATGACAGAGTTAGACAGCTGCTCTCTCAATGCCTTGTGCAGTGCTTTTACCATTGCAAGAATGAAATTTGGGAATCCCTTTGAACCGTGGTGTTGTAATAAGAGATAGTGTTATGGGAACTTTAAGAATTCCCATCGCCTCCTTAAAAAAAAACAGCAACAACAAAAAAACCTATTCTTTAGAAGCTTTATATAGTTTTAGCAACCTCACCATATTGCCTATCTCCAGATAGTGGGTCCAGAGTGCCCATATATATAAGCAATTTAGAAGCAGGAATGTGAATTTAGGTGGGGTGGGAGGCTAGAGATTCATTGATAGCCTAACAAATTTTCTGTTATACATAATTATATATTTATTGGAGGCAGGTTGGGGGAATGGCTGATGGAAGTTGGAGGTGCTAAATTATCTCAAGCTATCCCAGCACCACCTGCCTTGCATTTTTACAAATTATTTTGCTGTGGTGAGAACACAATATGAAATCATCCTTCTTCACAAATGTCCAAAGCATAGTACAGTATTGATTGTATGTGCAGTGTGTGCAGCAGGTCTTGCTTACCTGAAACATTATGCCTGCTTAGGAACCCTCCATTCTGTTTTCTTCCCAGCCCCTGGCAAACACCATTTTGTTCTTTGATTCCGCAAATTTAACATTTTAGATACCTCATGTAAGTGTAATCATACAATATCTGTCTTTCTGTGCTTGAATTATTTCACTTAGCATGAAATCTTTCAGGTTCATCCATAATGTCACAAATAACAGGATTTCTTTCTTGTTTTCCCCTTCTTTTTCAAGGCTGGATAGTATATGCCATATTTTCTTTGTTCATTCATCTGTTGATGGAAAAACTTTTTTTGCATATCTAGGGCTATTGTGAATAGTGCTACAACTAACATAGGAGTTGCTAATATCTCTTTGAGATGTGATTTCACTGCTGGATAAATGCCTAGAAGCAGTATTACTGGATCATAATATTCCCATTTTTACTTTTTTGAGGAATTTCTATATGGTTTTCTATTGGAGCTACACCATTCCAACTAACAGTGTGCAACTGTTTTAATTTCTCCACATCCTCACTAACACATCTATAATTCCACAATTTATATGGAATCATTAAAGACCACTACCAGCCAAATCAATCTTGAGAAAGAAGAGCAAGCTGGAGACATCATATTAGCTGTTTTCAAATGAGTCACAAAGTTAAGTATGGAGAGTATATCTTCTTCTAGGAGTTCCAGGCTTAGCTGTTCCAGGCTTAATGTTTAAGTCTTTAATCCATTTTGAGTTGATTTCTATAATAGCGTCTGATTTTAATCTTATATGCAAATATTTCTACAGTTTACATGAAACCACTGAATATCATTACTAGATGAATCAATCTTTTTATAATATAAATTTTTAACTAACATTTATTTATTTTAAAATTTTATTTAAGGTATACAATTTTCATGTAATTCATATATACAGATTTAGGAACATAGTGATACTTCCCATCCTAGCCTCCCTTCTGTTCATGCTCCAACCCTTCTTCCTACTCTCTCTTCTATTCCTACTCTTAAATTTTACAAAGATATATTTTCAATTTACTTTTTACTCATCAGGTTAACCCTACATTAAGTAAACAGTTCAACAAGTAGCATGAAGAAAAAAAAACCACTGTTCCTCAACAGTAGAGACAAGTAAACAATCATTAAATACCAAAATTTCCATTTCACTCCAATACATTATATTTTAGGTACTCTGTTAGTTACCCCAGATCAGGGAAACATGATATGTGTCTTCTTGGGACTGACTTATTTCACTAACTATAATGGCTTCCAGTTGCATCCAATTTGTTGCAAATGATAGGATTTCATTTTTTTTTTACTGCTGAGTAGTACTTCATGTTGTATATATATAATTTATTTATCTAGTCATCAGTTGATGGACATCTGGGTTGATTCCATATCTTAGCTATTATGAATTGAGCTGCGATAAACATGGGGGTACAGATAACACTTTTATATGCTGATTTCTTTTTGTTTGGGTAGGTTCCCAGGTTTGGGATGGCTGGATCATATGGTGGGTATACATCCAGATTTCTAAATATCTATCTCTGTATTGTCTTCCACATTGGTTGCACCAGTTTACCTTCCCACCAACAGTGAATTAGGATACCTATTTCCCCACATCTTTTCCAGCATTTTTATTTGTTGATTTCTGTGTGAGAGCCATTCCAATTGGAGTCAGGTGAAATCTCATTGTGGTTTTGATTTGCATTTCCCTGATGGTTAGTAATCCTGAGCATTTTTTTCAAGTGTCTGTTGACCATTTGAATTTCCTCTCTTAAAAAAATGCTTGTTCAAGTTCTTTGCACATTTCTTAACTAGACTGTTTGTTTTGTTGTTGTTGAATTTCTTGAGCTCTTTGTGGAGTCTCAATATTAAACCTTTAGCAGTTGCATAGGTTGAAAATATTTTCTCCCATTCTGTCAATTGCCTCTTTGCTTTGCTAAGTGTTTCTTCTGCAGTGCAGATGCTTCTCAGCTCAGTGTAATCCCATTTGTCTATTTTGACTTTGATTGCCTGTGCTTATGGGGTCTTTTCCAAGAACTCTTTGCCTATGAAAATGTCTTGCCAGGTTTTCCAATTATTCTCTAGTAATTTGATGGTATTGGTTTGTAAATTTAGGTCTTTCATCCATTCTGAGTGGATTTTTTTTTGTGTAGGGTGTAAGGTAAGGTTCTAGTTTCATACTTCTGCATGCAGAGATCCAGTTTTCCCAATACCATTTGTTGAAGAAACTGTCCTTGCTCCAGGGATTGATTTTTGCTCCTTTGTCAAAGATAGGTTGGTTATAGATGCATGGATTGATTTCTGGAGATTCTATTCTGTTTCATTTGTCTACATGTCTGTTTTTGTGCTAATACTAGGCTGTTTTGATTATAATTTCTCTGTAGTATGTCTTGAAATCTGGTATTGTGATGCCTCCAGCTTTGTTTTTGTTGTTAAGCTTGCTTTAGCTATTTGGGTTCTCTTGTGTTTCCGTATGATTCCATTAAGAATTTTAGAATTGGTTTTTCTAGATCTGAGAAGAATGTTGTTGGTACTTTGATCAGGATAGCATTGATTCTATAAATTGCTCTTGGTAGTATGGAGCTGAATTCGTCTTAAGACAGAAGAACAAACTGATGGCATCACACTTCCTGATTTCAAATATATTGCAAAGCTAAGTATGGATATTTCCAGTACATTGGTTGAGGGACTATCCTTTCCCTACTTTTTCTTCTTGGCATCCTTATCAAACACAATTAAACTGCTTGAAGTTGGTCTTGACAATCATTTCATGGATTATCTAAGATGAATGTTATGTCCTCTTAAATTCATATATTGAGATCTCATGCCCCAGTTTCAGAATATCTGAGAGGTGAGGCTCTGCCCTCAGAAATAGGATTAATGTTCTTCTTAATTATTGTTAAAAGACATTGGAAAGATCTCTCACCACTTTGTACCATATGAGATCTCACATGTAACACATGAAGGTTACAGTGGAAGACGGTGATGTACAAGGAAGTGGGATCTCACCAGACACAGAATTTGCTGGTGCCTTTTTGTAGGATATCCCAATCTCCAGAACTGTGATTACTGAATCTTATTTACACACTTATTAGTCTATGACACTTTGTTATACGGACTGAATAGATTGAAACAATGAATATGATGCCAGAAGCACAAACAACAAAAACAAAAATAAAACATGTAGCACAACATCAAACTATATAAAGTTCCTATATAGAGAAGCAATCAAGAGTGGAAAAGCAGCCTAAGGAATGGAAGGAAATATTTGAAAATCATGTATTTGATAAGGGGTTAATCTCTAAAATATATAAGGAACTTCTACAACTCAATAGTAAAGAAACTAATAATTTGATTTTAAAATGGGCTAAAGACTTGAGTAGATTTATCCATAAAAAGGACACACAAATTCCACAATTGAATAAAAAATTATCAACATCTCTAATTATCAAGGAAATGCAAGTCAAAACCACAATGAGACATCACCTGTCTTGTATTATGCTACAGTGACAACAATATGCTGAGATAATACCCTTTGTTGTTTTTAATTCATTAATTTATGAGGAAGGTGGGATATATTATTGAACATAAATCAGTTGTTATCTTTGGCATCTGAAGATTAAAGGAGACTTTAATAAATACACTTGCTAATTCCCTCCTCCCTCCCTTCCTACCCCTCCCCACCCATTGTTGGCACTGGTTACACATCCACATCCACATGAAAGCAGAATATATCACTTCTGAGTTCTACTTATCCTTGCATAAGTCTCAAGTATCAAAATTGATTTCTTAAAATGTTAATTTGAAAAACAGCAGAGATAAGATTCAAGGATGCTTGCTTTTTGAGAAGGATTATTTATTAAGGGAAAGACTTGTCCTTTGAAAATTATTATCATAATTATCTCTAAGAACCCAATTCTATATTTCTTATTAAGGCGAAATCCCTATTAGGCTAACACAAGAAGGATGTTGATTGCAGTGGGGTATCTGTCTGAATAGGGCTAAGTAATCAGCTTTGAAATGTCACTCAGAGGGAATCAGCAGGGAAGAGGCTATTTCCTGGCAGATCTCAATGCATTTTTTTTGAATTTTCAGGCGTTTGACATTGTCCTTGTGTAGGTAATTGTTCTGAATAATTCTGGAAGCAATATTTATGACTCACAGAAAAAATATATTGGAATAGAGGAAATAGTGTGGAAACCCAAGAAGCCATATCAACTCACTGCCTATGTTAGGAGCCACTGAATCATGACCTCTCAGAGTTAGTTTTGTTTGGTCTCAACCCACACTGGTAAATAATTCTACTCTACAGTCACCTTGCCACAATGTTTTTCTGTCTCATGCTAGGAAAATTGGAGGCCTGCAATGACAGACAGACCACTTCAGCCTTCTCTATCTTCAATTGCAGGGCTTGACTCTATTTCTTGGGGCTGTACAAGAGTTTTGTGAGTAAATAATGAGGATGCAATTTAGTTTAAATCATTTAAAACATTTAAAATCTCAATACAATAGGTACTTGACATTTTAATACTGTTATTCTCCAGACATTAAAATATTACTATAGTGCATAATTTCCACCCTAAAGTATATCAAGACCTCAAGTGGCAACCCACCACTGAGATTCCAAATGCTAAGAAGTTGACTAGTTTCACTACCCAAGGATTTTGTAAAATATTTTACCTTCTTAATTGCCTCAACTCTTATATATATATATAGATATATAGATATATATATACCTATATATATATATATATGTATATACATATATATACCTTTCTTGGGGCTGGCACTGTGGCATAGCGGATAAAGCCACCACCTGTAGTGCCGGCATCCCATATGGGCGCCAGTTCAAGTCCTGGCTGCTCCACTTCCAATCCAGCTCTCTGCTATGGCCTGGGAAAGCAGTGGAGGATGGCCCAATCCCTTGGGCCCCTGCACCCACGTGGGAGATCTGGAGGAAGTTCCTGGCTTTGGATCGGTACAGCTACGGCCATTGAGGCCAACTGGGGAGTGAACCAGTGGATGGAAGACCTCTCTCTCTTTCTCTCCCCCAACCCCCGCCTCTCTGTCTCTGTGTAACTCTGACTTTCAAAGTAAATAAATAAATCTTTTAAAAAATAAAATAAACCTTTCTCTTATTCTACAAAAATGTTTAAGGCACAGGGGTGAAACAGGCACTGTACTAAACTCTGGGTATTTAAGACTAAAAAGATTTAATCATATTCCTTACAGTATTAGCAATCAATAGAAGAGGCAGTTAACAGACAAGTAAACAAGTAAATGTTAAATACATATAGGAAAAAATACAAATATGATAAGTGCTCTAAAGAAAAGAAAGAGGTAAACAAACATGGTACATTGTAGAAGAAGGTTTCTTTGAAGGAGTGACATTTAAGGTGAAATAGTCATATAAAAAGCAAGAGAAAGAATATTCCCAGTAGGTACACATTACATATAAATTCAGAGAGACTGAAAAAAGTGCAGGGAATTTGAAAGTTTGAAAGGTCAGTGTGACTGCAGAGTAGCGAGACAGGTAGAAGGAGCAGTAGATAACTGAATTTTGTCATATAGGCCAGAGCCTGATCATCTCAGGTCTTCTAGACCCATTGTAAGGAGTTTGGATTTTATTCTTATGCAGTAGGAAATTATTGAAAAGGTATTAGTGGGAAAATGACATGTTTATATATCAGAGCAAACTTGTGGCAAACCAAGTGTGGCAGTAGGGTATGGACTTTGCTCTTTAGCTCCAGGGAAAGCAGTGGTAAAAGTCTGGGAGAAATATTGCTGCGGTTGTTATGAGGAAAACTGCTGGGAGGAGTCATGTGTGTCAATACCATGCGGGAAACCACAAAACAGTCCAAGTGAGATGGTGGCTTAAATCAGAGTGGCAGTAGTGGAAAAGAAGAGCAGTGCAAGGGATGAACATGTACATTCAATGCAGAAATGACCAAGATATTGTGTTGATATCATGCACCTAGATTAGGTAGATGTCGTGCCAGCTACTGAAGTGGAGCAGTTTGGGGAGATCTGCGTGGCCGGATGCATGGATAGTGTAGTTTGAGGCAGAATGTTGCCACGGAGGTACTGGAACGTGTCTGGAAGGAGCTGGTTAGTAGACATGTGTAAATCTGATCTCAGAGGAGAGGTTTCGGGTTGTAAATGTGGTATTTGGGAACACATCAACGGAATTTAAAGTCATGGGAATGAATGAGACACCCTAGAGAAAAGGTGATGAGGGAGAACCAGAGAGGGTTCAGGACTGACTCCTGGGGAAAGGCAACAGTTAGAGGTCTAAGAAAGGAAAATCAGATGGATTTGGCAATGAGATAGAGGGAAATTCAAGAGCACAGAGCCAATGAAGCAAAGAGTTGGGGAGATGAGAAGAGAGAGAAGGATGAGTGGTCTACTGTGATGAATGCAGGTAAGAGACTGGTGCCTGTCTTCAGAGAGCATAAACATTATATCAAAATGCTATATGGCTATCATCCTAGTTACTACATGTGTGTCTCACCCACTAGCATGTTTGTACTGTTCATCTGCAGGAATGGTGACTACTCTCTGAGTCGTGAGCACTGTGAGGTGACATACTTTAAAGAAAAGACTTGAATCCTTTTTATGAATTTTGATTCTCCTTGAATTCTCTGGATAATTTCCACAATTCTCCCTGTTCTTGCTATCTTATACAGAATCTATAATCTTCAAAAGTCTTCTTTTCACATGCAAAACTATCTCAGAAGCAGTTTATCTTTTGAAAGTTATCCATGTTCACTTAACAACACATTAGCTCTTCACCTTCAGTGGGTTTGAGTTGTCATGTTGTAGGTGCCTTGGAATAGGAAGCTTATCGGAAAGTTAGGGCAAGTTTTCCCCAGAGGGTGGAGCGTAGTTTTAAATTCGAAGTGGAGAAAAAGTTCCATATCTTAAAATAGAAGCAAATTTTTTCTCTGTTTCACATTCTCTCAAGATATCCGCAATCCTTTTTACACTTTCTATTTATTATTAAATACAAGCAATTTAGCTCCTTTGTAAGGTTATGCAAATAACTCATCCAGAATTAGCATTTAACATGCAGTTCTTATATCCGCACAAATGTTTTGTATAAAGTTGTTTTAAAAAGATTCAAATCTTTATAATTAGGAAGGGAAAATATATTAATAGGAATAAAGGGATACTCTGCTAATCTCCCATATGCAAATTAGCTTATAATTTCCGTCATTTACTTTAGAAGCAGCAGAACAATGGAACTTTTATTCTTCAATATTGCTGTCTCTCTCCTACTGCTGCCAGAAAGTATGTGCCTATACATGTATATCTACAGAAAAATAACAGGAATGTTAAATATTTTAGTTCTGTGGGAAGGAGATGGTTGGGTACCTTGTAAGTGGGAATGAAGTTGATAATTTTGTGTTTGGCAGCCTAAAGGACGGACTGCAGTGCACACACTCTTGGGCTCTCATTTCAAGTGCTTGTGCTTCTTCATCCTCTGCTGGCAGGGCTGGGTCCACCTCTGCTGCAGGGACATTTCCTCCACTGTCGCTCCCCCTCTTCATGGAGGAACGACACTAAACCCTGCCTAGGCTTCATATCCGAGTCACGGCACCATTATGTCGCTCCCCCTCTTCGTGGAGGAACGACACAGGACCCTGCGCTGTTCTTTTGTCTGCTCGGCCCTCCCCGGGTTTGCTGCTGGTTCTTCCCTGGTTGGCTACCATCCCTTCCACCTCCGTGGAAGGGCAGTTCCCCCTAGCCACTTTCCCCACTTCCGCGGGGGAGCGGCACACCGCCGGCCGGCTCTCTCAGGGGCTGCACAGGTGTTCCTTCAGATAGATGTTCCCCATAGATGTTCCTGGTGCATGTTGTCTCTCTCCTCCTTTATAGTCCTCTTCCACCAATCCCAACTCTACTACCCACATGCCGAGTATGCTGCTCTCCTCCAATCAGGAGCAGGTCCTGCTGTTTATTGGTTGAACTGGAGGCAGCTGTGTAGAAGCTGTTTCCTCCTCTCCCAGCGCCATATTGTGGGAGAGCAGATGCATAGAATAAGTCTTAATTCCAGTAACTTAGTCTAGTCCGAGTTGCTCCCAGTTGCTCCCCACACTCCACAGTCTCCCCATCCCCACAGAGGAGGTTCTAGTTGAGTGTGTGGAAAAACTGTTCACTTCCTTGAGGGGTTTTCACTTTGCTTTCATCTCTTGCTAGGTCTTTGGAAAAGAGGCTGCAGGTGACATTGGTCAATAGTATAATACTAACTGGCTGGATTCTTCAGTCTCACCAGCTTCTAGAGCTTGACTTTTCTCTTTCAAGATCCCCAAATGGCAGTACACAGTCCTTGGGTTTAGTATCATGAGGTGAATTAGAAGGAGGATAGTGAAGGATTCAAAACCAATTCAAAGAATCACTGAAAGGATTAGGTTATAAGCCTGGAAGTGCAAATGGTAACTCTGAAGTGCTTTAAATAGAAAGCTGGTTTAAATATGTTCCTTACAGTTGTCAAGTGATATAACTAGGGAAGTGGGTGAATTATATAAGGGATGCCAGTTTCTCCTTTAACAAACATTTAGGAAACCACTCCATATCAGGCAGACTTCTGCCAAAGTAGACACAAGAAGAAAATAAACATTTATTCACTTCATGGAAGTTACTGTACAGTGGGGAATTAGACATACAAGTTAACAATTATGATGGGTAACAAAAAATGCAACTACCGAGGTATAGATAGTGTTGAATGACAGAATAGAAGGCTGCAGCCTATACTCAGAGTGCCAAGAAAAGCTCAAGTCACAGCTCCTTCTTCTTTATTTTCATGGTGATTACTCGCCCAGACCTCTAGATCTTTCACCCAAGCTTCTGCAGCTGTCTCAGGGTTGTCTTCCTGCCACCAGCTTTGCTGCTTCCACTCTTTCACCTACACTACAGCCAGAATAATATTTCCAAAATAATAATGTTTCCTTACTAAAAGGCTTTTGGGGCCAGCATTGTGGGACAGTGGGTTAAGCCACCTTCCGCTGCTCCACTTCTGATCTAGCTCCCTGCTAATGCACCTGGGAAAGAGGTAGAAGTCGGTCCAAGTACTTGGGCCTCTGCCAGCCGCGTGGAGATGTGGATGGCATTTCAGGCTCATGGCTTCATCCTGGCTCATCCCCAGCTGTTGTGGCCATTTGGAGAGTGAACCAGCAAATAAAAGATTTCTCTCTCTCTCTCTCTGTCTCTCCCTCTCTCCCTGTAACTCTTTCAAATAAATAAATAAATATGAATTAAAAAGCCTTCAATAACTCTCCTCTACTCTATCAATAAAATCTAAATCCTTAATCTGGCCTAAGCTTCCATCTCTAACCTTTTCTCTGATTGTTCTCTGCCTTAAGCTCCTGTGACTTGCCATTTCTTTTTTATTCCCAAGCCTCTGCACATGTAGCTGTCTGTGCCTGAAACCACCTACTCTACTCTCAGAATTCAAAAAAGAGAGGCACACATGTAAGGACATGCACACACACACACACACACATACACCCTTCCCACTTCTGCCTTTAGCCTTATCAACATACTCTTTCTTCTCTGTGCTCTACAACACCCCGAGATTCCCTGATATTCCCTCTATGTGCACCTGCTATGTAGCGCTCTCTGTATACAGCTAGCTTGTCAATGAGTTCATTCCACTGTATTGTGTTTAGCTATTTCCTTTGCCATCACTTTTAATGGAGGGAAAGCTCCTAGGGTGTGGGGGCCATCTCTCATTCATCATTGTTCTCCTGGAAGCTACCGCAGCTTCAAGTACACTGTAGAAGGCAAGTATATATTTATTTAATACACAAGTAAGCTGGTAAACTTTTGAATGCTACTCCAATATTTGAAGAATTAAGATCCATGTTCTTGTCAGTATACAATCAAATATTATACATTTCAGTGGAGTCACTTTCAAAAATTTTGAACTTTGAACTTCCAAAAACTTAGGAAGTTTCTTTAAACATTCTCTGAATTGGACAAAATTCTAATTCCATATTGCAGCATTAAAGGTGCAGTTGACTTGTAAAGTATTCCATCAGAGTAAGAATGGCCAAGTCTAGCAAGTGTTATGACATTAAAAGTTGGTGGAATAACGAATCACTTAGGCAAGTTTAAAAAGAATCGATCTTCAGTTTATCCCTTTCCAATCTCATAAAAGTGCAAGAGTTACAGGATCCTGGAAGAGACCCTGTCTTTCCCCAACCCTGTCTTCTTGCCCTTACTGCTTCAGTGACTTCCTGCAGGGAGCACCTGCATTTCTTTGCTTGGAGCTGTTCCTTGCTGCCAGATCTCATTTAACCTATGGGGGCAGGCTGGAAGTGCTGAGGAATTGACTTGCTTTTACATTCCTCAAGCAAAACTTACTGTAGTTAGTATGTAACTGCCCTTCAGCTGGGGTGCGACATGCATCCTTGAAGTTTCCCCCAGTGCTGATTCCAGCTGCATGAGGGAGGTTGGGGGACTGGCTTGATAACGTATCTTTCCTGGCTTTCTTCTCTTTCTTGTCTCCCTCCCACACTCACCTTCATAGTTTCCTAGTATCAGCACCCAAATCAACTCAAATCTTTATCTCAGGGTTTGTTTCAAGGGGAACCCCAAACTAAGATAACTGCCTGTAAGCAAATGTCTTCTCACCTTGGACCATGAACTTGTCAGAAAAGCTAGAGACAGATGGGAATTACCATGAGGGGCTTTCCTCCAACAGTGAACATAGAATAGGCAGGAGATTGAGGATGGAGGCTAGCTCAGGGGGCCAGGTTTGTAGACATGGTTTAACAAACTGTTGTTTGTATTACTTACAAAAGGTAGTTATATACTTTCTCATATTCACACATCTCATAAATTTGATTAGGCCAAAACTTTTTGGAAACTTGACATTTATACACCAAGTTACCACGTGATAATTAAACCCAACAGTTGCAACACTATTAGCTTAAAAATGTTCCTTTCCATTCCTGAGTAGCCAGGGAGATCAGAGTTCTCACCTGTGGATATATCAGAGTCAAATCAGAGAGACCTTCGGAATTTAGAACTAATGTCTTATTAATTTTCTAATCCCACCACTCAATTTTACCCATGAAGAAACTTGGGCCTAAATTACCATAGAGAATAAAGTTGATCCCATGGAAGTCATGTGCACTCCTGAGAGGTAAAATGAGATACTCGTAGTCTCAGGTGGGTTCCAAATTCCTACCCCACTGTTCCTTCTGCCACATCCCAGCCTCTCATAAGGCTCTTCTTGTTTCTGGTTATTTTAGATCAGAATTTCCTGGAGTGAATGATTTCCTAATGTGAGGTCAGCACTGGTTGCAGCATATTTTTTAAGTGAGGACTCCAAAGGACTGTTGTGTCTTTCTACCATACTCAGACAACCAATAGAGTCCTCAAAATGTGCTTTTATTTTGACTAGGAGTCACAACATCAACTAGGAGTATTAATCAGAAGTCTACGACTGATTTTCTTCCCTTAGGTCTCTAGTAGCAGTTTCTCTGGATTCATCTGGATTCCTTCCATTGCTACTGTTGCAAGCCACATCCACATCAGCCTCCAGTTCCCCTTCCCATCAAAAAGGAGGTGCTACTTAGACAGCATTTTCCTAAGGAAATCAATGATTATTTTTAGATCTGCATAATTCAACTTTGTCATGTGATCCAGGAAATAAGGGTCCATTAGTTACTTCTTAGGCATTCCCCAGCAGCTCCATAAACTGCCCTTTTAGTTAGTACTATACAAAGAACTGAGAGTATCTCAATGAGCAAGAAATTATTTGTGGGAATAAAGACAGTATAAAGAAAAACTTGTGGGAATAAAGATGGTAAGTGTCCCAGGGAACTAGAAAAAGTCTTACATCTGGGGCTCACAAAGAAGGTTTGTATTCTGGAATTTTGTGATTAATACAACTTAAATTCTCTTTCCTGTTGTTTCTAAGAAATTTCTCTCTCCCTGCTCATTTTCTTCTTTATGACTCTGGCATTATTAGAGTGTCTGCTCATTTATAACCTTTACTGCCTCGTGGCCTCTGCAAATGGCCGCCTCTGTGTGTCCTTTCACCTTCAATTCCCCTGCTAATTGCTCAACCCTGTTTTTTTTTTTTTTTTTTTTTTTTTTTTAAATTCTACCTTTATATTCCTTAGAGAAAATTGCCATTGCCCTGCCTAATCAACATCATCCCTTTCTGGACAAAGCAGTTGTGTCAAACCACCTAGTCAACGTCTGGATAGCCTATAAATTGTCCAGCCTTTCATCGCCTGACCCAGGAGGCGCTATATTACAGGAAATGTTACATTAAATGCTTCAGGTGCTACTTAAATCTGCCTTCCTAGACCACTGGCTACAGTGGGGCTTCCCAGAATAGTCAGTAAACTGTGTCCTCTCTACTCCATGTCCCAGAGAGGAGGAGAGGAATATGGTGATAACGTCTCCTCCTTCTGAGACCTCATGCTCAGAACCTCACATTTCATATGGAGTGAAGTGATTTTAGAGCTTCCTGGCAAATAATAAACTGAAATCTCTTTCTTCTTGAAATACCCTACCCCTTAAAAACAGACTCCAGCTCCCTACTCAAAGTTGGTAGCCTGAAAGTAGGGAACAATTGCAGATTCTTCCCTGCTCAACTTTATCTCATATAATAATTTAGGTAACAGAGAAAGTGGACTCCAGGCCTTTTTGAACCAAATCTTCTACGCATTTTGACACATGATTTAGTTTCAGGAAAAGTGTTTATTGCCTAAAAACCCTACCTCATGATAACTTGGATACTGAAAATTATGCATCTATGTTTTGGCCATCTTTATGGACGAAGAGACTCCTGAGTTTGGATGATTCATTTCTTGTGATACAAAGCATTTGGCATTACTAAATGAGGTTTAAATTGGAGAGACACTATACATTACACATGGAAAAAATTTGCATTTTAACATCTCCAGAATGCTATTAAATATTTCAGAAAGATCCATAAAGGAAAGTGTGTCCTAGAGCTTGAAATAGAAAGTGATTGGAAAAAGTAGAAACCGAGTTCCTATTTTTCAGAAAGAAGCCATATCATCCCATAAATCTTTGAAAAGAAGTTTTCTTGGGCTGCGCTCTAAGCATTCAAATGTTTCCCAGGAGCACCTTGACCTTAAATTAACATTTATAGAGTTTAGCTGACATCAAGCTTTGCAGTTTAATGGAAGGCTTAAAGTTGAAGAAGTACGTAGTCTAAATTGGTATTGTATATTAAGTCCTGAATAAGGATGCATTTCTACAACTGCCACCATTTTCATTTATTTCCCCCTCTAGAACAATAATAACAATTGTTGAAATATATGAAATGCATTTCATTTCATGAATAATACATTTTTATATGTTAACCTCATGGAAACAAGAACAGTTCAATAGTAACAGCAACATTAATGCTGTCTTCTTAAGAAAAGGTAGATGTGACCATGTCTGTACTACATAACCTTGATAATGTTGTTTTCTGTAGAATCTGTGATGGAAATATATGTTGCAGAAGATACTAAACAAATACTAAAACAATAAAGAGGCATCTTTAAAATTGAAGGAAAGAAGAAAATATGCCGTGTCATCTATATTTTCCATTACAGATCAAATGAAAATGAGGCAAGTTCCATTCTCTTAAAACTAGGAGTACATTCTAAGTGGAATGAATGTCTGGGGAGTAATATATAAAGCACAAAGATGGTTTTTTAATACTCCTAATGAGTTGCCCCTTGGTTGTATTGCAGATAAAAACAGGATTCCAATATATATACACACTTCTACTCTGCAAAAACCTGGTTTATAAATGCTTGGCATTAGCACACAAAGGAAAAGTATTTAGGCTGTCAGAATATTAGTGGCTTGGCCTCTAAAAAAGCAGGTGACTGGGAGAAATAGTGCTGCTCTTAGACCCAGGCAAAAAGTCCCCAGGCAAGGAATGATCCATTCACATCCTGCTCTCCTCCCTTGTGTTTTTGGAGCAACTTCCTCAACCTTTCGTGAGTCCTCCTCTGGAGGTTGGAATGAGCCAGAGCTGCAGTACTATCCCATCATGGTGTCCTGGGCCAGACTAGGACCTGTGGGGACCCTGGCTCCCATTGTTGCCCTACAAGATGCTCTTGTTCTTTCTCTTTCTTTTTAATTTTATTTATTAGAAAGGATGAGAGAGACAGAAAGGTCTTCCATCTGTTGGTTCACTCCCCTAATTCCCGTAACAACCAGGGCTAAGTCAGGCGAAAGTCAGGAAGCAAGTCTAATCCAGGCCTCTGATGTGGGTAGCATGGACCCAAGTAAACTAGGTCATCCCCTGGTCCCTCCCAGGCTGCATATCAGCAGGAAGCTGGAACTGGAAGCAGAGCCAGGATTCAAGCCTAGGTACTCTGAAATGGGATGTGTGCATTATAATTGCCAAGCCAAAAATACAACCCTAAGGTGTTCTCTGATACTCCCCATCCCCCACATCTGAGGTCAGATTCTCTGAGGAGCTCCAGTTCACACGTCTGTGGAGTATTACTAGGGCCCTGTTGCCAGTAGCCAATTTCTGAAGGGCAGCTTGTGAACAAATATTTCTTGTTGAAGTCTCAATATCTTTTTGGCTGGATTATATGAGATGAACCATCAGAATGGTGCTAATTTGAGGAGACTTGAAATTGTTTATAGAAACATCAATTCTTCAAAAATACATTGGCTAATCCTTCTCCCCAACAGCTGGCCTCTCAGTCCTCCTAAAGTAAGGGTGTCTCTGTAGATAATTAAGTATGAACAATAAGGATTAAAATCTAGCCAGGTTAAAATAAGACAAAGTTTTCCTTCCTTCAGAGTTGATGATATATCATTTACATAACAGTCAAGAAGCAAATTAGTTTTATTAGTAGAATGTCTAGGGAAATGAGATAGCTCATTAAAAAACAAAATGAAAACCAGGACATTTTGATAGGTACTTCCTCATGAAAACATTTATTGTGACAGAGGGGACCAAATCTTTCTGTAGAAGACTTCTTTGCTTAAATCTTGTTTGAGACCTCTAAATCTCTTGAACTTTGAGACCTATCAGACTCTTCAGCACTGCTTCACATCCACTCACTCTGGTTTCCTGTTGCAGTTGTGGCTATTGTGAACAGGTGCACAACACTTTGGCCCATCTGATGCTCACAACCTGCCCTAATTTCTCATGCTGTGGTCTGAGATGCCCATGACCCTGGGTCTGGGAGGAGAATTACCTCCTAATGGACAACTCTACACCTCCAAAAGGAGATCCCAAGAAGATCCTAGAGGGCCAGCGCTGTGGCACAGTGGGCTAAAACCCTGGCCTGAAGCACCAGCATCCCATATGGGTGCTGATTCTAGTCCCAAATGCTCCTCTTCTGATCCAGCTCTCTGCCATGGACTGGGATAGCAGTAGAAGATGGCCCAAGTCCTTGGGCCATGACCTGGAAGAAGCTCCTGTTCCTGGCTTCAGATTGGCGCAGCTCCACGCAGCTCCAACCGTTGCGGCCTTGTGGGGAGTGAATCAGTGAATGAAAGACCAATTTCTCTGTCTCTACCTCTCTCTGTAACTCTGTCTTCCAAATAAATAAATAAATCTTTAAAAAAATAATAAAAGAAGAAGATCCTAGAACCAAATGTTAAATGCTTTTTCCTGGGGTCCTTTGGGTGGGCTATTCTATTCAGACACTCAAGTACTGCCAGCATGTTAAAGTTCCAGCAGTCCACAGTGGTGAGCAACACAGTAATGCACCCTTGATTTGCCTTTCCTTCCTGCTTTTATTCTCTTTGGTCCTTCACACTTGTTTCCAAAATAAACTACCTGCCCAGAAGCCTGAGTCTCAACCTCTGTTTCCCAGAGGAAATCAGACTATCCTACAGGCTCCTACCACATGTCACTGTAAACATTCTCCTTTCACATGGTTTCCCTGCCATGAATCACTTAAAATGTCTCAGCGCTTCATAAAGAGCCCTCCACATGTTCATGTGTTTATATATTGTATCATACAGTTACAAAGGCACCCGTGATTAACCTATCACTTCCTGCTAGAGACTACTGATGAAAAAAACAGGTCCTGTATCATATTCCCATCACACTTCCAAGATGTTGTTCCAAATTCACTGGATGGTTCATAGTGTTGGACCACTGGTAACCTGCAGAAA
Organism: Oryctolagus cuniculus; assembly: GCF_051225735.1. Lineage (NCBI taxonomy): Eukaryota > Metazoa > Chordata > Mammalia > Lagomorpha > Leporidae > Oryctolagus > Oryctolagus cuniculus. The sequence goes on along the minus strand of NC_142875.1, from coordinate 52,533,142 downwards.
GTTGCCAGATAAATGGTTCTCTTAACTGTAGAACTCACTTAATGTGGTCGCATGAATGAAGCAAGAAAATGTTTTCTCTAACATGAATATTATGAATAGGTTTTTATGTTCTATGCAATGTTGAAACAGCTTTATAAAAATACAGACATTTTGGCCGGCGCCGCGGTTCACTGGCTAATCCTCTGCCTGCGGCGTCGGCACCCCAGGTTCTAGTCCCGGTTGGGGCACCGGTTCTGTCCCGGTTGCTCCTCTTCCAGTCCAGCTCTCTGCTGTGGCCAGGGAGTGCAGTGGAGGATGGCCCAAGTGCTTGGGCCCTGCACCCACATGGGAGACCAGGAGGAGGCACCTGGCTCCTGGCTTCGGATCGGCGCAGCACGCTGGCCATGGCGGCCATTTGGGGGGGTGAATCAACAGAAGGAAGACCTTTCTCACTGTCTTTCTCTCTCTCACTGTCTAACTCTGCCTGTCAATATATATATATATATATACAGACATTTATTTATTGCCCATCTACCTATGAAATGTCATTGAAAATGATATAAAATCACTACTTTCTGTGTTTCTATAAAATAAAATGGTTGTCAACATATTCAGAAAATTCATCATTCCTTGGAATGTTTTAGAGAAAACATTCACAATTATGGCAGAGTATAATTTAGATGACTTAAGCCAGTCTCGAAAAATATTCAAGCCTTTTTAAGACTTACGAATATCTAAGAGGTATAGAAAAATAGAGATGTATTTCTTTCAAATGAAGCAGCAAGTCAGAAGTTAGACACATTCACACATACAGACTCACAGCATTTGCAAGTGGCTATTTTCCATAATTCCAAAGGGAGAATGGGATGATTAAAGAGTTTCTCTTGGACAGGCTTCATTGCTCTTTAAAAAGGAGAAAACTCTAGCTAACATCTGGTTGCAATACATTATTGAAATATATTCCAGACATTGCCTCTTTTGGTCAAACAGCTGGAATCCTATTCTTTTTAAAAAAATAATTTTGATGTGTCTAATCTTCAACTTTCTCTGGTGTGGAAAAAAGAAAGATGACTAGAAAAGTAATGTATCTTCTTTACAAGTCTCTATTTTGTTCCCAGTGTGCCATGTAATGTTCTATGTATGTTATTGCTTTTATAAATTTTTTTTCTTTTTGTGAATTTTTTAAAAAAATTATTTAAGATATATATACAAATTTCATGCATTTCACACATACAGATTTAGGAACATAGTGACACTTCCTACCCTACCCTTCCTCCTGCCCACACTCTTACCCTTCTTCCTCCTCTCTCTCCTATTCCCATGCTTAATTTTTACAAAGATTTACTTTCAGTTTACTTTATACTTCTAAGGTTAACCCACACCAAGTAAAGAGTTCAGTAAATAGTATGAAGAAAAAAACACTGTTCCTCAACAGTAGAGATGAGGACTATAAATGATTGTTGAATCTCAAAATGTCAATTTCATTCCAATACATTATATTTTAGGTACTCTATTAGTTATCACAGGTAAAGGAAAACATATGGTATTTGTCTTTTGGGGATTGGCTTATTTTATTAAGTATAATGGTTTCCAGTTGCATCCATTTTGTTGCAAAAGACAGGATTTCACTTTTTTTTTTTTGCCACTGAGTAGTATTCCATAGTGTATGTACATACCATAATTTCTATATCCAGTTCTATGTCTGTTATTCCCAATAGGGTATGGAAAATGCACAACTGATAAGCTTTCTATAACAAGATGACATTGCATTCATTCATATATTCTCATTTTTATTTGAATGATATTCCTAAGCATTTTTGTCTTTGTTTTTGATATCGTGATTCAACTGACATAAAAAATTTTTGGAAAGGTGGATGAGTTTCTATTAGCTTCAAATCTAAGTTGATACAAAAATTCAGTGTAAGTTTAGCTTTCCAAATCTTGTACCAGAGAATGCAACTTGTTAAACATTATTTATTGGAGCCAAATTTCTACAAAATCATAGTGGTTTTCTATTACATTTCTTATAAAAAATTTATTTGAGAGGCATGGAGACAGAGAAACAGATAGAGAAATAGCTCTCCTCTGTTGGTTGACTCTCCAAATGATTGTAATGGCCAGGGATGGATCAAGTCAAAGATGGGGACTCAACGCAAGTCTCCCATGTGTGTAAGAATATCCCAACCACTTGAGCTATTGCAACTGCCTCCCAAGGTCCACATTAGCAGAAAGCTGGAGCAGGAGCTAGAGCCAGATACCAAATCCAGGTGATCTGATATGGGATGAGGGTGTCTTAATGGCTAGGCCAAATGCTAGCCTCTTGGTTTGCATGTTTAAGTGGCTATAAATTAGTAACATGTAGTAATTCTTCCTAACCTTTTCAATTTTTCACCCAGTGACATTTCCCTTAAGAATTCCAGAATATTAATTTTCTTATATCAAACCTTTTAAAATTGTTAAATATGTAAAAGGCAGAAGTAGAGATAGAAATATATATTGATCTCATCTGCTGGTTTAATTCCCAAATGCCTATAACAGCCTGAATTGGGCTGGAGTCAAAGCAAGGAGCCAAGAAAGCAATCCAGGTTTCCCATGTGAGAAGCAGGGAACCCAATTACTTGAACCATCACTGCTGCCTCCCAGACCTTGCATTAGCAGGAAGCTAGAGTCAGAAGCCAGAGCTGGGAATAGAACCCAAGTATTCTGTGGGACATGGCATCTTAGCTGCTAAGCTGAAAGCCTGTTTCTGTACCTTTATACATAAAGAGGTATTATTTATTGACTATCACTAAGTCGATGACCAGGGTTAGACATAGGAATGCTGGGGTTTTTTAATTCTTTTTTTTAAAAATGATTTATTTATTGATTTGAAAGGCATGGTTACAGAGAGGCAGAGGAGGGGGACAGAGAGAAAGAGAGAGAGATAAAGAGAGAGAGAGAGAGAGAGAGAGAGAGAGAGAGAGAGAGAACGCTTCCATCCATTGGTTCACTCCCCAAATGGCAACAATAGCCGAAGCTGATCCAAAGCCAGGAGCCAGGTGCTTCTTCCGGATCTCCCATGCAAGTGCAGAGCCCCAAGCACTCGTACCATCTTCTATTGCTTTCCCAGGCCGTAGAAGAGAGCTGGATTGGAAGTGGAACAGCTGGGTCTCAAACCGGTGCCCATATGGGATGCCGGCACTGCAGGCAGTGGCTTTACCTGCTGTGCCACAGTGCAGCCCCAATGCTGGTTTTAGTTTTTTCTTTTTCTTTTTTCCCTAGTAAGGGAAGATGGTGTATAGAAAAAGTTAAGAATCAGAAAAAAATAAGTTCAAACTACACTATGACAATGCCTGTTCTCTAGGATATGTTTTTCCTGTGGTATGTTATTTTTATAGCAGGGCTTCTCAGTTTTGATGCTACTGACTTTTTTTTTTTTTTTTAACAGGCAGAGTTAGACAGTGAGAGAGAGAGACAGAGAGAAAGGTCTTCCTTCCATTGGTTCACTCCCCAAATGGCCGCTACGGCCGGCGCACCGTGCCAATCCAAAGCCAGAAGCCAGGTGCTTCCTCCTGGTCTCCCATGCGGGTGCAGGGCCCAAGCACTTGGGCCATCCTCCACTGCCTTCCCAGGCCACAGCAGAGAGCTGGCCTGGAAGAGGAGCAACCGGGACAGAATCTGGTGCCCCAACCGGGCCTAGAACCTGGAGTACCAGCGCCGCAGGCGGAGGATTAGCCTAGTAAGCCATGGTGCCGGCCTATGCTATTGACATTTTTAGGCTAGATAATTCTTTGCTACAGGATTTTCTTGTGTATTATATGATGTTTAGCTGCATCCTGACATGTAGACCCCTCAGATAGGGTAACAACAAAAATGTTTGCAGTCTTCGCTAAATCTCTCTAGGGGTGCAAAATTACCCCTCCTCCCTGTTGAAAATCATGGCTGTAGAGTGAAGTTTCCACAGCTATAAGGATGTGATGAGATGTGGCATACACACTAGTGGTCCTAGCATATGCCCAATTTAGCAGATTAATACATAATTGGAAAATGGGAGGGCATGTCCCCTTGAAGTAAGTTAAAAATTAAAAATTTTTTAATTTTTAAAAACTGTTGGGGCCGGTTCTGTGGCGTGAGTTAAAGCCTTGGCCTGAAGTGCTGGAATCCCATATGGGTGCCGGTTCGAGTCCCGGCTGCTCCACTTCCGATCCAGCTCCCTGCTAATGTACCTGGGAAAGCAGCAGAAGATGGCCCAAGTCCTTGGGGCCCTGCACCCATGTGGGAGACCTGGAAGAAGCTCTTGGCTTCTGAATGGATTGGCTTAGTTCTGATTGTTGCAGCCAATTGGGGAGTGAACCAGTGGATAGAAGACCACTCTCTCTGTGTGTCTCTACCTCTCTCTGTAACTCTGTCTTTTGAATAAATAAAATAAATCTTTTTAAAAAACAGAAAAATAATACTTGCACCATTCACTGTTAATCTATTTAAAATGAATGCAATAAATTTTCAAAAGTTATTTACTTATGTATTTATTAGAGAGAGATCTCCCATCCTTACATTCACTTCCCAAATGCCTGTAACAGCTGGGACTGGCCCAGGCCAAAGCCAGGAACCAAAAGCTCAGTCTGGGTCTTCCACATGGGTGGCAAGGACCCAACGACTTGAGCCATTACCAGCTGCCACTGAGGGTATGAATTAGCAGGAAGCTGAAATTTGGAGCAGAACTGGAACTTGAACCCAGGCACTTTAATATGGAATGCAGGCATCCCACCTGGCATCTTAACTGCTATACCAGAAGTCAGTCCCTAAAATTTTCTTGACTATGTAATCTTACTGATAAAAATGTGATCTGCTCAACATCAGTTGGGAGCTTCATTCCTGCATTTAAATTTGGATATTTTATTTATAATGGGTATTTATTTATTTTTTAAAAGCCAGAGTTACAAAGAGAGAGGGAGAGACAGAGATCTTCTATCCACTGGTTCACTCCCCAAATGGCTACAATGGCCAGGGCTGGGCCCAGCCAAAGCCAGGAGCCAGGAGCTTCATCCAGGTCCCCCACATAGGTGCAGGGACCCAAGGATTTGGCCCATATTCCACTGCTATCCCAAGTGCATTAGCAGGGAGCTGGATCAGAAGTGGAGCAGCCAGGACTCGAACTGGCACCCACATGGGTCAAGCATGGCAGGTGGCAGATTAACCTATTGTGCCACAAGCACCAGCATACTTTACAGATATTTTTGTTATTAATTTACTTTTTCAAAATATCACATGAAAATATTTATTTTGATTGCTGGATTTTTTTTGTCACCCTTTTACAGTTTGTGTCTAGTCCTGGTTCTGAATCTCAGGTACTAGGGTAGCATTTCTACATAAGAATTTGCATTTTAGCAAGATCCCCAGGTGATTGAAGTAAGCATTTACGTTCAAGACGTACTGGTGTAGTTGACCTCCAGAAGCGGTAGTCCGGGTAGTGGGTATAAAGAGCCAGGGACTGGAGAGGATAGTTGGGGCACATTTCATATCTTCCTCATGACCTTTGCAAAACAGTGGAGGCAGGAAAAGCTGAGGGAGCTGCTTTCATAAGGGGTTAGTTGGGACATCTGCCTAATAATAATGTGTGGCACAAATAGGAGCGAAGGATATTCCTCACTGTCTGTGACAAACACAGTGAAATGTGTCTGAAAAGTCATCAGTGAATGCGACAGTCTTCTGAAATGACCTTGGAAACCTCGGACATGACGCTTTCCCTTGGAACGTGCTGGTGCCCCCCTGGGTATCTTGGCAGTGGCTGGAGGGGGGATAGGAAGGGACTCACCTTGTGTGTGTCTTCAATGCATAGTAATTGCATAAAGACATGAATACTGGGTTTGGACCCCTGATTTGGGCACCATTAACCCTCTCTCTACATGAATAAATTATAGTAATAATTGTTGTGTAGTATAGCCCTGGATCAGTGGTTCTTAACTCTGTAGCGCCCTGTAGAATACAGTTATTTTAAAGACCAGGCACATTTTGTTTTTACCAAAATTGCACTGATAATTGATACGTCTCACATGTGTATACTATCCTGTTCAAGAGCATGGACAATGCTAATATGCCTAGGAAAATACAAATTCATTTAATATTATGTTAGTTAGCTTTAGGTGAGTTTGCATGTTCTCCTTGAAGGTATATCAAAAGCACAGTTAATTCAACATAACAGTCTGTATGTGTATGAATGTGTGTGTACATACACATGATCAAAGTTTATTAAATGTGTGTGTATTGTATGTATATATTTTAAAGGGTCTAATAAGCTCACAAAATTGAAAACCCTAAGTTGTAAGCTATACTTTTATAGTCACATTTAACAGATAAAGCTACCCTAAGAAATTAAATTTTTACCCTGATGATTAAAACATATACAGTTCTACAGTAAGTATTAGAATTCTGTACTCCAGATATTCTTGTCCTTGGGCTCAATTCTCTCTGCCACTTTAGCTTAGCAGAAAAAAGTAAACTATAAGAAAGCAAACTATTTTAACTATAAAAGGTGACCTAAAGAAAAATCATTTCAAGACCAAGTTGGTTGCAGCAAAATTCATTAGCCTCCTCCAGGATGAAAGCTGGTGTCTGGGTGACATTCCAAGGTTACTAATACTTGTCAGTCCAACAACTTGCAGACTGTACATGATGGGGAATCTTTGGGGTTTGGCATCAAAGGAGAAAGGATGTAAAAATGGCCCTGATGGATGTTCTGAGGTTGTTTGATCTAAATCCAGAGAAAATAGCAGCTATCACAGCTGATGGAGTACCCGCTATGACTGGGAAGATGAATAGGACAGAGGGGAAAAAAATTAAAGTCAGAAAAGCTTGTGCCAGACATTTTATCATATCTTTTTATTTTATTTTTTTACAAACCAAGCTTGACAACTTGGAAATCCCTTTGTGCAGTTTATAAAATAATGAATTCTAAATGAAGGCCTGGATTCACCAACAGACCAAGCAATTATGTAAACAATTTCTGTTCCCCAATATGGCTCCTTGTCATTGCATTTTCAAGTCAAATCACTTCCATGAGGTGGAACAGTAGTGAATATGATGCATATCTTTGAAGCGCTAGCTATCAGACGAGGGGAGAAGCCAGTTTCCCGACATGCCCATGACAAGAGAGGTACCCTGTGTTATATTTCCACCTCTGATTTACACGCAGAGAAGAGTCAACTGAAAGACAAAAGTGCTACAGAATAATTGGTATTCTTGTATCATTTCTCCTGTGTTCAGTGGTGTTTATTCTCTGATTTCATTACCACAGCTATTTTTTTACTTTCAAGAGCCTTTAAACCTGTCTCTCTCTCTCTCTCTCTCTCTCTCTCTCTCTCTCTCTCTCTCTCTCCCTCTCTCTCTCTCTCACACACACACACACACACACACCGGGCACACAATTCTTTAAAGCTACAATTAGTCGTGTCGTCTCTTCTATGTGTGCATTTTGAAAGCATTTTCTCGTGTTAGTGCCGGTCCTTTCATTAGTTTGCAAGCTCCGGGAGACCAGGTACCATGTGCATCATGGCCTTTGTGTTCTCCCCACACAGTGAGTGTTCAATAAATACTATTGACTGACTGACACATCTCCCTCTTTTTCTCTTTGTCTCTGACACCTCTGCTTTCTTTCAGAAATGGTTATTTTTTTAAAGTGGCAATATTCTGCACTCTGAGCTTATAAAAAGCTCTTCTTGGTCTGTAACTTTTTCTTTATGTAAGATTTTCAACAACAGACAAAATACAGGTGAAGGAAACTGATATTCCACTACCCCTGAACAATGATTTCTGTTTTTAATTGGAGTGTGACAAGTGTCTTGCAGAATGGAGGCTTTGTTCCCAAGAACAATGCCAGCATGAACATCTCTGTTGAAGTGGCCATTAAAAAATAATCATCCCTCCTGCCTGTCCTACCCACTCCAACCACTCTTGAATTCAGGGCAGGGTATTCACGGGCAGCCTGTCCTTGCGTTATTTTCCTTCTGTTTCACAATGGGTCAGAGGCACAGTCTATATTCAGTGTCTCTGTTGTTCTCTTACAGAACTTAAATAACGGTTTGTTCTTCTTTTGAAACAGGAGCCCAAACTACAATTATTTTTTTAACCTTACCTTAGGAACAGTCTTGGTAGTTCAGCAATATTGAGAAATATGGACTTTTCAGGAAATATTAAAGTGTCCCCTCCATCAATCTGAGCATTGTTTGATCTCAGAGAGGTGAGGCAATGCGCCTTTACCTCGGCTTGCTTTCTCTATTACCGCCATTATGGATGGTACAGTTGTGGCAGATGATTGTTACGGAGAGATTGCTCTCGTGTCACAGCCTTCCCTTTGTGCCAGCTCCTGGAAAAAGTGCAGGTGAGAACATTTCAATCCAATGTGGCACCTGCTCTTCACAGGCCGTCTCTGCACTCACAGCAATTACAGCAGAAAGCAGCATTCTCTTTGTGCTGCTTCCATGTCCTGTTTCTTTTCTTCTAATATTCCCAGGCTAAAGTCTCTTGGAACCAAAGAATATGCAGCAAAAGGAGAGGCTGCAAATGAAAGTCATGAAGGTTAGCTAAGATGTGGATGTTTCTCATTGATTTATCCTTTGTTCACCTGTCAACAGCTGTCTGTCTTGTTGCTGCAGTGGACACAGTATCTCTAACACTCAACCACTGTATTAACCACTATAACCACTGCAGTTCCCTAACCAATCTCAGGCCCCAGTGATATCACCAGGAAAAAAATGAAGCAGGCCCCAAGACAAGCATCTAGTACAAATAGTTTAAGAGTTGATTCTCGGGAACTGGAGAGACGGTGCCAGCTGGCATCAGGTGTCTGCTGTTTTCTGTAGTATCGGTGGACATGGGGAACACGTGTCCTCAGAGGTAGGGCTTTGTTTTCCACATTCTATGGGGTCCATTTCTTTGTGCTTGGAGACAGAAAAATGTGAGGGCAGACACAGCGCAAAGACAGACAGTAGGGGGAAGAGGTACTGTGACCCTTACCTGATGCACAGGTCTTTTCCCAGGTTGCAGCCCAGGCTGTAGATTCTTCACTGGGAACCAGTCAGTCACAGCCAGAGTCGTGGGAGAATCTCAACTGCTGCCTCTCCCAGTCCCTGCCTCGCTTGGGAACCAGAGAGAGGACACTGATTAACTGCAGCTGAACAGCTCTTCATTTGCTCCCTAAATATGTCCCTGGACTGATGTAGGGCCAGGAAGGTAATAGTTAACAGGCAGTAGCCATTGAGTGCGCACCAGGCCCTGATCTGTGAGGTAGCTTCATTTTACAGCAGAAAGGGGAAGCACAGAGTGATGAAGTAACTTGCCCAAGGCCACCCAGCTGGTAGGGAGGGGAGCTGGGGCTTGAACTCTAGCAGCCAGGCCCCAGGGCTCACTCTCAGGACCACTGTCACAGGGAAGTAATATTTACTGACCTCTATGCTCGGCTTCATTTCCTGTCACTTTCTGAAGATAAAGAATAGTGGTGCAGTGTCTTGGGTACTGCACAGCTCCCCCTGTAGAGATTCTTGGATTTAGGCATCATGCTGGGGGCTACCTTTATTGCATTAGCTGTATTATCAGTTATCAGTTTCTATTCCAAAAATATGATTTACCAAAGGATGCTGGCCCAGGATAGTATTCTTAGAATAAGGCAGAGGGCTCTGTGCTGGGATTATAAACTCTTCATTGATTCATCTCCTACCTCTCCTAGAACTTTATATATCCTGGTTCCCACTTTGCCATACCTATTTTCCCCTATCCAAATGACCCAAGTAAGGAAGTTGAAATGACTCCCCTTTCGAAGGCAATGACTACAATACATACGGGACATCCAGGCAGCATAATCCTCTGATATTTTTGTGTGGAAAATATGTTGGTGGGATCATTAGTCAGGTAATTTTTTTTTCATCCCAGGAGGACAGGAAGTTATTTTGACAGCTTATTTCACTGCTACATATAAAGTTTACCTTGTCAATTAATGGGAATACACCAGGTAATTGTCATGAGCTCTCAGGGAATAATCTTGAAGCCATTTCCAAATGTCCTTTATGGAAGCATATGGTCATATCCTCCACTTCATCGCCAGGTCAATCAGCAGTTGTTCTTTAATATGGTATGTTCTTCACGCACCAGTGCAGTTTCCGAGCTCCATCACATTTGTTTCTCCCCCATGGCTCTTGAACGTTGCTTAAGCCGCTGATTATTGCCTTGCCATGAGCTCTGATCGCTCTTCTGGAGAGCAGACTTTCAGATGTCATCTTTAATTTGCGATATTAATATTGAACTCCATCACCGTTCAGTGATTTTAGTGAAGTATTTACATATAGACTAGCAAAGTGTTTGAGCAGTGCATTGAAAACTGTCCGTTCCTAATTGGAACCGTAAAGTTTACCACAGCATCTGCGGGACATGGCTATGATTTCTGGTTATAAAGCAGCCTTGGAGGGTTTGCTTTCAAAACCAAATGAGATGTGGTTTTCACAGCTCTGTCTTTCCTCACCTGTCCAGACCATTAATGATTGGTGGTGACGGTGCTCAGAGAACTGTTTTTTACAATCTAACACACTCTTAAGGAAGATTAACTATCTCAAAGAGTTTTTACTGTGAATCACATTTAAAATTAATGAACTAATTAGTTAAGAAATGTATTACTTTATTATGGAAAGAGAAAGCTTGCACCATAATGATAGCATGAAATGCATGAAGTGTCCTTTAATTTTATGACATTAGAGGAAGGTGGACTTGGGAAGGAACATTTGGACTGCTACTATTAATTATCTGATTTAAAGATCACCTCGCCCTGTGAGAAAGATAGATTATCAATCAGTATTCGAGAGCTTTGAAAGGATGAAAGAGAGAAAAAGAGGAAAGAAAAAAGAACATCTTCCTAGTTGTATTGTTAGATGACCTTGTGCCCTGCTATGTTTAAATTGCTTACTTCCTATAACTCTATAAACTTCTGTGTTTTCATTTGCCGGATTAGATTGAAGTGTCAACTATATTTGATGAATAGCATTGGTAATATATGTTCATGTTCGTCTTTGCTCTTTCTGTTTTTATTTATATAGAGTCAGTATAATTTATTTCTCCTGAAAAAGCTTTCAGCAAAAAATATTTTTTAAAGTACAAATACTTTTTAACAGGGCTTTGGGGTTTGTGATGATCAAATCACTCATCTTTCCTTTTTCTTTCTTGCCTTTTTTTTCCCTTGCTTACTTTTCTTTTAAAACTAGCAAAGGAAAAAGAGCATAGAAAAAGTCGGCAGTTGCACATAAGCAGAATTAAAAAGTAGCATTGCAGACAAGCCTCTATCTCAGTCTATGCATATATTAGGGGATTGATATGAAGAACCATGTAATTATTTGGATAATTTAAAAATACCAGTCGTCAGCCTTCCCTGTTTTCTTGTAGGGCACACCATGCATGAGATTGCAGATTTATTGGAATTCTAGCTATCCAGGAGGAATTTGTTTTTTCTTCAGGAGGTGTTTGGGAAGGAAGACCTGGTAATCCTGAGTTTAAAATGCACTATGCTGTTCAGTGTGTAACCAATTACTCACCCTGGTTTTTTGCTTAGATCAAAATATCATGCTTAGGCTAATAGGCATGCCTGCCCATTTGAAAGCTTTCTGAAGGGTAATAGGGAGGAAGGGACAAAGGTAGAGAATGTAGGGAATGGAGAGACCGAAACCGTGAAGTCAGTCTTCTCAGAATCTGAAAATCCCCCAGCATAACAGTGGCTGTAAAATGGGAGGCAGGGAAAACTGAAGAAAATATAACACACACAGGGTTGAATTTGACAAAGTGTCTTGATTGCTCTGTCTTCCTTTTCTTTCTTCATTTTTTTTTCAGTTAAATATTCTATCCTTGGGGCCAGCATTGTGGTGCAGCAAGTTAAGCCACCACTGCAATGCCAGAATCCACTATCAGCTCCCTGCTATTGCTCCTGAGAGGAAACAGTGGATGACGGCCTAAGTGCTTGGGCCCCTGCCACTCACATGGGAGACCCGGAAGAAGCTCCTGGCTTTGGCCTGGCCCCGCCCAGGCCATGGTGGTCATTTCTGGAGTAAACCACTAGATGGAAGATCTCTCTCTCTCTGTCTCTTCTCTCTATATAACTCTGCTTTTCAAAATAACTAAATGAATCTTAAAAAAAAAAAAAAAAAACAACTATCCTTATCTTGAGCTACATCTTTTCCTCATTTCCGTTTTGTTCTTTTTTATTATCTAAGAATGTGTCCTCTAAATTGAAATCTAAAATCAAATCCCATTGTTTTGGGGAACAAATAATAGATGTGATAAAGTTCCCGAGTAGAACCAGTACAGTCATAGAAGTAAATAATAGGGGCTGGTGCTGTGGTGCAGCTGGTTAAAGCCCCAGACTGAAGCGCGGGTATCCCATATGGGCTTCAGTTGGAGTCCTGGCTGCTCCTCCTCCGATCCAGCTCTCTGCTATGGCCTGGGAAAGCAGAAGAAGATGGCCCAAGTCCTTGGGCCCCTGCACCCACGTGGGAGACCCAGAAGTTCCCAGCTCCTGGCCTCAGATTGGCACAGCTCTGGCTGTTGCAGCCAATTGGATAGTGAACCTGCGGATGGAAAAGCTCTCTCTCTCTCTCTCTCTCTCTGCTTCTCCTTCTCTCTGTGTATAACTTTGATTTTCAAATAAGCAAATAAATCTTTAAAAAAAAAGAAGTAAATAATGGCCTGCACATAACTGTACTTTGGGGTCACATATCAATACATTTGCCTCTGGTCCATAGTGATAATGATAACCACCACCCACCATCAAAAGACAAAGTTACAACAAATTTACTTATAAATTGAATTGATTTTTATTTGCCATCCATGAATGGAGGAAGTCACCACCTTAGAAAATAGAATAAGAGCTTCCATTGCACCATTGCACAATAGTAGAAAATGGGGTTTCATTTGGTTGGTACAAGGAAGCAGAACAAAGCAAAAAAAAACAACAACAACAACAACAACAAAAAAAAACAACCCTGATTGTTAACATCAGGCTACTTTTTAGGTAAAGGTTAACACAGAGGAAACTTCCTTATTACACTGGTTCAGGTAGACTGGACTCACCTATTGTGAAGAAAAACTGGTGTGTCTGGAAATCTGTTTCCCTGGAGTTTCAGTTTGATTATTTGACATTTAGCATGAGTTACTCCATTCTGGTTTGATCTGGTCTGTTGGGGACTTGTGCAAGGAGGAGCTCAGTCCAAGACAACAGGCTTCCGTAATTTTCGGGTAACACCTGGGTTTAGATCCTGACTTCTATGATACATATGAAATCAAAAGGGATGATGTGCACACTTTTGGAGGATTTTGTACACATTTGTTCTGACAGCAGAGAGTCAAAGAAGCTGAGCTATAAAAAAAAATAGAAGAGAACATAAGAGTAGCAAATTACAGTCCTGCATGACTGAGCACCAGATATAAGCTCATGAATTTTAAAAAATTAGAAATGAGTCAAATTTTATTTCTCATATATATGAGGATAAAGTGAAGAATGTGTTTATGTTTTTTTAAATGCAAAGGTTTCCAAATTGTGTGATTAACATGCATAATGAGTTGGATCAAATTCTACCTTTGCTTATTCTTGTACCACACTTTGCAGTCAGTTGTTATAATTCCTGTTCATTTCAGAAAAGAATATATTAACATTTGGGCTAACATAAAAATAAAGTTAATTTTAAACAACTAGGCAATCACCTGAAGGGCTTTAAAATATAAATATATAAAATGTTTATGGCCTTAGCTCTAGAATGTATATTACTAGTTATATGACCCTTAGCTATCTCATAGACATATCAAGTTGAACACAATCGACCCTGAATTCTTCATATTTTGCCTCCCTACATGCCACCCCTACTTCTGCAGGTTTCCCCAATTTATGATTTCAGTTTTTTATTGTTCCAGTTGTTCAGTCTAAAAACCTCAGAGCTGTCCTCAATCCTTCTGTTTCTCTCACATGCCGTGACTAATCTTTCAGCAAGCCCCTTCGTTCTATGCTCAACATACGCCTTACATGTGACCACCTCTCACCATCTCTATCATTGCCACTTTCTCTCCTCTGTAGTACCATAAGAATTTTCTAATGGTTGTTCCTACTTCCATCATCGTGGCTACAGAGTCCATTTTTAACAGAACAGCCAGAGTGAGTCTTTAAAAATGAAAGTAGTAGAGTTCTCTTCTGCTCAAAATCATCCAATGGCTTCCTGGTCCCTCAGAGGAAAAGCCAAAGCTTTATAAGGCCATGTCTGATGTGGATCCCATTGCTACTTTGAGTTCTGTCATTCTCCCCTTTGCTCATTCCATTTCTGTCACCATGTTTTTGCTTTTTCCCTTTCCTATAACCTCTGTCTTCCATTATCTTCATGGTTTTCCCCATTTTTTTTTTTCAGTCTTTGTCAAAGATCAACTTACCAATGAAAACTTTCTTAATCACCTTATTTAAAATTGCACACTGTATGCCCCCTGCATATCCTGTCTTTTTCTTCACAGTATTTATCACTGTATTACTACCATATATATGCATACATACACACAACACAAAGTCCACATACATACATAAAATATTAGATTTATGTTAGCAAAACAGATGCTCTTCAACTTATGATGCAGTTATGACCCACTAAACCCATCATAAGTTGAAAATATCTTGAATCAGAAATGTATTTAATATGCCTAACCTACTGACTGTTATAGCTTAGCCTAGCCTACATTAAACATGTTCACAACACTTAATTATATTAACCTATAGTTGGGCAAAATCATCCAACACAAAGACTATTTTATAATAAAGTATTACAAAATCAGATGTAATTTATTGAATACTAAAATGAAAGCAAAAAAGTGATTTTTTTTTTTTTTTTGACAGGCAGAGTGGACAGTGAGAGAGAGAGACAGAGAGAAAGGTCTTCCTTTGCCGTTGGTTCACCCTCCAATGGCCGCCGCGGCCGGCGCACTGCGCTGATCCGATGGCAGGAGCCAGGAGCCAGGTGCTTTTCCTGGTCTCCCATGGGGTGCAGGGCCCAAGCACCTGGGCCATCCTCCACTGCACTCCCGGGCCACAGCAGAGCGCTGGACGGGAAGAGGAGCAACCGGGACAGAATCCGGCGCCCCAACCGGGACTAGAACCCGGTGTGCCGGCGCCACTAGGCAGAGGATTAGCCTAGTGAGCCGCGGCGCCGGCCAAAAAAGTGATTTTATAAGTACACTTTTGCATTTTTGTTAAGTGAAAAATTGTAAGTTGAACCATGGAAGTTGGGAAAAGTCTGCACTATGATATATAGTAATACTACCTGTATGTATGTACTCACACTATCAACATTCTATGTATACATTCAATGCTTTTGTGTTTATATGTATAATACAAATATAAAATGAGGGGACTTCAAAAAGTTCATGGAAATGGAATTCAAAGATAAATTCATTTTGATGCAAAAAATTTGAAATCCACCCATAGTTTTTATTTATGAAATATATTTTCAAAGACTTTTTAAGACCACTGATATGCATGGATTTCAAGATTTTTTGCACTAATCTTTTAATTACATTTTCCATAAAGTTTTTGAAGTAGCCTTATATATGGATGAATACACATTGATAACTTACTAGTGTCTTTCTCTACCAGAAGTCAGTCTTGTGATGATGAAATTTCTGGATGTCCTTTTCACTGCTGTTTCCTTGGAACATAACCTGGCACATAATAGAAGCTCAATAAATTACTGGTAAATGAATGGCTAAGTAACCAATGACATGAGCCATCTTATTTATTTATTAGAGTACAACTGAAGTGAGACCACATCAAGTCTCTTTTTATTAGGTGAAACACTATGAAAGTACCAGTATTCCACTTTTGATTTATGCAAATGTCTTTTTCATATGGTTCAGCACATGTGTATGTTTTCCTCCTGTTTCTTTATCTTCTGCTTCCTCTGTCTTCTCATATCTCACGTAATCTCTGGTTTGCATTCTTCACACAACACTTCTCAGAACCATTGTCAAAGTGAAGAACAGGCATGGCAGTGTGTCTCATGACTCTTTCTTCCAATGGTTTATGCACAGCCATATGCGATCTCTCCCCCATCAGCTACATAGGGTAACTATGTAGTAGAAATATTGTGGGAGTCAGAGGTATATGGATATGGAGACACTGACCTCACCCTTGCATATTCTGGAGACTTAGGAACACTGTATACTCTAGCCAAAGTGCACAAAGTGTACAGTCCAGAGACATGCACCAGGACCAGTCCTGTGGTGTAGTGGATCTAGCCACCACCTGTGATGCCAGCATTCCATATGGGTGCTGGTTCGAGTATTGACTGTTGCACTTCTGATCCAGCTCCAGGCTAACGCACCTAGGAAAGCAGTGGAAGATGGCTCAAGTCCATGGGCCCCTGCACCCATGTGGTAAATCTGGATGAAACTCCTGGCTCCTGGCTTCAGCCTGGCCCAGCCCTGACAATTGCAGCCATTTGGGGGGGTGAACCAGAGGGTGGAAGATTGCTTTCTCTCTCTCTCTCTCTCTCTCTCTAACTCTCTCTCTCTCTCTCTCTCTCTGTAATTCTGTCTTTGAAATATATAGAAAAAGAAAAAGACAACTCCTGTGCTAATGCCCTCTTATATACACCTTTCACAAACGGGTTACATATAACAGGTGACTGAAGCAGCTGTGGTATAGTGAAACAGGACAGGCCAAATAAGAAGATGAAGGTGCATTTAGACATGGGCTAGTAACATGCTTTGGCCCTATGGAAAATTACAGAATGAACTTTGGAGAAGATCATGACAATGGGTTAGGGGTAGGGCTGGAGATTGGGCAGTGAAGTTGACCCAGTAGTGTGGTCAGATTGGATTATGCAGTTCAGAGAAGCATACTTTATTGTCAGTCTCTGGGAGGACTGAGTGACTGAGTGGGGTCTGGGGATGATTTTATCTAATTGCCAGGGTGGAGTTGGGGTGGCAGGGACACATGTGCAGGAGGTAGAAGTTGTCCCTCCTTCTCTCCCTGACCCTGCAGAGGGATGCTGTTCACTGGACCCACCCAGAAGCCCCCTTCCAGTACAGAACATAAATTGTGTGTTCAAACTTTCTCAGCATGGGCTCAGCTACACCAATCCCTCATAAACCATAGACTTTCTGGACTTTGTTTCCCTACAGGAGAAAAATACATGAAAGCTCAATATCATACATCTACCCTAATACTGCACCTGCATTTGCTAGGCCCAATGCTCGTATTTCCTTTACTACTTGCTTGAAGCAATGAGCAGGTGAAAAATCTCCTGTAACAAGGCTAGAAAGGAAACTGCTTCCTTTGCTGGTAAGGCAGATAATCTTTTCCTGACTAATAAGTCACTGGAGACAGACTGAGACAAATTTGTATTCTGAAGAATCTTTATGTTCTGTTTTGGTTGATATTGGAAAGGTTTTTCTATAAGATTCACAAATTGCAGAAGAGTGCCCGTGTCTCCTCCCCCAGCTTTCCCCAATGCTAGCCTCTTACAGAACCATAATACATGACGCTGATATACAACCGTTAGCAGACAGAAGGTTCCTCTCTTGTAAAGGCTGGAGGAAGAACTTACTTCTTCCATTACTTTGGCTTTTGCCTAGGGTAATCAAAGTGATTCAGAGCAGCAGCCTCTCTCCTGCAGTTTCCACTCGCTCTGATTGAAGAACTACAATTATTAAGAATTGGATCGTTAGTTAGCAAATATGCCTACATCCAGTCATATCATCGGGTTTTGCCTCTCCTTGGGTGTTCGCATTTGGTTGGGTCCTGGGTCTTTGCTGATTCCAGAGATGCTGCGTGACTTCCAAGTCAATGTCCCCTATTCAGCTGCAGATCCCCAGTGCTCAGACACACAAGGACCAGCCACCGAGACAGCTTTTTGTCTGCTGATGGTTAGGAAGAGGACAGGCTGTGCTCCAGCTAATAGAGCCTCTATCTCTTTGAATCACACCCAGCTATTTCCAGGACATCATGCCGCTTCCTCATTTCCTTTGTCCCAGCCATCCATCTACAGCTTTATTACTGCAGTCCATACAACCCAGAAATCCCGTTTTTATGTGAATTGACTACAGATGGAGGAGGGTGATGAAGCTGTGCT
This sequence comes from Oryctolagus cuniculus, assembly GCF_051225735.1. NCBI lineage: Eukaryota > Metazoa > Chordata > Mammalia > Lagomorpha > Leporidae > Oryctolagus > Oryctolagus cuniculus. The sequence continues at coordinate 52,515,053 of NC_142875.1, read as the reverse complement.
TTCAGTATGGGTCAGATGCTGGTGGCATGAATTCTCCTGTTGTCTTCACCCATATAGTGTGCTTTTCAGTTTAATCATTTCACACACATTCAGGCCCTGGATGACCACAATTTTTTCAGTGCCAGTTGTTTTGAAACACTCTCCCAGGACTTTGTGAAGATTAATCAAGGATCCAAGGGGACTCCCCTTGTGGGCAGCAGGCTTTTCTTGTGAAGATTCTAATATCTTGTTTGCCTGAGGCTTAAACATGAATTGAAGCAGTCATCTTTGGTACACTTAAAAGGCACATCCCAAAGTAGACAATTATTTCGCCAAGTGTCTTGATATTATGGGCTCTACCTTGCCTTAGGTTGAAATGTTTGTTATGTCAACTGAGGCCGTGCCACCTTGCTAAGTCTATGTCTACCTATTGATGCTTGAGGAATGAACAAAATACTATTGCTAATCAGTTAAATTTTATTTTATTTATTTTTAAAAAGATTTTATTTGAAAGAGTTACAGTGAGTGAAGGAGAGACAGACACATACACACACACACACACACACACACACAGATCTTACATACACTAGTTCACTTCTCAAATGGCCACAATGGTCAGGGCTGGGTCAGGCTGAAACCAGGGGCTTGGAATTCCATTCTGGTCTTCCACATGGGTGGCAGGGGCCCAAGTACTTGGGCCATTTTTTGCTGCTTTCCCAGGCACATTAGCAGGGGGCTGGATCGGAAGTGGAGCAACTAGGACTTGAACGAGCCCTCACAGGGGATGCTGCCATTGCAAGCAGAGGCTTAACCCACTGCACCACAACACCGGCCCCCTACACAGGTAAATTTTGTTGGTAAGGCATTCAAAACTTTTCTTTTTCTGATAAATTTTATAAAAACAAACAAACAAAAAAAGGAAAGGACAAGATGCTGAAGTTGTTTCCTATCAGACTGAAGGAGCAGGGCAAACTGACTTCGCAGTCCCACAGATCTTCCTTTGCAACACTGAAGTCATTAACGTAGAATTTACAGGCTCTGTCCCCAGAACGCTGTCTTCAGAGACTCAGATATTCGGTAGGAGCTGGGGTTGCATAATGATGTTATTGCTAAGAAGCAGCCTCTTGCATATATGGGGCTCTGGAAATGGCCTCCCTTATCAATCTGAGGAAAACCAATTTTTGTGAGCTTGGGTAACTTGAGAGAATTGGAGATTGATGCATTGGATCTTCAGCCAGAGTAGAATATGTGTATCTCTGCTAGTTTAGTTGATAACATTTATAAGAAAGAGTATGGAAGCTACATAAAAGATTAAGTCTGATGGCTATGTAAAAAAATTAGAGTTCTAGATGTGATAATGTTTAACATTACTTAATGTTAAACTCAGGCCTGGAGTCTGTGAGAACTACTCAGACTTCATGTGGTTTTGCTTTTTTAACTGTCTCTTTTTTAACTTTTAACTTTGCCTCTCAATTAATCAAGAAAGATCATTGATCATGACCTTTCTTATATCCTGACCCTTCACCTATAAATGAATTGCATTCAAACTTGCACTTGGTTCCTTTCACCCTATCTTGAGGTTCAGGCCTTGGTTAAAGACCAAACTCTCTACCTGTCTTTTGAGCCAATCACCCGCTTCTTTCAGAAACTTGTTTCATTTCTATACTAAACTTAACATTCTGGAAACATTTTTCCTTCCATTTTGGCAACCATTTTCTCAACTAATATTCTATACTAGACTGATATTTAAATTCCCTTTCTGAGGGTCCAAGATAAATTGAGAGGCGATAAAATGTATACAGATGTCCTCATTGCATTGATAATTTCATTTTGAAACATTTTTATAAAATGTACAGACTTGGTACCTATGGAGATGAATTTAAAACAACCTTTTCTATATTTAAAAAGCATAAGTCAACTCAAATCTCGTTAACTCAGGAGGCAATTTTATCTTATTTAAGCACCTGGTTTTTATAATAGGACACATATACCCACATGCTGGTATTTTGATAATTCACACTAATTACACAGGACTAATTTCTGTTTGAAGCATTTTAATGTGCATATTTCCTATTTTTCTGGCAAAATATGTTTATTAAAATATAGCATTTCATTATTTTAATATGGAGGAAAAGATGAGCTTGTCGCTTTCTCTTGAATCATGTTCAGTCTATATCAAATAAAGTTTACATTGTTTTTGACTAAAATCTTTGTTATGCCTTGCATACAATTAGACTGAGGCACAGTAGAAATGTGGCCATTAATGAAAACTAATAATAAGATGAACAAAATAAATATAATGTGTCCAAAAAATTGGAGGATGAGACATTAGCTCACACTGTCCTCTGATGACAAGTGCCCTATACTGCCAATGTCTTCAACTCCTTTCCACACTAACAAACATGAGACATGGAGACAATTAGTAACAAAGCTGGATATAATACTATGTAATCTGACATTTAATACAGTAAAGACAATAGGCTTAACACCATGTTTATACTCAAATATAAACAAACAGTTTTGGGGGGAATATGAGGTGGAAGAACTGTTTCTGATGTAGTTTAAGAAGTGAAATATAATCGTGCTTTTCTTGTTTGTTTATAAACACAGATGGAGAATAAATCATTTTCTTCCTGTATCATTTTCGCTTTGTTTCCCATATTGACTTTGACTATTTGTTATTTTCCCCAGTTTCCAGTCTGCATTTGGGAAAGATTCTATCTGTTTTAGTTTCTGTTTAAATGCATCCCCTTGGAACTTTTGGAAGTGAAACTCTGGCTCCATGGCACCCCCGATTGCCAATGACTCGGTTTTTTATTTTTCAGTTTAGAGGAGACTGGTTTCCCTAAATTCTTTCTTCTGAGAATTATATTCTTGACTGCAGCAACATGTTCAACTTTCCTAACCGCACAGTTGAACAGGAGGGCTTAGAATTCATTTATGCTTTTGATAATGGGACTGCTTTTTGCACATCATTCCTGGGTTTTCTCTTTCACGCCCTGTCTGCCTCCTTCAGTGAGCTTGTATTCCATCATCTTGCAGTTTCATAATATTTGTGAGCAGACCCTTCATTTAATTCTCAGCTTTAGCTCCCTGTCTCATTGTGCAATGTCTTTGAAGTTCAGGCTGTAAACTTTGTCATCCTCTCTATTCTGTATCTTATGCCTCTGATACTCGTTATTCTTATCTCTGATTACTTCCCTCAGGTCCTATTCACGGCAGTGGCCCCTTTCCACTCCCGGGGCACCTACTGTTAGATCATTCACAGAACCCTGGGAGAGCAAGTAATTGCTTCCTGAACACTTTCCATTTCTTTTCCTATTTGCTCTCTTATCCTTTCGTATTGTACTCTACATGGTCTCCATTTTTTTCAAATTGCTTTTCTCCCTTTTTCAGATTAACTTACCCTAATCATTAAAATTATTTGGAATAACTACATCATACCATCTTTATAACTCAGACCCAACATACAGACTTTTTATAGTCTTCTTTTTGGATTTAACAGTTGCTCTACTTTCCTTGTTCTGATGTGGTTCTTTGTTTTGTGTGCTTAAATAATTCAAGCCTAAATTACATAAAAGGTTTTTCAAAAACGGACCAAAGATAGACTGAAGGTTTCCTTGGCCTTACTTTCTAAAAACGGAACAAATGAAGCAAAACTTTATTGTGAATAAGATTGAGGGACTGTACTTAAACACTTTAAATTATGCCATATATTTGATAATATCTATTTAATTTCATAACAAAGAAATCAAATTAGGGCATTCACTAGGTGTTTTGGTTCCATGACATAAATTGTGAACACATTTTCTCTTGGGTATACCTGTAGGAGTAGAATGACTGTGATATGGTAATTCTATGTTTATTTTTTTGAGGTACCATCTGGCTATTTCCTCCCTTAACTTCAACACAGAAATTAAAGTTTTACATAATATATCCCTGAAAATCAGTTTTCTTTGAATTGCACCCAGATTTAAAAAGTGAAAATCGTTAATTAGTTGATTACTTGATTACTTAGTTGTTACTTTGAATGACCTGAGCTCCAGGAAAAGCATTCTTACATCTTCTTACATTGAATACAGTTGTGTAATAGAAACTGGAAGCTTCTCTGTCATATTAGGTGTTGGCAGAAAAGTGGGTGATGACTGTGGTCATTGAGAAGGAAGGTCCAATGTCTGCCTGGGTCACTAAGACAGTCAGATTGTGTGCTCTGCTAGAAGTGGGGATGCCCCATACAGGATTGTAGCACAGCCACTGGTTTAAAATAACTTCTTCTTTTGGTTCATTTACCTCCTTGTGTGGGTGTTTTGTAATATAACTAATTTTAATTCTAATTCAAAAACAGCAGGGAAGGAATTCAAGAAAGGAAACAGGAAAGGACTGTGTGGGGGAGGGAGCTGAGGTTAAAAATCCAAGGAGGGGCCAACACTGTGGCATAGTGGATAGTCACTGCCTATAATGCTGGCATCCATGTGGTCACGGGTTCTGGACCCGGCTGTAACACTTCTGATCCGGCGCTCTGCTATGGCCTGGGAAGGCAGTGGAGGATGGCTCTGTGCTTGGACACCTCAACCCATTGCTGTCTGCAACACTGGCATCCCATGTGGGCCCTGGTTTGTGTCCGAGCTACTCCACTTCTGTTCCAGCTCCCTGCCAATGATCTGGGGAAAGCAGTAGAGGATGGTCCAAGTGCTTGGGACCCTATACCCAACTGGGGAACCCAGATGAAGCTCCTGGTTCCTGGCATCCTCCTGGACCACCCCCAGCCCCAGCCATTATGGCCATCTGGGGAATATACTGGAGGATGGAAGAGTCTCTTCCTCCCACCCCAACCCCCCAACTCTAAATCAAATAAAATCAATCAATAAATATTTAAAAAAAAAATCTAGCCATCAATCTGGGTATGTAATAGTATGAGAAAGATAAACCATAGGGAGTCTTCATACTTGAGGTTTCTCCAAGTTTCTCAGTGCCAGGGAAAATGTTGATGAAATTAACACTGTTCTAGGTGATGCTTATTTTCATCTAACCCCTTGGAAGGTTTTTTTTTTTTTTCTTCCTTTTGTAATATTTTAAGGAAAATTAAATAACCCCTCAGAACTGAAATGCAAGTATGAAATTACATATTATCATGGCCATGCTATGTTGCATTTCCTTTTATTAAAAATGAATGCATCAGTTTAGATTTATTTGACAATGGTTTATGCCTTCAGAGTCCAAGCTCTAAAGATTCATTCTGTACAGTAATACTTCAGCAAGATACATCTCCTTCGTCTGCAGGATCTCATTTATAAGCTAGGCTCACCTTCTGCTTCCTGCCATAATAAACGTTTTTGCCTGCAAGATTTTAGATGAGATATTGTGTTCACCCTCTTATCCTCTTTTCAACCTATCACCCTATAAGAAGGGCATTTCTTTTTTTGTAACTTTTAAAGGGGGTAAACACACACACACTTACTTGACTCATTTTTCCAAAGCAGCTCTTTTAATGTGTTCGTAATGCTTTCTGAATGCTGTCTCTCATGTTACTGTTGAGATGTTTTGTTATATGAGAGAAAATAGAAGACACACTTAGATGACTGCTTTCTCAATTTAAAAAAAAAAACACAACTTCAATTCAACAGAAAATGTTTTTCTCAGTTTACCATGTCTTTGAGGCTTTTGATGTTTAAATAACTTATGTAACAACTGAGAAAAAAAGTAATTAAATATAGATAGCAAGCCATGTAAAACGTCTCCCTCCAATCACCTTAAAACCTACTTTTACAGGAGTGATTTTTGAAATAGATGATGAGACGTGATCTCAGCTCATGCTCACTTGGGTGTATGGGGTAGAAAGTCTTTCTTTTGTCCTTCACAAACCCTTCCCCCTGGCAGATCCACAGACTCAGTTTGCAGGCTGTTATTGGTTTAGAAGGGCCAGGGCACCCTCTCAGGACACTGAGATGGCTGGTACACTGCAGGTGCATCCTGTCCAGTCCATTTTCCAGCTCTGTTTCTGTCCAGGCCATCTTTTCTCTAGCTCGTATGCAGCTCAGCTCCCTGAAGAAAGGGCGTTCTGAGTGGTGCAGGTTTCAGTGGGCTGTAGAACATTTATAGCACATACAGAGCATGGCCCAGCGAATAGGCACTCCCCGCAGTGATCCTGGCAGGAGGACATATGCATACAGGAGGCTAGGAACATGGGGATGAACCAGGGAAGACCAGTTGCCAGAACACTGTGCCTGAGAGACTAGCATAATCAAATATTGTGTCTCTATTTCTTCATCTATAAAATGGAGATGATATATCTGCATTAGATTTGGTTTTAAGATTAAAAGAGTTGCTGACTGATTCATAAAGGATAGTTATTACTATTTTATTGAAAATGTAGCTTAGCAAAAAAGAAATCCATTTAAAACCATATTCAATCTTACAGAGTACATTGAAGTGAATAGACCTTTGAGAGTTAAAGTTCCCAAATTTATCATCTTCCAGTATCACCAAAACCACAATAGATATCACCAAAGCCCAGTATGAGTGTGGAACATGGAGCTAGAAGAAGCATATTTTCATTTTCCCCTCAATTACTCTGTCCATGTCTCATTCCTACTTCTACAGCCCTAGGCGGCTATACAGTATCTGGAGGCCCTCCAATGATTTTTCTTTTCTTTTCTTTGAGATGATGAATATTTTGGCATCACTGATTCTCTAGTGTGAAAAGACTGGCAATAGAGGAATAAAATCAGACCTTCGAGATTTAACTGGAGGAAATATTCCTAGCTCTATTTCTCGTAGTTATGTTGGGCTAAACCGTATAATTTAATTACATTGCAATAAAAAAGCACATTATGAAAGTAACCATGCCGAAGACCACATACGGAGAGAGCACACTAATGTTTTCATTTATTTCATTGTATAAAGGAATAACTTTTGAAAGATTTTTTTATAACATAGAAGAAAATATAGGTATAAATCAATATTAATAGCCACAGTGTTCCTACCATGTGCTGAGCATTTTATTAGGTGTTGTGGATGTTACAAAGACAACCTTGTTGCTGGCTTCTCTTGGGAGAAAAGTAAGAAATTTTTACAAATATCAAAACTATAAAGCATGTAGGAAGTGTGACAAAGGTTAAAAAAAAGTATTTATGGGAACAAAAAATAATGGAAGCAAGGTCTTCCTGCTGAGACCTGTATGAAGGCTTTACAGAACAGTGGCATTTAAGCTGGATAGGATTTCAAGTGAAGGGACAGGAGAGGCTAAGGGGATCCAGGAGGAGAGAACAGTGCGAACAAAGGCCTGGAAACAGCGAATGATCTACTGGGGCTGAATGTACCGGAGCAGTGTGAGATGAGTTAGGTACTGTCACTTGTATGGTAGCATTGGAGAGGGATTGCAGCAGTTAAAGGAAACTGATAGGATGTGAAAGACCAGGGAAGAAGAGTAAGGAAGAAGGAAAATTCTCAAAGGACATAAAGACCTAGGAGGAGGACCCGTTCTGGCAAAACTAGAAGGAGAAAGTGTTTACTGCTGGGGCTGATGCAAGGCAATGATTAAAACAAAGGACAACAGTGAAGGATGCTGCTACTCTTCTTGTCAGAGATGTTTTTAGGGAGGGGAAGAGCAGGTGTAAGGAAGATGGAACAGGGAAGCAGCACCCTCCAGTGCTCAGCTTGAATATGACACTGTCAAGAAAATCTTCCTCAACTCTACTCCCTGTGTCTAAATTAAGTTGGAACTCAGTTATCTGCTCTGAGTTATCCAGGATCCCAACAGGAATTGGGTTACATGTTCCCACTGGGACGTGACTCACAAAGGTGTGTGCAGGGCTACGGGAAAACCATATGAATAGAGAGGAATTCCAGGCTGGCATGTAGGAGCTGTGACCAATCCTACGCTTGAGTGGCCAAAGAAGTGGTTCCCAGAACCTGAAGAGTGGATGCAAGTGCTGTCACACCATGGTCAGAACCATGGAAGGAGCTGGGACCATAGCTATCTTGGAACTCAAAGGGAGGTCAGAGCACAAGGAAACTCACAGGTGTAACCCTACAAGGTCAATCTCCCAGAGCATACAGTGAGAAGGGCAGGAATGTACGTGGAGGGGTGAAGAGAGGTTATCTGTTTTATGTGCTCTTCTAGTTTCTTAATTGTAGAATTTATCACAATCTCAACTAAAAAGTGGATTCTATGCACCGGCAGTATGGTGTAATGGGTAAAGCTGCTGCCTGCAGTGCTGGCATCCCAAATGAGTGCAGTCCTGGCTACTCCACTTCCAATCCAGCTCCCTGCTATGTGCCTGGGAAAGCAGTGGAGGATGACCCAAATCTTTGGGCCCCTGCACCCATGTGGGCGACCCAGAAGAAGCTCCTGTTTCATAGTTTCAGATTGGCCCAGCTCCGGCTATTGCTGGCATTTGGGGAGTGAACCAGTGATGGAAGATCTCTCTCTCTCTCTCTCTCTGCCTCTCTGTAACTCTTTCTTTCTTTCTTTCTTTCTTTCTTTCTTTCTTTCTTTCTTTCTTTCTTTCTGACAGAGTTATACAGAGAGAGACAGAGAGAGAGAGACAGAGAGAAAGGGAGGGAGAAAGGTCTTCCTTCCGTTGATTCACCCCCCAAATGGCTGCCACAGGCGGTGGGCTAAGCCGATCCAAAGCCAGGAGCCAGCTGCTTCCTCCTGGTCTCCCATGTGGGTGCAGGGCCCAAGCACTTGGGCCACCCTCCACTGCACTCCCGGGCCACAGCAGAGAGCTGGAATGGAAGAGGAGCAACCGGGACAGAATCTGGCACCCCAACCGGGACTAGAACCCGGTGTGCCGGTGCCTCAGGCGGAGGATTAGCCTAGTGAGTCAAAGCGCCAGCCCCTGCCTTTCGAATAAATAAATAAATCTTAAAAAAAACCTTTTTGTATTTTAAAAAAAGTGGATTCCATAATTAGTTATTTATCTTTCTATTAGAATGTCAGCTCCCTGAAGGCAGCTACTCTTTGAGTCTTTTTCTCTACTATATTTTTGGCACCTACCCAATACCTTATTTATGGAGGTCTCAAGAAATATCTATTGAATAAAAAATAAGTTAATAAAACCAAATTGAATATTATCTTTAATATTTACTCTAGATGTTTTAAAAAAAGTTCAAAAGAGCTCAAGTGAGATATACTTTATATTTAGCTTTGGGCTTCTCCCCTGTTTATCTTACCCAGAGTTAAGCCCTAGGGATAGATCTTAGTGTGATTAGCAATAGAAGGCTGAGGGTCCTGGATATGGGTTACCACTCCGCATACAATTATGGCAGCAGCCATTGTAGGAGAAATATACTCTTTCATGTCTCTAAATCTTTACAGACTATAAAACTTGCTTGATTATTTGTCTTGTGTTCACCAAATAAAGGGTAATAAATCTGTATTGATGAAAAAATTCACTTCAATCAATAATGAGCTTCATTATTAATGAAGCATGAGGAGAAGGGTGTAGGAGAGTGATGTGAAGTGTGAACCATGGTGGCTATGGTGGGTGAGGACATACATCTCTGGCAGACCCATTCATCTATTTATATTTTAATTATTTATCTGCTAGATACTGTGCTAGGCTCCTGGGATATAACCATGAGCACAATGATCTTATTCCCTGCTCTTAAAGAATTTGCTGCATAAGGAAAGAGGCAGGCAATAAGGGAAAATAGTGGGACAGAATTGTAGGAAGATACAGTAGAGGCAAGAGTAGGAGAGAAGAGTAGACTCTGGTGCTAGAAGGGGCCACCCATTCAGACTGAAGGTGGAGTGAGGCACCAGGATATGTAGAAGGTGACATGGGGCTGGGCCCTGAGAGAAGAGTAGGAGGTAAGGTGATTTTTGAGAGTATTGTAAGTTTAATGAGATGCCACTCAAGGGTGTGCTAAAAGATCTAATTTGCATTTAAACAGATTACTCTTCCTGACTGCTTTGTGCAAAATGGATCCAGGAGGAGCAGAAGCATCAACCCATTCCAGAAAATATTGCAGTGCCCTGGAAGACAAGTGGGCAGATTCTACATATATTTTAGAAACAGATGATAGGATTTCCTATTTGATTGGAGTGAGGAGGAGGAAACTAGATGAAGCAGAATTTCCCCTTAGATTTTTAACTTGAACACGGGTACAGATTGTGGTTCTAAGATTTGAGTTGTGAAAGACTGGAAGGCAGATGATTCTGTGAGGAGTTAGATGGGCTAATAGGCAGTTAGGTCTGGTCCCTGATGGAATGAGAAAAGGGGCAGATCCCTTTAAGAGTGGACAAAATGCTTAGTCTCTCCAGAAGCTCCCTTTTAGCACGACAAAATTACTGATCCCACCCTTCTGATGAGTTTCTAGTTTTATCATAGGAATTACAAGAGGACATTACCAATCCCACCTTCTGATGGGTCTTTTGTTTTATCTTGAGCAGGCTAGACAGGGTTACAATTCTGGCCCTCTGATGAGCTTTGTCTCAGTCCTCTGATTGATTGTTAGCTGTTATTCTGCTCCTCCCCTGAAATTGTGTATAAAAAATCCCACACTGGCAAGTTTCTCAGGCATTCCCCCCTTGGATCCCCGCTCCTGACTGCTGTGGCAGGAGGCTTCTCACTTCAATAAATCTTGCTTTGCTCACTGTCCCTGTCTGCATGGAAATTCTTTTTCTGTGTGAGGCAAGAACTGAGATCACCTTCATTGTCCCTGCAGCAATTTTAAGGACAGGGAATACTTTAAACCACTCACTTTTAAAACAATGAACACTAGCCATTGAGGTGGAGCTGGAGTCTGGAGCTCAGGGGCTAGAGGTGAGCACCCAAGAGCAGGGTTGAGAGTAAGTAGTCATGGAAGTGAATGGGACTGCTTGAGGGGAAAGTAACATCATAGATAAATTAAGGATAAACCAGGGAACACACACATCCTCCAATATTCCAGCTGGAGGTAAGAGGAGAAGCCAGCAGAAGGGACTGAAACAGTTCTGAGGTGTGAAAGAAGTGATATGGGATAAGGCAGGTAGCTAGATTAGAGCCACAAGCTGGAAGCCACATCTTCCCCACCCCATGTCATCCTATCCATCCACATGTGAATCAAATGATCCCTTCCCCAGATTGTACCTCCCCTTACCTGGGACCTGGGGGTGGTACTATGTAACTACTCCCCTTTCCTAAGATCATAAGAATCCTGGCAAAGGGAAGGGGCCTCCCTCTCTCATTCTCTCTCCCTCTCTCTGTCTCTGTCTCTGTCTCTATCTCCCCCTGCCACCTTCCCCATGTGGACTCAGAGCAGGCAGGTTATAGAAATCACTTTCTCTCTTTGCACTTCCTGACTCACTTTCCCTGAACAATGTCTCCGTGTTTGTGTTTTCCTCACCCTTTAAATAAACCTCATCATTTTGTACATTGTGTTTCCGTGTATACTTAGAATGCTTCTCTAAGTAAGAGGTAAGTGCCTGGAATAGGAATTTAGGTCCAACCTAACCCACAACAGAAAAAGGGGGTTATCATCTGGGCCTAAAATTTCTGTGAGGTAGGGGCTGGTGCTGTTATGTAGTGGGTACACCATCTGTACCACCAACATCCCATATAGGTACCAGTTCAAATCCTGGCTGCTCCACTTCCAATCCAGCTCTCTGATAATGGCCCAAGTGCTTGGGCCCCTGCACCCATGTGAGAGAACTGGAAGAATTTCCTGGCTCCTGATTTTGGCCTGGCTTAGCCCTGCCCATTGTGGCCATTTGGTGAGTGAACTAGCAGATAAAAGATTTCTTTTTCCCCATCTTCTCTCTTCCTCTCTCTCTGATACTCTGCCTTTTGAATAAATACATAAATAAATTAATTTTGAAAATTTCTGAGGTTAGAATGAGGGCAAAAAAAAAATCTCAATTTTATTTTGTGACCTGGAAGTCAGCAGTGACCTTCAGAGGACTGTATCAGTGCAGGCAGAAACCAGACTGAAGTTATCCAAAGAAGGAATAGGGGTGAAGAAGTGGATACAGTAAGAACAGGCACTTGGGGGGTGTCTGGCAGTGAAAAGAACAGAGAAATCAAGAGAGAGCTGGGAGGGAATGTGAGGTGAAGGAGGGAAGTTGTTGTTTTAAATGGGACATGACAAAAAGTGTGGTGCTAGTCACATGGTCAGAGACTGATGATGCTGGAGAGAAGAAATAATCAAGAGGATGAAGTCCATGAGAAGGGGAGAAGAGACGGTACTCAGGCACAAGAAGAGGAAGGGAACAAGAAGAGGTAACACAGGAAGGCAGAGAACCTGAGAAGTAGATTAGTTTCTCTGCTTCTTAGTTGGAAGAGTTCTTAATTCTATTTTTTTAATCTTTATTTTTGTAAAGATTTATTTTATTTTTCAAAATATTTATTTATTTATTTTCACTTGTTTGAAAGGAAAAGAGAGAAAGAAATCTTCCACCTGCTGGTTCACTCCCTAAATGCCCACAATAGCTATGTCTTGGACAGGCTGGAGAGAGCAGGCTAGAACTGAATCTGGATCTCCTATATGGGTAGTAGGGACCCAGATACTTGAGTCATCACCAGCTGCCTCAAAAAGTACACATTAGCAGGAAGCTGCAATCAGAATTAGAGCTTGGACTCAAACTCTGGCACTTGGATATGAGATGCAGGTGTCCTAATCAGCATTTTAACCACTGCACCAAATGCCTGTCCCCCTAATTCTATTTTACCTGTTGGTAGTATGAAAATTTCATCAGCTGGCAGGAAGGAATAAGAAAGTGTGGAAAGAGAAGGCAAGAAAGAATGTTTCAAATAATAAGAAAGCAAATTCACTGGTAAGTGGAGGAGGACTGTAGAGGTGTGTTCATTTGGGGATTGTGATCCTGAGTTTGGATATCCATGTATCTTGTGTGTGGTTTCCCAGCAAAGGTTAGCAACTTTGCTGTAGATATGTGTTCAAGTAGAATGAGGTCTTGGCAGGTGACTATGATGTAAGAAGGGGATGTGTCTTGAGGGGAGTCATGGTTGGGGGTGATGGACCATGAAATCTAAACTGGGAAGCAGAGATGTGGAAACAGAAGAGGAATGATGAACAATAAAAAGTGGTCACTTACATTGATAGGATCAAATAATTATTACAATGTGTGCAACAGAACAAAGATAGCGTATCAAATGTGCTATAGTTGTGCTGTTAATGGTGATGACAAAGACTAGGCTATCACCATGGGCGGGTGCCTGAGCTGAGATCGAGGAAAAGCTGACTGGAGTTGGGGGACAGGAGGAGTCCAGGCCAAAGAGACTAGGATGTGATATCCTTTTGACATCAAAAGTTACTGAGGGGCAGCAGTCAGCCTAGCAGTTAAGATGCCAGTTAAGAGGGCCAGGTCCCATGTGGTGTTACCTAGGTTTGATTCCTGGCCCCAGCTCCTGACTCCAGCTTCCTCGTAATGCAGATTCTGGGAAGCAGCAAGGATGGCTCAAGTGATTGCCTTCCAGCCTCTCACATGGGAGATTTCGATTGAGTTTCAGGTTCCTGCCTTCAGCCTGGCTCAGTCCTGGTTTTTGTGGGCATCTGAGGATTGAAGTAGTGGATGAGAGTTCTCTCTCCCTGTCTCTCCTCTGTGTTTCAAGTAAAAAAAAAAAAATCATTGAAATTCAATACAGCTGTAGGAATGGGAAGGAAGACAATGAGAATAATTACCCAAGAGAAGAGTCTTTGAAGAGAGTCAGAGAGGAGTCAAAGAAGGGAAGAAAATGTGGCCACTTAGAAGGCAGGGGACTTGGGATTTTGAAGGGACAGAAATGGGTTGTGTATAGAAACGAACATTCTCGGCTTTACTGCTTAGCCCTGAGACGAATGGAGGGTGCAGAGTGCACAAGTCAGTGGTATCCTCAGGGAAGATTCACGCTTCAGGTATAACCATGGGGACAAAGTTCATTCAGAAAGTTGGAAACATGGAGGCTTGCTGATCATGAATCTGGAGTGCTACAAAACAGAGGAAGGGCTATGAGAAGACAGGAGAGAGTCATAGATTGGGTGAAATTAGGTATTGTATGAGGGAGAGAACCAAAAAGGGACCAGGGGCAAGTAGGATGTGGAACAAAGGGTGAAAGGAAAAGATGAAGGGGAGATAGTTTTGTGACAACACCTAGGAATTGGGCTTCTGGGAACTGGGTGAGGGAGAAAAACTTTCTTCTAAGGTCTTCAAAATCATTTTGTTCTGAAATTAATATTTGATTTCCTTTAAGAAATGGAGGATGTGCTGGGAGAAGTAAAAAATGTACTGAAAACGCCACAAAAATGATTTTTAAGTCATGTGCAGCATAGAATGTTTTTCTGTTCACAATATTACTCTTTCCTGAAAATCTGCAAAGGACATTTTAAGATGCAAGTAGCTATCCCTTAAAATTTTCCTATTAGAGAATACCACTGCTAGCATTTTCCCCAAATTGGTGATCGCCTCCCTTGAACACATACCCATTTCAATCTTCATTGAAATGATACTGTGTTGAGGATGACAGCAGAGAGAAGGAAAACCTCCCACACTGTGACTGGTTGTTTCAAAAAGAGGAGCAGGGAGTAAATGTAAGGAGGTCTTGGAAACATTAGGAAGAGTGGGAACTGTCCACATGGGTGCTCTGATGGTATCTACAGGAAGCCCACATGGGAAGGATACATAGTTACTGAGCAATACTAAGCATGTAGTGAACTGAATTTTGCTGATTTCTCCTGGGAATGCTAAAAGTAGTGATTTCACCACTCTCATCCCACACCTATACCAGTATTAGAAAGGAAGTCACTAGAAAGCATAATTTACTCTATAAAATTCATAACAATTTAAAAAAGACCACATCAGCCAAAAAGACTTTTTAATTCTTCCATGTAATTTCTATAAATATCATTGGTAGGTACTATGGGATGATTTCCTTCCCAGGTAATGATTTAAGAAATGAAAGCATAGTGGGCATTGTAGCACAGTGGGTTAAGCTCCTGCTCAGGACGCCCACATGCCATATTGGAGTGCTGGTTCAAGTCCCAGCTGCTCTGCTTCTGTCCAGCTTCCTGCAAAGGTGACTGGGAAGGCAGCAGATGACAGCTCAAGTATTTTGGTCCCTGCAGTTATGGGAACATAGGGTACCTGGGGAAGAGGAACTGGGGTCTGAAAGCTCCAGCTGAACTGCAGCGGGACAGCTCCTAGCCAACAGCATTGGGCTCCAGTCAAACCTCTGTTGACAGCTTCTTACAGACCAGCGTGGGTTGGTGATTGGCAGCTTGAGGTGATTCACGTTTTGATAACCACAGCTGTGTTGGGCCTGTATGACAGCCTGCACAGCAAGTCCCTCTTCTGTGTGCCATCCAAAACTCCCTTCCCTTTCTGTTTACTGCCCAAGCTTCTCTTTTCCTGCAGTGCAAGCCCAGCTCCCATGCACCAGCAGGGCCCACACCCCCACACCTCCACAACCCTATACTTCTTTGGGAGTACTGGAAACCTCAAGTTCCACAATGTGCAAATTTGGAACCAGCAATAGCTGAATATATCCAACATGGTGGAGGGATGTGTTCCCATCCCCCAGTGACCTTTAGGGTTCCACTTCTGCAGGATATAAAGCAAAGGCCTACTCTTCTTGAGAGGCTTTGTCCTTTGTCAGGAGATTTTCCTTTGTCCAGGGCTGCTTCTTGGTTGGGGGCATTTCTTTAGTGAAGGGCTTTTTTTCACTGTTGGATGTTTTTCCTTGGTGAAGTTGTTTTTCCCAAGGCATTTCTGCATTTTTAGCTATTTGTTCATGTTCTATTTGGTTCTTGAGTTTGCACTTTTGTTTTGCTCCTAATAAATCTTGTTCTCCTGTACATCTTTTATGTCTCCACCTTTGAATTCTTTCATGCTTGGAGGGAAGAACCTATCATAAGCCTGGCGGGGAAACCTGCAGCCCACAGCATTGCCATCAGTGTGGCAGACCTGGATGGAGATCTGGGCTTCTGCCTTCAGCCTGGCCCAGTCCTGATTATTGCACGCATTTTGGTAGTGAACCAGCAGATGGAAGGTCTCTTGATCTCTCCATCTTTCTCTCTCTCTGTCACTCTGCCTTTCAAATAAGCAATCTCAGGGGAAAAAAAAAAGAAATGAAAGAAAAGAAAAAATAATAGCTTTTATAAAACATAAAAATATAAAACATATAAAATATAAAAACATGAAGAAATGACTTAGAAGACTATGATGGTCAACTTATTTCGTCAGATACCACACAATTAGGTGCGAGGAGCTCTGACTTCAGGAAAAAGTCATTCTGTATTTACCCTGAAGTAGGTCACATAATTAAGACTTATATCAAAGTTAGTTTCTAAGACTTTCAAATACATTCTAAAAGAATTTCTTAGAATTCTTTTTCTAAATAAAACTTCCACATTTTAAGGAAGCTGAGATACTGAGGAAGGAAGAACGGGAGGGAGGATTTCCTACTTGTTTCTTCTCTTTCTTGTCTGTAATTCAACTTTCAATGATTCTGCTACTGTTAAGAGTCTTAAACTCCAAGGTCATAATTCTTGCTCTTTCTTTCTCTTGACAGCAACAAGGAATGAGGTGGCAGCAGGTTCATGAAACTACTGACCAGGACAGCAGAGGTGGACGGTGCAGGCCAGAAGGGCGGTGTGGCCTGAGCAGGTGGGCCAGTACATAGGCTGTGACAGGATACTGGGAAATGATGAGGACCTCACACCAGGGCTCAGACACCATGGGGGGTCTGAGCTCCTGGCCACAGGGAGAGGCTGGGGAAAATTAGTGGGCAGGAACTGCATGAGGCAGCTGGAAAAAGGAGCTCTCAAAATGTCAAAAAAGCTTTATACTTGTTAAAAACTCTGCCTGCCCCAGCTTCTGGGTCTTTCTCAGGCCACAGTGGTTACGGGATAAATAAGCAACACAAGACACATGACCGAAGGGAGGGCTTTTCCTTTAGATGTAGTCCAAGAAGGAAATGCATATCGAATTCTCAGGAATCTTTCTCTCTGAGGTTTTCAATCTGAGATAAAAATTCTCCTGGGTTTGTTCTTACTGAATGGATTAGGATTCCAAGTGCATAGAATATTTTTTTTAATTAACTAGGCAATTGTGTTCTGATCCATTGTAAGAAGAATCCTCAAAGTCCATCTTCTGTCCATGGGATATTATGTCCTTCAGAAAGCAAAGGCATTGTCTTATGTCCCCCATGCTACACACAGAGGACAGAGACAAAGACGGAAAGCACAGACAAGGCAGTACCATAACTATTTCCTTTTTCCTTATTCTGATTCTTCACCACCTCACTCTTTATTCCCAACTCTTCAGTGTCTGCAAATTTTCCCTCTGGTTTGGTATTTCTGTGTATTTATAGCTAATAACCAAATCTGGGAATAATAATAGTTACCTTTAGAATAGTTCTCTCCATGGAGAATAGGTACTCAATAAATAATTAATTGAACAAATTTATAAATTGTTTTCATTATTAGCAAGAATAAGCACTTACTACATGCCAGGCTCTGTGTTTTATATTCATCATTTCAAAGTATCATTATGACACTTTACAGAAAAGGAAGTTTAGTCACAGAAAGGTGATGTAGCCTCCTCCAGTGAATATTAATCACACAGGCTGGTAGCTGATGCAGTTGGGATTTGAACTCAGACAACCTAGGCCAGACCACACCTGCATTCACGAGGGTTCTAAGTCTGCTGTGGGGAAAATCATAACCTAAGGGTCTGAAGGAAGAACATCAGGTATATAGAATCTAGGAGATTCTAAAAAAATGCTGTAAGGATCCTCCAAAGTTTTTTATTATTAAAAATTTCAGGCTTAAATAAAAATAAAGACTAGTGTAATGAACATCTGTGCATCATCACACTGCTTCAAAAATCATCAATCTTGTTTCATCTAAACCTGCGGTTCCCACCAATGCTCCAAATTATTTGAAATCATTCCCAGACAGGATCTCATTTCATCTGTAAGGATTAGATATATTTCTAAAATATTCTAGCTCTAGACAAAAATCTTTGATGTTATTTTGGCTAAAATTAAACATAAAAATAATATGAAGGGGCCGGCACCATGGTTCACTTGGTTAATCCTCCGCCTGCGGTGCCAGAATTCCATATGGGTGCCGGGTTCTAGTCCCGGTTGCTTCTCTTCCAGTCCACCTCTCTGCTGTGGCCGGGGAAGGCAGTGGAGGATGGCCCAAGTGCTTGGGCCCCTGCAACCGCATGGGAGACCAGGAAGAAGCACCTCGCTCCTGGCTTCGGATTGGCACAGTACTGGCCGTGGCGGCCATTTGGGGAGTGAACCAACAGAAGGAAGACCGTTCTTTCTGTCTCTCTCTCACTGTCTATAACTCTACCTGTTAAATAAAAAAAAATGAGAATATTCCGAGTTTAAATGCTTAGCTTAAAAATATAAAAAAATTACCCCATAAGGTAGAAAGAAATGGAGAAAAAGATGTTAAGTATTGGATATGTATAGTCCTGAAACATTGAAAGTCTAGGTAATTCTTTTAACATGGGATAGAGTGTTACAAGTAAGATAGAGGTTTTACCAGTAAGGAGAGAAGTTTGATATTAGGCAGCACTATACTTTCAGTACCAGTTTTGAGGTTTTCTTCCATTTCTCCTTTACTTACTACCTAGTACATATTGAATATTATTATATTTGAATATAAAATGGTAAATAAATCAGTCACCATCTCAGCCATTTCAGAAGAGACAGACATTAAACATTAAATTAAATATTAAAATATAATAGCTCCAGGACCAAGTATTTAACCTAGTAATTAAGACACCTGCATTCCTGGGTTCTATTCCTGGCTTTGACTCACAACTTTAGATTCCTGCCAGTGCAGACACTGGGAGACAGCTGAGATTCCTCCTGACCCCCACATGGGAAACCTGGATTGTGTAATCCGCTTCTAGATCTGGCCCTGGCTTAACCTCAGTCATTGCAGTCATTTGGGGAGTGAACCAGTGGATGGGAAATCTGTCTCTGTGCATTTCTCTTCCTTTCAAAGAAACTTAAAAAAAATTAAAAACAAGCATATAATCCCCCCTAAAAGATAAAGTTATAAATTGTGACACAAAAAAGAAAGGTGCTTTAAGAAAGAATAAAGGGAAAGTCTCATTTGGATTGGAAGAGGAAGGTGAAAGATACCCATACTCAGTGAAAAATACTGTGACCTGAAGGATGACTCCAGTCAGCTTTTTTTTTTTTTTTTTTTTTTAAGATTTATTAGTTTACTTTGAAGGTCAGAGTTACAGAGAGAGAGAGAGAGATCTTTCGTTCACTGGTTCACTCCCTAGATGGCCATGATGGCCTGGACTGGCCCAAGCCAAAGCCAGAAGCCAATTATTTCATTTGGGTTTCCCTCATGGGTAGCAGGCCCCAAACACTTGGGCTATCTCCTGCTTCTTTCCCCAGACCATTAGCAGGGAGCTGGATAAGAAGTGGAGCAGTTGGGACATGTACTGGTGTTCATATGGGAAGCTGGCAGATGCTTTACCCATTATGCCACAACACCAGCCCACCCCTGGAGTCAGCTAATAAGTGCTTGGATAAGAGGGTCCCTGGCAAAGAAAAGGGAATGTATAAAGGCCTGAAAATATGCAAGATCTTGCCATGTTCAAGGACCTAAAGGTAAACTGAAACGGCTGAGACTAAGGTGCAGAGAGAACCAGGATACGATGAGGTTGGAAAGATAGGCAAGTTCTTATAGACCATTTTGAAATACTTACATTTCTTGTAGAAAGATGTCATTGTAAGGTGTTCAATCTGGAGAGTGCACTGGTCTTTTAAAATGTACTAAAGGTCACCTTTGTTGCTCTATGGGAGCTTCAGGTGAGGACCTTTAAGAGAGCATTGGAAAGAACAGAGTATTGCTGTTGTCTGGAAAATACAGTGTGTCTGAGGAGAAATGAAGGAACCTGAAGATCTGAAGGTTTGTTTGGAAGTAGAATCCACAGGATCTAATGATACACTGTTGATCTCATGGTCACTGTAGCTCATACTGAGATCATCAACATCATCCCAGGTCTTGGGTTTTAATCCAAGAATCCTTTCTAAATATTTAAAACATTTTACTTATTTAGTTGAGAGGTAGGAAGAGAAAAAGAGAGGCAGATGAAAGGGATAAAGAGCTCCCACCCACTGATTTACATCCCAAATGCCCAAAATATTTGAGGTTGGACCATGCTTCAGCTGGGAGCTAGGAACTCCTTCCAGTCTCCCATCTGGGTGACAAGGACCTGATTTCTTTCTTCTTCTTCTTTTTTTTTTTTTTTAAAGATGTATTTATTTATTTGAAAGGCAGAGTTACAGAGAAGCTGAGGAAGAGAGAGAGAGAAGCGTTCCATCCACTGGTTCACTTTCCAGATAGCCGCAATGGCTGGAGCTACGCCGATCCAAAGCCAGGAGCCAGGAGCTTCTTCTGGGTCTCCCATGTGGGTGCAGGGGCCCAAGGACTTGGGCCATCTTCTACTGCTTCCTAGGCTAAAGTATAGAGCTGCATCAGAAGTAGAGCAGCCGGGACTCGAACTGGTGCCTATATGGGATGCTGGCATTACCCGCTATGCCACAGCGTTGGTCCTGGGACCTGATTTCATGAGTCATTATCTGCTGCCTCCCAGGGTAGCTGGTGGGTACTGGAGTCAGGAGCTGCAGTCAAGAACCAAACCCAGGCACTGTGATATAGGATAGGAGCATCTTAATTGGTAGATTAATTATACCCCCCACAAATATTAATGACCCTGTCACTTGTATAGTACTATAGTACTATAGCACTATCGATTAATAATCAAAAATGTTAATTGAGCACTTGCTACATGCTGAGTTCTATGCTAAGTGCTCAAATTTGAGGTCTCCCTTCATTCTCCTTCTAACTCTATAGAGTACATACAATTTTTAGAGATTGAGAAATAGGCTGGCGCCGCGGCTCAATAGGCTAATCCTCTGCCTGCGCCGCCGGCACATCGGGTTCTAGTCCTGGTTGGGGTGCCGGATTCTGTCCTGGTTGCTCCTCTTCCAGTCCAGCTCTCTGCTGTGGCCCAGGAGTGCAGTGGAGGATGGCCCAAGTGCTTGGGCCCTGCACCCGCATGGGAGCATGGGAGACCAGGAAAAGCACCTGGCTCCTGGCTTCAGATCAGCGCAGTGTGCCGGCCACGGCGGCCATTGGAGGGTGAACCAACGGAAAAAAAGGAAGACCTTTCTCTCTGTCTCTCTCTCTTACTGTCCACTCTGCCAGTCAAAAAAAAAAAAAAAAAAAAAAAGAAAGAAAGAAAGAAATGGGAATTTGCATAGGTTAAAAGATGTGTCTAGTCACACTTGTAGTAAATAATAGATTTTGGTATTCAATCTCTACTTTTCTCAAAGCCTGTGCTTTTAAGGATAGTATGATATTGCCTCAGTTTACCTAAAATATGTAGACTTTTTAAAATGGCCCCCAATAATCCCTGCCTCCTATGGGTTAACTCCCTTACAGGAATCTCCTTCCATTGGGTGTATGTTGGATCTGGTGACTTGGTTCCTTGGTTCTAAAAAAAAAAAAAAAAAAGGAATAGATGCCATTCGGAGATTAGATTATGAATGACTGACTTCAGTCACTTGCTGGCACTCGTTCTTGCCTTCCTCCTCACTTGCTCTGATGAAGAAAGCTGCTGCTTTGCGATCTGCCCTCCAGAGGGCAGGAACTAAGCGCAGCCCCCAGCCAGCAGCCCATCTAGAACTAATTTCTGCCAACATCCACATGGGTGAGCATGTAAGTAGATCCTTCCTCATTAGAGCCTTGAGATTCCTGCAGACCGGCTGACACCTTGACTGCAAGCTTGTGAGAGCCTGAGCAGAGAATCTCATTAAGCCACGCCCAGAATCCTACCTACAGAAACTGTTTTAAGCCATCAGGTTTTGGGAGTGATTTGTTACGCAGCAATAGGTAACTAATACAAATGATAATGTCAGTATTAATAACTATCCAAACATCTGGTGCTTATGTAGTGTTTCAAACTTTTCCAAAGAAAAATCAAGTTTCAAAATAGTAAAATTAGAAAAAATTCTTCCCCCAAATCATAGCAGCTGCACTTGAAAATACCACCTGCATTTTCAACAAGAAAAATTTATATTTATTCACCTGGTTCTCATTACCTTAACTCCCAGTTCTAAAACCATTTGAAACATGGTACCTAGCAAGGGAGGTATTTTCTTCTTTGTGCTAAGCTATTAGTAAAGAGGCACGTTTAAACCATCTGGCCTGGGTGTTCTTTAGGACTTCAGATTTATAGCAGCCAGTTGGATTTCTTACCCTGTGCTGGGGTTTCCTAATCCCTGTATCAATTCCCACTCCAAGAGAGGGACATGGATTTTAAGCTGTCAATCAGCATTTTTGCCAGTTGAGATGTAATATAAGGGATAAGATTTAATAAAAAAATTAACATAAGTCCAGAGCTCAGATTGGGCAAGACCACAAAGAATTTTTCTATGAAGTTTTCCCAGAAGGAGCTAATTACTGTGGGAGAAAGTAATCTTCATGTTTGGCTTGAATAACCACAAAAACAACAAAATGCAAATGTTTAAAATATGATAAGAAAATTAAAGAAGGAAAAAACTTTTGATTGCAATCTCGGGGGAGGGGGCTAACTTTTTCCCCTTAAAACACATACTCTTAACAGCAAGAGACTACAGGTTCATTCATTTCACACATAGGTATTGAACATCTAATAGGTGCTAGCAAAGGACCTAATACAAGGGATACACGACAGAGTAAGATAAACACAGTCTCTACCCTAATATAGCCTAAATTTTAGTGGGAGAGACAGATAAGTAAATGCTACAGCAATAAATCATTAAATAATTGCATGTTGTAATGGTGATTGAAAGTAAAGAGGAAATGTTTACACTGGATGTTCAAAAGAGGCTTGTCTGGAGGAAGAGTGGGGTCAGCTCTAACAGAAGCTGGGAGAGAACTTTTCAGACAAAGGGAACAGCAAACACAAAAGCCCTGAAATTAAAAAGGCTATGGAATGTTCTAAAAATGTCAGAGATTGGTGAGCCTGGTAGAAGCAGTGTAAGATGAGGAAGTGGTAGTTGTGGGTGAGATCATTTAGGGCCTTGCAGACACTGGAAAGGAGTGGAATTTTACTCTGAATTCAAAGGGAGCTCACGGAAGTCTTTTAAGGTCCAAATGGTGTCAATTAATTCCTGTTTTCAAAAGATCATTCTCTTAGTTGTGTGAGGAATAGATAGTAATTAAGAATGCATAAGCTGAGTGGAAACCTATTGCACTAGAATAGTGGCTGGGAGCAGAAGTGGTAAAAGACATGAAGAATAATGGACAAGTTTTAGAAATAAAATTGTAAAGGACTTGAAGATGAATTGGATGTAGTGGCTAAAGGAACAAACAAATCAAGAATACCTTTGTGTTTGGTGTTTGATATATGTATATGGTACCATGTAGTACATATACTGAGGAATCCCTACAAAGATCTGTGTGTTGAGAGACTCAGGATGTGGGTTTTGAACATGTGAAGATTGAGATGCCTGAGTTTTTCAGGTGAAGATATGATTTAGGAAATTCATCAATGAGTTTGAGTTTGATATTATTATTAACAATAATAAAGTATTATAAAACCTATTATTAATATAAAGACAGTCATATCCATGGTTTATCTAAATATAACAATACATACATCATGTAAAGTTATGCTTGGTAACCTAATTCTTTGATTTTTCAGAAAGCTGAAATATACCTAAGACCCATTTCATTTTCTTTTCACTTTTTTTTTTTTTTTTTTTTTGACAGGCAGAGTGGACAGTGAGAGAGAGAGACAGTGAGAAAGGTCTTCCTTTGCCGTTGGTTCACCCTCCAATGGCCGCCGCAGCCGGCGCGCTATGGCTGGTGCACCGTGCTGATCTGATGGCAGGAGCCAGGTACTTATCCTAGTCTCCCATGGGGTGCAGGGCCCAAGCACTTGGGCCATCCTCCACTGCACTCCCTGGCCACAGCAGAGAGCTGGCCTGGAAGAGGGGCAACCGGGACAGAATCCGGTGCCCCATCCGGGACTAGAACCCCGTGTGCCGGCGCTGCAAGGCAGAGGATTAGCCTAGTGAGCCGCGACACCGGCTTTCACTTTTAATTGTCATCTAAACACAACGTCGTTTAAATTTCTTTGAGTCTCATGCTTTCTAATTTTTATTCTAATTGAAAATAATATCCTAAATTCTCCATTATAGAAATAGTTTCATATGCAGTTAGAGAAAGGGGGAGAGGTCTAAAATTCATAGAGTATTTACTATAAAACAGGCAGAGGCTTTAATTAAATTTAAGACTTCCCTTAAATTCCCAACAAATTTCTTAGATCACTGCCTTTTGCAGGTGAGGAAGCTGAGGCCCAGAGGATTTTAGTGACTGGTCCAGTGGCATATGGGCAGGATTTGAAGCCAAGTATTCTTTTGGCACTAAAAGCAGTGTTCCTTCTTTATTGAGGCTGTAAAGCCCAGAGCTTCTGCTTTTGCTTCTCATTTTAGTTCCACATTTTCCCCACTGTTCTTATATCTCTTTTATCTGTCAACTCAATTGACTTCAACAGTCACTGGGAGCACCCCTTATGTTTGTGTTGCTGCTGACTACATTTCTGGTGGGGTTTGGACACACTCCATTCCTCACTTCCACCATGGGATGGTGTTCTACCATAGTCTTAGCTGCTTACTAAAAAGAAATTCCCAATATCCCTTCTTCAGAATGTCATAAATAGCTGTTATTGCCTTGGCAATTTTCTGGACCTCTGCCTCCAGTGAGGATTGGCTGTTACCTAAGCTGTTAATTTTCCTCTGGCCGTAACCCACAGGAAACTAGATCCATTAAGTCTGAGACTTGCTTAATGGAACAAGCAACTTGGTTTTCTTCTTTTTTCTCTTTGTTCTTCTGTAATATGTTTTATTACTATATTTTGCATTCTCTTATTTCACTTTTAATCTCATTATTTTCTGTGTTATGTTTTAGATAATCTAATGCCCTTTTCTAGTCTCAGCTTTTTCCCCATATTTCTTTTTCTTTTTTCTTTTTTCGCTCTTCAGAATAGTGCCACTTTAACACCTTAGTGATTATTTATTCATTTGTTTAAACAAAGTAATTGCTCCAGGACAGGACTTTACCATTCTATATCATAAAAAATTAACATTTGTCACTGAGAGATAAACTCGTCTTAATTACCTATGTTAGTCAAAGGAATGGCACATTACTATTATTTTTAAACAAACTCATCTGTAGTTATATCTGTGTGTCTGACCCTTATACAAGCTATGAGCTATTACTTAATCTTCCTACCCAGTCTGGCAGATAGGTATTATTATTGTCTGCTTGTTACAGGTGAAGAAATGAGTAGGAATGCAGAAGAGGAACTCAGTGTAGAGAATCTGTGTCCACTTTTGGACATGGAAGTAGAACCCAGTCCTAATCATCTACCCAAATCATATTTGGGGTAGTACATGATGGGAAGAAGAAAAGAACCCAGAAATGGGATCTCTTACTTACAAAGGTGAGGAGTGTTCCCGGGGCTGCGGGGGGAGTGCCATTCCAGGTGAAGAGAACTGAAGAGGGGAGCATGACTGACTCGCCATGCAGAGAAAGTAGCTGTGAAGGAAGACAAACTTGCTTGTGAAGGTAGTGCCCTTCATTTTGATGCCAAATACATATTTTATGAAGCTAGAAGCTTCTATTCTGCTAGCACTCCAGCAGAAAAAGTTGCACTTACCTGCACAATGTGGTGTGCTTGTCTGAAGAGATAGAGACCAAAAAACATGGCGGCTTCAGGGGAGAAAGCATCTGCTTATTGAGTTGACCATGGGCCAGAGTCCCAGGTGGTGATTAGCAGAATTCTTGGGTAGCCACAGTGGGAGCACACCTACAAATGGAAGATCAAACCTGGTAACCCTAAAACAGAATGCAGACTGCTTCCCTGGAAAGGAAAGAGGGAACCAGGAAACATTAGCATTTCATGACTCATGTGAATTACACATACTTTATGACAAGAATGTGAGCATGATTTCATTAATTTTTAAAATGACCCAGGATTATGATAACACCCTGATGGCATGTTGTATGTTAAAAAATCAGAATTGAGCACTTGGTGTAGCACTTATAATGCCACTTGGGAGGTTCACATCTCATATCAAAATGTCTGGGCTTGAGTCCCAGCAAGGGTGAGGACAGAGTGATGAAGGAGCTCCTCTCACATGCCTGTCCCTTTTGTAAAAGAGGGAAAATCTTAGAATATTCTGCATTTGACCTCCTCTTATGTCACATTGGCAAGAACTAGGTCTGTGACCATGTAAGTTGCAAGGAAATCAGGAAGATGAATATATAGTTCACCCCCCTCCCCCCCCCCCCCCCCCGCAGCGGAGAGACAGAGACAGATAGGTAAGAAGGAACTGAGTTTGTAGTGGAGGTTGGGTAGTTTCTTCATAAATGTTGGCCATATTTTCCATCTTAGTTTTTTTGGGCTGCTATAAAAATACCTTATATTGGGTAATTCATAAACAATAGGAATTACTTCCAACAGTTCTGGATGGTTGGGAAGTCCATGTCTGATGAGCACCTCTTCTTCACAGATGGTCCCTCCACTGTGTCTTCTCATGGTGAAAGAGACAAACAAGCTTCCTTAGGCCTCTCTCGTAAGGGCGCATATTCCATTTACGTGGGTGAAGTCTTCAAGGTCTAATCATCCCATAATAACCCCCACACCTTTGTAGTATTGTAATGAGGATTAGGTTTTAACAAATGAATTTTGCAGGAACACAAATATTTAGACCATAGCATTTTCTGTGTTTAAAATCCTGGGGGATAGCTGATGTGCCATTGCCTACGACACTGGCATCCCGAATGGGTTGGTGGCTTGGCTGCTCCACTTCTGATCCAGCTCCCTGCTAATGACATGGGAAAAGCAGCAGAATATGGCCCAGGTCCAAATTTTGGGTTCCTGTTACCCATGTGGGAAACCTGGATGCAGCTGCTGGCTCCTTGCTTTGGCCTGGCCCCACACTGGCTATTGCAGCCATCTAGGGAGTAAACCAGTGGATGGAAGATCTCTCTCTGTCTCCCCCACATGCCCTGTAACTCTTTCAAAATGAATAAATAAAATCTTTTTAAAAATCCTTCATTTTCTCTGGATTTTTTATTACATAAAGTCAAATCTCCTTATACAGGGCAGGTCTTTCATAAACAGCTTTTTGCCTCTGTCTCCAGCCTCATCCTCCATCCTCTCCCATAGACAATGGAAGCTTTAACCACTGAGGACCAATTCCAGTTCTTATACCTCAACATCCTACGCTATATGCATGTCTTAGCTTTTCTATTCAAAGACTGTCTGTGAAGTGGTTTCCAGCCTTCTGTATGACCCCAGGAAAAAGTCCAGCTTTCCTTGAAGTTCCTAGCATCTCCTGTATTCTGTTGTATCAAGTGATCAGGGCTGAGAACTGAGAACAACCTGACAGGTTTGGCAGTGGGCAGGGAACAGAAACTGTGTGGAGGTCTCAGGGGTGCAGGCCTCCCTGCTGCAGCATGAGTTTTCATAACTTGAACTGACTTTAATGCTTGATTAATTAGAGAACATTATTTATATTTAGTGGATTGCATTGGCTGTAATTGGGTAGAGATTGTGAATTAACACCTATCAGCACAAGACTGCTGTTCTGGTTGCAGGCAGCTTTGTTTAAATGGCAATGTGACAAAAGGATGGGTAAGGAAAGTGATGGGAACTGTTTTTAGATCACCTCCGTGCTTATGGTATTTCTGGTGGTAGCTGGAAAAGAAAAGCAATTTGTCCTGCAGTGAAATAAAGAGGACCTCCAAACAAATGGTGGAATTTTTAGTTGTCAAAATCATTAGTGTGGGTGGAACATTTACTGGCAATGTGGGTGGACATCAGAGGTGCTAAACTTCCTGTAATGTACAGGACAGATCTAGACAAGGAAGAAGTGGATTGTACCAGATTTAAAATACCAAAAGTCACACTTGCATAATCTGTTCTGCTCCAATACAGACATGGCAGCTGGGGAAAAGGCAGTGTTTTGCGTTTACAGCTAGCTACACACAAAATGGTAAAGAAAAACATAAAAACATTCTTCTTTTCTTTCTTTCTTTTTTTTTTTTTTTTTTGACAGGCAGAGTTAGACAGTGAGAGAGAGAGAGAGATAGAGAGACAGAGAGAAAGGTCTTCCTTTTCTGTTGGTTCACCCCCCAAATGACCGCTACAGCTGGCATGCTGCATGGATCCGAAGCCAGGAGCCAGGTACCTCTTCCTGGTCTCCCATGCGGGTGCAGGGCCCAAGCACTTGGGTCATCCTCCACTGCCTTCCCGGGTGACAGCAGAGAGCTGGACTGGAAGAGGAGCAACCGGGACAGAATCCGGCGCCCCAACCAGGACTAGAACCTGGGGTGCCAGCGCCGCAGGCGAAGGATTAGCCTAGTGAGCCATGGCGCTGGCTTAAGAAAAACTTTCATTACTTACATTTTGAAGTTTAAAATTCTATGGTTCCATCATTCTCTTTCTCATAGAAATAAGAGCTGTTCTTATTTTCAGTCTGCTTTTACATAACAGGAGGTACCTTAACAAGGCAACTAACAAGTAGGGCTGACAGTAAGAAAGAAGTACTTTCCAGTACTAGGCCTGTTACAGATTCCCTTAACTAGAAGTCAGGTTTATTGTACTTGTCAGTTTTCACCTCCACTTTGGGTAACTTTTCATTTCAAAAGAAAACTAAAGTGTGCATGGTTGGCCAACTTGTGCTTCTTTTCAATGTTATAAATAAACCTGGAAGTGTATTTAGCTTGCTTTCACTTTAGACTACAGTTTAGCTTAGTATTCTTATTGCCTTTGAACACTTAAACACACACACACACACACACACACACACCCCTTCTCTGTTGATGAAAAGTCAATGCTCATGTTGATTGTCCATTTTGGAAGTTAATCTGTCTTTTTTCTGGTTACTTCCAAGATTTTCTCATGATTCACAAGTTTGATTACTTTATCCTGCAATTTCACTCTAAGTCTAAGCATTAATTTGTTTTTGTTTGTCTTTCTCAGAGTTATGTGCGCCCTTTTACTTTGAGGTCCCATGTCTTTATTCACTTCTGGAAATCTCTTAGCTGTTTTCTCTTCAGATCCAGAACTCTACATTCTATACTTTCCTTCCCTTAACTCTTCTTTCACATTTTCTATATTATTATTTCTCTGTGCTGTGTTCTGGTTTACTTTCATAGGTTTATTTTCAATTCACTATTTTCTTTTTTTTTTATTTGACAGGTAGAATTATAGACAGTGAGAGAGAGAGAGACAGAGAGAAAGGTCTTCCTTCCATTGGTTCACTCCCCAGGTGGCCACTACGGCTGGCGCTATGTCCATCCAAAGCCGGGAGCCAGGTGCTTCTTCCTGGTCTCCCATGTGGGTGCAGGGACCAAAGCACTTGGGCCATCCTCCACTGCCCTCCTGGGCCACAGCAGAGAGCTGGACTGGAAGAGGAGCAACCTGGACTAGAACTGGCGCCTATATGGGATGCTAGGACCACAGGCAGAGGATCAACCTACTAAGCCACTGTGCTGCCCCCTTCAATTCACTATTTTCCCGCTGTATGCAAGCTATTATTTAAGAAGTTTGCTGGGGGCCAGTACTGTGGCAGAGCGGATAAAGCCGCCACCTGCAGTGCCGGTATCCCATATGGGCACCAGTTGGTATCTGGGCTGTTCCAGTTCTGATCCAGCTCTCTGCTATGGTCTGGGAAAGCAGTAGAAGATGGCCCAAGTCCTTGGGACCCTGCATCCATGTGGGAGATGGGGAAGAAGCTCCTGGCTCCTGGCTTCGGATCAGCATAGCTAGGGCCGTTGTGGCCAGTTGGGGAGTGAACCAGTGGATAGAAGACACCTCTCTCTCTCTCTCTCTCTCTCTCTCTGCCTCTCCTTCTCTCTCTGTGTAACTCTGACTTTCAAATAAATAAATAAATATTTTTTTAAAAAAGAAGTTTGTTGATGTTCTTTTTTTAAGTGATTGTTGTGTCTTTTATGAAATTTATAAATGGTACAACTTCTTTTAGTTTTAATGTTTTGTCCATTAAAATAAATTCTGCCTCTTTGTTTGTTTCAAGCATATTTATATTAACATCCCCTTCAGGGGCAGGTGTCATGGCACAGCGGGTTAACCTGCCATTTGTGACACTGGCATCTCCTATTGAAGTTATGGTTCAAGTCCCAGCTTCTCTGCTTACTGCTTCCTTCTGGGAAGACAGTGGAAGACACCTCAAGCACTCTGGTGCTTGCCACCATCTGGGAGACCAGGATGGAGTTCCTGGCTCCTGGTTTTGTCCTGGCCTAGACGTGGATATTGCAGGCATTTGGAAAATGAACCAGAGGACAGAAGACCTCTTTCTGTGTCTCTTCCTCTTTCTCTGTTCTGGATTTAAAATAAATAAATAAATAGATAATTTTAAAAAACAATCTCCTTTACCTTGCTCTATTATCAGAGTTGTGGAATATCTACTTTGTTAGACCTCTTATTTACCAATAAACTTCCTCATTTATTTTCTGCTTGTGACTTCATCTTCCATAAGAATTATCTTTCCTGAGACTTCTCTTAGGGTGGTTTGGCAAAGCCTCTATTTAGATTTTCAACTATCATATTATTTTTTAACTTGAGATTTCTGCATAATGTGGGTAGTGTGAATATTGATAGTTTCACTATAGCATGGATTTCACTCTTCTTTGTGTACTGTTTCTTCTATATCTGCAGGCAGATGGTTGTGTTTGGGCTTTGTTTAAGGTCTGTTGATCTCGTGGCAGGAAAATTCTTCATTAGTCATTTTAGGCAGGGAATCAAGTTCTTGATTTGCACAGGTTCTGCACCTTCAGTCTTATCTTTGCAAAATATTAGGGCTCCAATTATGGTATTCTAGTACTTCATGAACAATGGCAGCTTTAATTCCTTTTCACACTGAAACTTCTTGATTTATGTAACCTGGAGATTTTTCTCATGTTGAGTTTGGCTACATACTATTAAAATAATTGAAAATGTTCCATCTAAAATTTCTGTGTTTTTGTTGTTGTTGAAGGAATATAGAAAATTTCCCCTCTGCTTAGCCTACTATGACAGGAAGCTATTCCAGTCCTCTTACATCTCTTCCACAAAAGTGATTTTTACTCTGAAGTGTCTAATAAATGGTTGTGAAATAGTTGTGATTTCAAAGTATACATCATATTTTGTCCAAATGAACCCTGCAAAGAGAAGCTTTAAATTAACGTTATGGAAAATGCATAGAGGAAGAGACTGATGCGGTTTATGGTGGTGTGTCAATTTGCTTACTCCTTTTACAGTAAGATTTTTCTCTCACTATGTAATTGTCTGATAGGCTTATCTGAGAAACTGATTCTTTATAATTCAGTAATTAAATGAAAGCGTCTTGGGCTTTTGTCTCAGCAGATTTTGGGTTTAAATTCCAGCTGTTCTATACTGAAATGTTCAAGTCACATAGTAGGCATTCAATAATCAATCACTTCTTGAATAGATAAAAGATTGGATGAATGATCTTGCTGAGTATTAGTTCCTTCTATAAAAATTATGGCTGATAACACTGACCATCCACAGAGCTTTGAGAATTAAGTTCTCAAAGAATCTAAGGAATACAGCATCAAGTCCAGCATATAGAGAGAACTAAATAATTGTTTATTATTTTTATGCTATAGAGTTAGTTGAAATGTATATGCCAAGGCTTGGACTTAGGGAAATTTAAATAATTAGGCAATTTCTTTACCTTTTCTTTTCTTTCTCCCATTGTTTCCATTATTTGTATCTGCTTGTGAAAAACATCTACTGATCATAGAGTCATGCTCAAAGACGATATTAAGAAACCAATTTGAATTCATAGTCCTACCATTTCCTTCCCAGAATAAATTTAATGAAAAAAAATTTGACATTTTTATATATTTATAATGAAGAAATGGTTCTCCTCCAAGTAAACATTTACTATATTATTAGAAAAATTAGAAAAAAAAATTAGAAGCAAAGAGAACTCTGGCATCTCTGTACTGGTATAAATATCATATTACTCTAAAGAAGAAAAAGGTTTTCCTGATTTAATATATGTTAAAAGCGAGGAAGAAATAAAAACACAATTTCCTTGAATTCTTTCTGATTTTCACTTATTACTTTTTTAAATGGAGTTAAAATATCTTAAAGAAAATTAGATCATCATATAGTTTTCTGCTATTATATTCCCTTTAATATTCAACTATAATTTATGTAATTTAAACTATAAATTTTAGAATCTATTGTACTCGAATTTCCCTGCTTGATAATAAATCTAGAGACTTGTAGTGCCATCTTGTGAAAAAGATGCAGAACTGCATTGCAGTAGCTCATTTGAATAAATTGAACCATAGTGGAGAAAGGAATATAGAACTGAAAGTTGTGTGTAATAAAGTTAATTAGCATATTTCTGTTAACTTGCAGATTTAATATACAAATAAATACAATCTAGATGTGTTTTCTACCTTCCTAGAGGTTTCTGTATCCTAGATAACAGCTGGGAAGGAAAGGTTAACACCTTGGGTTGAAACTGTACAAGAGGAATTACCAATTAACAAAATATTTTGATTTCAAAGGGAAAGGAGAAAAGAAAAAAATTCTGCCTGATATTCTGAATTGCAAAGCTGTGTACATGATTGAATCAGAAATGTGGCCAAGCTCAACTGAGAGGAGAGTTTTTCTCAACACTTACAGCTGTTCTGTGAAATCGTTGGCACCTACACAAGGCAGTAACACCCTCTAGTTATCATAGAAAGAGAATCTGGGAAGCTGACAGAGGTTACTGCGACTTATGGAAGAGTTACAAGTGAAACTGATTCCTGAATATTTACTTTACCTTGTTAGAGGAAGATAAAGGAAGCATTTGCTTTTGGGCTCAAAGTGAAGCACATTACTGGCAAGTTCAAGGCCCTCCGAATGATCTGATGAAATAGACAAAAGCTACTCCCCACCCACTGATTCAGGAGCACCTCCTTTGATGGCTCATCATATTGGAATAGCTGCATACATGGATGTGGAAAACAGCCATGCACTGCTATGAGGATACTACAGAGAGATATGGGGAAGTCAGTAACATAAGACATGGTTCTGTATTTGAGGTTTTATGAGGGGCCAAGTACAAAGAACAAAGGAAGATTATTTTTGTAAAGATGGGCTGATAGAGAGAAAGAAAAGAAAGATGAGACAGAATCCAGGGAGCAGCGATGGTTGGGAGCAGGAGGTAGTAATGAGGTGAACTGGATTGTGATGGCACTTGAAATGGAATCTCATTTTTTTGTGATATTTTAATGGCCAAAAGATAGCTTTTGAGAACTGTGCTGAGGAAAATACCAAGAACAAAGAAAAGATGCGAGAATAGTAATGATGAAAAGCTTCATTTAAAAAAATTCAACTCATGCCCTAAGATCCTGTTTCTATTACCAATATTTTGAGTTCCTCCATTGATTTAAAGACCCACGGGGTTATGTCTATGAGGTGATTTAATTGCTTCTTCTTCCTACATGTTTAAGAAAGCAGCCATGTGCATGCAGTGAGTCATGAAACTGAAGGAATTTCGTTCCATAAACCTTGCTTTGAATTTTCTTGCCTTCATGGATTTAACTTAGATCCTTTAATGCCTTAATAATTTGGTTTTGTATTGAATGTCCTTTGGGCTTCCATTGTCATTTTTTTAAGACATTTTCCATGAGTTCAAAATAATCTTTTTGGTGAAAAGGCAATTCAATTATAGTGACAGCATAAAAGGAACCCAATATGATACAATTCCCTATTGAGATCAGATTTACTTCTAAACCCAGCTGATTTTATAAAACCAAAATTTGTATTTGCATTTTGAGACACTTGACTGAGGGACTTGATCAGAACCTAACGCATCAAATAAAAGTGAATCTCTCATCTAAATAAGAAAGAGCTGAATTAAGAGTTTAAGTAACTCTTTCAGGGACACAGTTACCATTGCACAGACATTTAAGCAGGTTCAAAAGCAGGATTATTGAATACCAAATCTCCTCCAACATGCCCCCACTCATATGCAGAGAACCATCCCTCCCTAACCTTCAACAGGCAGCAGAGCAGGACTCCAGTCACTGGAAAGTGGGTTGGCACACTGACCTTAGACCTTTGTGTTGAAAGCTCAGTGATGGCATCAGGTAGAGCTTGGTGGTTCATGGGACAGACTCCTTTTGGCCTGTATCACTACCAGCATCATGTAAATCTGTTCCTGGGACTGTGCAGGGCCCAGTGACTATGAAACTCAGGTCTGACCCAGCTTAATGTCAGCCTCCATGGACAAAGGATTGCCTTACCACCTGTCCCCAAATCACAGAGAGCAAAGAAAAAGACTCCACCCACTGGGGAGCAGAGTACCAAGGTGAGCACAGTACTGCATGTTGGATCTGGTAAAATCACAACTAAGCATATACAAAATAGAGTGGTCACTGGACCAGCCGAATACTGAGTGAAGACCCATGGTTCCAGTCAATTGGGCTTTTTTTTTTTTTTTACAGGCAGAGTTAGAGTGTGTGAGAGAGAGAGAGAGACGGAGACAAAGGTCTTCCTTTTCCGTTGGTTCACCCCCAAATGGCCGCTACGGCCAGTGCACTTTGCCAATCCAAAGCCAGGAGCCGGGTGCCTCCTCCTGGTCTCCCATGTGGGTGCAGAGACCCAAGCACTTGGGCCATCCTCCACTGCCTTCCTGGGCCACAGCAGAGAGCTGGACTGGAAGAGGAGCAACTGGGACAGAATCCAGTGCCTCAACCGGGACTAGGACCTGTGGTGCCAGCGCCATAGGCAGAGGATTAGCCTAGTGAGCTGTGGCGCCGGCCAGTCAATTGGACTTTTATCTTGGCCAGCATCACCTGTGGTTGGTTGTAGCTGCCTCAGGCTGCAAGCCCATCTCAGCAGCAGGCAGTCTTTAATATGTAGGCATCGACCCTACATATACCATACTGGGTTTGGAGAACTGAAGACACTTAACTGAGAAGCTTGATTAGAACCTAAAACATCAAATAAAAGTGAATCTGTTCCCTCAACCCAAGGCAACATCAAACCAAGAGAGTAATTATCTGGGGAGGAGGGAGGGAAGAAAAGCCAGGGAAATGCCAAGACATTGTGTAGACCTGAGGCTAGAACTAGGAGTACTTCTATGCCCTGTCAGATTTTAAAGTGGTGCTACCATGACCCCAAACATGACCCTGCCAACAAAGGTCCCCTCTAGGATTCTAGGCTGGGATTTCTGCAATCCTAGCCACAGGGGACTGAGATCTATCACCCTTGTAATCCTGCAATTTGCCTCATGGGCTGCTGTTCAGATCCATAATCCCCAGATGGGTTTGAGAGGAACACTCATGCCCCACTGCCACTGACAGCAATTGCAATTGAAAGAAAATATGAGGAGGGGCCAGCATTGTGGCTTAGCAGGTAAAGCCGCTGCCTGCAATGCCGGCATCCCATATGGGCGCCGGTTCATGTTCCAGCTGTCCTACTTCTGATCCAGCTCTCTGCTATGGCCTGGGAAAGCAGTAGATGGCTCAAATCATTGGGCCCCTGCACCTGCATGGGAGACCTGTAAGAAGCTCTTGGCCCCTGGCTTCGGATCGGTGCAGCTCTGGCCATTGCAGCCAACTGGGGAGTGAATCCGTGGATGGAAGACCTCTCTCTCCCTCTCCATCTGCCTTTCCTTTCTCTCTCTGTGTAACTCTGACTTTCAAATAAATAAATAAATAAATATTTAAAAAAAAGAAAGAAAATATGAGGAGACTATATACTGCAGCATCCAAATAAAGCCAAAACAGCCTACCAAACTGACACTTAAAGACGTATCTTCAGGAAAAAGCCTTTTACTATTAAAACCACATATTAAAAGGATAGAAACAGCTAATCCCCCAAATGCACAATTACCAATGTAGGGACACAGGACATATGAAAAAGTAAGGCAATAGGATGCACCCAAAAGAACACAATAAATAGTGCAACAGCAACAGAATCCAGGGGAAAGGAAACTGATGAAATGCCTGACAAATAATTCAAAAGAGTGATTATAAGAGTACTCAGAGGGAAATGAGAGAATAAAGACAGCTGAACAAAGGAAAACAATACAGGATATGAATTTTAAAATCAGCAGGTGGCTGGTGCTGTGGCTAGGCTAAGCCTCCCCTGTAGCACTGGCATCCCATATGAGCACTGGTTTGTGTCCTGGCTACTCCTCTTCTGATCCAGCTCTTATTGCCTGGGAAAGCAGTGGAAGATGGCCCAAGTGCTTGGGCCCCCGCACCCACATGGGAGACCCGGAAGAAGCTCCTGGTTCCTGGATTCAGGTTGGCCCAGCCCGGGTGATTGTGGTCATTTGGGGAGTGAACCAGCAGATGGAAACCTTTATCTCTGTCTCTTCCTCTCTCTGTCTGTAATCCTGCCTCTCAAATAAATAAATACAAAATCTTTTAAAAAATCAGCAAAAAATAGAGATCTTGAAAAAGAACCAAACAATGATCTTGGAAATAAAGAATTTAGCTAAACTAACAAGAAAAAAAAGAGGAAATTCACATAAATAAAATCAGAGATGAAAGAAGAGATATTATAACCGACACTACAGAAACACAAGGATCATGAGGGACTAATTATGAACAAGTACATGCCAAAAAATTGGAAAGCCTGGAAAAACTGGGTAAATTTCTGGATACACATAGTTTACCAAAATTGAATCAAGAAGACAGACAAAACTGGAACAGACCAGTAACAAATTATGAGACTGAATCATGATCAAAAGTCTCACAATATAGAAAATCCAAGGATTAAATGACTTCACTACTGAATTTTGCCAAACTTTGAAAGAATTGACAATAGTTCTCAAACTATTCCAGAAATCCAAAAAGAAAAAAATCTTTCCAAACTCATTCTGTTTGAATAGCATTACCTGGATTTCAAAACTGGACAACAAAAAATGAAAACTATAGAGCAACATACCTATTGAACATCAGCACCAAAATTCTCAACAAAATACTAGTAAATTAAATCTAACAACACATGAAAAATGTTTCATCTTTATCAATTGGGATTTATCCTAGGGTTGCAGGGATGTTTCAACATATGCACATCAATAAACAAAATGCATTATGTCAACAGGATGAAGAATAAAAATCATATGATCTTCTCAATAGATGCATAAAAAGCATTTGATAAAATTCATGTTAAAAAAAAAACCTCTTGAACAAATTAGGTATTGAAGGAACTTATCTCAACATAATA
The DNA here is from genome assembly GCF_051225735.1 of Oryctolagus cuniculus. Lineage (NCBI taxonomy): Eukaryota > Metazoa > Chordata > Mammalia > Lagomorpha > Leporidae > Oryctolagus > Oryctolagus cuniculus. The sequence goes on along the minus strand of NC_142875.1, from coordinate 52,477,837 downwards.
AGGGCCATATACGACAACCCCATTGCCAATAACATATTAATGGTGAAGAGCTGAAAGCATTTTCTCTCAGATCTGGAACTAGACAGCAATGCCAACTCTCACCACTCTTATTGAATACAGTACTGGGGGTTTTGGCTTGAGCCATTAGGCAAGAGAAAGAATACAAGGCATACAAATAGGAAAGGAGAAGTCAAATTATCCATGTACAGATTGCATAATTTTATATAGAGAAAAACTCAAGACTCCACCAAGTAACTACTAGAACTGATAACAAATTGAGTCATAGTATACAAAGTCGACACACAAAAATCAGTAGTATTTTTGTATGTAAGTAACAGACTCAAAGAAATACATTATAAGAGAAATCTCTGGGCCAGCGCCGTGGCTCACTAGGCTAATCCTCTGCCTGCGCTGCCGGCACATCGGGTTCTTGTCCTGGTCGGGGTGCTGGATTCTGTCCCAGTTGCTCCTCTTCCAGTCCAGCTCTCTGCTGTGGCCTGGGAAGGCAGTGGAGGATGGCCCAAGTGCTTGGGCCCTGCACCCGCATGGGAGACCAGGAGAAGCACCTGGCTCCTGGCTTTGGATCAGCGCGGTGTGCCAGCCGCGGCGGCCATTGGGGGGTGAACCAATGGAAAAGGAAGACCTTTCTCTCTGTCTCTCTCTCTCACTGTCCACTCTGCCTGTCAAAAAAAATCTCCTTCATGATAACTACAAAATATAAAATAATAGAATAAAGTTAATGAAGAATGTGAAAATTATGAAACACTGATAAAAGAATTTGAATAAGACACTAAAAAGTGAGATGACTTTCCAGGTTCATGGACTGAAGGAATTAATATTGTTAAAATGTCCATAATACCCAGAGCAATTTGTGGATTCAATGAAATTCCAATGAAAAAACAGACATTCTTCACAGAACTAGAAAAGGAAATCCTAAAATTCCCGTAGAAGCACAGCCAATACCAAATAGTCAAAGCAATCTTGAACAGAAAGAACAAAACTGGAGGCAACATGCTACCAAATTTTAAGACATACTGCAGAGCTATTATTCTCCAAACAAAACAGATACACAGATCAATAGAACAGATTAGAGATCCCAGGAATTAATCTACATGTCTATAGCAAAGTGATCTTTGGAAAAATAGTAACAACATAATGGAAAGAGGATAGTGTCTCTCCCATAAATGTGGGAAAACTGGTTATCCATATGCAGAACACTTAAACAAGACCCCTCTACCATCTCTCTGTGCAAAAATCAACTCAAAAATGGATCAAAGATCCAAATGTAAGATGTGAAACTATGAAGAGGGTGTGAGGCAAATGCTGTAAGACATTGCCATAGACTATGACTTTTTTAAATAAAAAAACCCCAAAAGCATAGGTAACAAAAGTAAAAATAGACAAATGAGGTTATATTCAATTAGGAAGGTTCGATTGAAACAAATCAATAGAGTGAAAAGGCAACCAACAGAATGGGAGAAAAATATTTTCAAACAATGTATCTGTTAAAGGATTAATATCCAGAATATATAAGGAACTAAAAAAAACACCCACAATTCAGTTAAGAAATGGGTAAAGGATCTGCATACAAATTTCTCAGAAAAAATACAATGATCAATGAATACATGAAAAACACTCAACATCACTAGTCATTAAAGATATAAAAATCAAAATCACAAAGATATCATTACATTCCAGTTAGAATGGCTACTACAAAAAAAGACAAAAAATAAAATACATCAGTGAGTGTGTGTGGAAAAAAGGCAATCGTTAGACACAGTTGGTATGCAAAACATGGAGGTTCTACAAAAAAATAAAAATAGATCTGTCCTATGACCCAGATATCCCACTTCTAGTTGTATAGCTGAAGGAAATGAAATGAGCATATGAAAGAGATAACTTGCATTCCTGTATTTGCTGCAACATTATCTACAAAAGCCAAGATCTGGAGCAAACTTGGATATCTACTGACTGATGAATGGTTAAAGAAAATATGGTATCTACACATAGTGGAATATTATTCAGCCATGAAAGAGAAGGAAACCCTGATGTTCTCAAAAAAAAAAAAAAAAAAAAACAGTTAGAAATGGAGGTCAATATATTCAGTGAAATAAGCCAAATACAGAAAGACAGTTATCACATGTTCCCTCTTATAAGGAAGCTTTAAAAAGTACTTGATCTAACTAAGAATAATGATTACTAAAGGTTGGGCAAGGTTGAGGGAGGTGACATAGTGGGAAGTTGGATACTTGGTGCCAAATTACAGTCAGATAGAAGTAACCAGTTCTAGTGTTCCATAGCACAGGGGGGTAACTAGAGTTCACAATATAATATCTAAATAAATAATTGGAAGAGAGGAGTTAGTAGACTTGAAACAGAAAGAAAAAATAAGGAAATGGAAGCCCAGTTGCCTTGTTTGATTTATTTACACTGTGTATGTGTGTTGAAATATTGTACTGTGTCCCATAAACATGTAAAAGTGGTGCATGTGTATTGGAAATTTATAAATTAAAATAATTTTAAAAAGAAATAGAGACCCTTAAGCCCTGTCCTAGAACTTCCACATTCACATCTGTATTTTAAACAAAATGTACAAATCTTTGCTATCCATGTTACAGTTTGACAAGCACCATTTTCACAGACTTTTTAGCTTCTGGCATAGTGCCTGTCACTTACTCAATTTTTTAAAAAAGATTTATTCATTTATTTGAAAGTCAGAGTTACACACACAGTGAGAAGGAGAAGCAGAGAGAGAAAGAGAGGTCTTCCATCTGCTGGTTCACTCCCCAACTGGCTGCAACAGCCGGAGCTGCACCAATCTGAAGCCAGGAGCCAGGAGCTTCTTCCAGGTCTCCCATGCAGGTGCAGGGGCCCAAGGACTCGAGCCATCTACTGCTTTCCCAGGCCATAGCAGAGAGCCATATCGGAAGTGGAGCAGCCGGGTCTCGAACCATCACCCATATGGGGTGCCGGCATTCCAGGCGGCGGCTTAACCCACTACGCCACAGCGCCGGCCCCTTACTCAATGTTTAATGGAAGTTTATTGAAAGAATTAAGTGGAATGCTTGGAGGCCACCAACTTGAGCCTCAGGAGGATATGAAAGTAAGTGATATCAACTCCAAACCAATGCCTTGAACTAGAGATAAACTTCTATATTGATTACAGAAAGAAAGAAAAAACATATGCCTTAAGCCAGGGGTGAAAAGCAAGGAAAGAGCAGAGTTTTTAAGGGTTAGAATATACAAGCAGAAGGACTATGGGAAGGAAGTACAGGAAAAAGCCCACCAAGACATGGTGACCGCATCATAAGCCTCCTCCCATTGCAATACAATGAGACAAATGGCTCCTCATGTCCTACACCAAGTAAGACTGTGTGGCAATGGCCTGGGAGGGAAGGGCAAGCAATTTCACCCTCCTTCAAGGGAGGGGAGTTGTCTAAGAGCTTTGTTTAGAGAATTGCTTTAAGGATCTAAAATTGCCAATGGGTTAAGTAGAAGAGACCCCTACTTGTTCCTCTTGAACCATATTTTCAGATGCAAATATAAATTGGTATTTAAATAACAGTTATAATACTTAGTTTTGAGTTGAGTTTAACTCATTGAATATGTTGATGATGGCTTTGAAGTGTTCACGTAAAAAGTAAATTAAAATGTTCATTTTCTATACTTCCTTTTTAGAAGTATCCTCTTATTTTAACTTAGCTTTATGTCTGAGTTAGCTTTTTGTTACTATAACTAAAAACCTAAGACACGCTACTTATGAAAAAAGGAGGTTTATTTCCACTCATAGTTTGGAGATCCACACTGGGTTTACTCCCTTTGGGGCAGAGATTCAGCTTTGGACTTTCATTTGAAGAAAACAATCTAGGAAATTTGTCTCAGAGTGTCAGATCATCAGCAGCAACATCATCCAGAAACATGTTATAAGTGCAGATTCTTAAGCCTCTAATCCAAACCAATTGATTCAGGAGCTCAAAGATAGGGCCCAGCAACTAGCAATGTTTTCAGAAGACCCAAGAGATTCTAATGTATGTTTAAGGTTTAGAATAATTCTTTTGGGGGAAAGAGAAGACACAAAGTGAAATAAACCCAAGTCGCTGAAGGTCCACATGGAACAAAACTGTATATATGAATTTGGATCTTAGAAGAAAGTTTTGGGGGCCGATGCTATCATGGTGTGGTAGGCTAAGCCTCTGCCTGCGTCACTGGCATCCCATGTGGGTGCAGGTTTGAGTCCCAGCTTCTCCTCTTTAATCCAGCTCTCTGCTTGTGGCCTGGGAAGGCAGTAGAGGATGGCCCAGGTGCTTGGGCCCCTGCACCTACATGGGAGACCCGGAGGAGGCTCTTGGCTTCTGGCTTCGTATTGGCTCAGCTCTGGCCATTGAGGACATTTGAGGAGCGAACCAGTGGATGGAAGACCTTTCTTTCTCTCTCTCTCTCTCTCTCTCTCTATATATATATATATATATATGCCTCTTAAACAAATAACAAATAAGAAAAATGAAGAAAGTTTTATGTGTGAGATTAACAATTTAGTGTGATGTTTAAAGCCATAGGAATAGGTGAGATAACCTAGGGAGAGAAAGAAAGTAAAGAGAGAGAATCTAAGATTGAAGCATGCATAATTCCAACAATTAGAGAGAGGGCAAAGGAGGAGTAGATTGCAAAAGCATCTGTGAAATGGCAGCTACAGAAGGAGAAGGAAAGTGGTATTATGAAAGTCAAGAGGATATTTTTTCAGGGAGGCAGTTGGGACCTCCTCTATTGGACGCAGAGATTCTAGCACCAGTGCATTTTTAGAAGACTGATCCTGACTTGAGGGTGTGCCTGATAGTGTAAAAAGCAATCCCTTACTTCCTTTTGCCAGTGTTTGGTACAAGAATTAACATGAGGGGTGTGACATTGTGGCACAGTGGGTTCAGCCACTGCTTGCAATGCCAGCATCCCATATTGGAGCACCGGTTCAAGTACTAGCTGCTCTGCTTCCAATCCATCTCCCTGCTAATGTGCCCGGGAAAGCAGCAGAAGATGGCCCAAGTGCTTGAGACTCTGCTACCCATGTGAGGGACCTGGATGGAGTTCCTGGCTCCTGGCTTGAGCTTAGCTCAGCCTCGGCTGTGGCCATATTGGAAGTGAACCAGTGGATGGAGGAGTTCTCTGTCTCTCCCTCTCTCTGTCACTCTACCTTTCAAATAATTCTTTTTTATTCTTAAGATTTATTTATTTATTTAACATGGGAATTACTTTCTGGCTGGTAAGATGCAGTGAGAAGTGTGGTGGAGACTTCTGTGAAAATTTGTGCTCTCTCTTAACAGAGAGCAACAGGAAGCCCAGTGTCCCTCTCTTCTACTGAATGTTGACAACATAGCGCAGACTACAGTAATCTCTCTTTATCTACAAAGCATATGTTCTAAGATCCCCACTGGATGCCAGAAACTGCAGATGGTTCAACATTCTATAGATACATATAAACACCTATGCTTAAGTTTAATTTATGATTCAGGCACAGCAAGAGATTAACAATCATAACTGATAGTAAAATAGAATAATTATAACAATTTAATAAAGTTACATGAACGTGGTTTTTCTCTTCCCCTCCCTATCTCTCAAAATATCTCATTATCCTATATGCTCACCCTTTTTTCCTTGTGATTAGATGATGATGATACAACGCCTATGTGATAAGATGGAGTAAGGTGAATGGCACTGTCCTTGTGACATGATGTTAAGCTACACATAAGCACTATGAACTATTGAACATTTTGTGGCCATATTGTATGAACTATTGAACATAAGTACTGTGATAGTAAGACAGTCCAGCTTAAAACTGAGATGACTACTGTGTGAAGCAGTGAGTGGTATATACTGCAGAGCTACCCTGGACCAAGGACTGATCACATCCTGGGCAGGATTATGTGAAGTTTCATCACACTATTTAGAATGGATGGCAATAAAAAATTTATGAATTTATTTATGGAAGTTTCCATTTAATATTTTCAAACAGCAGTTGACCATGAGTAAATGAAACCATGGAAAGCAAAACTGCATATAAGGGGAGTGACTGTGTAACTGGCAGCCATGCTCAGACCATGAGGTGATCTTGAAGGCAGCATTTAAGGTGTATAAATTTCTTCATTTGTAAAGTGGGGATAATGCTAGCATTTGCCCTACAAAAGAGGAAGGTGGCACTTCAGGTACCAATGCAAAGAATCTTTCATAACATGGTCAAGTTGCCAAATCTACCAAATCAAACTTTCTGTTATTCAAGTTAACACATTTCTTTGTTGTTTCTATCAGCTTAATTTTGGGTTTCTCTTATCTGTCACTGGGAGGACTTTATTTAATAAAGTGATAATGTGAAGGCTCTTTGTATTTTTAATTATCAGAGTCACCAATTTATTTCAAATTCTCAAAAAAGATTATTTGTATGAAGTATTGTTCAATGAGTATTGTAAAGTATTTTCTAAGGCAATGGAATCAGCACCCTAATCCCATAAGACAACAATAAAAAAATCATTTTAGGAATAATGGATTAAACATTTTACTTATCTGAGAATGAATATATATTCCCTATTAATATATTAGTCTATAATTCAGGTCAAACTTTAATATTAAAACTCAGAGAAGTTAATATTTTGAATTCTCAATTAGCATAAAAGATGCAAATATTAAAAGTCTATGTCTTATCCTTTCCTCAACCTTGAGTAACTGTAAGGATTAAAAATCAGGTCTATGGAAGAGCTGGCACCGTGGCTCACTTAGCTAATCCTCCGCCTGCGGCGCCGGCATCCCATATGGGCGCTAGATTCTGGCCCCAGTTGCTCCTCTTCCAGTCCAGCTCTCTGCTGTGGCCCGGGAGGGCAGTGGAGGATGGCCCCTGCACCCGCATAGGAGACCAGGAAGAAGCACCTGGCTCCTGGCTTTGGATTGGCGCAGTGCTGGCCATAGTGGCCATTTGGGGAGTGAACCAATGGAAGGAAGACCTTTCTCTCTGTCTCTCTCACTGACTATAACTCTACCTGTCAAATAATTAAAAAAAAAAATCAGGTCTATGGAAAGAACATCCTGAATATTAAATATGCAAAATATAATAAACACGGCAATATATCCACACAAAGTCAATTATTTGACTAGTTGAAATATTGATATGTTAATTTCATTTGGAAAATTGATCTATTAAAATACAATGAAGCTTAGTGTTTCAAATCAATTTTGTTTACTACTGGAGTATTGAGGCTATACAGAGAATATTAATCTACTAGGACTGTAGGTAGTAGTTCCGTTCCCGCTATTAGTTGTGTGGTCTCATGCACATAGTTAACCACTTGTTACTTAACTATCAAAATGTGGACAGGTTGCTAACTTGTGTAGTTCTTCCATTTCCACAATTTTATCATTTAAATTGTGTATTAAATTTCTAAAATAAAAATAACTATACATATTTTTATAAGGATGTTATATGTAATCTACTCTATTTCCAATTCCAAACTGATAATTGCCTCCAATTTTTAACTTGGCCTCTTTCCAAGCATTTCTATTTAGAATTATTTAATAGGAGTAGGTAGGAAGCTTCCATATAGATAAGTTCTAAGTAAAATACCTGCTTACCTTGCACTTACAAAACATTTTAAAGAGAGGTGCAAATAGACTGTCACAATGACAAAAGAGAATTCCTGCTTGTGGTGGTTAGAAATAGGATTAAAACAAAGCATGAGTCTTAAACCAGCAAGGTATTTTATAAACCATGAGATTATCATTAACAATATTCTTATTAAAAATGCCACTGTCGACATTCCCACGCAGAGTGTGGTACGTGCTGTGCCAACTGGATTAGTTTTGTGATGTGAAATTTATAACATTTGGTTTGTGCTGCAGTGTCTTCTATGACAAACACATTTTATTGGTTCAGTGACCAAAGTCAGCCTGCACAAATGTGAGTATCAGTGATGAATGCTGATTTTTTATGTGCCTCCCCACCATTCATAGACAAATGTTAAACTCCTTTCCTTTGATCTACTCTTCTTCTTGTTCTGTCTTCATGCTCCTCAATAAAATACTTACATACTTACATGCCTAGTAATTGGATACGTTTTCTTAGTTCACTGTCTTCTCTAATTTTAAAAGCCAGTGATAGTTAACCTTTGACTTGACAAATGTGATCCAATTGAGTTAAACTGCTGTTTGTCTAGAACTTAAAAGGTAAAATGCCTATATAAATATGTGGTAATTATCACCAGAACTGTTCATTTTTAACTATTAAATTTAAACAAAGAGAAATTGCTGTTTGTTCATGCAAAACAAACAGTGCCTGCTTAAGATCTTTTTGATTAATCTGCTTCCCTGTGTGTAGATGTGGGAGAAAACAGAGCCTCGGGCTCAGCACATACATCTAAGAAACAGAAAAAGCTTTGTTGTGCCAGTCCCAGTCAATGGTTAGGGTTTTCCCAGACAGGGCATTTAGTAATAAAACATGCAGGGTCACCTGGAGAGAGAGAGACCAAACCTCTGGGCCAGGCCAATACAACCAAAGCATGACAGAAATGGCCCAGGTCTAGAGCAACCTTTGGAAATAAAAGAGATGCTTTGCTGTTGGAGTGAGAGTAGTTAAATAGGAATTTACAGAGAAGGAAATAGAGTGTCCGATCATACTAGAAATTGCACACGAAATAAGAAAATGAGGAGAAAGTTTCTCAAAATTTTCTTTCTTGATTGAATTAACTTGAAAGACACAGTGAGAAGGACAACACCCACCTACTGGTTCCCACCCAAATGTCCACAGCAGCTAGGGCTGTGCCAGGCCATAGTCAGGAGCTAGAAATGCTATCTGATTATCCCATGTGGGTAGCAGATTTCTGACTATTTGAACCATCACTGCTGCCTCCCTGGATGCATATTAGCAGAAACCCGGAATTGGGATCAAAGTCAGGACTCAAGCCCAGACACTCCCATATGGGATTTGAATATTCCAAGTGGCAGCTTAACTGCTATGCCAACTGCCTGCCCCCCAAATTTTTAAAGCAAAACTGGTGGCTGAGATGGTGCTATAAATAGTGAAGGCCACACACATGTTGATGGAGCTTTGCTCAGCAAGACAGTTCACCTGGGAGTATACTAAGAGATGGGAGAGACTGATAGAGCTGGATAGCAATAACTATGTTGAAAGACTGGCACTGTGGCATAGCAGGTTAATCATCTGCCTATGACCAGCATCACATATGGGTGCCAGGTGGAGTTCCAGCTGCTCCACTTGCAATCCAGCTCCCTGTGAATATGCCTGGGAAAGCAGCAGAGAATGGCCCAAGTGGTGGTCCCTGCACTCACGTGGTACACCTGGCTCTCGCTCTCTGTCTCTCTATCTCTCTGTAACTGACTTTCAAATAAACAAAATCTTAAAAAAAGGGACTGTGTTGATAGTTGCCATCCTCAGCCCTCCACCATGCCCTCCAAGCCTCCCAACTTGTATAAAATAAAACCCATATAAAATTACAAAATGCCAAATTTGGTTGCATTTCCAGTAGAAATTCAACCATATTCAGGATATAGCAACACAAAAGGAATAGCCTTCCCAGAGAGCATTGTTAAATTGGAGGGAGGGCTCCTGATAGAGGGGCACAGTCAGGACAGGGATTTCATTCAGATTCAAGAGGGAAGAGAGCTTCAGGTGACCATTACCTTACATGAGAGAAATTACTTCATAACTCTACTATATTTTAGGCACTAGGTATATCTTTTACTGAGTATCACCTAATCCAGGGAGGGGAATAGCTGGGCCACATCCCCTGGGAATAGGGCTAATGGGAACAAAGGGATGGGGCAGATCCCAGTTGCTGGCAGGAGACACTGACTGAGCTCCCATGGTAAGATATAGCTCTAACCAGCATCTTAAAGGCTGTGTGTGTGTGAGTGGTTAAGAGTTGTGAGTCTGTGTGTAGGAGATGTTAGACAGGAGAGAAGAATCATAAAGATAACAGAAGAAGCCAGCATATGCAGCATAGCTCCTGTGGAGTTATTTATGGGGTTCTCCTAGACAGATTCATGGGCTCACTTAGCAATTCCATCTCAGGCTTGACTATTTCACACTTTATTGGTTCCTTGGATGAGAAAGTTGATAAGCAGATTCATGATCTTCTAATTCAATTTTGAGGCAGAGCAGAGCACACTGTAGAAGTAGGGGGCCATGGGGACCCCCTGAAAAGAAGCTAAGATGGACAGAAATTGACATCAACATGGATAGAGTTTGGTTCTGAAAGGAGGAAATAGGACTTGTGAATGAAAATCTGTATAGAAAAAGTCAAGACAGTATGTGAATAGTTATCATTATCTATCAAAAACTAGTTTAAAAACTAGAGCATTATAGGGACTAGTGTGGTGGCACAATGAGTTAAAGAGACCAGCTGCAATCCTGGCATATCATATTAGAGTGCCTGCCAGTTGGGATCCCAAGTTCCAGCTGCTCCACTTCTGCTCCTGCATTCCTGCTCATGTGTCTGGGAAGGCAGACGAGGATGGGCCAGGTGCCTGGTTCTCTGCTACCCATGTAGGAGGCCAAAATGGAATTTCAGGCTCCTGGCTTTAGCCTGGCCCAGATCTGGCTATTGTAGCCATTTGGGAAGTAAACCAGTAGATGAAAGATGTCCCTCTCTCTCTGCCTTTCTGACTTTTCTCAAAACAAAACAAAACAAAACAAAACAAAACAAAAACCAGAGCATTGTAGAGCATTGATTTATGTATTAAATTTGTGAGAAAATGCTATAAAAAAAAAAGAAAGTGCTATGGGACAAGAACCACACTAGGTACTGAAGAGACAAAGAGAAATGTATGCATGGAAATTAATGGCATCAAATAAAATGAAATGAGGGAATGAGGATAAACCATGGGACTTGTGCAAGCACAGTTGGCTAAAACAAAAGTATCCCCTATAGTTTGAATAGGATATGATGCCCCAATACCCAATACTTGCAGATATTTAATCTCCAAATTCAAAAGATAATGGTACTGAAAAGAAGGAAACTTCATTCCATTATGATGTCTAGGAGGTGGGCCTAGTGAGAGATCCCTGGGTCAACAAGAGTGGGCCCTCTGAGGTTGTTCTCCAGACAGCGTTGTTATAAAAGCTAAGTTGGAAGCCACTCTCTGCTTCATGGCTCATCATGTGATCCTTCCTCTACACAAAGTTTGCTGTTGCCAACCTCTGACCTTAGCAGATGACAAGCTGAAGGGGCTTCCACAAGTTTGGACTGTGAAGCTCCAAAACCATGAGCCTACATAAACCTCTTAGATAGTTTGTTGTAGTAATGAAAAGCTGACAAATACACCACTTCTTTGCCTCCTTCTGTCCTGTCCTTCACCCTGATTCCCACAGAGGAAAACATAGGCCAACAATAACAGGTACAAGAGATCGCAGCAAGTCGAGGGAATGCCACAAGATGCATCATGGCTTCACTCCAGGATGTGAGGAAGGATTGTGGGGGGCAGCATGAGGGAAAATGTAAGTAGAGGGCATCACTCTATAGAGAAGGATGGGTCATTAGAAGATTGAAAGCAGCAGTGATGTGATCAGATGCTTATTGAAGAATCATCACTGGCTCATATAAGAATTCCCCTAAACATTTTGAGATTGAATAATTGTTGATAGCCCTTGTCCCTTCTGTTGAGGAACAGTGTATTTTTTTTTTCATACTATTTGTTGAACTCTTTTACTTAGTGTGGGGTTAACTAGACGGTCATTAAGTAAACTGAAAATAGATCTTTGTAAAAATTAGGAGTGGGAATGTGAGAGAGAGGAGGAAGAAGGGTTGGAGCTTGGGTCTGAGGGAGGGTAGGGTAGGAAGTATCACTATGTTCCTAAATCTGTATATATGAAATACATGAAACTTGTATAACTTAAATAAAATTTAAAAACAAACAAAAAGTCCACTTAAGCCCAATCTACAATTAACTTACTACTATATTGCTTCTTGTCCAGTCCCAGAACTTAATAAATGAGATTCCTGTAGTGGATGATCGGCCCAGTGCAAATTGAATACATGTAGAAAAGGAGTGTCCTAGAGAAATAAGGTTCTTTTAGTGTGAAAGTAATACTGTAATCTTGAGAGAAGAAACTATGGAGTAGACTGTACTGAATCTCTGTGGTTAAAACAAGTGAGGGCAGGAGCCACAATTTTAATAAAATATTTATTTACTTATTTGAAAGGCAGAGTGCAGAGGGGGAGAGCATAGACAGAAAAAGACAGAGAGAGATCTTCCTTCTGCTGGTTCACTCCCCAAATGGTGGCAACTTCCAGGGTTGGAGCAGACTGAAGTCAGGAACCTGGAACTCCATACAGGTCTCCCACATGGAGTCTTGTGCAATCATCTTCTGCCCTCCAAGGTGCACTACCAGGAAGCTAGATTGAATGCAGCATAGCCAGAACTTGAATTGACACTCAGATGTGAGATGTGGATGTCCGACATGATGGCTTAACACTGTGGGCGTTAATATCCACCCCAGGAACCACATTTTAATTTCTCCAGGCAGCATACTGGAGGAGGAAACATCTTACTGAAAGGAAGAGAAGTGACGTGATCCACTTTGTTCAGGGCCCTGAACACGGAATAAGAATTGATGACTTATATGAAAAGTTTAGAGGAAGGTTATATATAATGACTCCCAAACCAGACCTAAAAGAGATTGTGTCAAGATTTTGAGGAATAAGACCATATTGGTTATCTATTGCTGCATAACAATTTATTACAAAACGTAGTGACTTAAAATAACAGGATTAATTATATCACAGTTTGCACTGTGTCTGGAATCAGAGCATGGCTTAGTCAGGTCTTCCATTTCCAGTCTCTCACAGGCTGCAACCCAGGTGTCAGCTGAGTTACAAAGATCTGTGAACTCGTCCACTTGCATGTTCATTCCATGGGATACAGAGGAACCTTATTCCTCTGGGACACTCTTATTCTACATGTATCCAATTTGCAGTGGGCTGATCATCCACTACAGGAATCTCACTTATTAAGTTCTGGGACTGGACAAGAAGCAAAATAGTAGTAAGTTAATTGTAGAATGGGCTTAAGTGGACTTTTTGTTTGTTTGTTTGTTTGTTTGTTTTTAAATTTTATTTAAGTTATACAAGTTTCATGTATTTCATATATACAGATTTAGGAACATAGTGATTTTTCCCACCCTACCCTCCCTCGGACCCAAGCTCCAACCCTTCTTCCTCCTCTCTCTCACATTCCCACTCTTAATTTTTACAAAGATCTAACTCACAACAAGGCATCTGGTGTCCATCAGAGGGCATGCAAATCAGAAATCAGAGGCTTTTTGCAACCTAGTATTGGAAGCATCATCCCATCACTTTGCTGTGCTCTGTTTGCTAGTAGCCAGTCACTAGGACCTGCTCACTCTCAAGGGGAGAGGGATATACAGATGTGGGGATAGATGAGAATAGTTGGGAGCCATGTTAGAAGCTATCTATCACAGTGGTAAAGCATAGAAAGAATCAGCTCTATCAAAAATCTCTTTCTGCTTGTGCTTATGTGTTCGTGTGCATGTATGTATGTGTGTATAACATTGGAGATATTACATAAGGGAGAACTTGGGAGGCTACGAAGGCAGCTCCTCCTATTTTGGCAGTGGAAGCTCTTGGTAAGGGAGTAGATGCCAGAAGGTGGCAAAGAAGAAATATAGTCAAAATTTCTCAGGAAATATGGGTGACATCTGCTGGGCAAGGAATTACAAAATGGAAATTCCATTTCTGCAGTGAATGACTTAATTAGAATTCTTCTGCATCTTGAAAATCTCACGGTTGAACAGTCACAGCTGGATACAGGCTCTTTCCATAAGGCTGGTAAGGACAGCTTCTGGTAGTTCCAGACTTTTGTCTTCCTAGTTAGCAACTGCAAGATTTTCTTTCCTATAATGTACAGTAATCACATAAGGGGATGGCTGGCCTGCCTATGTTACATGCCTATCACTACACAAATAATTGTATCCAGGACAGTGTAGTGCCACAATTAACCCACACAAATATTCATGCCACCTGTGTGGTTAAAGGGCCCCTGTTGTAGTCACTAGCACTATTCACTAAATGTTTCCTCTTTCCTTGTAGGCACATGGAAGTATTGCACCTCCCTGTCCCATCTGGGTAACTTGTGGCCATGTGGCTTTCTTTGACTGACCAGTGTAAGTGAACATTAAGTGATGGATGTCACTTAAAAAATTAAATCTTGACTGAACTCTAATTTAGAGCAATACACACTATCCCCTTAAATTGTACAATTCAGTAACTTTTAGTATATTCACCTAGTTGTGCAGCTACCACTGCGTATTCTAGAACATTTTCATTACCCTAAAGGGAACTCCATATCCATTAGCAGTAACTCCCCATTTCCCCTTCCCCTTCTCCCTGGTCACTAATCTACTTTCTGTCTCTATCAGTTTGCCTCTTCTAGACATTCTGTACCATATGTGGTCTCTTCTGACTGACTTCTTTCACTTAGCATGCTATTTGCAAGATTAATCCAAGTTGTAACATGTATCAGTGTTTGTTATTTTTATGGTTCAATAATATTCTATTATTTGGATATATTACATTATGCTCATTCATTTATCAATTAATGGACATTTAACTTCTTTCTATCTTTGTCTATTACAATGAAAGTTGCTATGAACATTTGCATAGAAGTTTTTGTGTGGCTCTATGTTTTCAATTTTTTTGGTTATATAGCCAGGAGAGGGACTGCTGGGTGATATAGGAGTTATTTTTGTGTTTTAAGAAACTGCTAAGCGATTTTCCAAAGCCCCTATACCACTTGATATAGCCATCAGTAATATTTAAGGGCTCCAATTTCTCTATTCATTTTCTGTCTTTTTTTATTTCTGTCTTTTTAAATTTAGCTGTCTTTGTGGTATCTTGCTGTGATTTTGGTTCTCAATTCTCTAGTGACTAATGATGTCTTTCTCTGATGACTAATGAGATTGAGTGTCTTTTTACCTCTTTATTGGACATTTTCATATCTTCTTTGGAAAAATGTCCATTCAAATATTTTTCCCATTTTCAGTTGGGCTATCTTTTTATTGTTAAGAGTTCTTTATATATTCTGAGTACAAATCCCTTGTAAGATAGATGATTTACAAATATTTTCTCTCAGGGCCGGCGCCATGGCTCACTTGGTTAATCCTCTGCCTGTGGCACCAGCATCCCAAATGGGCACCGCTTCTAGTCCTGGTTGCTCCTCTTCCAGTCCAGCTCTCTGCTGTGGCCCGGGAGTGCAGTGGAGGATGGCCCAAGTGCTTGGGTCCCTGCACCCGCATAGGAGACCAGGAAGAAGCACCTGGCTCCTGGCTTCGGATTGGCACAGTGCCGGCCGTAGTGGCCATTTGGGGAGTGAACCAACAGAAGGAAGACCTTTCTTTCTGTCTCTCTCTCTCTCTCACTGTCTATAACTCTACATGTCAAATAAAAAAAAAAACCAACAAATATTTTCTCTGATTTTCTGGCTCATCTTTTCATTTTCTTGTTAGTGTAGAGTTCAATTTATCCACGTTTTCTTTTGTTATTTGTGTAATATAGAGGAAAGTCAAAGTTGTGAAGATTTATTCCTATCTTAAAAGTTTTATCATTTTAGCCTTTACATTTAGTTTTACATTTTACACTAATATTTTGTATTTAGCTTTTATATTTATGTGTATAAATTTACTTTTTTTTAAAAAATTATTTATTTGAAAGGCAGAGTTACAGAGAGGCAGAGGCAGACAGAGAGGTCTTCCTTCCACTGGTTCACTCTCCAAATGGCCACAATGGCCAGAGCTGGGCCAATCCAAAGCCAGGAGCCAAGAGCTTCTTCTGGGTCTCCCACATGCATACAGGGGCCTACGCACTTGGGCCATCTTCTACTGTTTCCCAGGCCAAAGCAGAGATCTGGATTGGAAGTAGAGCAGCCAGGTCTCAAACTGGCACCCATATAGGATACCAGGACTGCAGGCTGCGGCTTTACCTGCTATGCCACAACGTCAGCCCCATAAATATACTTTTCAGTTGATCTTTATAAACATTATTGAAGAAGTGGTTCAACTTCATTCTTTTTTATGCGGATAACAGTTGTCTTAACACCATTTGTTGGAAAGGCTATTCTTCACCAATTAAAATGTTTTGGCACCCTTTTCAAAGATAATTTGGTCATAAATGTCAAGGTTTACTTCTTGTCTCTCAATTCTGTTTCACTAACCTATATGACTAACTTTCTGCCAGTGTGTGTTTTCTTTGTTAAAGGTTTTAAGAGCAATGAATGATTCTCCACTCTTTATTCCTTTGCCTCTTCAATGGAAATGCTCCTAAAAAAGGATGGGATGTTAGACTGAATTCCCAAGTGATGGTAACCTGGAGAAGACCTCTGATCCAAAGCGCACTGGACATGCGGTGTTTAAACTTACCAATAGCCAGGCATTGTTTGTTTACTGACCATTCCTGACAAACCCAGTGCTATAATTGACAATTTCATATAGAGGGGAGGTGGAGTCCACATAAAAGCCAGGAGGGAGATGAGGAAGCACCTGGAGAAGCAAACTTGAACTATAATTTTAACTCCCAAGAACTATGATATAGCTCTTATTATATGTTTTATTATATGTTTTATTTCTGAATGTAGCCTAGGAAAATCTGGGTTATTTTATCACTGCTATCAGCATATCTGACAACTTCTACCTCCTGGGATGCTGGTTATTCAGCCTATAAAATATCTCTATCCCTTATCCCTCACTTTGGGCAGATAGAATGTATACTGAAAAATAAGAACAATAGAAGTCATCACACAATAAATGATGCTAGATGAGGCCAAAGAAAAAGAATTGAGGATGATCTAGGATAGTTAAGGAAGTCTTCACTGTATTATGACTAAGTTGTGTCTGATGGGAAATCATGACTAAGATAACCAAAGAGGAGAAGGAATATGCATTAGCATAGGTGAACAGAAAGGTAGACAGAGAAGTACCATTCTTCTTGAGAAACAATGGATAAAGAGACTAGTTTATCTGGAACAATATCTGTTGAAAATTACTTTAAGAAGACTTTGGGGTTAAATTGAAGACATTTGTAATGGATAAGTTGAAATTTTATTCTGTAGGTAGAGAGAAAATATTAAGAACTCTTGGGGAGGGAAAATGATCTTTTCATGAAATTAATCTTATGGCAATAACACTAGAAGTAATTAAGGGAATTCTACTTCCTTACATCTGAAATAACAACTAAGGTAGCTCTTTCATGAATCTAATTTGATGTAGCCCATCAGTACAGACCCAGAAAGATCTGGAAATGCTGATTACCGTCATTCTCAAAACTAGAAGTAAGCTAACTGAGCATTACCATGTATGTACAATTGTAGCTTTTTAAACTGGATAGTGTGGTGCCAGTATGCTGAGTGATGTACTATATCAAGTTGGTCAACAAACATACTGAATGTGAGCTTTGACTTTTTGGATCTCTCAGACTCTTACAGACTCCAGAGACAAATGGCAGAAATTAATAGTGAAAGAAATTGAGGCTCAACCATCTGAATGTGGCAATCATGAGCCATCTTGAGTGAGAGTTAGCAAATATTTTCCCAACTGTCAATTCTAAGACACATGCAAACAGATTCTGTGTAAGTGAATGCAGCAGTGAACCTGTGTCTCTGTTAAACCACAGAGAAATGAAATAAGCGGATTTTAAATTTCTAAAGGGAACTTAAACCACCTGCTAAGTTGTAGAATTTAATTTGCAAGATGAATACTTGGCAATGTGACACTTCTCTCATAGCTTCATTTGCTGTTTTAATAAAAATGTTCACAATGCTTTGGTTCCATCTGTTAGAGAGAATGAAAACAGCTAACTGCTATTCAAACAACAAAAAATACAGCTTTCTAGAAAACTATATCTAGTGCCGCCAAAATGTAAAGAGGTATTTATAAATTTTAAACTTCTGCCTCACTTCTAAAAAATGTTGTAGTAATTGCACTACATCTTGGACTCAACATATAAATAATTTATGCAAAAATTTTAAATTTAAATTATTCCCCCACACTCTGAATGCAAACAAATGCTTTCAAAGTTATCATGACCATGAATCTTACTGCAGCAGGCTACAGATTTTCATTATAACAATTTGTAAGCAAATATTTGGTTATTTTTATAAGCCACAAATCTGGCTGAAGGAGAAAATGATATATAATAAACAAAAACTGTGCAAACCACAAAGCATGTTTGTTGCTACATTTCCAGATTGGTGATAACAATAAGCTGTAGTACTGACAGCCTCCTTACTTTATTGATTAGATTGCCACAGTTTTTTTCCTCAGAATAGATCAAGATTTTATAACTTTCGAGAAGCATTATTTCTCAAGTACTAACTCTAGTACTGAACATTGTGGTAGATACAATCTACGTGTTTGTTGAGTCCAAAGGAGTATAACAGGGGCAAGCATTTGGCACAGTGGTTAGGACACCCACATTCTGTATTGGAATGCTTTGGTACAAGTCCTGGCTCTGGCTCCTAACTCCAGCTTCCTGCTAATGTGTATCCTGGGAGGCAGCAGGTGATATCTCAAGTAGTTGGGTTTCTGCCGGCCACATGGAAGACCCACACTGAGTTCCAGGCTCCTGGTGTCAGCTTTGCTCAGGCCCTACTATTGTGTAAACTGGGGGAGTGAATTAGCAGATGGAAGATCTCTCTCTCTCTCTCTGCCTTCTAAATAAATAAATAAGTATACACACACACATACACACACACACACACATATATATTTTATTTTCAAATGCCCATGAAGCAATTCATGTAAAATGATCATATTTTAGATCAGGACAATCCTTAATCAATATACCTGATCACCAATCATGTTGTAATTACAATAAAACTAGAAATAAATCAGAAAATATAAGTTCCTTTCATCTTGTGGCTGGCATCGTGGGATGCCACCTGTGACATGAATCCCATATGGATACTGGTTTGAGTCCCAACTGCTCCATTTCCAATTCAGCTGCCTGCTAATGCATCTGGGAAAGCAGCAGAAGTTAGTCCAAGTCCTTGGGCCTGACACCTACATGGGGAACCTGGATGAAGCTCCTGGGTTCTGCCTGGCCCAGCTTTGCCTTTGGGGCCATTTGGGGAATGAATCAGCAGATGGAAGACCTCTCTCTCCCTCTCTCTCAGTAACTCTATTTTTAATTAAAAATAAATTAATCTTAAAAATTAATAAGGGACAATTCTTAAACAACTTGAGGCATTGTCCACAAGGAGCTACACACTGAAATTACAGAATTCCTAAAAGATAAATATAATGAAAGCACTATGAAATTTGGTTCTAAAGAAGATCATAGCCCTAAATTTTAAATTACTTAAAACAGAGGAACAGGGGCAGGTGTTTTGTGCAGTGTTTAAGATGCCACTCAGGATATTTGCATCTCAGAGCATCTAGTGTTGAATACAGGTTCTGTGACTAGTTCCTGCTTCCTGCTAATGCACACTCTGGGAGGCAGCAGATGAGGGCTCAAGTGCCTAAGTCCCTACCATCCAGATGAGAAGCCTGGATTGTGTTCCAGGCTACTGACTTTGGCTTGGCTTATCCCTGGCTGTTGTAGGCATTTGGGGAATGAATGGCAGTTGTCCTCTTAGTCTTTCTCTCTAGGTCCCTCTGCCTTTTAGTAAAATGAAAATAAATTAATTAAAAGGTTTTTAAAAGAATGGGAAAAATAAGTGAGATAAGCTATCAATTTCAAAAGTTGGAAAATAAAAATAAAATGAGTGAAGAAAAAAAGAAAACGTTAATAAAGATTAAAAAACAGAGTTAATGAATTAAAGAATAGAAAAATAGAACTGACAAATAACTCCAAAACCTCATCTTTGAGGGGAAAACATAGAATTCACAAACTGACTAGCTTAATAAAGCAAAAAAAATAAGGAAAGCATAACTACATAAATTAATAAGTAGTAGTGGGACAGTAATTCCAGGATGAGGACATTCAAAGAATTCTGAGATTACTCTGCTGAAGTCTATGCAAATAAATTGAAAAGCCTGGATGAAATGAATACATTACCATAAGAAGATAGAAAATGTAAACATACCAGTTTCTAAGAAGAAATAGCAGTTGTCAAAGAGTGATCTTAAAAACATTACTAGACTCAGACAATTTTACAGGAATTATTCTAAAACCTCTTTTTTTTCTTAAAAAAAATCCAATGCTATTTAAACTGTTCCAGAGCATAGGAATAAAACTAAAATTTCAAACCTGTTATTTCTGTAAGTTTGCTTAGCTTATATGAAGAAAACATTAACATACAAGGAAGTGTAGATACAGAATACTTAAAAGTAATGGAAAGATATCATGTGCTTAATTATGATTCAAATCAGTTTCTTCTAAGTTAATTTCGTTAATTTTTTAAAGATTTATTCATTTAGTTGAAAAGCACAGTTACAAACACACACACACACACACACACACACACAGAGAGAGAGAGAGAGAGAGAGAGAGAGAGTGTGAGAGAGATATCTTTTCATTTGTTGGTTCACCTCCCAAATTGCCACAATGGCCAAGGCTGAGCCAGGCCAAACCCAGGAGTCTAGAACTCCACCCAGGTCTCCCATGTGCATAGGAGGAGCCCAAGTACTTGGACATCTTCTGCTGCTTTACCAGGCATGTTAGCAGGGATCTGGATTGGAAATGGAGCAACCAGAACTTGAACTGGTGCCCATATGGGATCCTAGTGTTGCAGTGGCAGCTTAGCCCATTGTGCCACAATACCAGCCCTTAATTTATTAATCTAATGTATTTTTGATGAAAATATCACAGATTTATTGTACTCATATAAGTTGTTCCTAAATTTTATATAGAAAAATAAAAAAGCAAGAATAAAGCAAAAAGATTCTTTTAAAAATAGTAAAGTAGAACAAATACTATCAGTTATTAAAATGTCACAAGTTCAGCAAGCTGGAGTAAGGAATGGAGCCAGGAATATAACCCTGGTTCAGTGCCCAAATGCCCACAATACCCAAAGGCTGTGCCAGGCTGAACCCATTATCCCAGAATTTAGTCTAGGTCTCCCACATGGGTGGAGGGACCAAGTAATTGAGCTATCATCTGTTTCTTCCCAGGGTGCACCTTAGCAGGAAGCTAGATGGCAAGTGTCAGAGCCAGGACTTTAACTAGGCATTCTGATATGAGATGTGGCCATCCCAAGGGGTATCAACCACTGTCCCCTATGCTCTTCCCTAAGCTTACCTTTTAATTCCATTTTCCATGAACTTTTTGAAATACCCTCATAGACTATGTAAAATATTTAGAAGGCCAGTAAGATAGACAAATATCAGACCAGCCTGACCAAGGGAAAAAAGAGAGAAGAGCAAAGTAATCATTAGAGAGAAAGTCTGTGGCCATACGTTATAAGAAAAAAAATTATAGAATTCAACCACAATTAATCATGCAGAAAGACAGATAGCTCACATGTGTTGCTTAACTCTTCTAATGTCCACAACAACCAGGGCTTGGACAGGGTTAGGAACTGGGAACTCAACAGAAGTCTCCCAGGTGGGTCTTGAGCCATCACTATTGCTTCTTAGGGTTTGCATTGGCAGGACGCTGGAAACAGAATCTGAATCCAGGTATCAAACCCAGGCAGACTGATATGAGATGTGTGTGTCTTATCCACGAGGATAAACACCTGCCTGAATATTATCTAGAAGACATAATGAGAAATGGCGATAAAATATGGCAATAAAATATATTTTAAGAATATACTTGACAAGAAGGGCATATTATAGTACAGTTTGGGAGGACTGAATTCCATGTTGGAGTTTCTGTTCAAGTCCTGGCTACTTGGCTTCTAATTCAGCTGCCTGCTAATGTGCCTGGGAAGCAGTCCCTGCCACCATGTGGGAGACCCAAATAGAGTTTCTGGCTCTTGGAACCTCAGCTGTTTTCAATGATTGATGAATGAATCAGTAGATGGACAATCTCACGTGCTCTGTCACTCTGCCTTTCAAATAAATCAATCAATCTTATAAAAAGAATATATATTATATAAGCTTAATAAAAATAAAAAAGGAAAACATTTCTTTAATATAGACTCTAAAAGGACTTGAAGACTGAAAGACATGCTGTGATTTATAACTATTTATTATTTATTAATTTGTTAATAAATAAATAAATTAGTTATTACTTATTCCAATCAAAATTCCATTTGAAGCTGAAAGATTAGATTACAAAAATTTAAAAAATAGTCAAGAGGGGGCTAGCATTTTGGCATAGTGGGTAAAGCCACCAAATTTGACACTAGCATCCCAAATGGGCATCAGTTCAAGTCCTGGATGCTCCACTTATGATCCAGCTTCCTGCTTATGGCCTGGGAAAACCAGTGGAATATGGTCCAAGTGTTTGGGCCCCTGCCATTCATGTGGGAGACCTGTATGAAGCTTCTGGCTCTTGGCTTCTGCCTGGTCCAGCCCTGGCTGTTGTGGCCATATGGGGAGTCAATCAGTGGATGGAAGATTGATTTCTCCCTCTCTCTTTCTCTGTAACTCTGATTTTCAAACAAATAAATAAATCTTTATAAAAATGATCCTAAGGACTAACTCTGCCAAATATTAGATGATAAATAGAACAGTAATGCTAATATTAATAAGATTACTCACAGTAATGAAGCTCACTTTGTGTTAGGAATAATATTTGAATATTTCAAAATTATCTCATTTTATTCTTGACACAAGTCTTTGAGGAAGATATTACTCTTATAACATTTTTAATAGGATTTGAGCATCAGAAATAACAGGGGCATTTGACACAGTGGGTAAGTCATTGCTTGGGATGTCACATACCTTATCAGAATACCTGGTTCCAGACCCTGGTATTGTGCTTCTGATCCAGCTCCCTGGTAATGCACACCCTGTGACTCAGCAGTGTTAATTCCAGTACTTGGGTCTCTGCCACCCAGACCTGGGTGGATTTCCTGGCTCATGGGTTTAGTCTGGCTGTTGCAGGCTATTGGGGAATGAACCAGTGGATGAAAGATCTCTCTCTCTCTCTCTCTCTCTCTCTCTCTCTCTTTCTCTCTTTCTCTTCCTCTCTGCCTTTCAAATTAAATGAAGAGAATAAAAATTTTAAAAAAGAAATATTAGACAACATGGAAGTAAGGAGATCAACCTGGTATTAACCCATGTCATATGAATTCAAGGCCATCCATTGACCCACCACAAGTAAAGCCCCAAGTTCACATTGCTGGCAAAAGTATGGACTAGCAAGTAACTGGTTTGGGATAACTGACACATCATTTGGAAGGGAATAAAGTTGAATATTTATTTGCTGTTTAACAATGAAGCAGATTCCAGAGGGATTAAATGGGAGCAATTCACATAAAATTATATAAAGTTGGGTGCTTCTTGGGATCATTTCAGTAAGATTATGAGGGGAGCAATGCTGATTACCTGGTGTGAAAGGATAGCAAACTGGGAAACACATGAATGGTTATCTGTTGGTAGTGGATTTAAAACTATGCAGAGAAGCTCCAAGCAAAATAATTTCTACTTTTTTTCAAAAAGAAAAAAGATTTATTTATTTGAAAGGCAGAGTGACATGGGGTGGGGTGGGGGGTGGGGGAGAGAGACAGAGACAGAGACAGAGAGAGAGAATCTGTCATCTACTAGTTCACATCCCAAATGGCAGCAATAGCCAGGGATGAGCCAAGCCAAAGCCAGGAGTCTGGAATTCCATCTGGGTTTCCAGTTTGGGTGGAGGGTCCCAAATACTTCGTCCATCTTCTTCTGCTTTCCCAGGTGCATTAACATGGAGTTGGATCTGAAGCAGAGCAGCAGGGACTTGCATTGGTACTCTGATACTTGATGCTGGGATTGCAAGCAGTGATTTAATCTGCTACTCTACAGTAGAGTACAAAAGTAGTAATTAAATGATTAAATTAATTGCTACTTTGAATAGTTATTTCAGCAATGTTTTTCTAGTCTATATACTAGATTCTTACGGCACAGTGGTGAGCAAGATATGGAACTATGTCACAATTGTGGGAAGCTATACATTAAGGAAAGTGAGAAATAGAAAGACAGCATTGGAGAGGGAAGAGCTATACCCCAAATTAGAACTTGCCAGTGATTGGCCATGAAACTCTACTCTCAGAAGGTAAAATTTCTATCAAATCTGAATAAGAAGCCAGATGATGCTGTGTCAAGAAGTGATTGTTGATGAGCATGAAAGCCAGGTACATTTGGAACATATTGTAGTAGTTCAGGTAAGACATTATATCTTGGACAACATAGTAATAATGGAGATAAAAAGATATAAGTGAACTTGGAGAATATTTTGGAACTAAATTGACAAGCCTCCAATTCTGAGAGGAATTACAGATAATGTCCACATTTTTTTTAAACTTTTATTTAATGAATATAAATTTCCAAAGTACAGCTTACAGATTACAATGGCTCCCCCCCCATAACTTCCCTCCCACCCGCAACCCTCCCCTTTCCCACTCCCTCTCCCCTTCCATTCACATCAAGATTCATTTTCGATTCTCTTTATATACAGAAGATCAGTTTAGCATACATTAAGTAAAGATTTCAACAGTTTGCTCCCACACAGAAACATAAAGTGAAAAATACTGTTTGAGTACTAGTTATAGCATTAAATCTCAATGTACAGCACACTAAGGACAAAGATCCTACATGAGGAGTAAGTGCACAGTGACTCCTGTTGTTGACTTAACAAATTGACACTCTTGTTTATGGCCTCAGTAATCACCCTAGGCTCTTGTCATGAGCTGCCAAGGCTATGGAAGCCCCCTGAGTTCACCAACTCTGATCATATTTAGACAAGGCCATGGTCAAAGTGGAAGTTCTCTCCTCCCTTCAGAGAAAGGTACCTCCTTCTTTGATGACCCATTCTTTCCACTGGGATCTCACTCGCGGAGATCTTTCATTTAGTTTTTTTTTTTTTTTCCCCAGAGTGTCTTGGCTTTCCATGCCTGAAATACTCTCAGGGGCTTTTCAGCCGGATCCGCATGCCTTAAGGGCTGATTCTGAGGCCAGAGTGCTGTTTAGGACATCTGCTATTCTATGGGTCTGCTGTGTATCTCACTTCCCATGTTGGATCATTCTCTCCCTTTTTGATTCTATCAGCTAGTATTTGCAGACACTATTCTTGTTTATGTGATCCCTTTGGTTCTTAGTCCTATCATTATGATCAATTGTGAACAGAAATTGATCACTGGGAATGTCCACATTTTTTGTGCTAGCAACTAAATCTAGGTTGAAAGCAGCACTATTTACTCAGATGGCAAAAGTTGAGAAGGAAGCAAGTAATTTAGGATGAAGGGTAGATGGTAGATGGACAGACGACATTATCATGTGGATGCAACTTAAAGTCCTAGGATGGACATAAGAACCTCCAGGGCAAGAATATAGTTAGGAAAGAGAAGCATGTCTAGGAAATCACTTTAGAGTATTCAACCCTTAAAACAGCTGAGAAGAAAGCCAGCAAAGAAGCATAAGAAGAAATGGCTAGTGAGCAAATGGCTACCTGCTTTTCCAGGTAGTGTAGTGCCATAGAAACCAAGAGTTCATAAAGACAAATCTGTCAACGGGAAGACACAGGAGTCAACTGCCTTGAATACTACTCAGAGATGAAGTTAGAGAAAAGAAAACTGTCCATTAGCTTTGACAGCCTGAAGTTATTGGTGATCTCGATATGGCAGATTCAAGGTAGGAGAGGGAACAGAATCGAAACCTCTAACTTTACTTCTCAGTTTTGTCATCACAAGGAAGGAAACCTCAGCTACCAGAGCAGATTTGGGTAAGCCCATGTTGAGACACACGCCCATCCCCTGGAATTACAGTAGCACCAACAGTCCAGCTGAGGCTAATGCTCCATTCTGTGCCCATTGGGGTGTTCAGGGAAGTCAATTCATGGATCAGAAGTCCATAATCAAGATAGCTCCCTCAGGCCCCAACACACAAAGCTATACAAACCTTTCTCTATGTCTAAAATATGTCAGGGGGATCAAAAGTTTGGGAAATAAATTTCTAGTTCCAAGGTCAAGGCTTACTTATGTGTTACAAATATTCTATCAATGACACACAAAGAGTATTAAGTACTTAATAGTCTTGATTTATCATTTCTTTTTAAGAAGAGTTTCTCTCCAATTATCCTTAATCTAGAGTCAAATTAATTTGATTTACTGATCATATCATAAGCTTATCTAATTCTTATTTTCAGATATCCTCCTTTAATATATTGTAAACCATGTGTTTAACTAAGTGTAGAGAATTGTGAAATGAAGATAATAGGGTGATTAATTTGAGCACAGTAAGTACAAGTTAAGTTTAACACTTCTCTCACATATATAAGTATTTCTCTGAAGTACCTCTTAAAGTATATTTAGACATTCCATTTAATCATAACACATTTAAACGACTTTTAAATGAGTTAAGACTACTTTTTCAATCTTGTATTAGAAGTTAGGTAATGTGGCTGGTGCTGTGGTATAGCATGTAAAGCCGCTGCCTACAGTGCAGGCATCCCATATGGGTGACGGTTTGAGTCCTGGCTGCTCCACTTCTGATCCAGCTCTCTGTTATGGCCTGGGAAATTAGTAGAAAATGGCCCAAGTCCTTGGGACCCTGCTCCTGCATGGATGACCTGGAAGAAGCTCCTGGCTCCTGGCTTCATATCTGCCTACCGCAGGCCGTTGCAACCATTTGGGGAGTGAACCAGCGGGTGGAAGATTCTCTCTCTCTCTCTCCCTCACTCCCTCCCTTGTTCCCTCCCTCTCTGGTTCTGCCTCTGCCTCTCTGTAACTCTGCCTTTCAAATAAATAAATAAATCTTAAAAAAAAAGTAGGTAAATTTGTTTTAGAAGTCAAGAAAGTGAAAGAGAAATTATTATCTTGGTGAGTCTATATGAAGTTTCTCTTCCTGTTTACAGCTTGAAAATGTTCATTCTGTTTTACTAATGAATTGTCTTCCTACTTAGCAGCACTCCCTTCTTTCCATTTTTAGTTTCTATGAAAGGGTTATTTATGGATCCCAAACATGTCAAATTGTGTACTCAAACATATTCCTTGGGACCTGGTCATTTTATTCTCATGCTCATTTCTTTTTGTAAATACATACATGGTAAAATTAGAAAAGTCAAAAGGCTACCAGGCATGGGAAACATCCAGCCTTTCAGGACATCTAAATCCTACAAAAAAAAAAAAAAATTGCTCTGGCTCTACAAAGGCTACCGCAGGAAGGACTTGAAATTCTATAGGATGCTTATTTTTTAAGTAAATAAAATGGCCCATGTATGGCCCGTGTATGATGTTATAAATATCCACATGGTCCTTGGCAGCAAAAAGCTTCCTCTGCCCTCCTGAGCCCTCTCTGTCTTCTAGTCACTCAGTTTCTTTCAGAGGCAACAAGGCATTAGTTTTCTCTTCAACAGTTTTTTGTTTATTCTTCCATAAATTACTTGATCATTTTAGAAGCTTCTCTCCAGAATCACTGAAGCATCAGAAAGTTAATCCATGCATAGTTTTTTAAATTTATAAAACCATTTCTACATTATTTAGTACTCACTCAAGGACAATGGGTTTATTCTTTTTAGTATGCTGCAATGCAAAAATAAAAATAGAATACTTCTGTGTGAAAAAATTGTCTTTACCAGTTAGCCATTAGAAATCATTTCTCTTAATAGCTGAGACCTCCTCTTCACAATTTTGCTATTTAATATCTAATAAATATGTACTGATAACCCATGGAATGTCCTTTTGTGTTTAGGTCCTTGATAACACTTTAATTTTATTTTTTCTTAATCCCCCAAAAGGAATGGACCCTCCAGGAAGCTTCTCAGCTCAAAACTTGATTTCTCCAACTTGAAGTTGTTTTGACTTTGGGTAAGTTAGTTAACGTTTTTCACTTTACTTTCTTCGTGTATAAAATGGGCATCATAATAGTATTTACTTCCCAAGGTTATTATGAGAGTAAAATTAAATGTCTCATAAGTTATCTGATATTTACTAGGTATTTACTAAATTAATTGTATTTATGAAGAACACTAGTAGTAAGGATTATTCTCTCGCAATTGCTCCATTTACTTATTTGCTAGTGATTACTATTATTTTACATTTATCAAATTTATCCAATATTGGGGAAAGATAAGTGGTATTTCTTTACTGAGCATATACTGTCACTTCTACTATATGTTAATGTACTCTTGCTGTATTAATTTTTTGTAGCTTCACAAACACTGTTGAAGTAGGTTATATTATTGTCATTATCCTCAATTCAAGGGTGTGAACCTCAGGATTACAGAGTTTGAACATTTTCCCAGTTAGTTAGGGATAGCACCAGGATTTGGAGCCAGGTTAAGGCAAGCTGAGGATAATGCTTACTCTGACATTTCATTAATCTTCAGGGCTTCATGTACTTATTTTTTCATTTTTAAAATAAAAAGTAAACTTTTATTGAATGCCTATTATTTTCCAGCTACTCTCATAAGCATTAAATATATAAAAATTATAAGGCCATGTGCCTATCCTCAGGCTGACAGTGGCTATTAGCAACAAGTTATAGATTCTGAAGAATAGCACCTCAACCTAATTACTACTAACTGGAGGCTTAGACATGTAGCTTCCAACATTTCATATAACACCACTTACCTTTTTCTCTAAAAAGATGATATAGAAAGTAGAAATTTCCTCATGTCTTTCTGTGACTGAAGTAAATTCATTTTCTCTCTGATCTCCCTTTAAATGTTTTACACTGTGATTATTAAGTGTCTAGCAAGATTCTTACCTCTTGCTGTTGGAAAAGCTTGTCGTTTATATGTTATAGTTTCATTAGATTTTGAAATTATAATAAAACTTTAAAATATGGATAATTTCTAATTATTGATTTCTGAGATAAACATATTTTGAGGTAATCATAGATTCATATGCAATCATTAAGAAACAATAGGTATTGTGGAGGCGTTCCATGTACCTTTTACCAAATGGAAATATATCTTGCAAAAACAATAGTACAATATTACATTGAGAATATTGACATATTCATCAATCTTATTCAGATTTCTCCAGTTTTAATAGCTCTCATATGTATGATTATGTGTTTAGTTCTATACATCATTAATCAAGGTGAATCCTGGATTTTTTCCCTTCATATAATATTATGTTCACATAATCTTCAGCTTGGGCAATCTTTACATTTTAAGAGTTGTTTTATTCTTTTTTCTGATAGTCTCTTTGATGTTGCATTTCTATCAACCATAAAGAATTTTTTTCCTTTTAGAAAATGTATTTGAGAGAGAGAGAAGGAGGGAAATCAAGTTCCAAGCAGCTGGTTCATTCCCCTATAGCCTGCAACAGTGGAGGCTGGGCTAGGACTGAACCTGGGAGCTGGGAACTCAATCCAGGTCTCCCACGTGGGTAGCAGGACCCTCTTTGCTTGGGGCATCACTGCTGCCTTGAAGGGTCTGTACTAACAGGAAGCTGGAGTCAAGAATAGGAGTCAGAGCCAGGAACTGAACCCAGGTTCTCCCATGTGGGACACAAACATCTTAATCCCTAGGCTTACACCTGCTCCAAACCTGGTCTTTTAAATTAATGCTACACATTTTCTTGAGCTAAGTTGAATTGTTTTTAAATTAAATAAATTAAGTGGCGCATTTCCTTTAAACTTATCCACAATTACTTTACTAATATGTGCAGTTATTTTATTTTATTGTGTTTATAAAATAAATTAAATGTGCTATAGTTTTGTAAATTATTTTCCCTTATCTGTATCATATTGTGATACCTTATATGTTAGTGGTGCATCTCCAGATTTTCTATTAATGGAATTCTTATTCTTACTTGGGTCCAGATCTAATATATCTATTTTTTGGGTAATAACTTTGCCTATTCCAAAAACCAGATGATTGAGTAATTTACTCTACATAAAAATTTAGCCCCAAATGGCTGGTATCACGGCTCACTAGGCTAATCCTCCACCTGCGGTGCCGGCACCCCAGGTTCTAGTCCTGGTTGGGGTGCCGGATTCTGTCCCGGTTGCTCCTTTTCCAGTCCAGCTCTCTGCTGTGGCCTGGGAAGGCAGTGGAGGATGACCCAAGTGCTTGGGCCCTGCACCTGCATGGGAGACCAGGAGAAGCACCTGGCTCCTGGCTTCAGATCAGCGCGGTGCACCGGCTGCAGCGGCCACTGTGGGGTGAACCAACGGAAAAGGAAGACCTTTCTCTCTGTCTCTCTCTCTCTCACTGTCCACTCTGCCTGTCAAAAAAAAAAAAAAAAATTTAGTCCCAAAATCTCATCCACAATAGGTATTGTAAACTTAAGTACTTTATTTCTGCAATCTTCCTGAGTTCTCTGGAGTTGGTAGGTTGGCCTGTATACCACTGGTTTTTCTTTCTACCGAGTTTTTTAGATGAAAATGAAAGCAAAATTACCACCTTCAATTCTAATTCAATGCAACATAATAATTATATTACTTTGAATTTTAATCTCCCATTTTTTTTGTTTTTGGAATTTGCAATATATTTTAAGTAGGTAGTGCTAATCAGATATAAAGGAATAGGATCCCCAGATCTCTTAAATTCTCAATCAACAACCTACAGAAATAAGGTAACATTAAGATCACATAACATACAGGATACACCTGGTTGAGCCCATACACCACATCTTGTTTTCATATATTTTTGCTTAGCCTAAATTTTGTTGGCCAGTATAGCATTTTTATTTTATCTTACTTTTTAAAAAGATTCAATTAATCAGCAAAATTTTGAAAATCAGATCACACCTAAAACTCAGATTTACAATTTCCTTTAAAAAATTAGGACGTTTGATAGCAAAGAGTCAGAGGAGGGGGGCAGTTCCTGTTTGTACAAGGCAGTTCTCTAGGCTGCAACAGCAACATCACACACTCCTGACTCTGCCCCTGAAGGCAAGTGGCACTTATCCTTTATCAGGATGCTTATACCATTGTTTACGTAGACCTGCCCTGCCTGTTTCAGTCATGGGAACCTCCCTGATCCTGTAGGCTTTGAGTTACGCAAGCCTGATGCCTTAACTTGGGTCCAAGACTCCTGGCAAATCACTTACTTGGTGCATGGTCATGAAAGTCAGGAGAACTCCTTCCAAATACACCAGACATAGGTTGGAGGCTGGCTCCTTTGTCTCCTCAGGTAAGTTTTAAATCGCTTCCCTGGTCCCCTGGAAAAAGATAGCCCTCTATTTATGGACCTGGGAGAAGCTGCCTTTCTTCTTTTCATGGACCTACCCTGCCATCCCCTAAGTCTTCCACAGCTAGGATATCCCAATAAGAATTTGGCTGGTAAACAGACCTCTGTTTGCTCTGGAATATCTGAGGACTCCAAAGAAATACACTGTTTAAGTAGGAATGGGGTGAAATGTGCCCCAAACAGAAATACCCCAAGGCTCTGCCGTGACACATTAGTCACAGTAAAGCAAAGAGAGGAGAAAGCTAGCATGATGGCTCAGAAAGACAGAATGATGATTGCTTTTTTAGATTTCTATTGCCCATATCTTTGTGATTTCCACCAAAATGTCATTCGCTGATACCAAGACTTACATTTGGTACACTTGGGACTCCATTTTGTGCTCAACTCTTTTCGGTAGTTGGAATGATTAGTACTACAGAAGAGCTCTTGTTTCTCATAGAAGGTAATATGCCACTAACACTTTGATGTCTTAAAATTTCTGGGTTTCAATCGCTGCTCTTCACATTGCTTTGCTTGTATATGCATGGCTTTGAAACCTTAGGCTTTTGGCCCATTGAATACAGCAAACTTTGATTTCTGAACTGTCCTCAGAGTTTTGAGATCTGTTTGTTAGTCTCACTATTTTGATACCCACCAGGGAAAATATCCAACCTGCTACGGAACAGGATCGTTAACTGAAGCAGCCACTATGAGAAGTAAAGTGCATAATGTTATAAATGAAGTCATTGCCATGAAATAATACAGATGTATTCTTTTCAGTGAATTCTGTGCAAACACTCAGTCAAGCTGAGACTTCCCTGATTATGTGCAGAGAACATATTCAGAAAATCACCAGCTGGGTTTTTCAGTGGTTTAAATGCTGCTGTGCTATAGCATTCCGGAATAAAATAAGTAAATACCACCTACCAACCAGTCAAGTTTTTTGATGCAACATCCCTTTACTTCAAAGCTTATAATGAAATTGATTTTCAGTGCTTTTTCATTTCAACTTGCAAACCCCATGAATAACTACTCTAAAATAATTTCAACTTAGGAATGTTCAGGAACTGGTGAGAAATTGATAGTGACTGTTTTATGCTTAGCCAAAAGATATCGAATAAAAATGTAAAGGAAGAACTTGCTGTGTTTTGATGAGAAGAACCATATGATAAGAAGGCAAGGAGCCAGAAATGATTTTCTATGATAACCAGAGTAATTTAAAACTTTCTTTAATTTTTAGTGGGACCAAACCCTCAAACAAATGAGTTTCAGTGCCTGGGAAATTGGCAGAGGCTGTAAATCAGATTCTAATATTTGTTCCTGGAATTCCACTCATTGATTTTGGCTATCTGATGCTAAAACTGATGAGATATTTAAAAATCCAGCAAATCATCTAGATATTTGGAAATGCCTGGATGACAGATGTAAATTTTAAAATTTGCATTCACACAGAATTACACTGAAACGAATTTTGAAGGTATGTGAGGAACAAGGTTTCATGTGTGCTGAAATATATATAATTAGATGGATGGAAGTTTCTTTAAAAGATGAAAAACCAAGTTATGCATATAAAATCTGGTAAGTGAATAATGGAAAAATTTAGTAATGGAAATTACCAAATCATAAATCTCAAAAGGCTGAAAAATACCACTAAGGTCAGAAAAATCCAGAAATGTAGAAAACACTTTTTTTTTTTTTTTTGACAGGGAGAGTTAGACATCCCTTATGGGTGCCGGATTCTGTCCCAGTTGCTCCTCTTCCAGTCCAGCTCTCTGCTGTGGCCTGGGAGGGCAGTGGAGGATGGCCCAAGTGCTTGGACCCTGCATCCCCATGGGAGACCAGGAGGAAGCACCTGGCTCCTGGCTTTGGATCAGTGCAGCGCTGGCTGTGGCAGCCATTTGGGGGGTGAACCAATGGAAGGAAGACCTTTCTCTCTCTCTCTCTCACTGTCTATAACTCTACCTGTCAAAAAAAATCTAAAAAAAATAATAAATGTTGGTGATGATGTGGGGGAAGGGTACCCTAATACACTTTTTTTAAATGTAAACTAGTACAACCACTATAGAGGACAGTATGGAGATTCCTCAGAAATCCAAAAATTAGATTAACCATATGACCCAGCCATCCCACTGCTGGAAATTTACCCAGTGGAAATGAAATCAACATATGAAAGACTTGTTTGTACCCACATTTATTGCAGTTCAATTCACAATAGCTAAGATATAGAAATTTTTATTTATTTATTTATTTTTTTGACAGGCAGAGTGGATAGTAAGAGAGAGAGAGAGAAAGGTCGTCCTTTTGCCGTTGGTTCACCCTCCAATGGCCGCCGCGGCTGGCGCGCGGCGGCCAGCGCACCACGCTGATCCGAAGCCAGGAGCCAGGTGCTTCTCCTGGTCTCCCATGGGGTGCAGGACCCAAGTACTTGGGCCATCCTCCACTGCACTCCCTGGCCACAGTAGAGAGCTGGCCTGGAAGAGGGGGCAAACGGCAAAGAATCCGGTGCCCCGACCGGGACTAGAACCTGGTGTGCCGGCGCCGCTAGGTGGAGGATTAGCCTATTGAGCCACAGCGCCGGCCAAGATATAGAATTAATGCAGATGTCCATCAGCTGATGACTGGATAAAGAAAATGTTGCACCAGTGCCGCAGCTCAATAGGCTAATCCTCCGCCTGCGGCGCCAGCACCCCAGGTTCTAGTCCTGGAAAGTAGAGGGAGGAAGGAAGGAAAAAGAGGAAGGGGGAAAAGAAAGCAAAATCACCTCTGAGATGCAATAATTTTGAACAGCTCTTGTCTGTATTGTTGAGGAACAGTTTTTTTTTCTTTCTTTCTTTTTCTTTCTCATACTAAGTGTTGAACTCTTTACCTAGAATAGAACTTATCCTCTGTATATAAAATTAAATGAAAATAGATCTTAGTGAAAAATAGGACAGGGAACTGGAGAGGGGAGAGGAAGAGGGATGGGAAAGTGGGTGGGAGGGTGGGCACAGTGGGAAGAATTACTATGTTCCTAATGTTGTATTTATGAAATGCATGCAAATAAATATCTAAATAAAATCTTCCATTCACTGGTTCATTCCCCAAATGGCCACAATGACCGGACTGGGCCAAGCTGAGGCCAGGAGTCAAGAGCTTCTTCAGGGTCTCCTACGTGGGTTCAGGGGCCCAAGTACTTGAGTTATCTTCTGCTGCTTTCCCAGGTGCATTAGCGTGGAGCTGGATTGGAAGTGGAGCAGCTGGCACTTACATGGGATGCTGGAGTTTTATATGGCAGTTTCACTCACTATGCCAAATGCTAATACCATCTTCTCTAATTTTTATTATTTCTTTTCTCCTACTGATTTTGAGTTTGATTTGCTCTTATTTTTCTAGGTACTTGAGATGTATTGTTAGACTATTTATTTGATATCTTTCCAATTTCTTGATATAAACGATGCTTTTGCTATATAAGTTTTTATATGATGTGTTATCATCTTTATTTGTTTCAAGGAAATTTTTAATTTCCCTTTTGATTTCTTCTATGATCCACTGTTCATTCAGGACTATGTTGTCCAGTCGCCATGTGTTTGCATATTTTCTAGATTTTCTTATGTTGTTAATTTCTAGCTTCATTCCATTGTGATCAGAAATTATACATAGTATGATAAAATTAAAAAATTTGTCACCACCTGGCCAGTCTTACAAATTATACTAAAAGATGTACTACATACAGAAACAGAAAGATCAGCATCATGAGAGAACATGAAGGCAGACAATCTCCTAATAACAGTAGGTCCAAAACTAACAACAGAAATATTTATGGAAAATTGGCAAGACCAAGTTGTTATGAATAATAACCTTCAATGTAAGTGAACTAAACACTCCAATTAAAAGATACAAACTGACTGAATGGATCCAAAAGCAAGATCCAACTACATGCTACCTATAAGAAACATACTTCACCTACAAAGATACACACAGACTGAAAGTGAAAGGTTGGAAAAAGATATTCCATGAAAATGGAAATTAAAAACAAGCAGGAGTATCTATATTAATATCAGACAAAATAGACTTTAAGACAAGTACTCTTAAAGAGACAAAGAAAGTCATTATGTAATGATTAAGGGATCAATTCAACAGGAAGATATAACTATAGTAAATGTATATGCACCTACTGCTAGAGCACTCAGTTATTTAAACCATATGTTAATGGATCTAAAGGGAGACATATTCTATAATACAATCATAACAGGAGACTGTAATACTCCACTTTCATTAATGCACAGATCAACTAGGTGAAATTTCAACAAACAACACAGCTAATCTATACTACCGACCAAATTGGATCTAATTGATATCTACTGAACATTTCATCTCATAGCTGCAGAACACACATCCTTTTCTTTTTTTCAGATTTATTTATTTATTTGAAAGGCAAAGCCAGAGAGACACATAGGGGTCTTTGATCTGTTGGTTCACTCCCCAACTGGTTGCAATGGCTAGAGCTAGGTTGATCTGAAGCCAGGAGCCAGGAGCTTCTTCTGGGTCTCCCACATGGGTGCAGGGGCCCAAGGACTTGGGCCATCTTCAACTGCTTTCCCAGGCACAGCAGAAAGCTGGACTGGAAGCGGAGTAGCCGGGATTCGAACTGGTGCCCGTATAGGATTCTGGCACTGCAGGTGGAGGCTTAGCCCACTACGCCACAACACCAGGCCCCACATTCATCAGTAAATGGAACATTATCTAGGATAGATCAAATGCTAGGCCATAAAAAAAGTTTCAACAAATTCAAAAAAATACTTTCTTTTCTTCTAGTTTCCAGTTGGTTTGAATTTGTTTATTCTCATTGAAGCTTTAGAAGTTTTGGTTTTACAACTTCATGTTGATAAGGTATGTATACAGTTTTCACATGGTTGCTAAATTGGAGAATCTTTATCAAGTTTCTTTCATACATGTGTTATAGGATTTCAGGACATTCAAGGTCTGTTGATCTGATAGCACTCATTAATTTGTCACATGGATGCCCCTGTGTTGAGATGTTGGGTAGGTCTGCACAGCAGGATATAGGAAGATTCCTGGAAGCTATCCTTATACTGGAACACCTAGCAATACCAACCATCAGGGGAAATACCTATAAACCAACTAAGTTTATGCCATCAAACCCAAACTATATGTACCCCAACATATTTCCCTTTAGACAAATTCCAAAAATGTCTGCAACAACTTTAACAAAGAGTAGAAAGAGACAGTAATTGTAACTGTAATCATTTTGGGGTAACTATTATGAAGCAAAGCAAATATATTTCTGTTTCAAAGAAAAAGAATGTGAAATATTTTACTTAGTAGTTTTATCTGTTCTCTGAGCTCTGAATGAGTGTTAGTCTAACCCTAGCACAGCAGATTGAGAATATCATTAGCATTGTTAGAATAGTTTTGCAAATGGTAGTTTCCAGTGCAATTTTAATCTGAAGGACATCAAACTGTCAATGTATTCTAAAGTATTTCTATATATCATGGTAAAAAAGGATATTTTAGTAGAGCATGTCTTTCTCCTATTATATAATACACATTATTTAATTATGTGAGTTATTTGTAATTTTTATCTCTGTACAGACAAAAATCTTACAGGTCTGGGGGTCAATAAAATTGAATGGAACACGAGAGACAAGAATTTGATGGCAGTAGAACTTCTGATCAAATGATTATTTGATCATATGATTACAGGGTTGGGATAACATTACAGAACCAAGATACTGTGGAAATCTCAATCTTGCAATTTAATTTGGTAAACATAAAATATGCTAGTGCTTGTTTTTCTGGAGTTTGTGAAAAGGTATCAGATAGGGAAAAAAGTAATCAGTATTCTATCTTCTCTAAATGTGATTTGATTTTTTATTAAATTGTAGCATTTCATTTAATTAAAGAAGTAGATTGTGGTTAAGGGAATCTGATGAGACATAAATATTAAAATATAAAACTTCTACAGTCTAGTGTAAATTTGTTCTACTTAGTTTGAAATACATTAAGAGATATACTGATGTACTTCAAATGGCCACAAAGAGACACAAAATCTAATCGGGTTGAACCTAATTTCTTCAGGTTTAATTTGATCTAGGGGCTCAAATAAATAAATTTATCTCTTTTATCAATGCTGTCCATTGTGGGACATCATTTTAAGGCTTCAAGTGGTGACTTCTGGCTTATACATATACTTCTTCTGAGATTCAAGTCTAAGAAAAAAGAGAAAAAGTCTCTTAATGGTAACTCCAGTAGAAGTCCTGGATTTCATTCTTAATGAGTCAAAAAGGGTCACATTCCCATCCCAGATTAAATCATCTTCTAAAGGATATCAGATCAGCCAATCCTAATTCGCAAATTTTACCCATGGAACAAAAGTTAATGTTGTACCTGAAACATGTGGGTGGTAGTTGGAGAGAAATAGGATCCCTACTCCCAATCTAAACATGATACTGTTGGCAGAAGAGGAAAAAGAAAAAGATCAATTGGAGTCTATCTTTTTATTAATTCAATTTCAGTATACATATTTCTTTCACATATGAAATCTTTCAGGTATGCCTTAGCTTGTCACATAATGACGCACGTCTATGTTTATTCAAGGTCTACTCCAATGGAGAAAACTCATGGTCCACTTATTGCATCTAACTCAGGATGACTGAGTTTGCATGTTTTATTTTTCTTAAGATTATTTATTTATTTGAAAGGCAGAGTTACAGAGAGGCAGAGGCAGAGAGAGAGAGAGAGAGAGAGAGAGAGAGAGAGAGAGAGAGAGAAAGAGGGAGGGAGTGAGGGAGGGAGAGGTCTTCCAGCTGCTGCTTCACTCCACAGATGGCCTCAATGGCTGGAGCTGTGCCAATCCGAAGCCAGGAGCCAAGAGCTTCTTCTGGATCTCCCACGTGGGTGCAGGGTCCCAAGGATTTGGGCCATTTTCCATTGCTTTCCCAGGCCATAGAAAAGTGCTGGATTGGAAGTGGAGAGCTTGGACTCAAACTAGTGCCTATATGAGATGCCTGTACTGCAGGCGGCAGCTTTACCCGCTACACACAGTGCTGGCCCCTGCATGTTTTCAAACAGTTCTAGATATTGCTCCCATGTCTGGGAACCTATGGGTAAATGACAGCTCTAATCACTTCCACTATACTCAAAATACAATTATAGATTAACATGGAAAAACATAAATTTAGCACTCTTATAGAGAAGAGGCATGGTACCTATTCTATCCTGCAGACAAGGAAGTTTTTCCTTGGCAGCAAAGAAAAATCCTTGGACAGCCAATTTGGCTACCTCTGGTTCCTTCTGGTAAGATCTCCTATGTCTAGTAACCTCCAAAGAAAATGAGCACAAAGAAGGAATCCCCTAGGGGCCAGCAATATGGTGTAGCGGGTAAAGCCACCGCATGCAGTGCCAGCATCTCATATGGGCACTGGTTAGAGTCCTGGCTGCTGCACTTCGATCCAGTTCTCTGCTATGGCTTGGGAAAGCAGTAGAAGATGGCCCAAGTTCTTGGGCCCATGTACCCGAGTGGGAAGACCCAGAGGAAGATCCTGGCTCCTGGCTTCGGATCAGCTCAACTCCGGCCTTCGTGGCTAACTGGGGAGTGAACCAGCAGATGTAAGACACTCTCTCTCTCTCTCTCTCTCTCTCTTTCTGCCTCTCCTCTGTGTAACTCTGACTTTCAAATAAATAAATAAATCTTAAAAAAAAGAAGGAATCTCCTGTAGTAGATACTTCCCTTGGTATAGAGAAGGCAAGAGTGTGGGCCATTTGTGTGCATCTCCTCCCAACTCTGTATACAGTGACACATACTGGCAGCTTGAAATAGCCATGATTGGAATATCTGTACCACAGAAATCAGCCATTATTCTGAATCAAGTTCCCATCTACCCACTGCCAACTATTTATCAGGACATCACAGAGAGGAGGCCTAGGTATTACTTGGGATCTAGGGGTTGAATGATTACTAGCTTTTATTTATATACTTGAGATATCTTCAGCAATGCAATTTTCATAAAAATTTAGTTGGTTAAATTCCATAGGTTAATCACCAAATTCATTGATCTTGTTAAGTTAGTGCTTCAATGTAGAATCTGGGCAGGAGATGTGTACTTACTAGAAACTACCTACAGTTCTTCTTTATTTGCCGGGACTTCAGTTTCAAGACCTTTACCTTGGCCTTTATCTTACAGCACAGTGAACATATGGTCTGCAGGTATAGAGGCAATAGCTGCTAATCAGCTTTTGGTCCCCAAGCTGCATGCCCAGTAAATATTTACAATTAAGATAATTATCCACTTTTGCAGGAATATAATTCACAACAAGAGGTGCCAGGTAGGAGCCTGACCATCACACTTCTTTAAGTGCCAGTTTTATCTTATGCTAGGCTTCGTGTTTTGCTTTCATTTCTCTAGTTTGCACGGATAATTTTATTTTTCTAATATGGAAATACTCAGATCACTGGACCCATAGGCTCCTTGGATTGCAGGACAATGGCAAAGAATGCCTTTTTGAGAATAGATATGTTTTATTAATATTTCAAGTGGATCAATTTATATGAAGCTGTTGTCTTTCTTGTAGGAGAAAAAAATCAAGAGAGGGTAATCTCTGCAAGCCAAATGAAGAATACGTATCAGAGAGAAAGAGTGCTCAATTAAAAAAAAAAAAGATTTATTTATTTGAAAGGCAGACTGACACAGAGAGAGAATTTCTGTTCACTGGTTCACTCCCCAAATGTCCACAATACCCAGGGCAGAGCTAGGATGAAGCCAGGATCCTGGAACTTCACCCAGTTTGCCATCATGTGCTGCTTTCCCTAGGCAGGCAGGATTTTGGATTGGAAGCAGAGTAGCTAGGACTCGAACTGACAACTCTGATACGGGATGCAGGCTTCCCAAGTCACAGCTTAACCTGATGTGTAACACTGACCTCTCCAACACTGAGTCTGTATCTGTCACATTCCTATAACTATTCTAGCGAGCCCTAACTTATTCCCTGCCTCTTGACACAGGTATGATAAGGATGAGGTTTTCACTGTGTGCTTTTTTTTTTTTTTTTGCAGTTAATAATACTAGTTTGACAGCAAGCATTAGTTGAGAGTTTATGACAGCTAATTTATTTAGTGACCTGAGTTGCATGGGATCCAAGAGTTTTTCTTTTAAATTTTTCAACATTACCAAGAGACAGTTACTTAATTTTCCAGATATATTTTTAAAGCTTTTTTACTCATAGAATGAAAATCAAAACAATAGCTATACAGACCTGCAACAAGAACAAAAATATATTTAATGAGTAATTTGGGATCTAATGAACAAAAATAATATAAGTTTAAGGTATTATTATTAATTTACATTTTAATCCATTATGTTTAATTCCACTTATTAATACTTACTGGAAAATCTCATTTTACTTTGTTAAAGTCAGAACAATCCATTTTTAAGCTATCATCTGCTAGAAGGTCTAAATTTGAGGATGAATGAATTTACTTAGGCTTTTCTAAGAGCCTTGAATCTCAAAGCCTTACAGTTTATATATAATAAGGATCAAAACCCCCCACGATTTGTAGATAGAATGTGCATTTCGAGGTAATACCATACCAGCGATTTGCTTGACATTTCTGAAAAGAGCTTAAGTACAAGAAGAAATGAGGAGGAGTGATAATGGAGGGAAATTCTGAACAGTATTATTACTTAGCTCAGTTCCTCTCTCTACCTCTGGCATGCTGTTTTTAAGCAGTAGGGGCTGTCCTTGGGGTTTCTTTGTGTTTTCCTGTGGGGAGCAAGAAAATGGCTTCACTCCTCATAAGACAAAAAGGTTGGCATGGATGGGAGAGACAGTTCTTTTTTGTTGCATCTTAGAAATGCTGTCTACTTCCCAGGAAGGACTTCTTCCTTTTGCACTCCACACAGACATTTCCCTTTCATTCAGCCACTGTCCTGTATTCAGGACTATGGCTTCAGGCAGTTAGCAGCTCATTATTATTACTGTCCAGGGCCATGAATAAAGTTAAAGTATCCAGACTAAATTCTTCTTCAGAGTGAGTAGTTTGATACTCAAAAATGCAAAATGTTTTAAGCTCCTGGCCCTGTAGTAAAGCCTGATCAGATTCCACACCAAGTGCATTTGCCCCTCTGCACATCAAATAGTTCACATTCTTGGTTGTGGCTTTTATTGTGTGACAATGTTTCAACTGAGTTTATAGATGCATATTTTGGGATACTGACCTTCACAATATTTAGTATAGGGCAAAGCATAAAGCCAGTGCTTTTTGGTAAGAAAGAATAAGAGCGGGAATAAGAGAGGGAAGAGATGTGCAATTCGGGACATGCTCAAGCTGACTTACCTCAAACAGTAGAGTTAGAAACATACCAGGGGATTCGAATTCAATCCCATCGAGGTGGCATGTAACAATGCCATTTCACTAGTCCCAGTGATCAATTTCTGTTCACAATTGATCGTAATGATAGGACTAAGAACCAAAGGGATCACATAAACAAGAATAGTGTCTGCAAATACTAGCTGATAGAATAAAAAAGGGAGAGAACGATCCAACATGGGAAGTGAGATACACAGCAGACCCATAGAATAGCAGATGTCCTAAACAGCACTCTGGCCTCAGAATCAGCCCTTAAGGCATGCGGATCCGGCTGAAAAGCCCCTGAGAGTATTTCAGGCATGGAAAGCCAAGACACTCTGGGGAAAAAAAAAAAAAAAACTAAATGAAAGATCTCCGCGAGTGAGATCCCAGTGGAAAGAATGGGTCATCAAAGAAGGAGGTACCTTTCTCTGAAGGGAGGAGAGAACTTCCACTTTGACCATGGCCTTGTCTAAAAATGATCAGTCAGTGAACTCAGGGGGCTTCCATAGCCTTGGCAGCTCATGACAAGAGCCTAGGGTGATTACTGAGGCCATAAACAAGAGTGTCAATTTGTTAAGTCAACAACAGGAGTCACTGTGCACTTACTCCTCATGTAGGATCTTTGTCCTTAGTGTGCTGTACATTGAGATTTAATGCTATAACTAGTACTCAAACAATATTTTTCACTTTATGTTTCTGTGTGGGAGCAAACTGTTGAAATCTTTACTTAATGTATGCTAAACTGATCTTCTCTATATAAAGAGAATCGAAAATGAATCTTGATATGAATGGAAGGGGAGAGGGAGTCGATAAGGGGAGGGTTGCGGGTTGGACGGACGTTATGGGGGGGAAGCCATTGTAATCAATATTCTGTACTTTGGAAATTTATATTCATTAAATAAAAGTTAAAAAAAATAAATGATTCTGCCATGGCTCTTATTTCTTTACTGTTAAACACTATGTTGAAAGATATTAAATAATTGCTATATTTTGAATATTTTATATTTCATAAAATATTTGCTGTAATAGTAATAATGTATATATTTTCATATCTAAATTTTACCATATTAATTTAAATGTACTGCCATACTAACAGAGAAAGACTGTGATGGAATGAACTTGGTATAAGTGATAACCATTTTGATGGAGGTGAACATTTTACATTCTTGAGGATGTGTTGGAACTGAAGAAGGTATTCACTCAAATAATATTTCTAGGGATTCTTTTTGTTGTTTTTTGTGATGCACTGGAGGTTTGTTGGGCATCATTCATTAGTACATGAAATTCTTTTATTCCTGAAAGGATGAAGGCAATCATTACACTAATTCCAGACTTATCTAACCTAGAGTAAACACTTTTAGCTAATCAGATTATGATAAATATTTATTATATCCAATAATCAATGTTTATTGAATACTTGCAATGTAACAGGCACTTTGTATGCATTTTATCTCTTTTAATCCTCAGAGCAATCCTATGCCGGCAGTCCATTAGAAGATAATAAGGGTTAGAGAAGCTAAGTGCCCTTCCAGTATAATGCTGCTAATAAAGGGTGGAGCCAGGATTCAAACCTGTATGTCTAACTTCCATGGCCATATCAAACTCTGTGACCATGCTGGGTAGTAAAACGATGAAATAATGGTCTCTCACTTTACTCAGATATGAATGCATAAATACATAAAAGGCAACCATGTCATGAGAACTGCAGAAAATAAATATGCAAAATGGCATGCCAGCACAGAGGTGGGAGGCAGCAATTTTGTCTAGGTAAATCAGACAGGGGTTCACAAATGTGATATCCCAGGCAGAAAAGAAAAGGAACATTCAAGGCTAAGAGCACAGTAAGTAAAAAGGCACCAAGAAGGAAATGATATTAGCACATTATGTAAATCATGCAAAGTTTGGTATTGGGGTAGAGGTGCTGTGGCACGAGCATTAAAATTAAATATGGCAATGATCTGAATTTACTCTGTTGAATAACTGAATATTAAAATAGTTTGTAAGGATCAGGGAGCATAAGTTAGAGGCTAAGTGACTGAGACAGGACTTACGACTTGCTGAGCTTTAAGCTAGGTCTATTTCTCTAGATATTTTAATTACTTTGTCAGCATCCTTCAGAACACATCCCTTCTGTGGATTTTTTGTTTCAGGTCAACAACTCCATGTGCATTTCTGCTAATGCTTCATTATTATGCTAACTGTATTTTCTTTGTTGAAACTCTATATTATAGTGTGTTACTATATATGGCAGGGTATGATTTGGCCCTGCCGAACTTTGGGCCATTACCAGTGGCTTCAGATTGAACAGGGTTATTTTGAGGTCACACACTGATGCTACAAAGGATTGAATTATTTATGGCTTTAATATTCACCAGTGTTTCTAGCTCAAGATCCAATATACCACTGAATATTGTCTGTCAACAAAATACTGCATCTGTTCCATTTGTTGATGACCGATAAAACAAAGCAGTTTGAATTGCTGCTTTGACTCAGTGTGGGTTGAATTTCTACCCCAATAATTTTGATAATCATAATAATAGCAATATATATTTGTATTATTTATAATAAATAGCAATATTTGTCAGATGCTAATTAGCATGACTTATAAATGCATAAACTTAAACAGACATACCAATATCTATGGGCATATGTATATAATTTTACATATTTACTATATTTATTTTTGTACAACAGAGATTGATTAGAAGAAAAATGTGTCTTACTCACTTACTAGCTATAAGCCCATTGTGAGATTTCTGTAAGAAATCAGAAAATACATTTTAAAAAAATGTAAATACTTCCTTCTTCTATCTCATCTGGCCCTTTTTCTTTATACTTGTTACCCTCAGCAAAATTAGGAAAAATGGATATTAGTTATTATGTGAGCAGAGGAGGAAGAAATATTTTTTGAATTGTGACTAAAAATCCTTTTTATAAAGGAAATATCT
Source organism: Oryctolagus cuniculus (assembly GCF_051225735.1). Classification (NCBI taxonomy): domain Eukaryota; kingdom Metazoa; phylum Chordata; class Mammalia; order Lagomorpha; family Leporidae; genus Oryctolagus; species Oryctolagus cuniculus. Next base: position 52,433,333 of record NC_142875.1, on the reverse strand, counting down.
GAAAGTAAATATATTGACAATTTTTATAGAATTAAACTCTAGAGATGGAAAGCTGTTCAGAGCTCAATTATAACCATCTTAAAAACATATTTTTTAAAATTGTCATCACCAAAACATTTCTCTCTGAGCACTGACTCTGAAATGGGTCTTTATATCCTCATGGCAGGTTTTCCTTTGTCATAATCAGACAGTACAAGGCATTTCTGGGAACAGCACTAGGGATGGAGCATCTTAAAGTAATAATTATTTTTCCACAGGGACACCATGCTGGGAATTGCATTGCTGACCGAAAACTTGGCATAAAATAAATCACAGATATGCTCAATAATATAGCATAAAGCAAATATTGAGCCATTCGGCAGACTAAGGGAAATGATGAGGGAAATAAGAGGCCTAGCAAGAGGGCCTGCCATACAATAGGCAATCCACACACGTTAGTTTCTCACAACTGGGTTCAGGTCACTTTCAAATTGCTCCAAACTTTGTGATTTAAAACAATAATAATAACTTATTCTGTCTCGTGGCTTCTGTGGGTCAGGAAATCAGAGAGGGCAAAACAAGCTCAGTTTTACTCTGCTCCACAACATCTGTAGCCTCAGACACAGGCCCTGCAGGTTGAAGACTGGGGCCTCTGAAGGCTCATTCACTGACCTGACTGGTAGCTGACAGTGATTTTTGGTGGGGACCTATCTAGGGCTATTGGCTGGAATATCTCACATGACTTCTCTGTGTCACTGAAATTTCCTCAAAACATAGTGGTTGGGGTCTAACAGAAAGCACTGATTAGCTAGATGATAGCCAGCAAGCTAGCGGGATCGATAGACAAATAAGTAGGATATAGTAGGAGAGAGAGACCACAGAAGCTATCTGACTACCTGTGATTTAGCTGCAAAATAATGGTCAGCAAAGTTACAAAGATTCAAAAGGAGGAAACATTAACCCTGCCTCTCATCAGAGCTACATGGATGTCACACTGTAAGAAGAGCATGGGATGGGATATATAGTGGTGTAGCTATCTTGGGAAAAACCAACTTGCCAACTTGCCAGTCACTCAAAATAATATAGTTGTAATTTTGATAATAGAAAATAAAAAGTTTAGAAGATTTTATAATTCAACTATACAAGAATTTCAACCCTCTGAATAAATGAGTTTTCGAGAAGTAAATGATCTGAGTAGGACCATTCAACTGTGTTATTTCAGTGTCAAGAGTTGAATCCAGGTTTGCTGACTCTCACCTCTGCCCAACACTTCCCTTACTGTATGCTCACTTGACACTCTTCTTCATGAGCTGACCTGTATCTAAAGATTTTTCTTGCAAAGTGAGCATCGATGTTAATCAGATAGTTTTGAATGACCATAAGTGTTAGAAAAAATAAGCTTTGAAAAGTAATAACTACTTGTTGTTAATTACTAAGATATTTTGGGCATAAACATAAATGCAAACTTGCTTTATTTCCTCTGAGCTTAGAAAATTTCACTTATAAGTCCTTTATAGCAAAAAAATTAGTAGAAGTGACACCTGGCTGGTGAGGCAGAGGTCTTGTATTTTTAGCCCTGGAAAGTCAGTGAGGAGGGTTGGGCCATGAGAGCAGGATCTCAAAGCCCAGTTCAACTTTTTTGGCCTACAAACATCAATCCCATCCAAGCATGACATGCCAGCTAGTGCCCTGACAGATGGGCAGGGATTTTTTTTTTTTTTTTTGACAGGCAGAGTGGACAGTAAGAGTGAGAGAGACAGAGAGAAAGGTCTTCCTTTACCGTTGGTTCACCCTCCAGTGGCCTCTGCGGCTGGCGCGCTGCGGCCGGTGCACCGAGCTGATCCGAAGCCAGGAGCCAGGTGCTTCTCCTGGTCTCCTATGCGGGTGCAGGCCCAAGCACTTGGGCCATTCTCCACTGTACTCCCGGGCCACAGCAGAGAGCTGGCCTGGAAGAGGAGCAACCGAGACAGAATCCAGCACCCCCACCAGGACTAGAACCCGATGTGCTGGCACTGCAGGCAGAGGATTAGCCTATTGCGCCGCGGCTTTTTTTTTTTTTTTTTTAAGGGGTAAGTAAAGAAAGAAAAATCTACTGTATAAGAGGGCTAATCACCTGGAATGAATTGCTTAGATTAGTGCTCCTGGAAGAGTTATAGGAATGGAAGGAGGAAATTAAATAACTGATGCCTGGCCTCTAAGATTTTGATGCAAGATTTTGCAGGAAAAGATAAGATGGTTCACATAATTTAGTTTTTCCTAAATTTTTAGTATCCACAAGCCATGCTCAATAATTTTGCCACATCTGTATACTTCCTGTGTTCTTGTTTGCTTAATATATGTTTTGGGTCACTTTTAAATATCTCAATGTGTTTTTACATAGGAAATTAATTATTCACTACTGTGAATAATTTGTCACTCATAGAAAATAACCATAAAAATTAAACAAAATGAAAGCAAATAAAGCAATATTTTTTTAAAAGATTTATTTATTTATTTGAAAGTCAGAGTTACACAGATAAAGAAGGAGAGGCAGAGACAGAGTGGTCTTCCATCCTGTGGTTTACTACCCAATTAACCACAATGGCTGCAGCTGGGCTGATCCAAAGCCAGGAGCCAGGAGCTTCCTCCGGGCATCCCAGGAGCTACAGGAGCCCAAGGACTTGGGCCATCTTTTACTGCTCTCCCAGGCCATGGAAGAGAGCTGGATCAGATGTGGAGCCACCAGGACTTGAACCGGTGTCCATATGGGATAGCAGAACTGCAGGCGGCAGCTTTACCTGCTATGCCACAGCACTGGCCCCAAAAACCAATATTCTTAAAATATAGTTATGCTTTGTTGTCCATATGTTATGTTTTTATTAAAAATGGAGTTTGGTAAGGGTTAGAGAGATATTAGAAATAATCACTTCAAACAGAGACCTCCTCTTCGAGGCTTGAAAATGAATTGGAAAGGGGATTAACTTTGTCTCCATGGGACTGATTCAACAAATAGGTATTTGGTAAATGGTACTTAATGGTCCCCAACTCTACTTGTCCCACATTTTGGCAACCATTTACTGGTTAAAAGCATGGTCTGAGTGTTAGACAGACAAAGGGGTTAAATCCCATCTTTGGGAGTGGGCATTTGGCATAGAGTTTAAGGTGCTAATTGCGGCATGACTTGGGATGCCAGCATATCATGTCAGAGTACCTGGGTTTGAGTGCTGGCTTCGCTCCCAATTCCAGCTCTCTGCTAATGTGTACCTTGGGAGGTAGCAAGAGATGGCTCACCCAGGTGAGCCCCTGCCATTTACATGAGAGATACTGAGTTCCCAGCACCCAGCTTTGGCCTGGTCCAGTCCTAGCCATTGTGGACATTTAGGGAGTGAACCAGTGGATGGGAGATCTGTCTCTCTGCCTCTCAAATAAAATCAATTAATCAATTATCCAATCAACTCCAGCTTTACCACTTAATGACACAATCACCTTTGTAAGAGTAATTGTACTATCGGGCCGGTGCTCTGGCATAGCAGGTGGGGCAGCCACCTGCAGTGCTGGCATCCCAAGTCCACTTCCGATCCAGCTCTCTGCTGTGGCCTGGGAAAGCAGTGGAAGATGGCCGAGGTCCTTGGGCCCCTGAGCCCATTTTGGAGACCAAGAGGAAGCTCCAGGCTCTTGGCTTCAGATCAGCCCAGCTGCAGCCATTGCGGCCATTTGGGGAGTGAACCAGTGGATGGAAGACTCTCACTCTCTCTCTCTCTCTCTCTGCTTATGACTCTCTGTAACTCTGTATTTCAGATAAAATAAATAAATCTTTTAAAAAAAGAGTAATTGTACTTCTATACTTTTATTTCCTCATTTTTTATTCGGAAATATTTAGCATATTCAATAGATTTTGTTGTGATGATACTGAAGATGATGATAATGTGAAGAGTATATAGGGTTCTACAGAAGGATCTGGATTACTGTTATTTATTTACGCGTTGTCTACAGCTTGTCTAGAAAATGCAGTTTAACCTAACAGTTCAGTTTGTTTTAACCATCCATATTATTTTGGCATTATTGTTCCTCTACAGATCTGACTAGTTTCTCTACTTCTTTGCTGCTTCTTTTTCCTACTGTTTATTGTCATTGTTACTTAGGTTCAAGCTTTGAGTCCCCCCCCCTCCCTTTTTTTTCTTACCCTGGACCTTGAATCTTGTTCAATTTAAAGATTTTGTAAGCAATGTCTTATAAGATGATTCTAAAACTCAGTATCTCCAAATCTGTTCTTCACTTCTATAGAGCCCAAATATCTACTTGATAATTGGCATAGCATGTCACTTTCAATTCAGATTTAGGTTTAGAAACAGCATATTCATGTTGTCCTCTTCCCCTTACCAATGATCCCTCCATTCTTCCCATTTCTTATGAACCAAGTGCATGTGCTTTGGAGTCAGAATATTTTGGAATCCTGCTTTACCATTTACCAACTTAGCAAAAAATTACTTGTCAACTACATATATGTGAGTATGTGCGTGTGTGTTAAAACTTTCTATTTCTTTAAGAGAAGTGGAGGGAAGAAGAAATAGTCTATAAATAAATGTAGATAACTTTAAGTTTTATATTGATCTGAGAAGGGAATATATTTATGTGTGTATATATATGGATAGAGAAAGCTCACATCTGTGGATTCATTCTGCAGATGTCTAGGAGAGCCAGAGCTGGGCCTGTCTGGAGCCAGAAACTGGTAACTTAATTCAGGTTTCTCACATACGTGGCAGGAACCCAAGGACTTGAGCTATCACTGCAGCCTTCTAGAGTCTGCATGGGCAGGGATTTGAACTCAGAAGCTGGAGCCAGTTATCAATTCTAGGCACTCTGATTAGGGATGTGAGTGTCTTAGTTGCTATGTTAAACATATGGTTTGCTAATCTATTTTTTAGCTTAAGTTTCACCATTTAATTGACCATTCTAAAGGGAGGAGTTGCAAAAAAGGTGAAAAATAAAGCATTTTTAGATTTTCTCTCACATCCTTTCTTTTGAAATGTTAGTTCTAAATTTAATTCAAATTACTTAGAGAAGAGATTTTTAGTACTGAAATGTAAGTATCAAAAATAGGTATAAATGACAATGGTTCACCTCCTGGGGAGATCTGAAGAGGAGGACTGCACATTAGGTCAGGTGTCAGTGACAAGCTCTGAAAAGCATAAATGATCTGTAAAATATTTTGACTATGGTAATTTTGAGGAAGGTGAAAAAATAGCGGAAGTAATCTTGCAAATTTCGTTAACTGAGAAAATTACAGCAAAAGTCTACAAAGATTTTAGGCAGTTATTTCTTTAAAACAAATCAACCTGTGCAATGTATCATCAGATTATGTTGTGAACAGAAATTGGTATGGGTTTTGTCTTAAACAGCTTAAATGGCAAGTTCAGTGGCTCTAAGGAATATGGTAAAATTTAGTGCTTCAAATGTTACATGAAGTAACTAAAATGTATACATTATTATCTTGTGATGTGAAAGTAAAAATGGCAATTCCTTGTGTACATACTCTATGAAAAGGCAATTGTAAACTTTCTGGAAAACGACAATGATTTTTCTTGAAGGTAAAAAAAGCAGAAATTAAAATGTATCCAGATGATACATTACATTGTGATGATTCCTTTTTTTTTTTTTTTTTTTTTTTTTACAGGCAGAGTGGACAGTGAGAGAGAGAGAGACAGAGAGAAATGTCTTCCTTTGCTGTTGGTTCAACCTCCAATGGCCGTGGCTGGCTCACCGTGCTGATCCGAAGGCAGGAGCCAGGTGCTTCTCCTGGTCTCCCATGCGAGTGCAGGGCTCAAGCACTTGGGCCATCCTCCACTGCACTCCCGGGCCACAGCAGAGAGCTGGCCTGGAAGAGGGGCAACCTGGACAGAATCCGGCACCCCGTCCAGGACTAGAACCCGGTGTGCTGGCGCCGCAGGTGGAGGATTAGCCTAGTGAGCCGCAGCTCACTGTCTATAACTCTACCTGTCAAATTAAAAAAAAAAAAAAAGTTGGTGGAAAATGGAACTATAACAAGTTCACTTTGGTACAAAATTTTTGAAATCGATGTATAGTTTTTTCATAATATTCGTTTTCTATGAATTCTTTGAAGATTTCTCATACATTGATAATTAAAAGATAACACAGTTATTTTTTTAAAGAATTATTTATTTGAAAGCTGAGTTACAGAGACAAGTAGAGACAGAGAGAGAGAGAGAGGTCTTCCATCCACTGGCTCACTCCCCAAATGGCTGCAACAAGCAGGCCTAGGCCAGACCAAAGCCAGGAGCCAGAAGCTTCTTCTGGATCTTCCACATGGGTGCAGGGGCCCAAGGACTTGGATCATCCTGCTCTGCTTTCCCAAGCGCATTAGCAGGTAGCTGGATTGGAACTGGAGCAGCTGGGACTCGAACTGGTGCCTATATGGGATACTGGTGCTGCAGGCCGGGACTTTAACCTGCTGTGCCACAGTGCCAGCCCCAACAAAGTTATCTCTTAATTCTACCTTTCATTAACTTTTTGAGGTACCCCTGTGTGTATGTATGAGAAACCTGTTAGGAGAACTGGTTCATTAAGTATATGATCTGTAAGTTGGAGATCTAAGAACATTGGTAATATAATTCAATCCAAGTCCAAAATCCTCAGGATCCGAGGCAAAGGAGCCTTGTATAAATCCCAGAGTCTGAACACTGGAGAAACAGGGTCTCCAACGTTCAAGGACAGGAGAGGATACATGTCCCAACTCAAGGAGAGAGAGAGAGAGAGCAAGCAAGAGAGCAAGCATGAATTCACATCTCACCTATTTGTTCTACCTAGGCCCCTCAGCGGATTAGATAATTCTCAACCACAGGGCTGAGGGTGGAACTTCTCAGTCAACTGAATTAAATGCTAATCTACTTCAGAAACATCCTCAGTGACTCACCTAGAAATAATTTTTTTTACCAGTTCTCTGGACATCCCTTAATGGAGTCGAACTGATGCATAAAATTAACCACCACACATTTAAAGAAGGATATAAAATCATCCTTCCACCACCACCCAGAGATCTAGAGTAGTAACATTTCTTCATATGCCCTCTCAGTCTTTTTTGTTTATAACTCATTTTGCTTTTTATGTCTAATTATGCTCATATACTATTATGTTTTATAGTAATTGACAAAAATCACATTGATCATCTCTAATTAATTACTAAATAAAACACATAGTTCCTTCTATAAATAATTGACGTTATCTTTATGTATTTGTTTTATCCATGACTATCTCTTCATGTCTAGTCCCTAACTAAATTTTTGTTAAAATGACATTTGCATAAATAGACAATCAAGGACACACGTAAAATACATAGTTAACGGGGCTGGTGCTGTAGTACAGTGGGTTAACGCCCTGACCTGCAGTGCTGGCATCCCATATGGCAGCCGGTTTGAGTCCCGGCTGTTCCACTTCCAATTCAGCTCTCTGCTATGGCCTGGGAATGGAGTAGAAGATGGCCCAAGTCTTTGGGCCCCTGCATCCCTGTGGGAGACCAGGAAGAAGCTTCTGGCTCCTGGCTTTGGATCAGCCTAGCTCCAGCATTTGTGGCCATTTGGGGAATGAACCACTGGATGGAAGACCTCTCTCTCTCCCTCTACCTCTTCTTCTCTGTAACTCTGCCTTTCAAATAAATAAATACATAAATCTTAAAAACATACATAGTTAACAAGTCAGTTAAAATTACTTATTTTGGTTATGGAAATATGGATTCGCAATAATATAAGACCTCGGGTTTGGCTGGGTATCTTCAAAGCATTATAGAACACTCTCAAAACTGCTGACATGCAGCAGGCCAAATATCCCAGGATGGTGGAAAAAAGTAGTTTACCTGCAATGTGCAGAGCAACAAGCTAGGTGCTATCACTCAATTCCTGTACTCCCTGAAGGATTAAGGGCAGTGATTCCTACAGATTTGGGGTTGAACAGTCTATGAACTCCCTGAAGTCTTTCTTGATTGGTCAGTGATGGGACCCAGTGTGTTTCTTCTACAATGGCAAAGGTGGACTCTGGTCTATCTGGGGTATTGAATATTGGGAAATTAGGAAGTATGAGTTCCCACAAAGCTCTTAGAAAAGAGGCTAGCATTGAGATATTAACTATATGGGTGATCTGAGTTTCTGTGACTCAGGGTCTTGGCTTTTGCCTTACTCTTTTGCCTCTCCTGTAACTTAGCGAGTTAATCGTTACCAAGAAGTTGACTTGTAATCAAAAGGGAAGGCAGAGGAACTGTAAACTGAGGGAGGAAAAACTGGGGCTGATAAAGTCTGCATCAAAGGCATTGGGGGTAGAGGTTCAGCTCAGTACTTACTATAACTATCTATCTATACAAAAGTAATTGTTTTTGTCCTCATATTGACTGTAACTCTAAAAGGCAGGGCTTTTATAACTGTGCACTCATCACTGTATGGCGCCTGGCACATGACTGATGCATACAGTAGGCTCAATAAATCCCTTTTGAATGACTGGTTTATTCATCAAACTTCACTTTTTTAACATCTTTTATTTGTTGGATCCTATATTCAAATTAAATCCTTCATCAAAATGCAGTGTATAAAAAAGATAAGAGGAGGGGGCTAAAGCTGTGGCTTAGTAGGCTAAACTTCCATCTGTGGCGCTGGAATATCCTCTGGGCACAGTTTGAGTCTTCACTGCTTCGTTTCCAATTCAGCTGTCTGCTAATGAGCCTGCAAAAGCAGCAGAGGATGGTTCAAGTGCTTGAGCTTCTGCACCCACGTGGGAGACCGAGAAGAAGCTCCTGGCTTCTGGCTTCAGCCTGGTCCAGCCCCTGTCATTGCCACCATTTGGGGAGTGAACTGGTAGATGGAAGACCTCTCACACAGTCTCTGTAACTCTGCCTTTCAAATAAATAAAATAAATCTTAAAAAAAAGAAAATTACAATATTATAAAGTATGCTACAGTATTAGTACTTGCTTTTTGGAGATCTATAAAAGGCAACAAAAATACAAATAATAATACAAAAATATTCCTATTCTTATTCTCTAAGCACCAGTAACAAATGCATTGTTATAGCTGCTTCTTTTTTTTTAAAGAAATAAACTTCATGAGTAAAGCAAAAAGATTCCTTTAGCAATTATTTTTGTGCCCATTTCCTTTTGATTCCACTTCCACAGAATTAACCAGTACTGAGTTTGCTCTGTGCAACCTTAAAAATCTATTTTTATTGCTTTACATACATATAAGAGTACTTTAAAAACTTCTGGGAAATGGAATGAAAATATAAGTCAGTTTGGGTGAAAACAGTTTTTGAAATTATGCATACAAGCGTTCTTCAAAAATTTAAGAAAAACAATACATGGGATTATAATTTTTTGTACCAAAATAAACTTTTTTTTTTGGTTTTCCATAAACTTTTTGAAATAATCTCTTATATATATACATATATATGTAAGCAATTCACAGATTATCTTATTCTCTAGATGTAAATGGCTTATGCTTAAACAGTTTAATTTACTCAGAGGGGTGTGGTACTTTTATTGTCACTTAAAAATACTTTTTGCTACATTTATGAGAGGAGAAAGGCAGGTAGATAAAGCAAGAAAGAGAGAGAGAGAGAGAGATCCCACCCATTGGTTCACTTTCCAAACGGAGTTAGCCAAGGCTGAAGCTGAACATTGGGAACTCAGTCAAAGTGCTCTGATAAAGGATGCAGGTGTCCCAAGGGGCATCTTAACCACCAGGCTAAACACTGAGGCAAACACTCTCACTTTTCATTGTTAATTCTATTCCTATTTATCCATATTCCTCTATTTCAGTTGGAGAACTTTCTCCTTCTCTGAAATGATATAAAACAGAAATGAATAGTTTCTCAGACTCTTTTTTTTTTTTTTTTTGACAGGCAGAGACAACAGTGAGAGAGAGAGACAGAGAGAAAGGTCTTCCTTTGCCGTTGGTTCTCCCTCCAATGGCCGCCGTGGCCGGCACACTGCGGCCAGTGCACCTCGCTGATCCGAAGCCAGGAGCCAAGTGCTTCTCCTGGTCTCCCATGCGGGTGCAGGGCCCAAGCACTTGGGCCATCCTCCACTGCACTCCCTGGCCACAGCAGAGAGCTGGACTGGAAGGACAGAATCCAGTGCCCCGACCGGGACTAGAACCCTGTGTGCCGGCGGCGCAGGCAGAGGATTAGCCTATTGAGCTGTGGCGCCGGCCCTCTGTGTCTTCTATTAATCAGTATTTCTGACACCAAATAAAAGCTCTTCTGCCATCCTTAGGATTTCTCACAAATTCAGCTCATTGTACACTTCATGAAAATTTTCTGTACATCAGTGATTAATCTAATTAAAAATGAAAACCCATTCTTCCTCTAGTCAGCTGTTATCATTTTCTATGGCACTAATTTATTAACATAGAATACAATTTCAATTTGAAATTTTTGATGTGAAATAAATTAGGATAATCCATATTTTCCATTATTTTTGAGTAATTTCAAACTTAAAGAAAAGTTTTTTTTAAGGTTTATTTTGTTTATTTGAAAGGCAGAGTTATAGTGAGAGGAAGAGGGAGGGGTAGGGGGGAGGGAGGGGAAGAGGGTTAGAGGGAGGGGGAGGGAAAGGGAGAGGGAGAGAAAAAAAAATCTTCCTCTGGTTCATTCCCCAAATGGCTGCAACAGCCAGGGCTAGGCCAGGCCAAAGCCAGGAGCCAGAAGCTTCTTCTAGATCTCCCACACGGGTGTGCAGGGGCCCAAGGACTTGGATCATCTTCTGCTGCTTTAGCAGGAACATTAGCAGGGAGCTGGATCAGAAGTAGAGCAGCTGGTACTCTAAACAGTACCCATATGCAATGCCAGCCTTCCACGTGGCAGTTTTACTCACTAGGCCACAACGATGACCCCAGGAAAAGTGTTTTTTTTTTTTAATTAGTAGCCAGGGGCTGGCACTGTGGTGCAGCAGGTTAACATCCTGGCCTGAAGCGCCAGCATCCCATATTGGCGCCGGTTCAAGACCTGGCTGCTCCACTTCTGATCCAGCTCTCTGCTGTGGCCTGGGAAAGCAGTGGAAGATGGTCCAAGTCCTTGGGCCCCTGCACTCACGTGGGAGACCTAAAAGAAGCTCCTGGCTCCTGGCTTCAGATCCGCACAGCTCTGGACGTTGCAGCTATCTGGGGAGTGAACCAACGCATAGAAGACCTCTCTCTCTGTCTCTAGCTCTCTCTGTAACTCTTTCAAATAAATAAAATATAAATCTTTAAAAAAAATGAATACCCAGATCATTCATCTGATTCACTCATATACAAATATCTGGATCATTTCCAAACAAGCTATAGGATGCTTCATCCATAAATGCTTTGGCAGAAAACTTACAAGGATGATAATGTTATCATATTTAAGAAATGTGTTACTGCATTTAAGGAAATTATAATTTTATTATACTATCGAATTTCTTTCTTTTATTTGAAAGGCAGAGTTACAGAGAGGCAGAGGCAGAGGCAGAGAGAGAGAGAGAGAGAGAGAGAGTGTCTTCTGTCTGCTGGTTCACTCCCCAAATGGCTGCAATGTGCCGATCTGAAGCCAGGAGCCAAGAGCTTCTTCTGGGTCTCCCACACAGGTATAGGGGCCCAAGGACTTGGGTCCTTGGGTCATCTTCCACTGCTCTCCCAGGCCATAGCAGAGAACTGAATTAGAAGCGGAGTAGCCAGGACTCGAACCGGCGAACATATGGGATGCTGGCATGGCAGGTGGTGCTTTACCTGCTTTGCCACAGTGCCAGCCCCTATACTGTCCAATTTCTAATTGATATACAAATTTCTACAATTGGTGATAAATAATTATCTGTTTATTTTTCAGGTTCAGGATTGCCCTTTATTGTCATGTCTCTCTGTTATATTAATCTGGAAGAATTTTGTCTCTCTCTTAAAAAGATTTTTTTTTTACATTGGTTTATTTTCACAGCCCAGGCTAGGTTTTTTTTTTGTAGATGCCACATTCTAGATTCATCTGCCCACTCCATTATGTTGAATTTGTTCCAATAAGCCTCTGTGCTTTACATGTAGACTGGAGTTTTTCAACTTAGGCACCACTGACATTTTGGGTCAGACAATTCTTTATTTTGGGTGCCAGGCTGTGCTGTGTATTGTAGGATATTAAGCAGCATCCCTAGCTTCTATCTGTCAGACACAATAATAACCGCAAAGCTGTGACAACCAGAAATGTCTCCAGACGTTGCTACACCTGGCCCAGGTGGAGGTGGAGTAGAACCACTGCCTAGCAGAGTTGAGAAAAGTCCAGCCAGTGGCTGTGTATAGGCCCATGGAATCATTCGGTGTGGCCCTGCCAAAGCAACCAGAGATAGGACTCAAAATTCAATAAATGCATAGCAGGCTGATTTTTAAGTTGATAATTTTGTATGGCCCATAAATGATGTCATAAATATCCAAATGGCCGTTGGCAGAAACAAGTTTCCCTCCCCCTGACTGGAAGCTTGATTAAATTCAGGTGAAACAATTTTGAGAAGGTTTTTTCTTGAAGTATATGTTTAATTGCTCTGTTATCCATAAGCATATAACATCAGATTATTCCATTATTTGTGATTCTAGCTTTGATTACTTGTTCAAGGCAGTGACATATATTTTTAAAGGTATGCTGTCTCTCAAAAGTAAGTTATGGCTTAATACATTGAGACCATGTGATGATAACACACTCCCTACCATTTTTTAACCCAGTGGTTTTTAGTATGTTCTGATGAACTTTGCCTCCACTGCAAATTATTTGTAAAAGTTATTTTTCTAATTTTGTCATTTGTTTTATATTTTAAAATTTCATCCTCCTACCCTTTTCCCTTTTACATTTTAGTGGCATTCTGTAGTTTCCCATTTTTTAAAAAATTCAACGTGTTACATGAATTATTTTCATTCTTTTTGATGTTTACTTTGTCCTAAATTTCTCTGGTAGGAATTCCACACTTTAGTCCATTCTTATAGTAAGGAAACTTAGCGTTCTGGGTAGCAGGTTGTTCAAAGTATTGTCAGCACCATGCAATGGTAAATCATACTGAATTATTTCATGTGAGAAGAATTATGTAAAGGCTTCACATTTAATCTGTGAGGCATTCTGGTAACTGGGATGGTCTATCATTTTGGTAGTTACCAAGTTACACTAATTGAAAACTCTAAGTAGCTGGCAAGATAAAATTCCATTTAACAACCAATACAATTATTTGAAATTTAATTTTGTGATACCTATTTAACCTCTAAAATGGTAATTTTTCCCCCTGGTTCTTGGACACGATAAAAGGCTCCTGTAAGTTGAAACATCTTCGTTGCATACGTATAACCTAAACATTGTATACTACAGGAAGTTGTAGGGAATAGCATGGGGTTACTTCCGATTCTGAAAGTCCTTGGAAGTAAGTTTCGTTAACATTATCTAAGCAATGTGTTTACAAATTTTAATAGTATCCGATTTAAAATCAGATTCACTGTCACTTTTGGAAAGGCCAAACGAAAACACCTCAGTTAAAACGAGAAAAATTTGCACATCCTCCTTTTCTGACACTGTCAGTTTCTTCCCCAGTCCCCAAAGCGTCTCTGCCCAGTTTCTTAGACTGCGCCAAGCCCGTATTTATGGTTTTAGCCTTCGATGAGGCAGCCTAGGAGCGACGTGAAATTCAGCCGCCTCCCGGGACTCAGCGGCTTGGGACAGCGCCACTCGGAAGCGCCTTTTCCCGGCCTCCAAAGTGAAAGACCCAGGCAGGGGGTGGAGCGAACTTTTAGGGAGCGTCTACCCGGCCCGCGTACCTTTCCGACTGCTCCTCTCTGATTGGCCAGCGTGGGTCTCAGCGGCCCAATCACACCGGAGCGTCCTGCACGCCGCTCGGCGCCGGCGCCGCGCATGCCTACTCGGGGGTCCGCCCCCTGTGCTTCAGGCCTCCTGGCACAGGGCACTAGGAAAAGGCTGGTGGAGCGAGGCCTAGTGGTGCCAGTGCCAAGTCCGCCGGGCCGCCTTGGGACAGGCCCGGTGAAAGGACTACAGGACAAACAAGCACTGACACGATGGCCGAATTTCCCCACATCGTCTCAGTGAAGCAGTTTTCCAGGGTTGACCACTCGGGTCCACGGTGGCCTCTGACAGGGGCAGTCTGATCTGAGGTGGGGGTCTGGAGAGTGCCCGTAGCCTCCGTGTTTCCGTTACGCCTGGGCGGGCCCCGAGGCGCGGTGAATGGAGCAAGTCTTGACAGGAAAAGAAACTTTTCTCGCACGCAGAATGGGCTGGGGTGGGGGGTACACCTTTCACTTGCACTGCACAAAACATGGCCCTACTGGCGCAGAACTGGACGCACTCCTTCCCGAGCGGTCCTCGGCCGGCCAGCGACTTCCTGTCCTGAGGTGACCGCCGGTTGGCGCTGGAAACGCGAACCTTACTTGCTGCTCTACAAAGCACCTCTCCCCCAGTTTCAAAGGCGTGAGACTCAGAAAAGTGACCCAATACAACACAAACGCAACGGAGGAACGGCAAAAGTCTCTGTAGTCCTTCAGCAGACGTGTCGTGCGATAACCAGCGCCCAGCCCGCGTTTGGCCCGTCACCGCCCCGGCGCACGGCGGCCTCCCAGCCCTACCCAGGCCGGCCCAGGCGGCCGCTCGGAAAACGCGGCGAGCGGAACCTGCACGCGGAAGCGCCGGCCGCACTGAGCATGCCCAGTTGCAGAGCCGACCACAGGAGTTTTTTTTTTTTTCTTTTCTTTTCTTTTCTTTTTTTTTTTTTTTGGTCTCAAGTAGGAGGCCTCCCCCCCACCCCCACCCCAGCCCCCCACCACCCCCGGCCTAAGCAGCTACCATGGCCGAGGTCCCCGGCGCGGCGTTGTCCCAGGCGGGATGGTAAGTGGTGAGTCCCGCCGGCCGCCGGGCCGCGGGCGCGGGCCGGGGCCCCGAGGAGGGTTGGGGTTGGGGGCGGTGGGGTGCGTGTCGGGGTAGGCGGAGGCCGCCGCCCACCCCCGGCCTCTCCCGGGGCCCTCCAGCCGGCTCCGCCCCCGGCGCCACGCGGAGCCGAGCGAGTACCCCGGCTCCCCTCGGGGCGGCGGCGGCCTGGGCCGCAGGCGGCGGGCCCGCGGAGAGACCGGGGGCGCAGGCAGAGCGGGCACGGCGGGCGGAAGCCCAGGCCCGAGCCTCCGGGGAAGAGCGGCGGCTCGATCGGCGCCCGCCGCCACTCCGAGGGGTGCTGCTGCCGCGGGAGGAGCGAGCGCGGCCGGAGCCGCGGGCCCGCAGGAAGTTGTGGGGAGAGCGGAGCGCAGCCCGTGCGGCTGCCGGAGCCGCCTCTTGGTTCTCCGTATCTCTCAGGACAGGGTGGACCAGTGAGTGTGGAGCTGCCCTCGGCGGCTCCCACACAACTTCTGAGGCTGAGAATGACCGCATTGTCAACTCGCGGGGGCTGCTGCGGAGAACTTTTCTGGAAAGGACTGACGTTTGCTTTCATTTCTAAAGGGGTTTCTTGTCAAGAGTTTAGGATCTGAAAGCAATGAAAAAATAAAAATAATCAAGCGCCAATAAGCATTTTGTGGATCTCGGCCATTACGGTTGTAAACATTCAGTCTGATTCAGGCTTGCATGGGCACAGCCTGGGATCAAGGGAAGGATGAAAAAGATCTGCCCCGGGTCTCTGAAATTACTACCTTAGTGAGAAGAGAGAGGGAAGCATTGAAAAAACGTCCAGCACAAAAACAGGGACCAACTGTGCAGACAAATGTGCTTTGCAACTAGAGGGAGAGCTTCCTAGAGAAATGGGTTTTGAAAGATAGGAAAAATCTTTGCAGACACACAGCTGCTGAGATGGGACGCAGTTAGGCAAGCGCCTGCTGTTCTGCAGAACTGACCCTGGTACAAGTAGTAGAGTGTTCACCTAGCAGTTAGATCAGAAAGATAACCAGGAAGCTGCTACTGCCTAAGAGACTTGGATTTGCTTTTCTGAATAAAGTTTCTCCAGAGAGTGATCAGTCACACCTGTGTTTTGAAGAAGCCGCTCCTGGCTTTCCAGGCACTGTTGTTAGCATTCGCTGCATTTTACAGGTGAGGAGACTGAGGCTAACTTTCCCAGCAGGACAGCTGGGAAGTAGTGAGGTTCAACGTGAAGCAGCTGGGTTCTGTTTCCAGACCTGATGCTTTTAACCCTTACTGCATTTTTTCCGCAGAACGTGGTTGGCACAACAAATTGTGGAGGTAACTGTTTACCTTGCTCCGTTTTTTTCTTTTTACTGGAATCTCTCCCTTCAGTTTCTTTACCTCAGAGGCTGTCCTGACTAACCTTGGATAACTCTTCTATGGATTCCTGGTTCCTCATTAGCATGAGCCTCAGTTTTTTCAAACTAGTGCTTTCTTTTATAAACCCTATCTTCTGCTGCTGTTCTACATGAGCCCTCCTCCTCTAGAAAGGTGAGATCCCAAACACACTCTGCATTTGTCTTCTTGGGAATGCAATCTTTGGACATTTAAGCACCTTAAGTGCAGGGACAGGATCTTTTCTGTTGTAAGTAGGGCCAAAGAGTGAACTAGATGGTAGGTTTTCAGTAAAGTCCCATACTATTGTCCTTGGAATGCTCCTGCCCATCTGAATTCTCCAGGCAGCGCCTCTACAAAGGATAGAGTCCCTTCCTGCTTTGTCAGATTGTTATATTATATCCCAGCAATGTATTACAGCCTTTGCCACTTTGTATTGCACCCTGTCTGTTTACATTTTTTTTCTCTCCTTCTCGCCAGTCTGTGTTGCTTCTGTATGGCAGTGAATTGCAAAGGCAGTGGAATCTGTGGAGCTGATAAGACTTATCTTTTTAAGAGTTTGTGAGTTTTATGCAGCTCTTGCTGAGTCTTGAACAAAGAGACATATGTCAATTAAGACTTGAGGATTGCTTCCTTTCAGGTGGTTTGTACCCGGTCTTTAATTCAAGACTTACTGCATCAAAATACAGAATCTCAAAGGTGAGGTAGAGAGCACTGGAAGGAGCATTTCTGAAGGAGTAGCAGCTTTGATGAAATTTCAGTTCTTACTCTTGAGATTCTATGTTTCTGTCAATAAAAAGCCTTTTCCTCTTAGTGCTCAAGTCTTTCATGTACTTATAGGATCTTAACAAAAGATGCTAAAAACATCTGAATTATTATTAATCTGTTCTGTGAACTTCATCTAACATAGCAGATTAGGGATTTAATTCTAAAAAGCTTATACTTCTTGAAAGTATGATCTTCAGTAGTGAAGAAGGTCTATATAGACCAATCTATTCAAGTTTATGTAACTTTTTGAGCACTTTTTTCCTCTTGTCTTTAATCATCACTATTCCCTATTCAAGATAATTTTAAAAATTTAAGTATATATTTAAAAAATAACTTCAACAGTAGCACCATAGCAGACTTTACAATGACTTTCTTTTCTTTTAACAGCCAATAGCACAGAAAACACAATTGGTTCTCCATAACCATACATCCTCCACCTATGAATTCATCTAACCTCAGATGTAAAGAGAACAAAAAGCAAAATTGCATCTGCATTGAATATAAACAGTTTTCTTACTATTCCTGAAGCAATATTACAACTATTCTCATAGTATTTACATTGTATTAGGTATTACAAGTCATCTAGAAATTTAAAATATATGGGAGAATGTGTGTAGGTCTTTATCTAAGTATACTAGATGAGAAAACCATGGGGTAAATAGAAGAAGAAGCACAATGGCAGTATGGGTTAGAAAATGATTATTGCTCTCTTGTCTTGAAGGGTCTGCCCTATTCCACCTGTTGCCTTGAGATAGCTCCTTTGAAGAACTGGAACAACTTCAGGGCATTTTGCTGGAATTTCTTTGTTTTTGGCCTGTCTAGTTGTAGGGCTTCTTTTCATATCCCATCACATAAAAGTTTCTTCCCAGACACATGAGTGATCAAGACCAAGTCAGCTTCTCATTCCAGAGCCTAGTACTGGGCCTTTCTAGTTTTTGTGGTTTCAGTTTTCCCAAGGACAGATCTGTCTCAGGAGATTGCTGGTGAATATTCTCAATCTTCAGATGAGAAACATTCTGCATTGGTATATCACGTTTATAGTACTGTCAGTTTAGCTGTACCTTCTCAGAAGATACATCTTCTCAGAAGATGCTGGTGGTAATAGTCATACAGTAAGAGTTTATATAGAAGGTATCAGAGATGTTGCTCCCTCATTCAAGCATAATTCTTGGGAATAGGTATATTTGTAAAGAATGTTGGAAGTTCTTTGTGAGGCTATATATTAACAGCAGGATATTTTTTCTTATCGAATTATAAAATAAGTTTTTATTACCATATTAGTTAAGATACTATTGAACCACTGTCTTGGAAAGGATCAACATTATTGACACCTTTTAGATGGTAAAGATCGTTAGAGGAAACCAGTTGCTTTTTATTTGGTTTTTAGAGGTGATTGGAGACATCCTTGTATTTTAAAATATTTCCTATATATTTAACAAGATTTGAAATTTTCTCTGACTTACATTGTTTATGAAATTAAATTATTCCAAGGTAACTAAGCCTTTGGCCTTTTATCTCAGAATATGAAGGCACTTAAAACGCTTATGAAAAATGAGATTAAAAGTTTATTTTAGTATGAACATTTAGAATCTATGCATAATTTTTTCATGGTATATATTTTCCATGAACTTTTTGAGGATCCCTTCTATGTAACATATTGCTTTGCTGCCTCTGTTGATATTGTAAACTGCTCAAAATGACTAGATATTCTGTTGACTCTGTAAGTGTTCAGGTTTTAAATTGGCAGTGATTTTTTTGGTGACTAACCTATAAATCTAGTTTCAACTGCTTGTAGACTTGACTGCCTCCAGCATAAAGAAGGTATAAAAAGAAACTTGCTTCCTCAGCAGGTTGAAAATAATTTTTCCTTTCACCCAGCAACATTTGCTAAATCAACGAAAAGTTGCATAGTAACATTTCAGGAGCCATAAAAATATGACTGTATCAATGTATTTTGCCTTACATCTTTTCGTTTTGACAATACAAGAATATTGACAGTTTAACTTATCATATTACAGTTAAGTCACATCAATCTAGAAATTTTTCCTTTTTGAAAGGCCTATGATCTAGAAGTAGCTCAAGAGCACTTAACTTTCAGAAAGTTTTTGGAAGTAGCAGGCTGTACCGACAATAATGCAAACATTTGCATGTAAAAATTTCAGAAACACTGTGAAGTTAGAGAATAAAGAAAAATGAAGAAGAGCGGTCAAATAATTTATGGTAATCAAGTATTAAGAAGGGTGTCAAATTAAAGATACTGATAGCACGACCCTTTTGCTTCAGATGAGAAACATTCTACATTGGTATATCATGTATATGGTAAAGATACTGATAGCAGAAAATAAACATGATGATGGAAAGCAAGAGGAAGGAACTGTGTTCCAGGGCTGGCCAGAGAGCCAGTAGTACCTTGGTCCTGTGAAAGATTAGGGGTCCTACCTCTGCTTGATTGATGTGAGTCTGTGTATGTGTATGTGTGTGTACCTGTTCACCTTTCTGACATGTATTACAGTTTGATGGCCTTTAAAATAGTGACAGAGATCCTAGTGTTGTGCAACAGTGTTTTAAGCTGCCATTTGTGACTCTGGCATCCCATATTGGAGTGCCAGTTCAAGTCTCAGCTGTTCCACTTCCAGTTAGCTTCCTGCTAATGTGCCTGGAAAGGCAGTGCAAGATGGCTCAAGTACTTGGGCCTTTTCCATCCATGTGGGAGACCAGGATGGAGCTCCTGGCTCCTGGCTTGGCCTGACTAGACCTGGCTGATGTGGTCATTTGAGGAGTGCCTTTCAAATAAATCTTTAAAAAGTAGAGACAGAGCTATTCTCATTTCAGTATGGTGCTTTTGGAAGTATCTCTTTCCAATAATAAATCATAATGGCAAGAAGTATGTAACCCTATACAGTAATGTGTGTACTAAAATGTATTAAATATCGATGAATATAGGGTACTCTTGTATATAGGTTACTATGTTTATAGTTTGGATATAGCGATGCACAAGGCAGGCAGAATTTGAACATGTTATACTCTGGTATTTTATTTGCAGAGCACTGTTGAAACTTATCTGAGAGCAGTTAATCCAGACTGGAAGACTTTCCAGTAATAATGATGTATAAACAAGGTTTGTTGTGTATGTCTTCTTAGTATATAGTGTCTGGTCTTTGTCTAGGCAAGACATAAAGCATATTCATTGATGTACATATTAATGGGCATTGTTTGTGACAAGCACTTTAGTATAATCAGGAATAACCTTCTGTGGAGAAAGTCAGTAATTACATATTCAAAACTATTACATCTATAAAATATATTAGAGAGGGGAAGGAGCATCATTCTAGACTTATTTTTGAAAGGAGGATTTTATCTTTTTGTGGTGGTGAGATAATGAAGGCAATTGACTAGGTAAGGGGAGAGTAGCATCTGAAGTGGTCCCATGGCATCAGGAATCATGGTGAGCACAAAGGTCTGAAGGGCCCAGGGTGGCTATAGTACAAGAAAGGGGGCGGGGCACCATGTTGTGAATTAGAGCTGGGAGATGCTCAGGGACTGGGTCATGTAACTTGTACCTTGTAGGCTATGCTAAATTTTGTTTTTATCCTAGAGGTAGCAAAAGTCAAAGAGTTTTATTTTTTTTAAAAGGTAATTTAATTGGTTTCTTTCGACATTTTTTTTTTTTTTTTCAATTTGAAAGGCAGAGATATAGGAAAAGAGAGAGAGAGGTCTCCCAACTGCTGGTTTACTCCCCAAATGCGATGCAACAGCTGGGGCTGGGCAAGACTGGAACCAGGAACCAGAAACCAGGAACTCAATCCAGATCTCCCATGTGGCAGGGACCCAAGTAATTTGATCATAACTTGCTGCTACCCTCAGTGCACATTGGCAAGAAGTTGGAATCAGAAGCAGAGCTGAGACTTGAACCCAGGGACTCCCATATGGGATGCTGGTTTCCGAAGTGGTGTCTTAATGACTGTGCCATGTGCCTGCCACAGAGTTGATACTATAGTAAGTTCTGAGTTATGCTTACATTTGAAGAAAATGGATCTGGACTGGAATAGATGATGATGATGATTTGAGAGAGATTTAGGAGGCAAATTATAAGGAAAAGAGGGCAGATTGGTGCCTCCTCACATGGGGCACCAAATGTAAGAAAAGAGGCACAGAACAGAGAGGAGACAGAATACTACTCACAGCCAGACCAAATTTATTCAGAGAAAATAAACTGGCAGAGGTTGACCAACTGCCAGTGTGTATACAGATTGAAAGAACATGTGGCAGAGGGCCCAGACCCCAGTAGGCTGGGCTTTTTTTAATCTTAGGTGGACTGGGGTGGGGGTGTGGGGCAGTAGGTGGAGATGAGCTTTTCTATACTAGTTCTTCAAGTTTAGTTCACTGGCTTCCTAACCTGGGGAAGAATGCAGAGGGTGGGGTAGGGGACAGTACAGGATGTGAGACTAAACTGGTCCCTTGAAAGAAGGCAGGGGTAACAAGAACCTAAAATGGCTGAGGCTTCTGTCCGTGTTCCATTAATCCTGATTCTGAGTATAGATAAGGAGATGGGGCACAGGTTTCTTTCTTGCTACTTCCTGCTGGTATGGGGCATTAATGCGAGGCGGGATATCTATACTCTGGATTGGATGATTGAAGAGCAGTCTTGTGTTGTTCCTACATGATGGCTTGGGATGTAGCGGTCAATCGTTTCTGCAAGAACCTTTGGAATAAGTTAATTAAACATGGTAGAAATAAGAGCACTATGATTATGAGGACAAAAGGAGATATTAGAGATATTGCCCATGGTGGAAAAGATGGTTGAAAAGAGGAGGACAAAGGGGAAAATAGGAAAGCTAGAGTCCTGTCTAGTTAGTGGGAAGACAGGTGTATACCTGGTTGCCACAGGGAAAGAATGCTCCAGTTTTGTTTCCAAAACTAAGGACAGAGTTATTAGAGAGTCTAAGAAAGGTGCTGTTCAAACCAGGAGGGAGTTTTTCCATTTAGAGGCAAACAGAAACTGACAGGAGGGACTTGATAATAATTAGATGGGCCTTAAGGCCTTGCCAGGTATATATGAGGTCCAGACCTATTTATCTCTTCACATGTGGTACTGCATGAGATATCATAAGGAGGTGTGAACCTCCTTAGGGAAGGTACCCTGTTGACTTCCATTACTTAGCTGGCCTGAGATGATAGCTGACCTGCACAAGAGATTAGCATTGAATAGATGGCATCTCTAAAATAGTACTTTTTGATGGATTGGATATGGAAGTGACAGGAGATGTCCAGAGATTGACTTGTAGATTTGGAGCTTGAATACCCAAATAAATTATATAGTGTAGTAGATAGGAACTTTGAGAAGATGATCACATTTTTGGGTATGGGTCATGAATCAAAGTTGAACATTATTTGAATATGAGATGCCTTTGAGTCATCTAAAATAAAATGTCACATAGACATTAAGAATTACTAAACTTGTGCTCAGAACCAACTACATATATAAATTTGGAGTCATTTGAGGGTAGCTGATAATTGAAGTAATACATGGATGACATCATCAGATATCATCTTCATTTGTGCTGTATAGTATGGTAACTACTAGCCAGCACATTTGGCTCTTAAATGCTTGAAATGTGTCTAAGTTCAAATGTGCTATTAATGTAAAATATACACTGGATAGGGGCTGGTGCTTTGGTATAGTGGGCTACACCACTCTTGTGGTGCCACCATCCTGTGTGGGTTGCTGGTTCTAGTCCCTGCTGCTCCACTTGTAATCCAGCTCTCTGCTATGGCCTGGGAAAGCATTAGAAGATGACTCACGTGCTTGGGTACCTGCACCCACGTGGGAGACCTGGAGGAAGCTCCTGGTTCCTGGTTTTAGATTGACTCAACTCCACCCATTGCTGCCATTTGGGGAGTGAACCAGCGGACAGACGACCTTTCTCTCTGTCTCTCCCTCTCACTGTCTATAACTCTACCTCTCAAATAAATAAATAAAATCTTTTAAAAAATGTGGGGAGCAACTGGGAGCAACTCGGACTAGACTAAGTTACTGGAATTAAGACTTATTCTATGCATCTGCTCTCCCACAATATGGCGCTGGGAGAGGAGGAAACAGCTTCTACACAGCTGCCTCCAGTTCAACCAATAAACTGTAGGACCTGCTCCTGATTGCAGGAGAGCAGCGTACTCAGCATGTGGGTAGCAGAGTTGGGATTGGTGGAAGAGGACTATAAAGGAGGAGAGAGACAACATGCACCAGGAACATCTATCTGAAGGAACACCTGTGCAGCCCCCGAGAGAGCCGGCCGGCAGTGTGGCGCTCCCCCGCGGAAGTGGGGAAAGTGGCAGGGGGAACCGCCCTTCCACGGAGGTGGAAGGGACGGTAGCCAACCCGGGAAGAACCAGCAGCAAACCCGGGGAGGGCCGAGCAGACAAAAGCACAGCGCAGGGTCCTGTGTCGTTCCTCCACGAAGAGGGGGAGCGACATAATGGTGCCGTGACTCGGATATGAAGCCTAGGCAGGGTTTAGTGTCGTTCCTCCATGAAGAGGGGGAGCGACAAAAAAATACACTAGATTTGGAAGACTTAGTAGAAGAAAAATGTATGTAAAAATCTCATATTGATTAAATGAGTATATTTAAATAATATTTTAAATGTACTATTAAAACATTATTGAATTTTATCTAGTTCTTATTTTTAATATGGGCTTGTACAGCTGTGATCTAAGGAACAAGCTTTGAGTAAAATTAAGTTGAAGTACTGAGGAATTTCAGCAATTTACAAAATTAGTTTTTAAGGAAATGGCAAATAGAAGAAGTTTTAGAACTTACCAAAGGAGAATTATTGCCTCTTTTTTTTTTTTTTAAAGATTTATTTATTTATTTGAAAGGTGAGTTACAGAGGGGCAGAGAAAGAGAGGTCTTCTGTCCTGTGGGTCACTTCCCAAATGGCTGCAGTGGCTGGAGCTGGGCCAATCCGAAGCCAGGAGCTTCTAGGCCTCTTACACAGGTGTAGGGGCCCAAGCACATGAGCCATCTTCTACTGCTTTCCCAGGCCATAATGGAGAGCTGGATTAGAAGTGGAGCAGCTGGGACTTGAATGGGCACTGCAGGCAGCGGCTTTACCCACTGCCACAGCATGGGCCCAGAGTCATTGCCTTTTCTAAGAGAAATGGATGTATCTAAAAGAGTTGCTTGGTAAGATTATTTGCAGGGTTGGTGTTGTGGTGTAGTGAGTAAAGCTGCCACCTGCAGTGCCAGCATCCCATATGGGCACCCAGTTCAAGACCCGGCTACTTTATTTCCAATCCAACTCTCTACTGTGGCCTGGGAAAGCAGTAGAAGATGGCCCAAGTGAATGGACCCTTGCACCCCCGTGGGAGACCCAGAAGAAGCTCCTGGCTCCTGGCTTTTGATTAGCCCAGCTTGGGCTGTTGTGACCATTTGGGGAGAGATCAAGCAGGTGGAAGACCTCTTTCTTTCTGCCTCCGCCTCCGCCTTTGCCTTTCTGTAGCTCTGCCTTTTAAACAAGTAAATAAATATTTAAAAAAAAAAAAAAAAGATTACTTGCTTGGTATTAGTTTATGAACTTTCTGATATTAGTGAATAAAAGCAGTGTTTTAACACATTACAAATTTAGATATCTTAAGGTTTTTTTTTTTTTTAAAGAGATCTTCCCTAAGTCCTTTCACCCGCACTGTTTATAAAATCTAAAACTAGCTTTCAGGAGGCAATCTGTCATGAATATTAAGTGAAGAGAAACATTTTTATTTTTCTAAATTTCCAATTGAGACCTTGAGGAGTTTGCAAATTAATAAAGGTGAATTTTGGAAAATACCTAGTGTGAAACATTAAATATGAATATTGATAGAAAAACTTGCTAAATAAATTAAGCCAATATTTTATAATAGATTTGGAATTGATTTAGTTCAAGCTTTGTTTTGAGAGAAAAATGGGGACATATGTATGAGTGTCCAGAAGGAGGGAGGTTCTTGTGATAAGGTTAATGAAAATAATTCTTTCTTTGCCATAACTATATTCAACTCTTAGATATAGAGAAATAAGTAACTATTTGGCTTTTCTAACTAGCTAAAATAGTGTTATTGATTCTTTATGGTTTTGTAAGCTTCTCTAAGGCAAAGATCAAGCCTTTTCATATGTTTATAGTATTCCCCACATTTAGTAGCATGTGAGGTACACGGTAAACACTTAAGCCTCA
The DNA here is from genome assembly GCF_051225735.1 of Oryctolagus cuniculus. Lineage (NCBI taxonomy): Eukaryota > Metazoa > Chordata > Mammalia > Lagomorpha > Leporidae > Oryctolagus > Oryctolagus cuniculus. The sequence goes on along the minus strand of NC_142875.1, from coordinate 52,408,146 downwards.
TGGAATGAATGCTAGTGTCATCTTAATTATTCTTCATGTCTTTCATCATATTGCTTTTGCTTTCTTAAGGAATATGAAACTTCAAGCTTTTTGTAGAGTAGAAAATTATTTCTGAAATGAATGTTGTGAGATTTAAACATGTTTCATGAAAAACATGCTCATTACAGAAATGCTGAAAATCTGTTATTGAAAACTTTATATTTTCTGTTTTGTTGGTAGTTTTGGTATGACTAATGATAATGAGGCTAATGATAACTTTAAAATGTTATATTTTTGTGTTCATAAATACATTTGAAATATTGATAAAACATTTTAGTCTAGAACAGCGAACTGAACTTTAAAATATGAATAGAAACTATTTTTAGAAAATTTTCAAGTTAGTATAGTTTGTCCTTGGTCCTAATCATTTCTTTACACATCTTAGATTTATGAAATATGCTACAAATTCTCTTTCTTTTTGACATTTCTGAATTGGTTATAACTCAGAGTCCCAGGTTAGAGGGGAAGTTACAATTGTGAGATTCTAATGAATGCTAGGGTCTTTGATGAGGCAAAGAAGTAGGTATCTAAGGCACTTTGTAACTGAGTAAGGGTTCCAGTCTACCTGAAGACACTGCTAAGCGCAGGTTCTTCTTTTGTTAGCTTTCAATTGTGAACACCCAAAAGACCATAAATGTATTACAGGTTAGGACACACAGCACATGAAATGGCCTTCTGAGTATCTCTGCACAGTTCATCATATTGAGAATGGCAGGTGCTGGTGATGCTTCTCCCTGTGTTGAGAGATCCAGTTAGTAGGCAGGGCCTCTACTCCTTAGGGTGTGCCATGAACTCTTCTCCGGGTTGCCTGCTGATTCCCTCAGCATGTGCCATACTCTAAATTGATTAGTCGAACAATACTGTGGTTTCTCCAGTATTGTATTGATTTAAATTTTTCTCCTAGTTTTGTTTCTTGGTGATGGATGGGGTAAAGGTTAGTATCCAGGTGGCATCAGAATCTTTTGATTTTAAAGCTGTACAAGATCAAAAAAGTAGGTTTCCCCTTACTTTGCTTGCTGCTGATGCATTTTTTGACTGCCTTGTTATGAAGGCTTTTTTTTTTTTTTTTACTGTTTTTCCCTGGCTCATTTAATTGATAAAATGTTCACCAGAAGTCTTTATAAGTATACTAGGTTCATGTTTGACAGTAAAAGATTGACACAGGTTGAAATTTTTTTATATACATATGTTAAAAACATTATAGCCATACCAATAGCATGAAATTCCAGTGCCAATTCCTGTGTCAGTGTTTACATCTTTGTTATTGTACAGTAGCCACCCAAAATAACTTTTTGCTTTGTTTGTAAACATACCTAACTGTTCTTTGCTACACAAAAATATCTGCCATTAAATTATTTATCAGTTATGAAGCCAGTACTTCTTTTGCAGTGATAGTTCACTATCACTATTGAAAGACAGACTCATGTAATTAGATGGAGTCACTTAACAAATTGAGAGTTGAACAAGTTGAGATTTTGATTTAATATCATGAAAAAGAGTTCATTGTGTGGGCAGATGCAGTGGTTAAGATGCCACTTGGGATGCCTGCATCCCATATTTTTGTCTGTGATATTGTGTTCCAGCTCTGCTTCCCATAATGTGTACCTTGTAGGGCAGCAGATGATGGCTCAAGTCCTTTTATCCCTGCCACCAACATAGGAGACCCAGATTGATTTCTGGGCTCCTGAGTTCAGCTTGGTGCAGTCCTAGCCTTTTGTGAGCATTTGAGGGGTGAACAAGTCGATGGACAATGTCTGTCTCTCTGCCTTTCATTAAAAAAAAAAATTAAAAAAAAGTGCATTGTGGTCATGTATACTTTACAAGGTGCAGAATAATGAGAATGGACTTAATATTTAAATGATACTTGAAGAAATCATGGTGTGCCTAATAAAGTCTAATTATTTTGAAAGGCCAACAGAGTCTTGAAGATTTTTTCAGGTTTCACTCATGTGAATAACCATTTACACTGATATTTTAATCAAAATGCAGCAACAAGGTAGACAAAAAACTGGCCTGAGCTATATCCTTCCAGTATTTTTTTAAAATGCCCTGCATTAGAGTGAAGACTAGGCAGATGTAGCAGACTCCACATTATCGAGGCCCTAATTAATAATAGCCATTTTCCACTCTGTCACCAAACAAACCACAGAAGTGGGATAATTCTGTCTTGTCCTGTTATTTAGGGACCAAGGTTCCTTCTGGTTTTACTACCTTGTTGTCTCTGCTACATTGACATCAGCTGGTAGCTTGTTAGAACTGTAGAATCTCAATCTTCAACAGAGAGGATTTGCATCTGCATTTTAACAAGATTCCCTTAGAGATTTCTTTTGCACATTGATGAGGAACACATTGTCTTCCTGGTCATAGCAGAATAGCTGCTGCATCTGGCTTTCAGTAGCAGGAAACGGAACAGCAGCAGAGAGCCTTAGAGTTAGTTAGCTTGCTGAGGGGGAAGGTGGCTGGCACACATCTTGTCCCTGTTTTCCAGAAACTTCGATCTCACATCTACCTGAAAGAGATTCCAAAAGCTTCAGCTAACTCAGTGATTCTTAAACTGTCTGACAGTTTTAACAATTTCCAATTCGTCGTAGATCAGGACTCTTGTAAACTGTCAAACCTTGTGTCAGTGTCAGCTTGCTGTAAAACTTTCTAAATGGTTATTTACCTTAGTTTCTGGAGCTTTCCCATCATGCAGCAGTTACCACTTTTGGGTGGCATTGATCCATGGGCTATACTTGAGGTTATTCTGTTCTATCTGGACACATTTTAAGATTTTGAATCCGTGATGCTGTTGAATTAGAATAAGTCTGCATGCATTTGTATGAATAAGATCCTATTTTGATTTAATACTCTTCTACTTGAAAAATATTTTTAATAGTAATTTTATATTTGTAAAGAACTTTTCAGCTCGCAAAACCCCTTTCCCTTCATTATATGGCATGCTATAATAATAAATGGTTAAAATTTTCTTATAAAAGGAGATTGTAAACCTTAGTTTAATCATAGTAATTAATAGCTAATATGGCATATTAAAGGTCACATGTGGAATGAGACAATGCCTGCTCTTTATATATTTTGAAACTTGTGCTTTTAGTTATGAATTAGTATTAGTTTAGGGCTGGTCTTATGAAACATATATGTGCCATTATCAAATTAGCTAACTGCTTTGATGTAGTTTGGATTATTCCTACCATGTCATGTTTTCATGGCAAATAAAATTGAATTGGACTGTTGGTAGCCTTTTAAAATGTTTTACCTTATCACAGTAGCTCTCATGTGTAAATTGAACTGTTTATTGTTATTGGCAGTGCTTTAGGCAAATGCAAATATGACAAATGTATGGTTATAGATCTGTATATATCTTAGATATGTACTTTCAAAGTGGAAGACAGGCTAAGGTTGAGTGATTGCTTTTGCTGTATTCAGCCTTTTTGTTGCTGTGATGTCTCTCAAGTATCACTCTGTGGCACCCTATTTTCTCATTCCCCCCACTTTCTAAATACTTAATACTTTAATAATAATAGGTCAACAAAATCAGCTTTATGAAAGTGCCATTGAAGACTGTGCTTGAAAGCTTGAATCAATTTGTTTTTGAAACAGAGATTAATGAATCAAATGATTTTGAATAAACATTTATATTAGAATTAATTAGTTAATTAGAATCTCATCATAAAACTGGATTATTGTGAGGGATTACTGAATAAAAGAAGAAAATACTTACAAAATCACCATCTTGTATCATTAGCGTTCAGTTTGATTTATATCTACTTTGTGATAAGCACTATGGGTGGTAAATAAGAGCCTGGGCTATGAACACCAGCTCTTCTGAGTTAAGGTCAGTCCTGGTTCTCCTGTATTAGATATAAACTTGGGCACTTTTCTAAACTGCCCTGGTGTCATGTGTAATACCTCATAGTATTGGGATGCCCTACTCAACACTTAAAGATTAATGAATTAATACACACAAAGAATTGGCATTTGCTGAGTGCCAGTAAATACTTACTCTTCTTACTATTGTATGTCAAACCTGGACTTTCTGAGCTTCTTGTTATCAATTAAATAAATTTATATGACATGCACACATAAGAATTTCGTATCTTGTGTCACTTTTAGAAAAAGTTGTGGCCGGCGCCACAGGCGGAGGACACCGAGTTCTAGTCCCTGTCGGGGCGCCGCATTCTGTCCCAGTTGCCCCTCTTCCAGGCCAGCTCTCTGCTGTGCCCCGGGAGTGCAGTGGAGGATGGCCCAAGTGCTTGGGCCCTGCACCCCATGGGAGACCAGGAGAAGCACTTGGCTCCTGGCTTCGGATCAGCGCGGTGTGCCGGCCGCGGCGGCCATTGGAGGGTGAACCAACGGTAAAGGAAGACCTTTTTCTCTCTCTCTCTCTCTCTCACTGTCCACTCTGCCTGTCAAAAAAAAAAAAAAAAAGTTCTTACAGTTTATTCTATTTTCGAATACCTCATGTAGTCTGTGAGAAGCTTACTTTGATAAAGATGAAATCTTGGTAGCTTATGGATTTTCAGTCTCATAATAAAGAATATCTTACCATCAGCATTTGAGAATATTGTTTCAAAGTTAAAGTTATGTCATATAATACTAAATATTTCATTTTACTGAAAGATTAGAAATTTGAGAGAAGTTGTCAATGTTCAGTCTATTATTATGGACATGAGTTTACTAAGCCTCTGAAGCTGAAGGCAGGTAATTTCATATTCTTGTTGAAATGGTGCATTGTTATTAGTATTTACCTTTAATTTTTATAATTAACGATTTCTCTAAAGGAAAAATGGGATGCCCTCCTCAACGATTAAATATGCAGAACCAGTTATGTAATTTGTATACTTAACAGGGCAATGTTAGTTCTTCAAGACTGCATATCTTTTTTTGAGAGAGAAGAACATATCTTTTGAGTCTAGTTTTTGAAGAAAGATAGATTATATAGATTTACCCTAAGTAAGGAATTTGCAAACCTGGCTAGTGGAATAAGCGTGACTTGCAGTCTGTTTTTATAAATAAAATTTTATGGGAACACAGTTGAAACTATTCATATACCTGCTATCTGTGGCAGCTTTTGTGCTACATGTGTAGAGTTCAGTAGTTGTGAAAGAAATTGTAGGACTGTCCCTTTATGCAAAGTTTCCTGATCTTAATCACAAGCAATTATTGAAGTAGGTGTATCTATCCATTATAAATTAGCAAAAACTGAGGTTGATAGTACATGCTACTTGTCCCAGTGTGTATCTAAAGCAAGTTGTCCAAACAGCTGTAATCCTAGTATTTGTATTTGTAGTCATTCCTAATGACTAGCTACTTCAAGGATTATTAAATCCTAAGTGTTTGCTAGGAATGTGCTAGTACTTGTAGTGTGGACTTTATGTCACATACAGAGTTGTCAGGTGTTTTTGAAATGGTCTACTGATTTTAGTAGAACTTTTCTATTATGTCCTAGGGTAGATAGAATCCATCATTAATTTCACTTGAGCATTTATCACACCTGGACAACTTCTGGATTTTATAAAGAACCTAGACCACAGTTTTTCATGCTGTTGTTTGTTTCCTAATGAAAAAAGGAAAAGAAAGAAAATGGGTGTGATATTGTAAAAATTGTTAAAATATCTGAGTCAAATATAGGAATTTGTCTTTATGTAACAAAATGTTTTTGGTAGCCAATAATTTAAATTAACCTGATCTATAATTAGGAAAATGATTATTTTAGGTTAGAAGTAGAACTTAAGAGAAAAATAAGTTTATGTCCCAATTTGACAAAGATTGATGAAGCTTTAGAGGGTACTAAGACAAATGGTATAATAAAAATCAGCTTTTCAATATTCATTGCTCTACTGTTACTCACATTTTTCCTTTTTGGATGTATGTGCTTAAGCTTACAGAATTACCATTTCTACCATGTAGAGATCCATATTTACTGGAATCCAGTGCACAATTTCCATTTTTGACATTATCTGATTATAGAAATTACATTAATGTTTCATGAGAATTTTTATACTTCATGTAAACACTTTGGTATATTGGGGCTATAATTAACATAGTGGCAACAAGCAAATAAGCTGATTTTACAGATGTAACCAAGAATAGGCAAATGCCATTATTGAGAAAACTAAATCCTGAATTTCAGTTAACTTAGACCAATGTAATATGAGAATTTTGAAGAATACATTTACTTTTCCTTAAAAATCATGATTAATTTTCTAAGAGTCAAAGGGAGCACATAAACAAGTCTAGTACCTGCTAACACTAACCGATAGAATAAATAAAGGGGAGAGTGATCCAACATGGGAAGTGAGATACTCAGCAGACTCATAGAATGGCAGATGTCCTAAATAGCACTCTGGCCTCAGAATCAGCCCTAAAGGCATTTGGATCTGGCTAAAAAGCCCATGAGAGTATTTCAGGCATGGAAAGCCAAGACACTCTGGCAAAAGATCTCTGTGAGTGAGATCCCAGTGGAAAGAACAGGTCTTCAAAGAAGGAGGTACCTTTCTCTGAAGGGAGGAGAGAACCTCCACTTTGACTATGACCTTGTCTAAACAAGATAAGAGTCGGAGAACTCAGAGGGCTTCCATAGCCTTGGAAACTCATGACTGGAGCATAGGGAGATTACTGATGCCATAGACAGGAGTGTCAATTGGTAAAGTCAACAACAGGAGTCACTGTGCACTTACTCCTCATGTAGGATCTCTGTCCTTAATGTGCTGTGCATTGAGATTTAATGCTATAACGAGTACTCAAACAATATATTTCACTTTGTGTTTCTATGGGGGTGCAAACTGTTGAAATCTTTACTTAATGCATACTAAACTGATCTTCTGTAAAAAAAAAAAAAAGAAATTATCAATTCCCAATTTGACTCTCACTGGGATTAAACATGACAATAGGTCTGATCTGATTTCATCATCATTTAAAAAAAATCATCTATTATTTTTCACTTTATGTTTCTGTGTGGGAGCAAACTGTTGAAATCCTTACTTAATGTATACTAAGCTGATCTTCTGTATATTAAGATAATCGAAAATGAATCTTGATGTGAATGGAAGGGGAGAGGGAGTGGGAAAGGGGAGGGTTGTGGGTGGGAGGGACGTTATGGGGGGGGAGCCATTGTAATGAATATTCTGTACTTTGGAAATTTATATTCATTAAATAAAAGTTAAAAAAAATCATGATTAATTTTACATATCAGATTGTGAGATGCATGCAAATAAAATAGTTTTCTTTCTCAAATGGCTAAGCTTTGTGTGCATGACTTGCTGTCTGCCCTGGGAGTCACTCTGGTCCAGAGATGTTCTGGGAGTTATAAATCAGTGCCATAAAAAGATCAGATTTACTGAGTTTACAGAGACCATTCTGGCATTTATTTCATGGATGGGTTAAGAGATCAAGACTCAGTTGGGGACAATTAAAGATATACAAGGAAGTGTTAGGAACATATTTACAGAAAAGCAGTGCAGGTGACATGAGAATACTTACATTCACTTTTCCCATGATTAAGATAATATGATCAACTACTAATTCTTTTGCGAACAGTATGTGAAAGAAGTTTTATTTAATATTCATTTAACAGGTAGATATTTCTATAGCAAGCCTTTTCCCCACTAAGTTCTAAATTTCCCTTATTAGAAAATATTTTGTGAATGTGTTTTCTGGTAAATAGGTTTTTTTGGTTTGAAAGTTGCTGTTTGAATGTTGAGCATGTTGTGTGACTTTGTATGTACGTTCCTTTGTGCTAGTCTTTGTGTATCTTTAACTCCCTCACTTAAACCTTCTGTTTCGCATCACTTTCTGCTGTATTCTGGCTTGTTCTTCCACACTACTGAAATGCTTTTGCTGAAATACCAGTGACCTCCCAGTGTGACATACTTTAGGCCTTTACTTCCTGACCTCTCTGCTGTTTATCAACTGTGAAATTTATTCTGGAAATTCACTATTCCTTCTCTCTTGAACACTATAGAATTTTTGTTTTCTTCATGCCTTTCTAATCATTGTTTTTCTGTCTTTTCATCTCATTCTTCCCTGCCTTTATTATCTGCCTTATTGGTACTAACAAAATTCTTATTTTGGCACGTTTTCTCGTTTTTCTTGAATTTAATCATCCTGATTTGCTTTCATGATTTAAAGGAATTTCTCTCTCTCCTTCCTTCCTTCCTTCCTTCCTTCCTTCCATCCATCCATCTATCCATCCATCCATCCATCCATCCATTTATCTGAAAGAGTTATACAGAGGGAGGAAGAGACAGAGAGACAGAGTTCTTCCATCTGCTGGTTCACTCCCCAGATGGCTGCAATGGCTGGGGCTAGGCCAGGCTGGAGCCAGGAGCCAGGAGCTTCTTCTGGGTCTCCCACATGGGTGGCAGGGACCAAAGCATTTGGGTCATCCTCCACTGCTTTTCCTAGGCCACTAATAGGGAGCTCGATCAAAAGTGGAGCAACCAGGACTTGATCCCACATCTACATGGAATGCCAATGTTGTAGGTAGCTGCCCAACCCACTATAACACAAGGGCAGCTGCTTTTCTCTCTCTCTCATTTTTTTAAAGTATATCACTTTTTTATTAAAATTTTTAGTAATATACAAAGAACAGGTTTCATGTATTTCATAGATATAGTTCTAAGAAGGTAACCCTATTTCCCTCCCTTCTCCCTCCTCCCAATCCTCCTCCTTCCTTCCTTTCTTTTTTTCTTTAAGTTTTGCAGAGACATTTCAGTTGACTCTATAATCCCAGGCTTAATCCATCACTAACCATAATATTCAACAAATAAAAGGAGGAAAACCCACAAATGCGCAATAATATAAACAGGGGCTAAAAAACTATCATATCACAAAAAAACTGTTTCATTCCTGTACATTTTTTTTTTTTACAATTTTTTGTTTTTTACATTAACTGTCAGATATCAGAGAAAACATATGATGCTTTTTTGGGATTGGCTTATTTCACTAAGCATAGTGGTTTCCAGTTGAATCCGTTTAGTTACAAAAGACAGGATTTCATTCCTTTTATGGCTGAGTTGTATTCCACAGTGTATTTATACCACATTTTCTTATCCAGTGATGGGAACTTGGCTTGATTCCATATCTTAGCTATTGTGAATTAAGCTGTAATAAACATGAGGATACAGATAATACTTTCATATGCTGATATCACTTCCTTTGGAAAATGCAATGACTGGGTCACATGGTAGATCTATTTTCAGCTTTCTGAGGAATCTCCATACTTATCTTCCACAGGGGCTGTACTAGTTTGCATTTCTACCAGTATTGCATTAGGGTACCATTTTCCCCACATCCTTGCCAGCTTTTATTTATTTATTTATTATTTTTGGATGATAGTCATTCTGACTGGAGTGAGGTGAAGCCACATTGTAGTTTTGATTTGCATTTCCTTGATGTCTAGTGATCTTGAACATTTTTTTTATGTATCTACTGGCCATTTGTATTTCATCCTTTGAAAAATGCCTCTTCATGTCATTTTCTTAACTGGATTGTTTGTTTTGTTGTTGAGTTTCTTGAGCTCTTTGTACATCATGGATATTAATCCTTTATCAGTTGCATAGTTTGCAAATATTTTCTCCCATTCTGTCGGTTGCCTCTTCACCATTTTGAGTGTTCCCTTAGCAGCACAGAAGCTTCTCAGCTTGATGTAATCCCATTTGTCTATTTTTGCTTTTATTGCCTGTGCTTCTGGAATCTTTTCCAAGAGTATTTGCCTGTGCCAATGTATTGCAGAGTTTCTCCATAGTTTTCCTCTAGTAATTTGACAGTATCCAGTTGTGGATTTACATCCTTGATCTGTTGTGAGTTGGTTTTTGTATAAGATATGTGGTAAGGGTCTTGTTTCCTACATCTACATGTGGAGATTCGATTTTCCCTGCACCCGTTGTTGAAGAGACTTTCTTCAGGGATTGATTTTATCTCTTTTGTCAAAGATTAGTTAGTTGTAGATGCATGGATTAATTTTTGGGGTTTCTATTCTGTTCCTTTGGTCTACATATCTATTTTTGTGCAAGTACTGGACTGTTTTGATTATAATTGCTCTCTAGTATTATAATTGCTCTCTAGTATGTTTTGAATCTGATGTTGTGATACCCCTGGCTTTTTTTGTTGTTAAAGATTGCTTTAGCTATTTGGGATCTTTTGTGTTTCCATAAGAATTTTAATATCTATTTTTTCTGTATCTAAGAAGAATGTCCTTGTTATTCTGAATTTGAATTGCATTGAATCTGCTTTGGTTAATACGAACATTTTGATGATTTAATTCTTCCACAAACATGGAAAATTTTTCCATTTTTAGATGTCTTCTATTTCTTTCCTTGTAGAGATCTTTCACCTTATAGGTTAAATTTATTCCAAGGTATTGAAGTTTTTTTGTAGCCATTGTGAATGGGACTAATCTTACAGGTTCTTTCTCGGCCATGGCATTGTTTATGGGTAGAAAGGCTACTGATTTATGTGTATTGATTTCTTATCCTTCAACTTTACCAAACTTTCTTGTGAGTTCCAGTAGTCTCTTAGTGGAGTCGTTTGGTACCCCTATATACGGGATTATGCCATCTCCAAACCAGGAATAACATGGCATCATCCTTTCCAATTTGTATCCTTTTGATTTCTTTTTCTTGCTTAATGGCTCTAAAACTTCCAGAATTATATTAAATAGCAGTGGTGAAAGTGAACATTTTTTTCTGGTTCTGGATCTTACTGGAAATGCTTTCAACTTTTTCCCATTTAATATGACACTGGCTGTGGGTTTGTCGTAAACTGCCTTGATTGTGTTGAAGAATGTTCCTTCTATACTCAATTTGCTTAAGGTTTCTATTCTGAAAGGATAATATAATCAAATACCTTCTCTGCATCTACTGAGATATTCATATTGTTTTTAATCTTCAACATTTTGGATTTGTGTTTTTGAACCATCCTTGCATACCAGGAATAAATTCCACTTGGTCTGGGTGAATGATATTTCTGATGTGTTGTTGGATTCAATTAGCTAGCATTTTGTTGAAGATTTTTGTATCTACACCCTGTGCCCTTTGTGTAGTCTCAGAATTCCCACAGTCATAGCATATAGGGTTCCCGCAGTCAGAGGGAGCGGGGGATCCTCTCTCAGCCTTCTGAGCATGACCTGACCATGAAGAGATCTGAGATCTGAGGCATTCCCATTCTTTGTTGGTGATCTACCTAGGCAGTTTGAATCTAGGTTCCCATGATAGAGTGAGGGTCGAAGAATACCTCAAAGGCCTAAATGGGAGCCCCTCACCCTGCCAACCCTCCTGGGCAGACTCAATATCAGTGGTGACTAAGGATTTTTCCCTCGGATAAAATCCCCTAGTCACACATGTGTGCCTGCATGCAAGCCACAGTAGCCTCTACTTCACTTTAGTAAGATGTTGCTTCCCCTCTGCTAGTCATTGGGGTACCCTTGTGGTTGGATGGGAAGAAAATGTGCTCTCCCTTCATGGGATTAGATGGGTGCTAACCATCTAGGTGCCCTGCCCCCCAGCTAGCACTCCATGCTGGACTTAAAGTCAGTTGGTCTACAAGGTTCTCCCTCAGGCAGTATCACCAGTGATATGGGCTATCAACAGACTCCTCTCACCTCACTCCAAGAAGATACTGTCCCCTCCAGCCCCCAGCTGTGGGAGTCACTGGTGGTGTGCCTGCTTTGTTGTATGTTTGTACTGTCCACACTGCTGCATGTGTCTCTTCTTTCTGTAGAATTTCCACTGCAAACTTCTCTTCAACTCCTCCCTGTGAATGCAGTTACTCTGCTTTTCTTCTGTTATCTTCCTATGGTCGAAATCAGCATGTCTGTTCCCTATTCATCCATTTTGGATCCTGAAGTAATTTCTATATGCAGATTGTTCCTAAATCTGCATATGCCCATGTTTCCCTCAGTTCATTGGGGGATTGTTTCTAGGACTACCTTCTACAATGGATATCAAAATCTAAGGATGTTCGAGTCACTTTTATAAAATAGTCAAATATTTGCAGATAACCTATGCACATCTTCTTGTGTGTGTGTGTGTGTGTGTGTGTGTGTGTTTTTTTGACAGGCAGAGTGGACAGTGAGAGAGAGAGACAGAGAGAAAGGTCTTCCTTTTGCCGTTGGTTCACCCTCCAATGGCCGCCAAGGCCTGCACACTGTGGCCGGCGCACCGCGCTGATCCGATGGCAGGAGCCAGGTACTTATCCTGGTCTCCCATGGGGTGCAGGGCCCAAGTACTTGGGCCATCCTCCACTGCACTCCCTGGCCACAGCAGAGAGCTGGCCTGGAAGAGGGGCAACTGGGACAGAATCGGGCGCCCCGACTGGGACTAGAACCCGGTGTGCCGGCGCTGCAAGGTGGAGGATTAGCTTAGTGAGCTACGGCGCCGGCCATTCTTGTGTTTTTTAAGTCATTTAAATTATCTAAACAATATAAATGCTATGTAAATAATTGTTATACTGTATTGTATGGAGAGTAATGACAGGAAAAAGTCTGTATATGTTTTGTGTGGATGCAATTTTTTTCCTATTTTCTTTTTCTTTTAAAAAATTTATTTTATTTATTTTAAAGGTAGAATGATAGAGAAATGGGGAGAGAAGAGAAAAAGAGAGACAGATTTTCTATCTGCTGATCCACTTCCCAAATTGTCTCTGTGGCCTGTGCTGGGTCAGGCTGAAGCCAGTAGCCAGGAGCCCCATCTGGGTCTTCAGTGTGTTTGCAGGAGCCCAAGGTCTTGGGCCATCTTTTGCTGCTTTACCAGGCATATTAGCAGAAAGCTGGATTGGAAGTGGAGCATCTGGGACTCCAACTGGCACTCAGATATGGCATGCCAGTGTCAGAGGTGGCAGTTTAGCTCACTGTGCCCTGATACTGACCCTGAATGTTTTCATTTTATGGTTGGTTGAAACTGAGGATGCAGAACCCATGTATACAGAGGTATGCTTCATAGTTTATGCACCACTTGCTGCACAGTTTGAACTAGATATCATAGAGGTACTTTGGGCTCTCCATGCTTCTACCTGTGCTTTGCTTCCCCTGTTTTCAAAATTCTTCCTTCTGTTTATGCTTCATCAAAAAGATGGTGTGTTCATCTCACCAGTCACATATGAGTCACTTTTGACTCTTTTCATTCTCTCATTTTTAAACTAAGAATTGGACCTGCCAGTTTTACCTTCTAAATATTTTTTGTTTCTAGCCCTTATTCTTGGGAGCACATTAGTAGCTTCCTCATTGGGTTTCTTGCTTCTCTCGAATCCTCTTTGCTATAGCTGTTATAATGAGTCATCTGAAAAGGTTGACCTAACATTTAAATCTCTTGACACCTATAGGATTAGTCTGTCTTCCTTAAAAAAACCTCTTGTTTCTTTGTCCTTTCCTGCTCCTGCCTCCCTTGTGGTTAATATTTTAACAACATCAACTTGCTTTTGGGTCCCTTACATATGTGGTATATTGTGCCTTGCCATTGTACCATCTCTCATCTTGTCCTTTCTGCCAGAATTGCTTTTCTCCATTTAAGTTAGTTAATTCTTGCCTATCATTTTAAAATATAGCCACCTTTTGTTATAAGAGATCTTGTCTGGTGGGAAATGGGTGTCCTTCCTCTGAGCTTCTTTAACAGTCTGTGTGCTGTTATTATTTGTATGTCTGTCTCACGTGAACTAAATAAGCTTCATGATCATTGAACTTACTTGAAATCAAACACCGTATTGTTTTCATCTTTGAATTCTCAGGACTAGAATGTCTGTCACAGAGTAGAGAATCAACATGTTTATTGAATAAAAAAGCTAATCGTGCTTTTCTTTTTTTAACTGTGGCATGATAACATATATTAATGTTGAATATGGATATGTTTTGATATTTTACATTTATTTACCACCATCTCAAGTAAGATCACAGTGTTTCCATTACTCAAGAAAGTTTTCTCCTGTCCCTTATACTGACCTGTCAAAGTGGGTCATCTTTTCTAAAATTTGCCATCATTTATTAATTTTCTTTAAATTATAGATCATAAAAATGGAAGCTTTTTATTTTTCTGGCTTCTTAGGAGCTTAACAAGATGGTATCAAAATTTATCTGTGTTGATGTCTAGACCACTATTTTATTGATGACTAGTATTCCATATCTGAGTGTGCTACAGTTTGTTTAGTCATTCTCTGGTTAATAGAAAAGTTTAGGTTGTTTCCCATGTCTGGTAATTATAAGTAAAACTGTGAACATTCCTGTAATTTTGTGGGTATATTTTTTTATTTCTCTTGATAGGATCTAGGAGTAGAATTACTGAGCTGTAAGGCAGGTTTGTGCTTAAATTTTTTTAAGAACTATCCACACTTTTATTCCAAAGGTGCTGTGATATTTTACACACCAATTAACAATATATGAAAGATACCATTTTTCTAATTGTTTTTCGATATTCAGCGTTTTCAGTCCTTTTGATGTTAGCCATGTTAATGTATGTTATCATTGCCACAGTTTAAAAAGTTCAATTTATTCAGTAAATGTATATCACAGTGGTTTTAATGTATATTTTCTCTCTTTTTAAAGATTTTACTTTGCTCTCCCTTTCAAATAAATACATCTTAAATTTTTTTAAAATTTATTTGAGGGGGCTGGCACTGTGGCACACCACCTGCAGCGCTGGCATCCCATATGGGTGCTGGTTCTAGTCCTGGCTATTCCTCTTCCAGTCCAGCTCTCTGCTGTGGCCTTGGAAAGCAGTAGAAGATGGTTCAAGTCGTTGGGCCCCTGCACTCATGTGGGAGACTTGTAAAGAAGCTCCTGGCTCTTAGCTTCTGATCAGTGCAGCTCTGGCCGTTGTGGCCATTTGGGGAGTGAACTAGAGGATGGAAGACCTTTCTCTCTGTCTCTCCCTCTCACTGTCTGTAACTCTACTTCTCAAATAAATAAATAAAAAATCTTTAAAAAATTTATTTGAAAGGAACATTGGGTTCACTTCCCAAATGGCTTTAACAGCTAGGGCAGGGCCAGGCCAAAGCCGGGTGACAGAAACTCCATCCAGATCTCTAGTGTGAGTAGCAGTGGCCCAAGTATTTGGGCCATCATCACCTGCTTACCCAAGTGCATTAGCAGGGAACTGGATTGGAAGCAGAGCAGTTGGAACTTGAGCTGGTGGTCTGATATGGCTTGCCAGCATCGCAGGCTGTATCTTAACCTACTGCACACAATGCTTGCCCCTAATATGTATTTTCTTACTGAATAAATATGTTGAGTAGTTTTTCATGAGCTAATTGCCATTTGTATATCTTCTTCTATGAAATATATATTGGAGTCTTTTGCTCATTTTTTTTTTTTTCATTGCAAGATCTCTTGGCATCTTACGTTTTCCTGGGTTTCTGTGATATCACTTGATTTGATTTTCTTCAGGTCATTGTGTTGTCTCCTTGTAAGTCTTTTTTTTTTTTTTCCAACTTTTATTTAGTAAATATAAATTTCCAAAGTACAACTTTTGAATTATAGTGGCTTTTCCCCCAATAACCTCCCTCCCACCCACAACCATCCCATCTCCCACTTCCTCTCCCATCCCATTCTTCGTCACAATTCATTTTCAATTATCTTTATATACAGAAGATTAACTTAGTATATACTAAGATTTCAACAGACTGCACCCACACAGACACACAAAAGTATAGAGTACTGTTTGAGTAGTAGTTTTACTGTTAATTCGCATAGTACAACATATTAAGGACAGAGGTCCTACATGGGGAGCAGGTGCACAGTGACTCCAGTTGTTGATTTAACAATTGACACTCTTCTTTATGACGTCAGTAATCACTGGAGGCTCTTGTCATGAGCTGCCAAGGCTATGGAAGCCTCTTGAGTTCACCAACTCTGATCTTATTTAGACAAGGCCATATTCAAAGTAGAAGTTCTCTCCTCCCTTCAGAGAAAGGTACCTCCTTCTTTGATGGCCCATTCTTTCTGCTGGGATCTCACTCACAGAGATCTTTCATTTAGGTTATTTTATTTTATTTTATTTTTTTTTGCCAAAATGCTTTGGCTTTCCATGCCTGCGAAACTCTCATGGGCTTTTTAGCCAGGTCTGGATGCCTTAAGGGCTGATTCTGAGGCCGGAGTGCTGTTTAGGGCATTTGCCATTCTATGAGTCTGCTGTGTATTCTGCTTCCCATGTAGGCTCATTCTCTCCTTTTTAATTATATCAATTATTTTTTTGCTCATTTTAAAATTGCATTATTGGACTTTTTAAAGTTGATTTGTAGGAATTGTTTATATGTGCTAGATATGGGACTTGATGAATATGAGATTTGTAGGGTAAAACTGTTTCCTCCAGTCTGGATTTTTTTTCTTACTTTATTAATTTTTAATATACAAAGAACCCTTACAAGCTAAGGGGCAAATGCCTAACAACTTGATAGAAAAATGAGGGTATGTAAGGATAATTCACACAAAAGAGAAAAAAAAAACCCTCAAACACATGAAAAATAGATTTTTTATTATTTGTTTATTTTATAATTAGAGAAATAGAAACTTAAATGACACTGAGAAAGGTGACAAAAATTAAAAATAAGTATGACAACATACTCTCCTGGCAAAGTTGTGATGAAACATAATTATCCATTACTGATGTGAATGTAAATTTGTATAATTTCTCTTTGTTCAGGCTGCTATAATAAAATACCACTGATTACATGGCTTAAGTACCAAGCTTATTTTTTAAAAGATTTTTTTATTTATTTATTTGAGAAGTAGAGTTACTGTGAGAGGGAGAGACAGAGAGAAAGGTCTTCCATCCGCTGGTTTGCTCCCCAGATGGCCACAACAACTGGAGCTGCGAGGATCTGAAGCCTGGAGCCAGGAGCTTCTTCCGGGTTTCCCACGTGGGTGCAGAGGCCCAAGGTCTTGGGGCATCTTCTACTGCTTTCCAAGGCCATAGCAGAGAGCTGGATCGGAAGAGGAGCAGCTGGGACTAGAACTGGTGCCCATATGGGATGCTGACGCTGAAGGCAGAGGATTAACCTACTGCGCCACAGCACTGGCCCAAACTTATTTCTCATAGTTCTGGATGCTGAGATGTGTAAGATCTAGGTCATAGGAGATTCACTTCCTGATGACGGCCCCTCAGGTTGCAGGTGAATGCCCTGCCATTTCCTTGTACAGCAGAGTAGAGAGAGGAAGAAGTTCTGTGTGTCTAATGACACTAAATCATAATGAGAGCACCATGCTTTTGACCTCATTATATTTCAAGGCCCCTTTTACAGATATCATCACACTGGGAATTAGTTTTGGAAATTATGCAGGTATTCTCTTTTCATTTGTTTCTTCTGCCCATTTTCTCTTTTATTCTTTGACTCTCATGATACTTTATTTGTATATTCATTGTTATCTTGGATTTTTCCATTCTAATAATTATGTACTTCATTTTCTACTTTTGTTTTTTTAAAGATTTATTTATTTACTTGGAAGTTGGAGTCACAGAGAAAGAGAGAGATCTTCCATCTGTTGGATCACTCTCCAAATGGCTGCAGTGGCTGACGCTGTGCAAGGAGCCTGAGCTGCTTCTTTATCTCCCACGTGGGTGTAAGAGCCCAAGCACTTGGGCCATCTTCAGCTGCTTTCCTAGGTCCATTAACAGGGAGTTGGATTGGAAGCGGAGCAGTTGGGACACAAGCCCGTATGGGATACTGGCATCGTAGGCAACAGCTTTACCTGCTATACCACAATGCCAGCCCTCATTTTCTACTTTTAACTGGTTACTTTTTAATCTGTCTTCCAGTTCAATGAGCCTTTCCTCTTTAAGCCTATCTAATAAATTCATTATTTCTGATCTTGTGTTTTTCATGTTTAGCATTTCTATTTTTTATAGTTTCCATATCTTTTGAAATGCCTTACTTTTGTCTGCTTACTGTCCAATTCTTCCATGAAATCTTTTCATTTATACTTGTAACAAGTTTCAGATGCTTGTCAGTTTCAACATTTTTAAAACTTTTTTTTTAAAGATTTATTTATTTGAAAGAGTTACACAGAGAGAGAAGAGGCAGAGAGAGAGGGAGGAGGGGAGGGAGAGAGGGGTCTTCCATCCGATGGTTCACTCCCTAATTGGCTGCAAGGGCCGGAGCTGTGCCAATCCGAAGCCAGGAGCCAGGAGCTTCTTCCCGATCTCCCACGCAGGTTCAGGGGCCCAAGCACTTGGGCCATCTTCTACTGCTTTCCCCAGCCAAAGCAGAGAGCTGGATCAGAAGAGGAGCAGCCGGGACTAGAACCAGCGCCCATATGGGATGCTGGTGCTTTAGGCCAGGATGTTAACCCACTGTGCCACAGCTCTGGCCCCAGTTTCAACATTTGACTCACTTTGAATCTGCTTCAATTGATTATTACTTTTTTTAAAAAAGATTTATTTATTTGAAAGAGTTACATACACACACAGAGGGAGAGATAGAGACGTTTCGTCTGCTGGTTGACTCCTCAAATGGCCACAACAGCTGGGCTGGGCCAGACTGAAGCCAGGAACCTGGAACTCCATTTGGGTCTCCCAGGTCAGTCACAGGGGCTGAAAGGCTGGAGCTGTCTTTTGCTACTTTCCTAGACATATTAGCAGGAAGCTGGATAGAAGTGGAGTAGCTGGGACTGGACCTGGCACCGGCACCAATATGGGATATCTGTGTTGCAGGTAGTGGATTAATTGAATGCCCCTCAATGGCTGCACCTCACTTGACTGTTTATTCTCTTTATTGTTTATATATATTTTCTGCTTTATAGTATGTCATGTAATTTTAAATTTTATGCAAAAGAACTATATAGACTGAAATAATA
The DNA here is from genome assembly GCF_051225735.1 of Oryctolagus cuniculus. NCBI lineage: Eukaryota > Metazoa > Chordata > Mammalia > Lagomorpha > Leporidae > Oryctolagus > Oryctolagus cuniculus. Next base: position 52,389,329 of record NC_142875.1, on the reverse strand, counting down.
TTCACTTCTATGCCCTTTTAGTTCTCAGTGGGAGAGGACTGAGTCAAATCAGTGATTATTGTGAAGTTTTTGTTTTGTTTTTGTTTGTTTGATTTAGGTTACTGTTGTGCTACTTTGAATCCTTCTAGAGATCTCTTCTTTCCCTAGTGCCTGTTTACCCTGTTAAATCCTGGAGTGCCTTAGTGTGGTTTCTCTGAGCCTTTTCAGTCTTTGATTACTGGTAGCCTAGAGTGCCTAGAGGGGTTTCTGTCAGCTAGCCTACCTTTGATTTTGGCAGCTGAAAGCTTGGGGTGCCTAGAGTTGCCAGAGAGGGTAGTTAGGAGAAGAAAAGGAGTTGTCTTCCCTGGCTATGGAATGCTGAAGGCCTGAAGTACTCTAGTGGGTACTTCTCAGAGCCCCTGGCCTAGTCTTGGCTTTCTGTAGCTAAAAGCCCAAAGTGCCTGTGCTGGATTTTTTTTTTTTTTTAATCCCCATCCATGTTTTTGGTATGCAGCACCTGAGTGCTTGTTGGAGACCTCTGTGAGAACTGGCAGGTAGTTGCAGATCTTGCAAACTGTCTGTGGCTCTAAGAAATAACTGCCATCTTGCAGACTAACAATGTGGTAGATTTCTACCCTGTTGGCAGGGATGGAACCTGTTCCTTCTTTCCAGTGAACGACTCCTTATTTTCCAAATGTTACGTTATGTAAGCTTCTTTGTGTCCCCAACTGTATTTTGGGTTTAAAAATCTAATTTAAAGGTTGACATTGTAAGTTAAGCCACTGCCTGCAGTGCCGGCATCCTGTGGACACTGGTTGTGGTCCTGGGTACTCTACTTCTGATCTAGCTCTCTGCTAATGCATCTGGGAAAGCAGTAGAAGATGGCCCAAGTCCTTGGGCCCCTGTACCCACATGGGAGACCCAGATGAAGCTCCTGGCTCCTGGCTTCTGCCGGGCCCAGCCCTGCTGTTGCTGCCATTTGTGGAGTGAACCAGTGAATGGAAGATCTCACTCTATCACTGTCTTTCGCTATCTAACTCTGCTTTCCAAATTAAATTAAAATCTTTTAAAAAAAATCTGTAATTTGAAGTTTAGTTTGTTTTGGTTCATTGGCGAGTGGTGGTCTTTTATTGCTTTGTAGAACTCTATATTTCTCATCTTAGTATTTCTAATATTATAAAGCTTGATCTTTTAGTTTTGCAAAAATATGGAATTAAAAACCAGTAAAATCATCTTCCTCTTGATTATTTAATCATCCTTAAAATTTTCCTAACTACTATACTTTTTTGTACTATAAGGCAGAATATTGGCTGTCTAATATTAATTTGAAATAATAAAGCTAATAAAGCTAACTTATTGTCCCAGATATATCATGAACAAAGGTTCTTTTGTGTGTACCTCTTGATCATTGTCAAATGGAAATTTTTTATTTTTTTTTATTTTTTGGACAGGCAGAGTTAGACAGTGAGAGACAGAGAGAAATGTCTTCCTTTTTCCGTTGGTTCAACCCCCAAGTGGCCGCTATGGCCAGCGTGTTGTGGCCGGTGCGCTGCGCTGATCCAAAGCCAGGAACCAGGTGCTTCCTCCTGGTCTCCCATGTGGGTGCAGGGCCCAAGGACCTGGGCCATCCTCCACTGCACTCCCGAGCCACAGCAGAGAGCTGGACTGGAAGAGGAACAACTGGGACAGAACCGGCGCCCCAACTGGGACTAGAACCCAGGGTGCCGGTGCTGCAGGCAGAGGATTAGCCTAGTGAGCCGTGGTGCTGGCGTCAAATGGAAATTTTAAGTGTAAATTGCATACTCATGTAGTCCAGTCCTTTTATTTATACAGCAAAAATACCATTATAATCTAGATAGCCATAATAAAGTTGACTATGCTTCTTAGTTAACTGTAGTTGCATTTTCATTTTTTTTAGCACAATTTTTTTTTTTGCTTTTGCTTTTAACTTGTGACATTTAGTCTGTGGTGGTTATCTTATTTTTTCAGACATTAATTTGATTTTTAAAATGTTGAAGAAGTCAGATTATTTCATGGGGATCCTAATTATTTACATTTATTTCCTCTGTAACACAAATTGGATTATAGGTATAAATGGATGAACTGTAAGTGTTGCATTGACATTAACTAAAACTGTTGATAACATTGTATATTAGTAGCTATGGATAATGTTTTTCTTTAAATTGTTTTATGCAGCAGAATATTTTTTCATTAACTTTTACTTGGATATTAAATTTTGAGTTATGGGATTTCAGTGAAAATAATTTAAATTTCTTTTAACCATGAAATAAGGTAAGTACTTAGGGATGAATAACCACTTGTTTAGTTGAAGAAACATCAAGACATAAAAGAAATTCTCTCAAAATAAGTTGCCAGCATTGCCAGCATGTTTAATTTATTGCTTTTATAAATGATTTGAAAGTGGAGGATTGCAAAAAAAGTTTTAGATTGCCGGGAGGTACCACACTTTCTAAACTAGTAAACTGCTAAATTCAAAGAATTTGGAGGAGCTTTTAGTCAGCAAATTTTTTCAATTAAAAGCTAAATTTTTATTAAATGTAATATAAAATAAACTATTTGTGTTTAACATACTGCAAACCCAGTAAGTCTTTTACTTCATTCTGTTCTTTTTTTTTTTTTTTTTTTTTTTTTTTTTTTTTTAAGATTTATTTATTTATTTGAAAGTCAGAGTTACACAGAGAGAGGAGAGGCAGAGAGAGAGAGAGATCCTCCATCCGATGGTTCACTCCCTAATTGGCTGCAATGGCCGGAGCTGCGCCTATCCAAAGCCAGAAGCCAGGAGCTTCTTCTGGATCTTCTATGCGGGTGGATCTCCCAAGGCTTGGGCCATCTTCTACTGCTTCCCAGGCCATAGCAGAGAGCTGGATGGGAAGTGGAGCAGCCAGGTCTTGAACTGGTGTCCACATGGGATGCCAGCGCTTCAGGCCAAGGCGTCAACCTGCTGTGCCACAGCACCAGCCCCCTTCATTCTGTTCTAACAAATGTTGATCTAGTTAAAATAGTCTTAGATAACAGTGATTTCTTGTAGCTTTTCTAAAGGACTAGGCAGTATTATAGGATTTTTTTTCTTATATCTGGCATAAATGCCAGTATGATTTTTAAAATTTCTGTCCAGTGTCCTTCTGCCTTCAGCTAACTTTCTGCTTTATTACCTTCTGCCTCTGTTCTTTTATGGTATGAAGAAGGGTGTGGTTACTGAGTCAGTACATGGAACACTGTATTTTTTACAAGGCAGGTTAATAGAACAGTCTTCAAAACTTTCTCTAGCCACTCCTTTATGAAGTTTGCTTTTTTCCTAAATATCATCCACTATTTACTAAGTGTATGACTCCGGGCAGGTTAATTGATCTCAAAATTCTAATATGTAAAATGAGGGTAAGCGTACTACTTTCTGGAAACAGTTGTTAAGCCTGGCTACATTGGTACATTGGTATACCTGGGTTTGATTCATAGCTCTGGCTCCTGATTTCAGTTTCCTGCCAGTGCACACTCTGGGAGGTGACAGATTATGGCTCAAGTAGTTGGCTTCCTGCCACCCATGTCTGAGATCTGGTTTGAGTTTCTGGCTCTTAGGTTTGGCTAGGCACAGCCCTGGGCCATTGCAGGCATTTTGGGAGTGAACCAGCAGCTGAGAGCTCTTTCTATCTTTCTGCTTCTCAAATAATTAAATAAAAAATGAAAAAAAAATAGCATTTTCTTTATAGGGTTATTGTGAGAATTAAATGACATAATGCTTAGATATTTGGCATTTAAGGATGCTATGTTTGCTATTACCAGTGTCAGTATACTTGTTACTATCAACATCATCATTATCATTCTCACCCCAATATTATCTTCTTCTATTCATTTTGTAAATTCTACTTCTTATTATTTTGCATTTAAACTTGTGAGAGAGCCTGATAACTGATGCTTCTGCCTCCAATTTCTGCTTCATCTAGCTGCTTTATTTACACTTTCAGGTGAATCTAACTAAAATAGAACTTTTAATCAAGACACAGCCCAGTTCAATACTATTTCTCCATTGCTAATAAGGTCAAACTTTGTTTTGATATTTAGGGAACTCACTGCACCTCTTCAACATTTGTAGTAGGTTTTCTTTGGTAAATTACTATTGAATAAGTTTAATCTATTATAAAACTTATATGATTAGATTACAGTGACATTTCAGTATATTGTTGATTGGTTACTGTTAGATTTTTATTTATGTAAGTAGCAATTTGTTTGTATAAAAGATAGTCACTGACCTGGTAAAAACTACTAAAAATTTCTAGTGAAGTAATATGTTTATAGTTGAAAAAATCAAAATAATACTGAAAGACATACAGTGAAAAACCACAGTCATTGTAGGGGCTGTCCTGTGCACTGCAAGATGTTAAGCAGCACTTGTAGGCTCTATACTCTGGATGCCAATAGCACTTTCCAAGTTATTGTAACCAAAAATGCTGCATTTTTGCATTGAGATATTCTCTAGATATTTCCAAATGTCCCCAGGAGACAAACGCATGCAACTGAGAACAATCTATACCTTAAAAGAAATGAAGGGTGGGAGCCAGCACTGTGGCGTAGCGGGTAAGGCCACCGCATTTCTCTCCCTTCCCCCTCATCCTACTTTTAATTCTTAAATGTTTCTGGTGGTTGCCTTCATTTTTCAAAATATTACTTTTATGAAGATGTCTTGATTTTCTAAATTTTAATTTAGCTTTGCTTTGTTATCTGCCCATCCTTATACATGATTATTTTTAATAGCCCATTATTTGCATTATCTATTTCTCTGTGTTTTTACAGGGCTAGGAAGGTGATATACATTGTGTCATAAAACTGTAATTAAATATGCCATATTGTTCCTATTGCTGACACTATAGTCATAATTAGAGTTACAGTTTTTGTTATGACTATAAATTTTCTTTAAAGAAAGTCATGTAAATAAGCTCTGATTTTCTTTTCTTTAAACAATTTTTATATACCCTCAGTTTTTCACTACCATTTTTTCTTGATTTGCCTGTTTGTTATACCCTTCATTTCTTTTTTTTTTTTTTAAAGATTTATTTAATTTATTTGAAAGTCAGAGTTACAGAGAGAGAGAAGGAGAGGCAGAGAGGTCTTCCATCTGCTGGTTCACTACCAAATTGGCTGAAATAGCAGGAGCTGCACAGATCTGAAGCCAGGAGCCAGGAGCCAGCAGCAGCTTCTTCCGGGTCTCCCACTTGGGGTGCAGGAGTCCAAGCACTTGGGCCATCTTCCATTGCTTTGCCAGGCCACAGCAGAGAGCTGGATCGGAAGAGGAGCAGCCGGGACTTGAATCGGTGCCCATATGGGATACTGGCACTGTAGGCGGTAGCCTTACCCGCTACGCCACAGTGCTGGCTCCCACCCTTCATTTCTTTTAAGGTATAGATTGTTCTCAGTTGCATACGCCACAGTGCTGGCTCCCACCCTTCATTTCTTTTAAGGTATAGATTGTTCTCAGTTGCATGCGTTTGTCTCCTGGGGACATTTGGAAATATCTAGAGAATATCTCAATGCAAAAATGCAGCATTTTTGGTTACAATAACTTGGAAGTGCTATTGGCATCCAGAGTATAGAGCCTACAAGTGCTGCTTAACATCCTGCAGTGCACAGCCCCTACAAAAATGAATTACCCAGCCCCAAATGTTGAAGAAAAAATTATTACATGTACGGTATTCCCCTTGGGCCTTTTCCCTTCTGTAGACTTCCATTTGAAGTGCTCCCTGCTTTTGCCAGTCTGAAGTGATTGTGCTTCAGTCCTGCCTTACTTCTCTTTTCTAGAATTTTAACTTACAGCTCTTTCTGGTTCCATTCTCTTTCTGAGTTTATTTCATTTCCTGTTAGACCACATCCTCATGTAATTTAATTTCTGATGAGTGAGTGGATAATAGTAAGTTTCTTAGCCATTCCATGTCTCAAACTACAGTTTTTTTACCTTTACCTCTGAGTGGTATTTTGGGTAGTTACAGAATTATAAGAGGAAGTCATTTTCTTTCACAGACTTAAGGACATTAATCATAAAAAGTCTGGTGCCAGCCTCATTCTTCTTTCTTATTTTAGCAATTTTTTCTCTGTCAGTAAGTCTTTAGAATCTTTCCTCTATACCCTTGGTATTCTGAAGATTCACAGTTACTTGTCTGGGTATTTTCCCTCCTCCCCATTTATTGTATCTGGAGCTTTCCTTTCTTGCTGAATTCCTTAAGTCTCACTGCTTATTTCCTATATCAGCTTTGGGCAATTCTCTTCTCTTTGTTCATATCTACTATATTATTTTCTGGTTTTAGAACCCTTATTAAATGAATGTAAGATCCCCTGGATGACTATTTTAAGTTGGCTAGCCTATTTTTGATACAAAGAAAGCCCAGAGATTAATCTAATAAATACAGTATTTTAGAGGCAGATATTTGGCCTACCAATTAAACTGTCAGTTTGGATACCCATATCCTGTTTCAGAGTTACTGTGTTCGAGTCCCAGCTCTGCTTCTGATTCCAACTTTCTCGCAGATCAGGGAGAACATATGGTATTTGTCCCCTTGGGACTGGCTTATTGCACTAAGTATGATGTTTTCCAGATTCATCCATTTTGTGACAAATGATTGAATTTCATTTTTTTTTAACCACTGTGTGGTATTTCATAGAGTACATATCCCATAGTTTATCCAGTCTTCTGTTGACAGGCCTTTAGGTTGATTCCATGTCTTAGCTATTGTGAATTGAGCTACAGTAAACATGGAGGTGCAGATGACTCTTTTATTTGCTGATTTCATTTACTTTGGGTAAATTTCAAAGAATGGGATGGCTGGGTCATACAGTAGGACTATATTCAGATTTCTGAGGTATCTCCAAACTGTCTTCCATAGTGGTTTTACCAGTTTGCATTCCCACCAAAGTGGATTTTTCCCTACATCCTTGCCAGCATTTGTTGTTTGTTGATTTCTGTATGAAAGCCATTCTAAATGGGGTGAGGTGAAACCTTATTGTTGTTTTGATTTGCATTTCCCTGGTGGCTAGTGATCCTGAGAGTTTTTTCATGTGTTTGTTGGCCATTTGGATTTCCTCTTTTGAGAAATTGTTTAAGTCCTTTGCCCATTTCTTGACTGCGTTGTTTGTTTCACTGTTGTTGATTTTTTTGATCACTTTATATATTCTGGTTATTAATCTTTTATCAGTTGCATGGTTTGCAAATAATTTCTCCCATTCTGTTGGTTGCCTCTTTATGTTCTGTTTATTTTGTTGTACAGAAGCTTCTCAATTTGATGTAATCCCATTTGTTAATTTTGGGTTTTTGTGCATGTGCCTCTGGGGTCTTTTCCAGGAACTCTTTGCCCATGCTGATGTCTTGCAGGGTTTCCCCAATGCTCTCTAGTAATTTGATGGTATTGGGTCATAGACTTAGGTTTTTAATCAGTTTTGAATGGATATTTGTATAAGATGTAAGGTAGGGGTCCTGCTTTATACTTTTGCATGTGAAAATCCAGTTTTCCCAGCACTGTTTGTTGAAGAGGCTGTCCTTGCTGTAAGGAAAGGTTTTAGCTCCTTGGTCAAATATAAGTTAGTTATATTGCTTATATTGATTTATGGCATTTCTGTTATGTTCCATTTGTCTATCCAGTACCAGTACCAAGTACCAAGCTGTTTTGATTATGACTGCCTTGTAGTCTGTCTTGAAATCTGGTATTGTGATGCCTCTGACTTTGTTTTTGTTTTTGTTGTATAAGATGGCTTTAGTTATCTGAGGTCTTTTGTGTTTCCATATGAATTTCCACATCATTTTTTCTAGATCTGAGAGGAATGTCTTTCGTATTTTGATTGGTTTTGCATTGATTCTGTAACTTATTTTTGGAAGAATGGACATTTTGATGATATTGATTCTTCTGATCCATGAACATGGAAGTTTTTGCAAATTTTTTTGTGTCTTTATCCCTTTCTTTTTTTAAAGTTTTGTAATTTTGTCATAGAGATCTTTGAACTCCTTGTTTAAATTTATTCCAAGGTATTTAATTTTTTTTGTAGTTATTGTGAATGGGATTTATCTTAGAAGTTCCTTCTCATCCGTGACATTATCTGTGTATACAAAGGCTTTTGTTTTTGTTACTGACTTTATATCCTACTATTTTACCAAAGTCTTCTATGGGTTCCAGTAGCCTCCTAGTGAAGTCTTTTGGGTCCCCTATATATATGAGCATATCATCTGTATATAAGGATCATTTGATTTCATCCTTACCAATTTGAATCTCTTTGATTTCTTTTTCTTGCCTGATGGCTCTGGCTAAAATTTTCAGGACTATATTAAATAGAGTGGTGAGAGTGGGCATCCTTGTCTGGTTCCAGATCTCAGTGGAAATGCTTCCAACTTTTCCCCATTCAGTAGGATGCTGGCCGTGGGTTTGTTATAAATTGCCTTGATTATGTTGAGGAATGTTCCTTCTAGACCCAATTTGCTTAGAGTTTTCATCATGAAAGGGTGTTTTATTTTATCAAATGCTTTCTCTGTATCTATTGAGCTAATCATATTGTTTTTGTTCTTTAATTTGTTAATGTGATGTACCTCATTGATTGATTTGTGAATGCTGAACCATACCTGCATACCTGGGATAAATCCCACTTGACCTGATATTCCTGATGTTTTGTTGAATTTGATTGGCCAGAATTTTGTTGAGGATTTTTGCCTCTATGTTCATCAGGGAGATTTGTCTGTAGTTTTCTTTCTCTGTTGCATCTTTTCCAGATTTAGGGATTAAAGCGATGCTGGCTTCATAGAAGGAATTTGGGAGGATTCCCTCACTTCCAATTGTTTTGAATAGCTTGAGAAGAACTGGAGTTAGTTCTTTAAATATCTGGTAGAATTCAGCAGTGAAGCCATCTGGTACTGGGCTTTTCTTTGTTGGGAGGGCCTTTATTACTGATTCAATTTCCATTTTGGTTATGGGTCTGTTTAGGTTTTCTCTGTCTTCATGGCTCAATTTAGGTAGGTTGTATGTGTCCAGGAATCTCCATTTCTTCTAGGTTTCCCAGTTTGTTGGCATACAGCTCTTTGTAGTAATTTCTGATGATTCTTTTTATTTCTGTGGTGTCTGTTGTTTTATTATTTTCTTTTTCTTTTTTTTTTAAAAAGATTTTATTTATTTATTTGAGGGGTAGAATTACAGACAGTGAGGAGATACAGAGAGAAAGGTCTTCCTTCTGTTGATTTACTCCCCAAATGGCCACAATGGCCGGAGATTTGCTGATCCGAAGCCAGGAGCCAGGTGCTTCTTCCTGGTCTCCCACGTGGGTGCAGGGGCTCAATCACCTGTGCCATCTTTTACTGCTTTCCTAGTCCACAGCAAAGAGCTGGAATGGAAGAGGAACAGCCAGGACCAGAACCTGTGCCTATATGAGATACTTGCACTGCAGGAAGATTAATCTACTGCACCACAGCGCCAGGCCCCTACATTTTCTTTTTCATCTCTAATTTCATTGATTTGGGTCATCTCTCTCCTTTTTTTGATTAGTTGGGCCTATGGTTTGTCAGTTTTGTTTATTTTTTCAAAAAACCAGCTCTTTGCTTTGCTGATCTTTTGTATTGTTCTTTTGATTTCTATTTTGTTGATTTCTTCTTTAATTTTAATTATGTCTTTCCTTCTATTGGTTTGGGTTTGATTTTTGTTTTAGATCCTTGAGATGCACTGATAGCTCATTTATTTGATGCCTTTCCATTTTCTTGGTGTAGGCACTTATTGCTATAAAATTTCTTCTTAACACTGCTTTTGCTGTATCCTATAAGTTTTGATGTGCTGTGTTGTCATCTTCATTTGTTTCCATAAAGTTTTTGATTTATCTTTTGATTTTTTTCTATGACCCACTGTTCATTTAGCAACACGTTGTTCATTCTTCATGTGTTTGCATATGATGTAGATTTTCTTGAATTGCTGATTTCCAGCTTCATTGCATTGTTGTCCGAGAATATGCATGGTATGATTTCGATTATTTTGAATTTGATGAGACTTGCTTTGTGGCCTAGCATGTGGTCAAGCTAGAGAAAGCTCCATGTATCGGAGGGAAATATGTGTACTCTCTGGCTGTAGGGTAGAAGGTTCTGTAGATATCTGCTAGGTCTATTTGGTATATGGTGTCGATTAACTCTGTTGTTTCCTTGTTTGTTTTCTGTCTTGTTGATCTGTCCATTGCTGAAAGTGGAGTATTGAAGTCTCCTATTACTATTGTATTTGAGTCTATCTCTCCCTTTAAATCCTTTAACATTATTTTTAAATAGCCAGGTGCCTATTTAGGTGCATATACATTTATAAGATTCATATCTTCCTGTTGAATTGATCCTTTGATCATTATATAGTGTCCTTCTTTATATCTCTTAATGGTTTTTGTGTTAAAGTTTATTTTGTCTGATGTTAAGATGGCTATGCCAGCTCTTTTTTGGTTTTTGTTAACATGGATTATCTTTTTCCATCCTTTCACTTTTAGTCTGTGAGCCACTTTGTTGATAAGATGTGTTTCTTGTAGGTAGCAAATAGATGGGTTTTCTTTTATTAATCCAATCAATCTGCCTTTGTCTTTTAATTGAGGAGTTGAGATTATTCATATTCAGTGTTACTATTGAGAAGTACTGACTTTGCCCTGCCATGTTTCTGTAAATAGTTCTGCTTATGTACTTTGGATATCATTTGTTCTTTTGTTGGGTAATTTTCTGCATTCATCTCCTGTTTCTGTGTTTTCTGTGTGTAGCATATCTTTGAGTATCTTTTGTAGTGCTGGGCTAGTGGTTAGAAATTCTTTCAATTTCTGTTTGTTGTGAAAGATCCTTATTTCTCCTTCATTCATAAATGAGAGTTTTTCAGGTTACAGTAATTTGCATTGACAGTTTTTTCTCTTAGGACTTGGAGTGTTTCTCGCCATTCTCTCCTTGTCTAGGGTTTGTGATGAGAAGTCTGGGGTGAGTTTAATCTGGTTTCCTCTGAATGTGGTTTATCGTTTCTATCCTGTTACTGAGGAGAGCTTTGCCACTATGTGTTGAGGTGAGAATCTTTTCTGGTCGAGTCTATTGGGAGTTCTGTGTGCTTCTTAAACTTGGATGTCTCTTTCTCCAGGCTGGGGAAGTTCTCTGTAATTATTTAATTAAGAAGGCCTTCTAATCTTTTCTCTGTTTCCATGCCTTCTGGAATTCCTAGGAACTGTATATTGGATTGTTTGATAGACTCTTACAGATCTCCAACCGTGTTTTTCAATTTCCTGATTTTTTCTTGTGTTTGATGTGACTGTTATTTCCAGAAATTTGTCTTCTAGTTCTGATATTCTTTCTATTTCATTTATTCTATTATTGATACTTTCCACTGTATCACTGTATTTTTTATTTGAATTCTTCATATTCTTCATATCTAATATTTCATTCTGACTTCAATATATCAATTTCTTGGGAACACTTTTCATTTTATTGTGACTTTGTTTCTTTTTTGCTTCTAAGTAATCTGAGGATTAATTTTCTGAATTCTGTTTCTGGCATATCCTCAATCTCTTCTTCAGTTTCTGTTTTTGAAGAGGAGATGCAGTGTTCCTTTGTGGAGCTCATGCTGTCTTCCTTATTCTTGTTTAAGTTTTACCCTTTGTTTTACTGCATTTCCGGTTGCTTTTATCTTTAATATGTGTCTTGGTGCTTTTGACCAGGTTTCCCTGTGCTATGAGCTGCCTTGTGTCTGTGCGTTGCCAGTAGAAACCTGCAGCCCTGCCTGTGGAAGTCCTGCTCACTTCTGGATGGTGATGGGGGCAGATAGGAGAGCTCTGGTGCACTAAGCCCCGCCTACTTGGGGCGGGGCTCTTGTGTGTGAACCCAGCTAGGAATTTCAATGTTTAGAACTTCTCCCTTGGGGCTGGTGCTGTGGCACAGCGGGTTAATGCCCTGGCCTGAGGTGCCTGCATTCCATATGGGCGCCAGTTCTAGTCCCGGCTGCTCCTCTTCTGATCCAGCTCTCTGCTATAGGCTGGGATAGCAGTAGAAGATGGTCCAAGTCCTTGAGCCCCTGCCTCCGTGTGGGAGACCCAGAAGAAGCTCCTGGCTCCTGGCTTCGGATTGGCACAGCTCCGGCCATTGCAGCCATCTGGGCAGTGAACCAGCGGATGGAAGACCTCTCTGTCTCTACCTCTCTCTGTAACTCTGTCTTTCAAATAACTAAAATAAATCTTTAAAAAAAGAAAAACAACTTCTCCCTGTTGTACAACTTGTGTGGTGGTGGTGATGGTGGGAAATTACTCTGAAATGTTGTGATCCTCATTCCTGGGTGGGGAGTGTTGTGAAGTGGCCCCCGCAATTGATGGATGTGTGTATGGGAGGTAAATGTGGTAGCATCCTGTTTACATTCAGAGATGTAAACAGATAATATGGCTTCTCCCAGCTGGCTGTAGGTCCAGTTGAGGGGATGGGAAAGATGTGGTTGGGCAGGAGTGTGCCCAAGTTCTCCATCTATTCCCCTATTGTTCCTGCTTGGAACTTCAAACACAGTTCGCCCTGCTCTTCCGAAGGTTGCTAACTACAGCTCCATGGACTCGCTACCTCGCATCTCACCTGGTCTTCCGGGCAGGGGAAGGGGAAGGGTGTGGCATCAGTCTCCCCATTCGGCTTCTCCACCACACCTCTGCCACACCTCTGTTATTCTTTGCTCCCTCTACGTGGACCTGCTCAGTCTCTGCTGGACTCCTGGGCTTCCAGATCTGCGCAAAACTCTCGTGGCTCTGTCACCAGTCTGTATATACCCCTTTCCTTATTAACTATCTATTTTCACCCTGCGACTCAGAATGTCCTGTTGCTATACTGCCATCTTGGCTCCTTCCCCTCCATACTTTCACATTACTTTGTGTTTACGTTCTTCTTCTTCTTCTTCTTTTTAAGATTTATTTATTTGAAAGGCAAAGCCACAGAGAGGCTGAGGCACAGAGAGAGGTCTTCCATCCGCTGGTTCACTCTCCAAATGGCCACAGTGGGAGGAGTTGGCCAATCTAAAGCCAGGATTCAGGAGCTTTTTCCTTGTCTCCCACATGGGTGTAGGGGCCCAAGCACTTGGGTCATCTTCTAGTGCTTTCCCAGGCCATAGCAGAAAGCTGGATTGGATGTGGAGTAACTGGGTCTTGAACTGGTGCCCATGTGGGATGCCAGCACTGCAGATGGCAGCTTTACCTGCTGTGCCACAGTGCTGGCCCCTTTCTTTACATTCTAATATTGAAGCATTGTGCTCATTTGGGGGAGTCCTGTTGTTTTCCATATTCTTGTTTCTTGAGTTTTTTGCATTTGTTTTTAGCATTTGTGGAAATACTTGTTGGTTTTCTCCTCTGATGGATTTTATCTTTGAGCATGTCTTTGTGGCTTAGTGGAGTGTCTGCTCTTTCAGTGAATACCCAGAGGCATGTGCTTTATGGGTCTAGGGAGCTCTGATCATCCAGGATGGGGTGAGGATCCAGGGTTTCACCCAAGTTGGGTGTGGCAGATCTCTATCTTCAGCTGGGCAAGGATATGATCACACCTGTTGGTGTAATCACAACCTCAACTCCCCTCTTCCAAGATGGACAATGATAGGGGTTAGTCCACAGTGGGTGCAACCCCCATCTGTTCTTATGCAGGAAGCACACATAGGATCTGTGTGGTCCTCAGTGTGAGAAGGAACTCTGCAATGACCCACCCTAGGCTGTCAGGGAATTCTGAGCTTCTGATGCCATACACAGTGATTGCCCAGGGACCCAGCTACTCCTTGAGCCCCATTGTGCAGTCACAGAATTCCCAGTCACAGGTTGCAAGGCTCGCACAATTATAGGGTACAGAGTATCTGCTCAGTCCTGTGAACCTGTCCTGTCCGTGGACAAAGGAGACATTTCCAGAAACATTTGACTGTGGATGCTCCACCTTGGCAGTTTGTGCACTGGAGCCTGTGATCTGCGAGGATCTGAACATCTCACAATCCCGTGTGTTTGTCTAGTCCCCTGTCAAACTTCCCAGCCAGACTCAATGCCAGTGGGGAACGTGGATTTTTCCATCTGGTAAAAATCCTCTGGTCACACACACATGCATAGGAGCTGCAACAGCCTCTCCTGGTGCCAAGATGGTCCTTTCTCTTTTGTCCCCCGCCCCTCCCCAACTCTCCCCCCAGGGCGCCAGGCCAGATTCAAAGGTAGTGTGATCTGTAAAGCTCTCCCTCAGGCAATATCACTAGTGGCATGGGCTGCCACAGTCTGCTCTCAACGAGCTCTCCAGAAGTGCAGTCTCCTGCAACTCCTGGCTGCAGGGAGTCATGTGTAGTTTATCTGCTCATTGTTGTATGGCTGTACCTTCCACACTGCTCTAGGAGGTTCTTCCTTCTGTAGAATTTCCACTGCAAGCTTCTGTCTGACTCTACCCTGGGAATGCACTTCCTCTACTTTTCTTCTGTTATTTTCCCCTCATCAAAAGCAGTGCATCTTTTATTTGGACAGCTTGGATTTGTATAGTTCACTGTTAGCTGCTACGTAGTTAAGTACAGTTATTTACCCTGTAATGACTTTGGGTACCAACAGACCACATTTCCATACCATATGTGAAATATAGAAATGTTGGGATATCTAACTTTGTGCTGTGTTCATTCTGCTGTTCATTCTGTCTAATATTTCTGAAATAAGTTTTATTCCAGAATTTCCACTTGATTTTTTTTTTTTTTGATGGGCAGTTAGACAGTGAGAGAGAGAGAGAGACAGGTCTTCCTTTTCCGTTGGTTCACGCCCCAAATGGCCGCTACAGCCTGCGCGCTGTGCCTATCTGGAGCCAGGAGCTAGGTGCTTCCCCTTGGTCTCCCATGCGGGTACAGGGCCCAAGCACTAGGGCCATCCTCCACTGCCTTCCCAGGCCACAGCAGAGAGCTGGACAGGAAGAGGAGCAAATGGGACAGAATCTGGCTCCCCAACCCAGGACTAGAACCTGGGGTGCTGGCGCCACAGGCGGAGGATTAGCCAAGTGAGCCGCGGCGCAGGCCTCCACTTGATTTTTAAAAATGGATTTACTCGCTGGCGCCGTGGCTCAATAGGTTAATCCTCCACCATGCGGCGCCGGCACGCCGGGTTCTAGTCCCGGTTGGGGCGCCGGATTCTGTCCCGGTTGCCCCTCTTCCAGGCCAGCTCTCTGCTATGGCCAGGGAGTGCAGTGGAGGATGGCCCAGGTGCTTGGGCCCTGCACCCCATGGGAGACCAGGAAAAGCACCTGGCTCCTGGCTCCTGCCATCGGATCAGCGCGGTGCGCCGGCTGCAGCGGCGGCCATTGGAGGGTGATCCAACGGCAAAGGAAGACCTTTCTCTCTCTGTCTCTCTCTCTCACTGTCCACTCTGCCTGTCAAAAAAAAAAAAAAATGGATTTACTCCTCTGCCAAGACTTGTTATTCTTCTTATTTCTCTGCTTAGAACTCATATATTGAAAACTTGTTTGCCCCAAATTGCAAAGAGTTATGTCCACTTAATCTTTGTTGCATCATCTGGCTCATCTTGAGATCAGATTTGATTCATTTTGGTTTTTATTTTTGGTAATGTTAGTGTTAAATTGTGGAGGCTTTGGATCTTTTGATTTTCACTGATAATTATTGTTTCCTGTGCTATCGATGGTGCCTTTTTCTGGATGGGCTTGAACTGCAAACTTCTGTGTTCAGCTGGGATCTGAGGTCAGTCTGAGATGTGGGAAGACAGAGATTAAGAATCTACTCTCTGATCTTTCCTTGCGTGACTCCTCTACACTTTTCTGTGCTCCTAATTTACTCACTTCCCTTTTCTGTACCAATACAAAGGTCCACCGTCATGTTTTATTATGCCTATGTATAGTTTGTCTTATTTGTAGTCATAAACCAAGCAGTCAAGTTCACTGAAATCATTTTTTCCAGAGTAGTTCATGAATCAAGGCATTTAAAATTTAACAGAAAATGTTTGCCATAGATTCTAAGCTAAGGATGACCTTTTTTTTTTAAATATATTTATTTATTTACTTATTAGAAAGGCAGAGTGACAGAGGGAAGGGAGAAGGGAAAATGGTGGGGAAGGAAGAAGAAGAGGAGAGAGAGAGAGAGACAGACAGACAGACAGACAGAGAATGAGAATCTTTCATCCACTGCTTCATTTCCCACATAGCAGTAATACCTGGAGCTGAGCCAGGCCAAAGCCAGGAGCTCCATCTGGGTCTGTCCCATGTGAGTGCATGGGTGCAGTAGCTGGGAGCTGGATTGGAAGTAGAGCAGCCAGGATATTAACCAATGCCCATATGGGATGCCAGCCATTACAAGCAGCTGCTTAACCTGCTATGCCAAAATCCTGTCCCCTAAGATGGGCCTTAAAAAGTGTTTTTATGGAGCCGGTGCCGTGGTGCAGTAGGTTAATTCTCTGCCTGCACCGCCGGCATCCCATATGGGTGCCGGTTCTAGTTCTGGCTACTTACTCCTCTTCTGATCCAGCTCTCGGCTGTGGCCTGGGAAAGCAGTAGGGGATGGCCCAAGTCCCTGGGATCCTCACCCACATGGGAAGAAACACCTGGCTCCTGGCTTTGGGCTGCCGTTGCAGCCATTTGGGGAGTGAACCAACAGACAGAAGACCTTTCTCTCTGTCTCTCCCTCTCACTTTCTGTAACTCTACCTCTCAAATAAATAAATAAAATCTTTAAAAAAAAAGTTTTTATTTAACTGAGTCAATACTTCTTAAGTAATTATTTAGAATCATAATGGGCATATTTATTTCCTGTGACTGCTGTAACAATTTACCACCACTGGTTGGCTTAAACCAACCATTACCTAATAGTTCAGCGGGTCACAGCCAAGATGTCTGTAAAGCTGTGCTCCCCCAGCTGCTTGAGGCATCAGTGACTTGCCCTTGCACCTTAGGGTGGTTGCTGGCATTCCACGGCTGGTTGCTTCATCATTCCACCTTGTGTTTCCATCATCACATAGCCTTTTCCACTCTAGGTGTATGTCTCAGAACTTCATCTTCTCTAATATAAGGACACTTGCCATTGGATTTGGAGTTTAACTGAGTAATCCAGGATAACCCCCTCATTTTACAGTTTTTAATTTAATTATTTCTGTGAAGATTTCTTTTTCCATTCTCAGATTTCAGGGATTAGGACATGGATATATCTTGCTGTGGACTACTATTTAGACTACTAAAAGAGATATCATCAAGTTATGTCTTATAAGATAAAAAATAAAACTTATTTGCAGCATTTCAGTTTTAAAAATTTGAACGCCGTCATCCATTTTGTATTTAAATTGTTTGATAGCTGTTTCTTGACATCATTGTTTTAAATTTTGGTGTTAAGTGGCAGGAAATTGGGAAAACATGATGATGGTATGCTTTGCATTGGAAATTCTGTTTGAGGCAGAAATAGTTGTACAGATAAATGGGATAACTTATTTTCATATATATATAATCAAAAGATTTTAAACAAATTAAATGATTAAGTTTTTTCCAACTTGCTGACCCATTTCCTCAGTTTATAGTGAACTCTGTGTGACTAGCATGTTAAGAATGTGATTCATGTGAACTAATAAAGAAACATATACTTTTGACTATTTGTTGTAGTCTTTGAAGAAATTCCCTTCATTGTTAGTTATAGTTCACTCTTTTCCTTTCTTATTTGAGCCCAGAATATTTTTGTGTAGTTTTAAAAAAATAATTATTTATTTGAAAGGCAGACTGAGAAAGAGAGAAGGAGAGGGAGAGAGAGAGGACTTCCATCTGCTAGTTTACCACCCCCCCACCCCCACCCCCGTGGCCTTAACAATCTGCTGAGCTGAGCCAAAGCCAGGATTCAGGAACTCTATGCGGGTCTCTCATGTGATAGCAGAGACTCAATTGCTTGAGACATCATCCGGTGTTTGCCAGGCACATTAGCAGGAAGCCAAGTCAAAAAATATAGAGAGCAGCTGGGACTAAAAATATCACTCTGATAATGGGATCTGGGTATCCCAAGTGGAGGCTTAATCCACTGTGCCACAATGCCACTTCCCAGATTTTTGGGGGGGGGGGGCAATAAAGATTTGTTTTATTTATTTGAAAGACAGAGTTACAGAAAGCAAGAATGAAAGACAGATCTTCCATTTGCTGGTTCACTCCCCAAATGACCGTAGCAGTAGGGCTTGGCCAGTCTGAGGCCAGGAGTCAGGAGCTTCTTCTGGGTCTCCCTTGTGGTTGCAGGGGCCTAAGGACTTGGACATCTTCCTGCTACTTTCCCAGGCACATTAGCAGGGAGCTGGATTGGAAGTGGAACAGCTGGGACTTGAACCTACACCCACAAGGGATGCTGGCATTGGAGGCAGCATCTTTACCCGCTGTACCACAATGCCGCCCCTTCCCAGATATTTTTGAGTGTGATGTTTTAAAAAACACTTTCCAGGGAGAGGCATATTAACTGCTAAGCTAAATGCCTGGTCTTGGGAAAATATTTTAATATTTTGAATATTGTCATAAAAAGTAGAAGTTGAAGTCTGTTGCCATTTTGTAGTTTTTATCTTAAAATTGTTATCCTTACTTATTTTGGTGTCAGAGAAAAGCAACTATTGAAGTAATGTTAAAATACACTTTGTAACTTTTCCGCAACAAAAAAATAATCATTTATGTGTACTTATAATTATATATTTCCAAAGGATTAATGTAGGACAGAATAAGACAGAAAATTTTGATATTCTTCCACTGTTTTTTTTCTTTACAAGGAGGTGTCTTATGAATGACTACTGAATGAGTTTTTTAAAAGCCCAGTGTCATCCTTATATAAAAAAAATACAAGTATTCTATTTTATTTGCTTTATTATCCCTACCCTCAACAAAGAAAACAAATGTTAGAAACCTCTAAACTTAGTTTGGTACCTCTTTGGGGTTTAGCGTGTAACAGTAGGATGATTGTATTCACTTGTGAAACAAGGCTGTCATCTAGTGGTCTTCTAAAGTACTACATCTTTCAGGATTTCTAAAGGAAATGCTAAAGAAAAACAGATCTAGGTTTTAATTTTTCAGAATTTTATAATTTTGTTAAGTTACATATAGTTTCACAAAGGATTTTCCATGGAACTTTTCGTGGTTTCCATCTTTCTTTTTTTTTTTTTTTGACAGGCAGAGTGGACAGTGAGAGAGAGAGACAGAGAGAAAGGTCTTCCTTTGCCATTGGTTCACCCTCCAATGGCCGCCGCGGCCAGCGCGCTGCGGCCGGCGCACTGCGCCGGCGCACCGCGCTGATCCGATGGCAGGAGCCAGGAGCCAGGAGCCAGGTGCTTTTCCTGGTCTCCCATGGGGTGCAGGGCCCAAGCACCTGGGCCATCCTCCACTGCACTCCCTGGCCACAGCACAGAGCTGGCCTGGAAGAGGGGCAACCGGGACAGAATCCGGCGCCCCAACGGGGACTAGAACCCGGTATGCCGGCGCCGCATGGTGGAGGATTAGCCTAGTGAGCCGCGGCGCCGGCTGGTTTCCATCTTTCAACCTTTAAAAAATTAATTTTAACTGACCACTGACATACTAAAATTTGATTAGTGTAGAAGATAATCATGATGCATAACAAGACAATTCATGTTGTTTCACATAGAAATTGTTTATGGATGTTGGCATTTGGTGTAGCAGTTAAGATATGCTTGGGATCCCCATATCCTGTATCAGAAGGCCTGGATTTGAGTCTTGGCTCCCTTGCCAATTTCAGCTTCCTACTAATGTATACCCTGGGAGGCCATAGGTGATTGCTCAAGTTCTTGTGCCCTGGCCACCTATGTAGGTTTAGATTGAGTTTCTGGCTCCTGGCTTCAACCTGACCCAGTCTTGGACGTTTTGGCATTTGGGGAGTGAATTAGCTGGTGGGCCATATCTGTCCATCTGTGTCTGTCTGTCTCTCTTTCTCTCTATGCCTTTCAAATAAATTAAATAAGAAATGGCTTAGGGAAAAATGTTTTGTAGTATTATTTTTTTTTTTTTTTTTGACAGGCAGAGTGGACAGTGAGAGAGAGAGACAGAGAGAAAGGTCTTCCTTTGCTGTTGGTTCACCCTCCAATGGCCGCCACGGCTGGTGCACTGCGCTGATCCGATGGCAGGAGCCAGGTACTTATCCTGGTCTCCCATGGGGTGCAGGGCCCAAGTACTTGGGCCATCCTCCACTGCACTCCCTGGCCACAGCAGAGAGCTGGCCTGGAAGAGGGGCAACCAGGACAGAATCCGGCACCCCGACCGGGACTAGAACCCGGTGTGCTGGCGCCGCAAGGTGGAGGATTAGCCTAGTGAGCCATGGTGCCGGCCCTGTAGTATTATTTTTTAAAAGACATTTTGCATATTCATCCTTCCAGTTTTGTGCAGGTTAATTTTAATGAATATTTGCATTTAAATGTGATGGTTTTCATGACAGTTTCTTTGTCTTTGCTTTTGTTGTTTCTAGTTTTTGTAATGTAATAATCTGAGGAGTTAGCATTGAAGACATTATGTCTGGTAGTATGTACAGAAAAAAATTAATACCATAGGTTAACTAAATGATGGAAATAGTGTACATTTGTGCAAACCATAAAAACTGAAATCTGAAAAACCGTAATTTAAATCATACTTTATCACTGAATCAGATAAATCTTGCAATGAAAATCATGTACTAGAGTAAGATCAACAGTAAATGTGCATACTTAGAGGTACTTTAAATAATATATAACTTTATTTTTCTGAATGAAGTTACATATCCATTTATAACGAAAACATAGAGGAAGTTAAATTTTGAGTTAATCTTGATTCAGGTCCTTTTTATTGTTGGAATAGAGATTGTTGCCTTTGTTTTAGTTTTCTATTGTCTTCTTTGTTACCTAAATAAGAAAGGAAAATGGTAGTGATACAAGAGGTACTTAGTTGTTAAAGGAAATGAAATAAAAGATGCTTTATTTCTCCCATTTTCCTACTATTTGTCATGGTACTCCCTCTTCTGAATTACTTTCAGTAAAATTCTGATCCTCCTATTTGATGTGCTTAATAGAGATTTGGGAATGGAATCTCATAGATTCATTTGACTTACTGCTAGTGTATTATTTTATATTCTTGTCTGTTTTTTGCTCCCTAACGTCTGTAAGCTGTATTGAATATATTGATTTCTTCTCTACCAGGTTATCAGAAGCAAATTTTATGTCCAAATTCTATTAGCCTTGTTGCTTTACTAATCTTGTTACAGAATATGGATAAATACTGTATTTTTCCCAGGTTATATTTGTAAATAGGAAGTTGAAAGCCATTTTCTTCTGCCTTAGAAGCAGACCCAACAAGTTAATTGTCCCAACGTTTTCAGCTGGCTTGGTGTAGCTACCAACTATAAGAATATTAGAAAAATAAATTTTTTTGGCCAGCAGATTACAGTTCACTTAAACAGATGGAGATGGAAACAGAATAGACAGAGTGGTTATAGAGGTCTTGATATGGATACTTTTTAAAGATTATTTTTTAATGTTTGAGATTGCAGAAATTAGAATTTTTGACTTTATCTGTTATATTTTATTCTTTCTTTCTTTTTTTTTTTTTTTAAAGATTTATCCATTTATTTGAAAGTCAGAGTTACACAGAGAGAGAAGGAGAGGCAGAGAGAGAGAGGTCTTCATCCGCTAGTTCACTCCCCAGTTGGCTGCCATGGCCAGAGCTGCACTGATTGAAGCCAGGAGCCAGAAGCCTCCTCTAGGTCTCCCACGCAGGTGCAGGGGCCCAGGGACTCAGGCCATCTTCCACTGCCTTCCCAGGCCATAGCAGAGAGCTTGATAAGAAGTGGAGCAGCTGGGATATGAACTGGCATCCATATGGGATGCCAGCACTGCAGGTTGCGGCTTTACCCGCTATGCCACAGCACTGGCCCCTTTCATATTAACTTTGCTAATTGGGAGTTAGTTATCTTTATTTTATTTGTGTCTAAGCAGGCATTTGCTTATTAAATCTCTGTTATTTGGGTATCATGTAGGGGACTAATAACCTTAGTGTGTTAGCAAATGATCAGCTATGAAGGCCCTGTGATTTGGGGTTTTTATTGAAAGACAATTAAAATTATCTGTTGCAGTCATTGTCAAGATATCTCCATTAATTGATACAGTCCTATCCTTGTGGGGAGATTGTTTTCACTCTTCATTTTTTTCATTGTCATTTTAAGGATTTTTCATGTGTCATCAACCTAACTTATATCAATATGTAGTAATAGATCTGTCTTTATTATTTTGGGACGTAAGATCTTGTTCAGATTTGAATGGACATACATTATTTGATGATGGAGGTGGATGGAGGGAAAGAAGACTTCAATGTTTGCATTAAGACTCAGTTTCTAGCCAGTTAGAACCTTCCTCCCTCTTACTAATGTAAGTAGTCTGGAGTCCAAAGTAAGGTCAGTTCTATACATGCCCAGTTTATGAAGTATTTAGGCCAAAGACCAAACTAAGTGATTTGATACATTTAAAATTAATTATTTGAGAGGCAGAGAGTGAGAGTGAGAGGGAACCCAAAGACGAGCCTGTGCTCCTATCCACTGGTTCACTCCCCAAATGCCTGCAATGGTCCTGACTGGGCCAGGCTGAAGCTGGCAGCCAGGAGCCCACTTTTGATCTTGTACCTGATTGACAGGTCCCCAAACGTTTGAGCTATAATGTGCTGTCTCCCAGGGTATGCATTAGTGGGAAGCTGAACTGGAGTGGAGCTAGGACTGGAACCCAGGCTCTCCAATATGGAATGCAGGTGTACTTACCAGCATCTTAACTGGTAGGCCAGACTCTTGCCCCTGATTGGATGCTTTTTAGTCTGATGCAGACAGCCCTTGTAAAAATATTTCTTTTAGACATAATTGTATTTTTTGCTCTCACAGTGTCCAACATGATAAACTAGAAGACACTTCATTCATTTTTGGCTTGAATGTTATATCATTTGAGAGACTCTTATGGCATGATGCTGCATGTTACTTGGAAGCGAATAGGGGCAAATAGCAGTTAATTTAAATAAACTAATAGATTTTGTCAATAAAAATGTAGATGGCACAACTGTAGTGAATCATGTTAGCTTGACTTGTACATTGCTTTGCAAAAGCAGAAACCTAAATTAGTGAAAAATAGTAATATTTGATAATAACTGCTTTATTACCTGTCCTACTTGTACAGTGAACCTTAAGTTATGGCTGCCACTTTAACTGGAGTCTTTTGTAAACATGTTCAATGAAGCAATTAGATTCAAGAGTTTTTCCTGCTTTTAGAGAAATGGATCAAAGGACAACTGGCTCTTGTTTTTCCTTGCTGGTTGAAAAGGGTGGCAATGGAGAGTCACTGTCTGAAACTAAGATATAAGATTAAAATGATAATGTATATTTTATCATAATTTTCTGCCAGTTGAGATTCTTGAACTGTGGCTTAGAAATACCTGTTTTATTTGCCAGGTAGCTTTCAAATGAGATGAAGGCAATTCAGGTAGCGGCACTTAGGCTATATGACTCTTACTGAATTCATTTTTTGCTATAGAAAAAGGTCCCTCCATGCCCAAATTAATAGGTTATAATTCATTTTAAAGCTCTTATTTCTGAAGTAAAAAAGTTGCTCAGGATTACCAATTAAGTGACTCTTAAGGTAGAATTTTAACAACTTCAATTTAATAAAAAGAAAAATTTTCTAAAATTACCTTTTGTAAAAATATCTTAAACTGTGATTATTGAAAATTGCAATTATTTGAAAGTAAAATTAGTGAGAAATAATCTGACCTGTATCATGTAGAAGTTTAGTCCTTTAGTGCCCTGTTTGTTGATAAAATGGTTTCTGATATGTTTTTGTTCTTTGTAATAGTCGTGAGTGGTTTTGTGATCTTTGTGTTCCAAGATCTGCACTAGAAAAGAGAAATGTATACTTTTGCTGACTCTTAGTAAACAGTAACTCTCTGGGGTCCATTTCTTCTTTGGGGTCCATGCTGTTGGGTTTTCCATGCTTAGAGGTAACACATGGAACTGACTAGAATTCTGTTCCCTGGACACCACTCAGGCAGGAGCGCACAGGGACCTTATCTGGTGTGTTTGCTCTAATATTCAGTCCCTTTCTTTCTCAGTGACCACAGTTTAGGCTGCTGAGTCTCGTTGTTTTTTTTTTTTTTTTTAATTTTTATTTTTTTATTTGCTGCTTTACTGTGGTGAACCTTGAAGCAGATTTTGGCACTTAAACTTTTGCTTTTTTTAAAAAAATATTTTATTTATTTATTTGAGAGAGAGTTTTACTGAGAGAGGGAGAAGCAAAGAGAAAGGTCTTCTATCCCCTGGTTCATTTACCAAATGGCTGCAAAGGCCTGAGCTGAATCGATCTGAAGCTAGGAGCCAGGAGTTTCTTCTGGGTCTCCCACGTGGGTTCATGGTCCCAAGCACTTGGGCCAGCTTCTGCTGCTTTCCCAGGCCATAGCAAAGAGCAGGATTGGAAGAGGAATAGCTGGGACACAAACCGGCACCCATATGGGTTGATGGCACTGTAGGCAGAGGCTTAGCCCCACTATACCACAGTTCCGGCGGCTGAATTTTTACTTTTATCACTTATTTTATTCCTTGATAACTGTGGATTTTTAAATGTTTACAGAAACAAAAAGATTAATTTGCAATTATGATTAGCTTAGGTTCAGTTTTTCTGTGAAAATTGTCCAGTGTGTACCAAAGAATGTCACACTAACCAAATACGGCAGCCTGGTTTCCCCAGTACTTGGTAACAGTTTCAACCTCAATGATAATGATCTTTCCAAGACACACAGATCCTTTTCCCCTTTAATCAAATGACAGGCCAATTGAGGTATTGCAATACACACAAAGGCATAATAAGCAAAAAGAACATGTGATAAAATGGGCAAAAATAGGTAAAAGAAAATTGCTAAAGCATCAAATGCTAATGATGAACCAAACACCAGGCTTCCATGGAAGAAATTTTGCAAATGGTCCTAGAAAACTTGCCCCTTCAAGGTGATGCTGAACAGTTACAGATGCTATCAGGCCATCAGCACTGATACAAAGAAAGGGCTTTTCACTCCAGTAGAGCCTCTGGTGGACAATGCCTTTTCAGAATGATATTTTGTAGGGAGGTTGTCCTAGAAAGATGTGTCTCAAACGACAATTTGAAAGTATTAGAATTTCATGTTCCGGAAGGTGTATTATCTTAGCTTTAGATACCAACATTGGAGGAAAATGTCCCAGTACCAAACTATCTTATTTGCATATCAGTGCATAGTTGTCAGTCAATCAGCCAGAGTGAGGTAATGGACCTCCTTGCTGTCAGTCAGCTACTTGGCTCAATTATCGGTGTGTTATAAGAAAAATTCAAAATGGCATTGGTGCTGTCAAAGCATAGCCATATTAATCATAATTAAAATGCAAATTTACTTAGACTTACAAGGATCATACCATAGTAGAACACACATCACAACAAAGGGTCACTGATGTTACTTGTCGACAGATGTGATTGGGTCTCATGTTTCTTAATAATTATGGAGTAAAACTGTAAAGCTTAAGTCCTTTAGTTTTTCAAAATATGAAGAGTGAGCAAGGGAGACCTTATAAAACTTGGAAATTGGGACCTACCCTCACCCTCATTTTATAGTTTTTATTCAAGAAGCTTTATACAGACATTATTTGAAATTTGTTATTTGACTGTAATGTGGATAAAATTCAGTCTTTTCAACTAAAGACTTTAGAATTTTTTAAGTAGACTTTGACCTTTTAGGTTTTGTAGGGATGGGTAATTTATTTTTCTAATAACTTTTTTTAAAAAAAGATTTTATTTATTTTTTTAGAGGTAGAGTTATAGACAGTGAGAGGAAGAGACAGAGAGAAAGGTCTTCCATCTACTGGTTCACTCCCCAAATGGCCGCAATAGCCGGAGCTGAGCCGATCCAAAGTCAGGAGCCAGGAGCTTTCTCCAGGTCTCCCATGTGAGTGCCAGGGCCCAAGTTCTTTGGCCATCCGCTACTGCTCCTTCAGGCCACAGTAGAGAACTGAATTGGAAGAGGAGCAGCCAGACTAGAACTGGCACCCACGTGGAATGCTGGCACCACAGGCGGAGGACTAACCCACTGTGCCACAGGTCCAGCCCCTCTAATAACTTTTGAATCTCTAATCATTAGTTGCTAGTAGCTTCTTTGACTTTTTACAATTTTAGTTTTCATTTTATTTGAACAGCAGAGAGAGAGGGACAAAACAATTTTCCATCCACTGGTTCACTCCCTAACTGCCCAAAACAGCCAGGGCTGGACCATGCCAAAGTCAGGAGCTTGTGTGACAGGGATCAAGTACTTGAGCCATGACCTGCCACCACCTAGGGTGTACATTAACAGGAAACTAGATGGTAAGTGAATTAGCCAGAACTTGAACCAGGCACTCTATAATGGGATGCAGGTATCCCAAGTGGCCACTTGACCACTGAGTCAATTGCCTTCCTCTAGTTTCTTGACATTTTATTATAAAACTTACATCTATTCTTGTTTAATATACTTTAGAGCTTACTGATTGAATTGTCCTAATTGTGCTTCTCTCTCTCTCTCTCTCTCCCTCCCCGACCCTCCCTCCCTCCCTCTCTGTGTGTTTGTGTTGTGTGCTGGTGAAGTGTCTAGCTGATTAGAAAAAAATGATTTATATAGATAGTGGCTTTTATTTATGAGGAGATCATAGTCCTGGTAAAAGCATTAGTTATTTTGTAAGTAAAAACAATGATTTTAATGCAGTGTTTGATGAAGTTGCATTTAGGGGGCATTTTTGTTTTTAATTTTTGTCATCTAAGTTTGTACTTTTGGGCAAATTTAAGGTCTGTAGGAGTCCTTTTCTTCATAATTAATATTGAAAACGTGAACTTTAATTTTTTTTTTAGAATCTATTCCAGTTTTTCTGACATTCTATATTTCTTGAGTTCTAAACAATTGCCTTTCTAAAAAACAAAGAAATCAGGGGTGGAGGAGGGGAGAGATAGGTCTTCCATCTGCTGGTTCACTCTCAAGATGGGCACAATAGCCAGAGCTGGGCCGATCTGAAGCCAGGAACTTGTAGCTTCTTCCAGATCTCTACATGATTGCAGGGGCCTGAGGACTTGGGCCATCTTCTGTTGCTTTCACAGGCCATAGCAGAGAGCTGGATCAGAAGTAGAGCAGCCACAACTCAAACAGGTGCTCATATGGGATGCTGGCACCTCAGGTGGTAGCTTTACCCGTTATGCTGCATTGCTAGCCCCCGGCATGGGGACTTTAAAAGTGTGTGCAAAATGGTGTTACAAGATAAAATTAAAAATTATAAACTGTATTTCTTGACATAAGTTCCACCAAGTTCAAGATGTTTTTGTAATAGATGATAACCAGCCATTTGGTTAAGTCCTAAAGAATTGTGGTTCCTAGGAATTTAACCATTTCAGTGCAGTTTTTTAAATATTATTAGCTAAAGAGAAAAAGTGCCCTTTAACCATTTTTTTTTAAATGAGAAATCTAAAAAGTCAAAAGGAACCAAATCAGAACTGCCTAATAATTTCCCATTGAAACTCTTGCAAAGCTTCCCTTATTTGATAAGAGGAATAAGCAGAAGCATTGTTGGGGTGGAGGAAGACGTTCTGGTGAAACTTTGTGGACTTTTGCTAAAACTTTGGCTGACTTTCTTAAAACACTCTCATACAAAGCAGTTGTTATTATTCTTTAGACTTCAGAACATCAAGAAGCAAAATGCATCGAGTATCCCAAAAGCAGTTGTCTTGACTCATTGATTTTAACTGACCCACTTTTACTTTGGTCCTCTTCTACTTCTTGGTAGCCATTGCTGATTGGGCTTTGTCTTCAGTATTGTACTGATAAAGCCATGTTTCATCTCCCATTACAAATTCTACTTGTTTAAAATTTCCACTGAAAGTTCTGCTTGTCTGTAGGCTGAACCAGTTGACATGTCTGTGATGTTGGCTGTTTTTTCTGCTGTTAATCATTGGTTCTCTTCAATTGGACAAAAATGAGATTAATTTTTTACTTGCAAATTGATAAATTGATTTGTACTGCTGACTTTGGAACATCTTGTTTCTTTCTTTCTTTTTTTTTTTTTAAATGTACTTATTTGAAAGACAGAGTGACAGAGAAAGTGAAAGACAGCGATAATTTGTCCACTGGTTCACTCCCCAAGTGGCTGCCATGACCAGAGCTGGGCCAGTGAACCTTGCTGTGTCATAAATTGCAGCACAGTCCACTGCACCACAACACTGGCCTTTGATTGTTTGTGGTTTGTTGTTTGGTTGTTTGTTTCTACATGTATTCATTTTAAAGGCAGAGTGTAGGGTATTGCTTGAGGGAGAGAAAAGACAAACTGACTTTCCATCCTGGAAACAATGGATGGAATTCCAGGTCTCCCACTTGGATGGTAGGGGCCCAGTAACTTGGGCCATTTTCTGCTGTTTTCCCTGGTGATCTGGTAATCTAGTAGGGAGCTAGATCAGAAGTAGAGCAGTGGGGGCTTGTACTGGCGCCTTCAGGATGCTGACATTGCACATAATGGCCTAACCCACTGTGCCACAATCCCAGGCCCTCTTGTTCCTTCTTAAAATAAGTTTAAGCTGCTGATTTCTTTGAGATACTGTCCTAATAAACTTTTGGTAAAGCATCACTGATTTCACCATTCTTCCACTGGAGCTTCGCCATAATTTGGATGTTTCTTCTTGCTTCAATTTTAGCAGAATCATGCTTCATAGGAGTTCAAACTGATATCAAATTAGATTCTGTTCAGACATGTTATAACTGGTTAGTGTGAGATTATCTTAGTACAAAGAAATGTTGAAATCCATGTTTTTTTGTTTTTTGTTTTTTTTTTTTTTAAGATTTGTTATTTAAAAGGCAGAGTTACAGGGAAGCAGAGGCAGAGAGTCTTCCATCTGCTGGTTTACTCCCCAGATGATCGCAATGGCTAGAGCTGCACCAATCTGAAGCCAGGAGCCAGGAGCTTCTTCCTGGTCTCCCATGCAGGTGCAGGAGCCCAAGGACTTGGGCCATCTTCTGCCCAGGCCATAGCAGAGAGCTGGATTGGAAGTGGAGCATCCAGGGCTTGAACCGTTGCCCATATGGGATGCCAGCACTGCAGGCAGCTGCTTTACCCACTGTGTCACAGCACTGGCCCCCAAATCCATAGTTTTTTCATGGATTTCCTATTCCTTTTGAAGACCCCTTGAATTTGTAGTAGAAGTACTCTATAGTAAACAACACAATGACATGTAGAATTTAAATAAAGACTTTTGATTAATTTTGATTTTAGATAATACTAAGCCATTTACTTTATTTTAACAGGTATCTTTCAGATGAAGGCATTGCAGCTTGTACAAGTTCTCCTGACAAAGTCAATGTAAATGACATCATCCTGATTGCTCTCAATGTAGGTTATGTTTATTAACTTATTAAAATTTTAACTCTATTTGTGAAAAATGTCTCATAGAATAAACTGATTTATGAAAAGTAGTATAGAAAACATCTTTCTTTTTTGTTCATTTTAAGTTGTAGTGGCATTTGTTGAATTTTAACATATTGAATTATTCATTTTAATCATTGTTCAATAATACATGTTATGAATTATTAACATGTATTTCAGAGACCAATGAAAAAAGGTAATTAGTCCTTTTTCAGATATAAATTATAGAATTGTATAACATTTACAGTAGATATAAAATAGTAGTAAAAACTAACCATTCTTTAAAAACGATGGCTACTTTCACAATACAAAAGTTGAACTTTGTAAATTCACATTTATTAAATAAAAAAAAAACTATGTAACAAACAAACAAAAAAGAACTTAATACTTTACCCTTTTAGTATTTTTTATGTTCTACTTAAAACTATTGGTATTGGTTGAACTCTGTAATTAATATACAATTACTCTTAGGGGTTTAATTAATGCTATAACTAGTACTCAAATAGTATTTTACACTTTGTGTTTCTGTGTGGGTGCAAACTGTTGAAATCTTTATTTAATATGCTAAATTGATCTTCTGTATATAAAGATAATTGAAAATTAATCTTGATGTGAATGGGAGGGGAGAGGGAGTGGGAGAGGGGAGTGTTGTGGGTGGGAGGGAAGTTATGGGGGGGAAGCTATTGTAATCCATAAGCTGTACTTTGGAAATGTATGTTCATTAAATAAAATAAAATAAAAAAAAGAATGAAAAAAAATGATGGCTACTTAACTTTAAAACTCTATCTAGGATCTAGCTTTTTGACAGTTGTATTTGTAGTGAAGATAAACATGATGGTAAAAGTAATGCTATTGTTGAACATTTTAGAAAATATAGAAAAGCAAAATAACAAAGCTAAAGCTACTGTGTATAATTACTGTTAATGTTTTGGTATATATTTATTCCATCTCTTCCTTTATCCAACCATATTAGCTATATCTTTTTTATAAGCAGATTGGCTTTTAGATTTTTTTCAATAGTTATAAAAATTACTTGAAATAAAAAATGTAAGCAAGCCTATGTTTTTATGTTATTTTTTCAATCCTGAATTTACTCCTCTGAAATTTTTTGAATGTTCTTTACACTAACAATCTTTTAATAGTGAAATTTACATATTGTGATAAATGATCCATGAAATTCATAACTATTGTCTGACAATTCCATCATATCACAGCACAGTTGATACAAAGCAGAAATGGTGGGTGCTAACAACATTTAACATATAAATAAATATATAATTTATATAGCTTTCTCTTAAAGAGTTGTTTATATTTAACAAATTAAACTTGGATATAAACAGGTAAAATTTGTGTTTTGAGTTCTTATTCTTTTTCAGCTTCTTTGAATTTTATTCACTAAGTCCCTTATGTAATCTTTGTTTCTGAGTTTTTAAATTTTTAATAAATGTAAGATAATTTTTTATAATAAGAATTAGAAATTGTGCATTTTATTTATTACTACAAATAGTAATGTTCTCCAGGTATTTTAACTTTCATTGAGTAGCACCTAAACTAGTGAATTTTGCTTTTTTAAAATGTAACCAACTCAACTCAATTTTTTTGTTTATTTAAGAAAAACTTTCTAAAGGTGATAGGCATGAGGTTTTATCACAATCCTCTGTTCTTTATTTCACTTATTTATACTTAGGTAAATAGCAATGAACCACCTATAATTAATGTGAAACTTTAAATAAATCTAGATGAAGTATTTGTGTTAAGTATCTGAAAGGCTATTGATATCCAGATGAATTTGTCTTTATCACTTTCTCTAAAATATATTATGGAATACTCCAATCCAAAGTTGTAATACCATATGATAACAGCAAAATAAAAGGTTTTTTTTTAAACATATTTATTTATTTGAAAGGTAGAATGACATAAAGAGGAATTGACAGTGAAGGAGATCATCTGTTTGTTGGTTCACTTTCCGAATGACTGCAACAGGAGCCAGGAACTTCATCTGTGTCTCCCCTGTGGTTGGCAGGACCCAAGACTTCGGGCCTTCACCCACTGATTTCCTAGGTGCATGTAACAGGGAGCTGGATCAGATGCAGAGCAGTCAGGACCCAAACTGACGCTCCAGTATGGGATGCCAAAGTCCCAGCTGGCAGCTTAACCTCCTGTATCACAATGTTGGCCCCCCCAGAGTAAAAACTTTTAATCGTGATGATGCCTGTAGCAGGCAAATCATCTAATTTTCATCTTCTAATACAATTTAGGTATTTAAAATGCCCTGTATAGGGGCTGGTGTTGTAGTACAATGAGTTAAGCTGCCATCTGTGACACTGGCATCTTATATCCAGTTACCAGTCCAAGTCTGACTGCTTTGTTTCTGATCTAGCTCCCAGTTAATGCATCTGGCAAGGCAGCAGAAGGTGGCCCAAGTGTTTGTCACATGGGAGATCTTGGCTTCTGAATGGCTCAGACCCAACCATTGTGGACATTTGAGGAGTAAATCAGTAGATGGAAGATCACTTTCTCTCTTGTCTTCCCCGCTCTGTCATTTTGTCTTTGAAATAAAGCAAAAATATCCTGTTGAATTTTTTTTCAACTTTTGAGTGATTGCAGGATAGTAACTATGACTTGAAATGACTTACTGATTATATATTTATTATGTATACACATACTTATGCATGCATGTGAAAATGTACAGTTTTTATTATCTCTTCCTGTTGTTCCTTTATCTAGCTATGAACACTTTAATAACACAAGTATTGTGTTCTTGCCAAGGGAAGACCATTAGAAACCAGTACCCAGGGTTTTTATTGGGGTGTTCATGAAGATACCCTCTGCTTAGCATGAGTGGCTAGACTCCTTCTGCACCTACCCCTCAAAATAAGTGTTTGCTATAAATCACATTGTTTATAAACAATCTAGGCATTGAATCACATTTTCATTTAGGGAATGGTTCAGGTGCAAAGTTCTCAAAGGCTGGTCTATGGCTAACCTCAGGAACAAGCCTTTCTGAAAGTAGCCCATTCAGACCTGCTATGTAATTTTTTTATGCTTGGACTTTTATGTTTAAA
Organism: Oryctolagus cuniculus; assembly: GCF_051225735.1. Classification (NCBI taxonomy): domain Eukaryota; kingdom Metazoa; phylum Chordata; class Mammalia; order Lagomorpha; family Leporidae; genus Oryctolagus; species Oryctolagus cuniculus. The sequence continues at coordinate 52,356,893 of NC_142875.1, read as the reverse complement.
AGGAGAGTTTTTATATTTGCTTTGTAAAGCGAGCAATAAGAATATTAAGAGATGGCATTGAAGTTCAGCATAGAGTTTTGAGTTCAAATACTTGATATATTCAGAAAAAGTCAAATGATAGTCTTAAATTATTGAGTACTATAATAAAAATTCTTAGATTTTACATAAGAAAAAATAGATATTCTCTTGAACTTACTTAAATAAATAGGAGTCATGTGTTTGTGTGCATGTGTGTGTGTTGTGTGCATGTAGGCAGATGCTTTGAAAAATATTAATATATTTTTATAGGCTAAATATTTTTCCTGCATTATTTTTTATGTTTAATATTAAAAATTCTTATACCTATGTGTTATACTAGCAATTGTGATATAGCAGCATCTGAATAATAAAGTTGCTTTTGTAGCACTCATAAATTGACTGAATTTGGGATGTTTAAAAATTTAGTTGTTTAGCACTCTGGCCTCAGAATAAGCCCTTAAGACATTTGGATCTGGCTATAAAAAGCCCAAGAGAGCATTTCATGCTGTAAAGCCAACACACTATGGCAACAAATGACCTACATGAAAGGTCTCTGTGAGTGAGATCCAGGTGGAAAAAAGGGGCCATCAAAGAAGGAGGTACCTTTCTCTGAAGGGAGGAGAGAACTTCTCCTTTGCTTATGGCCTTGTCTAAATAATGTCAGAGTTTGTGGACTCAAGAGGCTTCCATAGCCCTGGCAGCTCGTGACAAGAGCCTCGTGTGATCACTGACATCATAAATAAGAGTGTCAATTATTAAATCAACAATAGGAGTCACTGTGCACTTGCTCTCCATGTTGGACCTCTGTCTTGAATGTGTTGTACTATGAGAATTGATAGTAAAACTAGCATTCCAACAGTACTTTATACTTTGTGTGTCTGTGTGGGTGCAAACTGTTGAAATCTTTACTTAGTATAGAGCTGATCTTCTGTATATAAAGATAATTAAAAATGAATCTTAATGAAGAATGGGATGGGAGAGGGAGTAGAAGGTGGGATGGTTTGGGGGTGTGAGGGCAGGTATGGGGGGAAGAACCAACATAATCCAAAAGTTGTACCTATGAAATTTATATTTATTAAACAAAAGCTTTCTATTAAAAAAACTATATTACATTCAGAACCAGGAAATATTAAATGAGATCCAGATCTCTGCAAATGAGAAAACTAATTAGGAATTTATCTAATTTCATGAAGAAAATATCTTATTTTTGTTTTCTCATTAAATGAATGATTTATTCTTTAGTAAAACTTCATTTTAATTATAAAAATAGTGGAATTTTAAGCAAAGCAATGTAACATTGAGTATATAGTCTCTATCTGTGTAAATAAAACTTAAAATTTTTTAAAAAATTTAGTTGTTCATTTTTATCTTGCTACAATAAAATTGAGCTTATTCTTTATATGTATGTATAGCACTTTAAAAGTTATGTTAGTTTTGAATGTATTTTTTCTCTAGCATGGCAACAACTTTGGAAGATAGGGTTCATGTTACTTTTTGCCATTTTTTAAAAAAGATTTTATTTATTTATTAGAGATGTAGAATTACAGACAGTGAGAGGGAGAGACAAAGAGAAAGCTCTTCATCCACTGGTTGACTCCCCAAAGGGCCACAACGGCTGGAGCTGTGCCAATCCGAAGCTAGGAACCAGGAGCTTCTTCTGGGTCTCCCAGGCGGGTGCAAAGACCCACGTACTTGGGTCATCTTCTGGATCAGAAGAGAGCTGGATCAGAAGAGGAGCAGCTGGGACTCGAACTGGTGCCCATATGGGATGCAGACACTGCAGGCGGAGGATTAGCCTACTGCCCACAGTGCTGGCCATTTTTTCCATTTTATGGAAGAATAAATTAACTGGGTTTAGAAGATTTGTTTCCTTGTCCTTGGTCATATGATCAGTTAATTACAATTTGGATGAAGCAAAATTTCAGATTTTTATGTAATGCTCATTTACTTTACATGGCTGTCTCATTTTAATTTGAATTAAATTTCAGTTATTGATTAAAAACTAGAAATGAAGGACTATAATATATTATGAAATTTGTATTTCTTACTCATATTTAAATATTTCAACCTTTGAGTGACTTAAAACAATGTATATTTTTATGAACTGTTTTGTTACTGACTTTAGAATTACATATATTAAGGTGATAAAATGTATGTATTTTACATTACTAAAATGAACATGACGGCTAAGCTAACACTGAGTGCTTACTCTGTGCAAGTCATTGTGCTAAGTGCTTCATGTTTATTAACATTTAATCTTCAAAACATAGCTATTATAGGGAAGGCTAGCACAAGAAAGTATTTTTTACCTACGTATTATTCAGTATTTTAAAAGTGAAAAGGTATACAACACAGGGTATAGGCTGTCTTTCTTTTCAACCTGATAAGGGATTGAGGGTGCACAAAGGTTGAAACTAAGTGCTTGGATTTAGGGCTTTGGTTACCTAAGGGTTCTGTTTGGTGAGTTTTTGTTCGGGAATGATCTTGTTACTGCATTGAGAAATAAATTAAGACTCAGTGGTCAATGCCTGGAAGGTATCTGAAGGGATTGTGTAACTTACATACTTGTTTCTTAAGCTGATCACATTCTGGATATTATAGGTGTTCAAAGAATACTATTTTACTTATGTGTGTTTATTTCACATTACAGTGATTTTAATCATCTAGTGTTTTATTTAGTCAAATAAAAATTTCTTATACTTTATGTGATTAAGCAATCTCTGTTTTATTTTGTTCTTAAGGTGACAAAGAGCTACTGTTTACTGTATCTTAAGAAATAATACAGCTTTAGTCATCACCCTAAACTTACTATTTGAAGATTCAATATAATTTCCTAGCTTACATAATTAGGCTTTTTATTAGTACTGATAGCTCTTCTCTGAACAAATTTATTACTACTCCTTTAGATTTTCACTTCCTAAGGAGGACGCATTCCTAAAAATTCTTCTTTTATTTAGGATATTTAGCTGAAATTTTATGTCAGAAATGCTGTAACCTTGTTTATGTTAATCCTTATGTTTTCCTTTGGTTTGCTGAGTTCTACATACTGCTGCATTTTTCAGTCAGTAATTTGCTCACTTCCTTTTATTTCTATAATCTGTTGAAGTAAATGAAATAAATTTGATTACAGTAAAGTCTTACTATGCCTTCTTTGGTAATATAGGGGTATTGTTCCCTGAATAGTGTAGGTTATGTGGCTGTTTTGTGACAGATATCACTGCTGTCACAAAAGAGTAATGTGTTTTCATGTCCCTTCATAACAAGGTTATGTGAGAGTCAGCTGTTAAAAAATAAACTGTTTATATTTTCAAAACATGTCATTTGATTTTTGGATTATTGTGTTAGTTTTTTAGTAAGACCATCATTTACATTAATTCAAGATTTGGATTTTAAAGGAGATGATTTAATAAAAAGGCTAGCTAAAGAAATATGATCAGAATTAGGGCTTATATGTTATTCTTAACTTATTTACACACTTTAAATAACTTACATATGCGTCTATATTATTTTAAAAGATTGATGATATGTGTGGCTCTTATAATCAACTAAAACATCAATTTTTATTCCATAAGTCTTAAGTATTTTCATTTTTTGTTCATGAGATTAGATTTAGATTACTTTTTCTGTAATTCTATTTTAATAATAATATTTTCATTTTAGACAGATCTGAGAACAATTGGCAAGAAATTCCTTCCCAGTGACATCAATGGTGGAAAGATTGAAAAGGTAAAACCATTTATTCCCTAAATTTTTCTAGCTACAATAAATATGAACTTCTACTAAATTACTTTTGGTAAATAAAGACTACAGCGATAGGACTGGCACTATGGAATAGCAGGTGAAGCCGCCGCCTGCAGTGCCAGCCTCCCATATGGGTGCTGGTTCTAGACCTGGCTGCTCCATTTCCAATCTAGATCTCTGCTGTGGCCTGGGGAAGCAGTGGAGGATGGCTCAAGTCCTGGGACCCCTGCACCCGTATGGGAGACCCAGTAGATGCTCCTGGCTTCTGGCTTCAGATTGGTTCAACTCCCACCATTTTGACCATTTGGGGAGTGAATCAGCGGATGGAAGACTTTCTTTCTCTCTCTCTCTCTCTCTCTCTGCCTCTGCCTCTCTCTCTCTGTAACTCTGCCTTTCAAATAAATAAATGAATCTTAAGAAAAAAAAAAGGCTATGGCTATGAAATATGTTGGAGGTGAACCAGTGACAAACTCATTATGGTGACCTTCTGCACACATGGAAAATTATCAAGAGTTAAACTTTTGGTGACTTTTCAACATTTTTATTTAAAATGAATCAACATTTTAAAAACATTCATTTATATTTATTTAAAAGGCATAGTTATGGAGAGGCAGAGGCAGGGAGAGAGACGGTGGTGGGGGCAAGATCTCCTCTCCTCTGGTTTGCTCCCCAAATGGTTCCAACAGCTGGAGCTGGGCTAATCTGAAGCCAGGAGCCAGGAGCTTCTTTTGGGTCTCCTGTGTGGGTACAGGGGCCCAAGGACTTAGGCCATCTTCTGTTGCTTTCCCAGGCTATAGCAGAGAGCTGGATCACAAGAGGAATAACCGGGACACAAATGGTCACTTGTATGGGATTCGGAACTGCAAGTGGCAGCTTTACCTTCTACGCATCAGCACCAGTCTCCTCAACATTTTTAAAAAAATGCTTGTTTCAGAAATTACAACTGTGGCATACTTTTTATGTGAGACTTCCCAGATGTTTTTGGACCCCAGGACAAGAACCTTTTTGTATGTTTTTATTTTGCTTACTTAAACTTCTACAGTTTAATTAATGAACTTATTAATATAAAAGCATAAGGTTATGAAGGAATACTTGGAGCAGTTTGACAAGGCTGTGCATTTGGTTATTGTTGTCAGTTTGTATTATGCATGTATGTTTCGTATTATGAATTTTTTTCTCATTAAACTTTATTTTATGGGTTTCAAAATTCTGTGACAGATTTTTGGTCAAGTGGTTTACATTAAAAAGTACCGATTTTAAAAACTAATAACTTAAAACTGACATGCACACAAACAAAAACATTGTCCACAAAACATTCTCCTTTCCTTCTGAAGGTTTTTTGATGCATTGTTATCATTAGCCATTCTTTTACTATTAAACTTAAATGGCCAATTGAGACAAATGATTCTGAGACTCTTCTTCCACCACTAATTAAGACTGGGGTGGCAGGTAATAACCTTCTGAGCTTTCTGGGCAGACTTGGTGTCCTTGCCAGCTCCAGCATCTTTTTGTCCATTGCTTTGATCACAGTTGCCAGTCTCATATCATTAATGGCAAAAAGCTGTCAACACACAAGGGCTTGCCAGGAGCCATATCAATGATGGCAAACATCACTAGATTTCAAGAATCTACAGCCATCTTACAGCTTCTTTCCAGAACGATGATCACTCTTTTCCTTCAGCTCAGCAAACTTGCAAGCAATGTGAGCTGTGTGACAATTCAGTACAGGGGCATACCCAGCACAGAGTTAACATGGATGGTTTAGGATGATCATCTGATCAATAAAACCAACTGTTTCCATTAGTGAGTCATTTTTGCTCTTACCAGCAGTGTTTCCATGACAAACATCTTTGACAGACATGTCCTTTTTTTTCTTTTTAAGATTTATTTATTTATTTGAAAGAGTTACACAGAGAGAGGAGAGGCAGAGAGAGTGAGAGAGAGGTCTTCCATCTGATGGTTCACTCCCTAATTGGCTGCAACGGCCGGAACTGCGCTGATCTGAAGCCAGGAGCCAGAGGCTTCTTCCCAGTTCCCACATGGGTGCAGGGGCCCAAGGTCCTGGGTCATCTTCCACTGCTTTCCCAGGCCATAGCAGAGAGCTGAACCAGAAGTGGAGCAGCTGGATCTTGAACCAGCACCCATATGGGATGCCGACACTTCAGCCAGGGCGTTAACCCACTGTGCCACCGCACCAGCCGGACACATTCTTGACATTGAATCCCATGTTGTCCCCAGGAGATCCTCACTCAAAGCTTCATGGTGTATATCAATGGACTTGACCTCAGTTGTGATGTTGACTGGAACAAAGATTACCACCATGCCAGATTGAGAACACCAATCTCCACTCTGCTCACAGGGACAGCACCAATTACACCAATTTAGTAGACATTCTATAGGGGCAGTCACAAGGCTTGTCAGTTGCTCTAGTTAGTGGGAGGATGCAATCCAAGACTTCCAGCAGTGTGGTTACACTTGCATTGCCATCTTTACAGGTGACTTTCCACCCCATGAACCACGTCATATTAGCACTTAGCTCCAGCATGTTGTCACTGTTCCAACCAGAAATTGGCACAAATGTTACTGTGTCAGGATTGTAGCCAATTTTCTTAATGTAGGTTCTTAATGTAACTTCTTAATGTGAGTTCCTTAACGATTTCCTCATATCTCTTCTGGTGGTAGGCTGGCTCAGTGGAATCCATTTTGTTAACACAATTAGTTGTTTCACGCCCAATGTGTAAGCCAGAAGGGCATGTTTTATGTCTGCCCATTCTTAAAGATAGCACCCTCAAATTTCCTGTAGCAACAATCAGGACAGCATATTCAGCCTGAAGTGTGCATATAATCATGTTTTTGATAAAGTCTCTGTGTTTTGGGGCATCAGTGATATTCATGTAATACTTGCTGGCCTCAAATTTTCACAGGGAGATGTTGATGGTGATCCCACATGCATGCTTGGCTTTCAGTTTTATCTAAGACCCAGGCATACTTGAAGGAGCCCTTTCCCATCTCAGCAGCCACCTTTTCAAATTTTTTAATGGTTCTTTTGTCAGTGGCATCACATTTGTATATCAGATGGCCAGTAGTGATGGGCTTGCTGGAATCTATGCGTCCAACGACAACAATGTTGATATGAATCTTTTCCTTTTCCATTTTGGCTTTGATTTAGTGGTGGTTTTCATGATAGCTGTGTTCTGTCAGCAAACTTGTGAAAATGCCATATTATGCATTTTTTAATGATCTCTTTTTTTAAATGCCAAGGTTCATTTTAATAATATTAACCAGGCTGGCGCCGTGGCTCAATAGGCTAATCCTCCACCTCGCGGCGCCTGCACACTGGGTTCTAGTCCCGGTCGGGGCGCCGGATTCTGTCCCGGTTGCCCCTCTTCCAGGCCAGCTCTCTGCTATGGCCAGGGAGTGCAGTGGAGGATGGCCCAGGTGCTTGGGCCCTGCACCCCATGGGAGACCAGGAAAAAGCACCTGGCTCCTGGCTCCTGCCAGGATCAGCGCGGTGCGCCGGCTGCAGCGGCGGCCATTGGAGGGTGAACCAACGGCAAAGGAAGACCTTTCTCTCTGTCTCTCTCTCACTGTCCACTCTACCTGTCCAAAAAAAAAAAAAAAAATAACCAATCTTTTATTTCCTATTCATTCACATTCAATTTCTTCCTTTTATTTGAGAAGATATATAAATTGTGTTAGCCGAGAATTTTATATGTACATTAGTCACTTTTTGAACTGTTAAAGAATATCATTGTTTATAATTTAAAGAAACAATTCCAATGATGTATGTTTAAATAAATATTCAAATAATTCAATAAATATGCAAATAATGTTTATTCAAATAATTTCATCACTCAAATAGTTGTTAAATATATAATATTGGTTAGCCTTACTAATAACTCTAAATATTAATAATTTTGGTTTGGAGAAACCCTGCAAGACATTGGCATAGGCAAAGAGTTCTTGGAAAAGACCCCAGAGGTGCAGGCATTCAAAGCCAAAATTAACAAATGAGTTTACATCAAATTGAGAAGTTTATGCACTGCAAAAGAAACACTAAGGAAATTGAAGAGGCAATCAATAGAATGGGAAAAATTATTTGTAAACTATGCAATTGATAAAGGATTAATAAACAGAATATATAAAGAGATCAAGAATCTCCACAACAACAAAACATACAACCCAGTTAAGGGATGGGCAAAAGACTTAAACAGACATTTCTCAAAAGAGGAAATCCAAATGGCCAACAGACACATGAAAAAATTCTCAGGATCACTAGCCATCAGGGAAATGCAAATCAGAACCATAATGAGGTTTCATCTCACCCCAGTTAGAATGGCTTTTATACAGACATCAATACACAACAAATGCTGGCGAGGATGTGGGGTAAAAGGTACCATAATACACTGTTGTTGGTATTGTAGACTGGTAAAGCCACTTTGGAGGACAGTATGGAGATACCTCAGAAATCTGAATATAGACCAGCCATTTGACCCAGCCATCCCATTCCTGAGAATTTACCTAGGGGAAATGAAATCAGCAAATAAAAGAGTTATCTGCACCCCCTTATTTACTGCAGCTCAATTTACAATAGCTAAGACGTGGAACCAACTTAATTGCCCGTCAACTGAAGACTGGATAAAGAAATTATGGGATATGTACAGTATGGAATACTACACATCAGTAAAACAATGAAATACGATCATTTGCAACAAAATGGATGGATGTGGAAAACATCATACTTAGTGAAATAAGCCAGTCCCAAAGAGACAAATACCATATGTTCTCCCAGATCTGCGAGAATGAATAGAGCACCTAAAACGAAAATGAAGATGTGAAATTGACACTTTGGGAAGGGATGACCTGAGCTGACCTTGTCTTGACTATTGAGGAACAGGTTTTTTTTTTTTTTTTTTTTTGATTTTTAATTTTTCTCCTCATATTATTTGTTGAACTCATTACTTAGCATAGAGTTAATCATGTGTGTAAAGTCAATTGAAGATGGATCTCAGTAAGAAATAAGAGTGGGGATAAGAGAGGCAGGAGGAAGTTTGTAACTATAAAGCTGTGTAGTTCTGCATACATTCCTGCGAACTTACTTCTAAGGGTACAGTTTAAGAACTTGCCATGGGACCCCAAATCCCATTAAGCTGGGTGTTAAAAATATTATCTTAAGTGTTAAAGTGAGCATATAGATAGGATTAAGTGTTAAAGTGACCATATAAATAGGATCAAGTGACAGGTAATTATAATAGAATTAAAAAGGAGAGAATGTTCCAACATGGGAAGCAGTCCACATGCAGACTCATAGAATGACAATTGCTTTAAGTAACACTCTGACCTCAGAATCAGCCCTTAAGGCTTCTTGGTCTGGCTGAAAAGTTTGTGAGAGCATTTCAGGCATGGAAAGCCAAAACACTGTGGCAAAAAATACCCTACATGAAGGATCTTTGTGAGTCAGATCCCAGTGGAAAGAAGTGGCCATCAAAGAAGTATGTACTTTTCTCTAAAGGGAGGAGAGAATTTCTACTTTGCTTATGGCATTGTCTAAATACTGTCAAGAGTTTGTGGATTCAGAAGGCTTCCATAGCCTAGACAGGTCATGTCAAGAGCCTCAGGTGGTCACTGACATCATACATAAGAGTGTTAATTGTTAAATTAACAACAGGAGTCACTGTGCCCTAACTCCCCATGTAGTTCCTCTGTCCTCAAAGAGTTGGATTGTGAGAGTTAATTGTGATACTTGTTCTCAAGTAGTTTTGTGTGTGTATGTGCAAATTGTCGAAATCTTTACTTAGAGTTGGTCTTTTGTGTACAAAGTTAAATTGAAAATGAATCTTAATGTAGAATGGTACTGGGAAGGGGAGAGGGAGGAGGAAGGGGGTGGGAGTGTGAATGGGAGGGCAGGTATGATGGGAAGAATAATTATATTCCTAAAGTTGTGCATATGAAACTTGTATTCCTAAAAAAATAATTAAATAAAAAATTTTTGTGGGTTCTTGCCATCTATTCAGATAAGAATTCTGAATATTGGCTCAAAATAAACCATGCTACATGGTAAGTTTTAACGTTTTATTCAGTGAGAGAAGTGCACAGGAAAGTAAGGCTTTATTTAGGGGAAAAAGAAGTCTAGAAGCTAAGTTGAGTCTATACCAGGCTGGGAGCAGGCTGGGAGCCAGGTGGAGCACACATGTAGGCAGGAAATCAGAAGAGCCAAAAGATGGTACTCCTAAAGAGGTGGGGCAACAAAGGGAGGACCTACTGTGCTCCAGGCCTTTTATTCACTCCCAAAGGTGAGTGGTTACGTAGTTTGATTGGCAGGTGGGCGTACAAGTGAGGTAAGGTAGGGTTGTGAGATCACAAGGGAATATGGTCTTCCAGCTCACAAGTCTAATCAATTTAGTCCTATCTGCCTGCCTATATCAACTGTACCTCCAAAATTTTAAATTTTAGTTTGAAGAGATCTATAATTAGGAACATTTTCTAAGTATTAGTTCATTGATGTAATAGGTGGTAGTCATTGGTTAAGGACCATAAGAGACATTTTGTAATCTACTCTATGGTTTTTGATACATAGATTCAAGAGAAGAGGAGTTCTATGACTTCTTTTGGAAATTTGTTTTCTTGTTTAACAGCACTCATCAGCAAACTTTAATTATATTTTTAACTAAATTTCTTATGCTACACCTTGAATTATAGTCTCTCAGGGAAAATGGAGAACATCTGCTGCCTTCCTTTGTGAATAATTCTTTTTATACTTGAAGACTTGTAAATATCACTGCCATAGGTACCTTTTGCTAAAACCATATATCTTGGTTTCTTTGTTTATTTTCAGTCTCAAGCTTTTCTTTCATCTTCATTGTTCTTCTCACAGTCCTGTCTAGTTTGTTTACATTTCCTTTTTGGGGGATTGTAGTCATAGTTTTCAGATTTCATTGTATACCAGAACTTCTCTGTGGCCTAGTTAAAACACAGATTGCCTGACCACAACCATCTGTCGGGTTCTCTGGGTTTCTGATTTTTTAAAGCCTGGGATGGAGCTTGAAAATTTGCATTTTGAACAAGTTTCCAGGAGATAGGGATTTTGCTGGTCCACAAACACTGGGTTATAAGAAACCCAGACTGTGCAGCGATCTTGAATAAGTCTGATAAGTGAAATAGTTGTCTGTTGGAAAGGAAATCACATTGAAGCAGTGTCTGTACACTCTTGCACTAGTTTATTTAGACAAATCTTGAAGTTTTCTCGACTCTTAGTTTTTATTTTTTCTCCATGTGTCTATAGAGCTTCTGAGAACATGCCTCTGCTACGGGTGTTAGGTATTTCTGTTAGGCCGTCACAAAACACACCAAACACCAGAGTAAGGGAAAGGGTTTATTGGGGAAAAGCCAGCAGGCTGGAGGGAAGGAGTGAAGAAGGAAAAGGAGAATAAGAGAGAAAGAGGAGAGAGGGGAGGAGTGAGGGGAGTGAGAGAGGAGAAGAGGAGGCTAGAGAGAGTGACCAGGAGAGAAGAGAGAAGCCAAGAGAGATGAGAGGAGGAGAGGAGCCAAGAGAGCCAAGTGTTCAGGAACAGGCCCTTTTAAAACTTTGCCAGAGGGGGGGCAGGGAATTAGGAGCAGTGAATCCCATTAGGATGGGGGTGGAGCTTGACACTGGTGGTTGGGCCTTGTGGCTACCTGGCTTTCAGCAATAGCCGTGGGAATCGGGGCATAGGATGTAAATTGGGGTGTAGATCGCGCCATAGATAAAACTGCGCCAGTTTCCTAACAACAGGCTCATAGAATCATGGTGATGAGTGTAAGATTGTCACAAAACACACCAAACACCAGAGTAAGGGAAAGGGTTTATTGGGGAAAACCCAGCAGGCCAGAGGGAAGGGGCAAGGAAGGAAAAGGAGAGAGAAGGAGCGTGTAAGTGACAGAGAGGAGAGGAGCTAGCAAGGAGAGAAGAAATAGCAGAAAGGAGCCAAGAGAGAGAGGGGAGCGAGAGAGAAGCCAAAAGAGAGCAGAGAGACAGAGAGAGAGAGAGAGCGAGAGTGAGCCACATGTTCAGGAATGGGTCCTTTTAAAACTTTGCCGGAGGGCGGTCAGGGAATTAGGAGCAGCAAATCCCATTAGGATGAGGGTAGAGCTTGACACCGGTGGTTGGGCCATGTGGCCACTTGGCTTACAGCAATGGCAACAGGGGCTAGGGCCTAGGATTTAGATCAGGGTGTAGATGGTACCATAGATAAAACTGCACCATTTTCCTAACAATGAGACTCTCTGCTTCCTCTGCTTGTTCAGAGCATTTTTTGATTCTAAAGCTTTTGCATGGTGATCTCTAAGATTTTCTTTTAATGTGGCTAACAATAATAAAAAAAACTTAATAGCTCTGATCTAGGCTATTCTGTGCCAGATTTAACCTTTAAAATGTTCTTAATGTGACTAGTTTATACATAAAACAAATAGATAAAAAATAAGCCCTTTTCACATGAAACAAATTAAGTTGGATGTCTCTTTTTCTACTTTTCCTCTTTTTTTTTTTTTTTAAAGATTTATTCATTTATTTGAAAGGCAGAGTCACAGAGAGGCAGAGACAGATGCAGAGAGCGAAGGGTCTTCCATTTATTGTTTCACTCCCCAAATAACCATAGCAGCTGGAGCTAAGCTGATCTGAAGCCATGAGCCAGGAGCTTCTTCCAGGTCTTCCATGTGGGTGCAGGGGCCCAAGGACTTGGGCCATCTTCCACTGCTTTCCTAGGCACATTAGCAGGGAACTGGATTGGAAATGGAGTAGCCGAGACAAAAATTGACACCTGTATGGGGTGCCAGCATCACAAGTGGTGACTGATATGCCACTGCTCCAGGCCCCTACTCTTCTTCTTTTCTAAAAAATTTATTCATTTTTTACTTGTTTGAAAAGTAGGGAGATAGATAGGCAAAGAGAGATTTTCCATTTGCTGATACACTCCTCAGAACAGTTGGGATGGGCCAGGCTGATATGGGACAAGTCAGGGAGATAGATTAAGTTCATGAACTGAAGACCACACCTTCCCTGTCCCCATGTAATCCCACCTGTTATCCACCCACCTGTCCATCAGACTATTGTTTTTATAGTGAAGAAGACTTAGATAACACCATTTGCAGTATTTGGGAATTTTAGTGGAAAGGGAGAATGGTGAGCTGGCAGATCCGTGATCAGGTAAGAAAAGTTGGTAATTAGAACAGTTAATAGTGGACACATTAAATGTGTACTTTGCTCATATCTGGGGTCCTTAGAGGGCACATATCTGAGTTTTGAAAGTGAAGTCTTCATAATTTGTGTCATCATTATTTTTAGAGAAAGTAGAATGACAAAAAGTACCAGTAATTTTCTTCGTATTTAACATGATAGTTTTGCTCAGTTTCTTTTCTTTTCCCTCCTATTCTCTTAACATTATTTTGCAGCTTCTACATTTTCTTCATAATGTTCCACTCTAACCTTGATGCAGAGGTTTCAGACCACAATTTACAAAGTGGTCAGATTGAAAAGATGACAGTTTCTCCAGGCTTTCTAGCTAAGAAAGGTTTTCCCATGGGCAATGGATGTGTGATTCTTAGGCCATAAAAACTGGAGAGTGGAGGGAGGGTTTGCAGATATTTTTCTCTTTATCATGGCAGATTTTGTGTTTCTTAGATACTGCAGATACAGAGCTTTGGGACACTAGTATCTTATGAGCTCAAAATCATGGGGAGGGGCTGGTGCCTGAAGTGCCAGCATCCCATATGAGCGCTGGCCCGAGACCTGGCTGCTCCACTTCCAATCCAGCTTTCTGCTATGGCCTGGGAAAGCAGTGCAAGGTGGCCCAAGTTCTTGGGCCCCTGCACCTGTGTGGGAGACCCGGAAGAAGCTCCTGGCTCCTGGCTTCAGATTAGCACAGATCTGGCCATTGCGGCCAACTGGGGAGTGAACCAGCGGGATGGAAGACCTCTTTCTCTCTCTCTCTCTGCCTCTCCTTCTCTCTCTGTGTAACTCTGACTTTCAAATAAATAAATAAATCTTTAAAAAAAGTCATGGGGAAAAGTCATCATAAAAAGGAGGGATAATACAAGTGCTTAATACTTTTGTATTCTCTCAGTTTAGCATTTTTGTTGTAGTTATGTCACTGTAGAGAAGAGCCTTAGAAACCATGTGGTTCTTTTCTTCATGCAAGAAAGAATTCAGGTGTGGGACAGAGAGTAAAGTAATAAGATTTTATTGGGGCTAGGGCATCCATCAGAGTGGAAGGGACAGATAGGGAGTGCCCAGTCACTCAGACTGGAAGGGAGTGAGGTTACATGGTTGAATGGAGAGAATATACCTGGGCAGACCAGGTGGGTGGCTCAGCAAAGAGCAGCAAGGTGAGCTGAGCCTGCAGTCTTTGTTTAGACTCCCACTTTTTAAGGGAGTCTGTTTACCCTGTCCTCCTTTTCTTCCAGGACAAATAATGGGGAGCCCTAGCAAAAGGGTTTGTGGGGTGAAAATTAGCAAATTCCTCCCCAGATGTGCTGGCACCCCGGGGCTTCCCTTGGGGTGTCTAAAGGTTTTATTGCCCCATGTTATCAGGTCAGGTAGCTCATTTGGTCCTGAGAAGAGAGAATTCTCCTGGGAGCTTTCCTTGGGAGAAGGGCTGGGACCACCTGGAGGGTTATCAGGGTCTGATCAGGACTTTGAAATGCAAAATACTGGGCTTCTGGGGCTTCCAAAGCAGATGCTGGTTTCTGCAGGCCCTTTTCACAAAAATAAGCTAATTTTTAGCTTCTTACGTAGCTGTTATTTGTATAGCTTTTAAAACCAAAGTACAAAAGTTAAATTATAAAACACAGGTTAATGTAAAAACAAGTTGCTGTAAATTCAGCAATGTGAGGATTGTGTGTATTGCTGTAGAAACATAGGATGCAAGGTTTTCAGTTCTGGGTTTATTTTTCCTACCTTAATTCCAGCACTGATGGGTTGTGTATCTTTTATAAACACAAAACTGATTAAGATCTAATTTTTCCAAGCAGAAGTAACCATCTCAAAACCTTAGCAGTACTGACATCAGCCACAAGATGGCTTTACTGCCTTAAAATTCGAAATGAATGCACTCACTCCCTTGAAAACAGTCTGGAAACTGGATGTTTTTAAAAAGAAAAATAATTGAAAAAATTTTATGTTTTAATTTAAAGAAGATTGCATCTTATTTACCATATGTTAATTTAGTCTATGCTAAATGATGCAATTTATTAGTGTTCCTTTTAGGGCATATGTTAAAATGCAAGATGGATTTTCATTGTCAGAAAAATAAATTACTGAAACTCTGATTTTATGCTTTATTTACAAGTGCTTGTTGCTTTTTAGAAATTATTAATAGGATTTCTGCTGAGTTTAAGAAAGACGAGACAGTGGATGTGAGTTCTTTCTCTTCATCTGTTACTTGGCCTTTTAAATAAATAAATATTTTAAAAAATTTTATAAAGGACTGTTACTGGAGAACTGCAGGGTCCTTGTTTTCGCACAAGAAAGAATTCAGGCATGAGACAGAGAGTAAGTAGAAAGCAAATAGCAAGGTTTATTAGGGTAGGGACATCCGTAAGAACGGATGGGCACCTCTCCAGACAGAACCTGAGAGAGAGTGCCCAGTTGCTCAGACTGGGAGAGAGCGAGGTTACAAGGTTGAGTGGAGAGAATACACCTGGGCAGGTCAGGCGGGCGGCTCAGCAGAGAGGCAGGGGGCTGAGTGCACAGTCCAGTTGAGGCCGAGGGTTTTTAAGGGGATGTGGCCCCTTCTCCTGGAAAAAAGGACTTTTTGGATGTAAATACCAAAAATTCCTTTCTAAGTTTTCCCCCTGAAGTTATCAGACAGGGAAAGCCTGGCTGGCGTCACCCTGCCTTAGAGGAGCCTTAGAGGAAGGATGGTTATCCAGTAGAAGGGGCAAAAGGGGCAGGGCATTTGAAGTGCAGATACTGGGCTGCACCTGGAAGGTTATCTGGATAACTTTGAGATGCAGATGCTGGACCTAGATGTCAGCTCCTTAGGCCTTTGTCACACACACACACATAAGCTCATTTCTAACTTCCTACCTAACAGGACTACATAAAACAATATATGTTATATGCTCTAACAATTTTTATATTCTCTCTATATTAACTTCCACAAATAAGAGAAAACATGTAATATTTGTCCTTCTGGGTCTGGCTTATTTTACTTAGCATAACGATCACCAGTTTTATTTGTTTTGTTGCAGATGTCAGGATTTCTATCCTTTTTATAGTTGAGTAATATTCTATCATATGCAGTTATACCATGAATGTGACAATATCCTTTCTTTTGCTCTTTTATGATCATTGTCACGAATCCCACATTTTGTGATACAGTATCCTGTTTTCAAGAAAAAAGTTACATATTTGTAAATAATATCTGTGTGTGAATTGAATATGATAAAATGTTGAAAAATTTTAAATGTTAAAAAATTTACGAAAGGAATGTGAAGCATAGGCCAATACTTAAGCATATTCTTCCTAGTCTGAAAAAGCATTCCGTAAGTGGGTTCATTAGTTAGCTTTGGGTACTGTAACAAATTATCACAAACTTGGTGGTTTAAAACAATGGAAATTTGTTTTCTTCCATTTCAATAGGCCAAATGTCTAAAATCAAAGGTGTCAGCAGATTCTTTTAGGAGTCTCTTAGTAGGAATCTGTTTGTGCTTCTTTTGTAACTTTCGGTGCAGTAAGCAGTCCTTGACCTTTCTTGTCTTGTAGATGCGTAACTTCAATTTCTTTCTCTTTTTACCTGGTCTGTATACTTCATTTCTGTTTGTTTCCCCTTCTTCCTAATGATACTCATCTTTGAATTTAGGACCCACACTCCTTCAAGATGTTTCCATCTTAAAGATCTTTACCTTGCATTTGAAAATACCCTTTTCCCAAATGGGAAACTATCTTCTGAGTTTACCTGTCTTTTGGAAGCAACAACTATTCAATCCATTAACAGTGGTGCAGAGACCAGGAGTTGGATTAATTATGTGGACTTGCTGCTTGCTATAATGTCAGGAGTTGGGGGCAGGTGTTCCTGTCATTCTTCAGCTTTTTCTTTTCATTTTCAACTAGATGTAGGAGATCAGCAAAATAGTCCTACTCTTACCTTTGTTTTCCTCAATTACATTATCTTCAATTTCTGTTTCTTTGGCAGTATCTTTTTTTTTTTTTTTTTTTTAAGATTTACTTATTTATTTGAAAGGCAGAGAGAGAGAGAGAGAGCGCGCGAGAGAGAGCGAGGTCTTCCATCCACTGCTTCACTCCTCAAATGGCTGCAATGGCTGGAACTGAAATGATCCAAAGCTAGGAACCAGGAGCTTCTTCCAGTCTCCCATGCAGGTGCAGGGGCCCAAGCACTTGGGCCATCTTCCACTGCTTTCCCAGGCCAGAGCAGAGAGCTGGATCAGAAGTAGAATAGCCGGGACTTGAACCGGTGCCCTTATGGGATGCTGGCAATGCAGGCGGCATCATTACTTGCTATGCCACAATGCAGGCCCCAAGGCAGTATGTTTTAAAGTGACCTGTTCATTTTGTGAGTATTAGTGTTTAAAACTATCTAATATAATGTATTTATCCAATTTACAGTGCATAAATAAAATGCAGTTTGCCACCATACATCAAAAGCAAGCTGCTGAAGGTGCCATGTCAACATTCATGGGGTGTAGCACTCCTGTTGTTTCACAGAGATGGTTTGTGACCTCCATTTCATATGGATTGAATAAGGGTACCCTTGTCACTCTGGATATCAAATATTTATAAAGTTTAATATCTTTATTGTTAAAAATTAAATAGAAACCCATGTTTCTGTCTCATACTTTGATAGGAGCTCAGTCCCTGGAATGCATGAATCTCACTTAGGAACATGTAAGACTAGGTCATCACTATTTGTCTGGTGGACTTTTTTCAGTGATATAAATAGTTTCTGTGCTTTCTAGATACAGAACACTTGAACTATTGCTAGTGCAACTGAACAACTGAATTTTAGTATCATTTAATTTTAATTAATTTAAATACAAATTTGAATAGCCACATGTGGCTGAAGGACCATATTGGATAGTGTAGGCAAGATGTTTGTCAGTGTCCAGGCTTAAAATATTAGGAGCCCTAAAATAATGAGAACGGTAAACAGTATAAACACTATAACTGGTCTATGATTTAATTTCAATAACTGTGTTTTGATGCTATTCACAAAACCCAAAGAAAAAGTTCTTCCTGAATTCAGTGGTTTTCTATATCTGTTAAGGGTTTGGCACTTGTTTCATCTTGAAATTAACTTTTTCCTAATGGGTAATTAGATGAAATTTCAGAATTTTTTTCTGATTATATTCACTAGAACTAAATTTATAACAATTATTCTTTTGTAGGCAAACTACTGGTAAGTATGGAGTAGAAAAAATTTAAATTAGTGAACATGCTAGCATGGAAAATTAAGTGTAAGTATTTGCTAATCATTAACATTTTTCTTTGCTGAAAGTATAAATTAAATATGCACACAAATATTTTATTTAAAAGACTGTTTATTAAAAATAAATTATTTTTCCCATACATTATGATACTAAAGATATATTTTATTATGTAGAAATTATAACTTTGTTAAATTTAGTTTTCAGCATATAAGCAGATTTTACTGTCATTTCCCAACTTCATAGGCATTAACTTTGTAGCTGGTATATTGATTTCATTTTTGTCTTTGATTGAAATTTGCCTTGAAGAACAATTCTCCTCACTGCCAACACATATAATTCAGCAATAGATTTAATATGATTTAAGAAAGAAAATATCAAGTACAACTTACGCTTCTTGAAATTTATGTAGTTTTAAGGTTTTGGAGCTTTGTATTCTTCATTTGTACCAGAAGAGGGTGCAGTTTAAATTTGATGATTTTGAGCAGAAAGCATTCCTTTTAACTACTGCCGTAAAGTTGATGTACCTTTAAAAATTGCCAAGTTCTTTATTTTCTTAACATCCCTTGGTATAGGTGGGTGTAGAAATAGGATGAATGTGAATAGTTCAGAGCACATAAAGAAAAAAAGCAATACTTAATTTGTTTTTCATTCCAGTAAGATAACTTGTTTTGCTAGGGTTTTCTTTGCTTCTTACTGCCTGAAAATTAATTCAGAGTTTTAAAAAGAAATTGTTCTTCAGGGGACTCTAAATATTTTTGTAATCTTTAAATACCTCCATCCAAAAAAAACCCACATGATATATATGATAGAACTTTACAAGTTTATGGGTGAAGTTTTTGAAGACTTCTTTAACTAACTTTAGTTTTGAACTTAATTGAAATTATTATTATAAATAGTAAAGTATAACCATCAAAGTACAGAAATGCAACCATGATTAGAGAGTGATTTTTGTTCATTTGTGTTTTGACAGCTTGAAGGTCCATGTGTTTTGCAAATTCAAAAAATTCGCAATGTTGCTGCACCAAAGGACAACGAAGAGTCTCAGGCTGCACCCAGGATGCTGCGCTTGCAGATGACAGATGGTCATATAAGTTGCACAGCAGTGGAATTTAGTTATATGTCAAAAATAAGGTACTTGGGGCTTTATTTCGTCTATTTTGTTATAGAGTGTATGGAAGTGCTATTTAATATATATTGTATTTTATGAAGTTTGGAAAGAAGGAAGGAACTCTTAAGTATATGTTATGATCTTTCAGAAGAAGTTAGATCTTTGTATTTCAGCCTTATATGTATGGGAGAAAAAGCTAAGAATGGAGTTAGTTGCTCTTTAATTCAATGTTAACTGTAAAACCAGGAGAGTAAGTTATTCTTGCTTGAAAAGCAATCTTAAATTTTATCATTCAGTTGTTCAGAACAAAGAATATTTCTTCAAATATGTTGATTTCTTCCTTAATAGTTAGCTTAGTAAATAACTGTGTGTATAATAGTGTAATGTTTTAACAATGTTTTTTAAGATTTATTTATTTGAAAGGCAGAGTTATAGAGGCAGCGGGAGGGAGACAGAGACAGAGACAGAGACAGAGATAGATCTTCAATCTGCTTGTTCACTCCCCAAATTGCTGCAGTGGCCGGAGCTGTGCAAATCCGAAGCCAGGAACCAGCAGCTTCTTCCAGGTTTTCTATGTGGGTGCAGGGGCCCAAGGAGCTGGACCATCTTCCACTGCTTTCCCACGTGCATTAGCAGGGATCTGGATTGGAAGTGGAGCAGTCAGGACTTGCCAGCACTGCAGGCAGTGGCTTTTCCTGCTATGCCAGAGCCCTGGCCCCAGGGTAATGGGTTTCTTTAGGAAATGATTGGAATCAGGGAGATTCACATGCCACCCTAAGACAAAGAGTCCCTAAGGACTGAATTTGCAAATACTTCTTTGACTATTTTTATGAGATGCATTGAGAATCCTGCCTTTTTGTGTTGAGAAATGCAGTGAGAAGGAGGGAATCTGTTACCTTTATCCTTAGTTTCCTCATTAGGCCAGTTTGAACACTATATTTTGAAGTGGAAAATCTCACTGGACAATTGCAAACCCCTCTTATTAACCTCTCCTTCTTCTAAGTTATTTTATATGCTCATATTTGCTACTCTGTGTCCTATGAACTTTTTTTTGCTGAATATGTGCTCCCAGATCATACTTTTCTCCTGAACAAGTAAGTATTTATCAAGTATCAGCATCCTTTGTGTCCCAGCTTCTTTCTGCAATGCTGGGAGAACAAATATAAATATAGTTGAGCTTTTGCCAAACCAATGGCTCATATGCTAATGAGGTAAGCTTTAGGCATACAGTTATTATAGTAAATATACCAGGGGAAGGACCAGTAGTCTAACGAGGACTGGGACTTAAATATGAGCAGGAATGTTGAAAAAGATGGAAGAGGGAGTTGCACATGCAGAGACAAGGTCCTGATAACAGAAGTGAGAAGTCCCCATTTAGATGCGCTTAGGTGGTATATGGGAGGAAACGTACAGGTTGAGGCCTTGTTTTCATCCTCAGTGATTCTCCTCTCCCCCTTTCTGGTAAGGGAGGCCCCTTCTCTGAAGTTGCAGTATATGTTTGTCTACAATGTTGATTTTCTTTTATTAAGAGGGTTTATTGACTTTGTGATTCTGTTGTCTTCTTTTTGAGGGGGAGAAGGCTTCCTCTTTTTGGGGAAGAACAGTCCTTCCTATTGGACCCTCTTCAAGGGAGTTCAGAGGTGACTCAAGAGGAAGGCTGCCCATAGAATGACTCTTTCTATGATTGCATAGCTGTGTTTTTCTCTGAGGGGAATGAAAACACAAAGTCAGCCTGAGGGGAGTGTTCTGCCCATTATGGGCTACTGTCCCCTTTTGCTGAATCTTTTGCAGTTTGATAATTGAAAACATTATTATCCCATTCTCATGCACTCATCATCCAAGCAGCATGTCTCCTTTTGGTGACATAAGAATGACAGCTTCCAAAAATGTTATTGTATGTGACCAATGTGGAAGCCTGTTTTCAGCTCGATTTGATCAATCATTACCTGAGAAGGAAGGTGAAAAAACTCCGTGCTGGTAGGGATGTGTTGCCTCAAATGGTCATCATGTTTCTCTGGGACACTTCTTTGCACTCTTCTGTTCAGCCTCTTGCCTCACAAACCATTGAATTTTGTTTTGTTTGTTAATTGTGGTGAAGAAAGAGTAAAGGTACCTTGGGATGCCAGCAAAAACAGCAATTAACCAAAATATGTTCTCTGAATAGGAGTTAATTATGATCCTGAGGGCAGTGCAGTAGCAATTATGTTAAAATTTTACCCCCTATTGTCCTTTTGCATGGGAATAGATCTGTCTTCTGGTGGGACTCTGTCAGTTGTCTTAACAGTATTCTAGGTCCATCCTCTAATATATTGACTTTTAGGAAGAGTTTGGGATGGTGTATTCATTTAATGCAAAAATTCATTTCTCATCTGCTCCCAGATGAGGTTTTAGTTTTAAAGTTACCATATTTTAAATGCCTCTAATTTTTATCTGATTTTAAGGTCTTACGTACTTCTTCATATTGCTAGTTTATTGTGTTCTTACATTTTCATTACATTTTCTGATTTGTGAGGATTATTAAAAAGTGGTTTTGAGAACACAGACACAGGTTTTAGGTAAATGTTACAATTCACTAATAACTTCTTTATAGGCAAAGAATGTAGCAGCCTAGGATCCTTGGTGTTGATCTTTTTTATTTATACTTAAATGGTGACTATAGGGTTATAAAAACTGGGTTTGCTGATTACCTAGAAATGGGAAAAACTTATTCACTTAATGTAACAGTATTCATTATTGCTAATGTTGCAGTCTGATTGCTTTGTTCTAATTCTACTACATATATCACCATGCAACTCTCTTCTTAGGTGTTAGATTAGAAAGGTTGTTCAGGACCATTTGTTTTTTAAGTTGTGATAACCAAGAATGTTAAACTTGGGGTCTGCAGATAATTTCTAATGGCTTTATTATCATTAATATATAAAAATTATATAACTGTAAGGTATGCCAAATAATTTTTAATATATAATCTTTCTCTGTGTAGGGTCTTGACAAAGTAAAAAAAGGCATACTCTATTTCTTCTTGTTAATAACTATTTTATTAATGATCTTTCTAGAGAAAAATCTAGTGATATAAACATTTGCTGATTTGCTGCTGCTTATATCAGGACATTGTTGATTTCATGAGTTTCAAAAACACAGACAATATGATGTTATATCAGAAATATGTCTGGAGTACTTTAACCCTTGTTGTGTGTGGGAAAAGCTTGTTATATATGCTTCTACTTTAGAGCAGACCTTTGTGATAACAAGAATTGGTTCCCTTGTTTCCTTTACTAAAATGTTGGTAGGAGGATGAACATCTTGTCTCCTGTTCTTCTAAAAGGAGTTGTGGTCTGTTAGTATTAGCCTATGATAGGAAAATTCTTTTAAATAAGTATTTAAACAGTAAACAGTATGAAGTTAGTGTGTAAAAAATCCTTTAAAAGTTATTGTATGAATGACTCACATTTGGTTATAACATAAAACATTATTTTATAAGGATTCCTGTACTTTATATAGATATTGGATTTCTAGGATTATTAGTGATTATGCTTTTTCCATATTGAAATTTAATTTTATAGCATGGTATATATTTATAGTGCACAGCTAAAGCTAAGAGAATAAAATGGTAAATCTTATATTTGTGTAACATGGTGTGAGCAAGTATTTTCATATCTTTTATTTTGTTTACCACAACATTGTATGGTGTGATTATTGCTACCCACGTTTTTGTCATTAAGCTAGAAAATGACTGTCTTGTTCTTGGTTTTCTGACTTCTTCCCTGGTGTTCTAGTCAGTCTGTATGGCCACTCTCTTTGAAAAACAGTTTTGCTGTCAGTGACCTGTGAAGAGTTTGATTAGGTTGTAATATGAGACTGAATTCCAGTTTGGGGGAGGAGCGTCTCTGTATTTCTAATTTTTTTTTTCTTTGCTGTAGCCTGAACACACCACCTGGAACTAAAGTTAAGCTCTCTGGTGTTGTTGACATAAAAAATGGCTTCCTGCTCTTGGATGACTCTAACACCACAGTTCTTGGCGGTGAAGTGGAACACCTTATTGAGAAATGGGAGTTACAGAGAGTAAGTGCAAACGGAGCAGAATGTCTTGAACTTTCAAAACACTATACTTTGTTATATTATTTGATCTTAAGCAACTCCTCCCATAATGAGTAGTAAAATTTGTCCTTTGGGTCAGGGTGGAATATCATGATCTTTAGAGAAATTGTATACCTTTATGTAAGTATATTGTTCCTCAAAAGCAAATAAAATGTTTCATTATTTGTTACATTTTATTACATATGTATATTTAAAGATTTATTTTTTTACTTTCTATTTATACAAACATTTCATATATTTAATATATACAGTTTTTTTTTGAAAGATTTATTTATTTATTTGAAAGTCAGAAGTTACACAGAGGGCCGGTGGTGTGGCCTATTAGTTTAATCCACTGCCTGTGGCGCCGGAATCCCATGTGGGCACCGGTTCTAGTCCTGGTTACTCCTCTTCCAATCCAGCTCTCTGCTGTGGCCTGGGAAAGCAGTAGAGGATGGCTCAAATCCTTGGGCCCATGCACCTGTGTGGGAGACAGGAGGAAGCTCCAGGCTACTGGCTTCAGATTGGCGCAACTCTGGCCATTGCAGCCATTTGGGGAGTGAACCAGCAGATGGAAGACCTTTCTCTCTGTCTCTTCCTCTCACCGTCTGTAACTCTGCAGAAAGTAACTCTACATCAGCCAGAGCTGTGCCTATCCAAAGCCAGGAGCTTCTTCTGGATCTCCCACGCAGGTGCAGGGGCCCAAGGCTAGGGCCATCTTCTAATACTTTTCTAGGCCATAGCAGAGAGCTGGATCAGAAGTGGAGTAGCTGAGATTCAAACCAGCGCCCATTTGGGATGCCGGCACTGCAGGCAGTAGTTTAATCGGCTGTGCCACAGTGCCAGCCCCATATATATAGTTTTAAGAGCATAATGATACTTATCCCATACCTTTCTTCCCTCCCTCAATCACACCCTCCCTCCACTCTTTCATTTTTTTTTTAGGCTTACTTATTTATTTGAAAGGCAGAGTTCCAGAGAGAAATCTTCCATCCTCTGGCTCACTCTCCAAATGGCTACAATGGCCAGGGCTGGCCCAGGCCAAAGCCAAGGAGCCTGGAACTCCATCCAGATCTTCCACCTCGGTGGCAGAGGCCCAAGTACTCAGGCCATCTTTTGCTGTATTCCCAGATGAATTAGGCAGAGAGCTGGATCAGAAGTGGTGCAGCCAGGACTCAAACTGGCAGTTATATGGGATGCTGACATCACAGGTGGTGGCTTAACCTGCTGTGTCACAACACTGGTCCCCGTATTTTATTTTATTTTAATTTTTAATTTTTTTGACAGGCAGAGTTAGAGAGACAGAGAGAAAGGTCTTCCTTTTCCGTTGGTTCACCCGCCAAATGGCTGCTATGGTCGGCGTGCTGTGCCGATCCGAAGCCAGGAGCCAAGTGCTTCCTCCTGGTGTCCCATGCGGGTGCAGGGCCCAAGCACTTTGGTCCCTGTGTTTTAAAAACTCGTTCTTTAGAGACAAGTTTCAAAACTGCCAAGAGAGCAGTTAGCAACCATATATATTATCTCTGTGTTTACCTCTTTCTGCAAAGAGCAGAAGTGTTTGTGCATATATATATGTGAATATAGTACATATATATATTTGTCCCATCTGTGCGTGCACATGCAAATGAAAACAAGTTAGAATATTACTAGACTAAAAGGGTTCTTGTATTTGACTTCCTAGTTGTGTTAGTTGAGGTTTCCCCCCATTTATATTAACAATATTTTCATCTTCCCAGTTATACAGTTTATGTCGTAATCGTTCCTACTCTTTGCTTCCAGCAATCAGTTCTTCTGATCCACTACAACGAAATATCATATCAGAGGCAGATTGTTGTGGTACTGTGGGTTAAGCTACTGCTTGATACACCCACATCCAGTAACAGAGTGGTGGTTCTGATTCAGCTTCCTGCTAATACAATTTGGGAGGCAGCAAGTGATGACAGCTCAAGTGGTTGGGCTCGTGGATTCATCCTCGCTCACCTGTGGCTTTTTAGGCATTTGGGAAATGAGCAAGGGGATGAAAGATTTCACTCTGCTTTTCAAGTAGGTGAAAATTAATAATCATTAAAAGAAAATCTGTCAGTCCCTAACTCCCCAGTTCTTTTTGTGATACTGTAGTTTAGGTCTTTAGTATCTCTTACCAGGACTACTGTAGTATTCTCTCTCTCTTTCTTTTTTTTTTTTAAAGATGTATTTATTTATTTGAAAGTCAGAGTTACGCAGAGAGAGAGAGAGAGAGAGAGGTCTTCCATTGATGGTTCTTTCCCCAACTGTCCACAACAGCTGGAGCTGTGCCGATCTGAAGCCAGGAGCCAGGAGATTCCTCCAGGTCTCCCATGCAGTGCAGGGGCCCAAGGACTTGGGCCATCTTCTACTGCAATAGTCTTATAAGTATCTCTCCACATATCCTTTTTCAATCTCCTAATTTAGTTTATGTACTTCTGCGTAATTGTCTTCCTTCAGCATAGTTCAAAACATGCGATTTTGTACTTAATTTCAAATGCCTTAATTTGGGATTCAAGGCCATTTATAATCTGGTCCTAGTTCCAGTTTACCTTTTCAATTTTCTAATTCTTTCACATTGATTTGGTTCTAACCAAATGAAGCTACTTACTTTTTCTTTGATTCTTTATACTTTCCTCAGTTTTACTTTGAAAAATTTTTTCCTCCATTGCTGCCATGTTTTCTCTCTCTTGATCACTGTATGGTCAGATTATCTCCCAGATCAAATACTTCTTCCTGAAGTTAAGTAGTAGTTGCTTTCCAGAATTCTCAAAACACTTTATTATAACTAATACTGAATTACTTTTTACCTAGCACTAAAATTATATTTGTTTCTAATTTCCTTAATAATAAGTTTATTGAAGTCAGAATTCTTACTTGTGTTCTTTTCTTTTTCTTTTTCTTTTTCCTTTTTGCTTCTGTTCTTTAGGTTATAGTTGAATAGTATGCAGATACTGTGCTGGGCTCCTGCATCTGTATCTGGTAGTCTTATATAGTCCATGTAGATCAGAAAGTAGACTTTTTTTTATAAAATATATTTGTTTATTTGAAAGTCAGAATTACAGAGAGAGAGAGGGAGGGACAGAGAGAAAGAAATGTTCTGTCTGCCCATTCACTCCCCAAACAGCTGCAATGGCCAAGCTGAAAGCCAGGAGCCTAGAACTTTCTGGGTTTCCCACATGGGTGACAGGGACCCAAGTACTTGGGCCATCATCTGCTGCTTTCCAAGTAGTAATAGCAGGAAACTGGATTGAAAGTGGGCCATTTGGGACTTGAACATGTGCTCTAATATGGGATGCCAGCATCACGGGCAGAGACTTAACCTGCTGTGCCAGAATATAGGCCCCAGGTAATGGCACTTTTAAAACTGTTAAATAACCTTATGATTACATGGATCTAAGCAGAATTGCAAGAGCATTTTCCCATGATATATCAGAACAGCCTTTCTGTATATTCAAGCTTCACATGTGACAGACATCATGAAAAATATTGTGGAATGAATGAATTGCAAATTATATAAAGCTAATTACTCTTTGAGCTAAAATTAATGATCTTGAGCTATCTTCAAATCTTACCTAAAGCTAGCCAAGGGCCTAGTAATTTTTTGAGCTTTTGGTAGTTTATGATACATTACTGTCTCCAATTTTCTTAGTTGTAAGGTACATGGATAAAACAATTCAGGCACGTTTTTATTCTTTAATATTCATTCCTTAAATATTATTAACCAGCTACATTCTGTGTTGCTAGCAGTATTATGCCATATAAGGTAATGTTCTGCCACAGCATTATTTAATTGAATATGTCACAGAAGCAAGTCATTTAGAAGAAGATTAACAGTTTAACATAAATAGCTAAATTTATGTGCGAACTTTGAGTTTCCTAAAGAAAGCCCACCCATTTTCTGTGAGCCTTTTAGAAATTGATGTATTGAATTTTTTATTATTAGGAGATGTTTTTAAGTTTATTTTTTTAATCTTTTTTTTTTTTTTTTTGACAGGCAGAGTTAGACAGTGAGAGAGAGAGACAGAGAGAAAGGTCTTCCTTCCATTGGTTCACCCCCAAAATGGCTGCCACGGCTGGCGTGCTGTGCTGATCTGAAGCCAGGAGCCAGGTACTTCCTCCTGGTCTCCCATGCGGGTGCAGGGCCCAAGGACCTGGGCCATCCTCCACTGCCCTCCCGGGCCAAGCAGAGAGCTGGACTGGAAGAGGAGCAAGCGGGACAGAATCCAGTGCCCCAACCGGGACTAGAACCTGAGTGCCAGCGCCGCAGGCAGAGGATTAGCCTAGTGAGCCACAGCGCTGGCCTAATCCTTTTTTTTTTTTTTTAAAGATTTATTTATTTACTTGAAAGAGAAGCAGAGGTAAAAGAGACAGAGAGAGAGAAAGGTCTTTTTTCGCTGATTCACTCCCCAAATGGCCACAGTGGCTGGAGTTAGGCCGATCTGAAACCGGGAGCCCGGAGCTTCTTCCCATGTGTGTGCAGGGGCCCAAGGACTTGAGCCATCCTGTACCACTTTCCTAGGCCATAGCGGAAAGCTGGATTAGAAGTGGAGCAGTTGCCTATTTTGTAAATAATTTCTCCCATTCTGTCAGTTGCCTCTTCACTTTCCTGAGTGGTTTTTTTGCAATACAGAAGCTTCTCAATTTGATGTAATCCCATTTGTCAATTTTGATTTTGACTGGCTGTGCCTCTGTGGTCTTTTCTAAGAACTCTTTGTCTATCCCAATGTCTTGCAGGGTTCCCCAGTGTTCTCTAATAATTTGATGGTATCAGGCTGTAGATTTAGGTCACTGATCTGTTTTGAGTGGATTTTTTGTATAAGGTGTAAAGTAGGGGTCTTGTTTCATACTTATGTATGCAAAGATCCAGTTTTCCCAGTACCATTTGTTGAAGAGACTGTGTTTATTCCAGAGATTGATTTTAGCTCCTTTGTCAAAGGTAAGTTGGTTGTAGATGTGGGAGCTGATTTCTGGAGTTTCTGTTCTGTTCCACTGGTCTATCCATCTGTTTTTGTACCAGTATCAGGCTGTTTTGATTTTAACTGACCTGTAATGTGTTTTGAAATCTGGTATTGTGATGCCTCTGGCTTTGTTTTTGTTGTATAAGATTGCTTTACCTATTTGGAGTCTCCTGTGTTTCCATGTTAATTTTAGCATTGTTTTTTCCATATCTGAAAAGAATGTCCTTGATATTTTGATAGGTATTGCAATGAATCTGTAAATTGCTTTCTGTAGTATGGACATTTTGATGATATTGATTCTTCCTATGCATGGATATGGGAGATTTTTTCCATTTTTTCGTGTGTCTTCTTTTGTTTTGTTCTTTAATGTTTTGTAATTCTCGTTGTAGAGATCTTTTGTATCCTTGGTTAAATTTATTCCAAAAGTATTTAATTTTTTTGTAGCTCTTGTGAATGGAATTGATTTTGTGTTAAAGTCTATTTTGTCTGATATTAGGTTGGCTACACCAGCTCTTTTTTGTTTCTGTTAGTGTGGAATATCTTTCACCTGTTCACTTTCAGTCTACATGTATCTTTGTTGGTGAGATATGTTTCTTGTAGCCAGAGAATAGATGAGTTTTTCAATTCAGCCAGTCTGTATCTTTTAACTAGAAAGTTGAAGCCACTTATATTCAAGGTGACTATTCCCATAAATATTTCTATTATTTACATTGCATTTTCTTTGTACTGGTGGATTTTCTGCCTTCACTTCTTTCATAGATGACCGTGTCCCTGTATTTTTGTGTGTAGCACATCTCTAAACATCTTTTGTAAGGCTAGATGAATGGTTACATATTCTTTCAATTTCTGTTTGCTGCAGAAGGTCTTTTTTTCACATTCATTCATAAATGAGAGCTTTGCAGGGTATAGTATTCTGGGTTGACAGTTTTTTTCTTTTAAGAGTTGGAATATATCTCATCATTCTCTCCTAGCCAGTAGGGTTTCTAATAAGAAGTCAGCTGTGAGTTTAATAGGAGATCCTCTGGAAGTCATCTGCCATTTTTCTCCTGCACATTTTAGAACTTTTATGTTTTACTGTGGAGAGTTTGACTACAATGTGTCATGGTAAAGATCTTTTCTGATATGTCTATTAGACGTTTTATGTGCTTCCTGTATTTGGATGTCCTTTCTTTCTCCAAATTATCGAAGTTTTCTGTACTTATTTTACTAAAAAGCCTTCTAATCCAGTCTTTCTTTCTGTTCCTTCAGGATTCCTAAGACCCGCATGTTGGGTCGTTGGATAGTATGCCTTGAATCTTCCACACCGTTTTTTAGTTTTGTAATTTCTTCTTCTTTTTTTATTTTTATTTTTGGCCTGACTGTAAAATTTCCAGAAATTTGTCTTCTATCTTGGATATTCTTTCTTCTGCCTTACCAAGGCTGTTCAGGCTTTCCACCTCATTTTTTGTTTGATTTTTTGAATTCTTCATTTCCAATATTTCATTTTGTTTTCTCTTTAAAATCTCTATCTCATGGGAAAAAAATTTCATTCATGTCATGTATGGATTTCTTTAATTCGTGGATTTGTTTCTGATTGCTTCTAAGTAACCTTACAATGAAGTTTTTGGATTTCATTTCTGGCATTTCTTCAATCTCTTCATCTTCACATTCTAGTATTGAAGTGTTGTGTTCCGTTGGGGACGTCATGTTATCTTCCTTATTCTTGTTTCTTGAATTGTTGTGTTTATTTTTAGGCATTTGTGAAGATACTTACTGGTTTTATTTTTTTTTCCTCTGATCAATTTTATCTTTGAACGATGCCTCTCTCACTAAGTAGAGTGTCTGCTTTCAGTGAATACCCTGAAGTTTTTTCTGGGTGTGGCCAGGGAGCTCTGTTCAGGGCTCCAAGGATTAGGGGAATGTCCTAGGTGACACCCAAATTGGGCATAATAAATCTCTCTCTCTCTCTTTTTTTTTTTTTTTTTTTATCAGGCGGGAGGTTTGTTCAGCTCTGTTTGCATAGTCTCATGCTTGTCCTGCCTCCTTTTTCTCCTTCCTCCAAGGAGAAAAATTCCTGGGTGCTAGCCCCAATGGCTGCAATATTCATCCGTGCTGCTTCAAGCACAACACAAAGGATCTGTGTAGTCCTCTATCTGAGCACGGATCCTGCAGCAGTGACACTCATCATGAAATCAGGGAGTCCCAAGGGTGTGGAGTTGCCCAGGGTGGCTGCCCAAAGACCCAGCCACACCCTGTGCCTTCCCATATAGCCACAGTATTTTCACAGTCCCAGCACACAAGGCTCCCAAAATCATGAGCACCCACTCAGCCCCCTGTCAATTCTCCCTGCCAGATTCAATCATCTGCTTTCAGCTGGTCGCTGAGCCTGCAGACACAGCTGACACAGCTGTTACATGTGTGCAAAATGGCACCTGCCCTCTCTCAGCTAGTTATAGGGCGCTGATGTTGGGTGGTCAGGAAGTCAGAAACGCTTTTTACTGTGCCCTCTCTATTCCCCTTTAGGTTGGCAGGTATAGTCCCCCCACAAGGCTCCAAGCTGAGCTCATGCCAAGTTCTTCCCACAGCTTTATCGCCAGTGGCTTGGCTGCTGCAGTCTGGTCTCCCCTCACTGCAAAGCTGGTTCTCAGGCTCTTGGCTCCTGGGGTTCTATGTTGTGCCTCTGTTGGTGCTGTGCGTCCACATCTTCCATGGAGATCCACAGTGTCTCTCTAACTTGCATGGGGTTTCCTCTGCCCTTTTCTCCCTGACTCTTTCCTGAGATTGCACTCTCTCCACTTTTATTTTTTTTTAAACTGTCTTCCTCTAAACCAGAGCAGTAAGCTTGCTTGCTATTCTGTTGTCTTGAAATCACCAGCTTATTCTTTAAAAGCACTCTTTTCCAGTAAAAAGCATTTAATTATGTAAATTTTGAAACATACACCAAAGTAGAGGATAGAATAAGGAACACATTTTAGCCTCTCACAGAGTTCAATAATAATAACTTACATTTTGTCAATGTTTTTTCATCTTCACCCCTGCTTTTTCATTTGTTTTGGTTGTTGATCCTGTTTTTTTTTTTTTTTTTGATTTTATTTATTTATTTATTTGAGAGGTAGAGTTACAGACAGTGAGAGAGAGACAGAGAGAAAGGTTTTCCATCCACTGGTTCCCTCCAAATGGCTGCAACGGTCGGAGCTGTGCTGATCTGAAGCTGGGAGACAGGTGCTTCTTCTGGTCTCCTGTGTGGGTGTGTAGGGGTCTGAGCACTTGGGCCATTTTCTACTGCTTTCCCAGGCCACAGCAGAGAGCTGGATTGGAAGAGGAGCAGCTGGGACTAGAACCAGCGCCCATATGGCATGCTGGCGCCGCAGGAAGAGGATTAACCTGCTGGTATTTTGAATCAAATAGTTAACATTGTGCCTTTTGACCTACAAATACTTCAGCATGCCTATCTAAGGAATAAAGACTTTCTGCTTTACATAAGCAGCTTGTTGCTATCTCCCCAAGATGTGTTATAGCACCATGTACATGCAGACAACTGAGCAGTGAGGGCAGGTATCAGCCCCAGAACAGGCTGTGATAACTGAGGGCTACTCAACTCTGCTCTTCAAGCGGGAAAACAGCCACAGACATTTAAAAGAACCAGCTGGGCTGTCTTCTACAGGCGGCCCCATGACCCACGTGTGGCTGCTGTTTATTCCAGAGTTGCCTGAGACCACAAGAGTGGCCTCTCAAGAGTTGGAAAGCTAATACTGGGCAGGGTGGCTCTCCCAGGGTCGTAGATCAGCTCCATGGGTCTCCCTAAGGAGACAAACCCACCACTGATCCCTCCAGACCCTCCTCTGGAGTTTGGCCCCACGATCTAGGCTATCAGGAGTTTTTATGGTAAAATGTTCTCAGGATAGATCAATATCTTATGTAATTTTCCCATAATTCCTCCTGAATCACTTCACTAGCAGCAATAAGGGTTAATTTTTAGGAACTGCATTACTCCTAACACACACATGTACACAGGCACACATACCTGTACAGAAGTAGTAGTTTGACAGTTGTCCTTGAAGTGTTTTCATTTAGTGTCTCCACATTTTGCCTCCTGGAAGCCACATTAGTATTTCTTGTTAAGAGTGATGAAAATTGGCCGGCGCCGCGGCTCTCTAGGCTAATCCTCCGCCTTGCGGCGCTGGCACACCAGGTTCTAGTCCTGGTCGGGGCGCCGGATTCTGTCCCGGTTGCCTCTCTTCCAGGCCAGCTCTCTGCTGTGGCCAGGGAGTGCAGTGGAGGATGGCCCAAGTGCTTGGGCCCTGCACCCCATGGGAGACCAGGAGAAGTACCTGGCTCCTGCCATCGGATCAGCGCGGTGCGCCGGCTGCAGCGTGCCGGCCGTGGTGGCCATTGGAAGGTGAACCAACAGCAAAGGAAGACCTTTCTCTCTGTCTCTCTCTCTCACTGTCCACTCTGCCTGTTAAAAAAAAAAAAAAAAAAAAAAAAAGAGTGATGAAAATTGACATTTAAAACAGTTTAAAAGCTTTTGATGTGGTAACCATAGCAATGTAAGAAAAGTGGAGGAGGCAGTTAGGTACTTGAGCAGCTGGCACGCAGAGTAATCAGATGTACACGAGGAATCATAATGCATAGATAATTTTGGAAGTAAGGGAGCCCTAGCATTCTTTTAAAGTAGGGGGAGGAGCATTCAATAGTAATCACATTCAGATGTTTTAGACATAGTGAGTTGGTCACAGAAAGTTGAAAGAAGGAAAAAACCCCTATAACCTTAAGTGTTTTTTTATGTCATGACTAAGGAGTTCTATATCATTTTGGTGCACTCAAAAAGATTTTTGTCTATTTCACTTTTATTTTGGCAAAGAATAGATAACATAAAATTTAACATTTTTAACCACTTTTTAAGTATAAAATTTAATGATACTAAGTACATTCACATTGTTGCACAACCATTAGCACCATCTACCTCCCCTTCTTTTTCATCTTCTCAAATTGAAACTTTATGCCTATTAAACAGTAATTCACATTCTTTCTTCCTGCCTATCTCTGACACCTGTCAATTTACTTTTTTGTCTGTATGAATTTCACTATCGTGGGTTCCTCATGTAAATGGAAGCATACTGTATTTGTACTTATTTATCTTTACATAATAACTTCAAGTTTCATCCATATAATTAGTGTGTGTTAGAATTTCCTCATTTTGTAAGGCTAATTAGAATTCCATTGCATATATTTATCACATTTATTTAAATCATCCATCAATGGACATTAGGGTTATTTCCACATTTTGTCTTTTGTAAATGTGACTGCATAAATATTTGTTCAAGTGTGTGCTTTTAATTGTTTTCCATATCCAGAAGTGAAATAGGTGGATCATATGGTAATTCTATTTTTGACGTCTTTTGAGTGACTGCCACGCTGTATATTCTTGGTACATCATCTGCTGCCTCCTAGGTATATTAGCAGGAAGAAGCTGGATCAAAAACAGAGATGGGACTTGATCCCAAGGACTTTGAAATGGAATGCAAGCATCTCAAGTGACAGTTTAACCCGCTAGCCACAATATCTGCCCCCTATATCATATTTTAATTAACATTTCCTATAATGATAATTATTTTAAATGTACAAGAAAAGCTTAAAGTTGAGAAGATGTGTTGAGTTACAACTACTGCTTAACAGATGTATAGTACCTCAAAACCAAAATATACAGGAGGAATAGAAGAATGATCTGAAGATTATGACATACTAAAGGGTTTTATAGGTGTGAGAAACTGCTTTTGCTACAAAGATATTTTCTTTCCATTTTCATAAAACATTATTCTGTAATTTAATTTTGAGAGTTTAGGAAAAAAGAAACTGAAATTAATAGAGTTTGGAAGCTTATCTTCCATTAAAGAATTTTCCATTGGCTGAATATTTATTCCAAATACATATTGTTTTGTAAAACATAATATTAAATAAATTTTATTGTAGTTGAAAGTACCTTCATATTAGACAATAAAAATTTGATCTCTCTAAATAGTTAGAACCTTTATCACTGTTGTTATGTTAATACATTTTATGTCTAAAAACTTCAATTGTTTCTTTTTTTTGTTTGAGAGGCAGAGAGGCAGGAGAGGAGGGGGTAGATAGAGGAGAGAGAGAGAGAGAGAACACACTCATTCACTAATTCACTGCCCAAATGTACACAATACCTGGTACAGGGCTGGGAGAAAGCCAGAGAGTGGGTCTGACAAATGGGTGGCAGGGACTCAATTACTTGTGTCACCATCACTGCTTCCTAGAGTAGGAAGCTGGTAGTTGGAGTCAGGAGCTAGAGCTAAGTATTGAACCCAGGTACTCTGATATGGAATTCAGCCATTTTAACTGCTAGGCTAAATACCCACCGCAAATCTTCATTTTGATAATAATTTCTAAATAATATTTGTCTGTTAGGTTAAAATTTTATATACTTAATAAAGTGAAATTCTTTTTACCAAAGTTTTTTTAAACTTACCACTTATTGAGGAGTACTGTTTTCTCCTTAGGAGAATAGCTTGATAAATATTTGTGAAAATCATAATGTGAATATGTGTTTTGGTAAGGGGTGATTAAGGTAGAGACTTTGTCTAATTATCAAAGTTAGGAATATAGTGTTTTATGTAGTTAAAATAATTTAAAGGCCTCTCCCCTGTTTTGTTTCCTAAGAATCTACTCAGAGGGGAGCAGATATTTAGCCTAATGGTTAAGATGCCTATGTCCTGCAGCAGAATGCCTCAGTTTGATTCCTGGCTCTTCTTCCTTGCTGCAGCTTCCTACCATTGCAGATCCTGGGAGCTGTCAGTGATGACTCAAGTAACTGGCTTTCTGAAACCCTGTGGGAGGCTTGGATTGAGTTCTGGCCCCATCTCAACTCTGGCCATTGCAGAGAATTGGGGAGTAAATGGGCAGATGGGAGCTCTGATTGGTTGTTTTTCTCTGTCTCTCTTGTCTCTGCCTCTCGAATTTGAAAAATATATAAAATCAAAGAAATAGATTCCTAGAATATTATAAATGTCGCAAATATATTTTTATGTGTAATTTCTGTTTTCTGACTGACTTTTTTCACAGAGCTTATCCAAACACAATAGAAGCAATATTGGAACCGAAGGTGGGCCCCCTCCTTTTGTGCCTTTTGGACAGGTACTGATGTTCATATTGCTAGATGAATTAACTCAATAAAAAGTTTTTCATTTGTATTCAAGCTATGTTTGTTCAACGTTGAGCTGAACTAGTTGTTCAGAGGTCATGGAGTTATATGGAAATATGGAATTCAAGGAATTTAATAATTTTGCTGTTAACCCCAAGATTGAATCATTTAAGAGCTGTATCTGGATAGGAACTTACAACTGGTAGAATTGGGAAAAGAATTTGTATTTTTTAAGGCAAATTCAAAAGTAAAAGCCAAAATATGCCACAATTTTTCTTTTGTTCAGTAAAATGGAGAGAAGGAGAAAGAAAAGTGAAGCCTCACAAAGTGATCCAGGTGAGGAGGTGGAGTAGGGAGGAGCATCCCTGTACTCCTGGATGACCTGCTTTCCCAATTCTCCCTTCTCAGATTCTGCCTCACTCCAAACACTCAATCTCAGGAACTTGACTTTATTTCCAGTGGACATTTTCCTTTTCAGCCTCTGCAATCCTGATCCCTCTTCTACATAAACAAATGATTTTCTACCTACTCCCTGTTTTTCAGTCTTCCTTGTTGTAAAGTTTTACCTTTAGGTTGCTATTCAGTGGTCCTTTATCTTGTGTCTTCCTGGTTGTACTCAGCACCAAATCACACTCACAATGATTTCCAGCATTCCTTGCTTTTTTACTGATGAATCTGAGAATTCCTGTGGCAGCTTGTTCTTCCCTAATGATGGCCACCCAAATTTAGCTGTTGGTAATCCTCCTTGTATTTGCTTTTTTCCTTGAGTGTGCTGAGAGTGAAGACAAGTTAGAGATCTAACAGGTAGGAAACAGAGACCTATATTTCAAGAAGGTTTGTTGTGTGTGTGTGTGTATGTGTGTGTGTCTTTAAGTTTTAGAATGAAAAAAAATCTAGATCAAAAGATAAATAATCAGTTGACTGCCATTCTCTTCAAAAGCCATTTTCATAAAGTCTCCTCAAAATTAGTCATACTTGCAGCATGGTTAATTTGAAAGTATTTTTAAAATATGTTGATATTAATTGTGTGTTTTTGAACAAAGACCTAAATGAAAGGATATAGGAAGTCCTGTGGTGTGATCCATGTTGGTATTCTTACAGAATGAAAACAGAGTCTAATAACATATAGTTGAAAATAAGAAATACTTTTTCTATAAGAACTTACTTTTCCATTAAAAATTTTCTTGAAGGCCGGTGCCGCGGCTCACTAGGCTAATCCTCCGCCTTGCGGCGCTGGCACACAGGGTTCTAGTCCTGGTCGGGGCGCCGGATTCTTTCCCGGTTGCCCCTCTTCCAGGCCAGCTCTCTGCTGTGGCCCAAGAAGGCAGTGGAGGATGACCCAAGTGCTTGGCCCTGCACCCCATGGGAGACCAGGAGAAGCACCTGGCTCCTGCCTTCGGATCAGCTCAGTGTGCCAGCCACAGCGCGCCAGCTGTGGCGGCCATTGGAGGGTGAACCAATGGCAAAAGGAAGACCTTTCTCTCTGTCTCTCTCTCTCTCCCTGTCCACTCTGCCTGTCAAAAAAAAAAAAAATTTCTTGATAATGTTTCTTCTTATAAATTATTTAAGTTGACTTATCAACTTTTTTTTTCCCCAGGGAAACTTATGATCTAGTTATTTTCAAGAAATTGAAGGGTACTGTGCTGCTTTTTTTTGGGTTAGGAAGTATAACAAAAGGTAGACTTACAATAATATTTGTTTACAAAGTTCATTCTGAAAAATTAAAAAAAATTAAATTTATTTATTTGAGTGCTAGAGTCACACAGAGAGAGGGAGAGACGAGAGAAAGGTCTTCCATCTGCTGTTTCATTGCCCAAATGGGCACAAAGACCAGAGTGGGGCCAATCCAGAGCCAGGACCTTCTTCTGGGTCTACCATGTGGGTGCAGGTACCCAAGCACATGGGCCATCTTCTACTGCTTTCCCAGGCAGGCCATAAGCAGAGAACTAGATCAGAAGCGGAGCAGCTGAGATGAGAACTGGCACCCATATATATGGGATGGCGGCACTGCATGTGGAGGCTTAGCCTATAATGCCACGGTGCTGGCCCACTCTGAAAAGTTCTTACACAGCATATTGCAGCCCTTTATCTAGGTTAAAAGATAGATAATGCTGTGTGTGTGTGTTTTGGTATCAAAAGGATGTATTTATACTGCTGAATAAATATGTATGTAATACCTTTGTTTGCAAAGATCTCCTTTTTATTAATGAATTGAGAAAAGGTACATTTGATAGGAATTTTATTGGTAAAAATGGTGTGGAGACCAAAACTCAGGATTTATTTTTAGGCAAGTAATGCCTTTCTTAATTTATTTTATGAGACTTAAAAAACTTTATAGTTTGAGGGACAGAGTATTTTTAGCTTTTGGTTCATTAAATGCAGAGATGCCTTTTCATTTATTAAAATAACTGTCCTATCCAACTCATATACGGATATTGTGACATAATGTGGAAATTAGGCTCATAATTGCAAGACTAAATCTACCTCTTCTTGTGCATTAGACTGTTTAAAATCTAAAATTATTTTAAATTATTACTCTAAAATGAAACCTATATCTTTTGTTGCAATATATGCTTTAAACACAGGGTCCTTAAAAAGTTAATGGGAAAATGCATTTAAAAGATAAGTATTTGAGATGCACAATAATTTTGAAATCCATGTATTCTTTATTTGTAATATGCATTTCCCATTAACTTTTTGAAAACCCCTCATTTGTGCCCTGGTTTACATGACCACATTTTTCTACAGCTTTTACTTGTATTTAGTAGTTACATTTATTTAAGAGGAAATTAAATCAGTTTTCTACCTTTTTTAAAATTTTTTTCAGATATTTATTTATTTTCTTGAGAGGCATAGTTACAGACAGAGAGAGGGAGAGAGAGAGAGAGAAGTCTTCCATCTGCTGATTCACTCCCTAAATGGCTGCAATGGCCGGGGCTGCACCAATCCGAAGTCAGGAGCCAGGAGCTTCTTCCTGAGCTCCCATGCTAGTGTAGGGACCCAGGCGCTTGGACCATCTTCCACTGCTTTCCCAGGCCATCAGCAGGGAGCTGGATTAGAAGTGGAGCAGCTGGGACTTGAACAGGCACTCATATG
The DNA here is from genome assembly GCF_051225735.1 of Oryctolagus cuniculus. Classification (NCBI taxonomy): domain Eukaryota; kingdom Metazoa; phylum Chordata; class Mammalia; order Lagomorpha; family Leporidae; genus Oryctolagus; species Oryctolagus cuniculus. The sequence goes on along the minus strand of NC_142875.1, from coordinate 52,318,327 downwards.
GGATGTTGTTGTTGCAGGCAGATACTTAACCTACTATGCCACTGCCCTGGCGTATCTACAGGATAGAATTGTAGTTTTGTGACCTCTAAGCTATTTTAAGAGATATAAACATTTCTTTTAAAGAAATTTTACTTTCTCATGAAATATTGAATCTTTATTGGAAACACTGACTTATTTTTATTTATTTTACCAGAAGTGTGTGTCTCATGTTCAAGTGGATAGCAAAGAACTTGACCGAAGAAAGACGTTGCAAGTTACAATGCCTGTCAAACCTACAAATGATAATGATGAATTTGAAAAACAAAGGACTGCTGCAATTGCTGAAGTTGCAAAGAGCAAAGAAGTAAGAAATTAAATCATTGCTATTTTCTCTTATTTCGTATCATATTATATTTAGATTGGTCATGGTCATTATTGCCTTTTCACACAACATAACTACTCCAAAGCTTTGACTTTATTGTATATTCATAGGTAGAAAGTGCCTCGCTACTTTATGGGGTCTTTGGTTTACCTGTTTTATTCACATGTTCTTTTTCTGCATCTCCTTGGCAGTTTTAATAAGTTACTCGTGATAGCAAATCATCCTTCTGATCTCTCTCTCTCCCATTGCTTCTTGACAGTGTTAACAATTGAACACAACATTGATTAATGAAAGAAGGTTTCCTGTTGTTAGTTGGGGTAGTTGACACCTTTTCAGTATAATTTCCTCCTTTGATATTGAGGAATGAAGAATGAATAAAAATTGCAGGGTAAATCAGTGGGTCAGTCTTAATATTTTTGTCCATTTCTATCCAATGTTATATTTAACAAAATAAAATTTTTTTACCTTTGGGTTATTTGTATATTTACACACATATACACACATGTACTCACACACTTAATAGCCAAACATTCTCTTTTAATGGTGTTGCATTTCTTGCTTATTTGGACTAGATATTTTCTCTAGTTACTTACTGATTTTTAGATTTTGGTAAGAAAATTTAGCTCATGAATTAATTGCTTAGACAGATTTCTTGAAAAGATTAGTGAGATTGAGATAGTTTCCATTATTCCAAATCCATAATAAAGCATCCCTAACAACTACTTGCTCTTAAATTTTGAAGTTTATGTAGACTTCTGGAATTTTGGTTGTTCTTACTGTGGTCTCTTTTTTTTTTTTGTTTTTAAAGAAAAATAGTAAGATTATTTATTTGAAAGAGTTACACACACACGCACACACACACACATACAGATCATCTATCCTCTGATTCGCTCCCCAGATGGCTACAATGGCTAGGAATGGGTGAGGCTGAAGCTAAGATCCAGGAACTTCTTCTGGGTCTCCTATGTGGATGGCAGGGGCCTAACCATTTGGACCATCTTCTGCTTTTCTAAGACCATTTTCAGGGAGCTAGATAAGAAGAGGAGCATCTGGGACATGAACTGGTGCCTGTATGGGATGTTGGTATTGCAGGCAGCGGCTTTACCCATTAAGCCACAACATTGGAACTACTGTGGTGTCCTTCTATCATTAGTCTAGTGTAAGGCTCAGAAGCACAAGTTCTACAGTCAGATAACCTGGAAACATATCCTGCTGACTGCATTGGGTAGCTCTCATAGCTTTTTCAACCCTATTTTTATTCATTTGTGAAATCTGGGGATAATCGTGGTACCTATTTCATATGGTTGCTGTGAGAATTAAAACTGATCATGTTGAAAACAATAAATGCTGGCAAGGATGTGGGGTAAAATGTACCTTAAACCACTATTGATGGGAATGTGACTAGTATAGCCATTGTGGAACACAGTATGGCAATACTTCAGAGAGTGGAAAATAGGCCTACTATATGACCCAGTAGTCCCACTCCTGAGAATTTACCCAATAGAAATGAAATCAGCTTAGGGAAGAGTTATCTGTACCCCCATGTTTATTGAGGCTTAATTCATAATAGCTAAGATATGGACTCAGTTCAGATGTCCATGAACTGCTGACTGGATAAAAAAATTGTGTACACACACACACACACACACAGACATACACACACAGTATGGAATACTACTGATCCATAAAAAGGAATGAAATCCTGTCTTTTGCAACACAATAGATGCAACTGGAAACCATTATACTTGGTTAAATAAGCCAGTCCCCACCCCACAAGACAAATACCATATGTTTTCCCTGATCTGTGGTAACTAATAGATAACCTAACATGTAATGTATTGGAGTAAAATTGACATTTTGAAATTCAATAATTACTTATAGCCCTGGCCTCTACTATTGGAGAACAATATTCTTTTTTCCTTCTTACTATTTGTTGAACTCTTTACCTAGTGTAGGGTTAATCTTATGAGTATAAAGTAAACCGGAAGTAGGTCATGGTAAAACTTGAGAGGGAATAAGAAAGCAAGGAGAAGGAAGGGTGGGAGCAAGGACAGGGGGAACATAGGCTGGGAAGTAGCATGTGTTCCTAAATCTGTATATGTGAAATATGTGATATTTGTTTACCTTAAGTAAAAAAAAAAAAAAAAAAGTTAAAAAAAACCTGATCATGTTGAAGTGTTTAGAACTACTACTGTTATCTACTGTTATTACCACGCAGGTCATGGCACTTTTGTTCAAAGTTTTCAAAGAATTACTGTGCCATTCTGCAGAATTTCTTCTGTTTTGAGATACATTTTATAGAATATTTTGAACATTTCTGAAGTTAATACATTTTATATAGTTTACATGGAATTTGTTTATTCCTTCCCACCCCCAGATATTAAAATTATTGAGTTTCAGAGGAATATATTGGGAATATTGATATTTCTTAATGGTTATAGGAAAGTTGTTATTTTGATTTACATTAGTTTCAGAAGAAACATTCTTTCCAGGGATTTTGTTTAATGTGATTATGTCTGTCTGTCTGTCTATTGGAGTATAGTTAATAGTAATATACTTAATTATTTAAAGTCATAATTAATCACATTGTATTTTCCCACAAATATTTGATAGTTTTTTTAAAAAGTAAAACATATTTCAGGACTCAGTTTATATAAGAAAAAGTATCTGATGGAAGCTCAGAATGAACTAACAAACTTGGGGTTTCTGAGAAATTGAATGTGGAGTTTGAGAGAAGACAGGGGTAAAGAAGAATATTTCTAAGGGCTTTCCTCTGAGAAATTGGCAGGTTAGAGCTGCCTAACTTGAAATGAAGAAGGCTGTCATGGAGTAGATGTGTGGGGAAGATTTCTTGATCTGTTTTGAACATGACTATCAGGATGTCTATCAGACATTCGTATAGAAGTGTTTGCTAGTGAGACAAAAGAGTGTAATTGAAGAGTGAGCTTTAGGGTAGACACATGTATTTGAGAGTTGTAGGAATATGGATGTTACTTAAAATCAAGAGACCAAATGAAATCACCAAAGGAATGACTTTTGAAAAAGAAGAGAGAGGGATAAGGAATGGGTCTTATAGCATTTCAATTTTAGAGAATTTTAGGTGGAAGAATTTGAACCAGAGGGTCCAGGGCTGTGGTGCAGCGGGTTAAAATCCCGGCCTGCAGCACTAGCATCCCATATTGGCAAACGGTTCAAGTCCCAACTGCTCCACTTCTGATCCAGCTCCCTGCAAATGTGGGAAAGCATCGGAGGATGGCCCAAGTTCTTGGGCCCCTGCACCCATGTGGGAGACCCAGGAGAAGCTCTTGGCTCCTGGTTTCAGATCAGCTCAGCTTCAGCCATTTAGGTAGTGAACCAGTGCATGGAAGAACTTTCTCTCTCTGTGTCTGTACTTCTCTGTGTAACTCTGTCTTTCAAATAAATAAAGTAAATATTTTTTTTTAAAAAGAATTTGAACCAGCAAGATATGACTGGTAATACAGCATAAAAACAAGAGACTGTAGAAAATGTGTCACTTGGGAGAGAATATTGAATTTATTAAAGTAGTTGGAAAATAATGTAAGATAATGACTGAAAAGTAATGGAAAATTCTCTTAGGTTCCTCTTAATGGGGGTAAACATTTACACAAGTTCTTTAGTGGTTATTTTAGTTTTTCAGTAAAGAAGTAAGCAAGGTCAACAGTAACAACAGGGAAGAAGGTATTGGAGGTTGGAAAAGTGGTTTGGAAAATTGAGAGGTTGAATGGGCTAGGGAAACACATAAGCTTGCTAGACAACATTACGTTCCTTCTTGAATTTCAAGGTCATCATGGTTTCAAGAATGATTAATTTACATAATATGCACAAGATCTAGATATTTGTATGCTGTACTGCATGACAACCCTCTTAAAGCAGTCAGAAGCAATTTGAAAATTCTATTTACTCTCTTCCTTAATCTATAAAATGGAAAGAAAATAATAAGCAAATGCATCCAGGATATAAAACTATTTCACTAACACTAAAAGAGAAACACGTTTTGAGTTATGGAATGTAAATTCTGGAAATATATTTATAATTTGGAACAGGTCAGTCTCCAGACTTCTCACATAAGTATATTCTAGTGTATTCACTAAAATAGTAATTACCATCTGTTACTGAGTGTTTGTCATTTCCCAGTTCCAGAGATAATCATTTCTTATAGATTCTGCCATTTAATCCTCACAAAGTATGTTTTCTCATCTTAATTTTAAGGATGAAAAACCCAAGGCTCAGTGAAAGATAGAAGTGAAGTGATTTACCTGAGGGTGGGAGCTTGTAAATGGCTGAGCTAAGATTAGTCCTAGCATTGTCTAGGTCGAAGGCCTGTGTTCTTACCTATTCTACATTGTCTCCTGGTCTATTAAACTTTTTATCATATTGATATAAATATTTTTCTTACATCAAGTATTAAGTTATACAAATATCAAGATATTTCACATTTATTTTTTAAACTTGATTTCATAAACCATTTTACTAATACAAGTTCAAGTTTTTTTAAAATTTTTGTTGGAGTATTTATTTTTACTAATTTGAAAGGCAGAATTACAGGGGGACAGAGAGAGAGAGAAGGAAAGAAATCTTCCATCCTATGCTTCACTCCCCCAAAGGCCACAGGCTGGGGCTGGTCAGAGTACGGAGTTCCAACTAGGTCTCCCACATGGGTGTGCAAAGGCCCAAATACTTGGGTCATCTTCTGCTGCTTTCCCAGACACATTAGCAGGGAACTTGATCGGAAGCAGAACAGCCAGGACTTGAACTGGTGCTCTCATATGCAATTCTGGGGTTGCAGGTGGCTGCTTAGATCACTACCTCACTATGCCAGAGCCTCTACTTCTTTATATTTTCATATCTTTCAAAATAATTTCCATATGTTCTATAAATTTATATTAAAGACTTTTTTTAAGATTTTTTTTTTTTTTTAATTTGAAAGGCAGAGATACAGAGAGAGAAGGTGAATGAGATCTTCCGTCTGTTGGTTCATTCCCCAAATGGCCACAGTGGGTGAGGTTGGGCCAGGCCAAAGCCAGGAGGCAAGAGTTCCATCTGGGTCTCCTACATGGGTACATGCATGTTAACAGGGTGTTCGATCAGAAGCGGAGCAGCCAGGCCTTGAACTGGCCACCCATATGGCATGCTGGCACTGCAGATAGTGGCTTAACCCACTGTGCCACAGCACTTGATCTGGCCCCTCATTTTTGTTTTATAAAACTATTGTGAAAGAACCAGACCATAAAGACCTTTTGTTTGGAAAGATAAAAATTAATGATTGAAAAGCATCCCACAGTAGTTACTTGTACAGTATTAAATTAAACATCTGGTTATATACTAGTTTTATAGTCTGTAGATCTAATAAAATAAGAACTTATACTTTATCTTATTAAAGATAATGATTGATATTTTAAATAATTTTAGTAAGAAAATGTCTTCTGGGATTAACGCCGTAGCACAGAAAGTTAAGCCTCCGCCTGCAGTGCTGGCATCCCCCATAGGCACTGGTTTATTTAGAAGGCTATTAATGAAATTAAAATTTAATTAACTTTACTTGATTGATATTATCAGAGACATGGTGCATTGTAGGTTTTTTTCCCCAGGTTTAAATTTTTCATTTTATCTTATTTTTTATAGAAAACTTTAATAAATATAAATTTTGAAATTACAGCTTTTGGATTATAGCGGTTCTTCCCCCCATAACCACCCTCCCACCCACAAACCATCCCATCTCCTACTCTTTCTCATCCCGTTCTTCATTAAGATTCATTTTTTAAAGATTTATTTATTTATTTGTAAGTCAGAGTTACACAGAGGAGAGGCAGAGAGAGAGAGAGAGAGAGAGACAGAAAGAGACAGACAGAGACAGAGAGAAGTCTTCCATCCAATGGTTCACTAAGTTGGCCACAACGGCCAGAGCTGCGCCGATCTGAAGCCATCTGCCAGGAGCTTCTTTTGGTTCTCCCATGCTGGTGCAGGGGCCCAAGGACTTAATGCCATCTTCTGCTGCTTCTACTTCTACATCTTCTACTGAGTTGGATGAGAAGTGGAGCAGCTGGGACGCGAACCGGCACTCATATGAGATGCTGACACTGCAGGCCAGGGTGTTAACCTGCGCCGGCCCCTGAGATTAATTTTAATTATCTTTATATACAGAAGATCAGCTCTATACTAAGTAAAGATTTCAACAGTTTGCATCCACACAGACACACAAAGTATAAAGTATTGTTTGAAGACTAGTGTTTCCGTTAATTCCCATAGTACAACACATTAAGGAAAGAGGTCCTATGTGGGGAACAAGTGCACAGTGACTCCTGTTGTTGATATAATAATTGACACTTTTATTTATGGTGTCAGTAATCACTGGAGGCTCTTGTCATGAGCTGCCAAGGCTATGGAAGCCTCTTGGGTTCACAAACTCCGACCTTATTTAGACAAAGCCATAATAAGCAAAGTGCAAGTTCTCTCCTCCCTTCAGAGAAAGTTACATGGGTACTGGTTTGAGACCCAGCTGCTCCACTTTCAATCCAGCTCCTTGTTAATGCATCTGGGAAAGCAGCTGAAGATGGCCCAAGTATCTGTATACTTGTAGATTTTCCAATTTTTGGCCATATAGTTATTGTAATAATTTCTAATTTTTTTTTGTATTTCTCTGGTATCCATTGTAATGTCTCCTTTTTCATCTTTGATTTTATTAATTTTGATTTTTTTACCCCCTGCACTCCCCCTGCCTTTTTGGTTATTTGGAACAATGGTTTATCAGTTTTATTTTGATTTAAAAAAAAACTATTCATTTCACTGATCTTTTACATAGTTTTTTAAATTTCAATTTTGTTCATTTTCTAATTTTTATTATTTCTTTCCTCTTAAAATTTTGCATTTGGTTTGTTCTTGTTTTCCATGTTCTTGAAATGTAATGTTTAATCTTTTATTTGATACTTTCCGATTTTTTGGTATAGATACTTATTGTTAGAGTTTCCTTTTTTATAGATTTATTTTATTTATTTGAAAGCCAGAGGGAGAGTGAGTGAGAGAGAGAGAGAGAGATCTTCCATCTTTTGGTTCACTCCCAAAATGGTTGCAATAGCTGGGGCTGGGCCAGGCCAAAACCAGGAGCCAGGAGCTTCATCTGGGTCTCCCACGTGGGTATAGGGGTCCAAGTACTTGGGCCATCTTCCTCTGTTTTCCCAGGAGCATTAGCAGCAAGCTGCATTGGCGGTAGAGCAGCTGGGACTTGAATCGGTTCCCATATGGGATGCCAGCATTGCAGGTGGTGGTTTAACCTGTTCCACCACAGTTCTGGCTCCTGAAGTTTCCTCTTTTTTTTTTTTTTTTTTTTAACATTTATTTATTTGAGAGGCAGAGTTACAGACAGTGAGGAAAAGACAGAGAGAGGTCTTCCATCCTCTGGTTCACTCCCTAAATGGTCTCAATGGCTGGAGCTGAGCTGATCTGAAGCCAAGAGCCAGGAGCTTCATCCTGGTCTCCCATGCGGGTCCAGGGGCTCAAGCACTTGGGCCATCTTCTGCTGCTTTCCCAGGCCATCTACAGGGAGCTGGATTGGAAGAGGAGCTGCCAGGACTCAAACTGGTCTCCATATAGGATGCTGGCACTGCAGGTAGAGGCTGAACCTACTATGCCACAGTGTCGGACCCCTAAAGTTTCGTCTTCCCAGTGCTTTTGCTGTATTCTCTAAGCTTTGATGAGGTGTTTTCATTTTCATTTATTTCAAGAAAATTTTTTATTTCCCTCTTGATTTCTATTAGAACCCATTGTGCATTCAGGAGTATGTTCAGTATCTGTATGTTTGTATATTTTCTAGTTACTTTTATTGTTATTTTCTACCTTTTCATTCGGTTGTGGTCAGGATACATGATATGATTTCATTTATTTTGAATTTGTTTAGACTTGTTTATGGCTTAATATTTGGCATATCCTGGAGAATGTTTCATGCACTCATTAAAACAGTGTGTGTTCTGCAACTGAATGCTCTGTATACATCTATGAGATCCATGTGGTTGATATTGTAGAGTAGCTCTGTGTGATTTTTTTTTTTGTCTGGTTTATCCATCCATTGGTGAAAGTTGGATGTTGGTATCCTCCTTTTCATTGTATTGTAGCTTATGTCTCCCTTTAGATCCATTAGCATTTGTTTTATAAAACTAGATGCCCTAGCATCGAGTGCGTGTATATTTACTGCTGTCACATCTTGTTGAATTGATCCCTTAACCATTATATAGTGACCTTCTTTGTCTCTTTTAACAATTTTTGTCTTAAAGTCTATTTTGTGTGGTATGAGTATAGCTACTCTTGCTTTTGATTTCCAATTGCATTGAATGTCTTTTTTACAGTCTTTCACTTTCAGTCTTTGTGAATTTTTATTGGTGAAGTGTGTTTCTTGTAGGCAACATATAGATAGGTCTTGTTTTTTATTCTTTTTTGCCAGTCTGTGTCTTTTTAATTAGGGGCTTTAGTCTGTTTACATTCAAGATTATTATTGGTAAGTAATGAATTGATCCTGCCATTTTTCTATAAATATTCTGAATGTTTGTTCTGAATTTCCTTTGATCTTTTACTAGGAAGTTTTCTGTCTTCAAATTGTTTTGTGATACTGATTATCTTTATGTCTTTGTATATAGTACATCCTTAAGTATCATTTGTAAGCTGGCTGAGTGGTGACAGATTCTTTCAATTTCAGTCTTGGGAGGTCTTTATTTCATCTTAATTTATGCATGATATCTTGCTGGTTCATAAAGTATCCTGGGTTGACAATTTTTCTCTTTTAGGAAATGGATTGTATCTCTATTTTACCCTCTTATAGAGTTTCTGTTGAGAAACATGTTGTCAGTCTGATGGAGTTCTTTTAAAAGTGATCTGCAGTTTCTCTCTTGCAAATTTTAGGATATTCTGTGTTTTACGTTTGAAAGTTTGACTGCAATGTGTTATTGTGAGGATCTTTTCTGATCATGCAAAATTGGGGTTCTGTGAGCTTCTTTTATTTGGATGTCCATATCTTTCTCTGAATTTGGGAAACTTTCTGCTATTATTTCACTGACTAGGTTTTGTAGGCCATTCTTAAAACAAAAGATTTATTTATTTATTTGAAAAGCAGAGTTAGAGAAGGAGAAAAAGAGAGATTTTCCATATACTGGTTATTCTTCAAATGGCTGCAGTGTTCGGAACTGGGCCAATCCAAAGCCAGGAGCCAGAAGCTTCTTCTGGGTCCTACTTGGATGCAGGGGCTCAAGTACTTGGGCAATTTTCTGCAGCTTTTACTAGGCATTAGCAGGGAGGTGGATAAGAAGTGAAGCACCAAGACTTGAACCAGTGCTCTCGAAGGATGCTGGCACTGCAGATGGTGGTTAACCTGCTACGCCACAGTGCTGGCCCCCTCTAAGCCATTCATTTATTCTCTACCTTCAGGAACTCCCAAGACTCATATTTTTAGTCATTTGATGGTATCCCTTAGAATACTGTTTTTGTTTTTGTTTTTTTTTTTTTTGACAGACAGAGTGGATAGAGAGAGAGAGAGAGAGAGAGAGAGGTCTTCCTTTTGCCGTTGGTTCACCCTCCAATGGCCGCCACAGCTGGCGCGCTGCGGCTGGCACACTGAGCTGATCCGAAGGCAGGAGCCAGGTGCTTCTCCTGGTCTCCCATGGGGTGCAGGGCCAAGCACTTGGGTCATCCTCCACTGCCTTCTTGGGCCACAGCAGAGAGCTGACCTGGAAGAGGGGCAACCGGGAAAGAATCCGGCGCCCCGACCGGGACTAGAACCCGGTGTGCCAGAGCCGCTAGGTGGAGGATTAGTCTATTGAGCTGCGGCGCCGGCCCTGTTTTTGTTCTTGCTGGTTTGTTTCTCTTTCTCTGTTTATTTCTCTTTCTTTGTCTTTCTTTTTAAGACATTTCCAAAAACCTATCTTCTATATTGAGTATTCTTTCCTCAGCCTCACCAAGTCTGTTATGAAGGCTTTCCACTGTATATTTTATTTGGTTTATTGAATACTTAATTTCTAATATTTCTTTTTTTTAAATCTCTTTTTAGAATTTCTCATTCATGTCATGTACTGATTTTTTTATTTCATAGAACTGTTTCTCTGTATGTTTGAGTAACCTTAGAATCATTCTTCTGAATTTGTTTTCAAGCATTTTGTCAATCTCTCCTTCTTCACAATTCAGTATTAATGGATTATTGTGTTCCTTTTTTTGTGTGTGTTTAAATCTTTTTTTTTAACTTTTATTTAATGAATATAAATTTCCAAAGTACGATTTATGGATTACAATGGCTTCCCCCACATACCGTCCCTCCCACCCGCAACCCTCCCCTTTCCCACTCCCTCTCCCCTTCCATTCACATCAAGATTCATTTTCGATTCTCTTTATCTACAGAAGATCAGCTTAGTATACATTAAGTACGGATTTCAACAGTTTGCTCCCACACAGAAACATAAAGTGAAAAATAATAGATGATTTTTTTAAATGATGATCAAATCAGATCAGACCTATTGTCATGTTTAATCCCAGTGAGAGTCAAGTTGGGAGTTGATAATTTCTTTTTTTTTTTTTTTTACAGAGGATCAGTTTAGTATACATTAAGTAAAGCTTTCAACAGTTTGCACCCCCATAGAAACACAAAGTGAAATATATTGTTTGAGTACTCGTTATAGCATTAAATCTCAATGTACAGCACATTAAGGACAGAGATCCTACATGAGGAGTAAGTGCACAGTGACTCCTGTTGTTGACTTTACCAATTGACACTCCTGTCTATGGCATCAGTAGTCTCCCTATGCTCCAGTCATGAGTTTCCAAGGCTATGGAAGCCCTCTGAGTTCTCCGATTCTTATCTTGTTTAGACAAGGTCATAGTCAAAGTGGAGGTTCTCTCCTCCCTTCAGAGAAAGGTACCTCCTTCTTTGAAGACCTGTTCTTTCCACTGGGATCTCACTCACAGAGATCTTTTGCCAGAGTGTCTTGGCTTTCCATGCCTGAAATACTCTCATGGGCTTTTCAGCCAGATCTGCATGCCCTTTTTTTTTTTTTTTAAGATTTATTTATTTATCTGAAAGGTGGAGTTACAGAGAGGCAGAGAGAGAGAGAGAGAGAGAGGCAGAGAGAGAGAGAGAGAGAGAGAGACAGAGAGAGAGAGAGAGAGAAAGAGAGAGTGAGTGTCTTCCACTGGCTGGTTCACTCCCCAGATGGCTGCAACAGCAGGAGCTGTGCCAATCTGAAGCCAGGAGCCAGGAGATTCTTCTGAGTCTCTCACGTGGGTGCAGGGGCCCAAGGACTTGGGCCATCATCATCCACTGCTTTCCCAGGCTGTAACAGAGAGCTGGATCGAAAGTGGAATAGGCCAGCGCCACAGCTCAATAGGCTAATCCTCCACCTGCAGCTCTGGCACCCCGGGTTCTAATCCTGGTCGGGGCGCCGGATTCTGTCCCAGTTGCTGCTCTTCCTGTCCAGGTCTCTGCTGTGGCCTGGGAGTGCAGTGGAGGATGGCCCAAGTGCTTGGGTCCTGTACCCCATGGGAGACCAGGAGAAGTACCTGGCTCCTGGCTTCGTATCAGCGCGGTGTGCTGGCCACAGTGCGCCAGCCGCAGGGGCCATTGGGGGGGTGAACCAATGGAAAAAGGAAGACTTTTCTCTCTGTCTCTCTCTCTCACTGTCCACTCTGCCTGTCAAAAAACAAAAAAGTGTAGCAGCTGGGACCCAAACTGATGCCCATGTGGGATGCTAGCACTGCGAACAGCTTTACCCACTGTGCCACAGCACCAGTCCCTATTGTGTTCCTTTTAGGGAGACATCGCCTTCCTTGTTCATGGTTTTTGTGTTTCTACATTGATTTTTGTGAATCAGAGATATCTCTTGTTTCTATCTCCCCTGTAGGATGGATTTTTTTAACTGATTGCAATATTTCCTGGAAGTATGCCTCTAAGGTGGAGTACTTAAGGCTTACAATTAAATTCTAGGTGTTTGTGTTGGACAAGGAAGTGCTGACCACTATTTGTACATGGGGCAAGAGTCCAATACCAAAGTTGGGCATGATAGATCACATCTGGCTATGGTTAGTGCGGGGGAGGATGTCACATTTGGCTAGAATGCTCACAGTCCAGGCATTCTCTGTGCCAGGTGAACCCACTGATATACAGCCTGGTGTGAGCTCACATTGTCAGTGTACCTCACCAACCCAGGAACATACACTGTAAAGCACACTGATGCACCCTGCAGGGTGTTCCCTGATCCCGCTACAAGATCCGTCCCCAGCATGCAGGGAATTCTGAGTGTCCGCAGTCAGACCAGTTGGGTGCACAGGAATCCAGCTGCATTCTGAACCCTCTCAGCTCTGTAGCCTATGTCCAAGACTACCACAGTCATGGGGTGCTAGGGATCCTCTCTCCACTGTGTGAGCTGCCCCATGCCCAAACACAGTGGCCTCCAGCAGCAGTGGAACTTCCCATTGTTCTTCGTCAGTGCAGAGTTCAAGTACAGCTGCATTTCAACAAACTGAGTCTGATACTTGGTTGGGGGAGGGGGAGAGGCAATGTGGCCTCACTTCACAAAACAAAAATAGTGTCCCAGAGACCTGCCAGCATTCCAGGCTGGAATTGAAGCCTGAGGGGACATTCTCATTTCATTCTGAAATTCTCCCTCAGAGCACCAGTATAGGGGTTTATGACAGCCTTCTTTCACCTTGCTCTGGGAAGATAGCATCTCCCAGCTGGGAACCAGCTGTGTTCATGCAGAAGTGGCTGTCGATGTTGTGTCTATTCTTTCTCCTCACTGCTCCATGGAATCTCTGTTCTGTCTTCTCAGGTCTCCACTGAAAATTTCACTCAGCGTCTTGAGAATGTAGTCTTTTTGTGTGGTGTGTGTGTGTGTGTGTGTGTGTGATATCTTTCTGAGTTCAGTGGAGCTTCTCACTATTTAGCCATCTTGGATCCTTTCCTAGAATCATTAAAAAAAAAAAAAGATTTATTTTATTTATTTGAAAGGCAGGGTGGCAGAGAGAGAAAGACAGAGAAAGAAATCTTCCATCCATTGGGGCACTCTCCAAATGGCCACCACAGTTACCAGAGTTGGTTCAATTTCAGAAGCCTGGAGCTCCATCTATGTCTTCCATGTAGGTGGCAAGGGGCCAAGCACTTGAGCCATCTTTCCCAGGTACATTAACAGAGAGCTGGATCAGAAGCAGAGAAGCCTAGACTCAAACTGACACTCCCATAAGGGATGCTGGTGTTGCAGGCAGTAGCTTAACCTGATGTGCTATGACACTGGCTTTTATCGTAGATATGATTTTGACAACTAATCTTTATAATGTATTATTTACAGTATATTGTTTTATTTTCTTTCATGTTGCTATATGCCTAAGTTTATTTTGGCGACTTTGCTTGGAGAGACTTAAAGATTTTAATCATTTAATTTTTATTGAGAAGTAGAGATTATAACTAGTGGGTATTTTTGCTGTTTAAAAAGAATCAGTTAATGCTTCATTTTTCCATTAAGACATAATTATGAAACATTTAAATACTTCAAGTTTTGTTAGATGTATTTATTCATAGCTTAGTTTTTAGACCAGTTTGTGAATATTATTTAACTTACCTCTCTTTTATTTTTCTCTTATCTAAAGACCAAGACATTTGGAGGAGGTGGTGGTACTGCTAGAAGTAATCTCAATATGAGTGCTGCTGGTAACCGAAATAGGGAAGTTTTGCAGAAAGAAAAATCAACCAAATCAGAGGGAAGACCTGAAGGTGTTTATAGAGAACTGGTAAGATTAAAGAATTGACCTTACAGTTAATGTAATCTTCCTTTAACAGCCTCAGTGATTCTTACATTCCTTCTCAGAACCACTGTTGGCTTTGTTTAAAGTATACTTGGAATAGGTGTTACAAGTTTTAGAAGGATTTCATTAAAGGAGTATAGTTAACTCATGGAAAAACTAGATTGTTTGAAAGATAATTTATGATTGGTTCCAAGATGGCAGAGTAGGGAGAGAGCTTACTACTCTAGCCCCTGAGAAGATAGTTTAAAAAAAGTGGAGATAGTGTAGTCTCAGGGAAGAGTTAGGGAAAAAACAGCAGAGGAAACTCTACCAAGATTAGAGGGACATGGTAGACCTATGTGGAGGGCCTGGGTGCCCACGGCTAGGGACTCCAACAGCTGAGAGCCTATGTTCCAGTGCTGGAAAGTGAGGTGAGATGACACCGCAGTAGACCGAACCACTGGAAAAAGCAGCAGGAAGAGCCTAGAGGGAACGAGGCTTGAAGCCCTCTGGGGAAGTGTACCAGCCAAACTAGAGGAGAGAAAAAAAAAAAAAAAAGGACGGTGCAGACATGTTTCTCTCTCTCTGATCACCTCACAAATGCATACAAGCCTATCTAGCAGGTACCATTTTGGACAGCAGCCCCAGCTTGTGTCTGCACCCAGCAATCAACTGAGCAGAGACTCCTGACTCTGGTGGAGAGAAATAACAGGGGACTAGGAGCTTGTGACTGTGTGAAGCCTCTGAACCAGGACTGTGAAAAAAAAATTAAAAAACTGAGGGTGTTTTGCAGAACTCATGGTGTGGTTGAGACTTTGAGCAGTCTCAGTGGGAAACACCACAAGCTCAGGGGTTCCTGGTTACCTGGTGAGAGACATTGCTGGGGAGTCTGAACTTACACTGAGGACTACACAGATCCTTTGTGTGGTCCTTGGAAAAGAGCAGATGAATATTATACCCACTGGGGCTAGCACTCAGGCACTGGTTTCCATCTAGAAGAGCTCAGCTGAGCAGAATATATTTCCCTTCTGATTAAATAAAACAGAAAAGATTTACCACAACAAACTTGGGTGTGTCACCTTTGGCACACCATTAACCCTGGAGAACTGAACAGAGCTCTATGGCCACACCCACTACAAGCCTCTAGAGATTCATTGAAAGCAGACAGTCCACTTATCTAAAGAGTCATGTGGCAGTGGGGTGGGGTGGGGGGAGAAGAAACCAACGAGTATCTCCACAAATGCCAAACAACAAACACAACAATCCAAAAAACAAGAATAAGGAAGACAACATGGTGCTCCCGAAAGAACACAACACTTAAATACTAGATTATGAAGACAATGAGATACAAGAAATGGAACTCAAAATGTTGATCATAAGATTACATAGAAGGCCAGCACTGGGGCTCAATAGGCTAATCCTCCACCTGTGGCGCCGGCACACCAGGTTCTAGTCCCGGTCGGGGCGCCGGATTCTTTCCCGGTTGCCCCTCTTCCTGTCCAGCTCTCTGCTGTGGCCCGGGAGTGCAGTGGAAGATGACCCAAGTGCTTGGGTCCTGTACCCCATGGGAGACCAGGAGAAGCACCTGGCTCCTGGCTTCGGATCAGCACGGTGCGCTGGCTGCAGCACACCAGCCACGGTGGCCATTGGAGGGTGAACCAATGGCAAAGGAAGACCTTTCTCTCTGTCTCTCTCACTGTCCACTCTGCCTGTCAAAAAAAAAAAAAAAAAAAAACAAAAAACAAAACAAACAAAAAAAAAAACAAGAAAGTAACACATCCCTGCTGGCATCTTGATTTCAATCTAGTGAGAATGGTATTGTTATGGATTTATAATCTCTAGAACTATAAAAAAAAAAAAGATTACAGAGAAGTAATCAAAAGCAAACGCATTACTGAAATCCATGCAGGACATGAAAGAAAATCTCTCCCATGAAATTGATCTTAAGGAGGAATCAAAATGAAATGAAGAATTCAATAGAACATGAAATTGATATATTAAAGAGAAATCAGAATTAAATGAAGAATTCAATAGAACAAATAAATGCAGTGGAGAACCTTAAAAAAAGAATCAGTGAGGCAGAAGAGAGAATATCAGACTTAAAAGACAGAGCACAGGAAAGTAGACAATCAAACCAAAGACAAGAAGAGGAAATTAGAAATCTAAAAAACACTGTTGGGAATCTACACGATATTATAAATTAACCCAACATTCGGGTTCTAGGAATTTCTGAAGGCATGAAGAGAGAGAAAGTATTAGAAGGCCTTTTTAGTGAAATACTAGCAGAAAACTTCCTGGGTTTGGAGAAGCAAACAGACATCAAAGTACAGGAAGCACAGAACTCCCAAAAGACATGACCAAAAATGATCCTCACCATTACACATTGTAATCAAACTCAACACAGTGAAACAAAGATTCAAAAATGTGCAAGAGATAAATGCTAGATTACTTTCAGAGGATCTCCAGTTAGACTCACAGCAGACTTCACATAAGAAACCATGCAGGCTCGGAGAGAATATATATATAGATACAGATATAGATATAGGTATACTCCAAGTCCTAAGAGAAAAAAACTGTCATCCCAGAATATTATACCCTGCAAAGCTCTCATTTGTAGATGAAGGTGAAATAAAGACCTTTCACAACAAACATAAATTGAAAGAATTTGTCACCACTCGTCCAGCCCTGCAAAAGATGCTTAAAGATGTGTTATACACAGAAACATGGTCATCAATACGAAAGAAAGTAAAGGAAAAAAATCTCTCAGTAACGGATCAAAGGAAGTTCAAATCATAAATTAGGAATATGTTTGGGAAAATGGCAGGCAAAGTCATTACTTATCAATAGTCATATTGAATGTAAATGCCCTCAACTCTCCAATTAAAAGGCACAGATTGGCTGAATGGATTAAAAAAAATCATCTATTTACTGCTTAGAAGAAACACACCTTTCCAACAAAGGTGCACATAAACTGAAAGTGAAAGGTTGGAAAAAGGTATTCCATGCCAACAGAAACCAAAAAATAGCTGGTGTAGCATCATAGTATCAGACAAAATAGGCTTTAACACAAAAACTATTAAAAGAGACAAAGAGGGGCACTACATAAGGATTAAGGGATCAATTCAACAGGAAGATGTAATTATTATAAATGTATATGTACCTAACTACAGGTCACCTGGCTATCTAAAAGATATGTTAAGGGATTTAAAGGGAGACTTAGACTCCAATACAATAGTATTGGGGGACTTCAATACTCCACTTTGAGCAATGGACTGATAAACCAGCCAGAAAATTGACAGGGAAACAGCAGATTTAATTGACACTACAGACCAAATGGACCTAACATATCTACAGAACTTTTCATCTTACACTTGAAGAATACACATTCTTCTCAGCTGCATGGAACTGTCTCTAGGATTGACCACATACTAGACCATAAAGCAGTCTCATCAAATTCAAAAGAATCGAAATCATACCATGCATCTTCTCAGACCACAATGGATTAAAGCTGGAAATCAACAAGTCAGGAATCTAGAGCATATGCAAACGTATGGAGACTGAACATCATGCTCCTGACTGAGCAGTGCGTCATAGAAGAAATCAAAAGAGAAATCAATATCTTTCTGGAAACAAATGAAGATGACGACACAACATATCAAAACGTGGGATACAGCAAAAGCAGTGTTAAGAGGACAGTTTACTGCAAAGAGTGCCTACGTCAAGAAATTGGAAAGGCACCAAATAAATGAGCTATCAATGCCTCTCAAGGATCTAGAAAAGCTATAGCAAACCAAACCCAAAACTAGTAGGATAAAAGAAATATTTAAACTTAGAGGAGAAATCAACAAAATTGAATCCCCCCAAAATTACAAAAGATCAGTAAAATGAGAAGCTGATTTTTTTAAAAAAATAAAATTGACACCCCATTGGCCCAGCTAACCAAAAAAAGGAGAGAGAAGACCCAAATCAATAAAATAGAGATGAAAAAGGGAATGTAACAACAGATACCACAGAAATAAAAAAGTCATCAGAAATTACTACAAAGAGTTGTATGCCAACAAACTGGGAAATCTATCAGAAATGGATAGATTCCTGGACACAAACAACCTACATAAATTGAACCATGAATACAAAGAGAATGTAAACAGACCCATAACCGAGTCAGAAATTGAATCAGTAATAAAGGCTGTCCCAAAAAAAGAAAAGCCCAGGACCAAATGGATTCACTGCTGAATTCTACCAGACATTTAAAGAAGAACTAACTACAATTCTTCTCAAACTATTCAAAACAATTGAAAGGGGATCTTGGAATAAACTTAATGAAGGATTTCAAAGATCTCTATGATGAGAACTACAAAATATTAAAAAAAGAAACAAGAAGATACAAAAACAAATGGAAAAAATCTTCCAGGTTCATGGATTCATCAAAATGTCCATTCTTACCAAAGCAATTTACAGATTCAATGTGATGCCAATCAAAATACCAAAGGCATTCCTCACACACAGATTTGGAAAAAATGATGCTCAAATTCATTTGGATGCACAGGAGACCTCAAATAGCTAAAGCAATCTTATACAACAAAAACAGAGCTAGAGGCATCACAATACCAGATTCAAGAGATATTACATGGCAGTTATAATCAAAACAGCCTGGTTCTGGTACAAAAACTGATGGATAGACCAGTGGACCAGAATAGAAACACCAGAAATCAATCCAAACATCTATAACCAACTTATATTTGATCAAGGAACTAAATCACTGGAGCAAGGATAGTCTATTCAACAAATGGTGCTGGGAAAACTGGATTTTCAATGCAGAAATATGAAGCAAGAACCTTTCCTTACATCTTAAACAAAAATCCACTCAACATGTATTAAAGATCTAAATCTAAGACCTGACACCATCAAATTATTAGAGAACATTGGAGAAACCCTGCAAAATATTGGCATTGGGAAAGACTTTTTAGAAAAGACCCTGGAGGCACAGGCAGCCAAAGCCAAAATTAACAACTAGGATTACATCAAATTGAGAAGTTTCTGTACTGCAAATGAGTCAGGAAAGTGAAGAGGCAACTGACAGAATGGGAGAAAATATTTGGAAATTATGCAACTGATAAAGGATTAATAACTAGACTCTACAAAGAGTTAAAGAAACTCCACCACAAAAAAACAAACAACCCACTTAAGAGATGGGCCAAGGACCTAAACAGACATTTTTAAAAAGAGGAAATCCAAATGGGCAACAGACACATGAAAAAATAGTCAGAATCACTAGCCATGAGGGTAATGTAAATGAAAACCACAATGAGGTTTCACCTCACCCCAATTAGAATGTCTTTCATACAGAAATCAACAAACAACAGATGCTGGCAAGGATGTGGGGAAAACAGCACACTATCCACTTAGGTGGGAATGCAAACTGGTAAAGCCACATTGGAAGATAGTTTGGAGATACCTAAGAAATCTGAATATAGCCCTACCATATAACCCAGCCATCCCATTCTTTGGAATTTACCCAAGGGAAATTAAATTGGCAAATAAAAGAGCTATCTGCACCTCAATGTTTGTTGCAGCTCAATTCACTATAGCTAAGACATGGAATCAACCTAAATGCCCATCTATGAAATACTGGATAAAGAAATTATGGAATATATACACTACGAAATACTACACAGTGATAAAACAAATGAAATCTGGTTATTTGCAACAAATTGGAGGAATCTCGAAAACATCATGCTGAGTGAAATAAGCCAGTCCCAAAGGGACAAATATATGTTCTCCCTGATCTGACAGCTAACTGAGCACCTAAAAGGAAATCTGTACATGTGAAACTGACACTGTGAGAAGCTATGACTTGATTAGCTCTTGTCCTGACTATTGAGGACTTTTATTTTTTTTAGTATTTTCATTTTCTACTTAATACTATTGCTTGAACTCTTTACTTAACACAGAATTATTCTTAAGTGTTTACATCCAATTGAAAATTATTCACTGTTAAAAATAAGAGTGCGAACAAGAGAGGGAGGAGATGTACAATTCAGCACACGTTCCCTGGGACTTACCCTTAAGGGTAGAGCTAAAAACTTACCATGGGACTCCAAATCCCATTAAGCTGGCAGGTACCAATGCCATCTTACTAGTTAAAGTGATCAGTTTAAGTTCATAACTGATCATAAAGATAGGATTAAGTATCAAAGGGATCACATAAATAAGACCAAATTTCTTCTAATAATAATTGATAGAATTAAAAAGGAGAGAACAACGCAACCTAGGAAGCAGACCACACAATAGATTCATAGAATGACAAATGCCCTAAACAGCACTCTGGCCTCAAAATCAGCCCTTAAGGCATTTGGATCTGGCTTAAAAGCTCATGAGAGCATTTTAGGCATGGAAAGCCAAGACACTGTGGCAAAAAAATGACCTATATGAAAGATCTCTGTGAGTGAGATCCTGGTGGAAAGAAGGGACCATCAAAGAAGGAGGTACCTTTCTCTGAAGGGAGGAGAGAACTTCTACTTTGCTTTTGGCTCTGTCTAAATAATGTGGGAGTATTTGGACACAAGAGGCTTTCATAGCCCTGGCAGCTCATGAAAAGGGCACTGGGTGATCACTGACTTCATAAATAAGAGTGTCAATTGTTAAATCAACAACAGGAATCATTGTATACTTGCTCCCCATGTAGGACCTCTGTCTTTAATGTGTGTACTGTGAGAATTAACAGTAAAACTAGTCTTCAAAGAGTACTTTATACTTTGTGTGTCTGTGTGGGTGCAAACTATTGAAATTTTTGCTTAGCATAGAGTTGATCTTCTGTATATAAAGATAATTAAAAATGAATGTTAATGAAGAATGGGATGGGAGACTCAATAGAAGCTGGGATGGTTTGGTGGTGGGAGGCTGGGTATTTGGGGAAGAACTGCTATAATTCAAAAGTCATACTTATAAATTTATATTTACTAAATAAAATCTTTATAAAAATTTAAAAAATAAAAATAAAATATAAAAAGAATGATAATTTATATAAAACTTCCATTTCCATTAAATTACTTAGGTCTGAATAATATCTTTTAGGATGGATTGATAAAAAGCCATCGAATTAAACAAAAAAGTCTCAATGGAAATTATTTCCTGAAAAAAGATAACACCAAAAACCTATGTTGCTCTTCTTACCCTTTCCTACATCTTTTCTTAATTTTTGTTTATAAAGTGATTTGCTCTGTTTTGATCTTCAGGAAACATATATTGGAACAATTACATGTACTAGGGAGTTTTTATGAAAATGCATATTGCAAAAATGCATAGATTTCAAAAGTTTTTGCACCAACCCAAACATCTTTTAGTTCTATTTTTCCATGTACTTTTTGAAGTACTTTCACATATTTTGGACTTAGTTGCAATATATGCTTGAATTTTTAAGATAAATAAGAAAAATCAATCTAGTATGCCATAGTGTCCTTAGACCCAAGGAAGTTAGCAGGAATTAATTTTCTTTTACAATTTGAGATTTAATGAATGCCGTCAGTTTTGTGCATAGAATGAAGAATGTCCATGACTAGCTTAAACCAAAGTAGTTTAGTATTTCATGAGACAAGAAGTCAAGAAGTGGATGATGAATTCAGTAGTGTAGCAATGTTAACTTTCCATGATTTCCTGGCTTTCTCTTTAGAGTTAAAGGGTTTAGGGTTATAGATTCTCCAAAAATTCAAAGGCAGAAAGGAAATAATTTCTCTGGGAACATGAGTCTATTTTACCAAAGAATAAAGTCTTCTCTCAAATCTCTATCAGATTTCCTTTTATTTCTCATATACTAGAACAGGGCTGCATGCCTACATCCTAATTAATCTTTGGTAGTGGGGACTGAGTTTATAACTGTAGGGCAGGCTACATCTTCCTTGAACCAAATATGTCTATCTCATTCTTTAAAAAATTAAGCTTTCAATAACAAGGGAAGAATGAATGCAGCATGCTGAAAAAGACATGGTCTACAATTCATGAAGCTCTTAATCTTTTGAGTAAACTGAGAACATTTTTCTGTCTTGAATGAACACCAGAGGAGATTAGTAGATTGGGGTGGTTGCAAAGGAAACATATGAAGAGAGTGACATCAAAAAAGATAATGGAGCACAAAGCTCCAGGAATTGGCTCTTTGAAGAAACCATTGAGCTGACAAACACTGTCTTAGGTAACAGTTTTAGAACTCTGGAGCCTATTTAAACATTGTAAAATCCAGGGTAGTGAATGATGAAGAAAGAGGCTGGTCATTGTCTGACCTTGGAGAGAATGGGACGATGACTTCAAGGGTCACACATCATAAAGGATACATTCCTTACCAAACAGTTTGGAAATTCATTAGACAAACTTAAAACCACAAGCTTCATCAAGTAACAACAATCCTTGGGGAGAAGGCAGAACCTGATATACAGTTTATTACAGTACAGAATTTAAAATTTACAGTTATAACAAAAAGTTACAAATCATGCAAAAAAGTGTTAAATTCAGGTGAGTTCAATCCATCCATAGGAAGTAAAGAAATCCATAGAAACCATCCCTTAAGAATCCAAAATATTGGATTTGATAGACAAATGCTTTGACTATCTTAAATATACCCAAAAGTCTAAATATGAATAGGACCTAAAACGTTCCAAAATGTGCATTTTGGAATTCCCAGAGAGAAAGGGCAGAAAAATATTTGAAAAAATATATTCAAATTCCCAAATTTGATGAAGTCATGAATCAACGAATCCAGGAAACTTAATAATTCTGAATAGGATAAACTCAGAGGTACATCAAGACACATTACAATCAAGTTGTTTCAAGAGAAATATTGAAAGCAGCCAGAAAGAAGTCATTTACCAAGTATAAGGGATCATGAGTAAGATTAACAGTCAATTTTTCATCAGAAACTATGAAGGCCAGAAGGCAGTAGAATGATATATTCTCCAAGTACTGAAGAATAAGAAAGGACTGTCAACCAAGAATTCTATATCTGGCAACTCTATCTTTCAAAAATGTAGGAGACCATCAAAAGAACAATTTGAGATGTTGTTGGAATATAACAGGTGACTAACAGGATAGAAAATGGTGGTTTTTCAAATCTTTGTTTACAGCATTTGAAGGAAGATTTAGTTGTGATATCAGCTGATAAGTCCTAAAAATGATTATCAGAATAATAGATGGTATTGTATTAGTCCACCAGAAATGTATGTTATATGCCTAACACCCACTTCTTTAGAATGTGACCTTATTTGGGAATTGGGTCTTCATAGAGATAATTAAGTTAAAAAATCATTAGGATGGACTCTAATCTATCAATGGTCTCCTTTTAAAAAGGAAAATTGGAACACAAAGACTGACAGAGAGAAAAAGAAGACAATCCAAAGATACACAGAGACAAGATAATTATGGGATTGACAGCAAAAAACATAAGCTAGAAGAGACATGAAGGAGTATTCCCCTAGTTTGATTAACTGAAAGTCAAGGCAAAGAGAAAGGCAGAATAAGTTATTCCAAGCAGATTGGATAATAATGGACCATTTGCAGTATTTTTTTCTTTTTTTGCTTAAGTTCTATGGATGGAGCATTAGATACTTATTTAGATACTTAAATTGGGAGATAATTTTTATTAATTAGATATTTATATAAGAGAGAATTTTTTACATTCCAATTCATTTTTAACTAAGAAGGAGGAATTACAGTTTTTCATGTCCAGGAGATTTTACATTTATTTTAGCACATCTATGGTAGATAGGGTGGTAAATAGATGTTCTCATATGTGTCAACTCTGAGCTATTGATAGTAACTAAGAGTAACTACTGTGTTTTGAAGGAGTCTGTGACACAAAGTTTGGAAAAATTTACTTTGTTTATGTCATTGTCTACTTGGGCATTAGAATGTGTGTTTGCCACATGCATGGCTTACATATGCTAGCTTAAAGCTTAGCTATGTTGACTGTTAGATGTACAAAAGTTAAAGTTACCTTTTCCTCAACTGGCTTCTGTTCAAGGAACTTCTTCATGGAATATGTTTATACTGCTTAAGCAATGTTTAAATTCTACTCAGGTCGAGATTTTTCAAAGAGGTTTGAATTTCAATTCATTTTCCATCTGGGGGATAGCTATCAAAGATTCATAGGTAGTATTGCTAATGAATATAGAGTAAAATACTGAAGCAATGGTGAATAAAAATACAGAAAAATATGAGATGATATAATTTCATTAGGTTGAGTTTATGCTTTGCATTTTCAGAGAAGTGCCAGAAAAATTATACTTACTTTCTAAGATGGAGGATTATCAAAAACTTTCCAATTTTCCATGAAAATATTTTGTTAGTGGTGTTCACTGATTATCTTATATTCAGAGTCCTCATTCCAACCTATTATTATTGTTATATTTGGCATTTTCAGTGATACTTGTGAAGTCAGGACTCAAGGCACAAACAAATATAGAGATTCTTCCTTGACTGTTGATATTAAAAAAAGCAAGGGAATGTTGTATTAGTGTGACACTTTTCCATAAATATGAGATGTAATTTTTAATTAAAAAGCCATATGTAGTTGGGAACTTATACCTTGCTTTGTTTATGAGCTGTCAACCTAGCTTATCTCTTCATTACAGGTTGATGAGAAGGCTCTGAAGCATATAACAGAAATGGGCTTCAGCAAGGAAGCATCAAGGCAAGCGCTTATGGATAACAGCAACAACCTGGAAGCAGCATTGAATGTACTTCTTAACAGCAATAAACAAAAACCCATCATGGGTCCTCCTATGAGAGGTATAATTTTTGAAGCAAAATTGCCATATAATATTGTTTACTATTAAGAGAAATTTAATGTTATTGACAGAGGCTGGGTTTTATTGTTCTGAGGGCTATAATTTTAACAGTGTGACAAGTGGAAAGAGCACCAGTTTGAGATGTTTGCAGGTTACTCTTTGTCTCTAAATAAACTAACTCTAATAATATCTTACTCAACAGGGTTGTTGTGAGTAATAGAGAAATTGATGTAAAGTGACTGGATCTGTTAATTATTTCCTTTTTTTTTTTTTTTTTTTTTTTTTTTGACAGGCAGAGTGGACAGTGAGAGAGAGAGACAGAGAGAGAGAAAGGTCTTCCTTTGCCGTTGGTTCACCCTCCAATGGCCGCCGCTGCAGCCGGCGCACCGCGCTGATCCTGGCAGGAGCCAGGAGCCAGGTGCTTTTTCCTGGTCTCCCATGGGGTGCATGGCCCAAGCACCTGGGCCATCCTCCACTGCACTCCCTGGCCATAGCAGAGAGCTGGCCTGGAAGAGGGGCAACCGGGACAGAATCCGGCGCCCCAACCGGGACTAGAACCCGGTGTGCCGGCGCCGCAAGGTGGAGGATTAGCCTATTGAGCCACGGCGCCGGCTATTATTTCCTTTTTTTTAAAGATTTATTTATTTATTTGAAAGAGTTACATAGAAAAGGTAGAGGTAGAGAGAAAGAGAGAGAGAGAGAGAGACAGAGACAGAGAGAGAGACGAGAGGTCTTTCATCCACTAGTTTACTCCCCAGTTGGTCACAATGGCTGGAGCTGCACCAATCCAAAGCCAGGAGCCAGGAGTTTTTTCGGGGTCTCCCATGTGGATGCAGGGGCCCAAGAACTTGGGCCATCCTCTACCGTTTTCCCAGGCCACAGCAGAGAGCTGGATTGGAAGTGGAATAGCTGGAACTAGAACCAGCGCCCAGAAGGGATGCTAGCACTGCAGGTGGTGGCTTTACCTGCTACACTATACTGCTGGCCCCTAATTATTTCTTGAATATGCTATTTATATAAATGACTAAATAATATGGAAACTTTACAAATTTAGCATGAAGCTAACTTTCATTGGTAGTATTCTTCACTTGTTGCACAAATTTGTCATATGTTTTTTCAAATACTGTAATCTTTTTTTGAAAAAAGCTATGGTTAAAGAATTTTCTGAAAGTTATATTTTTCTTTAAAAGATCCTTTGAACAAGTTCAATAGATCATGTAGAAGATTCAAGCTACAATTTAATGTGATCATTTAAAAATTTTCTATTATTAGGCTGGCACTGCGGCTCAATAGGCTAATCCTCCACCTGTGGCGCTGGCACACCGGGTTCTGGTCCCGGTCAGTGTGCCGGATTCTGTCCCTGTTGCCCCTCTTCCAGGCCAGCTCTCTGCTGTGGCCCGGGAGTGCAGTGGAGGATGGCCCAAGTGCTTGGGCCCTGCACCCCATGGGATATCAGGAGAAGCACCGGGCTCCTGGCTTTGGATCAGCGCCGTGTGCCGACCACAGCGCGCCGGCCGCAGCAGCCATTGGAGGGTGAACCAAAGGCAAAGGAAGACCTTTCTCTCTGTCTCTCTCTCTCACTGTCCACTCTGCCTGTCAAAAAATTTTTTTTCTATTATTAAATATGTGAAATATAAAGAAAAATACAAAAAGAAGTGTATAAAAATCCTACTTATTAGTGATTACTGATTATATTTTAGTTTATTTTCTCCTTTGTTTTTTCATGTTTAGTATACGTGTCTTGGTTTATATCTTAAGGTAGAGGAAAAGGCAGGGGACGAATAAGATCTGAAGATGAAGAGGACCTGGGAAATGCAAGGCCATCAGCACCAAGCACATTATTTGACTTCTTAGAATCTAAAATGGGCACATTGAATGTGGAAGGTAGGCTAACTTAAAGTCAGTTTCTTTTTTCTTTATTTTTAATATATTTTTTAAAAGATTAAACTCTATTTGGAATTATATAACAAGGTTTAATAAAGCAACTGATAATAAGAACCTATATTCTGGATTTTTATAGATGCAGTTAATTACAAATATCCTGTAATAAAACTGTTATATTCTGGAAACATAAATGGCAACTTGTTTTGCCCCTACTTGTATGATGAATAATATCACCAAACTGTTTTCTCCAACTTCTATTTATGTGACAGATTTAGCTATAGAAACACATTCTTGTGTTGGAAAAATTTATTATGTCATCTTACATAATGTATTTGAGTTGTATTATATGTTCTATGAAAATGTTCACACAGTTGAGGGAATATCTTTTCACAATGTGGTCTATTTCTTTTAAAATATTTATTTATTTGAAAAGCAGAGTTAGAGAGCAAGAGGGAGAGACAGACAGAGAGAAAGAGTGAGAGAGTGGTAGAGTGGTCTTCTATCTGCTGGTTCACTCCCCAAATGGCTGCATTGGCCAGAGCTGGGCTGATCCGAAGCTAGGAGCCAGGAGCTTCTTCCAGGTCATCCACACAGGTACAGTGGCCTAAGGACTTGGACCATCTTCTGCTGCTCTCCCAGGCCATAGCAGAGAGCTGGGTCAGAAGTGTAGCAGCTGTGATGGGAACTGACACCCATATGGGATGCCAACACTGCAGGCAGCAGTTTTACCTCTACACCACAGTGCTGGCTTGTAGATATATTTTTAATAAACCCAAGTAAACTTTTGTAATAAATTTCGTTGTCCATTTTTCATGAAAATGGAAGCTCATTTGTTAGATTATATAGAAAAGGCAATGTATTGTTTGAGAAAAAAAAAGTTTTATATAGGTGAGATCTGTAAGCATTAAAATGTAAGAGCAAGTTTTCTTGATTATAAAACATGTTAGTTTTCTGTTGCTGCATCACAAATTACCTGAAAGTGGCTTAAAACAGTGCAAATTTACTGTCTCATAGTTTCATGTGTTACGAGTCCAGGTGCATCTTTGTCAGGGCCTGTGTGCAAGGTCTTACATGCTGAAATCAAGGTTTCAGAAGAGGCTGTGATGTTGCCTGAGGAGTGAGGACCTTTTTACAGACTCAGTAGTTTAGTTCCTGTGAGTGTAGGACTGCAATTTCTTTTCCCTGCTTGATGTGCTGGAGGCTGGTTTCAGCTCCCAGAAGCTGTCCTCAGATTGGTGCCACATGGCCAACTTCATAGACATTTTACATGCTGTTGTTTCTGCAAGGCCAGCAGGAGAATCTGCTTCTTCTTCAAACCTCTCTTTTTCCTGACTCTGAACTTTTGATATTCTTGTGCCATCTTCCCTTTATACTATCCCACTCAGAGCTCCTTTGATTTACTTTCATACTGCTGTCTTCTTATATTTGCTTTAGGTTCCCATATTGTCTCCTAAATTATATTGAGATTGAGGTTGAAAATAATAGTTCATCTATGACCTATATGCTTGTAATGTTTCAGTTCTCACTGTGTGCAATCCTATATCAACAAATGAGATAATAGCATTCTACTTTGAAAAAGGCTTCAGATTCAATTTTTAAGATACATAAAATGAATTCCATACTGCAAACCTAACATCAATGTTAGAGGGATTTATTTCTGATAGACAAATTTTTGCTCACATCTGTTAATAGAGGAAATTGTATTTATAGCACTGTTATTATGACTCAGAATTAGCAAGCTAGAATGTAAGAAAGATAAGGAAATTTTAGTAGTATTGTAAAACCTTAATTTTCACAGGTATAGAGCCTATGATCTTCATAAATTCCCAAATTGATAATTTAAATAATTATAATTATTATAATATAATATATAATAATTATATACATTATATTTATATTATAAATATAATATATTATATAATATACAACATATTATATGTAATAATATATTATGTTATTATGTTATGTATTATTATATATAATTATAATTATTATAATTAATATCAATTAAAATATTTTTCAGAGACAGTAAAAAAGTCCTTCAATTCACTGGTTTGTTCCCCGAAAGGCAGTAACAGCCAGGGTTGGGTTAGGCCAAGGAAAGGAACCAGCAACTCTTTCTTTTTTTGTGACCTAGTCTATGCTCTATCCTGGCAAATATTCCATTTGCTGTTGAGAAGAATTCATATTTTGCAGCTGTTGCATGGAATATTCTGTGCATGTCTGCTTCTTTGTTTATTTTATGTCTAAATAATTTGTCCATTTTTAAAGTGAGCTGTTAAAGTCTCCTACTATTGTTGTGTTGAAGTCTGTTTTTCCCTTTTGGTCTGTTAATATTTGGTTTCTGTATTTGTGTGATCCCATATTGGGTGCATATATGTTTATAAGTATTATTTTCTTTTAATGAATTGAGTGCTATATCATTCCATAATGATCTTCCTGGTCTCTTTTTGCTGCCTTTTATATAAGATTATTTTTTTTTTTTGATACCAGTATAGCTACTCCTGCTTTCTTTTGGGTTTCATTTTTATTGGATATCTTGCTCCATCCTTTCACTTTCAGTTTATATATATTAGGTCTTATTTTTTGATCCATTTGGTCACTGTATGTCTTCTAATTGGAAAATTTAGTCCATTAAAATTTAATTATTGAGAGGTAAGGTCATACTGCTAATATTTTGATGCTTGTTTTGTATTTTTATTGTAATTCCTTTGTCTTTTTTTTTACAGTTCAGATAAGTGATATTCTCTGATGATGTATTTTGTTTCCTTAGTAATTTTTTACAAGTCTGTCATAGGTTCTGGCTTTGTGGTTTTTGTGAGACTTAGAGAAAACTTCTTTTGGTTATAATAAGCTATCTTGAAATTCTAACAACTTAACATTGATTATAAAGATAGAATAAGTCAAACAAAAAGGAATGAAATCTTAATAAAATATTTGTGCTCCATTTCTGCCTATATTTTGAGTTTTTGATATTACATTTCTTGTCTGTCTCAACATTTTAATGCAGTGATTACAATTTTTTAATCTCTGCAGTAAAAATATAAATGGTTTAAATATTATGTTTATCATTTAGAATATCCTGAATTTGTGTAGTCAGTCATTTTTTTTAAGGATTTATTTATTTATTTGAAAGGCGGAGTTACAAAGAGGTAGAGATAGAAGCGGAGAGAGAGAGAGAGAGAGAGAGGTCTTTCATACGCTGGTTCACTCCCCAGATGGCTGCAAGAGCTGGTGCTATGCTAATCTACCAGGAGCCAGGAGCTTCTTCTGGGTCACTCACATGGGTGCAGGAGCCCAAGGACTTGGGCCATCTTCTACTGCTTTCCCAGGCCATAGCAGAGAGCTGGATTGGAAGTGGAGCAGCTGGGACTCGAACCAGCGTCCATATGGGATGCCAGCACAGGTGGCGGCTTTACCCACTATGCCACAGTACCGGCCCCTGTAGTTAATCTTACTAGTGAATTTTTTACCCTTTTATATTTTCCTGTTACTTGTTGACGTCTCTCTTTTACTTTGAAGGGTTCCCTCTAGTTTTTCTAGTAAGTCCAGTTGGGTGGTAATAAAGTCTCAGAATTTTTTGGTCTGGGAATGTCTTTATCTCCTTCATACCAGAAGGATAGTTTTGCTGGATACAGTATTCTTGGCTGGCTTTTCTTTTTTCCTTCATACTCATCTCACTCTCTTAGGGACTGTAAAGTTCCTGCTGAAAATCTTTTGTCAGGTGAATTGGGACCTCTTTAATGTGTTACATGCATCTTTTCTCTTGCAGCTTTGAAAATCCTCACTTTAACTTTGCAGAGCTTGACTATAAAATGGCTTGGAATAGACTTGGTTCAAATATGGTCATCTTTGACCTTCCTGTACCTGGATAGTTGTATCTTTCTCTAGGTTTGGGAAGTTTACTTATCTTTGAATATGTCTTCCATCCCTTTGGCATTCTCAAGTCTTTCTTGAATCCTAATAACTTGAATATTTACTCTTTTCATGTTATCCCATAGGCATATGCTTTCTTCATTCCTCTTGCTTCTTTTCTTTTTTCTTCTCCAACTGTATATTTTAAAATAGCCTGTCTTTGAGCTCATTCTTTCTTCTCCTTGATCTATTCTGCTATTGATGCCTTCTATTATATTTTTAATTTCACTGAGTGTACTCTTCAGTTGAAGGCTTTCTGCTTGATTTTGTTTAACTACTTCCATCTTTCTATCAGATCTCTGTTAAAATATTGAATCATTTTTCTGGGTTCTCTTCAGTTTCTTTGAATTTCCTTTAAACAGCTATTTTGAAAACTTCATCTGAGTGTTTGTAAATTTCCTGGATGGTTGGTCTTTGACACCTTATTTTTGCTCTTTAGGTTTGGTTATGATTCCCTGGAAGTTCTTAACACTTGTTGGTGTATGACATTTTCTGCATATTGAAAGATTAGGTATAATAATCTAGTTTTATTTGTGATTATCATCTTAGTAATTCTAAGAAATCCTTTTATTTTTCTCTGAGCTTTTGTATACCACTGATATTTCAGCACAAGATAGCATCCTAAGTCGTGGTGTATTCTAGGTTCAACGTTGATATGTTTTTACTAATTTATTCTTGCCATAGCCTCCAAGCTCATATTTAGCCCCAAATCTGTGCCTGATGTGCTCTTTGATATGAACTGCCAAAAACAATAATCCGTGTCTATACCCTTTTCCTGAGATTGTGGTAGATTCAATATCCTTGTCTCGTCTACAAGTTCCATGCTGCTAGATCATATCTGGAACCCTCAGGCCACCAAGACCAATGCAGCCTGAGGGTAGAACCAAAACTCACTTTGCTGTGATCTGACTGCTGCTGAAGTGAGCTCACTGCCCAACTCTGTACCTGTCAGTCACTGGTTATGTTGGCTGGACTATAAGACTATTCACCAGGGACAATCAGTAGAACTTCACTAAGCACTGAAGCAGGTCTCTAGGCTCTGTGTGCAGGTACTGGTCTAAGGAAAGAAACTGTTAGGATCTGCTTGATGCTGACACTAAGTCCTAAAACAATTCTTTGATTCTTTGCTGTTCTTTGCTGCCTGACCAAGGTTGTAGGAGTGATGATAGAGGCAGTCCCTCTGCTCCTCAAGCAGACTGTAGGTGGGTTACACCTGTATCTCACAGTCACAGTCACAGGCCCTATGCTATCTTGGGTAGGCAGACCAGGCCTACCTACAAGAGGCTGGTGGTGATAGATGCCAAAATAAGTCTATCTGACCAGAGCATAGGTCTCTACCTAGCAGTGGAGCAAGTCCAGAGATTCTGCCAGAGGAACTTGCTTTTAAAT
Organism: Oryctolagus cuniculus; assembly: GCF_051225735.1. Taxonomy (NCBI): domain Eukaryota; kingdom Metazoa; phylum Chordata; class Mammalia; order Lagomorpha; family Leporidae; genus Oryctolagus; species Oryctolagus cuniculus. The sequence continues at coordinate 52,286,242 of NC_142875.1, read as the reverse complement.
GGAAATTATTAGGCCCTGCCCAGTGTTGGGCTTTACCATCCCAGCACTGAGGACCAAAACACAGAGTTTTGGTCTCATGCTGTCTACCTAAGGTTGAGGGAGGGTGATAAAGCAGTCCTCTGGCCAGCCAGACTGGTCCCAGGATGGTTACTCCTCGGTTCCACAGTCACAGGTTCCTGAAAAGTCCTAGGGTGTCTGCCAAGGCAACCAGAGTGACATACACCAAAATAAGTCTAACCCTCTGGAGCACAGATCTCCATCTAATGCCAGGCAAAAGAAAAGCATCAGTCTGTGAGCCCTGGCTGAGGGCTAGACGCCTTTGGGCTTTATCAGGGTCCAGGTCTTGGTGTGATTGGCCCAGCTCTGAGCTCTAAGGCTCAGTCCTAAGCTCTCTATCTTGGCCTCTCTGAGTAGCTGGAGTTTCCCTTTCTGCAGGTGGTTGTGAGAGGGTTGGACAGGCTGCCTGGCTGTGGAAGCTCCAAATATTCACTCTATTGGTATGGGCCTTGCACTGAAGCAAGGTTGGGCTCAGCCCACCTGAATTTTTTCACTCCTTGCACAGAGATTCGGTTCACTTTTCCTCTCCTGAGTAGATCCTACAAGTTGGGGGAGGGGTAGCGCAGTGAACAATTTCCTTCTTGCTTTTTTCAATGCAGTATTTCTTATGATTATGGCAATACAAGGCATCATGGTCTCTCCTGGTTTCTGTAGCTCTGTGAATGTGACTTGGTGTATGCATGACAGTTCACATTGGTGTCTCTGTGAGGAGGTGTTCTTTAAAATAAACTCTCCTTCTACTTCTCCCTCTTAAAAAATTAAAAAAAAGTTATAAAGTAAAATACAGTGGCTTAAAATTTCATTAGCATGTTTTGGCTTCTATTGTAAGAGTTCTCTTTTTCTTTTCTTTCTTTCTTTTTTTTTTTTTTTTTTTTGTTTACTTTTCATTTACCTGAAAGAGAAAGACCCACACCATTGGTTCACTCTCCAAATAGAGAGAAGTGAGAGGCCCACACCACTGGTTCACCCCCAAACTCCTGCCAACCTCTAGGACTGGGCCAGGCTGAAGCCAGGAGCCTGGCATTTTCCCTCACAGTCTCCCACATGGGTGGCAGCAGTCCAAGCACTTGAGCTATCATCTGCTATCAACCAGGTGCATTAGCAGGAGGCTGGATTGGAAGTGGTGTAGACTGGCATTCCAGTATGGGTTCCAGGCATGCGAAGTAGCAGCTTTTTTATCTGTTTCACAGCTCTTGCCCCTTCGTTTATATTTTGCTGTTGTTTTACATGAAGTTTACAGGAACGTGTGTTCCAGAGGTAAAATTAGGTCTAAGATTATCATATTTATCATTCTGGAAAAATGAACCAACTCTGAAGAAAGGATCACCCATGTTAAATTTTAGGGTTTTTATTGTGTTTGCTTGTACTTGATTCATTACTCCTGTATAACAGTTTCAGTTGTTGTGAGACATCATCCCCTTCAGTTTCCACAAGTTGGATAATAAGATAATGTTGCCTGTTTAGTTAAGTTTTTCAGGTGTAATTTCTTTCAGTAAACATTAATGTTTAAATTAAAGCAAATGTAACAAAAATTATTATAAATAGTGTTTGACCCACAAATCTAGTGTTTCATGTCTACAAGCCTTATTTATCAGCAAGAACTGTATGACTTAGCCAAATCCACCACTGAACAATTGAAAAGAGAGCATTAGTGGCAGAAGTATGGGAGTGATAGGAAGACTGCAGTGTTACATTTGATTAAATAATGCTTGTGTGATTTGGTATTCAAGATAAACTAGAGAGGTGAAAATAATCCAATTTAAGAATTTGTTTAAAGAACTGGAGATGTGTGACTTGCAGTGCTTACTTATAACAGTTGCTTGGAAGGAAAGATAAGGAGTGTTCCTTTATATTTTAGGATCTTAGAGTGTTTAGGATTAAGAGCTCTGATGATTGAAGTAAGACATAGCAGCTACAAGGAGCATAACAGACTTAACAAAGCAGTTCACCGGGTTCCATGTCTGCATTTCCTGCTTCAGATCCCCCTAATAGGAGGAAAAAGTTTTATTCTCCTAGAGAGATGTGGCACAGATATGCTCTTCTTGAATTTCCTTGGAGAACACAAGGTGCAGGGAGTTTCACAGTGGAATGGGTGACAGTAATTACAAATAAGCTTTATTTTTAAACCTGTTTCTTCTTCATAAAAACAATGTGTGTTCTCTTTAGTAAATACTAGGGAGGGACCATGTATTCATTCCAAAGTATTAATTTGGGGTTTACCATATGCCTGGCACTGTGTTAGGAGATAGACGTTGCTGAAGAAAACACGTCAGTGATTTGATAATCTTAACAAAGAGAGGTTCCAGCTATGTGGTTCTGTGCTGCTGTGAAGCAAGTTACTGTGGCACAAAGAAAGGTCCCTGACTCAGTCTCATGAAGGTTGGGGAGAAAGAACCTCCCAGAAGAAGTGAGATCTGAGACCTGAAGAACAGCCAGAGGGAAAATGCCTGGGACATGTTCAGGCACTGTGCAGGCGTGGAAGCATGCATGATCATACCAAATTGAAAATGTTCAGAACACCTTTACCAGAAAACAAAACTATTTCAATGTGACTGTTCGTCAGTGATAGAGAAGAAATAGTGGTTTTTCTACCTAATTGTTGAATTCTGTATTTAGTGGAGGGTTAAGCTTGTGATTATAAAGTAAATTGAAAGTATGCTATTGCAAAAATTAGAAAAAAAGAAAAAATAAGAAAGTAAAGAGAAGGGAGGGTGAGGGTGAGGGAGGAAGTGTAGGGTGGGAAATATTACTATGTTCTTAAAGCAGTGGAGGATGGCCCAAGTGCTTGGGCCCTGCACCCCATGGGAGACCAGGAGAAGTACCTGGCTCCTGCCATCGGATCAGTGCAGTGTGCCGGCCGCAGCGCGCCGGCCGTGGCGGCCATTGGAGGGTGAACCAACGGCAAAAGGAAGACCTTTCTTTCTGTCTCTCTCTCTCTCTCTCTCTCTTTCTCACTGTCCACACTGCCTGTCAATTTCATTATATATAAAATGGAGATGTTATTACAATTATACCCTGAATCAAGCTCATTTGTTTTCCTAACTATATAAGGAACTAATTTTTTTTGGGAGGATGGATGGGTATTTGTAATCTCAGCTTGGACTTTGCACCATTTTGAGCATGGTAGGACAGAGACATCTCTGCAGTTACATTCTTGGTGTGTGTTGCAGTTTCTCAGAGTTCTTATGATTTGTTCTTTTATAGCATTAGTGATCTTCTGTTTATGCTAGCTAATTTTTTTAATTGACTTTTTGCTCTGTTTTTTTTTTTTTTTTTGAGGGAGCTTGGGAAACTATATAATATTAAATCTGTGAACATTGAATATCATAAATGTTTATTTTGAGCTTGCTCTTTATTTTATATCATAGTTATGAAACAATATAATGAGAAAACATATGGGAACTCTGAATAAATGATGGAAAAAAAAGATTAAAAGTTATGTTGATTCTTTGTGATGCTTTTTTTCCTGGCATTTGAAGTTTTTTATTTAGCATAATGGACATCAATTTTTCAGTACTGGAATACACAATATTTTCCCCTTCCAAATTAATAATTAAAGGTGAATATGTTTTCATTTAGAATTTGCCTGTATGAAGTAGGTTTGTAGCTCAGACCTTTCTTTGTGTGTGTTTTCCCTACTCTTGGACTACTCTTCCCTACTTGCTTTGTGTAGCTTCTCATTCAATAGGCTTCAGCTAAAACCACTGTTTAGAAAAATTTTCCCACAAACTAGTGTACCCTCCCTCCCAGTTCTATCATTGTAACTGTTTCTGTGCTAGGTTTTATCAGAGCTTTAAGCTGCATTGTTTGTTCTGTTTATTATTTTTTTGTCTGCCTCTTTCCATTGTAATTAAAGCACCACAGAGTAGAAGGGTGTGAATCTTCCCTACTGCATATGTAGTGACTAGGATAGTGTTGACACTGCCTGGTAACTGTGATGAGTAACTGAAGGAAGGAAAGGAATAAGTAGCATTATCTCGATTTTTTAAAATTACAGGGCTGGGATTTAATTCAAGTGGTCACTCTGATTCCAGAGACACTCTACGGACCCATGAGAAAGCAGTTTGTTACATATATTTTCAGATAAATTCTTCATTATCTTATGAGGAGAATTGTTATCTACACTTTACAAATGAGGAAACTGGGATTCTTTGTGACTTTGTCAAAAGTGCATTATTAGCAAGTACGAGAAGCAGTTTATTTGTTCTTGAGCTCAGAGTTCTCTAGATCAAATCAGAGGTGGCTTTTTACGGAATTTCTTTTTCTCTGTTGTGCAAGTGTTTTTTGCAATCGTTTGAACTCTGTATGCTTTGATGCAGACCTCTCTCTTACAGAAGGCAAAATAGAAAAGTACATTTTCTATTTCAGTCTTATCCCTTAGTAACCCCAGGTGACAGTGTTAAACAAGTACTGATTTTAAACTTGGAAGCTTGTTCCATTTCCGGTGTTTTCAGTAATTCTCTTTCTTTCTCTTTATTTACTGAGTGCCACCTACCTTTTTTCCTGATTCTATAGTAGCAAAAACACTGGAGAAAATAATGCCAAATAAGACTCCAACTCTACTTCCAAATTGGTTATTGTGTAGTAACCTCTTTTTTATCTATAAAAACCTCTTTGTATTGAAAGTAACCTCTTTTTATCTATAATGCAATGGGGAAAGTATAATTCATGATGATGTATGGCATATTTTATCAATGTCTAGGAAAGAGAAGCACAGATTTAGGGGTGGTGATAGAGAGCTGAAGATGCTGATTGCCCTGATTTAATCAGTGTACATTGCCTACTCATACATGTATTGGAATGTCACATTGTATGCCAGAGGCCTATGCCATTATTGTTTTAATATAAAATTGAAAAATAAAATTTAAGGAAATAGAAGTGCCAGATGTACTGTTTAGTCACTTGACGTAGAATATAAGTGATGATATATCACACTGTATGCCAGAATTTGTACAATGAAAAGGTCATAAAAATTCAAAAATGAAGTACCATCCTTAAAAAATGCAGTACTGAAATGAATAAGATTCTTCAACTCACTGATTCAGAAAGATGCCCATGAGATACTGTTAATTTAAAAAGTAGATTGCAATCCATGAGATATAGCATGGATCTGCTTTTTTTTACTTTTGCTAAAAACAAAATGTTTTTATGCCTGTATGAATTATATAAAAAAGAATAACTTCTGAAACTGTTAATAATGGCTATATCTAGAGATGGAATTTGAATAAGCAGAAGATAGAACATTCATTCTATGCATTTAGTAATGAAAGAGGTATGAGTGCTTTTTAAATATAGCTTTGCCTTTCTTATGTAGAAAAATTTTAAAGATATAAGTTTTTATCTGAAGAATGTTTATATTAAATTTTAAGTGAAAAGGTTAAAATATTTTTGATTTTCTGATGTATACAAAGTTTTCTTAATAATATAATATTGCCTTTATAACAATATTAAAAGGTTCTTCCTGCCTTGTTTTCAATAAGAAAACAAATAAGCAAAAGGATAAATTAAGAGGAAAAAAGCTACATCAAGTTAAGGACTGTAACTAAAGTTGGAGATTGGTGGTAGTGGAAATGTATAAATAGGGAATCATCTTACCATCCTTAATGACTTTTGCTGATGTCATTAGTTAAGTTTATTTATATAATTTCAATACTAATGGTGATAGTCACAGCAATAATGTCAGATAACATTTACTGAAGGCTTGTTAAAGCCAGATACTGTTTTTAATATTTAACATATATTAACCTAGTTAATCCTGTGAGGTGTGCTCTATTATTAGTCCTGTGTTAAAGATGAGACTTGCAAAGGTAAATATTTTGCCTAAGGATATAGAATTAGTAAGTGGCAGACCCATGATATAAACGTATGTGGTCCCTCTCCAGAAGGGTATACCCTATTCTTTATGCTATCTCAAAGTGCCAGTTTGTAGGCCTCTGAATACCATTTCAAATGTCATTAGGTGTTTTAGTTTTTCTTCATTAATGGGAAAGAGATTATAATTTTAGGTCAGGATTCTGACAGTCCTAGTATACAAATGTGAAATAGCATTTGTTATTTCTTCATCTCACTAGAAATTAACAGATGCAGTTTATAAAATTGTAGCTAATGTGTTTTTAGTTACATTCTGTCATGTTTCTAAGATTTTTTTAGTTACATTCTGTCTTGTTTTTCTGGATAGGCAGTTTGGCATAGGGGAAAAATCATGGGCTTTAGCTTCAGTTAGATTTCAATTTCAGTCTGGTTCAACATTTTCTAGCAGGAGCCTTTAATTGAGGTATATTACTTTGTTTCTTTTCTTGTTAAATAAGGATAATAATGTTGCCCTTTTAAAGTGGTTGTAGGAGTACAGGAAATAATGTAGACAAAATACTTGTAACATGGAGTCAGGCACACAGTAAGGTGTTAAGTGTTAACTTCCGTTGGATATCTCAGAATAAAATGAGGATTAGTTAATACCTTGGGAAACAAAATGTACCTTTTTCTATTATAAAATGCAGGGACAACTGCTGATTAATTGAATATTCTGCAAAAAGTATTAGTATTTTAAGATGTGCTGATATCTTCATATATAGACTCTATTTGTGCAATAAATTCATTCTGAGTGATTCTTTCATTTCAAATGGTGATATAACATTGTGGTCAATTATCTTCTAAACATGCCTTTTGAAATTCATGATCTGATTAATAGAAACATTCTATTTCAAGTCACACTAAACGCAGGCAGCATTCTTTGATTTATGTTTTCATTACCTTGATCTTTTAGCTTTTCACAGTCTGTCTGCTTTGTAATCAATTTTTATATCATTTTTACTGATTTTCTTTCCTTTTTTCTGCTATTTAATATTAAATGTTTGTTTTTTTTTTCATCTCTTCCCTTTAGATCATTTAAAAAAGAAAAAGATGATGTATTTTCTTTTTTGTTTTTAAATTACAGTGGTGTTTTCTTCTTAAAAACTATTTTATTTTATTTGAAAAGCTAGAAAGAGAGAATCTTTCAATCACTAGATTAATCCCTAAATGGGCTAGTCCTAGGCTAGGCATTTGGGGAATGAACCAGTGGATGGAAGATCTTTCAGTGTCTGACACTTTGTCTTCCTGATTTTCAAATAAAATTCAATCATTTAAAATAAATAAATACAAATACCTTTGTCACAATTTAGTATTTGAGTATATTCTGTTATTTATTAAGTAAATTCCCTCTGTTTCAGAATACTCTTTAACTCTGACTTTATTATGTAATTACCAAAGGTAAAATGCACTGGATTTGAGGAAATCCAAGAATGGTAAAGCATTTAAGAACCTCCCTTTCTTGAGTATGATTTCATTTTGGATTGAAATGGATATATTTGGAAAGTATCTTCTTTTAAAAGTACAGTTTATTTAACTTATTCTTAGGAGGTATTCTTAGTTATTAAAGATAATTTCCTTTATAGACTTTACTCTCAGTATATTATCTATGCATAGTAAAAAATTAAATATGTTTATTATTGGTAAAATTACTTCTTTCATTCTGTAGTCTAATGTGCACTACTTCAGTAACTGAAAAAGAGGTAAATGGATTTTTTCCTCTACTCTTTTCTTTCTTTCTTTTTTTTTTTTTTTGACAGGCAGAGTGGACAGTGAGAGAGAGAGAGAGAGAGAAAGGTCTTCCTTTTGCCGTTGGTTCACTCTCCAATGGCCACCGCGGCCGGCGCATCGTGCTGTTCTGAAGCCAGGAGCCAGGTGCTTCTCCTGGTCTCCCATGAGGTGCAGGGCCCAAGGACTTGGGCCATCCTCCACTGCCTTCCCGGGCCATAGCAGAGAGCTGGCCTGGAAGAGGGGCAACTGAGACAGAATCCGGTGCCCCGACCGGGTCTAGAACCCGGTGTGCTGGCGCTGCAAGGTGGAGGATTAGCCTATTGAGCCATGGCGCCGGCCTTCCTCTACTGTTTTCTAAAATTGTTTTTTGATAAAAATAATTTGTTCAAAAATTTTTGTTCACTTTTCTAGGACAGTACATTTGATATGAGGGTGATTTGAATGCATAAATGAAGAGATTCAATGTTAGTAACAGTAGTGATTAAAATATACAAAAATTCTTGGATCTGGAACCAAAGGAAGAAAATTGAAAAAAACTTTCCAATACAGTTTCATAGACTCAAAGCACTCCTTAATCATAAACTGTAGAGTAGGAAATCTTTTATTCATTTATTTTAAAAAAACAGAAGTCAGATTCTTCCATACCTACCAAGCCTAGCTGCACCTTCACTCTCTATGTCTGTTTATCCATTTCCAAGTAGTACCTGCTGTCAATTTGATAGGTCAAGAAAATTTACTTTTTTTGTAATAGGATATCTGATAGACCATAATCTAGATATGGCAGATCTAAAGATACTTCATATCCTTAAAGTTCTCTGCATGGTGGTGATGCTTAAAAAGAACAGAACAGAAAAGAAAAGGTAACTCTGAAAAGCAAAGGTTGACGTGTCCTATGCAGAGATAAAGGCAAACTCAAAGATTTGAGGAGGAACAGTTTTGCAAAGGTCTTTGTCCTTAGTGTGCTGTACATTGAGATTTAATGCTATAACTAGTACTCAAACAGTATTTTTCACTTTATGTTTCTGTGTTGGAGCAAACTGTTGAAATCTTTACTTAATGTATGCTAAACTGATCTTCTGTATATAAAGAGAATCGAAAATGAATCTTGATGTGAATGGAAGGGGAGAGGGAGTGGGAAAGGGGAGGGTTGCGGGTTGGAGGGACGTTATGGGGGGGAAGCCATTGTAATCAATATTCTGTACTTTGGAAATTTATATTCATTAAATAAAAGTAAAAAAAAAGAATGTGATTGCTAATGATAACTATACATTTCTAAGTTTGAATGAGATTCAAAGAAATGTTGAACAAGGTTGTAGTTGTGCAGTTTCCTAGCCACAGCTGAGTTAGCAGTTTGCATTTCTTTTTCTTTAATGTTTTGAGAAATGGATTACCAGAGTAGATATCTACATAATCATAAGAATGCAAACATGCAGTGATGAAGACAAATAGTTTTTGGTTACCTACTCATTTTTTATAGTTCACATCATTTCTTTACTTCATTAATGAGGCCAACCAGGAAAACATAGGAAATACAGGTCTCTAAGTAACCACAGAGGATTTAGATATTGAGATGGTTCTCTCTGTCTCTCTCACATTAACTCTGCCCGTCAAAAAAAGAAGATATTGAGGTGAGAAAATGGAAGAAGACCTTAAAATAGTAGTAGTTGCATAATTATTTATTATGATGATAATTTTAGGCACTTAAAATGAGTAAGTACTAATATTGTCTTCATTTTAATGTACATATTATATACTTTTACCTTTCAGAGCCTAAGTCACAGCCACAGCAGCTTCATCAGGGTCAACACAGATTGTCAAATACTGAACAAAATGGAGTAAAAGACAATAATCAACCACGACATCTCCTGCGAAATGATACCAGGCAGCCAAGAAATGAAAAACCTCCTCGTTTCCAAAGGGACTCCCAAATTTCAAAGTCAGTATTAGAAAGCAGTTTACCTAGAAACAGAGGTTCTGAAAGACCAAGTACGTCTTCGGGATCTGAATTATGGGCTGAAGAGAGAATCAAGTGTGATCGACCATATTCTAGATACGACAGAACTAAAGATACTTCATATTCTTTAAGTGCTCAGCACAGTGATGTTGCTTTTAAAAAGAGAGATAACTCCATGCAAAGCAGATCAGGAAAAGGTCCATCCTGTGTGGAGGCTAAAGATAATCTACTTCCTCAAGAATCCATAGATTATAATAATCAAAAACGTGGAAAAAGAGAAAACCAAACAGCTAATTCTGACCATTTTTATGACAGGAAATCACGAACAATAAATAATGAAGCTTTCAGTGGTATAAAGATTGAAAAACATTTTAATGTAAATACTGATTACCAGAATCCTGTCCGAAGTAATAGTTTCACTGGTGTTCCAAATGGAGAGACAGAAATGCCACTGAAAGGAAGACGAGTAGGACCTATTAAACCAGCAGGACCCATCACAACTGTACCCTATGATGATAAAATATTTTACAATAGTGGGCCCAAAAGAAGATCTGGGCCAATTAAGCCAGAAAAAGTACTAGAATCTTCTATTCCTTTGGAGTATGCAAAAATGTGGAAACCTGGAGATGAATGTTTTGCTCTTTATTGGGAAGATAACAAGGTATGGGTGCTGTAAAAATATTATATACTAATATTACTAAATGCATCATCCTAGTGAGACTTTATAGAAAGCTATATTTTGAGGCCATGAATTTTGTTCTACAATTGTACCTGTTTTAAATCTTGGAACAGATTTCTAGACATATGATTATAAAGGAGACAGAAAAATATTTAATGTTTTTTATGGGTACTTAGGCAGAATCTGTCTATAAGATTTGTTTACATTAGGTTTGGTTTTAGTTTACATATCTGAAAAGTATTATGAAAGTGATTATGTGAAATTGAACTTTATTTCACTTAGCAGCTAAATTATAAATGTTTGCTTCTGCTCCTAGTAAAATTAAACTGAGTTACAAGGAGGAAAATCAATTCAGTGGCACAAAATGAAATTCTGCAGATTTTTGCTTAAAGAAAACACACACATTCAACCTACTTTAAAAAATTAAGAGCATAAGGGCTGGTGCTGTGTCTCACTTGGCTAATCTTCCACCTGTGGCGCCGGCACCCTGGGTTCTAGTCCCGGTTGGGGCTCTGGATTCTGTCCCGGTTGCTCCTCTTCCAGTCCAGCTCTCTGCTGTGGCCCAGGAAAGCAGTGGAGGATGGCCCAAGTCCTTGGGCCCTGCACCCACATGGGAGACCAGGAAGAAGCACCTGGCTCCTGGCTTTGGATTGGCACAGCGCAGTGGCCGTAGCTTCCATTTGGGGGGTGAACCAATGGCAAAGGAAGACCTTTCTCTCTGTTCTCTCTCTCTCTCACTGTCTAACTGCTTGTCAAAAAAAAAAAAAAAAGAAAGAAAGAAAGAAAGAAAACAAAAACAAACAAAAAAAATTAAGAGCATATAAGTTATTTACCTTAAGGTAAATAATTTAATTATTGTTTAATGAATAATTTAAGCATTTTTTAGTTCTACATTACATGGTGACTGAAAGGGAAAGAAGAAAGTATGGGAGTGATGGGGGAGGGACCGGCACATCTATGCATCAAGCAAAAACCAGGACAAGATGTGGAAGACCCACACAATGAGAACAGGAAAAGGAGAAAGCAGTAAGCCTTTGGAGAGAAGGGCCTTTGCACATGTTTACCCTTCTTCCCAACACACTCTTCTGACAACTGTTTTTATTCTTGAGGGCTCAACTCAAACATCATTTCCCAGAAGAAGCCCCTCCCTTCTGCAATATTTTCTTTCTCAATCAGAAACTTCTTCACATTTTAAAACCCGTAACACTTTATATTTTTAGTTTTCATTTTTGAATTTATAAATTCTTTCCTCTACCATATTAAGTTTTCTTTGAAGGCAGGATTATATCTGGTTGTTCTCTGTAGTTCTGCTCTTCCTATAGTATAGAGTTTTCATAATTATATGTTGCCTTTGTTAAGTGGTTAAATGTGGAGGAGGCACTTAAATAGGAAAAAAGAACAGTGGGCTGGCGCTGCGGCTCAATAGGCTAATCCTCCACCTGCGGCGCCGGCACACCAGGTTCTAGTCCCTGTCGGGGCGCCAGATTCTGTCCCAGTTGCCCCTCTTCCAGTCCAGTTCTCTGCTGTGGCTCAGGCGTTCAGTGGAGGATGGCCCAAGTGCTTGGGCCCTGCACCTGCATGGGATATCAGGAGAAGCACCTGGCTCCTGGCTTCGGATCAGCATGGTGCGCTGGCTGCAGCGTGCTGGCTGCAGCGGCCATTGGAGGGTGAACCAACAGCAAAGGAAGACCTTTCTCTCAGTCTCACTCTCACTGTCCACTCTGCCTGTCAAAACAAAACAAAACAAAAAAACAGTGGGGGGCCCTGGTCAAAACAAAACAAAACAAAAAAACAGTGGGGGGCCCTGGAGATATCAGCAGGATAATAAAAACAGATGTAAGCAACTTGGAAAGCAGATACACTTGTCTTTACCATCCAGACTCTTACTCTTTCAACTCAGGCCACTTTCCAAAATTCAAAAACCTTGTGATGTGGGTAGTGGGAGATACCTTATACTTAGCTATGTTGTCCTTGTTGCAGAGTCAAGAAAAAGTGAATAATTGGAGATCATTTATCTATTGAGCCAACAGTGTCCACCTTATAGGGAGTGACTGCTGTGTCTGATGCTTTTGTGAAAGGTTGATTTTGATGAGGATGGAGAAGTTTTATGTGTTGGACAATATAGAGTTGCTGACAAGAGCAGGAGAAAAAGAAATAGGTTAGAGTTCAAGCTCAATAAATTAAAAAAGGCCAGGTAAATGACTCAGACCAAGTCTAAGCGTAGTACCCTGAGTATGAAAGGCAAAACCAAGATGGTTAATCTTTATACATCAAAACAAACCCTGAGGATCAAGGGTATGTGTGTGTATTGTGTTTGTCTGCCAAAACAAAATATAATACTGTTTTTGGCAAAGATAACATTTTCTAGAACCTCTTCAATATTTTTTTCTGCAGTGCTTGGCATCCTATAAAAAAATGAGCCATGATTTAAAAAAAATAACAGAAAGAGATTATGAATGACTTCCCAAAAGCAAAGTAACAGAAAAGAATAACAGGCCCACAGGTATTCAGATAACTGGACTTAGTAGACAAGTTTCTTTAACAAATATTAATTGAGAATTCAACACACCATAATTGAGTAACTGCTAAATCCAGGTGCTTGAGATATATCAGGTAGTTCTGGCTGTGCTATTGCCCACACGCCTTCACATACCTAATAAGATTATTAATAAAGCCTTAATCTTAATTATAATTGTGCGTAAAAATCAATAATGTTGAATTCATCTATTACCTCTAATGAATATATTAAAAAGTGTCAAGAAGCATCTAAAATACAATGTATAACAATTCTCAAAATGTTTTGAGATATTATAGAATACTTGGATGACCTTCTAAGGAGACTACTTTTATTTAAATTGGGCATATACTTTTATTTTAGTGTGAGGGGCTATGGATTCTAAATAGATGACATTATTAAGCATTGCAAATTATGTAAATACTCTGTGAAAGAGATGAAATTATTTTATCTTCTGAAGCTATCTAATTCAAGGGGTAGCTTTTAAATAAATGTCTTGTCAAAAATAGGATACTTTCCAGTTTTCTAGCCAGAGACCAGGGTAGAAATGTAAGAGAAAGAATTGATTATAATTGTCACTGAGAAACCACACTCTTAACAGTGTTGTATTGGAAATAATCTGTTGCTTCAGAAATTCCTCACAGCATCTTCCTTTTTCTCTAGCATTATTTCCATAGAAGGATTTGAAATTTGGGAGCAGTTCTTCTTCTCCCTCTGAACTTCCCATGCAAATTCGTTTTTCTTTCCTCTCAACTGGAATACTGGAATAACCTCCACATTGGTTTCACTGCAATAAACCTTATTTCTCTTAAAATTTTCGTTGACAGCATCAGCACTGTGATCTTGATATTCCAGGGTTGTTCTTCCTAGTTTAATTTTTTCATCAGCAGAATAAATGCAAATTCTAGCATACCTGTGGACTCTCCATCATCTGGCCCTTACTCACTTATCATGATATTCTATTGTTGGTTGGACCTTCTCATAAGATGCCATAATTGATTTTCCCTTTGGTTTCCAGTGCTCATCTTCATGTTTTGTGTCTCTGTAACACCCTTCTCATCCCATCTCATTCTTGAGCTCATTGTCATGTACCCCAGGAAGCTCATCCTCAGCTTTATGAAGTACTAAATCATTACACTTTTATTATAACACTTTCCACATTATGTAGAAGTTACTTGTTTTACCTGGAGTCTCTTTATTAAACTATAAGTGCTTATTTTTTTGAGAAGAGGGGTTTAAATGCCTTTATTTGGGACAAGTTTTATAACTTTTTTCTTTTGTTAAAAATTTTTTAAGGTGAACAAATTCCGTGTATTTCATATACACAGATTTAAGAACATAGTGATACTTCCCACCCTACCCTTTCTCCCACCCACACTCTCACCTTTCCTCCTCCTTCCTGTCCTATTTCCTCCCATAATTTTTACATTGATCTACTTCTATTTTTCTTTATATTCATAAGATTAACCCTACACTAAGTAAAAAGTTCAACAAATAGTAAGAAAAAAAAAAAAACTCTGTTCTTCAACAGTAGAGTCAAGGGCTGGCTGTAAACAATCATCGAATTTCAAAATATTAATTTCACTCTTATACATTACTTTTTTTGTGCTCTATTGGCTGATACAAATCAAGGAAAACATAATATTTGTCTTTTTGAGACTGGTTATTTCATTAAGTATAATGGTTTCCAGTTGCACCCATTTTGTTGCAAAAGACAGTATGTCATTCTTTTTTACAGCTGAGTAGTATTCCCTACTATATGTATATATCACAATTTCTTCATCCAGTAATCAGTTGAGTGACATCTGGGTTGATTCTGTATGTTAGCTATTGTGAATTGAGCTGTAATAAACATGGGAGCACAGATAACTCTTTCAAAGCTGATTTCATTTTTTTTTTTTTTTTTTTTATTTTTGACAGGCAGAGTGGACAGTGAGAGAGAGACAGAGAGAAAGGTCTTCCTTTGCCGTTGGTTCACCCTCCAATGGCCGCCGCTGCAGCCGGCGCACCGCGCTGATCCGATGGCAGGAGCCAGGATCCAGGTGCTTTTCCTGGTCTCCCATGGGGTGCAGGGCCCAAGCACCTGGGCCATCCTCCACTGCACTCCCTGGCCATAGCAGAGAGCTGGCCTGGAAGAGGGGCAACCGGGACAGAATCCGGCGCCCCTACCGGGACTAGAACCCGGTGTGCCGGCGCCGCAAGGTGGAGGATTAGCCTATTGAGCCACGGCGCCGGCTCTCAAAGCTGATTTCATTTTTTTTTGGGTAAATTTTCTGAAATGAGATGGCTGGGTCATATGGTGGATCTATTTTCAGCTTTCTGAAGTATCTCCATACTGTTTATACAATGGCACCAACAGGATTAAGATACCCTCCCCCCCATTCTCGCCAGCATTTATTGTTTATTTCTGTATGAGAGCCATTATAACGGGTGAGGGGAAAACTCATTGTGGTTTTGATTTGCATTTCCCTGATGGCTGGTGATCTTGAGCATTTCTTCATTGTGTCTGTTGGCCATTTCAATTTCCTCTTTTGAAAAGTGCCTATTCAAGTCCTTTGGGGCAGGTTTTCTTAAGTGAATCTTTTAAAAGCACATCTCTATGCTAGGGACCTATTTTGTAGAGTTGCAGATGTAAAATAAATGGGATATATATACACAGGTATAGTATATCAACTTAATTGTTTTCTAGGATATAACATGACTCATGTTTATTGAACTTTACTGAACTGACAGAATTTATGAAGCTTACATGTGAAGCATGTGTTCAGAAACATCATTCACAGCACACAAAAGTATGAGACTAAGAAATGAAAGAAGGGGGAAGAGATCAGAGCATTTACGAAGAACCTCAGATAAAGAAAATTCTAGCACTGTCTTTAAACTTGCTAGCCTTCAGATTGTAAAGGAAACACATAGATTCACTTAATACCTTTGTGATATGTAGTTACTAGTTAAATATCCTAGTTTAAAAAGACAATTCTTTCCTGTTAGATGAGGGTAACTTATACTCTAGAAGAATATAAAGAAAATGAATTTTTGTTACCTTTAAGACTTTCTCATTCTTGTGAGCCTGCTAAGTAGACAGTGTCATATTAGGACATCCAACTACTCTAGTTTGAAGATAATATTCCTTAAGAACATATTGTTTTCTGTTGTCTTTTCACATTCACCTGAAAGTCCTGAATGGGTTGACCTAGTTGGGAGAGTACTCCAGTCAGCTGACTTGCTCCCAGTTACCTTAGCAGATAAATTTGAAAATTATGGTTATTATATAAAGTAATTCCTATGAGTTTGTTACCATGCATCAGTTGTTAAGAGCCAGGTAACACTGAGTAAACTGATCAAAGTTTCTGATCTTGCAATGTTGCAAACCTCATGAATCCTAGATTTAAGCCATGTGCTTACCCTTTACCTGACATCCCAACCTTACACTCAACCATCTGTGATGACCGAAGCAAGGATTCTTCTTCTTTACTGTTTGTTTTATCATGTATTTCTGTCTTATGATATATTACTTTATAATAATATTTTCTGATTAGTAGGCAAGATTTTTCTTACCAGTAATATTCAAAGGGTTCTCAAAAGTTGCTTTATTTTCTGAAAATACTGCAGATTGTAACACTGAGATTTATGTTTCATCAAATACTGCTTTTGCAGATAGCATTAATTGTAATATTTAAAACAACTTTTTGCCTCCTCAGTTTTACCGAGCAGAAGTTGAAGCCCTCCATTCTTCTGGTATGACAGCAGTTGTTAAATTCATCGATTATGGAAACTATGAAGAGGTGCTACTAAGCAATATCAAGCCCATTCAGACAGAGGCATGGGTACGTGATCCAAATTCTGTACAAAGGCATACACTGTTTTGAAGAAAATGCATAGCTGTAAACATTAGTCATAGTAATATGAAATTTGTAAGTGGAATTTGCTTGAAACTGGCTATTCTTTACATAAGAATTTAAGTGAAAATTAAACAGAACCAAAATAAAAATGAATGCATTGGAATTACTTCTCTTGTATACTGCTTTATTGTATTATGCTTACCAATAGGTGCTCTTATTTACATGGCTGCCAAAAATTTGTATGTGTAAGATGGGTTTTTTAATGCAGAGATTGCTCTTTCCCAAATTGTTACTTTAAATTTGACATTATGTCCAGCAGTTGTCAAATTTAAATCTCGGTTGGATACATGTATCCTGTTTATTATTTCAGTTACATGTAAAATTAAGGAAAACACTTTATATATGAATTCCCACTGCATTTACTGCATACATATTTATATATGTATATGTATAGATTAACTATAATTATGTCTGTATAATTATTTGATAAGTTTTATTGCCAGATGTTTGTCAAAACTGTGATGCCTTGGATGACATAATTTAGAACTTACTGGCCTCATGGAGTCCATTTTATATGGGACTTAGTGGGATTTTCCAGATTCTCAACTACATTTAGACAAAATAGGAGTATAAGACATAATAGAATTAATTTCATAGCTTTTCCTGCTTCTTCCTCTAATTTTGGGGCAGCTGTTAATAAACCTATCAATATAAGCCAAACATGGTAATATTTCCTTAAAAATAAATTCATTAAAAACAAATATGCCAGAAAGGTATATCATCCAGACAGCCTGCATCATGGAAGCAGACTTTGTTTTTCTCATCACCTGCTTTTAGTTTGGTCTTTTTAAACTTTTCTTTCACCTTATCATTGGCACTTCCTACCTGCCCCCTGCAAAGATAAATAACAAAAAAACCTAGTATTAGTAATCATGTTTGGAGCCATGGATCTTTATTTTTGGCCTTTTCATAATATAAAACTATCATCTATTAGATGGTTTGCCATTTTATATTTTATGGTTCCTGAGTTTAGGAGATTCTTTCTCTGACCCACATTCTCCAAAGTTTGACTGCTTGTTCTTCTAGAAGACTGAAATACCACCAATATCTGATTAATGTCTTTTGTTTCTTGGAGAAACTTGATATAACCATTTTTTTACTTTTTTTGTTCTCATATGTTGGCTATTTTTATTCTCATTTTTCCATTAATACATCTTAATCTAGTTTTGATTATAAAAGTAATTATTGAATTTATATTTCTAGAAGTTGAGTCCTGGTTTGCTTTTCATTATGTGCTCCCAGTCATTATTGTCTATAGCATTCAAAGAGTCAAAACAGAATTCTTAGGTTAGCTTATAAGATTTAATAAAACATTAATTCTATTCTTTTTCCCTAAAGAAAAAATTATTTTTCTTCATTTCTTCTTCCTTTGCTCTTCTAGGGTGGCCATAACTGATGAGCACATTTGTTGTTCCTCACTGTAGCTCTTTCAATTCAGAGAAATTTGGCCCTGAAGTGATTATTTACTTTCTACAGTCAGTGACTTTTCCTTTTTCTCCTTAATAGTTTTCAGTGCTTTATCTTGATTTTAGGTCTGTGAAAACATAACTGCACTATAAATTTATTAGATGTCATAGCCATTTAGTAATTCTGTTCTGAACCACAATACTTTCATGTTCTTTCTGTCCATCCATGAATACTAATTTCCTTTATTTTGCTGTTTTTTAACCTATTTTCTTTTTCTGAGGTAAACTTAAAAATCTTTTTATAAGATGCTTGAAATATTTTGCAGGAAGAAGCGATAGAATCCCTAAGTCTTTTGGAGGTTCTAGTATTTCTTTTCTCCTACTTATAGGTAGTCAAATGATTGATGATGTTTTATGATTTTGCTTAAATTAATATAAAACATTTTTGGATCATGCATATCATTTTCAAGAAAACATTGGCATGAATACTTAGTTGAGAGAAATGTCTCTTTCTGGAAGAACAGAGCCCACCAGAGTAACATTTTTTACTTCATCTCCATTTTTAAAAAATACATGTGCATATATGCACAAAAAGCCCCTGAAGAAATAGATTCTATGTAACTGCCGTACACAGAATGTGCAATTAGTACTGAGTTCTCTCAGCCTCTGAGAGAGTTAGTGCTTGGGTCTGTGAGCACTGTTTATTTTTGTAACTAAGAAATTGTAACAAATATTAAATTGGTTAAATTAAAAAAATTATCAACAGAAAAACACTGTGACAATAAGGTTAACTCTAATTGATAAGTCATACTAAAAAAATTAAAGGGCTGAGAAGGTGCTGGGAGTTTATTAAAGGCCTTAGCACATTTACATTCATACCATGGGTGTGGAATTTTAATTTTTTAACTTTTGCACTGCAAATTTGCATTACTATTTTTTATTATGATATTATATCTTTTATTGAGGTTTATTAGCAACGATCATTCAGTGAGGACTTTTTTAAGTAATTTTCAGTAAAAACAACCAAAAAAGCCTGCATACAAACCAAAAAGCCTTTATAGAATCAATTATTTGTATTGTTTCTTAAAGGTATAAGAATAAATCATTAAATAAAAGCATGAAATTTTAAGAGACTGAGTGACTACATTAATAATCCATTGTATGGAAAATTGAAATAAAAATCAAGTTAAAACTTTATATCTAAGTGTTAATGTTTTTCTCATGAGGTTCAGGAATTATTTGTTTTATTTCTGCCTATGGGCTAAAAATGTATCTATAATCCATTTAGATACTTCTGGTTTTTTGTTTTTGTTTTTGTTTTTGTTTTTTTTTACTTCTAGAACAGATGTATATTTTGAATGGTCAAAATGTACATATGTTCTGGTTATGATTAGTTACCATGTTTCTTCCAAAATGATTCATTCAACTTTTTGGTAACTCATCAATGATTTTTGTTTGTTTGTTCTAGCTAAATTTCTCCTGATTACTTTGGCTAGCATAAGATATTCTGTTAGTGCCATTATTATAGTGAACTTTCTAATTATCACATAATGTGAGGTTCTAAGTTCATTATTCATTGGATAAATGCTCTAACTTAATTTTGTGTTTTCAAAGAATGAGTTATTTGAACATTATCAGGTTTTTCCTTTTTGGTGGAATTTTCTTTGTTTTGGCAAAGTAAATGAAGCATGGAGTCTCATGTATTATTTATCACATTACATATGGATAAAACTGTATTATTTTATATTTTTCACCATGATATGAAAAAACATTAGGGGCAAAGAAATTCTGCTGTTCTGTTCCTTGCATGCCCTTTCCAAAATGTTTCCTTTTAACTCTAGAACTGATGCCCGGAAATTAGTATAAAGATGCCACAGCCAATTTGGAAACACTGTAAAATACCTTAGCCTGCTGTTCAGGCAAACCTTTTGTGTTTTTGCATGTTGTCTCTAAATTACTCTTCTAAACCTGGGAATACACTCTCAAGTCATGATTTTCCAAGTATATTCACAACCTGTATTCTGTTGAGACTTCTATATCCCAAGAAATGTTCTAGAGCATGCTGGTTTCTAAACTTTGTTTTTAACAATTTATAATATTTGCTTCTTAGTATCAGGAAATAATCATTGTTCAGCTGTTGTTCCATCTCTAGTAATTGTGATTCTATAGATAACGGTTAGTTGTACGTCCTTGTTGTATATATCATCTTGGACATTAGTTTTGGAAAGTGACAGGTAGATTATTACAGGGCTTTTAGGTAATCATCCTTTCTTAAGTGTTTTTCTCTAGATTGCTTAGTCATTCAACAAATATTTATTGCATACCTGTAAGTTTCCAGGTACTGTTCTAGGTGAGGGATGTACATAAGTCCATAAAACACATTTTAAAAAAATCTCTGCCTCTGCACAAAGGTAAGAAAATTATCATTTCAATTATATGAAATAAACATAAATACATATTTATCCTTACCTCTTGAAACTTTAAAACAAAGTAGTAGTTGAAAAAATCCTCTTGTTTGCTGAAGATTTAATTTAAATAATGTGCAGGTCTTTTCTATATTCTACCTTAGTTTTAAAAAATTATCGAGGAGGAAAGTATAATAGTTAATTTTATCTATTTAAAATTCTTATCTATTTTTTCTTTATTTAAAAAGTAAAATTTGCTTTTAGAATGGTCTGGGGTCTGTTTTTTATGGCAGTTATACTGTATATACTTTTCCATATTGGCATTTTTTTTGACAGGCAGAGTTAGTGAGAGAGAAAGGTCTTCCTTCCATTGGTTCACCCCCCAAATGGAAGCTACAGCCGGCGCGCTGTGCCGATCCGAAGCCAGGAGCCAGGTGTGTCCTCCTGGTCTCCTATGCGGGTGCAGGGCCAAGCACTTGGGCCATCCTCCACTGCCTTCCCGGGCCACAGCATGTTTTTTTAACAGTTTATCTTATGTTTTAATTTTGAAATTACTTTACATAATTTTTTGTTTTTAGTAATGGCATCCTGGGGGGAGCACTTTGGATATCTTAAAATTCAAATAACATGAAAATCCATAAATTATTTTATCCCTAATAAAAAGTTAAAATGAAACATAGAACCAAAAGACTCCTAACCTATTTAAAGTAGAAGGAAATGTAGTTGTGATACATAAATTAATGAGTTTTTAAAAATGTCTTATTAATTTTAATGATATAGTGATAGACTGTATGTAGCTTATATTTGATATAAAAATATCATAATAGATCTTTAAAAGAGGACATTGTTATAGAAACCATTAACATCAAAAGAAGAGTAAAATTGTGTTAATGGTGAAGTTAACCAATCAGTATTTTAAAAAGTACAAGAGCCTATTTTATAATAATCTAGCATATTTGTCATTCTTACTGATAAATTCTTAAATAAATTAGTGGATATAATTTACCAGGCTTAAATTTCTGCACCAAAAACATAAATACTGAAATATATTTCTCCCAATGTGCATATTTTGGGACTCTTTCCTTTGAAAATTCACCAGCTTTATTTCTTCATCTACTACCCAGCCTCATAAGATTCCTTCAGGAGATTGTGAATTAAACAAAACCACTTTACTATAGATATGAAAGGGGCTGACATAGAGAGATTACTCCTTCAAGAATGTAGTCCATATGCGTAAATATTTCATCTGAACAGTTATTCATGTCTAACCCTTGAAACTCAAATTTAGTTTGTGATAACTAAATTTAATTGGATAGTATGAAAATCTTAGAATTTAGTTTTGATTTGGCTACACTAGTCAGTATTGACATTGTATTTTACCACTTAAATTATGAGTAAGGAATAATAGGCTATTTTAAGAAACTATATGAAAATATGTTTGAATTGGTATTTTGTAATATATTATGATCTATTGAAGCTGCACATAAAAACTTAAATGGTTTCTGGGTAATCTGAGTCTTCTTATATTCATTAGTGAATATACAGCTTACTTTTTGTTCTTTTTTTCTAAAGGTGAGAAAACATGGCAGAGTATAAGACATGCTTTCTTTTTAAAGTTATTTAATGATTGTCTTTAGATTAGTTTCTAACCTGAATTACAGTTCATAAGACAACTTAAACCGCAAATGATTTAAATATTGTCAATATTATGTATCAGTGTATCATTAACTGTTTGAAAAATCCGCATTCTTTTTTCTATGTGTGCATAATACCAGCAGATGCTATATTAATCTTTTATCACCTAAGTGTCCCCTTTATTAATGGCAGCTGAAGTATGGACTTTTGAATATATTGTGTTGGTTAATTAAGTAAATTCATGATGGTGTACATTTATACTGAATGCTAATTCTGATTTTTCCTTCAAAGTAGTTTAAGGAGGTATCATGGATGAGAGCCACAGCTGTGAAGGGACCTGAGGTTTTTGGGTGAACTTATTTTTTCTTTGATAGTTTTGACTTATAGATCCGAAACTTGTTCTCTTACACATTTTGTCTTTTCACTTACTTTACTTCTAGGGACTTTTAAAAGCTGTAATTGCAGACTTCACTGAAATTTATCATTCCTTTGCAAATATATGCAGAAGACTGCTAATATAATCATTGCACAGGAAATAAAGTAGTAAAATAAATGAATCTGAAGGTTATTTTTGTTTTGTTTCATTTCTGTGTTTCCAAAGTTGTCAATCATATATTGGGTATGTATCTTCACACTCTTGTCAGCATAGTTTATAAATTTTATATATCTGAAGAGGCATCGTTCTTGAATTCATAAAAAAGCATATAATTCTGTTTAATTTCTGAGCTTTTTAAATCAGCATTTAAAACAATAGAAAAACAATGTTGGTTGTTAAACCCTGAGCTTTGCTCTTCTCCAGATGGAACTCCCTAGGTGTGGCTTGTCTCTTCTGTAGTCACTGATGGGGAACTTTGAACTTTGATGAAGATGGGCTGAGAGCAGACTTGTGATATGTTTTTGATTGCATACCATCATGATTCATCAGTTACCCATTGGAGTTTTTTTTAATTATTATTTATACAAAGAGAACAGATTTTATGTATTATATATTTACAATTTTAAGTACAATCTGATACTTCCTCTCCTCCTTTCCTCCCTCCCTCCTTCCTTCTTTTCTTTTTTTTCTTTCAATATTTGTGATAACATGCTTTCCATTTACTTTATCATCACAGGCTTAATCCTTCTCTAAATAAAGAATTCAACAAGTAGAATGTAGAAAGACCACTGTTGCACAGGAGTATAGACAGGGCTATAAACAATTATAAAATCTCAAGATTTCATTTTCACCCATATACATTTCATTTTTTTAACTCTATGTAATAGCTACTCATTCTTTTTAAATCTTTTTTGATCATCACGTGTCTCTGTTTAATACTATTTGTTTGTATTTTTTATTATCTTGTTTTTTAGTCATCCTCCCTGTTTTCATTCTCTTTCCTAAGCATTATATCTGTTTGGGTGTTTTTTGTTGTTGTTGTTGTTGTTTTTTTTTTTGATAGAAAGATCTTCCTTCCTTTGGTTCACCCCCCAAATGGCAGCTACAGTCGGTGCGCTGTGCTGATCCGAAGCCAGTAGCCAGGAGCCAGGTGCTTCCTCCTGGTCTCCCATGCGGGTGCAGGGCCCAAGCACTTGGGCCATCCTCCACTGCCTTCCGGGGCCACAGCAGAGAGCTGAACTGGAAGAGGAGCAACCGGGACAGAACCCGGGGCCCCAACCGGGACTAGAACCCGGGGTGCCGGCGCTGCAGGTAGAGGATTAGCCAAGTGAGCCGTGGCGGTGTTTGGGTGTTCTTTTAACTTCTTTTTCTTTTCACCCCCGGTGGGTGATATATTTTGGTATCTTGTGGACTACCTTTCTACTGATCCTAATTTCCTGAACTTTACTGGACCTGTGCTGTTGATTCTAGAACTGTATATAATAGGTTTCACCATCACACATCTAGTAGAAGAGCAGAGTTGATCTGTCACCCTGTGAGAAATACTTGATGTTATAGAGCTTCCAGTTCTAATAAACTTGGGAACTCCTGGCAAGAGTTTTTACACATTGGCTTGAAATAGCTCCCCTGAATAACTCCCTTGAGTAACTTCCCTGTCACTGGATGAAAGCTCCATTCAGAAGGGAAAGGAAATACTGCAACAGTGAGTACATTTTATTTGCCTTTAAAAAAAAAAAAAAGCCACTCATATAGTTTAAAGATAATGAAAAGATTATGGTTAAATACCTTAGACCTCAATATAAATACAAAAGTCATCAGTTTTTGGTACCAAAAACTTTGCCTTGTCGATCAAGCTGAGAGTTTCTAAAGTGTGTTCTGAGTTCATTAGTCCCACTTCATGGTGAGACAAATTTAGAAAATTCTGGGTTAAAAATTTGAGTATACTTTAATTATAGGACTTCTTTAAGTCAGTAAGTCAACATGTATTTTAAACTTCCAAGAGAGAGAGTTATAGTTTGTAGCACTTCAGAATTTGCCCATAGAACTACCCCACCCCTTATCTCACTAGTTTTTGAATTTCCCATGTGTAAAATGAGTAAAGATTTACCTTTTTTTTTTTTTAAGATTTGATTTATTTATTTATTTGAAATTCAGAGTTACAGAGAGGCAGAGGCAGAGAGAGAGAGAGGTCTTCATCCAGTGGTTCACTCCCCAAGTGGCCGCAACAACTGGAGCTGCACCAACCCGAAGACAGGAGCCAGGAGCTTTCTGCGGGTCTCCCATGAGGGTGCAAGTGCCAAGGACTTGGGCCATCTTCCACTGCTTTCCCATAGCTGAGAGCTGGATTGGAAGTGTAGCAGCCAGGACTCAAACCGGTGCACATATGGGATACCGGCACTGTAGGTGGTAGTTTTACCCGCTATGCCATGGCACCAGCCCCAAGATTTATCTTTAAACTGTATTGTTTGAGGATTTTCTGAACCTCTAATACTATTTTTATGTATTATAAATAGAAGCCAACTATATAAAAAGCAACTTCTTAAACACATTCCAAGAGTCTTCTTTTCTGTGAATAGAAGACAAATATATGCCTGAAATTTTCTGGTCCTTTTAAATACGTACATAAAAATAATGATTTTCTTTTACTTGTAGTAATACTCAATTCAGTGACCTTTTAATTTTAACTTTAATTCTGGAAATGTGTATGTATTAACTTTCAGAAAATGCCATTTGTGAAGATTCTCATTGTAGCTAATGTTGCTTTCTGTAATTCTTACCTGATAACTTACATGATGTTTATGTATTCTATCAGTAAGGTATTTTCATCATTTCTTGTAATTTTTTGTTATTCTTTAATAATTTAGCCTAAGGCAAAAATGAATTTTTTTAGTTTTTATTGTCTTTTTGTTTTTGTTGTTGTTCTTTTTGGTGAACTGACACTAGTTACTACAAAAAGTATCAAAGAAAGTTTATTCCATTGAGTGTTTGGACATCCTTAAATGGAGAAATAGCCTCCTAAGTGACCAAAATTTCTTCTTTTTTTCAACATTTGTGTTGTGCTTTTACTAATAGGCTGATAATGCTGTCTCTGAAGCCTATGAATTATATTTATTTATTTATTTATTTTTGAGAGGGCAGGGAGAGAAAGAGAGAGAGAGAGCTGAGAGCTCCCACCTAATGGTTCACTCCTGAGATGCCTGTTGTGACTGGTGCTGAGCTGGTGGGAACTCAGTCCAGGCCTCCCATGTGAGTGGCAGGGATACCATTCAAGCCATCACCCACTATATCCCAGGGTCAGCATTAGCAGGAAGCTGGAGTCAAGAGTTGGAGCCAGGTATGGAACCCACACATTCTAATATGGTATTCAGACATTCTGTCATCCTAACTGTCAGGCTTAATGCCAAAATTGTATTGTTTTAATTACTTATAAACTTGTTATTCAAAGCTTCCTAAAAAACACACCCACTCTTCACAGCTCTTGACCTCTGTTCTTACTTTCCTGATACCAGTTTTTAAATCAGATGAACTGATAATCTTGGATCTAGTTTCAGAGCTCCCTTAGAATGTGGAGGGAGAAATATTCTTATTTCAATAAACATTCCTGTTCCAAACACTTGTAACTATCCACAAGAACAAAATTTATTGTTGGATCATACTTATTGAAAATGCAGATGGATTGTAAATAATCAATAGATATATATTGTAAATATGAAATTCTTTAGGACTTGATGGTATGAAAATTTTAAGAGTGAACAGACTGAGTTGGTAGCTGGACAGTGGAAGGAGGCCAGTAATTATTTGTTGAATGATTGATAGAGTCCTTATGGTCACATTTGTTACTAAAGAGTTCTTCCTCATATATCAGGCCTGAACATGATGGTTTAATATAATTGTTTTATTCATCAAATAGTCTTTGAATTCTTTTTATATCAAAGCTTCTTTAAAAAATACGTTCGTCTGTATACTCAAAGAATGAAAAGGGCATTAAAAAAATAAAAGATACGTTTCCTTTCCCCCATAGGCTACCTAATATTGATAAGGTCACCATCAGACTGAGATGGTACTAATCTGGGAACTAGTGTTGGCATGGTTCTTGATTACAGTTTTGTTGTGCATTTTAAATAAATGGGATAGCAAAAAGAAAGCCAAAACTGACTTTTCAGTAATCATATTAACTTTAAAAAACTTTTATTGGCATTATCGTCATGCCTGAATCTGCTTGCTTTTTTGTTTTTTGATTAGGAAATTAGGGTCAACCCTCCTGGTAATGGTAACAAAGATCTTGTTACATAAAGCAAGATATTAGAAGTTAACATAATTGTAGTCCTTTGTGGTTGAAATTCTAAAATTCACAGGCATATGTAATTTTGTTTTTGAATGTTGCTATTTTTGGTATTATTTAGTGAATAATGTAGGACAATATAATGGACATTTTATCTTGAAAACACAAGGAAGTAAGGCTTAAAATAATGTGGAGGAAGTACACTAATGCATTTTTTCTCATAAAGTGGTCAGCTAATATAAATCTTACTATCATCAGGAAATCCTGAACTTGGCCATCAATACTGAAAAGACTGTTCAACTTAATCAGATTTTTAAAATATGAAATCAAAGTCTTTTTAAAGCAAAGGAAAAGGGGGGCATACATCAAGAGCTTGAGAGCAGTATTACTTGCTCTACATATTTTACCTATTCCAGGTGGACATTTTTTTCCCTTCTTTCCTTTTATTTCTGGTCTCATTCTTTCTTCTCCCTTATCAAACTTCCTGTTTCTTTCTTTCTTTCTTTTTTTTACTTTATTTGGCTTTGTGTGTGAGTGTTTAACTATTATATTCATCTCAAAAGTTTCAAGTGGCTGTTATGTATTTGGCTGAATATTTTCCAAGCAGAGAAGACTGCCACTCAGAGTATAGTTAATTATAGGATGGCTTAAAGTTCAAAAAGCCTTTTAAAGCTTTGGGCAAAAATATACTAATATCCCTGACTAGGCTTTTGTATGCCGTAATAAGTAAAAATACTTACTATACAATTGGCTCTACTGATAGCAGTTCTCACAACTAGAAAGAATTTGAAAGAATGGGATGTTAAAAACTTGATAATACACCCAGTTCTTTTAAATTGTATCTTTGTATTCTTACAAAATTAGCCAAGGAAATAAAATTTCTCATTGAGTAAAGCTTGTTAGAAAAGTAAATACTTAAGATAGGAAATTAATATTTACAGGGTTTTCAAAAAGTCCATGGAAAATGCATAATATGAAAAAAGTTATATATATACTATAGAATATTTTTCACCAAAATAAACATGTTTTAATTCCATTTTCCATAAACTTTTTGAAGTACCTCATGTAATTCCTTTGAGAAAAAAATATTTAAGAAACTAGAGATGGGAAAGTCTAAATTTTCCTGTAGAGATTTAATTATAAAAGATTACATTATAAAGAGACTACATTAAAGCATTTTAGGCATACTTTAAAAAATAAGATTAATATCAAGAAGATGATGCATACATTTTCCTATTTATTGAAAAGATTGAAAGTTGACCCTGTAATGCTTGAGTAAGTGCATTTTCTTCCCATTCTAGTGATTTTCATTGCTTTAATGAAAATAATCACAGAGGGAAGGTGATTAAAATAAGTAAAAAATGGTCACGGAGTAGGTTACTGGTAGATTTGATGTCTTGGTTCTTAGACTTTTCAAAATAATTTTTAGAACGGTGTAATTTAAAAGGTTTGAAACTACTAAAGAATTTTTAAGAAAACTGATTTTAATAGTTTTAATTATATAAAAACTTTTTACTCTCTGAAATGAGAAGTATTACAATGCTTTGTGGTTCCAGTGAACATAAATGGCAAAGTATGACTAAAAATACCTCTGACATTGTTTAGTACTTATTGCCATTCTTGGACCCAATGCTGAGAAACATTTGTGGATGCTGTGTGCTTTATCCTGAAAAGATCTGGTAAAAAAGGGTCACTGAGAGTCTATTGTCTGCTCTACTTCACCTTTGAAGAAAGGGGAGAGGGCAAAGCTGGTATTGGGCAAGTTACTTCCACCTCCCTTTTTGCCCCTGCTTCAGCTCCAGGGGAGCTGGAAATGCACTGGAGGAGTCAGAAGACCTGGGTTGGAGTCCCGGCTCTGCCACTTACTACCTATGTGACTTTGGGTAAGTTATTTAATATCTCTGGCTCTCAGTTTCAGTACAGGCTTTTTTGGGAGGATTAAATAATATGATTTATGTAAATGTGCTTTGTAACCTCCTATAGAAATGTTAAATTTTGTTATCATAAGGGTGGCCTCCTTCTTCCCAATTCTTCTGTAGTCTAGTGTCCTGAGCTATGCATTTTCAAAGTAATCCAGAATGACTTAACTCATTTCACCTCTTTCTCTGTCCTCTCTATATTGGAACTATTATTCCTATCCTCTGCATGCTTTAGAATTAAGTATTCTAAGATTGTAAAACCAAGCTGATTAAATTAATCTTCACTATAATAGAGTGTGTATTAGTATTACCACTTCTTTCCCTTCCCACTCTCACCTTTCTTCTTTAATCTTCCCAGAATTGTGTGCTTAGAAACATCAAAGCAACTCTAATACTTGGAAATTTAGACAGTGTTGAGGACAAAGATTGTTCCGAGGGAAGTCCTTTAAATCCTGTTTCTCAGCTCACACCTCCATTATTTGGTTAAGTGGTAAAACTGGAATATAAATGTTTCTTTTATCCTTTCATTTTCTCTATAGGAAAGGAGATGTAAATAGTTTCAAGCTAATAGTTCTTCAGAAGTCTCACTGAAAACTTAGATCCTTAACCTGAGGAGTAATCATAAAGTTAAGAGATAAGGGATTTGTTGGCAATTTCTTCAGACACTTTGAGTTTTCCCTGACTTGGTCTGGTCTTCTCAGTAGAGTAGTGACCCTCAGCACAACTAAATATATAATGCCTGTCTTTATCAGATGCTCAGTTTATGAAGGGTATACAGAGTTAAAGGACAAAGAGAACTTCCCTTTTGTATCACATCGGGGGTCATATCCAGGGATCTTTCTAAGAGCCACAAAGGTTTGTAGGTCAAGTGGTCCAACACTCCCCTACAATCTAAGAATGCTTAAGCTATCTACATGTAAACAACAGTAACAATAGCCAAGTAAATGATTTGCTTGCCATTAATGCCTGATTACCATGCAGCACAATAACAGCTACTTATGCCATAATTAGAGTAACTATTAAAGATTTTCTAAATTTTTTTTGACTTAAACTGTTGACTTATGCTCAATATGGTTTCTTGCTGAAGTAGCTAGTCATCTTTCATTTAAAACAATTAGAAATAATGAACTGTGGTAGAAATCAAATGTAAATTGAAACATTTAAGTACAGTTTTAACTTTATCAGTTAATGGAAAAATTAAACAATAACATGCTAGCGAGGATACTCTTAGACATTGCTAATGGCAGTGTTAACTGGAATAATCCTTGTGATTTTATCCCAGAACTTTTACAACCACTAATCCAATGTTAATAGCTGCTGGGGAAATAAAAAAGGAAAAAAAAAAATTCTAATGGCTAGGAGATTGTCATTGTAGATTATCAGAATAGCAAAAAGTAGGAACTACCTAAATGTCCAACAATAAGTGAATGGTTAATTATAATCAGTCTTCTGGATGAACTGTTACACAGCTGTGTTAGAAATTCATTAACATGGTTACAGTATAATGGAAAATATTTATGATAGGTTTGAGTGAACATATTGTCAATACAATGGTTATTTTAGATTAGCAAAATTATATTCAGCCTTTGTGCATTCAACTTCATAAACTTTCTGTAAGTTCATATGATACTTTTAATTAAAATAATGTTAACAAATAAAACAAAATTAGCAGGAAACATTCCATGACAGCTTATTCTGCTTCTGGTCTTTAGTAGCTGCAACAAAATTTGTTAAGTAGCTAAACAAATGAGGCTTTTTTTTCCCTGTATTTGTTAAGCACACACTAACAATTAACTTGCTCTGCCAGTTTTTAGTATAGTTGGGGGACTAGACTGTCCTAGGATATTATCAAAATTCAGTATTGGAAAATGCCCTGTGAAGCTAGTTTTAGGTCATTGCTGTTAATATTAATATAATCCTGGGAATGTTAAAAAATTGTGGGCCTTCTTGAGCTCATCTTTATTTCAGATTTTAATTCATTAAATGGCAGTATTAATTTAGTACTTGAGTCATGTAAAACACTGTGTGTGTGTGTGTGTGTGTGTGTGTATACACCCATGCATACACACACAAGCATGTGAGATATGCCAGTGTTTAAAAACTTATGGTATTTACTAAGTGGATCATTGGACACAGGGGCTGAATATCAGTAAGAAGAGTATGAAAATAAGGTAAAAAATTACCTATCCATCTGTTATGGGCCCTGTCATGGAGAGAAATTTTCCTAATATGAAACACAGTAAGTTTAAAAAAAATGTTCATCATAATTACTGTGTGGCAATTTTAAAGTGTTATCCACCACTAACTATAGAATTATAAAACAGAATCCAGTTAGGAAACCAGTTAAACCTATTAATAACACAAGCTTTCTTGATCATAAATTTGTTTACCACCATGGAGTAACCTTGTTGCAACATTAAAGAGCAGCACCATTATGGACACTGGATTCCTTTGTAATTGCTACCAGGCTAAAATATTGGTAAAGTATCTAAAAAGAACCTAAACAACTTAGAGTCTCTCACTAAGGCCAGAAAGAGCTTAGAAATCCTGTCTCAAAGTCTGTGTCACTGACTTATAATACTCACTAAAGAAGTGTAATATCGTGAGGTTTATCAAATTGTGAAATTCATGAACACCCCTTATTTAAAATGTATTTTAATGATAAAATCTTAAGTAAATTTAGGAACTTGGCAATTAAGTACATAAAGCATTATTATTTGTATTCATCTAAACATCTGGGAATTGTTTTGGAATGTGCAGTAGTTAATATAAAGAATTTATATGAAAATGTTTTTATTGATGAATTTTACTGGTTGAGTATACTTTCTTTCTCAGTAAGCATGTTTTTGGAAGAGTTAATGTTCTATGTCTGTAGGTACCAAGGGAGAATAAAACTTTAACTTGGGTGAATTTTATAAAGATGATTATTATATTTGATAAACTGAAAAGATTAGTCTTAGTTAAAAAATATTGCCTCAGGACTCCTTTCTTCATTGGGAGGAAAATGAACATGTTGCTAATTGACCAGATTATCAGTCCGTTTTGTATTCTATTGGTTATTAATAACAATAAATTATGAAATCATTTTGTGTCAAGTGCTTGTAAGAGCAGTTATAGCATTGTGTGTTATCTTCTGAACCTTGGTAAGTCATTAGGATAAAATAGTCAAATTGCTTGGGTGAAACCAGTAAAAGACAAACTCTTGTTCCATGTTGTAGCTGTCATAGGAACTTTACATATGTGGAGATAATAATATCTCACTTTTCTGGATGTTTAACTTTGTACCAGACATTTTTCCAGACTCTTTCTGAGCATGAATTCATTTAAATATAGTTGTTGCTTGTAGATAGTGTAGTCATTTCAGGATAGTTCATTCTCTCACTTGAATCAAAGTAGGTAGTACTCAGTCAGTAGCATTATTGAAAATGTGTGCTACAGTAAGAACTATAGCCTCTAAATAATAACAGACCCTGTTTGCTTTATTAATTTCATGTGTACTTAATACTATTGAGGAAGAAATCATTTGATTTTGATGTCTACATATAAACCTTTTAAGATTGAAACTTGGTCAGTCTAATTTCCTCTTGTAGCTTCTGCAACCATACTGATACCTGAAAAGTGATATATGCATTTGACAGCCCAATATCATCTAGGCAACATATGTAATCTTTTCAACTTCAGTTTTGTTGTCTCTGAAAAATGATGACAAAAACATCTAACTTTATAGGAAATGACCATGGAAACTGTTCAGTAAACATTTGGTTAGGTCATTGAGGGATTGAAATGCCTAGTGCATACGTACTTAACATAATATTGGTTCCATTTCGTTAGTCTTCCTTTGAGGCTTATTGTTTGCCTACTCAAGGTGCTGTTGATTGACCTTGAATTGCAGCAGCAGCTACTGATGAAAACTTCCAAAATCAGGACTTGGATATCCATCCCAAATTACCTCTTGTGGACAAAAATCCAAACTACTTTACACTATCCTCAGCTTCAAACGAATTCCTTTTCTTTCCACTTTTCCTATTAAAATGTTCTATTTGAAGAACTAATATCATGAAATTCTATGCTAGGACTCATAAAATGTAGCTCTATAAGCATAAAAATCCTCAAATCTCTTGAAAGTAAATTATTTTGTCTCACAAAATGAAAGAACCATGCCTCTTTAAGCTAATACTATTGGCTTCAAAATTAGAAAAATTTTCTCGTTTTTCTTTATGACAATCATTTTCCTCTATACTTTTGAATTCCTGTGGTTTGTAACAGCCTTCATAAGTCAGAAACTCTTGTTTTAGCTCTGACATAAAGCTTTTCAGCCAGCCCTGCTGTCAATGTAACTACTGCTTGACATTGACAAGATTCTTACCAGAACCTGGGCTTTGCATATATTAATTTTTAACCCTGAGCAGATTTTTCCTCCTTACTTCAGTGCAGCTTTTAAAGACTATCCTGCCCTTACTCAGTGATAATGAAAGTGAAATTTGAGTATTGTATCGTACATTTTACACTCTGAAGAAAGGAGTTTGTAAACTCCTTAGAATACCATGAACTTCCCTGGACTTTTTGGTTTCTCACTGAGCTTTAATTAATAGTCCTCAGTCTTACAAATTATTGTACAATGTAGATGTCATTCGTAATAGCCACTGCCCTCTCCTTCTATTCCAGAGAATTTATTTGATGTACTTTTTAATACACAACCTACATGGAGTGGTAGAGGAAGCAGGTAGGGAAAGGAGTTTTAAATTGTAGAAAGGGGTGTATTTTAAATAATATGGATGAATTTAGAATTTAAAAAGTTGATTGCTTTGCCCTACTATTTTTCGGTATGGCACATATTAAATGTTTGAAAATCGCAGTGTAATACAGAGACTTTATGCCCTCTTGATACAGACTTTTGACTCTGCAATACAGAGAGACTTCATGCTTTCCTAACATGTTCTTGTGGTCATTGTTCCAGCTATGGCTAAATGACAAAGGGGAAATGACTGCATCCTTGAACAAGAACACACTTAATATGGTCATACATTCATTGTGTTCTTTCTTTGTGTAAAATGATGAGCAAATTCCTCTTCAGAAAACATGCAGTCAATTCCCCCAACCTCTGTTGAGCCTCTTGGGTGTTTCAGTTGTGGAATCACAGGTGACTAAAATATGATTCCTAACTTAAAATAAACCTAGAAATACAATCATCATAGCAAAATATATTTTATTAGCTTAATTATATCAGATGATGTATAATGTCTAATTTCCCTTTACCTGAACTAATGGAAATAAGTTTGTCTCCTTTATTAGTCTTGGAGAAAATCTTTGTGATACCTTTGTTTCCCCTTTGGTCATCTATCAAAAATGAGAAGATTTCCTAAGCTTGGAAAGAGAACTTTTTTTTTTTAAAGCTAACTCTTCATATTTTGAATATTTTGGAACCTTAGTGGGAGGGGGAAAATCTATAAATTTAAGCATATTGAGAAATATGTATTTAGATAATAGGAAGATGACATATTACTTAGGTACTAACTTACTGAGGTAAAGCCAATGGTAGGGAATGTGAAGAATAGTGTTCTTTCTGTCTGAAGCATGGCTACCACTGTGACACTTGCTGTGTGCCAGGTACCATCTAACTCTTGGTGCCCATCAGCTGATTTAGTACCTGCACCATCCCTAGGGAGTAAATGTTACCCCCATTTTACATACAAGGAAAACTACAAATACGGGCTCAGAGTCATTTAGTAATTTGGCTAAAATATTTGAGCTGTAAATTGCAGAGCTGAAACTTAGGTTTAAGACTTAATGACACCATAGAATACGATTGAATACTTTTAATGTAAATGGAAATAAGTGATACTAACTTACCTGAAAATTTTTGTGAATTTAATGAAATACTATATATAAAAATGTTTAGCATAGCAGTAAGTTGGTGCTCAACATGTGATAAATTATTTTGACAAAGTGTCTTCCTACTGTTTAGTTCATTCAGTCTTAGTTCTCACAAATTTAAAATAGCTGACTGAAGATGTGTGTGTGGCAAAAGATATAAAAGATATCAGCTGATACTTTTCAAGGGGCTGTAAGGTGTTTTTCCTAGGGTAGAAAAAGAAGTAGCTTTTTCCTTTTAACCTATTAATCCCATTGCTAAAAGAGTGTAATCTTAATACTGAGACTCTGGTGAATTTCACTAGCATCTATTTTGAAGATTAAACTGTATTTAACAACCCATCTAAATGTTGCCTTTTAGACTATAGCCCTCTAACTTCCACTGCCTCTGAAAAAAATAAAGGCTAACAAATTATCAGGGTAACTTGGTCACAGATACTTCACATAATATTATATAGTTATAAGAATATATCATTGATATTTGCCCTTTTCTTCTTATATTTAAAACAGAAAAAAATTGCATCCCCAAAGAAACAAAAATAATAGTAAAAACTGAATGAATTATAAGGTTACTAGTTTCAGTTTATATTTTTCTTTTTGAACTTTTGTAGAGACAAAGTCAAGTGCCAAGAAAAGCACTATCTTTCATATGCTGTGCAGACTTAAACTGCACTGAAAGCTAAAACTTTGTATTCAGATTGGTAAAAGAATCCCTTTCAAGTATATAATAAAGTAAATATTGTTGTAGTTTATAGAGATTCCTCCTGATGGCAAGCACCATATGAGTAAACAGTGGTTGGGCAACTGCAAAAGACATTAAGACAAGAATACCTGCCTAATAGCATTCTATATTGCCTTATAATAAAATACTTTAATCATGAGAAGTACATGTAGTATTTGTATTCTAGGTAGGTCATATCTGGAATATCATGCTGAGTACTAGGCTGTGTAGATAATAAAGTATCTAAAGGAAAACACAGATGATCAAGATGTTGGAGATTTGGTGAATAATGGTATCTGACAAATGATTCTTTTTAATAGACTAGGAAGAGGTATAATTTTTGTTTTAAAATAATTTAAAATCTTTCATATGGCAAAGGAAAGAGACTCAACTAGAAAATGTATATAAAAGTTCAAGAAATGCAGATTTGCAGTTTCTGGTGAAGGGTACAGAGCAATGCAGTTGGCTGCCCAAAGAGACTAGCTCCCTTCGCAAGAGTTACTTACTTAAAGGAGGCAGAAGCTCCAGTCTGTGTGAGATGCAGTGGATGGATTTCCAACTACAGAGATGATCAGATCACTGACTCCTGGAGTACCTCATGTTTCTAAAACTATAGTTTTATTTATCAGCCTAATAATTGGTAAGGATTTTTAAACAAATGTTTTCTTTTTGTTTCATTGAAGAGAAGTAATTATGGCTTGCTATACAGACATTTTTCTTACAGGCTGTTGGCATGAACTGGAAATTAAATGTGGTGGTGGTGTTTGTTATTTTGGGGCTCTACCCACTTTAAGGTTTAAGTTTTTCATTTGTTTTTTCTATCTTATGTTCCTTAACTTCCAGTAGGGTGTCAAGATGATCAGTAATGATTTTTTTTTCTGTATCATTTGGTATTATATTTTTTTCTTAAAATTATGTAAAACATTTTACATCATATCTTCCTTTTACTCTGACTGTGCTTTTTAAAGTCAAAGACCTGGTTTGTATTTATAAATTTGACATGGAGATTTTTTGCTAACTCAATTTCTTAAATCTGTGTTACTGGTCACTGTAGCATACCATATCTTTCTGTCTCAGTCAGTTACATAAAATGCATCAGGCTGACTAGTTAAAAAGCAGTATGGGATTATGTTGTAGTTAGTTACTGCCAGATAAAGAATTAGTTAACTCATTGATTGTGTTATCATTTAAAAATGATATAAATTAGAAATAAAAACTGTTAACCACTTGTAATTAGTACTCATCTGTCTTAACCGTAAGACATTGGCATATTTAGGGAAACAGTTTCTTTTGTGAAGATAAATTACAGGCATTGAACTGAAAACATGAAAGTAGGCATAGATGGGCATGTGTATTTTCCATTATGATCGTCAGTGCTATACTTCTACTTTTTAAATATGTTTCTAACAGGTTTCTTGTGAAACTTACTAAAATCTTAAGGGTATGGAATAAAAGCATGATGTTGAAAGAAATTAATTATGTTGATTTATTTTTAGTTTCATCTTAAAATATTCAAATTTTATGCTAGTTGTATCTGTAACTTGGATTGATCATATAGTAATGTTCCTTTGCTGATTAATTCTTTATTTTTGTTCTATTTGCCTTTTGTTCTCTATATTGAAAAAGTAAGAAAAAAGATTGCATACCAGAGAAATAAAGATGATGAAACAATAGAATTAGCTATAATATGAAGTTATTAGTTTCTATGTATACAATTTGAACCTCTGTAGAAATTTTTTAAAAATTAAGTGGCAGAAACCTTTCATTTTGCATTCTTTTTCCCCTACATTCTTTGCATACCCAAAGCAACTTGAGAAATACTCTTAAGATAAGTTCCTGATTTTCAGCAAAATTTGAGTATAGACAGTTTAGTTGATGTGGGCATGTATATTTTATTAATAAAGAGTTACTCAGTTCAGAGAAATACCCAACATATTACTAAACTTTTTATAAGATTATCTTTTGTAATTCTAGAAATTTTAAGAAGTTATTACTGTTTGCTTTATACAAGAAAACTGAGACAGATAAGTTGGGTAACATGCCTAGGACATGGTCGAGCCTAAACCCAAACTCAGACGGGGCTCTTAAATTCCAGTGCCATGATACAGTTTCTCTTATGGAAATCTTTGAGCAGGTCTTTTGAGCAGCAAGTCTTTTATAAAAGGGATACAGTAGCTACTCTGCTAAAAAGTTTTTGGGATCTGTTTAACCTTTAGCTTAAACAGGCGAAGAGTTTTAGGGACGTATACATTTTTAAAAGTGATATTCTCATTCTCTGGACTTCACTGTAGGTGAATGCTCATCAAAGGTGATGAGCATTGAATGATGTTTATTCTACCTTTGGGGCTGAAGTCATCCCTTATTTAAAATTGAACATAGAACTTAAATGATGTTATCTAAGTAAAGTAAGGCAAATGCTGCATAATCTTACTTATATGGAAGTGGAGGTAGGATGATAGTTGCCAGAAGCAGAGGGTAGGAAGAAATGGGCAATGCTGGCCAAAAAGTCGAGTTTCAACTGTGTAAAATGAGTGTATTCTAGAGACTGGACGTCCAGCTCACTGACTACAGTTAACAATATTGTGTGGTGTACTTGAAATTTGCAAAATAGGTAGATTATAAGTGTTCTAACCACAAAAGAAAACAAGGTAACTGTGAGGGAATGGATATATTAATTAGCTTATGATTCATTTACAATGTAATACAGATATAACAAAACATTAAGTTGTATACCTTAAATATATATGATTCTTATGTCAATTAGACCACAATGAAACTGAAGAAAAATAAAATTCACTGTGGGAAAAAATTAAGCGATTAGGAAAATCATCTTGAGCAAGAGGTAGAAATATATACTGTAATGTACTGTGAAGAACTTTAAATTGCACTGCCTAGAGTCTTACTGATGCATGGCTATTTACATAACTTTGAATTGCTGTGAATGTTGGTGTCTTCATCTGTATAATGTTGAGATTAAGTAATTCAGAGCATTATTCCAAGGATTAAATGGGATTATATGTGAAATGCCAAAAACACAGTGAAATAAATATTCATTCCCTTTTTTTCTATTTCAAGTTGAAAGTAACTTCAAGTGTGCTTTTAAGTGGAAAAGATTCCAGAACTTTTATCATTTAGAATTTTTTAAGGATAATATCTCGTCCCACCTTTTTTTTTTTTTTTTTGGTTTGTACTTTCTTATTTAAAATATGACTGCAACCTTGTGATGTTTAGTTTAATTTTCACCAGTGCCTAAACTGCCAAAAATAACTTGTTATTTTGTGTTAAAGCATAGAAAATCTTACTGATGCTAGAGGAAGAACAATGGTGATTGGTTCTGTATTTGTTTTTACTGTCATTTAAAACTTTAGTGTTTGTGTGTGTGTGTGTGTGTGTGTGTGTGTACCATGTTAAATTTAGTTGTCTAGATTGAGCCCTATTTGGCAAACCATAAAATAAAATCCTTGATCTAGATATTCAGATAATTTAATGATATCTCATGAAATAACAAATTTTAATTTAAAATTTTAATTTAATACAACCTTAGAAAAAGTCTTTTTAAAATGATTTTAATGATTTTTATTTATTTATTTGAGAGTTAGAATTACAGTCAGAGAGAGGGAAAGACAGAGAGAGAGGTCTTCCATCTGCTGGTTCACTCCCCAAATGGCTGCAATGGCTGGAGTTGAGCAGATCCAAATCCAGGAACCAAGAGTTTCTTCCAGTTCTCCCACATGGCTGCAGGGGCTCAAGCACTTGGACCATCCTCCACTGCTTTCCCAGGCCATAGCAGAGAGCTGGATTGGAAGAGGAGCAGCCGGGACTTGAACTGGCGCTCATATGGGATGCTGGCACCACAGGTGCTACCACAGGTGGAGGCTTAGCCCACTACACTATAGTGCCAGCCCCAGAAACGTCTCTTTAAAAAAAAAAAAAAAGATTTATTTTATTTATTTGAAAGAATTACAGAGAGAGAGAGAGAGAGAGATGCTGGAGAGATCTTCCATCCACTGGTTTATCCCCCTAGTGGCCACAATGACCCAGACTAGGTCAGTCCAAAGCCAGGAATGAGGTCTCTTTGAGGTCTCTTGAATGGAAGCAGGGCCACCTTCCACCGCTTTCCCCCAGGTTGTTAGCAGGGAGCTGGATCGGAAGTAGAGCAGCTGGGACACAAACCAGTGCCCACATGGGGTGCCTGAGTCACAGGCAGCAAATTTACCTGTTGCCAAAATGCTGGCCCCAGAAAATACAGCCTTTGAAAAGTTCAGAAACACAGTAAAATGTCCCATAGTATTCCTGAAGTTCTGTATGATACAGAAACGAAAATATGTGAACCATACATGTTGGAACAGTTGTTTAGTAATTAGATTTTAAATATGATTTTCCTTTTGGTTAAAATTAATATTGTGTTTTATTCCATAAAATGTTTTGGTATAAATAATGTATTAGCAGAGTGCTATGAAAAGAGATGACTATAGAACTGCTGTGGAGGATAGGGAGAAGAAAGACTTCAATTTCCATTATATTTTCTTCTGAAGATGGAATTTTATTTAGTCAGAGCTTCAAAAATTAAGATAAATTATGTGCTATAAAATTCACTACATTTTAATATATATCATAGTAACTTTCTCATGGTAATAAGCCTGAGGATATTTTTTCCCATTTAGGTATATAAGGATCTTTTTTTTTTTTTTTTTTTTTTTTTTTTTTTTTTTTTTTTTTAATGTGTGCTTTCAAACCCACAAGGTTCCTTGCAGGTTGCTGAGGGCTGCATTTTCTTTCTTTCTTTCTTCCTTTTTTTTTTTTTTTCTTTTAAGGTTTATTTATTTATTTATCTGAAAGGCAGAGTTACAGAGAGACAGAGGCAGAGAAAGAATCAGTCTTCTATCCGCTGGTTCACTCCCTAAAAGGCCACAAAGCCAGAGCTGAGACCATCCAAAGTCAGGAGCCAGGAGCTTTTTCTGGGTCTCCCACTTAGGTGCAGGGACTCAAAGACTTGGGGCTTCTGCTGCTGCTTTCCCAGGTGCATTAGCAGGGAGCTGGATCAGAAATGGAGCATCTAGGACTCACACTGATGTCCATATGGGATGCTAGTACTGTGTGTGGTAGCTTTATCTGCTAAGCCACAGCGCCAGCCCCATATAAGGGTTTTTATAATAAAATTAGACATTTACTTTATAGGAATCGAGAGTTCGTTATAGATTTTTTTGTGATTGAAGGCAAATGGGAAAGGCATCTGAACTGAGTCCAAGTGCTGCATTCCAGTTTCCATTCTTTCACTAGCTCA
Source organism: Oryctolagus cuniculus (assembly GCF_051225735.1). Lineage (NCBI taxonomy): Eukaryota > Metazoa > Chordata > Mammalia > Lagomorpha > Leporidae > Oryctolagus > Oryctolagus cuniculus. The sequence goes on along the minus strand of NC_142875.1, from coordinate 52,245,658 downwards.
CTTATTATATTAATCAAGTGTTTCCCCCATTTGGTTCCCAGTGCATAGCAGAGGTTAGCTAAGCTTGAGTTTTTTTTTTTTTTTTAAAAAACAGGTGATAAATTATTTATTCTTTTTTTTTATTGAGGTGTTTACATAAGTGTATACAGCTGGCAAGTTTTTATATAAGCGTGTATCTGTGTAAACACCACAGAACCTTTGCAGCACCCCAGAAAGCTCACTTTTGCTCTATAGTCAATATTTCATCCAAAAGGTAACTATTATAAACCAGATTGCTTTTGGCTGGTTTTGAACTTCATATAAATGAGCTTAATAGTATATACTATTTTGTGTTTAGTTTCTTCACTCAGCATTATGTCTGTAGGAGTCATCATGTTGTACATTAGTGACAGTTGGTTTATTTCAGTTGCTGGATAATAACCCATTGTGTGCCTACACAAGAATTTTTTTACCCATTCTCCTATTGATAAATATTTTGGTTATTTATACTTTTTGATTTGTCTTTATGACTAACATTTCCTTGAAATTTCTTATACATGTTTCTTGCCTGGGTATAAGCACTCATTTCTGTTGGGTATATGATAACAGAGCATTTATATATTTATCAGAAATTGCCAGTTTTCCAAAATGGTTGTATCAGTCTATACTGCTGCTAAGAATGCATGAGAGTTCTAGTTGACCTATGACCTTAATATTTTTAGACTTTTTAATTTTAGACATTCTGTTAGGTGTGTGTTTTAAAGAACTCTCACAAATCAATAAGAAAATGACATACTACCCAATTATTAAAATAAGATATTTGTACATCTAATGGCCAATAAATTTATGAAAATAATATTCAGTAGCATTAGGTAAGTGAAAATTAAGTATGAGTTTTAATTTTTGCAACTTGCATATTACAGAGCTCAGAGGCATTGAGGAAGGAAAAGAAAGCCAAGGAGTACTTCTCATACATATGTAGAAACATCTGATTAAGTCTGAGTTCATCTATCTTACATTGGGATTCTATCTTAAATTTCATTAAAAGGTGCCACATTTACCTCCCTCCCTCAATAAATAATAGTAATAAAATATAATTCTGCTCCATAGAATGCCCATGACTCCCCTCCCACCTGTAAAGTTTTTGGTGTCTGTCCTCCTTTCCCTCCTTGCTCAGAAGCATAGTGAAGGGCACACTCGAGCTCTAGCCCAGATGTAGCACTAATCTTTGAGCTAATAATAGATTCTTAGTTGGTTGGACTGACTGTTCTTTACAGAAACTTTTTTTCAATTTTATTTTGATTTTAATTTTTTATTTTTGACAGGCAGAGTGGACAGTGAGAGAGAGAGAGAGACAGAAAGAAAGGTCTTCCTTTTGCCATTGGTTCACCCTCCAATGGCCGCCGCGGCTGGCGCGCTGCGGCCAGCGCACCGCGCTGATCCGAAGGCAGGAGCCAGGTGTTTCTCCTGGTCTCCCATGGGGTGCAGGGCCCAAGGACTTGGGCCATCCTCCACTGCACTCCCTGGCCACAGCAGAGAGCTGGCCTGGAAGAGGGGCAACCGGGACAGAATCCGGTGCCCCAACCGGGACTAGAACCCGGTGTGCCGGCGCCGCAAGGCGGAGGATTAGCCTAGTGAGCCGCGGCGCCAGCCAACTTTCTGTTTTATAATCTGTGTTTTCAGGCTACCATGGGCCCAATTTATTTTGTGGTAGAGCTATAAATATTGAAGTAATATTGAATCTTTCTTACAGAAAGATTGTTGATAAGGTTCAGTGTTGATAATATGTGACTCTTGTGGGCCTGAAAGTTATCTACAACCCATATGGAAAATAAGAGCAAGTCCTGCTTTTACTTTGCAGTTTCAATTATTCTAATACAGTAGACTATTAGTGTAACTAATCTAAAAATGATCACTTAATCCCAAAACAGATCATTTAAAAGTATTTGAAGTTTTACTTTTGGAGTCTATTACATAATGTTTTGAGAAAGCAGATTTGTATTTATCATGATTTTTTTTCTAACGTTTTATGGTAAACTTAGTTGATTTTTTTTAAAAAAGTTGTATTTATTTATTTGAAAGTCAAAGTTACAGAAAGAGAAATATATATATATATATATATATATATATATATATATATATCTGAGAGAGAGAGAGAGATTGAGCTTGCATCCACTGGTTCAGTCCCCAAATGGCTACAATAGCCAGGACTAAGCCAGCCTAAAGCAAGAAGCCAGGAGCTTCTTCGAGGTCTCCCACATGGGTGCAGGAGCCCAAAGACTTAGGCCATCTTCTGCTGCATTTCCAGGCACATACGCGGGGAGCTGGATCAGTTCATCTGGCACATGAACTGGTGTTCATATGGGATGCCAGCACTGCAGGCCAGGGCTTTACCCCGTTGAGCCACAGCACTGACCCCAAAATTAGTTACTTTTCAATAAATACAAGCTAACAGGCATGGAAATGATGACCCAGAAATTAATGGAGTGATTCATATGTAAGTCACCGAAGGAGATATGTTCTCTTTCACATTTCATTGTTCAATTTATGGATTTTTGTTGAGGGTGCATTGAATTCTACTCTGGCTTATGTTTTGTGATGACTATACAAATTCTGTTAAAAGGAACTACCTAGAAGTTTCATTAAGTTATACACAAAATAGCTATTAAAGGACAGGTGACAGTATTAAGATTTTCTGAGTGTTTTTTTATGAAGAAAGTTGCCATTCCTGTGCCCCACTCTGCCAAGCAAATCTGTCTTTGTCTCCTCACAAAATTACCACTGTGGGAAAATGCTAAAGGATTGGTAATTTAAGATAAGGTGAATCATTAGGTTAAGTAAATATAAAAGAAAAGAAAAACAGTTGCGCATCCAATTTGCAGGAGAAAGAGCCAACCCAAACTTTCTGAATTTCAAAATCTTTTCCAGGCTGTCTTGGCACTTAGAAGTAGGAAGTTTTATTTGGCTAACCAAGAGTTTCTCAACTTTGTGTGGGCTGTTTGTTCAGCCACATCCTTGGCTCTACCCTTTAGATACAGTAACAGCTTCCCAGGCATTACCTAATGCCCTGCTGGGAGGCAAAATAATTCCCCCTTGAGAACCAATGATTTATCCCCTTTCTAAAGATTACTGACTTGCATGCTTAGCTGCCGCTGACCTTAATATTTGTGAAATGGATATCCTGAGTTCTGTTTAAATGTGGTTTATGCCTTCTAGAGGTATGTTCTAGGTTCCAGTTGATCTATTTACAATATGCTTTCATGTCCCAGTTTGGTTATAAGTGGGGGGCGGGAGTAATCTGTAGTTTGTGCTTTCACACCAGATAAAACATGTACTATGGGGGGCAGGGGTGATGCTGTGGCATAGTAGGTTACTCTGCCTGTGGCACCAGCATCCCATATGGGTACCACTTCAGGTCACGACTGTTCCACTTCTGATCCATCTCCCTTGGGAAAGAAGCAGAGGATGGCTCAAGTGCTTGGGCCCCTTTACCCACATGGGAGGTCCTAAAAGAAGCTCCTGGTTCCTGGCTTTGGAGCAGTCCAGCTGCTGCCATTGTTTCCACTTGGGGAGTGAATCAGCAGATGGAAAACTTCTCGCTGCCCCTCTCTCCCTCTCTCCTCTCTCTCCTCTCTCTCTCTCTGTAATTCTGCCTCTCAAATTAAAAAAAAAGAAGAAAAAATATGCATTGTTTATTTCTTAAAGATTTATTTTTTATTTATTTGAAAGGCAGAGTTACAGAAAGGCAGAGGCAGAGGTTGGGGGATGTCTTCCATCCACTGGTTCTCTCCCCAGATAGCCGCATCAGCTGGAGCTGTGCTGATCTGACGCCAGGAGCCTCTGGAGTTCTCCCATATGGGTGCAGAGGCCCAAGGACTTGGGCCATCTTCTACTACTTTCTCAGGCCATAGCAGAGAGCTGGATAGGAAGTGGAGCAGCCAGGACTTGAACTGGCACCCATATGGAATGCTGGCACTGCAGGCGGTGACTTTACGCAATATGCCACAGCACCGGACCCAGAAATATGCACTATTTAGAGACTGAAGACCATAATTCAAGAAAAGATGTAGTTGTGACTTGTCAAATGTGTTTTTAGATAAAGTTGTTCACCTCTTGTTTGTATTTTGGTTAAGTTTATATATATACATATATATATATTTTAAAGATTTATTTGTTTGAAAGTCAGTTACAGAGAAAGTGGGAGGGATAGAAAGAGACAGAGATCTTCTATCCACAGGTTCACTCCCCAGGTGGCTGCAACAGCTGGGGCTCAACCAGGCTGTAGCCAAGAACCAGGAGCTTCATCTGTGCCTCCTACTTGGATGCAGGGGCCCAAGGACTTGGGCCATCTTCTGCTGCTTTCCCAGGCCATTAGCAGGTACCTGGATTGGAAGCGAAGCAGTTGGTACAGGAACTGGCACCCATATTGAATGCAGGCGTTATAGTCAGCAGCTTTACCCACTTTGCCATACAACTGGTCTGTTTTTTTTTTTTCATTTTTTAAACTTTTATTTATTTATTTTATAGGGAGAGAAAGAGAGAGTGCTCTTTTGCTGGTTCACTCCCTAAATGACCATAATAATTGACCAAAGCACAGCTGAGTGCTGGGAACTTAATTCAGGTCTCCCGTGTGAATGACAGGAACCCAGTTACTTGAACCTTTACTGCAGCTGTCTGGAGTGCACATTAGCAGCAACTTGGGAGGATAGAACCAGAGCCTGGTATCCTACCCAGGCACTCTAATGTAGGACTTGGGTGTCTTCACCAGTGTCTTAATCACTAGGCTAAATCATCTCTAACATGTAAAAATTTTAACACTGCAGTTTCTGTATTTAAATTTTAAGAAACAATGTCTCAACATACCTTTTTTTTGATTTTTTTAACTTTTATTTAATGAATATAAATTTCCAAAGTAAGCTTATGGATTACAATGGCTTCCCCCCCATAACGTCCCTCCCACCCACAACCCTCCCCTCTCGCACTCCCTCTCGCCTTCCATTCACATCAAGATTCATTTTCGATTCTCTTTATATACAGAAGATCAGTTTACTATACATTAAGTAAAGATTTCAACAGTTTGCTCCCACACAGAAACATAAAGTGAAAAATAATAGATGATTTTTTAAATGAAGATGAAACCAGATCAGACCTATTGTCATGTTTAATCCCAGTGAGAGTCAAGTTGGGAATTGATAATTTCTTTTTTTTTTTTTACAGAAGATCAGTTTAGTATACATTAAGTAAAGATTTCAACAGTTTGCACCCCCATAGAAACACAAAGTGAAATATACTGTTTGAGTACTCGTTATAGCATTAAATCTCAATGTACAGCACATTAAGGACAGAGATCCTACATGAGGAGTAAGTGCACAGTGACTCCTGTTGTTGACTTTACAAACTGACACTCCTATTTATGGCACCAGTAATCTCCCTATGCTCCAGTCATGAGTTTCCAAGGCTATGGAAGCCCTCTGAGTTCTCCGACTCTTATCTTGTTTAGACAAGGTCATAGTCAAAGTGGAGATTCTCTCCTCCCTTCAGAGAAAGGTACCTCCTTCTTTGAAGACCTGTTCTTTCCACTGGGATCTCACTCGCGGAGAATTTTCATTTAGGTTTTTTTTTTTTTTTTTTTTTTTTCCCCCCCAGAGTGTCTTGGCTTTCCATGCCTGAAATACTCTCATGGGCTTTTCAGCCAGATCGGAATGCCTTTAGGGCTGATTCTGAAGCCAGAGTGCTGTTTAGGACATCTGCCGTTCTATGAGTCTGCTGTGTATCCCGCTTCCCATGTTGGATCACTCTCCCCTTTATTTATTCTATCGGTTAGTATTAGCAGGTACTAGACTTGTTTATGTGCTCCCTTTGACTCTTAGTCCTTTCTTTATGATCAGTTGTGAAAATTGATCACTTGGACTAGTGAGATGGCATTGGTACATGCCACCTTGATGGGATTGAATTGGAGTCCCCTGGTATGTTTCTAACTCTACCATTTGGGGCAAGTCATCTTGAGTATGTCCCAAATTGTACATTTTTGATAATATCTATCACCATCTTATGGTACCAGTATACAATGAGGGAAGAGTTACAAAATAGGCAAAAGAACTCTGAGAAGTTTCTAGCTCAACTTATGTATTTATGTGTATATTATGATATTTATGTCTGACTCAGACACACCTCAGTCGTTAGTTAAAAATGCAAAGTTCTGGGCCATTTCCATATCTCATGAATTGGAACATTTAGGAATAGGGCCTGAGAATGTTCATTTTAAGCAAGTTGCCAGAGCAATTTCAATAACCTCTTGTTTTGGAATTACTACTCTAGGTCCTAACAGAAACCAAAATGTAAGTTACAAGAACTATTGGTATTTCCCTTCTGCCATTATTGAGGAAGGTCTTAAACCTGTAGCCTTTGCTTTTGCTGTGAGACAGATTGAGGTAATAGTAAGACTCATTCCCTAAATCCAGGTTTACCAAAAATTCAGCTTCCAAATCACATCCTTCTAAAGTCCCTGTCAGCTGTGAGCAATTGCAGATCGTTCTGCCAGTAGCTTGGGAGCTTGTGAATGGGTTCGGTTTACAGCTCTGATGCTGCTGGGAGTGAGAAGCAGTCTGTTCCCTCATTGGAAATGACTTTGGTAGTCCCAGGCTGGAAGAATGATCTAGAGAGGCCAAATACAATTTTTAATAGCTGTGGATCAGAACAACCACAGGCCAAAACTGGGTGTGTCCTGAGAGCTCATACTAATTCCTTTCTGTTAATTTATATTTTGTTTCAAAATGGTACCTCATTCATGCTTCGTGCTACAATGACTATTGCATTTTAGTTTTTAATTTTCAGTTTGGGTGTTTTTTCTGTTTGTTTTTTGTTTTTTGTTTTTTTTGTTTTTTTTTGTTTTTTTTTTTTTTTTTACAGGCAGAGTGGACCGTGAGAAAGAGAGACAGAAAGGTCTTCCTTTTCCGTTGGTTCACCCCCCAATGGCTCCTGAGGCCGGTGCGCCGCAGCCAACGCACCGCGCTAATCCAAAGCCAGGAGCCAGGTGCTTCTCCTGGTCTCCCATGAGGGTGCAGGGCCCAGCTTGGGGCCATCTTCCACTGCCCTCCCGGGCCACAGCAGAGAGCTGGACTGGAAGAAGAGCAACCAGGACAGAATCCAGTGCCCTGACCGGGACTAGAACCTGATGTGCCGGCGCCACAGGCAGAGGATTAGCCTATTGAGCCACGGCACTGACCAGTTATTTCAATTTACAACTATAACCCTTATGTACGATTTTTTTTACTAAAGATTTGTTTATTTATTTGAAAAGCAGAGTTACAGAGAAGCAGAGGCAGAGAGAGAGAGAGAGAGGTCTTCCATCCGCTGGTTCACTCCCCAGATGGCTGCAACAGCTGGAGCTGGGCCCATTCAAAACCAAAAGCCAGGAGCTTCTTCCAGGTCTCCCATGTGGGTGCAGAGGCCAAAGGACTTGGGCCGTCTTCACAGCTTTCCCAGGCCTTAGCAGAGAGCTGGATCTTAAGTGGAGCAGCTGGGACTTGAACCAATGCCCATATGGGATGCCAGCACTATAGGCGGTGCCTTTACCCACCATGCTAAAGCACCAGCCCCTCATGTATGATTTTTTTTAAGTCCTCTATTATAACCTACCTACCTGACTTCTTATGATATTTATGGTTATATTTCTTTTGTCACTTTTATAATTTTATCACTTGCATATTTTCAGTGAAATTATTTCCTAGACCTGTATGGTTTAAAGAATATGGATTAATTAGCATTATTTAAAATACAAAGAAAAAAATTAAAAAAGAAGAATAGTGAATATTGACATGAAAAGTATTCATTTTGAACACTTTAGCTTTTTAAAAATTAAAATAATTGTTTATATAAAAGGAACTAATTTCAAATATTTCATATATACAGTTTTAAGAACATAATGATACTTCCCACTCATCCCTTCCTCCCTCCCTTTCTCCCTCCTCCTTCCTATCTTAGTTTTCTTTTAATTTTTGCACGGACATACTTCCAATTTACTTTATAATCACAAGCTTAACCCTCCACTAAATAAAGAATTCAGCAAGTAGTAAACAGAAGAAACATTCTTCCTCAGGAGTTAAAGACCAGGGCTATAAGCAGTGATCAAACTGTGAGTTTAGAAAAATTTGAGTACTGATAAAATGATTCTAAATCTCAAAAACTTAGGTGAAGATGACATTGGGTAGTCCCATTTTATAAAAGTTATTACAAGTCTTTTAAAGAACCTTGCTTGAGAGTCAGAAACAAAATGGCTACCTGGTCTGGACTCTTCCTCTACTGAGCTATGTGGCTTGGAAAATCCCCCAGCTCTCTAGATGGCCTTTCAGGACTATATGCCAGCTCCGTGTTAGTGTCGCATTTCAAAATGTATACAGGCTCATGAACTATGAAATTAAAATGGTTTTCTTGAGTTTTTAATCTGTTACTGATTACTGAACCTAAAGGAGGAAGGTAGGCTAGAAAAAGAACCAGGTATAAATTTCAAAGTAACTCAAATTGATCTATTGCATAGAGCTGTGTGTTATACAAAGTGGGAAAAAAGTATCCCTTCATTGCTGTAAGGAATGGTTGTTGTGGGTAACTGGATTTGCCCTCAGCTGTTCTGCAAGAGGAATTTAAAAAGCACAGATTGTGCCTTTAGCAATAACTGAAAACCAAACTGTCAGTATCATTTTTATTTTCTGACTTCCACCTGTATAAAAACTTTGTAAAGACTCAAGATTATGTGAAATAAATCTCATGGTTGATCATTTCTGTAAAACCATTTAATTGGCTCTGGATAGTACAGTCTGTGAATATTGTAAACACAGAAGAGATAGATTTGCAAATGACATTGTCATTTTTTATGTAAATCCATTTCACTTAACCAATTCTATGTCTTATCTGTAATGTTATATTTTATTGGTAACATATAAATTTTTAGATGTTCTCCAGCCATTTCTGCACTAAAGTGAGGAGAAAAATAACATTCCATTCTAATTCCTGAAATAATTACTTCATCTCCTAACGTACCAAATGTATTCTCATCTTGTTAACATGCGAAATTTCATGTTATCATTTTTCTAGAAATTTATTAGCTCCTTTTCAATTTTATCTATTATATTTGATAATTATTCAGAACAGTGACCAGAATAACAACTCTCTCCTTTTTTGAATAATTTTATATTTTTCTTCTTGCATTTTGACTGCTTTACTAAATTACAGATATAATGTCTGTTGCTTCCAACAGTTTTAAGATTGATTGTTAATGAAAGGAGTTTAGGGAAAGGAAAGCTCTTCTGGAAGTTTTTCTCTAAAAGGTAACTGTTGATTTATGCCAGCTCTGTTGTCAGGTTTTCCATTTTCTTATCTCAGGCATAATAGGCCTTTGAGGATAATAATTAATTTTTGGCTATTGGCTTATCTTCTTTTACTGATATTTAAAGACTTAACCGCAGTGTTTGAATTCAAAACCCAGATTTGTCTTAGAAGTTTTAGGGCAAAGTCACAAAACTTTCCTGGTTTTAGTGTTTTTTATGTAAGGGGGAAATAACTGTTCTTATGAGTATTACATAGGATATTACATAGGATACCTAATAATAATAGTTATGTCATCCCAAATATTAAATACCATTGCTAAGTAATAGGATTTGATCAAATGGTCTTAACATCTTTCTTTTTCCATTAGGTACAATTGAAATAGTTGGATCTGTAAAATTTAAAGAATAGAATTCAGTCTTTCACATAACTTTCTGTTATTAACAGAATCAAAGGAAAGAATCCTTGGGAAAAAAGACTCAAAGATAAAATGAAGAGAAGGAAAAAATAGTATAAATTTTCCAAAATTATGTAAATTGCAGACTCATAATTCAGTTGGAATTTAAGCTTTCTATTTAGTGAAAAAGATGCTATGTTTTCATAACAAAATGGATAGCCATTTTTTTTGTGTCTTTAACAGGGCACATAATTTATAGCTGCATTAATTTAAAAACATTAAAATATCAGGGTGGCAGCACTCAGTAAGAAACCAGTGTGGCTTTTTGGCTACATTTTGTTGCTTGTAAGTCCTCTTCAAATAAAATACTATAATTAACTATACTCTTTCTGCTGTTTAATCTGCTTATCCTAATTGTCCTGTGCTGTTGAATTGGTAGATCTACCCCATCAGTAGTAAGGAAAAGAAAGAGAATAAAATAGTTTGAATCTTACTCTGGTGATCTCTTTATCTTGCATGAAGTTTTCTTTATGTGTAAATTGTATTGCCACCCCACCCCACCCCATTCCAATCCATTATTTTTTTTCTGTCTCTACATGTAAGGTTCTTAAGGATACTGGAAATTTCATCAGATGAGGACAGACAGTTGTTGGATGTTCTCTGGCTCCTCAACCCTTTCCCTCTATTTTACCAAAACTCCTTGCTGTGATAAATACTTAGAAATATTTAGAAGCCCAAACATTCTAGAAAATTGTTACTATCATGCTTGTTTTCCTGTGTTTTTAACCACATTTTTGTCAAGTGATTTGATGAGATAAATTTTGTTTGAAAGTTTCCTTTTCTAGAATTAAATTTGACTGTAATCTTACCACTATAGATCATATTCTTCTATTACCAAGGACCAAATGAAGTTTTAACAACATCCCTGACTCTCCCCCCGCCCCCCCCCCCCCTTTACTTTACATCCTTCTGTTGTGAGAGTTGACAGATGTGAATCTCAGGGCAACTTTAAGAGGGTATATTAAAATGAGGCCCATAGAATGTAACAGGAAACCTGGAGCTATTTTGAACATGTTAAATCACTACTCTTTGCAAATAGGAGGAAGAAGGTACCTATGACCAAACTCTTGAATTCCGTAGAGGAGGTGATGGCCAGCCAAGACGATCCACTCGACCAACCCAGCAGTTTTACCAACCTCCGCGGGCTCGGAACTAATGTGAAAAGGTAAACATTGTGAAGTGGTTTCCATATAAAGAAAAATGTGATTAATAATAATGTGTCTTGGAAATGATTTTCTAAACTATATTTAGTTGAAAAGTATTTGAGATTATACCACAGTTACAAATCACTTTTCCACCAAATTTCCTCCACAAATGGTGCTTCTAACCTTTTTCTTTCTATACCTACCTCTTCTATTGGAGGTTATGGTCATCTGTAAATAACTAGAAAACACCCACCTGGATAAGTGGGATTGTGTTTTATTATTAATTTTAATACTTTTTTGTATTACATGTAATGAGTTTTGGGTATATACCCAGTAAAAGGACTGCTAGCTAGATCTTATGACAATTCCATTTGTAGTTTTTAAAGAATAATCAGGGTCAGCATTGTGGCTTAACAGGTAAAGCCGCTGCCTGTGACATTAGCATCCCATATGGCCCCAGTTTGAGTCCTGGCTGCTCCACTTCTGATCCAGCTCCCTGCTAAATGTCCTGGGAAAAGCAGTAGAATGTGGCCCAAGTGTTTGGACACCTGCCACCCCAATGTGGGAGACCTGGATGAAGCTTCTGGCTCCTGGCTTCAGCCTGGCCCAGTGCTGGCTGTTGTAGCAATGAACCAACAGATGAAAAATCTCTCCATCTCTTCTCCCCTACTCCCTTTCTCTCTCCGTCTCTCTCTGTAACTCTGACTTTCAAATAAATACACAAATTTTTTAAAAAAATAAAGTGAGACTAAAAAAAATTCCATGTTTCATATATCTTCAGGGAATTGGATTAAGACAACATGGTTGCTTAATGAAATGTAGTTTTTGGCCCATATGCTATTGATCCAGAAGCTTTCATCTTAGAAATTCACAGAGAAAGTTGCTCTCTGAAAACCATCTTGAACAGGAAGAGGTAAAAATATAACAAAGTTATGGGACCTATCTACAGTATCTTATGCCAATGAACTAAAGCCTGATTTCTTAATATGTTTTTGGAAAGAAATACTTTTATATCCCTGTCAACATTTTTGTTTTCTTCTCATTATCCCAGTGGTTTTGAACGTTGTAAAAAGCAATCAGTCTTCCCATTACAACTTTTGATATATATTACCTTGAAAGACTATTTTGGACTTAACTATATATATTTTTAGTGTCCTCGGTATTAAGACCATGGAGAAATTTTTAGAAATTGTCTTCAATTCCTCATTTCAGCTATTCATTCTACTAAGGCTGTTACACATTGCACTTTTCCCATGCTAAGTGACACCTCAGTTTTTTACAACAGCTGTGGCTATTGGTGGCTGAAATATGACTAGTCTGAATTGAGATGTGGTTAAGTGAAAGACATACCAAATTTCATACTTACTTGAAAAGAGGTTAACAGTCTGAACAATTTTCTGTGGACTACATGTTAAAATGATATTTTGAATATACTGAGTAAAATGTTATTAAAATTATTTTGCCTTTCACTTTTTAGAATGTGGCTGTTAGAAAATTTAAAATTAAATATGTTTCACATGGTTTTTCTAGGAACTTTACATCTCCTTCCTCATCCTTAAACTTCCTTCTTTAGTTAAAAATTAACAGTAGGTGTTTAGCCTAGGGGTAAAGACTCTCATATCAGAGTGCCTGGGTTTGATACCCAACTCCTGACTTCAGCTTCCTGTTAAATCAGATAGTATGAGTCAGCAGTGATGACTCAAATAATTGGGTTCCTGTCCCCTGTGTAGGATACCTGGATTGATTTCCCTGAGAGCTTCTAGCTCCAGCCCTTGCCTAGCCCTGGCTGTCCCAGGCATTTGGGGAGTGAACAGTCTGTCACTTTCTCTGTCACTGTCACTGTCACTGTCTCTTTCTCTCATCCCTTAAACCCCTCTTAGTTTTACTGTCCTAAGTGAAGAACTTTTTTTTAAATAATCTGTTTTCTAATCCTAGGCTTCTTATGTAGTAGTCTGCATAGAGCAGAAACTGCATGTTGACTTTTGATTTGTCAAGCAAGCCTTCATTGGCTTTTCGTTGTGCTTTAGTAAACACTTGTGTCCATCATATCACAGAAAAGCTACTTTTGACTCTGGGCTTTTTCCTGTAGCATGCAAGAACTGGTTCTTCAGTTAGTGTCCTTGACTGTTTATAAGCAGGATCTAAGTATATGTTAGGACATTCAGTCATTTTGCACTGTACAAAATCGAACATGCACTTTTAAAATAAGCCCAGTGTCTTTCTTAAAAGTGAATGAAAACTGAGGATTCTCTCTCAGCCAGCTTACTGAGGTCTTTACATTACTTCAAACAAGGTTTTAAAAAGAAGCCAAAAGTTGACAATGCCTATATTTCTCAAGAGCAGTGGTTGTCTGAGGATGAACTGGGGGACTGTAGGTTTCTTTAGGGCTGCCTGTTGATTTTGATGGCATCCATCAGAACTAAATGTAGAAAGAAGGCAGTGAGAGTGAGTGAAGGTACTTCTGACAGGAGGAACTCCTAGGCCTCTCCACTCTTCTGTCATTTCTCTTACAATTTATATATTAGGGTTCCATAGACAATTCCTTTTTAAAAAAGTAAATTGTTAAAAGAATTGTAAACCATAGCCCTGAGTTAAGTGTTGCTTATTCATGTTAAAAATGCAATCAATTCCTGGTTAACCAAAACATCACAATTTTCATGGCTTCCTGTGTTTCTTGAGTTTAAACTTTTGTCTTTTCCAAAATCTTGCCTTGGATTGTACTATTGACATGGGAAATATGTCACTCAGAAATTTGACATTCAATAAGTATATATATAATATATGTAAATAAATAAAATATATTTTGAAGGGAAGTTCCATTGTGGTGTCATTTGAACACTTCTCACTACAAAATGTACCCAAAAAAATAAATAAGCAAGTTACATGTGATCTTGGTTGATGAAATTTACTGTTTATTTTTTCAATTTAGCCCAGAAGTATGTTATGAAAGACTGTGAATTAGAATGAAATATCTCTTTGCAATACTATCTTTGAAGGAGAAATTCTACAGTAAAAATTATTATACTTTTTTCTTGTCATAAAAGTGAATGTATTGTTGTCATCACATAAAAGATGTTTTCTTCTTGTTTCCTCATTCCTAGTTTCCATTAACTTAAACATCTAAAATATATACATTATAGCCAGCCACTTGACTTCCATCAAATATAAACCTGAATTCTAATATATGCTTAAATTTTTCTAAGATGTTATCTAAATTTATTTGGGATAATGAGAAATATTTCAGCTGCTTTCTAATACCACTTTAAGAAACAATTTTGTAGTCACAGTTTTTTATTTTGGGTACTTTATTTACTGAGTAATGAATCCTATAGTAGCTGTTCATTAAGTATTTTTATTAATTCCAGAAGTTTTGATAAGAATTTTAAGTATGTACATTCTTTCACTGTCCTAAGAGATTTTTTTCAAGGGCTTAATCTTACCTGTTTCCCCACGATCGCCCTCCCCCTGACTTCCCCAATGTGTAGAGAAAATCAAGTTGTACTTCAGTGTGATACTAAGAACAGAATCAGCGGCTGACAAAGCAAGAGATATCTGAATCAGGACTGGTTGAGATAAGGCCATCTCAGAGAGCAATGTGGTGAATTAGGCTTGGGCCTATCTGAGAAAAAGTGGTGACAAATCAGATCTGAGACATAAAGGGATACAGAGCTCCAAACTCTGAACTTCTAGTTCCTGGACACAACTGCAATTGTTACAGACAGCCTGGAAATATGAGCAGATACAGGGTAGAAAAGTTATATACAATTCTTCGGTTAGTGAAACTGATCAAAACTTTGTACATTTGGAGAGGTTTTTGACATGATTGGAATCCTAGGAAATATATAGCAGTTAGTAGGCAAAGCCCTGAGAAATGAATTGGAAGCTCAGCCTTCATGGTAATGTTGAGTCCTCTGCAGATACGCATTGTGAAGGCTGAAAAAAGCTTAAAAAGGAGAGAAGTGGACTGCATTGCTGTGGCTCTCAAGGACTCCAATAGGATGTGTAAGCAAAAACAATGTGTGTTAGAAATAATTATTAGTCTTAAGGAAGCACTGTGGTTTCAGATACAGAGTTTGAATTTGACATGTTTGCTGTTAGAAACTTCTGTATAAGATAATGGTAAAATCAAGATTAAGCTTAAGAAATATTGCTGTTGGGTTTAGGATAGTTTATGACATTGAAAAGAAAAACTAAGAAGCTACTGTGCTGGCCTACTTGGAGAGTGGCTAAGAGTTATATGACTGTGAAAAGAGAGATATAGCAGACTTGTGTGGGAAGAGTTTGTAAGGCAAATCAGCAAAATGCTTCCTTGTGTTATAGAGTTATTTAAGGCTCAGTGTGTACAACAGTTTAATAAATGTTGACTTACTTTGAACTTACTATCTAGTTTCTTATTTGTTTGGTAATGATCTTCACAGTTTTACGTATTAGTCAGAAATCTTTTTTTTTTTTTTTTTTTTTTGACAGGCAGAGTGGACAGTGAGAGAGAGAGACAGAGAGAAAGGTCTTCCTTTGCCGTTGGTTCACCCTCCAATGGCCGCCACGGCCGGCGCACCTCACTGATCTGATGGCAGGAGCCAGGTACTTATCCTGGTCTCCCATGGGGTGCAGGGCCCAAGTACTTGGGCCAACCTCCACTGCACTCCCTGGCCACAGCAGAGAGCTGGCCTGGAAGAGGGGCAACCGGGACAGAATCCAGCACCCCAGCCGAGACTAGAACCTGGTGTGCTGGCGCCGCAAGGCAGAGGATTAGCCTAGTGAGCCGCGGCGCCGGCCAGCCAGAAATCTTGAAACCAGTAGCTAAGCATAAATGGTATATAAGTAGAGTAACTTTGTTTATTTTCAAAGGTCTAGTTTTTAGTACCATTAAAAGATATGTTTTTAAATGTTGATATTTACTTTTCATAATCTGGTCTAGTATCCCCTGTAAGATGTTTCAGATGAAAGTAAGGCAGAGGATCATTAGGAAGACAGCTGATCCGAACCCTCTGATGCTACAGGACAGGAGTCATGTAAGGATAATAGTACTCAAAGCTCTTTGTTTTCTAAACACAAGATTGTTTGCTTTGGAAGACTTATGACCTGTTTATATACAGCCATGGGGACTTTTCCAGTCCCACATCATGTACTCTTTTCAGTAAAACTGAAATACAACAGAAGCAAACAAGTCTCTCATTATTGATCTCAGCACCTTCTGTTGACACTACCCAAAGTGGTTTCAACTAGAGTAGTACCTAATGAAGGTGGAGAAGGGGCAGGGGAAGTGACACACCAAAATAACTGCTTGTGCAGACTAACCCAGTTCAGAGATACTCTGATGGGAACTAGGGATAGACAGGATGGAGACAGAAGTGGCTTCCTCTATGGCCACTTGCCCTTGCACCCACAAGGTAGATCCAGAAGAGGCTCCTGGCTTTGGCCTGGCCCAGCCCAGGCCATTGCAGCCATTTGGGGAGTAAACAGTGGATGGGAGATTGTGTCTCTCTGTCTCTGTCTCTGTCTCTCTCTCCCCGTAACTCTGCCTTTCAAATAAATAAATAAATCTCTCTCTCTCTTTTTTTTTTTTTAAAGAAGTGGCTTCCTCTATTAGAAACTATTCAATCCAAATTCCTGCAATCAACATTCTAGCAATAACTAACAATGGCAAAGATGTATTTTAACAATTTCTGAATGGAAAAATTTTTTTGATTTTGCTTTTTTCTTTATATATTGCTTTATAATATTTACAAACTAGGCAATGGTGTCCGCATTATTCTATTTGAAAGCTATTTTTATTTATATAAACAGTTCACATTTATAGATAAGCTTCAGCAGAAATGTTCCTTGAAAACTACTTAAAAAGTTAATCTGAGTATCCCATTTCATTTTCTTCCTTTCTTTTTTAATAGAGTCTTTGTGAAGAAAGAAGCCATTACCTGAACCATCGTGGTCAAAACCTGTTGATAGATTTCCACTCACCCATCAGATTAAGGTGCAGCCATGGTGGATAATGTTATTTGAAGAAAGAAACCGCAGATTTTAGGGGGGGAAATCTCAACCTACACTAAGAACGGGAAAAAGTATTGAGTTTAAATAAAGCAAACAAATACCTTTTACAAGTGATAGGAAGAAAATTTTTTTTTCTGACATCAATAAAAGAATTGCAGTATTAGATACATTGTTTTACTGTATGTTTTATTTGCCTGAGGTTTTCTTTCATCTAACATTAAACCCATACTAACTGCCTTCTGTGCAATAGCAGTTATAGCCTATTAAAGCTGTTTCCTGTGATTACAAAATAAGCTCACTTCCAGTTTGCCACATTTCTTGCAAAAACAACTGGAACCAAATAGCACTTCTTAGTAAGGTAGTAACAGCTAAATGTGACAGAACTGGGTATTTAAAAAAATTGAATGTGTTGCATATAGCACACTATTAGCTTTTTCCAAACTAATTCAATGATTTTTTAAAATGTAGGTACTCCCCTCCTTATAAAATGTACAGTGGAAATTTCAGGAGTCATCTGATCACAACTAATAGAAAACTCAGACCAACTAAAACATTAAAAAAGAGAATTTACTGACTGACTTCCCTGGCAGAGATATATTAGGTTTTGGAATTGGTGTAATCTTCAGTGACTCAACTTTCAGAGAAGTCATGGAAAATTTTGATTCTTTGCATCTCTCACTTCTGCTTTCTTTGGGATTAGCTTCATTGTACTGCAAGCAGCCCCATGTAGACACAAGATGGCTTCCAGCCACTCTCGCAACTCTGAGTCCAGTGGTGCTCCTAGAAGAGAAAAGCTTTTTTCTTATGCCACACTTAAACTGTGTTGAGTTACTTTTGTATTTAGGCACCAGTAGCTTCAGCAGGGTCTGTGGATTATTTTAGGCCCAATCCAAATGTCTGAGCCTCAGCAGTGGGTTAGTCAGTGGAGATGGATTAGAGTTGGAGGTGGAAGAAGTGGATCTGTCGGGATACATACCGAGAGGCGTTTTTGGTAAAGAAATTGCAATATACATTACAGTGAACCCAACTGTCTGAGCTACAAACTCTTCATTTAATGCACAAAGACCTGCTTCCTTTCAGTTTTATGAAGCCAGAAGTGAACAATTAAAAAGAAATGAGAAGGGAGGGAGAGGGGAGGCAAAAGGAAATGCTGTAACCAAAATAGCAAAGAAAATACAGTACTTTATTTGAAGGAGAGTGTCAGTCATTCTCTCAGGGACTGTGAATGCTAACTCTTGGTTTTCTTTGTTTATTAGCCCCCAGTTCATGATAGATGCAGCTAGCAGTGTTTTGGGTTTTGTTTCTTTTTATTTTTAATTTCACTGTGTATCATAATCATCTAAGAATAGAGTGGGTCAGAGCACTGGTATTTTTAAGAGAAACAGAAATGATTGCAGTTCTTGTCCTAAATTAAGAATCAGAGAAAGGAACGTGGTAGTTTTGAAGAATTTGACAGCTGAATAATCAGGAAGGGTCAAAGCGAAAGAACTGAACTAAGGTCTGAAACCTTTCAGACAGTATTGGTTCTCTGCACTTGTTTGAAGGGGACAGTAATAACTGCTACCTTGTTAAAACTATAATATATTCTGAATAGGTGGCACTAGTGTCAGCCAGTCACTGTTATTACTCAATAGCCCCTAACACTAGTACCGTATGCTAATATGTGATAGATGATTTTACCTGAAGATAACAAGAAAAGCTTAAAATGGACAGCAGGTGATGCTAGCTTATCTGTACTACTGATTGCCAGGGCACTGAACGTTAGCAGTCTATTTCTGATGGAGCAAAATGTACTAGGCTAAATATATCAAAAAATAAGTTCCACTGTAGCCCTCTGTTGTTTATTTAGGCAGCTGCAGGCCTGAATGGGTGGATGGCATGTGCATGTGTAAAAACAAAATAATTACTAATATTTGCTAAAGTTTTCATAATGTGCAACACTTTGCTAAATGATTTTGATTCTTTGTTTCCCACAGTCCTTAGCACAGCTCTGGGAGGCATGCATTACCATCTCCACTGTACAGCTACAGTTCCTCATGTCCTCCAGAAAGGTTACCTTAGGTCACATAGTAGAGGTGTTAGAGCCAGGAATCACTACAGACAAGCTACTGGAAGTACCCTGGAATAAGACCGCTAGAAACCTACATTTCAGGAACACCAACAGGGAACTTTTTATCTTCTTCTTTTCCCCTCTTATTTTTCAGTTGAGTTTTGGTTTGGTTTTATTATGGCTATATTCTGCCCTGTTGAGTAGTAGCTCAGGTTTCTTTTAGGTTGATCCATGCCATGATACAGCAGTATGCTTGTCTTTGTTTCCTTCTCCTTGATTTCTGGCAGGTACATCTGTCTCACGTCTTCTTCATCTCTCCCTATTGCCCCTCTCTCCTTCCCTTATTCTCTCCTTATTTCAATGCTCTGCTTTCCCCTATTTATAATCTTTTTTTAAAGATTTATTTATTTGAAAGTCAAAGTTACACAGAGAGAGAAGGAGAGGCAGAGAGAGAGAGATGGTCCATCCAATGGTTCACTCCCCAATTGACTGCAACGGCCGGAGCTGCACCAATCCGAAGCCAGGAGCCAGGAGCTTCTTCTGGATCTCCCACGCAGGTACAGGGGCCCAAGGACTTGAGCCATTTTCTATTGCTTTCCCAGGCCATAGTAGAGAGCTGAATCAGAAGTGGAGCAGCCAGGACTCAAACTGGGCCCATATGGGATGCAGGCACTGGAGGCAGCCACAGTGCCGGCCCCCATATTTATATTCTTAACCAAAGTTGTTAACTTTTTCTCCTTTCCAATAAAAAAAAATTGGTTTTTATTACAGTCTAAAAGCTAATGTTTATCAGTAAATATTTACTGAGCTGTGTTCTGGGCACTATGCTATAGATTAGACCAACATAATGTCAAATTTCAAAGGACTCATGATCAAGCCCCTTTTATCAATTTAGTGTCTACATAATATCCATTTCACATTTCTTTTATTTCTTTATTACAAACTTCATGTATTTTTCATTGATGTTTACATTGTTAAAATTATCAATTTTTAGTTTTATTGTTTTATGTTCTATGTATTTTAAAATGTTTTAACTTTAAAAATATTTCTGACCTCCAGGACATGGGTATAAGTTTTCTAAAGAAAATCCTTGGGGTATGGGGGAAACCTGAGGTCACACCTCCAAAATTCTGCCTTCTCCAAAGTAGAAGGATGGTTGACACTAAGATACTGTAGAAAAATCTGACAAAGAAAGAAAACCAAGAGTTGCTTAAATATCTCTCCTTCAGAGTGTCAGGTTTTATCTTTTTTTTTTTTTTTTTTTTTTTTTGCTCTCCCTTCATTTCCCTTTTTATTTTCCTCTCTTCCTAATTTCTTCTTAATTTTTTCAATTCTGGCTTTGCAGGACTAAGACTATGGGAAAGTATCTTTGTCATATTAAGTGATAAGCTTGTAGTTTACTTGATCCTCCAGGCTTACGCTATAATAACAATACCCCCATCCTCATGCACTTCTCTCTGAGATTTATACAGTAACATCTCTCATGGGCCTTTCTTTGTGAGTCTTAACTAATATGTCATGTTGTCCCCATCCATGCCTTGTTGAGATGACTGCAAGGAATAAACATTGGAGAAACTAAAGGGAAAACATGAGTGACGTCGTTAAGAGTTATGTTGTCATGGCAACCAGGCGGCATGGCTGTGGTCTTGCCAGCAGTATCCCCTGACTAGTGCACATGGAAAGCAAGCTTGTCCATGGGTGAGTCAGGGTGTCGGGCATGGCTTGTGGAACCTCTGCCAGGACCTGTGTGTTGTCCTGTTCTGGGGTGGGCAGGTACCGTGTATTTCTGCTGTATTGCAAAAGTGATAACTGCTGTGGCATCTATTATTCTTTGCCATCTCCTATTCCAGTAATACCTCTTTGGGCAAAATACTGAAGATAAAAATATTCATTATGTAACAGATATGCTTATATAAAGAAGACAAGGTCAGAGATATCAAAAATGCTTTTATAAGTAGGAAAAAGAAAAAGGCTAGCTCAGTGTTTTTGGGAAGTATCCAAAGAAAGCCTTGAGTTGTGTGCCATATAGTTTGCAGGGAAGGAGACAATCCAGTCAAGGGAGGCAGGGACTCAGAATAGATCCCACATACCCCAGAACAATTTCTACCCAGCTTTGAGGTTGGTTCAGGAGCCTCTGTCCTCAGTGCCAGTGAATGGCAGACACAGCAGGGCTGGCAATGCAGGCCTGGCTCCAGAATCCAGCACCAGGAGAAATGCAGGCTTGCCTGGAGGTCAGGCCACTTCACCTACAGGGGCATGGCTTCAGAGTGCAGTCCTGGTGGGCTCGCTCAGAAGAGCTCAATCCTCCAGGTTCCTTTTCCTGTGCCTAGCTTAACAACCATGTGCAGGACGGGCCAACCCATTACTGAAAAGAAAGCAGGGTCACAACTTCTTGAGGCAAATAGGCCCATGAAAGGACTATTTGGGTCTCCACTTTAAAAAGCAAAGCTAATTCTTACTTCAAAATCTGAGGAGAGACAAAGTTGACATCACAAACTTGTGGTAGAAACACATTCTGCAGGCATTTATTTTCCTCTTAGCTTTTGAGAAGCTAGGTCTGAAACCCAGCAGTAGCACAGGACCTGCTACAAAAGACTTGAGATCCTCCTGAGCTAGAGAAAACAGAAAAGTTAGGGCTGCTATTTGAGAGTACAAGGCTTGAAGACATGCTTATAGTAAGTATTGGTGATTCTGCTCAGCAGAGGAGAATGCTTTGTCTTTTTTTAAAAATATTTTTGAAAGCTTTTATTTTTTTATTTTTATTTATTTATTTGACAGGCAGAGTGGACAGTGAGAGAGAGAGACAGAGAGAAAGGTCTTCCTTTTGCCGTTGGTTCACCCTCCAATGGCCGCCATGGCCAGCACGCTGCGGCCGGCGCACCGCGCTGATCCGATGGTAGGAGCCAGGTACTTATCTTGGTCTCCCATGGGGTGCAGGGCCCAAGCACTTGGGCCATCCTCCACTGCACTCCCTGGCCAAGCAGAGAGCTGGCCTGGAAGAGGGGCAACCGGGACAGAATCCGGCGCCCCGACCGGGACTAGAACCCGATGTGCCTGCGCCGCAAGGCGGAGGATTAGCCTAGTGAGCCGCGGCACCGGCCAAAAGCTTTTATTTAATAAATATAAATTTCATATGTACAACTTTTGGATTATAGCGGTTCTTACCCCCATATCCACCTTCACACCCCAAACCATCCCACCTGTTACTCCCTCTCCCATCCCATTCTCCTTTGAGATTCATTTTTAATTATCTTTATATACAGAAGATCAACTCTATACTAAGATTTCAACAGTTTGCACCCACACAGACACACAAATTATAAAGTGTTGTTTGAAGAATAGTTTTACCATTAATTCTCATAGTACAACACATTAAGGACACAGGTCCTACATGGTGAGAAAGTGCACAGTGACTCGTGTTGTTGATTTAACAACTGACACTCATTTATTTATTTATTTTTATTTGACAGGTAGAGTTATAGACAGTGAGAGAGAGAGAGTCAGAGAGAAAGGTCTTCCTTCTGTTGGTTCACTCCCCCAAATGGCCGCTACAGCCGGCGCTGTGCCGACCCAAAGCCAGGAGCCAGGTGCTCCTCCTAGTCTCCCATGTGGGTGCAGGAGCCCAAACACTTGGACCATCCTCCACTGCCCTCCCGGGCCACAGCAGAGAGCTGGACTGGAAGAGGAGCAACTGGGACTAGAACCCGGTGCCCATATGGGATGCTGCACCACAGGTGGAGGATTAACCAAGTGAGCCGCATCCTCTACCCAGGATGTGGAAATCTTGGTTATAGAAGCACTTTAGATCTCTGTTGAATTTTCATTTACTGGGAGTGGTTTCTGGACAGTAATATGGGTCTTTCTGGCACGATTCTGACTCCTTTCTCTTTTCTGTGCTGATTTTTCCATCTGCCTACTTTCCAAATAACACATAGTTTATTTTATGACTGTAGTTAAGCTGACAATGTAGGACAGAATCTCAAAACTTCTTGGTGGTTTTGTCAGATGCACATTATATAATTCAGGGTAGTGAATGTTATAACTTTAGAAAATTGTGATACCATAATTTCACATTGAAATGACTCTAATAGGAGTTAGTAGTGATTCAATTCAGGGACTGCTGGGGCTAACTGCCATGAGACATAAAAGTGTAAGACAGCAGCTGTCCATCTCTCAGAGTCTAGGTCATTTTCAAAAAATAATAAATTTGGGCCGGTGCCGTGGCTCACTTGGCTAATCCTCCACCTGTGGTGCCGGCACCCCAGGTTCTAGTCCCAGTTGGGGTGCTGGATTCTGTCCCAGTTGGTCCTCTTCCAGTCTAGCTCTCTTCTGTGGCCCGGGAGTGCAGTGGAGGATGGTCCAGGTGCTTGTGCCCTGCACCTGCATGGGAGACCAGGAGAAGCACCTGGCTCCTGGCTTCGGATCGGTGCAGTGCCGGCCGTAGCGGCCATTTGGGGAGTGAACCAACGAAAGGAAGACCTTTCTCTCTGACTCTCTCACTGTCTAACTCTGCCTGTCAAAAATAAATAAATGAAAAATAAATTTGGAAGTAAATATGTAATAAATATGTAGTAAGGGAAGATGCCATCATGAAAGGGAACACAGAACTTAAAATACCCATTTTGTGTGAGCTAATTCATTCGGTTCAGATATATACATAATTATCACTGGCTGTTAAATACTCCAGGGTTAATGGGAAATGAACAAAACTTAGAGGAATATGGTGTCATATTCTAACTTCAAGTAGCATGCTCTAGCCTTTTCACCACTAAAGGAAGGCAATTTTGCTGATATTTAAGTGTTCAGAATAATTCCGTTTGTAGTTAGGATAGAGCAATGGTATGAGTTTACCTTCCTTTTGAAACAGTTGAACTGAGCAGAATGAATGAGATGCTGAAACTCAAGACATTGGGTCCCAAGCAACACAGTTTAAGGACTCTTGAGTGATAGGAAGCAAAGTAGATGGGCCCTCCAGTGGGTCCAGATTGCTGCCTGGAGAAAATTTGGAGATGTAGGCATCGAGAGGTGGAACCCAGGGAGTGCATGTCTCTGACTTGAGAGGTGGAGATGAGAGTGTAGAAAAGACAAGGTATGTAGATTTTGCAGAGCAGAATGCCAGAGAAATGGCTTATGAAAACCTAAATATGACACATTGAACTCTGGAAATTCTGGAAGAAAGCATAGGAATTCCTTGTGACCGTTGGTTAAGCAAAGAGTTCTTACATATAACCTCAAAAATGTGATCCATAAGATAACAAATGTATAAATTGTACTTAGTCAAAATTAATAACTTATGTCCCTCAAAGATAATGCTAACTGAATAAAAAGCTATAGACATGGAAAAATATTTGCATATCTGATGAAGGAGTTGTATATAGAACATATAAAGAATTATGAACTCAAAAGCTTAAATAAAAATGGGCAAATTATTCAAACAGTTAACAAAAGGATATATGAAGACAACAAATAAATTCATTAAAAGATGCTCAACATCATTAATCATTAAGGAAATGCAAGTAAAAACCGTTGTGAGGTATCCACTGTACACCCACGACCACAATTGAAAAGATCCACCATACCACAGGTTGGTGAGGATGTGGAGAACCTGGAACACTTGTATACTTTGGTGGGAAAGATGGGTGATGCACACTATTGGAAAAACAGCAAAACCTTAAACAGTTAAACATATGCCTATCACATGACTCAGTCATTCTACCTGAATAAAAGCATATGTTCATGCTTAGATTTTAACACAAATGTTTGTACTATCTTTATTTGTAATAGCCTCAACTTGAAAACAACCCAAATATCCATTAACGTGCATGCATAAATTGATTGGAGAGAAGAATCCAACATGGGAAGCAGGATACACAGCAGACTCATAGAATGGTAGATGTCCTAAACAGCACTCTGGCCTCAGAATCAGCACTTACGGCATTTGGATCTGGCTAAAAAGCCCATGAGAGTTTCTCAGGCAAGGAAAGCCAAGACACTATGGCAAAAAAAAAAAAAAAAAAAAAAAAAAAGCCCTAAATGAAAGATCTCTGTGAGTGAGATCCCGGCAGAAAGAATGGGCCATCAAATAAGGAGATACCTTTCTTTGAAGGGAGGAGAGAACTTCCACTTGACTGTGGCCTTGTCTAAATAAGATCAGAGTTGGTGAACTCAAGAGGCTTCCATAGTCTTGCAAACTCACAAGAGCCTCAGGTGATTACTGACATCATAAATAAGAGTGTCAATTGCTGAATCAACAACAGGAGTCACTGTGCACTTACTCCTCATGTAGGATCTCTGTCCTTAATGTGTTGTACTATGTGAATTAACGGTGTAACTACTACTTTTTTTTAAATTATTTTTTTATTTTCATTTTTTGACGGGCAGAGTGGACAGTGAGAGAGAGAGACAGAGAGAAAGGTCTTCTTTTTGCCGTTGGTTCACCCTCCAATGGCCGCCATGGCCAGCATGCTGTGGCCGGCACACCGCGCTGATCCGATGGCAGGAGCCAGGTACTTCTCCTGGTCTCCCATGGGGTGCAGGACCCAAGGACTTGGGCCATCCTTCACTGCACTCCCTGGCCATAGCAGAGAGCTGACCTGGAAGAGGGGCAACCGGGACAGAATCCGGCGCCCCGACCGGGACTAGAACCCGGTGTGCCGGCGCCGCAAGGCGGAGGATTAGCCTTACTGAGCCGCGGCGCCGGCCGTAACTACTACTTAAACAGTACTTTATACTTTGTGTTTTGGTGTGGGTGCAAACTGTTGAAATCTTTACTTAGTATATACTAAGTTGATCTTCTGTATATAAAGATAATTGAAAATGAATTGTGACGAAGAATGGGATGGGAGAGGAAGTGGGAGATGGGATGGTTGTGGGTGGGAGGGAGGTTATGGAGGGAAAAAGCTGCTATAATCCAAAAGTTGTACTTTGGAAATTTATATTTATTTAATAAAAGTTAAAAAAAAATCAATGGTGAATCCAATGAGGGGGTTAAAAATCAATGGTGAATCCAATGAGGGGGTTTTCTTGTTCTTTACCTTACTTGAAATAATGTTGCACATTACTGTTGCATTCCATGAAAAGGACATATTATAATTTAAGTTCTTTAATGGGTTATGGTAACAATATATTTCCAGTTATAATTGTTTTTGTTGAGAAATATTTAAGATGAAAAATGATAATAGCTGCATGATACTTTTAGAGATATGGAGACTTTAAGTTGTTACAGTTATCTGTGAATCTCTTGATTCTCAGAGGACAAATAAATTGTTATAAGTGTTATTATTTTCATTGTGCTAGTACAACTTAGACTTTAAGACTAACTTTTGGGGTCGGTGGTGTGGCGTAGTGGGCTAACGCCCTGGCCTGGAGCGCTGGCATCCCATGTGTGCACTGGTTTGAGATCTGGCTGCTCCACTTACAGTCCAGCTCTCCTCTGTGGCCTGGGAGGTCAGTGGAAGATGGCTCAAGTCCTTGGGCCTCTGCACCCACTTGGGAGACCCGGAGGAAGCTCCTGGCTCTTGGCTTCGGATCGACGCAGCTCCGACCACTGTGATCATCTGGGGAGTGAGCCAGTGGATGGAAGATCTCTCCTCTCCTCTCCTCTCTCCCCTCCCCTCCCCTCCCCTCCCCTCCTCTCCTCTCCTCTCCTCCCCTCTCCCCTCCCCTCCCCTCCCCTCCTCCTCCCCTCTCACCTCCCCTCCCTTCCCCTCCTCCTCCCCTCTCCCCTCCCCTCCTCCTCCCCTCCCCTCCCCTCTCCCCTCCCCTCCCCTCCCCTCCTCTCCTCTCCTCTCTCTGTGTAACTCTGACTTTCAAATAAATTATATATATATATATATATATATATTATGACTAACTCTTCTTATGGCCTGAGGGGTGTGTAGGTACCTATATTTTTCTATTGTTAAATCTATCAGGAGATCCAGGCATCTATTTAAAGGTTTTTGTTAGGAAACATGTGCCCATCAGAGCCCTTTCTATTTGTTTCTTTATATTTATTATGCAGTTTTCAAGTATTGACAGAAACAACTCTAATGCCTAATTTGCTATTTAATAGGCACTTGTTTTAATTTCACAAATCCTTTAAATCTCTTGGGAAACTTCAACTCATAGATTACTAGCTTCGGTATTTTTACCATACTCTGATTTCTTCTAAATTTTACCTGGCACTTTTTCAAGCATGAAATAATTTCTTCCTTACCTGTTTTACATTATATCTTCTTAATGTAAAAATGCTAAAGTTAATACCCTTATGTAGATGTATTTACATACCACTGGAACTCTTCTGTTCATTGTACTTAGGTTTTTGTACAATAAATAAGTGGTCATTTTTTCATAACCTGTTGCTTTGGATTTATAACATACTGAAACTCATAAACTCTCAGAGGAATTCAGGTACATGTGAAAGTCACATGATTGAACCATCTTCTATGAAACACTCCATTTTTCCATGTCTTCATGATTTCAGCAAAACAACCCTTTTTACATATAACTGCTTCTGTCCAAGCCCTTTGTTCGGATGTCATTCTGTATCTTGCTGAGTCCCAGGGATATCAGACCATTTGCTGTTTTCTTATTCAAGAACAACATGGATAGAAATAGATCTTGGAGTGGCCAGATTACAATTTAGTCATCTCCTAAAATAATTTCTTCCAAGAATTAACTTGATTAATTCAGGACCAGAAAATTGTGCCATGTGTTGAAAATAAGCTGCTCTTATGAAATCAGCAAATTGCAACAGGAATTGTTCCATTCCTGTGCCATTAATGTAACTACTTGGAACCTGATTCTTGGGCTCCTCTTGGCAAATAGTTTCTACACCAAAGTCATTTCCAGTTGCTCAGTTGGGAGTTCCTGGATTCAAGTGTATGTACTTTAACCCCAAATCAGATCCTCTATATAGATTTTAGACACTAGAAAAACTATCAGAGTGACGCTATGAACAATGCATTAATGAAATTACTGATTCACTTAAACACATTGGTAGTATAATGAAATATTTTCAATCATATACATAGTTCTCCCTTTGGTTAGCATTGTGTTCCTCCTATGTACAGCCATATAGTTTCTCAATATTTCATTCAGTGATTATAGTAGGAAGGGTGTAGAATCATGAAATAGCTGGGAACAAAGATATTACTGCCTCTTGGTTTTGGGACCTTAAGTAGGGCAAGTTTTCTAACTCTTTGTTTCCTGATTTGGGAAAGGTGCACTATAACTACTTACCTTGTGAAATTATCAAATGAAGAAGAAAGAATCAGCCCCTGCCATCTAGAAGCCAGCCTGACATTCAATGATGTTTTTGCCCGTAAGTGATTTCACATAACACTACCATCAGACAAGGTCACTGCAACCATGGTGAAGCAAGAAAAAGCAAAACCACTCCGTATTCGTACCTGAATACAAGGAAACAGCAAAGAAAAAAAAATCCCCAAACCAAGAACAGGATATTGTTCAAACCACAAATGACTATCTCCATTTTTGGCTAATTGGAATGACTACTGCTTCTTTACCAATCAGTGTTAGCTCTGCTTTGTCTCACCACCTCCTAAATAAACATGAAGATGCTCTATCATAGAATTATCTTGCTTCTTGACAACATTAAGTGCTGGGCAAAGTCTGCTTTTCCCTGAGTAATTCCTAATGTTTTCCAACACAAGGTCAAATCCTATTTTATTAACTACAGTTTCTAGGTTCTGAATAAGGGTACTCCAAAAGCTCATGGGAAAATGTAATTAAAAGAGATTCTTGAAATCCATGTATAGTTTTTTTCCTAATAGTACACATTTCCATGAACTTTTTGAGGTCCCGTGTATCTGACATTTTTTCTTCTGAGAATTGTTTACAGGGCTTGGAGCCTGCTGAAAAGAATCAACCAGCCAATGGTAAACCTGATCAGTCAGTTTACCCTGCCTCACTCAGTAGAGGCTTGTCTTCAGTTCCCTTGCTCTCCCTCTGTCCACAAGCAACTTCGGTATTCTCTCCTGTGGCCCAGTGTGGAATGGCATGCTCCCTTCTTTTGGAAACTATGAGTAATAAAATATGTTTTCAATGGTGATCATCTCCTGATGTTCTCACCAATGTCCAGGCACATTTTGGAAGATCTATAAAAAGTCCTTTTTCGCATCCTCTTGCTAGATGCTCCACAGTTCTCCATGGCATGTGGCTTCTTTCATTACAATGAGCCAGTGAACCCAAGTTTGTTCAATAACAGGTGTGTTTCTAGAGATCTTTGGCTAGAGGATTTTGATAGGAAATTGAAGGAGGCCATGAGTGTGAAGTCCTGTGACTGAAAAAACTGAAAGCCTCAGTGACATTTTAAATGTGATCTAATTCTTTGCCCATGATTCATCGACCTAGGTGGGTCAATTCATGTTTCTCCTCAGACAAATAGACCTGAACAAATGAAAATCAGAGGTTACTGGAAACATTTTGCCATGTGGTCTGGGAAACAGAGGGAGCCCATCTGTGATGATAGAGATGAAAGAACTCAGTGCTCACATAGAAGCAGAGGGGAGAGACAGAATTTCCTGGTTCTCACCAATCCCTTATTTCTGAAGTCTGGAGATATCTCTTCCTTTGGATCTTCTGCACTACCCCAGTGTCCTAGTTAATTTCAATACAATTTGCTTAAGGGAGCCTATAGCAGTCACAACCAAAAGAATCCCAGTAGAGATATATAATTAATAAATAGGCCAGCGCCGCGGCTCAATAGGCTAATCCTCCACCTAGCAGCGCTG
Organism: Oryctolagus cuniculus; assembly: GCF_051225735.1. Classification (NCBI taxonomy): domain Eukaryota; kingdom Metazoa; phylum Chordata; class Mammalia; order Lagomorpha; family Leporidae; genus Oryctolagus; species Oryctolagus cuniculus. The sequence continues at coordinate 52,215,982 of NC_142875.1, read as the reverse complement.
GCACCCCGGGTTCTAGTCCCGGTCGGGACGCCGGATTCTGTCCCGGTTGCCCCTCTTCCAGGCCAGCTCTCTGCTATGGCCCGGGAGTGCAGTGGAGGATGGCCCAAGTGCTTGGGCCCTGCACCCCATGGGAGACCAGGAGAAGCACCTGGCTCCTGCTTTCGGATCAGCGCGGTGCACCGGCCACGGCGGCCATTGGGGGGTGAACCAACGGCAAAAGGAAGACCTTTCTCTCTGTCTCTCTCTCTCTCTCACTGTCCACTCTGCCTGTTAAAAAAAATAAATAAATAAATAATAAATAGGTAACATCTTAAACACATCCTATTTGATTAAAGAATTGATAATATTTTCTAACTATGGGAAAATTTCCCTTTGACATTTATTTTCTACTCTCTGTGTTAATCTGCTTTTGTGCATTTCTGAGTTTCTACTTGGGATCACGTGGGCTTCCTATTATCACTTCTGCAGGGTTTCATTAGGACACTTAGGTAAGAGCTTGCTACCTTTACCACAGAGAGAGCTGCTGCTGCTGCTATGGGGCGGGGGATTGGAGGGGGATGTTGTGTTTCTTTTGTTTTACTCACTTGTGAGCTGTGTTGCTCTTTATAGATCTAAACTGTTGAAGGTTTCAATCTTCCGTGATAATACTTATTCAACATTTTGTCCTAAACATTAAGACAAAATACAACAAGCAACCAGCATACTTTTGATATAGAAACATTTGATTAGAAATGTGTAAGTTGCAAAAAATGTAATTTCTGCCATGTTGCATTTGTGTTTTTAATACATTGGTGTATATTTTCAAAGCCTTGGTGCTCTCAATTTAACTCATTCAATTTTTGAACAATGTTTGCCATGTTCCAGAGGTTAGCAAAAGCCAGTCCTCATTGTCAGACCACTCAACCAAATAAAAGCATGGTTGTTTGGGTCAGAAAACATCTCATTTCATTTTATTCCCCCAAATCAAACAGAGTAATAGCTGTGTTTTTCAACAACTGTTTCACTCCTAGATTCCAAAATAGATGGACCCTTGCCTTGTGTTTGTTGTCATGATGAAAGAAGATGGCTTCAGGACTCTGTGGGCAAGTTGTGTTTGGTTAGTGGTTCCAGGTATCTCCCTTAGGAATCGTGTTTTCTTCAGGTGTCTACACTGCACAGGCTGCTTCCACCCCAGCCAGGACAAAGGCATCGTTTTTGTTTTGTTGTTTTTGTTTTTAAAGAAGTTATTTTATTTATTTGAGAAGTAGTTACAGACAGCGAGAGGGAGAGAGAGAGAGAAAGATCTTCCGTCCACTCCCTAGATGGCCACAACAGTTGGAGATCAGCTGAGCTGAAGCCAGGAGCCAGGAGTTTCTTCCGGGTCTCTCATGTGCATGCAGGGGCCAAATCATTTCAGCCATCTGCCACTGCCTTCCCAGGACACAGCTGAGAGCTGGATCGGAAGAGGAGCAGCCGAGACAGGAACAGGCGCCCTTATGGGATTCTGGCCCCACTATGCCAGAGTTCTGGCCCAAAACATCATTTTAAGAGTCATAAGACTTGATAAGTGTTACAAGAAGAAAAAAGTCATAGGACTTAAGAGGTGTGTCTGTCTCCTTTTAATGAAATCTTAATGAATTGAGGTGAGGATGCTGGCCTGCAATAAAAATACAGCCCTGCCTTTTATGTTTTTCCATCTTTTAAATAAAACAAGAAATGGCCATGAACAGATGGGAGGAAGAGAAAGAAGTGGCAGAAAGGACCACAGGGAATACTCTTAGGCAGATCAGTTTTGGAAAAGTAAAAATAAAATTTGAGTTCTAGAAAATGATTCCTTCAAACTATTCATGTCTCACCAGGTGTGCAGGTATCCCTTTGGAAGAAATGCTGTGGTCTAAGGCAGTGACTTGTCAACTTCAAAGAGCACCGGAATCCAGAATCCTCTGGAGGGTTTCTTTAAATGCAATTGCCAGCTCCACCCCTGAGGTTTTGATTCTGTCCTCTGCTCTTGTCCTGGGAATGTGCATTTTAATGTCCACTCAAGTGACTATGATGGGCATGGCTGGTGGCCACATTCAGAAACATTTTTATTGGTATGAACTATTAGAAAAAAATACAGATCAAGATTCAGAGTACCTGGGGATGAGGTGTGTGAGGACAAATAAAAATAAGAGGCCTAATTTTCCCTGTTGAAAATAAGAGAAGAGATTCCCCTCCCCCCCCCCTTTTATTAAGAATCTTTACTTTGGAAAACCTGTAATTACAAGTACTTTCTCTTCTCTTAGAAATGAATAGGAAATTCTGAAAACTAGATAGGTCTTTTGTCAGTTTGATGACCCAGGAATGTCTTCCTAAAGACCTGACTTTCACCCAACGTGAAATATAATCACCAAGGAAGCTCAAACCCCCATCTCTGTCTATGGGACAGGTAGGAGCCTAACTGTGTGGGAATCTTGCTCCAAGTTGCAAAGCTACCTGCTGTCAGAAACTCAGCCAGTTTGCTTTTCATCTAGGTAAAGCCAATCAACTAACAGAAATGGTCGCTGTAATTACCCAGGGAATCAGGAGGGATGAATGACCAGTGACAAACGATGCTGTCAACCCGGCTTATTTGAGGACCAGCTATAGTTTATCCTGAGAACATGCGTGGATTGACTTGTGTGTCTAACTGGCTCTCTAAAATGGTAAAAGTTCTCTGTGTCTTAGCAGATTTCCTATGACGTCCATCACAGTCTGGCTTAATACTTGTTCAATAACAAAACTGTTTTCTATTTCTGCTACCTGTGTGGAGAGGTCTTCTGGGCGGAGGGAAGATGTATAATACTGCTTCCCGGAACAGATGTAAAGATTTCTCACCACAGGTTCCCCCAGGAGAAGCAGTGAGCCTGCCCCAGTGCAAGCAGCACAGCCCTAGGGAAGCTCTGCCCCGCCAGCTCCAGGGCCGCGTGCTCAGCCGGCGAGGGTCTCCACAGGGCTGCCAGCTTCCCTCCTCTGACCCCGGCAGCCTGCCTGCAAGACATAGCTAGCTCTGGGCTTGCGCGGAGCGCTCTTCCTCCCGTAGTCGGGTCCCCTAGAGTCTACTCCTCAGCTTCTCCTCAGCCTCGCGGTGGCGCGCTTCAGCGGGGCCGCGCCTTTCGCTGCAGAAGTGTCTCTGTGCCGGCTCCGCGCCCAAGGCTGGGGGGACGAGATGGCCCAAGTGCTTGGGCTCTTGTGCCCACCTGGGAGACCTGGAAGAAGTTCCTGACTCCTGGCTCCTTGCTTCGGATTGGCCGAGCTCTGGCTGTTGTGGCCATTTGGGGTGTGAACTAGTGGATGGAAGACCTTTCTCTCTCTCTTCCTCTCTGTAGCTCTGCCTCTCAAATAAATAAATAAAATCTTTAAAAAAAAAAGAAGCTGGAGTAGTAAGTAGAGTTAGGACTCAACACTAGACACTCCAATATGTGCTGCAGGCATCCCAACTAGTGACTTTACTGTGCTAAACCTACTTTTGAGGCTCTGCTGGGTTCTATAAGTCTTAATGAGATTGTCCTGATGAAACTTAACAGAGTATATGAGATGCAATGCAACTGAGGAATAGGAGATTCCTTTGAACTTGGAGGTAGCATTTAGAAAGATAGAAATGGTCTTTAAAGAAGATAGAAGACAGAAAACAACATGGACTTTGAAACCAGATTGCCTAGGTTCAGAACCTAGTGCTAGTATTTACCAGCCATAAGACCCAAAGCAACCTGTTCAAACCCCCCAAATTTTAATTCGCTGGCCTATAAAATTAGAGACGTTATATTATTGCTGCACAAATTCATATTGAGGATTCAGTTAGGATAAGCAAATTACAATTCTTTGTATGTAAATTTGTTTTATTCCCTTAATTTGATTTATTTTAGTTCTAATCTTTTAAAATACATATATATCTAGTCTGGTTCATTAGGTTGTTCAGTCATTTAAACATTCATTGAACACATATGACATATGTAGGTGCTAGAGATCCAAAATGAGTAACTCAAATTCCCAGCTGGGAAAGACAAGTAAACAGTCCGTTTCAGTATTAGGGTAATGGCAGAGTGGAACGGTAAGGGTCTGGAAAACGACAACTGCTATTGCCATGGAAGGGAGGCTTAAGGAGAGCACAGATTTGTGGTTGCCGTGGTAATGGTACCCCACAGACATGCTCTATGGAGACTTTTTTCAACCAAGTAGTGTTTGTATTCCTTTAAAAACTTATTTTTTTAGGAGGAGTGAAAAAGGGTAAGAAAGAACCCATAGTTGGCAACAGGAGGAAGCAGACTTGCAAGTGCCTGGACAAACCTGTGTTCCATCTTTTACTGTGTGCCATTGGACAGGTTATTCCGCCTTGCTCAGCATTTGTTTTTTTCCCTTAGGTGAAAGTCGCACCTACATCATTGGATTCTTTCTGACTCAATGGAAGGTGGTTGTAAACCATTGAACTCTATGGCTGGCACATATTAGTCATTGACTATTGGCTGCTACTATTACTTCTCTAAGAATTCTTGCAAGCACTGAATTAGGTGTTTTTTTTTTTTCTTTTTTTGAAGAATACACACCATGTGTAGTAGCAAAAAAAAAAAAAAAAAAAAGAGAGAGAGAGAGAGGTTCACTTAGTCCTATTATCCACATCTTCTCCTAGTTACCTGTTTTTCCATTTGTTGACTGCATTGCTGTTTTGGGAAGGTTCATCAGTTACTGCAGAAAGAGCACCACTCTGCAAGCTTCTACTTATCTCTCATTATAACTCTCATGCTGTTTCTTGGTCCCTGGACACAGCTACCCATTCTGCAGAATGATGAACTATGAGTGATGATATCTATGGAAGTACCTTTCTGATTTTGTGAGCAGAGTTTCTCAAGATTTCTCACAACACAAGCCCTTTGGACCTTAAATGTACTTTTTTTTTTTTTTTTTTTTTGACAGACAGAGTGGACAGTGAGAGAGACAGAGAGAAAGGTCTTCCTTTGCCGTTGGTTCACCCTCCAATGGCCGCCGCGGCCAGCGCGCTGCGGCTGGCGCACCTCACGGCCAATGGCAGGAGCCAGGTACTTATCCTGGTCTCCCATGGGGTGCAGGGCCCAAGCACTTGGGCCATCCTCCACTGCACTCCCTGGCCACAGCAGAGAGCTGGCCTGGAAGAGGGGCAACCGGGACAGAATCCGGCGCCCCAACCGGGACTAGAACCCGGTGTGCCGGCGCTGCAAGGCGGAGGATTAGCTTAGTGAGCCGCGGTGCCGGCTAAATGTACTTTTTAAAAAGATTTATTTCAGTTATTTGAAAGGCAGAGAGAGAGAGAGAGAGATTCATCCATCTGGACCTGCCAAATGTCAAATGGTCTCACTGGTCAGGCTGGACCAGGCAGGACCAGGCTGATGTCAATAGCCTGTAATTCCAGGTCTTCCACTTGAGTGGCAGAGCCAGAGTAATTGGGCTGTCCTCTGCTACCTTCCCAGGTACACTAGCAGGGAGCTGGAACAGAAGCTGATTAGCTAGAACTTGAACCTGTGGTTATTTGGGATGTGGGCATAGGCAGCCATTTAACAATATGGGACCCCAGAAATGTACTCTTTCTCCTCCCCCACCGCATGTCACAGGGCCTGATATACAGAAGATGTCCCAAAATGATGGTTACATTTAAAAATAAAATTTTGATACCAAATGCAACCTGCACTGAAACCATGTTTGTGAATTATTTGCTTTTTTTAGAAAAAAAAAAGAAATTAAATGACTTTTAAATGCAGACATTTCCATCTTTGTTGGGTATTTGGTGGCTTTGTCACATTTGCTGCTGCGGAGACATAGACACAGAAACACAACTTCTTGTTCTCTGGTATTCTAGTAGCAGCCTGTGCTCCAGGTTGAGGTTGGACGTTGGTTTTCTACGTCACGAAGTCCTCTTCAGTACTAGAGTGTGACTCTCTGAGCTCAGAGGCAGCGAGATCAGATGCCAGCATTTAAAGCCCTGCACAATCCTCTGCTTCCTCCTCTCGGGAGCACACATAATTCATGGATTTAGAGAGGCCTGCCACGCCTTGCTGCCCTTCTGCTGTGCTTTCAGGCTGTAGTTCATCTCTAAAGTGAAGAGATTCTGAGGGTGAAGGTCAGACCACTCTCACGGGAGAGGCCCTGGCATCCAACAGAGTAATTTGGTGTCCCAGGTCTTCCACCAAGGCCCCCAGGTGAAGCTGACATCCTGGATAAAATTCACCTCCATTTCCCTCCATTTTAATGAATAGCATTTCAAATTCCTACAGATTAGTCTTGACTGCACTCTCAAGAGAGCGAACTTTGATGAGGCATAATTAGGGTCTTACTCACTCCCCCACCCACCCTGCAGCCCTCTAGGGTAGGTCCCTGACTGCACAGGTTTTCTTGGCACAGAGAGCCAATGCTTGGGGGCGCTTTCCAAGTGTCACTTGCCAAAACACTGCAGCCAGTGTGCAAAGGGCCTAGCTTGAAAGCATTGCAGGTGGTGTTTGCGGGTTTGAGGTTTGCCCTCACTCGTACTCGCTGTGTGTGGGAAGTTCCCCAGGGAAATGAGGCCAGCTTGGCATGTCAGGAGGCCCAGGGATTGTCTGTTGGGTGAGTCTCAGGCTCAGCGGCAAGTGGGAGGCACCCAGGGCCTCAGAGGAGGAGGACAATTTGCCAGTGACTTTCTCCTATGCCCTAGTGTGCTGCTGCCTCCAATTCTCAAGTCTGAATGTGGCAAGCTGTTTCTAGTTCTGCTTTCTTTTGTTTTAGATCACAGAACGCTAAGCCCCAATTTTTCATTTCCTGATTCTATTTCCCTTGTTAATTTTGCAGTTCAGTCTTTCAGATCTGCCAGCACACCTTGCTAGAAACCTCCTAAGGAGTGAATACTCCTTGACTTACTCCCCTCCCCAGTCTCTCCCTTTTTAGGATTTTATTTCTACTTAGCATCTAGTCTATAATGTCTTTTATTAAGATCAAAAATTTAATTACATACACATTGGAACCTGAGCCCACAAAGTCTACAGATTCCTTGAAAATGCCACTTGCTAGGTGTGTGATCACAATAAATGTGCAAAAATGCTGCACAACAATTAGATTTTAAGGCTTAACTTAAACCAGGTGGAGGGACTAGCTTAAATTAAATGGAGAAAAATGGCTCTATAGATATTAGGAGATAATAACAAAAGCACATGAACTGAGTGAGAAATGAAATTGAGAGGATTCTAGCTACTCGAAAGATATTAGGTGGTAGGGAGATTAAAAGAAAAGAAGGAAATGAAGACGTTTAAATGTAAACCAGAGGGCTGGAATCTTAGCAGTGGGTTAAGCAGCTGCCTGGGATGCCTGCAGCCCATGTTGGGGTGCCTGTGTTCAAGTCCCAGCTTTCTGCTAATGCACACCCTGGGGAGCAGCAGATGATGGTTTAGTTACTTGAATCCCTGCTACCCATGTGGGGGACTTGGAGGGAGTCTCTGATTCCTGACTTAAGCATGGCCCACCCAGATCCAGATTTTGTGGGTATTTGGTGACTGAACTAGTGGATGAAAGATTCTTTCTCTCCGGGATGCTCTGCCTTTCAAGAAGATGAAAATAAATAAATGAACTTAAAAAAAAATATCCAATAACAAAAGAATACAACGACCAATGTAAAAGAGAGTAGATTCTTCTTGCTAAAGAAGGCAGGGCTACTCAGCCTTCCTTCTTTCCACTCTGTCTTCCTGGGTCCTTTCCCTCCTAGGCAGCCACTCTCTCCTTGCTGCATTTGTGCAGTCATATCCTCCTTGTGTATCTGTTTACTTTTATCTCTAATTTCACACTTTACACTATCATCATGATTTATTTACAGTCTCTCTCACTAGACTATCTTCTCCTCAAGGGCAGGGGTCAGGAGAAATGTCTAGGACAGGGTCTCCTACAGAGCAGGTGTCAGTGAGTGTCGGCTGTGAGTCCAGAGGAGAGGCATCACCGTGCTTGTGATGATCAGTGGTGCGTCCACCAGGTCCTCTTCAAGGATGGACTGTTAGTTAACCTGGCTGCCAGGTCTGTCAGTGGATAGCGCTCAGCTGATAGGGGGTGGCCTCAGCTGTGAGGAGCCACCTCAGTCCAAAGTTATACCCTCCTGACTGTGGCCACATTTCCACCTGGCTGGGGACAACTCCAGAGGTCAGTCTTGCTTCAGAGCCTTTCTGTGGCTCTCAGGAGCCTATATTGCAATTTGACTTTTCTGTGTATCTTGTTTTTGCCCCAGCTTTGACATGTGTTTGTCACAAGAAGCACCCTAATGAATGTTCTGTGCTCTCAACTTAGAGTTTATTTCCAGGAGAACCTTACCTGTAACACTTCTTAGCTCAATTGAAAAAACTAAGAAGATGGCACAGGCATTTAGCTTTGTGGTGAAGACTCTTACTACAACATCAGCTCCCATACTGGAGTTCCTGAGTTTGAGTTTCAGCAGTGGCTTCTGACTCCATTTTCCTGCCAATTCAGACCTCGGGAGGTAGTGATGATCGCTTGTGTTTCTGCTACTCACTTGGAGACCTGGATTGAGTTCCAGGCTCCTGGCTGTGGCTTCTCCTGGTCTTCGTATTGCTGGCATTTGAAGGATGATTTAGCACGCCGTTGGGATCAGCTTGTTTCTTTCTTGATCTCTCTGCCTCTCAAAAAGAAAAAAAAAATAGAAGGAGGAAAGGAGGAGAAGGGACTAAGGTTGCAGATTTAAGCAACAGTATTTCTACTGTTGTAAATAGCATGGGGATTTAGAGGGGAATATACAAATACAGAAACTGAGAAGGCAGAGTAGTCTGTGAAAAGAATTGTCCCCAGATGAGTCCCCAGACCAGGTGCCCATCCAGAGCACCACCTCCAGGCAGTCACACCACCCCCAGCCTCCTGTCTACTTCTGCAAAGGGAAGGAGTCAGATGGGGCTACCTTCAAGTCTCCTCTTGCCTGTAATCTTCTATCAGGCTGAATTTGATGCTCTGGGAAGATTTGGTGACGACTTGTGAACTGAAGGTTTCCAAGGTGACCTTAACTCTAAATCCAGGAAACAAACCTGAAGGAAAAGAAAATGTGCCATTCAGAGTTGCAAGCAGTGATAAAATATCCCACAGGGATTGTCCTTCTGACAACTCACAAGACATGCATGTAAAAAAGAGATTCCTTTGACAGCTGTTGTCTCAAGATAACTGACACCTTTCAATGGCAATGCATAAGAGGACAAAGAGAACATGACCTCAGCAGACAATGGAAATTAGGGAAAAAACAAGTTGAGATATTAAATCAGATATCAAAAATCATCATCACTGACACATAAGATGAAGAAGTTGGCAACAAGGAACATTTTCCAGTCTCAAAAGTAAAACTTACGGAAATCAAGATGTTTGGCCAAAAAATAATGTTGGAATCCTGCTCACTTTTATTTCTTTTTCATTCCAGGGCCCTCTGGTTTGTATTTTACCTTTAGTTAAAACAGCAGTCATTCAACAAATAATTACCAAATGCCTACTTATATCAGGCTTCTTTTGGTGCAATCAAAATAAGAAAAAAAAAGTTATAAAAAAGGATTTTTTATTACTTTTGTGAATAACCTGAATTACTTGTGTGAATAACAGAATAGGAGGAAAAGCAGAACTGAGCAGGTGCCCAATACAGGAATCAAGGAAGCTCCAGGGATTTAGCAGCAGGAACAGTAGGGTGTCTTTCCTGACTTCCAACCATTTCCATTTTGTTCCTCTTAAGACTCCATTTTCCAGGAAACAAGGAAATGGGCTAACTTGCTGGCTGGAAAGGTTATGAAGATTGGGTGATGGGCCATTCCCCAAAGGAAAACCAAAGGAAGGGGAAAGGATGGATGCTGGGCCAGCAAAAGTTTCACATGTTTCACATGTCTCCCCCACATGCTGTGTGCCTGCTACCAGTCCACAGGATGGCTATATACTGTAGAGAGGCACAGGCATGTTCTCAGGGAACATACCACTGGTGAGAAAGTGTAATAGGGTATTATTGCAGGAAGTGACTGACTGAGACCAGTGTTGCAGGTGGTGAAAGAATTCAGAGCAATGAAAGAGAGTGAGCAGAGTTAGTTTTATTGAACACATTGCAAGGCAGCAGCATGACAGACAGGACAGCTAGAGGCTGACTACTGCTTGCACGCTGCAAGGGAGAAGCAGGCAGCACAGCCACGGGCTGCCTGCTGCAACATGCGCTACAATCTAAGAGGCGTACTTTCAACTGCAGTGTCTTCTCTTTTAGGGTGAGATTTTCTAATGATTCAGCAGGTTTTCCCATTTGGTAATTTGCGTTTCTGGGAAGAGCTGGGGGAGCCTACACTCCCTCTTAGCTTTGGGATTTTCACAGTGCTCCAGGGCAACCCTCTACAGACTAGGCAGAGGGGATGTGGTAAGGGAGGAATGAGGAATGACTGCTAATGGGTATGGAGTTTCTTTATTTTCTAATATTTTCTAAAAATATTCAGGAATTAGGTAGCAATGACTGACATACAATTTCATGAATATACTAAAAAAATCATTGAACTGTTCATTTGAAAAACCTTATGGAATGCAAATAATATCTCTATAAAGCTGTTGCTTAAGAAAAAAATACAAGGGCCAGCACTGCAGCTCACTAGGCTAATCCTCTGCCTGCAGCGCCGGCACCCCAGGTTCTAGTCCCGGTTGGGGCGCCAGATTCTGTCCCGGTTGCTCCTCTTCCAGTCCAGCTCTCTGCTGTGGCCCGGAAGGGCAGTGGAGGATGGCCCAAGTGCTTGGGCCCTGCACCCCATGGGAGACCAGGAGAAGCACCCGGCTCCTGGCTTTGGATTGGCACAGCGCGCTGGACTTAGCGGCCATTTGGGAGGGGGGTGAACCAACGGAAGGGAGACCTTTCTCTCTGTCTCTCTCTCACTAACTGCCTGTCAAAAAAAAAAAAAAAAACAAACAAAAACAACAACAACAACAAAAAAGAAAACAAAACAAAAAAAAGCAAGCTATGGCAAATACTGTTGCTTGGCCACTTACAGTCTTTCCTAATCTGGTGTAATTCCTTACCTACTTCCTTTTTTTAATATAATTTTTTTTATTTTATTTTATCTTTGACAGGCGGAGTGGACAGTGAGAGAGAAAGGTCTTCCTTTTGCTGTTGGTTCACCCTCCAATAGCCACCGCAGCCGGCGCACCGCGCTGATCCGATGGCAGGAGCCAGGTACTTCTCCTGGTCTCCCATGGGGTGCAGGGCCCAAGCACTTGGGCCATCCTCCACTGCACTCCCTGGCCACAGCAGAGAGCTGGCCTGAAAGAGGGGCAACCGGAGCAGAATCCGGCGCCCCGACTGGGACTAGAACCCGGTGTGCCGGCGCCGCAAGGCGGAGGATTGGCCTAGTGAGCCCCACGGCGCGGGCACCTACTTTTATTACACAGTTTATGTATTTACTTTCCCAGATTTACTTGTAACTAGGAATGTCCAAGAGACATTTTTTTTTTTTTTTTTTTGGCCAGTACATGTCAGCAGAAATCTGCTAGAGGGTTCAGGAGAGAAAAATTGACTTTCTGATAAAAGGGACCAATGCCTCTGTCACTGTCCTTTCCCCTTACTTATGGTCCATAGGACATGATGTCTGATGCTGCAGAAGCCCATGAGTAGGAAACACGAAGCGAGAATAGTAGAGGAGAGGAATGAGCAAGCCTGGGCCTTAATATTATCCTTACGGGGCATCCTTCTGTTGGTACACTACTGTTAGGTTTATTGCCATTTGCAGATGAATGCATTTCTTTCTTTGTTTCTTAAAGACTTATTTTATTTTATTTATTTGAAATGCAGAGTTACAGAGAGAGAGGAAGAGACTGGAGGAGAGAAAGGTCTTCCATCCACTGGTTCACTACCCCAGATGGCTGCAATGGCCAGAGCTGAGCACAGCCAAAGTCAGGAGCTTCTTCTGGGTATCCCATAGGTGCAGAGGTCCAAGGACTTTGGCTGTCTTCCACTGCCTCCCAGGTGCATTAGCAGGAACTGGATTGGAAGTGGAGCACCTGGGACTCGAACCAGCGCCCATATGGGATAATGGGGTTGCAGGCTGTGGCTTAACCCATTACACCACAATGCTGGCTCCAAGGAATCTTCCTAAACCAGAGTCTGGGATGGACTCTAAGGACATGAATGAACTATGAATAGGTGTTTTCCAAATGGCAGTTGAGGTTTGGAGGGAAGGATGATCATTCTAGCAGTTATCTGTGCCCACTTTCCACATGATTGATTCCCATGACCTAGCCCAAGCTAACTTTTCTGAACCTGGTTAAATTCTGCAGAACTACTTTCACCTTCTTCCCTTTAAACTTAGTGAAAAGTGTTATTTTTATTATTATCATTATTAATTCTAGGATGATCATTCCTCTATGGTCTGATACATTGCAACACCCTCCCATCTATTTCAGGAATTTATCCATCAGTCAATCTGTTTTAAAAGTCAGTCCCTCTCTACTGTCTCTGCCCCACAACCTGCTTATATTTTCGAGTTTCTCTAATATTAAGAAAAAGTCCTCCTGTATCTATTGCGTTTTTAAAAAGCTTTACTTATTTCTCTGAATGTCAGAGTGACAGAGAGAAAAAGGAAGGGAAGAAGGGAGAGAGATATAGAATCTTCCTTTTGCTGGTTCACTCCCCAAAATGCCTGCAGTTGGGGCTGACCAAAGCCAAAAGTCAGGAACTCCATCCAAGACTTTCATATGAGTGGCAGGAACCCAAGAACTTGGGCCATCATCTGCTGCCTCCCAGGTGCATTAGCAGGAAGCTGGATCAGAAGCAGAGGCAGCACTCAACCCCAGGCACTTCAATATAGGATGCAGATGTCCCCTGTGTTGGCTTAACATGCTGCACCAGAGTGCCTACTCCTAGCTATTGCATTTTCTTTGCTTGATAATTTTGCTCTGCCTTTTGTGTTTACTTTCTCACCTTCCAGTAACTGTCTCTTATGGATGTTAGATAGTTGCATTCACCACTGCACTGAAACTGCATTGACAAAGGTCACTGTAGGAGGTAGCTCCTCTGGTGGCACAGACACGGTCTTTTTTTTTTTTCTTTCTGATTTATCTTATTTACTTGAAAGAGTTACAGAGAAGAGAGGTAGAGCCTGAGAGAGAGCTTCCATTCCATTGATTCATTCCCCAAATGACTGCAACAGCCTGAGCTGCTGATCTGAAGCCAGAAGCCAGGAGCTTCTTCCAGGTCTCCCATGTGGGTGCAGGGGCCCAAGGACTTGGACCATCTTCTGCTGCTTTCCCAGCCCATAGCAGAGTGCTGGATCAGTAGAGGAGCAGCCAGGGCTGGAACTGGGGCTCATATGGGATGCATGCAGTGCAGGCTGGGGCTTTAACCTGCTGTGCTACAGCAGTGGCCTCCACTTGTTCTGTTTTGTTCACCACTGTATGTCCAGTCCCCAGAGTAGTGCCCAGCATGTAATACTTGCCAGACAATAAATAAATGTCCTCTTAATCAAAAGCAAACTGTCTTCTTATCCTGACTGCTCAGTCGCTTTGTCATTTTTCACCACTTCCTTCTTGAAATATGCTCTTGTTTTTAATAACTTAACTATTTCTCTTTTAACTTTTTGTTATGGAAAATTTTAAGTATATAAAAGTAGGAAAAATAATCCTTTTTTTTTTTTGACAGGCAGAGTGGATAGTGAGAGAGACAGAAAGAAAGGTCTTCCTTTTGCCATTGGTTCACCCTCCAATGGCTGCCACGGCCGGCACGCTGCGGCCAGCACACCGTGCTGATCCGAAGGCAGGAGCCAGGTGCTTCTCCTGGTCTCCCATGCGGGTGCAGGGCCCAAGCACTTGGGCCATCCTCCACTGCCTTCCCGGGCCACAGCAGGGAGCTGGCCTGGAAGAGGGGCAACCGGGACAGAATCAGGCTCCCGGACCGGGACTAGAACCCCATGTGCCGGCACCGCTAGGTGGAGGATTAGCCTATTTAGCCACGGCGCCGGCCAGGAAAAATAATCTTAAAAGTCCAGGCATCTATCACCCAGCTTCATCTCATGGCCAGTGCTGTTTTATCTAAATCTTCTCTCACTCTTTGTTCACACTAATTTGAAGCAATGCCAGACATATCATTTCACCCATGATTACTTGTTTATATTACTAAAAGAAAAGAGATATTTAAGAGAATGCAATCAGGGACAGGTGTTTGGCACAGTGATTAAGATGTCACTTGGGTTGCCTGCAACACAGGAGTGCCTGGGTTCAAGTCCTGACTCTGCTTCTGATTCTCACTTCCAGCTAATGTACTTTCTCTGGGCAGCAGGTGATGGCTCAAATATTTGGATTCTTGCCACCCCCAAGGGAGACACTGGTGGAGTTCTGGCTTCCTGACTTTAGCCTGACCCAGGTCCAACTGTTGAACATTTGAGAAGTGAACTAGCAGAAGAAAGCTCTCTTTCAGGTCAACAAATAAATAATATTTAAAAAAGCATAACCATAAAACCATCATTAGACAGTGAACAATGACTATTAGTTTCTCTATATTATCAGCTTCATTCTTTTTTGATTCTATTTTTTTGAACTTTTTGATTGTTTTTGGATGATGAGATGAGTATTTTTCTCTTTCTTTTCAGGCTGCAGGGATCCCACACCTCTGCCCTAGTCTTAAGGGGGGACTCTCAGGGTCATGTTCTGCCTGCAGCTTGTCTACCTCTATTGAGTCTGGTTGGGTCAGTTGGATCTAGGCTGAACTCTTACTTAGCAAACCTACGTGCTATGGCTGATACTCAAGCTGATTCTTTGACTTCAGCCACCTGACTCCCATGCCAGCCTCCCAATCAGATCGGAAGTTGGCAGGGAGTGAGGTGGGGTTGGGGAGGAAGAACTGGTGTTAAGCCCCATCAGCAGACTATGCATATTGCTTACAACTTGGAGAGAAATGTTAGACCAAAGAACTAAAAATTTGAAAGTGGCTGGGGCTGGGAGAGTTTACAAGGAAAATGGGAAAGCAATGTCTTTTTTGACTTAATCCTCTTACTAGATGACTCTTTAAAAAGTATACACATAGTCTGTTAATTGAAAACTTACTGAACACATCAACACAATTCAAAATCACCTCCACATACTTGCCCACCCCCTCTCTAGGAACATCACCATCTGCAGACACCTGGGAGTCCTCCTCCCTTCCTGCCCTTCCCTCCCAGATCTAGATGGTGACCACATCCTCTGTATGTGTCCTGCATCCCCACTGTGCTTGGACTAATTCTTGTCCTTCATGTCTCTCTCCAGACCACTGCTGTAGCCCCTACCCAACCAGTAATGGGCTGGGATGTGTTT
This sequence comes from Oryctolagus cuniculus, assembly GCF_051225735.1. Lineage (NCBI taxonomy): Eukaryota > Metazoa > Chordata > Mammalia > Lagomorpha > Leporidae > Oryctolagus > Oryctolagus cuniculus. The sequence goes on along the minus strand of NC_142875.1, from coordinate 52,200,715 downwards.
CTCAGATACTCAGGTTGAAGGCCTAACCCCTACTACCTCAGAACATAACTGTGATTGAAGATAGGGCATTAAAGAAGCAATTAGGAGAAATGAGGTCTTGTGGCTGGAACCTAATCCAGTATACCTGGTGTCCTCTTGAGACAGCAGTTAGGGCATAGCATGCACACAGAGGGAAGACAGATTTTTGCAAACTGAAGTGAGAGGAGTCAGGAGAAACAGCCTGTCTGACCCCAGGATCTCAGACTTCCAGCCTCCAGAACTGTGAGAAAATGTTTCTGTAGTTGAAGCCACCCAGTCCTTGGCACTTTGTTATGGCAGCCCTGAAAAACGAATACACCACCTCCATGACTCCCTTGCCTTCTGAAATACTTTGTTGGAGCAAGGTTTAAAAAATGCACATCTAGGGTGCACCCTTAGCTTAACTAGGGTGGGCCTAATGCTTAACCAGTCAGTTAAGAAGCCCACATCCTATAGCAGAGTGCCTGGGTTTGACACCTGGCTCCAGCTCCTCACTGCAGCTTCCTGATAATGCAGACCTTGTAAGATAGGAATGACGGCTCAAGTGATTGAGTTCCACCACACATATGGGAGATCCAGACTAAGTTTCCAGCTCCAGTTTTCAGACCTCCCAGCCATTTAGGAAAAGAACCAGAGGAGGAGAATTCTCCCTCTCTGCCTGTCTCATTTTATGTCTCCCTCTTTGTCTCTTAAATACATAAATGCAAATTTAAAAAATAAAAATAAAAATAAAAAATCCACATTTACTCAAGTTATTCCCCTGCTTAAAATCCTTAAATGACTCCTCCATTGCTGCTAGATAAAAACTAATCCTTAGCATGCGTCTTCCTATTGCCCGTCATCTCACTCCCCTTGTACCTATGCCCCAGCTATTGTGAATGACTGCCACCCCACAAAGGGCTACTTTAGTTCATACTCTACAATTTTGGATGTGTACAAGAGTACTTCAGAAAGTGCATGGAAAATTGAATTAAAATATATGTTTATTTTGGTGCAAAAAATTGGAAATACACACATACTTGTAGTCTTCAAAAAGTTGATGTGAAATGCATATTATGAAAAAACTATGCATAAATTTAAAAAAATATTTGAATCAAAATGAACATCTTTTAATTCCATTTTTCTGTGATGTTATTTAACTGCCCTTTTTACCTTCCTAGTCCAGAAGAATTACATGCTTCTTAACAGCCCATCTGCTGTTGGAACAGCCATCTTTTTTACAAATCTCAGCTCAAGCCCCATGTCCTTTGGGACTACTTTCTTAGCCCACCCCTCCAGATAAATTGACTTCTTTCCTTTGCATCCATTTTATACCCTATAGAGAATTATATATAGAATTATTATATAGAAGTATATTCTAGGTTTGCAGCATTTTTATTGTCATTATTTTGTATCATGCCATGCTTCAAGGCATAAGCTATATTGTAACTTTGCATGCTCAGGGCATTCTGTAATACCTGAACCAGAATATGTGCTCAAAAAATGACGAGCCATTTACTGATGAAATCAGTGAATCTGTGTATCTGTGTCAGTGGAATAATTTATATGTTAGTTTAGCCTGCCTTGAGCCTCTGTTGTCAGATAGTAAATGTGGAAATTTTAAACTATACATGTAGTTATTCCCCAGTTGTTAAAGATTAATTAAAGTTGGGATTTGTTGTTTGTTCTGGAATCTGAATGTACACCAACAGTGAGTCACTTCTAACCCTTAGCATAGGGTTGTTTCTTCTTAAAACAGGAAATCAGGAAAATGTATTGCTGAAAAATACTTTGCTTTTAATAGTTTAAAGCATAAAAATTTTAATTGACACAATAATTGTATAATTTATATGGGTATGATATGATGTTTCTATACATGTTTACAATGTGTTAGGATCAGAATGGAATAATTGGCACATCCATTACTTCAGACAGTTGTCATTTCTTTGCCAACCACCTTCTTTTATAGGCAGGGAGATTGAGAAAAAGAAACTTGTTCCCACTGTCACACAGTGCATTGTTTCCACAGCTAGGCTGATGCACTTACATTGCCTCTGAAGAACAGACACACTGCAATTAGTGTAGTTTGAAGAAAAGGGAATTTAAATGTAATTCAACCAAGAAGAAAGCCAACAAATCTACATTTATAAAAGCAACAGAAAGACTTTGGCTCTTAAATTGTTTCTAAATAAAATACTGTGAATGAACTTCATCCAATATTGATATGTCCTTTGGCACTGGGCATTTTAGAGTATGTATTTGTTATTGCGAAAAATTGCATTTGAATAATGTATGACACAATGTAGATTCGAACTTCCTTTGAATAATGTATAACACGAAAGGTTTTCTTTATTCATTTAGTGCCTTTCTTTCAAGGAACTACAAGTACCTTATGCACTGTAGGTTAGGTGTGACTTGTTGCATACATACTTTTTCACTTAACCTTAGCATTCTGCATATCACAATACTACTGATTTGTGTTTATCAGACTAGCACTTAGTAGTCAAGAGACATCTTGACAAAGCGACAAATTTGTCTTGTCAACCCTATCATCAGCTAAGCTTGGAAGCACTACCTTAGAAGGGAAGAATGGGGAACTTGGAGTGGAGGGATTCTTGTTTGACTCTGAGTTGCACCAGTTGGGGAATTAAGACATTTCTGGGTTTTCAGAGGAGTCTTTAGGGCCAGTGGTCCCCAGGTTTCTGTGTGCAAGCCTGTTGTGATTCCTTCATGACAAAACATAGTTATGAAAAAATGAGTACTTTTATCATTGCTTTCAGAACGCAATGGTCAGCTCAATGAGAGCTTCAGGGAAGTATCAGAATTTTGTTTCTTTGGAGCTTCAGCAGTGCCATCCTTTGCATAGTGAGGAAGTAGTTATAGTGGTTGTAGGTCTGGGAACAGGAGAGGGTAGAAAGTTTCCTCAAGAATTATCATAAATAGGAGGTACCCACAGGACAAAGATCTGAGTCAGCTATTCAAGAATCATGGGATATACTCCTGAAGACTCTCCCAAATCACTAGGCAAGTTTTGAGAGGGGCTGAACATTCTAAATTGGGCACTAGGGTGGAATTCATTCACTAATTAGTAAACCTGCTCAGGCATTCATCTTCAGGCTAAAGATACAACATTGAATGAAAGAATAATTCAATGTGTGTGTGAGGGAATGATTAATAATAAATATGTTATAGGATTAACCTTATTTAGTATGTTATGAAGTAATACAGGCTATGAAACAAAATGAAGAAGTGGAGAATAAGTGGATTAGAAGGAAAGGTGTGAGGAAGAAGGTGATCTGACTAGAACTCATTCAGGAGGTAATACTAAATGAAGAATTGAGGGAGGGAAGGGAATTGCCAATCAGATACTTGAGAGAAGTGAAAGTGTGTGCTAGGCAGAAGACATAGTTAGAACAATAGTCCTAGGAGGGGAATGTAGTTGGCGTATTCCACTAGCTCCAAGAAAACCAATATTGGGTGGGTTGTTTAGAAAAATGATCTGGGGCCGGATCATAAGGACCTTGTAGGCCTTTGTAAGGACTTCTCTGATATGGAAAGAAAATGTGGCTTACTGAGTGGTGGAATTATATGATCATATTTAAGTTTAAGGAGAATCTCTTGGGCTGTAATGTTGAGAATGCTATAGACTCAGTTAAGAGAATATTGCAGTAATGTAGTCAAAAGCTTGAATAAGAAAGCAGTAGTGGAAATGCTGAGATATGGTGTGATCCTGCGTATAAGCTCCTTGAAGTCAGAGACTGTGTTCTCTTTATCACTGTATTCCAAGAAATTGGCAAGCAAATGTCTAGCGACAACAAATAAATGCTTGTTAAAGAAGAAATAAGCGACCTTTTGTCTTCATAAAAGTCAACCAATTATTTATCTTGAACAAACTATTTTAAATATTTAAAGCCATCTATTTCCCACTTAATGTCCTTAATTTTTTTGCATTAAACAGAGCATGACATAAACATCTATTAAGTAAAAAGAATATTAGCATAATGCAAATGTATTGTGGGGACATATATTTTTGCCTCCTCGTGAGATCTGTTCTCTGATCTATGTTATGTGCATAGCAAAATGGATGCAGTACCTTGCTACTCACTGTTGTCCCTCAGAATAGTAGCAATGACTTAGCTGGGGGCCTGTTAGAACTTCAAATCTCAGGGGCCAGCATGTCACCTAGTGGGTTAAGCTTCTTCTGCCTGTAAGGCCAATATGAGTGTTGGTTCAAGTCCCAGCTACTCTGCTTCTGATCCATCTCCCTACTAATTTACCTGGAAAAGCAATGGAGGATAGCTGAAATGCTTGGAACTCTGCCATCCATGTGGAAGTCCTAGATGGGGTTCTAGGCTCTTGGTTTTGTCCTGGCCCAGCCCTGGCCATTGTGGCCATTTTAGGAGTGAACCAATGAATGCAAGATCTCTCTGTCTTTCTCTCTCTCCCTGTCTCTCTCTCTGTAACTCTGACTTTTAAATAAATACAATAATTAATTTTAAAAAAATACAGGTAAATCTCATGCTCCATTGGCACTGTGCATCAGCTGAACCAGAGTCTGCCTTTCATCAAAACCCCCAGGTGATTCGTATGTACATTGAGGTTTGAAAAGCACTGTGTTAGAGCAGGGGTTAGCAAAGTGCTACCTGTTTTTTTTTTTTAATAATTATTTTATTTATTTGAAAGATAGAGTTACAGAGAGAGGTAGAGCCAGAGAGAGAAAGAAGTCTTCTATTCCGCTGGTTCACTCCCCAAATGACCGCAACAGCCAGAGCTGAACTGATCCGAAGCCAGGAGCCAGGAGCTTCTTCTAGGTCTCCCACATGGGTGCAGGGGCCCAAGGAGTTGGGCCATCTTCTACTGCTTTCCCAGGCCATAGCAGAGAGCTGGATTGGAAGAGAAGCAGCTGGGGCTCAAACCGGCGCCCATATGGGATGCCGGCGCTGCAGGCTATGGCTTTAACCCACTGCGCCACAGCACCAGCCCCCTGCTACCTGTTTTTGTAAATAAAGATTTTTAGAACACAACCCTGCCCATGTGTTTACATATTAGCCATGGCTGTTTTGGAGTTAACATCAGCAGGGGTAAGTAGTTGCCACAGAGACCTTAGTAAGACTAAAGTGTTCACTATCTGGCTGCTGTGGGTAGCTGAGGGTAATTGTGTTGAAATTTAACCCCCACTGTGAGGTAATAATAGGGTGCAAACTTAGTGGTGAGGCTTTTGGGAGGTAATTAGGGTTAGCTAAGTTCATCACCACAGAGCCCCAATGACTGAATAGAGGTGGCTGCATAATGGAGGGTGCGAGGGGGAAGGGAGGGAGAGAGAGAGAGAGAGAGAGCAAAGGATATGGACATATGCACTCCCTCTTTCTGCCATCTGATGTCCTATACCACCTTGGGCCTGCCAGCAAGAAGGCCAACACCAGATATAGTCCCTCAACCTTGGACCTACAGATCTGTGAGCCAAAATAGGTCTATTTTTTTTTGTAATAAGGTTACCCAGCCTCAGGTATTTCATTATAGTAATGAAAAATGAACTAATACATTGGCCCTTTAAGAAATAGTTTGTAGTCTAAGGAGCTGAAATTGTTAATTGCCCTATTTTGATTATCACACATGTTATATATATATTGAATTATCACTATACTCCATAAATATGTGCAATTATTGTGTAAAAATTAAAAAATAAAGAAGAGTTGGCAGATTCTGCTTTTGAGTTACAGTTATTGCTGGTATTCTTAGGTGTTTTAATTTAACTGAAAAGTGATCCCTGTTAAATATAAGAGTGGGAATAAGGAGGGAGGAGATGAACAATTTGGGACATGCTCAATCTGAATTGCCCCAAATGGTAGAATTAGAAACATGCCAGGGGATTCCAATTCAATCCCATCAAGGTGGCATGTACCAATGCCATCTCACTAGTCAAAGTGATTAATTTCAGTTCACAATTGATCATAATGATAGGATTGAGAGTCAAAGGGATCACATAAACAAGACTAGTGTCTGCTAATACTGATAGAATTAAAAAAGAGAGAATGATCCAACATGGGAAGCGAGATACACAGCAGACTCATAGAATGGCAGATGTCCTAAATAGCACTCTGGCCTCAGAATTAGCCCTTAAGGCATTCAGATCTGGCTGAAGAGCCCATGAGAGTATTTTAGGCATGGAAAGCCAAGACACTGTAGCAAAAACAAACAAACAAAACAAACAAGCAAACAAACAAACAAACAAAAAACCAAAAACCTAAATGAAAATCTCTGTGAGTGAGATACTAGTGGAAAGAATGGGCCATCAAAGAAGGAGGTACCTTTCTCTGAAGGGAGGAGAGGACTTCCAGTTTGACTATGTCCTTGTCTAAATAAGATCAGAGTTGGCGAACTCAAAAGGCTTCCATAGTTTTGGCAACTCATGACAAGAGCCTAGGTTGATTACTGACTTCATAAATAAGAGTGTCAATTGTTAAAATCAACAACAGGAGTCACTGTGCACTTACTCCCCAAGTAGGATCTCTGTCCTTAATGTGTTGTACAATGTGAATTAATGCTATAACTAGTACTCACACTGTACTTTACACTTTGTGTTTCTGTGTGGGTGCAAAATCTTAATATATACTAAATTGATCTTCTGTATATAAAGATAATTTAAAATTAATCTTGAATGGAATGGGAGAGAGAGTGGGACATGGGAGGGTTGCGGGTGAGAGGGAAGAAGCCACTGTAATCCATAAGCTATAATTTGGAAATTTATATTTGTTAAATAAAAGTTAAAAAAAAAGAAGTCATGTGCCAGGTTGTGAACACTGCGGTCTAGATACAAATGTAAAGATTTATTTATTTTTTATTCTTTTTTGTTATGAAACATTATTTAATGATTTTGAATGTGAGTATAAATTCTTCTAAGGTAGTGTTGCAAATTGAGTAATGTGAATATCATTAATTGAAAAATTTTAAAGTTTATCATTTCATTATGAAAAAATTTTAATAAGAATAATTTAAAATGTTATATATGTGCTAATTATTGGAGCTTTGAAAGGCAGAGAAAGGGGCCGGCGCTGTGGCTCACTTGGTTAATCCTCTGCCTGTGGCGCCAGCATCCCATATGGGCTCCAGGTTCTAGTCCCGGTTGCTCCTTTTCCAGTCCAGCTCTCTGCTGTGGAGGATGGCCCAAGTGCTTGGGCCCTGCACCCACATGGGAGACCAGGAGGAAGCACCTGACTCCTGGCTTCGGATTGGCACAGCACACTGGCCGTAGCAGCCATTTGGGGGGGTGAACCAACAGAAGGAAGACCTTTCTCTCTGTCTGTCTCTCTCTCTCTCACTGTCTAACTCTGCCTGTCAAATAAAAAAAAAGGCAGAGAAAGAGAATGACATATTACCCAGATTTTAATATATAAAATAAAATATATATTTTAAGGGGCCAGCGCTATGGCATAGTGGGTAAAAGATGCCGCCTGCAGTGTCAACATCCCATATGGATACCAGTTTGTGTCCAGGCTGCTCCACTTCCAATCCAGCTCTCTGCTATGGCCTGGGAAAGCAGTAGAAGATGGCCCAAGTGCTTGGGTCCCTGCACCCATGTGGGAGACCCAGAAGAACATCCAGACTCCTGGCTTTGGATAGGCCCAGCTTGGGCCATTGCAGCCATCAATGGAGTGAACCAGCAGTTGAAACACCTCTCTGCCTCTCCATGAATCTGCCTTTCAAATAAATAAATTTTCAAGATATATATATATATTTACATGGTTAAAACAATATTTCATTTGTATTTTGTGTGCTGATTTTTCCCTTTCCATATTGCAAATCTGTTTTTTTTTTTTTTAAAATTGGTGTATTTATTTGAAAGTTGAAGTTATGGAGGGGGAGAGGCAGAGGCAGAGAGAGAAGTCTTCCATCTGCTGGTTTACCCCATAAATTGCTGCAACAGCCAGGACTGGGCCAGGCCCAAGCTAGGAGCCAGGAGCTTCACCCATATTTCCCATGTGAGGAAAGGGGCCCAAACACTTGAGCCATCTTCTGTTGCTTTCCCAGGCACATTAGGAGGGAGTGGGATTGGAAGTGGAGCAGCAGTGACTTGAACCGGTGCCCATATGGGATGCTGGCATTGCATGAGGTGGCTTTACCCACTATACCATAGCGCCGGCCCCCACAATGTATTCTTTATTTTTTTAAAGATTTCTTTATTTATTTGAAAGTCAGAGTTACACAGAGAGAGAAGGAGAGGCAGAGAGAGAGAGAGAGAGAGAGAGAGAGAGAGAGGTCTTCCATCCGCTGGTTCACTTGCCAATTGGCCACAACAGCTGGAGCTGCGCCGATCTGAAACCAGGAACCAGGAGCTTCCTCCAGGTCTCCCACTTGGGTGCAGGGGTCCAAGCACTTGGGCCATCTTCTATTGCTTTCCCAGGCCATAGCAGAGAGCTGGATTGGAAGTGGAGCAGCCGGGACTGGAACCAGTGCCTATAAGGGATGCTGGCATTGCAGGTGGTGGCTTTACTTGCTATGCCACAGTGCCGGCCCCAACCCGCAATGGTTTCTTTAGTCTGCTGTGTCACCATTAAATTTGTAATGAAAGAATGCTTTACTCAGAGACAAATGAGTATGGAGTTTTATGGTGTCCTCACCTAGCTCTGTTGTGCAGAAATGCTCTATACTGGAGTGCAAAGCTCTGATCCAGTATGGGTCGGGAAGTTTTATTTGTTTCCTCAAGTTGCTGCAACAGAGTGCCACAATCTGAGTGGCTTTAAGCAACAGAGATGTATTCTTTGCCTTTTCTGAAGGCTGGAGGTCCCAAGTGAAGGTGTTAGCAGGAACATGCCCTCTCTGAAGGCTCCAGAGAACGATCTTTCCAGTTCCTCATAGCCCCAGGCATTTATTTATTGGTTGACAGAATACAAAATTTAGAAGATAAGCCCAATCTCTGCCTCCATAATCACATGGCATTCTCTCACTGATCTTTAAATAAAGACATCAGTCTCAAGGACCAATCCTCTACTGCTGTATGATCTCATTTTAATTGATGACATTTGCAAAGATATTATTTCTTAATAAGGTCATGTTAGGTGTCTCAGGTTTGCACTTCATCATATATTTTGATGGACAGAATTCAAACCATAAAACAAGACAAAGTAATGAGTGTGCAAGAAAGTAGGCTTTGTTTTCAGACATAGGAGTGAATATTCTTTATTTCTATGATAAAGAAGTTTTACACTACTTCTCTTGAAATACTCAGCTATCTTGTTCTATTTTTCTTTTTCCTCCACAGCTAGGCAAAAACAGCTCATCTTATTTTATTACTACCATTAAAAACATTATTTTAGAAAAATTATGAGTGTAATAACAAATGGCAGCTAATACTTGGCCTTGGTGTCAGGGGGATGTTAGGGTGTAGTGAACATTATAGCAGATTGAAGTATGCACCTGTATTTAAAGAAATAATTGCTACTCAGCTCCTGCAGATTGGTACTAAAAATAAACATGGGCCCAGTGGATGTTCCCTCCTGTAAATGAATCATATATTCCTGCTCTGATGAACTCAGACACATGACATATGTCACTTCCAGGCAGAGACTTTAAGAAACAGTGCATAGTTCTGTAGGTTCTCTTTTTCTTTTCTTTGAAATCATGAGAACATGTTTTACGATAGAGCCTCTGGCATTCACCTTGGGTGGTACAATAAGAAGAAGCCCTTTCAGCCTATTATGGACATACAATATGAATAACAGAGTTTTTTTTTTTTGAATATTGAGAGTTTGGAGCTCATGTGTGTCTCAGAACAGCCAATATCAACTGATACAAACTGTACACTGGACTTCTTAGAAATTTTCTAAATTTTACATTTGTAATCAATTAAACATTTTACAATGATATTTGTTTTTTAATGAGGGCAACGCAGCTGCAAATATCACAGGCTACAGAAAGTTTATGCTCAGAGAAATGTTTTGCCTCACTTGCACCCACTTCTGAATCCTGCCCCCCAGGCTGGATTGCACGTTGCCCTCTAATGTTGCTCTCGCCATCATCCTGTGTTAGAGCTCCTCTATCCTAAATGTTGGCTCGTCCTTTCTGCTTTCCTCATTCTCGGTGCTGAAGGAAGAGTGTATGGGAGGTAAAAGTTCATCTCTGTGTGTTTGGATATTTCTGACTTCACACTTATTTAATAGTTGGGCTGAGTGAAACACTTGTGTCCAAAAAAATAATTTGCACTCACAATTTGAAAATATTTTGCCACTAGATTTTAGCATCCAATATTGTTAGAATTCTAAAATTTTTACTAGCTGATAGAATAAAAAAGGGAGTGAAGGATCTAACATGAGAAGTGAGATACACAGCAGACCCATAGAATGGCAGATGTCCTAAACAGCACTCTGGCCTCAGAATCAGCCCTTAAGGCATGCAGATCCGGCTGAAAAGCCCATGAGAGTATTTCAGGCATGGAAAGCCAAGACACTCTGGGGGAAAAACAAAAAACAAAAAACAAAAAACAACTAAATGAAAGATCTCCGTGAGTGAGATCCCAGTGGAAAGAACGGGTCATCAAAGAAGGAGGTACCTTTCTCTGAAGGGAGGAGAGAGCTTCCACTTTGACCATGGCCTTGTCTAAATATGATCAGTCAGTGAACTCGGGGGGCTTCCATAGCCTTGGCAGCTCATGACAAGAGCCTAGGGTGATTACTGAGGCCATAAACAAGAGTGTCAATTTGTTAAGTCAACAACAGGAGTCACTGTGCACTTACTCCTCATGTAGGATCTCTGTCCTTAGTGTGCTGTACATTGTGATTTAATGCTATAACTAGTACTCAAACAGTATTTTTCACTTTATGTTTCTGTGTGGGAGCAAACTGTTGAAATCTTTACTTAATGTATGCTAAACTCATCTTCTGTATATAAGAGAATTGAAAATGAATTTTGATGTGAAGGGAAGGGGAGAGGGAGTGGGAAAGGGGAGGGTTGCGGGTTGGAGGGATGTTATGGGGGGGAAGCCATTGTAATCCATAAGCTGTACTTTGGAAATTTATATTCATTAAATAAAAGTTAAAAAAGAATTCTAAAATTTTTGATTTCCTGTTCCCGATTGTTTGAATGATTTCAGTATCTCATTGCTAAAGCCTGTTCTTCAGGTTGATGACACTTCTCGTCCTGTCCTCTTTGTCATTGGGAGGGCATGCAGCAGTCCATGGGGCATTATCCATGGGGGCTATATTCCAAGAATTTCAATGGATACCTGAAACTGAGAGTAATACTGAACCCTATATAGAATACATTTTTTTCCTATGTGTTTTTCAGCATTTCAACGTAGCACCAGTGTTTAATCTGTCCTGCCATGTTTCATGCCCTGGTGCCTCCTTTGCTTCACAATTCTTATGTTTCAGGGCTATTGAAGTAAAATGAGGTTTGTTGAATACAAGCATTGTGATATTATAGAACTTGATCAATAACTGAGACAGCTACAAAATTACTATTTGGCAGGTAGCATATATCCAGTGTGGATCAAGAGATGTTCACATCCTGCACAGGACAGATTGAGAAGGCACAAGGCTTCATCATATGACACAGAATAGTGCACAATTCAAAACTTATGAAGTGTTTATTTCTGGAGTTTTAAATTTAATATTTTTGGATTGACCAAAGGTACTCGAAAGGACTTGAAGTCCCAGAACCAAAATCATGTTTGAAAGCAAACTACTATTTCTATTCCTTTGCTATTAATTTAGAGACATTTCATAAAGGAGTGAGATAAACTTGTACTTGATCTGCCATGTTTAATTATAATTGAAAGCATAGCGAACAATGATAACAGAAAAACTGTTACACACAGTCTGGGCCTCTTTGTGGGCTGCTCATTTTTATTTTAGGTCTATTTAAGCTTTAGTTTGGCTTACTTTTATTGGTGATCCTAGGGAAATAACACAAATTAGATACTATAGGTTTCAATATTCTTGAAATATTTCTTTGTCTATATTGTTGTTCACCTATTTTCTTCACCGTTTCATTTTAATGTCTTACACAAATAACAAAGTAGAGACTCTTCAATCATGACATCAATATCTTTGGCATTCAGAAACGAATCAGCAATGTTCCAGCATCATTTGAGTATCTAGTGTAATTGAAACCAATCTTCTCCTATAGCAACGGATACTTTCATGTTGAAAATATCTGTATACCCAAATGATTATAAAGGCTTAGCTAATCCCCACCCCCCTTGTCTCCTTGTTAGTGGAAGTTCATGCTAATGGAATCTGACTGATTTAATGTTAATGAATTACTCTCTGTGGCTAGGTGGCTGCATTTTCTCTCAAACACTGAAGTCAGACTTGTAGCTATGTTTACTGTTGCCTTGCCACTTGTCTTTCAGTTGCAGAAGGTATCTGTTCCATTGCAATGTTGGGTTGGTATGGATGTCTAATTAACTGTATCTATACAAATTCTTTCCCTGTATTCTTTTATTCCATAATCCTATTCAAAACCCGATCCCAGGAGAAATGGCATGTCCTCACCAGCTCTGCAAACCTTTCATGAAGAAGTTTTCTTTCATTCTGGACTTGGCTATATAAACAGAGGTGTGAAGAGTCCTCTTCAGTGGCTGAAGGAGTCTAGTGTTTTTTCCTGTCCTAAGGTGTGAAGCCCCAGGGATCCCACCTCCTTGGCATTCTAAGGAGAGATTCTTGAACACACACTGCTGTGTTTATGACCAGCCAGCCTAGTTTGCCTGGCACTGAGAGGTGTCTCAGGACATAGGATCTTCAGTCTAAAAGCAAGAAAGTCCTAGTTGGACTTAGTTCCGAGGAATGACTCACCCTATGACTCTAAGACCAGGAAGCACATGAAACCTGATAGAATTGAGACTTACCCAAACAACCTGCAAGCTAGATGGAGAAATTCTAGACATTAATAGAAAGACTAGTTTAGGTTGGTTATTGCCTAACACTCAGTCCCATCTGGGCAGCTGGTTAAGTCTAGATTATTGGATCATTTCTATAGTCCCCATGCTGAGAGAGTTCTGCACTCCAAAAGCTCTTGCTCACTTTATTTTCTCATAATTAGCTCCCTGTTCATTTACAGGATGTGCTGGATGGCTGTCATCTGTCAAAGCAAGAGCCATGGCACCAACATTGGGAGTAAGAGCAATGAATTTACCACAGCCTGTTTATTATGAATTCGCATCTATGTGCTTTCATATATTTGAGCACTCTGATTATAATTTTATTCTCTTCATTAATTGGGATAGAATAAAAATCAAAGAGGAAAAAAATGGTAAGGATCTCTTGCCTGTGGCTTCTTCCTCCTTACCAATCCTACCCCTCTTTTACTTTTGGTCCAAAGAAAGGAAATTCTGTCAGGCTGTGTCTTTTCTGAGGATGGTTGTGGCTGACTAACAATTTCATCTAATTGAACATATTTGACTTCTCTTTTTTAAGATCTTGTCTGAGCCCATTGGAAGTCTTGGAGACAAAGTCAGGGCCCAGGACACCCTGAAGCATGTATTCCTCCTGAAATTAAGTCTTCACATCATGTACCCTGTGATCCTGTCCATCAGAAGTTGGGTGTCACTTCTTACCTGGTGGTTTTGTTCTCATAAAATTAATTTCTCCTAAGATCTACTCAGAGGCAGAAATAATTATTATTGGCTCAATTACACTATCTTAGGAGACAAATCTGGAAATGAAAACATTCTTATGACCAGGTCATTGAATCAGTCCAAAATACTCTCTAAATTTATTGTAATAATTGAAAACATAATAACCAAAATATAGTGAATGTGTTTCATGCTTTCTTATCCCAAATTAAGGTAATCACAACAGAGCTTAAAAAGTCCTCTATATAGACAGAAACTCTAAACTTTCTCTCTATTACTGTAATTAATTAATTTTCTATTATTTGTTCTGTGGGTTAATGGGGAAAATTTTTCATAAACCTTTTTTAGCACTTGTGACACGTCAATCATATGCCAAATAATTCACACTATTTAAACAAAATAACTACATAGTAATATTGGAATTCATATCCCATTCTTGAATGAGTATTTGAGTAATTTGCCTAGGACCAATCACCTCATAATGGAAGAACTATGCTATGCTCTTCCATGGGCATGATCCAATGCTCATGGGCTTTTACCTATAATATACTGAGTGGTGCTAATCCCATCCTTTTTGCATGACCCTGATACATGGTATGTGAGGAGGGTAGGATCATTCACATATAGAAGAATGAAAGAAAGAAGGAAGGAGGGAAAAGATAGTATCCATCCTTTCTGCACTTGCTGATTCCTTAGTAATCAGCCAATCTCTCTCTTTCTCTCTCTCTCTCTCTCTCACTCTTCCCCTCTCCCGCTGTCTCTCTCACATTCCCATATCTGAATCTTTTTCTGTATTTTTCAAAAGCAAGATTTACAATATGAATTCTGGATAGAACATGAATATTAATTTTCTTTAATTCCTTCATATTTGCTTAATCTTGTATTTTGTCAGCTTTCCCACTTGATTCTATGTGGAACTCCCAATTGGTACAGGAAGTTTTGGCCTTTTCTAGAACCCCTGAAATACTCTCTGCTCCCATCCTCATCAATTTTCTATTTTTCTGGTTTAAATCAGTATTTTCATTGTGTTACTCACTTAACTTTAAATTCTGTCTAGATTCACATTAAAGATCATTATCGTTCTACCTGTGACCCTACCAATACATTCTGTTTGAGTCACAGGGCCCTATTAAACCTTTTGTTTTCTGGGATGAAAGTATTCCGAGTATTCTTTCATATTTCAAATTTTGTCTAATTTGGCCTTTGTTACCGTGTAGTTCTCATTCCACTATTTTCTCCTTTCCACTACATAATTATTCCCTAAAATATGCTAATTTTAAGCTGGTGATTTGGATGCTATTTAATTACTTGGATTCATGTCTTCTATTTATAATTTTTATTCTGTCCATATGAGGTCTTTGCATTGTATCCTACCTTATTATCATCTGAAAATTTCATCAGATACTTTATATGTATTTCTTTTCCATTATTAGTGTTCAGTCGTCATGGATCACCAAGAGGCTCAATGCCAGGAAATTCTCAGGAGAAGACATAATGCTTGTTTGGTAGGAATTGTTGAAAATGTTTCCAAATTAGTAAAATAGTTTTAAAAAGGGTTGCTACTTGCTTTTTTGGTATAGCTCCCTTTGCCCTGTCCTCATGGAAATATATTGACTTATTTCATTCTATGATCTTTGATGCATTTTTAGTGCATGTCACAAGTCTCTAACTTCAAGGGATGCTTCCCTAAAATATTTGGGTAGAAATTAGTTGTCATACATTTGTCTCTAAGTTGTTCATTTGGCAGCTATGTCTCTGAATAGCAGTTTCTCTGCAGTTACTTTGCAATAAACACTGTTCTCTTTGTTCTTGGTGACTGACTGGAATTCTACGACCATGTCCTTTTTAGTATGGTAGTACCATCACCTTGCTCTCAAACCCCATGGATTATAAACTCCATTAGTACAGGGCTGAGTTCTTATTTTTTTTTATCAATTTTTACCTATTTATTTGAATGGTAGAGAGTCAGAGATATGAAAGACAGAGAGAGATCCAGAGATACAACACCCATTTGATGGTTCACTTCCCAAATGCCCTTAACAGCCAGAGCCTAGACACAAGTTGGGAGCCAGGAACTCAATCTGGGTCTCCTATGTAGACAACGGGGAACTGTCATCTCCTGCTGCCTTCCAGGGTGTGCTTTACCAGGAAACTGGAATTGAGAGCAAAACTGGGCCTCAAACCCTGGCATTTTGATTATAGGATGTGGACATGCCAAGTGGCATCTTAACCATTACATTAAAAGTCTGCCCTTGGGTTCTCATTTTTTGGTGATCATGTTCCAGGCACTCAGCACAATGTTTGTCCATAGTAGATTCATATACTATATGTTCTGGGTGAATGGCTTTAATTATTTGTTATTTGTCAAGCACAACAATACTGAGCATTGGGAATCCAGTGGTTATGAAGAAATGAATGCTTTCTTATAGGCTATGGTTTGGCAGGGAAAGTTAAGAACTAAAGAATTAGAATAACATATGATAAGTGATATGCCATGTTGATGAGACTGATGGAAATTGTGCAAGGGAAGATTGTAGCGCGGGGTTAAGTAAATATCTAAGGACTCTAGCTGGATAGTGAAAGAAATGATATCAGAATGTGGTGAGAAATAGGATGGGAGAGGGAGTGGGAGATGAGATGGTTGGGGGTGGGAGGGAGGTTATGGGGGAAAAAAACCACTATAATACAAAAGTTGTACTTTGGAAATTTATATTTATTAAATAAAAGTTAAAAAAAAAGAATGTGGTGAGAGAGGGGCTGGCACTGTGACATACTGGGTTAAGCCACTGCCTGCATGGCTTCTCATATGGGCACTGGTTGGATTCCTAGCTGCTCCAGTTCTGATCCAGCTCCCTGCTGATGTGCCTAGGAAGGCAGCAGAACATGGCCCAAATGCTTGGGCCCCTGCACCCATGTGGGAGATCTAGAAGAAGCTCCTGGTCCCTGGCTTCTGTCTGTCTCAGCTCCAGCCATTGCAGCCATTTGGAAAGTGAACCAGCAGATGAAAGATCTCTCTCCCTGTTTCCCCCACCCACGAAATTTTGCCTTTCAAATAAATAAATCAAGTTTTTTTTTGTTTTCAAAAAAGCATGTGGTGAGAGAGAGAGAGAGTAGAGGGTCTATGACATGAAGAAAGTATTGAGTGAAAGAATTGGAGCAATTGATATTGTGGTCAGAAACTGGGATATTTGGCTCTTTAGAAGTTCCAGGTAAAATCTCAGATCACTGTTTGATGTGGGATAAGATAGCCTGTAGCAGAAAATCGCTCAGAATAGTTCAAGGAACTGATGTCAGAGGCTGAGCTGGCTCACCCACATGGCACTGATTTTATTTGGAAGAATCAGATAGTCTATATTAAAATATCAGTGAAATATCTCAATCTTTTCTTCTTCTAGGAAACAGATCACCTCTTTTGAGTCAGGTTGCTGTTCTAGGAGCACCCATGCATCTCTGTCATGCCTGGGACGACACTTGTCCCAGTGAATGGTCATTGCCCTTTTTCATGTTAGTGAAGCATTTGAGAGCAATAGGCCTTTGAGGATTGCATTGTGCCTCCAGTTCTAGCAGAAGAGACAGTGCACAGAAGTGCTTGGTACATATTTTTGAATGAATAAGTTAATGAATTCAGTTTCACTAGTAGCTTTAGTTACAGGGGTAGGTTGGTGGAGGAGCTCAACATTATCAGAACCTACTTTTTCTTCTTTCCATTTTCAAACTGCTTCCTTTGGTTTAGCTTTGTTTTTAGACATCTCTCTGTTTATGCTACAGAAATGGAAGCAAATCTTACCTTGCTCTGTCCATTGTTTCCATAGTTAGGTATGTGCACCCCACAGAGTACAAAACATGACTCCATGCATCTGAGATAAGAGTAGGAAAAGTCTGGTTACCTGAAGGGAAATCAAGGGGGTCATTATCTAAAGAAGGGTGAATGGGTCCTGGCTGGCAGTAACCATAGACATCTCCCACAAAAGCCAGCAATAATTATTTCTCTTATGGAATCAAGAAGTACCAACTGCAAGAAGTCCAGAAGTTGGGCCTTGTTTGCTCTTCAGAGCTTGGAAGTCAACACTGAGGTTTGTATGAAGGTCACATGCCTTTGTTCCTGATGAGCTGCTCACTCTGACTTCTCAGAATCTCAAGGTAGCTGAACTACAGGGTCTGCAAGCTGCTGTGAGTCGAGCACAGTGGCTGTCCTAGGCTATCTCTTCATTCGGAATTCTTTTAAATTATGGGGGGGGGGAGCTATTGTAATCCATAAACTGTACTTTGGAAATTTATATTTACTAAATAAAAGTTAAAAAAAAAAATCTGCTTGGGCTGGCACCGCGGCTCACTAGGCTAATCCTCCGCCTTGCGGCGCCGGCACACCGGGTTCTAGTCCCGGTCGGGGCGCCGGATTCTGTCCCGGTTGCCCCTCTTCCAGTCCAGCTCTCTGCTGTGGCCAGGGAGTGCAGTGGAGGATGGCCCAAGTGCTTGGGCCCTGCACCCGCATGGGAGACCAGGAGAAGCACCTGGCTCCTGCCTTCGGATCAGAGCGGTGCGCCGGCCGTGGAAGGAAGACCTTTCTCTCTGTCTCTCTCTCTCGCTGTCCACTCTGCCTGTCCAAAAAATAATAATAATAATAATAATAAAAATCTGCTTATGTAATATAAGCCAAAAAAATGCACTGACAGGGACATAATAGTGACTTCCGACAGAAATTAGACTTGCACAGCTTCTAATGAATAGCCTCACTGCTGAAAGCAATGACACTGTCTTGGTGGAGAAAGGAAGATAAAAGTACAGGAATTAGTGTGTGTGTGTGTGTGTGTGTGTGGGTGTGGGTGTGGTGAAGCTGAGAATCACTGAAAGCTGTAGACGAAGAGAAAGGGCCATAGTAGATTTCAAGATGACAGAAATGTTATATCTTGGAAGCCAGAGGCTAAATCTCTTCAGGGTATTTAGCCATGCACAATGATCTAATAATTGAAATCACTTACAAAATATAAAAAGCCTCAATGGTAGAAAAATAGCAAAATCCATTTTAGAACCTAAATCTTAGGAAGGGAGAAAAATAAAGCAATGGACAAGTTACCATGCAGAACAGACATGAGCATGTTCTTTTTATCTCTTGGACAGGATTCTCCCAGGGTTTGGGCCATTTAAATTCTCTTCCCACTTACAAATTACTTTAACATTTCTAAGGGACACAGATGTCTCTTACATTGATAAGTGGAGTGTCAAGCGTCACTTCCAGTAACAGGAAAAGAATCCACAGTCTTTAATTTTTACATCTAATTGACTTCAGTTGAGGTGTAGTCAAATGTATATTATTTCTTAATTTGACACCTTCCATTTAAGAGGTCTTATTTTATAAGTGTCAGAGTCACAGGTGTGAAATTAGTCACTGGGAAGGCTAACTGTTCCAGATTCTTTTGACCTTATGGCTGGAAGGAATTTAATTGTAACCTCATAAAAAGAAAGGAATTCTGGCCACTAGGGAAGATGATTACATAGTCAGTGACAATGTGAACTTGAATGGCTACATTAGCTCTTTAATTATAATGAATCAGGAAGAAATGTTCAAGGTTGGAAAGGAGGCACTTGGTAGGGATAATGACAAGCACTTATGCAAATAGTATCAACACTGTTAGAATGAAGAGGCTGGAGCTTCTTGGGTCCCTGGAGAGGTCAGCCAGGAGAGATGTGCAAGAGCCACAAAAGATTTGACATTTGTCTTTACAGGCATCCTGTAAAGTGACACATTTCTGTTCACTAAGTCTCAGGTGTTATGGGGTGTTATTTCTGTTCACTAAGTCCCAGGTTTTTTTTTTTTTTATAGCTGGTTCTGTTGTCTTCCCCCCTGGAATGTTTCATGATAATTTAGTGGTAACTTCCAAACATGTGAATGGAAGGGGAAATAAAATAAAATAGCTGAGACCAAAATATCAAAAGCTCCTAGTAACTTTTTTTAATATAAGTTCTCACTAGTAAAAAAATTAATTGCTTTGTTTGTTTTATTCCCAGCCCTGGCTTCAATTTTCACCATCTCAAGGCATCCAGGGCTATTTTTAATGCAGAGAAGATAGTCATTAAGACTAGATGAATAAAGTAATGATGGAAGGAATGGTTGGTTATGGGGCATGAATGTTGTAAAAGAGAAATAAAGCAGCTAAAAACTGAATTAAGAAAAAGAGCTTCAATATTTGGTCTCAATTTAAGTCATTTTCTAATACTGAAAATAGACGTATTTCTTGGAATTCTTAAAGAAAGTCTGTGGAGAACCCTTGTGAGATAATCCTTTTTAATCAGAGATTACTTAATTAAGGTGAAGATGTAAAAACAACTTTACCACCCACAGACCTGTGTCAGAATAATGCAATGGATCTCTGTTTATAGAAGATCAGATGGTCCTCAATGGAGTTCTTTCTTCTCAACAATGTAAAAAAGTCCCTGTGAAATATGTTTTCTTATAGCAAACCACATCTTGCACGGATTGTTTAGGATAAGAAAACAGTTATTCCTCATTCCTAGTGCTTCCTTCCATGTGGCTAGAACGTCTGTTACAATCATTTCCCCCTCCTTGTCTTTTAACTTCTCTCCAGAGGAAGTAGTCTTATTGGATATGTCAGTCAGGGACTGACCTTTTCTTCTGGTGCCATTCCACATCCATGGTTCTCAAAGTATGTTCTTGGAACAACAGTATCACATGGAGATTTGTAAGAATTCGTTGCAAGGATGAGCAAAGATGGCCTCTGTCTATCGACACTAGGTGCATCGCAGGAGGCTGAGTTCAGAGAACTCCAAAGCCTAGCGATGCCAAACTCAGGTTTTACACATCCAGCTGTCTTTAAACATAAGCCCAGATAAGTAGCTTCTTAGCTATTTAGAGTCCATTTGCTTTGTATACCCTGACAGGGAGTCTACTACCTTCTGTTAGCAATAGATATGGGAAATGCTGCTGTTATAAGTAAGATTCTAGGCTACTGCTGCACTTCAGAACTTGCTGGCCCAGAGACTCCCTGCTGGGTTGCTGTGCTACCCCCTAGAAATATAATCCCCTTCTCTAGTCCTCCTCTCCTATGGGAGTATCTTAGTTCTCCAAGCCTTATGGTCTCATGCTATGAGAGACTTCCCCCTGGATAAGCTTGTCAGTGTCCCTGAATAGAGCTTGCTATGTATAACTGCCATCCCCTGGTCACATCTTTTTTGTTCAGCGTTCTCCAAAGCCCTAGAAACTTAAGACAGAATTGTGAGTTTTCAGGCCCCACCCCAGACTGACTGGATCAGAAACTCTGGGGTGCACAGTAATCTGTCTTTTAATGGGCCCTTCAGGTGATTCTTTGCTTGCAGTAGTTTGAGAACTACCACCTTAAATTTTACAGGGCTACAGCCCCACTGTGGAAGCCTCAGTTCTCCAGCATGCGTGCTATGATATGGTGGTAAGGTAGGTAATTCTGTATTATTTGCCTGTCACTGTGTATCAGATTTGCCCTCAAATTTGGTGACTTAAAACACTAAAATTTACTACCCACCTGTTTCTGTGGTTGAGAATTTAGAAGTAGCATTGGTAGACGGCTCTCAGGTTTCTCACGTGGTCACTGTGAAGACATTGGTTGTGTTTTCAGTCATCTGGTGTCTTAACAAGGGCCGGAGGATCTGTTTCTTTCTTATTTTTTTTTTTTTTAAGATTCACTTATTTGAAAGGCAGAGATAGAGAGAACGAGAGAGAGAGGGAGAGAGAGGAGAGAGAGGAGAGAGAGGGGGAGAGATGAAGAGAGGGAGAGAGAGAGGAGAGAGAGCCGGAGAGATGGAGAGAGACAGAGAGAGAGACAGAGAGGGAGGGAGAGAGATGGAGAGGGAGATATCTTCATCTGCTGGTTCACTCCCCAAATGGCTGCAACTGCAGAGGCTGTAACAGCAGAGGCTAGGCCAGGCCATAGCCAAGAGCCAGAAACTTTTTCCAGGCCTCCCAAGTGGATGCAGGGGCCCAAGTACTTGGACCATCTTCTGCTGCTTTCCCAAGTGCATTAGCAGGGAGCTGTATTGGAAGTGGAGCAGCCAGGGCTCACACCAGCACCTATATGGGATGCTGACACTACAGGCAGAGGCTTAACTTTGTACCCCGTAGTGCCAGCCCCCTGGAGGATTTGTTTCTAAGATGGCACTTTTACCTGGCTGTTGGGAAAAGCCTCAGTTCCTCACCTTGTGAGCTTCCCCACAGGGCTTCTGTGGTAACCTCATGACAGGGCAGCCGGCTTCTTCCATAGGCCAGGATCTAGAAGAGAACAAGAGAAGAATGGTGTCAGAGTTGTATTTATCATTCATCCTGATTGACATTCAAGTCAGTACTATTGAGTATGGGGGAGGGCTACCCCAGGATGTGAATATCAGGTAGCAGGAATCATTAGGGGCTTTCTTGGAGACTGACCAGAATTTTCTCCTTAAATCAGGAATGAGACATTGATTTTCCATGTTTCTCAAACATAATCTGTATCAGGAATCAAAGGTGATATTTTACTGCTGTCTGCTTATGCCCATGTCTCATCTGATTGCCAGTGGATGGGGAAGAGCAATATTATTTATTGACTCCCTTAACACCCAACATACAAGAAATAGTAAATAATGGTAATCTATACCTTGTTTTTTCTAATAAACTGCCAAATGTACATCTCTGCCATGATGTTCTATGGCAGCTCAGGCACGAAATTAAACTCCTGATCTATGCTGCTAGCCCTGATTTTTTTTTGTCTTTCATTTCCTCCTCATAGTCAATAGCATCACCATCCAGCCAGCTGCCCAAGTCAGGAATTTGGGAACTTCTCAACTCCTGCTTTCTTCATCCCTCAAATCCTGTTAATCACGAAGTCCTGTTTCTTTTACCTCCTTAATAGGTCCCAAATGGGCCAACCTCTTTTTTCATCACAATAATCTTAACAGTTGTTGCTACAACCTCCAGCTTCTCTTATTGCCTTCCCATATGGAAAGTAGTTTAGAGGTGGGGTGGAGTGGAGACTAAGAGATCAGCTGGGTGTTGTGTTAATCCTGTTGAGAAAGAAAGGTGTGGTGGGATAGAGAGGTGGGCCAGTTTGAGAACTATTTAAGTAAGATGAATAGGACTTGAATGATTTTTCTGAAGTGAAATCTTCTTTAGATCCCCTTTGCTTTCAAAGTCCCAACTCCAAGAATGCTGTGTAAGGCCTGTATGACCAGGCTCATTTCTCCAGTCTACCCTCCTAGACACTATACTAAGCTAGTCTGAACTTCTAATCCATGGTTGCCTATTTATATTTAAAGAATTATTTATCTGAAACACACATACACAGAGAGCTGGAGATAGACAGCTAGAAGAGCTAGAGAGAGGTATCTTTCATCCACTTGCTCACTCTCCAAATGGCCATCACAGAGACCAGGCCAGGTTGAAGCTAGGAGCTAGGAACTCCATCTGGGTCTCCTATGTGGGTGGCAGGGATTCAAGTACTTGGGCACATCAGCAGGGAGCTGGATTGGAAATGGAAAGCCAGGACTTGAATTGACACTTTGATATAGAATAACTAACCTGTGATGCCACCGCCAAACCCTTTTAATACCTTGCTTTCTGCATTTGATTTCCCTTTGCATTACCCTGTTCACTTGAGTGTTTGTTCTTCAGATCTTGGTTTAAATGTTCCTTTTTTGGGTATTACCTTTTATACTGCCAAGTTTGAGGTAGATGCCTTTCTGTGGTCTTCCTCTGCACTGAGTGGCCAATGAATCATAGCACCTTGAAATGACAATTTAAGTCTCTCCTCCACTAAACTGCCTGGTGCTAGAGAGACCATGTCTTAACTGTTTTATGACCAGCTCCTACTGTATGGTCATCCCTGGATTCCATATGTTGAATGAATGAAAGCTTTTGTATTTATTCTTTAACATGTCTTTTGCTTAACTCTCGGTGGAAGGTCTTCTCTTTTGGTGTCATATTTTTTGCCATCCCTCTTTCCCCACACCCTTGTCCTTCCTTTCCTTCTCACTTCCTTTCTTCTTTTTACCCTTTCCCACATATTGAGCTCCTACTGTATACCAATGTTTTTTGTAAATTCTTTCCACTATTTATTTACACTTTCTGTAAAAGATTTATCTACTTGCTTTGTATTGTATTTTTGCCATGAATGTGGATAATTTTCAAGATTCTCATTAGCAGTGTTTAAACTTGTAAGGAGTGTAGTGGGCAAATACTTTGTGTGGAATTGTAGATATGGTGCCCTTGACCTGTAGTGATACCTCAGTCTTATTTTATTTTCTCTCTTAAACATATAAACATACCCAGAGAAACAGGCCTACTGGGTGTTTTCTAGAGGACTATATTTATGAGGAATATGAGGGTTATCTGTAGTAACTCACAGTGTATGGGTAGACATTAATGTGGCTGTTACCAGCTACACATCAGGGAGACTGAAGTGAGAGTGATGTGCTGATAAATGGGCTATCTGAAAAAAAAGTCCTGATGTATAGCATTTTCCAATGTTACTGATTTAAGTATTCCTAAATACTCCTACCATGGTTGATTTCAAGCTGTCAATATGATATCACCAAATATGGAACTGGGAAATGACAGAATTGGGTCTTATAAACTGGTACAGTCTGGCTCCAGCATGTCACTGCTATGTCAGGGGGCACAAGTTTCCATTAAGGGGGTGATGAACAAGGTGTTAGTTTCTGAAGCATCTTGATCTCCATCCCACCCTTCCTTCCTTCCTTCCTTCCTTCCTTCCTTCCTTCCTTCCTTCCTTCCTCCCTCCCTCCCTCCCTCCCTCCCTTTCCCTTCCTTTTCCTTTTCCTTTTCCTCTATTTATTTGAGCAGCAGAGTTACACAGAGAAGGAGAGACAGAGAGAAAGGTTTTCCATCTCTGGTTCACTCCCCAAATGGCCACAATGGCTAGAGCTGGGCCCATCCGATGCCAGGAGCTTCTTCTAGGTCTCTCATGTGGTTGCAGGGTCCAAGGACTTGGGTCATCGTCTACTGCTTTCCCAGGCCATGGCAGAGAGCTGGATCAGAAACTGAGTAGCCAGGACTCAAACCGGTGCCTATATAGGATGCTGATGCCGCAGGGGGAGGCTTAACTCACTACACCACAGTGACAGCCCCTAATCTCCTTTTCTGAAGCTCATCATACTACTCACTGCAAGGCTGTGAACTGGATTTTTCCGATGGGTGGGGGGCACTTGACTCAAGCTGAGCCTACCAAAGTACTTTCTAAAAAACTTAGATTTGGGATTGGTTGGGCTAGCTTCATGAACAGTGGACATGTAAAACAGGACTTAGTACATGGCCATTTCCTTCCCATGAACCTATACTATATATATATATATATAGAACAAGTCCATCTGTAACATGAGAGAAGCAGCAAAACAGGAGATGGGAAGAAGGGGATATGTGATTCCCATAGCTCTTGAGCAGCGTTCCTGTCTAGAGATCTGTGAGACTCCTGATCCTCTTGGCTTTAGTTATCTTCCTGTTATTTGGAAATCAAGGTCTTAATAGTATGAAGAATCTGGATGAACAACAGCAGTCTATCATATCTTTACTTGACATTCATCATCCCAACAATCTGTCCAGAAATTAACCTCTGAAATCTTAAATGCTTGGTTATAGGATTAAGAGAGGAAATGATTCTTACATCTAATATCTCTCACAGTAACTTCCAAAAGGTCAGTGGTTTTCAAAGCATCTCTCCCCCTGGAACTCAAGATTCCCTCTGAGCTGTTTTGGGGGCCCAGAAGGTCAAACATAATGGGCAGAGATCCACACTCTAGGTGTTACATCGCTAGAGAAGCTGTGGACTTATCTACTTTAAATGTCTTTGTTTTAATTACCAATTTATTTGCACAGAGTTTCCCCTGCTAAAAGCCTTAGGTAAAATTGTGAGGAGGTCAGCTTGACTTCAGTGTCCTTAGTACTCCTTCCTGCTCCTGTTTCTGCCTCAGGTCTCCATCCTTCCATCTTTTCACCTCTGCCGCCTGCAAAATCTGCTCCTGGGGAAGGGGGAGTAATTTAGAATGCAGGAGTATAAACTGATTGATGAGGTCAGAAGTACTACCTCTTTAATACTAACTGCATCTCAGTGGAGGACAAAGGAACAATCTCCAATAGTGAATTTCAGCTGTCATCCAAGAGGTAGAGAAGGAATATTAGTAGAGGATATTAGTAGAGATTGATTTTCTGGAATCTTTGAAATTTACCATGTGGGTAATTATCTGTTCTGGGGAGCTCATGAGATCTGTTCTGAAGTCAGGGGCTTGATCCCTGTTCTTTACTCAGGAATTGGGTTTGAGATAGACTGATATCTTCAGATTTTTACTCTGGCTTTACTTAGACAAAGCACTTATACCAACATTTTCTTTTAATATTTTTAAAAAAGATTTGTTTCTCTGTAACTCTGCCTTTCAAATATATATATATATATATATGTATATATATATATATAGAGAGAGAGAGAGAGAGAGAGAGAGATAGGGAAAGAGAAATCCTCTATCTGCTGGTTCCTCTGAGTCTCCCAGGTGGGTATAGGGGTCCATAGGGGTCCAAGCACTCGTGTCATTTTCCTCTGTTTTCCCAGGCACATTAGCAGGGAGCTGGATTGGGAGTGGAGCAGCTTGATCTTGAATCAGCACTCAGATGGGATGTGGCATTGCAGTTAGTAGCTTAACCTACTGTGACACAACACTAGTCCCTTCTTTTACTTTAAATTAAAAAAAATTATTTGAAAGGCAGGGAGAGAGGAGGAGGAGGAAGGGGGGGAGGAAGGAGAGAGAGAGAAAGAGAGAGATACAGATAGACACAGAGAGCTTTCATCCTCTGGTTTGCTCTCCTAATGTATGCAATGACCAAGACTGAGCCAAGAACACAATTTAGGTTTCCCACATGGTGGCAGGAACTCAGCCACTTGAGCTATCATTGTCTCCCACAGTCTGCATTAACAGGGTGCTGGAATCAGGAGCTTGAAGCATGATTGCATCCGGGTACTCCAATGTGGACGAGGGTGTCTCTTAACTGCTAGTCTAAATATCTGCTGCCTGTTTTAAAAATTTTTTTAAAAATCAGTTTTATTTTTCAACAGCAAATATAAATGAATGTTCTGGTATGTTTCTGATGGCCTCGCTGAAAAACCAGTGCTTAGCTAGTCCTCCTTTTCACCTCAGATTTGACATAAGTGCTTCCTAATACTGTGGGCAGATCTCTGGGTGGAGATGGTAGCCCAAAAATCATAACCCTAGGGAGTTAATCAGCAAGAACAGAGGCATTTGAGGTTGGATAAAAACAAACCAGCCAACTGAAAACCAAGTCAGAGGATGCTGCTTAGCACAACCGTTTCTATAAATTTGTGGGCATTGTGCCTCAATGAGGTGGACAAATGAAGGCAGAGAGAGCACACCGGTTGAGGAGTTGGAACAATGCTTTCAGCCTCAAAGGGAAGAAAACAGCTTCTCCAGAAACTCTGTGGGAAGTAGAAGTGTGACATTTTCCACACTTAGATAAGACATGGAAATTGCCTTGATACCCATGGGCTTTTTACTGACCTTAGAAATATAATCACATGTAATAGAATTTTGTCATGAGCACATTCACTTTGAATGTTTTCCCTGTAACCTCTAGATTTTTTTGTAGGTAACCTAATTAACAGAATATTGAAGACTTTGAGTACATTAAGAGCAATTGCCAGCTGAATACTCAAAAGTTTTAGAGAAAAATAGAAAAGGTGATTTTATTGCTAAATAAATAAATGTAAAATATCTTCTCCTTTTTTTTTTTAATTTTCCAGCACAAACATCTTGCTATGAATTCTGTTTGCTGGTAACTATTGTCATTCAATTGGGCAATTTTTAAATAAAATTTATCTCTGATAAAGGTCTCCTGCTTGCCTATTTTAAATGTAGACTAATCTAAAATGATTTTTAAAAATTTATTTTTATTTATTTGACAGGTATAAAGACAGGGGTGGGGGAGAGGGGGGAGATGGAGAGAGGGAGAGGGTGAGAGGGTGAGAGGGTGAGAGGGAGAGAGGGAGAGAGGGAGAGAGGGATAGGGAGAGAGGAGGAGAGGGGGAGTGGGGAGAGGGGGAGAGGGGGAGAGGGAGAGAGGAGGAGAGGGGGAGTGGGGAGAGGGGGAGAGGGAGAGAGAGAGAAGCAGAGATATCCCACCTGCTGGTTCACTCCCCAAATGGCCACAACAGCTGGGGTTGTGCCAAACCGAAGTCAGGTTCCTGGAATCTGGGTCTCCCACATAGGTGGTAAGGCCGTAACCATCGCTTAAGTTGCTACTTACCAGGTCATGTATTAGGAGGAAGCTGGAATTGGGAGCTTGAACCCAGCTACTCTGATTTGAAATGTGTGTGTCTCAAATGGCATCTTAATTGCTAGGCCAAATGCTCACTCCTATAGGCTCAATTTTGTTTAATTGATTATTCCTTCCATTTTCTCATTTATTTTAATTTTTGAAAATATTTAATGGGGCCAGTTCTAGTCCTGGCTGCTCTTTTTTTTTTTTTTTTGACAGGCAGAGTGGACAGTGAGAGAGAGAGAGACAGAGAGAAAGGTCTTCCTTTTGTCGTTGGTTCACCCTCCAATGGCCGCCGCGGCTGGTGCGCTGCGGCCTGCGCACCGCGCCGATCTGATGGCAGGAGCCAGGTACTTATCCTGGTCTCCCATGGGGTGCAGGGCCCAAGCACTTGGGCCATCCTCCACTGCACTCCCTGTCCACAGCAGAGAGCTGGCCTGGAAGAGGGGCAACCGGAACAGAATCCGGGGCCCCGACCGGGACTAGAACCCCGTGTGCCGGCGCCGCAAGGTGGAGGATTAGCCTAGTGAGCCGCGACGCCGGCTCTGGCTGCTCCTCTTTTGATTCAGCTTTCTACTTATGGCCTGTGAAAGCAGTGGAAGATGGCCCAGGTGTTTGGGCCTCTGTACCTATGTGGGAGGCCTATAAGAAACTCCTGGCTTCTGGCTTCAGATTGGCCCAGCTCCAGCCATTGTGGCCATTTGGGGAGTGAACCAGCAAATGGAAGACCTTTCTCTCTGTCTCTCCCTTTCACTGTCTATAACTCTACCTCTCAGGTCTCAAATAAATAAATAAAAATTCTGTAAAAAAAAAAATGATGCTAAAAAAAACCCTCAGTCACCAAGACAAATAATAATAGAAAATAAAATATTTATTTATTTGAAAGAGTTACAGAGAAAGAGAGAGAGGTAGAGAGGGAGGTCTTCCATCCACTGGTTCACTGACCAGATGGCTGCAATGGCCAGGGCTGGACCAGACCAAAGCCAGGAGCCATGAACTTCTGGGCTCCCACATGGGTGGCTGTGGCCCAAGCATTTGGACCATCTTCTGCTGCCTTCCCAGGTATATTAGCAGGGAGCTGAATCAGAAGAGGAGCAACTGGGACTTGAACCTGATTCCCATATTGAATGTGTGCATTGCAGGTGGTTGCTTAAACTGTTATGCACAATGCTAGCCACTATTTTCTCATTTTTTCATACGTAAGGCTTTTTTCAGATTTCTTATTTTATAATGTCACTAGTTTCCCTAGAATTGTCTGTTATTTGGTGGTATCATTTGATCTTTTTTATGAACTTAGATTGCAGTGATGTGACTTTCTATCATCCTTTTTTTTATTAATCCCCTTTGTCACTGAGTGCAATTTCATTGTACAAGGAAAACTATATGTTTTAAAATTTGACACTTCCTCTCACAAGATTTTGGAAGACAACAAGTGCTAAGATTGCCTGACATAAAACAAATGTAAAATATTTGCCATGGTCAGGGCTTTTTCTTTTTTTAATCTATAAAGTTAACAAATACATGAACTAAGCATTTGCTCTGCTTCTTCCTCATGCCATCTGGGATAGAAATAGCTACCCAGATGAGCTGGAAAGGACAGTTACTGAACATAGACCAAGTGCTGCAGGAATAAAAAATATGTATGCTATTTCTTTTACTTTTTATAACAAACTACTGTGTAAAGTAGTAATATCCTCAGTTTATTCATGAAGGGTCTTAAGCATGTATCAAGGGGATCACATGAATTACAAGGGACTGAATATTTTCTTACATGTTTATATATATTTTAGAATGATCATAGATAAATATGAGCCTTCAGAAGTCTTAAACAGTGTTTCTAACAGCCTGATGCTCTGGCTGCGGTACTATTTCTCAAATGTCGCCTAAATACTGGTGGGGTCTTTGATTTGTCCTTTCTTCTTTACGAGGAAGAGTTAGAATCTAATGAGGAGGAGTTTTCCATAATCAGTTGCTTTTAGTTAAAATTTCCCAGCTAACTGTGCCAGTAGAAGAGATTTCTAGAACCAAATATTGAGCATCTGCTGGGCTTGACTTGTTTATAGGAAGAGCAGACGTTTATTCATATAACAAATATTTATGTCTGTATAAAGCTATCAGTTATTTCTAACTCTCTGCTGTTATTGAAAGAGAGCAGATCCCGACTGGAAAAAAGGGATAGGTAAATTTCTCTAAAAGGTGGGGTATAGATAAGGGTAGTGAGATGGAGGTTGGAGGGTGTGCAATGGAAACAATCCAGGGAAGAGACTGGGTGGCTGAGGATTGTCAGGGACTTTGGAGGGACATATGTGTTTAAAATCCATGGAAAGTTTCAGGATAGGTATTATTTGTCCATTTCAAAATAGTTTTATTTACTCATTGAAAAGGCAGGTTGGGGGAAAGGCTATCTGCTGGTTCACTTCTCAAACGCCTGCAACTTCCAGACCAGGTTAAGCTGAAACTGGGACCTACAACTCATCTAGGTTTCCTAAGTGGGTGGCAGGACCCAAGTACTTGAAGCATCACCTACTGTTTTCCCGGGTGTGTATTAGCAGAAAGTAGAATAGAAACTGTTACCAGACACACAATATTGGAATCAGGCATCCCAAGCAGTGTCATAACTACTGTACCACTTACCTCTATTAGTCCCTTTTCATAGCTGAGGAAGCTGAGACTACCTGCAGGATCTAGTTGCACCTGTGTAAAGTCTTATTGCAGGGTGTGTGTGTTGGGGGGGGGCATACAGGGTGAATGTGGGGTAGAAATACCCTCTTCTGAGCTCTGATGTGGTATGTTCCAGAAGTATTTATAAGGTTTTTATCATATCAACTACAAGTGTAAACTGCATTTTGTGTTCAATCACAACCTCAATAGTGAAATACTTCATTACTGTGAATGGGAAAAACTTGTGTATGGGAGGATACTTTTTGATAATGAGTTAGAGTTTGAATTATTTTTGGACTGTGACAATGTTCTGAGTCTTGTTTTAGGGCAGTGGTGGACAAGATGTAATGCTTTGAGAAGTAAAATGTTAGCCAGGGCTTGAACTTATCTGATGATCCTGAGGCTGATGTTCATAGCTATGGTGTTCCCTCCATAGTGCCTTCATAGAAGTCTTCACAAGTTTCCTGTCCAAAACATCTGGTTGCTCTGACACTGTGACCACAAACGAGGGGTTACCAGTGCTAACGGGAATACTGTGGGAAGGGTTAGATTGCCACACAAAATTTAAAAACAAAATGACCAACCAATCAATGCTCTTTTGTGTTATTCACCAGAAATCCAACTGTACTTTCTTCTTCTTCTTCTTCTTTTTTTTTTTTTTTTTTTTTTTTTTTTTTTTTTTTTTTTGTTGGGGGGCAGGCAGATTTAGTCAGTGAGAGAGAAACAGAGAGAAAGGTCTTCCTTCCGTTGGTTCACCCCCCAAAATGGCCGCTACGGCCGGCGCTGCACCGATCCAAAGCCAGGAGCCAGGTGCTTCCTCCTGGTCTCACATGCAGGTTCAGGGCCCAAGGACCTGGGCCATCCTCCACTGCACTCCCGGGCTACAGCAGAGAGCTGGACTGGAAGAGGAGCAGCCGGGACAGAATCCGGCGCCCCGACCAGGACTAGAACCCAGGGTGCCGGCGCTGCAGGCGGAAGATTAGCCTAGTGAGCCACGGCGCCGGCCCTACTTTATTCTTAGGTATCATCTTTTCATCCTTAGATGTCATACTTATCAAGTAATTAATCTACAAAGACTCACTGGGTGGGAAAGGAAAAACTGTTGACAATCTTTAAAATAATCTTTGATTATTTTATTTAATGGACAGGCAGAGTGACAGAAAGAGAAGGAAAAAGAGAAACAGAGATATGCCGTATGTTCACTCCCCAAATAGCCACAATGGCTAGTAGTAGGCCAGGCTGAAACCAGTAGCCTGGCACTCTATCCAGGTCTTCCAGGGATCCAGCTACTTAAGCCATCATTTGCTGTTTGCTGGGGTGTGCATTAGCAGGAGGATGGCATTAAATTCACAAGATTAACTAGGACACGAACCTAGGTACTCCAAAAGGGATGTGGGCATCCTCAGGGGTTTAACCACTGAGGCAAAAGCCTACCCCTATAGACCATCTTAGTCTTACAGTTGCATGTAGCAGTGAGAGACTTTTTTTTCAAGAATTGAAATATGTGGTGAAATATAATTTCCCAAGCCACACCCATAACTTTATTCCTTTAGTTTAAAAGCCCATTTATTTGGACTAATTAGGTTCTTGTTACCTACTAGCTGACCTTACCCATGACTTCATTGGCATCCCCTGATAGCTGATGAGAAATGTAGAGTCTTGTGCCCCACCTGGACCTTCTGACTTTGAATTGGAATTTTCACAAGTCCACAGGTGAGTCCTATATGTTAGTTTGAGATGCATGGCTCTAAGGCAATTTAACCTCTGAGGTAGATTAAAAATACTAGGAATGTCTTAGCCTTGCCTGAACTTGCTTGTAATGGCAATTAGCTGAAAGCACAGGAACTGGCAATTAACAAATGGCAGAGAGTTCTGTGCCAAGCTAGTGGCATCCACAGAAAAGCTGTAAGTTTTGGGAGGAAAGAGCAATCACAGCCAATTAAGTCCACCAGGGAAGATTTCAAGCCGGCTGCCTTCTGGCATTTCAAGTTCTTTTAACTTCAGTATCTGCCATTGACACCTGCAGCCCTAGGGGGCAGTGTGGTATAGTAAAAAGCAGAGTCTATCCACTTCCCCTGTGTAGTTCCTCCTCATACCCCATGACCTTGGGCAATCACTTAACAACCCCCTCTTTCCCAGTCTCAGTCACCTGAGGAATAAAAGAAAATACGTATGCCTCATAGAGTTGTCGTAAGGATTAAAAGCACAACAAACACAATCTCTAACATGTCTTGTATTCCACTTCTCCCCTTGCTGCCTTCTCTTTGTCTAATTCGTAGTTACAGTGAAGCGAGCTGTACTGACTACTGATGCTCAGAGTGTTCACATGTTGCAGTGAAGCAAGTAACTCTGAAAGCTGTTGCCAGCAGGGGCTGGTTTGACAGGTGGCCAAATCCCCCAGCAGGTGTTGCTTATCAGCAGCATCCTAACTCTGCTCAGGAAGGCGAGGGAGAAGTGTGGCTGCAGTGCAGAGTGGTCTGTAGGAATTCAGAGATGGATCTGGCTTCTTGCTGTGTTTTTTACCTTTCGAGGCAGTGATAAACTATAGAGCGTGGCTCTGCTGCAGGTGAGAACCTCTGCAGGCTGAGGTCCAAAGCTGAGCTTCTCATGCTTTGTTGCCCAGTAGAATCTCCTGGGGGATTTGTAAAATACTACTGTGCCCAGAATCCCCACTCTGAGATCAGATAATTGACTCTCTGGGGTGGAAAGGTAGTTAAAAGAGCACCCCAGGAGGTATAAGTGTGTAGCCAAGGTTGAGAACCACTATAAACTATGCATTACAGACTTAGGACCTCAATAAAGCACTTGCTACAGGCTTAGTACTTAAGTGTGAGGAAGTGAAAGACTTTCGCCTGCATAGCTGCAGGTCCTCATATCAACCATCCTGGGTGGTTCTTGAGACTTCTGAGAAAGCTTTTAGTTTAATCTATTTTAGGGTGTGGCAGTTAAGGGAATAAAAGCTAAGCTTTATGCATCCAGATGTTGTATTCTTTTTCCAGTTTTCATGGGTATCCTTTGATTTTATTCTGCATAATATATAACATTTGGAATGCTTGGTAATACAGAGTTTATTGTTTTAGAAATCTACTTGCATTTGTAGCTCTTCTTTATGTTTTTGTGATAGAGAATTCTCCTCCTTCCAGTCTTTTTTGGGGGAAAGAATGATTCATTTTCCCAATATTTCTATGTTTCCTAAATGTTTGTGAAGCTTGCTTGAGTATTTTCACTACAATTAATTAGTAGACACACTGATGATCCATCAGGTATAAATAACTTGGTGAGGTTAAAACACACTCTTTGGTGTCAAGTGTGGCCCCAAGACTTGGAAGCAATAAATATATTTGAACTCATGTATAGTGAATGGGGGTAATAAAAGGAAATTCATTCCAGAATGGAAGTGAAGATTAAACCAGTTAATTATTTAAAAATAGAAGTTTATTTTCATCTACTTGAAAGGCAGAGGGAGAGAGGGGGAGAGGGGAAGGGGGGAGAAGGGGAGGTAAAGAGAGGTGGAAGGAGGGAGGGAGAGAATGATACAGAGGGGTAGGGGGGTGAGGAAGATAGAGATCTTCATCAGCTGGTTCCCTCTCTAAATACCTCCAACAGCCAAGATGGGACCAGGTCAAGGCCAGGAGCTTGGAATTCCATCCAGGTCTCCCACAAGAGTGGGAGGGGCTCAAATCCCTTGGCCATCCCAAGAAACATTACCTTCCCAGAAACATTAGGAGCAGGCTGCTTTAGAAGAGCAGTAGCTAGGACTTGAACCAACACTCAGATATGGGATGTGGGCAGGGACTTACTCTCAGTACACCACAATGACTACTCTGATCCAGTTAATTCTTACAAATGTTATAAGCTGTGCATTTTTCCTAGTGAGTGCCTCATAAGCATTGGTTGATTATTCTGGGAAGCAGGATGAGAACACAACCAGTGTGTTTGGAAATGGGGGTGTGCATTAGCTGGCTACAGTAACAAAAAAGTTTTAATTTTTTACCTCTTTGAAAATTTGAGACTCTTTTTTTTTATTTTTTTGACAGGCAGAGTGGACAGTGAGAGAGAGAGACAGAGAGAAAGGTCTTCCTTTGCCGTTGGTTCAGCCTCCAATGGCCACCACGGCTGGTGCGCCGCGGCCGTCGCACCGCATTGATCCGATGGCAGGAGCCAGGTACTTCTCCTGGTCTCCCATGGGATGCAGGGCCCAAGCACTTGGGCCATCCTCCACTGCACTCCCGGGCCACAGCAGAGAGCTGGCCTGGAAGAGGGGCAACCGGGACAGAATCCGGCGCCCCGACCGGGACTAGAACCTGGTGTGCCAGCGCTGCAAGGCGGAGGATTAGCCTAGTGAGCCGCGGCGCCGGCTAATTTGAGACTCTTAGTGAACAATAACTTGCTTATATAAGTGACTGAAAGAGTTTGTGGCAGTTCTGACATGTTTCTGGTAGTTCTCCTTTTCCCTGGCAAAAGATGTTTGCAAGGGAGTGGCATGGGAGGTGCTGTCAGTGTTATGAATCATCAAGAGGTTTTTAATTTGATTTGATTTTTTCAAGGAAGGCTGAATGATTTTCTTCTCCACCTTCCTATTTGTTTATTATTTTTATTTATGTGAAAGGCAGAGACACAGAGACAGAGACACATTTTCAGTTTACTGGTTTACTCACCAAATGATGGTAATAGCCAGGACAGAACCAGGCTGAAGCCTGGAGCCAGGCACTCCATCCATCTCTCCCTTGTGGGCAGCAGGGATCCCAGTATTTAAGCCATCATCCACTGCCTCCCTGGATGCATGTCAACAGGAATGGTGGATTGGAACTGTGATGGGGACTAGAAACCAGGCACTTTGATATGGGATGTGGTGTCTTATCTGTTGTGTCAAATGCCGGTCACCAGGATATTTTCCTATGTATGTTTTAAAATTTTGTAAACTTTAGGCCGGCGCCGCGGCTCACTAGGCCAATCCTCTGCCTAGCGGCGCCGGCACACCGGGTTCTAGTCCCGGTCGGGGCGCCGGATTCTGTCCCGGTTGCCCCTCTTCCAGGCCAGCCCTCTGCTGTGGCCAGGGAGTGCAGTGGAGGATGGCCCAGGTGCTTGGGCCCTGCACCCCATGGGAGACCAGGAAAAAGCACCTGGCTCCTGGCTCCTGCCATCGGATCAGCGCGGTGCGCTGGCCGCAGCGCGCCGGCCGCGGCGGCCATTGGAGGGTGAACCAACGGCAAAGGAAGACCTTTCTCTCTGTCTCTCTCTCTCACTGTCCACTCTGCCTGTCAAAAAAAAAAAAAAAAAAAGGTTTTGTAAACTTTATAAAGAGAAATTAATTGAAATATCTGAAGCATATATAGAGAATGAGAACTATATCTATATATTTCTTTTTAAATGTTAATAATTTCATTAACTATTTTTTCTAATAAAGTTATGTATTCGAGCCAGCTCTGTGATGCAGCAGGTTAAGCTGGGACCTGCAGTACTTGCATCTCATATGGGTGCCAGTTGTAGTCCGGGCTGTCTACTTCCAATCCAGCTCCCTGCTAATGTGCCTGGGAAAAACATTAGAAGATGGCCCAAGTCTGTGGGCCCCTGCACCCAGGTGGGAGACCTGGAAGAAGCTCCTGGTTTCTGGCCTAGCCCCAGTTGTTGCAGCCATTTGGGGAGTAATAGAGCAGATGGAAGATCTCTCTCTGTCTCTCTGTCTCTCTCTCTCTCTCTCTCTGTGTGTGTGTGTGTTTCCTTCTTTCTCTGTAACTCTTTCAAATAAATAAATTAAAAAATCGTATTCACATGTAATATAATTTGCTTGTGTTAACACAGCCATGCATGCATGGATAAATCCCACTTGATCATAATATAAATTTATTTGATAGGTTGTTGAATTTGGTTTGCTATTATTTTATTGAGAATTTTTACATTGATGTTCATCATAGATTTGGGCTATATGTTTTTTTTTTTTTCTTTTGGTAATGTCTTTGTTTGGCTTAGTTTTCAAAGTGATGCTGGTCTTATTGGTTGGAAGTATTCCCTGTAGGTATTTTTTGTTGTTGAAGAGTTTAGGAAATATTGGTTTTAAAAAAATATTGCTAATGCTTCTTTGAATATTTTATA
Source organism: Oryctolagus cuniculus (assembly GCF_051225735.1). Lineage (NCBI taxonomy): Eukaryota > Metazoa > Chordata > Mammalia > Lagomorpha > Leporidae > Oryctolagus > Oryctolagus cuniculus. The sequence goes on along the minus strand of NC_142875.1, from coordinate 52,164,098 downwards.
GAATACAACTCTGAAGCCATGTGAGTCCTGGGCATTTTCTTTTTTTAAAAAATTATTTAAAAAATTCTCAGGGATGGGGTTGTGGTGCTGTGAGCTAAGCTTCCATCTGCAATGCTAGCATCCCATATTAGAATACCAGTTCAAGTTCTGGGTGCTTTACTTCTGATTCAGCTCCCTGGTAATGTGCCTGGGAAGGCAGCTGAGGATGGCCCAAGTCCTTGGGCCTCTGCAACCCATGTGGTGGGAGACCCAAATGGAGTTCCAGGTTTTGGTATGGCATAGCTCTGGCTCTGTGAACCAGTAGCTGGAGGATCTCTCTCCCTCTATCCCTCCTTTCACCCTCCCTATCACTCTGCCTTTCAAATAAATAAATCTTAAAAAATGCTCGAGTACCATGTAATGCTTGTATACTTTTATGGGTTACATTGCAATAATTCTCTCTCTCTCTCTCTATATATATATAGCACTATAGACTAATCAAACCAGGAAACTAACCTTTCTGATTCCTTATCTTTTCTTCATGCTTGAAGTGTACTAGCATCTGTTTTCTAGTTCTTCACTTAATATATGACATGTTATACAAACTATAGTCATCCCACTGTGCTGTGGAGCACTAGAACATGTTACTTTTATCAAAGTGTATTTTGGTGCCCATTATCAGTCTTTCTCTATTATTCCTTCCTACCCAATCTCAAGTAATCAGTGTTCTAACTTCAGATCATCTTTGCTTCTTCTTCTTTTTTTTTTTTTTTTTGACTTCCACATATAATAGAGAATATTTGTCTTTCTGTGTCTGGCTTATTTTACTTAACATGATGATCTCTAATTTCATCCATTTTGCTACAAATGCCAGGATTTAACTCTTTTATGGCTGAATAACAAAGATTTGTATATATATAAATTAGATTTTCTTTATCTGTTCAGCACTTATGTTGGTTTCATACCTTGGCTATTATGAATAGTGCTACAATTAACATGAGATATATGACTACTAAGCTAAACACCTGTTCTCAGCAAATCTATTTTCCAGGTTTTTGAGTAACCTGTAAGTTGATTTTTGTATAGAGAAAAGGAGGGGAGGTCAAATTTCAGTCTTCTGCATATGAGTATCCAATTTGTCCTCACCCTTTGCTTTAATGTCCTTTGTTGTTTTTGATAGCTTGTCAAAGATCAGTTGGCTATAGATGCATGGATTATCTTTTGAATGTCTATTCTGGCCCATTCAGCCAAATGTCTGTTTTTGTGTCAGTATCACACTTTTTTAGTTATAATAGCTCTGTAGTATGTCTTGAAATCTGATATTGTGATGTCTGTAGCTTTGTCCCTTTTCCAATATTGTTTTGGTTTTTTGGGATCTGTTGTTCTTTCATATAAATGTTCATATTGTTTTGTCTATTTCAGTGAAGAAATGTCATTAATATTGTGTGAATTGCATTCAATCTATAAACTGTTTATGGTAATGCAGGCATTTTAACATTAATTCTTCTAATCCATAAACATGGGAGATCATTTTTTGTGTGTCTTCTTCAATTTCTTTAGTGGATGCTTTGTAATTTTTATTGTAGATATCTTTTACAAGTGTAGTTAAATTTATTTCAAGTAATTTTTTTAGCTATTGAAGTGGGATTGCTCTTATAATTTCTTTGTCAATGAGTTCATTATTGGTATATAAAAATGATATTGATTTTGTACTCTGTGACTTTACTGAATTTGTCAGTTCCAATAGTGTCTTGCTAGAGTCTTTAAGCTATGTAGAATCATGACATCTGGAAACAGATAATATGACTTCTTTCTTTCCTATTTGTATGCCTTTTATTCTTTGTCTTGTCTAATGGCTCTGGCTAAAGCATCCAGTACAATATCAGATAAGAGCAGTGAGAATAGACATTCTTATCTGGTTCCAGATCTTAGAGGAAATGCTTTCAACTTTTCCTCATTCAACATGATGTTGATTGTGGGGTTGTAAGATACAGCTTCTTGTTGTTGAATTATGTTCCTTCAATAGTTAATTTTGTTCAAAGGTTTTTAAAAAAATTATTTTATTTACTTGAAAGGTGGAGTTAGAGTTGGAGGGAGGGAGGGAGGCAGAGAGGGTGAGAGGAAGGGAGGGAGGCAGGGAAGGAAGGTCTTTCATCAGTTGTTTCACTCCCTAAATGGCTGTAGTGACCAGGGCCATGTCAGTCTGAAGCCAGGAGCCAGGAGCTTCTTCCAGGTCTCCCACATGGGTGTAGGGGCACAAGCACTTGGGCCATATTCTGCTGCTTTCCTAGGCATATTAGCTGGGAGCTGGATTGGAAGTAGAGCAGGTGGGACTCAAACTGGTGATCATATTTGATACCAACATTGTAAGCAGCAGCTTAACCCATTTATGTCACAACACAAGACTCTAAGTGTTTTTTTTTTTTTTTTTGTCAGTGGGTGTTGAATCTGCATTTGTGGAGATTATCATATGAATTTTTATCCTTCATTCTGTTGTATTATGCTTATTGATTTTTATATGTTGAACTATCCTTCCATCTCAAGGATAAATCCAACCTGATCATCATGAATGATCTTTTGTTTTTTTTTTAACTTTTCTTTAGTAAATATAAATTTCCAAAATACAGTTTATGGATTACAATGACTTTTTCCCCCCATAACTTCCCTCCCACCTGCAACTCTATCTCCCGCTCCCTCTCCCATTCCATTCTCATCAATATTCATTTTCAATTATCTTCATATACAGAAGATCAATTTAGTATATATTAAGTAAAGATTTCATCAGTTTGCACCCACACAGAACATAAAGTGTAAAATACTGTTTGAGTATTAGTTATAGCATTAATTCACATTGAACAACACATTAAGGACAGAGATCCTACATGAGGAGTAAGTGCACAGTGACTCCTGTTGTTGACTTAACAAATTGACACTGTTATTTATGATCTTTTTGATGCATTGTTGGATTTAATTTGCTATTATTTTATTGAGAACTTTTGCATGTATGTTCATCAGGGATATTGGTATATTATTTAGTTGTTGTAGTATCCTTGCCTGGTTTTGTAATCAAGATAAAGTGGACTTACAGAATGAGTTTGGAAAGATTCCCTTACTTTGAAGCTTTTGGGATATTTTAAGAAGAATTAATGTCAATTCTTCCTTAAACATTTGGTAGAATTTAGCAGTGAAACGATCTGGACTTGGGCTTTCCTTTGTTAAGGGAATTTATTACTAATTCAGTCTCATTACTGATTATTGATCTGTTCAGGTTTTCTGTGTCTTCATGTTTCAATTTTGGCAAGTTATATGCTTCCTGAAATGTACCCATTTCTTTAAGTTTTCCAATTTGTTGGCACATGGATGCTTATCATAGTCCCTAATGATAGTTCCTTTGTATTTTTGTGCTATCAGTTCTAATATTTCCTTTTTCATCTTGACTTTTATTTATGAGTATTCTCTTTTTTTCTTAAATTAGCTAAAGGTTTTTTGATTATTTTATCTTTTCCAACAACCAACTCTTAATTTCATTGCTACTTTTATTTTTAAAATTTTTATTCCATTTCTGCTCCAATGCCTATTATTTATTTTCTTCTGCTACATTTGGGTTTGATGTGTTATTGTTTTTCTAAGTCCTTTAGGTATACTATTAGATTGTTTATTTGTTATCTACTTTTTGATGTAGGCAGGTATTGTGTTAATTTCTCTCTTAGTTCTGCTTTTGCTATATCCCATAAGTTTTGTTTCTATTATTGTATTTCCATTTTCATTATTTTGAAGGGATTTTCATCAAATTTCCCTTTTTATTTTTTTCAGTGATCCACTTTTCATTCAAGGACATGTTGTTTTGGACCCATGTATTTGTGTAATTTCTATAGTTTCTTCCATGTTGGTCTCTAGTTTTATTCCTTTGTGGTCATTAAAAATAGTTGAGATATATATATATATATATAAATGTAATTTATATTTTTTTGAATTTATTGAGACTTGTTTTGTAATCTGATATGTAGTCTATCCTAAAGAATGTTTCATGTGCTGATAAAAAACATGTATACTCTGCAGCTGCTGGATGGAATATTTTGTAAGTGTCTGATAGGTGTTTTTGATTTGTAATGCAGTTTTACTGGAGTTCTTTATTGATTTCTTTGTCTGAATGATCTGTCCATTGACTGAAAGTGGGGTGTTGAATCCCCTGCTACAGAGTTTACCTTTTTCTTTAGAGCTAATGTTTATTTTATAGAGTTAGATACCTGGGAATTAGGTATGTATGCATTTATAAATTATCATAGTTTCTTTTTGAATATTATATAGTGACTTGAATATTATATAGTGACTTTGCCTTTTTGTATATCTTCTGTCTTAAAATCTGATTAGTCTAACTTTCTGTATAGCTACATCTGCTCAAATTTGGTTTCATTTGCATAGAATATCTTATTCTATGCTTTTACTTTCAGTTTGCACATGTGTTGTAGGCAGTTTATGTTTATGTATTATCTTTAATTCTTTCATCTCTATTAATTGGGGAATTTAGTTCATTTACATTGAAGGTTATTATGATGTTATTACTTAGTTTTATCATTAAAAATTCTTATATTGAATGTCCTTCATTCGGTTTCTAGTGGGTTTTATATACTTTGGCATTTTCTTTTTTTTAAAAGATTTATTTTATTTATTTGAAAGTCAGAATTACAAAGAGAGAGAAGAGGCAGAGAGAGAGAGAGAGAGGTCTTCTATCCGCTGGTTCACTCCCCAATTGACTGCAACAGCCGGAGCTGAGCCTACCCGAAGCCAGGAGCCAGGAGCTTCTTCCAGGTCTCCCATGTGGGTGCAGGGGCCCAAGGACTTGGGCCATCTTCTGCTGCTTTCCCAGGTCATAGCAGAGAGCTGGATCAGAAGAGGAGCAGCCAGGACTCAAACTGGTGCCCATATGGGATGCCCGTGCTTCAGGCCAGGGTTTTAACCTGCTGCGCCACAGCACTGGCCCCTACTTTGGCATTTTCATAGTGGTTATCTTTCATTGGTTTTTTTCTTAGATCTAGATATAATTTTATTATTTTTTATTAATATAAAGAGAACAGATTTTATGCATTCCATAGGTACAGTTCCAAGAAGACAACCACACTTCCCTTTCTCTCCCATCCCCTTCCCTTTCTCCTCTCTCTTCCTTTCATCAGTTTTTGCAAAGACATAATTTTAATACACACTATATTTGTAGGCTTAATTCACCACAAACAATAATACTCAGGAAGTAAGAAGTAGAAAGACCACATGGGTATAAAAAAGAGTTAAAAATGACAATCATATCACAAAATACCCATTTCACTCCTATACTTTAGTTCTATATTAACTGCCACATATCAGATAAAACATATAACATTTGTCTTTTTGACTGGTTTATTTCGTTAAGCATAATGGTTTCCAGTTGCATCCATTTTGTTGCAAAGGACAGAATTTCATTTTTTTATGACTAAGTAGTATTCCATAGTGTATATATGCCACATTTTCTTTAGTCATTAGCGGATATATATTTGCATTGATTTCATATTTTAGCTATTATAAATTGAGCTGCAATAAACATAGTAATACAGATAACTCTTTCATATGCTGATTTCATTTCATTTGGGTAAATTCCCAGAAGTGGAATGGGTGGGTGATGTGGTAGATCTATTTTCAGATTTCTGAGGTATCACCATTATGTCTTCCATAATGCTTGTACTAGTTTACATTTACACCAACGGTGGATTAGGGTATCTTTCCCCCCACATCCTTGCCTGCATTTATTGTTTTTTGATTTTTTGGTGATAGGCATTTTAACTAAATTGAGGTGAAACCTCAGTGTGGTTTTATTTGTATTTCCTTGATGGCTAGTGGTCCCGAGCATTTTTTCATGTCTGTTGGCCATTTGTATTTTATCCTTTGAAAAATGCCTGGGGCTGGCACTATGGCACAGAGGGTTAAAGTCCTGGCTTGAAATGCCAGCATCCCATTTGGGCACTGGTTCAAGTCCCATCCACTCCATTTCTGATCCAGCGCTCTTCTATAGCCTGGGAAAGCAGTAGAATATGGCCCAAGTCCTTGGGCCCCTGCACCCACATGGGAGACCCAGAAGAAGATCCTGGCTTCTGTTCAGATCAGATCAGCTCTGGCGGTTGCAGTGATTTAAGGAGTGAACCAGTGGATGGAAGACTTCTCTCTCTGTCTCTCTCTCTGTAACTCTGTCTTTCAAATAAATAAACATAAATCTTTAAAAAAATACCTGTTCATGTCCTTTGTCCATTTATTTGCTGGATTGTTTGATTTGTTGTTGAGTTTCTTGAGCTTTTTATAGATTTTGGATGTTAATCTTTATCAGTTGCATAGTTTACAAATATTTTCTCCCATTCTCTCAGTTGACTCTTCACCTGTTGAGTGTTTTCTTTGAAGTGCAAAAGCCTCTGAGCTGGATGTAATCCCATTTGTCTATTTTGGCTTTTATTGCCTGTGCCTCTGGGATGTTTTCCAAGAAGCCTTTGCCTATGCCAATGTCTTGCAGAGTTTCTCCAATGTCCTCCTCTAGTAACTTAATGTTATCAGGTCAAAGATTTAGATCCTCAATACAGCTTGAGTTAATTTTTATATAGAGTGTAAGGTAGGTGCCTTATTTCATACTTACACATGTGTAGATCCAATTTTCAGAGCTTCATTTGTTGAGGAGACCGTCCTTTCTCCAGGGATTGATTTTAGGTTGTTTGTCAAAGATCAGTAGGTTGTAACTGCATGCATTAATTTCTGGGGTATCTATTCTGTTCAATGTATCTACATGTATATTTATTTGCCAGTACCAGGCTGCTTTGATTATAACTGCCCTGTAGTATAGCATGAAATCTGTATTGTGATGCCCCTGGCTTTGTTTTTGTTGTCTAAGTTTGCTTTAACTATTCAGAGACTCTTGCATTTCCATATGAATATTAGCATCATAATTCCAGACCTGATAAGAATGTCATTGGTATTCTGATTGGGATCATGTTGAATTTGTAAATTGCTTTTAGTGGTATGGACATTTTGATGATATTAATTATTCCAATCCATTAACATGTGAGATTTTTCCATTTTTTGTATGCTCTTCAATTTCTTTAATGTTTTGTAATTTTCACTGTAGAGATATTCCACACCCTTGATAAATGTATTCCAAGGTGGTTAATTATTTTGTAGTTACTCCAAATGGGATTCATTTTACAATTTCTTCCTCAGCCATGGCATGTCTGTATAAACAAAAACTATTGATTTTTTTGTATTAATTTTGTGTCCTGCAACTTTGCCAAACTCTCTTATGAGATCCAATAGTCTGTTAGTGAAGTTTTTTGGTTCCTGTATATAATCATGTTATCTGAAAATGGGAATAATTTGACTTTATCCTTTCCAATGTGTATCCCTTTGATTTCTTTTTCTTGCCTAATGTCTCCAGATAAAACTTCTAGGAAAATATTGAATAGCAATGGTAAAAGGGGACATCCTTGTCTGGTTCTGGATCTTAGTGGAAATGCTTCCAACTTTTCCTCATTCAATATGATATAGGCAGAGTGTTATCTATTGCCTTGATTGTGTTGAGGAATGTTCCTTGTGTATCCAATTTGTTTAAAGTTTTTGTCATGAAAGGATGTTGAGCTTATCAAATGTTTTCTCTACATCTTTTGAAATAATTATCTGGATTTTGTTCTTCAATTTGTTATTTTGATGTATCACATTTATTGATTTTTTTATATGTTAAACAATCCCTGCATACCAGGGATAGATCCCCCTTGGTCTAGTTGAATGATATTTGAAAGGCGCTGTTGAATTCACTTAGCTAGTATTTTGTTCAGGATTTTTGCATCTATGTTCATGAGGGATATTGGTCTATAATTCTCTTGTTCTGTTGTATCATTTTTTGGTGTTGGAATAAAGGTGATGGTGGCCTCATAGAACAAGATTGGAAGGGTTTCCTCCCTTTCAATTGTTTCAAATAATTTAAGAAGAATTGGAATTAATTCTTCTTTAAAGGTTTGCTAGAATTTAGCAGTGAAGCCATCGGGTCCCTGGCTTTTCTTTGTTGGGGTGGTCTTTATTGCTGATTAAATGTCCATCTTGGTTATTACTCTATTCAGGTTTTCTATGTCTTTTTTTAAAATTTTTATTTAATAAATATAAATTTCCAAAGTGCAGCTTATGGATTACAATGGCTTTCCCCCCCCCATATTCCCTCTCCCCCACAACACTCACATCTCCCGCTCACTCTCCCATTCCATTCACATCAAGATTCATTTTATTGAATTCGAATCCCCTGGTATGTTTCTAACTCTACCGTTTGAGGTAAGTCAGCTTGAGCAAACAATCCCATCGAGGTGGCATGTACCAATGCCATCTCACTAGTCACAGTGATCAATTTCTGTTCACAATTGATCATAATGATAGGACTAAGAACCAAAGGGATCACAGAAACAAGAATAGTGTCTGCAAATACTAGCTGATAGAATAAAAAAGGGAGAGAATGATCCAACATGGGAAGTGAGATACACAGCAGACCCATAGAATGGCAAATGTCCTAACAACATTCTGGCCTCATAATCAGCCCTAAAGGCATGCAGATCAGGCTGAAATGCCCATGAAAGTATTTCAGGCATGGAAAGCCAAGACACTCTGGGCGAAAAAAAAAAAAAAAACTAAATGAAAGATCTCTGCGAGTGAGATCCCAGTGGAAAGAATGGGTCATCAAAGAAGGAGGTACCTTTCTCTGAAGGGAGGAGAGAACTTCCACTTTGACCATGGCCTTGTCTAAATATGATCAGAGTCAGTGAACTCAGGGGGCTTCCATAGCCTTGGCAGCTCATGACAAGAGCCTAGGGTGATTACTGAGGCCATAAACAAGAGTATCAATTTGTTAAGTCAACAACAGGAGTCACTGTGCACTTATTCCTCATGTAGGATCTTTGTCCTTAGTGTGCTGTACATTGTGATTTAATGCTATAACTAGTACTCAAACAGTATTTTTCACTTTATGTTTATGTGTGGGAGCAAACTTGAAATCTTTACTTAATGTATGCTAAACTGATCTTCTGTATATAAAGAGAATCGAAAATGAATCTTGATATGAAGGGAAGGGGAGAGGGAGTGGATAAGGGGAGGGTTGCGGGTTGGAGGGACGTTATGGGGGGGAAGCCATTGTAATCCATAAGCTGTACTTTGGAAATTTATATTCATTAAATAAAAGTAAAAAAAAATAAAAAAAAAGATTCATTTTAAATTATCTCTATTTACAGAAGATCAATTTAGTATATATTAAGTAAAGATTTCAACAGTTTGCACCCACACAGAAACACAAAGTAAAAAATACTGTTTGGGTACTAGTTATAGCATTAAATCACAATGTACAGCACATTAAGGACAGAGATCCTACATGGGGAGTAAGTGCATAGTGACTCCTGTTGTTGACTTAACAAATTGACACTCTTGTTTATGGCATCAGTAATCACCCAAGACTCTAGTCATGAGTTGCCAAGGATATGGAAGCCTTTTGAGTTTGCTGACTCTGATCTTATTTAGACAAGGTCATAGTCAAACTGGAAGTTCTCTCCTCCCTTCAGAGAAAGGTACCTCCTTCTTTGATGACCCATTCTTTCCACTGGGATCTCACTCGCAGAGATCTTTCATTTAGGTAATTTCATTTTTTTTGCCAGAGTGTCTTGGCTTTCCATGCCTGAAATACTCTCATGGGCTCTTTAGCCAGATCCGAATGCCTTACGGGCTGATTCTGAGGCCAGAGTGCTATTTTGGACATCTACCATTCTATGAGTCTGCTATGTATCCCACTTGCCAGGTTGTATTGTTCTCACCTTTCTAATTCTATCAGTTGGTATTAGCAGACACTAGCCTTTTTTATGTGATCCCTTTGACTCTTAGTCCTATCATTATGATCAATTATGTACTGAAACTGATCACTTTGACTAGTGAGATGGCATTGGTACATGCCACCTTGATGGGATTGAATTGGAATCCCCTGGCATGTTTCTAACTCCACTGTTTGGGGCAAGTTGATTGAGCATGTTCCAAATTGTACATCTCTTCCCTCTCTTATTCCCACTCTTATATTTAACAGGGATCACTTTTCAGTTAAGTTTCAACACTTAAGAATAATTGTGTATTAATTACAGAGTTCAACCAATAGTATTAAGTAGAACAAAAAAAATACTAAAAGGGATAAAGTATTAAGTTGTCCATCAACAGTCAGGGCAAGGGCTGATCAAGTCACCGTTTCTCATGGTGTCCATTTCACTTCAACAGGTTTCCATTTTGGTGCTTGGTTAGTTGTTGCCGATCAGGGAGACCATATGATATTTTTCCCTTTGGGACTGGCTTATTTCACTCAGCATGATGTTTTCCAGATTCCTCCATTTTGTTGCAAATGACAGGGTTTCATTCCACTTTCACTATGACCTTGTCTAAATAAGATCAAAGTTGGTGAACTCAAAAGTCCTGCATAGCCTTGGCAACTCATGACAAGAGCCTTGGGGAATCACTGACATCATAAATAAGAGTGTCAATTGTTAAATCAACAACAGGAGTCACTGTGCACTTATCCCCATGTAGGATCTTTGTCCTTAATGTGTTGTACATTGTGAATTAACAGTATAGCTTGTACTCAAATATTACTTTATACTTTGTGTTTCTGTGTGGGTGCAAACTGTTGAAATCTTTACTTAATATATACTAAATTGATCTTCTGTAAATAGAGATAATTTAAAATGAATCTTGATGTGAATGGGATTGGAGAGGGAGTGGGAGATGGGATGGTTGTGGGTTGGAGGGAGGTTATGGGGGGAAAAATCCAGTGTAATCCAAAAGTTGTACTTTTGAAATTTATATTTATTAAATAAAAGTTAAAAAATAAAAAAAATTGTATTTACTTAAAAGGCAGACTCACAGATAGAGAGAGAGAGAGAGAGAAAGGTAGGGGGAGAGAGAGAGAGAGAGAGAGAGGTGTCTTCCATCTGCTGGTTCATTCCCCAGATCCTATAAAGGCCAGAGCTGGGCTGGACTGTAGCCAGGAGCCAGGAGCCTCTTCTGGGTCTGCCATATGAGTGCATGGGCCCCAGGATTTTGGTTATCTTCTGCTGGTGTCCTAGGTGCATTAGCAAGGTACTGGATTGGAAGTGGAGTAGCTGGAACTCAAACTGGTTCCCATATGGGGTGCTGGCACATCAGATGGCAGGTTTACCCACTATGCCACAGCACCAGCCCTTTGATTTCCATTTTGAGATCTTCTGTGACCCACTCTTCTTGTTTTTCTGTGTTTTTGAGTGATCTTATGATCATTCTTTTGTATTTCTCTTCAGGCTTTTCATCAATCTTTGTTTTCACATTCTAATACTGAAGTGTTCTTGTTTTCCTTTTGTAGAGTCACATTGTCTTCTTTGTTCATGTTTCTTAAATTTCTGCATTTCTATTTAGGCCTTTGTGGAAACACTTGTTGGTTTTCTCCTTTGATGGTTTTTAGCTTTGAACTATTCCTCTGTGGTCTAGTGGAAAATCCACCACTACTTCAGCAGATATCCAGAGGTGTATGTTGGGTGGGGCCAGGGAACGCTGGTAGTGCTTGAGGGTGGAGTAATAGTCCAGGATGACAAGGTGATTGATGCCTGGGGTTAGCCCACAGTGGCTACAACCCCCACCCGTGCAGGCGCATGAAAAACACAAAGGATCTGTGTGACCCTCAGTGTGACCATGGAACCTTCTGCAGTGTCCCACCTCAGGCACTCAGAGAATGCTGAGCCTCTGAAGCCAGACACACTGATTTCTCAGAGAGCCAACTAAACCCCTTATTGTGCTAGCACACAATTCCCATAGTCATTGCACACAAGGCTTCCACAGTCCACAGAGAGAGCATAGGCATTCCCAGAGTCAGCTTCCTGTTGGTGCTCTGCCGTGGCAATTTGAACCTGAGTGCCTGAGATAAGGAGCAATTTGAACCTGAGTGCCTGAGATAAGGAGAGGGGAGCATCTCACAGTCCTTAGTGGGTGCCAATCCTCCAGGCCAGATGCAAAGTCAGTGGGGACCTCAGGTTTGTCCTGCAGATCAAATTCCCTGGTTGCGGCACATGTGTGAACCACTATAACCGCTACTCACAATATTAAGATGGTGCTTTCTCCTTGCTAGTCACCAGGTGCCCTGTAGGGGGTGGAGAAGGGGAGAAAGAAATGTGTGCTCCCTTTATGGGATTAGGTGAACACCATGCTCTGCTCCCATTTCACCCGTATCCCTTACTAGTGCTCCAGGCCAGACTCAAGGTCAGTGTGGTCTGCAAGGTTTTCCCTGAGGCAATATCGCTAGTGACAGGCTGCCACAGTCTCCTTTGTCCTCGCTTCCATAAGATGAAGTCTCCTCCTGTCCCCAGCTGCAGGAGTCCCTGGTGGTGTCCCCATTCCCTGCTGCATGTTTGTACTGTTCCTGTACTGCATGGCCTCACTCTTCTTTCTGTAGAATTTCCACTGCAAACTTCTCTCTACTCTCCCCTGGGAATTCACTTCCTCTGCTTTTCTTCTGTTATTTACCACTAGTCAAAATCAGCACATCATTTCCTTATTCATCCATTTTGGATTCTCCTTTCATTTGGTTCTGTACATGGGACTCCCTAAAGCAAATTTGTAAGGCTGATCTGGTGGTGAGAAATTCCTTTAGCTTTTTCTAAAATATTTATTTTTTTTTTGAAAGACAAATTGATGCATACACAAAGAAACAGATAGGGCAGAGGGATGGATAGGAATCTTCTGTTTAGTGATTCATTCTCCAAATGCTAGCAAAAGTCAGGGTTGAATAAGGCTGAAGCCAGGAACAGCTCAAATGGATTTCCCATGTGGCTGACAGGGACCCGTGTACTTGAGCAATCACTTGCTGCCCTGGGGGGATGCATCATCAGGAAGCTGTAGTGAAGTGGAGTAGTTGTGAGATGTGGGCATCCTAAGTGCCAACTTAAGTGTGCATCTTAGCTTTTGCTTTTCTTGGAGCCTTTTTTCTTTTTCATTTATAAAAGATAAATGCTATGGATAAAATATTCTTCATTGGTAGTCATTTTCTTTCAGCACTTGGAATATATTATTCCATTCCCCTCTGACCTGTAAGATTTCAGTTGAAAAATCTGCTGTTATTCTAATGAGGTTCTCTTAAAAGTGACCTTGTACATTTCTATTGTAAATTTAGAATTCTCTCTTATATTGCACTTTTGAGAGTTTGACTATAATTTATCATGGCAAGAATCTTTTTTGGGTCATGTCTGTTTTGGGTCCTGTGAGCCTCCTGTACTTGGATGCCCATCCACTTCTGCAAATTGGAGGAGATTTTTCACTGTTAGTCCTGGGATGGGTTTTCTGAGCCTCCATTCCTTTTTTGTTGTTACCCTTTTGAATCCCCAAAATTCAAATATTGGTTCATTTAATGGCATTTCAAAGTCCCAGAAGCTGTCTTCATTTTTAAACCCTTTTTATCTTTCTTTTACACCTCACTGGGATATTTCAAAATAGCTGTCTTCAGTTTCAGGTACTCTTTATTCTGCTTGATATAGTCTGTTGTTGAGGTTTTGGAACTTTTTTTTTTATTTGACTTTTTGCACTCTTCATTTCTAAGATTTTTATTGTTTTTCAAGATTTCTGCTGAATTTCTCATTCATATCATGTGTTATTTTCCTGATTTTGTTCAACTGTCTATTCTCTTCTGTCTGAATATTATAATTATTCTTTGAATTCTTTATCAGGTATTTTATTAATTTCTTTTTTTAAAAAATATTATTTATTTTCAGGCAGAGTTACAGAGCAGCAGAAGCAGGGAGAGAGAGAAAAGTCTTCCATCTGCTGGTTCACTCCCCAGATGGCCGCAATGGCTGGAGCTGGGCCTGTCCAAAGCCAGGAACCTGGAGCTTCCTCTGGGTCTCCCATGTGGGTGCAGGGGCCCAAAGATTTGAGCCATCTTCTACTGCTTTCTCAGGCCATAGCAGAGAGTTGTATTGGAAGTGGAGCAGCTGGGACTTGAACCAGTGCCCATATGGGATGCTGGCTCTGCAGGTGGTTGTTTTACCCACTATGTCACAGTACAGGCTCCTAATTTCCCACTTTTGAGTCCATTACTAAAGCATTAGAGTGTTGCTTTGCTGCATGATGCTGCCTTGCTTTTTTTCTTATTTCGTGTGTCCCTGCAATGATATCTGTGTATCTGGCAAATTGGTTGTTTCTATCATTTCTAATGAGTTACTTTTGTGGGAAAATGCTTTTTCCTCAAGATGAGTCTTCAGGTGCCAGGTTGGCAGGATAGTTTGTTTTTATTTAGAGTCTCTCTGTATCTTCTTCCACTGCAGTTGTTGCTAGCAGTGGTGTGGACTTTGGTCTTTCCTCGGAGACCAAGCTGATTATGTGGAAGGATTTGGGGTCCCAGAGGTACTGATTATCAGTCCACTGTTGTTACAGTTGTGGGAGTATCACCCTGGAATCCTGGAAGGGATATGCAGGCATATTCACTGGCAAATGTATAGTAGGGGTCACAGCAGTGCTGGCTCAAAATTTGCCAGGGTCACACAAGTCCCTTTAGAGCCAGCCCCAGGTTTTTATGTGGCACCTTGCAATTCACCTACCTTTTCTTTTCCCAGTCAATTACTCTTTCCATGTTATGCTGCCTGGGGTTTGGGGAGGAATAGGGTAAGCTGTCCTATGGCCAGCTATGCTGCAGTAATGCTAGGTCACACCCACAGCCACATCCCCCACTCCCCCCAACAGTGTAGCATGGAGTAGAACCTAGGCCCAAGTTGCTATGGTGAGGTGAGCTTACTGTCCAAGGGCACTACAACCAACCCAATTTGAAGCTGTCCAGGCTATCAACCCAATTGACTACTATCATGGGTTTCCTCTTGGGAACAGGGAAGGTTCAGGGACTTTGTGTGAAAGCACTGACCCGGCACAATGACTATTAGTACCTGTCCAGTGATGATTTTACCAGGTCTATGATAGTCTTCCGTTTACTTTGGTGCTCTATAATGTAGTGGCCAGAGTCTTGCTTTGCGATTTGCTGGAGGTTGGGGAGGGGATGTTGATGGCTGTCCCTTTGCCGTCCAGGCAGACACTTGGCTGGGTTACACCTGAGTCTCATAGCTACAGAAGACTTAACTGTCTTGGGAATGCATGCAAACACTGTGAGAGGCTTGTAGTGATGCAGGCTGAAACGCTCGTCTGTCCCGCCAAGGAGGAAGTCTTTGCATGACGCTGAGAGATACAGAAAGTGCATCCATGAGCCATGGTCTGGGTATGGAGGTCTCTGGATTTTACCTTGTGCTGGGTCTCACTGCACTAGGTCTGGCTCTGAAAGTCAAGGCAAAAGACCCATGTTCACTTCCTCAGCCTACTGCCCAGAAGCTGGAGTCTTGCTCTGTTGTCAGTTAGAGGTTTGAAAGAGGGTTGGTGAAAGCAATCCCTTCACAGCCCAGGCTGGCATTAATTTCGGTTGCACCTGAATCTCACAGTCACTGAATGTTTGTGAGACCTGGGATTTTCTGGCAGTGATATAGTGCCAAATGAGTCTGTCCCACTGGGCACAGGTCTACACCAGATGCCAGCACTAAGCGTCAAGGCAAAGCCTTAAGCTCACTTTCCCACTCTCTTCCCCAGTGATTGTAATCTTATTTCACTGTCTGCCTGATTGAGTGAGAGGTGGTAGAGGCAGTTTTTTGGCCAAAGACTCAGTAGATAGGTAGCATCATGGTGACAGAGGCCACAGGGCCCTGTCCTACTCTAGGTTTCATGATATCAGGCTTGGTACTGAGTTTCAAGTGTAAGTTTTGGAGTTTATTCCCTTTGTTCTTTTTTATTTTTTAAAATTTTTATTTATTTGAGAGGCAGAGTTATAGACAGAGAGGGAGAGACAGAGAGAAAGGTCTTTCATTTGTTGGTTAACTCCCCAAATGGCCACAAAAGCCAGAGCTAAGCTAATCTGAAGCCAGGAGCCATGAGCTTCTTCTGGGTCTCCCATGCGGATGCAGGGGCCCCGGCACTTAGGCTATCTTCCACTGTTCCCCGGCCATAGCAAAGAGCTCAATTGGAAGAGGAGCAGCCTGGACTAGAACCAGTGTGGATATGGATGCTGGTGCCAAAGGCAGAGTTTTAGCCCCCTCTGCCACAGCATTGGCCCCTCCGTTTTGGTCTTTTAAACAAGAGACATCTCCATATCATGCTTCTTGGAGGCGACAGAGGCACTCCAGGGCAACTTTTTCCTTCCTGCCTTCCTGGGTGCATCTTTTCTTATTATGATAAAACCAAGCAGTGTGGTCTTTCACTTGACTTCCTTTAATCTTGTGAAGGTGACATGATTCAAGAATAGCTGCTCAAATTTCTGTCTGAGGGGTTTGCTAAAGCATCTTACTCAGCTGCCATCTTGCTCCACCTCCTCATTCCTTTTGGGTTTAAACCCTGAGCTGATGCACCTCCAAGGTATATTATCTTTTCCTCTCTGTGGAGCAACATCAGGAGTCACAGGTTGAGAATTTATCTCTGGTATTTTTATTAGAAAGTTTTAGACTAGGAGTACTCCTTCAATTTTTTTATTATTGCTCTATTCAAGCTTTATGTTTATCCCTGATTAATTTTGGTAAGTAATAAATTTCAAGGAATTTATTCATTTTCTTCTATGTTATCCATTTTTTGGCATATGATTATTCATAATATTTCCTTGTGATTCTTTTTACTTCCAAGGCATCTGTTTAATGTCACCACTTTTTTTCTGATTTTGAGTTTTTTTTTTTAAACTTTTTTCTTTTAACGGGAGGTTTGTTGATTTTGCTTGTTTTATCAAAGAAAAAATCCCATGGTTTGCAAAGATAGAACTCCATCTTCTTTCTATTACCCTAGTGGTAAATGGTGTGCAGTACATTTTTAGACAATAAACTAAGATGATTGCAGTGATTCTTTTTTTTTTTTTTTTTTTTTTTTAAACAGGCAGAGTTAGACAGTGAGAGAGAGAGAGATAGAGAGAAAGGTCTTCCTTCCGATGGTTCACCCCCCAAATGGCTGCTGCGGCCGGTGCACCACGCTGATCTGAAGCCAGGAGCCAGGTGCTTCCTCCTGGTCTCCCATGTGGGTGCAGGGCCCAAAGACCTGGGCCATTCTCTGCTGCCCTCCCGGGCCACAGAAGAGAGTTGGACTGGAAGAGGAGCAACCAGGACAGAATCTGGTGCCCCAACAGGGACTAGAACCTGGAGTGCCGGCACCACAGGTGGAGGATTAGCCTAGTGAGCTGTGGTACTGGCCTGCAATGATTCTTTAGATGTGTTTTGTGTTTCACAGAGGGTAGTCTAAAGGTAATGTCTTTATCGTTTTCCTAAAAAGCATTCCTATCAATAATCCCTGGTATTAAGTCATTGCAATATTTTCATCTTATACTGATTAAGAAAAACAAACTAAATGTTATTATTTTGGTTAGTACATTATCACATCTACCTTGTGTTTATCATTTTTTTGGATCACAATTTCTTCTTGCATCTTAGACCTTCAATATAAGATAATTTGTTTCTTAGTGGGGTTCCTCCTTTGGAAATTTATTTACAGTTTCTATTGGCAAGAGACATCTACAATTTTTTCTCCTTTGATTTTTTTGGATAATAGATTTCTTATTTTTATAATTCTTACTTTATTTTAGCATTAAAACTACGAAGATATGATTCCACTCTCTTCTAGATTCCATTGCCATTACTGAGGTTCTCTTTTATTGCTTTTTTGTGTGTGTGTGTGTGATTTATTTTCATGTAATCTGTGTTTTTGTTTCGTACTTATTTTTAAGATAGTGTCTCTGTCTCTGGTCTTCTATAGTCAATTCAGACTTATTTTCTCTTATTTTTTGCTTAATATCTCTTGTTTTTGAATCTGAGGACTGATCTTCTGGGTTCTGGGAAATTTTCAGTATTTTTTCTTTGAATATTGCCTTTATCCTCTTCTTTTGATTCTTTTTATCTGAAATTCTATACTGTCTACCTCTTTGGTTGTCTATGTTAAATTCTGGGTAATTTCTTCAAGCCTATGTTTCAGTTCATTAAATCATTTTTATGCTGTGTCTCATCTGCCATTTAGTCTATAACTGAATTTTTCATTTTAACATAAGATTTTTATTTCTAGAGGTATAATTTTTATGTTCTTTTGAATTCCTACACATTTCTATTGTGTAACTCCATTGCCATGCTTTTAATATCACCTTGATTTTTAGTGTATGAAATTCATTTAAACATTTATTGTTCTGTGAGTATGATTCTGCAGCTTTGTGTTCTGTTCTGCTTGTGGGGAGCAACTCGGACTAGACTGTTACTGGAATTAAGACTTATTCTATGCATCTGCTCTTTCCACAATATGGCGCTGGGAGAGGAGGAAACAGCTTCTACACAGCTGCCTCCAGTTCAACCAATAAACAGCAGGACCTGCTCCTGATTGGAGGAGAGCAGCGTACTCGGCGTGTGGGTAGCAGAGTTGGGATTGGTGGAAGAGGACTATAAAGGAGGAGAGAGACAACATGCACCAGGAACATCTATCTGAAGGAACACCTGTGCAGCCCCCGAGAGAGCCGGCCGGCGGTGTGCCGCTCCCCCGCGGAAGTGGGGAAAGTGGCAGGGGGAACCGCCATTCCACGGAGGTGGAAGGGATGGTAGCCAACCCGGGAAGAACCAGCAGCAAACCCGGGAAGGGCCGAGCAGACAAAAGAACAGCGCAGGGTCCTGTGTCGTTCCTCCACGAAGAGGGGGAATGACACTGCTCATGTTACCTTGGTCCTGTTGTGTTATGTTAATTTTGATTGTGAATTTATAATCCTTGGAATCTTTTCCCTAAGAGTTTTTTGAGGTATGGGTTCCCAGTGCCATCTCTCATATAGGATTGTGTTTACTTCTGTTAAGTACTAGAGGATAGTACCAATATGAGTCCATTTTTAAATGAACTTTAGCTTTGCATTGTTGTACTGCACAATTAGCCTAGTGAGGATTAGCCTAGCACAAGGATCTGATCTGTGGTTCTAAATGCATGTGAATGTGGGCTCCACTGAGAGCCCGCTTCGCTCAGAGGTAAGGCAGGTGTTGAGCAGGTATCTTTTTCATTGTTTCTCCACCAGGGCTTTTCTTTAGATCACATTCTGATGTCTCCTTAAAAAGCTCTAGCTTAATTCACTTATTGTTTTAAATCTAAATTTGTGTACTCTTCCAGCTTCAGGCTTTGTCTTCTGCCCTCTACAGTCTTTGGGCCCATTAAAACTCAGGATAAAAACCACCAGAGATTGACCTGTGCCTTCAGAGCAATGCTTTCTTCAGAGTGTGCCTAACTCTCTGAAAACAGACTCTCTATTCTTTTTGGGCATGTGGAAATGTCCACTATTGGAATGGTTTTTTTTTTAAAAGATTTATTTATTTGAAAGCTAGAGTTACAGAGAGCAGAGGCAGAGAGAGAAAGAGAGAGAGAGAGAGAGAGAGAGAGAGAGAGAGAGAGGTCTTCTATCTGCTGGTTCACACCCCAAATGGCCGCGATGGCTAGAGCTGCTCTGATCCAAAGCTAGGAGCCAGGAACTTCTTCTGGGTCTCCTATGCAGGTGCAGGAGCCCAGGGACTTGGGCCATCTTCTACTGCTTTTCAAGGCCATAACAGAGAGCTGGATTGGAAGCTGAGCAGCTGAGACTTGAATAGGCACCCATATGGGATGCTGGCACTGCAGGCAGCAGCTTTACCCATTACACCACAGCACCAATCCCTGAGGAATAGATTTTAAAAAATGATTTTTAGGTAGTCTGAACTAAAAAGACTTTCTGGACTTTTGTTTTTAATACTACCTCTTTTCACAGCAGTATTCCTTAGAAATAAAATAACAGTATTTGATGTTTATTTCTATCAACCATCACTATGCTCAATTGATGAGAAATGTTCTGTGTTTCACATGTGCTATCTAATGTAATGCACAGAACAACCCATTTTGGATTATAAAATAGTTATCTCCATTTCAGAAATGAGAAAATTGAAGTCTAGAAATCATAGCATTCCAATTCTGCCAGACCATTTCAGAGCCAGACCCAAGACAGTATGTTCTGACTTTAGTGGAGGCTTTATTCTTATTCTGCATGCTTTTATAATGAAATATTCCACACATACAGAAAAGTTGAAATAATCATAAAACAAACTTACATCTTTAACATTCAACTATTGTGAACCTTTTGCCATTATATAAATACAATTTTTACTTACTGTTGCCACTTTTCCTGCTGCTGAAGAAATTCTTCTAATATTATTGCTAGTGAAACTGTTTCCATTACTGTCATGAAGCTCTCTTTTAGGAAGGCAGGGTCCACCAGGGAATATTGTTTCTATTTTATAGCTCAGGGTCTTAGTCTGTTTAATGTTGCTTTAACAAAATATCTGAGGATGGGCAACTTATAAAGTCAAGAGGTTCATATTTGGCTCATGATTCTGGTGGCTGGAGTGTCAAAAAAGCTTGATGCCAGTATTCTGGTAGGAGGCCTTGTCTGCATCACAACATGACAGAGAAATACCAGGAATGTCATCATGCGGTATGTGGGGTGGCTTTGCTTTATAACAACTTGTTCTCAAGGGAACTAACTCAGTCTTGGGAGATCCAATTCATTCTTCAAGACAGGAGTAATCTGTTCGTGAGAGTAGAAACCCATGATATAATTACCTTCTATCATGCCTCACCTCTTAAAAGTTTTTCTGCTTCCTCACTGCAGCAATAAGGACCAAGCTTTCAGCACATGAAACTTTGTGGGACAAACCCTATTCAAACCACAGCCCTAAGAAAATCTTGAAATGAATTTGTCTAAACTGGAATGCACATATTCCATCTGCAAGTCGAGTGTTTCCTCTATACAATTCTTTTGATTCTCCATTTGCTCAGTTCTCATCTTGTGCTAGACCTTATTCTATATGTTAAAGTAGTCAAGAATCCAAGAGTGAAAAGCAACATGTTTGCAGAACTGCTAACTTTACTAATTCCTAATATCCTTAGAAGAACATGACTGGTATCAGCTGATTTTAAGCTCATAATAAATGATTTTTAAACTCATAATAAATAGTTATGCGCACTTAGTTGAATACTTTTACATGAAAATATTTAGATATTTGTAAGTATCACTTATGAAATATAAATATTTATAAAATGAATTTCTGTGCATATGAGTATGGGTGAGTGTGCATCTCTTATACAGTGTGACTTATGTCTAACGTTGCACCCATGAGTAGGAAGGAAAGTGGAAAGAAAAGATGTTAATGTACTAGGGCAGGTCTGTGGTTCCTTGGGACTGACTGTAGATATGAGATGAGGGATAGGAAGGAGATAAATAATTGTCTTGAATGCTAGCTAGATCGAGGTTTTGTGTTTTGGGACCACTGGGCTCTTGATGTATGAGTTGAATGTCCCAGAATATAGACCTTGTGGTTGTTTGTATGCTTTCGGTCTGACACTTCAGCAAACAGGGTCAGGCTTGTACTGAGGCATGTGAAACACTTACTGGTGAGGGCACACAAAGAGGCAGAGGAGCCAGAGAGCATCTCGGATGATTGACATTGTCCGACTGTTTTTGTTTTGTTTCTGAACCTGTTCTTGTTTATATTATCTTTCATTTCTAAGGGCTTTTTGCAAATGCCACAACTTCTACTACATTGTTCTACTCTGCCCTCTGAATGCATTTTCAAGTTTTTAAAGAAAAGCATGTATTGCTGATTTCAAAATTAATCTCTCATTGCCTAATTTGTCACACAAGTTAATGTTTGTTTATTTTAATCTACTTGAAAGAGAGGGAGAGGAAGAGGGGAGGAGGGAGGATCTTCCCTTTGCTAATTTACTCCCTCAATGCCTACAATAGCCAGGGCTGGGGCAAGCTGAAGCAGGGTCCAGAAATCGATCCAGTTCTCCCATGTGAATAGCAAGGGCCCAAAATCTAGAGCCATTGTCCCCTGCCTCTCAGGATACATTTGCAGGAAGCTGGGTCAAAAGCAGAGTAGTCAAGACTTGACTTAGGCACTTTAATATGGTGTTCAGGCATACCACATGGCATTTGAACCTGCTGCAGCATACAACAGCTCCAATCAATTTAGTGGTCATATGCTAGGTTGGTTCAGCATAGTCTTCTGAAGACAGAGGATTTTCTTATTCTTAAGTCTTTATCCTCATTCTTGAACAAGTATCTTTTATCTCCAGTATTCAGTAGTAATTTGCTTGATGTTTACGTTCCTTGTAATCATCATCCACACTTCTATTATACAGCAGCATAGGAATCCCTTCTAAGTATTAAGTATAGAAACTTCGCACAACTGCTAAAAGCCAACTGCAGATTGGCATTTTCATTTTATGCAATGTTCAACCTTTTGGTAATAACTACTGCTATATCATTTCTAGACTCTCTGCATTCAAAGGTAATTTACTGGCAAAAATATTGTGAATAATATAAAAATAATCTTAAAATGGTGGTAATATCAACTATCGTTTGTATTACAGACCTCAAACTTGTTATTTGCTATCTGAAAAATATCAAATATGGTTGCAGCAAGAGTGTACTCTTAATGGCATCCTTAAGCTCAAGTTCAGGCCTTAACTGTATTAACATATAAAAGACACACAGCTCTCCAGATACTGTGTAGACAAGTCAAGCAGTAAGACATTTTCATGAAAGAACAAGGAAGCAAGAAGAATTGAGATATTTCTCTTTAGGTTTTATTCATGTAGGGACCTTTGGACGCCATGGGGTGTATGAGTAATTGCTACTTATTATGGGATGAGTCAAGTGACCATC
Organism: Oryctolagus cuniculus; assembly: GCF_051225735.1. NCBI lineage: Eukaryota > Metazoa > Chordata > Mammalia > Lagomorpha > Leporidae > Oryctolagus > Oryctolagus cuniculus. Next base: position 52,141,312 of record NC_142875.1, on the reverse strand, counting down.
TGGTGACAAGTGGCTTCTTGGAACCCGAGATCGCCACTGAATAGAATGAAATCAGAATATGCCTTGTATAATCATCATCCTTGGAGGGGTGGTAAGATGGACAGCAACTCTGATCAAGACCTTGTTCAAACTGAGTGCAGGGGAAGGAAGAAGAGAGACTGGGGAGTGAAGGAGAAAAATAGAAATAAATCACAATTATTTTATTTTCAACTATTTCAGATGTAAGTTAGGAGAAGAAAGAGCCTGGAATATGGATCTTAAAAAAGGAGAACTTTTGATGACTATTACTGCTTTTCAAACACTAGCTGATTGCTCCACACCCTGGAATTGAAGGCCAGATGATCACTTCTGAGATATTTGCTCTGCCACTTGATAGCTTTGTGATGTTGGATGACTTCTTGAACCTTAGATTTCTTATCTAAAATATGGAGATATTGTCATTGATAATTGAGCTATTTTGATGGTTAATTCACATGCAACAAGTCTTCAACAGTGTCTGATATAGGACAGGTATGCCATCCTCATAATTATCAGCAAAATTTGGATCTCCTCTGTGTATTTTTTTATAAGCTTTTTTCTGCCAATATCACACTTGACACGTACACGGTTGGCAGAACAGGAGCTTACAGAAGATCTTGGCAGGCCTCCCATGTGTCCCATCCCTCTCTTGCTTCCCAGTTTCTGTCCTTTGGAGACAGCAGCCTGTGGAGTCCCAGGGCAACCACAGCAGTGACAGCTGAGCTGCAGGTGTGCTCCAGGGGCTCACTGTGCTACATGTCCTGAGTGCCCACTGAATCACAGAGTGTTGGCTTCACACTACAGGAATGCATACCCCCTCTCTCATTCTGAATCTCTTTCTTATAACAAGGCACCCAAGTGATGCTGGTCCCTTTGGAACCAAGCAGATTCTTAGCTTATGCCTAACTCACCCTCTTTTTCAGCTACAGCAGTGAGTCTCTTGGCTCAGTGGGGAACACACATCACTGTCTCCCATATTCAGTTTTTACCCCCGGCCCAGGTATCTGGGGGAACCTCGTCCTTATAGACCCCCTCTCAAAGAAAATCAGATCATGAGAAAAGATACTGTTAGGGCCATTCTTCCAAGTCTCGGGGTAAAAACAACCTATGAACAAAACTCCCTGTGGGCTTAGAGTCTTGTTCTCAATCCTACCACTTAATTTTCTTCATTCTCTCCTGGACTCAATGTGACTGTGTTAGTTTAATGGTTTGTTTTCTATCACTGTACTTAGACTGTGAGCTCTTGAGAGCAGACAGGCACCGTGTCTTTTTTTTATTTCCTCGCTATTACATTCCTATGCCCAGTGAGGTCTCTGATATATAGAAATTAACAGAAAAGATGTGCTCCCTTATTCAGTCATCTGTGCCTATTTTGAGTAATTTACTTCAGTGTTTTACTTACTCTTTCTTTTCCTTTTTAGAAAATAATTTTATGAGGGAGGGAGGGGAAAAAAGGAAGTAGAGAGAGAGAGAGGGTGAGAGCAAGCAAGTGAGGACTCATCTGCTGGTTTATACCTTAAAAGCCTGCAACATCCATGGCTGTGCCAGGCAAAGATTGGAGCTAGGAACAATATCTAGGTGTACCACATGGGTGGCAGGGCATCAAGTCCTTGATCTATCACCTGCTACCTCCCACGATGTGTCTTAGCAGGAAGCTGGAATTGGAAGCAGAACAGGGCTCAAATCCAGGCACTCTTGATATGGGATTTGGGTTTCCCAAACAGCATCTTAATCACTGTGCTACTCACTTCATCAATTCCTTTTTCAATCCAGAGGACGATGTTCTGCAGGATCTGGGGTCCTTGTCACATTCATCACAGCCCTGCTCCAGGACTGATTAATCTTCTACTTGTGTTTCTGTTATGACCTGTGAATGTCACTTGCACATCCTGAGCTGCTGCATAAGGCAGTGTGTGGGGACTTAGGTGAGCTGGGATGCAGTGGGTTGACCCTGCACCTGCCATGTGACCTCCAGCCTACCCTAAGATGCTCTCCCCTTCCTGTGGTCAGGGAATCTAGCGATGCATTTGTGTCATCTCTCATTGCAGCAAGGGGAATGTAATCAGCTCTTTCCTCGGTCAAGTTTATCTCCAATGTCCATGTTTGTTTTAGAAGGTTAATTGCTTTACACCTACACATCCCAGCTTGGCTTTCTCCTAAGAAGAAAAGCAGCCTCAACAAAAGCCATACTTGTACTATAATATCATTTGCATGTCAAGTACACAGAATATCTATTTTTTTGAGGCCAAATGCCCTTTTCCTTTTGAGAGATGGTTGCTGTTGGCAGCAAGTAGTGGCTGGCTGCATAACTGCTTGTTCTGAAACCCTTGAAGACGTTGCTTGGTCTTTCTATTTACTGTGGGCTGTGGAGAATGATCTCTTATTTTCTCAGGGCAGCCTTTAATGAGTGCCCAGTGGCTTTTTGATGAAGCCTTCCCACAGACTGTGAATAAAGGCAGTGCTAGGAATCATACATTTTCATTTGTGGAAGTATTCTGTATTGAACCCTGTCAAAAATAACACTGCCTTTGGGACAGAGAAAATCCAATTTGATAGCAATATTTCTGCTTTTTTTTTTCTCTTGGACACATTCTATCAGTTAGGGTACAGTGTTTGGACCTCAGCTATTTTTCACCTTGAAAGTAATTTGGGAAAGGTCCTATGCTGTTGATCGTGAAGACTTGAATAGCTATATCGGTAAGGAGTGTTGTCCTGAGATGACCTAAATTAAAAGCTACAAAGGGTGGGGAGAAGAAAGGAGGAGAGTAGTTAACTATGGGCTTTCTCTCCATAGGCATAGGATACTCAGGAATGATAATTTCATGAGGACCCTCCTCTCTCAAAGAGTATGTACCAAAACATCCTCTGAGAAAGTGGAAGGATTTGGGAGCTGACAGTGGGAGGCTTCTCGGACCTGAAATTACTACTCTAACCTGAAAACAAGTGTTGAATGGAGATTGCAAATTCAGGATGAGATCTCTATCTGGGAAAACAAATAGTCTTCTGTATGATTTGTTCTTTAATTTAGCCAACTCATATTTAAGCAACTACTGTGTTTCAGGCATTGATATAAGTATTAAGACCTAGATCCTGTCCTCAAGGTCTTATAGTATAGTGGAGGGTACAGGCAAGTAAATGAAAAAACACAATGAAGAAGTGATTAGAGGGACTGAAGTTTTATTATACACAGATACAATGTCATCTTGGGCAGTGTTCTCAAACTTCCTCCACTTACCACCCCCAAAAGGGGATTTTTAGGTATTTTTTTCCCAATCACCTTCTTTATTTTAAATTCCACATATTGTTTATGTACTGCATGTATATTTGTGCTTATACAAAAATGAATGAGTTAGAATGGCAGATGTCCTAAGTAGCACTCTGGCCTCAGAATCAGTCCTTAAGGCATTCACATCCAGCTAAAAAGCCCATGAGAGTATTTCAGGCATGGAAAGCGAAGACACTGTGGCAAAAAATGACCCAAATTAATGATCTCTGTGAGTGAGATCCCAGTGGAAAGAACGGACCATCAAAGAAGGAGGTACCTTTCTCTGAAGGGAGGAGAGAACTTCCACTTTGACCATAGCCTTGTCTAAATAAGATCAGAGTTGGTGAACTCAAAAGGCTTCCCTAGCCTTGGCAGCTGATTACAAGTGCCTAGGATGATTATTGACACCATAAACAAGAGTGTCAATTGTTAAATCAACAACAGGAGTCACTGTGCACTTACTCCCCATGTAGGATCTCTGTCCTTAATGTGTTGTACTATGTGAATTAATGATAAAACTACTACTCAAACAGTATTGTATACTTTGTGTTTCTGTGTGAGTTCAAACTGTTGAAATCTTTACTTAGTAAATACTAAGTAGATCATCTGTATATAATGATAATTGAAAATGAATATTGATGAAGAATGGGATGGGAGAGGGAGTGGGAGATGGGATGGTTGTGGGTGGGAGGGAGGTTATGGGGGGGGGAAAGCCGCTATAATTCAAAAGTTGTACTTTGGAAATTTATACTACAGGTGCCTTTGGTAGGCTTCTCTGGGCTAGTCACATCACAGACCTTTAGAATTTTTGGGTCAAGGTATACCATCTTCTGCAACTAATTATTCTCCTGTAGAAAAACAACATCTTGCTTGCTATTGGGCCATCAAGATAACCATCATAATTTATTGTCCAAGCCACTGAAATATCTTTGAATGTATTTAGCAGCATTTTATCTACAGGTAGAGATGGTATGTGTGATATCAGGATCGGTCAGATCTTTAAGTCTCAAATAAATTGCACGAGCAGGTAGTTCAGATGCCCATGCTTCACCACTTCTGCCACATTGTCTCTTTCTCCATAATCTGTATCTTTGGCTTCATGGAAAGCTACTTCATTAACTGCTGACTGACAATTTAACACCTTTTTATAGGTGGTTCTTTACAATTTGCTGGCTTTTCTCGAAGTAGATAGAGATAGCACTAGAATATCACTATGGCATGTCCTTGAAGAATAATGACAAAGAGAACTCTCCCCCTTCAGTAGACAGAACTTTGTGTCCTACCCTTCTTTTTTCATTGTTCTTTTTTTTAAAAAAAAGATCTATCTATCTATCTATCTATCTATTTATTTTAGAGGCAGAGTTAGAGACAGAGAGAAGGATTAAAAGAGAGAGGCTTTCCATCTACAGGTTCACTCCTCAAATGGTCACAATGGCTGGAGCTGTGCTGATCCAAAGCCAGGATCCAGGAGCTTCCTCCTGGTCTCCCTCATGGGTGCAGAGACCCAAACACTTGGGCCATCTTTTACTGCTTTCCCAGGCCATCAGCAGCGAATTTGATCAGATGTGGAATAGTTGGGACTTGAACCGGTGCCCATATGGGATACTACCTCCACAGGTGGAGGCTTAACTCACTATGCCATAGCACCAACCTCTCATTGTTCTTGTAAGGAAAGATGGTGGGGTGTAGGTAGATCTGCACTATTTCATGTTAAGTAGTTGACAATTTGACTTGTTAGACAGGAGGTTGGAAAGAGGTATGCAGATGGATTCTACGAGGGCATACACTTGTGTTCCAAATGAATGACCATAAAAAAACTTCATCAGAGAAGTATGTTAATTCGAAATGATCCATTTTATGGATGTTAGTCTCTTTCCCCAGGCACTCCCTTCCTATCCAATGAACTGAAGAACAAATGACCTTGTTGGCAGAGATGGGGGTTATGCATCAGTTCAGAAACATGGATTTCTACTCACCATGGTTTATCTGTCAACATTCGCTGATGAGGGCCCAATATGCCAACAGAAGAGATCAATACTGAGCCCTTAATTTGTCACCATTTTCTGGGGGAACCAGCCAGCCACTAGGTGGCGGGTTGGTTATACTACAGCACATCCATGTTGGAAGAACTTAGTTCTTGAAATAGAAAATTGCATATGTATTTGCTTTCTCTGCTTATATTTCTTCTGATAAGTCCAGAATAAGTCTTCACCATCATAGTATTTCACATAGTATGGCTTCTGTAATTTTTCAGGAAATGGGTTCAGACTCAAGGTCTTTACATCACCCTAGAATGATTGATCTAATAGGATGGAAGAATGGCCTTTTGAACATGCAGAGCACCATCTGGGGAGCAACACCTTGTGAGGCTAGAATAATGTCCTCTGGGATGGAATATGCTCTGAGTCATCAAAAAATATATAGTGCTGTTTCTCCCACTGACCATTAAAAAGAGACTGTTTTTTGCCAGTCATCTGATAACTTAGTGTTCATCACATGCCCAGTAAAACACTAGGCATAAAAAAAGTGGTTACGGTTTTGGGATGATTTATCCTTACTATCAATAGAATAGCAATTACATAACAAGACCAGGGAAGAATATGTGTGGAATACTGTCCACCTTTGGAGAATACCTTTTAGCTTGGTCAGTGATACAAGTAAGAGAAAGTCACTTCAACTCAACAGGGCCTTTAGAAATGAAGAGCTTTGTCACTCCAGGGGCAAGGGATTCCTTGCCAGAGTACTATACATAGATCAGTTCCAAGGTCACTATAATTATTGTCACAATTATGGAATTAGTTGCAGAATTTATAGCAGTTACATGTTTTTCTTTTATATGAATTCATTTGTTTATATTAACCAATTTTAAAATTTCTTTCCCCCTTCCTTTCTCCTCTTAATAAGATAGGCAGTGATTAATTTTATATTTCATTATTGAAGTTATACCAAAGTGAGAATATCACTCAGGTAGAACAGGAATGAATATCATCTGAAGATCTGTTAAATATATGCATTTTCTTTTGAGGAAAGACAAGGAGTTCTTGGTTGTGTGGTAGATGCATCATTTTAAGTAGAAGTTCCCTTTTGTCATTGCCTTCCTCTTTTTTTTTTTTTTTTTTTTTTTTTTTTTTTTTTTTTTTTGACAGGCAGAGTTAGACGTGAGAGAGAGAGAGACAGAGAGAAAAATCTTCCTTTTTCCCTCGGTTCACCTCCCAAATGGCTACTACGGCCGGTGTGCTGCAGTCGGCATGCTGCTCCGATCCGAAGCAAGAAGCCAGGTGCTTCCTTCTGGTCTCCCATGCGGATGCAGGGCACAAGCACTTGGGCCATCCTCCACTGCCTTCCTGGGCCACAGCAGAGAGCTGGACTGGAAGAGCAACCAGGACAGAATCTGGTGCTCCAGCCGGGACTAGAACCCGGAGTGCCGGCACCGCAGACGGAGGATTAGCCAAGTGAGCTGCGGCGCCAGCCTGTCATTGCCTTTACTAGGATGTTAAGTCTGATTAAAAAGAACTAACAACTTCCCATAGGTCTCCATGGCTCCCCTTCCATCTCTCTCCCACCCTCTTCCAACCCCCTGAACCCACTCTGTGGTCCTACTTTGTTGCTTACAAGTGCTTGGCTTCTTGGATTGTCTGTAAGCTGCAAACAATCCATCCAGGTTAACTGGTTGGTAGCTTTCACTCTTACTCTGGCCTTGCAAATTGCTTTTAGCGGCCTTCACTTCCTCAGCATCTCCCTCGTAAGTGCAAGTTCTAATTTCTATAATAAATTCTTTATTTCCATATTAGGCCCATCATATATCTGCTTTATTGACTGAATCCCAAATGATGATCTTATTCAAGGATATTGGAATTGTAATTGTCACTTCTTTCTTCTTAAATTATAAATTATGATAAGTTATCTCATATTTAGTGGATCCTTCCTGCCAGGTAAATAGGTCTACTTTTGTTCAAGGTAAGCAGACAAACACTGTCAAATCACACATCATCTTCAACTCCGATCATGTTTATTGCCTCCAGTTATATCCAAACTCCTTAAGGTATTTATCTATCAGCAGTAAGTCCAATTTCTATGCTCTTTTCTCTCTTGAGTTCAATTGAGTCAGGTTCTTACCTATCACCTTCCTCTAAAACTGCACTTCTCAAGGTCCTGAATAGCTTCCCCACTGTTAAGTTTAATAACTTATTTTATTTCACTTATCAGTTGATCATTTGTTCCTTCTTGCAACACTTTGTTCACTGGGCTAGAGGGACTCTCTTGCTTTCTCTCTCTTTCTCTCTTTCTGTAACATGTTTTCTGTTTATTTCTTCTCTTTCCACACTTTCATGGTAGAGTGTTTCAGGCTTTAGTTATTGATTTTTTTCTTTCTCTTTATATTCCCACTTTTTTGACAAGTATATCTATTTTTAGTTCTATTTACTTGCTATGTGCTGATGATGCCAAAAGTTAATCCTCCATCTTAGGTCTCAACTCTAGTCTCTCCAATCTTTTCTCTGAGGACCCACTTAACATCTTCATTTGGATGTCTAATAAGAACTTAAATTAACATGTCCACAATCAAATTCCTTATCTTCCCTCCCACCCCCAAACTTGTTCCTTACTTTAGTAAATGGCCATCTCAGACTTCCAAATGCTTAGAAGTCATTTTGATTTCTCTTGTTGACATTCCATCATAAAGGCATAAGAAATTCCATTGACTCTACCTTCAAAATACAAGTAGAACTGAACTCCTCACTACTGCTGCTTTACTGGTCTATATCTTGTTTGATAATTCCATCAATTCTTAATTGTTCTTTTTGGTTCTGTCCTTTCTCCCTTTCTGATCTATTCTCAAAATAGCAGAGAGTCTGTTAAAATGGAAATTTTTAGGAGCATAGCATCTGTGTATTTGAAATACTTAAAATTTTTTCACCTTATACACATTAAAAAATAAAATGTAATTTTTTTTAACTTTTATTTAATGAATATAAATTTCCAAAGTACAGCTTATGGATTACAATGGCTTCCCCCCCATAACGTCCCTCCCACCTGCAACCCTCCCCTTTCCCACTCCCTCTGCCCTTCCATTCACATCAAGATTCAAAATAAAATGTAAATTTAGCCATACCATCATTTTGCTCCAGATTTTCAAGTGGCTTCTCATCTCATTCAAAGTCATGGCCAAAATCATTACACAGTTCTATAATTATCAGAATGATCTACTTTTGTCTGTCTTAAACTCCGTGGCTCATCCCACACTAGCAACACTGGCCTTTGTGCCATATCTAGCACATGCTTTTGACTCAGGGCCTTCATATTTACATCGCTGTTTTTCTTTAATTTTCTTTCTTAGCTGTCAACTTTCTTTATTGTCATTCCTTCAGGTCTCTGCTCAATGTCACTGAATCCTTGAGGGCATTGATGACTACCTTATGTTAAGAATAACCTCAATTGTACATGTGGTTTCCTAACTCCCTTTTTTAGTCTATTTTTCCTTCATAGAATGTATGCATATGTGTGTGTAATATACGTATATAAAATCTGTTATTGAATATATATAATATTATAATTATATTTAATATAATAATTTTATCACAGAAAATGAGAGTACTAAAAGGTGTTCCCAAGGATCACCAGCATCTCCCACATATGCTACTTTGGTCTAGTTGTGTAATAAATCATTTTTTTTCAGAATGTATAATTTTTTTCATTTTTTAAAAAATTTATTTAAGGTATACAAATTTTATGTATTTCAATATATACAATATACAGTGATATATACAATATACAGTGATACTTCCCACCCTTCTCCCTCCTGCCCAAGCTCCTACCCTTCTTCCTCTTCCCTCTCCTAGTCCCACTGTTAATTTTCACTAAGTTCTATTTTCAGTTTACTTTATACTCATAAGATTAACCCTATACTAATTATAGAATTCAACAAATAGTATGAAGAAAAAGAACCACTGTTCCTCAATAGTAGAGACAAGGGTGATAAACTATCATTGAATCTCAAAATGTCAATTTCATTCCAATATGTTACATTTTAGGTGCTGTATTAATTACCACAGACCAGGGAAAACATATGTCATCTGTCTTTTTGGGATTGGCTTACTTTATAAGTTTAATGATTTTTTTGTTGCAACCATTTTGTTGCATAAGACAGGATTTCTTTTTTTTTCTTTTTTTACCACTGAGAATTATTACATAGTATGTGTGTGTGTGTGTGTGTGTGTATATATATATCATAATTTCTTTATCCAGTCATCAGCTGATGGACATCTGGGTTGATTTCGTATCTTCGCTATTGTTAATTGAGCTGTAATGAACATGGGGATACAGATAACTTTCATCTGCTGATTTCTTTTGGTTTGGGTAAGTTCTCAGGATTTTTGAGTCAGATGGTAGATCTAGGTTCAGATTTTTGAGCTATACTGTCTTCTACAATGGCTGTATCAGTTTACATTCCCACCCACAGTGAATTAGGGTACTTCCCCTTCATCCTGGACAGAATTTATTGTTTGTTTATTTCTGTATTAGAACCATTCTAACTGGGGTCAGGTGAAACTTCATTGTGGTTTTGATTTACATTTGATTTGCATTTCCCTGATGAGCATTTTTTCATGTGTCTATTGGCAATTTGATTTTCCTCTTTTGAAAAATGCCTGTTCAAGTCCTTTGCACATTTCTTGAACTGGATTGTTTGTTTTGTTTTTGTTAAGTTTCTTGAATAGCTCCTCTCTTGAAAGGATTAATAACTAAAGTGCAGTATTTTTTCTTTATCCTTGCTGGTTTATTAGCAATCAGACAGTGATTTGCCTTTATTTGTAATTTGTTTTTCTCTTCAAAATTGTTAGGCTCTCCCCACCCCCTTGAACATTTTTTGGCTACTGGTCCCATGAAGAGTTTAAAATCCAAAGTCACAAACTGGTAATACTAAATGGGTAGAAACTTAATCCAATTATGTTGTTTTGGAGGTGGGTCTAGTTGCAGGTCCTTAGGTCATTGGCGGTGTGATCTCAGAAGTAACAGTTGTTATAAATGCTAGAGTTGGGCCTACCTACTCTCTTTGATTCCTGGATCACCATATGATCCTTCCTCCAGGTACACTGTACCATCAACATCCTCCAGCCTCAGTAGACAGCCAAAGCAGTGGAGCCCAATACATTTGGACTATGAATATCCAAAAACAAGTCGAAATAGGCTTCCTTTCTTTTGTCAATAGGCTATGTCAGGTATTTCATGATAGTAATTCAACATTAACACACCCTCCTAGAATGTACATAGTTTCCCTCTCTACAGAAGGCATGACTTTTTATTTTATTTATTTTTTATTTAGTAAATATAAATTTCCAAGGTACAGTTTATGGATTACATTGGCTCCCCCCCATAATTTTCCTCCCACTTGCACCCCTTCCATCTCCTGCTCCCTCTCCCATTCCATTCACATCAAGCTTCATTTTAAATTATCTTTATATACAGAAGATCGATTCAGTATATATTAAGTAAAGATTTCATCAGTTTGCAACCACACAGAAACACAAAGTGTAAAATACTGTTTCAGTACTAGTTATAGCATTACTTCACATTGGACAACACATTAAGGACAGATCCCACATGAGAAGTAAGTACACAGTGACTCCTGCTGTTGACTTAACAATTTGACACTCTTGTTTATGGTGTCAGTAATTTCCCTAGGCTCTAGTCATGAGTTGCCAAGGCTATGGAGGCCTTTTGGGTTCGCTGACTTTGATCTTATTCCGACAGGGTCATAGTCCAAGTGGAAGTTCTCTCTTCCCTTCAGAGAAAGGTACCTCCTTCTTTGATGGCCCTGTTCTTTCCACTGGCATCTCACTCGCAGAGATCTTTCATTTAGGTCTTCTTCTTTTTTTTTTCCGGGGTGTCTTGGCTTTCCATGCCTGAAATACTCTCATGGGCTCTTCAGCCATATCTGAATGCCTTAAGGGCTGATTCTGAGGCCAGAGTGCTATTTAGGACATCTGCCATTCTATGAGTCTGCTGTGTATCCCACTTCCCATGTTGGATTGTTCTCTTCCTTTTTTATTCTATCAGTTAGTATAAGTAGACATTAGTCTTGTTTGTGTGATCCCTTTGACTCTTAGACCTATCAGTGTGATCAGTTGTGAACTGAAATTGATCACTTGGACTAGTGAGATGACATCGGTACATGCCACCTTGATGGGATTGAATTGGAATCCCCTGGCACATTTCTAACTCCACCATTTGGGGCAAGTCTGATCGAGCATGTCCCATATTGTACATCTCCTCCCTCTCTTATTCCCACTGTTATATTTAACAGGGATCACTTTTCAGTGAAAATTTAAACACCTAAGAATAATTGTGTGTTAATTACAGAGTTCAACCAATAGTATTAGAACAAAAAAAAATACTAAAATGGATAAAGTATTACATTGTACATCAACACTCAGGACAAGAGCTGATGAAGTCACTGTTTCTCATAGTGTCCATTTCACTTCAACAGGTTTCCCCTTTGGTGCTCAGTTAGTTGTTGCCGATCAGGGAGACCATATGATATTTGTCCCTTTGGGACTGGCTTATTTCACTCAGCATGATGTTTTCCAGACTCCTCCATCTTGTTGCAAATGACTGGGTTTCATTGTTTTTGACTGCTGTATAGTATTCTATAGAGTACATGTCCCATAATTTCTTTATCCAGTCTACTGTTGATGGGCATTTGGGTTGGTTCCAGGTCTTAGCTATTGTGAATTGAGCTGCAATAAACATTAATGTGCAGACAGCTTAGAATGAATGAATTTTTAAAAATAATTTATTTTTAGTGCAATTTTAGATTCACAGCAAAATTGGGCAGAAATTAGAGTTCCCTGATACGCCTTGCCCCATACACATGCACAGCCTTCTTTATCATCAACACCTGTTGCAAGATTAATATATTTCTTACAGTTCATGAACCCATGTTGATGCATCATAGTCATTGTAGGTCCATAATTTGCATTAAGGTTCATAATTGGTGGTGTACCTTCTAAGTGTTTTTTGACAAATATTTAATGACATGTATCAAATCACTATAGTATTATACAGAGTAGTTTCATTTCTCTACAAATCCTGAGTTTTACCTTTTCTTCCCTCTTTCCCTCTAACCCTGACAGCCACTGTTTTTTTTCTTTAAAGTTGGTAATGCATTTTAAAAATTTATCTTATTTTTAAAGAAATTTTAATTTCACAGTAAAATTAAGCAGAAGATTGTGGGGAGCAACTCGGACTATACTGTTACTGGAATTAAGACTTATTCTATGCATCTGCTCTCCCACAATATGGCGCTGGGAGAGGAGGAAACAGCTTCTACACAGCTGCCTCCAGTTCAACCAATAAACAGCAGGACCTGCTCCTGATTGGAGGAGGGCAGCGTACTCGGCGTGTGGGTAGCAGAGTTGGGATTGGTGGAAGAGGACTATAAAGGAGGAGAGAGACAACATGCACCAGGAACATCTATCTGAAGGAACACCTGTGCAGCCCCCGAGAGAGCCGGCCGGCGGTGTGCCGCTTCCCCGCGGAAGTGGGGAAAGTGGCTAGGGGGAACCGCCCTTCCATGGAGGTGGAAGGGATGGTAGCCAACCCGGGAAGAACCAGCAGCAAACCCGGGGAGGGCCGAGCAGACAAAAGAACAGCGCAGGGTCCTGTGTCGTTCCTCCATGAAGAGGGGGAGCGACAGAAGATGGAGATTTTCCGTAATCCCACCTCTTGCTCTTTTCATTACCTCCATAGTTTTGCCTTTTCCAAAATGTCATATAATTAAAATAATATATTATGTAGTCTTTTAAGATTGGCTTCTTTCACTTAGTAATCTGTGTTTAAGGTTCCTGCAAGTCTTTTCATGGTTTGATAGCTTGTTTCATTTTTGTGCTGAGTGTAGTGTTCTATTGTTTGGATGTACCATAGTTTGTTTATCCATTCACTATTAAGGTACAATTTTTTTCAGTGTTGTATTGTGAGTTTTTAATGCACTGCTTGGCACATAGTAAGTGTTCAATACCTGTTCCATATCCTAATCTTGTAATTATTCTCTCAGAAGGGCGTCACTCTCCAAGTAGTTGTCAATCTGGTAATAAATGGAAGCTGAATTTCTACAAACTTGTGATTCCTCAAACTGAATTCTTAATGTTCACCCCATCAAATCTACCCATTGATTAATTCTTGAATTCCATCTCTTTTTCATTTCCATCATCATTTAAAATATTTTTACTTGTTTATCAGAAAAAGAAGGGGAGGAGACTGGGAGGCAGAGGGAGAGAGGGAGACATTTAGCAAGCATTGCTATCACCTAGTTTACTCCTTAAATGTCTGCAATGGCTTGGGCTGGACTAGGTTGAAACCAGGAACCAGGAACTCAACCTGGATCTCCCTCTTTGGTGGCAAGTACTTGAACCATCACTTGCTGCTACTTGGGAAGAGCATTTGTAGGAAGCTGGAATCGGGAACAGAGCCTGGACTTGGACCCAGAATCTCTGATATGGGATGTGGGCATCTGAAGTGGAATCCCAATTGGCACACCAAACTCTCACCCTATTGTCTTTGGTTTGACACAGGCTTCATTAACCTCCTCTCAAATTAACCTGTTAGATTCCTGACCCTAGTGCATAATCTGTACTCCTAACACATGAATCTTACTGAGTTGATGTCTTGCTGAAAATACTCAGTAGATTAAATCCATTTATGTGCATTCACTTTTAAAGATTTGCTCTTGCAATGTACACAGCCTCCTGTTAAGCCTCTTTTTTCCCATAAACTTCCACTCCTACTCTGTGTGCTCTGACAGCTCAGCATTATTGGGAGTACTCAAAACTAGGTGTGGATGCTTGTGGAACTCAAGAGTATTTATGTGAGTTCTAAACTGTTCCTCCTGCTTTATTCTGGCTTTGTTTGAAATATGAATTAATTCTATTGTCAATTCCAGGAGTTTGACATGAGTCACAGAAAAAATGCAACTTTTGAAAACTGAGGTTGATGGTGTTGAATTTTGTGTATTTGCAGACAGTAGCTAGGTGTTGTTTCTTTAGGTCACAATATAGAGATAAAATTATAATCTCATGGAAACTCTATGGCTGGCACCCTGTACAGAAATACTGTTTGGGGCCTCTAGTTACTGCAATGAAACAACAGCCAAAGCTTAAAAACTGGGTTGATCAGTCATTCATATGAAGGCTTAAGAATTCTTGCATGATTCATCATCCAGTATTTTAATACCCACCATCCGGGTGTCAGGTTTTTATTTTTGTTTAAAGCAGAAAGTATCTTTCTCACAGAATTTATTTTAAAAGGGCCAATGAAATGGAATTCCTGCCATGAAAAGAAGAGTGGGGTTTTGCATTATGTGAGCTTCCACATTTCTTTGAACATTGTACACATACACACACACGTCTGAGAAGGCTTGTAATAATAAGAGCCAAATGTACAAGATAATGCAGAGTGAAGGGGAGACTGTCAGCCTACTTCTGAACAGACAGTGCAATCTTTTTTGGGTAATAGATAGTTGCATACCCTAGTAACTAAAGGATCTGATATAATGAGATACAGCTGAGCTTTGGGAAATTTCATCAACCATTTGATTCAAGTGATTTCATTCTGTCCTTAACTTGCAGCATTGTGCTTTGATATTGAAATGGAAATAGAACATTGAATCAGACATTTTTTCTTCTAGTACTTGCCATTTCAAAGAACTTTATGGTTATTATTGCAACCTCAAGAAGCAGGTAGGATTAATGTCCTTATAAAGTGCTTTGGTTTTCTGTTGTTATAGTTTGAGAAATTCAAAAATGATTCATGACCTGATGGTTAGCATGGAGCAAATCTGGGCCAGACAGTTTTTAAAATTCAGATTTATTAATTTTCAGGATTACAGTCACTGAACTGATCTATTTTCTCCTTCTGGAGTATTACTCTTTGTAATAATAATCACTATGGGGTTGAAGCTAAAGTCTGACAAGGCTATTTTACCACATGTCAAGAATTTTGAGTGCTAATCCCCATTACCACTACTAATTTCAGCTAACACTAGTATTTCTGGACTGCAGCTGGATCATCTACAACATGGAACTACTATGATTAATTTGACTAAAGCTAGAAGACTGTTCCCAGTGACTTTCTGACCCTAAGATTTTTTAGTCAATGTTTCTTACTCAGTTGTGAAAGACCTTGTCACAGAACTGGCACCTCTCAAATACATTACATTGATAGAGTGTTGACGTTCATGTTCTTCTCTGCAGGTCTTTTGCCTACATAGGCAAAGCTCTGAGTCCCTTTTACTAAGGAGACAGATATTCAGAGAAATTTCTTTGTTCAAATATCAGAGTTACTCAACTCTATCATTTTTTTAAAAAAATTTGATTAAGATCTAATACTTGTACATTTTTATGGACTATAGAGCAATATTTCAACAATTATACACAGCATAAACAGATCAAAATAGGTAATTTCATTTTTCCATTTCCTCATCATTGTGTTTAGATCCTACCAGCTCCTTTCTTCTAGTTCTTCATACAGTATATAACACGTTATTGTGATCTACAGTCACCCCACTGTGCTTTGGACACTAGATGTTACTACTTTTTTTTTTAATATTTATTTATTTGAAAGTAAGAGGTACACAGACAGAGAAGGAGAGGCAGAGAGAGAGAGAGGTCTTTCCTCTGCTGGTTCACTCCCCAGATGGCTGCAATGGCCAGAGCTGCGCCAATTCGAAACCAGGAGCCAGTTTCTTCTGGGTCTCCCATGTAGGTGCAGGGGTCCAAGGACTTGGGCCATCTTCTATTGCTTTCCCAGGCCATGGCAGAGAGCTGGATCAGAAGTGGAGCAGGTGGGACTTGAACCGACATCCATATGGGATGCCAGCACTGCAGGCCGGCCGTGGAATTACACACCACACCACAGCACCAGTGCCTAGATCTTACTACTTTTTTTTTTTTGACAGGCAGAGTGAGACAGTGAGAGAGAGAGAGATAGACAAAGGTCTTCCTTCCATTGGTTCACCCCACAGATGGCCACTACGGCTGGAACTACGCCGATTCGAAGCCAGGAGCCAGGTGCTTCCTCCTGGTCTCCCATGCGGGTGCAGGGCCCAAGCACTTGGGCCATCCTCCACTGCCTTCCCAGGCCACAGCAGAGAGCTGAACTGGAAGAGGAGCAACCGGGACAGAATCTGGTGCCCCAACCAGGACCAGAACCTGGGGTGCCGGCGCCACAGGTAGAGCATTAGCCTAGCGAGCCATGGCGCCGGCCAGATCTTACTACTCCTATCTAAATGGATATTAGTACCCATTATCCCATTTCCCTCTACTCTCCCTCCTCCAACCCTTCCTGTCCTCTTGTAATCACAATTTTAAATTCAAATTGACTATTTTTTAAAAATGTTCCACATATGAGAAAGAATACATAGTATTTTACTTTCTTATTTGGTTTATCTCATTTAATGTAATGATCTCCAGTTCTGAAAAAGGATTTCATTTTTTATGGCTGAATTATATTCCATTGTGTATACGTTAACTCCATTTATAATAATATATTTAGTTTAATATTAAAATATCAATGTCTTTTTGAAAAGAAAATGAGTACTGTTAGTTACTTGAAAGAGAGCAAGAGAAAGAGAAAGAGAGAGACATTGCTTGATATATCTCCCATCTGCTTGTTCATTCTCCAAATGCCTGTAACAGCTGGAGCTGGGCCAGGCTGAAACCAGGATTCAGAAACTCAGTCTGGGTCTCTCATGTCAGAGGCAGTGTTCCAAGCACTTGAGTTATCACTGTTGCCTCCCAGGATATATTAGCAGGAAGCTGGGTGGAAGCAGAGCAGCTAGGACTTGAATTGGCATTCTGATATGAGAAATTTCCCAAGTGGTGGCCAAAATTCCTTCCCTAACACTTTTTTACAGCTTTATACTATCTCATTTAACTTTTTAATTTTTACTGTCTTATTACCATATACAATTAAGTATTTGATTTTAAGATAGAATTATGTATTCTAAATAGAAACATCTCTATGGAGTTAATAGCAAGTCAGGAATAGTATTCATAATATTAGCTAATTCATCAAATGTTACTGTTCTAAGTAGATTATAAATATCAACTCATTTAATGCTCATGGTAATTGAGGATGGTTCCTTTACACTCTCCTCTCCTTTGGTAAGGAAACATAAGTAACTTGGCTATGGTTACTTATATTTATGGCCAGAACTGTGATTTGAGGAAGCTGATCTCAACCCTAGCTCTTGACCATTTTACTAAACTTTTGGGTCTCACACCCTAAATAACTCTGGAATTCCAAGCCATGTTGTTATGGGCATATAAAGTATGGAATGAATATAAATATAGGATAAAGCCACATGCTTTAGAAGCATATTATATAAATGTGCAGAGCAAGATTATATTTAAAGTAAATACACACCAACAGTGGTATTACAATGGTTTGGGCTTCATAGAGTTTTATGTCTATTTTAGATAGCCTAAAGCAAATTGAAATTCCCAGAACTGTGAAGTTGGTATTTTGCTTCTATTTTCTTCAAGAGCCAACTACTTTACACACACCAAATTCCAACTGAACAGAAAAGAAATATCTCAGTTTGATAGCTGTCCTCCTCTGTGGGAAGCGAAGGCCTAAAATCAGCCTAACCATTGCTCTTTAGGAATCACGTCCTTGGGAAGCTTTCTATGGTTCTCCTAGTGTGAGCTGGATCCCCTCCTGTGTGCTCAGAAACTCACACTACTGCCTTAACCCTATGGGTGTCCTACAGTCTCCTGTGAGCTTATTTGTTGTCTTTACCTGTCTAACAGATCTTCATGAGCTGGAATTTTATCTTGTTCATTTTTGCAGCATAATAGACATTCAGTTAATTTATTGAAGTAAAACCAAGGTGATTTGAGGCTTGTTTGGAAACTTCTTGAAAAAGAATGCTTTACTTATTTTCTTAAGCTACCCATGTCTTTTTTTAAGACTTATTTACTTATTTGAAGGCCAGATTTACAGAGAGCAAGCGGGGTTTGGGGAGAGAGAGGGGGAGAGAAAGAGAGAGAGAGAAATCATCCATCCTCTGATTCACTCCCCACATGACCCCAATAGCCAGTGCTGGCCCAGGCTGAAGCCAGGGACCAGGAGTATCATCAGGTCTCCCACATGGGTGGCAGGGCCCCAAGCATTTGGGCCATTTTCAGCTGCTTTCCCCAGGCCATTAGCAGAGAGGTGGATCAGAAGTAGAATAGCTGGGACACTAAATAGCACCCATATACGATGCTGGAGTTTCAGGAGGCTGCTTTACTTGTTGCCTCTATGCTGGCTCCCCATGTCTGACTTTTTACCCTTCTATTGAATACTTTCTTTATGCAGGCAAGCATTTGTTATCCACTATCATATTTTTATATAGTAACTATGTATCACGCATTATTGATTAAATTACATTAGAATAGGTTTTTCAGATGTATTTGAGAACTGGAAGTAATCAGTTTAGGTTAAGCTACATTATGGTAACAAACAGACCTCTCTAGCTGTGAGTGGCATGTTTTCTTTATCTGTTCATTGCTGTATGGTATGTATACACAATAGAATATTACTCAACCATGGAAAGATCTTTAAGCCAACTGAAATAAGCTAAATATAGAAAGATTGTCACATGGTCTCACTCAAAAGAAGAGTCTAAAAATAGAGCTGATCCCATAAGAGTGAAAAGTGTAATGATGATTACCAGAGTATTGGGAGGAGAGAAGGTAGGAAAGTGTGGGGAAAGGTTGATAGGAGAAAGCAGTTTTGCAGTTCTATTGCACAGCAGGTGACTAGGGATACTGTGAATGCACTGTGTATTTCTCTACAAACACAGGCAAACTAGAAGATAGGATTTTGGAAGTTTTTATCATTAAAAAATGTTGAATGTTTGCAGAGATAAATATATTTATCCTCATTGGATATTATACAATGTATACATGTACCCAGCATTATGTACTCATTTTTAGGTCTGTTAAATATATTTAAATAAAAAATTCAATAAAATACCAGTGGTTTGGGGCATAAAGGTTTATTTCTTGTGACACATAAAGCACTGCAGATCTGGCCTCTGGCATCTTGTAATTCTGCCATCTAGAACAAGAGGCTTCCGGGTCAGCACGGAAGGAGAGAGAGCTGCATACTGCTTTATTTGATCTGGAAATGGCACACTTTTCTTCTGCTCACAGCCTCTGGCCAGTCACTTGGCCCTGCCTACTGTGCCTACTGCGGGGCACAGGACTGTGGAGGAGGACGGTAGCTTATGCCTCTGCCATGGAAAGAATATAAAGTCAGAGCCAACACTCAGTATTTATGCTTAGATTTTACTTTGGCATGTTTGTTTTAAAGAGGGAAATGATATTTTAGGAATACATTATTTCAAAGGCATTCTGGACCTAAAGATTGGGGAACATCCCCCTCCATTTGTTGATAGAATCCAAAATAATAAATAGTTTTTTTTGTGTGATTTCCTCTTTATTGATGTGCCTCCGATCTGCCCCCACAATTATGATCCCTTCCATCTACCCTCCAAAAAGAAGGTGGTGAAAGGAAGGGAGTATTAGGGTTCCGAGACCCTTGAGTATTTAGGAAGGGAAAAGAAACACTAATAATCACTAGATGTGACAGAGTTGAACAATCAAGGACTCTAAAGCAGTGTGGGGAAAGGCAAGTTAAGAAAGGGGAAGAAAGGAGAAAGGAGAGGTATTAGTGGCTATGTCTAGCGTGAGCCCTATTGCTTCTCTGCTTTTTGGCTAAGATCAAGTGTGGCATGAGCCCTTCTGCCAAGAGGGGCTAAAGAGGGAGCCTCTAACAGCAAGAAGTGCAGTTCCTGAGGTCAGCAATCTGGCATAGTGGATAAAGCTGCTGCCTATGATGCTGACATCCCATATGGGCACCAGTTCAAGTCCTGGCTGCTCTGTTTCCAATCCAGCTTCCTGCTAATGCACTTTGGAAAGCAGTGAAAGATGGCCCAAGTGCTTGGGGCCCTGCACCCACCTGGGAGACTCAGGTGAAGCTCCTGGCTTCAGATTGGCCCTTTCCTGGCCATTGCTGCCATTTGAGGAGTGAACTAGTGGATGGAAGATCAATTTCTCTCTGTCCCTTTCTCTCTAACTCTGCCTTTCAAATAAACACATAGATAAATAGATAAATAAATCTTTTATTTTTAAAATATTTTTTATTTTTTAAATCGTGCAGGTCCTGAAGAAGGGTGATAGTGTCTAAACCTGATGGAGTAGGAGAAGATCAAGGAAGGGGTGCTGACTGCCTCTCTCTCTCTCCCTCTCTCTCTCTCTCTCTCTCATTTGTTCTCCCTCTTTCTGTAGAATGGGAAAATGCCCCACACTCCCAGCCTTAGTGGCAACAGCTTTTCAGACTGTAGCACATCCATTTCTGCAGGCAATACACAGAAGTCTTCTTTATGGTGCTGCTGGCACAGCTGACCCATCGTGGCGTTGGTGGTAGAATTACTTTTTTTTTGAGAAAGAAAACCAAGGCATCTTTAGCTCAGAGATGAACTTGATTTCAGATCAAACAATAGAACTGACCAGCTGTGAGATCAGAAGGCATCAGGCATTTCTTTTTGTCCAGCTCTTTTATCCGGGTTGGGAGCCTTTTTACTATCATCGAGACACTGTCTGAATGTTTCTTTTGAGTCTTCTTTCAGAACAGAGCTTCTTGAGCAGATGCTCTTCTTTGTACATGAATTTCACTCTCCCAGCTGGGCTGAGGGGACCAGAGGTATGGCCACTCAATGGTTTTTAAAAAATGAGTTAACAAATGAAAGAGTTGAGCATCAATTAAAAGGATTTTCCACAACATTTTCTTTCAATTAAAGATGATGTAAATCAATAGATAGAGCTCCTACAGGGCTTTGGCCCCCAGTGTGGTTTCTGTCAAGCAGAGATTTGTGATTTCTTCTTGTTTTCAGAGTTCTGGGGGAACAGAACAAGAAGAGGCTTGTCTATAGATAAATGCTGTCATAATAACTTAGTCACTTCTTCTCTGCCTTGAGGTTACCTGCCTTTGTTTTTTGCACCATAGAAAGTTGCCAGTGTATATATTTGAGCACAGCTGTGACAATCATGTTTGGAGTGCCCAAAAATAAACTTCCTCAGCTCTTAAAAAGAGATATTAAAATGGAAAGAATACATAAATCTGTTGTGGTGGAGTGATATAAAAACAAATGAACTCTTAAGTTCAAGTTTGCTTATTTCTAAATTTTTTTTATTTAAAACACTTAACAGATGTAAAAGTTTTATGCACATATAGAGTACTATGTAATGTTTCATTTTGAGTTCTTTTTATTTGTTGTATCAGTTACTGATGGACCTGGAGTGGCCTAAAGCTTTCCACATCATGCCTCTTTAGATACAGATTTCTATCTGCAGGTTCATGGTTAGAGGAACCATTGTAACCTGGTGAATGACCTTAAGAGTACCCTGGGTCTGTCCCTTCAGGGTTGTCAGAGTTGCCAGGACATCAAGGAGAAGCACAGATAAGGGCTCATCAAGCTGTTACTTTCCTAGAACACAAGGCAGAGCTGTTTTCACCAGGTCAAAGCAGCTCCGTGGGATCATGTCACTGAGATTTAAGCAGTGATGACAGTTAAGAGAGGATGTCCCTTTTTCATCCCCTTTTCTCTCATCGATACTGCAGTAAATGAAGGAGGTGGTGGCTGGAAGCAGCCTGGATCATTGAGTCACCTGGGGGAGGAGCCTCAGGCAGCAGAACCTCTCAGCCTTCATCAGACTCTGATGTAATGAAAAATAATCCTCTGTTCCGTGAAGGCCTTGAGATTTCAGGGTTTATCGATCACAGAATATACAAATAGATTGCCTAGTAGTGCACACGTTATATTGCATATAGAACCTGCAGACACTTTTATTCTTCTTCATGTGTCTTTCTTTCAGAGATATATTGTGTGCTAGCAACAAAACAGTACTAACTATGATAATGATAGCAAACATAATGAAATGAGGCATATCCTATTAGTTAAGCTAACACTAGCTGCTCTAACAATTGACCCTAAAAGATATCATCCCGTAATATAGAAGACAGTGATCTAACTCAGAACATGTGTGTGGGGTGAGGGCTCTGGGATCCCCCAGTCAGCCACAGGGATACAGGCTGACAGAGACCTTACCGTCCTCACTATGTGGTTTCCAAGACTGCACTGGCCAACAGTGCCTAGTTGGAAAAAGAAGAAAGAGTATAGACAATGGCCTGTGAGAGGCTTTTCTGGGCCTGTGCTGCCAACGTTGGCTGGAATTCAATCACATGCTCACATCTTACTGCAAGCAAGACTGGCATGGCCCAGTTTGAGTAGGGAGAAGGCGTCCAGCATCTCTGCCCTACTTACGTATTAATTAATTTAATCCTTGCAGTAGTACATGACCTAGGGGCTGCTCTGATGCACTCTGTACAGAGGGGTTAACAGAGTAAGTGAAAGTTAATTTACTTGTGGTTAATTTACTCGTGGTTAATTTACTCGGAGGTGGCAGAGCCTGGAAGTGGATCTGAGCAGTTGGCACCAAAGCTGGGTTTAGCGTCTCTGTTCTTTCTTTATTCAGTGTAGTATATTAGACACACTGCCCCCTGCCTCATTATTGTTTTCCTCTTTATTTTTAGTGGAGATTATTCAAGCCTAGTATGTATAAGGCTGATTTTTTTAAACTTTTAATAAATATAAATTCCCAAAGTACAGCTTTTGGATTACAGTGCCCCCCCCAACTTCCCTCCCATCCGCAACTCTCCCATCTCCCGCTCCCTCTCCTATTTCATTCACATCAAGATTCATTTTCAATTGTCTATATACAGAAGATCAATTTAGTATATATTAAGTACAGATTTCAACAGTTTGCACTAACACAGAAACACAAAGCGAAAAGTACTGTTTGAGTACTAGTTATAGCATTAATTTACATTGTACAACACATTAAGGACAGAGATCCTACATGGGAAGTAAGTGCACAGTGACTCCTGTTGTTGACTTAACAATTGACACTCTTGTTTATGGTGTCAGTAATCACCCTAGGCTCTTGTCATGGGTTGCCAAGGCTATGGAAACCTTTTTAGTTCTCCAACTCCAGTCTTATTTAGACAAAGTCATAGTCAAAGTGGTTCTCTCCTCCCTTCAGAGAAAGGTACCTCCTTCTTTGATGACCCGTTCTTTCCACTGGGATCTCACTCGCGGAGATCTTTCATTTATTTATTTATTTATTTATTTTTTTTTTTTCCAGAGTGACTTGGCTTTATATGAGGTTGTTTTTTGACATCTATATTTTACTCTATTATATGACTGAATCATAATTTATTCTCATTCTGATCATTATTTTGTTTCCATCTTTCCTGTATGACAAACCTTGGTACAGCAAATGTTAACAAAAGTTTGTATTTTACACATGTGCAAGGAGATGGAAATGAACAATTTTAGATGTAAAATTGGTTAGTGAAATGACAACTATATATTTACTTTGATAGACATGTCTGAATATTCATAACTTGACATCATTTTTATAGCAAAAATTACAATTTATATTCCTGAGATGTACACAACTGAACATTTCTCTGTACTCACACCACACAAAATTTTCAACTTTTTTGATCTTTGCTAAATTATAAACAAAAAAAAACAGTTTTAATTTTTAAAAGTTATGTGAGAGGGAGAGGGAAGGAGGGCTGGAGTGTGTGTATGTGAGTGTGTTGGGGGAGAGAGAGAGAGAGAGAGAGAGAGAGAGAAACAAACTTTCCTATCTGCTGACTAACTCTAAATCCTTGCATTGCTGGGCTGGGGCTGGGTCAAGGCTGAAGCCAAGAGATGAAACTTGATCCAGGTCTCCCAGGTGGGTGACTGGAACTCAATTAACTGAGCCATCACCTGCTGCCTCCTAGGGTCTGTATTAGCTGGAAGCTAAATGTGGGATCTTCACTAACTGCTAGGCTGAATGCATGCCCTGATAGTTCTGATCTTTTGCTTTATGTTTGAGGATTGCAGCTCTTGTGTAAAAACCTTGTGTGATGGGGCTGGCTTTTGGCATAACAGGTTAAGCTACCACCTGCGTGCTGGCATCCCATATAGACATTGGTTTTAGTCCCAGCTGCTCTACTTCTGAGCCAACTCTCTGCACCCAAGTGGGCAACTCAGATGAAACTCCTGGCTCCTGGCTTTGGCCTGGCCCAGCCCTGGCTTTTCTGGCCATTTTGTGAGTAAACCAGTGATGATGGAAGATCTCTCTCTCTCTCTCTCTCTAACTACCCCTCAAACCCATAATTCTGCCCTTCAAATAATAGATGAATCTTAAAAATAAACTTTAAAAAACAAACTATTGTGTGATCTTTCAGATCTGGCCACAGCTATGAAGATGGCTTTGCCTGGAGTGGAGAGCTGCCCTCCCACACAGTCTTGCTCGCAGCCAGTGCATCACAGGCAGTCTGTGTGGGGAGTTTCTGGCCAGCCGTGCTCATGTGCAGATCTTCATTCCTAACCCAGGATCTTTCATTCAGAAGTCTCTTTATCTGGAGCCCTTGGTAGACACCATCTGTCGCTCCCCCATTTGCGGAGGAACGACACTGGACCCTGCACTGTTCTTTTGTCTGCTCGGCCCTTCCCGGGTTTGCTGCTGGTCCTTCCCGGGTTGGCTGCCGGCCCCTCCACCTCCGTGGAGGGGGCGGCACCCCCTGCCACTTTCCCCGCTTCCGTGGAGGAGCTGCACACCGCTGGCCGGCTCTCTCAGGGGCTGCTCAGATGTTATCCGGATGTTCCTGGTGCGTGTTGTCTCTCCCCTCCTTTATAGTCCTCTTCCACCAATCCCAACTCTGCTACCCACATGCCGAGTACGCTGCTCTCCTCCAATCAGGAGCAGGATCAGCTCCTGCAGGTTATCAGTCAAATTGGAGAGAGGCAGCTGCGTAGAGGTTGTTTGCTCCCTTTCAGCGCCATATTGTGGGAGAGCAGATGCATAGAATAAGTCTTAATTCCAGTAACTTAGTCTAGTCCAAGTTGCTCCCCACAACCATCATCAACTGCTCCTCCTGAAAGTTCCATTAAGGCAAATGGGGCTTAGGGGGCTTTCTTTTCTTTTTTTTTTTTTTTTTTAACTTTTATTTAATGAATATACGTTTCCAAAGTACGAATAATGGATTACTATGGCTTCCCCCCCATACCGTCCCACCCACATCCCTCCCCTTTCCCACTCCCTCTCCCCTTCCATTCACATCAAGATTCATATTCGATTATCTTAATATACAGAAGATCAGCTTAGTATACATTAAGTAAGGATTTCAACAGTTTGCTCCCACACAGAAACATAAAGTGAAAAATAATAGATGATTTTTTTTAATGATGATGAAATCAGATCAGACCTATTGTCATGTTTAATCCCAGTGAGAGTCAAGTTGGGAGTTGATAGTTTCTTTTCTTTTCTTTTTTTTTTTTTTTTTTTTTTACAGAGGATCAGTTTAGTATGCATTAAGTAAAGATTTCAACGGTTTGCACCCCCATAGAAACACAAAGTGAAATATAAGGCAGAGTTACAGAGAGAGAGAGAGCGAGTGAGCAGGTGGGAGACAGAAAAGGAGATCTTCCATCTACTCATTCATTCCCCATATGGCCACAATGGCCGCAGCTGGGCAGGTCCAATGCCAGGAGCTTCTTCTGGGTCTCCCACGAGGGCTGCTTTCCCAGGCACATTAGCAGGGAGCTGGATCAGAAGTGGAGCAGCCAGGACTCGAATTGGCACTCATGTAGGATGGGTATCCCAGGTGGTGGCTTAACCTGCTATGCCACAACACAGGCTGGGCATAGGGGGCTTTTAAAGACATTTTTTCTCCACTCCAACTCTGTCCTGTATTCTGTACTTTTCCATGTGTCTCCAGTGTCCTCTCCTAAGCCTGAGTCTGTAAATCTGCAGGAGCCTTTTGTTTGGGCTCCATCTGAGCTGATTCATCATCCTCCACTGATACTGTTTCATGGGGGCACATGGAGCAGCAGGAGTCAGCACTTTCTCCAGTTTAGTCTTTTGCTTATGCTACTGCAGTCAGCAATTGAAGGCCTGGAACTTTGGGCCTGTTGTGTTAATTGGATACTCTGATACCTGGGAGCTCAGCTGAGCACCTGGCACTGTTGTCTGTTTTATATATTTGAGTCCTATTTTTACTTCTTTTTAGTGGCGGCTCACATCTTTTGCTTACTGTACTTTTGGGAAACTATTAGATATTTTCTTGTTGATTTAGAAAAGAGCTTTTTAAGTTAAAGAAATTAAACAGTGACAAATTAACTTATGGCATATATTGTGCTTTTGTTTGGGGGCAGTTTTTCATTGGTCTTGGTATGCATTAAGTTAAAAAACGTGCCTGAATTTATCATTCTTTAAAAGATTTATTTTATTTATTTGAAAGGCAGAGTTATAGAGAAGGTCTAAGACAGAGAAAGAGAGCTTCCATTCGCTGGTTCCCTTCCCAAAATGGCCACAACAGCCAGGAGTTCCATCTGGGTCACTTGGGCCATTTACTGCTGCTTTTCCCAGGCCATTAGCAGGGACCTGAATTGGAAGTGGAGCAGCCAGGACATGATCTCCCTGCCCATATCCTTGTTTTAAAATATGTGCTGTGCCACAACACTGGCCCCTATTATTCTTTTAAAAATACCTTTGTTTTGCATTTTTGGATTCTAGTTTAGAAAAAGTCATTTTTTATTTTTAATATGAGATTATGAAAACCTGCTTCTGTGTTTTCTTCTTTTTTAATTTCTCTTTTACCATCAAAAGTCAATATTTGTCATCTGGCATTTACTATGTTATCAATTGTCATTTTCCTTATAGAGATTTAATTGTCCCAATAGCATTTAGCGAATAATTTTTTCCATTCTTATAAAATGTCACTTTCTGCCGGCGCTGCGGCTCACTAGGCTAATCCTCCGCCTAGCGGCGCCGGCACACCGGGTTCTAGTCCCGGTCGGGGCGCCAGATTCTGTCCCGGTTGCCCCTCTTCCAGGCCAGCCCTCTGCTGTGGCCAGGGAGTGCAGTGGAGGATGGCCCAGGTGCTTGGGCCCTGCACCCCATGGGAGACCAGGAAAAGCACCTGGCTCCTGGCTCCTGCCATCGGATCAGCGCGGTGTGCCGGCCGCAGCGCGCTGGCCGCGGTGGCCATTGGAGGGTGAACCAACGGCAAAGGAAGACCTTTCTCTCTCTGTCTCTCTCTCTCTCACTGTCCACTCTGCCTGTCAAAAAATAAAATAAAAAAGAAAAAAAAATAAAATGTCACTTTCTTTTTTTTGCTACTTACTTGTTCTTTAAATTGAAAAAAAATTTAACACATAAAACCTGTATATACTTATATAATTTCATGTACTGTTTTGGTACAAGTATCTGTTATGTAATGTCCAGTTAGTGTAGACATCTCTATCTCATTCAAAAATTTGTCATTTATTTATGGTAAAAACACTAAAAATCCATTCTTCTGCTTTTATTTAAAAATGCTACCTTTTGAGTTGCCAAACTCCTATATACAATTGAGTTTATTTCTGGATAGTGCATAGATCTGTCTATATTACTACACCTTAAAATATTTCTATATTTTATTTTAGACCTTCCTATTTAGAATTTTCTAGGCTCTGATTTTCCTTTAATTTTTCTATATGTCCTTTAAAAATCAACTTAGGAAGTTATTAATAAGAAATTATATTTGTAGAGATCAAATCTATTAATAAATCAACATAGGGAGAATTGTCTTTTTTCTATCCAAGAACAGTGTATGGTTTCTAATTTGTTTTGGTCGTCCCTTTTGTTCCTTCAGTTGCATTTAAAATTTTTTTTTCATCCAAATTTAGTTTTAAGCTTACAAGGCATTTTATTTTTTTCTTTGTTTTCTTTCATATTATTCTATGTCTAGTTTCTGACTGCTTGTTATTTTCATATCAAAAGCTACACATTTTTGTATATAAATGTTATCAATCTCATTACAGTGCTTATTAACAAGAAGCTGAGAGTAGGGTGGGTAGGGTCGATCTTACAGGCCACAGACAGATAGCCTGGCTTTTAGCACCAGTCTGCCATTTACTGGTTGTTGTGTAAGGATGAAAGACAGTTTGTGAAAAATGCTTAGAATGGTACTTAGTCAACTTAATCACTATTATTAACAAGACAGAAGAATAGAAGTTTTCCTTGCTTCAGAGAAGTAATTTTGATGCTTTCTACTTCTTTCTATACTTGGGAAAGTTTAAATAGACTTTTCTATTTTTGATAATATAAATATGAATATAATTAAATTACGATGGACATGGAAGTCCAAATGCCATGTGATCTCATTCACCTGTGGAATTGAAAATGCTGATATAAAAGAAATTCAGATTAGAACAGCAATTATCATAGGCTAGGGACTTTTGAGGAGAGGGCATGATAGGAGAGACTCATCAATGGGTACAAAGTTAGAGTTTGATCAGGGGGATAAATTCTAATCTTCTATAGTTAAAATGTGTGGTACATGCTTTTTTTCTTTTTCTTTTTTTAAAGATTTATTTATTTGAAAGGCAGAATGATAGAGATAAGGGGAGAGATTGAACCCGCTGGATGGCTGGTGCTGGGCCTCGATGAAACCAGGAGTCTAGAAATCCTTCAGGGTCTCCCAAGTGGGTGCAGGGGCCTGAGGACTTGGAGCATTTTCTACTGCTTTCCCAGGCACAATAGTAGGGAGCTGGTACAGAAGTAGAGCAGCCAGGCCTCAAAACAGCACTCTGATATAAGTTGCTGGCATTGTAGGTGGCTGCTTTACCTGTTGCACCCCAGTATTGGCCCTGTGGTGTATTTTTCAAAATAATTCAAAGAGAGAATTATGAACATTTTCATGACAAAGAAATGATCATGATAAGGTGCTGGATATGTTGAATACCGTGATTTGATCATTATATAATATATATATGAATGGAAACATCATATTGTATTCCATAAATTTGTGAAATTATAATGTGTCAATGAAAAACAAAATTAAATGAAAAAGATGAGTACAACACATTTTATTTCCTGGATGGAGACTGTTTTCTCATTCATTAACTCAGTTGATTCTCCAAATCTCTACTAATACAAATTTTACTAATTTCATAAATGAGAAATCTACCCAGAAACCGAAACAGTGTGTAAGACAACATTTAAAACTAGGATATCCTAGTCTACAGCCAAACATCAACATTTCAAAGCAATATAGTACAAGGAAACTTTAGGGGCTTATTTATTTAAAATACTTAACTACAAAATTTACTTTTATACTTTCATATTCATTGTTTAATGAAATGTTTTCCCATGATATATTTTAGTATAAAATATATAAAATGTACCCTACTCTTAAGTTCAGTTTGTGGAAACATTGTAGGCATAGCTTCAGCCAGGAAAGAGAGAACAGCAGAAATAGTATTGCCAGTTTTGACTCCTTACTTTTGTATTTTCCTCCATTTATCTCTATTAGTACTTTTATAATTCTAGCCCAAGGAATGCAGGCCTGGGTTACTACAACAGCCTATAAAATCGTCTCTTAGACTCCAGGCTTGTTCTTCTTAAAGCCATTCTCCACACTACCAGCAGAGCGATCTATTACACATTTGATCCCGTTTTCCCTTCTACAGGAGTTTGAGCTCATTAGGGAGGCTTCCAGGTTCTCCCTTGGTTAATCCTCTTACCTCTCCAGCCTGAAGTCATGCTAGAAGCTCTGGCAATACCAAGTACAGAGTTTTCCTGAGCATAAAAAGTGCCTTTTAATCTTTGAGAATTTGGCCGTCTCTCCTCTATACCATTCGCCTCAACTGTTTTTACATGCTTCACAGCTCATTTTTTTTTTTTTTTCCAGCAAACTGTTTCTGCTTCTGACTCTTGATTGTTTGGGTGCTTCTCTTTGGTACTCCCATCATCTTCTCTCTGAGCCTATAAGTGTTTGTCTTCTTGTGCCTGCTTCATCTTAGGACTGTTGGGACCTTGGTGACTGTGCCCATGTCTGATTTATTTTAATACCTTCAGCACCCAGTATCATGCCTCATATAGGAGGCTCTGAGGAGATATTGGTTCCATCGAAGGATAAACAAATATTCCTACTCATCTTCTTTCTAAAATTTATTTTAGAGGAGTATTTTTTATTGGGAAAATCTTGAGAAGATTAGACCAAACCTCAGGAATCCGGCCTTGTATCCCTGTTCTGCCCTTGACTCTGTAAGCGTGGGCCTGTTTGTGTGTATATTACTCTCTAGGTAGATTTTAGGATTATGATGAGCCTGACTCCTTTCCTAGATCTTTTTTTTTTTTTTTTGACAGGCAGAGTGGACAGTGAGAGAGAGAGACAGAGAGAAAGGTCCTCTTTTGCTGTTGGTTCACCCTCCAATGGCCACCGCAGCCGGCACGTTGCGGCTGGTGCACCACGCTGATCCAATGGCAGGAGCCAAGTACTTATCCTGGTCTCCCATGGGGTGCAGGGCCCAAGTACTTGGGCCATCCTCTACTGCACTCCCTGGCCACAGCAGAGAGCTGGCCTGGAAGAGGGGCAACTGGGACAGAATCCGGCACCCCAACTGGGACTAGAACCTGGTGTGTGGGCGCCGCAAGGCGGAGGATTAGCCTAGTGAGCCGTGGCGCCGGCTTTCCTAGATCTTAAAGCTAAAGCACTGGATGGTGAGTTTGTAATGTAGCTGAGAGTTGGGATAGGAAAAGCTACTCTGTTAGCAAAATTGTGTTGAGGACAGTGGGGTTATCTTTTTTCCACTACAGGATTGCTTTTTTTTTTAAATTGAATTTGGAGGTATTTCACTTGGAAGCCAGGCAACCTGCCTTGGTCAAGAGAGAACCAGAGAGAGAAGAAATAGATTGAAAATCCGCTGGGAGGTGAGCTGGAAGAGAACCACGGGCACAGGATAGGAGCTAGTGAACGGCAGTGGGAGCAGGAGAGGGTGCCTGCAGGGGCTTGGGGGAAGCTCACTGCTTAAGGAGGAGCTTGTGGGCTGTCTTCCAAGAGGCAGGACTGAGGTCCCATGCCATTAATAGGACTGTGGCTGCCTCGCAGACAACTTGCGATGGCTCTGCTCCCCTGTGAGCTCCGTTTTGCTGGAACCTGCAATAAATAACCAGCTACACATTTCTTTCTTTATTTTTAAAAAAGATTTATTTATTTGTTTAAGAGGTAGAGTTGCAGAGAAAGACAGGGGCAGACAGAGATATGGCTTCTATGCTCTGGTTCATTTCCCAAATGGCTGCAACAGCTGGAGCCTGGCAGATCTGAAGCTAGGAGCCAGGAGCTTCCCCTAAGTCTCCCACGCGGGTGAGGGGCCCAAGCACTTGAGCCATCTTTTGCTGCCTTCCAAGGCCATCAGCAGGGAGCTGGATTGGAAGTGGAGCCGCGAACACAAACTGGTGCCTGTGTGGAATGCTGATGTTGCAGGCGGAGGCTTAACTTAATACACCACATTGCTGGCCCCAACACATTTCTTAAGATTCTGTGTGTCTTCTTCAGGCATAAAGAGGTGGTAGGTGGTCTCTGTTTTCTTCTCCTGCTGGTGTGTAGAGTCCCTTGAGTGGAAGTCAGGATGGTAAGAAGACCTCCAAGGGAACCTATCTGCCTGGAGGAGAAAGACCATTTTAGTTACTGACCATGCCACTCTGCTTCCATAATAAGAGGTGCTGTAGCCAGGTGACGTAATGGGGATGAGCGGATGAGTGACAACCACAGTATAGTTTTGACTCCACTTAAGACATTAGCTTTTTCTTCTTTCATCTTCTATAGCCTTATGTTAAGCATTTGCAGTTGCTTGAGACTTTTTAACATAGTCATTTCATCAAATTGTACTTTCATATACTGTTCTAGAATATATAATAATATATTGTATTGCCAAAGAGTTATTGTTATGAAGTTAGAAGAAATATATAGAGAAAAAAATTTAATAAAGTAAATTAAAATCTTCTGAAATATTTTCAATTCCAGATTCTTGTTTTAACATGAGATGGTGGAATATGGAGGCTAATTTATTTTTTCTTCATGTCAATTTTTTTTTTTGCATTGTATAGCATTACTTTTTTTTAAACTTTTATTTAATTAATATAAATTTACAAAGTACAGCTTATGGATTACAATGGCTTCCCCCCTTAACGTCCCACCCACCCGCAACCCTCCCCTTTCCCACTCCCTCTCCCCTTCCACTCACATCGAATCATTTTCGATTCTCTTTATATACAGAAGATCAGTTTAGCATACATTAAGTAAAGATTTCAACAGTTTGCTCCCACACAGAAACATAAAGTGAAAAATACTGTTTGAGTACTAGTTATAGCATTAAATCTCAATGTACAGCACACTAAGGACAAAGATCCTACATGAGGAGTAAGTGCACAGTGACTCCTGTTGTTGACTTAACAAATTGAAACTCTTGTTTATGGCCTCAGTAATCACCCTAGGCTCTTTTCATGAGCTGCCAAGGCTATGGAAGCCCCCTGAGTTCACTGACTCTGATCATATTTAGATAAGGCCATGGTCAAAGTGGAAGTTCTCTCCTCCCTTCAGAGAAAGGTACCTCCTTCTTTGATGACCCGTTCTTTCCACTGGGATCTCACTTGCGGAGATCTTTCATTTCAATTTTAAGTATAATTTCTCTGGCACAATTTTGTCCACACCTTGGTCATGGGATCTATACTGACTGCTACATTCCAGTCCTGCAAAAATGTTGTAATAAGAAATCTGGACAGAAATTTGGGAGGAATTGTGTTTTCTGCTAAATATCCATGAGTGTCTCCACCTCAGTACCCTTGAAGGCTTCACTGAGGTGAAAGGGGAGTGTTTGAGAGTCTTAATTCAATCACTTTCTGATCCGGGGGAAAGCGTTCAGTCCATGAACCATACAAGGCCCACGGAATTATTTGGTCTAACTCTGCCAAGGCTCCTGCAGCTGGGACTTGAAATTCAATGTATCTATAGCAGGCTAATTTTAAAAAAAATTAACAAATTATTTTCATTTAAAATTTTTTTAATTTATGTTATACAAGTTTCATGTGTTTCATGTATACAGATTTAGGAACATAGTGACACTTCCCCCCAACCCTCTCTCTCACCCATTCTCCAACCCTTCCTTTTCCTCCCTCTCAAATTCCCACTCTTAATTTTTGCAAAGATCTATTTTCAGTTTTACTTAATGATTGTGTAGTTAACCCTACACTAAGTAAAAGAGTTGAACAAATAGTATGAAGAGAAAAAAAAGACTGTCCCTCTGCAGAAGAGACAATGGCTGTAAACAATCATCAAATCTCAAAATATCTACTTCATTCCAATTTCAGGTACTCTATTAGTTATCTAGGATCAGGGAAAACATGATATCTGTCTTTTTGGAAATGGCTTATTTCACTAAGTATAATAGTTTTCAATTGTGTCCATCTTGCTGCAAAAGAAAGGATTTCATTTATTTATTTATTTTTTACAGCTGAGTAGTACTCATAGTGTATATATACACCATAATTTCTTTATCCAGTCAACAGTTGATGGACATCTGGGTTGATTCTATATCTTAGCTATTGTGAATTATGCTGCAATGTTATGCTGCAATAAGCATGGGGGAACAGATAACTCTTTCTTATGCTGATTTGTTTTGGTTTGGGTAAATTCCCAGGATTGGGGTGGCTGGATCATATGGTAGGTCAATATTCTGATTTCTGAGGTATCTCCATACTGTCTTCCACAGTGGTTGCTCCAGTTTACTTTCCCACTAAACAGTGGATCAGGGTAATTTTTCCTCACATCCTTGCCAGCATTTGTCATTTGTTGATTTCTGTATGAGAGAGCAGGCTAATTCTTAAATTGATTGTATGGCTCATGAATGATGTTACAAATATGCAAATGGCTGATCAGTTCCTACCATCTTCTAATTGACATGATCTGTTACTTCTTTTCTTTCATTTTTTCAGTGTTTAGATTCTGTTTTTAGCTTGTAAATAAGTTTAAGGCCAATTCCTATGTAACTACTAGTTGTCCAAGAGAGAGAATTTTATCAGCCACTCCCAGCAGAGTAACCACTGCCCTGACTTTTAAAGTAAAAATGTCCTTGCATTTTATTGTAGACTGTTGTCACCCCAAAGTACATGCTCATAGATTGTATCTTAGCTTTTTTTTTCATTAAAATTTAATGTCTTTGTATTCTCCTTTTACCTACAGGTACCTCCCCTAGCACAATCTCATCCCTTTTCTTTTCTGTACGATTTACTTGATCAAGGACCCAGAAAATGTGAACTGTCAAGATTCCTATTGTCTTGGTTTTGTGAACTGTGTATTCCTGGCTAAGTTCTCATGTTCCTCTTTCCTCTCTTTTTTTCTAAAAAGTGGCAGCAGGATCCAGAGGGTTTCCCAGACTCATGTTTGACATTTGGAAATACCATGCAGTCACATAATGTCTGAGTATACTTTTTTCACAGATGTTCATACTCAATAAATATATCCATTAATTCATTGAATTTAAACTGTGATAATTCCATCATCAAATTATCTGTAATATTTTTATAAATTGATATTTTTGTTCACCTGCAAGTGTTAGTGATACAGTCATGTAGGAAGGGCAGAATAAGCATTTTACTATTTTTCTTTAGTTACCATCCTCAGGAGGTAACCAATTAATTTGAATAATTAATTATATATTCTAAATTAATGTATTTATACATATTTATTGATTTCAGTCCATGGGCAATTATTTTCTTTATTGAAACTAAATTGTCCCAGATTTGGTCAATGGAAACCTCATAACGTTTCCAATGACCTGTCCCATTGACCCGGTCAGTTTCCTGGAGTCTAGAATGTTCAGGCTCTTAAGTTCTCACTGCTTCAGCATCTAATGCAGTTGTCTTGTACTCTCATACTGTTAGATTGGGGAAAATGCCTTCTAGTTTATGGTGTTAGAATCTACTTGTCATGATTTCCAGGGATCATATGATTGCCATTTTCTGTGTCTCTTGTGTTCAGGATCATTAGACATCCTGTGTTTCCCTTCACTTTCTTCTGCACACAGACCATACAGATCTTAGGTTTGTTGATGACTGTCCTGTTTGTTTGTGACTTAGGGTTTGTGGGGATACCTTGTCACTTAACTTATTATGAATACTATCCATGATTTTTTTCTTTGCTATTTAGTTACTTTATGTAAATATTTGGGCAGATCATAAAATCATGTGGCTATCAACTTCCTGAAAGATGCAGTGAGAGTAAGAAGAGAAATAGTCTGTTAAGTAAGTGTGCTTCTTTACTTCTAGGAATTTCAGATATTTTGTTTGAGTTCACTTGTTAGTTTTATGCCTGGTATAATTTATGTTCAGTTGATTTGTAATCACAGGATGAATGATAATGCTGTCACTTGAAAATAAGATTTTTAATATCACAGGATCATCATTTGCCATGTACTGTTTTATGCCATCCCTTTCTTTCATTTTCCTTTATTCTCTCTGTCGCTCTATTGTATCCTACTACTTTGAGGCTGTTAAATACATCTTTCAATGCCTTATAACATTCTGGAAACCAGCTTACAAAGAACCACTGATGTCTTTGTTGTGCTGTCCCCTAAGCTAACTCAAGTCTGGCTTTTTTTTTTCTTTTAAAGATTTATTTATTTGCAAATCAGAGTTACATACAGAAAGAGAGGGACACACACACACACATACACAGAGAGAGAGAGAGAGAGAGTTTTTCCCGCTGGTTCACTCTCCAAATGGCTGCAAAGGCTGGGGTTGGGCCAGGATGAAGCTGGGAGCTTCACCTGGGTCTCAAACATGGGTGGTAGGGGCCCAAATACTTGGGCCATCTTCATTGTTTTTCCCAGGCCATTATCAGGGAGCTGGATGGGAAGTGGATTAGTCAGGACATAAACCAGCACCCAGTGATAGGATGCTGGCATTACAGGCAGGTGCTTCACCCACTATGCCACAATGCCAACCTCAAGTTTGGTTTTAAATGGATTGGTATGAAGCCTCATGGCATCAAATCGTTACTTTAGTTGATAGTGTTGTCAAAGATAATTAAACAAAATTAGCTTGGTCTATAAATATAGACATCAATTTGTTCTGCTTTCTCTCCTAATTTAAATTTTAAGTTTAAAAATGAAATGTTTGGAGCTGGACAGGAGAATTATGGTCAAAGAAAATATCTGAAATTCTTGGATCCTGTAAATAACCTGACAAAAAGACTTCTGGTTTAACCAGTGCCTAAAGTGTTCAGTTGCAGTGTTTTGGTGCTCAATTTTATTAGGCATATACAAAACAAAGCTTGTTTTCAGCCTGTATTGTAATTAGTGTAATTAGAGTTTATGTGTAAAGTATCATATCTATTGTGCAGAGGTTTTTCAGGTAACAAGGATATTGAATTACTTCTCTAAGATTGCTTGTTTCAATCATTAGTTGGCATAGAATATTTAATACTACTTCACATTGGAAAATTAAAGCCTCTACAAGGAAAGTATGGAGTGACTTGGAGCAAGTATATGTTCTTTCTTTTACTCTGTCTGCTGCTCAGGGCTGCTGGGGCATCATGTTTTTAAGGGAAATGAAAAACAGACCAGAGCAAGCTTAGGGTATAATTTTCTTTTCCTTGAGAGGAGGCTAACAAGAATTAAGTGTCATGCCATGTTAACCAAGGGAACAAAATTGTAAATATAGAGAGAAGCAGGTTTCCAAGTTGATATTGCTGCTGTCTTATGGGGATCAGCTTCTACTGTTACCATAATATGTGATGTTGAAAGGGGCAGACAGGGCTGCTCTGTGCCCTGTTGGAAAGTTCCTGAGAGTTTACCCAGGAAACTTAGCTGCAGAACATGTTGGAGCAGCCTCACAAGGAAAAATAAATCCATCGCATGTAGCATGACATTGGTTATGTGCCTGGGAGATCTTGTCATTTGCTGCACAGTTCATCTGAATGAAGGAAAAGGGTATTCCTCTTTCACATTACAAAATGCAAAATGGCAAGTGTTATAGGTTGTGCAGACCAGAGCACTGAGCTTTCTAAATCTGATATAAAAGTGGAGTCTACAAGTAGTATCAGAAAGCTATTTTGATCTTTGAGAAAAGCCACATTTTTTAAATGCAGTTGAGGTTGATCTAAAGTGGCTCCTGTTATTTCAGACCACTTTTTAATTGATAAACTCAGTCTATTTTCTCTTTGTTTCCAAATACTGCTATTGATCAAAAGTTAAATTGAACCAAGTAGCCATGCACAACATATTGTCAGCTTTGTTAACACACTCTTTTTTTTCTTTCCAGATTAGGTACCCTTAATTATACTTAACCAAATCACTGTTAAATTAAATTCACATAAAGTTAGAGTTCACACATAGATTTCTTGCTATTGTGACTTTCAGAGAGACAAGTACTTTGCAAGGACACACACATAATTCAGGTGAGTGGCAGAAGATCTTGCAGAGGCAGGGAGTGATGCGTATTGTATGGAGAAACAGGAGCTTTCCTGCATCTTTTCATTTTGTTTGAAATGGGAGTGCTGTGGTATGACATAGAAAGAAGTCTCAATGATTTCAATTTTTCGCTTTGTATCTAGAAAATGTTAAATTTTAGTTGTCTTTACCAGGACACATTTTTCACTCCAAATTGCCTGTGTTGGAAATTACTTTGTTCTTCAGCTTTAGATTTGCTCAGTGGTAGATGCAGCTGTGGGCTATCTGTATTTTTTCCTGTGGCAGGTGATTTTCACTAAACCTAGACTGAATTCGTTATAACACCCACTTAGGAGGTTATGACCTAATGTTCTAGTGATTCTTTTTGAGATAGTTTAGGCACTTGTTATTTTTAACAAGTGAATTTTCTCTGGATTTTCCATCACTTTGAAAGAGTTGAAATTATTTCATTAGAGCCGTTCAACCCTCTTGGAATTTCCAGTAAGAAGACCAAGGCCAAAGGTGTAGGCTGATGTTATTAAAACCTTTTTAAAAGGTTTTAATAATTGTGAGACACTTAATGTTTGACCTCTAGAACTATGAGTTTGCTGTGATTATAATATGAATTCTAGGGGGAGAAATCAATAAAATAATGTTTATGGTATACAACTCTTTGAAGCATGAAATTTATGATTGTATTAAAAACAGTTCTGGACCTACTTCTTCACTGATTTGAATTGAAAATTCTATTAAAACCATATATTCCACTCCATGAAGTTAAAAGTTGATTCCTACTCCCATATCCTTGTTTCCTAGGCATATGAACCAGTAGTCACACAGAATGGACAGCTTGTAACCGAATTGTAGCATTTCAAAGACTCCTGAATGATGTCATCAATAACATTCTCAGAATTATGTAGGAAGTTAAAAAATGTCATTAGTCTTCAGTCATCTTGAGTCTCTCCACAGTTTCTTGTTTGATATATGTCTTGAACGTAACAGCCTTAGTCTATTTTGTGTTGCTGTAACAGAATGACTGAGACTGAGAAAATTATGAAGTGGTATATTTAGCTCACAAAAAAGTTCAAGATTGGGTAGCCACATCTGGAAAGGGCCTGATATTGTGATATAACATGGCAGATGGCACCACATGGCAGGAACATGTGTGAAAGTGGCAAGTGGGCACTGTGGAACAAAGCAAACATGTGGAATAACCTTACTTTATAAAACTCTTATGGTTACTGATCCAGTCCTATGAGAACTAACACAGTCCTGAGGGCAGATGGACATCAGCCTTGCAAGGGTCATGTCCTCATACTCTAATTACCTCCTAGTGGACCTCATCTCTTAAAATTTCTTCACTTCTTGATGCCATTGCATTGGGGATCAAGCTTCCAACACAGGAACTTTGGGGGATAAACGATATCCAAATCACAGCAGTAAGTTTTAGGTACACTGAGCTTGGCAGCATCTAGTGGCAGGCAGCCCTGGTGGGTGTCAGAGACATCAAACTGTCATGCAAAATATTTATGCTTTCCTCTATCCCCTCACCTTACATGTTGAAGAGCAATTTGTGGAAAGAGGTTGCTCAGCCAGTGACAACATTTTCCTGGTCTGCCTTGCTGATTGGTTTTTGGAAAATGACATGTGTTCAGACATGAGGCACGTCACTCTCAGGTCTGAATCACAAAATCCTTTTATGGTATTCTTCTCTGGATCTTTTTTCCCTCTAGCTAGATGATAAGGATGTAGTCCCCAGGATACATGGCCAAGCCTCATGATGAAGATGGCAGAATTTATGTAAACCTGGGGTTCATCTGGCTTCCTTGAGGAGCTGTTACTGTTCTGGTGAGTACCCTTAGGTGAGCAAGAAAGCAAATTAATTATGTTGGGCCTTTGGAATCTTTGGTTTTATTATTACAATAGCTATGACTTATCTAATAAGGCATATAAATTCATCCAAGCATATACAGACCATACCTAATAACCAAGTTAAAGGCAGAGAGAAGATTGGCAGAGAGGGAGAAAAATCATTTGGGTACTAAATTGCTAGAGACAAGCCCATGAGAGGGTACATTTTACCCATTTCATTTCCAAACTAAGTAAAGCCATTGCGAATTAGTTGTAGAGTTGGGAGTAAATATAGGATTCAAATGTACTTATTAATTCATTTGCTCTTTCATTCAACACATATTTATCATGTATAAACACTCTCCTAGGCATTGGAGATAGTTCAGTAAAAAAGACAAAAGAAAGTTAACACTTACTGGTTCTACTTTTTAATTTTTGCTTGTTTTCATTAATGAGGAAAATCATTTAACATCTTTAGTTATAGTTGTCATGTAAGTCACTAAAATCCCACTGTTGCTTACTCTGATAATTTTAGTTGTTTGTGAAAGTTAAGTAGTTTTAGTGAGATTCTTTTCTGAAAGGGAAGCGGATACTGTACCTGGGTTTTTTGGTTCCTTCTACTGGCTCTGACTTATTTTTGACAGCAGAACAAATGGGTTATGTATGAGGCTGTGAAATAACTGCCATTAAAATGTGCAGAATTCAACATTTAGAAGGAATTGCATTTCAATACATGATAAAATTTCCAGATTACCTTGAGAATTGAGGCTGCTACTTTCCGTTATATTGAAAGAATTCCAACCTGCTAAATTACCTGACAAGTTGTGATGTTTTATGTGCTTTATTGATATTGGAGTATTTGTTTTGCTTCAGTAGGTACTTAATTATTTGTTTCTTCTTGACAATGTGCTAGAATTAATTCATAGCATTATGAAGCTGCTTTAAACATCCCCTTGAGATCAAAGGCTGGATCCTGTAAACCTGGCACATCATCTCAATGTTGTCCCTCAGTTTAAATACATTAATCAGGGTCATGAATTACTTTTAAAAAAGAGAAATTATAACTTTTTCTATCCTAAAGGGTATTTCAAGGATGCAAGATGAGCTAATAATACTATAGGCAAAGAGACTGGTAACAGAATCTAGTTCATGATGAGCTCATGGGCTCTTGGGTAGCAGGTGGCCTAATTTAAGGCACATTTCTTGCCCATTAGCAATTAAAAATTATATCTACACAAAGAAAAAGGTCTAGCCAAAGGTCCTTGCTATGGCTTTTCTCTTCTAAAAAACCTCCACTGAAGTTTAATACCTGTTATGAGATATTAAGAGATATGAGCAGAAGTGTTTAGGATTCTGCTCTCATGAGTGGATTAATCCACTCAGGCAATTATGAATTAATGGGTTAATGAGTTAGCTCAAGAGTAGGCTTGCTATAAATATTATTTCACTGGCTCTCCCAGTCTCTCACAAAGAGATGTCCTGCACTGCTTCAGGACTGTGACAGCAAGAAGGTTATCACCTGTGCAGGGCATTTGACATAGATGTTAAGACACTACTTGGGACATTAGAGTGCCTAGGTTCATGTCCTGTCTCTTCTCACAATTCCAGTGTTCTGATAATGTGTATTCTAGGAGGCTATGAGTTATGGCTGAAGTAGTTGGATCCCTGCCACCCATGCAGGATACCCAGATTGAGTTCCCTGCTCCTGGCTCCATTCTGGTCCTGTTTTGCTGTTGAAGGCATTTGGGTGATGAAATAGTGGTTGGGAGATCTCTCTCTCCATCTCTTCCTTTCAAATAAATAAAATAAAAACATTTTAAAAAGAGTTATCACATATGTAGCTCCATGACCAGATATTTGAGCCCAAATAAGTTTCTTTGCTTATAACTTACTTAGTCTGTGCTATTATGATATTAGTAATGGAAATGGACTATGATAGTCTCTTTTTGAATAATATGAAAGGTGTTAAATGAATTGAACTAAATGTTTTGTAAATCCTTAGTGTGTTAAGATCCTTCATTAATAGTGGTAGCCTATGGATAAATGTGAATTTATATTATATGTGTATATATTATATACATATAATATATATTTTACGTATATGTATATATACATATATATAACAGAAAAGCTGGAAAGTTAAAATGTTAACATTCTTTTATTTAGCACTGAAATGCCATTTTTTGGTTTTTGTTTTACCTGGAAAGTAATTGAGAATATCAGAAGGATAAAACAATTTTCTTTAAATGCCCATGAGAGCATTTGTTTCCCTGAAGAAAACAGAGATCCAAGAATAGTATATATCTTCCTACATACTTGTTTCTGCTTCAGATAGATGATTCTTTGTTATATAAATAATATTCTCTAATCAATGTAGCACCAATGGGTTCAATTTCTGTTCAGGAATTGGATTGTGGAAATAAAGGCTCATTCTTTCATAGAATTTTATTAGCAGTTTTGAAAGATGATGGTGGTTTTGCTAATTATTTTTTGATAAACTCTTAAAGTACATTTAAATATGATTCTAATACTAATTATACCCTTTACTAGAGAACTTAGGAGAGGCTGATTTTGTGGGAAAATATGTGTAGGATCAGGTAAGTCAGGATGTGATTTTCTGAAGTGGGTGTTCAAGACATGAAGAAAGGAAAGGAGAGAAGAACTACCCCTGCATTCATATATGGCAGAAGTCTGCTTTTTTCTTTCCTCATAAGATAGCAGTAGAAACAAGCTTATTATAGGTCAGGAAGAATAACAGAAAGATGTTACAAAATTGAAACTGAAATACTGTTTTTGTGTTCCTTAGTGGTATTCACAATCTATATATTTTGTGGTGACAATAGTCATGCCAACAGCTATCCATGGAACTGGACCAGCGATTCCCCATGTATGCTCCATTTGTTCATTTTGTGTGGTAGGATTGGACAAAACACTGACAATATCTAAATGGGACTCCTATTCTATCTGGAGAAAATAGTGTTTTATTAGTTCTGTAGTTTTGTGTTTAGTTGAAAAAGAAAATCTTCTGAAAATCAGAGGCTGTTCAGAAATCTAGCATTTATATTTGTTTGCCAGGGAGGACTGGCCAGTGCCATTTAGGAACAAAGGAAGAATAAAAGGAAGCACATGGGCAGCATCTTCGAATAGATGCCTCAGATGCTTCACACTAATTTAGAAGACATTTTTCCAAGTTCATGAGCTCCTATTGCAGGTAAATGAAAAGCCAAATAATGTAATATTGCAAAGCTTAAAAAGTAGCATTAGTGTGAAACTAATAAGCATTTTAGATGACAAACACTATTCTAGTGAAGCTGGTTATATTTTGATTGGAGTGAATGTCGTTTTTAAAAAAAGTACTCCTGCAAAACCTGGTGACTTCTATGTATTTGTTAATAGTACATTTGAAAAGAAAAGCTAGTTATATCTTCTATTATGTAGAAATTATCAAATAGGATAGTAGTTCTTTATGATAAATTTTGAGCAAAAATTTTAGATATTCTTTCATTTTCAGATATTGTAGAAAAAGAAACAAGAGAAATAGAGATAGTGTAAAAATGGTTTTTGAAGAACTTCTTATACCACTGTATATGATAGTCACTATACAGCTATTTTCAGAATTGTGAGTATACTTGAATTAATGGTACCATGCCTCATTTACATAGTCAATCCTTTAGTTTTTAAGAGAAAATAGCAACGTGATACTCTTATTCTCAACTTAAGTTCCATAATATTGCATTTTATATTAATAAGCAATGATCTATTATGGACAATCTTTTACAGTTTGAGGGATTTTGGATTATAGGAATTTTTTTGATTATAGAATTCTGTGAAATTTTGTAAAATTACAGCAAAAGAGCTTGATATATTTACAA
Organism: Oryctolagus cuniculus; assembly: GCF_051225735.1. Classification (NCBI taxonomy): domain Eukaryota; kingdom Metazoa; phylum Chordata; class Mammalia; order Lagomorpha; family Leporidae; genus Oryctolagus; species Oryctolagus cuniculus. The sequence goes on along the minus strand of NC_142875.1, from coordinate 52,097,934 downwards.
AGTGGGGTTGGAATATGAGTATACGAATAAATTTCTTTTATTACATTCACATTTATCTAGCACCAATATACATTTTTTCCCCAGTGAATAACTCCCTTAGGAACTGTACACATATCTGACAATGAAAAACATCTAAGTAATAACAGGGCAAACATTTTCACTTATATAAAACGAAGAAGCTTCATTGCAAGATGAAACTTTCATTAAAAGAAAGTAAAAATTAGCAAGAGACAAATTATAGTAGTATCTTAAAATCCAATAGCATTTCCTTTTATCATTATTCACCAACGAACTTTTTCCAGTGGTGTCCATTCTGAACAAAGTTTTCATATTGACAGTCTTATCCCTTACTGTCTTCGGGTGTGAACTGCTAACCGACTGTTTTCTGTTGATCGTTTGCACCTTTGCCCTTTCCCTATCCTGTTATTGAACATCAACTCTGGCAGGAAATGCAGACAGAGAATAATCATTTCTTGTCCTAGTGATCTTTGCAAATATGTATTGGATAATGTCAGTCTCCAGTTTATAATCATTCAGAGGTTTCCTTGTTGTCCTGAGTTTGAACTCCCAAAGCTTTGCTCTGACTTTGTTACCCTTCTCCTTATCAGTCTTCAAGTGATCATCAATGCCTCTGGAATAGGATTTGAGTAGGAAAGATAGCTTCTGGCCAGAAGAAAGACTGTGCCAAATGAAAAATTTTATTTTTTCTAGCAAGTTTTCTCATGAGTTCCAGAAAAAATGAATTCCTTGTTGTTTTCCCCTTATTTCAGAATTTTTCTGCTTTTATAATTTTGCTCCTGAAAGTTTGTCCCAGTGGACTACCTGGCTAAACAGATCTCTGTGTATTAAATTTCATTACATATTGTTAATTACTCTTCAGAGTGATGGTATCAATATTCCTCCCAATAATAATAATAATATAAGTTCTTATTATTTTATATCCTTCCCAATCTTTGATAATATCAGATGGTATGAAAAGGCAAATTGCTTTAGTTTTGTAATGTATTTCCCTGATTTTTAGTGAGTTTGAACATCCTTTCATATGTTTATCGATCATGTGAGTTTTCTTCTCCAAGAATTGTCTTTTAATATCGTGCCCACGTTTTTCTGTTGGCTTGCTTGTCTGGGATATTGATCTTGTCTTGATTACTGTCTTCTTTCAGTCTTAGGCTTATCTTTTGATGTTGTCTTCTTTTAAGGCTGCTGTTTAACATGCAGAAATTCCCAACTTCAATGTAGCCTAACTTACTAATCTTTTCCTTTTTGAGTCAGTTTTAAAAAGTAGTGTTTTTGAAATTTTTCCTTTAAATGTCATAAAGTGTAGATGTTTACCTTTAGGTCTTTAAGTCACCTAGAATATATATTTTTGCTTATAGAGTAATGCAGGAAACCTAGTTTATTCTCATGTGTCTAACCAATTGTCTAAGCACCATTTATTGAATTGTACGTCTTTGCTCAGCTGGTCTGCAGTGATACTTCTCACAGAGGTCAAGGCACTAAACATGCACGTCTTTTTCTAGGTTCCCTGTTCTCTGCTTTAGTCTCTACTGTCTTAAGCAATGTAGATTACAATAAGACTTGTTATATGGTAAAGTCACCTCTCCTTTCTTCTATCACTTCAAAATTGTTTTTGTTCTTTAGTACAAATTTTAGAATCAGCTTTTCAAGATCTCAAAGAGGAAAAACCCACTGGGAACGTTTTTGAAATTGTATTGAATTTATGGATCCTCTTTTCAAACTGCAGAGAAAAATAGGCACAACTGCACTTCATTTCCTACTGTCTTCCTAGGAACAACTTTGTATCTTGCAGCCACTCACACTTTAAAGACAAGTTGCCTTGAATGAGTCAGAGGACTTCTGCCCAATTAAGGATGATCATTGGCGCCATTCTAACACTTCCTCTCTCATGAGTCCAATAAAGAAAAACCAAGCAAGTTAATTTTCTGGTGGGGTGACCCATAAAGAGACAAAATGAAGACTGGATAAAAGAACAAATCAACAGAGACCTGTACAATTAAGAGAGCATGTGAAGTTGCCTTTTACATTCTTTGCAAGCTTCCTTCTTGTCTTTGCCATTATGTAACATCCTTTACCTAGGACAGAAGGAGGGATGCTTAAGAGAAATGGGATATAACTTAAAGAAGGGAAGTGGTGAATATTAAATTGATTTATAGAATATTAATATTTTATTAATATTTAATTTTAAAGATTGCCTATCTAATTCATTCATTTTGTAGATGAGTAGAATGGTGACCAAGGGTTATCTAGTAGCTTGTCTAAAGTATTGTAGCGACTAGATAGAAGAGCCAAGATTATTAGATTGTCTGGTTTATTGTCCAAAACTCTGCAAATTGAAATACTTAAAGGGTTATAAAAAGTAATTAATTATTTCAATTAGAAGATTGCTATATATTAATGAAGTTCACCATTTCTACTCATTTGGCTACTTAAATATATTCATATTATAAGAACTTTGAGTCTCTCACAGGGAAAACAGTACTTTCATCTCTATCTTTCTCTCTTCTGTTATTATTGTTTCATGAATAATACAAGAACAATCATTACTTATTAATTTGTGTGTGTAACTGTATGCCTTTTCCTGATTGACCTTAGGTCTGATGCTGTTAGGAAAGTGTTCCTAAGCATTTATTTATTACATACAAGTGACAAAATGTGTTTGTTTATAAACATTTTAGAAAATGAACAGTCCTACACATTTTTCCTGTTTCCTGGTTTAAAAAGCATGAAAAATGCGTTCTGTTTTTTTATTACTGGTCCTAGTTATTCAAACATGACTATTAGCAGGCAGAAAAATAATTTAGTGTTTCTACTTCAGAATAGTAATATATTTTATTTAAATGTACTTTAAAATTATGTTAGGGAATCATACTGGAAATCATTTGGTCCAGAAATATTAAACAAGATGGAAATTTGGGACACATGTTAAGTGGAGGAAATGAGATAGCAATGGAAGCTATACTTTTGTGGAGCAAAGTTTGATACTTAAAAGAAAAATTACTCTTTTAGAGCAGAATTTTGGGTAAGATTCCTTTAAAACCATTTTTTGAGTATGTGATAGATCTATAATTTCTCTGCAAGTTTCATGTATCATTAAGTCCAGTTCCATTTGTTTAATTTGAACTTTTTCCTCTTCCCAGGTCAGAGCTTTGAGGAAGGGGGCCCCCACATCTTTGTCTTAACCCTCCCACTTTGCTGTTTCTGGATCTTCAGGGTCAGAGATAAGGGGGAATGGGAACAGGAGGAAAAAGATAAAGACTTTTTTGACTGGGAATATTGTGCAATTTGATCTAGGCAACCTCTGTGAGGTGGTGTTCCAAAGTGGGCTCTGTCCTCTCTGGGTCACTTTTCTGAGTTCTCAGTGGTTGTCATAGTGGAACACTGTTCCTTGACTGACTTGCCTCACACCCTACTTCTTGCTGTAAACCCTCCACAGCCCCTTTTCTGTTTTAAGGGAACCCTGCACCTTAGCATGTAAATTTGTCAACATCATTTACAGTGATGCATTCCTGACCCCTCTGTGCAGCACACATTTAAACCATAGTAAATTTGGACCCTCTTTTTTTTTTTAAAGATTTATTTTATTTATTTGAAAGAGTTACAGAGAGTGGTAGAGACACAGAGAGAGAGAGAGGTCTTCCATCCACTGGTTCACTCCCCAAATGGCCGCAATGGCTGGATCTGTGCCCATCTGAAGCCAGGAGCCAAGAGCTTCTTCCAGGTCTCCCACGTGGATGCAGGGGCCCGAGGACTTGGGTCATCTTCTATTGCTTTCCCAGTCCATAGCAGAGAGCTAGACTGGAAGAGGAACCTCCAGGACTAGAATTAGTGCCCATATGGGATGCCGGTGCTTCAGGCCAGGGCGCTAACCCACTGCGCCACAGCACCAGCCCCAATTTGGACCCTTGACCCACTAACTTCTAGAAGCATAGGAGAATTCTATCTTTCTTTCTCTCTCTACTCTACTCTGGTTACTGCCTCATCTTTGAACTTTCTTGCACCAGCCCCCGAGCCTTTCAAATTCCAGGATTACATGTTACACTCAGACTGGTACTCTGGAAGGTTCTTTATATTTGGCTTAACGTGCTAGTGTGGGTGAAACAAAGTCCTCAACACACAGCACGTCTACAACTCTGCTTGAGGATTCTTGATTCCACAGACTTTGAGAATCCATCTTCTGATGCCCTTCTTGTAGAGCCTACAGATAGGGGATGAGTAGTGGTTGTATAACTAGCTTTATGCCAGTTTTTAGCAAATTTCACATAGGTCTTGTGACATATCTTTTGAGAGTACTTTACAATGTTTGTTTTTAGCTAAGCCTATGAGGAAATTAAGAATGGAAATTTTCCATTCTGTATATTGTTAGATATCTAGGATAATTTGCTGGGTTTGTTCCATATCTAACACTGAAGCAGATAGAATTCATTACCTGGATTGGGGTAGATAGTATTGTGATGCTTAGGCTTTGGGCTCTATGTATGTGTGTACACACATATGCGGGTGTTGGGGGTGAAGACAACATATCAGTCAAAGTTCTCCATTGAAACAGAATTCTGTTTATATTTGGCTAATGTAATGGTGGGAGCTGAGAACTCCAAATATCTTTTATAAAATATTTTTAAAGAATTATTTATTTATTTATTTGGAAGTCAGAGTTACACAGAGAGAAGGAGAGGCAGAGATAGAGATAGAGATAGAGAGAGAGAGAGAGAGAGAGAGAGAGAGAGATCTTCTATCCATTGGTTCACTCCCCAGTTGACCTCAACAGCTGGAGTGGCACTGACCCGAAGCCAGGAGCCAGGAGCTTCTTTCAAGTCTCCCATGTGGGTGCAGGGGCCCAAGCCCTTGGGTCATCTTGTACTGATTTCCCAGGGCATAGCAGAGAGCTGGATCAGAAGTGGAGCAGCCGGGTCTTGAACCGGCACCCATATGGGATGCTGGCATTGCAGGGGGCGGCTTTACTTGCTATGCCACAGTGCCGGCCTCCAACTCCAAATATCTCTAGGCATGGGTAGCAGCCTGGAAATCTAGGAAGAGCTCATGCCAGTCATGAGCCTGGAACCCGAATCACCAGACTGGAAACTTAGGTAGGATTTCTTTTTTTTTTTTTAACTTTTATTTAATGAATATAAATTTCCAAAGTACGACTTATGGATTACAATGGCTTCCCCCCATACCGTCCCTCCCACCCACAACCCTCCCCTTTCCCACTCCCTCTCCCCTTCCATTCACATCAAGATTCATTTTCGATTATCTTAATATACAGAAGATCAGCTTAGTATACATTAAGTAAAGATTTCAACAGTTTGCACCCACGTAGAAACACAAAGTGAAAAATAATAGATGATTTTTTTTAAATGATGATGAAATCAGATCAGACCTATTGTCATGTTTAATCCCAGTGAGAGTCAAGTGGGGAATTGATAATTTCTTTTTTTTTTTTTTTTTTTTACAGAAGATCAGTTTAGTATGCATTAAGTAAAGATTTCAACAGTTTGCACCCCCATAGAAACACAAAGTGAAATATATTGTTTGAGTACTCATTATAGCATTAAATCTCAATGCACAGCACATTAAGGACAGAGATCCTACATGAGGAGTAAGTGCACAGTGACTCTTGTTGTTGACTTTACCAATTGACACTCCTGTCTATGGCATCAGTAATTTCCCTATGCTCCAGTCATGAGTTTCCAAAGCTATGGAAGCCCTCTGAGTTCTCCGACTCTTATCTTGTTTAGACAAGGTCATAGTCAAAGTGGAGGTTCTCTCCTCCCTTCAGAGAAAGGTACCTCCTACTTTGAAGACCTGTTCTTTCCACTGGGATCTCACTCACAGAGATCTTTTGCCAGAGTGTCTTGGCTTTCCATGCCTGAAATACTCTCATGGGCTTTTCAGCCAGATCCGAATGCCTTTAGGGCTGATTCTGCGGCCAGAGTGCTATTTAGGACATCTGCCATTCTATGAGTCTGCTGAGTATCTCACTTCCCATGTTGGATCACTCTCCCCTTTATTTATTCTATCGGTTAGTGTTAGCAGGTACTAGACTTGTTTATGTGCTCACTTGGAATAGTGAGATGGCATTGGTACATGCCAACTTGATGGGATTGAATTGGAATCCCCTGGTATGTTTCTAACTCTACCATTTGAGGCAAGTCAGCTTGAGCATGTCCCAAATTATACATCTCTTCCCTCTCTTATTCCCACTCTTATGTTTAACAGGGATCACATTTCAGTTAAATTTCAACACTTAAGAATAACTGTGTATTAATTACAGAATTAAACCAGTCATATTAAGTAGAACAGACAAAAAAACTACTAAGAGGGATAATGTATTAAGTTGTTCATTAACAGTCAGGGCTATGCTGATCAAGTCACCGTTTCCCATAGTGTCCATTTCACTTCAACAGGTTTCCTTTTTGGTGTTCAGTCAGTTGTCACCGATCAGGGAGAACATATGGTATTTGTCCCTTTGGGACTGGCTTATTTCACTCAGCATGATGTGTTCCAGATTCCTCCATTTTGTTGTACATGACTGGATTTCGTTGTTTCTTACTGCGGTATAGTATTCTAAAGAGTACATATCCCATAATTTCTTTATCCAGTCTACCGTTGATGGGCATTTAGGTCGGTTCCAGGTCTTAGCTATTGTGAATTGAGCTGCAATAAACATTAGGGTGCAGACCGCTTTTTTGTTTGCCAATTTAAATTCCTTTGGGTAAATTCCAAGGAGTGGGATGGCTGGGTCGAACGGTAGGGTTATCTTCAGGTTTCTGAGGAATCTCCAGACTGACTTCCATAGTGGCTTGACCAGTTTGCATTCCCACCAACAGTGGGTTAGTGTCCCTTTTTCCCCACATCCTCACCAGCATCTGTTGTTGGTAGATTTCTGAATGTGAGCCATTCTAACCGGGGTGAGGTGAAACCTCATTGTGGTTTTGATTTGCATTTCCCTGATTGCTAATGACCTTGAACATTTTTTCATGTGCCTGTTGGCCCTTTGGATTTCCTCTTTTGAAAAATGTCTATTGAGGTCCTTGGCCCATCTCTTAGGTGGGTTGTTGGTTTTGTTTTTGTGGAGTTTCTTGATCTCTTTGTAGATTCTGGTTATTAACCCTTTATCTGTTGCATAGTTTGCAAATATTTTTTCCCACTCTGTCGGTTGTCTCTTCACTCTCCTGACTGTTTCTTTTGCAGTACAGAAACTTCTCAATTTGATGCAATCCCAATAGTTGATTTTGTGCCTGTGCCTCCCGGGTCTTTTCCAGAAACTCTTTGCCTGTGCCAATATCTTGAAGGGTTTCTCCAATGTTCTCTAGTAACTTGATGGTGTCAGGTCGTAGATTTAGGTCTTTAATCCATGTTGAGTGGATTTTTGTGTAAGGTGTATGGTAGGGGTCTTGCTTCATGATTCTGCACGTGGAAATCCAGTTTTCCCAGCACCATTTATTGAATAGACTGTCCTTGCTCCAGGAATTAGTTTTAGATCCTTGATCAAATATAAGTTGGCTGTAGATGTTTGGGTTGATTTCTGGTGTTTCAATTCTGTTCCATTGGTCTATCCATCTGTTTCTGTACCAGTAGCATGCTGTTTTGATTACAACTGCCCTGTAGTATGTCCTGAAATCTGGTATTGTGATGCCTCTGGCTTTGTTTTTGTTGTACAAGATTGCTTTAGCTATTCGAGGTCTGCTGTGTCTCCATATGAATTTCAGCACCATTTTTTCCAGATCTGAGAAGAAGGTCTTCGGTATCTTGATTGGTATTGCATTGAATGTGTAAATTGCTTTTGGGAGAATGGACATTTTGATGATATTGATTCTTCCAATCCATGAGCATGGAAGATTTTTCCATTTCTTGGTATCCTCTTCTATTTCTTTCTTTAAGGTTTTGTAATTTTCATCGTAGAGATTTCTCTCTTTCATTCTTCCTTTTTTTTTAAAAAAAAAGTTTTTCATATTTAGAAGGTGGACACCCATACACACATACATATACATACAAGGAAAGAGATAGAGATAGAGATAGAGATAGAGATAGAGATAGAGATAGAGATAGAGAGAGAGAATTCACTCTACCAAATTCCTGTAACAGCCAGGGCTAGTCCAAGCTGAAGCCAAGAGCCAGAAACTCCTTTTGAATCTGCCATGCAGGTAGCATGAACCCAAGTACCGGGGCAATCTTTTCTTGCCTTCCTGGGTACATTAGCCAGAAATGTGATTGGAAGTGAAACAGCCAGGACTAGAACTGGGGTTCCAATATAGGATGTTGGTGTTGCAAGTGGCCACTTAATGCCTCAGGTAGGAGTTCTGCATTGCAATTTGGAGGCAGGATACCTTCTTTGGGAAACTTCAATTTCTTAAGTGCTTTAATTGTTTGGATGAGCCTCACCCATATTATGGAATGATAAATGTTTAGTCATTGATTGTAAATGTAATCACATTAAAAAAAATCTTCACAGTGACACCTCATTTAATGTTTTATTAATAGAGCCCCACAGCTTTGCTAACTTGACAGAATTAAGCTTCACAGGTAGGTAATGATATTGGCTCTTTTTCTTTCTTCTGTTTCTTAACAATGATTGAGGCAAGTCATACTATCTCACATACCCCCTTTCCTTTTTCTCATGGACAAAATGACATTAAATTACTACACTTTTAAAAAAATATTTATTTATTTATTTGAAAGGCAGAATTACAGAGAGGCAGAGGCAGAGAGAGAAAAAGAGAAGGCTTCCATCCACTGGTTCACTCCCAAGATGGCCTCAATGGCTGGAGCTGTGTCAATCCAAGACCAGGAGCCAGGAGCTTCTTCTGGTCTCCCACGTGGGTGTAGGGGCCCAAGGACTCAGACCATCTTCTACTGCTTTCCAAGGCCACAAGAGAGAGCTGGATCAGAAGTGGAGCAGTCAGGACTCAAACTGGGGTGCCAATATGGGATGCTGGCACAGGAGGTGGTCGTTTTACCCACTATGCCACAGTGCCAGCCCCACTACACATTTATTAATGTTACTCTTTGGTTAACATCTATCTTCCTGGCTAGGCTATGAGCTCCTTAAGAGTAAATAAATTATATGTGTTTTCAATTACTCTTATATGTCCTGTGCCACATTTGTGTTTTGAAGAGTAAGCACAGGGAGGAACTGCAGTTACTCAGCCAATTCTATCAGGGTAGGAAACCAGACAGAGTAACAGAGACCTAGGGAGAGAGAAAGAACAGTCATTTGACACAGAGTCCCCATGTTTCAAAAAATGTCCAATAGCAAGCAGGGTAGCTGACATCAAGATGGACTGAGAATAGAAAGGTGAGCAGGTCCTTATTGTACTGCTCCAAGACATTTTTGTCTTTGCTTGGTTATATGTGGGAAAAAAAAGCAGGGAGAAATTATGATGGACAAAAAGGGATTGCACTTTCATAATTTATAAACAGGATTAAAATCTGCTTGTTAAAACTTGCATGCAAAAATGTTTCAAAAGGCTTTTCAAGCTAAATGGTCTTGAAACATGAAGTCAAGAAACAAAAGAACATGGAGAAAGCCTTGTGGATATGCCCTAAAGGGATTGATGGGCTGATTTGGATGTTATATGCTTTGTGGTCATTGAACATCATGAAATTGTGAGAAACATATCACAGCCTTTCCTGCCCTTTCTGTGTCCTTATACTAATCACGGAGTATTGTTCCATTATTCTTCCCTTAAATATTCTCTTATTGCTACATAATACCCTAGGTAGAACAAGAGTGACAATATAGATTGGCTTGGGTTTCCAGCAATCAGTATTCTAGGTACTTGGACTTAGCCTCAGGCTACTCTCATCTCTTTCCTGCTCAATATCCTTTGCAGGAGGCTGTGTCCATGACAGGGAGCTGGTTTGGTTACAATCAAGCCTGTATTTAGGACAAGGAGGGGCAATAGAAGGGAAGGACCAACTTATTCATTGCCTGATGGCTGCAAACTCATAAATGGTTACTCTGTTGTATAACGTCTCACTAATCCATGGAATTAGGCATTTTTATTTTATTGAGAAACTAGTCTTCAGGAAAGTTTAGTGATTTGTTTAGGTTCTCAGCTAGAACATAGTAGATTCAGGAATGAAACTTATTTTATCTGTTTTCAAAATCCAGATTTTTCTTTTTCATCCACACTGGTTCTTATCTAGGACACAAGAAAATCTAGATTCTTTTTTAATATCTCCTAGCAAATGACAATAAATTCTAACACAATAAGAAATGTCAATGTCCTAAATAAAATCCTAAGTCATGGATCTGTTAGCATAACATAAGATTGCAGATATATATATATATATATATATATATATACGTCTGCCTTCCCTCTATTATTTCTGAATGCGTTAAGTATTTTAATACTTTGCATGCACTATCATCTTGCCAACAATCCTTTAGGGTAGGTGGTATAATATTTATTTTTAATATTTATTTTATTTATTTAGAGGAGAAATATAGAGAGGGAGAGACAGAGATCTATCTTCCATCTGTTGATTCACTCCCCAAATGGCTGTAATAGTTAGGGCTGGGCGAGGCTGGAGCCAGGAGCCAGGAGACAGGAGCTTCATCCTTGTCCCATTGTGGGTGGCAGGGGCCCAAGTACATGGACTATCTTCTGTTACTTTCCTAGGTATATTCACAGGGAGCAGGATTGGAAGGGAAACAACTGGGCTTGAACTGGTGCTCTGATATGGAATGCTGTATCACAGGCAGTGGCTTACTCTGCTGGACCATGATACAGACCCTCATATATAGTTTTGAAAAAGAAATTGAGAATCAGGTGATTTTTCCAAAAAAGCCATTTATCAAGTAGTCATATCAAGTAGTGGAGCTGGGATGGGCACCCACAGAATTGTGTACCCAATACTAAGTGCTCTCTTTCTCTCTCAAAGATTTATTTATCTGAAAGGCAGAGTTACACAAAGAGAGAGCGACAGCAGAGAAATATCTTCCATCCCCTGATTCACTCCTCAGATGCCTGCAATAGCCAGGAGCTTCATCCAGGTCTCCCATGTGGGTCCAGGGGCCAAGGACGTGGGTCATCTTCTGCTACTTTCTCAGGCACATTAGCAGGGAACTGGATCTAAAGCAGAGCAGCCAGGACTTGAACCAGAGCCTATATGGGTTGTCAAAACTGTAGGTAGAAGCTTAACCTGCTGTGCCACAGTGCCAGCCCCTGCTAAGTGCTCTTATTCACTGTGATATTTTGTCACTCATTCAACAAATTTCACTGAGTACTTTCTCTATTATTGTACTTTGCAAGGTAATATGGACATAGCAATGCAAATAACCTACTTCTAATCTAAAAGAGTTCAGTCAGGTGGGGTTGTAGACACATACATAGATAATGATAATGAGATTGGGCAAAGCAATAAGAGATATGTGTTAGGAAGTGGCACTTTGTATTCAGGAAAGAAAGGAAACTGACCTCGACAGACCCAGTGAGCTTTATTATAAGCCAGTGATGTCACCTCAATTGGACAGACCTGAGAGAAAATGACACACCTCTGCTGAGGGGATGAGGTCCTTAAGAAGGGATAGGGAAGGAAGTGAAACAGTAGGAGATGGAGTGATCCAATCAAAGGGGACCCAAAAGTTCCCATGCTTAGGGCAGATGGTCCTACATTTTGCATTTTTTAGTTGGGGGGAGGAGGATGGGGAGGAAGGGAGTATTAGTATGCAGCTTTAAGTTGGTTTTTGTTCAGATCTTTGGTAATTTCCCATTGGTATGCATTTAGGCCCATCATATGCAGGTGTGGGTAAGACCTGTACAAATCTCCACCTTGATAGCTCAGCAGAGACACCTAATTTGATCACTGTTCTGGAGCTGGGGCATTGAGGATTATGTCAGGGTAGAAACTTTTGGGGTAAGGTGACTTCATATGACTCATTCAGTGAGAAAATGTTTACCAAAGCTGAACATAAGCAAACTATACACATAGAGGGAGCTGTGTGAGCAGATGTAAAAAGAGACGAAAACGAAATGTGGAGGAGGAAGGCCACAAGCAGGGCAGTTATGCTGGGGTTAGAGAGCCAGGTAAGGGGTTATAGGGTATCTCATGCTTTTTTGTGCTGCTGCAACAAGCCTCCTGAGATTTGGGTAAATGGACAAAAATTTATTTTTTTCATATTTATGGAGGCCTGGAAGTTCAGAATCAAGGTGCTGGCTGATTGGGGTGTCTGGAAGGGTTGATCTCTGCTTCCAAGATGGCTCCTTGCTGCCGGGTCCTCACATGTAGAAAGCAGCAGGTCAAGAGAGAATCAAAGCCTTATGAAGCCTCTTCCAAAAGGACCACCACCCTCCCTATTCATGCAAGGGGATGCCTTATGTTTTAATCACTTAAAGACCCTCTCCCCACCATGAAGTTTCTAGACTTAAATTTTGGAGGGAACACATTCAAAGGATGGCATGAAACCACGGAGATGTTGTTGTTGTTGAGGAAAGAAGCTTGCACTTTGTCTTCTGTATCAATGATCATGAACTTCCAAAGATCTGATTATATTTATAAAATCTTTCCCAGAAAAATAATGTGTACTCAAGATTGTAAACACCTTCAAACACCCCTACACTATATACTTTTACAGCTTGACACATAAATCATGTGGCTCTGTAAACCCCTAAAGGTTCACTGTGGTTCACAGACATTAGATTCAGAAGAACCCTGCTTCTAGGGAGTGTTACTGTAAAATGTAATTAGAGATGGAGGAACATGGAATAGTTGTGATTGGCTTTTTAGAATACCTTTCTTTTTTTCACTTTTATTTAATAAATATAAATTTCCAAAGTACAGCTTTTGGATTATATTGGCTTTTCCCTCCCCATAACTTCCCTCCCACCCCCAATGCTCCCATCTCCCACTCCCTCTCCCATTTCATTCACATCAAGATTCATTTTCAATTATCTTTATATACAGAAGATCAATTTAGTATATATTAAGTAAAGATTTCAACAGTTTGCATCCACACAGAAACACAAAGTGTAAAGTACTGTTTGATTACTAGTTATACTATTGATTTACATAGTATAACACATTAAGGACAGAGATCCTACATGGGGAGAAAGTGCACAGTGACTCCTGTTGTTGATTTAACAATTGACACTCTTGTTTACGGCATCAGTAATCACCCTAGGCTCTTATCATGAGTTGCCAAGACTATGAGTTCTCCAACTCCAATCTTATTTAGACAAGGTCATAATCAAAGTGGAAGTTCTGTCCTCCCTTCAGAGAAAGGTACCTCCTACTTTGATGACCCGTTCTTTCTGCTGGGATCTCACTCACAGAAATATTTCATTTAGTTCTTTTTTTTTGCTGCAGTGTATTGGCTATAAGAGAGGAAGGAGATGTACAGTTTGGCACATGCTCAATCACACTTGCCCCAAACGGTAGAGTTAGATACGTGCCTGGGGACTCCAATTCAATACCATCAAGGTGGCGTGTACCAGTGATCAGTTTCAGTGATCAGTTTCAGTTCATATTTGATCATAATGATAGGATTTAGAGTCAAAGGGACCACATAAACAAGACTAGTGTCTGCTAATACTAACTGATAGAATTAAAAAGGAGAGAATGATCAACATGGGAAGCGGGATACACAGCAGACCCATAGAATGGCAGATGTCCTAAACAGCACTCTGGCCTCAGAATCAGCCCTTAAGACATTTGGATCTGGCTAAAAGCCCATGAAAAAAACCTTTCCATATGTCTTTTTGAGATTCTTTGCTCACCCCTGGCTTTCTTCTATCTATTTTAAAAAATGTTTTTACTTACATATTTTAAAATTTATTTGAAAGGTAGAGATGCAGACAGACAGAGACAAAAAGCAATTTCCATCTGCTGGTTTATTCCCAAATGCCCTCAACAACTGGGGCTGGGCCAGGCCAAGGCAAGGATCCTAGAACTCAATATAGGTCTCCCATGTGGATAGCAGGGACTCAAGTAGTAGTATTATCATCTGCTGCTTTTTTGTATGTGCATTAGCAGGAAGTTGAAATTGGAAGGGAGGGTCGGACTCAAATTCACACAGTACTGTATGGGAAATGGTGTCTCAAGTATTGGAAACGGGTACTTCTATTGCTACACCAAATACAAACCCCTCTTGCATTCCTTTGGAGCACATTTTGAATTATGAGCTGATACCTGAGAGATGAATGAAAACGGTATATTGAAAGATGGTGTATTCCTTGTGTACCTGTGAATTTTATCTCGCTGAATCTTCACACTGTATCTTATAATTCTTTTGTTTTACAGAGAAGGAAATAGAAATAAAGCTAAAGACCTTTCCAACTTTACTTAGTAAGTTAAAAGAAAAACCAGGAAGTGAACTCAAAATTTTCTTATTTGCAAGCATCATATTTTGTTTATGATACCTTTCAATGTCTCTGGAATGAAAGCAATATGATTACTTATTTGATATTTTCTTCACTTTTATTTACCTAGCTGAGGGATTACTAGAGAAGAACTTAAGAAATCACAACCATTAAATGCCTGTGTTAGAAAACAGTTTTGTACTTTAACTGTCCTCTGCATTTGGAGTTTTATTTACTGCATGAGTTTTATGTAAGTTCATAAAAGTCAATAAACTCAATATTCCAGAAATCACTTGCAATTTAACATCTAGATAATTAGGGTAACAAAAAGGAAGTTAATTCAGTATTGGTTTATGATGGGTGATTAATTTAGTTCCTTTTCCTTCCCTGAGGAAAGGAAGAGTTCAGAAGCAAAGTAATGTGAGTCTGCTGCATCTGAGGAGATATATGCAAGAACAAAAGATTTGTTATGAGCCCCATAAAAATCACAGTGACTTTTTGCCTAATTATCTTAGGTTAATTACAGTTATTTTAAGTAATAGTTAATTATGCTTAATTAAGGTAATTATGGAATTAGCCAGGGGAATTTGAATGAACCCTAATGCAGACATGTTTGGCCTCTGAGGATCAAGCATACTAGTTTATATAGATCCTCAAACATCCCCATAAGTGTATATAGGAGAAAATAGGCAGCCTAGAATATAGAAGTCATTTATTTCAGGAGACAGTAGAAAGACACACACACACACACACACACATACAGACACACAGAGGGAGGGACAGTGAATGAGTGAGCTCCCATCTGCTGGTTCACTCCCCAAATGCCTGCAATAGTTAGCGTTGGGCCAAACCAGGGACCCAGAAACACAATCCAGGTTTCCCAATTGGGTGATGGAATCCCAGTTAGTTGAGCTATCACCACTGCTTCCTGGGATATATATTAGCAAGAAGCTGGAGCCAAGTTTTGAATCCAGGCACTCTAAATGGGACATGGGTGTGTTAGTTGGCATCTTAACTGTGAGATTATACCCTTATAATTTTGATGATACACAAAAATATTACTAACAATAAAGTCATATACATCATGTGTTTTCCCAAATGTATTATACATGAGATTGCATTAGATTTGATTTCCTTTAACGTAGCATTACTTTTAGGAAGCAAATGAAGGTTAAAGTTTTAACAGTCAATACTGTTTATGTTTTTAAAACCTAAATTATCCTTTTTTTTTGGTCCATGCATTATTAAAATTCACCAGATGCTTTAGGGATTGTGGTTGACTCTAGGAAAGATCTAGCATGTTTTTATTTGCAGTTTTAATTTAAACTGAAATATCTAGGTCTGGCATTGTTAACATCCTGTTCTTGATTTAATAAAAGCCACTAGATACATACACAAAAGTATAGTTTTCCCTGTGCATTGGTAGTGGTTCTGAAAAACCTCCCTAGTGGCTTTTTGCCTTTGCTGTTATGGGCATATATCACTGTGTTTCTTGGTCGAATTCTCAATGAATTATTATTTTCTCAGTGTTTCTTAAAGTGTGGAATCCCAGAATCTGCCTAGTAGGATACCTACAGGTTAATCAGTCTGTTCAGGTTAAGTGAGTATTTTACCCCTGGATAGCTATCCCAGGAGAGAATATTCTCAAGAAGGTTTGTAATTGATCCAAAGTTGCATCTAGATTTTCTGGGATCCTAAGTTTCTTATTAGCTTTTATTTTGGTGGATAATCAGTACTCTTTGTCTTTAATAAGGAATACTATAAAATTAAAAAAATTGGTTTCTATCTATAGGTGACTTCAATGGATAGTGAAAGCTTAATATATATTATATATATATTTCTCTTTTTAAAGATTTTTTTAAATCATGTAAGGTGAACAAATCTCATGTATTGCATATATATGGATTTAGGAGCACAATGATACGTCCACCTTACATTATTTTTCTCTTGAAGGTAAGGCACACTGAGATGGAGGCCTCAGAGAAGCAAGGCATGAACATCTGATAGGAGATCTCAGGTCTCAGACGGAACCCTATTGTAAAGGTGACATTCACCATCACCTCTCAGGAGCTCTGTCATTTGTGTTCACACTGGTAGTTTCTAGAAGGAGATCACAACATTAGGGAGAGAGACTCTTACTTCTCAAATCTCACCAAACAAATCATGAGACCTTTTTGACTTACTAGATAAGTTCAAATCATTGATGAAATTTTCTAAAGATTTTATTTGAGAGGTAGAGTTATAGACAGTGAGAGGGAGAGACAAGAGAGAAAGGTGCTCCATACGCTGGTTCACTCCCCAAATGGCTGCAATGTCAAGAGCTGAGCTGATACGAAGCCAGGAGCTAGGAGCTTTCTCTGGATCTCTCACATGGGTGCAGGGACCCAAGTGCTTGGGCCATCTTCTATTGCTTTCCCAGGTCATAGCAGAGAGCTGGATCAGAAGTGGAGCAGCCAGGACTAGAACCAGTGCCCATATGGGATGCCGGTGCCACAGGTGGAGGACTATCCTACTGCACCACAGTGCCAGCCCCTTGATAAGATTTTATAATGAATATTTTTCTGATTTGAAATATTTTTATTTCAAATATTTCAGGAGTAATGTATATTTATCCTGAAAGTTCAAGGAACTCCAGAACAAGCAAATAAAATCAACTAACAGGGTACTGCTGCACAGGCCACAGAGATTGGTTTAGCAGTGGTTCTGTAAAGGCTAAGCAATCACATAAAATAGTTTATACTGGATTGGCATATGAATATCGAGAAATAGAAATGATACTGGGTGGCAAATGTGTGAATCCTGAGCTGTTCAGCTATTGTCCACTCCATGTGGAGAGAAATTGAAGAGTCAAATAAATGCAAACAGGAAACCAATGCTGAGAGAGAAAGAGACTTCATAGTGTTATCTGAGCCCAAATATTTGACAATTCTTAAACAAATCCACTATCAAGTTCTCTTTGTTGCTTAAACTGGCTTGAACTCAGCTTCTATAACTTGCAGTTCAAAGGGTCAGATGATACTTGCATGTCTTTGTCTTAGTCTGAGACACTTGAGCTCCAATGATCTTGAGTATGGCTATTGTAAGGTCTTGGTTGAGCTTCAATGCAAAGTGCGTTAGGAATTATGGGAGAAAAAGAGAAAACCTTTTTTTAAACATTTTCTTTTTGTAAGACTTATTTATTTTTGAAAATTAATGTTATAGAGAGGGAGAAAGAGGCAGAAAGAGAGAGATCACTGTTGGTTCAATCCCCAGATGGCCTCAATGACAATGTCTGGGCTAGACTCAAGCCAGGAGCCTGGGACACCATCCAGGTCTCCCCTGTGGGTGGCAGAGGCCCAAGCACTTGCACCATATTCTGCTGTTTTCCCAGGCACATTAGCAGGGAGATAGATCATCAGTGGAGCGGCTGGCAACTTAACCCACTGTGCCATAATGTTGGCCTGAAGAGGAAATTTCTAACATGAGAAATAGAAAATATAAGGGAGACTCAGATTAAGAGTTTATTAAATACAAAGGGGGAAAATGGTAACTTTATGGTAGAGAAACCAGGCAGGCAGCACCTTACCAAATGATCAAGGTTAACATCCCCACTAGTTAAGGTATATTCACCTCATGTACCTCTTGATATGATTCTCTGAGAAGGGTACTTCATCTCTCTGGAATCCTTTCAAATACTCCATAATTTATTCTCATTTTGTGAAAATAGACTAATCCAAACTGAGAGAAATTCTACAAAATAACTGAAGAGTGCTCTTTAAAAGTGTCAAGGTCATGAAAGACAAAGACTGAGAAGCTGTAACAGATCGGATGAAACTGACATGACTACAATAAAATCTGCAATATGAATTTGATGTACTCTTAATTTTTAAACAGAAAAGGGACATTAGTATAAAGGCTAAGGGAATCAGAATAAAGCCTGTGGTATTGTGCAGTCTTATAGTTAATGACATTGCACCAAAGCTAATTTCTTAGTTTTGATACTCATACAGCCCTTTTGTAAATCTAAAATTATATCAAGATACAGTTAAGAAAAATGATGAAGATAGCAAGAAAAAGAGTGGAGGAAATGATGAGTGTCTTAGAAATTGAAGAAAAATGGCACTGGTTACTGTAGAAAACACCTGTAGTATTTTCCTAGGTTTTGTGGAGAGAAGCTCTATTAAGCAGAGATTGTTGGATGGAATTCTTGTTATTGCTCCTCTGTTCATTTAATATCCAGTTTTCTACCTTCAGTCTTCATCATCAATTTGACTAATATCAGGCAAATCCCTGGGCAATATTCTTAGTTTCTAAAGCTATTGAAATTCTTCATTTTTCCTTATCTGTATATTGGTATATAAGTGGAAAATATTGAGAAGGAAAGACAGGCATCTGTATTTTCTTATTATTTTTATTCATTAAGAATGCTTCCAATATAGCCCCCGGTAGCTACTATTATACTCTAAACTTTGATGAGATTGACCTATTTATTAGTTTGTAAAATATGTGTTTATTTCTTTGGAAGGAGAGAGAGAGAGAGACAGAGAGAGAGAATGAAAATGAGAATCTTTCATCTGCTGGTTCACTCTCCAATTGGCTGCAATAGCTGGGGCTGGGCCAGTCTAAAACCAGAAGTCTGGAACTCCATCTGGGTCTCCATGTGGATTGCAAGAGTCCAAACCCTTGGGCCATATTCTGCTGCTTGCCCAGGAGCATTATCAGGGAGCTGAATTGGAAGTGGAGCAGCCAGGACTAGAACTTGTGTTCATATGGGATGCTAATATCATAGGTGGTGACTTAACTTGCTGTGCAACAAATGACTGGATTTCGTTGTTTCTTACTGCGGTATAGTACTCTAAAGAATACATATCCCATAATTTCTTTATCCAGTCTACCGTTGATGGGCATTTAGGTTGGTTCCAGGTCTTGGCTATTGTGAATTGTGCTGCAATAAACATTAGGGTGCAGACCGCTTTTTTGTTTATCAATTTAAACTCCTTTGGGTAAATTCCAAGGAGTGGGATGGCTGGGTCGAACAGCAGGGTTATATTCAGGTTTCTGAGGAATCTCCAGACTGATTTCCATAGTGGCTTGACCAGTTTGCATTCCCACCAACAGTGGGTTAGTGTCCCTTTTTCCCCACATCCTCGCCAGCATCTGTTGTTGGTAGATTTCTGCATGTGAGCCATTCTAATCGGGGTGAGGTGAAACCTCATTGTGGTTTTGATTTGCATTTCCCTGATTGCTAGTGACCTTGAACATTTTTTCATGTGCCTGTTGGCCATTTGGATTTCCTCTTTTGAAAAATGTCTATTGAGGTCCTTGGCCCATCTCTTAAGTGGGTTGTTGGTTTTGTTTTTGTGGAGTTTCTTGATCTCTTTGTAGATTCTGGTTATTAACCCTTTATCTGTTGCATAGTTTGCAAATATTTTTTCCCATTCTGTCGGTTGTCTCTTCACTCTCCTGACTGTTTCTTTTGCAGTACAGAAACTTCTCAATTTGATGCAATCCCAATAGTTGATTTTGGCTTTGACTGTCTGTGCCTCCCGGGTCTTTTCCAGAAATTCTTTGCCTGTGCCAATATCTTGAAGGGTTTCTCCAATGTTCTCTAATAACTTAATGGTGTCAGGACGTAGATTTAGGTCTTTAATCCACGTTGAGTGGATTTTTGTGTAAGGTGTATGGTAGGGGTCTTGCTTCATGATTCTGCACGTGGAAATCCAGTTTTCCCAGCACCATTTATTGAATAGACTGTCCTTGCTCCAGGAATTAGTTTTAGATCCTTGATCAAATATAAGTTGGCTGTAGATGTTTGGGTTGATTTCTGGTGTTTCAATTCTGTTCCATTGGTCTATCCATCTGTTTCTCTACCAGTACCATGCTGTTTTGATTACAACAAAATGGAGGAATCTGGAACACATCATGCTGAGTGAAGTAAGCCAGTCCCAAAGGGACAAATACCATATGTTCTCCCTGATCGGTGACAACTGACTGAACACCAAAAAGGAAACCTCCTGAAGTGAAATGGACACTATGAGAAATGGTGACTTGATCAGCATAGCCCTGACTGCTAATGGACAACTTAATACATTATCCCTCATAGTATTTTTTTTTTTGTCTGTTCTACTTAATATGACTGGTTTAATTCTGTAATTATCACACAGTTATTCTTAAGTGTTGAAAATTAACTGAAATGTGATCCCTGTTAAACATAAGAGTGGGAATAAGAGAGGGAAGAGATGTACAATTTGGGGCATGCTCGGGCTGACTTGCCCCAATTGGTAGAGTTGGAAACATACCAGGGGATTCCAATTCAATCCCATCAAGGTGGCATGTGCCAATGCCATCTCACTACTGCAAGTGATCAATTTCAGTTCACAATTGATCATAATGAAAGGACTAAGAGTCAAAGGGAGCACATAAACAAGTCTAGTATCTGCTAACACCAACCGATAGAATAAATAAAGGGGAGAGTGATCCAACATGGGAAGTGAGATACTCAGCAGACTCATAGAATGGCGGATGTCCTAAATAGCACTCTGGCCTCAGAATCAGCCCTAAAGGCACTCGGATCTGGCTGAAAAGCCCATGAGAGTATTTCAGGCATGGAAAGCCAAGACACTCTGGCAAAAAGATCTCTGTGAGTGAGATCCCAGTGGAAAGAACAGGTCTTCAAAGAGGGAGGTGCCTTTCTCTGAAGGGAGGAGAGAACCTCCACTTTGACTATGACCGTGTCTAAACAAGATAAGAGTCGGAGAACTCAGAGGGCTTCCATAGCCTTGGAAACTCATAACTGGTGCATAGGGAGATTACTGATGCCATAGACAGGAGTGTCAATTGGTAAAGTCAACAACAGGAGTCACTGTGCACTTACTCCTCATGTAGGATCTCTGTCCTTAACGTGCTGTACACTGAGGCTTAATGCTATAACGAGTACTCAAACAGTATATTTCACTTTGTGTTTCTATGGGGGTGCAAACGACTGAAATCTTTACTTAATGTACACTAAACTGATGTTCTGTAAAAAAAAAAAAAAAAAAAAAAAGAAAGAAATTATCAATTCCCAACTTGACTCTCACTGGGATTAAACATGACAATAGGTCTGATCTGATTTCATCATCATTTAAAAAAATCATCTATTATTTTTCACTTTATGTTTCTGTGTGGGAGCAAACTGTTGAAATACTTACTTAAGGTATACTAAGCTGATCTTCTGTATATTAAGATAATCGAAAATGAATCTTGATGTGAATGGAAGGGGAGAGGGAGTGGGAAAGGGGAGGGTTGTGGGTGGGAGGGACGGTATGGGGGGGAAGCCATTGTAACACATGAGTCGTACTTTGGAAATTTATATTCATTAAATAAAAGTTAAAAAAAAAAAAAAACTTGCTGTGCAACAGTGCTGGCCTCAAGACTGACCTTTTTCGATCTCACATATGAATGAGTCATTTAGTTGTGGGTGATCCCGTGAGACTGCCTGCCTAGCCCATGCAGTTAGCCTGACTGTTGGAAGGCAGCAGGAGCCCCAGGCACATTTACCCCACCCCTCCTTCTGCCAGTCAGTTAAACTGCTCCTGGGTGTGGTCAAGGCCCACCTGGAAAGCTACCCTAGCCATGTGACCTTCAAGCTGATTGGAAAGGCATATTGACGCCAGCGTCAGTTCTGTCCTATAGAGTTCATGTTGCCCTGAATTAGTTACAAACATTCTGCCTGCCCTTTAAAAGTGTGCGTGGTTATTAATAAAAGCAGACATGTTCACTGAAGCCTGTTCCCAGTGCATCTTGTGGAAGAACACCATTGCCCTGCTCTCCCCGACGGTGCGGGCTTGGCAGGATGACTCCACATTTAGTATTTGTTTTTCTGTGCCTCTTTTATTTCACTTACCATAATGTCCTTTGGTTTCATCCATATTTTCACAAACAACAGAATTTCACTTTTTTTGACTGAGTAGTACTCTGCTGTGTATATGTACTGCATTTTCTTTACTCATTCATTTGTTGATGGATAGCTAGTTTGTTTCCACGTCTTGGTTATTGTGAATATTGCTGCAAGAAACATAGGAGCATAGATGTCTCTTGGACAGACTGATTTCATTTCCTCTGGATGAGTACCCATAATCAGATTGTTGGATCCTTTGGTAGTTCTATTTTTAACTTTTTGGGAAAATTCTGTATTGTTTTCCATAATGGCTGTGCTAGTTTAAATTTCCACACACAATGTGCAAGTTTTCCCTTTCCTCTGCATCCTTGCCAGCATTTCTCACTTTTTGCGTTTTTGAGAATAGCCATTCTGGAGATGATACTTCATTGTGGTTTTGATTTGCATTTCTCTGATCCTTAGTGACGAGACTTTTTTTCATATTTGTGTTATATGTCTTCCTTTAAGAAATGTTTTTTTAGATTTATTACTGACTTTTTCTTTTAAATATTCATTTTATTTATTTGAAAGACAGAGGTACAGAGAGAGAGAGAACCAGAGAGAGAGATCTTTCTTCTGCTGGTTCACTCCCCAGATGGCCACAATGGCTAGAGCTGTGCCGATCTGAAGTCAGGAGCCAAGAGCTTCTTCTGGGTTTCCCTCGTGGATGCAGGGGACTTGGGCCATCTTCTACTGCTTTCCCAGGCCATAGCAGAGAGCTGGATTGGAAGAGGAGCAGCTGAGACTAGAACCAGTATCCATATGGGATGCCAGCACTTCAGGCCAGAGCTTTAACCCACTGCACCATAGCGCTGGCCCCAATTGCCCACTTTTAAAATTAGACTCTGTGTGTATGTGTGTGCGTGTGTGTGTGTGTGTGTGTGTGTGTGTTTACTATTGAACTGAGTTCCTTATATGGTATAGGGATTAACCCCTGGTCAGATGTATGAATATAGATTGCAAATACTTTCTCCCATCTGTAGGTTGTCACTTTACTGTTTATTGTTCCCTTTGCTGTGTAGAAATCTTTAATTTTTAATTTGTTTAATTAGGGAGGCAGAAATATAACTTTTTCTTTAAAATTTTTAATTTATAAAAAGGGAACAAATTTCCTGTATTATATATATACAGTTTTAAGTGCATAATGAATCTTCCCTCCTTAGCCTCCTCCCTTCCTCCCTTCCTCCCTCACTTCCACTCTCTACATTTCTTTTAATTTTTACAATGACATACTTTCAATTTTCTTTGTAATCACAAACCTAAAGCTCCACTAAATAAAGAATTCAGCAAATAGTAAGAAAAAATACCGTTCCTCAAAAGTATAGACAAGGGCCATAAACTGTAATCAAATCTGAAAGTGTCAAGTTCACTTATATACATTATATATTTTGTACTCTGAATATTAGTTACCACAAATCAGGGAAAATGTAATATTTATCTTTTGGGGATTGTATATATCACTAAACATAGTGGTCTTAAATTGAATTCATTTTGTTGTGAAGGACAGGAATTTAGTTTTTTTTATGGCTGAGTAGCATTCCATCTTGTACATATAGCATATTTTCTTTAGTCATCAGTTGATGGAAATCTGTGTTGATTCCATATTTTAGCTATTGTGAATTAAACTGTTATAAACTGGGGGTATAGATGACTCTTTGATATGCTGATTTAGTTTCCTTTGGGTAAATTCCCAGGGATGGAAAGGCTGGGGCCTAAGGTAGATCTGTTGTTAGATTCCTGAGGAACTGCCATACTGTCTTCCATTATGGTTGTACTAGTTTACATTTCCACCAACAGTGGATTAGTGTGACAGAATTTTTTACCTTTGATTTACTCCCCAAACGCCTGCCAAGTTTGGGACTGCACAAGGCTGAACCTGGGATCCAGGAACCCAGCTGAGTTTTCTTAGTGGGTGTCAGGGACCTGACAACATGAGCAATCACCTGCTGCCTCCCAGGGTGCTCATTAGCAAGAAGCTGAAATTGAGATTGGAGCTCAGACTCAAACCCATGCACTTTGATATAGGACATGGGTATCCCAACCAGAGTCTCAACTGCCTGACCAAATGGCTACTTCCAGAGCTTTTTAGTTTGATGAAATACCATTTGTCTATTTTTGCTTTTGTTTCTTGTGCTTTTGGGGTTGTAAGTGCATTTTTTAATGTGTCATTAAATAAGCACTTGAAGAGCCAAGCAGGGATCCTTTTCCCCACTATCTTTTATTTCCTTCTAATTGGTCAGTGCAGTACAAACACCTCATTAAACACACAGGAGCCTTACTATAACATAAAATTTTGTGTAAGGCAGGTCTACCTTGAGCATTCAAAGCAATTTGTCCCTTTAAGTGCTGGGAAGATTTTGTCATAGCGTTGTTTCACGTATTACAGAGCCCCTCGGCAAGGGCAGTCTTATGGGACCCTTTCAGGATGCTGATTGATGAAAATGATGAGATTTTCTTCAGCCTCTAGAAGTCTTAACTTACTGATGAAGAATTAGATTTTCTGTTGACACAATAGGCTAGGATCCAATTAAATGATTTTATGATTATTTCAATCTGAATAATGAATTGTATTATTCAGAATCTTGCCCTGAAAAAGCCAGGGTGCTCTGGTGCCAATGGCATAATTTGGAAGGTCTGTGCTCCTCTTGTCTGATGTAAGGTTAGAGTCACCTGAACAGAATGCAAAGTCACCTTGTACTCTCTGGGGCTAATCCAGTGGATCAGCGACAGCTGAAATGGAAAACAGCCAGCTGCTGACCCAACAACAAGAGAAAGCTCAAGTGAGTTATTTCTTTCCTATGTATGGCTCTCTCTAGTGGAACAGGGTGACAAGGGGGTGAAAAGGAAATGCTCTATCCAGGAGTTGGCTGAATGAGTTATGGGGCAGCTGTGTGTACTTGGAAAACCTGGTATGGGTTGATTAGAATAAAAAATGATTACTGGTCCAAGCTAGTTCACAGCACCACAGAGCCATCTGTTAGGGCCCAACTTAGCATGACTGTCAGTCTCCTGGAGGAAAATACATGGGATTGGGGGGAAGAAAATGAAAATAAGGTAACCAGCAGAGTTTAACAAATTAATATTAACACAATCATTCATAAAGGGGCAGATCAGCAATTTTTAAATTTTTTTTGCAACTAGACCTTTTTTCAAAGAGAAAAACGACTTGTTAGAATTATGTCTTTCATCATTTTGTATCATCTGTGGTGTGGGTTTTTATGGAAATAAGGACCAAAGTGTCTCAGGTCAAATTGGATTCTCAGATTTATGCTGACACCAGATATTACCTGCATGGGTTGGATTAGAGAGACCTCAGGGCCCTTTGTGGCCCAGCTATAGGGAATGGTCTGTAATAGTGGGAGAATCCAGGAAGACTAGCGTGTGTTTAGACATGACAAAGGAAATATGATTCACATTAGTTCTTGGTACTTTGAGTTCTTGTTAAAGGAGGAATACCTATTATATGTTAGGAGCTTTGGAAATATGAAAATGTCATAACAACGCTCTTTCAATTTCAGTCATTTCATTAAACATTTTTATAGTAAAAGGATTCACAGGTATTTTTCTCTATCTGTAGCCTCCCTACTCCTTATCGTGATAATACCTCATAAACAGAGGATACTGATCTTTTCAGCATGAGGCTTAATAGACATAAGTTGGCTATGAGAAAGAAGGTCATGGCCTTGTGAACCTAGGAAGAAAAGGACAGATATGAATGAAATCACCACCATGCTTCTCCTCCAACTTCCACCTTCAATTACTTCTCTAATTTTCATTTTTATATTTTGTCAAGTATAGCCTATTTATTCAGAGGATAAATTACTAATGTCAAGGTTCAGTAGTTCTTTGATGGCCTCTGCTATAAATGGTCCCTAGAGATGAGACTAAATATTTGGGAAAGCTGGAGGTGAGCTGGAGGCTTGGTGCCAATGACATGGTCTGTAGCCATGTGCAGAAATCAATAGGCTGTGGTACAGTTTGAAACTTTTTGGAGCCATGTGTGAGGCAGGGTAGGAGGGGAGCAAATAAGAAAGTCAAAGCAAGTCTTGCCAAGAATGGGTTGTATACAGAATGATTTCCATGGACCAATTCCAGTAATTCACAACTATTTCAATTCTTCATTTTTCACTTCATAGTGCGACTATATTGGACATTCTCATTCAAGGCATAAAATATTTTGTTTATGTGATCCATGTATAAGAAAGAAAACAAATAATTACATCCTAAGCTGCCTTTTTGATTCCAGTTCTTTCGCTATAGTGGAGTATTCACATGAGCCTTTATATATTTTTCCTTAGGATAGATGAAGCTTTGAGGAAACGTGGCTTTGCAGCTTTTGAGTCATAGTTTAACTGTCCAGGTAGTTTCACTTCATGGTTAGGGATGGATGAGTAGAATTAGGATTTAAGTACAGAATAACCTATTCATCTCCTCTAGGACTAAAGGAAGTTCTAAGATGTGTGGTTTTATTTTAAATTGGTACAGTGTTGGAGAATTTTTCTTAATTTGTTCAAGACTGATGAGATTGAGCATCTCTTGATAATGCCATTATTATGAATGAAATCCATGCATAAAAATGTATATTTTGAAAAAGTTATGCATTGACTTATGTCGCTCCCCGTCTTCGTGGAGGAACGACACTAAACCCTGCCTAGGCTTCATATCCGAGTCACGGCACCATTATGTCGCTCCCCCTCTTCGTGGAGGAATGACACAGGACCCTGCGCTGTGCTTTTGTCTGCTCGGCCCTCCCCGGGTTTGCTGCTGGTTCTTCCTGGGTTGGCTACCGTCCCTTCCACCTCCGTGGAAGGGCGGTTCCCCCTAGCCACTTTCCCCACTTCCGCAGGGGAGCGGCACACCGCCGGCCAGCTCTCTCGGGGGCTGCACAGGTGTTCCTCTTAGATGTTCCTGGTGCATGTTGTCTCTCTCCTCCTTTATAGTCCTCTTCCACCAATCCCAACTCTGCTACCCACACGCCGAGTATGCTGCTCTCCTCCAATCAGGAGCAGGTCCTACAGTTTTTTGGTTGAACTGGAGGCAGCTGTGTAGAAGCTGTTTTTCTCCTCTCCCAGCGCCATATTGTGGGAGAGCAGATGCATAGAATAAGTCTTAATTCCAGTAACTTAGTCTAGTCCGAGTTGCTCCCAGTTGCTCCCCACAGACTTAAATACTTTTTTGCACTAAAATAAACTTACCTTTTAATTCCATTTCCTATGAACTTTTGGAATTACCCTTTTTGTTGGGAACTGAATAGGATTTGGCTCACCAAAGTCACTCAGATATTTAATGCCTCAAATCTTATGTTAACAGTTGATCGATTAAGAGTGGAGAATTGATTTAAATATATCTTTGCTAGGTAAGTCTGCAGAGAGTTATTCCGGTCATCGTGGGCTTGCCTTCAGAAGGTAGTTCTCACAATAGGTTGATTATACAAGCTGGGCATGCCCCTTGGGTCTGTTTTTGCTTTGTAGCTCAACATGCATTGGTTCCTCTTAACACTCCACAATTGGCAGCCTCTACCAGATACTACTCTAATAGGGCTCCTTGATCTTGACCCATTAACCTACAAAATACAAGCCAAAACCAACCTTTTCCTTCCCTAAAATTTCTTCTCAGGTTTTAGCTACAGTAATAGAAAGCTAATATACCTGCATATGACACAGTATACGATTTTTCCACTTCTATTCATCAAAACAAGTCAGTCTCTCTAACCCCTCATCCTTGAGGGTGTTTGTTTAGATTTTGAAGGGCTTATTCAGTCCTAAGACCAATGTAAAGGATGTAGGATCTACACTATTGGATTAATTTCTTCATCATATGCAGGGAAGTAACATTCATATAAAAGGGTACATATCTGGCTGCATTTCATTTGCTATAACAAAATTACTTTTTGATGCATAATACCTTTTGATCTAAAACATACCTGCTAACTAAACTTTGACCAGTGCTATGATCTCTCAACAAAAGTAGAAAGTACACTTATAGGGGGAAATTCCTACAGTTTGGCTTCACATTTCCCTTCCCAAGTATAAATTTAGATAATCAAAAGTAGAACTTTAAGAAGCATCTTCTAAGATTGTGACAAAAACAGAGTAGACTTCAGAATCAGGGATGGGAATGCCAAGGCAGGAATAAGAGTGAGGGAAGATTTAGTGGCAGTTATAGCAAACTCAAACTGCCTACATGCCATGGCTTCAGCTGCATCTTACTCCACTTGCTCCATGAGTGGCTATGTGCAGAGTAGCTTTCTAGAAATAGTGAATATTTCTTGTAGAATAGAATCCTGGAGAATTTTCTGGTTACCTTGGATTATCTTAATCTTTTTTGTGCATATTCTAAAATATTGTTTCAGTGGAGGTTTGAATTCATGAGTAGCCAGCAGAGATAATAATCAGAATGTAGACATATTGCAATTATGATTTGAAGCTATTACCTAATTTCTGCCCTTAGAATTTATTTAATCATGGTAAATTAGTGCTAAAATCCATCATTCCCACTGAAAAACAATTTGGGAAGGTTTTTTTGTTCATCAACTTTTAAAATTGCTGTATGAGGCCAAGGAATTCTATACTTAGTTATCACAATGCAGTTATGAACTACAAAGAATTTGCCAGCATTCATTGTGTGCTACCTATGAATGACATTAGTACTTATTACTCAGAGTTTAATCTGCGGGGTGGCAGCATCTGCAACACCCAGAGCTTCATAGAATTGCAACCTCAGGCTTGGCCTCAGACATACTGGATTGGAACTTACTTGTTAGCATAATCCAAAGGTAATTAGTAAGCACATTGGAAAGTGGTGCTATAGATAATTTGGAAGGAAAATGAGGGGATGGCTACAAGCATAAAATATCAGTCCAAGCAATCTGTCCTACAACCACAAGGCTCTTGCTCCTCACAATGCCTAGTAAGACCTGAGGTACTTCCAGTAAATCACAAACCCTGTTGTAGAACAGAATTCCTCAATCATCAATGTCCCATGCCCTGTGAACATTGCTGTCATTTTTATTGTTCTTGCAAACACATCACTGTTTGGAAGTTGACTTTTGGTTTACTCCAGCAAAGTGACAGCTGCAATCCATTTCCTACAATGCTTTGAGTAAAGTGCTTGTGTTGTGCTTGGAAGAGACATGCCGTAAAGGAGCTGTTCAGAAGAGGGTATGGTAGGCTATAGTTTTCTCAGGGGTTTCCTAATAAACCTCCAGGAAGGAAAAAGTAGTAATTAGGTAGATAATTAGGATTAAGACGCCTAGCAGCAAACAATGCAATACTTCAAGTTAACACTGTCAGGTGCTCAGTAAGGCAGGGGCAACTCTGCTGTAGTCTGAGCTTATTGAGAGAACTAGAGAAATAGCCAGTTCATTTTTTTCATGAATTTTTTTTTATCTTTTGATTTCTAAATAAGTCATTCAGTAATAAGTTTTTGAAGTTATAAAGACTGAAGACTTGTAAGCATTAGCACATTTTTTCCCTATGATTTTGTGTGTTTGAAGACTTTGTGTGTTTCTCACAGCTACAGCACCACATAACTCTAGGAGATTCATCCACATGGAGTAGTTCCCTGTGGAATTGTATAATGCCATAACTCTGTTTACATTTCCATAGTATTGGCAGTTGGTAAACGGATATATTGAACAGATACTTATTATAATTTTCAATCCATTCCATGTATTAAAATCA
This sequence comes from Oryctolagus cuniculus, assembly GCF_051225735.1. Classification (NCBI taxonomy): domain Eukaryota; kingdom Metazoa; phylum Chordata; class Mammalia; order Lagomorpha; family Leporidae; genus Oryctolagus; species Oryctolagus cuniculus. The sequence goes on along the minus strand of NC_142875.1, from coordinate 52,068,031 downwards.
TCTCTAGAATTATAAGAAATAGGGTGGCCTAGCACCGTGGCTCACTTGGTTAATCCTCTGCCTGTGGTGCAGGCATCTCATATGGGCGCTGGTTCTAGTCCTGGTTGCTCTTCTTCCGGTCTAACTCTACTGTTGCCCCGGGAAAGCAGTGGAAGATGGTCTAAGTGCTTGGGCCACTGCACCTGCATGGGAGACCGGGGAGAAGCACCTGGTTACTGGCTTTGGATCAGAGCAGCTCTGGCCATAGTGGCCATTTGGGGAGTGAACCAACGGAAGGAAGACTTTTCTCTCTATCTCTCTCTCTCACTGTCTATAACTCTACCTGTCAAATAAAAAAATAGGGCTTCTCAGGTCACATTCCTGTAGGTATTGATTCAGTAGGTTTGGGGCAAGACTTGGAAGTCTGTATTTTTATTAAATTCTAGTTAATTCTGACATGCAGCCAACCCTGTGTTTAATGCCTAGTGCTGAGGCAGATGTTTAAAGATTAAGACACTCTCTATGCCTTCAAGCATCTGCAGTCTTGAGAGAGAGTTATACATGTAAATGATACCCCATATAATACTATCTTAGATACATGATAGAAGTATGTACAAAGAGACCTGGAATGATTGGGAGAATGAAGCCAAACTCTTACTTGGTCATGCCTCTCTGTGTGTGAGTGTGTGTGTGTGTGTGTGTTTCAGAGGAGCTGGGAGCTCTGTGGAAGACTTGTTATCTTTCCTGTTCACTGCCATGCACTAAGATCAGTTGAGTCTTTGTTTTTCATATCCACATATATCCATGTTCTTTAGTCTGCCTCTTAAACCAAGCCACAAAATGATTTACTTTTTCACAGAAAGTATACTGACAACCCTATTGTCTTTCTTTTCATGGACCATTTTCACTTTAGGCTACTGGCTGAGACTACAAAGGGGAAAGGCAGCCTGGGTCAGGGAGGTGTATCTATGTGTATAATGATACTCAGGAAGTTCATGGAAAATCATATTATGAAAAAACTGCATGAATTTCAATAAAATTTTATACCAAAATAAGCTTATGCCTTTTGAAAAACATTTTATTCTGAAAAACTTATTTGTGTGGTAAGGAGACAGAGAGAGACAGAGAGAGAGAGTGAGTGAGAACGTGACAGCACTCCTGTCTGCTGGCTCACTCTTTAGATGCCTACAGTGGCCCTAGGATAGGTCTGAAACCAAGAGCCAGAACATAGTCTAGGTCTCCTACATGGATGGCAAGTACCCAAGAGACTGGGCCTTCACCACTGCCTCTCGGGGTTACATTACCTGGAAGTTGGAATCAGAAGTAGAGTTGGGTATTGAATACAGGCACTATGATATGGGACAGAGGCATCTCAATTGGCATGCTAACCATGCTTATCCCAACTGGTAAGCTGCTGGGCCAAATGCTGAACTCAAACTTATCTTTTAATAGTGTTTTGTTTCTCCCATGAATGTTTTAAAGTCCTCATGTGTGTGTGAGCGTGTGTGTGTATGTATGTGTACTACACATAAGTAGGCAATGGGTAGTCTCAAAGCTCTTTGTGCCCCCATCAGGTGACTACTTCCAGTTACTGCTTTGGAGGCTGACTGCAAAGTTCAGGAATTGAGGTAGGAAATGTGGGGAAAAAGAAGGGTACCGACAGCTACTAATAGCTTAGAGTGGCCATTAATTCAAAATGAAGCATTAATTCAGCAAAATGCTGAGCAAGCGGAGAAGAGAAAATTGAAAGAAATGAAACTCCAATGAACAGTTGATCGTGTCTTAATGAGCACTGAGAATCAATGAGTTGAAAAATATCAGCCTGTTACAAGAGATGTTTTCCTGGTTTTTAAAGTCATCCAAATGGCGCCAAAATCTTCCTGTTTTAATAATGGTTAGCATATTTATATTTTTGTTATGTTTCTTCACTATCAACAAATTATTATTTTTCTGAAGTCCTATGAAAATGATATTTCCTTATTGTCGCTCCCCCTCTTCGTGGAGAAACGACACAGGACCCTGTGCTGTTCTTTTGTCTGCTCGGCCCTCCCCGGGTTTGCTGCTGGTTCTTCCCGGGTTGGCTACCGTCCCTCCACCTCCGTGGAGGGGCGGGCCCCCAGCCACTTTCCCCACTTCCGCAGGGGAGCGGCACACCGCCGGCCGGCTCTCTCGGGGGCTGCACAGGTGTTCCTTCAGATAGATGTTCCCCTTAGATGTTCCTGGTGCATGTTGTCTCTCTCCTCCTTTATAGTCCTCTTCCACCAATCCCAACTCTGCTACCCACACGCCGAGTACGCTGCTCTCCTCCAATCAGGAGCAAGATCAGCTCCTGCAGCTCAGTCAATCAAATTGGCGAGAGGCAGCTGCGTAGAAGCTGCTACTCCCTTCTCAGCACCATATTGTGGGAGCAGATGCATAGAATAAGTCTTAATTCCAGTAACTTAGTCTAGTCCGAGTTGCTCCCCACACTTATTATTTTATTATGGTATATGTATTATTCATCTTTTCATTACTTTAAAACACCTGAGAAAAGCTACTTATGAATGAAGCCAATTTATTTTGGCTTACATTTTGCAGGTTCACTATTTGAGATGAGGAGGCTCCACTGGTTCAAGCACCTGTTGAGGATAGAGGGTAGTGGAGGGATGATTGCATGGTGACCCAGGAAGTCGAGGGACACAGGAAGCATGATCTTCATCTACCCACTCTGTTGCCTCTCCTTGTAATGCCATCATTATTTTATCATGGGGAATCCACCCTAGCAACCCAATCCAATACAATCCATCCTCAGAGGCCTGACTTCAGATGCCGTAAATCAATCAAGCTCAACTCTAATCCATCAGCCATTAATTTTTTTTTGCTGTTAGCAAGACTTTGGGATTTAAGTGTCTGCATGAGTGTGGGGAGCCAAGTCCTGTTCAAACCATAACAATATTATGAACAAACTGAGGGCAGATATTATACCAAGGTAAACTAGATTCTTAATCATCAAATTCAGTTCATGGTTTTCTGGGTAACAAAACCAGAGCTTCTATATCTTGGCATCACAGATTTAAGAGCAAGCCTTAGTGATGGGAAGGTTGTTAATATTCTCAGGCAGCGTTCTCTGAAAATAAGGGGAGATATTCAGAGTCGAGAGTTTGGCTCTTTTGCATTGGTCACAAGTTATAGAATCCAAGATCTTTTCATTTTTAGACTTATGTTAATTTCAGTAGATTATTCACCTCATGCCTTACAGACAATTTCAGGGAGTGAAGCCAAAAAAGCTTAGAACTTTTTCTTTGAGGACTCTCTGTCTTACAGGAGTCTATATGCTGCTGGTTGTCAGGATGCCCAGAATGTTGAAAACTGACCTTTAGAATTGTCTCATCCTCACTGCACTACAAAGGGCCACTGGATTTCTAGATTTTAAGCTTTGCTGATAACAGATACACCCAGGCATTTCAGAGTGCTTCAAAATGTGTTCATTTATGGTGTGAGATGAACATGTTACCCATCCTGAGATTTCGTTTGCAAAAATCATTCTGCCATCCTCTCTTGGAGATGTTGCTGCAGGAGAAGAAAAAAAATGCAACACACATTTTATGAGCAATACTCTCACCTGCTCTGACTCATCTGTTTTTTTAAAAATATTTATTTTTCTATTTAAAAGACAGAGTTACAGAGAGAAGTAGAGACAGAGAGGTCTTCCATCTGCTGGTTTATTCCTCAGATGGCCACAACAACTGGAGCTGTGCCGATCCAAAGCCAGGAGCCAGGAGCCAGGAGCTTCTTCCAGGTCTCCCATATGGGTGCAGGGGCCCAAGGGCTTCAGCCATTCTACTGCTTTTCCAGGCCATAGCAGAGAGCTGGATGGGAAGAGGAGCAGCCAGGACTAGAACTGGCACCCATATGGGATGCTGGTACTTCAGGCCAGGGCTTTTAATTCTTCTAGATTTTAAATCCTGGAGCCTGTACAGAACATTAGTAGATGCCCCAACTTATGTTGGTTACAGGAAGGTCAAGTGCAGTTAAAATAAGAGCCTAGCTGAAACTACTATTTAAAAGCTATAGGAAAAGCACTGTGTGACCTTCTGATTTGTTTGTCTAACTTGTCTGAGATGATATGTGTCTCTGCTTGCTTTCATGGGAAAGCACACAACACAGCTGGAATTCGAAACACCAAGAAAAGAACTGGGGAAATATTTGTTGATAGATTTCTTTCTTCCTTGTACTTTGAACTGAATAAAGTTGTCACTTTAGAATACTATCAGGATGTCAGAATCCACACAGAGTAACAGAGATGGTAGTAGGAAAATGCCTATGTATTAAGTGAATCATCCATTTAGCAGCAGCTAATTCATCTGTAGACTCTTTTATATAAAATAAAATAGGTCTGGATCTCCCCTGCTATTCTGATCTTTTCTCTCTGAGAATCAGGGCATGTCTTCAAAGCAAAAACTTTAATTCTATATCCAGGGCAAGGTTTGGGATTATACAAATCTAGGCTTCATGAAGATAAAACCAGAAAAATTAAACAAATAAATCATCCAGCAATATAAACAACATATAAGTTTAGGCTATGAATAACAAGCTGAAAGGAAGTAGAAGGAATGATATAAGAATAGAAAAGGGTTTTATAGTCTATCAGTTCTAACTGTATCAGTGCTAACCTCAGGAGTTCAGTGTTGATGATCTATGGTACATGCAGTGGAACTTGGTAAGAGTACTACCTTCTCGCTAGGTCTTAATGAACTGTTCAATTCAGCAAATGATATATTCTTTAATTGCCTGTGTGCTAGCTTGGAACACTGAATCTCATAGTTCATTAAAAGGTATTGTTAGGTGTTCCAGTTTCCAATCATGGTCTTATCTTGGACAGTCTCTGGAGGGCAGGTAGATTGTACAGACTATGGATTTTGGAATGTTTTTTAATTAAAAATAGCAAGGAATATATGATATAACTTGATTTCTTGTTAATAAAATAGAGAAACAGGAGGGTGCATCAGTGCACTGTATGGTGAAGACCTTTTAGCACTAATTTCAACTGTCTTTTTGCCTAGCAGTCTAATCACTTTCTTAATTCTATGTTCTAGCTTGGTATGTGGAGGAAAATACAACAAACCATATTGTAGAATGGGGTAAAATCAGCAGTTAGTTGTCAATTCCCATTTCATAAGAAGATTGAGTATGAAAATTGTGGGTGCGGTATTCATCTCTGTCCATTCTCTTAAGCATTCAAAATCTCTGGTGATGGGAAGCAACTCAAGAATTAGTAAAAAGGGAGTGAAAGCTAAGAAAACTGAAAATAGCTATACAAATAATGTTTAATTTTAGTAGAAGCTGATGGTGTCCATCAATTTCTGTACAAAGAAAGTCTTATTTCTATTAATTTTGTTTCAGTACAAATAACAATTATACTTTATAGAGCACCTACAATGTGCCAGATACTACAAAAGGCTTTATGTAAATTATTCTCTGATCTTAAAATCCAAATAAGATATACCTTGAAATTTCCATTTTACTAGGGAGAAAAGTGAAAAAAATGAGTGAATGATTTTCCGAAGTTTTTGTTAGTAAATGATGGAACATTTTTCAATCCATGCCCCTCCAACTGCCATCTTGTTTCCTACCTATAACCTGTCCAAGTTTAGGAATCAGTAAAATGAACAGGTATGCCTTTTGGTCCATCTTTTGTGCAATTGATGTTTGCTTTTGTGTGTTTATTTAAAAAATGCCTTCCTATTTAAAAATCAATGCAATATATTGTTATATTTTGGGATAGATGACTCATTTGTTTCACTATTTTGAAGCAGCTAGGAATACAAATGGTAGGGCAAATGATGCTGCTCATGTAGTTATTTCCTTGAACAAGAATTTTTTTACTACACTGGTTGTATTTATGGATACAAGAAATAGAAGGCTAGATGTGATCAATCTGAAATAAGCTAATTATTTATTCTTTGAATATGCATCCAAACAATACATAGTAGCTTTAAAGAAATTGTCACCACAAAATCTACTAATATATAGCTGTGAATCTATCAGCTGATTAGAAGTAATGCAGTTGGCAAGGCGGGGCTCCAATGCAAATTAAAAATAGTTTGCATTCTCTAGTTCTGACATTTGAGCTATTACAGAGTCTGTAATGAATACACATGAAAAATAATGCATCCTTTTCAGCTAAATATTTTTGACACAATGATGACATGTTTCTTCCTCTTCTTTCTAAAGTTCTTATATCACTTTTCTCCTTCTTCACAACCAAGTAAAGCTAAACAAAAGAGAAATGACTTTTGAAAGAACTATGAAGATATTGCCTCAATTTCTATGTGCTTTTTTTAAAAGATTTATTTATTGGGAGGATATCCTCCCAGACTCCTTCTATGAGGTCAGCATCACTTTAACTCCAAAACTAGAAAAAAAAAGAGTGAAGAGATCTATAGACCAATATCCCTAATGAACATAGATGCAAATCATCAACAAAATACTAGCTAATCGAATCCAACGATGCATCAAAATCATCTTTCACCCACACCAAGTGGTATTTACCCCTGATATATAGGGATGGTTCAACATATTGAAATCAGTAAATTTGACACATTAACAAATTGAAGAATAAAAACCATAATTATTTCAATAGTTGCAGAGAAAGCATTTGGTAAAATACAACATCCTTTGATGTTAAAAACCTTACACAAATTAGGTATAGAGGAACATTCCTCAATGCAATCAAGGCAATATATAACAAACGAACAGCCAGCATCATACTGAATGGGGAAAAATTGGAAACCTTTACTCTAAGATCTGGAACCAGACAGCAATGCATACTTTCACTATTGCTATTCAATATACTGCTGGAAGTTGTAGCCAGTACTATTAGGCAAGAGAAAGAAATCAAAGGGATACAAATTGGAAAGGAGGAAGTCAGACTACCCTGTTTGAGATGACATGGTCCTATATATAGGGGAACCAAAAGACTCTACTAAGAGACTATTGGAACTCATAAAATAGTTTGGCAAAATGGCAGGATACAAAATTAATATACAGAAATCCTTTGTTAGCACAGACAATACCATGGCTGAAAAAGAACTTGTAAGATCAGTGCCATTCACAATAGGTATAAAAAGTTGGAATAAATTTAACCAGGAATGTGAAAGATTTCTACAATGAAAATTATAAAACATTGAAGAAAGAAATAGAAGAAACCAAAAAATAGAAAAATCTTCCATGCTCATGGATTAGAAGATTTAATATCATCAAAATGTCCAAACTACCAAAGGCAATTTATAGATTCAATGTGATCCCAATAAAAATACCAATGACAGTTTTCTCAGACCTAGGAAAAAATGATGCTAAAATTTGTATCGAAATGTGAGACCCCGAATAGCTAAAGAAATTTTAAACAACAAAAACAAAGAGACATCACAATACTAGATTTAAAGACATATTACAGGGCAGTTTTTTTTTTCTTTTTTTTTCTTCCTAAAGAAAACTTTTATTTAAGGAATACAAAGTTCGTGCATTTCATAAGTACACTTCAAGAATATATTCATTCTTCCCACCATACCTGCCCTACTACCTACACTCCCATTGCTCCTCCTCCTCCCTCTCCCATTCTCAGTCCCATTCTCCACTAAGATACATTTTCTTTTTTTTTTATTTTTATTTATTTATTTTTTTGACAGGCAGAGTGGACGGTGAGAGAGAGAGACAGAGAGAAAGGTCTTCCTTTGCCGTTGGTTCACCCTCCAATGGCCGCTGTGGCCGGCGTGCTGCGGCCGGTGCACCACACTGATCCAATCAATTAACTTTATACAAAGAAGAACAACTCTATACTAAGTAGAGTTTGACAATGTGCACGAAAAAGGAAAAAAAAAAAAAAAAACCAAACTGTTCTTCAACCATCGAGACAAGACTGTTCAAAGGCATTGCATTTTGAACTTTGTTTTCAATCTAGTTCCTCTGCTAATGCATCTGGGAAAGCAGCAGTACATGGCCCAAGTGCTTGGGCCCCTGCCATCCACATGGAAGTCCAGGATGGAATCTGGGCTCCAGCCTGGCTCAATATTGGCTGTTGTAGCCATTTGGAAAGCGAAGCAGCAGATAGAAGATTTATTTCACTCTGTCTCTCCTTCTCTGTCACTCTGAATTTTCAATAAATAAATCTTAAAAAAATATTTGCTATAACTGGTCAGGTGATGGAATTAATAACAGGTTGAAGTAAAAGCAAACCTTGACTTTCAGTAAATGTTGATTTAATTTTGAACTTAAAATATGCCTGGGGGGCTGGCACTGAAGTGCAGCGGGTTGAAGCCCTGGCCTGAAGTGCTGGCACCCAAATGGGAGCCAGTTTGAATCCCGGCTGCTCCTATTCTTATCCAGCTCTCTACTATGGCCTGGAATAGCAGTGGAAGACTGTCCAAGTCCTTGGGCCCCTGCACCTGCATAAGAGACCTGGAAGAAGCTCCTGGCTCCTGGCTTCGGATCTGCACAGCTCCAGCCGTTGCAGCCATCTGGGAGTGAACCAGCAGTTGAAAGACCTCTCTCTCTGTCTCTACCTCTCTCGGTAACTTTTTCAAATAAATAAAATAAATCTTAAAAAAATATGCCTGGGCTCTCTTTCAAAAGATGTTGTTACAAAGATAAGGAATCACTCATAATAACACTTGTTGAAATATTAAGGAAAATAATTTTATCTGCCTTCATTGACTTCTTTTTTTTTAACTTTTATTTAATGAATATAAATTTCCAAAGTACAGTTTATGGATTACAATTGCTTCTCCCCCATAACTTCCCTCCCACCAGAAACCCTCCCCTTTCCCTCTCCCTCCCCCCTTCAATTCACATCAAGATTCATTTTCAATTCTCTTTATATACAGAAGATCAATTTAGCATATATTAAGTAAAGATTTCAACAGTTTGCACCCCCATAGAAACACAAAGTGAAAAATACTGTTTGAGTACTCGTTATAGCATTAAATCTCAATGTACAGCGCATTAAGGACAGAGATCCTACATGAGGAGTAAGTGCACAGTGACTCCTGTTGTTGACTTAACAAATTGACACTCTTGTTTATGGCATCAGTAATCACCCTAGGCTCTTGTCATGAGCTGCCAAGGCTATGGAAGCCTTTTGATTTCACTGACTCTGATTATATTTAGACAAGGTCGTAGTCAAAGTGGAAGTTCTCTCCTCCCTTCAGAGAAAGGTACCTCCTTCTTTCATGACCCATACTTTCCACTGGGATCTCACTCGTGGAGATCTTTCATGTAGGGGTTGTTTTTTTTTTTTTTCTCCAGAGTGTTTTGGCTTTCCATGCCTGAAATACTCTCATGGGCTCTTCAGCCAGATCCGCATGCCTTAAGGGCTGATTCTGAGGCCAGAGTGCTGTTTCGGACATCTGCCATTCTATGGGTCTGCTGTGTATCTCACTTCCCATGTTGGATCGTTCTCTCTCTTTTTTATTCTATCAGCTAGTGTTTGCAGACACTAGTCTTGTTTATGTGATCCCTTTGGTTCTTAGTCCTATCATTATGATCAATTGTGAACTGAAATTGATCACTGGGACTAGTGAGATGGCATTGGTACATGCCACCTTGATGGGATTGAATTGGAATCCCCTGGTATGTTTCTAACTCTACTGTTTGGGGCAAGTCAGCTTGAGCATGTCCCGAATTGCACATCTCTTCCCTCTCTAATTCCCACTCTTATATTTAACAGCAATCACTTTTCAGTTAAGTTTCAACACTTGAGAATAACTGTGTATTGATTACAGTATTCAACCAAAAGTATTAAGTAGAACAAACAAACAAACAAAAAATACTAAGAGGGATCAACCGTCAGAGCAAGGGCTGATCAAGTCACTCGTTCTCACAGTGTTCATTTCACTTTAACAGGTTTCCTTTTTGGTGCTCAGTTAGTTGTCACCAATCAGGGAGAACATACTGGCACAAACTTAGACATATAGACCAATGGAACAGAAAAGAAACCCAGGAATCAATCCATGTATCTATAACCAACTAGTGTTTGTCAAATGAGCTGAAATCAATCCCTGGAGAAAAGACAGTCTCATAAACAATTAGTGCTGGGAAAATTGGATCTACACATGCAGAAGTATGAATTGAGACCCTTAACTTTCCCCTATCCTACCGTATATTTTCTCTGATATGTGGAAGTTAATATAGAATACCAAAAAAATGTATAGGAATGAAATGGTTACTTTGAGATATGATTACCATTTTTAGTCCTTGTTTACAGTCCTATGGAACTGATGTCTTCCTGTTTTTCCTTTTTAAATACCATGATTAGTGATGAATTAAGCATGTCAATATAGAGTAGGTTAAAATTATGGCTTTGAGAAAACAGATGAAGATAAGGGGAGGGAGGGAATGGGATTGGGAGCAAGGGAAGTTTGGTTATCTTCTTTGAACTGTACCTATGGAATGCATAAAATCTGTTATTTTTATCACTAAAAGTTAAAAAAGATTGATTTATTTATTTGAAAGTCAGAGTTACAGAGAGGGAGACAGAGAAAGAGAGAGATGTCCCATCTACTGGTTCATTCCCCAAAGGGCTGCAGCAGCCAGGACTGGGCGATGCAAAATCCAGAAGCCAGGATCTTCATCTGGGTCTCCTCATGGGTGACAGGGTTTCAAGCACTTAAGTCATCTTCCTCTGCTTTCTCAGGACATTAGCAGGTAGCTGAATTGGAAATGGAACAGCCAAGTGTTGAAATGGCACCCATATGGGATGTTGGCATTGCAGGCAGCAGCCTTTCCCACTATGCAACAATGCCGGCCAGCTTTATTCATAAAAATTATCATTAGATAATTATATGTACTATTTAAATTTTGTTGCATTATAATTATCAATATAATACTTGCTGAGTAGAAGGGAGAGGAGAAGATATAAGTATTTAAATGAAATAAAATAAGCCATGATTATTGTTGAACTTGATGAGTTCATGAGTTATAATTTATACTAGTCACTTTACTTAATTTTCTATAATAAATGTTTACAAAAATAATAAAAAATTCAGCATGCTACAATTACTGGAGTCTTCAAAGCAGCCTAGATGAAGTAACTTGCTGTAATTGTTTTGATTTCTTCAGAGCAAAAATTTCATTTTGCTTATAATAGGCTGACATTCTTATAAAAAAGAATTCTGGGAGAATTTTAAGAAATAAATGATTAAAAAAGTAAATATTTAACACTGACAAATATTTATGTGTGCAATATTTTTTCTTTTAGTAATTGTTTTCAGTTTAACATGTGGAGATTTACTGCATGATGATGTACCATCCTAAATATATGGCATTTTTGTACAGGCATGGGCAAATGGGATTGTGAAGACACATATTTAAAAAGTCTCAAGAACTCCTACAGTTAGTCTCAGGATGGTCCTTTACTTTAGTGATACAAAATCCTCAGCACGATTTCTTTGGTTATTTGTAAAGTGTACTAAGCCAAGTTTTACAGAGTTTCAGTTGTCCTTAATGCCTCAGAAGTGAGCCCCAGCTTTATCCTCAAGAAGCATTTATTGTGACTTCCCAACATCTCCTATGTTCAAGCAGCTCCAGAAAAAGTGGACAGGAGTTATTCAAGCTACATAGTCTGGGGTGAGTGTTGTGGCACAGTGGGTTATGTTGTCACTTGCAATGCCTGCATCCCGTACTGGAGTGCCAGGGATCAAGACCCACCTCCACTTGAAATCCAGCTTTTTGTTAATGTGAGGCCCAGGAAGTAACAGATGATACCCCCCCCCACTCTCCCTTCCTCTCTCTCCATTTCCAACTAAAATAAAAACACTTAAAAATCACACACAGTTTCTTCTACCCTCTCCCTCATTTGTTTCTGAGTTGTACTTCTAACAGGCTGTCTTTCAGATGAAAGGAAATGAGTATTCACTTTAATCCACTAACACTCTAAGAATGACTACCTCCATGGGTACCTGACATCACCATCTAGCTTCATATGCATTCCTGCTCATGCTTAAGGAAATCAGCAACTGATAGCAAGTTGAATGTCATCACACAGAAATGCTGTAGTAGAAATTCAAGGTCAAAACACCTTGTAGCCAGTGGGTCTTGTGTCACCAGAAGCCATTGTTAGGAAGTGTACTCCATGTGATTGATCCTTCACTTTTCTCTTATCTTAGTTATCTGCTCAGGGCATGACAGGTCTCCTCTAAGTATCCCTTCAGTTTCTCTTTTCATAAAAGGCAGAGCAGATGCTGAATGTAATGTTTTCTAGAAAAGGTTTGCTTTGCCAAGGCACTCAGTTCCTATTCTCATTCTCTTTCTTTCTCTATTCACACTCTTCCTTCATTACCACATTTTGTCAAAATGTTAAGGATGAAAAATAATAGTAGAGATGTAGGGCTAATGATTAAAGCACTTTGAAACCTCTACTCATGGAAAGAAGGAAATTGCATGTTTGATCTGTCTCAGTTCAATTATTAAATCTTTTTTGAATTATTATAACGATGTCTTCATAAGAATTATTCAATGTTAAGAACACTTTATAATTAAACCTATTGCACTCTACCAATTTCCTCTTAAGGATATAATTTAATCATTCATCCTATTCATGACATGTTTTAATATCCTTGAGACTAAATTAATTTTGTTTTCATGTTGTCAAATGTTTTTGAAAAGATTCATGTATGACAAAGGAGGTCATTATGACTACTATTGTGAAAATGTAATAGAAAATATCTTGTACAGTAATTAATTTTGTAAGGAGAAACTTGGATTTTTTTAAGCAGGAAATTTTTCTATTTAATATCCTTTATCTCCCTAAAATTATATTGAGATTCTACTAATAAATAGTCCTACATTTCTATTTATCTTCTTTCAACCATGATCCATTGGAACTTTCTTTTTGTGAATAATAATTTTTTATGTGGCTGAGTGCAAAGAATGTGACACAGATCCTGAGAAGTGACCTCTGTGTACAATTGAATGCATGTCAGATTTCCCTTCTGTTGTGAATTATCTATGCCTGCTAAGAGAAGAATATATGTTGCATTGCACTGAATGAATTATGGTGATCCCTTAGGGTAGGTCACAAACTAAAAAGAGTAAATATTACAAACCACACAGGGCACCCACTTCCTTAGATTCTGTCTTAACTAACTCTTTTCTAAGTTTAATTTTTAAGAGAACAAATGCAAAACTTGCAACTTCAGAACTTGATATTTTAATCTGGTGCCATTTAGCAATTTTCAAACTGTTATCTCACCAGCCTCAGCATTTCCCCCATTTCAGTGAGAACAAGGTGAGAAAACAAGTTTAGTCAAGGCCAGTTGGGTACTTTTAATAGATAAGGACAGGAAAACTAACTGCTAGGCTGATGATCTGTGTTGCCAGTCACTTTTCTTGCTATGTTTTTGAATAATGGTCATTTGGAATGAAAAATTTACCTTACAATTTTTAGAATGCTTAATAATACACCTACATGCACGAAACAAGCACTGTAGTATAAATCTGGGGGGATCCTGATGTTGTCATGCATCTGGTGACTCTGAGGGTTTGGACAGGGCTCAGGCCCATGTGATTTTAGACAATTTTTAAGGCATTTATAACATATCGGTCTTTGTTATTTTCAGCAGAGAACTTTGTAAATCCTAAATTTAACAGGGAGGTGAAGGTGGGAATTTGAAAGAAAGGAGAGGGAGAGAAGGGAAGGAACAGGAAGAGAAAGGAAGTAAAGGAGGGAGGGGGAGGAAATAAGTAAGCCAAGCGAGTTTCCCACTACAGGTTTTACCTACATAGATGGCCAACTTATTAGCTTTGGACATTTTATGATCGCTAATGATCATTACTGGTGAATCCACTGCATAGCCCCGGTTGATTAGCTATTCATTCAACTGAAATGGGCAGATGGATTGGAAAATGGATTCATCTTTTTTAACTTTTATTTAATGAATATAGATTTCCAAAGTACAGCTTATGGACTACATTGGCATCCCCCTCCCCCCCAATGACTTCCCTCCCACCTGCAACCCTCCCCTTTCCCGCTCTCTCTCCCCTTCCATTCATATCAAGATTCATTTTCAAGTTTCTACATATACAGAAGATCAGTTTAGTACACATTAAGTAAAGATTTCAACAGTTTGCACCCACATAGAAACACAAAGTGAAATATATTGTTTGAGTACTCGTTATAGCATTAAATCTCAATGTACAGCACATTAAGGATAGAGATCCTACATGAGGAGTAAGTGCACAGTGACTCCTGTTGTTGACTTTACCAATTGACACTCCTGTTTATAGCATCAGTAATCTCCCTATGCTCCAGTCATGAGTTTCCAAGGCTATGGAAGCCTTTTGAGTTCTCAGACTCTTATCTTGTTTAGACAAGGTCATAGTCAAAGTTGAAGTTCTCTCTTCCCTTCAGAGAAAGGTACCTCCTTGTTTGAAGACCTGTTCTTTCCACTGGGATCTAACTCACAGAAATCTTTCATTTAGGTGTTTCTTTTTTTTTTTTTTTTTTTTTTTTTGCCAGAGTGTCTTGGCTTTCCATGCCTGAAATACTCTCATGGGCTTTTCAGCCAGATCGGAATGCCTTAAGGGCTGATTCTGAGGCCAGAGTGCTATTTAGGACATCTGCCATTCTATGTCTGCTGTGTATCTCGCTTCCCATGTTGGATCACACTCCCCTTTATTTATTCTATCGGTTAGTATTAGCAGGTACTAGACTTGTTTATGTGATCCCTTTGACTCTTAGTCCTTTCATTATGATCAATTGTGAACAGAAATTGATCACTTGGACTAGTGAGATGGCAATGGTACATGCCACCTTGATGGGGTTGAATTGGAATCTCCTGGTATGTTTCTAACTCTACCATTTGGGGCAAGTCCTATTGAGCATGTCCCAAATTATACATCTCTTCCCTCTCTTATTCCCACTCTTATGTTTAACAGGGATCACATTTCAGTTAAATTTCAACACTTAAGAATAACTGTGTATTTTTTTTTATCTTTTATTTAATGAATATAAATTTCCAAAGTACGACTCATGGGTTACAATGGCTTCCCCCCCCATACCGTCCCTCCCACCCACAACCCTCCCCTTTCCCACTCCCTCTCCCCTTCCATTCACATCAAGATTTATTTTCGATTATCTTAATATACAGAAGATCAGCTTAGTATACCTTAAGTAAGGATTTCAACAGTTTGCTCCCACACAGAAACATAAAGTGAAAAATAATAGATGATTTTTTTTAAATGATGATGAAATCAGATCAGACCTATTGTCATGTTTAATCCCAGTGAGAGTCAAGTTGGGAATTGATAATTTCTTTTTTTTTTTTTTACAGAAGATCAGTTTAGTGTACATTAAGTAAAAATTTCGATCGTTTGCACCCCCATAGAAACACAAAGTGAAATATACTGTTTGAGTACTCGTTATAGCATTAAGCCTCAGTGTACAGCACATTAAGGACAGAGATCCTACATGAGGAGTAAGTGCACAGTGACTCCTGTTGTTGACTTTACAAATTGACACTCCTGTTTATGGCATCAGTAATCTCCCTATGCACCAGTCATGAGTTTCCAAGGCTATGGAAGCCCCTTGAGTTCTCCGACTCTTATCTTGTTTAGACACGGTCATAGTCAAAGTGGAGGTTCTCTCCTCCCTTCAGAGAAAGGCACCTCCCTCTTTGAAGACCTGTTCTTTCCACTGGGATCTCACTCACAGAAATCTTTTTGCCAGAGTGTCTTGGCTTTCCATGCCTGAAATACTCTCATGGGCTTTTCAGCCAGATCCGAGTGCCTTTAGGGCTGATTCTGAGGCCAGAGTGCTATTTAGGACATCTGCCATTCTATGAGTCTGCTGAGTATCTCACTTCCCATGTTGGATCACTCTCCCCTTTATTTATTCTATCGGTTAGTGTTAGCAGATACTAGACTTGTTTATGTGCTCCCTTTGACTCTTAGTCCTTTCATTATGATCAATTGTGAACTGAAATTGATCACTTGGAATAGTGAGATGGAATTGGCACATGCCACCTTGATGGGATTGAATTGGAATCCCCTGGTATATTTCCAACTCTACCAATTGGGGCAAGTCAGCCCGAGCATGCCCCAAATTATACATCTCTTCCCTCTCTTATTCCCACTCTTATGTTTAACAGCGATCACATTTCAGTTAATTTTCAACACTTAAGAATAACTGTGTGATAATTACAGAATTAAACCAGTCATATTAAGTAGAACAGACAAAAAAAAATACTAAGAGGGATAATGTATTAAGTTGTTCATTAACAGGGCTATGCTGATCAAGTCACCGTTTCTCATAGTGTCCATTTCACTTCAACAGGTTTCCTTTTTGGTGTTCAGTCAGTTGTCACCGATCACGGAGAACATATGATATTTGTCTCTTTGGGACTGGCTTAGTTCACTCAGCATGATTTGTTCCAGATTTCTCCATCTGTTGCAAATGACTGGATTTCATTGTTTCTTACTGCGGTATAGTATTCTAAAGAGTATATATCCCATAATTTCTTTATCCAGTCTATCGTTGATGGGCATTTAGGTTGGTTCTAGGTCTTGGCTATTGTGGATTGTGTTGCAATAAACATTAGGGTGCAGACCGCTTTTTTGTTTGCCAACTTAAATTCCTTTGGGTAAATTCCAAGGAGTGGGATGGCTGGGTTGAACGGTAGGGTTATCTTCAGGTTTCTGAGGAATCTCCAGACTGACTTCCATAGTGGCTTGACCAGTTTGCATTCCCACCAACAGTGGGTTAGTGTCCCTTTTTCCCCACATCCTCACCAGCATCTGTTGTTGGTAGATTTCTGTATGTGAGCCATTCTAAGCAGGGTGAGGTGAAACCTCATTGTGGTTTTGATTTGCATTTCCCTGATTGCTAGTGACCTTGAACATTTTTTCATGTGCCTGTTGGCCATTTGGATTTCCTCTTTTGAAAAATGTCTATTGAGGTCCTTGGCCCATCTCTTAAGTGGGTTGTTTGTTTTGATCTTGTGGAGTTTCTTGATTTCTTTGTAGGTTCTGGTTATCAACCCTTTATCAGTTGCATAGTTTGCAAATATTTTTTCCCATTCTGTCAGTTGTCTCTTCACTCTCCTGACTGTTTCTTTTGCAGTACAGAAACTTCTCAATTTGATGCAATCCCAAATGTTAATTTTGGCTTTGACTGCCTGTGCCTCCCGGGTCTTTTCCAGAAACTCTTTGCCTGTGCCAATATCTTGAAGGGTTTCTCCAATGTTCTCTAGTAACTTGATGGTGTCAGGTCATAGATTTAGGTCTTTAATCCATGTTGAGTGGATTTTTGTGTAAGGTGTAAGGTAGGGGTCTTGCTTCATGCTTCTGCATGTGGAAATCCAGTTTTCCCAGCATCATTTATTGAATAGACTGTCCTTGCTCCAGGAATTGGTTTTAGATCCTTGATCAAATATAAGTTGGCTGTAGATGTTTGGATTGATTTCTGGTGTTTCTATTCTGTTCCATTGGTCTATCCACCTGTTTCTGTACCAGTACCATGCTGTTTTGATAACAACTGCCCTGTAGTATGTCCTGAAATCTGGTATTGTGATGCCTCCGGCTTTGTTTTTGTTGTACAAGATTGCTTTAGCTATTCAAGGTCTCCTGTACCTCCATATGAATTTCAGCATCATTTTTTCTAGATCTGAGAAGAAGGTCTTTGGTATCTTGATTGGTATTGCATTGAATGTGTAAATTGCTCTTGGGAGAATGGACATTTTGATGATATTGATTCTTGCAATCCATGAGCATGGAAGGATTTTCCATTTTTTGGTATCCTATTCTATTTCTTTCTTTAAGATTTTGTAATTTTCATCGTAGAGATCTTGAACATCCTTGGTTAAGTTTATTCCAAGGTATTTGACTGTTTTTGTAGCTATTGTGAATGGGATTGATCTTAGAAGTTCTTCCTCAGCTGTGGCATTGCCTGTTAATATAAAGGCTGTTGATTTTTGTGCATTGATTTTATATCCTGCCACTTTGCCAAACTCCTCTATGAGTTCCAATAGTCTCTTAGTAGAGTTCTTTGGATCCTCTAAGTAAAGAATCATATCATCTGCAAAGAGAGATAGTTTGAGTTCTTCCTTCCCAATTTGTATCCCTTTAATTTCTTTTTCTTGCCTAATAGCTCTGGCTAGAACTTCCAGAACTATGTTAAATAGCAGTGGTGAGAGTGGGCATCCCTGTCTGGTGCCAGATCTCAGTGGAAATGCTTCCAACTTTTCCCCATTCAAAAGGATGTTGGGTGTGGGTTTTTCATAGATTGCTTTGATTATATTGAGGAATGTTCCTTCTATACCCAATTTGCTTAGAGTTTTCATCATGAAAGGGTGTTGAATTTTATCGAATGCTTTCTCTGCATCTATTGAGATAATCATATGGTTTTTCTTTTGCAGTCTGTTAATGTGGTGAATCACATTGATTGATTTGCGAATGTTGAATCATCCCTGCATATCAGGGATAAATCCCACTTGGTCTGGGTGGATGATTTTTCTGATATGTTGTTGTATTCTATTGGCAAGAATTTTATTGAGGATTTTTGCGTCTATGTTCATCAGGGATATTGGTCTATAATTTTCTTTCAGTGCTGCATCTTTCTCTTGCTTAGGTATTAGGTGTTGCTGGCTTCATAGAAAGAATTTGGGAGGATTCCCTCTTTTTCGATTATTCTGAATAGTTTGAGAAGAATTGGGATTAGTTCTTCTTTAAATGTCTGGTAGAATTCAGCAGTGAATCCATCTGGTCCTGGGCTTTTGTTTGTTGGGAGGGCCTTTATTACTGTTTCAATTTCTGTTTCAGTTATGGGTCTATTTAGGTTTTCTATGTCTTCATGGTTCAATTTAGGTAGATTGCATGTGTCCAGGAATCTATCTGTTTCTGATAGGTTTCCCTGTTTGCTGGCATACAACTTTTTGTAGTAATTTCTGATGATTCTTTTTATTTCTGTGATGTCTGTTGTTACATTTCCTTTTTCATTTCTGATTTTATTGATTTGGGTCTTTTCTCTTCTTTTTTTAGTTAGTTGGGCCAATGGGGTGTCAATTTTGTTTATTTTTTAAAAAAACCAGCTCCTCATTTGGCTGACTTTTTGTGATTTTTTTTTTGATTCAATCCTGTTGATTTCTTCTCTGATTTTAATTATTTCTCTTCTCCTACTAGATTTGGGTCTGGTTTTCTGCAGATTTTCTAGATCCTTGAGATGCAGTGAAAGCTCATCTATTTGGTGCCTTTCCAATTTCTTGATATAGGCACGTATTGCTATAAACTTTCCTCTCAATATTACTTTTGCTGTATCCCATAAGTTTTGATATGTTGTGTTGTTATTCTCATTTACTTCCAGAAAGTTTTTGATTTCCCTTTTGATTTCTTGAATGACCCATTGTTCATTCAGGAGCATGTTGTTCAATCTCCATGTGTTTGCATACTTTCTAGGATTTCCTGAGTTGCTAATTTCCAACTTCATTCTGCTGTGGTCTGAGAAGCTGCATGGTATGATTCTAATTCTTTTGAATTTGCTGAGACTTGCTTTATGGCCTAGTATGTGATCAATCCTAGAGAAGGTTCCATGCACTGCTGAGAAGAATGTGAAGTCTTTAGATGTAGGACTGAAAGTTCTGTATATATCTGTTAGATCCATTTGGGCAATAGTGTCGATTAAATCTGCTGTTTCCTTGTTGATCTTCTGTCCGGATGATCTGTCTATTTCTGAGAGTGGAGTATTGAAGTCCCCCAGTACTATTGTATTGGAATCTAAATCTCCCTTTAAGTCCCTTAACATATCTTTTAAATAGACCGGTGCCCTCTAATTAGGTGCATATATATTTATAATAGTTACATCTTCCTGTTGCATTGAACCCTTAGTCATTATATAGTGCCCCTCTTTGTCTCTCTTAACAGTTTTTGTATTAAAGTTTGTCTGATATTAATATGGCTACACCTGCTTTTTTTTGGTTTCTGTTGGCATGGAATATCTTTTTCCAACCTTTCACTTTCAGTCTGCATGCCTCTTTGTTAGAGAGATGTGTTTCTTGTAGGCAACAAATAGTTGGGTTTTGTTCCTTAAGCCAATCAGCCAATCGGTGTCTTTTAACTGAAGAGTTAAGTCCATTAATGTTCAATGTGACTATTGATAAGTGGTAACTTTGCCCTGCCATTTTTCCTAAGATATTTTCTAGTATATGCTTTGAGGTTCCCGTGCTCTTTTACTGGTAGGTTTTCTTCCTTTACCTTCTTTCATATTGATGGCCGTGTTTCTGTGTTTCTGAGTGTAGCACATCTTTAAGTATCTTTTGCAGGGCCAGACAAGTGGCTGCAAAGTCTTTCAATTTCTGTTTGCTATGAAAGGTCTTTATTTCACCTTCATTCACAAATGAGAGCTTGGCAGGATATAATATTCTGGGCTGGCAATTTTTCTCTCTTAGCACCTGTGCTATGTCTCGCCATTCCCTCCTAGCCTGTAGTGTTTCTGATGAGAAGTCTGCTGTGAGTCTAATTGGAGATCCTCTGAGAGTAATCTGATGTTTCTCTCTTGCACATTTTAGGATCTTTTCTTTATGTTTCACTGTGGTGAGTTTGATTACAACGTGACGTGGTGAGGATCTCTTTTGGTCATGTTTATTGGGGGTTCTATGAGCTTCCTGTACTAGGATTTCTCTGTCCTTTTCCAAACCTGGGAAATTTTCTGCTAGTATCTCACTAAAATGGCCTTCTAATCCTTTCTCCCTCTCCATGCCTTCAGGAACTCCTAGAACCCAAATGTTGGGTTTTTTAATAGTATCCTGTCGATTCCCAACAGTTATTTTTAGGTTTCTAATTTCCTCTTCTTTTCTTTGGTTTGGGTGTGTGTGTTTTCCTGTGCTCTGTCTTCTAAGTCCAATATTCTCTCTTCTGCTTCACCCATTCTGTTTTTAAGGCTCTCTAATGTGTTTGTCATTTGATCTATTGAGCTCTTCATTTCATTTTGATTTCTCTTCACTATCACACTTTCCTGTTCTACTAGTTTCTGTGTTTCATTTTGATTCTTCCTTAAAATTTCATTTTCATGAGAGAGATTTTCAATTCCGTCTAATAAGGATTTCTGTAGTTCAAGGATTTGCTTTTGAAAACTTCTAAATGTTCTTATCATAAATTTTTTGAAATCCGTATCTTGCATTTCTTCTATCTCATCATCTTCATAATCTTGGCTTGGGTATTTTGTTTATTTGGAGGCATCATAGTGTCATCCTTGATCTTGTTCCCTCAATTTTTGTATTTGTTGCTTGGCATAGTTAATTCTTCTTCCCTCACTGTGCGTTTTTTTTTTTATACTATGTCTGTGTTGAGTGGACTGCCTGCTGTTGGAGGAGCCTTGGAGGCTTGAAATGGGTGTGGTCTGAGAGCTCTGCTTGGTTCTTCCGGGTTACGGGTGTGCAAAGGTGACACCCTCAGGTTTTGCGTGCTAAATCTCTCTCTATTTATTTATTTATTTATTTATTTTGTTTATTTATTCAGGAGGTAAGTAATACTGCACGGCTGTGCAGAATTGATGGTATTTAGCTTCCGATCTCTGGCTTCTACCCAAAGAGTCTGTGTAGGCTCTGTTTCTCCTCTGGACTCCCACTGGGTTGCCTAGGCTACTGAATTGTAACGACTTAGTTCCTTAACTCTCCCCTGTTGTTATGTATATCCCGAGTGGGGCCTGCTCTTTGTCTCTTGCTCGCCTTTGCAAGGTTGGCGGAGAGAGAAACTAGGGAGAAACTCGTCTGTACCAGTATCCTCCCACTTTTTTTTTTTTTCCTTCTCTCCTGTAGTCAGTCTGGTGAACTTTCCTGCTCCCCTCTAAATTCTTACCGCCGTTTCCCTGCCAATGTCTCAGGTTACTGAACTCACCTCCCCTTCCAGCGCCGATGTGTGGACTCGGAACCCTGGGTGTCCCTGCTCTCCCCGCTGGTGTCTGTGTGACATCCACTCCCTTTCCTGCACTGGCGCGCAGACCCTGCGGCTCCCGCGGCTTGGCTTCTGCGCGGTGGGCGACCTTGTTCTCCCAGCAGGTCCTCCGAGTCACAGCCACTAGATCCAGAAGAGTTTCCTCTGCAATTTTTTCCTGATCCTTTTTCTGAGGCTACTGTAACTCCACTTTTATTAAACTAAATTTTCCCGGACTATCGGTGTGCGCCCTCACTATTCCACCATATTGTCTCCGTCCCCGACAATAGATTCATCTTACACAGATGTGGCCAAAATCCACTGACCTTGGAATGATGCCAGTTAAAATTAGGACAGGCACAGAAATAATTTTTCCTTAGAGAGTTCACAAGCATCACTGATCTGTAGGGTGTTACTTCTCTTTGTTGGGAATTACTTCATTTTCTGTTTATCCTATTTTTGCTAAGTTCTGTGCTCAGGTGTCCTGGTAAGATACTGCGTTGACTTTCAATGCATTTGCTTAGACCTCTGTCTCCCCAACCTTCCTGTTGTTTACCCTAAGAAGCTTGTCTCCACCACCATCACCATAATCATCATCACCACCACCACCACCATCATCACTGTAGTCCACTAGAGGAGAATTAAACATACCTTTGGTTCTTGGAAAAGTGATTGTCAATACAACCTTGGGATATGATATTAAAAAAAACACAAAAAAGAAAGTTGGTACATGTATACTATAGTCACACAGGAAGAGAGACAGCCACCAAGTGTAAGTAATGTCTGACCAAGCTATAAATCAGCAGAGCATGACAGGCCCAGTTCTCATTATCAAGAAACTCATGGGGCATCACAGATTCATTGTAGTGGAATTTTGTTATTTTTATAAACTTGCTGGAATTAACTAGTTTTCAGGACTACAACTGTCATACAAGGATGTGGCATCCACTTTGTCTGGAGGTTATAAGGAAATAAAAAGACATACCTTCTTTCAAGTAGTAAAAATACAACCAGGATGTTGGGTATAAGATCAATACATCAAAATCACTTGCTTTCCTACATCCTGTCAATAATCCATTATAAAATGGAATAGAACAAGGGATTACACTTAAAATAGCAAGGAAATCTATTAGTATCTAGGAATAAATTTAACAAAAAGTGTAGGAACTGTGGGGAGAATTATAAATTAATTATATTATATAAATTATATAATTATAATATAAATTATATTATATAATTATATTAATTATAAATTAACACATTTACTTTGTTCATTTAAAATACAAAATCACTCACAAAATATACTATGGTATTTCAAAGTTTTTTTGTAAAAGTATAAAAATGGACTAAAAATATATACATCAAACCCATAAAGCTGTGAAAATTGGAGTTTGAAATGATGACCAAAGGAGACTTTTGTTTTATTTTTATACTAAAAATAATTCTTTGAGCATTATTTGTAATCTTCAGTTTTTTAGATAATTTATTCACATATTGAAAAATATTTATTTGGAAAAATATTAGAACCCTATAAGTAAATAAATCAGATTACCAATTCTGTAAGCTGAATATATAGGCGATTCTTACATTATTTTTTTCTAAAAATTTCTGTTACCTCCCATTGTCTGAGAAAAATAAAAATGATGACTTGCTATAAATTTAGGCAGGGAATATTAGGAACAGAAACCAGAATGGAAGACAGAGGAAAGAAGAGTCAGGTTCAGCATGACATGTTAGAAAAATAGTACAAAACCAAAGAGAATTGGACACATAATGCCAGTGTTCAAATTCAGTGTTGTCACTCTAATTCAGCAAATGTATTCCGTTTCCCCTACACAGTCAGTGATAAGTAAAATACTTCCCTTTCCCACTGTTGTGTTTTTCCTGGCAACTGCCAGACCGAAAAAGGTCTGCCCTCTAAAAGACTTCCTTCTAACCACCCACTGCATTACATAACGTTAAGTTTGTGTGTTGTAGTTGTTGTTGTGAGTGAAATAATTACAGACAAAAGCTTGATTACACTGATTCACAAATGCCTTGTATCCAGCTGGGCTGCTTTCTCAAGTAGGATTCCCTTTCTTGTACATGATGGAAAGCAGTGTTAGTATCCAGACAATATGAGAACCAGGAGCAATCCTGTATGGTAAATTCAATGACACATGGAGGGAGAAAAGGAAAAGAAACATGACAATTCACTTGAGAAACGAGAACAGGGGAACTTAACTGTGGCTGGGCAACCTTGAAAACTACAATATGTTAAAGGAAGCTAGCAATAATACTTTTTTTATTAGACAGCTTTATGTTGGCACTGAAGCGATTGGAATCCGGACAAAGTAGAGGTGAAACCAACACGCCCAGGGGTACAAGGCGTTTTATCTGGTTATCCAAAATATTAATGGAATGGTTTATGTCTCTGCAGTGAATGTGGGTTTCATTTTCCTGATGAGGTGTGTCTCCTGGGCTTGTCCTCTTGTCTTCTTTCACTTCTGCTCGGCGTCCTTTCTCTGATGCTAACTGTGAGTAGCTTCGGCTGCACCTACAGCCCTGGAGACTAATTTCAAACCTTTTACTAGTTACTTTTAAATGAGCAATCTACAGGGGAGATTTTTCATATTTAAATAGAGTTCAGCCATTTTACAATGAATCCAAGGTTGAGATTTATCACATTTTAGTTTACTTCAGTTAGAAAGATACTCTGCTTATGGCAAATCAATGTTACAGTGATTCCTGCATGCCCCTTGTCTTGTTTGGATGCCATTTAAATATGAAGTAGGTAAATCCTCATTATAAAGCACAGACAGAAAAAAATCAAAAATTAATTTACTTTTTTAAAATAAGAGTTATTTATTTATTTATTTATTTTTGACAGGCAGAGTTAGACAGTGAGAGAGAGAGACAGAGAGAAAGGTCTTCCTTCGGTTGGTTCACCCCCAAAATGGCCGCTACTGCCAGCGCGCTGTGCTGATCCAAAGCCAGGAGCCAGGCGCTTCCTCCTGGTCTCTCATGTGGGTGCAGGGCCCAAGTACTTGGACCATTCTCCACTGCACTCCCAGGCCACAGCAGAGAGCTGGACTGGAAGAGGAGCAACTGGGACAGAATCCAGCCCCCTAACCAGGACTGTGCCAGCGCCACAGGCGATTATCCTAGTGAGCTGTGGCACCGGCCGATTTATTTATTTGAAAGACAGATATTCAGAGAAGGAGAGATAGAGGGAGAGATATTTTCCATTCACTGGTTCACTCCTCTGGCTGGGTCAGGCTGACACCAGGAGCCAAAGCTTCTTCCAATCTTCCACCTGCGTGGAAGGGGAACAGGCACTTAGGCCATCCTCTGCTGCTTTCCCAGGCTCATTAGTAGGGAGATGGATTGGAAGTGGAGCACTTGGGATTCAAGCCAGTGCCCATATGGGATGACAACGTAGCTGGTGGAGGCTTAACCTTGTATGCCACAACACAGTCCCCAATCAATTTTATTTTACTCATGATGCACAAATAATCAGCAGGAGAATTTTATTTTTCTTTTTTTTAAACTTTTGCTTAATGAATATAAATTTCCAAAGTACAGCTTAAGGATTACAATGGCTCCCCCCGCCCATAACTTCCCTCCCACCCACAACCCTCCCCTTTCCCGCTCCCTCTCCCCTTCCATTCACATCAAGATTCATTTTCAATTCTCTTTATATACAGAAGATCAGTTTAGCATATATTAAGTAAAGATTTCAACAATTTGCATCCACATAGAAACACAAAGTGAAAAATACTGTTTGAGTACTCGTTATAGCATTAAATCTCAATGTATAGCACATTAAGGACAGAGATCCTACATGAGGAGTAAGTGCACAGTGACTCCTGCTGTTGACTTAACAAATTGACACTCTTGTTTATTGCATCAGTAATCACCCTAGGCTCTTGTCATGAGCTGCCAAGGCTATGGAAGCCTTTTGAGTTCACCGACTCTGATCATATTTAGACAACGTTGTAGTCAAAGTTGAAGTTCTCCCCTCCCTTCAGAGAAAGGTACCTCCTACTTTGATGACCTGTTCTTTCCACTGGGATCTCACTCGCAGAGATCTTTCATTTAGGTCATATTTTTTTTTGCCAGAGTGTCTTGGCTTTCCATGCCTGTAATACTCTCATGGGCTTTTCAGCCGTATCCTCATGCCTTAAGGGCTGATTCTGAGGCCAGAGTGCTGTTTAGGACATCTGCACTTCTATGGATCTGCTGTGTATCCCGCTTCCCATGTTGGCTCGTTCTCTCCCCCTTTTTTTATTCTATCAGTTAGTATTTGCAGAAACTAGTCTTGTTTATGTGATCCCTTTGGCTCTTAGTCCTATCATTATGATCAATTGTGAACAGAAATTGATCACTGGGACTAGTGAGATGGCATTGGTACATGCCACCTTGATGGGGTTGAATTGGAATCCCCTGGTATGTTTCTAACTCTACCATTTGGGGCAAGTCAGCTTGATCATGTCCCAAATTGCACATCTCTTCCCTCTCTTATTCCCACTCTTATATTTAACAGCAATCACTTTTCAGTTAATTTTCAACACTTAAGAATAACTGTGTATTGATTACAGTATTCAACCAAAAGTATTAAATAGAACAAACAAAAAAAATACTAAGAGGGATAACGTATTAAGTTGTTCATCAACAGTCAGGGTGAGGGCTGATCAAGTCACCATTTCTCAGAGTGTTCATTTCACTTTAATAGGTTTCCTTTTTGGTGCTCGGTTAGTTGTCACCGATCAGGGAGACCATATGATATTTGTCCCTTTGGGACTGGCTTATTTCACTCAGCATAATGTTTTCCAAATTCCTAACAGGGATCACTTTTCTGTTAAAATTTAAACACCTAAGAATAATTGTGTTTTAATGACAGAGTTCATCCAATAGTACTAGAGCAAAAAAAAAATACTAACATGGATAAAGTATTATGTTGTACATCCACAGTCAGGAAAAGAGCTGATCAAGTCACTGTTTTTCATAGTGTACATTTCACTTCAACAGGTTTCCCATTTGGTGCTCAGTTAGTTGTCCCCAATCAGGGAGAACATATGATATTTGTCCCTTTGGGACTGGCTTAGTTCACTCAGCATGATGTTTTCCAGACTCCTCCATCTTGTTGCAAATGACTGGGTTTCATTGTTTTTGACTGCTGTATAGTATGCTATAGAGTACATGTCCCATAATTTCTTTATCCAGTCTACTATTGATGGACATTTGGGTTGGTTCCAGGTCTTAGCTATTGTGAATTGAGCTGCAATAAACATTAATGAGCACACAGCTTGCTTGTTTGTCAATTTAAATTCCTTTGGGTAAATTCCAAGGAGTGGAATCGCTCGGTTGAATGGTAGGGTTATCTTTAGGTTTCTGAGGAATCTCCAGACTGACTTCCATAGTGGCTTGACCAGTTTGCATTCCCACCAACAGTGGGTTAGTGTCCCTTTTTCCCCACATCCTCACCAGCATCTGTTGTTGGTAGATTTCTGTATGTGAGCCATTCTAAGCGGGGTGAGGTGAAACCTCATTGTGGTTTTGATTTGCATTTCCCTGATTGCTAGTGACCTTGAACATTTTTTCATGTGACTGTTGGCCATTTGGATTTCCCCTTTTGAAAAATGTCTATTGAGGTCCTTGGCCCATCTCTTAAGTGGGTTGTTGGTTTTGTTTTTGTCGAGTTTCTTGATTTCTTTGTAGATTCTGGTTATTAACCCTTTATCTGTTGCATAGTTTGCAAATATTTTTTCCCATTCTGTCGGTTGTCTCTTCAATCTCCTGACTGTTTCTTTTGCAGTACAGAAACTTCTCAATTTGATTCAATCCCAAATATTAATTTTGGCTTTGACTGCATGTGTTTTCAGGGTCTTTGCCAGTACCTATATCTTGCACAGTTTCTCCAATGCTCTCTAATAATTTGATGGTGTCAGGTCATAGATTTAAGTCTTTAATCCATGTTGAGTGGATTTTTGTTTAAGGTGAAAGGTAGGGGTCTTGCTTCATGATTCTGCACCATTTTCCCAGCACCATTTATTGAATAGACTGTCTTTATTCCAGGGATTGGTTTTGTATCCTTGATCAAATATAAGTTGGCTGTAGATGTTTGGATTGATTTCTGGTGTTTCTATTCTGTTCCATTGGTCTATCCATCTGTTTCTGTACCAGTACCATGCTGTTTTGATAACAACTGCCCTGTAGTATGTCCTGAAATCTGGTATCGTGATGCCTCCGGCTTTGTTTTTGTTGTACAAGATTGCTTTAGCTATTTGAGGTCTCTGTTGCCTCCATATGAATTTCAGCATCATTTTTTCCAGATCTGAGAAGAAGGTCTTTGGTATCTTGATTGGTATTGCATTGAATGTGTAAATTGCTTTTGGGAGAATGGACATTTTGATGATATTGATTCTTGCAATCCATGAGCATGGAAGGATTTTCCATTTTTTTGGTATCCTATTCTATTTTTTTCTTTAAGGTTTTGTAATTTTCATCGTAGAGATCTCGAACGTCCTTGGTTAAGTTTATTCCAAAGTATTTGATTGTTTTTGTAGCTATTGTGAATGGGATTGATCTTAGAAGTTCTTCCTCAGCTGTGGCATTGCCTGTTAATATAAAGGCTGTTGATTTTTGTGCATTGATTTTATATCCTGCTACTTTGCCAAAATCTTCAATGAGTTCCAATAGTCTCTTAGTAGAGTTCTTTGGGTCCCCTAAGTAAAGAATCATATCATCTGCAAAGAGGGATAGTTTGAGTTCTTCCTTCCCAATTTGTATCCCTTTAATTTCTTTTTCTTGCCTAATAGCTCTGGCTAGAACTTCCAGAACTATGTTAAATAGCAGTGGTGAGAGTGGGCATCCCTGTCTGGTACCAGATCGCAGTGGAAATGCTTCCAACTTTTCCCCATTCAATAGGATGTTGGGTGTGGGTTTTTCATAGATTGCTTTGATTGTATTGAGGAATGTTCCTTCTATACCCAGTTTGCTAGAGTTTTCATCATGAACGGGTGTTGTATTTTATCAAATGCTTTCTCAGCATCTATTGAGATAATCATATGGTTTTTCTTTTGCAGTCTGTTAATGTGGTGAATCACATTGATTGATTTGCGAATGTTGAACCATCCCTGCATACCAGGGATGAATCCCACTTGGTCTGGGTGGATGATTTTCCTGATGTGTTGTTGTACTCTATTGGCCAGAATTTTATTGAGGATTTTTGCATCTATGTTCATCAGGGATATTGGTCTGTAATTCTCTTTTAGTGCTGCATCTTTTTCCGTCTTAGAAAGAATTTTGGAGGATTCTCTCTTTTTTGATTGTTCTGAATAGTTTGATAAGAATTGATGTTAGTTGTTCTTTAAATGTCTGGTAGAATTCAGCAGTGAATCCATCTGGTCCTGGGCTTTTCTTTGTTGGGAGGGCCTTTATTACTGTTTCAATTTCTGTCTCAGTTATGGGTCTGTTTAGGTTTTCTATGTCTTCCTGGTTCAATTTAGGTAGGTTGCATGTGTCCAGGAATCTATCTGTTTCTGATAGGTTTCCCTGTTTGCTGGCACACAAGTCCTTGTAGTAATTTCTGATGATTCTTTTTATTTCTGTGGTGTCTGTTGTTACATTTCCTTTTCCATCTCTGATTTTATTGATTTGGGTCTTTTCTCTTCTTTTTTTAGTTAGTTGGACCAATGGGGTGTCAATTTTGTTTATTTTTTCAAAAAACCAGCTTCTTGTTTGGCTGATTTTTTTAAATTTCTTTTGGATTCAAACCTGTTGATTTCTTCTCTGATTTTAATTATTTCTCTTCTACTAGATTTGGGTCTGGTTTGCTGCAGATTTTCTAGATCCTTGAGATACAGTGAAAGTTCATCTATTTGGTGCCTTTCCAATTTCTTGATATAGGCACCTATTGATATAAACTTTCCTCTTAACACTACTTTTGCTGCATCCCATCAGTTTTGGTATGTTCTGCTATTATCCTCATTTACTTCTAGAAATTTTTTTTTTCATTTTCAATTCTCTTTATATGCAGAAGATCAGTTTAGCATACATTAAGTAAAGATTTCAACAGTTTGCTCCCACACAGAAACATAAAGTGAAAAATACTGTTTGAGTACTCGTTATAGCATTAAATCTCAATGTACAGCACACTAAGGACAGAGATCCTACATGAGGAGTAAGTGCACAGTGACTCCTGTTGTTGACTTAACAAATTGACACTCTTGTTTATTGCATCAGTAATCACCCTAGGCTCTTGTCATGAGCTGCCAAGGCTATGGAAGCCCCCTGAGTTCACTGACTCTGATAATTTTTAGACAAGGCCATGGTCAAAGTGGAAGTTCTCTCCTCTCTTCAGAGAAAGGTACCGCCTTCTTTGATGACCCGT
Source organism: Oryctolagus cuniculus (assembly GCF_051225735.1). Classification (NCBI taxonomy): domain Eukaryota; kingdom Metazoa; phylum Chordata; class Mammalia; order Lagomorpha; family Leporidae; genus Oryctolagus; species Oryctolagus cuniculus. The sequence continues at coordinate 52,037,784 of NC_142875.1, read as the reverse complement.
TCTTTCCACTGGGATCTCATTCGCGGAGACCTTTCATTTAGGGTTTTTTTTTTTTTTTTTTTTTTCCTCAGCGTGTCTTGGCTTTCCATGCCTGAAATACTCTCATGGGCTTTTCAGCCGTATCCTCATGCCTTAAGGGCTGATTCTGAGGCCAGAGTGCTGTTTAGGACATCTGCACTTCTATGGATCTGCTGTGTATCCCGCTTCCCATGTTGGATCATTCTCTCCCTTTTTTTTCTATCAGTTAGTATTTGCAGACACTATTCATGTTTATGTGATCCCTTTGGCTCTTAGTCCTTTCATTATGATCAGTTGTGAACAGAAATTGATCACTGGGACTAGTGAGATGGCATTGGTACATGCCACCTTGATGGGGTTGAATTGGAATCCCCTGGTATGTTTCTAACTCTACCATTTGAGGTAAGTCAGCTTGAGCATGTCCCGAATTGCACATCTCTTCCCTCTCTTATTCCCACTCTTTTATTTAACAGTGATCACTTTTCAGTTAAGTGTCTGCACTTAAGAATAACTGTGTATTGATTACCGTATTCAACCAAAAGTATTAAGTAGAACAAACAAAAAAAAATACTAAGAGGAATAACATATCAAGTTGCTCATCAACAGTCAGGGTGAGGGCTGATCAAATTTTTGATTTCTCTTTTAATTTCTTATATGACCCATTGTCCATTTCAGGAGCATGTTGTTCAATCTCCATGTGTTTGCATATGTTCTAGGGATTCCTGAGTTGCTAATTTCCAACTTCATTCCTTTATGGTGTGAGAAGCTACATCGTATGATTCTAATTCTTTTGAATTTGCTGAGACTTGCTTTATGGCCTAGTATGTGGTCAGTCCTAGAGAAGGTTCCATGTACTGCTGAGAAGAATGTAAATGCTTTCTGTGTAGGATGAAATGTTCTGTAGATATCTGTTAGATCCATTTGGGCTATAGTGTCATTTAAATCTACTGTCTCCCTCTTGATCTCCTGTCCTGTTGATCTGTCTATTTCTGAGATGGAGTATTGAAGTCCCCCAGTAGTATTGTATTGGGGTCTAAGTCTCCCTTTAAGTCCCTTAACAAATCTTTTAAATAAACCAGTGGCCTGTAATTAGGTGCATATACATTGATAATCATTATATCTTCCTGTTGAATTGATCCCTTAATCATTATATAGTGCCCCTCTTTGTCTCTCCTAACAGTTTTTGTGGTAAAGTTTATGTTGTCCGATATTAAGATGGCTATGCCCGCTCTTTATTCATTTCTGTTGGCATGGTATATCTTTTTCCAGCCTTTCACTTTCAGTCTGTATGGATCTTTATTGGAAAGATGTGTTTCTTGTAAGCAGCAAATAGATGGGTTTTGTTCCTTAACCCAGTCAGCCAATCTGTGTCTTTTAACTGGACAGTTCAGGCCATTAACCTTCAATGTGACTATTGATAAGTAGTAACTTTGCCCTGCCATTTGCCAAAGATATTTTCTGATATATGTTTTGAACTTCCTGTGATCTTTTGCTGTGAGGTTTCCTTCCTTTACCTTCTTTCATATTGATGACCATGTTTCTGTGTGTAACACATCTTTAAGCATCTTTTGCAGGGCTGGATGAGTGGTGACAAATTCTTTCAATTTCTGTTTGCTGTGAAAGGTCTTTATTTCACCTTCATTCACAAATGAGAGCTTAGCAGGATATAATATTCTGGGCTGGCAATTTTTCTCTCTTAGTACCTGGGCTGTATCTTGCCATTCCCTCCTAGCTTGTAGGGTTTCTGATGGGAAGTCAGCTGTGAGTCTGATTGGAGATCCTCTGAGAGTAATCTGATGTTTCTCTCTTGCACATTTTAGGATCTTTTCTTTATGTTTCACTGTGGTGAGTTTGATTACAACGTGACGTGGTGAGGATCTCTTTTGGTCATGTTTATTGGGGGTTCTATGAGCTTCCTGTACTAGGATGTCTCTGTCCTTCTCCAAACCTGGGAAATTTTCTGCTAGTATCTCACTAAAATGGCCTTCTAATCCTTTCTCCCTCTCCATGCCTTCAGGAACTCCTAGAACCCAAATGTTGGTTTTTTTAATAGTATCCTGTAGATTCCCAACAATATTTTTTAGATTTCTAATTTCCTCTTCTTTTCTTTGGTTTGACTGTGTTTTCCTGTTCTCTGTCTTCTAAGTCCGATATTCTCTCTTCTGCTTCACTCATTCTGTTTTTAAGGCTCTCTAATGTGTTTGTCATTTGATCTATTGAATTCTTCATTTCATTATGATTTCTCATCACTATCACAGTTTCATGTTCTACTAGTTGTTTCATTTCATTTTGATTCCTCAATATTTCATTTTCATGAGAGAGATTTTCTATCTTTTCCATTAAGGATTTCTGTAGTTTGAGGATTTGTTTTTGAGAACCTCTTAATGTTATTATCAATTTTTTGAGATCCACTTCTTGCATTTCTTCTGTCTCATCATCTTCATAATCTTGAATTGGGGTGTCTATTTCATTTGGGGGTGTCATAGTTTCTTCCTTGTTGTTCTTACCTCGGTTTCTGCATTTGTTGTTTGGCATATTGGAGATATTCTTTGGTTTCTTCTCATTATACTGTGACTCTAGATTAAGTGGACTGTCTGCTTTTGATGGATCCTTAGAGGCTGTGATTGGTGTGGCCAGAGAGCTTTGTTTGGTTCTTCAGGTTTAAGGGTTTTCCAAAGGTGACTCACCCAGATTGTTCTCTAGCTTGCTTGCTCTCTCTCTCTCTCTCTCTCTTTTTTTCTGACTCAGTTAGGAAGTAATTCCACACAGCTGAGTGGAATTGAGAGTAGTTGATGTATGAAATCTGGCCCCTGTGGGTATTTGTCTGGTTACCCCTGGGACCACACAAGGAGTTTATGCAGCCCTCAGTATGGTCTCATATTTCTCAACAGTCTCTCACCAGGTTGCCCAAGTTACTGAGTTTGTGTACTCGGAGAGTTCTCTCGCCCTCCCCTCAGATTTTCACAGTCTCAGTTCATTAGCTCCTCACTCTCACTAACTAGGTCTTAACCTCCTGTTATTTCTCCCCACCAGAGTCAGGTTTTTCTGCTTGGCTAATGGCCGGCGCCTCTTTACATACATAAAATGGTGCCTGCTCTTTGTCTTGCTCAGCTTTGTAAGGTGAGTGGAGAGAGAGGCTAATGTCTATGCCAGTTCCCCTTATTTGTTCATTTTTTCTCTCCTCCAGTCTGCCTGGTGAACTTTCCCCAGTGGGGCTTTCATTCCCTGTAGGCTCTTTCTGCATTTCCCCACCAATGTCTTGGGTTACCACGGTTTTTATCTCACCTCCCCTTCCAGCACTGGAGTGCAGACTCTGCGGCTTGGCTTCTGCGGTGGCGTGGCTCCCACGGTTTGGCTTCCATGCGGTGGGCGACCTCGCTGTCCCCGTAGGTCCTCTGTGTCACATGTGTCACATCCACTAGATCCGGAAAAGTTTCCTCTGCGATTTTTTCCTGAGCCTTTTCCTGTGGCTACAATAACTCCACTTTTATTAAACTATCTTTTCCAGGACTATCGGTGCACGCCCTCACTATTCGACATCTTGGCTCTGCCGCCTTATTAATCCTTTTTTTTTTTTTTGCCAGAGTGTCTTGGCTTTCCATGCCTGTAATACTCCCATGGGCTTTTCAGCCAGATCCGCATGCCTTAAGGGCTGATTCTGAGGCCAGAGTGCTCTTTTGGACATCTGCCATTCTATGAGTCTGCTGTATATCCCACTTCCCATGTTGGATCATTCTCTCCCTTTTTTTTCTATCAGCTCGTATTTGCAGACACTATTCATGTTTATGTGATCCCTTTGGCTCTTAGTCCTATCATTATGATCAGTTGTGAACAGAAATTGATCACTGGGACTAGTGAGATGGCATTGGTACATGCCACCTTGATGGGGTTGAATTGGAATCCCCTGGTATGTTTCTAACTCTACCATTTGGGGCAAGTCAGCTTGATCATGTCCCAAATTGTACATCTCTTCCCTCTCTTATTCCCACTCTTATATATTTTTTTTTCTTATTTTTCTTTTAATTTATTTAAAAGGAAGAGAGAGAGAGAGAGAGAGAGAGAGAGAGAGAGAGAATCTGCCATTTTGCCATTTTCTGGTTCACTTTCCAGATGTCCATAATAGCCAGAGCTCAGCTAGGCTAAAGCCAAGATCCAGGAACTCAATCCAGCTCTTTCACATGGTTGGCTAGAACCCAAATACTTGAGCTATCACCACTGTCTTCCAGGGTGCAGGTTACCATGAATTTGGAATCTAGACTGGAGTCAAGACTTCGCCTAGGTATGGGATGAGGGTATTGCAGATAGCAGCTTACCCACTGTGCCAAACACACAACCTAGTTCTTGGTTTTTTTTTTTTTAAACTTTTATTTAATGCATATAAATTTCCAAAGTACGACTTATGGATTACAATGGCTTCCCCCCCATACCGTCCCTCCCACCCACAACCCTCCCCTTTCCCACTCCCTCTCCCCTTCCATTCACATCAAGATTCATTTTCGATTATCTTAATATACAGAAGATCAGCTTAGTATACATTAAGTATGGATTTCAACAGTTTGCACCCACATAGAAACATAAAGTGAAAAATAATAGATGATTTTTTTAAATGATGATGAAATCAGAGCAGACCTATTGTCATGTTTAATCCCAGTGAGAGTCAAGTTGGGAATTGATAATTTCTTTTTTTTTTTTTTTTTTACAGAGGATCAGTTTAGTATGCATTAAGTAAGGATTTCAACAGTTTGCACCCCCATAGAAACACAAAGTGAAATATATTGTTTGAGTACTCGTTATAGCATTAAATCTCAATGTACAGCACATTAAGGATAGAGATCCTACATGAGGAGTAAGTGCACAGTGACTCCTGTTGTTGACTTTACCAATTGACACTCCTGTCTATGGCATCAGTAATCTCCCTATGCTCCAGTCATGAGTTTCCAAGGCTATGGAAGCCCTCTGAGTTCTCCGACTCTTATCTTGTTTAGACAAGGTCATAGTCAAAGTGGAGGTTCTCTCCTCCCTTCAGAGAAAGGTACCTCCTTCTTTGATGACCTGTTCTTTCCACTGGGATCTCACTCGCAGAGATCTTTAGCCAGAGTGTCTTGGCTTTCCATGCCTGAAATACTCTCATGGGCTTTTCAGCCAGCTCCGAATGCCTTTAGGGCTGATTCTGAGGCCAGAGTGCTATTTAGGACATCTGCCATTCTATGAGTCTGCTGAGTATCTCACTTCCCATGTTGGATCACTCTCCCCTTTATTTACTCCATCAGTTAGCGTTAGCAGGTACTAGACTTGTCTATGTGCTCCCTTTGACTCCCAGTCCCTTCACCATGACCAACTGTGAACTGAAACTGATCACCTGGAACAGTGAGATGGCATTGGTACATGCCACCTTGATGGGATTGAATTGGAATCCCCTGGTATGCTTCCAACTCCACCACTTGGGGCAAGTCAGCCTGAGCATGTCCCAAATTATACATCTCTTCCCTCTCCCATTCCCACCACCATGTTCAACAGGGATCACATTTCAGTTAATTTTCAACACTTAAGAATAACTGTGCATCAATTACAGATCTAAACCAGTCATATTAAGTAGAACAGATAAAAAAACTACTAAGAGGGATAATGTATTTAGTTGTTCATTAACAGTCAGGGCTATGCTGATCAAGCCACCATTTCCCATAGTGTCCACCTCACTCCAACAGGTTTCCCTCTTGGTGTTCAGTCAGTCGTCACCGATCAGGGAGAACATATGGTATTTGTCCCTTTGGGACTGGCTTATTTCACTCAGCATGATGTGTTCCAGATTCCTCCATTTTGTTGCAAATGACTGGATTTCATTGTTTCTTACTGCGGTATAGTATTCTAAAGAGTACATATCCCATAATTTCTTTATCCAGTCTATCGTTGATGGGCATTTAGGTTGGTTCCAGGTCTTAGCTATTGTGAATTGAGCTGCAATAAACATTAGGCTGCAGACCGCTTTTTTGTTTGCCAATTTAAATTCCTTTGGGTAAATTCCAAGGAGTGGGATGGCTGGGTCAAAAACCAAGAACTAGATTTCCGGCAAGATGGCGGAATAGGAAGGGAGCACACTGATAGTCTGGGGAGAGATAGTTTAATAAAAGTGGAGATACTGCAGGTTCAAGGAAGAGTAGGGGAGGAAACAGCAGAAGAAACTCTTCCGGAACGCGTGACTCACAGCGGACCTGCGTGGAGAGCGTGGGAGCCCACAGTTCGGGACATCAGCGGCAGACTCAACACACCAGCGCTGGAACGCGAGGTGAGCCGAACCTCAATAGCCCGAGACACCGGCAGGCAAGCGGAGAGAGGAGACTAGAGGGAACGACCCCCGGGGGGGAAAGTTCACAAGGCTAACTGGAAGAGAGAGAGAGAGAGAAAAAAGGGTGACTAGTACGGACACCGGTTTCTCTCTCTCCGCTCACCTCTCAAGGGCGAGCAAGACAAAGAGCAGGCGCCATCTTGGACATACGTCATAAGCAGAGCGACCTCAGGTCTGCACCGGCCCTGAGCCTAGCAGAAAAACCTGACTCTGGGCGGGGCGAATTAACAGGAGATTAGGAGCTAGTAAATTTGTGGTGCTACTGAACTGAGACTGTGAAAAAAGAGATGGTGGGGGAGAGAACTCACGGAATTCACGTGAGCACTCTCCAGAGACGCTACAATTCCGTAACTTTGGCAACCCAGTGGGAGGCTGAAGGAGAATTTGAGCCCACTCTGAGGGCCGAACAGATTCCCTGTGGGGATCTTGGGAAAGAGCTTCCGATCTCTGGCTCCTGCGGGTATATCATTTTCCTGCTAACTACCTCCAACTTCGTTCAGCTGTGCGGAATTACTTCCCTTTTGAATCAAAAAAAAAAAAAAAGAGAGAGAGAGAGAGAGAGATTTACCACGCCTAACCTGGGAGTGTCACCTTTGGCACACCAAACAGAGCTCTCAGGCCACACCCATCTCAAGCCCTAAGGCTCCATCAAAAACAGATAGTCCACTTAATCTAGAGTCATAGTATAACAAGAAAAAACACCACAGTGAAGAAACAAAATATCTCCAGTATGTCAAATAACAAACGCAAAAACCGAGGTAATAAAAACAAGGAAGTCACCATGACGCCCTCAAATGAAAAAGACACCCCAATTCAAGATTATGAAGATGATGACATAGAAGAAATGCAAGAAGCAGATCTCAAAAAATTGATAAGAACATTAAGAAGTTCTCAAAAACAAATTCTTGAACTACAGAAATCCTTAGTGGACAAGATAGAAAATCTCTCTCGTGAAAATGAAATATTAAGGAGGAATCAAAATGAAACGAAACAACTAGTACAACAGGAAACTGGGATAGTGACTGAAGTGAAGAATTCAATAGATCAAATGAAAAACACAATAGAGAGCCTTACAAACAGAATGGGTGAAGCAGAAGAGAGAATATCGGACTTAGAAGACAGAGAACAGGAAAGGATACAGTCAGACCAAAGAAAAGAAGAGGAAATTAGAAATCTGAAACATATTGTCGGGAATCTTCAGGATACTATTAAAAAACCCAACATTCGGGTTCTAGGAGTTCCTGAAGGCATGGAGAGGGAGAAAGGATTAGAAGGCCTTTTTAGTGAGATATTAGCAGAAAATTTCCCAGGTTTGGAGAGGGACAGAGAAATCCTAGTACAGGAAGCCCACAGAACCCCTAATAAACACGACCAAAAGAGATCCTCACCACGACACGTTGTAATTAAACTCTCCACAGTGAAACATAAAGAAAAGATCCTAAAATGTGCAAGAGAGAAACGTCAGATTACTCTCAGAGGATCTCCAATCAGACTCACAGCTGACTTCTCATCAGAAACTCTACAAGCTAGGAGGGAATGGCGAGATATAGCCCAGGTACTAAGAGAGAACAACTGCCAGCCCAGAATATTATATCCTGCAAAGCTATCATTTGTGAATGAAGGTGAAATAAAGACTTTTCATTGCAAACAGAAATTGAAAGAATTTGTTGCCACTCGTCCAGCCCTGCAAAAGATGCTTAAAGATGTGTTACACACAGAAACACAGAAACACGGTCATCAATATGAAAGAAGGTAAAGGAAGGAAACCAAGGAAGGAAACCTCACAGCAAAAGATCACAGGGAATTCAAAGCATATATTAGAACTTATCTTTGGCAAATGGCAGGGCAAAGTTACCACTTATCATTAGTCACTTTGAACGTGAATGGCCTGAACTGTCCAGTTAAAAGACACCGATTGGCTGATTGGGTTAAGGAACAAAACCCATCTATTTGCTGCTTACAAGAAACACATCTTTCCAACAAAGATCCATACAGACTGAAAGTGAAAGGCTGGAAAAAGATATACCATGCCAACAGAAATGAAAAAAGAGCGGGCGTAGCCATCTTAATATCGGACAACATAAACTTTACCACAAAAACTGTTAAGAGAGACAAAGAGGGACACTATATCATGATTAAGGGATCAATTCAACAGGAAGATATAACAATTATCAATGTATATGCACCTAACTACAGGGCACCAGTTTATCTAAAAGATTTATTAACGGACTTAAAGGGAGACTTAGACCCCAATACAGTAGTACTGGGGGACTTCAATACTCCACTCTCAGAAATAGACAGATCATCCGGTCAGAAGATCAACAAGGATACAGTAGATTTAAACGACACTATAGCCCAAATGGATCTAACAGATATATACAGAACTTTCAATCCTACAGCTAAAGATTTTACATTCTTCTCAGCAGTACATGGAAGCTTCTCTAGGATTGACCACATACTAGGCCATAAAGCAAGTCTCAGCAAATTCAAAAGAATTAGAATCATACCATGCAGCTTCTCAGACCATAAAGGAATGAAGTTGGAAATTAGCAACTCAGGAATCCCTAGAGCATACGCAAACACATGGAGATTGAACAACATGCTCCTGAATGAACAATGGGTCATAGAAGAAATCAAAAGAGAAATCAAAAACTTTCTGGAAGTAAATGAGGATAACAGCACAACATACCAAAACTTATGGGACACAGCAAAAGCAGTGTTAAGAGGAAAGTTTATATCAATAGGTGCCTACATCAAGAAATTGGAAAGACACCAAATAGATGAGCTTTCAATTCACCTCAAGGATCTAGAAAACCTACAGCAAATCAGACCCAAATCTAGTAGGAGAAGAGAAATAATTAAAATCAGAGAAGAAATCAATAGGATTGAATCAAGAAAAACATTACAAAAAATCAGCCAAACGAAGAGCTGGTTTTTTGAAAAAATAAACAAAATTGACACCCCATTGGCCCAACTAACTAAAAAAAGAAGAGAAAAGACCAAAATCAATAAAATAAGAGATGAAAAAGGAAATGTAACAACAGACACCACAGAAATAAAAAGAATCATCAGAAATTACTACAAAGAGTTGTATGCCAGCAAACAGGGAAACCTATCAGAAAGGGATAGATTCCTGGACACATGCAACCTGCCTAAATTGAACCAGGAAGACATCGAAAACCTAAACAGACCCATAACTGAGACAGAAATTGAAACAGTAATAAAGGCCCTCCCAACAAAGAAAAGCCCAGGACCAGATGGATTCACTGCTGAATTCTACCAGACGTTTAAAGAAGAACTAACTCCAATTCTTCTCAAACTATTCAGAACGTTCGAATAAGAGGGAGTCCTCCCAAATTCTTTCTATGAAGCCAGCATCACCTTAATTCCTAAGCCGGAAAAAGATGCAGCACTGAAAGAGAATTACAGACCAATATCCCTGATGAACATAGATGCAAAAATCCTCAATAAAATTCTCGCCAATAGAATGCAACAACACATCAGAAAGATCATCCACCCAGACCAAGTGGGATTTATCCATGGTATGCAGGGATGGTTTAATGTGCGCAAGACAATCAATGTGATACACCACATTAACAGACTGCAGAAGAAAAACCATATGATTATCTCATTAGATGCCGAGAAAGCATTTGATAAAATACAACACCCGTTCATGATGAAAACTCTAAGCAAACTGGGTTTGGAAGGAACATTCCTCAATACAATCAAAGCAATCTATGAAAAACCCACACCCAACATCCTATTGAATGGGGAAAAGTTGGAAGCATTTCCACTGAGATCTGGAACCAGACAGGGATGCCCACTCTCACCACTGCTATTCAATATAGTTCTGGAAGTTCTAGCCAGAGCTATTAGGCAAGAAAAAGAAATTAAAGGGATACAAATTGGGAAGGAAGAACTCAAACTATCCCTCTTTGCAGATGACATGATTCTGTATTTAGGGGACCCAAAGAACTCTACTAAGAGACTATTGGAACTCATAGAAGAGTTTGGCAAAGTAGCAGGGTATAAAATCAATGCACAAAAATCAACAGCCTTTGTATACACAGACAATGCCATGGCTGAGGAAGAACTTCTAAGATCAATCCCATTCACAATAGCTACAAAAACAATCAAATACCTTGGAATAAACTTAACCAAAGACGTTAAAGATCTCTACGATGAAAATTACAAAACCTTAAAGAAAGAAATAGAAGAGGATACCAAGAAATGGAAAAATCTTCCATGCTCATGGATTGGAAGAATCAATATCATCAAAATGTCCATTCTCCCAAAAGCAATTTATAGATTCAATGCAATACCAATCAAGATACCGAAGACCTTCTTCTCAGATCTGGAAAAAATGGTGCTGAAATTTATATGGAGGCACAAGAGACCTCGAATAGCTAAAGCAATCTTGTACAACAAAAACAAAGCCGGAGGCATCACAATACCAGATTTCAGGACATACTACAGGGCAGTTGTAATCAAAACAGCATGGTACTGGTACAGAAACAGATGGATAGACCAATGGAACAGAATTGAAACACCAGAAATCAACCCAAACATCTACAGCCAACTTATATTTGATCAAGGATCTAAAACTAATTCCTGGAGCAAGGACAGTCTATTCAATAAATGGTGCTGGGAAAATTGGATTTCCACGTGCAGAATCATGAAGCCAGACCTCTACCTTACACCTTACACAAAAATCCACTCAACATGGATTAAAGACCTAAATCTACGACCTGACACCATCAAGTTACTAGAGAACATTGGAGAAACCCTTCAAGATATTGGCACAGGCAAAGAATTTCTGGAAAAGACCCGGGAGGCACAGGCAGTCAAAGCCAAAATCAACTATTGGGATTGCATCAAATTGAGAAGTTTCTGTACTGCAAAAGAAACAGTCAGGAGAGTGAAGAGACAACCGACAGAATGGGAAAAAATATTTGCAAACTATGCAACAGACAAAGGGTTAATAACCAGAATCTACAAAGAGATCAAGAAACTCCACAAAAACAAAACCAACAACCCACTTAAGAGATGGGCCAAGGACCTCAATAGACATTTTTCAAAAGAGGAAATCCAAATGGCCAACAGGCACATGAAAAAATGTTCAAGGTCATTAGCAATCAGGGAAATGCAAATCAAAACCACAATGAGGTTTCACCTCACCCCGGTTAGAATGGCTCACATCCAGAAATCTACCAACAACAGATGCTGGCGAGGATGTGGGGAAAAAGGGACACTAACCCACTGTTGGTGGGAATGCAAACTGGTCAAGCCACTATGGAAATCAGTCTGGAGATTCCTCAGAAACCTGAAGATAACCCTACCGTTTGACCCACTCTTATATTTAACAGCAATCACTTTTCAGTTAAGTGTCTGCACTTAAGAATAACTATGTATTGATTACAGTATTCAACCAAAAGTATTAAGTAGAACAAACAAAAAATACTAAGAGGGATAACGTATTAAGTTGTTCATCAACAGTCAGGGTGAGGGCTGATCAAGTCACCATTTCTCATAGTGTTCATTTCACTTTAATAGGTTTCCTTTTTGAGAATTTTATTTTTCTTCATAAAAAGTTCATCTACTTTCCTAACACAAACCCTTTTTTTAAGATTTATTTATTTATTTGAAGTCAGAGTTACAGAGAGCAGAGGCAGAGACACAGAGATAGAGACAGGTCTTCCAGCCACTAGTTCACTCTCCAAATGGTTGTAATGGCCGGAGCTTGGCTGAGCTGAAGCCAGGAGTCTGGAGCGCCTTCCGGGTCTCCCACATGGGTGCAGGGGCCCAATGACCATCTTCTACTGTTTTCCCAGGCCATAAGAGAGAGTTGGAATTGAAGTACAGCAGCCAGAAGTCGAACCCTTGCCCATATGGGATGCCAACACTACAGGCAGCGGCTATACCACAGCACTGGTCCTTAAAATAAGCTCTTTCTACAAAGTTTTTCTTTTAGTGCTCTATAGCAAGAAGAAATTTTCAAATAGATTTGAGTATATTGTTAATTAAGACCCTTATTTTAAGAAGTGGAACCCCTTTAAGTAGAAGCATTGTAGCCTGAGGCTACGGGCCAGGGCCTGGGTGGCCTCAGATGATTGGAGCAGGCTGCTACTACTGACAGTGAATACTGAGAACTAAGATCCAGGAATCTGGGCCTCCAGAGAGCTTCCTATCTGTCAGTATTTATGGACTTGGTGCTAGAATTGTGCAGAAAATAAAACCTGTTTCCTATAAGAACATTACTTTAAAAATTCAATACAGGACACACTTTTCATAATAGCAATGAAAAGTCTAAGTTATCTGGAGAATAAAATCACCATATACAGAAAAAAAGTTTAACTGAAAATTCAGCAATGAATAAAGAGAATAAAGTATTTTATAATATTTCCAGAAATGTTCAATGCTGACAGGGTGTTGGTCCTTCTGAGTTTGATAACTGGTTACCGTTCCTGTGGTGTGCTGAATAGAATCCTTTTGTTCGGTCTCTTTGGGTTTCCTAGGTGAATAGTAATGTTTTAGGGATTAAAACTTCTGAAAAATATTTCGGTAAAAATCTTTTCACTTTCTAGTCCTTTAAAGCAAAGTTCATTGAACACTCTTTAGCATGTTCTTGATCAAGATTTGTCTTGAGAAGTTCATGTATTGTACTACTACGCTATGAAACAGTAATTTTTCTACAGGAATGCTGGTTAGACTGACTTACGTTGTTCATCCTAAGTGATTCTAGGTTGTTCTGTTTGAGGTCTGCTGTCTGCTCTTGTTTTTAGTTCTTCTCTTCTGTCACATTGTAATGTTATATTTTCTGTTGTGTGTTCTCCCTTCTGGATTGTCCATTATACTTCTATGTGGACAGAGAAATCAGATAGCCAGTTTCATTAGATGCAGAAATATGAATATAGGTAAATGGGTTCCGAGGAGTTGTCTAATAAGGAAAGCTCATGTGCTTTCATGGTAGTTATGTTGTGGAATTTGTCTCCCACCTTTTAGGAACAGCAGCACCGAGCCTGTTTTCTACTTTGAGTTCCTAACATTCCTTACCCTAGTGCCTTTTCTCCCCTTCAAAGACTAATACTCCCCATGTTTTGATTATCAGAAGCATTATTGATAACATTGTTCTTTTGGTTGCCCTTTCTCAGTTTTGTCACCTCTTCTTTATTTCTGCTCTTGTGTAACCTTTCGTTTTCAGTCCTCATGTCTCCACGCTGGCTTGGTGAGCCCTCAGAGGGAGATATTGCTAAGTCTTTTGGGTGTCATGTTGAAAACAAGGATGACAAGGGCAAAGCAGCAATGATCATGACAGGGAGACAGAGCTCAAAGGGCTAAGGTATGGAGCAAGCTGCCACCTTGGGAGAGGGAGTGAGTGACACAGTCTGATGTATAACAGGATGACAGTGGAAGGGTGATCTGAACAGACACAAAAGCCTGAGTTGAATCAGCTCCCAGATTTAGCCACCAGATGTAACACTGCTGAGGGAGAGACCTCTGCATCTGGCAAAATAAGGATGCAGAGAACACATTCATCACTGTAAAATGGTTCTTCAGAAGCTATGTAAGTTTTGGAGGTAGACAGAACACAGCTTACCTATCAAAGGTCAAGTCCTGAGCACAGTGAATAGCACTTGACTCTCGGCCCCCTAACTGAACTACTCTGTTTTTCACTCTTGTTAATTGCTGTGACAGGATCAGAATAGTATGTGTCAGGATCAGCATTGTAACTGGTGGACTAAGTTACAGTTTGTGAGGCTGGCATCTCACATCAGAGTTCTGGTTTGAATCCTGACTACTCTACTTGTGATCCAGTTCCCGGCCAATGCTCCTGGGAAAGCACCCAGGTAGAAGACTGGGATGGAATTTCTGGCACCTGGGGCTTTGGTGAGGTCCAGCCCAGGCTGTTGCAACCATTTAGGAAGTGAACCAATGGATGAAAGATCTCTCTCTCTCTTCCTCTTTGTCTCTCCTCCACATAGTTATGTGACAAGCAATGAATATTAAAAAAGAATAGCTATATATGTTTAGAAAATGGAGACTGAAGGAGTGGAAAGCAACTATTAAATATTGCTTTTATTTAAAGATTATTTTATTGGGAAAACTGGAGGCTAGAAACACACACACACACCCTAATGTGCCCCCCTACTCCACACACACACACACACACACACACACAGAGTAAATAGAGATATTTCATCTGCTGGTTCACTCTTAAAATGTATGTGATTGCCAGGTCTGGGCTAGGCTGAAGCCAGAAGACAGGAATTCCTTCTGAGTCTCCCATGTGGATGGCAAGGGTCCAGGCAGTTGAGCCATTATTTGCTGCCTCCCAGTATGCACATTAGTAGGAAGCTGGATTCGAAGTACTGGAGTCAGGACTTGAACCATGTACTCTGAAATGGGATATAAGAGTCCTAAGCAGATGTCTTAACTACTGAGACAAACACTCACCCCAATACTAAATAATTAATTTCTTAGAAAAAGTTTCATGAAATGTGTGGTGTTAACACTATCTAAATACTGATGATTCTCAAATCTTTGCTCTTATGAATAGTTCTGCAGTAAACATTGGAGTCTAGGTATCTCTTTCAAATGCTGTCTTCATTTCCTTTGGATATATTACCAGAATGGGATAGGTAGGTCATATTTAGTTAGATCTATTTTTAGTTTTTGAGGAATCTCCATATTGTTTTCTCTTTTGGAATTCTGCTTTAGAATAAGTCACAAAATTATAATAGAACAAGCATAGCAAAATACCCTTTACTGGGCCGGCGCTGTGGCTCAATAGGCTAATCCTCCACCTGCAGCACCTGCACACGGGGTTCTAGTCCTGGTTGGGGAGCCAGATTCTGTCCTGGTTACCCCTCTTCCAGGCCAGCTCTCTGCTGTGGCCTGGGAGTACAGTGGAGGATGGCTCAAGTGCTTGGGCCCTGCACTCACATGGGAGACCAGGGGAGGCACCTGGCTCCTGGCTTCAGATCAGCACAGTGCGCTGGCCACACCACGCTGGCTGCAGTGGCCATTGGAGGGTGAACCAACGGAAAAGGAAGACCTTTCTCTCTTTCTCTCTCTCTCACTCTCCACTCTGCCTGTCAAAAAAGAATACCCTTTATTTTTTTCAAGGGTACGTTTTATATATATAAAATATATATATATATATACATACACACACATATATATTTATATATATATATATAATCAAATAAAATGAGCATATGGAAATGTCTTGCAGAAAGATTTTGACCTTTTGTGGGTATGGCATTATTGTCATGAGGATATGTTCCAACTGATGTTATTTTTCTGATTTGTCAACTATATGACAGCTATAAATAATAACAAGCATCAGTTAGATAAAGGTTTTGATTACTTTGGAGATGCTGGCCTCATAAGCTAGAACATGAATTTGAGTAAGATTTAGATAATCTTACTAGATAATCCAGATAATCTCACCCTAATGGTGTTTGTTTTGTGGGTATGAGTTGTTTATGTGACTGTCAAATCAGTACTGAAATTTCAAAGGGGTAGTTCCACCATAATGTTGTCTTCTCTTTTGAAAAGGACTTCGTATTGGGATGTCATTTATGAAACATCTTAATAAACAAGATAGATTAAGAGTTGTTAGAATATGAATTTCTTTGACTCTGAGTAGCATCAAGTTGAAGAAATATCCTTTCAATAATGAAGTCAGATTTCAGTCATGACATAAGCTTGATAATTTCCTCTACCTTATGAACAGGATAGTAAATGAAATATGCAAGATAGAATTTGTTCTGCTGAAGTGCATGTTTCTTTAATGTGGATTAGCTCATTTGCAACTGGCAAAAGTGGGTAGGTATGATTTCAACACAACATGGAAAATGTTATGTCCCAGTATATTCATATTTTATAGCTATCTTGTATCACCTTGCTCACAACTGAGGAGAAAGGATTAGTAATTAAGAAGACCTTAAGGAAATTCCTGAGAATCCTTTGGAAGTGACTTCTTTTCCTGTACAAGAATGTTTTCTAGTTTAGTGGCTTCAATAAATGGGATAATTTGTACACTGTGATGCTATCTGAGTAAGCTGCAAATGCAGAAGCACCAGCTGGGAACACATTTCTTCCATGTTGAAAAAGAATCTAATGGAGAAATATATTTCTGGATTGAATTTTTAATAATTTGCCTATTAGAAGTGAATTCTGCAAGGATCACCATATCAAAGTAGGGAGTAGAAACACAGGAGTATTAGTGTGCCAAGGGTGGAACAGAGGACGATTTTAAGTGGAAATGCCAATGGAGGCTTATCTGTGTAAGTAGATTTATTATGAATGTCATTGTTTTCTTTTTAAATTTTTTTTTCTGCTTAAAGAGTCTTATTCGTTTTGGCTGCTCTGTCACCTGCCTATTTTCTCAATGGTTAATTTTATGTGTCACCTTGACTAGCTTAATGGATGCCCTGGTAGCTGATAAAACATGATTTCTGGTATGTCTGTGAGGATGTATCTATAAGAGACAGAAATTTGGATTAATAAATAGAGCAAAACTACTCTGGCCTCTGAATCAACCCTTAAGGCATTCAGATCTGGATAAAAAGCCCATGAGAGTTTTGCAGGAATGGAAAGCCAAGACACTGAGGCAAAAAAATGACCTAAATGAAAGATCTCTGTGAGTGAGATCCCAGCGGGAAGAATGGGCCATCAAAGAAGGCAGTACCTTTCTCTGAAGGGAGGAGAGAACTTCCACTTTGACTATGGCCTTGTATAAACAAGATTGAAGTTGGTGAACTCAAGAGGCTTCCATAGCTTTGGCAGCTCGTGACAAATGCCAAGGGTGATTACTGACATCATAAATAAGAGTGTCAATTGTTAAATCAACAATGGGAGTCACTGTGCACCTGCTCCCCATGTAGGACCTTTGTCCTTAATGTGTTGTACTATGAGGATTAATGGTAAAACTACTACCCAAAAACACTATTCTATACTTTGTGTGTCTTTTTGGGTGCAGTCTGTTGAAATCTTTACTTAGTGTATACTAAGTTGATCTTTATATAAAGCTAATTGAAAATGAATCATGATGAAGAATGAGATGGGAGAGGGAGTGGGAGATGGGATGGTTGCAGGTGGTAGGGAGTTTATGGGGGGGAAAGGCACTATAATACAAAAGTTGTACTTTGGAAATTTATATTTATTAAATAAAAGTTAAAATTTAAAATAAATAGAGCAAAACTGATGCCTCTTGCCAATGTGAGAGCGTATCACCCCTTCCAGTAAATGCCCAGATAGAACAGTCAGAGAAAGTGTGCATCTGAATTCTTTTTTTGAGATAGGATATCCATTTTCTTCACTCCTCAAATATCAACAGTCTTGCTTCTTGGCCTTTCAGACTGAGATCAAATTACAGTATTAGCTTTTCTGGTTCTTAGGACTTCATGGCCACCATAGTTGTGTGAGCCAATTCCTATGATAAATCTTGATAGAGAAATGGATGGATAGGTGGATTAAAGGAAGGATAGATAAGTAGATATTCTGTTGGGTCTTTGCTTCTTAGTGTAGCATATTTATCCAAAAGGTAGAAATGCCTGTACTTCAACTCTGAAGGTTGCACTGAGCCTCCCTTAGTGTAAGAGACAGAAATTTGTGGTGGCATTGCATTTCTAGTGTTTAATCTTATAGGCTATTGTGCAGATAGTATGAGATTATGTGTGTGAAAGTGCTTTATAAATCTCAAGTCATTTTATTTTCTTGTTAGGCAATATCTCAAAAATAAGACCCCCTATAAACCTTTATCTTTTTCTTATTCAGCAAACCTTAAGAATTCTACCTCTGTGTGAAGCACTGTGCTAAATGCTGAGGCCAAAATGCTTGTTGTGATGGAGATTATAGTCCATGGGGCATATGGGGTTAAGTAAGATCATTACAGAAATGTGTGCTTAATTAAAAGGTATAAAGGTAATGAAGATGTGATATGAGAGTACATAATAAAGCATCTTGATCTTGACTACTGCATTAAAGGAGGCTCTGTTGATGATGGGCAGTTTGAACTGGATTTGCATAAATAGGGGTTAATTAGGTATATGTGTGTGTGTGTGTGTGTGCATGTGTGCATGCACATGAACAGTCTCATTCACAGCCTTATTCCAAATGGGGAAGTAGTAGGTATGGAGGTCCCATGGCAGAAACGATGAGCGATGAGTGTTGCTTAAGGATTTGAGAGAAAGCCAATGTGCTGGTGGTCCTGATAAGGAGAGACTATGACAAACAGAGCCCAGACCTGGCAATGCTTCATAATTCATGGCAATTCTGTTGGGCTTAAAGATAAAAACAATGAAACTCAGAAAAGCTCTAGGTGACGTGATCAGATCTGCACTCTGAAAAGATACCTCTTGCTATTGAGAACGAATTATAAAGAGGTAAGAGGGGTCTTTGACTGCAGTTAGAAGTATATTATCAGAGTCCAGGCAGAATTGCTTTTCCTTTTGGTAGCATCACACTGTATCACTCGGAAAATGATGTTGGTAGTGGAAATACAAAGAAGGAGGAACTTAAAACTGAAATCAACTGGATGTTCTACATTAGATATAAGGAGGTGGAAGAAGACAATAAAGGTACCTACGCTTCTACCTTGATAAACTGAATGACAGTGCTGCCTTTCATGGAAAAGAGATTTGATGTTTTGGGTAAGGATTGTAAGTTTGATTTGGTCAAGGAAGACTGAAGAAGGACTGAGCTGCAAGGAACCACCAGGAGCTAGAAAGAAAAAGTGAGCCAGCAGAGGGGAATTTGAATAAATAGAGAAATAAGAGGAACATGTGACATAACTAAAGCCAAACAATACAAATATTTCAAGAATGCATGCTCACTCTGTTGTCTCTTGCTCTATGTCCCTCTGCTTCCCACTGAGATGTTTCTGTCCTAAGAAGACAGAATCTTCATTATGAAAATGAATGATTCAGAAAACGGGGGAAGAGAATTTATAGTATAAGTTTCTTGTCTCTGTGGATAGAAGTTGACAATGCTGTAAGTTGCATGTACTCAGTATAGATGTGGCTTCTGACATATATAGGGAATCTGCATTTGAACACTTCCATTTCTACCATCTGATTTCCAGAAACCATGATCTTTGTGCTGTTTCAGGGCATGTGCTGCACCATTCAGGACAGTACTACTGGGAGACACTATGATGCATTTTCCCACCCCACCTTGAGTAATAAACTACTGGCATCCCCAGCTACTAGGAGTGCTATTGGCAGGGAACAATTACCTCTCAACTGCTTTTTCGGAATTGCCTTAGCTGAAGAGAACTACTTCTCCCTGGGTCACTCTCCATTCATAGGGCCCACTGCATTCTGGGACTGGTTAACATGGGAGTATAAAGACCCAGATCTCTGGTTCCAACTCTGGACAACTCTGAATGGAGTTGTCTTATCTTCAGAACTTTCATTAGGTTTATCTGAGGCTGCCGTTGTGCCAGCATTGCAGTCTAATTCTGTTCAGTTCTCCTTCCTTCCATCTCACCCACAAGTGCTGATTATAAGACTGCTAACTTGTCAGATTCCTGAGGGACCTAACCAGCTTTAGCATGCAGCCCAAAGGTTAAGCTGACTGGCTAAGTAACTGAGATTTCAACAGGCTAGTCCACTGTCTCATCAGGCCAGCTATTTGGATTGTGAAATAAAATCAATGAGTTCTGTGGATGTGAAGTTATTTCTTTTCTTTTTCTGAGTAATATGTTCCCTTGCTAGAAGTAACTGTACAAGGGAGTAAAACATTGCTAAGCACATATTTTTTTTTTGCTGCTGATGTTTGCATTATCATTATGGTCAGGGAAGACACACTTACATCAATCTACTATCATGAGATTGGCTCATTTCTCTGGGGAGTAGGAGTCACATCATGGGACAATATATGTGCATTCTGATTAAACCTATGTTTAATGTACGTTCAGATGGCTATCTAGAATTGCTTTCAGAACTCTTACAGTCACATTATTTTCCTTTTGCCCAAAATTCTATTACCTACCATAGATATATAATTCTTACATTTGTAGGTATTATATATAATAGATTCTAGGCCTCTGACGTAAATGCTCTTCCAGGTTTTACTTTATTTTGTCACTCAAATTTAGCAGCATTTGATGATTAGCAACCACTTTTGAACATTTCTTAATTCTGACTGATCCTCACATGATCAGTAAATATGCACAAATACACACACACATATATATATATATATATACACACAATCTCTATCATAGCAGCTGTGTTTGTGTGTATTGTGTAAATCCAAAAAAGAAACAAAAAGGAAATGTATCAAAATTTTAGTTGAACAGTAGATTTGCATGAAAGCTGATTTCTTCTTTTAGTTTTTTGAAAATTCTACTTTTTTTGGAATTTCTTTTATGAGTAAGATTCCTTTTGTGGTGAGAAAAAGAAGACTGCCTTTACATAAAGAAAACTGTTCTTTTTTCTTCTTCAGAAGGAGTATGTTATGTTCTAAAACATTTAAATAAATACTTTAAAAAAGATGTTTTAATTTTTTCTTATTTTTAAACCCAAGCTCCTGGTGGCAATTTACCATCTGTGTGTACAGGTGTAGTTGAGAATAGTTGTGGAACAATGGTTCTTTTCACATTGTGCAGTGGAGACATCTGGATAGTTTAAGTTTTATTAGGTTGTTGGTTATTCCTATCAGTTGCTAGAAGGTAAAATGCTTTCATATTAATTATCAAGGCAATGATTTAAGAATATATTCACACCTTTTTCATTCCTTCTATGAAACGATATATAAGTTTTGTCTTGCTTTAGCACAAGGCAATTACCTTGTTCTTTGTTACTACAATTACTGAAATTAATATTCAATTTCTTTCAATATTTAATCATAAAAATTGACTACGCAGAATCTACTTTTAGAATTTCTTTCAGGGGTATGTAATTTTAGTATAACATCCCTTTTATTTTCCCTACTATGGCTTTGTATCAGTCAGGCATCAATGAACGTTCATTAGGATGCATTCCTAGGGAAGTGACAGGTTGAACTTTGAATAAATTTCAGTATTTCAGTTTTATGTGATTAAAACATGAGTTAAAGGAATTTGCTGCAGTCTTAGGTTTGGGGCAAGGTAGAAGAAACCATTGCTGTGTCCTAAGACCAATTGGGCTAAGACTCCTTGTACAATATCATCAGATTTTGAATGGTTTCCTCAATTAGCAACACTGAAAATTTCGTTACTTGTCAAATTTCTTCTCAAGAATCATTTGCTTTTAGTGTATTATATGGAAGATATTATTAGGTCTTACAAGTTATAGTTATGTCTAAGAGCTCACAAAATGTATCATCCTTGGGTTCTTCTTTAAAGACAAGTTTCTAAAAGGAAAAAAAGGGGAGGAAGGAAGGAAGAGGAAGGGGGGAAAAGTGCGAAATCATCTCCAAGCAGCAATAACATAGAGCAGCCCTTGTCTAGACTGTTGAGGAGTATTTCTCTTAGTTTTTTTTTATTCCACTCTTTTTTCTTCTTTTTTTTCTGTTTCTTTTTCTTTCTCCGACTAAACAGGAGAGGGAGGAGGAAGGGGGGGAGTGGGTGGGAGGGTGTGTATGGTGGGAAGAATTACTACATTCCTAATGTTGTATTTATGAGATACCTACAAATAAAAAATATTTATTTGAAAGGCAGAGTTACAGAGAAGCAGAACAGAAAGAGAGAGAGAGAGCAAGCTCTTCAACTGCTGGCTCACTCCCCAGACAGCCAACAGCCTCAACAACTGGAGATGCGCTGATCCGAGGCCAGAGGCCAGGAGTTCCTTCCAGGTCTCCCACGTGGGTGCAGGGGCCCAAGGATTTGAACTACCTTCTACTGCTTTCCCAGGCCATAGCAGAGAGCTAGATCAGAAGTGGAGCAGCTGGGATCCAAACCGGAGCCCATATGGGATGGTAGCATTGCAGGTGGTGTCTTTACTTGCTATGCCACAGCACTGGCCCCTACTTGATCTTTTGAAGTGATTTAAATACCATAGTTCATTATATGAATCCTATAATTTTTTTGTTTATTGAAAATGTAGTAGTCTAACATCACTGACCTCAAGTAAATCAAGAGCTATTTTGGAAATTTCTTACAACTTACAATCAAATACCTTGGAATAAACTTAACCAAAGACGTTAAAGATCTCTACGATGAAAATTACAAAACCTTAAAGAAAGAAATAGAAGAGGATACCAAGAAATGGAAAAATCTTCCATGCTCATGGATTGGAAGAATCAATATCATCAAAATGTCCATTCTCCCAAAAGCAATTTACAGATTCAATGCAATACCAATCAAGATACCGAAGACCTTCTTCTCAGATCTGGAAAAAATGGTGCTGAAATTTATATGGAGGCACAAGAGACCTCGAATAGCTAAAGCAATCTTGTACAACAAAAACAAAGCCGGAGGCATCACAATACCAGATTTCAGGACATACTACAGGGCAGTTGTAATTAAAACAGCATGGTACTGGTACAGAAACAGATGGATAGACCAATGGAACAGAATTGAAACACCAGAAATCAACCCAAACATCTACAGCCAACTTATATTTGATCAAGGATCTAAAACTAATTTCTGAATGCCATGATTTAAAATGTTTTGGCAACACAGTCTTGCTATGGAATCAGGGATTACCTGTGGTTACAAAGTCTATTTTTTTAATCTGCTCTATCCCATCTTGTGTACTTAATCTCTTTGTATGTTTGGTATAGAGTGTGCCTATTTGAAAGAGGAAAGAGATATCTATATCTTATCTCTATCTATCTATATATCTCCATATTTATATATATCTCCATATATATATATATCTATCTCCCTATATACCTGGGGCGGGGGGAGAGTTAGAGAGAGAGAGAGAGAGTGAGAGAGAGAATCTTCCATCTTCTGGCTCATTCCCCAAAAGTCTGCAACAGTGTGCTCCGGGCCAGGCTAAAATCAGAAGCCTGGATTCCACTCTGAGTCTTCCATGTGAATGGCTGGGACCCAAGTATTTGAGCCTCATTTGCTGCCTCCCAGAGGACACAAAAGCAGGAAGTTTATTTGAAGTGGAGAAGTGGAGGTGAGACTGGACCCTAGGTACTCTGATATGGGGTATGGGTATCCTAAGTGGCAGCCCAACTTGCTGTACCATAGTGCCTCCCCATGTCCTCATTACATTTTTAATAAATACAATGGACTAAACCAGTACTGGGTCCGTTGGATTTTTCAATTGAAAGTACTAAAGCTTCTGGAACTTGATAAGCTTTTGTAACCAAAAAACAAGTTGTTCACAAAGCCTGAGATTCTTACTATAAAAAATGGTGGAACAAAGACACCTGAATCCCAACATGTGGCTGAAATGGACATTTTTGTCCTTACTTGGGTAATGGGTTTTATGAGTTATTTTATTTCTAGAGTGGAACGAGTGCGTTGGTGACCTGGAGCGTAGGAGCTCAGAATGCACTGCAATATCTCTGTAGCTGGGTGGATTTTTATACAACCCTAGAAGGAATTCCTCCCAGTTTTTAACCTGCATTCTTCCCAGGACCTTTAATCAATCTACACAACTTCTGTAGCAGAAATTTTAAGGAGTTTGCTTTTGAATGGATACAAGGTCTTTTAAAAGCTGGATCAAGTGAAAATTATACACAAGATATATGCTGCTCCAGATTTTTAGCTAAATAGAACTCCTGGCATCAGCTTCGTTGGCTTGAACTGGCTTCTGTTGTTGGAAATGAAAAGCAAGTCAGGAGATATCAAATGGGAGTCCCATTTTTGGATATACCAGATCTCTGGAGTTCTGTAACAACCTGAGAGTCTGACAAAATTGTAAGGAGAGAAAATGTAATTATGTCTCTGTGGGCTTGTGTGCCTGTTAAGTTAGTGAAATTTAGCTTTTTTAAAGGGAGCCTTCCTCTGAAGCAGGCTTTTAGAAATTCTCACTAGCAAATTGCAGCAGAATGGTGTTCTTGTGAAAAATTGTATCACTGTTTCTCTTTCTCCTCTTTATAAAGGAGAGATTTTTCTGCTATTGCTTAGCAGACCTAGAAGTTTCAGTTAATGTCCATTTCATGATGTCTTTAAAATTTTAAACAGTATCTCTTATCACAAGGTTATAGATTGTGGGAAGGCATTTAAATTGATTGATTTGCTGACAATTTGTTAATACATGTTGATATCCAAAAGCTGTAAAATAATGCAGAGGCCTATTTTAGGACACACAAATGTGAGAGAGTGGTATGCTGCATAGCATGTGCTAATTATAGTGGTCAATCCAACCGTACAACCACAGAGTTGCAAACGTTGGTTCTCGATAGGAAAGCACAGAATATAACTCTGGCTATTGCTTCTGAATGAAAACCACCACAGTGATGTGGGGGTGGGGCACTGGAGGTTTCTTTGAGGAGCATGCAGTCATAAAGAAACCCAACAAGAGCTATTAATCTTCAAAATGCCATTAAAATATATAATTCAACCTTGCTTTGTACTATTGATAGCACACAAAGAATACCTCAAAATAATTTGCATAGGTAAATGAAAAATAAAAAAATACAAAAAGAAAAATTAGACATGTGTACAAAGGTTTTTTTGAATGCAAATTTAAAACCGAATGAAGAAGCTGGCAAAGGACCTTGTATCCACAACAAAGCTTTGAGTTCACTTTTTTCCCTCAGAGGACACAGAAGTATTTTGAGTCTTGAACCTCAAAAGCTAACAAATGTGAAGCCACCTAGATAGGCACAATGGTCCTGTTGGTCACATCGTCCTAATGGATTCACTGTTGTGAAAATCTTAGCAGGTTACATAAGGGCTGTCAAAAAATTAATCTGAATATGATGTGATGATTTTAGAAAGCTGCACTGAGAAATGAAAATAGTTAATGAGATGGAATTTGAGATTATTTTCAAAGTCATTTGCAATGACTTTCTGCAAACACAGAAAAGATACAAGAAAGGAAGTATTGCCTGGCGGATCAGATAAAGTTATCTATGTGTATGTATTTATCTGCTTATTTCTTGTAATAATTTCATGGGGCTCTCTGTTATAGTGATCACTGCCTTCATTTACATTTAAGATTGGGTTTGAAGCCGGCACCGCGGCTCACTAGGCTAATCCTCTGCCTTGCTGCGCCGGAACACCGGGTTCTAGTCCCGGTCAGGGTGCCGGATTCTGTCCCAGTTGCCTCTCTTCCAGGCCAGCTCTCTGCTGTGGCCCGGGAGTGCAGTGGAGGATGGCCCAAGTGCATAGGCCCTGCACCCGCATGGGAGACCAGGATAAGTACCTGGCTCCTGCCATCGGCAGCGCGGTGCGCCGGCTGCAGCACGCTGGCCGCGGCGGCCATTGGAGGGTGAACCAACGGCAAAGGAAGACCTTTCTCTCTGTCTCTCTCTCTCACTGTCCACTCTGCCTGTCTTCCCATTCTTCATGATTTGCCCAGAGGACAAGAGCAGAGTCCCAGCTACTGTCTCTAAGATAACCTACTTTTTCCACAGCTCTTTCAGGCTGCAGTTCTTCCAAATAGTGGCTCTTTTAAGGTCACTGTTTTGAGTCCCTCAGATTAGCTGGAAAAGAAAATCTGTATAAATACTCACTGTCATAATCTTTACTGCCCCCTCAGTAACTTTCCATTTTTTTCCAAGGCAGAAAAATGGTCTGTTGATTTCTCCTCTGGCTCAGAATATATTCTCAGATACCCAAAGGATTCTAGGATGCTACGATCCTTGCTTTGTGGGGGATAATTCAAGAATTCAGAGAACTTGGCAAAACCCTGCAATTTATATTTACTTCCTTGGGTATAGCAGTACATAATGAATCAAGACTCAGAAACAGCTCTGGGCTTCTCAGAGTTCCCTTAGGTAATTATGCAAAGTAAACTCTAATAAAGATCATGGGTTATACACATAAGAGCAGCTTAAATCCATGCTTCATTTAAGCTCATTGTGATGAGCGGATATTTGGTTGTTTGTTGCCTTTTCTCTGTGGACTAAAAAGATTAGTGCTTATTTCAGGGTAGCACAATTTGTTCTTCAAGGGAAGAAAGTTATATGCTGAGCAAAATCACATTCTGAGGGTTGACAGGTAAGCTAGATCTTGGGCCTTGTGTGTGTGTGTTGAGGAATTCTTATCAGGGTCACCATTGTCTGTACCAAGGGACTGTGCCTTCTAGAGATGGCTGTCTCCTCTGTCTGTGGTGCATGGAATGGACTTTTCTGATGTCCTCAGATCCCTATCTGGTTTTCTTCTGAAATATGTATAATTCAAGCTCATAGCACTGATGAAAAGAGTCAGAGAAATACAATTTGATATAATTTGGCTGATTAATGCATTGTTAAAAAACTTAAAATTCTTATTTCTGAAGACCCACTGATACTGGGTGTCACCTTGTTTGATTTCACTCATTTTCAGGCCCTGATATCTGGAAGCTACAGGCTCAGTTCTATCTGGGCCCTCCATTAATGCTGAGCAGGGCAGAAACTAAGCATCAGAAGTCTTGTCTGTGCTGACAGGTGGAGTCTGGAACACTGCCATGTATATATGGGGCAAGGAATAGACTCAATTCTTGACATGCCACAAAACAGCTCCAATTTATACTATCTGATTGGCACCCTAACTTCTAATCTCTCCCAGGTGTCAGGCAATGTCTTTTAGGATCTGGGTTTCTTTATGCTAATACTTCAGAAGCATCCTGTGACTCAAAACTCATTATCATTTCTGATAGCCAGACTTATGGGTTATTAACAATAGTAATATTGGTGATAGGCCAACCTTATTTACACACCCATTTAATACCAGGTGGAATGCAGTTTTTAAGCATTTAGGTAAATGAACTTATTTCATTCTCATAACAATCCTATTATTATTATCAGTATCCTTATTTTACAGTGCAGAAAATGGAAGCTTTGAAAGGTTGAGTAAATTGCCTGAATTTACATTGCCAGTAATTTACAAATTCACAGGTCCAACAATCTGAAGTCAGACCTCCAGACTCTAAAACATGCATCTTAATTAACCCTTGAGTTGTTCATGATATTACAGACTTCCAGGTATGAGGACCCATGTGAGAATCTCTAAAAACCAGAAACATTTTGTCCTAACATCTGGTTTCTTTACACCAGAGGGATACACTACAAACCTTAGGCATATAATTTTGTGTGTTGATGTTAAATTTTGGCTTTGTAATTTTTCCCTTTGACATGTTATCAATTTTAATTATGTGTTACATATTTCAGCATTTGATTGGAGTAATACTTGTGCTGTTATATCTCTTATTAGCTTCACACCATAGAAATTTATAGTTCACTCATGTAATAATGCATTGTTGGTGTTCCTGGCTGGTAGGTTGCTTTCCTCATAATGATTAAGGTACCCAGGCTTTCTTCATTGTGCAGCTCATACTTCCCATAGAGCTGCAAAGTCCTCTGTATTTATGCAGGGTCTTAGTCTGCCCGAATGAGGATGGACTGGGTCCAAAGAAAGGTAAGTGAGCTGCTCACCCATTCCCCTAGCATCCTGATCCAAGAGACAGTCAGATGCAGTGGGGAGTTAAGTCAAGCAAGCAAGAACTCATTTATTGCACACTTAGCAAAATGTTTTAAAGCACAAAACTGCAGAGTTATTGGGACAGGACATAAGGACCAACCAATTACTTAAAAGGTCATTTTATGGGGCGATTTTTTACAGGACCAGCCATATGTCTGTACACTCATCATCAGTTGTCGTCACCTCCCCTGATGCGCGGCTAATCAGCTTTGGTGGTAAACAACTTTGGGTACCGCCCACCTTACTTCCTTTGGGCGCCATCTTTGAATTACCTCATGTGTCTAATTTCCCTGCACATTTACCTGGGAGATAGAGAGTGAGAGGATGGAGTAGGATCACTTTTTAAGCAACTTGACTGGAAGTGACACACCTCATATTGTTGGGTGAGAACCATTCATATGACATTATTTAGGGAATGTGATCCTTGGATTGCACCTCCTTCTTGAGAAGAACTCCATAGTGTAGATGGGGAAGCAAGATCCTTAAGCAGACAAGAGGCTTCTCTGCCGTGTTGGGCACCGTGAATATGTTGTTATAAAATGGGTGGGTATAAGCAAATGGTAAAGCAAAGGGTCTGGAAAGAGCTTATCAGTTTAAAACTTGAAGTAGTGTGTCTCTATGAATCCTGGAAAACTTTGTGTCATTGAGCCAAAGTCACTGGATGCATTTGTATAGTTTAGGTGACTGGCCTTCTGTTTTGATGTATAATTAAGTTTAATCTTCCAGGCTGGGTCCTGCCAGACAGTTTGCTTGTCACTTTAACCTAAGATGCTAGACCACAGTCTCTTCTCTTAAACCTGCTGCCTGGGATCCTTCTCCAAAACTTGTGGAATTCCCAGAACCATAAAGCTGACACACACCTAACTGAAGGCTTGGCCAGTGCCTGGAGATTCAATGCTATGGAGCTCTACTTATTTATGGAACTGTGTTTTCTTTTGTAGTCCCTGGCTTACCATGAGTTCTAATTTGTGAGTATAACAAATTGTTTTGCTTCTTGGTGGCTCTGACCCACAACAATGGGAGGAATCTACCTCCCATCTTCAGCTGACCAGCAGGTTGCAGCTGGCATCTAGCTCTGAAGGTGGTCACCAGAGAGTTACAGCTTTCTTTCTTTCTTTTTATTTATTTATTTTTTTGACAGGAAGAGTTAGTGAGAGAGAGAGAGACAGAGAGAAAGGTCTTCCTTCCGTTGGTTCACCCCCAAAATGGCCACTCCGACCAGCGTGCCGCGCTGAAGCTAGGAGCCAGGTGCTTCCTCCTGGTCTCCCATGTGGGTGTGGGGCCCAAGCACTTGGGCCATCCTCCACTGCCTTCCCAGGCCACAGCAGAGAGCTGGACTGGAAGAGGAGCAGCCAGGACAGAATCCGGCGCCCCGACTGGGACTAGAACCTGGGGTGCTGGTGCTGCAGGTGGAGGATTAGCCTAGTGAGCCGCGGCGCCGGCCTACAGCTTTATTTCTTAATTCTGTTTTGTCTTCTCTGGTGATTCTGATTTAGTTTCACCCTTATTGATTGTCCAGAGAATGTATATAAGTCTGTCTCTGTCATTTCCCTCTTCAAGTCTGTTGTTTTCCCATAACTAATACTGTGCTACATACCTGATCCTTAGCTGATCATGAACAGCAACCTTACTACCTCAGGGCTCCTTGTGTTATTTGAAAGTCCATGTTGACTATCCTTTAGTCCTCATCTTCAAAGTCCTGGCACATACTCATAGATCAGTGGAAGGATACACATCTTATGTGAGATCACTCAGTGCAAGAAAGTAATCCAGGCCTTTCTATCAGGGATGGCTTAAATGTTATCTGCCTATAGTAACTCAATATTCCCAAGATGACAATCAGAAAGAGTGAATGATTCAAGTTCACTTAACCTTTTCACTTTTCTAAGCTCCCCAGTAGGCTGGCATTAACATTTTTACATGACTGCACATATGAATTATATTTCCCCACCTCATAGAAAATAAGACAAAAATGAAACAGAGAAACTATACTGATTTAAACAAATTTCTTTTAGGCAGAATGTTTGAATCAGCAAACAAAAAATCATGCATTTTAAATATTAAAATGTTTTTTATTAATGTAAATAGAACAGATTTCATATATCTCATAGATACAGTTCTAACAAGATAAGGATACTTCTCTCCCTTCCTTAATACTCCCTCCTCCTTTTTTTATTTTTTCTTTAATTTTTATAATAACATACTTTCAACTTACTTTATAATCACAGGCTTAATTTACCATTAACCATAATGTTCAACAAGTAAAGTGGAAAGATCATCATTCCACAGGAATATAGAACAGAGCTATAAACAATAATAAAGTCATAAGAGTCAGTTTTATTCTTATATATTGCTTTTCTGTATTCTATATTAACTATCACATATCAGAGAAAATATTTGATGTTTACATTTTGGGACTGGCTTACTTCACTAAGCATAATCATCTCCAGTTGCATCCATTTTGTTGCAAAAGACAGGATTTTATTCTTTAGTATGACTGAGTAGTATTCTATTGTGTATATATACCATATTTTCTTTATCCTGTCCTTAGCATACTTTAATTAAGAAGTATGAAGGAAATAGGCACTAATGAGAGTTTTTCTCTTTGGTTTGCTCAGCTGCAGTGCAGGGCACTACTTGGCACATGTTCATGCCTCTGGGTAGAGGACAAGCCTATGGAGGCACTGGAAAATTGAGGCTGCCTGTCCTGATTGTGCCTCATTTTTACTGTTCTTTTCCATTCTGTTGTAAAGCACATCTTCAAAGAGAGTTGTTATTGCTCAGAGAGGCAGGACTTGGTTTTCAGGTTCAGAACACTATATGCTTGTATAGACCTTAAATAAATTCTTTTAATATCTGGACTCAAGTTGCTTCAATAACTGGAAAATAATTATAAAAATGATGTCATCAGTAGACTGGCATTGGGGAATATATGCCACAGAAGAAATCTACATGGTTGAGAAATTTATATTCCTGGACCATCTTTTATCAGTTATCACTGGTTTGCCAAACAATCTGAAGCCTATGTTTTTGGTACTTTCTTTCTTAATGTTTAAAATTTGTATAATTTAAGCTGGGATCAGGTTGTGGATTTCCATGGAGATCACCATTCTACAGAGATACCTCACACTTTTCCAGAGTCTGAGTATATTTTCTGCTCTGATCTTTAAGGGGTTTTACTGTAAATGGATATTTCATTGAACACCAAGCTTTAATTCTTTAAGATATTATTTAAAAGGAAAGAGATAATGGAGTTAATGTTTATTGGGAAATTGTGTTCTGCCTGGTATTTTATACTTGTGTATTATTTCAATTAATACCAACAAGCAAACTTTTGAGTAAGGTATTAAAGAGTTAATGAAGTAGTATTGTGTAAATAGCCCCTATGTACTTAGCAGAACACTATTAAATGACAGCGTTGAATCTCATTTCTGGATTTTTCTTTCTTTCAGGCTATTGGCTTTCAAAATTAATAGCAACTGCATGTAGTAGCATGCCTACATTTGTTAAGTGAGACTCAGTTATAAATAATAGTAATATTAGAAAAAATAATTTTGAAACTAAGGGAAATCACTGTGCCTTTCCTTCTTTCCTTGAGCAAAATTCACTTACTTCAAGGTCACTCTTGTATGTGTTTAAAAAAATGTCAAGGTAAAATACTAGTCCTTGATTACACACACACACACACACACACACATACCACATATAAAAAAAGGTAATAATCTTCTATTTTTCATGTGCCCTCACTAAAATAGGGCTGGGTGATTGTTTTACTATTTGGTATGGTCATGTTTATGCAGTACATTGGAATACATGCTGAGCTTTGCAGTTGAAAACAAGTAAGGCTGACATGAATGCTAGAAACATGGAAATTTACCTGTTTGTGTATTACCAACACTGCCATTTACACCTTTTACAAAAAAAGGTGATTGAATGTGTTAAGCATCATGCATATCCTAAATGTTAAGAACTATGGTTGTATATATACTGCATGTATTGACAACGTATATGCTTACAAATATTCTTATTGGATATACTCCAAGATATTTGATTTTTTTCTGTAGCTGTTATGAATGGGATGATTTTAGAAGTTTTTTTCTCAGTCATGGCATTGTCTGTGTATACAAAGGCTATTGATTTTTGTTTGTTAATTTTATATTGTGCCATTTTACCAAACTCTTATATGAGTTTCAATAGTTTCTCAGTGGAGTCTTTTGGTTGTCCTATATGTAGAATCAAGTCATCTGCAAATAGGGATAGTTTGATTTCCTCCATTCTAATTTGTATCCCTTTGATTTCTTTTTCTTGCCTCATGGCTCTGGCTAAAACTTCCAGGACTATTTTGAATAGCAATGGTGCAAGTTGGCATCCTTGTTTGGTTCTGATTCTTAGTGGAAAGACTTACAAATTTTCCCTGTTTGATAAGATCCTGGCCGTGGATTTGGCATAAACTGCTTTGATTGTGTTGAGGAATGTTCCTTCTATACACAATTTGCTTAAGGTTTTCATCATAAAAGATGGTTTATTTTATCAAATGCTTTCTTGGCATCTGCTGAGATAATCATATGGTTTTTGTTCTCCAATTTGTTAATGTGATATGTCACATTTATTGACTTGTGAAATATTTGTGTTTTTGTTGTTTTAATTTCTTTGTATATGATGAAAGCACTTAAGTTTCATTTAAGTTATACAAGTTTCATATGTACAGATTTAGGAACATAGTGATACTTTCCCCCATTATCCTTCTTCCTGCCCACCCTACAACCCTTCATCCTCCTCTCTCTCACATTCCCACCCTTAATTTGTACAAAGGATCTATGTCAGCCTTACTTGTTTTTTTTAGTTTACTTAGTGATAGTATAGTTAATCCTACACTAAGTAAAAGAGTTCAACACATAGTATGAAGAAAAAAAAAAACTGTTCCTCAATGGAAGAGACACAGGCTGTAAACAAACATTGAATCTCAAAATGTCAATTTCACTCTAATTCATTACATTTTACGTACTCTGTTAGTTACCTTGGATCAGAGAAAACATATAACTGTCTTTTGAGGACTGGTTTATTTAACTACGTATAATGGTATCCTGTTGCATCTATCTTGTTGTAAAAGACAGGATTTCGTTTCTTTTTACAGCTGGGTAGTGTACTCACTAGTGTTTGTTTACTGTAATTTCCTTATCCAGCTAATAGCTGATGGACATCTGAGTTGATTGGATATCTTAGCTATTATGAATTGTGCTGCAATGAACACGAGGTACAGATAACTCTTTCAGATGCCAATTTCTTTTGGTTTGGGTAAATTTCCAGGAGTGGGATAGCTGGATCATATGGTAGATCTATTCAGATTTCTGGGGGTATCTCCATACTATCTTCCTCAGTGGTTGCACCAGTTTACCTTCCCACCAACAGTGGATTAGGGTACATTTTTGCCCACATCCATGCTTGCATTTGTTATAAATTGATATCTGTATGAGAGCCATTCTAACTGGAGTAAATTAAAACCTCATTGTGGTTTTGATTTGCATTCCCCTATTGGCTAGTAATGCTGAAGATTTTTCCAAGTGTCTGCAGGGCATTTGAAATTCCTTTCTTAAAAAATACCTGTTTGAGGGAGGACCTAAGGGGAGAGCAAGGTCGCCCACAGTGTGGAAGCTGAGCCGCAGGAGCCCCCAGGGCCACCAGACCCGGAGAGGTGAGCTAAAAACCTCTTGGTAACCTAAGACATTGGCGGGGAAAGGCAGAAAAAGCCTGCAGAGAATGAGGCCTGAAATCCCATTGGGGAAAGTTCACCAGGCTGGCTGGAGGAGAGAAAAAATCGAATAAATAAGGGGAACCGGCACGGACATTTAGCCTCTCCACTCACCTTACAAAGCTGAGCAAGACAAAGGGCAGGCGACATTTTACCTAAGTAAAGCAGTGCGCACCATTTTGCATATGTAAAGCGGGTGTATCTCATTAGCCAAGCAGAAAAACCTGACTCTGGTAAGCAAACGAATACCCACAGGGGCCAGATTTCATACATCAACTACTCTCAATTCCACTCAGCTGTGTGGAATTACTTCCTAACTGAGTCAAAAGAAAAAAGAGAGAGAGAGAGAGAGAGAGAAAGAGAGCGCGAGAGCGAGCGAGAGAACAATCAGGGTGAATCACCTTTGGCAAACCCTTAACCCTGTAGAACCAGAGCTCTCTGGCCACACCCATCACAGCCTCTAAGGATCCATCAAAAGCAGACAGTCCTCTTAATATAGAGACACAGTATAATGAGAAAAAACCAAAGAATATCTCCAATATGACAAACAAATGCAGAAACCGAGGTAAGAAGAACAAGGAAGACACTATGACGCCCCCAAATGAAATAGACACCCCAATTCAAGATTATGAAGATGATGAGATAGAAGAAATGCAAGAAGCAGATCTCAAAAAATTGATAAGAACATTAAGAAGTTCTCAAAAACAAATTCTTGAACTACAGAAATCCTTAAGGAACAAGATAGAAAATCTCTCTCGTGAAAATGAAATATTAAGGAGGAATCAAAATGAAATGAAACAACTAGTAGAAAATGAAACTGTGATAGTGACAAGAAATCATAATGAAGTGAAGAATTCAATAGATCAAATGACAAACACATTAGAGAGCCTTACAAACAGAATGGGTGAAGCAGAAGAGAGAATATCAGACGTAGAAGACAGAGTACAGGAAAATATACAATCAAACCAAAGAAAAGAAGAGGAAATTAGAAATCTAAAAAATATTGTCGGGAATCTTCAGGATACTATTAAAAAACCCAACTTCTAGGAGTTCCTGAAGGCATGGAGAGGGAGAAAGGATTAGAAGGCCATTTTAGTGAGATACTAGCAGAAAATTTCCCAGGTTTGGAGAAGGACAGAGACATCCTAGTACAGGAAGCTCATAGAACACCTAATAAACATGACCAAAAGAGATCCTCACTACGACACATTGTAATTAAACTCACCACAGTGAAACATAAAGAAAAGATCCTAAAATGTGCAAGAGAGAAACGTCAGATTACTCTCAGAGGATCTCCAATCAGACTCACAGCTGACTTCTCATCAGAAACCCTACAAGCTAGGAGGGAATGGCAAGTATAGCCCAGGTAGTAAGAGAGAAAAATTGCCAGCCCAGAATATTATATCCTGCTAAGCTCTCATTTGTGAATGAAGGTGAAATAAAGACCTTTCACAGCAAACAGAAATTGAAAGAATTTGTGGCCACTTGTCTAGCCCTGGAATGATGCTTAAAGATGTGTTACACACAGAAACACAGAAACAAAGTCATCAATATGAAAGAAGGTAAAGGAAGGAAGCCTCACAGCAAAAGATCACAGGAAGTTCAAAACATATATTAGAAAATATCTTTGGCAAATGGCAGGGCAAAGCTACTACTTATCAATAGTCACATTGAACGTTAATGGCCTGAACTGTCCAGTTAAAAGACACCGATTGGCTGATTGGCTTAAGGAACAAAATCCATCTATTTGCTGCTTACAAGAAACACATCTTTCCAGCAAAGATGCATACAGACTGAAAGTGAAAGGTTGGAAAAAGATATACCATGCCAACAGAAATGAAAAAAGAGCGGGCGTAGCCATCTTAATATCAGACAACATAAACTTTACCACAAAAACTGTTGAGACAAAGAGGGGCACTATATAATGATTAAGGGATCAATTCAACAGGAAGATGTAACAATTATCAATGTATATGCACCTAATTACAGGCCACTGATTTATTTAAAAGATTTGTTAAGGGACTTAAAGTGAGACTTAGACCCCAATTCAAAAGTACTGGGGGACTTCAATACCCCACTCTCAGAAATAGACAGATCAACAGGACAAAAGATCAACAAGGAGACAGCAGATTTAAACGACACTATAGCCCAAATGGATCTAACAGATATCTACAGAACTTTTCATCCTACACAGAAAGCATTTACATTCTTCTCAGCAGTACATGGATCCTTCTCTAGGATGACCACATATTAGGCCATAAAGCAAGTCTCAGCAAATTCAAAAGAATTAGAATCATACCATGCAGCTTCTCAGACCATAAAGGAATGAAGTTGGAAATTAGCAACTCAGGAATCCCTAGAGCATATGCAAACACATGGAGATTGAACAACATGCTCCAGAATGAACAATGGGTCATAGAAGAAATTAACAGAGAAATCAAAAATTTTCTGGAAGTAAATGAGAATAACAGCACAACTTACCAAAACTTATGGGATACAGCAAAAGCAGTGCTGACATAAAGTTTATATCAATACATGCCTACATCAAAAAATTGGAAAGGCACCAAATAGATGAACTTTCACTGCATCTCAAGGATCTAGAAAATCTGCAGCAAACCAGACCCAAATCTAGTAGGAGAAGAGAAATAATTAAAATCAGAGAAGAAATCAACAGGATTGAATCCAAAAAAAATCACAAAAAGTCAGCCAAATGAGGAGCTGGTTTTTTTAAAAAATAAACAAAATTGACACCCCATTGGACCAACTAGCTAAAAAAAGAAAAGACCAAAATCAATAAAATAAGAGATGAAAAAGGAAATGTAACAACAGACACCACAGAAATAAAAAGAATCATCAGAAATTACTACAAAGAGTTGTATGCCAGCAAACAGGGAAACCTATCAGAAATGGATAGATTCCTGGACACATGCAACCTACCTAAATTGAACCAGGAAGACATAGAAAACCTAAACAGACCCATAACTGAAACAGCAATTGAAACAGTAATAAAGGCCCTCCCAACAAACAAAAGCCCAGGACCAGATGGATTCACTGCTGAATTCTACCAGACATTTAAAGAACTAACTCCAATTCTTCTCAAACTATTCAGAACAATCGAAAAAGAGGGAGTCCTCCCAAATTCTTTCTATGAAGCCAGCATCACCTTAATTCCTAAGCCTGAAAAAGATGCAGCATTGAAAGAGAATTACAGACCAATATCCCTGATGAACATAGATGCAAAAATCCTCAATAAAATTCTCGCCAATAGAATGCAACAACACATCAGAAAGATCATCCACCCAGACCAAGTGGGATTTATCCCTGGTATGCAGGGGTGGTTCCACATTTGCAAATCAATCAATGTGATACACCACATTAACAGACTGCAGAAGAAAAACCGTATGATTATCTCAATATACGCTGAGAAAGCATTTGATAAAATACAACACCCGTTCATGATGAAAACTCTAAGCAAACTGGGTTTGGAAGGAACATTCCTCAATACAATCAAAGCAATTTATAAAAAACCCACGGCCAGCATCCTATTGAATGGGGAAAAGTTGGAAGCATTTCCACTGAGATCTGGTACCAGACAGGGATGCCCACTCTCACCACTGCTATTCAATATAGTTCTGGAAGTTCTAACCAGAGCTATTAGGCAAGAAAAAGAAATTAAAGTGATACAAATTGGGAAGGAAGAAGTCAAACTATCCCTCTTTGCAGATGATATGATTCTTTATTTAGGGGACCCAAAGAACTCTACTAAGAGACTATTGGAACTCATAGAAGAGTTTGGCAAAGTAGCAGGATATAAAATCAATGCACAAAAATCAACAGCCTTATACACAGGCAATGCCAGGGCCAAGGAAGAACTTCTAAGTTCAATTCCATTCACAATAGCTACAAAAACAATCAAATACCTTGGAATAATCTTAACCAAGGACGTTAAAGATCTCTACAATGAAAATTACAAAACCTTAAATAAAGAAATAGAAGATGAGACCAAAAAATGGAAAAATCTTCCATGCTCATGGATTGGAAGAATCAATATCATCAAAATGTCTATTCCTCCAAAAGCAATTTATACATTCAATGCAATACCAATCAAGAAATCTTTACTTAATATATGCTAAACTGATCTTCTGTATTTAAAGAGAATTGAAAATGAATCTTGATGTGAATGGAAGGGGGGAGGGAGAGGGAAAGGGGAGGATTGCAGGTGGGAGGGAAGTTATGGGTGGGAAGCCATTGTAATCTATAAGCTGTACTTTGGAAATTTATATTCATTAAATAAAAGTTAAAAAAAATACTAACTACAAAAAAAAAATACCTGTTTGAGTTCTTTGCCCGTTTCTTAACTTGATTATTTGTTTTGTTATTGTTGACTTTCTTGAACTCTTAAATTCTGGATGTTAACCTTTTATCCATTGCATAGTCTGTAATTATTTTTTCTCATTCTGTTGGTTGCCTCTTCACTTTGCTGAGTGTTTCATATGCAGTACAGAGCTTCTCAGCTTTATGTAGTTTCATTTGTCAATTTTTGCTTTGATTTACTGTGCTTCAGTTGTGTTTTCTGAGAAGTCTTTTCTATGCCAATGTCTTGCATAGTTTCTCCCATCTTCTGTAGTAATTTGATAGTATCAGGTTATATTTTTAGGTCTTTGATACATTTTGAGTAGATTTTTGTGTAAGGTGTAAGGTAGGGGTCTAGTTTCATACTTCTGCATGTGAAGATCCAGTTTTTACTGCAGCATTAGTTGAAGAGACTTTCCTCGCTCCAGGGACTGATTTTAACTTATTTGTCAAACATAAGTTGTTTATAGATCCATGGATTGATTTCTGGAGTTTCTAGTCTATTCAAATGGTCTACATGTTAAATTTTTTGCCAGTACTAGGCTGTTTGCTTAAAACTGCCCTGTAGTGTGTTTAAAATCTGGTAGTGTGATGCCTCCAGCTTTGTTTTTGTTGTGTAAGATTGCTTTAGCTATCTGGGGTCTCTCATGTTTCCATATGAATTTCAGCATCATTTTTTCTAGACCTGTGAAGAATATTGTTGGTATTTTTTTTGACAGGCAGAGTTAGACAGTGAGAGAGAGACAGAGAGAAAGGTCTTCCTTCTGTTGGTTCACCCCCCAAAATGGCCAGTACGGCCGGTGCACTGCACTGATCCGAAGCCAGGAGCCAGGTGCTTCCTCCTGGTCTCCCACATGGGTGCAGGGGCCCAAGGACTTGGGCCATCTTCTACTGCTTTCCCAGGCCACAGCAGAGAGCTGGATAGGAAGTGGAGCTGCGGGACTTGAACCGGCACCCAAATGGGATGCCAGCACTGCGAGCATTAGCTTTACCTGCTACAGCACAGCCCTGACCCCATGTCATTTGTATTTTGATTGGGATCACATTGAATCTGTAAATATCTTTTGGTAGTATGGGTATTTTGATGATGTTGATTCTTCCAAACCATGAGCATGGAGGGTTTTTCCATTTTTAAATGTCTTTTTTAATTTTTGTGTCTTATAATTTCCATCATAGAGATCTTTCACATCCTTGCTTAAATTTATTCCAAGGTATTTAATTCTTTTTGTAGCAATTCAACTGATCTTAAGAGTTCTTTCTCAGCCATGGCATTATCTGTTTAAACAAAGGCTGTTGGTTTTTCTGTGTTGATCTTATATCCTATCACTTTCCCAAACTCTTTTATAAGTTCCAAATAATCTCTCAGTGGTATCCTTTTGAATCATCTGTATATAGAATCATGTCATTTGCAGATAGGATATTTTGATTTCCTCCTTTTCAATTTGTATTGCTTTGTTAACTTTTTCTTACCTAATGTCTCTGGCTAAAACTTCCAGGACTATATTGAATAGCAATGATACAGGTAGGCATCTTTGCTTGGTTCAGGATCTTAAGGGGAATGTTTCCAGCTTTTCCTCATTCAACTGGATCCTGGGCTTTGGTTGGTCATAAATTGCCTTGCTTGTATTGAGGAATGTTCCTTTTATATCAAATTTGCTTATGGTTTTCATAATGAAAGGATGTTGCATTTTATCAAATGCTTTCTCAACATCTATTAAGATAACTATGTAGCTTTTGTTCTTCAGTTTGTTAATGTGATGTATCCCATTTAATAATTTGTGAATGTTGAACAATTTCTGCATATCAGGGATAGATCCACTTAGTCTAGGTG
Source organism: Oryctolagus cuniculus (assembly GCF_051225735.1). NCBI lineage: Eukaryota > Metazoa > Chordata > Mammalia > Lagomorpha > Leporidae > Oryctolagus > Oryctolagus cuniculus. The sequence goes on along the minus strand of NC_142875.1, from coordinate 51,997,967 downwards.
AATGATCTTTCTGATGTGTTGTTGGATTTTATTATATAATATTTTTGTTGAGGATTTTTGCATCTGTTTTCCATCAGATGTATGTTGTATTTTTTTCTGGCTTAGGAATTAAGGTGATGCAGGCTTCGTAGAAGGAGTTTGCAGGATTTCCTCTTTCAATTGTTTTGAATAGCTTGGGAAGAATTAGAATTAGTTCTTGACATACCTAGTAGAATTCAGCAGTGAAGCCATCTGGTCCTAAGGTTTTTTTTTTTATCTTTTTTTTAAGATTTTATTTATTTTATTTGAGAGTTAGAGTTACAAACAGTGAGAGGGAGAGACAGAGAGAAAGGTTTTCCTTCTGTTGGTAAACTCCCCAAATGGCTGCAACGGCCGGAGCTGTGCCAATCCGAAGCCAGGAGCTAGGAAGTTCCTCTGGGTCTCCCACGTGGGTGGAGGAGCCAAGGCCTTGGGCCATCTTGTACTGCTTTACCAGGCCACAGCAGAGAGCTGGACTGGAGGAGGGGCAGCCCTGACTAGAACTGGAGTCCATATGGGATGCCAGTGCCGCAGGTGGAATATTCACCTACTGTGCCACAGCGCCAGCCCCAGAAGGATCTTTATTACTGATTCAATTTCTGTATTGGTTATTGTTCTGTTACATTTCTATGTCTTCCTGATTCAATTTTGGTAGATTGTATGTGTGTAGGTATCTATTCATTTCTTCTGGGTTTCCCAATTTGTTGGCATACAGCTCTTTGTAGTCAGTCCTGATGATTCTTTCTATTTCTGTGGTATCTGTCATTATATTTCCTTTTTCTTCTCTGATTTTATTGATTTGGTTCTTCTCCCTTTTTTTCTTTTTGGTTAGTTAGGCCAATGGTATATCAGTTTTGTTTATTTTTTAAAAAACCAGTTCCTAATTTCACTGATTTTTTTTGTTTCAATTTATTTATTCTCGAATTTTAATTATTTCTCTGCAGCTACAAATTTTGGGTTTAATTTGTTGTTTCTTTTCTAGGTCCTTGAAATGTATAAGTAGCATCATTATTTGGTCCCTTTTAAATTTCTTCATATAGGCTCTGATTCCTATAAACATCCTCTCAACTCTGCTTTTGCTGTATCCCATTTTTTTTTTAAGATTTATTTATTGGTTTTAGATCCTTGATCAAATATATGTTGGCTGTGAATATTTGGATTGATTTCTGGTGTTTCTATTCTGTTCCATTGGTCTATCCATCTGTTTCTGTACCAGTACCATGCTGTTTTGATTACAACTGCCCTGTAGTATGACCTGAAATCTGGTATTGTGATGCCTCCGGCTTTGTTTTTGTTGTACAAGATTGCTTTAGCTATTCAAGGTCTCCTGTGCCTCCATATGAATTTCAGCATTATTTTTTCCAGATCTGAGAAGAATGTCTTTGGTATTTTGATTGGCATCACATTGAATCTATAAATTTATTTTGGGAGAATGGGCATTTTGATGATATTGATTCTTCCAATCCATGAGCATGGAAGATTTTTCCATTTTTTGGTATCCTCTTCTATTTCTTTCTTTAAGATTTTGTATATCTCATCATACAGGTCTTTAACGTCCTTGGTTAAGTTTATTCCGAGGTATTTGATTGTTTTTGTAGCTATTGTGAATGGAATTGAACTTAGAAGTTCTTCCTTGGCCCTGGCATTGCCTGTGTATAAGGCTGTTGATTTTTGTGCATTGATTTTATATCCTGCTACTTTGCCAAACTCTTCTATGAGTTCCAATAGTCTCTTAGTAGAGTTCTTTGGGTCCCCTAAATAAAGAATCATATCGTCTGCAAAGAGGGATAGTTTGATTCATTTGCTGTCTAAGTTATGGGTCTGTTTAGGTTTTCTATGTCTTCCTGGTTCAATTTAGGTAGGTTGCATGTGTCCAGGAATCTATCCATTTCTGATAGGTTTCCCTGTTTGCTGGCATACAACTCTTTGTAGTAATTTCTGATGATTCTTTTTATTTCTGTGGTGTCTGTTGTTACGTTTCCTTTTTCATCTCCGATTTTATTGATTTGGGTCTTTTCTTTTTTTAGTTAGTTGGGCCAAGGGTGTGTCAATTCAATTTTTTTTTTTTTAAAAAACAGCCCTTCATTAGGCTGATCTTTTGTAATTTTTTTGGATTCAATTCTGTTGATCTCTTCTCTAATTTAATTACATCTCTTCTCCTACTAGTTTTGGGTTTGGATTGCTGCATAACCAGATCCTTGAGATGCGTTGAAAGCTCATCTATTTGGTGCCTTTCCAATTTCTTGATGTAGGCACCTATTGCTATAAACTTTCCGGTCAGCACTGCTTTTGCCATATCCCATAAGTTTTGATATGTTGTGTTATTATCCTCATTTACTTCCAGAAAGTTTTTGATTTCTCTTTTGATTTCTTCTATGAACCAGTGTTCATTCAGTAGCATGTTTTTTAGTCTCCATGTGTTTGCATATGCTTAGGGACTCCTGAGTTGCGGATTTCCAGCTTCATTCCACTGTGGTCTGAGAAGCTGCATGGTATGATTCTAATTCTTTTGAATTTTCTGAGACTGCTTTATGGCCTAGTATGTGGCCAATCCTAGAGTAGGTTTCATGTACTGCTGAGAAGAATGTATATTCTTTAAGTTTAGGATGAAAAGTTCTGTAGATATCTGTTAGATCCATTTGGGCTATAGTGTCGTTTAAATCTGCTGTTTCCTTGTTGGTCTTCTGTCCAGTTGATCTGTCTTAGAAATGGAGTATGGAAGTCCCTCAACACTATTGTATTAGCATCTAAGTCTCCCTTTAAGTTCCTTAACCTATCTTTTAAATTAACATGTTCCCTGTAATTAGGTGCATATACATTTATAATAGTTACATCTTCCTGTTGAATTGATCCCTTAATCGTTATATAGTGCCCCTCATTGTCTCTATAACATTTTTTATGTTAAAGTTTATTTTGTCTGATATTAAGATGGCTATGCCAGCTCTTTTTTGGTTTCATTTGGCATGGAATATCTTTTTCCAACCTTTTACTTTCAGTCTGCATGCATCTCTGTTGGAAAGATATGTTTCTTGCAAGCAGCAAATAGATGAGTTTTGTTCCTTAATCCATTTAGCCAATCTGTGTCCCTTAACTGGAGAGTTGAGGCCATTAACATTCAATGTGACTGTTGATAAGGAGTAACTTTGCTCTGCCATTTATCCAAAGGACAGTCTATTCAATAAATGGTGCTGTTAAAACTCAATTTCCACATGCAGAAGCATGAATCAATACCCTGCCTTACACAAATATCCATTCAACATGGATTAAAATCTAAAACTATGACCTGGCACCATCAAATTATTAAAGAACATCAGAGAAACTCTGCAAGATATAGGCACAAGCAAAGAATTCTTGGAAAAGACCCCAGAGGCACAGGCAGTCAAAGCCAAAATTAACAAATGGGATTGCATCAAATTGAGAAGTTTCTGTACTGCAATAGAAACAGTCAGGAAAGTGAAGAGGCAATTGACAGAATGGGAAAAAAAAATATTTGCAAGCTATGTAACAGATAAAGGCTTAATAACCAGAATCAACAAAGAGATCAAGAAACTGCACAACAACCAAACAAACAACCCACTTAAGAGAAGGGCCAAGGACATCTATAGACATTTTTGAAAAAAAGAGGAAATCCAATGGCCAACAGATACCTGAAAAAAATGTTCAGGATCACTAGCAATCAGGGAAATGCAAATCAAAACCACAGTGAGGTTTCACCTCACCCTGGTTAGAATGGCTCACATATAGAAACCCAGCAACAACAGATGCTGGAGAGGATGTAGGGAAAAAGGAACACTAACCCACTGTTGGTGGGAATGCAAACTGGTCAAGCCACTATGGAAGTCAGTCTGGAGATTCCTCAGAAACCTGAATATAACCCTACCATTCAACCCAGCCATCGCACTCCTTGGAATTTACCCAAAGGAAATTAAATTGGCAAATAAAAAAGCTTTCTGCACCTTAATGTTTATTGCATCTCATTTCACAATAGCTAAGACCTGGAATCAACCTAAATGCCCATCAACAGTAGACTGGATAACGAAAAATCATGGGATATGTACTCTATAGTATACAGCAGTAAAAAAACAATGAAATCCAGTCATTTGCAATGAATTGGAGGAATCAGAAAAACACCATGCTGAGTGAAATAAACCAGACCCAAATGGACAAATTTCATATGTTCTCCCTGATTGGTGAAAACTAACTGAGCACCAGAAAGGAAACTTGATGTAGTGAAATGGACACTATGAGAAACAGTGACTTGATCAGCCCTTGTCCTGATTGTTGATGAACAACTTAATACTTTATCTCTTTTAGTATTTATTTTTGTTCTACTTAATACTATTGGTTGAACTCTTTAATTAACACAGAATTATTCTTAGGTGTTTAAATTTAACTGAAAATTGATCCCTGTTAAATACAAGAGTGGGAATAAGAGAGAGAGGAGATATACAGTTTGGGATACACTCAGTAGGACTTACCCCAACTGTAGAGTTAGAAATGTGCCAGGGGAATCCAATTCAATCTCATCAAGGTGGCATGTACCAATGCCATCTCACTAGTCAAAGTGATCAGTTTCAGTTCATAATTGATCATCATGAAAGGATTAAGTATCAATGGGATCTCATAGACAAGACTAGCATCTTCTAATACTAACTGATAGAATTAAAAAGGAGAGAACAATCCAACATGGGAAGTGGGATACACAGCAAACCTATAGAATGGCAGATGTCCTAAACAGCACTCTAGCCTCAGAATCAGCCCTTAAGACATTCGGATATGGCTGAAGAGCCCCTGAGAGTATTTTAGGTATGGAATGCCAAGACACTCTGGGAAAAACAAACAAACAAAAAACTCTAAATGAAAGATCTCTGTGAGTGAGATCCCAGTGGAAAGAATGGGGCCATCAAAGAAGGTGGTACCTTTCTCTGAAGGGAGGAGAGAACTTCCACTTTGACTATGACCTTGTCTAAATAAGATCGGAGTTGGTAAACTCAAAAGGCTTCCATAGCCTTGGCAACTCATGACAGGAGCCTAGGGTGATTACTGGCGCCATAAATAAGAGTGTCAATTGTTAAGTCAACAACAGGAGTCACTGTGCACTTACTCCCCATGTAGGATCTCTGTCCTTAATGTGTTGTACAATGTAAATTAATGCTATAACTTTTATTCAAACAGTACTTTTTCACTCTGTGTTTCTGTTTGGGTGCAAACTGTTGAATTTTTTACTTACTGTATGCTAAATTGATCTTCTGTATATAAAGAGAATTGAAAATGAATCTTGATGTGAATGGAATGGGAGAGGAAGTGGGAGTTGGAGGGTTGCGGGTGGGAGGGAAGTTTTTTTGGGGAAAATGCCACTGTAATCCAAAAGGTATTCTTTGGAAATTTATATTTATTAAATAAATATTAAAAAAAGTTTTATTTATTTCCATGTGAGAATGATACAGAGGGAGGAGAGGCAGACAGAGAGAGAGAGAGAGGTCTTCCATCCAATGGCTCACTTCCCAACTGGCTGCAGTGCCAGATCAAATCTGATCTGACACTAGGAGCCAGTAGCCTCCTCCAGGCCTCCCACGTGGGTTCAGGGGCCCAGGGATTTGGGCCATCTTCCACTGCTTTCCCTGGATATAGCAGAGAGCTGGCCTGGAAGTGGAACAGGTGGGTCTTGACCCGGTGTCCACATGGGATGCTGGTGTTACAGGCCAGGACATTAACCCGCTGTACCACAGTGCTGGCCCCGTATCCCATAAGTTTTTATATGATATATTTTTGTCTTCATTCATTCAGAAATTTTTTAATTTATATTTTGATTTCTTATATGACCCACTTTTCTTTTTGGGGCATGTTGGTGAGTCTCCATGTGCTTGCATATGATCTAGAGATTCTTGAGTTATTTATTTCCAGTTTCATTCTTTTGTAGTCAGAGAAGTTGCATTGTATGTTTTCGATTTGTTTGAATTTGCTGAGCTTGCTTTATGTGTAGTATATGGTCTATCCTAGAGAAAGTCTCATGCACTGATGAGAATACTGTGATGTGACAAGTTCAGTAGATATCAGTTAGGCCCATTTGTTCCATAGTGTCGATTAGCACTGTTGTCTCATTGTTGACTTTATGTTTAGTTCATCTGTCCATTGATGAAAGTGGGGTATTGAAGTCAGTCCCCCATTGCTATTGTATTGGAGTTTATGTCTCCCTTTAGATCCAAGAACATTTTTTTTTTTTTACTAGTCAGGTACCTGTAGTTGAGTGTGTACACATTTATCCTAGTCACATCATCTTGTTGAATTGATCACTTAATCATTAAATAATGCTCTTCTCTGTCTTTTTAAACAGTTTTTGTACAAGGTCTATTTGTCTGATATTAGGCTGGCAACATCTGCCATTTTTATGTTTTCCATTAGTGTGGAATATATTTTTCCATCATTTCACTTTCAGTCTGTGTGTATTTTTGTTGAATAGATGTTTTTCTTGTAGGCAGAAAATAGTTGGGTCTTTTTTTTTTAATCCATTATGCCAGTAGTATTTTTTAACTGGAGTGTTTACTATTGATAAGTAACGACTTGGCCCTGCTATTTTTCCATACATACTCCTATTGTTTACTTTGGATTTCATTTTTACTTTCACTGGTTTTTTTTTTTTTTTTTTTTTTTTGACTTCACATTGTTTAAAAGTTCTGGCTATCTTCTGTGATTCTGTGTGTAGCACATCTGTAAGCATCTTTTGTAAGGCTGGACAAGTAGTGACAAATTCTTTCAATTTCAGTTTTTTATGGATGATCTTTATTTCACCTGATTCCTAAATGAGAGCTTTGCAAGGTACAATATTCTGGGTTGACAGTTTTTTTTCTCTTAATACTTGGACTATAGCTCTAGCCTGTAGGATTTCAGATGGGAATTCAGCTCTGAATCCTGGAGAGTCTCTGAAAGTAATCTGGTATTTCTCTCATGCACATTATAGAATCTTTTCTTTATGTTTTACTGTGGAAAGTTTGACTACAGTGTGTTATGGTAAAGAACTTTTCTGGTCAGGTCTGTTACGAATTCTATGTGCTTCTTCTACTTGGAGGTCCCTTTTTTTCCTCCAAATTGGGGAAGTTTTCTATAATTATGTCACTAAATAGGCCTTCTAGTCCATTCTCATTTTCCATATCTTCAGGAACTCCTAAGATCCATATGTTGGGTTGTTTGATAGTATCCTATAAATCTCCAACACTATTTTTAAGTTTTCTTCTTTTGTTTGATTGGAATATTTCCAAAAATTTGTCTTCTAGCTCAGATATTTGTCATTTTGTCTTGCAAGTCTTCTGTTAAGGTTTTCTACCACATTTTTTATTTGATCTATTGAATTCTTCACTTTTTTATTTTGATTTCTCTTTAAATTTCAATTTCATGGAAAAAGTTTTCATTCATGTCATGTATGGTTTTCTTTAGTTGGTAGATTTACTTCTGATTGCTTTTGAGTAATTCAATGATTAATTTGAATTTCATTTCTGCCATTTCCTCAATCTCTTCAACTTCACATTCTAATATTGAAATGTTTTGTGGGCCAGTACCATGGCTCACTTGGCTAATCCTTCGCCTGTGGCACTGGCATCCCATACGGGCTCTGGGTTTTAGTCCCGGTTGCTCATCTTCCAGTCCAGCTGTCTGCTGTGGCCTGGGAGGGCAGTGGAGGATGGCCCAAGTGCTTGGGCCCCTGCACTTGCATGGGAGACCAGGAAGAAGCACCTGGCTCCTGGCTTCAGATTGGCATAGCTCCAGTTATAGCGGCCATTTCAGGGATGAACCAATGGAAGGAAGACCTTTCTTTCTGTCTCTCTCTCTCTCACTAACTCTATCTGTCAAATAAAAAAAAATATTTTGTGTTCCTTTGGGAGTTACCATGGTGTCTTCCTTATTCTTGTTTCTTCAATTTCTGCTTTTATTTATTTTTTCAATGTTATTTTTTAAACTTTCATTTAATAAATGTAAATTTCCAAAGTACAGCTTTTGGATTACAGAGGCTTTTTCCCCCGTAACGTCCCTCCCCCGTGCAACCATCCCATCTCCTGCTCTCTCTCCCATCCCATTCACATCAAGATTCATTTTCAATTATCTTTATATACAGAAGATCAATTAGGCATTTGTAGAGTAGATTTTTTTTTCCTCTGATGGCTTTTATCTTTGAGCTATGCCTCTGTGGCTTCGTGAAATGTCTGCACTTTCAGTGAATACCAAGATAGGTGTGTGATGTGTGAGGCCAGGGAGCTTTAGTCAGTGCTCCACGGTGGGGTGAGTATCCAGAGTAACACCTATGTTGGGCATGATAGATCTCTTGTTAACAGAAAGGGGGATTGTCACCTGTGTTGCTGTGATCACCCCCTTACTGTCCTCTCTTCTAAGCTGATCAATGCCCAGTGTTAGCCCTCAGTGTGCCAACACTTGTCTGTGCTACTGAATGAACTGCACAAATAATCTGCAGAGTCCTCACTGTGAGCATAGTTCCTGCTGCAATGATCTGTCCCAATCATCAAGAAGCTTGGAGTGTGTGGAGCCGTACCCAGTGATTACCCAGAGACCCAGCTGTACCCTGCGTCTTCTCATGTAACCACAGAGTCCCCACACTCTCATTGGTTGCGGAGGTTTCTTTCTGCTCTTCCAGCTTAAGCAGTCAACGAGAGGCAGATGGTCCCTGAAACAGCTTCATCTAGTCTTCTTGATCCCGGGAGGCTGTTGATGCCTTACAATCCTATGTGGGTGCCCAGCTACCCACTAGCTAGGCTCAAAGTCAGTGGCAACTGTGGATTTTTCCCTCTGCTAGAATATGTGGATCACACATGTACACAAGAATCATTGGTTGAATGTGCTCTCTCCCCGTCACTGCTGCCAATACTGCTGAGAAGATGATGTCCTGTCTCAGCCAGTTGCTGTGCAAGCATTCAAAGACTTCCACAGCTCCTGCCCATGCCCAAAATGGCACCTAATGTTTCTCAGCTGGGCAGCGGGTGCTATTGTGGGGAGTTTGGGGCAAGATAAACATGCCCTCTCAACTTCTACTTGGTCCATGGGCAAGCACTAGCATCTGCTAGTTCTTAGGGATCCCCCGGCTATATCACCATGGTTTGCTGCAGTCCAGTCTCACTTCTGTCTCTAAGCTGCTGCCAAGCCACCTCCAACTCCAGATCTTGGCTGCTACAGTCAGGTGTTGTGTTTGTGTTCATGCTGTAAGTCTGTACCCTCCATGCATTCCTCTTCCTCTTCTAGGATTTCCAGTGCGGTTTTCCTTCCAATTGACATTTTGAGATTCTATGATTGCTTAGAGCCCTTGTCTCTGCTGTTGAAGAACAGAATTATTTTTTTCTCACCATTTGTTGAACTACTTACTTAGTGTAGGGTTAATCTTAAGAGTATAGAGTAAATGAATTAGATCATTGTAAAAATTAAGAGAGTACTTAGGAGAGGAAGGAGGAGGAAAGGTGGGACATGGACAGGAAGGAGGATAGTGTGAGAAGTATTAGTATGTTCTTAAATATATATACATGAAATACATGAAACTTGAATACCTTAAATAAAATTTAAATAACCCTGGTGTGTGTTCCATCTATCACATATACTTTCTCAGAAGATATGAAGCTATGGAAGAAGTAATACCACACAAGAGAACCACTGTCTTCATGAGAGATAAGAAGCTAACAGGAGATAAGTGGTTTACTACTGATGGATGTAAAGTAGAATGACCCTGTGATTCAGGTCTGAGTGACTTAACTGCTTTGGTACATATGGACAGTGTCAGGAGGCCATTGTGAAAACATCATTTGCCTTAAGATTGTTGTTACTTTATAAAGGCACGATTCCAACCTTATCAGAATGTCAGAGTAGAAGTTCTGGCAACTGCCTTTGTTGACTGGCAGAAAAACCATCTGTGAGCCAGCGATACAGGGATCTGGCATCTGTGGAATGTGATTTAGTTTTTCTGCGAATAAAGAAGCTGTATCCTTGGAAATGATGAGCAGTGAAATTTTCTGTGAGGAAATTTTAACTGTTGTGCTTTTCTGTTAATCAGTTTCTACCAGAACCAAGAAAGGATCTAATATGTTTCCTATAATTTGAGTGAGGAGAACTGAGAACTGAGGGCTGACAAAAGCATTCGGAACTGTAATTCTTAACCTTTTTGTTACCATAACCTCTTTTCAGGAGGTGAAAATACCTGAAGTGGATGCCTTCTCATGTTTTAAATACAGAAAATAAGGCATGGAAATTTATAAGGGAAATGAATTATATTAAATACAATTATAAAGAAATAAATTTATGCTGAAGATCTAGATGCTCCTTGATTTAACATAGATAATTTTAAGATCTTTAAGAACTAATATGAAAATCATAAGGGCTTTACTTAAGTGACAAACTCACAGGTAATATTAACATTAGTGTGATTTGTTTAAGCTTACAATTGAGAGAAATTTAAATTGCACTTATAGTTTGGGAAATATTTAATTTTTTATCACAAACTCCTGATTTCTATCCACAAACTCATTGTGGGGTGTGTGGATATGAAATTAAGTAAATTTGCCTCAAAATGGTCAAGAAAGAAGTTGACTGCTCCAGTCAAGTCCATTTGGAGGATATCTGAAGATAAAGGGGAGATGACTATTTCAGTGTACATACCAGCAGTATTCATAAAATAAGAATAGAACCTTCCCTATTCTTTATTACCTTTATATGTATCTTTTAAATCTAATACTGCCTGTGTAAAGAAATATTTAACTGCAATTGATTAATTCTGATGGTCTCACATCATCTTATCAGGTTGGAATTAAAAAAATGATTTTTATCAAAAACTGATTCAATTCTGGTAAAACATATTCTCACTATTTAGGTAACTATATATTCACTTGTCTGCATACATACATAAAGTAGTATCTGAAATAACATTCACCAATAGCTGGCAAGGATTATTGTTTGGTGGAGGCTTGGAAATTTTTTTGTAGAGGTTGTGAATTAAGTCCATTATTTAAATAATTTGTATTACAAGAGAAAGAGGTATTATATGTACTGATAGATTTGCTATGAAATGGAGAAATTTAAAGTACATCCATGTACAGAAAAAAAGAAGTAGTGGAGGAAGAGATATTGGAGATACAAGTAAAGAATGGACAAATGGAAGAACAAATGATGAGTGCAGGCAAAGTGCTGTTAGCACCATCCTGATTTCCAGTGGTTACTGATCTATTTTTGGTTACTACAGATTAATTTGCATTTTCTAGAGTTTGATGTTAATTGAAATGTGTGTATACTTTGTTTTGTTCTGGCTTCTTTCACCTGGCATATTTATTTTAAATTTCATCCATATTATTGCATGGATCATTAGTTCATTCCATTGTGTTTGTTGAGTAGAATTTCTTTGTATATACTATAACTTGTGTATCCATTTATCTTTGATGCATGTTCGTATCATTTTCAGTTTTTTGCTTGGGTTAATATCTAGGAGGTAAATAGCTGGATTGTATAGTAGGTGCATGTCTACTGCCAGAAATATTTTCTGAAGTGGTTATGCCACTTTTCATTGTTGCCAACAATATGTGGGAGTTCTAGTTGCTTCATATTATCACCAGTACTTGGTATGGTCAGCAATTTAGATTTTAGCTATTTTAATAGTTATACAGTAGTACTTCACTATAGTTTTTTGAAATCTGAGAAGAATGTTGGTGGTATTTGATTGGAATTACTTTGAATCTGTAAATTGATTTCAGTAGTATGGACATTTTGGTGATATAAATTATTCCAATCTACAAACATGGAAGATTTTTTCCATTATTTGTGTGTTTTTTTTCATTTCTTACTTTAATGTTTTGTAATTTTGTTTGAATAGATCTTTCCCCTCCTTGGTCAAATGTATTCCAAGCTATTTAATTTTTTTGTAGTTATTGTGAACAGAACTATAGACCAATGTCTCTGATGAAAAACATATTCAGCAAAATACTAGCTAATCAAATCCAACAACAATTCAGGAAAGATAATTCACCATTATTAAGTAGGATTTATCTCTGGTATACAAGGACAGTTCAACATTTGAACATCAATAAATATGAAACATCATATTAAGAAGTTGAAGGATAAAAACACTATAATTATCTCAATAGGTGCAGAGAAAGATTTGACAAATACAACATCCTTTCATGACAAAAAAAAAAAAAAAAACACCAAACTTAAGCCCATTGGGTATAGAAGGAATATTCCTCAACATAATCAAGACAATTTATGATAAACTTACAGCCAGAATTATATTGAATGTGTAAACATTGGAAGCATTTCCACTAGATCTGGAATCAGACAGAGAAGCCCACTTATAGCATAGTTATTCAATATAGTTCTGGAAGTTTTAGCCAGAATCATTAGGCAAGAAAAAGAAATCAAAAGTACATGAATTGGAAAGGAGGAAGTCATAATATCCCTATTTGAAGATGACATAATTCTATATATAGGGGAACCAAAAGACTCCACTAGAAGACTTTTGGAACTCAGGTGATAGTTGGATAAAGTTGCAGGATATAAAATAAGCAGACAAAAATCAATATTTTTTGTATACCCAGACACTGCCATGGCCGAGAATGAACTTGTAACATCAATCTCATTCATAGTAGCAGACTTGATCTTGCCATTTTCCCATAAATATTCATATTATTTGTTTTGGATTTCCTTTGTACTTTTACTAGATTTTCTACCTTCAAATTCTTTCATAATGATAACTATCTTTCTCTATTTCTGTATGTACCATATCCTTAAGTATCATTTATAAGACTGGACAAATGGTGACAAATTCTTTCAATTTCTGTTTGTTATGGGGGTCTTTATTTCTTCTTCATTTATAAATGAGAGTTTTGCAGGGTATAGCATTCTGTCTTGACAGTATTTTCTTTTAGGACTTGGGCTATGTCTTTCCATCACTCCTAACCTGTAGGATTTCTGATGAGAAATCAGATGTCAGTCTAATTGCAGATCCTCTAAAGGTAATCTGGTGTTTCTCTTGTGCATATTTTTTTTAACTTTTATTTAATGAATATAAGTTTCCAAAGTACAGCTTATGGATTACAATGGCTTCCCCCCCATAACGTCCCTCCAACCCGCAACCCTCCCCTTATCCACTCCCTCTCCCTTCCATTCACATCAAGATTCATTTTCGATTCTCTTTATATACAAAAGATCAGTTTAGCATACATTAAGTAAAGATTTCAACAGTTTGCTCCCACACAGAAACATAAAGTGAAAAATACTGTTTGAGTACTAGTTATAGCATTAAATCACAATGTACAGCATACTAAGGACCAAGATCCTACATGAGGAGTAAGTGCACAGTGACTCCTGTTGTTGACTTAACAAATTGACACTCTTGTTTATGGCCTCAGTAATCACCCTAGGCTCTTGTCATGAGGGGCCAAGGCTATGGAATCCTTTTGAGTTCACCAACTCTGATCATATTTAGAGAAGGTTGTAGTCAAAGTGGAAGTTCTCTCCTACCTTCAGAGAAAGGTACCTCCTTCTTTCATGACCCATACCTTCCACTGGGATCTCACTCGTGGAGATCTTTCATTTAGGTTTTTTTTTTTCCCATAGTGTCTTGGCTTTCCATGCCTGAAATACTCTCATGGGCATTTCAGCTGGATCCGCATGCCTTAAGGGCTGATTATGAGGCCAGAGTGCTGTTAGGACATTTGCCATTCTATGGGTCTGCTGTGTATCTCACTTCCCATGTTGGATCATTCTCTCCCTTTTTTATTCTATCAGCTAGTATTTGTAGACACTATTCTTGTTTCTGTGATCCCTTCGGTTCTTAGTCCTATCATTACAATCAATTGTGAACAGAAATTGATCACTGGGACTAGTGAGATGGCATTGGTACATGCCACCTTGATGGGATTGAATTCTTGTGCATATTTTAGAATATTTTGTTTTACTGTTGAAAGCTTGACTATAATGTGTTATAGAGAAGATCTTTTCTGGTCATGACTATTATGAATTCTGTGTGTTTCCTATTCTTAGATTTTCCTTTGTTTTTACAAATCAGGGAAGTTTCCTGTTGTTATTTCACTGAATAGCCTTTCTAATCCATTCAGTTTCCATACCTTCAGGAACTCCTAAGATCCAAATGTTAGGTAATATGACAGTATCCCATTAATATATAACACTTTTTTCAGTTTTTTTCTTCTTCTTTTTGTTCTGAGATATTTCCAAAGATTTGTCTTCTAGCTTGGATATTCTTTCTTCTACCTCACCAAATCTGTGTGTTAAGGCTTTCTACTCTGGTTTTCATTTGACAGATTGAATTCTTCCTTTCAATTATTTCAGATTGATTTCTCTTCCATATGTCTATTTCTTGGTAAAATTTGTAATCCATGTCATGTATTATGGGTGTCCTTAACTCGTGAATTTGCTTCTTACTGTTTTTCAGTAATCTTATTATCATTCTTTTGAGTTACTTTTCAGGCATTTCACAATCTCTTCATACTCACACTCTAATATTGAAGCTTTGTTGTGTTCCTTTGGAGGAGTCATGTTGTTTTCCTTGTTCTTGTTTCTCATATATATGTTTTTATTTTTTAGGCATTTGTGGAACCACTTGCTGGTTTTCTCCACCGTTGGCGTTTTTCTTTGAAATATGCCTCTGTGGCTTAGTGGAGTATGTGCTCCTGTGGTGGATATTCAGAGGCATGTGGTAGGTTTGGCCAGGGAATTCCAGTCAGTATTCGTAATGGTTCAAGAGTCCAAGGTGGCACTCAGTTTGGGTGTAGTAATCTCTGTTGTTAGCAAAGGGGAGGGTATGATCCCATCAGCTGGTATGATCACTGCCTCACCTCCTTTCTACCAAGGTGACCAATGCCCAGGGCAAGCCCACAGTGGCTAAACACCATACTCACACTGGTGGATGACTCTCACAAAGAATGTATGTGATCCTCAGTGTGAGCAAGGTACCCTCTGCAATGACTGACCCCAAGTACTCAGGGAGATTTGAATCTCTGAAGCCAGACACAGTAATTTCCCAGAGACCTAGTTACAATCCAGCCCTATCATGCAGTTACAGAATTCTCAGAATCATATCATGTAGGACTCCCACAGTCACAGGGATCAGGGAATCCACTCTCAGCCCAAGAGCCTACTCCATACATGGAGAGAGCTGCTGCCTGTCAATGTTCCGGCTTTGCGGTATGAATACAGTTGCTCATGGTAGGTAGGGGAGGGGAGTGCCTCACAGATTTAAGTGGGCCCCTGCCATGTGCCAAGCAATCAGGCCAGACTCTACATCAGTAGGGACTGCAGATTTATTTCTCAGTTGATATTCCTTACTTGCATGTGCAGGAGCCATGGCTGCCTGCATTTGTGATATCAAGATAGTCCTCCTCCCTGCTTGTTTCTGGGAGCCATTGTTGGGTAGATGGGAATCAGGCAATGTGCTCTCTATTCATGTGCTTAGGCAGGTACCCTACCCCTTGATAGTATTCCAGGTTGAACTCATTCAATGTAGTCTGCAAGGTTCTTCCTCAGGCTTTATCAACAGTGACACAGATTGTTGCAGACTCCTCTCACTTCTCTGTAAGAAGCTAGCCTCTCCTTCTGATTGCCTAACTTTTCACTGAACAGTGTGGAGCTCTGTGGAGTGGGGGAGGGATTAGAAGCAAGACATCTTCCCTGCTGCAAGCCAGGCAGTTATTCTGAATTGTCAGCTCCTCAGGCTGAAATAAAAGTCAATGGGTCTCTGTGGAATTCCCATTCAGCTAAAACATGGAGTGGCAAGGTGCACAGCAATTGCTTCCTACCTTCACATGGTAAGTTGGCCGCCTGCATTTGGCCGAGCTGTGTGGTTGGCTGAAGCAGTGTCTGTCTTCTCTTCTCTTGTCCTACGGGATCTTTCTTGTTTTTTCACTTTGCTGAACATTTCTATCAACCAGACACCTGGAAACGTGGTTCTTCCTTTGTTTTTTTCAAATCCCAGAACAGCTGAAGTTAGTGTGGCTATACTCTATTCAGCCATCTTGGAAGTACTGCCAGCCATAGATTGGTTTTTGCAAATTAAACCAGAATTGAGTTTGAGATAAACCCCATGTGATTATAGGTTTTATATTTTAAATTTATTATTAAATTCAATTTGTTAATATTCTCTTTAGAACTTTTATATTTTTTCCTTGGGAAATTAACATTTTCTTGTAATATCTGTATCTGAATATGGTATCTGGGAATGCTGATCTCCTAGAACAAGAAAGGAAGTACTCCCTTTAATGGAGTTACCTCAATTTTCTGAGAAAGGTATATACACAGACAAACGTACACATACACATAGTTGGTATTATTTTTTCCTTACATGTTTGATAAAATTCAGTGGTAAATCTATTTGGAAGAATTTGTGGTACAGATTTTAAGTTCATTTTCTTTAATAAATAGAGTTATTTGGGTACTCTTTTTTATCCCTCTTGTGAGATTTAGTAGTTTGTGCCTTTCAAGTTAGGTGTTCATTTCTGTTAAATTGTCAACAACATAAAATTATTACATTATTATTCATTTTATATCAGTAAATCATATAGGGTGTCACCTCATATACTCCTGTTATTGGAAATTTGTGTCTTCTCTCCTTTTTACTGATAATTTTGACTAAAGTTAAATCTTTTTTTTTACAGTGAAGTGTTTTTGCTTACTTTTAAATTTTAAAATTGACAGGTTAAAACTGCATGTGCTTATCATGAACTATTTAATGTTTTGAAATATATGTGCAGTTAAGTCTTAGATTTCCTATATAATTTCTTCAATGACTCATTGATCATTCAGTAATATTGATTAATATCTATGTATTTGTAAAAATTATATTTTTCTTATTGATTTCTAGCTATATTCCACTGTGTTCTGAGAGGATACATGATGATTTCAATCATTTCAAATTTACTGAGACTTGATTTGTGTCCTAATATATGGTCTATCCTGGAACATAATTCTGTGTGCCGATGGGAAGAATGTGTATTCTGTAGCTGTTGGATGAAATATCCTGTAAATATCTATAAGGTCCATCTCCTCAAAAGTATGGTTTAACCTCAATGTATCTTTGTTGATTTCTGTCTGGATGATCTGTCCATTGATAGGAGTCGGGTGCTGAAGTCACCACTATTATTGTGCTGGAATCTCTTTCTCTCTTTAGAACTAATAAATTTCTTGAAATGAATGAAAATTAAAACACAATATATTGAAACCTGTGCTTACAGCAAAAACAGTGTTAAAAGGGAATTTTATAGCATCAAGTACTAACATTAAAAGAAGAGAAATATCTCAAACAAATGATCTAATGATGTATCTTGAAGGTTTAGAAAAGCAAGAATTGGGGGGAAGAAGGGCAGTACTGTGGCGTAGAAGACTAAGCCTCTGCCTACAGTGCCAGCATCCCGTATAAGTTCTGATCTCCACTCCTGGTCCAGCTCCCTGCTAATGCACCTGGAAAGGCAGTGGAAGATGGCTCATGTACTTGGGCTCCTGTACCCATGTGGGATCTTGGCCTCAGCCTGGCCCAGCGCTGGTTGTTGTGACTATTTGGTGAGTGTTCTAGTGAATCTCTGTGTCTCTCTTATTCTCCCTCTGTATTTCTGCCTTTCAAATAAATAAATACATACTTTAAAAATTAAAGCAAGAACCTATTATCTTTATATTAATGTCACATTAACACGAGAATTGATGCAAATTTTACTGTAGTAATTATGCATTTTCTGTGATCCTGAGAATCTAATATATTATTAAGACATTCATTAAAAGATATCTGTACCTTTTAGAATGACTATATCTAGCAAATTGACATTTACATTATCATTTTTATGGTGAGAACAATAAAAACTGCTCCCAGGATTTTTTTTTTTTTTTTTTGACAGGCAGAGTGGACAGTGAGAGAGAGAGACAGAGAGAAAGGTCTTCCTTTTGCCGTTGGTTCACCCTCCAATGGCCGCCGTGGCCAGTGCGCTGCGGCCGGCGCACCGCGCTGATCCGATGGCAGGAGCCAGGAGCCAGGTGCTTTTCCTGGTCTCCCATGGGGTGCAGGGCCCAAGCACCTGGGCCATCCTCCACTGCACTCCCTGGCCACAGCAGAGAGCTGGCCCTGGAAGAGGGGCAACCGGGACAGAATCCGGCGCCCCAACTGGGACTAGAACCCAGTGTGCCGGCGCCGCAAGGCGGAGGATTAGCCTAGTGAGCCGCGGCGCCGGCCTGCTCCCAGGATTTTTTAACAATTCAATATATTGTTAATTATAGTCCTCACGTTGTACAATACTTCTGAAGTTACTCTTTTTATCTATCTGTGCTTTTGTGTTCTGTTGCTAATATCTCCCAAACACCCACCCACAATGGCCTCAGCCTCTGGTAACCACTATTCTATTCTCTGCTTCTGTAAGATCAACTTATAATTGAGATTGTGGCATATACAAAATATACAAAACATATACAAATAATTGAGATAAATGATACTTGTCTGTGTGTGACTGGCTTATTTCACTTAATGTAATGTCTTCTAGGTTCTTCTATGTTGTCACAAATGGCAGAATTTTTAATTTTGGGACTGAATAGTATGCCATTGTGTGACTATATATTGCATTTTCTTTATCCATTAATCCATTAATGAACACTTAGGTTGTTTCCATATCCTGGCTGTTGTGAAGAATGCTTTAATACAGATGACAGCACAGATGCCTCTTTGATATATGATTTCCTTTCCTTTGGTTCTAACCTAGTAGTGGAATTGCTGAATCATATATTAATTCTATTTTTAGCATTTTAAAGAGCCTTTTTACTTTTTTCATAATATCTATACTAATTTATATTCCCACCAGCTGTATTAGTTTCCTTTTCTCTATATCCTCACAAAAATTTGTTCCATTTTGTCTATTTAAAATGATTATTTGAGAGGCAGAGAGACAGAGAGACAGAGAGACAGAGAGACAGATGGTGAGATGGAGCATGCATACACTTATGATTTATTCTGCATGTGTCTGTAACAGCCTGGAATGTTCCATGCCAAAACTGGGAGCCAGAAACTCAACGTAGGTCTGTTGTATGGGTGTTAGGGACCCAATTATTTGAGTCATTACTGCACTGTTTGCATTAGTAGGATGCTGGAATCCAGGGTACAGCCAGGACTCCAACCCAGGCATCTTCTTCAATAGCATCTTCATCAATATGACAAATAACTACTCTCTTTTATCTTTATGATGATAGACTGTCTAACAGGTCGGAAGTAATATCACATTGGGTTTTTTTTTTTCCCAAAAGAAACCTTTTATTTAAGGAATGCAAACTTCATGCATTTCATAAGTACAACTTTAGGAGTATAGTCTTCCAGCTATACCTGCCCTCCCAACCACACTCCCAACCCTCCACCTCCATCCTCTCCCATTCCCAGTTCCATTCTCCACTAAGATCTATTTTGGTTAATTTTATACACAGAAGATCACCTCTATGCTAAGTAAAGAGTTCAACAATTTGCACAAAAAAGAACACTGTTCCTCAACAGTTGACACAAGGGTGGTTCAAAGTCATTGCAACTTGAAGTTAATTTCACTTTTTTAATAGTAACTTAATTAACTTTAAAGAAGCATCTAAGAATGATACATCTTCTATTTTTAGTATTTCAAGGAGCCTCTTTACTTTTTTCATAATATCTATACTAATCTACATTCCCACCAGCTGTATTAGTTTCCTTTTCTCTATATCCTCACCAAAATTTTTTCCAATTTGTCTATTTAAAATATTTAATTATTTGAGAGGTAGAGAGACAAAAAGAGACAGATAGATGGTGAGACAGAGCATGCATACACTTATGATTTACTCTGCAAGTGTCTGTTAAGCCTGGGATGTTCCATGCTAGGAATATAATACAACTCTTTGAGGACAGAGGTCCTGCATGAGAAGTTAGTGCATAGTGACTCCTGTTGTTAATTTAACAATTAATACTCTTATGTATGATGCCAGTGATCACCCAAGGCTCTTGACATGAGCTGCCTAGGCAATGGAAGCCTTTTGAATCCACAAATTCTGTTGGTATTTAGAAAACACCATAAGCAAAGTAGAAGTTCCCTCCTCCCTTTAGAGAAAAGTACCTCTTTTTTTGATGACTACTTCTTTCCACTGGGGTCTCACCCACAGAAGTCCTTCATGTTGGACACTCTTTATCACAATGTCTTGGGTTTCCATTGCCTGAAATGCTCTTGCGGGCTTTTCTTCAAGACAAGAAAGTTTAAGGGCTGAGTCTGAGGTCAAAGTGCTACTTAAAGTGATTGTCATATATGAATCTGGTGTATGGACTGCTTCCCAACGTTGCCATGTTGGAGCATTCACTCCTTTTTAATTCTATCTATTATTACCAGAAACTTAATCCTATTTAAATGATCACTTAGACACTTAAGATGGTATTTATACCACCCAGCTTAAGGGAATTGGGGGTCCCATGGCAAGTTCTTGTTAACTGTACCCTTAGAAGTAAGTCTGTAGGAATGTATTCAGAACTATACAGCCCTTATGGTTATATGCTTCATTCATTTCATAATTACAACTTTAGGAACATGGTAATTATTCCCACCATTCCCATACTCCTACTTCTTTTCCACCTTTCTCACTTATTACCACGTTTACTTTTCACTGAGATATATTTTCAATGAGTTTATACACATATGGTCAACTCTATGTTAAGTAGAGTTCAACAAAAAGTATGAAAAAATATTCATCAACAGTCAAAACAAGGACTGTACAAGTAATTGCTTCTCAAAGTGTCAGTTTCACTTCTACAGATTGCCTTTTATTAGTTATCACAGATCAAGAAGAACGTATGGTATTTGTCCCTTTGGGACTGGCTTAATTCGCTAATAATGATGTTTTTCAGATTCAGTCATCTTATTGCAAATCACAGGATTTCATTTTTTTTTTACCACTGTGTAGTATTCGACGGTATACCTATCCAGTAATTTCTTTATCCAGCCTTCTATTGACGAGTATTTGTGTTGGTTACATATCTTAGCTATTATGAATTGAGCTGCAATAAACATGGGTTACAGATAACTCTTTCATATGCTGATTTCATTTTCCGAAGGTAAATTCACAGGAGTGGGATGGCTGAGTTGTACAGTAGGTCTATATGCATATTTCTGAGGTATCTTCATATTGTCTTTCATAGTGGTTTTATCAGTTTACATTCTACCAACAGTGGGTTAGGGAACCTTTTTCCCCACATTCTCTCCAGCATTTGTTGTTTGTTAATTTCTGTATGAAAGCCATTCTAACTAGGGTGAGGTAAAACCACATTATGGTTTTGATTTGTATTTCCCTACATCTAGTGATCTGGAGCATTTTTTTCATGTGTCTGTTGGCCATTTGGATTTCCTCTTTTGAAAAATGCCTGTTTAAGTCCTTGGCTCATTTCTTAACTGGGTTGTTTGTCTTGTTGTTGAGTTTCTTGATCACTTTGTATATTCTGGTTATTAATCATTAATCAGTTGCATAGTTTACAAATAATTCCTCCCATTCTGTTGGTTGCCTCTTCACTTTCCTGAGGGTTTATTTGAAGTATAGAAGTTTTTAAATTTGATGTAATCTTGTTTGTGATTTTTAGCTTTGATTTCTTGTATCTCTGGGGTCTTTTCCAAGATTCTTTGCCTGTGCCAATATCATGCAAGGTTTCCCCAGTGTTCTCTAATAATTTGATGGTATCAGGTCATAGTTTTAGGTCTTTGATACATTTTGAGTAGATTTTTGTGTAAGGTGTAAGGTAGGGGTCTTTCTTCATACTTCTGCATGTGGAGATTCAGTTTTCCCAGCACCATTTGTTGAATAGACTGTCCTTGCTCCAGGAATTGGTTTTGGCTCCTTTGTCAAACATAAGTTGGTTGTAGATGCTGAGATTGATTTCTGGCATATCTATTCTGTACTCTTGGTGTATACCTTTGTTTTTGTACCAGTACCTGGTTGTTTTATTTATAACTGCATTGTAGTATATCTTGAAATCTGGTATCATGATGCCTTCAGATTTGTCTTGGTTGTATTAAATTGCTGTAGCTATTTGGGTTCACCTGAGTTTCCATATGAATTTCAGCATCATTTTTTCTATATCTGAGAAGGATGTCCTTGGTATTGTCATGTTAGTTCACTGAATCTGTAAGTTGCTTTTGGAAGAATGGACATTTTGATTATATTCTTTCAATCCATTAACATGGATGATTTTTCCATTTTTTGGATAAATTCTTCTATTTCTTTCTTTAATGTTTTGTAATTCTCATTGTACAGATCTTTGACATCCTTGTTTAAACATACTTCAAAGTATTTGATTTTTCTTTGTAGCTATTGTGAATGGATTGTTCTTAGAACTTTCTCAGCTGTGGCATTCTCTGTGTATACAAAGGCTGTTGACTTAGGTGTATTGATTTAATATCCCGCTACTTTGCCAAACTCTTCTATGAGTTCCAATTGTCTCTTAATGGAGCCTTTTGGATGCTCATTTTTATAGAATCATGTCATCTGCAAATAGGGGTAGTTGAACTTTCTCCTTCCCAGTTTGTATCCCATTGATTTCTTTTTCTTGCCTAATTGCTCAGAATAAATAGCAGTGGTGAGAGTGGGCATCCTTGTCTGGTTGTGAATCTTAGTGGTAATGCTTTCTACTTTTCACTATTCAATAGGATGCTGACCGTTGGTTTGTCATTGATTGCCTTCATTGTGTTGAGGAATGTTCCTTCTATACCCAATTTGCTTAGAGTTTTTATCATGAAAGGGTGTTGTATTTTATAAAATGCTTTCTCTGCATCTGTTGAGATAATCATATGATTTTTGTTCTTCAGTTGGTTGATGTGATGTTACACATTGATTTGCTAATGTAGCATCATTCCTGCATACCAGGGATAAATCCCTCTGGTCTTGGTGAATGCTCTTTCTGATGTGTTGTTGGATTCAATAGGCTAGAATTTTGTTGAGGATTTTTGCATCTATGTTCATCAGGGAAAGTGGTCTGAGTTCTCTTTCTCTGTTGTAATTTTTTCAGGTTTAGGAATTAAGGTGATGCTGGCTTCATAGAGAGAATTTGGGAGGATTCCCTCCCTTAAAATTATTTTGAATATCTTGAGTAGGATTGTAGTTAGTTCTTACAAGGTCTGATAGAATTCAGCAGTGAGCCATCTGGTCCTGGGCTTTTCTATCTTGGGAGGACCATTACTACTGATGCAATTTTTATCTTGGTTATGGGTCTGTTTAGGCTTTCTATGTCTTCATTGCTCAATATAGGTAATTTGTATGTTTCCAGGAATCTATCCATTTCGTTTAGGTTTCCTAGTTTGTTGGCATGCATCTCTTTGTAGTAATTTCTGATGATTCTTCTTATTTCTGTGCTGTCTGTTGTTACATTTCCTTTTTCACCTCTAATTTTATTGATTTGAGTCTTTTCCTTTTTTTGTTAATTGGGCCAATAGTGTGTCAATTTTATTTATTTTTTTCAAAAATTCATCTCCTTGTTTTTCTAATCTTTTTTTTGTTTCAGTTTTGTTTATTTCTTCTATAATTTTAATTATTTCTTTTCTCCTTCCTTTTTTGGGTTTTGGTTGCTGTTGTTTTTCTAGATCCTTGAGATGCATTTATAGCTCATTTATTTGGTACCTTTCCAATTTCTTGATTAGGCACCAATTGCTGTAAACTTTCCTTTTAACACTGTTTTGCTGCAAATCATATGTTCTGATAGGTTGTATTATCATATTCATTTGTTCCAGAAATTTTTTGATTTCTCTTTTTGATTTCTTCTATGCCCACTGTTCATTCAGGAGCATGTTGTTTAGTCTCCATGTTTTGTTAGCATATATTGTAGAGATTCCTGAGTTGCTTATTTCCAGCTTCATTCCTTTGTGGTTTAAGAGGACGCATGGTATGATTTTGATTTTTGAATTTGCTGAGACTTGCTTTATGGCCTAACATGTGGTCAGTCTTAGAGGAAGTTCCAATTACTGGTGAGGAGAATGTTTATTTGTTGGCTGTAGGATGGAAGGTTCTATGGATATGTTAGGTCCATTTGGTCTGTAGTGTAGATTATCTTTGCTATTTCCTTGCTGATTTTCTGTCTGGTTGATCTGTTCATTGCTGAAAGTGGGGTGTTGATGCCCCCATTAGTATTGTGCTTGAGATCTGTATCATGTCTTTTAAGTAGCCAGGTGCCCTGAAATTAGGTGCATATACATTTATAATAGTTACATCTTCCTGTTGACTTGATCCCCTAATCATTACATAGTGTCCTTTTTCTCTTTTAATAGTTTTTGTTTTAAAGTCTATTTTGTCTGATATTTGGATGGCTACACCAGCCTTTATTTTTGGTTTTTGTTAGTATGGAAAATCTTTTTCCATCTTTACACTTTCAGTCTGTATGCATCTTTGTTGGTGAGAAGTGTTTCTTGTAAGGAACAAATAGATATGTTTTGTTTTTAATCCATTCAGCCAGGCTGTGTCTTTTAACTGAAGAGTTCAAGCTATTTTCCTTCAAGGTCACTATTGATAAGTAATGACTGTGCCCTGCCACTTTCCCATAAATATTTCTATTTTTTATTTTGGATTTCCTTTGTGCTTTTACTGGGAGATTATCTACCTTTACCTTCTTTCATAGTGATGACCCTGTTTCTGTGTTTCTGTGTGCAGCATATCCTTAAGCAAGTTGTCCAGGGTTTGACAGGTGGTGAAAAATTCTTTCAATTTCTGTTTGTTATGGAAGTTCTTTATTTCACCTTTGTTCATAGTTGAGAGTTTTTTAGAGTATAGTAGTCTGGGTTGACAGTTTTTTCTCTTAAGGCTTGGAGTATATCTTGCCATTCTCTCCTAGCCCATGGGTTTTTTGATGAGATATCAGCTGTGCATCTAATTGGAGATCCTCTGAAAGTAATCTGGTTTTCTCTCATGCACATTTTAGAACCTTTTATTTATGTTTTACTGTGGAGATTTTGATTACAATGTGTCGTGGTGAAGATCTTTTCTGTTCCTGTGTTAAGAGTTCTAAGTGCTTTCTGTATTTGGATGTCCCTTTCTTTCTCCAAATTAAGGAAGTTTTCTGTTATTATTTCACTAAAAAGGCCTCATCCTTTCTCTCTTTCCACATTTACAGGAACTCCTAGAACCTGAATGTTGGGTTGATAGTATCCTATAGATTCACAACAGTTTTTTTTTTAGTTTTCTAATTTCTTCCTCTTGTTGTTGTTCTGACTGTATAATTTTCTGCCATTTGTCTTCTAAGTCAGATATTATTTCTTCTGTTCACTGACTCTGTTGTTAAGGTTTTCCACTGCATTTTTTGTTTGTTCTGTTGAATTCTTCATTTCATTTTGATTTATCTTTAAGATATGAATTTTATGCTAGAAATTTTCTTTCATGCTATGTATGGATTTCATAAACTGTTGCATTTGCATCTAATTACTTAAAAGTAATCCTATGATCAATTTTTTGAATTCCATTTCTGGCTTCTTCAATCTCTTCATTTTCATTACCTAGCATTGAAGTATTATGTTCTTTTGGGCATATCATGTTGTGTTCCTTATTCTTGTTTCTTGAATTGGTGCATTTATTATTTGGCATTTGTGGAGATACTCAGTTTCTTCTGTTTTTGCTGTGGGGGCTTTTATCTTTGGAATATGCCTCTGGATTAGAGGAGTGTCCACTTTTTCAATGAATACCCCAAGGTGTGTTATAGGTGTAGAAAGGGAGCTATGTTCAGTGCTCTAGTGAAAGCAGTGTCTATGGTGACACCTAGCTTGGGCGTGGTAGATCTCTCTCTCTCAATCTCTCTTACTCTCTCTGTTTGTTCTGCTCCATTGGCA
Organism: Oryctolagus cuniculus; assembly: GCF_051225735.1. NCBI lineage: Eukaryota > Metazoa > Chordata > Mammalia > Lagomorpha > Leporidae > Oryctolagus > Oryctolagus cuniculus. The sequence continues at coordinate 51,972,132 of NC_142875.1, read as the reverse complement.
TAGTCTCTGCTCACATCCTCTCCTCAAAGAAGACTAGTGCCCTGTGGGTATAATATTCATACACACTGCCACAAGGACCACACAAAGGATCCTTGGTGTAAGCTCAGATTCCCCAGCAATGTCCCTCACCAGACAACCAGGAATCCCTGGGTGTATGGAGCCTCCCAAAGTGATTCCCCAAAGTCTCAGGCATACCTTGAGTCTTCCCACGTAGCCTCAGTGTTTTCACAGTCCTAGCACACAGGCTTCCCACAGTCAGGAGCACACAACCCCCTTTCAGTTCTCCCTGCCAGACTCAGGAGTTTCCACTTGGCTGGTTGTTGGGCATAGACAGGAGCTGGCACAGCTCTTACATATGTCCAAAATGATGCCTGCTCTCTGTTGGCTTGTTATAGGTTGCTGTTGCAGGGTGATCTGGGGGAAGAGAAACATGATCCCAAATTTTTTCTTCTCTAGTTTGGCAGGTATGCTATACCCCACAGAGCTCCTTGCCAGATTCCCTTCAGGCTCTTCCTGAAGCTTTATTGCCAATGGCTTGGGCTGCTACAGTCTGGTCTCATGTGAATCTCCAAAGCTGTTAAGGAGGCTCTTGGCTGCTGGGGTCCTGAGTTATGCAAGTGCACACCCTCCTTCATAGGTTCACTGTGTCCCTTAATTTGTATGGAGTTTCCTCTGCCATTTCTCTCTAACTCTTCCCTGATGCTTCACACTCTCCACTTTTTAAAAACTATCTTCTAGAATATAGCAGTAAGCTCCCTCCCTACTCCATCATCTTAATCCATTGCTCATTGTGGTTTTATTATTTTTATTTTTTAAAGATTTTATTTATTTATTTGAGATGTAGAGTTACAGACAGTGAGAGGGAGAGACAGAGAGACGTATCTTCCATCCTCTGGTTCATTCCCCAAATGGCCACAACTGCCACAGCTGTGCCGATCTGAAGTCAGGAGCCAGGAGCTAGGAGCTTCTTCTGTCTCCCATGTGGGTGCAGGAGCCCAAGGATTTGAACTATCTTCCACTACCTTCCCAGGCCATAGCAGAGAGCAGGATTGAAAAAAGAGCAGCAGGGACTAGAACCAGCACCCTTATGGGATGCTGGTGCTGCAGGCAGAGGATTAACCTGCTGTGCTACAACACTAGTCCCAGCTCATTGTGGTTTTTATTTGCATTTTTTTTGATGATTAGAGACATTTAATATATTGTCATATTGATTGGCAATTTGTCTTATTGGAGAATTGTCTTTTCAAATCCTTAGCTTATTTTTAATTGACTTTATTATAAATTATATAAAAAATTTATAAAAACCATAATTTTTTCTCATAACAATTATTTATACACTTTGGCAATAAAATTTTTCTCCACTTCTATAGGTTGTCTCTTCATTCTGTTGATTGTTTCTTTGCTGTTCAGAACCTTTTCAGTTCACATAATCCTAATTGTCTCTTCACTTTTGTTCCATGTGCTTTCATGTGATAGCCATAAAATCATCACCAAAATCGAAGTCATAAAGGTTTTCTTCTATCTTTTCTTCTAAGAATTTTATAGTTTTTAATCTTACATTTAAGTCTTTTATCCATTTTGCATATGGATGTACAGTTACCCAATACCAATCAATTTGGAATGATTTTTTCTCTATTGTGTATTCTTTGTCAAATATCAGTTGATTATATATATATTTATATATTTATAGATTATATATATTTATAATGTAGATTTATTTATTGGTTTTCCATTCTATTTCACATGTATATAGATCTATACTATTTGTTTTTTCTTTTTTGTATTTCTGTGAAAAGTGCCATTGGAAGTTTGAAAGGGATTTCCCTGAATTTGCCAATCACATTGGGTAGTATGAACATTTTAAGAATGTAAGTCTTCAATCCACGAATACAAGATGTCTTTTTATTTGTGTCTTTTGAATTTTCTTCATTTATGCTTTTTAGTTTTCAGAACACAAGTCTTTCACCTTTTTTATTAAATTTATTCCTAAGTGGTTATCTTTTTTTCATGCTAATGTAAATTGGATTGTTTTTGCTGCTTTTATAACTGATTTTAAAAGTTTAGTTTCTTCGATTTTTTTCATTTGGCAGGTATCCATTAATTCTGCTATGGATGTTTTTGGAAATATTTTAGAGAAATACTCCTTTTGCTTATTAAGTGTGTTACAAATTTAATCCTTCTAATTTTTATTTATTATATTTTGATTTTGTTTACCAGCTTTATATTAACAAAGAGATTCATGTATATCCAAATAATTTTTCCATAAGAAACCCTTAACATTTATTCAGATTCTATAAAAACCATTGTAGAGCTATTTTTTCCCCATTTCATGTATAAGAAATCTGAGGTTACAGGTATAATATGCAAACTTCATCTCTCCCATTACTTCTAGAGTACCAAATGGAGGCAATTTCAGCAATTTCCTATAATGTAGCTAAATAATATTCTTGCTTCAGTGTGACTTTATATATTAGAATGCTTAAAGAAATATAGCTCCTTCTCTTTCCTAGCAACTTCTTGTTTGGGTTTACAAATGGATGTAGACAGTGCTGGAAGTTATGAAGAATCACTAAGAAATTTGGCCAGGCCACCTGGTCTTGATAAAGAATACTTAGATAATTTCTCCCTCCTTATAAGAATCACCCTGCAACTGAAGATCATCTTTAATGGATAAAGTAAAAGCTTTTCTTAGCTGAAAATTCAGCCTAGCAGTAAGTAATAATGGCTTCTTTGGGGAAAAAAATACCTATTATTCTATGTAAAAGAAAAAAGTCTTATTGTTTCTAGGCATGCTATGGAGAATTGGTGTTTTTGGTATTTGCTTTGTAGAAGTTGTTGTTTTACCAAACACCCACTTTAGAGATGTGCTGACCTCAGAAATTCTGACTGCAAATAAGGACAGTTTGTCCTACAAAGGCACCGTGTGAGAAGTTGAAAATAGAGTTAAACTTGTTGAGTTCAGCTCCACTAAATTATCTAGGGAAGAAAACGATACCATATTTTTGGAGAAGAAACAAATTTATGAACTTTACACTATGACAGGAATTAGCCAAATCAAATTAATATGATTTAGAAAATGACTGGTGTTGCTAAGGACCCTACCTTTTGGCTCTTTTATGCATCTGGTCATTTGTTTAATGTAGGTTCCAGCACCTTTATTCTTAGGAACATTTCTAATAAGAAGTGAGGTATTATATTTGAGGTATTATATTATTGTAATTCAACTGAAAATGTTTTTTAATTTGTGGCTATCTAAACATAATCCATTACAAGTTTAAACATCTTAATTATGCCCAACACATTCAAAAAGTCCTTGTTGTGTACTTGCTATGTGTCAATTATTGGGCTAGGTACTTTTCAAAGTGATTAAAGAAATATAAGTTATATTTCTTGCCCTTGAACACCCTGATAACTCATTGTGGGGGGGAGTAGGAGGGGAACAACACATGGAACAGCAGAAGGCAGAGGATAATTAAGTGTCCAAATGCCTCATTTAGAAGAGAATGGTGTATACATTATAGAATACTTTGTGAAATCTTTTAATTATGCAACATGACATAGGTCTTATAGGTTGAATAGGAAGTAGAGAAATATAATGTTATTTAGTAAAAATGCATGCATTTACTGCTTTGCAATCATTTGAGGTTAATATACTGGATAATAGCAATGTTCTGAAGAACACACCGTATTAGAGGGCACAAGGTGATGTTTTTATAAAATTCTGCAGTGAGATAGCAGTGTGACAAATAAGGCACCCTAGAGTCTGCAAAATCCACTGCATTGAAGTAGCAATATGGCATTGGATCCAGATGGATAGTAAACTCACAAGATACCTTCGCATTTATCCATCACCATATATGCTTAGCTTGAAGAAGGGATAAAGGACTGGTAAAAATTCAGCATTCCTGTCAATATCATATATGAGGTTTTGTATCTTCAAGGTACAACTTGAAAGGTCCCAGGTATTCTTCATGTATTCATAAAAGAAAAAAATGGGTGCCAACCATCTCAAATTAAGGAAGGTCCAGCTCAGGTGTCTCATCAGTTAGGAGGATTCAATCAAGGATCAAATCTTTGGTTTCCTTAAGGCAAGAGAAAATATTACAAATGAGCTGTTGACCTTTAACTTCCAGCCTTATCTCTTTTTCTTACAAAATATTAGACTGATTTATATGGACATTTTATAAAAATGCCTGGTTCAAAGTCCAAAATCACAATTTGGACAGTTTACCCTTTCTGAATCGCCATATCTTTCATACAAATAGACATGTGAAGATACCTGCCTCTAGGGTATGTGATTAAAGTAACCTGAAATACCTTTTACTTGGAAGTGTAGAGTCAGACTATTTTAATATGGAAGTTTAAATGTTATTTTTTTCCTTTTGCAATGTTGCAAGTATTATTCTTACCTGCATTCCTGAACTGAGACTAATAAGCCATTAAGGTCTATTATAAAAGATTAAATGAATAAAAGGAAAATGTGCTTTAAGGATAAACTAAAGAAAACAAGTGTCTCTGGGGAATGGATAAATCATCTTGAGGCCTAAAAGGGGTTAGAGGAAGAGGAGAAACATGTTATTGGACTCTATAGAAGTTAGGGAGTTGATGTAGGGTACGTAATCTGAATAGGCGGGTACCCATCATCTCAGAACTGGGTGATGGCCCATTGGTTTCCCACTGGTTTAGTCCCTGTCTGTTTGGTCTCCTATTGGGAGACCTCGTGAACAGTTTCCTAGGAAATGATCCTGGATTAACTGTGCGTGGGGATCTAGAGATATGGTAGAATCACTTTATTCTCTTTGTTTTTATGTGCATCATGAAGTTGTGATCTATTATCTGAACATTTCAATTGCCTTACATTCATGATTGTTTTATATCACTGAATTTATCTTGGAGACATTTTCATTGATTACTGAATTGTCTAAAATGATTAAATTGGTCATTTTAGATGTGTCAACACAGTAACATATTAGATGAGAAAAGCTCAGTAAGTTATCAGATAGGTGTAAGGACTACTCAGTTTTATCTCTTTATTAAACCATCTATATCACATCTATTATGGAAACAATCAAAATACATATGCTTGCTATATTAAATTGTCATAATTTCTTCAAAGGTTGAATTTTTGAGAAGACAATTTAATTTTCAATGATGTATTTTAGGGCCGGCACGGCGGCTCACTAGGCTAATCCTCCGCCTTGCGGTGCCGGCACACTGGGTTCTAGTCCCGGTCGGGGCGCCGGACTCTATCCCGGTTGCCCCTCTTCCAGGCCAGCTCTCTGCTGTGGCCAGGGAGTGTAGTGGAGGATGGCCCAAAGTACTTGGGCCCTGCACCCCATGGGAGACCAGGATAAGTACCTGGCTCCTGCCATCGGATCAGTGCGATGCGCTGGCTGCAGCGTGCCGGCCGCGGCGGCCATTGGAGGGTGAACCAACGGCAAAGGAAGACCTTTCTCTCTGTCTCTCTCTCTCACTGTCCACTCTGCCTGTCAAAAAAAAAAAAAAAAAAAAAAAAAAAAGATGTATTTTAAAACAAGACAGGGTCTGGTTTATTCGGTCAACATTTATTTGAGGCCCGAATGGAGAACCTAGCTTTTTTTTCCCCTTTCTTTCAGTTTTCTTTTACATTTTAACCCATTTCTCTTAGTGATAGCATTATGTAAGATAAAAGCTGCAAACAGCTTAATAGACTATTTGAGCTCTCAGGCAGTCTGGCTAAAAAATATGATGATCTCTAATTCATTTGCCAGTGTGAAAATGCATACCCTTTGAACTTGCATTCCCTTAGTGTGCTTTATCAATACTGTTAATTCTAATTCTGCAGCATCTGTTTATTAGCTATGGGAACAATAAATCAGTATAACAAATAACTTTAAAACAGCTAAGAAGCTGTTACAAGTTTACAACAATAAACATTTATTTTTATGGCTCATGAATCTGAACGATGGCTGATCTCCTGCGGGGCTTGACTTTAGATTGTAGGTTGGGTTCGGTTCTGCTCCACAGATGTTATTTTAGAATGAATGATTATGAGAGGGCATGCTTTTCTCATCCGTATGGCAGACCTCATGGGAACCAAGTCAAGTTATGTAAGCATGTTTGAAGCCTTTGCTCACTTTGTGTCTTAATCAGCTTTCTGATATGAAACAAAATACTGGAAGTTATAATGAAAAGGAATTTTTTTAGCTCACAGTTTTGGAAGCTGAATGTCCACGACCAGCTGACCCCATCTACTCAGCTACTTTTGAGGGTCCCATGACTGTCGCAATGTGGCAGATGATATCATAGTCAGATGCATGTGTAAGGGAAAGAGCAATCATGTGGTGATGCAGGAGGTAAGAGGGATTCAGAGGCTGGTTGCTGTTTTTACAACAACATGATTTAGGGGGAATTCACTGGGGCTCACTGATGTGGAGTGAACAGGCAGGCAATTAGGTAAGTCCGGATGAGCTGGATGTCCCTGAAAGTCACCAAGTAATGTTATCCTTCTTATTGTCAATCAAAATGTCCCCTTTCCTGGGTTACACCTGCTTTGCCCAGGACCTGGGTGCATGTGTGTACATGAAAATATGGATATCAAGCTTCATGTGGAATTTATGGAGAAACAATAAAATTCCCAGTTGGCTCCATGCATGTAGAAGCACCACCTGCTACCTCATAAAACAGTCCAAGAACTGGGGGGGAGGAGATGTCTATCTTCCTCTTTCTCTACAGTCTGCGGCTAAAGGTGTTACTCAGGTGCTCTCTTCCACTCCCCATCCCTTCTCTCTCTAGACAATGCTCTGGGACACTCATTGTGGGTATTTCTCCTGTGGGGTAGCCCATATCTGATTGTATATTTTCTCTCTCACTGTTAAATAAATCCTATTCCTGTATAAATGTCTACACTTAGAATGCTTGTCTTTGTGTGAAGAGAGAACTTGAGATAAAATTAATATGCCCATGCCCACATCACCATGAGAACTATATTAGTTCCTTTTGGTGGTGCTCCTAATTACCTAACCAACTCACTCTAGGCCAACCTATTAAAGTTTTCACCAACTCAACATTGCCACACTGAGGATCAAGGTTGCAGCATATGAAACTTTGGGGCCCACACTCAAACTATATCCAAGCCATAGCATTGCATCCATTTTTATTTCTTTTGTTAAGGTAAATAATATAGCTAAGTCCCATTGACTTATTTTATTTATTTACAAAATGTTTACTCAAATGGTGGGAGGAGAGAGAGAAAGGGAGAATGAGTGAGCTTTCCCATGTCCTGATTCATTCCCAAATGCTAGCAACAGTTGGTGCTGGGTCAGGTTGAAGGCAGGAGCTGGGGACTCCATCCAGGTTTCCCACCCGAGTGGCAGGAACTCAATTGGTAGGTTCATCTTCACTGCTATCTTGCATTGTCCATATTAACAGGAAGCTAGAATTGAGAGTTGGTGCTGGCACTTGAACCCAAGGATCCCATATGGGAAGTGGGAGTCCTAATCAACTTCTTAATTATTAGACCAAATGCCTGCCCCAGCACTGGCACTGACATACTTTAACTGAAAATTCAGCAAAATCATATGGCAATGGAAGGGTTAACAAAGAAGGAGTGAGGAATTGAAAATAATAACCCTCTACCACTGTTTGGATACAGGACCGTGGGTGCAACTGCTCCCGAAGGAGCTGTCAGCTAAACTTGATCATAGTGTTTTCACTGAATTCAACAGAACTGAGTATTGCCTGGGGTGGAATAAAAAACTGATGCTCATTTTTCTAGAAATGAGAAACATCTTGAAGTTTTCCAAAAATCCTTTTTCTCAAACCTAGTAAACATGTATGCAAGAGTATGTGTGCATGCTTGTCTTTTTCCCACTTGCTCCTGTCTCTCACCACTGGCTAATATCAGCTATTTTAAATCCCTAGGTTAATGCCCTGATTTTACAATGAAAACAATAGCCCTGATTCTCAATACAAAAATGTTCCAGAGAAATAGCCTGTTAAAATACTAACAACACAAATGCTTGGTTTCCCCAAAGTGCTTCTACTTGCAGTTTACTCGAACTTCTTTCAGATTGTCCTAATTTACTTCTTGTGCCTAATTGTAATTCTGGACAATATTATGAATGGTAACAGCCAGTCCCAGAAGGAATCTACCAGGTAGCAGACTCAATCAACTGCCTTCCAGTTTGTTTTTTACTTGAAGTACTATTTACATCATATGTTTAGACCAGCCAATGAAGAAATAGCCTGGTGCCATTTATTACGAGTGTCACCATTTTATTTCTAAAAGCTGTGAAACTGAGTTTTTGTGAAACTCAATATGAAACGAATGTGAGTTAGCTCTTCTGCTACAACAAAATACCTGAGAGAAACTGACTTGGAAGGCAAGAGATTTGTTTAAGCTCAAGGGTTTGGAGGTTCATAGAACATAGAACTATTGATTTGGCCTCTGGTGAAGTTGGCAGATGGCAACGGTGGAATGCATTAGGGGGAAGAAGGGTAACATGATGAACCAGGTAGAAGAGAGAGCAGCTGAGTCTTACTCAAGTTTTTATAATGAATCTTCTGAGGAGAACTAAATTCCAAGAGCATGTCCCCAGTGATATAAGGACACCTCTCCCTAGGCCCATCTCCAAGTCACTATAATTGGGTCAAGTTTCCACCCTGCTGGTACACTAGCTCATGACTTTGGGATATAACCATCTGCATGAGGTCAAGAACTGTATCCTATTCAGACCATAGCATTTTCTCAGTGAATTGTTGGAATTGTAGAAGTCAGGGGTACTAGATATGCCTTTGTTATTTTGCCATTAAAGTGTGAATTGCTGAAATCCTTTATCTTCATGAAACAATTAGGACTGAATCCTGAATCCAGACTCTCAACAAATGATTTTGTTTATTGGGTTAAAATTTTTTACTGATATTTATAGTGAAAAGCTACCACAAGCTAGGACTTCTTCTCTTCTGATTCTTTTAGTATTGTTTTAATAAATAGTCCTTTGTTTCAAGGTAGTAAATCTCCTTCTGTTTATATGGACAGATGTTTGCAATTATTTTAGATTTTGATATTCTCCTAAGAGGAAACTCAAGCTTATCTGGTCCGAAGAGAATGGAAGAGATGAAATCCTTAAACTTGGATATATTCCCTTGGCATTCAGGCCTGCAGGATTCTTGCCAGCTTCAGTGATAAGCAGGAACCTGGGGAGGTGGTAGAGGTTCAGTGAAAAGATGTTTGTGTGTGTGTGAGAATTCTAAGTCTCAGATTTAATGCAATTCTAGGATGCATTAGAATTTTTGCATCATTGTCAGCATCAGTCTCAGGACAATTGCAGACTAGACCCTCTCTACTTGAGAAAATTCCTTTAATCAGAGAGACTGCAGAATACCCCAGGTGTTAAGGAACAGACATTGGGTGACTATCATGTCTTTGTGCCTCTAGGTCGTGATTCTGTTGCCTTGCCTTGAACCCTAGGGCATTGAATTCATTGGCTGTCTCTTAAAATGGGTGCTATTGGAGAACTGGATGATTTTGAGTCTAAGATTACCTCCTGAAGTGAATTAACTGAGCTCATTTACCAAGCCTGGGATTGATCCTGCATGTTTTTTATTCAACTGGAAGATAATCTAAGGCTTGTTTTTCTAAAGCTCCAGATAGCAGAGCTCTGTTATTTTGCCCTATTTTTTTGTAAGATGCATATGAGACAGCTTGGAAAAAGATCAGACCTGTGAGTAGAAATTACAGGCAGGAAGATTTTAGCCTAATATAAAATGTTTTCTCTAATCACTGGGGAAGCCTAACAGCTAGATTGTTGAGGCCAGTTGGCTACCACTAGATTATTTTCCATACTGAACTGAAATATATTATTAATTAAGTTTGAATCTTAAACTAATTTTACTGGGAATTTTCCTGAGAAGGGAGGAAAAATGTATTTCAAAACTCGGGACACAAATCTCCAGAACAAAATCATCTCGTTTGACTAAAGTGTTCCCTCTGGCCTTGGCTGATGGGACACTGGGCTAGTTGGAGGTCCTCTTCTCTGCATACTCTGGTCAGAACTCTAGTCCTTGCAGCTTCTTGATTACTGCTGTGGCTGTGCAGGATGGTGCTTTTTTGTGCCTAGGAAAATGCATATTTTATTTATATAAGGTGAACAAATTTCATGTATTTTATGAGTACAGATTTAGGGGCATAATGATACTTCCCATCCTATCCTCACTGCTGCCCATGCTCCTACCTTCCCTCCTCCTTCCTTTGTTTTTTTTCTTTTAATTTTTTCAATGACATACTTTCAGTTTATTTTATAATCATAAGCTTAACACCCACTAAGTAAAGAATTCAACAAATAGTAAGAAGCAAAAATGACTATTCCTCAACAGTACAGACAAGGACTGCAAACAATAACCAAATCTCAAAATGTCAAACTTGCTTATATATATTATACTTTTAGTTACCACAGATCAGGGTGAGCATACAATTTTTTTTTCTTTTTGGGGCTGGCTTATTTTACTTAGCATAATATTTCCAGTTGCATCCATTTGATTGCAAAATACAGGGTTTCATTCACTTTTATGGCTGAGTAGTACTCCACAGTCTCCATATACCATGATTTCTTTTTTCTTTTTTTTTTTTTTTAAAGATTTATTAATTTATTTGAAAGGCAGAGTTACAGAGAGGCAGAGGTAGAGAGAGAGAGAGAGAGACGTCTTTCATCCACTGGCTCACTCCCCAAATGGCCGCACTGGCTAGAGATGTGCTGATTTGAAGCCGGAATCTAGGAGCTTCTTCTGGGTCTCCCACATGGGTTCAAGGGACCAAGGACTTGGGCCATCTTCTGCTTTCCAAGGTCATAGCACAGAGCTGGGTTGTCCGTATGGGATGCCAGCACTGCAGGCAGTGACTTTACCTGCTGTGTCACACTGCCTGTCCCTGATACCACAATTTTTTTACCCAGTCATCAGTTGATGGACATCTGGGTCGATTCCATATCTTAGCCATTGTGAATTGTGCTGCAATAAACATGGGTATAGATAACTCTTTCCTATGCTGATTTCATTTCATATGGGTAAATTCCCAGGAGTGAGATGTTTAGGTAGGATGATGCTTGGCCAACAGGTTAGATATGGGATTTAGTTCTGAGTGTGCTATTTGGTAGATCATGGGCAAGACATGTAAACCTCTTGGTTGTCTTAACATCACTTTTCACTCTAACAGTCTGTGATAGATGTGGCAATGTTTGAAAATGATATAAGGATAGAATAGTTTTTAGTTTTTATTATTTTTCCAGGTGTACCTTATCTTTTTTCCAACAGATGACATTCAAAAAAACAAAGGATATCGAGACAGAAGATCTATTTTCTCTCTTGGATACAATAGCATCCTAAATGGTTTCCCTGGATATAATTTTCCCTTCTTCAGTTTCTTATACTATATTTAGAAGCATTTTTCAAAAAATACGATCTCTTTAATTATCTGTTAAAAATCTTTGATAATTTACATTTTCCTTAAGAAAATTTAAATTCCTCACCATAATTTATAACAGCACCAGATATTCTCATTATACTTATTACTACTTCTGTGTACTTCTTCTTCCTTCACTCTTTTCTAAAATCTATTAGATATCAATTCCTTGAGCATGTCATTTTGTTTCTCAACTTTGGGGCTTTTTCTATAGCTCTCCCTTGTTCTATATCTTCTGACTTCACCTCTTCAACTATCTAAATCCCACTGTTTGGTTAGATTTTGGCTTCAGGTTACTCTCTGAAAAAGTCTTTCTTGGGTCCTAGAAATATAATACTATGTATTTCTTCTGTCATAACATACATATTTCTTTTTTTGATATACAATAAGCTGTTTGAGATTCGGATCCATCTTGTGCCTTGCTTTCATTGATTCCAACATGTAACTCAGTACTTGGCACGTTGAATGAAAAAAATTACACCCTGAGTTCCAATCCTAGTCCTGAAATTTATGATATGTACAGCTATGGGAGAATTGCTTGACCGTTTTAAATATCTTTTCCCTTATCTCTAAAAGTAAGTCTTAAATTACAACTTGAACTTTAAGTTTGAGCTATAGAATTCTTTAACAATAATAAATTGCAGTGTTTATGCATTTAAAATGCCACAAACTCAGGGGTAGAAAAGCCATACTATTTAAAATTAATTTCTATCATTTTAAAAAGATTTATTTTATTTATTTGAAAGGCAGAATGGCAGAGGCAGAGAGAGGAGAGAGGATAGGAGAAAGGTGAAAGGTGCATGCGTGCACGCACGAGAGAGAGAGAGAGAGAGAGAGAGAGAGAATATGAATGAGAATGAAAATATGACCTTCTGTTTGCTAGTTTATTCCACAAATGAATACAATGGCCAGGGCTAGAGTGAGTCTAAGCCGTGAGCCTGGAAACTCCATTTGGTTCTCCCATGTGGTTGGCAGGGTCCCAAGCACTTGGACCATCTTCTCCTTTTCCAGGCACCTTAGCAGGGATTGGACGTGGACCAGCTGGGACTTTAACTGGTGCCCATATGGGATGCTGGCATTGCAGGCAATATTTTAATCTGCTGTGCCAGATTACTGGCCCCTAATTTCTATCTTGAGTACGCATTCTATCTGATGCATAATAGTATTGTATATATAGTACTTACATACCATATAATGTGAGTACTTGTTTAAGCACATTATACATATCAGCTTATTTAGTCCTCACAATAAGAAAAGTAAATCACTATTATTTTACCCAGCTTATATATGAAGGAATAGGCACAGAGAGGTAATGCGATTTCCCCAATGTTATAAATACTATGCAAAGCGAGAATTTGAACTAGCTAATCTTATTCTAGAGCCCTCTTATCAATATTTAATGGAAAATTCACTATATTAAGGAAACTTCATTTTGTCAATTTCAGGGCAGATTCAGTGGAATAATTTCATCACCCATTTAAGTTGAAACTCAAAAGGGAGAAGACAATGGATATTCATTATCTTAGAGAGGAGAGTGTATTATTTTTGGAGATCTTAAGTTAAGGCCTACAGTGTGATGGAGTTCTTTCTGTGTGGTCCTTTCCCTTGTGCCATTCTACACAGTGTTTTCCTTATCCGATCTCTGATAAGGAGTGGCCAGACTGCATGATTCAATCAACACTTGAGATCTGAGACAGATCTCGTCTTCATACCGTTTGGGACGTCTCAGCAGATTTTGGGTGTTCTCCTATTCCATTTTGGTAAAACAGAAACCTCAAGGTATTTTCTCAAGCACTTTAATTCTTAGATTAGCCAGCTCTGTGGTCTTTTATACTGCAAAGGCTTGTGTATTTTACATGGGAAATGTGCAGTCTTTCTGGGGTTGATTCAGGAAACGGTGTACAGATCCTTCCTACTTTGAGAATCTCAACATTAAATAAGTTCAATGGTTCTACCTTATGTATGACTTCATTCATAATTATAAGCTTCCCAGGCAGAGCCCATCAAATTCAACTCACTTCCTTCTTTTCTTCCATCTCTCCTGATGAAAACCTTTAGTTTGAAGGAGAGGGCCATAAGAACTGGTAGGGGGGATATTGAACTTGAAATCAAGACTGTAATGTATTAGAAATCAAGATTGGATTCCTCTGCAGGTTTGGGATAATTGTAGCTTTTGATTTATTATATTTATATTTGAGATTCAGAATAGAATAGATAGGATTCTAAGCCATGGGGTATGTTATCGTTGGAATCCTCTACTTTCAAAATCAACATTAATATCTGATGAAGATGTTTATTTTACGTATTGGCCAGAAATAACTTTATCCATGTCAGGAAAAAAAGCATTTTTAAGCACTTTCTGTGAATATTCCTGGGATAATGGAGGAAGTGTGATTTCCATAGCCTCTTAACAGTGCTTCTTAGTTGTTAGAGCCTGCACTAATGCCGTAAAATCAAACTTCTATGTAACAGAATCACGATGTTCCTAAATCTGTATTTATGAAATACATGAAAATTATATATCATAAATAAAATTAAAAGACATAAAACATTGAGAAGCAGCATACAGGATTCCAAGATCGCAGAATAGGCAGGGAACTTACTGTTCTTGTCCAGGAGAAGATAGTTTAAAAAAATGGAGAGAGTACAATCTCAGGGAAGAGTTAGGGAGAAAACTGTGGAGGAAACTCCATGCAAATTAGTGGGATACTGTGGAACTACATGGAGGGTGTAGATGCACACTACTCAGGACCCCAGCAGCCAAGAGCCTCAATACCAGCTTTGGAGGGTGAGATGAAACCAGACTGTAGCAGCCCAAGCTACTGGGGATAAAGCTGTTGGAAGAGCCTGACAATAGTCCAGCTTGGGGCCCTGTGGGAGACAATGTACCTGCCAATCTAGAGGGAAAAAAAAGAAAAAGGGGGTAAGTTTTCTTCTCCCTGGCCGCCAAGCACCTGTATCCTGTAACTAGCCGGGAAAGGGAAGGTGCCAGTTTGAACATATGCAACAGCTGCGGCAGCTTGTATCTGCACACCCAGCACCCAGCAAACAACTGAGAGGAGATGTCTGAGTCTGGCTGGGAGAATTGACAGGAGCTGGGCGCTGGTCACAGTGGGACTATGCCAGAACTGTGAAAATACTGTGGCTGTGTTGGAGGGTGCATGGCGTGGCTGGGTCTCTGAGCAGTCACTGTGGGCAGCTCCACATGCTCAAGGCTCCCTGATTACCTGGTGAGAGTCATTGCTACTGGATCAGCGCTTACATTGAGGACTGCACGAATATTTTGTGTGAGTCTTGTGGCAGTGTGTATGAATATTGCACCCACTGGGGCTAGAAAATGGGCATTGGTCTCCTTGGAAGAGAGGAGGTGAGCATGAGACTAAGCTGATGGAGCTGATCAAACCCTCTCCTCTGAATAAAAGAAGATTTACCACACCCAATTGGGTGTCACCTTGGACACTCCCTGGAAGACTGAACAGAGCTCCCAGGCCATGCCTATCCCATGCCTCTGGGTATTCACTGAAAGAACAGATAGTCTACTAATATCTGCACAAAGGCATAGTGCAGATAAAAGATATCAGAGGGGGAAAAATAAAACAACAAATTTCTCCACAAATGGCTAAAAAAACGTGCAAAAATTCAAAAAAAAAAAACAAGAATAAGGAAGATAACATGACACCCTGAAAGGACATTCTTCTCAGACTTAGAAAAAACGATGATGAAATTCATATAGAAACACAAGAGACCCTGAATAGATAAAGCAATCTTATATAACAAAAACAAAGCCTGGGGTATCACAATACCAGATTTCAAGACATACTACAGGGCAGTTATAATCAAAATTGCCTTGTACTGGCATGAAAACAGATGGATAAACCAGTGGAACAGATATAAACTGCAGAAATCAACCCACACATCTACAACCAACTTATCTTTGACAAATGAGCTAAAATGAATCCCTGGAGTAAAGACAGGTTTTTCAACAAATGGTGCCGAGACATGCAGAAGTATGAAGAAAGACCCCTACCTTATACCTTAAACAAAAATCCACTCAAAATGGATAAAATACCTAAATCTGGGTACCATCAAATTATTAGAAAAAAAATGGGGAAACTCTGCAAGACATTAGCACAGGCAAAGACTTCTTGGAAAGCACCCCAGGGGCACAGGCAATCAAAGTCAAAATTGACTAATGGGTATCTATCTAAGATTATTTCTTTTTTTTTTTTTATCTTTGCTAAGATTATTTCAAATTGGGAAGCTTCTGCACTGCGAAAGAAGCACTCAGCAAAATGAAGAAGCAACCAACAGAATGGGAGAAACTATTTGCAAATTATGCAGCTGATAATGGATTAATATTCAGAATATATAAAGAACTCAGGAAACTCAACAACAAAACAAATGACCCAGCTAAGAAATGGTCGAAGGCATTTTTCAAGAGGAAATCCAAATGACCAACAGACACATGAAAAAATGCTCAGGATCACTAGCTATGAGGTAAATGCAAATCAAAACCACAGTGAGGTTTCACCTCACTTTCATTCAAAAATCAATAAATAATAGGTGCTGAGGAGGATGTGGAGAAAAAAGTACCCTAACTTACTGTTGGTGGGAATTTAAACTGGTACAGTGACTGTGGGAGGCAGTATGGAGATACTTCAGAAATCTGATTATAGACCTACTATATGACCCAGCCGTTAATTTACCCAAGGTATATGAAATCAGCATATGAAAGAGTTATTTGTACCCTGCATGTTTATTGCAGCTCAGTTTGCAATAACTAAGATATGAAATCAACCCATATGTCTGTCAAGTGAAGATTGGATAAAGAAATTGTGTGGGGGCTGGCACTGTGGCATAGCGGGTAAAGCCACCACCTGCAGTACTGGCACCCCATTTGGGCACTGGTTCATGTCCCAGCTGCTCCACTTCCAATCCAGCTCTCTATCACCTGGAAAAGCAGTAGAAGATGGCTCACGTCCTTGGGTCCTTGTACCCATGTGGGAGACCTGGAAGAAGCTCCTGGCTCCTGGCTTCATATCTGTGCAGCTTCGGCCATTGCGGCCAACTGGGGAGTTAAACAGTAGATAGAAGACACCCCCCCTCTCTGCCTCTCCTTCTCTCTTTGTGTAACTCTGACTTTCAAATAAATAAATAAATATTTTAAAAATATATTATGGGATATGTAAACCATGGAATAAAAAACAGCAGTTAAAAAATAAAGAAATCCTGTCTGCAACAAACTGGATGCAACTGGAGAACATTATATTTAGTGAAATAAGTCAAGTCCCAAAGGGACAAATACCATATCTTCTCCCTGATCTGTGGTAACTAATAGAACACCTAAAAGATAATGTATGAAGTGAAATGGACACTTTGAGATGCAATGATTTTGAACAGTCCTTGTCTCGATTGTTGAGGGACAAGTTTTTTTTTTTTTTTTCATACTATTTGTTTAACTCTTTACTTAGTATAGATTAATCTTATGTGTATAAAATTTATTGAAAATAGATATTAGTAAAAAATAAGAATGGGAATAGGAGAGGCAGGAGTGAGAATGGCGGGAGTGCCGGTGAGAGTGCCAGTAGGGTAGGTGGAATCACTGTGTTCCAAAAATTGTATTTGTGAAGTACATGAAGTTTGTATACCTTAAATAAAAGTTTTCTGTGAAAAAACATTAATTACCCTGATTTGATCAGTATACTTTGTATATATTTATTAAAATATCACTGTGTACCCCCTAACTATGTATAACATTAAATCTTATTAAAATGTTTAAGGAAATGGGAAAAAAGCACATTGCCAATCCTATGGCATATTTAAAGTAAGAACTAAAATACATTTTAAATATAGAAGTAGACATTATGCAAAGCAGAGTTTTTAATGTACAGAGAGGCTTGAGGCTGAGAAGAACAAAATATCTGATATCTCAAATGATAGAATCTGATATATTTGGGGATGACTTCAGTCTATGAAAGATGGAATTGTGAAGACAAATGAGAAAGTCAGTAACAAATCAATATGCAAGATAGCAAGTGCATCAATCAGAGGTCCTGGTAACTTTGTGCTCTAAGGAAAAAAAATCATACATAGGAGATAAGCAATGCAAATGAAAAATAAAGCCTTGCATATTTGCCTAATGTGCTGATCTACAGACATGAGAATTGAAGTTCAAGGTTATATAAAGGCAGCTAGGCTTCAAAATATGCAAGCAACCTAAAAAGAAAAAAAAAAAAACCATGTGTGTACTTGTGTGTGTATATAGATAGCTGTGTGTGTGTGTGTGTGTGTGTGTGTGAAAAGGCCAAACATTTTTATCAAGCCAAACTGAATGCCAAACAGTAATAACTTTGTTTTTGAAACACTAAGGCCAAATGATTTGCATTCATCCATTGTGAAATGAAAATAGAATTTGTCAACTATTCATGAATAGGGCATAAATCTTTATGCCACCTACATGGCAATGATATACAATGCCATGCCAAGTAATAACATCTGGTGCTGGGCAGATGTAAATAGAAAACTAGACAAGGCAGAAGAGAAACCCTTATGGGCTTTTAGGCATAAAACTTGAGAAATGGAATATGGGCTATGAGCTTTACTGTTAGATGACCAATGTTCTATTTGGTATGTTGCAAATGTAATTTGGAGTGATGTTTTACAACCAGACTTGGTAAAGAATATTAGATTTCTTCCTAAGAATAGCAGCAACATTTTTCTAAGGACATCAGAATAGAGACACAACATATGCTTGTATTGAAACATTTTTTAAAAGCCTGCAACAAATAAAAAAAGCATCAGAGTAACAGTATGTTTCTTATCCAGGTAAGTATTTTGGAAACTCATATTAAAATTATATAACTGCCAAAACACCTGGGGCATATTATATTATCTGTATTACTGTTCAGGAAAACTGATTTTTAAGTGTCAAAACATCTTGTGTGTTTCACTAAAGTATAGCTTTCCTGAAATATTCTATCATTATGGCAAAGGAAAAGAAAGACTATAAATCCTAGAATCAGTTTGTACTGCTCACCTTGTTCACATTATATGTGAATAACTGAAAGACCACACCATTATTTAATTTTCACAGCCAGAAGACACCTGCAGGCAAGGAGAAAACTGATTTGAACAGATTAAAATGCACGATGAGTATTAAGGCCAGTCTCATCTTGTCATCCTCACATTTATTTTGCTTTCTGACTGGGAACTGAATGTGGACAAATTGTCTTAATGGTAAGAAGGGCAACCTGTTCTACTTTTTAGGTCATAGACATTTGGGACTTGCACAACCACTTTGTCATTGTAGGTGATTTGCTTCGTGCTCCTGAGCTGGTTTCTTTTCCATCAGAAACTCGACTGGGGACAGCCCAAAAGGAAATCTTTTAGTGGTATAGTGACAGCATGAAGACTGGGATCCAAGGACATGGAGATAAAGCCCCTCTCCATTGCTTACCAGTCACTTAGCCTTGTCAGAGCTGCATTAATCTCACATTAAAATTGTATTTGTTGTAAGATTTTTGCATGATTTAGGCGTTCTTTTATGTGCACTACAATCTTGGTCTTTGCTGCTGCTTTGAAAGCTTTCAGATGACCTTGATTTTTAGTCACCTTTTATATATTTCCATTTTCTGTTTCTTTGGACTTGAATGACCTTCTTTCAAGCTGATCTTGAGGGCTGAGTTTCTTGCTGTCTGAATTCAGTGAAGTACTGTTAAGATTGTTCTTTCCCTAGCCACAGTTAAGTAGCAGTGGGTTAGAATCTTTGCAGTTCCACTCAACCTAGAATCCTATAGTCTTTCCTAGGTTTTATGGGACTGCTAAAGGTGATATTCATGGCCTCTGATATACTGGACTTTAAAGAACTTTTATGGACATATCAAAATCTGACATTTATTATATTCTTTCTTCTCTCAGTTTTCTATAGAATAATTTAGGAACCATTTTATCGAACACAAATGCATTGTCTTATAGTCACTATCTGAAAAGATGAAGTCAAAAAGACATATTTAAAGCTACATATCTCCTTGGAAAAAAGTATTGTATGCAATTGGGTGCTGTCAGGTAAGCTCATCAGACCAGAACCTATGGGCTTTAGTGCACTGCTTTCTGGGGCTTGGCTGTTTATTGCAGTTTCTCTCTCATTCTCTATTTTTCTCTAGGTCTCTTTCTTAAACAATATAATGGCAGAAATCTATAAAATGAAAAGTATAGAAATTATGACCTAATGATCTTGTTGAATTTATCCCTCTTTGCAATCCTGTTAAAGTAAGTCTTTTTAAACTGAAGACCACAGATAACAACTAAAGGAACTAGGGTATTGTATGCAAAATTGTGTTTGGTGTGAGTTTGGGAGGGTACTTACACATATTTTTGTAGGAGCTTCATTTATTTATTTTTTCATTCTAAAATGCTGATTGGGTATGTATTATAATGCCATGTACTATTCTAGGTACTGGGGATAGAACAATGAACAAGATAGGAGTCCTCCCATATTGGAGTTTGCACTTGAATAGGGGATATGACATTTATCATATATTCCAAGGGATTTGTGGTTCCCTATCCTAAGTCCAATACTATGGTTTTATAGGATTATGCTTATTTCCAGGTAAATGGATGCAATTGGAGACTATTATACTTATTGAGATAAGCCAGTCTCTGAAAGACAAATGCCATGTTTTCCCTGATTTGTGGTAACTAATATACAGAGTACAAGATAGTGTAATGTATATGAGTGAAACTGATATTTTGAGATTTGATTATTGTTTATAGCTCTTGTCTATACTCCTGAGATACAATGGTTTTTCTACTTTCTACTTGTTGAATTCTGTATTTAGTGGATGGTTAATCTTGTGGCTTTAAATTACATTGGAATTATGTCATGCAAAAATTAAAAAATAAGAAAGGAACAGGGAAGGTGACAATGAGGGAAGGAAGGAGATTGAAATGAGAAGCATCATTATGTTCTTTTTTTTAAACTTTTATTTAATAAATATAAATTTCCAAAGTACAGCTTTTGGATTACAGTGGCTTTTTCCCCCCATAATTTCCCTCCCACCTGCAACCCTCCCATCTCCCGCTCTCTCTCCCATTCCATTCACATCAAGATTCATTTTCAATTATCTTTATTACTATCTGTGCTTTATAGTTTCTGTTGAGTTTATGTATTCTATCAATGAAAAAGTTGTACCAGACAACTTAAAAAGCCAGAGAAGATTTTTTTCTAACAACTGTATTGAGATATAATTTACATATATCATATAATTCATTCATTTAAAGTACACAAATTAATGCTTTTTAAAATTGTGATAAAATATACATAAAATGTAGCACTTTAAAATGTACAGTTCAGTGACATTAATTACATTTTACAGTATTGTATTTCACAGTATTACAACCATCACACTATTTCCAAAGTGTTTTCATTGCCTTACATGTAAACTCTTTAACTATTAAGTAACTCCTCCCCATTCCTCCCCTAGAGAAGACTTTCTTCAAAACTATTTCCATAGGAGA
The DNA here is from genome assembly GCF_051225735.1 of Oryctolagus cuniculus. Lineage (NCBI taxonomy): Eukaryota > Metazoa > Chordata > Mammalia > Lagomorpha > Leporidae > Oryctolagus > Oryctolagus cuniculus. Next base: position 51,951,179 of record NC_142875.1, on the reverse strand, counting down.
GTCTTTCAAAGGGAAGACAGTTTATGAGCATGTATAATGAGTAAGAGAAAAGGTAGAAGTTGGCTGACTGTTCCCTTTCTTTTATTTTTTTAAAGATTTATTTATATATTTATTTGACAGAGTTATAGACAGTGAGAGAGACAGAGAGAAAGGTCTTCCTTCTGTTAGCTCACTCTCCAAATGGCCACAAAGGCCGGAGCTGCGCCGATCCGAAGCCAGGAGCCAGGAGCTTCTTCCTGGTCTCCCTTGTGGGTACAGGGGCCCAAGTACTTGGGCCATCCTTCACTGCTATCCCAGGCCACAGCAGAGAGCTAGACGGGAAGAGGAGTGGCCGGGACTAGAACTGGTGCCCATATCAGATGCAGGCACCACAGGCAGAGGATTAACCTAGTGCACCATGGCGTCGGTCCCAACTGTTCCCTTTCAAAGTTAGGTACCTGCCTTCCCACAGAGACTCAGAGAGAAGGGCACCGTCTTTTTCAATGATAATGTTTCACAGGGATGATTTCAGGTGCTTGAGAAAGACTTTCATGGGTGTAGTTTCACATCTCAAGGGGGAAGAGAAAAACCATTACTTTTCTAAAGAAAATACTTGTTCAAAAGTGGAGGTCAGGAGCCTAGAGTCAAGAAGAAACCTGTATGCAATTTATTCAGCTAGAGGATTATGTTAAGGCCCTCTGGTCATCACTTCCTTGAACTGTCTCTAAGACAGAGTCCATGTTCCTTGACAATCCATACATCTACTTCATGACAGACTTCTGCCTACCTGTTTAACCTACCTCTTGTCTTCATTGATTCAATCCTAGTGATCCAGACATACACTCAATTCCAGATCTTTCAGATCCACCCCTCTGTGTAGAATGATCATTTCTTCCTTTTCTACCAACTAGCTTTGGCTTGTTCTGTAAAATGAAACTTAGCTGTTGCCTCAGTCAAGATACATTAAGTATGCGAAAGTAAAAACCCAAATCCCTGCAGCTTCAAACCATAAAGAGAGATTTCCAGTTCATGCTCTTGTTCACTGAGTGGATCTGTTCGGGGAGAGGTGGCACTTTCATCCAATCCTTTCCTGGTTTTTGAAATATTCTATTACTTTCATATCACTTCCACTTACATTTCATAGTCAAAATGCAGATCATGAGATTGTATTTTGCCTCAGAAGTAGAACATGCAATCTTACCATGCATTTGGAAGAAGGAAAACCTGAATATTAGGTGAAGGATGATAATAAGAATGATCATGAAAAACTTTCAGTGATCACCTATGGATTATGCTAGTTGTTGTTAAGCAATGGTTCTTTTTTGTATAAAGCTATTGTTTAGTTTCTATAATCAAGATAGTTAAAAATACCAAAATATTTTTAAAGCGGTTTTAAAGAACTCAGTGCATACTGAGCTACCTCCTCTGTTCCTAGGCCCTTATTGTCATTTCTTACCCTCCTTAAATCTTCCTGTGATGCTACAAGTACAGCATTAACAGAGGGTATTCTGGGACCTTCTTCTGATTCTGCTGCAAATCTCTGTTTTGATAGGTTGGTGCCCATGCAATAAAAATTAAATATTTTGAGTATCATCTATTGGCTTTTGTAATGAATATTATTGTAATTTCTTCATGTCTGTTTCCTTTGCTAGATTTCAGGTTTCTTGAGGGTTGTCATTATCTCTTCCATAGCTAATGCCTAGCTAAGTGATTGAACATAGGAGATGCACAATGGATGACTATTGCGTCCCTTTAAAAATGTATATCTACCTGATGCATCTCTTCAACGAAGAACAAAGGAAACAAGTGCAATTAGAACATGAGACTCTACCCATCAAAATGCATTTACCAACACTAAGGATTGTTAACACTTGGAGTAACTGAAGGAGATTGTGGAGTTTCCACTTTTGTGGGTCCTTATAAGAGGCAGTTATTTCTCTGGGATGGTTTTACTGTGGTTTCACTTTGTGGCTGGGAAATTGCCTGTTATGGACCCTTGAGGTTTCCTCCTGGCCTGTACAGAAATATAGAAACAATTTTGTAGCATTGAAGTCATTTTGATTTCTTTTAGATGCATATTTTGTGAAGCAATTGGAAACCTAGAAACAAAAATGGATTCATTATAAACCATCCTGAATTGCTGTTGAGGTGAAGAACAAAAACCCAGAAAATAACATTAAATCATTTCAGGATTGCTTACAAGGACTGCCGAGCTGCAAAGCCCTTACGGGTTTATTGATGACACACAGCACAATTTCTCACACAAAAGTGATAACTGTAGAGAAACCAGAGGATTTGAAGCTTTACCTGAAGTAGTCATGGAAATAAATGTTCTCTTTCTTTCAGTTCATTTGAACTTAGTGAGGAAGAGAAAAATACATTTTAATGCTTTTCAAATCCTCTCTGCATCTAAGCTTGTCTAATGTCCTGAGGGAGCTCCACGGAACAAGGAGATCTCCCATGCAATCATTGCTACTTTGATAGCAGTTGAAGGTGAGTGGTTTGTCTTGAATACCATCTAGTGGGAGAGAAAAGCCTCCTATGAGATGAATGTAGCAATTAGGGGAGAAATCCAGTGTCATATTTAGGAATACCATGAGGAAGAAAAATGTATAACAGTATTCCAGATGCAGTATTTAGAATCTGAGGCCTTCTGAGGTCGAACAAGAGAAGACAATCTGAGTAACATCAGGTAACAAATCATTGTGCAAGCAGACATGAAAACCATTCCGTGCAGATGTGAAGTTCAATGAACAAAGCTTAGTAGGGGAATTTTTAGAGTGGGAATGTGTTTGAGGGTTGGAAAGGCAAGCATAAATGATGATAAAGAAAAAATGATCAGGCTCAAGGAATTTCTGGATTTCTTGTGAGTTCTGGTGACTTACAGTTTTCCTTTTATTGTTCAGTCTCTTAGAATGCCCTTCCTTTGGTCTTTCAAAATACCCTGTTTAGTGTTGGTAAAGAATTGTCCTAGAATTTGATTTGCTTTTTTTTAACCAAAAACACCTAAGTTTTTTTTAGTCTTCAAAAAATCAACTCTTCTTTTTCCAAAATAAGCACGGTTAACTTACAAAAATGTGTATACAATATGTCTTCAAAGCATTTCCCTTTAACTGGAAACTTAGCTTTATGGCATCTAAACATTACAAAGCTAAAAAAATTGTTTATGTTGTTGCCACCATAAGAGAAGACAGAATCTAGAATAAGCCAAGGAAATCTGCTCATACTACAGGCCCTTCTCCTCTTGGAACCAGTGTTGTTCTCTTATTTCCATTTAGCAAAATCTGATCTAATTTACTGATCCTTCTTCCTTATGGTGTGATTTCAAATTCAGTGACATCTTCCAATACCATATTAACAACACAGTCTTCAAATCTTAGATGTGTACCAACAGTTTTGTTATCATTCTTCCTCACAATATGAATTCTTGATCCTATACATTTACTCACAAGTTCAAGGGCAGCAGATGTGATGGGTTGGTAGTAGCATTAGCTGCCATGGCTACACTAAAAGTAGTCTGCCTGATTTGCTTTTAAAGCTTGCTCACTGTGTAATATTATTTCCTGCTTGTCTGCCTTCTTGGATGAGAAATGCATTGGTAATTTCTGCCTCTCCTTAACCTGCATCAGTATAAGTATTTTTAAAAGGCACCTATTAAACAATCCATTAACAAGCCATTTTTTTGCTTTTTATCACCAACATTTCTGAAAAATACTTTTCCTATTTAATTTAGTCTGCTTTCTCTCCAACCACCTCCCCTAAACACGCACTCCTTCTCTGACTTAGCTGCCCAGAGGAGGGCCTGGTGTGATCTGGATCTCAGGTTGACTGATGTGGCTGTTAGAGTGGAATGAGTATGATAACAGGTGATGGTGTGCTTGTGACATGAGTAGAAATTGGAACCGAGACTAAAGGCCAATGGAAAACAGACCACACAGACCCTAGCCATTAAAGGTGATTGATAGCATGATTTTAAGGTGAGTGCCTTTGATAAGAATAAAGCTTAATATTCCTATGTTGATCTGAAATTAGTGAGTCTGCCTTATGTTCTGCCCACCAGGCTTGGATTAATGTGCCTCAAGCTGTTTCTACAATAAAGTAAACTTGGTTTTAAAAAGCTATTATTGTTACACATAGTTGAGTTTTTTGATATCAGTTCAGTATGTTCAGGGTTGTAGCATACAGCTGTGCAGGATGTAGCCTGCCTCCTCCAAGGGTAGGCATTCACAGTGACTGCAGGTGTTAACCTTGGGGTTCACACTTCAGCTGTCCAGGATGTGACTTTGAGTGGTCCCTTGCTAGTTATGTCTGTGAACTCTGGGTATGGCAGTTTTCGGTACAGCCTTAATTACTTGGCGAGGGTTATTACCATGCCTTGATAAATCCTGGATTGCCATTAATCTTGTTAAAATTTATGTAGTGCTTCTAGAATATCACCTTAAAATATCTGCACTTAAATTTATTGACATCCCTCTACTTTGGATTTCTTTGTAGGGGAAGGGGAATTTAGAATTAAGTGCCACCCCACCATGCACTGTGGCATATTGTTTTGCTTACACTTTTCCAATCAATGCTTTTCTCCAAGAGTAAAAAGTAAATCTTTCTTTAAGTATAATCTTTTTGAAAAGAGAAGTGGCTTGTCAAGAATTGGCATTAATCCTTTAGTAAGATTGAGGCAAAAATATATAGAACTCCATCTAGCTTTTAATTTAAATGTACATTTGCTTTTTAGAGGTATAAACATTGATATCATTATGATAATGAACATTTACTAAGCTCTTATAATTCAATAGTAAAACAAAGAATTATGGGTTGTTAATCTTTTCATAAGATTATGGTATAAATAAATTTTTCAAACTGATACAATACAAAGGTTGCATTCTCCAGTCTTTCCATTGTGGTATACTTAAGGTTTTTTGTATGAACAATTAACATTATAATTAATCTAAATTCTGAAGTGTGTTAAACTCCTTCCTCACAAATCCAGAATGCCTTGGCACCAACTGTTATTGTTATCCTGGTATTTCTGACAAATGCTTTTGAATAATTCCCTTTGGCTCTATAGGGATATGTTCTCTGTGAGCTTTTCTTAGAATTATTCACATTTCTACTGAAGCACTTCTTTTAGGTTATAGAGAGAAGAGCAAAAAAAAAAATTGTCTTTGGGGACTACAATGAGTTATTGACCTCATTTGGTCAGCCTTGGGGGATCTCATTTGGCTTTCCGTGAGCCACACTGCTAAGTCTAGATATATGAGGTATACAAAAAAAAAAAATCATGTTATGATTGCCTGATATTCTCACTTTCCAGTACTGCATTCTGGTTGCTTTCACTGCAGAGTTAAGTCCATAAACCTCAGAAGTTCTTGACAGGCTAAAGAATATTCTCCCTGGCTGATGCTGCACTGATCATTCTAGTTTCTTTTGCATGGGGTAGCATCAGAACAAACCTTAGTGCTTTGTACTTAATTCTGGTTATGCTCTGCATGTGTTTGCCCATGTGTTTGGGTAAGTAGATGATCCTCCAGCTTTAATGACACACATGGCCTGTGAATTATTGAAGTTCAGACAAGCTCTTATTGTTAGGGAGAGGGAATTCTAATATTTTAGCTCAGCGTATGCAACTCCTGTTGACTTTTATCCTCATTTGGCCCTAGGAATAGGCAGATATGGGGCAGTAATTAAAGATGCTGTGTTTAAAATTTGTATAGACATGGGTACCAACCACGCCCCTTCACTTACTCAACTTCATGACTTTGGAAAGTGTACTAACCTGAGAAAGTCTAAATTTCCTAATGCGTACAACTGAGCGTTATTAATACATATGTAATAAAGCAAAAGTGAAGATTTTTTATGGTACGAATAAGATTCTTAACTTTAACTACGACATTATATAAGCACTCATTAAGTAGTCATTCTTACTGTTGTCTGTCAGAGCCTAAACAAAGGGAAATCTGATTCAAAATCTGTCTTTGAGAATAGAAATCCCACACCCAATGGATGTTTTTCCATTATCTTTCCTTCTCAAGTGTTAAGGTCAATGTTGTTGGCATTCTTCCATTTCTTTTTCTGATTTTCCTTATTTTGAACTTCCCCACTGGCTTTGTCATCTGAGCTGTCAGTATCAGTAGGTCCCCTTGCTCCAGACAAGAGAATCTGGGCTAGGGTGAGGAAGGAAGGTATTTACTTCTAGCACAAAGTTTCTGTGACTACCCCCTAACTCAGAAATCAAGAAAAACAATGTTTAAATATTTTAGACATGTTAAAAAATTAAAAGTTAAGGAAAAAATGTATGATAAATGAAATCATCAAAATTTTAAGTAAAGAGAGCACCCGATGCAATATTAGAGACTATTTAAAATTTCATGGAAAATACATATTATAAAAAGCTATGCATGGATTTCAAAGTTTTCGTTCTAAAATAAACATCTTTTTTTAAAAGATTTATTTATTTGAAAGGCAGAGTTACAGAGAGACAGAAGGCGAGAGGGAGAGGGAGAGGGAGAGAGAGAAAGAGAGAGAGAGAGAATCATTCTTACATCCAATGGTTCACTTCCCAAATGACTACAATGGCCAGAGCTGAGCCAATCTGAAGCCAGGAGCTTCTTCTGGGTCTCCTACGTGTGTGCAGGGTCCCAAGGACTGGGGCCATTTTCTACTGCTTTCCCAGGCCATAGCAGAGAGCTGGATTGGAGTTGGAGCACCCGGGACTTGAACTGGTGTCCATATGGAATGCTGGTGCTGCAGGCGGCGGCTTTACCCGCTACACCACAGTGCCAGCCCCTAAACTTATCTTTTAATTACACTTTTCCACCAACCTATTGAAGTACCTCATATCTATATGAATTGCTTCATTCACTTCACCCTAAACCTGTATCTGGAAGACATGACCACAAATTCCCATACTGTGTTTAGTAAATAGTGCATGCTTAAAAATTGTTGTTAACTAAATAAATGGAGAAATAACAAAAAATAGACCAGTATGTAAAAAGGATATAGCCCATATTGGGTTATAGTCAAACTCAGAATGTAAATTGCAAGTTGCCATTTCTCATCAATTCTCCAGCAGCTGGTACTGTGGCCCTTCCAATTTCTTCTATGTGATAAGAGGAAACTGATAGTTCCTGAGGTGTGTTGCTATTAGCTGATGGGTTACTGTGCTGCCTCTTACTGGGACTTCCTTGAAATTCCATCACTTTTGCCAGAAAAATATGTCTGTCACCTAAGAAACATGTTTCTCTACTAGTGCACACTGGAGACAGAGGGCGATGGTGGGGCTATGAGTAGAGAACAGAAGCTTAAGTTGAAAAACATGTTTTCAGGACCCACACATTGTCTTGACACTTGGTCTTTATTTTCTCACATACTTCCAGGTAGCTTTTGCCATATTGTTGGAGGAGTAGCTTGCCTCGTCCTCTTCCTGGATTGCTCTTGCTCTGAATTCTTTCTTCCTATAGCTCAGTTTGTAAAACTGTGAATTTTGGGAACCCAGTATAACATTTACACCTAGCTAACTGCTGTTTCTTACCTAGTTCTCCCTTCATTTCATATCTGACAGATCTGAGAATTCAACCCATCCCAGGGACACTAAAGGTAATGACTTTGTGTTGTTTCTTCTATCTCTCCCCTGTCTTGTCTCTTTTAAGATAGCATCTGATTCTCCATCTTTACCACTTTTCCCATAGTTAGACATTGGTTTTGGAATATAATATAATCAGCAGATGCCCTTTTGGGAGAATTTCTCTATATAGCAGGGTTTTGTATAGGTTTTTGTTTGTGTTTCGGATTATTTATGTAGTTTATTCCAGAACAATTACTAGTCAAGACCATGTGAATATTCTTAGGGTGTTTGGTAAATATTTTAAAACAGCTCTTTGGGAGGCTTATAACATTAGCATCCTGCTAGTTATTTGTAAGTGTCCATTTCCCTTAATAATTACTAGCATTGGATATTACCTTAAGCCATCATATAGCAGTCTCCTCCTACCCACAAAGGTCACCTCCAAGATGTACATAGTGCAGGCCTCTAGTGAAATTTCAAATAGACGCAAACTCTATAACCCAACACCTTTACCATCCTTAAGCATTTATCATGCATGTGGCCATAACCTTTTCAGTTTGAGCTGTGACAATAAAGTTAGCATGAATTTTGTATACCTTTTTCACAATTTCATGGATAAAGTATTCATTCTCACTTTTTATCTTAACAACTTCAACTTTCTTAATGTTGAGAACATTCAACTTTTACTTTCATTTTTAATAGTAATCTTTTTTCAAATTAATTTTTAATTTATTTTTTAAAGCACACCAGTTTCATAAGTACAATTTAAGGAATATAGTTATTCTTCCCACAATACCCACCCTCCCACTCAAACTCCCACCTCTCATGCTTCCCATGTTGGAGCATTCTCTCCTTTTAATTCTATCTATTATTATTACTAGACACTTTATCCTATTTATATGATCACTTTAGCACTTCATCCTATCTATATGTTTACTTTAACACTTAATATGATCACTTAAACAATTAAGATGGCATTTGACCACCAAGCTTAACGGGATTTTGAATCCCATGTCCCTTAGAAGTAAGTAAGTCCATAGGAATCTATGCAGACCTATAAAAAATTTACACTTACAAACTTCCTCCTCCATCTCATATTCCCACTCTCATTTTGTATTGAGATCCATCCTAAATTGACATATACACATATGATTAACTCTATTAAGTAAAAAGTTCAATGAACAGTATGAAGAAAAAAATGAAAAAACAAAACAAAAAAACATTTTTCGACAGTCAAGAAAGGGCAACTCAAATCGTTTGTTCACAAAGTACCAATCTTACTTCTACAGATTTCCTTTTAGGTGATCTATTAGTTCTCACATATCAGGGAGAACACATGGCATTTGTCCCTTTGAGACTGGCTTATTTCACTAAATATGATATTTTCTAGATTCTTCCATATTGTTGCAAATGACTGGATTTCTTTTTTTTTTAACCACTGAGTAGTATTCAATAGTGTACATATCTGATAATGTCTTTATTCAGTCTTCAGTTGACAGGCATTTAGGTTAATTCCATGTCTTACGTATTGTGAATTGAGCTGCAATAAACATGGAGGTGTAGATGACTCTTAATTACTGATTTCATTTCCATTGGGCAAATTCCCAGAAGTGGGGTGGCTGGGTCACATGGTAGGTCTATATTCAGGTTTTTGAGGTGTGTCCATACTGTTTCCATAGTTGCTTTACCAGTTTGCATTTCCACCAACAGTGGATTAGGGTACTTTTTTACCCATCAGCATTTGTTATTTGAGGATTTTTGTGTGAAAGCCATTCTAACTGGAGTAAGGTGAAACCTCATTGTGGTTTTGATTTGCATTTCTCTACAGCTAGTGATTTAGAGCATTTCTTCATGTGTCTGTTGGCCATTTGGATTTCCTCTTTTGAAAAATATATTTGCCCATCTCTTAACTGGTTGGTTTGTTTTGTTGTTGTGGAGTTTCGTGATCTCTTTGTAAATTCTGGTTATTAATCCTTTTTCAGTTGCATAGTTTGTAAATAATTTCTCCCATTCTGTTGCTTGCCTCTTCACTTTCCTTTTTCTTTTGTCGTACAGAAATTTCTCAATTTGATTTAATCCCATTTGTTAATTTGGGCTTTGACTGCCTGTGCCACTGGAGTCTTTTCCAAGAAATCTTTGCCTGTGCCAATGTCTTGCAGGGTTTCTCCAATGTTCTCTAGTAGTTTGATGGTGTTGGGTCTTAGTTTTAGATCTTTAATTCATGTTGAGTGGATTTTTGTGTAAGGTGTAATGTAGGGGTCTTGCTTGATACTTCTGCATGTGGAAATCCAGTTTTCCCAGCACCATTTGTTGAATAGACTGTCCTTACTTCAGGGATTGGTTTTAGCTCCTTGGTCAAATATAAGTTGCTTGTAGATGCTTGGATTGATTTCTGGCATTTCTATTCTGTTCCATTGGTCTATCCTGCTGTTTTTGTACCAGTACTAGACTTCTTTTGATTATAACTGCCTTGTGATATGTCTTGAAATCTGGTATTGTGATGCCTTTGATTTTGTCTTGTTGTATAAGATTGCTTTAGCTATTCAAGGTCTCCTGTGCCTCCATATTAATTTTAGCATCATTTTTTCCATATCTGAGAAGAATGTTTTTGGTATTTGATTTGTATTGCACTGAATCTGTAAATTGCTTTCAGGAAGAATGGACATTTTGATGATACTGATTCTTCCAATCCAATAACATGGAAGATTATTCCATTTTTTTGTATCTTCTTCTATTTCTTTCTTTAATGTTTTGTAATTCTCATCGTAGAGATCTTTGACATCCTTGGTTAAACTTATACCAAGGAATTTATTTTTTTTGTAGCTATTGTGAAAAGGATTGCTCTTAGAAGTTCAATCTCAGCTTTGGCATTGTCTGTGTATACAACGGCTGTTGATTTTTGTGTATTGATTTAATATCCTACTACTTTACCAAACTCTTCTATGAATTCCAATAGTTTCTTAGTGTAATCTTTTGGATCCCCTATATATATAATCATCTCATCTACAAACAGGGATATTTTGACTTCCTCCTTCACAATTTGAATCCCTTTGACCTATTTTTCGTGCCTAATGGCTCTGGATAAAACTTCCAGGACTACATTGGATATGAATGGGGAGAATGGACATTACTGTCTGGTACTGGATCTCAGTGGGAATGCTTCAAATTTTTCCTTATTTGATAGGAGGCTGGCTATTGGTTTATTTTTTCTATATCCATTTTGCTTAGAGTTTTCATCATGAGAGGATTTTGTATTTTATCAAATGCTTTCTCTGCACCCATTTAGATAATCATATGGTTTTAGCTCTTTAGTTTGTTGATGTGATATATCACATCGATTGATTTGTGACTGTTGAATCATCCTTGCATACCAGTGAAAATCCAACTTGTTCCAGGTGAATGATCTTTCTTATGTGTTGTTGGATTTAATTTGCTAGAATTTTGTTGAGGATTTTTGCATCTATGTTAATTAAGGAAAATTGTCTTTAATTCTCTTTCTCTGTTGCATCTTTTTCAGGTTTAGGAATTAGGATGATGTTGGCTTCATGGAAAAAATTTTTCAAGATTCTCTCCTTTTCAATTGTTTCAAATAACTTGAGAGGAACTGGAGTTAGTTCTTCTTTAAATGTCTCTTTTGATTTCATCTATGAGCCACTATTCATTCAGGAGCATGTTATTCAATCTCCATGTGTTTGCTTATGTCCTAGAGATTCCTGAGTTGCTGATTTCCAGCTTCATCCCATTGTGGTCCTCAAAGATACAGGGTATAATTTTGATTTTTTTTAATTTGCTGAGACTTTCTTTATGACCTAGCATGTGGTCAAGCCTAGAGAAGGTTCCATGCACTGGTGAGAAGAATGTGTATTATGAAACTGTAGGATGTAAAGTTCTACCGATATCTGTTGGATCCATTTGGTCTATAGTGTCTATTATCTCTGCTTTTTCCTTGCTGATTTTCTGTCTGGTTGATCTTTCTGTTGCTGAAAGTTGAGTATTGAAGTTCCTGATGCTAATGTATTGGAGTCTGTGTCTCCCAAATAGCCTTATGCCCTGAAATTAGGTGCATATACATTTATAATAGTCACAGCTTCTTGTTGAATGGATCCCTTAATCATTACATAGTGTCCTTCTTTATCTCTTTTATTGTTTTTTGTGTTAAAGTCTATTTTGTATGATATTCTGATGGCTACACCATTCTTTTTTGGTTTCTGTTGGCATTGAATATGTTTTTCTATCCTTTACCTTTCTGTCTGCATGCATCCTTGTTGGTGAGATGTGTTTCTTATAGGTTGCAAATAAATGTTTTTTTTTTTTTAATCCATTCAATCAGTCTGTGTGTTTTAATTGGAGATTTGAGGCCATTTACATTCAAGGTGACAATTTATAAGTAGTGACTTTGCCCTGCTATTTTTCCAAAAATATTTATATTTTTTACTTTGAGTTCCCTTTGAACTTTTACTGAGGAATGTTCTTCCTTTACTTTCTTTTATAGTGATGACCATGTTACTGTGTGCAGCACATCCTTAAGCATCTTATATAGGGCTGCACAGGTGGTGAAAATGCTTTCAATTTCTGTTATGGAAATTCTTTATTTCACCTTCATTCATAAATGAGAGTTTCTGGGTTGACAGTTTTTTTCTCTTAAGGCTTGGAATATATCTCACCATTCTCTCCCAGCTTGTAGGGCTTCTGATGAGGAGTCCTCTGTGCATCTAACTGGAGATCCTCTGAAATTAATCTGACATTTCTCTCATGCACATTTTAGAATCTTTTCTTTATGCTACTGTGTTGAGTTTGATTACAGTGTGTGGTGGTGAGGATCTTTTCTGGTCATGTCTATTAGGAGTTTCCTGTGTTTCTTGTACTTGGATGTCCCTTTCTTTCCCAAATTAGGGTAGTTTTCTATTATTATTTCACTAAAAAAGGCCTTCTAATCCTTTCTCTCTTTCCATAAATTCAGAAACTCCCAGAACCCATATATTGGGTGATTTGATAGTATCTTGTGAATTACCAACAGTGTTTTTTAGCAAATTTCCTCTTCTTGTTTTTGTTTTGACTGTATAATTTCCAGTGCTTTGGCTTCTTCTGTTCACTGATTCTGTTGGTAAGGCTTTCCACTTCCTTTTTTGTTTGTTTTATTGAGTTCTTAATTTCATTTTGATTTCTTGTTAAGACCTCAATTTCATGGGAGAAATTTTCTTTCATGTTCTGTACAGATTTCATTAGTCTGTGCATTTACTTTTTTTTTTTTTTTTTTTTTTTGACAGGCAGAGTGGACAGTGAGAGAGAGAGACAGAGAGAAAGGTCTTCCTTTTGCTGTTGGGTCACCCTCCAATGGTCGCCGCGGCCGGCGCACTGCCGCCGGCGCACCGCGCTGATCCAGTGGCAGGAGCCATGTACTTATCCTGGTCTCCCATGGGGTGCAGGGCCCAAGGACTTGGGCCATCCTCCACTGCACTCCCTGGCCACAGCAGAGAGCTGGCCTGGAAGAGGGGCAACCAGGACAGAATCCGGTGCCGTGACCGGGACTAGAACCTGGTGTGCCGGCGCCGCAAGGCGGAGGATTAGCCTAGTGAGCTGTGGCGCCGGCCTGCATTTACTTTTGATTAGTTCTGTGCAGTCTTATGCTCAGTTTTTTGAATTACATTTCTTGCATTTCTTCCATCTCATTATCTTCACAATCTAGTATTGAAGTGGTGTGTTCTTTTGTGGGCATCACCTTGCCATCTTTATTCTTTTTTCTTGAGTTGGTGTGTTTATGGTTCAGCATTTGTAGAGATACTCGTCAGTTCGTCAGTTTCTTCTTGTTTTTTGTTGTTGTTGTTGTTGTGGTGGTGGTGGTGGTGGTGGTGGTGACTTTTATCTTTGTATTATGCTTCTGTAGATAACTGGAGTATCTGCATTCAGTGAATATCTAGAGGCTTGCAGGGGGTCTGATCAAGGAGCTCGGTTCAGTTCTCCTGGGTGAAGGGCATGTCTAAGGTGACACACCCAGGTTTGGCATGGTAAATATTTTATTTTTATCAGAAGATCAGAAGGGAAATATATTCTGCTTAGCTGAGTTCTTCTCCTCAAAGGAGACCAGTGCCTGAGTGCTAGCCCTAGTGGGTACAATATTCATCCACTCTGCCCCATGGACCACATAAAGGATCTGTGCAATCCTCAGTATAAGCTCAGATTCCTCAGCAGTGTCCCTCACAAGATAACCAGGAAGCCCTGAGTGTGTGGATTCTCCTATAGTGACTTCCTAAAGTCCCAGCCACACATTGAGTACTCCCTTACAGCCTCAGGATACTAAAAAATAAGTATTATTGTATCTTAACAGTCAATCTGGTAACTGAGATGGTTACTAAGTGACTACTTAGTGGGTAACCTTTACAGCACGGATATACTAGAGCAAGAGATGATTCATGTCCTAGGTGGGACAGAGTGAGATTTCATCATGCTACTCAGAATAGAATGCAACTTAAATGTTATGAATTATTTATTTCTGGAATTTTCCATAAAACAATTTTGGCCTTTGGTCATCTATGGGTAACTGAGATTTCAGAGTCAAATTGTATATAATAGGAGACAATTGTAATAAAAAATCAGCTGATTTAACAAGTGAAAAAAATTAAAAACCTTGTAGCTTTTAATTTACATTTTTAGTACTAGTTTGAGCATTTTCTCATTTGTTTTCTTCTAATTACATTTCCTCATTTTTGAAAAATTACCCATGTTAGCTTGCTTAGCTATAGGAATTTTGGTGTTTTCTGTAATAATTTGTACAAGGTATCTTTATTATACTGATGTTAACTTTGTTAGGTATCTTGTATGTGTTTGACTTTTAATTCATTTTTGATGAAAAGATATTCTAACACATTGTGAAATATGATTTAAAAATATTTCTTTTTAAATACTTAAAATAACTCCACCCAGGCATGCATTGTGTTGCAGTGCATTAAGCAACCACGTGAGATGCCCACATCCTATATCAGAATGCCTGGTTTGAGTCACAGCTACTTTGTGCTAATGATCCAGCTGGCTTCTAATTTGGCTGGGAGGCAGCAGATGATGGTTCAAGTATTTGAGTCCCTGCCACCAGTATGAGAAATGTGTCTGAAGTTTCTGTCTTCAGGCTTTTACCTGGTCTGCCCTCGACTGTTGTAGGCTTTTGGGGAGTGAACCAGTGGTTAGAAAATTTCCCTCTTCCTCCTTTTCTCCCTCTCCCTCTTCTTCCTCTCCTTGTCCATCTCCCTCTCCCTCCCTCTGTCTGCCTTTCAAGTGAATAAATAAATCTTAGAAAAATGCCTCTAACCTGTAGAAGATTGAAAAATTATTTGTTTTCTCTCCAATTAAAAAAAGATCATGTCTTACTTTTAAAAGTTTTTTAAAATTTTTTATTTCATTTTTCATGTCCAACTTTTTAATCAAATATTGTACCATAATTTTGGGACTTCCTGATGATTAATTTTTAAATAATTATGAATTGATATATAGATGCAAAAATAATTCAGAGTGATCCTGTGTACCCTTTTCTCCATTTTGTACACTGATAACATCTTGTAAAACAATGATAACATTTTGTGGTAGAATATCTTATTGATATTGTCATCAATAGAGTCAGAATACAGAACATTTCAGTCAATCCAAATATCCCCCATGTTGTACTCTGAGCTCTGATTGTTTACCTAGAAAAATGGGGCTGGTGCCGTGACACAATAGGTTAAATTTCCGCCTATGGTGCCAGCATCCCCTATGGGTGCCAGTTTGAGTCCTGGCTGCCCCTCTTCCAATCCAGCTCTCTGTTATGGACTGGGAAAGCAGTAGAAGATGACCCAAGTGTTCGGCCCCTGCACCTGCATGGGAGACTGGGAAGAAGCACCTGGCTCCTGGATTCAGATTGGTGCAGCCATCTGGGGAATGAACCAATGGAAGGAAGACCTTTCTCTCTGTCTCTCTCTCTCACTGTCTGTAACGCTACCTCTCAAATAAATAAATAAAATCTTTTTAATAAAAACCTAGAAAGAAATATTTGGTTTCTCTGAGAACTTCTTTGGAAAAAAATTATTTGTTCATTTGAGAAGCATACTCTTCCCCTCTGCCCTGCTCCAACCATGCACATCTCTCCCATTTGCTTTCTCACTCCCCAAATACCCATAGTGGTTAAGGTTGCACTGTGGTTGAAATCATACTGCACCTCAATCATTTTCTTCTATGATCGTTATAGGGACCCAACTCCTGTGGTTTGCATTAGCAGGAAGTAGAAGTCAGGTTCAGACCTAGAAATCAGATTCAGGCACTCTGGTGTGGGATGTAGACATCTTAATCATCCCCTCTGAGAATTTTTAGAGATTAACTCAATGTTTCATATTTGAATAAAAGTTTAGGGACAATCTTAAGAAACAAAATCTTTTTTTAAAAACTCTCTTTGGAAGTAAATATATGTGCAGTATGTATGTGTCGCAGACTCTCTTTGCACTGTCCTTGGGTGATGTGTTGGTACTAGTAAAATCCCAGAAAAGATAGTTCACACAGTAGTAGCTTGGATAATGTGGACTCAAATTTATTTTAGTCAACAAACTCCTGAAGGCTTGGATAGAGGATAGCCTTTGAAATTTGATTTTAGGAGCCGGCGCCGTGGCTCAATAGGCTAATCCTCCACCTTGCGGCGCCGGCACACCGGGTTCTAGTCCCGGTCGGGGCGCCGGATTCTGTCCCGGTTGCCCCTCTTCCAGGCCAGCTCTCTGCTGTGGCCAGGGAGTGCAGTGGAGGATGGCCCAGGTGCTTGGGCCCTGCACCCCATGGGAGACCAGGAAAAGCACCTGGCTCCTGGCTCCTGCCAGGATCAGCGCGGTGCGCCGGCTGCAGCGGCGGCCATTGGAGGGTGAACCAATGGCAAAGGAAGACCTTTCTCTCTGTTTCTCTCTCTCACTGTCCACTCTGCCTGTCAAAAAAAAAAAAAAAAAAAAGAAATTTGATTTTAGGATATTTAAACAAGATTCCTTTTGGAAGTTGGTATAAACATATGGAACTTCTATCTGATGCCTCACAAAAATAGCTTGTCTCATGTTTGGAGGAATTGTAATTAGCACATAGAACACATGTGCTCTCATGTGATATCTAATTACAGTTTTAAAATATTGGCCTTTCCTATCTCCTTAGGATTTTGGTTAATACTTTTACATCAGTACAACTGCAGAGAATCAGATTTATTACTATCTAGTAATTCTCCTCCACTGTGGAAATTTTGTTTAGAAGTAATTCAAGTTGGCTTTTCTCATCCTAGCTCTTTCTTTTCATCAACAATGTATGTCTTGGGTCAAATTGACAAATCACTTTTATGTGCTCAGGTTTGCCTTAGCATTGAGTTAACCTCTGCCCCATAGATATTTTGCTGGCTATCCACTTGGCCACTGAACAATTTCCATGTATAACTATTCTGGCAATGGTAGAGTTCAAAGGCATGAGTACCTGCAAATGAAAATCTAACTGTTCCAGAGACAGCATGCCTATTTCACTTACTTCTTTTAGAACAAAAAGGAGTTGAAATTGTTTTTTGAAATAAACTGATAAAATTATATATTTGGCTTTTTTTTTCTAGTGACTATTTCAAGGCATGATGCTGAATTAGAAATGTATGTTAATATATGCTGTTGTAGTTATCATAATTTCAAAATAACATTCAAAAACCAAAACTATTAACTTTTAATGTAAGAATTTTTGTTGGGGCTGGACAGTGGGGCAGTACGTTAATGCCCTGGCTTAAAGTGACGGCATCCCATATGGGTGCCAGTTCTTGTCCTGGCTGCTCCACTTACGATCCAGCTCTGTGCTGTGGCCTGGGATACTAGTGGAAGATGGCCCAAGGCCTTGGCCTCTGCACTTGCAAGGGAGACCTGGGAGAAGCTCCTGGCTCCTGGATTTTGATGGATGCAACTCCGACCATTGTGGCCAACTGGGGAGTGAACCTTCAGAGGAAGACCTCTCTCTCTGCCTCTCCTCTCTCTGTGTAACTCTGATATAAATAAATAAATAAAAATAAATAAATAAATCTTTTAAAAAAAGAATTTTTGTTTTTGTGTCATGTGTCAGTTTTTAGCAATTCATATTATTTTAACTTTTATTTAATAAATATAAATTTCCAAAGTACAACTTTTGGATTACAGCTGCTCTTTTACCCCATAACCTCCCTCCCACCAGCAACCACCCCATCTCCTAATCCCTCTCCCATCCCATACTTCATCAAGATTCATTTTCAATTATCTTTATATACAGAAGATCAATTTAGTATATACTAAGTTAAGATTTTAACAGTTTGAGCCCACACAGAAACACAAAGTATAAAGTACTGTTTGAGTACTAGTTATACTGTTCATTCACATACTACAACATATTAAGGACAGAGATTCTACATGGGGAGTTAAGTGCACAGTGACTCAGTTGTTAATTTAACAATTGACACCTTGTTTATGATGTCAATAATCACTTGAGGCTCTTGTCATGAGCTGCCAAGGCTATGGAAGCCTCTTGAGTTCACCAGCTATGATCTTATTTAGACAAGGCCATAGTCGAAGTGGAAGTTCTCTCTTCCCTTCAGAGAAAGGTACCTCCTTCTTTGATGGCCCATTCTTTCCTCTGGGATCTCACTCACAAAGATCTTTCATTTAGGTCATTTTTTTCCCCCCAGAGTATCTTGGCTTTTCATGCCTGAAATACACTCATGGGATTTTAGGCAGATCTGAATGCCTTAAGGGCTGATTCTGAGGCCAGAATGCTGTTTAGGACATCTGCCATTCTATAGGTCTGCTGTGTATCCCACTTCCCATGTTGGGTTTTTCTCCTTTTTAATTCTATGGCATTGGTACATGCTGCCTTGATGGGACTAAATTGGATTCCCCTGGCACATTTCTAATTCTACAGTTAGGGGAAAGTCCTATTGAGCACGTACATAACTGTACATCTCCTCTCTCTCTTATTCCTACTCTTATATTTAACAGGGATCACTTTTCAGTTAAATTTAAACACCTAAGAATAATTGTGTATTAAAGAGTTCTACCAATGGTATTAAGTAGAACAAAAAAATACTAAAATGAATAAAACAGTAAGTTGTTCCTTGACAGCCAAGACAAGGGCTTATCAAGTCATTGTTTCTCATAGTGTCCATTTCACTTCAACAAGTTTCCTTTTAGGTGCTCGGTTAGTTGTCAATGATCAGGGAGAACATAAGAGATTTGTCCCTTTGGGACTGGCTTATTTCACTCAGCATGATGTTTTCCCAATTCCTCCATCTTGTTGTAATTGACCGGATTTCATTGTTTTTTACTGCTGTATAGTATTCTATAGAGTACATGTCCCATAATTTCTTTATCCAGTCTACTGTTGATGGGCGTTTAGGTTGGTTCCAGGTCTTAGCTATTGTGAATTGAGCTGCAACAAACAATGAGGTGCAGACATCTCTTTTATTTGCTAATTTAATTTGCTTTGGGTAAATTCCAAGGTGTGGGATGGCTGTGTTGTATGGTAGGGTTATCTTCAGGTTTCTGAGGAGTCTCCAGACTGACTTCCATAGTGGCTTAACCAGTTTGCATTCCCACCAACAGTGGGTTAGTGTCCCTTTTTCCCTACATCCTTGCCAGCATCTGTTGTTGGTAGATTTCTGAATGTGAGCCATTCTACCAGGGTGAGGTGACACCTCATTGTGGTTTTTTTTTTTAACTTTTATTTAATGAATATAAGTTTCCAAAGTACAGCTTATGGATTACAATGGCTTCCCCCCCATAACGTCCCTCCAACCCGCAACCCTCCCCTTATCCACTCCCTCTCCCCTTCCATTCACATCAAGATTCATTTTCGATTCTCTTTATATACAAAAGATCAGTTTAGCATACATTAAGTAAAGATTTCAACAGTTTGCTCCCACACAGAAACATAAAGTGAAAAATACTGTTTGAGTACTAGTTATAGCATTAAATCTCAATGTACAGCACACTAAGGACAAAGATCCTACATGAGGAGTAAGTGCACAGTGACTCCTGTTGTTGACTTAACAAATTGACACTCTTGTTTATGGCCTCAGTAATCACCCTAGGCTCTTGTCATGAGGGGCCAAGGCTATGGAAGCCCCCTGAGTTCACTGACTCTGATCATTTTTAGACAAGGCCATGGTCAAAGTCGAAGTTCTCTCCTCCATTCAGAGAAAGGTACCTCCTTCTTTGATGACCCATTCTTTCCACTGGGATCTCACTCGTGGAGATCTTTCATTTAGGTTTTTTTCCCCCCAGAGTGTCTTGGCTTTCCATGCCTGAAATACTCTCATGGGCATTTCAGCCAGATCCGCATGCCTTAAGGGCTGATTCTGAGGCCAGAGTGCTGTTTAGGACATTTGCCATTTTATGGGTCTGCTGTGTATCTCACTTCCCATGTTGGATCATTCTCTCCCTTTTTGATTCTATCAGCTAGTATTTGCAGACACTATTCTTGTTTATGTGATCCCTTTGGTTCTTAGTCTTATCATTACGATCAATTGTGAACAGAAATTGATCACTGGGACTAGTGAGATGGCATTGGTACATGCCACCTTGATGGGATTGAATTGGAATCCCCTGGTATGTTTCTAACTCCACCGTTTGAGGCAAGTCAGCTTGAGCATGTCCCGAATTGCACATCTCTTCCCTCTCTAATTCCCACTCTTATATTTAGCAGCAATCACTTTTCAGTTAAGTTTCAGCAGTTAAGAAGAATTGTGTATTGATTACAGTATTCGACCAAAAGTATTAAGTAGAACAAACAAAAAAATACTAAGAGGGATAACATATTAAGCTGCTCATCAACAGTCAGGGTGAGGGCTGATCAAGTCACCATTTTTCATAGTGTTGATTTCACTTTAACAGGTTTCCTTTTTGGTGCTCAGTTAGTTGTCACCTATCAAGGAGAACACGTGGTATTTGTCCCTTTGGGATTGGCTTATTTCACTCAACATAATGTTTTCCAAATTCCTACAGGGATCACTTTTCAGTTAAATTTAAACACCTAAGGACAATTGTGTGTTAATTACAGAGTTCAGCCAATGGTACTAGAACAAAAAAAAAATACTAAAATGCATAAAATATTACATTGTACATCAACCGTCAGGACAAGAGCTGATCAAGTCACTGTTTCTCACAGTGTCCATTTCACTTCAACAATTTTCCCCTTTGGTGCTCAGTTAGTTGTCGCCAATCAGTGAGAACATATGATATTTGTCCCTTTGGGACTGGCTTAATTCACTCAGCATGATGTTTTCCAAATTCCTCCATCTTGTTGCAAATGACTGGGTTTCGTTGTTTTTGACTGCTGTATAGTATGCTATAGAGTACATGTCCCATAATTTCTTTATCCAGTCTACTGTTGATGGGCATTTGGGTTGGTTCCAGGTCTTAGCTATTGTGAATTGTGCTGCAATAAACATTAATGTGCAGACTGCTTTTTGTTTGCCAATTTAATTTCCTTTGGGTAAATTCCAAGGTGTGGGATGGCTGGGTTGAATGGTAGGGTTATCTTCAGGTTTCTGAGGAATCTCCACACTGACTTCCATAGTGGCTTAACCTGTTTGCATTCCCACCAACAGTGGGTTAGTGTCCCTTTTTCCCCGCATCCTCTCCAGCCTCTGTTGTTGGTAGATTTCTGAATGTGAGCCATTCTAACTGGGGTGAGGTGGAACCTCATTGTGGTTTTGATTTGCATTTCCCTGATTGCTAGTGACCTTGAACATTTTTTCATGTGTCTGTTGGCCATTTGGATTTCCTCTTTTGAAAAATGTCTATTGAGGTCCTTGGCCCATCTCTTAAGTGGGTTGTTTAATGTGCACAAAACAATCAACGTGATACACCACATTAACACACTGCAGAAGAAAAACCATATAATTATCTCTTTGTGTTTTTGATTTGCATTTCCTTGATTGCTAGTGATCTTGAACATTTTTTCATGTGTCTGTTGGCCTTTTGGATTTCCTCTTTTGAAAAATATCTGTTGAGGTCCTTGGCCCATCTCTTAAGTGGGTTGTTTGTTTTGATGTTGTGGAGTTTCTTGATCTCTTTGTACATTCTGGTTATTAATCATTTATCTGTTGCATAGTTTTCAAATCTTCCCATTCTGTCAGTTGCTTCTTCACTTTCCTGACTGTTTCTTTTGCTGTACAGAAACTTCTGATTTTGATGCAATCCAATTATTAATTTTGGCTTTGACTGCCTATGCTTCTGGGGTCTTTTCAAAGAAGTCTTTGCTAGTGCCTATATCTTGCAGGGTTTTTCCAATGTTCTTTAATAATTTGATGGTGTTGGGTTGTGGATTTAAGTCTTTAATCCATGTTGAGTGGATTTTTGTGCAAGGTGTAAGGTAGGGGTCTTGCTTCAGGCTTCTGCACGTGGAAATCCAGTTTTCCAGCACCATTTGTTGAATAGACTGTCCTTACTCCAGGGATTGGTTTTAGACCCTTGATTAAATGTAAGTTGTCTGTAGATGTTTGGATTGATTTATGGTTTTTGTATTCTGTTCCATTGGTCTATCCATCTATTTCTGTATCAGTACTATCCTGTGTTGATTACAACTTCCCTGTAGTGTGTCCTGAAATCTGGTATTGTGATGCATCCTGCTCTGTTTTAGTCATACAAGATTGCTTTAGGTTATTCGAGGTCTCCTGTGTCTCCATATGAATTTCAGCATCATTTTTTTCCAGATCTGAGAAGAATGTCTTTGGTATTTTGATTGGTATTACATTGAATCTATAAATTTCTTTTGGGAGAATGGAGATTTTCATATTGATTCTTCCAATCCATGAACATGGAAGACTTTTCCATTTTTCAGTGTTCTCTTATTTCTTTCTTTAAGATTTGGTAATTCTCATCGTAGAGATCTTTAACATCTTTGGTTAAGTTTATTCCAAGGTATTTGATTGTTTTTGTAGCTTTTGTGAATGGGATTGATCTTAGAAGTTCTATCTCCTCCGAGGAATTGCCTGTGTATAAAAAAGGCTCTTGAGTTTTGTGCATTGATTTTATACCCTGCTACTTTGCCAAACTCTTATGAGTTCCAATAGTCTCTTAGTAGAGTTCTTTGGGTCCCCTAAATAAAGAATCATATCATCTGCAAAGAGGGATAGTTTGAGTTCTTCCTTCCCAATTTGTATCCCTTTAATTTCTTTTTCTTGCCTAATAGCTCTGGCTAGAACCTCCAGAACTATATTGAATAGCAGTGGTGAGAGTAGGCTCCCTGTCTGGTACCAGATCTCAGTGGAAAAGCTTCCAACTTTTCCCCATTCAATAGGATGTTGGCTGTGGGTTTTTCATAGATTGCTTTGATTGTATTGAGGAATGTTCCTTCCAAACCCAGTTTGCTTAGAGTTTTCATCATGAACGGGTGTTGTATTTTATCAAATGCTTTCTCGGCATCTATTGAGATAATCATATGGTTTTTCTTCTGCAGTCTGTTAATGTGGTGTATCACATTGATTGATTTGTGAACATTGAAGGATCCCTGCATACCAGGGATAAATCCCACTTGGTTTGAGTGATGATCTTTCTGATGTGTTGTTTAATTATGTTGGCCAGAATTTTATTTACGATTTTTGTGTTTATTATCATAAGGGAAATTGGTGTGTAATTCTCTCTCTCTGCCTGTCCATAAAAAAAAAAAAAAAAAAAAAACTACTTTTGCTGTATCCCATAAGTTCTTTTTTTCTTTTACAGGCAGAGTTAGACGGTGAGAGAGAGACAGACAGAAAGTTCTTCCTCCTGTTGGTTCACCCCCAAAATGGCCGCTATGGCCGGCGTGCTGCGCTGATCCAAAGGCAGGAGCCAGGTGCTTCCTCCTGGTCTCCCATGTGGGTTCAGGGCCTCAGGATTTGGGCCATCCTCCACTGCTTTTCTGGGCCACAGCAGAGAGCTGGACTGGAAGAAGAGCAATTGGGACAGAATCAAGTGCCCTACCTGGGACTAGAACACGGTCTGCCAGCACCGCAGGCGGAGGATTAGCCTAGTGAGCTGCGGTGCTGGCCATAAGTTTTGATATTTTGTGTTTTTCTCCTCAACTATTTCCAGAAAGTTTTTGATTTCTCTTTTGATTTCTTCTATGACCCAGTATTCATTCAGTAGCATGTTGGTCATTCTCCATGTGTTTGCATATGCTCTAGGGATTCCTGAGTTGCTAATTTCCAGCTTCATTCCATGGTGGTCTGAGAAGATGCCTGGTACAATTTCAATTCTTTTGAATTTGCTGAGACTTGCTTTATGGCCTAGTATGTGTTCAGTCCTAGAGTAGATTCCATGTACTGCTGAGAAGAATGTATATTCTTTAAGTGTAGGATGAAAAGTTCTGTGGATACCTGTTAGATCCATTTGCTCTATACTGTCGATTAAATCTGCTGTTGATTTTTTTTAACTTTTATTTAATAAATATAAATTTCCAAAGTACAGCTTTTGGATTACAGTGGCTCCCCCCCCCCCATAACTTCCCTCCCACCTGCAACCCTCCCATCTCCCACTCCCTCTCCCATTCCATTCACATCAAGATTCATTTTTCAATTATCTTTATATACAGAAGATCAATTTAGTATGTACTAAGTAAAGATTTTAACAGTTCGCACCATTTGAGTACTAGTTATAGCATTAATTCACATTGTACAACACATTAAGGACAGAGATCCTACATGAGGAATAAGTGCACAATGACTCCTGTTCTTGACTTAACAAATTGACACTCTTGTTTATGGCATCAGTAGTCACCCTAGGCTCTTGTCATGAGTTGCCAAGGCTATGGAGGCCTTTTGAGTTCACCAACTCTGATCATATTTAGTCAAAGTGGAAGTTCTCTCCTCCCTTCAGAGAAAGGTACCTCCTTCTTTGATGGCCTGTTCTTTCCACTGGGATCTCACTCACAGATATCTTTCATTTAGGTTTTTTTTTTTCTTGCCAGAGTCTCTTGGCTTTCTATTCTGAAAATACTCTCATGGGCTTTTTAGGCAGATCTGAATGCCTTAAGGGCTGATTCTGAGGCCAGAGTGCTGTTTAGGACATCTTCCATTGTATGAGTCTGCTGTGTATCCCTTATTGATCTTCTGTCTGGTTAATCTGTCTATTGCTAAAAGTGGAGTATGGAGTCCCCCAATACTATTGTATTGGAGTCTAAGTCTCCCTTTAAGTTCCTTAACATATCTTTTAAATAAACCTGTGACCTGTAATTAGGTGCCTATATGTTTATAATAGTTTCATCTTCCTGTTGAATTGATCCCTTAATCATTATATAGTGCCCCTCTTTGTCTCTCTTAACAGTTTTTGTGTTAGTTTGCCTTGTCTGATATCTTTTTTGGTTTCTGTTGGCATGGATATCTTTTTCCAACCTTTCACTTTCAGTCTGCATGCATCTTGGTTGGAAAGATGTGTTTCTTGTAAGCAGCATTTAGATGGGTTTTATTTTTTAATTCATTTAGCTCGTCTTTGACTTTTAAGTGGAGAGTTGAGGCTATTTACATTCAATATGACTGTTGATAAGTAGTGACTCTGTCCTGCCATTTGCCAAAAGATATTTCTAATAAATGCTTTGAACTTCGTGTAATCTTTTAATGGGAGGTTTTCTTCCTTTACCTTCTTTCATATTGATGACTGTGTTTCTGTGTTTCTGTGTGTAACACATCTTTAAGCATATTTTGCAGGGCTGAATGAGTGGCGACAAATTCTTTCAATTTCTGTTTGCTATGAAAGGTCTTTATTTCACCTTTATCCACATATGAGAGCTTTGCAGGATATAATATTCTGGGATGACACTTTTTTTCTCTTAGTCCTTGGGCTATACCTCGCCATTCTCTCCTAGCCTGCAGGATTTCTGATGAGAATTCTCCTGTGAGTCTAATTGGAGATCCTCCGAGAGTAATCTGATGTTTCTCCCTTGCACTTTTTAGAATCTATTCTTAAAGTTTCACTGTGGTGAATTTGATTAAAACATGTCGTGGTGAGGTTCTCTTTTGGTCATGTTTACTGGGGGTTCTATGTGCTTCCTGTACTTGGATGTCTCTTTCCTTCTCCAAACCCAGGAAGGTTTCTGCTTGTGTCTGACTAAATAGGCCTTCTAATCCTTTCTCTCTCTCCATACCTTTAGGAACTACTAGAACCCAAATGTTGTGTTTTTTAATAATATCCTGTAGATTCCCAAAAACATTTTTTAGATTTCTAATTTCCTCTTCTTTTCTTTGGTTTGTGTATTTTCCTGTGCTCTGTCTTCTAAGTCTGATATTTTCTCCTCTGCCTTACTGATTCTGTTTTTAAGGCTCTCAACTGTGTTTTTCATTTGTTCTTTTGAATTCTTCATTTCATTTCAATTTCTCTTCATTATCACACTTTCCTGTTCTACTAGTTTTTGCATTTCATTTTGATTCCTCCTTCAGATTTCATTTTCACGAGAGAGATTTTCTGTCCTGTCCTGTATGGATTTCTGAAGTTCAAGAATTTGCTTTTGCAGGGATGGTTTAATGTGCGCAAAACAATCAATGTGATACACCACATTAACAGACTGCAGAAGAAAAACCATATGATTATCTCAATAGATGCCGAGAAAGCATTCGATAAAATTCAACACCCGTTCATGATGAAAACTCTAAGCAAACTGGGTTTGGAAGGAACATTCCTCAATACAATCAAAGCAATCTATGAAAAACCCACAGCCAACATCCTATTGAATGGGGAAAAGTTGGAAGCATTTCCACTGAGATCTGGTACCAGACAGGGATGCCTACTCTCACCACTACTATTCAATATAGTTCTGGAGGTTCTAGCCAGAGCTATTAGGCAAGAAAAAGAAATTAAAGGGATACAAATTGGGAAGGAAGAACTCAAACTATCCCTCTTTGCAGATGATATGATTCTTTATTTAGGGGACCCAAAGAACTCTACTAAGAGACTATTGGAACTCATAGAAGAGTTTGGCAAAGTAGCAGGGTATAAAATCAATGCACAAAAATCAACAGCCTTTGTATACACAGACAATGCCAT
Source organism: Oryctolagus cuniculus (assembly GCF_051225735.1). NCBI lineage: Eukaryota > Metazoa > Chordata > Mammalia > Lagomorpha > Leporidae > Oryctolagus > Oryctolagus cuniculus. Next base: position 51,924,638 of record NC_142875.1, on the reverse strand, counting down.
GGCTGAGGAAGAACTTCTAAGATCAATCCCATTCACAAAAGCTACAAAAACAATCAAATACCTTGGAATAAACTTAACCAAAGATGTTAAAGATCTCTATGATGAAAATTACAAAACCTTAAAGAAAGAAATAGAAGAGGATACCAAGAAATGGAAAAATCTTCCATGCTCATGGATTGGAAGAATCAATATCATCAAAATGTCCATTCTCCCAAAAGCAATTTATAGATTCAATGCAATACCAATCAAGATACCGAAGACGACCTTCTCAGATCTGAAAAAAATGGTGCTGAAATTTATATGGAGGCACAAGAGACCTCGAATAGCTAAAGCAATCTTGTACAACAAAAACAAAGCCGGAGGTATCACAATACCAGATTTCAGGACATACTACAGGGCAGTTGTAATCAAAACAGCATGGTACTGGTACAGAAACAGATGGATAGACCAATGGAACAGAATTGAAACACCAGAAATCAACCCAAACATCTACAACCAACTTATATTTGATCAAGGATCTAAAACCAATTCCTGGAGCAAGGACAGTCTATTCAATAAATGGTGCTGGGAAAATTGGATTTCCACGTGCAGAAGCATGAAGCAAGACCCCTACCTTACACCTTACACAAAAATCCACTCAACATGGATTAAAGACCTAAATCTACGACCTGACACCATCAAGTTATTAGAGAACATTGGAGAAACCCTTCAAGATATTGACACAGGCAAAGAGTTTCTGGAAAAGACCCGGGAGGCACAGGCAGTCAAAGCCAAAATCAACTATTGGGATTGCATCAAATTGAGAAGTTTCTGTACTGCAAAAGAAACACTCAGGAGAGTGAAGAGACAACCGACAGAATGGGAAAAAATATTTGCAAACTATGCAACAGATAAAGGGATAATAACCAGAATCTACAAAGAGATCAAGAAACTCCACAAAAACAAAACCAACAACCCAATTAAGAGATGGGCCAAGGACCTCAATAGACATTTTTCAAAAGAGGAAATCCAAATGGCCAACAGACACATGAAAAAATATTCAAGGTCACTAGCAATCAGGGAAATGCAAATCAAAACCACAATGAGGTTTCACCTCACCCCAGTTAGAATGGCTCACATTCAGAAATCTACCAACAACAGATGCTGGTGAGGATGTGGGGAAAAAGGGACACTAACCCACTGTTGGTGGGAATGCAAACTGGTCAAGCCACTATGGAAGTCAGTCTGGAGATTCCTCAGAAACCTGAAGATAACCCTACAATTCAACCCAGCCATCCCATTCCTTGGAATTTACCCAAAGGACATGAAATTGGCAAACAAAAAAGCGGTCTGCACCCTAATGTTTATTGCAGCACAATTCACAATAGCCAAGACCTGGAACCAACCTAAATGCCCATCAACGGTAGACTGGATAAAGAAATAATGGGATGTGTACTCTTTAGAATACTATACCTCAGTAAGAAACAACTAAATCCAGTCATTTGCAACAAAATGGAGGAATCTGGAACACATCATGCTGAGTGAAATAAGCCAGTCCCAAAGGGACAAATACCATATGTTCTCCCTGATTGGTGACAACTGACTGAACACCAAAAAGGAAACCTCCTGAAGTGAAATGGACACTATGAGAAACTGTGACTTGATCAGCATAGCCCTGACTGTTAATGAACAACTTAATACATTATCCCTCTTAGTAGTTTTTTTTGTCTGCTCTACTTAATATGACTGGTTTAATTCTGTAATTAATACACAGTTATTCTTAAGTGTTGAAATTTAGCTGAAATGCAATCCCTGTTAAACATAAGAGTAGGAATAAGAGAGGGAAGAGATGTACAATTTGGGACATGCTCAATAGGACTTGCCCCAAATGGTAGAGTTAGAAACATACCAGGGGACTCCAATTCAATCCCATCAAGGTGGCATATACCAATGCCATCTCACTAGTCCAAGTGATCAATTTCAGTTCACAATTAATCATAATGAAAGGACTAAGAGTCAAAGGGAGCACATAAACAAATCTAGTACCTGCTAATACTAACCGATAGAATAAATAAAGGGGAGAGTGATCCAACATGGGAAGCGAGATACTCAGCAGACTCATAGAATGGCGGATGTCCTAAACAGCACTCTGGCCTCAGAATCAGCCCTAAAGGCATTCCGATCTGGCTGAAAAGCCCATGAGAGTATTTCGGCATGGAAAGCCAAGACACTCTGGCAAAAAAAAAAACCAAAAAAACAAAAAAACAAAAAAACAAAACAAAAACAAAAACAAAACAAAACAAAACAAAAAAACGTAAATGAAAGATCTCTGTGAGTGAGATCAGGGGAAAGAACAGGTCTTCAAAGAAGGAGGTACCTTTCTCTGAAGTGAGGAGAGAACCTCCACTTTGACTATGACCTTGTCTAAACAAGATAAGAGTTGGAGAACTCAAAAGGCTTCCATAGCCTTGGAAACTCATGACTGGTGCATAGGGAGATTACTGATGCCATAAACAGGAGTGTCAATTTGTAAAGTCAACAACAGGAGTCACAGTGCACTTACTCCTCATGTAGGATCTCTGTCCTTAATGTGCTGTACATTGAGGCTTAGTGCTATAACGAGTACTCGAACAGTATATTTCACTTTGTGTTTCTATGGGGGTGCAAACTGTTGAAATCTTTACTTAATGTATACTAAACTGATCTTCTGTTAAAAAAAAAAAAGAAGAAATTATCAATTCCCAACTTGACTCTCGCTGGGATTAAACATGACAATAGGTCTGATCTGAAAAAAAAAAAGAAAATTTCTAAATGTTCTTGTCATAAATTTTTTGAAATACTTATATTGCATTTCTTCTATCTCATTATCTTCATAATCTTGGAGTGTCATGTTCATTTGAGAGTGTCATATTGTCTTTGTTGTTCTTGTTTTCCTCAGTTTCTACATTTGTTTGGCATTGTCGAGATATTCTTTGGTTTCTTTTTCTTCTTCTCCTTCTTTTTTTTTTTTTTCTGTTGTGGCTTTTCTCATTACACTATGACTCTAGGTTAAGTGGACTGTCTGCTTTTGGTGAATCTCTAGGGGCTTGTGGTGGGTATGGCCAGAGTGCTCTGTTCAGTTCTTCAGGGTTAAGGGTATTCCAAAGGTGGCACATCCAGGTTTGGCATGGTATCTCTCTCTCTCCGTCTGTCTTTTTATTCAGAAGGGAAGTAATTCCACTCAGCTGAGCTCTTCTCCTCAATGACAATCAGTGTCTGAGCACTAGCCCCAGTGAGTATAATATTTGCTCTGTCCCAAGGACCACACAAAGGATCTGCACAGTCCTCAGTGTAAGCTCAGAGTCCCCTGCAATGCCTCTCACCATGTAGGCAAAGCTGCCCGTATTTGTGGCATTTCCCACCGAGACTACTCATGCCTCAGCCACATCATGAGTTCTCCCACACACCCTCAGTTTTTTTTTTTTTTTTTTCAGTCCCAGTTCATAAGCTCCATACATTCCCTAGGTCTTAGTTTCCTGTTATTTCTCTCCACCAGAGTCAGGTTTTTCTCTTTGGTTGAGGGTGGGCACACCCCTAAGCTGGCACAGCTGTTACATATGTCCAAAATGGTGCCTGCTCTATTGTCTTGCTCGCCTTTGTAAGGTGAGTTGAGAGAGAGAATCATGTCCATACTGGTCCCTTTTATTCTTTTTTCTCTTCTCTAGTTAGGCTGGTGTACTTTCACCCATGAATTTTCAAGCCTCATTCCCTCTAGGCTCTTCTTGGCGCTTTTCCACCAGTGACTCAGGCTATTGCAGTTTCCCCTCACTTCTCTTTCCAGTACTGGTGGGGAGACTCGGCAGCTGGACTCCCGAGCCATTGGCCCCCATGCCCTCCACGTAGGTCCACTGTGTTCCTCTAACTCCGGAAGAGTTTCCTTGGCAGTTTTTTCCCTAACTCTTCCCTGAGACTACAGTATCTCCACTTTTATTAAACTATCTTTTCCTGGACTATCAGTGAGCTCCCTCCCTATACTGCCATCTTGGAGCCCTCCCTAGTAATTCATATTGAAAAGCTGGATATCAACTTACTGAATATTTTTTCTTCATGCAATTTCAATATAGCTAAATATTATTCACTAAGACTGAATGACACTGATTATTTTAAAATATTCATCTGAAAAGCACTGTGACACACACACACACACAGATCTTCCATCCATTGGTTCATTTCTCAAATGCTTGCAACAGCTGGTACTGGGCTAGGACACACAGGTACAGGAATTCTATCTGGGTCTTCCACATATGTTGCAGGAACCCAAAGATGTAGGCCATCATCTGATGCCTCTCGGGCATATTAGTAGGGAGCTGAATCAGAAGTGGTAGAGTCAGCACTTGAATCAGTACCCATTGCTCAATGACAATGATTTAAGTTTTGAGGTTAAATTTTAATTTTGGTTATTTTGTGATATTTTTCCATTATATTTGAAATGTTTATACCAAAGGATTCATATGAAACTGATTAGAATTTCCTGGTATTGAATTTTGTCTTAAAAATGAGAATTATCAATTAGAGAATATTATAAAATTAAAAAGCACGGTTAATATTTTAGAATTTTCTTTTTTTGGGAAATATCAACTTAATATTTATAGAGGTTTGCAAAGTTGAATGTGGGGCTTTTATAATGAGTGAAAGACAATATTATTTATACCATTTTCTTTTGCATAACCTGCAAGTTTGCTTTTAAACCTTGTATTTGCTTTTTTGGGAAAGCAGTTTTCCTAAGCATGTAATATCTCCATAAATTGACTGGCTTTACTTCATTAACATTTGTATTATGATGCTAATTTCTACTAACTATTAGGCAACTTGTATTTCCTTGCTTTTACTATATTTATTCATGCGAATAATTAACCTGTTATTCTCGATTGTTTTTCCTCTAATTTAAAGTTGATTAGAATAAAGCACGCATATATTGTTTTCCTTGCCATGACCCAATATAAATTCACTAGTCTTTAAGATGGGCAGGAACATAAGGGTATTCCTAGTCATCATTTTATTTAAATTAATATTTATAGGGGTGGTTTGCAAAGTTGTAGGTATTGGAGGAAGAAGGTGATGATGGCAAGGCCTCCAAACACATAGTAAAACAAAGACACAGTCAGGAAAACAGACTGAAGTTTCCTAAAGTTGAGGAAATTGGAAAATCTGAACATTGACGAAAATGGCATGGCCCATTGAATACAGACATACTGAAATAATGTGCCCATCCTAAGGGGGATTAAGTTCATTGTATTATGGATCCCAGGAAACAACCTTTTATGTGCACATGATGACTAAAAAGAAATTTAAATTTATTTGAACTCATACTCCTCTTATCCCTCCCCAAGCTCATAAATGGAGAAAGGGACAGAGAAAGATACCTTGTTTAAGATTTTAAATCAGGCCCTTGAAAGTGTCTAAGATGATTATTTCAGAAGACTGACTTAGACTGTGAATGAAGAAAATAACCATAAGGAGTGTATGGTTTAAGTCTTGTGTTTTATCCTCATCAAGCCAGAGAGAGCGCAATTTGAAAGCCAAAGTATGATTAAAGGATACATATGCTATATATGCATAGTTAAATAAAACAGAAATTCTCCAAGGAGACTGGCAGCCTGGCCAATCTTCAGACAGTTAGAGACATGCTTATCTTTCTCCTTAAGGACCTGGGCTATGCTGTCTGAGGAATGAGTCATCTTGGAGATAAAGATGTGTATAAGCAATGTTTGAGTGTGGTGATTAATTCAACAGTCAGTTGCTTTTCAACTAGAATAAAAAGGCCTGTATGAGGCTCCTGGGAGTGAAAAGCTCCTAAGTGGGCTGGGCTCAGGGTGACATCTACATCCTGACTGTTATGTGGGACCTCTACATGAAAGCCATTTTGGACCAAACTCTTTCACCCTAGAATGGTTCTCTCAGGTTTCGGGATATAAGATGATGCAACAAAGCCAACAACTGTGTTTTGTGGGTAACCTTCCTTGAAGAGGATGGAGATTAGAAGAGAGTATTGCATATGGTAGAGGTGGATTTGTGTGTGTGTGTGTGTGTGTGTGTGTGTGGTGTACCAATATTCTCAATCTGTAAAGGTGTTCTAAAGGCTGTTCTCTTAGACTGTAGAAAAAGTAACATTTATCAGAGAATTTAAATTTTTTCTCATGAAATGGTCTCTTTATTCCCTTGGCTTCCATTAAGTCTAATGTGAACTTACAAACTTTTTCTATTTTGTAAAGAATATAGAGATAGATCAATAAGGAGAAATATGATCTGCTTCCTTCGTTGTCTATGAATATTGAACCATTAGGAAACTTTCAAAAATAGTGGTGACCTAATGACGAGAATATGTGAAAAAAGAAAAACTCAAGTTTGAGTCCCTTGCAGTACTGGGAATGATGGAGAGAAATGTGTTTATTGAGGAATGATCTCTTGATCCTGTGGAAGGTAATCTGGGAATAGGATTGGGTCAAGACTGAGATATATTACACAACTAAATAGTTATCAGTAAACATTTCCTCAGCACTTACCTCATTTCTTTGCAATGATGCTATATTCGTTGGATAAAAATGATTCTAGTTATACAAGGAAATGTGATTCTGCTTTATCCTAAAAGAGTCACCACTAACAATTTCTTTTCTAATACTCTTCCTGCTCTAGATGTAATTTGAAATGGGTTCTTAATGATTAAAGTCTTTAGAATTTAATCTTTATGGAACATTGTAATTATGAACCTCTTATTTGTAGCATCCTTCCTAAAAAGTGGAAGAGTTAAACATTCTAAACTAGTTCTGTTATCTGCATTTCATGTTACTTAGCCTTTCCTTGGTACTGTTACAGGATTTTTTGTTCTTATGATTTATATGTATATAATCTGTCTTATTGCTGTTAAAAACACATTTATAAATTTTAAAGATTTATTTATTTATTTGAAAGTCAGAGTTAGAAAGAAAGAGAAGACCTAGAGGAGAAGGAGGGCGGTGTCTTCCATTCGTTGGTTCACTCCCCAAATGACAACAGCTGGAGCTGCGCTGATCTGAAGCCAAGAGCCTGGAGCTTCTTCCAGATCTCCCACATGGGTGCAGGGGCACAAGGGCTTGGGCCATCTTCTACTGCTTAGAAAGTTTATTTTAAATCATTTCCCTTGTTTCCATTATCAGAACCTTAGATAAGTTTTCCTTGGAGGATTTCACTATAGTTATATGGCAAAGTTATTATTTTTCTTTTTCTTTCTTTCTTTTTTTTTTTTTTTGCCTTACCTTGTGGCCATATGTTCATCCTGTAATGAGTATATGTTCTATTTTCTGTAGTAGCAGCTTCAAATCTGTAATCTATACTCTTAGGGACTGTGAATGCCTTAAAATATTGTATTCTAATTCAAGCTTTGTATCTACATTCTGTGGAGAGAGTCTATCTATAGCAATTATGAGATTATCAAAGGTACCCATGACACACCCAAAAATAAGTTTTACAACAAAATGTTATCCAGAGCTTTTGCAGTATTCATTAGGGAAAGGCCAAGCTTGTTAAACATAGAAATTCATTGGTTAAACACATCCATTGTGATAGTGATATTGGGGGTTGTTTGGGGCAGGGCAAAAAGGATAGCAGGAGGTGGGGTTGGTTGAAGTTGATTCTGATTTCTTTGGGGCTTTTTTTTTTTATCATTTAAGTGCAGTTCAATGTTCATTGGTAGAGATTCTTTTTTTTTTTTTTTATTTTTTGACAGGCAGAGTGGACAGTGAGCGAGAGAGACAGAAAGAAAGGTCTTCCTTTGCCGTTGGTTCACCCTCCAATGGCCGCCGCGGCCGGCGCGCTGCGGCCGGCACACCGCACTGATCCGATGGCAGGAGCCAGGAGCCAGGTGCTTTTCCTGGTCTCCCATGGGGTGCAGGGCCCAAGCACCTGGGCCATCCTCCACTGCACTCCCTGGCCACAGCAGAGAGCTGGCCTGGAAGAGGGGCAACCGGGACAGAATCCGGTGCCCCAACCGGGACTAGAACCCGGTGTGCCGGCACCGCTAGGCGGAGGATTAGCCTAGTGAGCCGCGGCGCCGGCTGGTAGAGATTCTTGAAATACTTTATTTTGTTACATGAAATTTGAGATTATTTATAAAATAAATATTGATATTTCTATGCAGTTCATGAACCTCTAATTTCTATTGGATTCGTTTTTCTAAGCCTTTGCATTTCTGGGGTAATTTTGAGTATTGACAGGGTTTGTTTGACAAATAAAATGTGTATAAATAATTTAAAATATGCATTATTTTTTATCTGAGAGGCTGTGAAGATGAGAGAGAGATAAAGAGAGAGAGGAGAGAGAAAGAGAGAAAGAGAGGAGAGAGAAAGAGAGAGAGAGAGAGAGATTTCCTACTGGTTGCTTCATTCTCTTAATACCTGCAATGTTCAGGCTGGAATATGTTGATGTCAGGAGCTAGGAACTCAATCCAGGTCTCCCATGTGAGTGGCAGAGTCTTAATTACTGAAGCCATCACTGCTGTTTCCTATGTCTGTAATAACTGGAAGCTGGAATTGGGAGTAGGAGCCGGACTTCAAACGCTATACCCCAAAGTAGGATTTATATGCCTTAGTTGAAATCTTAACTGCTAGGCCGAATGCCTGCCCCTAATATGCCTTTGATAAAAACACCCTGAGATTTCATTGCATTTTTTCAGGTTAAAGAGACTTGAAAATTATCTACCTCTCCATTTTGCCTAACTTCCATCTTTATTCTACATATATATTACAAGTATCTCTTGAATATTCCCTAGTCTTTATGTTTATCATTATCATTGCCTGAGTTTAGATTGGATTATTCAGTGGCTTCCCAACTAGCTTTCTTGGTCCTGATCTAGCCCCCATGAATCCATCTATCATACATATATAGCTACAATCCATCTAAATTGTAAATCTGATCTTGTGCTTCCTTCTTAAAAACATACAATGGAATTTTACATATTTTGTGACTATTTGTAAACCATGTAGCTTAACATGCTTGATGTTCTTCATGAAATAGCTCCTCTAACTCTATCCATAACTTTTCCCCCACATCTTCTCTTCACTTTAATCACTGGACCTAGATTTAGTATCTGTCATGGGTCCCAATATAAAGTGATTCTACTAAAAATGTAACAGTATTCTTCAACAATAATAATCAGCATTTGTTGAGCACGTACTCTGAACCTGGCATTGTGCTTTGCACATACACATGTATTATCTCAATTAATTGCAATACCGAGTCCATTTGGTAGAAACTTAAAAGTGCTTAGAATAAGTGGAAGAGGTAGTAGAAACCCAAATATTTCTGTCCACACTATTTCCTGTGCCATAGATGTTCTTTCTTTTCCACTCTCCCGCATAGTAATTCTTTGTTTCAAAACAAAATCCAGGTATTACCTTTCATTGGGAACATTTTCTGGCATATTTCCCTTTTGTGATTTAGTTGACTTTTTAAATATATTTCCAAAATATTTCCCTGTGAACACCTCTGTGATAATATTTTTTATACTATTCTGACAATCTGTTACTTATTAATTTAAATTAGTGTACAAAGAGCAGATCATTTGTATGCTCTGAGGACTACATTTGTAAATGTCTTAAAGTACTATAATTGGTTTATTTTAGTGCATCCGATTACAAAATATGGTCTCCAGACTAGCATCAGCTGAGAACTATTAGAAATGCAAATCTTAAGGCCTCACTCTAGATCCATTGAATCAGAAAATCTGGGGGTTAGAGTTCAGCAATTTGTGCTTTATTTAGCCTTCCAAGTAATTTTGATTTACTTCAGAATTTTGACATCCGTTGTTTTAGGATCACTTATGCATTCAAGACTGATTTCTGAAACATTGAATCATTTCTTTTATAAAAGAGTCATTTATATTACTGTTAGGTGATGTAGAGTGGCCCCATGTTTGGAAAATGCCAGTACCATGCACTCATAGTAACTTCCAGTAACATCAACACTGTTTTCAATATAAATATAAATCGGACATCTTTGATTACATTATCTTGACTGAAAACTCTTTAGATAACATCTTTATCAATTATGAATGAAACATCAATGGTGGTCATTTATGTCTACCTAGATTAATTGGAGGCCTTTTTTTTCTGAATCATCTGATTATGATAACACTCAAAGTTACTGGATACTCATCAGGTAAAGGATATTTATCAGGTAATATAAACTTCAGTGGCATTTTCTCCATTACTTCTCTGAAAGATGCCTCTATTGCATAATCCGCAAATTTTATGAATTTAGAAGCAGAACACAGATGCAACTTTTTACAGTGAGAAGGCAAGCAGATTTGATGGGGTGTTGTCCCCACCTTCCACAGTGGATGTGTTGTTTCTGGTCTAGATTTAAGTTTTGTTACACTTTTCAAGATTAGACTTTGATTTTGCAAACTTTTCTCTGGATAAGATCTTTATCTAGATAAAAAGTCAAATTTGAATTAGCCAAAAGACATTGAAAAAGTGTATTCTTAAAAGAAAACTTCGCTATTAGGCCTACTTACATGGAAATGCACAGCTTCCTTCATTTAAGGCATTTTCAGGTTTGCTGAATTGCAATAAAGAAATCTGTTTTATTCAGTTCAAGAGTAAGCAGTAAATTTCACTGCTAACCTCATGCTGGTCTGCCATATTTGTCTCACATGTACCTGTCCATCCCTCTACCCTACTGTATCATACTTACCTCTTAATATGTAGGAGGCTATACTGTACCACCCTGTTTAATGTACATTTTTCTGACAAGACTGCAATATCACTGAGATTAGGAATTGTAACTTGTCAATCTTTCTATTACTCTTGTATACAGTTGTTAATTGATAAATATTTGTTGTCTTATATAATGAGGTAAACTTGTGATATGAAAAGCAATGCATTTATCCTACTTTAAATTTTGTTTATAAATTTGAAATTATGATGAGATTTTATAATTTGCTAATGACATAAGACAATGAATTTTAGACAAGAAAAATGGGAGACAAATACTTTTGGACTTCATTGATGTTCAATGTAAAGGTTTCTTATCACTTGTGTATTATGATGAAATAATCTAAGCTATAATTTCTGCATTTTAGGTCAAGTATCATTAAGCTTATCAATATTCTCAAAAATCTGTTCAAATTTTTAACTTAAGGCAAATATACTTGAATACATTTAAGAGTAAATCAATAGATCTATTTAAGGAAATAAAGAAGGATAAATTTCTATTTATATTTCCATCAGAATTTTCACCTGTTTTTTACTTGTCTACCATTGCAGGTTGGCAAGCTATACATTGAAAATGGTTTGTTCACTTTATCTAATATAGAGAACCTGCTTCTTCCTTTGAGGGTGTCATTGTTTTCTTTGAACAATACAATATGAAGAACCTAAAAAAGCCACGTTTCTATTAGTCTCAGGCATTTATATTCTAGGTAATATGTTTATAATGCCACATATGATTAAATCATACTACCTACCCTCAAGATACTTAGATCTTAGTGGACAGAGAAAAGTGGGAACAACCATTTGAGCTGCTTCATTTGAGTACTATACTGACACTTGTTTCCTCTGATACAAAAGTATGTGTTTTTTTTGAAAGGTAGAGAGAGACACAAAAATAGACAGCTACAGAAGTGTATAGACAGATACAGATACAGATAGTTCCATAGGCTAATTTACTTTCTAGATACCCACAGTACCTTGGACCAGGCCAGGCCAAGGCTAGGAGCCAGGAACATAATCCTGGTCTCCCACATGAGTGTCAGGGACTCAAATATTGAGCCACCACCTCCTGCCTTCTTGAATGTGCATTAGCAGGAAGTTGGAATTAGGAACACAACTGAGACTTCAACCCAGGTACTCTGATACACAATGTAAGAGGCTTAATCCCTGTACCAATTGCCCACTCTATGGAATTACTTCTGAAACAATATTCCCTTGCTATTTGGTGGTGGTGGTAGAGGGAGTGAGACTTAAGGCCTTTGTAAAAAGTAAGGAATAGGCTGGTGCTGCGGCTCAATAGGCTAATCCTCCGCCTGCGGCACCACACACCGGGTTCTAGTCCCGGTCGGGGTGCCGGATTCTGTCCCTGTCACTCCTCTTCCTGTCCAGCTCTCTGCTGTGGCCCGGGAGTGCAGTGGAGGATGGCCCAAGTACTTGGGCCCTGCACCCGCATGGAAGACCAGGAGAAGCACCTAGCTCCTGGCTTCGGATCAGCGCAGCGCGCCGGCTGCAGTAGCCATTGGGGGGTAAACCAATGGAAAAGGAAGACCTTTCTCTCTCTCTCTCACACCCACTGTCCACTCTACCTGTCAAAAAAAAAAAAAAAAAAGTAAGGCATAGATAATATTTTGGAGCAAATTAGGTATTTTTCCCCTTCATTTCCAAACACAACAAATTGGAGACTATAAGTGAAAAAAGAAGAAAAATCATGAATTTTGAAGAAACAGCAAAGAATTACTACCCATGAGTGTAAAATAGAGTGGAAGACAGGCATGGAAAGCCATGACATGGTGGCAAAAAACAATCTAAATGAAAGATCCTGGTGAACAAGACCCCAGTAAAAGGAACAGGCCATCAAGGAGAGAGGCGCCTTTCTCTGAAGGGAGGAAGGAAACTCCACTGTAATACGGCCTTGACTAAACAAGTTCAGAGTTGGTGAACTCAAGGGGCTTCCATAGCCTAGCAGCTCATAGCAAGAGTCTGCGGTGATTGCTGACATCATCAACAACGGGAGTCACTGTGTACATGCTCCCCATGTAGGATCTCTGTCGTTAATGTGTTTAACTATGAAACTTAAAAACAACACTACTAGTCGAACAATACCCTATACCTGGTTCGGTTATGTGAGTGCTACCTGTTGAAATCCTTGCTTAGTATATACTAAGTTGATCTTCAGTATATGAAGGTAATTGAAAATGAAACTTGATGAAGGGGCGGATGGGTGAGGGAGTGGGAGAGGGGAGGGCCATGGGAGGGAGGGAGGTTGGGGCGGGGGAAGCCACAACAATACAAAAGTTGCACTTTGTAAATTCACATTTATTAAATAAAAAAATAGCTATATAACAAACAAAAAAAAAAAAGAAAAAGGAAAAAAAGAACTTAATACTTTACCCTTTTAGTAATTTTTTATGTTCTACTTAAAACTATTGGTTGAACTCTGTAATTAATACAGTTACTCTTAGGTGTTTAATTAATGCTATAACTAGTACTCAAATAGTACTTTACACTTTGTGTTTCTGTGTGGGTGCAAACTGTGGTAATCTTTACTTAATATATGCTAAATTGATCTTCTGTATATAAAGAGAATTGAAAATTAATCTTGATGTAAATGGAAGGGGAGAGGGAGTGGGAGAGGGGAGCGTTGTGGGTGGGAGGGAAGTTATGGGGGGGGGAAGCTATTGTAATCCATAAGCTGTACTTTGGAAATCTATGTTCATTCAATAAAATAAAAAAATAGAGTGGAAGAGAATTTGATGTTAAAAGTGGAGAGAAGAGTGTTAGCAAAATATTTTTTTCCTTGAATAAGAGATACATAGAACTGAGAAGAAGGCTAAAATATTGTTTTTCCCAAAATTCTTACTCTGTATTAGTGGAAACTGAGACTGTCAAGTCCCTGAGCAAGCAGTAAAATCATGGAATTTGAGGGGCTCAAAGGACCTAAAAGATAGTCTAATCTAATTACCTCTCTAAGGCTTGAATCCGTTATTCCTGGAATTTGAGACTGGAAAGAACAGTGTAGTTTCTTTGCTGTCTCTTAATTTGACTTGTGAACCCTTTCCCTGACATCATTCTTAAGAGATTACCAAATTTCTACTTAAATACAGTCAATGATGATTGTTTATAGTATAAATTGTCCCAGTATAAATTTTAAATTAGTGAATACTCCATCATGCTCCCTCTGCGAAATACAAGGTGAGGTTCTCTGAGAATCTGGTCATAACACTTTATCAATAAATAATAACTGATGTATGTTTCTGTTTAAAGAAACTTATGGAATATACACTTGATTCATTGATATTGAACTCATGGTATAGAGAACAATAACCCATACTTCAGGGAAGCTTATCTAACGTATATATTTCATCCATAAGGCACATCAGTCTTTTTATACTTAGGGGCAGTAGCAGCACTTTATTACTATGTTTGAGGCCATTTTGAGCAGTGAAATCACCAATAAAAAGAAAAATAAAAAGATGTAAAAAAATGTGTCACTAAATAGACTGGGAAAATGTTACTTGTTTATAGGATGAGAGATGAAATAGGGAGGCAGTATGTTATTTTTTTTTTCTTTTAACTTAAGCTAGAAATGTGCATAGCAAGTGACTCAAGGGTTTTCCATTCATATACATGCTCACAGGTGACCTCAACCTTAAAAGCACTAAGAGTATTTGATTCTGAGATGATAAAGTATTTTGGCAAGTGTATAAATCTGCCAAGATGGAATCATAGAATAATATGGATCAACTATACTTTCAGTCACAAGAAGTCAACTGAATTGAGGGTAACTGACTCTACATTTGGATATATTCATCTTCCTATGGGGTCTGTTCCTGGCTTCTCATTGTGTCAGTTGAGACCAATCAATTGTTTTAAAATGTTCTTTGCCTATAAACCATACAAACATTTGTACAGACTGACCCCAGCTCTGTTCTCTAAGGCTTGTCCATTATTTGCTCCATCTCAATGGCAACAAGGTTGGTAATGGATTTAGGAGTTTGATGAGACCCTATGCAGCTGTGAATCTGAGTAGACACATTGCCTTGCATATTTTGCTCTTGCTTTCCCCAACCCATGTTAGCTCAAGTCTACAGCAGATATCTAAGTATCTGTTACCTGTTACCTATACAGAAAATCTCAAATTATGGCAAATCATTCACTTCTGCCTTTCATTTTGTTCTACAGGATTCTGCCCTACCTTTTCTGGAAAACAATGCAGCAGAGCCAGGATTAGAATCTGTCTCTTAAATCCTGGTTATGTGTATTTCCTACCACATCAAGCTCCCAGACAGATAGTTCTGTAAATGAATATTTGGTTACTGGTTGAAATTTAAAAACAACCTCTAAAGACCAGCTCACTGTAAAGATGCTCCTTGTGAAAGGGTATTTAATGACATAAATGTATATTTTCCCTTTGATCTAAAATTCAGTTTTAAGTCAAACAAAAACTCTTCTCATGAGTGTTTTCTTTTGATCTCTGAGAAAGATTTGTAACTTAAGAGAGGAAACGATCAATTGTATTAGCCTAGAATTTGGAAACTTGGATTTCTAGGCCAGTTTACCTGGTAGGTACATTTCATTACCTTTCACAGTGTTCGTTTTTATTTTTTTAATTAGTGGATAGCATTGAAAAGCAAGCAATTTCACATGAAAATTTAGATTTCTGGCTTTTCTTGAAAATTCAGATGACTACTCTAGGCTTGTTTTTTTCTTTAAAAGGACACTTGGTTAGAGAGTCCTGGTAACTTCATCTTCAAATGGGATGTGTGCTTTTTCTGATTGTCTAGAGTCTCCAATGTTTGTATTGTTTCCCCCACTCTGAAATTTTTCTCATCTTATTCCTACTGTTGCTTAAGTTTGTTACTCCTATTTTACCAGGTAAAACAGTTGAAACTTCATGTCACAATGATGTAAAATATTTTCTGTCATAGTCTTAAAAATGAACCATAATTGGGTGTAGAATTGAGAACCTCATTGTATATATTAGGATAAACATAATATTCTTAGTAATATTAAATTGGGAGAAAAGCTCTAAGTATGTTTATATGTCATTTATAAAAAAGCTGTTCTCTTTTGTGCATCTCATTCTTGACAGCTTTTGTGTTTCTCATTGTCATTTTCCTCCCTGTAGGGGAGCATTTGGATCAGGAGGGAAGCTTCAACACTTCCTACCACCTTAGGTATATTACATAAGCAATATTGAAATCATGTTGCATATTCAAAGACAAGCCTTCTAGCCATGGTACACAACTCTTAAGACGTGGATTATGGAATCTAAAGCTTAAGTTTGTTTCTACTTTGATTCCCACTCACTATTTTCAAAGTGTAGAAATAGCAAATTCAACAATATCCATAACAACAGCAGTGCAACCTCAGACTTTTGTCTAACTCTTTCTTCTCACAATACAACAAAGACAAGAGGATTGGACTGCTTTCCAGTCCTTTATAGCTGTAGGTATGGAGATTATTTTTCTGTAAGGACAGAATTGATGTTCATGAAGTCGTAATTTTACTTTTCTCAAATGTTAGAAGGAAATAAAGCATTCCTGGTGATTAACCCATAGGCTTGCCTTCTCTGGACTGGATATTTACAATATTTTTGACATGTACTTATATGAATCTTGCTTATTGCGAGTTCAAACTTCTGCTCTGGAGATGGGTTGTAAGAATTAGTTTTGCCGGCACCGCGGCTCAATAGGCTAATCCTCCACCTAGCGGTGCCGGCACACCCGGTTGCCCTTCTTCCAGGCCAGCTCTCTGCTGTGCCAGGGAGTGCAGTGGAGGATGGCCCAAGTGCTTGGGCCCTGCACCCCATGGGAGACCAGGAGAAGCACCTGGCTCCTGCTTTCGGATCAGCGTGGTGTGCTGGCCGCAGCGCGCCAGCCAGCCGTGGCGGTCATTGGAGGGTGAACCAACGGCAAAAGGAAAAAAAAACCTTTCTCTCTGTCTCTCTCACTGTCCACTCTGTCAAAAAAAAAAAAAAAAAAAAAAAAGAATTAGTTTTGTTGTTGCATGTTAGAAATATGTGGTGGTGCATAGTCAGTGGTTTTGTGAGGTAACTGTTGTAAGCGAGTCGTGTTGGTTGGCCCTTTACACAGTATGATCATTAAATACATGACGATGATATGAAAAGCTCATTTATTTTCTTCTACGTGTCATATTGAAAGTCTACCATTTGTTATAGAAGAACAGTAACGCTAACATTTCACCAGATTGTAGCACAGATTATGTCTCACCCTTTTGCTATTAAATGGATTTTTTCCCCCAAGTGAATGATTGCTTCTCTCCTGGGCTCGTCTAATACCATGTGGAATTCTTTTTCTTGCAGCTGTTCTCCAATATAAAATGCAGCACCCATCCCATTCTTCCTAACCACAAATGAACAGAATAATTTTTGCAATATTCTATGATTAGAGCTTTTTACTGAACTAAAGTAATCAAAATATATCTAACAGGTCTGTTCTTTGGGTCATTCTATCAGGAAGAGTAGTCACAAGACATTATCTTTGACATTACCTTTATGAGTCAGCTTAGGTTGTTATACCACAGTAACATTCAGCCTCCAATCATAGTGTTTATGAAAACAACAAAAGCTTCATTGCTTGCTTTGGTTGCATATCAACTGTGGGTCACTGCATAGAGTTTAATTTCATGATGTTTTTGTTTTAGCAGCTCTTGTCTAGAGCATTTCTAGTCTTAGTGCAGAGAGAAAGAAGAACAGTGCTTGATTTACAATTATTCTTAAAGCTTCCCTTCAGAAGGGAAGCTAGCAAGTTCAAACCATTCAAATACATTTGAAAAAGATGAGGGGCACTAGAAGCCAGGGATCACAAACTGAAATTATTTTGGAATGTATTTCATGGGTCCCTAATCGAAGTTGAGGAATACAATCCTTCTTTAACTGAACTCCAGCACATTGCTCTTGCTCTGGTCTTTCAGATGTCCTTCCATTTCCACTTCCTTTCTTTTCTAAATCTAAAAAAGAAGTCAGAGAATACATTCTATCTTAGGACTGAACAGAAATGTTTTTATTTTTATTTTATTATAAATTGATATTTTATAATTTTTAGATATTTATAGAATACAAAAGGAATAATGAATGTCACATGATTGAATCAAACTAATTAACATATACATTACCTTGAATACTTATGATTTTTTGTAGTGAGAATACTTGAAATTTACTCTCACAAATTTTGAAAATCACATTATTAATTATATTCACAGCACTGTGTGATATATGTAAAAAAAAATCCTCCTGTTTGAGATTTTCTATTACTTCCCCATCATCTTCCTAGTCCCTCTACCCCTTGGCCTCTGATAACCATCATTTCACCTACTGCTTCTATGAGATCAACTGTTTTAGATTCAATATATGTGAGAAAAAGCAGTATTTGTCTTTCCATGTCTTTGTGTCCTCTTTAATTTCATCTTAAATTATGGTTTTCATTGTAGGGATCTTTCACCTCTTCAGTTAAATTTATTCCTTGGTATTTTATATTTTTAAATATTTATTTTTAATTGTTTCAAAAACAGAGTTACAGAGAGAGGTAGAGACAAAGAGAGAAAGAGAGGTCTTCCATCACCAGATGGCTGCAACAGCTGGTGCTGAACCGATTTGATGTTAGGAACCA
The DNA here is from genome assembly GCF_051225735.1 of Oryctolagus cuniculus. Taxonomy (NCBI): domain Eukaryota; kingdom Metazoa; phylum Chordata; class Mammalia; order Lagomorpha; family Leporidae; genus Oryctolagus; species Oryctolagus cuniculus. The sequence continues at coordinate 51,906,304 of NC_142875.1, read as the reverse complement.
AGAGCTTCTTCCGCATCTCCTTCGTGGGTGCAGGGGCCCAAAAACTTGGGCCATCTTCTACTGTTTTCCCAGGCCATAGCAGAGAGCTGGATAGGAAGAGGAGCAGCCAGGACTAGAACTGGTGCCCACATGGGATGTCGGCACTTCAGGCCACGGCTTTAACCCCTACTCCAAAGTGCCAGCCCCGGTATTTTATATTTTTTATAACTATTAGAAATGTGATTGATTTTTCTTCAGGTAATTCACTATTGTATAACAACTCTACTGGTTTTTGCATGTATCCTGAAACTAGATGAAGTTTTTATTAGTTCTAATAATTCTTTGGTTGAGTTGTTAGGGTTTTCTATATATAAGATCATGCCAATTTCACCTTGTTCTTTCCAGTTTGGATCCTCTTTTTGTCTTTCTCTTGGCTAATTATTCTAGCTAAGACTTTTAGCACTACATTGAAGAAAAGCAGTGGAAACCTTAATCTTTTCCCTATTCAAATAAAGTCAGCTGTTGGCTTGTTAAATATAGCCTTCACTGTGGTAAGGTATATTCCTTCTATGACTAGTTTGTTCAGATTTTTCATCATGAAAAATATTGAATATCATCAATAGCTATGACTGAATATATTGAGATGACCATATGATTTTTGTCCTTTGTTCTGTTGATGTAGTGTTTGTGGATTTGTATATGTTGAACTATCTTTGCAACCCTGACTAAATGATCTTTTAATGTGTTGTTGAGTTCAGTTTGCCAGTATTTTCTTGAGAATTTTGCATTAGTGTTAATCAAATATATTGGACAATAATTTTCTTCTCTTGTAACATCCTTGTATGGCTTTGCTTTCCAGGTAATGCTAACATCACAAAAACAGTTTGAAAATATTCCTTCTTCTTAAGTGTCTTAGAAGAACATGAGAATGATTGTAATTAATCCCTTCAGTGCTTGATAGAATTCAGCAGTGAAACCATTAGACACTAGATTTTTCCTTGATATAGGATGTATTATGCATCTGAAGGCAGGACCCAGGAATTACATCCTAGTCTACCACATGGGTGATGGGCTCCAAAGTACTCGGGCCATCTCCCACTGTCTTCCTAGCTGCATTCTTAGGAAGCTGGATCAGAAGTGGAGCAGCTGGGATTTGAACCAGCACTCTAATACGGGATTCTAGTGTTCAAACCAATGGCTTAACCTGTTGCATGGTAATGCAGGCCCTGTGAAATCTTTGTCTCTTTTTATGTTTTTTTCTTAAAAACTATTTTGTCTGGTATAAGTATAGATATCCTTGCTTTCTCTTGGTTTACATTTGTGTGGAATATCTATTTCTATCCTTTCATTTTCAATTTATGTGTTTTGAAAAGTAAGATAAATCTTTTCTAGGAGATATACCTTTGGGAAAAATCTATTTCATTGCATTTTATAGATTTCAGAGGGTCTTTTGCTTTCCTCAGTTCATGGAAATTTCTGTCCTTAAAGTCAGCTATTCTATCATTTTGATTTCTTCTTCACTTTTCACATTTCCTTCTCTGACTCTTCCATCCTGCCCCCTTCACTTATAAGCACCTTTTTGATTGGGTGCACCCAGATCATCAGGATAATTTCTCCAGCTCAATATCCTTAACTTAGTCACCTTGCCATGTAAGATAATATGTATTCACTGGGGTTATCATGGACATGGGCACCTTTGAGATGGGCTTTATTCTGCCTACAAAAAACACTTTGTGGTTGTCAGAACTTCACAAAAGAGCTAAATCTTTAGTCTCTTTTCCTTGAACTGTTTTGTAAAACTAGAGATCTGTTATTTACCATTCTAATTATTTTATAGTATTTGTTTTATAAAAAGTGTCCTGAAATAAGACTTTAATGTTTAACTACTTTAAAATTTAGCTATGCTAACGAATATCCTGGGAGGCTGCAAAGGATGGTACATGTAATTAGATCCTTGCCACCTACATGGAAGACTCAGATTGGGTTCTTGGCTTTTGACTTTGCCTGTCATACTCATGGCTATTGTGCACATTGGGTCCTTGTGTATGTTTGTGTGTGTGTGTGTGTATTTTGCTTTTGACTTTCAAATATAATGAAAATATGTACATTTTTTTGAAAAAGTTGAGATGCATCTTTTATTACATCTTGTACTTCTGTAAATCCTGAGATCTCTGCATTTTCTTCTGTGACTCCCTCAACAGTTCTCTCATAAATGGTTCAGTTCTTTTCTGTGCTCATCTCTTTCTCATAGCATCCTGCAAGAATAATCAACAGCAACCAATTCAAGCTAATAATATCCCCTTTTCCACTTTTTTCTTTCAGATAACAATATATAATCAGTTATATTATCTGCCCTTTAGCATAGAGCACAATTTCACCACATCTTTGCTAATGTACATCATAGATTTTTTTTTCTTTAAAAATGTTTCCTTGTTGGTAGCCCCTGATCTGACACCACATATCTTAAGGTGCTGTTATGGCTACACTCTTTTCTATGTAGAAATTTGTCTGCTTGGTTAGCTCAGACAAAATTATATTGTATTAACAAAATTTTTGGAAATCCAAGTGGATTTTTAACTATTTCTTATTTATGGTACTTCTAATACAATGTATGTTTGACTACACCTGAAAGTCATATCTTAGGTAAGGATGCTGGTTGATAAGAAAGCACCATCAGGGAAAATGTTGAGCTTGTGGCAGAGAGAACAATTAAAAAATCCTTTATACTTCTGAGATGTAGCTTAAGTCAGTTCTAATAACATTTTATAGGCCTAAGAAATTTATGTGGCCAAGTCTTACTGATTCCATGACTCTGGGCATTTTCCCAACTTTTCTGAGATTTTGATTCTTCAAAGAATGTTTACCTTGAAATTGAGTTAGCATGACATAGTATATGTGTAATTTGTAGTATGGTGTAAGACCTTGAAGTAATTGAGCGATTTGAGATTTTTACTCAGGGTAGATAGGCTTCTCAAATTTTGAATAGCAAACAATTTAGATTTATTTAAAAGAAGAAAGAGGACATTCAATGGTGAAAAAGCAGTTTCAATGATCGGGGTAGTGGATAGGAGCAAATACATTCTGTGCAGTAAGTACAACCTTTTAAGAAACAGTTAAAAGGTATAAGGAGTAAGCTAGGTCAAAGGGTCTGGGAAATGAGTTTGATCTGATGGGCATGGTAGGTGATAGTGCTTAATATCTATATATTTTTTTTTGACAGGCAGAGTTAGACAGTGAGAGAGAGAGAGACAGAGAGAAAGGTCTTCCTTTTTCCGTTGGTTCACTCCCCAAGTGGCCACTATGGCCGGTGTTGCATCCATCTGAAGCCAGGAGCTAAGTGCTTCCTTCTGGTCTCCCATGCGGTTGCAGGGCCCAAGCACTTGGGCCATCCTCCACTGCCTTCCCGGGCCACAGCAGAGAGCTGGATTGGAAGAGGAGCAACCGGGACAGAATCCAGCACCCCAACCTGGACTAGAACCTGGGGTGCCAGCGCTGCAGCGGAGGATTAGCCAATTGAGCCGCGGCACCGGCCCTAATATCTATATTTATTTTTTTATGTTATCTTGAGGGTACATATATTTCTGGTGGAAAGATTCAGATTAATTATGACTTAATGTGACCTATTTCTTATGCCTGAATTTCCCTTTCTTTTGGATGAGCAGCAGAGATCATCATATATATCCTGCGATCTGCATTCTAAGTGAAGATACCTAAATTAAGACTCTGAGACTCATCTCTGCCCCAGACTGAGATGAGGGAAACCATTGCTCCCTCACACAAACACATTCTTTACGTGAGGGAGCCCAAGGTTTGCATGTGTGTGTGTATATATATATATATATCCCAAGATTTTATATATTATATATATCCCAAGATTATATATATATGTTTTATATATATATATATATATATATATATATATATATGGAGGTTGTGAGATTACAGCAAAAGGGCATACTTAGAGGTCTATTTCCTTTTGGAATGTAAACACAAAACTCCTGAAAGTTGGGGTGAACAATTGGCATAGCAGTTAAGATGCTGGTTAGGGTACTTACATCACATATCAGAGTATCTGGTATCAGAATGTCCCAGGTTTGGCTCCTGTTTCCAACTTCCTTCCAATGCAGACCCTGTGAGGCAGCAGATGATAGCTCAAGTAATTGGGTCCCTGTTACTCACGTGGGAGAGCTGGGTGGAGTTTCTGGATCTCAGGAATTTGGAGGAGGGTGACAGCATTGGGAGCTCTGTTTCTGTCCATCTATTTCTATCTGCTTCTCAAAAAATAAAAATAAACAAAACCCCCAAAACTCTTTGGTGTTAAACTTTTTGGCATTCTAACTATCAATTTAGGTATAATTACTTTTTCTTTTACCCCACGTAAATTTTGGTAAAATTTGTTCAGAAAGTACTAACTGCATAAACATTAAAATTTTCTCTTCAGAGTCCCCACAATATGATGTGGGACGGTGCTAGGGTGGAACGGTAGTGAAGTAGTACTGGCTATGATAATAACAACAAAATATAGATTCTTGTATAAGAGAAATTTCATGGTCACATTAAGTTTGAGTTATATTGTTTTAGCCTTTGGAGGAAGAGAGGCTGGATCAATGTAAATTCTGAAGCTGTGCAGGGCATTTGAGATGTTAAATCTTTATAACATCAAGGATATAGCAAAAGAGCTGGAGGAGTCACATGTGTTTTCTTTATCATTAGAAGGAAATGTTGAGTCTGAGGATGGACACAATTGGGGAAGCTTTCAGGAAGTGCTTAGGTCACAAGAATGGCAGTAGAGAAGAGTGAATAGGCAGTCAATATGTTGGAAAGAACATATTTCTCTTCCTCTCACAATAATGTGAGTAGTTTTGAAGGAGACAGAAAGGAGGAGATGAAGAAATGAGATAAGGATGTTTTTAATATGTGAAATTTAGATAATGCAAGTATATGTAGGATGTGGACCTAGGTATGAAGAATGAGATGAGGAAAATAGATTCTTAGAGGGCAGGAGTTGAGGACCCACAGGAACATGAGATGAGGCAGTGAGGGGAGAAGGAAGAACATCTTACAACGTTCCAATTGATCAGTACCCATATGGGATCATAAAGACTCAGAGGCCAGCAATGCAGCAATAAATAATAGAAATTAGAGGAAAGATGTAAAAGCCGAAAAATACCATGACACATAAGTATTCTTTTTTTAATTTGTTTAAAAAAAAAATTTTGACAGGCAGAGTTAGACTGTGAGAGAGAGAGAGAGAGACAGAGAGAAAGGTCTTCCTTCTGTTGGTTCACCCCCCCAAATGACCGCTACGGCCGACATGCTGTGGCCGGCACGCTGCGCCGATCTGAAGCCAGGAGCCAGGTGCTTCCTTCTGGTCTCCAATGGGGGTGCAGGGCCCAAACACTTGGGTCATCCTCTACTGCCTTCCTGGGCCACAGCAGCGAGCTGAAAGAGGAGCAACCAGGACAGAATCCAGGGTGCCGGTGCTGCAGGCGGAGGATTAGCCTTTTTTTATTTTTAAAGATTTATTTATTTATTTGAAAGTCAGAGTTACAGAGAAGCAGAGGTAGAGAGAGAGAGAGAGAGGGAGGGAGAGAGAGAGAGGTCTTCCATCCGCTGGTTCACCCTCCAGATGGCCGCAATGGCCAGAGCTGCGCTGATCCAAGGCCAGGAGCCAGGAGCTTCTTCCGGATCTCCTGTGTGGGTGCAGAGGCCCAGGAACTTGAGCCATCTTCTCATGCTTTCCCAGGCCATAGTGGAGAGCTGGACTGGAAGTGGAGTAGCTGTGACTTGAACTGGCACCCATATGGGATGCCAGCACTGCAGGTGGCAGCTTTACCCACTATGCCAGAGTGCCTACCCCAGTATTTTTTTTTAATATCTATTTATTTCTTTGAAAGTGATGCTACAAAAAGGGAGAGACAGACAGAGATAGACAGATCTTCCATACACTGATTCACTCCCCAAGTGGCTGCCATGGCCAGGGCTGAACTAGTAGGACAAGACCAGGAGTCAGGAACCTGGAGCTTTATCTGGGTGGCAGGGGCCATTTGGCTGGCAGGGGTCCTAGTACTTAGGCCCTCTTCCAATGCTTTCCCCAGGCCATTAGGAGGGAACTGGATCGAAGTGTTGCAGCCCAGACATGAACCAGCACCCATGTTGGACGCCAGCATTTGCAGGCAGTGGCTTTACATGCTACATCACAATACTGGCTCCACCTAAATATTCTTGAAAATTGTTTGTAATTCAACAATGCATTTTCTCTTGGCCTTATATATTTCTTATAGTCTATCTTCTTGGGTAAAATGAGTGGGAGAAATAAGAGATACCCAAAGTTCACATACTTGTGGTTCTATGATATTGCATCTCAGGCCTAGTGCTTAAGGAAACTCGCTCCTCATTTATGTCTGTTAAAAGTTTCCTATGTAAATGACAAAGAAATGCCAGGATTATTCCCTTTTGGGGGCAAGGTCTTTAACATTTATGAATCATATACAGTAGGCAATGCTTGTTCTATTTTTATACTAGCACTGTGAAATAGATATTTTTATGATTATGGTTTTGCAAATGAGAAACCTGGAAATTAATGAGAGGCTGGAAAATTTTTCCAAGGATGCACAAGGCAGTAGAGCCAAAAATGATGTCAGTGCTCTCCTTTTTAAGATTCCATTCTTGTTCTTTACAGCATAAAGGACTACAAATAAAGTATTATTATTTAAGTAGTACAAAAATCATGTATATAATTGGAAGGATTTCAAATGTCAAGGATCCAGTAACTCACATATTAACAGATGACTAAAGCAGTTGGTAAAAATGGCCAGAAAACAAGTAGAGAGGTCAAATTTTGGAGATTACATTTCTATATGTTACACTTTCCTATTATTTGCCTGATTTTCTCACCATTTTGTCCCAAGATGCTTCTTGTCATTGACAATGCGTGTTGTGGTGGTATGGAAGTGATTGGAAGGAAATGGTCCCACTTCTCAGGGCTTAACCTTGCTATTGAACCTTAATATGATATTACATTCTCCACATTTGTGGGACCAAACACTTTGTATACAGATTATCCTAGGAGTTATTTGGAAACATTGAGAAAATATAGGTAGAGTATCTATTAGTACCATAAGGAATTTCAGGCCTGACAAGTGAAATCTGGATTTTATGTGCTAGAGTCATGGCAAGATTAAGTTTGGTACCATAAAGGTAAAGGGAATGCTAATGAGAAATTATTACCAAATAATATTTGCAAACCCTTGACAGAAATTGATGAGAAAATGGAGGTGGACACAGCCCTGTCTGGAGGATAGTAACTGTTAAAGGGCAAGCAAAGCATGTTCTTACGAGACAATTGCTTATCAATGTGAGGCTAATTACCTCTTTGAGGACATTGACATAAATGACATTGGAAGGAATTGAGAAGCAGAGGGCCTTGGAAGTCATATTTTTTTTTAACCTGTGGGATGTAATAAAAGGTGATGCAAGGTGGAAACTTCTTGCCACATTGCACTCTCCCCTCTGCTCTGTTCCTATTAGTAACACTGATAAGAGAACCATTTTTAACTGGGTATGGTTCACTTATATTCCAGACTTTTTTCAAAGTTTATCTTGAATTTAGAGACAGTAGGAGCCTTAGAAATTATTCACTACAAACCTGGATCCAGTCCAGCATACTGAAAGTGGATTGTTTTAGAGTCTTTCCAGATTCATACAGGATAGGGTGAATCCATTTGTTACTCTTTATTATGGAAGACATGAGTCTATGAGGAATATCTTGACTAAAATAGGTTCTTTTTTTTCTTTAAATAGAATGCCAAATAGAATTGGCAGTGCTTCCTTGAAAATTAATTCAAAGTGTGCATAACTATTTTAAGGGCTACATTTACATTACATATTCCTTCTGAACAAGAAAACGCCAGACCACATAATCATACTGCAGTAATAAAAAAAGTATTTTATGTTTAGTATAATAGCATACATTTATGAAACACTGCTTTGTGCCAGGCACTGTCCTAAGCCTTAATAAGTATTAACTCATTTTTTCCTCACAACAACCCTTTGAGGTGAACACTATTATTATTGTTCCTCTTTTATAAATAATAAAGCTAAGGCTCAGAAAAGTTAAGATTGTAGCTAATTACACAGCAGTCCTGCACAGGAGGCCACAATTGAACACAGGCAACCTGATCCAGAAGCTATATTCATAGCATCCATGCTGTGCTGCCTCTTTGAACACACATTACCTGTATGCTGCTTCCACCATTTGTTTTGCCATTGTAGTAGAGTGTTTGACCAATGAATGTTCCACTGATAACCAAGTAATTATATTCTCTGGACTTCTTATTCAATTCTTGAGGAAAATAACTATTTCAGTATATTATAATGTAATGTACATGTAGGAAATACAGCAGGAACGTACCAGGAAACGAGTCAATTATATGTCTTCCAATGCAACACACATTACTGCTGTGCTTCCCAGCTTCCCAGTCTTATTTATTAGCATTAGCCTCCAGAGTTTTATACTGTGAGTCTTACTGCTAAGGTGATACCTTTCAGTTGTTCCAAAGTGGTGTTCAAGCATTTCAACTCTGCTTCCAGGTAGATCACTGAAATAACTTGTTTAAAGGCATATATGAAATGCATTTATGATATTTTGTTGGACAGATTAAACTCTTGGGTTCAAGAATTAATTTCTTTTCCAAGTACAGTATTTGCTAGCAGTATTATCTTTGGTAGTTATTTAATTTTATTATATTGTCCTCTCGCATCTGTAAACTGGAGATACACCTGCTGTCCTCATAGAGTGTTTGTGAGGATTGACATTAGGAAATATGAGTGTTCATCAGGTAGTTGTTGCTTATTAAAAAGACAATAGTCACAAAGAAGCAGCAATGATAACTGTGTTGTTATTATGACAGTGAATTCAAATAGGCTAGCATATCAAGTATCCATTTACAGGTGGTAGTCAAATGATATTGATGGTATTTGAAGCTTTGCTTTGTAATAAAACAAATCAAGCAATTAAAAGAATTGTGGTTTGAGTTAGAACATTTAATATTTTTTGAAGTTCTTCCTAATCTCTCTATATAGAGATTCTTTCCAGTATCCCATATGTAACTTGTGCACTCCTTTATTAATAAAAATAACAATTTTGTGTTTAATTTCTTCTTGTGTAGATTTACCAGATATGACTATAAACTATTTGGGAGACATGATAGAAACCATTCAATCTTTATAGCTACAGCATCTGGCACACTATTTGTTACACAACAGATGCTTATCAAATGATTGTTTAATAAATAAATAAACTAATTTTAAGTATTTAGTATAGTCATTTGTTGAAAAACTACATTAAATTGGAGAGGTGTGAGTATCAGTTCAGTGATAATGCATTTAATGAAGCATATTTGAGTGTAGAGACAAATACTTTAGATATTCTCATTTTCCTTTATTTTCCATGAAGACTAAATTCAATAGGGACGTTAATGCCAAGATAATATTGTAGTTTTGGTGATAAAAACATCTGTTTTTTATGGAATTATGTTAACAGAGCAAATGATCCAATTGACAAAAACAGTGTATAAGTTTCTGAAGTTCTGAGAACATAAAACACATTGTTCTGTTATTTAAGTTGTCATTGATCAGTGATAATTATATTTGTACTGTAGATAATTAATGATTAAAATGCTTGGCAACTGAATTTTTATCCAAGTGATAAAGATTGCGCATTTTATCTGGTAAAAAGGAGGTTATGATAGAAAAAAAGGGCCTTCTATGATTCCAATCTGACTTGTCTATGATGACATGATGACACTGGAGTTTTTGATTTTTCATGTATATTTTTTGCTACCCTAAATTTAGGTTTTTTTTTGTGGGGGTGGAATAGGGTGTATCATCCTTGTTAGAGCCAACTCTCAATTAGTGAGGGAGGACTCATTACTTTTCCCTTGTTTCTCTCCTGTGGCCCATTACCTTTGCTCTACTTGAACTGAAGAGAGCATTCAGGGATTTGTGGCAAGCTACTGAAATTTTTATAACTGGAATTGACTTTTCAGGTTCAGACAGCAACACCCAGGATATTAAACTGACACTTCTGAATTTCCCAGGGCTGCTAGCACACATCTGGTATTCATTTCTACAGAGTTTATAGAGTGGTCATTTTCTAAGTCACAAGGGTCTACAGAAAATTGTTGCTGACAGGATTTCTGAAAGATGAGTGAAGCATGACACAGGCACTGCAGGATTGTCCCAGATCCTTGACAATGCTGACAATTAGGCTACTGGAAGATTTTTGACTATCACTGTCGGTCTGTTTTTCAGCCTGTCTTAAGTGATGTGGGACAATTCACAAAGGAGAGACAAGGCTTACCAAAGACATGAATACAGCAGGGGAGGTGGTGTGACCTCCGGAATGATCTACAAGGAATTGTTTGAGATGAAGCAGAGAAGTGAGCACAGGAATATGTTATGGTCTAAATGTCTGTTTTTATTTGGTACAGGTTGTCTACGCTAGTAAGACTCTGAAAACAAGGATAGTTTCTCAGACTAAACCTCAAAAGACACTTAAAGTTATACAGAAAAGCTATGTAGTTAAAATGATAAATTGTATAAAACATTACTGTTACCATACTCATGAATAGGGAAACTGTATGGAACAGTAGTTAAAAGCTTTGAGATTTGTGTTTTGCTAGTTGAATGACCTTGGGCATGATACCTAATCCTTCCTGACTTCAGTCTTCTCATTTACAAAATAATTAAGAGAATAGTAACCTCAGATATTTGTTTTAAGAAATCAACAAAATAATACAATAAAGCACACTGACCAATTCCTGAAACATTTGAAATACTCAAAACCTTTTTGTTGTTTCATAATTAATATGAGTATTATGGGCGCGGCTCACTAGGCTAATCCTCCACCTGCAGCGCCAGGACCCCAGGGTTCTATTCCTGGTTAGGGTGCCCGATTCTGTCCCAGTTGCTCCTCTTCCAGTCCAGCTCTCTGCTGTGGCCTGGGAGTGCAGTGGAGGATGGCCCAGGTCCTTGGGCCCTGCACCTGCATGTGAGACCAGGAGGAAGCACCTGGCTCCTGGCTTTTACACCGGCCTCAACGTGCAGGACATAGTAGCCACTTGGGGGGTGAACCAATGGAGAAAGGAAGACCTTTCTCTCTGTCTCTCTCTCTCTCACTGTCTAACTCTGCCTGTCAAAAACAACAACAACAACAACAACAAGAGTATTATGGTGTCTCAAGAGGAAGGAGCTGGCTGTAGAGTTGTTTGCGATTCTGAGAAGAGTTAAAGGGAGAGAGTACAGTTACTGAATAGCTGTTTGGAGAACAGAAAACCACTCACATTATATCTGAGGAAACCATCAAGAAAATCCAATTTTATTTTGCTAAGTAATGGGCTCATTTATATGAACAGAGAGGTATTTTGTTTGGTATTAAGAAATCCTAACAGGCCAGTGCCATGGCTCACTAGGTTAATCCTCCGCCTTGCGGCACCAGCACTCCGGGTTCTAGTCCCGGTTGGGGTGCCGGATTCTGTCCTGGTTGCTCCTCTTCCAGGTCAGCTCTCTGCTGTGGCCAGGGAGTGCAGTGGAGGATGGCCCAAGTGCTTGGGCCCTGCACCCCATAGGAGACCAGGAGAAGCACCTGGCTCCCGCCATCGGATCAGTGCGGTGCGCCAGCCGCAGCGCACCGGCCGCGGTGGCCATTGGAGGGTGAACCAAAGTCAAAAAGGAAGACCTTTCTCTCTGTCTCTCTCTCACTGTCCACTCTGCCTGTCAAAAAAAAAAAAAAAAAAAAAAAAAAAAAAAAGAAATCCTAACAGTTCAGTTTGTTTTTTGGGATTCTAAATAGACAATACTCTGGGGTTGATTATCTTGAAGATTCTGCCAACCTTAGGGGAAAACACTCACCACCTTCACCTGACAAATGCCTGAGAAATACCTGAAACCCCTTTACAGGAGCCACAAAATCAAAAGTATTTGCACAATAATACTCAGATGTTCTTTGCTTTTTTCTACTTTCTTTCTCTCACAACTGAGAAATAGAATTTTCCAGATTATGTGCATGATATTAAAATGAGTGCAGAAGGCAATGGAGAATACAGTTCCTTTAAATCAAGCCAGAAATTAAATAGATTTGCAGAAATCTTTTTTAAAGATTTTATTTAATTTATTCAAAGGGCAGAGTTAGAGAGAGAGAGAGAGAGAGAGAGAGAGATGTTTTTCATTCTTTGTTTCACTCCCCAAAATGGCTGGGATGGTTGGGGCTGGACCAATTAAATAACTTACTTTATCTGAAAGGGAGAGAGGGGAGGGGGAGGGGGAGAGAGAGAAGAGGCACACAGACACAAACAGATACATCTTCTGCCCCTTGTTACTCCCCAAATGCCTGTAACAACTGGGGCTGGGTCAAGCCAAAACAGGAGCTGGGAATTCAGTCTGGGTGTCCCACATGATTATTAAGAACCCAAATTTTGATCTATCACTTGATGCCTCCCAGGGCACATTAGCAGAAAGCTGAATTAGGGAGCAGAGCCAGGACAAAAACTCAGGAATTCTGACATGGCATACATGCATCACAAACAGCATTTTAACTACTAAGCCAAACAATCTGCCTATTACGAAACTTAAAATAGGACAGAGAAAAATGCTACCAAAGTCCAAAGTTATAGTTCTTTTTGTTTTTAGATGCATGTGTAATAAACCCTTACTAAGCCTCTATTTGTGGAGGATAGAAATGATCAGATTTACCTCTGGCATTAACCCTGGCCTTCCCATTTGGTCTTTCCTAGGCTCAGTTGCTATCATGGGCTCTGGACTCTGCCTGTTTCTTTGTATATGTTTGTCACTCCCTCCAATCCTTTATTTAAAAAGTAAGGACCAGACACTTTGCTACTTCATGATCTAAAAGAGGTGGTAAAAAAGGAGACAGGCAAAGGATTAACCAAGTGTGCCACCGTGCCAGCCGCAATTAAGGTATTTTTGAAAGTCCAAGCAACATCATAGACAGTGTTCTCTTCTGTTCTTCCTCATTAAGTTACTCAGTTTAGGTCCAAAGTTCTGAGTACTCCTCTTTGTTTGGACTAATATGATAGATTGCCACACTAATGTCTCTCGTGTATCACTCCTCTTCTTATTTTATTCTTATGTACTCCCTCCCACATTGACTCTTAGCTTTGCGATGCAAGTTCCTTGGCCAATGAGATACAATAAGAAGAGCTTGACCTTTTTTGCTGCTTCAGACTCTTCTGTGGTGTGCAAAGAAGCTGGAACTGCCTAGCTATTAGCCTGAGATGACTGTTGGATATGGGAGTGGGTCAGTTTATATTCTCCAGCCCTAGCTAACTAATTAGATGATTGTGGCTGTGTGTGTGCTACTAGCTTGAATTGCTAACTCATAGATTTGTGATCAAGCCTTTTCTTATAGATGAAGAATTATGAGCAATCTTGGAAAAGTTCCTAGAAAATGCATATTATGAAAAAAAAACTATGCACAAATTTCATTTTTTGCACCAAAATACTTATATATTTTTTAAAGATTTATTTATTTTTATTTGAAAGGCAGAGTTACAGAAAGGCAGAGAGAGAGAGAGCAAGAGAGAGAGAAAGTCTTCCATCTGCTGGTTCAATTCTCAGATGGCCGAGATGGCTGGAGCTGCCCCAGTCTGGAGCTAGGAGCCAGGGGTTATTCCGAGGCTCCCATGCGGATTCAGGGGCCCAAGGACTTGGGGTATCTTCCACTAATTCCCAGGCCATAAAAGACAGCTGGATTGGAAGTTGAGCAGTCAGGACTCAAACTGGTGCTCATATGGGATGCTGGTGCTGCAGGCCCCATTTCAGTTTCTAAAATATTTTTTCACTTCTTCTACTTTCCCATACTATGGATAAAATTTTCATTTTGACTCTCTTGTTAATATTTCTGAGAACATTTTCCTTTTCACAATATCCTACTTTTATTTTTGTATTTAATATCGGATCTTCTGTTTCTTTTCTGAGGATATTAATAATAGCATTCTTGATGATTCCTCCTTGCCATTGCTTTACCTTTATTCTAAATTAGTTTATGATTTCCTTGTATTTTATGCTGAAGGCTTTCTGAAATCTTTATCGTTGCTGTTTTTATCTATTTTAGAATGAACCTTATTCAGAAATTTGGAGGTTCTGAGTATTTGGACAAATATTTGAAGTGTTGGCTTTGTGCTTGGCTGGCAAAGTATTCTGGTATTTCTCTGGAGACGCCCATACCAAGACCTGCATGTAGTTTCTACAAGGAGGCGATGTTTCTCCACGGGTGTCGTGCAAAGATTTGTTCCAATCCTCTCCTTCTGGATATTTACCTAGGTATAGAAGTTTATTCTACAGCTATACAATAAAGGGAGCTACCAAGTTCCACAGTTCATATTGTACCTGATCATATGATACTCTTACTTCACCCACACTATCCTGTGTGGGAGTGTCCAAATTCAGTGATGTCTTTATTTTATTTTATTTTTATTTTTTTATTTTTTATTTTTTTATTTTTGACAGGCAGAGTGGACAGTGAGAGAGAGACAGAGAGAAAGGTCTTCCTTTGCCATTGGTTCACCCTCCAATGGCCGCCGCGGCTGGCGCGCAGCAGCCGGCGCACCGCCCTGATCCGATGGCAGGAGCCAGGTACTTATCCTGGTCTCCCATGGGTTGCAGGGCCCAAGGACTTGGACCATCCTCCACTGCACTTCCCTGGCCACAGCAGAGAGCTGGCCTGGAAGAGGGGCAACCAGGACAGAATCTGGCACCCTGACCGGGGCTAGAACCCGGTGTGCTGGCGCCTCAAGACAAAGGATTAGCCTAGTGAGCAGCAGCGCCGGCCTCAGTGATGTCTTTATTTCAAATTCCTCAGGATATATATGTCCCTTTTCCTGTGGTTGAGGAATATTGGTCAAGCCTTGTAGAAAATTGTAAGCTTATATGATTTTTATCCAGACTAAATAATCTGTCTTTTAAGTCCGCACATACTCTCCTGTTTTACCCAGTATCTTTTCCTCAATTCATTATTACCTCTTGAATTTCTCAGAGTGAACCAAATTCTTTTAAACAATCCTTTGTTGGTAGTTAGAGCTAATTTTCTTCTCTTGTGCAAATATATTTGCTATTCCTTATAAATTCAGTCTTTAAATACTGATGTTTGGCACTAAAAGAGTTTCTAGTTCCATTGGAGAAGGGGTAGTATTTTTGCTTCTTTGTGCTTATCATTTTGTGATTTTTTTGAGAAGAAAAGAGATTTAAATATCTTTATATTAAAATCAAGTTTATTGGTTGTATTTTATTGCTTATAGGATAAATCCCTAAGCATACATGGCATATGGCCCCGTCATGAGCTGACACTTTCCCACCTGCCCAGCTTTCAGAGGTTATATATTTTTATAGGTAGCTTAGTCACATGTAGGTTGAGTTCCAGATTTACTGTTAGCATTTGTCTGAACAGGTCATGTTCATTCCTGGCTTGTTTCTTATTCTTCCACACATTTATTAGTCCATCTGCCTAACAACACTCATGAGACCAACTGATACATCACCTCTTTATGAGTAGGAATAGGTGGCTTTTCTTCTTTGTGCTTATAGAAGATAATCAGTTTAAAAATGACCAGTTTTGAGATGATCTTTTTCCTTACATATTTCCCCAACTAGACTGAAATCCTGAAGACAGGATACAACTAATCATTTTTTTGATTCCTAATGCTGGCAATAAGACTTTTAATGTTTAAGAGTGAATGAGTGAAAATTTTAGATGTTTGTCCTGATGATTTTCCTTCAGAAGATGAAATTCTGCTATGGGATGGAGTTTGATGATCTTTTACCAAGTTAACAATGATTATCAGCAATTTCTATAGAAATTTCTATAGCAATTCTATAGCAATTTCTATAGATTTGGAGAATGAGGTCTATCATAAAAGTAGTACTATAGCTGTTACAGATTACTACATGCCAGGCATAGTATGAAGCAGTTCACAGATGTTTTTCTTGCACTACTTAATTTAGAAGTGATTTTAACTACTTTCAACTAATTACAAATAATTTGTATGTAAAAATCTTTATATATCTACTTAATTATGTTGTGGTATTACAACATGATTTTTAAATGAAGTACTTTTATCAAGTCTTGGAATTATAGGTCCTTATTCTGTAATTTTTATAGACTTTATTATTATTCTTTTAATGGACTGAAAACTCATGGGGGCATACAATGTATCATTGAATCCCCATTATCTACAGCAACTATTACTTTATCGTCAGTGCCTATTTCAGTGCCGATCACATACTAGAAACTGAGGAAATATATGTTGAATGACTAAATGAAATACATGAAATACAGCTTTTGCGTACCTCAGAATGTGGACTGTAGTGCTATATAATTTCAGGACTAAGGTTGTTGGGAGAAGTCCGCAGAAGAGATTGGATTTGAAATGATGTTTAAAGATTATAGAGGTTGGAGAGGTGAATGGAGAGGGTAGTCAGTTATCCTCAAGACCCAGAGAGCTGATCTAATTTGAATAAAGATCTCTCAGCATTTATCTAAACAAGTCCATGGAAATCTCATTTGCTGATACGACCAAAGGCTTAAATTTTCTACCCAGAGCATTTCTTTCACTTAAGGAATTTTCTCTTTAAATTCCAAATAAATTCTTTGGACATGTGCACATTAAAAGTTATTGCCTCATTAGCGCAGATGGTGTATCCTAACTTAAACAAGCAGCTTCAAACCAGTCTGTATTAATCTGGCTTGAGATGGGAAAGGAGAATATTCCTTAGAAGGGCCCAAGCTGAGAGGCCTTGGTGGAGCTTATTGGAGTTGCCTCCATGTTAGTGGATACAGTGAAACACTGAGAAGACTGAGGGAAGTATGGAAATAAATTTAGAGCAAGAGACATTAGCACTTTCCTATAGATGACTATAGTATTTCTAATTCATATACCTTCATCTTAAGTATAATTTTTCCTTTAATAAAAGTGCAAATAAAAGTACAAATGATTGATGTTTTGGGGTTTATTTTTGGAATATATATTATTTTAAAATGAGAATATTTGAGGAGTATTTGTAGTGATGGTTGGATACTTTTTATGTTTCTTGAAGTATATTTCCATTAGAAAGATGTTTATTTCTAGATAATGAAACAAAATAAAAATCTCTAGATAATTAGCAAGGAAATATATTAAAGTTGATCTTCCTTTAAAATATAGCTGATGGAGTAGATCCCATGATTAATATATTTGTTTCCCCAAGTGTGTAGTCCAATGCATAACATACTATAAGTTCTTAATATATATTATATACACTATATATAATATAGTATATATAATGTAATATATAATATATAACATATTATATATTATAATATAATATATATAATATATATTTATGAGTGCAAAGGATTATATCTATAGTGAAAGTCTGAAGAATAATGAATGTCTCATTTTGTGAATTTGAATACTTTATTGTGTTTGTGAGTGACAGGGCATCCAAAAGCATTTCTTGTGTCTGTTCCTAGTGTATAAATGTGCAAAAAGTACTGCAGAACCATTTGGTAGAAATGGAAGTCACTGAAAATATCACAGAAAATGTTAGGGAACTCCAAAACAGGAAATTCCAGGAAGCGAATAAAAATCTATGAATATTTAGGGGATGGTATAATTTTTAAGCTACACTAGTGTCCCACTGGTCTCATTGGTTTTTCTTTTGGTGGCCTTCCTTTCTATATGATCACTAACTCTTAGCATATTAGGCTATGACAATCCTATATTAGATGGGTAATTCACCAGGCATGATGGCAGTGGTTGCCACTATCAGTAAATTGTGTAAAAAAGCATGGTAACACATCCCTGTTCCCAGAATAAATTAGGCTGTCATTTCTGTGAAGTATGCCTACGTCTGACTGGTAGCCTAGGGAGGAAAATCTCTGCACCTGACCACCTCCTGAGATGTGAGGGAGCGAAACTGTGGGGTGAGTGCCTGGAATGCGGGCAGCCCTTTCTTCAGTGACTTCTTCCAATTTATTATTAAATATTATTTAATTTCTAGAAGCGACTATGTTGTACGTAGAACGACTGAATGCGTCTATGCCCCTGGCAGCCCAGAGAATAAATGGGTTTGAGGACATAAAACAGAAAAAAAAAAAAAAAGAGAGATCATTAGGAAAGCAGCAAGCTGTTGAGATAACGGTGAGCCAGACACTCATAAACATTTGAAATGCTGGAGCAGAGGACATCTTTTTTTTTTTCCCTTTAATTTTATAGCTCTCTTCATTCTGAAAGGTCATGGCAATAAGGGAGATGGAGGGTTATCTTTTATGATCTCTAGTAATTTAAGATACTGTAAACAAATAAATCCTGGGGATGAGGAAGTGTTTATTAGCCTTAGGAGACTTTGCCAGAGGTTAGTTAATGTATTGATAGACCAGGTGGTAGAAATTGGAAGACAAAGATCAGTACTCAGGAAGCATTGATGTTTTCCCAGAATGCCAAACATGCCACTCTTATTATAATAGCATTTGACTTCTTCTTAAGAGTAAGAGGTACTGTCTTTCAAACGTAGATGCTTGGCCAACACAGGAAATGGTTGAAGAGCGTGAACACGTCATACTGGGACACAGAAAGGAATCTCAGGAGGCTAGAGGAGATTGGAGTATCAAAAGAGGAACGGGCACAGGGAAATGTTTATAATGCCTCCAATTTCATGTATACAAGGAGTCCTTTAAAGCATTCATGTAAAATGTGCATTATGAAAAATTGTGTAGATTTCAAATTTGCACCGAAATAAACTTGGCTTTTAATTAATTCTATTTTTCCAGACTTGAAGTTCCCTCATACTTTTGACTGAAGACACAGTCTCTAATTCTAGCAGAGACACCTTCATTGAGTGGGTAAGAGGACATACACTTCATGTTCTTGGGTAAAATTATGTATATTAAATCCTGCTTCCTTTGTAATCTATACTGGTGATGTACTCCTTAGAAAATTATGAAAATCTTTCGAGAACACTGAAGATCTTGGTATGGTGACATTCAGTGCAGGAATATTTTCTGAGCATCATTCTATTTTTTTATTTTTTAATTAAAAAAAATTTTTTTTTTTGACAGGCAGAGTGGACAGAATCTGGCGCTCCGAGTGGGACTAGAATCCATGGTGCCAGCGCCACAGGTGGAGGATTAGCCTATTAAGCCGTGGCATCGGCCTGAGCATCATTCTAAAAAGGATAATTAAATTAGTTTAGATTAGATAAGTACCAGAGAGATTGGAAGTAATGTGATCACACTAAGACTGGGAATCAAAATGGGGTAAGGGCTCAGTCAAGATCATCCAAAGATCCAGTTGTTCTGAGTGGCTCCGGCATATTAAATTCCCACACATATCAAGGTCTTAACTTTTGTTCCTTCATTCAGTGTAAATCTTCTAGGTGGGCTGTAGCAAGTAGAAATGGCCAAATTTAGGGAGTATTTCATGAAAGGAAACTTTTGTCTTTAGAACTTTCTTCTAGAGAAAAGTTTCAATAGACTCATGTTTTTGTATGTAGTATATGATGTATGGGGCCATTCCTGGAATTGTTAATTCTTAGCGAAGCACCTCCTAACCTAAGTTGAAGAATAAAATACCAAATAATGTTGTTTACTACTTATATTGCAGCTCCTGAGGCTTAAATGCACTAGATCCAGAAAACCAATAATGATATCCTTGTAGAGTGGACATATACACTTGATTCTTGGGGTAATCAATAGGGTGAAAATGAACCTGGCAGAAAATAGATTTTGTACAAGAAATTATTTTGCTTAGGTCTTATTAATTTGATTAATTATAGAAACCAATGCCTCAGTTTTCACACCTGTAAGACAAAATAAGATAGCAGGTGAATGATCCCTGAATTTGGAATATGTTGGAGTCCTCTGGAAAGTTTGTTAAACTATGGAATATTAGTTTCACTCCTTAGCTTCTGATTCACTAGGTTTGGTAGGTTCCAAAATACACATTTCTAATAGGTGCTTGGCCCTTGCTCATGCTGCTAATATGTAGAGCATACTTTGAGAACCACTTGGGTAGATGATGTGTGTAGTTTGCTCCACACTTGCACGCAAGGAGTATAATGAAGCAGAATAAGCTGTGTAGTTTTTCTGCTAGAAAATGAATTCAGTGAAAGCCATTTATCTGCTTAGAGAATATATGTGTGCAGGGAATTTCTGCATGATGTCTGAGGTTGTCATCTAATGGCAGCTATTTTGTCTGTTTATATATGTCAGAGATGCATAAATTTGAGTTGAACTTTAGGTTTGTCTGTGGGCAAGTCATTTAAAAGAAATATTCACCTGAATGGAACTGTATGGAAGTGATCCTTGGAATTTAAACTCTTGTTAAAATAGCAAACATTTTCTTTTGCAAGACAAAATGGTATCCTGGTAGTACTTTCTTATTTGTTCCAAGACTTGGGGTGGATGCCTCAAACCTTGGATACTAACAAGCCCTATGCAGAATTACATATTTGCCTAAACTCATTACCTCTGATAAAGTTTAACTTATAAAATAGATATAGTAAGATTAACAATAATAATAATAAAATAGAATTACAATATAATAAAAGTTTAGTAAATATTATCTTTCTCAAAGTATTGTCCTATACTCACCCTTGTTCTTGTGATAATTTGAGATGATAGAATGCCTGCATGATGAGATAAAATGAGGTGCAGTATGTATGCATTATGATATGGCATTAAGCTACTCTCCACCTGATGATGTGTCAGAATGATGAACATTTGCTTTAGGTGATCCCACATCATTGAGTTGCGATGATGTTATGGTCGCATGTCAGCAGCAGGTAATGTTGGTGGTTGGAAATCCATAATAGTTGAAATTTCTTTTGCCTTAATTTTTTTGGAAGAATGTTATAATCAGAAATTGTTGTCTTTTTTGTTTTTAATTCATCAAATTGTTGTACAGGTGACTTTAAGTTCTTTCATGTGAGGGCCATATTTCATGGTTTTGTTTTTTAATGTCTGTGCAATTTGAAATATTTCATTAAACTTTGATAATGCCAACATTGCTAGTTCTACTTTGGTTCGTTTCTTCTTCTTCACCTTCTTCAGTAGATAACTCAACAAATTCTTCAGATTGCTCATTTGTTAACACTTCTCAATAGGCATCAGTGTGTTCTTTCACATCATCAAGCATGTCAGCAAACCTTCCCTACCAACTTGTATCACTGCCTCATTGATTTCCCTAATTTCTCCATGGACTTCCAGAAATTATTCAGATAATTCACAACTTGGATAAATATTTTGTCTAGGAGGTAAGATGCTGCTTGGGATGCCTGAATACCATATTGGAGTGCCTGAGTTCAAGCCCTAGTTCCCATCCTTTTTCTAGCTTTCTGTTAATGCACATCCTGGAAGATAGCACGTGTTAGCTCGGGTATTTGTGTCCCTGCCACCCACATGGGAGACCTGGATTGGGTTCCAGGATTCCAGATTCAGCCACCTGGCCATTGCAGCCATTTGGGGTATGAATCAGTAGATGGGAGAAATCTGTTTGTCTCTGTCTCTCAGCCTTTTAAATGAACAAAATAAATAAATAAATAAATATCATTTTATAGCTCTGCTACAAAAGTTTGTTTTGTAGGGATTTGGTTTCTGGCTTTAATCCATCCATTGCAGCATGGATGAATGTCAATTCAGTAGTAATAAATTATTTCCAGTACTATGTTACGTTCAAATTGGGGTCTACATCTGTTGGTGATGGAATGTGATAAAATGCCAGATATCTGTATGTGGCCTTCACAAATGGAGTGATGCCCAGTCAAGTAGCTAAAGCAATAAGATTATATTTGGAGATAAAAATACAACCTGTTTTTATGGAAAACAGATTGAGGGTGGCCAGTTAAATTGTCTATTTCTTTAGAGATTTATTTATTTATTTGAAAGGCAGAGTTACAGAGAAAGGATACACAAACACACACACACACAGTTGGGGGGGAGAGAGAGACAGAGAGAGAGAGAGAGAGAGAGAGAGAGAGAGATCTTCTACCTGATGATTTAGTCCGCAAATGGCCAGAACAGCCAGGACAGGGCCAGGCTGGAGCCAGGAGTCAGGAGCTTCTTCCAGGTGTCCCACATGGGTACAGGGGCCCAAGGGGTTGGGCTAGGTTTATTAGCAGGGAAATGGGTGGGAGAAGTGGAGCAGCTGAGACTCAGCCAGCACCCATATGGGATGTCAGTATTACACATAGAGGCTTTACTCTCTATGCCACAGTGCCAGCCGGCCCCAGTTTTCCAACTCCTCCTCTTTTGAGATAAAGCATTGGTAGTTCCATTTTAGAAACAAAATGGCTGTCACCCATGCATTTTGACCATATTGCCAGTACAAAGATAATTTTCATTTTTGTTTTTGGGAGAGTGTAGAACTTATACTCTGTACTTAGAATTTTCATATGCCCTGCACTATTGTCACATAATGCCAGAGGTAGTCTGTCCTTATATTTTATATCCATATGACTCCTTTATCTTCTACGAATATAGGTTCTGTCATGCATCTTCTTCCAGAGGAGCCCAGTATAATCACATCTACAGATTTTCTTTGGACGGTATCCTTTCTCCTTAGTCACCTTCTTTAACTCTGCTCGAAATAGGACAGCAGCTCCTTCATAGGCAGACATACTCTCTTCAGTAATTTTTTTATTTTTAAAATTTGATAGATGGATATCTATATATCCATATATATTCCTATATATATGGATATATATACATACATACATGTACACACAAACACACACATATGTACAGGAATACAAAAAAAGGCAGGTCTCCAATGTGGATGGCAAGAACCCAACTAATTGAGCCATTACTTCTAGCTAACTTCCAGTGTAGCAGTCACCTCAACACAGATAGACCTAGATAGATTTAATCCTAGTTCCTCCATAATTATTAGCTGTAACACTCTTTTTATGCATCAATTCTGTCACCTGGGAAGCAGGACTTGTGATAATTTATTTCATAAAGTTTCTGTGAAAATTTCATGAAATAATGCCAATATGGTAGATAAAATGAATTAATTAAATGTGAGCTATGATAAAGATGTATCTCCCCAGTTCAAAGCATTTACATACTTTTTTTCTTTGGTAAGACAAAGTCATCATTTTAATGGTAATAGAAGATAAAAATCATAAAATGTTATTTCTTCCTGACCTCTGATTCAGAGTTTAGTTCACATTTCTATTTCCTTTTTTTTAAATGACTTATTTTTTAAAGATTTTATTTATTTCTTTTTTTTATTTATTTTTATTTTTATTTTTTTAACTTTTATTTAATGAATATAAATTTCCAAAGTACGATTTATGGATTACAATGGCTTCCCCCCCATACCGTCCCTCCCACCCACAACCCTCCCCTTTCCCACTCCCTCTCCCCTTCCATTCACATCAAGATTCATTTTCGATTATCTTAATATACAGAAGATCAGCTTAGTATACATTAAGTAAGGATTTCAACAGTTTGCTCCCACACAGAAACATAAAGTGAAAAATAATAGATGATTTTTTTAAATGATGATGAAATCAGATCAGACCTATTGTCATGTTTAATCCCAGTGAGAGTCAAGTTGGGAGTTGATAATTTTTTTTTTTTTTTTTTTTACAGAGGATCAGTTTAGTATGCATTAAGTAAAGATTTCAACAGTTTGCACCCCCATAGAAACACAAAGTGAAATATATTGTTTGAGTACTCGTTATAGCATTAAATCTCAATGCACAGCACATTAAGGACAGAGATCCTACATGAGGAGTAAGTGCACAGTGACTCCTGTTGTTGACTTTACCAATTGACACTCCTGTCTATGGCATCAGTAATCTCCCTATGCTCCAGTCATGAGTTTCCAAGGCTATGGAAGCCCTCTGAGTTCTCCGATTCTTATCTTGTTTAGACAAGGTCATAGTCAAAGTGGAGGTTCTCTCCTCCCTTCAGAGAAAGGTACCTCGAAAGGCAGAGTTACAGAGATTGGAGTGGGCGGGGAGAGAGAGAGAGAGAGAGAGAGAGAGAGAGATATCTTTTCTGTCTACTAGTTACTCCCCAAATAGATGCAAAGGCTGTCCTGGGCCAGGCTGAAGCCAGGAACCAGGAGCTTCATTCGAGTCTCACGTGGATGTAGGGCCGTCTTCCTCTGCTTTCTCAGATGCATTAGCAGGGAGCTGAAGCAGAGTGGAGTACCCAGTTTATGAACTAGGGCTGGTTTAGGATATCAGTGTTGCAGGAGGCAGCTTAACCCATCTTGCCACATTCTAGCCCTTCATACATGATTTTCTGCTTAGCAATAACTGGGTATATTCCATTTTGAGGGCAGAAATTCCAACGTTCCTTTTTGAGTTCCTTTACCCACTCAGCCCATAACCATGTCTCTTATAATCTTTCATTCACTGTGTCCAGGAGCACAGACTCAAGCAAAGGACAGATGAGTAGAGAAGCAAATAATTAAAACTTACTTATTAAGTACTGTCATTGAACAAAGTTTGGGAATCCTTAAAGAGGAAATAACAAATTCTACCTAAGGATCAAGAAATGCTTCAGGAAAACAGTGGCACTTTCCCTATGTTTTAGGTGTTTTGCAGATGGCTTGAAATAGGACTGTGGAAAGAACAATTTGTCAAGTTATGAATGTTTTAAAAGATACTGATAAGATGATAAAGCTGGCTGTGTTAAAAAAAATCTGTCAGTGAGTAGATAGGGAAAGGGATTGGAGGAGGAGGCTGAGGGAAGACAGAGATGAGGTGACACCACAAACTTAAGTACTCATATGCCTGTCGTGCAGAAGAATTTAAATTTTTTTTTCTTAAGGGCAGCAGGGAAATATTAAAGAATTTTAAGGGAGGCATTGGCATAATTTTATGTGTTTTTCAAAGATGTGCCGAAAGATCCCACCAAGTCCATACACTCAGAAGTATAGTTAAATGGGTATATGATCCTTAGAGTTAAAGGAATTCTTCTTTTTACTTGTGAAAGGAAAAGGTGATTTTGTTAAAATACCAATAATTAAAGCTCTTTCTTATAAGATGCTAACATGATGCTGCTATCCCTTTATGTATACACTACATATTGCCTTTAGAAATATGAAATGTGTTGGATATTTGCTGAAAAAAAAAAAAACCAGAGGTATAATGCTGATTACATCAAATGCTGTGAAATAATTTTATAAACAAAACATTGTTATATAAAAGTTATTCACTGCTTGTGTATATTGTTCACTTAGAATCAAAATAGTTATTGACATCAGATTTTTCCCCTGTGAAAAGGATTATAGTGTTGTAAAGAAGATAAGAGTTTTGAGTAAAAGGGAATGAGAAACAGATGATCTCTTAGAAGTGCAAATTCTATTTTTATGCAAATATCTTTATTTGTAAAAGACTCAGATAAATGTACAAATTTGTCCATTAGTAGTGCTAATTTAGCAGAAATTTCTTAACAAATTTTCAAATTTTCCACTAAGGATCTCAAATCTAGAAATATAAAGTTATCTACTTTGAAGAACTAAAAAAAAGTATCTTAAAAGATTTGAAATTTAATGGAAATAAATTGTAGGATTACCATAAAAATAAAATTACATGTATACCTCTATAGTAGAATTGTTAACAAATCCGTGAAAAGAAAACTAAAAAAAGTCTTTGGCAGGTGAGAAATATAAATCAAAAAATCATAAATTTTAGTTAGCCTATTTTCTGAGACTATTGGATATCTAATGACTTAACAATGCTATTTAAAAAGTTTTGTTTGAGAGGCTAGCATTGTGGTGCAGTGGGTTAAGCCATGGTTTGTGATGTCAGCATTCCATATCAGAGTGCTGGTTTGAGCTCTGACTGCACCACTTTGGATCTAGTTTCCTACTAATATGCCTGATGAGGCAGTGGGTGATGGCCTAAGTACTTGGGCCCCTGCCATCTGGGTGACATACAGAGTTCCTGGCCTCTGATTTAGCCTGGCCCAGACAGGGCTTTGGTGTCCATTTGCAAAGCAAAAGGGCAGATAGATGATCCATCTCTCTCTGTCTTCCTATCTCTATCTTTCAAATCAGTAGATAAAGCTTTTTAAAAAGCTTTGTTTGAGAAAACAAACCCTTTCCTTGTTGTCTTGAGGTGTGCTTGGTTGTTTTTTCAGTCTCTCCTTATATAAAACCACATGGTCTCTTAGGTCTATTTTAACTTGAGAATGGAATGCTATGTTATTTTGATGCATGTGATATAGATAATCTGCCACATTTTCTCTCTCTTTCTCTTTTTTTTTTTTTTTTTAAAGAAAATGACTTTCAATGCTTCTGCAAGTTGAGGCAAATAGGAACCATGAGTATTTTAGAATAAATGTAGTGGCAAAAAGTAAGATATGATATGATTAGGTTTTTTAATCATATCTTCAGACACCTCCAATTTTCTAGTCAGAGGAAAGAAACATCATGTTTCTGAATTTGAGTTGCTATTAATAGTGAAATAAAACACTCACTAAATAATGATTTGGGCTGTTAATAAAACCTGCTCATTTTGTTTTTATACATAGAACCATTTAGTTATCGCCTATTTTAAGGTAAACAAGCTACTATATATTTTACCACTAATTTCTAATAAGTGAAGTATCGTCAAGCATTTTAAAATCATTCTGGGTCTGTAGAACCACAGACTGCCACACACTTGTATCAAACCAAGGAACTTCCGAGAGCGTGTTTGGGGGGGGAGTGGGACTGTGCAGTTGGAAAGCAAATATTTAAGGCCTATTTTGTGACTCAGCAAAAGACACGTTTGGGCTTATATTTACATGTTCATTTACTTTATTCATCTTTCAAACTGAAATGATAATAACCAACTTCATAGCTTTGTTTCTGAGAATAGAAAGACTCATTTTTGGGAAATTGCTTTGTAAACTGTAAGACCTATTAAATGTAAGGTTATATTATAATTATCACTTTATTTTACTTCTGCTACAGTTTCTTTAAGCAGTTATCACAGAAGATGTAAATTTTATAAAGTTGAGTCGTTCAACCCTACTGGTTCAGAAACTTTGGTGTGATAAATGACAGAATTACTGGCTGTTGCTTATGTGCCTATGGAGACTAAGGAATCAGATACTCTGGGGCATCATTGCCTGGGAGTCTGAGTTAAGTATATATTGGCTTTGTAGTCCCTTCAACAAAATCTGTATTATTTATTACTGCATTATAAGTTCATTCAAATCTTAGCAACCTACTACAATATTTAGCGTCCTATAGTTCCTTGGATCAGGAATATGGGGTAAATTTAACTGACAGCCTCTGGCTTAAAGTCTCTCCTGAGATTATATTTAGGTTATCTGTGAGGGTGATAGTCTCAACTCAGATTGGAGGGGGACGATCTTCTGGCAGCCTAATTTACACTGTTAATGACTTTGGTCCTTCAGCATGTAGGACTCTTTAAAGGCAATTTGCTTTCCCACAGGGCAAATGAGAGAGAGAGAGAGGGAGATGTCCAACCCTCGATGGAAGCCATATTATAGCTTAATCTTGCCACATTCTATCATTTAGAAGCGAATCACTAAATAGAGTTCATATAGAGGGGTATGAATACCAAAAAGCAGGCATCAGTGGAGACCATTTTAACAGCTGCCTAACACAGTCTCTCCTCTAGCACCCAGGACATGAAAAAAACATTCACTCACTCCAAGGTTCAAGTTCTCTTTTATTATAGCACTAGCATGAAGTCTAAAATCTTATCACTTAAGCTAAGACCAGAATAAATGAGGCTCCTTGGTGTAATACCTTAGGTACAGCTCCCCAAGTAGAGTTTCCCCTGATCTTTAGATATGTGAAACAAAAATGACAAGATATCTTCTACCCAGATCACTACCATTGGGATTCACTATTGATATTACAGGACCCAGTGTAACTACTGTAGACATTCATGTTCAAAAGAGATAGAATGGGAGCCTTAAACCATTCTGAAATCCAGACAGACAAGTATTGGGTCACTCCATTGGATCTGTAGGTGTGGAAATAATTCTCTATGACTTTCAGTTCCACTATCTGGGCTCTGGTTTCCATATCTTTAGTGCAATGGTTAGGATGTTGAGTGTTGCCCAAAAGCCCATGAGTAAGGTCTTGGTCCCATGGGTGGTTCTATTGGGAAGTGGAGAATTTTGTGAGATGGGGCATTAAGGCTGGCTCTTAGGTCACTGGATGTGATGCTCTTAGAAGGGATTATGGGATATTCTCTCTCTCTCCAGTTCAAAATGTGGCTACTCATTTTGAACTATGTTCCTACCATTGCCATCCATGATCTTCACTAGAGGCCAAACCAATGGAGTGTCCAGTCTTAGGCTTTGAAACTCAAAAGCCTGAGCTAAACAAACTTTTTTAAAACAGAGATTTATTTACAGGGACCATCATTGTGGTACAGGAGGTTAAGCTACCACCTGCAACTGTGGCATCCCATATGAACACTGGTTCATGTCTTGGCTGCTCCACTTCTCATTCAGGTCCTTGCTAATCACCTGCAAAAAGCAACAGAGATTGGCCCATATGTTTGGGCCCCTGCCACCCATGTCAGAGACCAGGATGAAGCTCCTGACTCCTGACTTTGGCCTGACACAGCCCTGGCTGTTGGGGCTTGGGGAGTGAATCAGTGGTAGATTCTCTTTATCTCTCTCTCTCCCTCACTCTCTTTAAGTCTGACTTTCAAACAAATAGATAAAATGTTAAAAAGAAAATAGATTTATTTGTTTATTTACCTGAAAGGCAGACTTACAGGGATAGAAGGAGATATATATAGAGAGAGCATCCATTTACTGGTTTACTCCTCAGATGGTTGCAACCTGGGCTGGGCAGATTGAAACTAGAACCCATGAATTCAATCCAAGTCTCCCATGTGGGCAGCAGGCTCCCTAGCACTCAGGCCATCTTCTGCTATTTTTCCAGGTACATTAGCAGGCAGCTTGATCAGAAGCGAACTAACTGGAACTTGAATTGGTGCTCATAGGTGATGTTGGTGTTGCAGACAGTGACCTACCCTGCTGTACCACAATGTCAGCCCCTAAGCAAATATTTTAATAAGCTAACTGACTCATGTATTTTGTAGTAGCAGTGTAAAGCTGAATACTGCAGTGGAGCATAATTTCAGCTTTCATTAAGGGGCAATGCATGAGTCTAATTGAGTCTTGCTGGTAAAATTCTGGCAATCCAAAGACCTCTCCTGTTTCTATGCTATCTCTGTTCTCCTAAGGCCAAGATGGGGACATAGCTGCATCTATAATTCTTTTAAGAACTTTATGGGCCTTTTATGTACTTTCTTGGAGTTTATTTCATTAGATAAAGACCATTCCTTAAGTTTTGTGGAGATAACCCCTTCTCCATCCTGCATCATCTTGCTGTATATCTGAGGGAAAATGACCTTAAACTTCATAGAAACTGTACTGATGGATTTGAAGGAGCTGTGTGGCAGACACAATTTATTTTTACTTCAGAATCATACAAAATTTCACATAGTCAGAGCTTACCTCTATTATCTAGCAATCCCCACATGAATACTATAAATGTACAAAAATAAAGGAGCAACTAACAAAAATATTACAATAGCAGCTACTCCTGGGAAGAGGGAGAGAGATGTAGGGAGAACCATAAAAGATGCTTCACAGTTGCCTTTAATCTTTCATATGCATATTGTGCTTTGTGTTGGATACAATGATGCTTGTTTTATGGCTTTTATTAATATTTGAATAAACATGTGTGTATATTATATATTCTTTCATATTCATAATTTAAATAAAACAGCAAAAACATAGTCATTGAAACTCATGGAAGGCAAAGGAGTATTGTTTTGAGTTTGAGGCTAGAAGAATTGTCAGGGGACCGAGGCTATAATGTTATTAAAAGTTTGAATTGTATACAGGTATTAAGTGATTGAACTGAGTTATGTTAATAGATTTTGGTTTTTGGCATGTTTTGTTAGCTACTTAATAATATTTTCTTGAAAAGAAAAACTTTCCAGGAGAACAACACTAAGCATAATAATATTTCCATCCATCATATCCAAAGCAACATTCTTGTCATTCAATTCATTTTTGTGTTCTGTTTCCTGCTTTGTGGAACTAGAGGGGAAAAGATGAGGAAAAGTACTTAAGGGCAAGAATTAAATTAATCTTTTTGCAGAGTTTTGAGAAATTATCCTTCTCAAGAGCAGTTATTTTTAAATGTGTGTTGGTGAAGTTCTACTGACTTAATAATGAAGGGAGGGAGATTTGGTGTTTTCTATGTTCAAATAGAGAACTTGGTTGAATGGTGATAATGTAAAGATTGGAAATGATAGTCAAAGCCATCTTCCTGACACACAGTTGTTGTTGTGCCTCTCTTTTGATGAAAAGTCTTCAGTCCTTCAAGGTCTCCTCATTTGCTCAGGATAAAAGGCCTGCAAAGCTCTTCATGTGATTCCTGCTTCCTTTTCAATCCTACCTCTTGTCACTCCCAACCCATCCTATGACAATGCAGTCATTAGGCTCTGCAAGCCACTAGCTCCTTGCTTTTCAGAAACACGTTAAGCTCTGTTGTTTTTCATGCTTGTGAGCATGCTCTTTTTAGTAGGCCAAAGACTCTTCCCTGGCTAATTCCAGGTTATCCTTCAGGTATGGGAGAGGTTAAATACTGAGAGAAAATGCTCTTGTCTTCCCATGGTTGGGGGTAGTTAGGTGTTGTCTCAGCAGGAGCTGTGTTAACCTTGCCTGTTACCTATTTTCCAAACATGACTTTACATTCCCTAGAGGGCAGGGGCAGCTTCTTTATAGTTTTATCTTTTCAGCTTTACAGTGCCTTGTATCTGGTAAGTATCTGATAAAGCCTTGTTGGCTACGGAGATGGATGCATTTGTGGACGAATGAACTAGTTTATAGAGAGGCAGAGAGAAAGAGAAGTCATCCATCCACTGGTTCACTCCCCAGATGGCCACAATGGCCAGAGCTGTGCCAATCCAAAGCTGAGAACCAGGACTCAGGCCATCTTCTAAGCTTTCCCAGGCCATGACAGAGTTGGATCAGGACTGGAGCAACTGGAACTCAAACTGGCACCAATATGGGATGCCAGCACTGCAGGCAGTAGCTTTACCCACTACACCACAGCTCTGGCCCCGATTGAACTAGTTTTGAGAAATCTCCAGGCATGAAGTCACAGGAAAAGAGACTGTTTGGTTGACAGGTTAAGCACATGACCTCTGGAACCATGACCTGTTTTGTATTAGTAATCTTTTTGTTACTTTAAACTCCCTTAAAGGGGCTTTCTGGGAAGGGAATTTTCATTTGGCTTACAATCTGGAAGTTCATAGTTCAGGATCAAGTGGTTGCATTAGTCTAGCATCTGGTGGAGGCTGAGCATGGAAGAGTGGGCGTGGAGGAACAATCTTACGGTGAGCCAGGAAGCAAAGAGGGAAGCTAGGCCAATTTGGGCCTAAAAACCAATCTCTCATGAGAACTACTTTCTGAAGATACTTTCCAATGTCCTAGAGATCTATTGGCCCCACTTTCTAACCACAGTATTTAGGTCAATTCTCCTCCTTAATCCATTAGCTGTTAACATGAAACTTTGAGGTTTAGACATAGGCCTGAGTTTAGGCATCTGCATATAGTTGGAATGCAGTCTCTTCTACTTACTAACTGGATTCTTGGGTGTGTTATATAAACTTTCCTGCTTCAGCCTTCTCATTTGGTAAAGAGATAGTAATAATGCAAGCTTTTCATGTTAAAATGATTAAATGGAACAATAGAAGTGATTTAGACAGTCCTGAGACCTATTAAGTAACTCAATGTGCTTAATATTGTCCTATGTGGCAAACCACTAGATTCAGTTAAGACTCATGAGGACCAGAAAAAGGAAGATTCAAGAAAGAGAAGTTGCATTCTCCAAACTCTTGTTTTCCTCGTTAGAGTGTGAACATACTGTATTGAAAGTTTTTGTTGACTGGTGTGTATCTCCATTTTGTCCTGAAGATCTGTGGGTGCTGCTGTATCTCCAGTGCCAGTACGCAGATATTCTCACAAAAATTTGCTGAATGATGAGCAAGTACCACTTGGTGAAGTCATCTGATAGTTTCTGTTTTTAAAAGATTTATTTATTCTGAAAGAGTTACAAAGAGGGAGAGAGAGATCTTCCAGCTGATGGTCCATTCCCCGCATGGCAGCAACAGCCAGCACTGGGACTGGACAAAACCAGGAGCCATGAGCTTCATCTGGGTTTCCCATTTATGTGGCAGGGGCACAGACACTTGGGACCCCTCTGATACTTTTCTAGGTCATTAGCAGGGAACTGGAGCAGCCTGGAGAGGAACTAGTGCCCACATGAGTTGCCAGTGTCACAGGTGTTTGCTTTACTTTGCTACATAACAATGCTGACCTCCATTTGATATGTTTTATTTAAAGATTTATTTATTTATTTGAAAGAGTTACACAAAGAGAGGAGAGGCAGAAAGAGAGAGAGGTCTTCCATCTGATGGTTCACTCCCCAGTTGGCTGCAATGGCTGGAGCTGTGCCGATCCGAAGCTAGGAGCCAGGAGCTTCCTCTGGGTCTCCCATGCTGGTGCAGGGGTCCAAGGACCTGGGGCATCTTCCACTGCTTTCCCAGGCCATAGCAGAGAGCTGGATCAGAAGTAGAGCAGCCAGGTCTTGAACCAGTGCCCATATGGGATGCCGGCGCTTCAGGCCATGGCATTAACCCACTGTGCCACAGCACCAGCCCCTATTTGATATGTTTATGGCCTGTTTCTCACAATCTACATAGTAAATAATGGAGTCTTTAAAATTACAGACCCAGCTGAAAATTCAGATATTGCAACAGCCATGCCTCTTCACAGAATTTAATTGTACTTAGAAGTGTTCTCATCTTGAAGTCAAGTTTATGCTTGTCCTTTTTTTTTTTTTTTTTTTTGACAGGCAGAGTGGACAGTGAGAGAAACAGAGAGAAAGGTCTTCCTTTTTGCCATTGGTTCACCCTCCAATGGCTGCTGCGGCCGGAGTGCTGTGGCCGGTGCATCGCACTGATCCGAAGCCAGGAGCTAGGTGCTTCTCCTGGTCTCCCATGTGGGTGCAGGGCTCATGGACTTGGGCCATCCTCCACTGCACTCCTGGGCCATAGCAGAGAGCTGGCCTGGAAGAGGGGCAACCGGGACAGAATCAGGCGCCCCAACCGTGTGCTGGTGCCGCAGGTGGAGGATTAGCCTATTGAGCCGTGGTGCTGGCCTACACTTGTCCTCTATTTATGTGTGTGACAGAGGGTAGCTTGAGGTGGGGATAGGACCATCAGAGTTCAGCAAGTGACAAGACAAGGAACTGATTCCAGGAGAAAGGTCCATTTTTATATGTGACTCCAGTTAGAGAGTCCTGTGGCTGGCGTTGTCCTATATAAGGTCTAGTTCATGTCCTGACTACTCCACTTCTGATCCAGCCCCCTGCTAAAGTCCTGAGAAAACCAGTGGAAGATGGCCCAAGTGGTTGGGCCCCTGCCACCCACTTGGGAGGCCTGGAAGAAGTTCCTGGCTCTTGGAGCCATCTGGGGAGGGAACCAGCAGATCGAGGATCTCTCTCTCTCTCTCTCTCTCTCTCTCTCTCTCCTCTCTCTGTGACTCTAACTTTCAAATAAATGTGTTTTTTGTTGTTGTTGTTGTTAAAGAAGAAACCCTAATGCAGCAATGGATGTGCTTAGGAGCACCAGGTGTTGTGCAGTACGGTAACCACCACAGTCTCGTATTTCATTACATGATTCACAAGAAAGTAAATTATGAGGAAAGAGTTTAGTGGGTTTAGGAAGATAAGGCAGTGAATTAACAGCTCACTGTTTGGAGTATATGATATATAACAGTTCAGGACATACATTTTTGATAAATGATATCTTCAGGGAATTTCAGACAAAATAAAAGTTTTCCAATTAGTTTCCTACAGATAATGTCACTTTCTCTCATGAACAAATGGGTTTATTTCATTTTTTATGTGCAGGTTTTCTGTAGATTTAGACAAAGGTGAGCGAACCCAAGTTTACTCTCAGGATACATATTTCAAATTGGTGTACTGGTTGGTAGACAGGTAACTTCCACCAGCCCATTCTCAAGGTGAATAAGCAACACCTTGTTGGCTCTTAGGAACACAACTCTTTCAGGACTTTGCCTTTCAGCTGCAGAACACTAATTGGCAATTTGAGAGCCTGAAGCAATAATGTATCTCCTAGAATTGTTACCTCACACCTAGAGGATAGTTTACTTACCTAGGAAATCGTAGAATGGCACAGTTTGAAGGAACATTGATCAGTTAAATATGCAAGCATTGGCCTGAGGAAAAGGAAAAGATAGGCATACTGTATGCACCTCCAGCTCCACAGGAAGCCCGTTCAAAGTCTTGAGAGATTTTAAACTCACTCCCTTTCTCTGTCTGAGCAGGCCAGTTTTAATGGGAGCCATGTTAAGTCATTATCTTGTTAGGTTAATGGACCCTGTAGTATTTTCTGTCATCTCAACAGATTGATGGTGTGATCCTGATCTTGTTCATTTTGGTGGAGCATTGCTCTTTCAGAAGGATTTCTGTTCAAGCCATTTCTAAAATATACAAATTGTTTAGTATTACTATTTCATGGCAGAATACATACTTACTTTATGTAATAAAGTACATACTTTGTAAATACTATGTACATACTATGTAAATAAAGTATATACTTAGTTTATGTAATAAGCTCCAGCCACAGGTATTCTAATTTACTAATGTTTTATCAAAGGCATTTTCTTTCTTTCTTTCTTTCTTTCTTTCTTTCTTTCTTTCTTTCTTTCTTTCTTTCTTTCTTTCTTTCTTTCTTTCTTTCTTTCTGACAGGCAGAGTGGACAGTGAGAGAGAGAGACAGAGAGAAAGGTCTTCCTTTTGCTGTTGGTTCACCCTCCAATGGCCGCCGTGGCCAGCACGCTGCGGCCAGCACACCGCGCTGATCCGATGGCAGGAGCCAGGTACTTCTCCTGGTCTCCCATGGGGTGCAGGGCCCAAGCACTTGGGTCATCCTCCACTGCACTCCCTGGCCACAGCAGAGAGCTGGCCTGGAAGAGGGGCAACCGGGACAGAATCTGGTGCCCGGACTGGGACTAGAACCCAGTGTGCTGGTGCCACAAGGCGGAGGATTAGCCTAGTGAGCTGTGGTGCCGGCTATTATCTCTTTCTTTCAAAGATATAGTATATTGGTTAAGAATTGACTTCTGAAACCAGATGGTCAAAGGTTTGAATCTCATACTGCTTACTTACAGCTTAGTAAAATTATATCACTTTTCTATAATTCTGTCTTCCTCTGTGACATGGAACAGTAGTCATACTTCAGCTGTTGGCTGTGAGGATTAAATACGATAATGCTTATAAAACTCTCACTGTTGAGGAAAAACTGCCCCTTAAAAGCCTAAAAATCATATAAGAGAAGGTCCCCTCCTGAGACCTGTCTGAGGAGAGATCTCATCTTTTCAAGTCAGTTTGACTTGAGTGGTGGGCACATGAGAGTCTGCTTTGTCTTAGACATCGGGAGCAAACTTAAGCACTCCTTTTTCATTATCTATACATTCCTTATCTATTCTTAGACATGTCCCTAAATTAATCAGTGCACTATTTTCATAGTTGATGTCTGCAACAAACCATGTTCTGAATAACGTAATCTGTAAACTGTGAGAAATTTACTCTTATTTACATAAAACCTGTCTTTTCATGCCAAGCCAATGAATGCTCAATGTGCATTGACAAAGGAAAATTTACTGTCATGAAATGTAAAGTTCTAAACAGAACGTGAACACTTTGGAACACTTACCAGGACTTATTAAAAGTCACTGGGTTTGGGTCTCCCAAGCCTAGATCATTCATATTCTTCTCTGAATAACCTTTCTCTAGAGTCTGTTTCTGTTAACTGGACATACATGTCACATAGTAAATTCAGCATAATGTTAGCTGTTAACATCATCATCATCACTATTGTTCAGAAATACCTGAAGGGTTGAATTTTATAATTTAAAATTATATTTAAAAATCTCACTCCAACAGGTTTCCCTCTTGGTGTTCAGTCAGTCGTCACCGATCAAGGAGAACATATGGTATTTGTCCCTTTGGGAACCTGTTGGAGTGAGGTGGACACTATGGGAAATGGTGGTTTGATCAGCATAGCCCTGACTGTTAATGAACAACTTAATACATTATCCCTCTTAGTAGTTTTTTTATCTGTTCTACTTAATATGACTGGTTTAGATCTGTAATTGATGCACAGTTATTCTTAAGTGTTGAAAATTAACTGAAATGTGATCCCTGTTGAACATGGTGGTGGGAATGGGAGAGGGAAGAGATGTATAATTTGGGACATGCTCAGGCTGACTTGCCCCAAGTGGTGGAGTTGGAAGCATACCAGGGGATTCCAATTCAATCCCATCGAGGTGGCATGTACCAATGCCATCTCACTGTTCCAGGTGATCAGTTTCAGTTCACAGTTGGTCATGGTGAAGGGACTGGGAGTCAAAGGGAGCACATAGACAAGTCTAGTACCTGCTAAAGCTAACTGATGGAGTAAATAAAGGGGAGAGTGATCCAACATGGGAAGTGAGATACTCAGCAGACTCATAGAATGGCAGATGTCCTAAATAGCACTCTGGCCTCAGAATCAGCCCTAAAGGCATTCGGAGCTGGCTGAAAAGCTCATGAGAGTATTTCAGGCATGGAAAGCCAAGACACTCTGGCAAAAGATCTCTGCGAGTGAGATCCCAGTGGAAAGAACAGGTCATCAAAGAAGGAGGTACCTTTCTCTGAAGGGAGGAGAGAACCTCCACTTTGACTATGACCTTGTCTAAACAAGATAAGAGTCGGAGAACTCAGAGGGCTTCCATAGCCTTGGAAACTCATGACTGGAGCATAGGGAGATTACTGATGCCATAGACAGGAGTGTCAATTGGTAAAGTCAACAACAGGAGTCACTGTGCACTTACTCCTCATGTAGGATCTCTATCCTTAATGTGCTGTACATTGAGATTTAATGCTATAACGAGTACTCAAACAATATATTTCACTTTGTGTTTCTATGGGGGTGCAAACTGTTGAAATCCTTACTTAATGCATACTAAACTGATCCTCTGTAAAAAAAAAAAAAAAAAAAAAAAGAAATTATCAATTCCCAACTTGACTCTCACTGGGATTAAACATGACAATAGGTCTGCTCTGATTTCATCATCATTTAAAAAAATCATCTATTATTTTTCACTTTATGTTTCTGTGTGGGAGCAAACTGTTGAAATCCTTACTTAATGTATACTAAGCTGATCTTCTGTATATTAAGATAATCGAAAATGAATCTTTATGTGAATGGAAGGGGAGAGGGAGTGGGAAAGGGGAGGGTTGTGGGTGGGAGGGACGGTATGGGGGGAAGCCATTGTAATCCATAAGTCGTACTTTGGAAAATTATATGCATTAAATAAAAGTTTAAAAAAAAATTATATTTAAAAATCTAACAAAGTTCTAAAAGGAAGAATCCTTTATTTTTATGTTTGGAGGACTGCAGTAAGTATCCATTATTTTTATTAAAAATATTCAAATGTGGTCCTAGATGTATAATTTAAAACTTGGAAACTTTGTCAGGGAAATTGTTATAGATTAAAATAAGAATGGGATTATTCTGGGTGTTGTGGCATAGCAAGTTAAGCCTCCACCTATGCCCTGGCTGCTCCACTTCCCATCCAGCTACCTGCTAATGCACCTGGGGGAGCAAAGGAAATGGCACAAGTACTTGGGCCCCTGACACTCACGTTGGAAGGCCTAGATGTAATTCTAGGCTCCTGGCTTTGGCCTGGCCCAGCCCTAGCCATTGTGGCCTTTTCAGTAGTGAACCAAAAAGGTGGATGATTTCTGTCTCTCTCTCTCTCTCTCT
The DNA here is from genome assembly GCF_051225735.1 of Oryctolagus cuniculus. Classification (NCBI taxonomy): domain Eukaryota; kingdom Metazoa; phylum Chordata; class Mammalia; order Lagomorpha; family Leporidae; genus Oryctolagus; species Oryctolagus cuniculus. The sequence goes on along the minus strand of NC_142875.1, from coordinate 51,868,417 downwards.
CTAACTGTACCTTTCAAATAAATAAATAAATCTTTAAAATCTTTTTAAAAAAGATTTATTTATTTATTTTAAAGGGTTACACAGAGAGAGGAGAGGCAGAGAGAGAGGTCTCCCATTCGCTGGTTCACTCCCCAGTTGGCTGCAACTTCCAGAGCTGCGCTGATCCGAAGCCAGGAGCCAGGAGCTTCTTCCGGGTCTCCCACATGGGTGCAGGGGCCCAAGGACATGGGCCATCTTCTACTGCTTTCCCAGGCCATAGCAGAGAGCTGGATCAGAAATGGAGCGGCCAGGTCTCAAACTGGCACCCATATAGGATGCCGGCGCTTCAGACCAGGACATTAACTCACTGTGCCACAGTGAATAAATAAATCTTTTGAATAAATAAATCTTTTGAAAACGTAAAAAGAGAATGGAATCACACTAGTCAGATACTCAAGAATCACTACCATCTAAATTGGCAAAGGAAGAGACAACACTAATTAACAACTCCTTAATGGATGGTTCTACCCTTCTTTCCCAGTTCATTATTGTTATTGATTACTCTCAGCAGTTTTTCTTTTAATAAGCAGCAAAATCACAGGAAGATGTTAATATTTCTGAAATCAAGTAGTTAATGAGTCAGAGGCTTGAAATCTCCCACTCAGGTCTGGAAACCAAGCCCCCATAAAGTGAAAATTGGACCCAGCCTCTTGTCTGTCTCCCTTAGCCCAAGATGTCCTTGCCTTCCCTTTATCAAAAGGAAACCAGACTTAAGGGAGTGATCCAGCTGGCCTTACAAGGTTCTGATCACCAGACTCAAGGATTCATTTGCTTCTTCAGTAGATAGCAACCTTGATGGCCAATGTTGTCCTGGGGTGATTTGTGTAGGGGAGTTCCAGGTCTGGGTGTAATGTAACTGCCACCTTCACATACCCCTAGACCAACCAGCCCACCTGGCCATCATAAATTCCATAAAGAGCACAGCTTCACCGACCACTCAAAGGGAGGCCACGAGCTCTACTGACCAATCTGGAATTCGGAAAGAAGCTAATCAAGCACCTGTCAGCCCCAATTTCAATCTGTAAGAACTTTCGCCCCTAACTCCTCAGGGAGCCTGGGAATTAAGTAATAGATGTCCAGCTCCTTGCTCTGTACTTTGCAATAAATGCCTACTTTCTCCCTCCACCCCGATGTCAGTGATTGGCTCTCTGTGAGTTTGTAGAGCAGACCCAGTTTGGAGGTTCCACAGCAATGCTTCCAATCAGTGTGGGGTGTTGTTTGGCAACAGTTCCCTGACTCATCTGACTTAGTCCTTCCTCCAGTACACCTATTAGCATTCTTCCAGGCACACAACCTTCTGTTTTAGTTCTCTACATGAGTTCTACCCTCATAGAACTTACAGTCACAATCAGAACACTGGTTCTAAATAAAGTGGTATGTGTTATAAATCCTGTGGGAATGAGAAGAAGGTTATTAATGCAGATTTTCACTCCTGTTACAGAGCTCATAAAATTAGTGAAGGTCTTATCTAAGCTGAGAAAAATGAGACTCTAAACAACCATGAGAACTTAAAAGAAGTTATTATTTTAGTAAAGGACAAGATGTTGATCAATTTTTAAATTTATTATTATAGTACAATTTTTTATGGTATTAAATAAGAAATTAAGCAAAGAAAAGTTGTATCAAACTATTGCTGGCCTGTATGTTTTACATTCACATTGTCAATGCTTAGATTTTGTTTCCAAAATTGTTATTTTCCGTAACTAAATGAAAATGAAAATATTTGTTGAAAAAAATGTCAAAGATACTTATGCTGAATGAAGTGTGTGCCTATATTGAAAAGTATCAAATCAAAACCAGTTGTTTTGGTGTTTTGAACTGCTCTAAATGAAATGCATGCTGATCTAATTACTAGGACAAAAACACTTTAAAAAAAGAAATAGTGTCTGGGTTGGTTGTTGTACATTGTTATACACTGATGATAACCAGACAATTCATTTTGAAAAAAAGGAAAATGTATCACTAATTCTCAGTTACTAATAGAGACTGTGCCAAGCAATCTCAACTAGTTAGAGTCTGCAATTTTTAATGTCACTTTATATATATTTTAGTCCTTGCATAGTCTTTCCTTAACCATTGAAAACTTCCACAGAACACATTAATCCCTGTTTTTGACTGGGTTAGTGTCCTGGGGCTGCTGTAATAAAGTTTCAAATACTGGGTGATTAGAACAACAAAAATTTATTGTCTCACCATTCTGGAAGCTTAAGTCTGAAATCAAAGCATTGGCAGTATTGTGTTTTCTCTGATGGCTTTCGGGAAAGAATCTTTCCTGACCCTCCCAACTTCTTATGCTTGCTGGCAATCCTTGGCATTCTTTGCCCTGGAGATGCATCACTGCAGGCACATGGCCATCTTCTGCTGCTGGGTCTTAACATCATTTTCCCTCTGCGGCTGTCTTTTTTTCCAAATTTCCTGTTTATTAAGCCACCAGTTATACTGGATTAATTATCTCATTTTAATTTTATTCCATCGCCTCTATTTCCAAATAAGACCACATCTTGAGGTGCTAGTGGATTAGGACTTGAGCACATCTTTTCAGGAGGGCATAATTTATTTCTAACACCAATCGCTGAAATTTTGTCTGTGGATATAATGAGAACTTTTTTCCTTTGTGGTATAGATCTTCTCAACTGAGGAAAGGTTGACATGTCACCTTTGTTGTTTAGCTCCTCTCTCATTCCACTAAGAGACTAGAGAGTCTCTTCACCTTCTCCATATGATTTGGTACCTTATTTTATTGAGTTATTGCCGTGGTTGTTAACACTGGCTGCGAATTGGAACCTTCCAAGGAGCTTAAGGCCAACTTCTGGAATGTAATCTGGGTGATTCCAATATGTGAATAATACTGAGAACCTTCACATTAGGGATAATCTTAAATTTGTGATTTATCATTCTTACAGCCATTCAATGCTTTTCTCTGCTCCAAGATTACTATCTCCTCTTGTGTTTTCCTCTACATTCTAGAACCTTATGACATAGTACTACTGTATATGTGATTTAGAAAACTAGCTAAGAAACCTAGATGTATAATACGTGGAGGGAAATATAATTGGTCATTCCAAAAGAATCATGTTGGCTATGGGGTAAATGTTGAAGTTCTAATTACAAAGGTACCTAAGCCAATTACCTCTTTCCCTGATGGCTGTAGAAGTGAGTGTATTTGAGGCAAGGAGGGAAAACCCAGAAATCTGGCCCAGGAGCATGGCAGAGATGTCAAAAACAGGTCCAGTGAAGGTATGCTCATGACAAGAGGAGTAGGTAAGAAAAAGCAAGGTATATATCCCTTTATGATTTATGATAAAACATGAATACCAAGGCTGTGTTCTATGGGGGTGCAAACTGTTGAAATCCTTACTTAATGCATACTAAACTGATCCTCTGTAAAAAAAAAAAAAAAGAAAAAAAAAAAAAAGAAATTATCAATTCCCAACTTGACTCTCACTGGGATTAAACATGACAATAGGTCTGCTCTGATTTCATCATCATTTAAAAAAATCATCTATTATTTTTCACTTTATGTTTCTGTGTGGGAGCAAACTGTTGAAATCCATACTTAATGTATACTAAGCTGATCTTCTGTATATTAAGGTAATCGAAAATGAATCATGATGTGAATGGAAGGGGAGAGGGAGTGGGAAAGGGGAGGGTTGTGGGTGGGAGGGACGGTATGGGGGGGAAGCCATTGTAATCCATAAGTTGTACTTTGGAAAATTATATGCATTAAATAAAAGTTTAAAAAAAAAAAAGAAATGAATGTGTTTTAAATTTGTCAGGGCATATAGAATAAGATCACTAAAACAATACTTCAGAAGATAAGTTAACTTACTATCTATGAGTAATGTTACTATAATAATACTTTATTTCTCTATTTATTTCCAACATTTATTTCCTCTCTTGAATGAGAGTGTATGTATGTGAATAAGTTGTATATACACCTGCATTTCAGTGTCCTGAAACTGTCATTGACTATAATTCTGTCTTTACTTCCTTTTCTCTAAAATTGACAACATGTTAATATATTGAACCAAATAATCGTTGTTTTGAAATATTTGTCCAAGGTCATGAAGATTGTAGTCTCAACTTAAGCAATGACTTAGGAGAAATCAATTCAGAAAACATAAGGTTAAAGCAGGGCAAAGTTCAACACAGAACAATGTTAAAAGCCTCATTTTACTGTAATGATGAGCCCAAGTATTGGTTGAAATGATTCACCATATTTTTCATACCTATCTCCCATGGTATATAACATATTTATGTCTGATCATAGTCCCAAAATCTATTAATTTCTTAAAAATACTTGAAACACCCAAGTCATACTTTATTATTTAAAGATATCCTTTGCACAATAATGTTTATTTAGTTTGGTTAGCTGAATAAAACTGTTAAAGATAATTCTATTGCAAGGGAGAATCTGTTGGAAAGACTCCAGAAGAAAAAAAGGAAAGGATAACAGGGAAGTTCCTAGGAGAGACATATTAATAAAATGTTGGAAAGTCTCTGAAGGACTATATTCTCTAGAGAGATATGGCCATCTATTGGAAATATTAACCTTTAAAATCATTTTATTTTTAAGTTCAAATAAAGATCTATGAGAAATGCTGTTTTGACTTCTAAAATCAAATACGTCCTTTTCTATTGTTAATCTTTCTTGAAGTATAAAGAGAAGAGGATAAAGAGAAAAATCACTTGATCTTAAATTTAGCCCCATGTATAATTCTTTTCAACTCACCTGCCTTTTATGAATACTGTCTATGAACTATGTATTAGAGAGAATACAAAATAAGTGACATCATCCCTAAATATAGAAATCTAGAATACATTTGAAGTGATAATATATGTATAACAACATGTATAGGAGAATACTGCAGGGATAGCAGTATTTTAAGTAATGATTTATTTTCAATCATCAGTTTCAGAGGACAAATACTAGCTTCATTAAGGTAGGAACCATGTTTACCTTGCTGATTTGTGTATCTACAGAAAGATGATATTGCCTTATGCATTGTAGGTTTCTCATGAATATTTCTGGAATGAACAAACAGGAGGCAAAATTGGGATTATGATATTATAAGTGTCAGGGGAAGAAAGATTAATATTTGAAGTAGTAAATTTGCTAAAAGCAACCTGGAGAAATTTAAAATTTACATGCATTTCAAAGAATAGATAGAATTTAATAAAGTAACTGGAATCAATATGAATGTATACATACATGGATATTTGTGGGATGGATATACATGTGGAGAAACAACCCTAGAAAATTAAAGTAACAGGTATTGATATATTAGAGCTAGAGAGTATAATTGCCAGATATCAGTGAAAGTTTCATTTTGTAACTAAGAGAAAATAAAATTAATGGATTGTCTAAAGTCAACATATAAGGAAACCTTTCTTGTAGAAGTTTTAGCTTTACACTAAAATAAATGGAGAACTCTTATCCCAAAAATGTAATAAATACATACAAACATAAACACACATGATTATAGGGTAGTTCAAAATGTTTGTGGAAAAAATAGATTTAAAAGTAGGTTTATTTGTGGCAAAAAATTTTGTAGTGTATGCACAGTTTTCTCATAACACATTTCCATGAACTTTTTAAAGACCATCCTTCAGAAGATAGATACTATATGTTTTCCTTGATCTATAATAATTAATAGAGTAGCTAAAATGTAATGTATAGGAGTACAATGGACATTTTGAGATTTGATGATTGTTTACAGCCCTTGTCTCTACTGTTGAGGTACAGTGTTTTTTTTTTTTTTTATATACTAATTGTTGAACTCTTTTCTGAGTGTAGGGTTAATATTATGAATATAAAGTAAACTGAAAATAGATCTTTGTAAAAACTAAGAATGGGAATAGGAGAGGGAGGAGGAAGAAGTACTGGAGCATGGGTGGGAGGGAGAGTAGGCTGGGATGTATCACTATGTTCCTAAAACTGTATATATGAAATGCTTAAAATTAAATAGCTTAAATAAAATTAAGGAAAAACAAAGACCCTCCCTAATATTTTATGCTATGTTCTGACTAGGATATGGCTCTGGAAATCATCCAGATATTTAATCCCCAAAGTTATAAATTGATGATACTAAGAGAATTGAACCTTATTCCAACCATGATATCTAGGAGGAAGGCCTACTGGGGAGTCTGTCAATCACTGGAATTGTGTCCTTGAAAGGTTGTTCTCGTGAAAGGCTTGATTATATAAGTTTTAGTAGCGCTTTCTGCTTTAACATAACTTCCTGCTTCCTGGCTTGCCATGTTGCACTTTTGCATTTATTCTGCTATTGCCTAACCATACAACTGAACTAATGGGGCCCACCCAAACTTGATCTGTAAATCTCCAACACTATGAACCAAAATAAACCTCCTTTCTTTATAAGTAACTTGGGTTAAGTGTTTTATTATAGTAATAAAAAGCTAATACTACATGAGTTAGTTTTTTTCTTTTTTCATTTTGCCATCAAGTAGTTTCTAAGATAAATATGAATGGATCCTTACAAAGAGAAAATAGCCAATTAAGGGGGTTTTCTCAGTCATATACGTATTATCTGATAATTTTTGAATCAGGCAATGCAAAAAAATGGGAAAAAATTAAAGAAATAAGCAACAGCATAGTTTAAAAGCTAGAAGAATAGGAAGGAGAGGAAGAAGCAACCCATTATTGTGAGTTTACTTTTGGATAAGGAGAAAATAATAGCTTTATTCTTCTTGTCAATATCTTCTCTCATGTTTCTTTCCCCTCTGCATGGATGATTTGGTCAATGTTTGCTACCTGACTTTCTTTTTTGCTTTCAAAAGTTTGAGTTTATTAATGTCCTCCCTTTTCCTTCCTGGGTTTGGTGCCCTTCTTAGAGAATTTGATAGTGTCCTTTGCTAGTTAATGTTAAAATACTCATCATATAAATTATTGATTATTATTGTTTCTATTTACTTATTTTACTATATTGCGTTTCTTGAATATAAGGACTAAGATTTTTAGTTTCTAGAACATGTGTAGTGTGTTTTTGGTATAGGTTGATAAATATAAATTGAATGAATGAGCTTCTTCCCCTTCCTTTCTCCCTTTCTCTCCTCCTCTTCCTTTTCAGTAATTACCAGGCTAACACTTTGACATTACTACCTGGGAAATTGCCAGTGTCAGAAAGCTCACCATGGTGGAGTAGTTTTCTAACCTCATTTCTTCTTTGATAAAATCTGTAAAACACTGTCTCAGCTTTTGATAAACTATTAGGTGTAGAGAGGAGTGAGAGGAAGATTTATGGTTTTTAGTTTATTGTTTTCTTTAGAGTTCTACAAAGTCTCAAAACAGAGAAAGACTGAAGGTAATGGCTGCCTACACATTTGTAGATTTTCAGTAGTTACTTTGGTCATTTATTCCTGAGGTATCTGGAAAATTCAACCATGGCCCCCCAACAAATGCTACATTTTACACTCTGAGTGAAGGGATTGGTAAATGTTATCCATGGAAACATCAAGTAAGAAATGCAAACACTTCTCCTATCACTGTATCTCAATTTAGATGTCTAAGTTTTCTAAATGTCCCTCCCCTTGAATTCTTACAAAATAAATGTTGAGTTTGCCTATCACTCAGCTCCAAATGAGTATGACAGTTACGGTATTACGGTATTTAAGATATTGCATGATAAATCCCAATATTAATGACATTTATATTGCCAAACTAATTTAAGTGCTGTGCTTTGTTATGTAAATTACTAAAGTAATCTGGAAGTAGTAGAAACCAAAGAAAGATTTTAGATTTAATACTGTTGACTTCAGTAAACAGTATGTGAGACAACAGATCTGCCAACAGGTGGTCTTTGATCTTTAACATAACACAGAATTATAAATTTAAATTGTATCATCAATCAACATTTTTAACCACTTTAAGAGTATTTTATGTGGTATCTGATCTTGAATGCCATATTTTTATTTTTATTTTTCACTCACCAGGTCTGAGGTTTCTCTTTCTGAGTAGATATATGTTTAATTTTTGTTTTGTTTGTTTCCAAACAGGGACATTATAAAGCTTCATTACCTATAGATAGATAGATAGAGAGAGAGGGAGAGAGAGAGAGAGATACACATAGATATAGGTATTCTGTGAAAAATGTGACTTTCTCCGTAGGAAATATGTTTTATGAAAAACTATTTGTATTTTTACATATTTATTACTTGGATTTCTCATAAACAGAAAAAAACATAAAATAAAGATTGGCAAATATCCTTACACTTTTCATTGCTTTGATTGTTGGGTGGGAAGTTGTATCAGCAATTAAGATGTTACTTGGGATGCCCCCATTCCATATTGGAGTCTCCTGGGTTCATGTCCTGGCTCCATCCAGCTCCAGCTTCCTACTAATATGTACCCTGAAGGCAAAGACCATTGCTGCTAGAACCTGTGTGCCGGCACCGCAGGCAGAGGATTAGCCTATTGAGCCGCGGCGCCAGCCAGAAAGGCCTTCTTCCATCTGTTGGTTCATTCCCCAAATGGCTGTAATGGCTGGAGCTGAGCTGATCCAAAGCCAGGAGCCTCTTCTGGGTCTCCAACGTGGGTGCAGGGACCAATCTCCTGGGCCATCTTCTACAGCTTTCCCAGGCCACAGCAGAGAGCTGGATCAGAAGAGCAGCAGCCGTGACTAGAACCAGCACCCATATGGGATGCCAGCACTGCAGGCAGAGGATTAACCTACTGTGCTATAGCACTAGCCACTCAGGTTATTTTTAAAAGTTAATATCCTAGTGCAAATGATTGAGTAAACTAATTTCCAATTATGTCCTCACCAGTAGGATGTGGTCATTAAATATGTTAGAAGTTGCATAGTATTTTCTAGACAACATACAAATAAATGACCAAAGTGACATTATGAATATCTAGAAATATGTTGGCAGTCATCCTCTTTAGCACTGTTCTATTCTCCAATTTTTAAGAACTCTGAAGTCATCATGATAAAAAAGAATTTTAATTATTTTAATTATATATATAATTATATATTTTAATATTATACAGATATTACTTCTGTGACAGAACATAAAAATAATTCATTCAATTTAACTATGTTTAAGTACAATTAGTGATATTTTATCATTGGGATTTCTAAATTCATTATATTATAAAGGCATGCCATATTTTTCAGTTAAGAAACATGATGATAAAATATTTATAAATGAATATAAAGGTCCTGTTGTTTCCATTTTTATCTCCTTACTCATTCTATGTTACAGCAAGACATGTTACCTATGTTTTGATTTTAATTATTATACACTGATATGGCTTATAATATATATTTTAAAACTAAATGGCAATTTGCTAATAATAGCATTTTAATATATTTTGCTGTTCTACATCTGTCAGATGCCTTGTTATATACCAATTTATGTCAAATCCATATGTAACATTGCTTTGATTGAAATGAACAATTTTTGTGCCTGAGTTTAGATCCTCTTGTTACTATATTCATGCATTTTAAAGGCCTGGGATTAAACGAATAGTTTTACATATAGTTTTAATATTCTTCATAGGCTTTTATTCTGTTATTGGCTGAGGGCTATTGTTTGCATATAATTTTATATCTTGGTTAATATGCTTTTCAATTTTACTTTGTGTTTTATCTTGGATCTGAGATTTTGCAGATTTCAGCTAATTTCTCTTTCTAGGGACTTCTCAAAGTCATGGAGGGAAAAACAGAAATTCTCCCAATTATTACTGGAAGCTTTTAAAAAGGATAATCTAATTGGATATATAGTGACATAGTAGTAGATATATGTAGTAGATATACTGATAGGTAGGGATTGACATTTTTTGGCACTTCATTAGATTTAAATATGAGAAGAAACCTTCTGCTCCTACCATAATGGGTAACTTATACCAGACCTGCCCTCCTGTCTAAAAATAATAAGCCTGGGGAAATATATGAGCTAACTATTTCAATATCTAAAAGAAAAAGAAAAACATGAGATTGGTCTATGTATGCAAGAACTCTGACTAGAACATGCTTCTTACCTTAGCTCAGAACATGGAACTCAAACAATATTTGGTGGCCTCATTGATTTCAGCATGTGGTTATGAGTCAGAGCTTGGCTTGCTGAAATGACTGATGTTTTCAAGGCAAAGTATTGGAAATGAGATACAGAAGGGAGCATCAGAAGTCTGTGTGGGGTGTACCACAAGCTGTTGGCCAATGTTTGGGATCCATTTGTACAAGATAAGACTCCATGTGGCTTAACCAAGAATGGCTACTGGTTGAGCAAGATACCAGAGGTTGTTGGAGTGGAGAGACCAGGCAGAGACTGTAGCATTGAGTTGAGACCCCAGAAATCTCACACTTTGATACAAGTTAAACACCACAGTGTGGCTCACATTGTAGGACTAAGTACAATTGCAAGATAACTAAGTAATATAATCATACTGACCGTGATCAAAAAGAATCACGAGTAATTTTAAGGCCACCGAGAATCATCTCTGCAGTCTTTAAAGAAGTCAGTCTAATCAATTTTCCATACAGTGTCCAAAATATAGCAAATGATGCCTTAGTGTGCTTAAAAATAAAATTGAAAGAAAAATTTAAATGTAAAATTATTTGGAGACTTTACAAAAGAATATGCTTGAATGGGCAATCGTCAATTAAAATGTACTTAACATGTTTACTTATCAGAGAAATGCAGAATAAAATGTCAATGAAATAGCATTCTAAACAAATTCTAAGGGCTTAAATTTTCAAAAAACAAATAGCAAATGTTGGCAGGGATTTGGAGGAAACTGAATTACTCACACATTGCTGGTTAGACTGTGAAAAAGTATAACTATATTGGCAAACTGCTGGATAGTTTCTTATGAAGTGAATCATGCATGTATTCTATAATGTAGGAATTTTATGTCCAGGTAAATACACAGGTAAACAGAAATATATCTCAAGGGGTGGTCATTTGGTTTAGTAATTATGGTATCTGCTGATATGCCCATGTCTCATATTATAGAGCTTTGATTTAATAACTGTCTCTGACTCCAGCTTCCTGCTAATGTATACCCTGTGATGCAGCAATAATAGATCAAGTAACTGGCATCCTGACACATAGGTGGAAGGCCTGGATTGAGTACCTGGCTCCAAAGCTGTCCCAGCTCTGGTTATTGTGGACATTTGGGGAGTGAAGCAAAAGATGGGAGTACGTTCTCTCTCTCTCTCCCCTTTCCTCTCTGTGGGTATGTATTTCTCTCTGTTTCTCTGTCAAATAAATAAAATAATTTTTAAGAATCTCAAAACAAATATTTTCATAAATATATTTGAAAAGCTTTACTTCAGTAGCTAAAATCTATAAATAACCAAAACATTATCAATCAGAGAATAGATGCAAAAATCTGCTGCAGTCTATAGAAATATTGAAATAATTACACAGTAATTAAGAAGACTCCATACAGAATCATGGGGTAACCTCAAAAACCAATATGAGGGACATCTGTGTACATCCACAAGGGAGTAATAAGCCCCAGAATCACTGTCTTAGTGCAGATGAGAGACAGCTATTGTTAGATGTTGCTGCATAGAGCTGTGATCCTAGAGAGAAAGACTATGAAAGAAGTAATCGCTTCAAATTGATTTGACTTTCTGCCTGGGGATGGTTTCCTTCTGTGGTACACAGAGAATTAGAAAACAAACTGAGCTTGGCAGTTTCCCTGGGTTGAGCAGTGAAGGTCAAAATTTGTAGAGGACAAGATAGTTAAAATTTGTTGGTAAAGTACTGAGAGAAACAAGCTACAGAGAGTCTAGAAATCTTCAGAGGTATCCCCTTAAATGTTAAACTGAGTCTGTACGTGGCTAAGGTAAAACTCTATAGGGCAGAAAGAGAATAATACACAGGGAACGATGCTTTCTAAGGAGAAATATAAACTGAGCACTTTAACTGGGATTAGGAGTAGGTCAGGCTTTGCAGATGAGAAGATTAGTCAAACGAAACAAAACAAAACAAAAAAACCTGTCAACATAAATTCTAAACTCTGAAAAGTATTTTTAAAAAACTGTAAATGAAATATAAACAGTTTTCAGACCAAAATTCTCCACAGAAAATATAAAATCAAGAGATTCACTGGCATCAGACTTACTCTAAGAAATGTTTAAAGAAAAAAAAAAGTTCTACAAAATGGAGGAAAATAATGCCAAATAAAAAATTCAATCTACACGAAAGGCACGATGAAAATTGAAACGATAAATATGTGGCAGCTGGTCTTGTGGTGTAGCTGGCAAAGTCAATGCCTGTGATGCCAGGATCCCATATGGGAGCCAGCGCATGTCTTGACTGCTCTACTTCTGATCCAGCTCCTTGCTAATGGCCTGGGAAAAGCAGTGGAAAATGGCCCAATTACTTGGGCTACTGCATCATTGAGGGAGATCTGGATGAAGCTCCTAGTCCCTGGCTTTGGCTTGGCCCAGCCCTGGCTGTTGTGGCCACCTAGGGAGTGAAACAGTGGATAGAAGATATATCTTTCTCTCTCTGTTTCTTTCCTTCTCTCTCTCTGAAAGGCTGAATTTCAAAATAAATAAATAAATATTTAAATAATGATAATTATGTGAATAAATTAGAGCTTTATGTTTTTGTAAAAATAGGTGTAAAAGATAATTGGCCATAAAAGCATAAATAATAATAAATTATAGACTTCTATGTATATTGTTGGTTTTTTAATAATCATTTTATTACTCTTTTCTTGAATGCACACAGAAGGTATTCTGGACCAGAGTCATGGTTGTTATTAATTATAGTAAATAATAAAGATGTGCACGTGACCCCTTTTTTTCCCAGACCTAATATGTTGATTGAGACAAGGAAAACCGGGTCTAATGTTATATAAAAGTAGTTTTATAGGTAATGGAAGAGGAAAAATAATTTTTCTATGTTTAAATAGAGGAAAAAAACTGCAACTTTAATGCCCTACTAGGAGATGGAATTTTGGAATGGACAAAGACTCTGAACAATAACCTATATGGAACTGTACACTTAAGATCTATGCGTTCATTAAATGCAAATTTTGTTTCAATAAGAAATTAGCTCAAAACGTCAGAAAGCTTTACTTCATCTTTATTACCAAGTAAATAATAGGGAACATTCCTCCTAATGGTTCATAAGGAAAATTCATTGAATTACATAATTTTTTTTACTTCATAATAAAAGACATTATTATATACTACCCATTTCCATTATTAACACTGACTCCTTGATTGACATTTAAAGTATTTATAAGAACTACAGTGAATCTAATAAGATGGAAAATCATAGATTTTTAGGTTTTACTTTGACAGAAATAGTCACTGAAATACAAAGTACAATCACAACGACAAAAGTCAACTTTTTAGTCATTTTGATGAATAGCTTTTCATTAAAGGTTTTTGGGTCAGTGAGAAGAATGTAATTTGGAGTTTGAGGTTTGAGTTTGACCTTTGATTTCACTGCTTACTAGCAGTGTGCCACTGAGTGAGCCACTTCTTTAGACCTCAGTTTTATTAACAGTAAAATTATGGTAATGATATTACTATCATAAAGCTTTTATGAAGACTATATAAAGCCACAAATATATTTACATAAAGCAGAATCAAAATTGGACTATGAAAAAATAAGATTAGAACTAATTGATGTTTATTATTGTAAGTTTTTTATATATAGATACCTGCTGAACCTTTTTGTTGTATATGAGGCTTTTTTCACATCTTCTTTATTGCTTAATTAACTGATTTTTTTATCTTCAACAATTTCCTCCAAAGTTCTATCCTCCATAATGTTTTCAAATAGTCTTTTAAAATTTTCAAAGTCTTTTAAAGTTTTAAATATTTTCAAATAGTCTTTTAAAGTTTGTGTGTAAAAATATTGCAAATAGTTGGTTGTTTCCATGTCAAGTCAGCAGTAATCGTTTCTTTCCCAGTGTTCTTCTGGACTAATTTCTATTTCTCTACTTCACATGATAGATATGAACTTAATTAACCTCGCTACTATCCTAGCCTCTACTTCCACCATTCTCCACACATCCTTATACTTCGTGATAATTTTTTCCTTTATTCTTTTTTATATGCTAATATTTTTGACAGGCAGAGTGGACAGTGAGAGAGAGAGAGACAGAGAGAAAGGTCTTCCTTTGCCGTTGGTTCACCCCCAAATGGCTGCTGCGGCCAGCGCACCGCGCTGATCCGAAGCCAGGAGCCAGGTGCTTCTCCTGGTCTCCCACACCGGGGCAGGGCCCAAGCACTTGGGCCATCCTCCACTGCACTCCCGGGCCACAGCAGAGAGCTAGACAGAAGAGGAGTGACCGGGAAAGAATCCGGCGCCCCAACCGGGACTAGAACCCAGTGTGCCAGTGCTGCAGGAGGAGGATTAGCCTATTGAGCCATGGTGCGGACCTTATATGCTAATTTTTAAAAATTAGATACTTCTACTTTTTCTTATTTACTTGACAAATTCTAAATATCCTTTAATACTCAGTCCAAAGGTAATTATTTCATGGAAAACTTATTATCCCTCATGTTTATATGAATAAATATTTCAATATGCTGTCATCTCTGTTCATCATAATACCATGCACATTACTAATCATCTAGGATTTCCTATCAAAACTGTGCTTGTTTGTCCCCTTTGTGGAACTCTAAGTAGTGTGAAAATGGGCATTTATAATAGTCTTTATTTCAGCAGAAACCTCTATAATATTATAATATAGTATGCTTTCAGTAAGTATTTGTTAAATGAATCAATATATGAATGGATGAATGGTTAAAAAATGTGTATATCAGAAACTTCATTTTATTTAGGTAGTTTGTTTCTGGTTAGGGAACTAACAGTTTCTATTGATAAGATAATGGACTTAAAAATATTCCAGATGCATTAGAAATGTATTTTATCAAATCTTTAGAGATCTTTGAAAACACACTCTTTCAGTGGAAAAATATGTTTGCTGAAAATTCTGACAGGAGAGGGAGATTATTATTTTAAATTACTGTATTATTTACTTTCCTCAAGACTGTTGATCAATATTCAGTTAGATTGTTTCTGCATGTCAATTAGGTAGATGCTAACATATCATGACTACCTTAACCAGGGTAATTGTGTTGTCCCCTCACAAGCTAATTATGCTATAGTTTAAATGAAAACTAGGTTGATTGCTTCAAAAGTCATTTATGCATTTAACAAAACATTATCTTGAGAGATGGTATTCTAGAACCTTCTTTAAAGTTCTAGGGACTTCTCTGTCCTTTTGGTCTTATGGTAAATGCTTCACACATCTTAGAGTACAGGAGGGACATGTGTGGTAGGCTTACATTGTAAAAGTCTAATTCAGGGGCCAGCACTGTGGCATAGTGGGCTAAGTCTCCGCTTGTGGTCCAGGCATCCCATTTGGGTCCTGGTTTCTATCCTGGCTGCTCCTCTTCTGATCCAGCTCTCTGCTATGGCCTGGGAAAGCAGTGGAAGATGCCCCATGTCTTTGGGCCCCTGCACCCATGTGGGAGACCCAGAGGAAGTTCCTGGCTTCTGGCTTTGGATTGGCCTAGCTCCGGCCACTGCAACCATTTGGGGAGTGAACTAGTGAATGGAAGACCTTTCTCTCTGTTTCTCCCTCTCTCTGTCAGTAACTCAACCTCTCAAATAAATAAATCTTAAAAAAAAAAAGGTCTAATTCAGTGATGGCTTCCATGCATACAGAAAGTACTACTGGTCAATCTCAGTATTCCTTCATATTGGATGCATATTGGATTCATTTGTTATTCTCCAGTAGAAATTAAGGGAGAGCCTCTTATCACTCAAGGAAAATCACAGAGAAGGTAATGAGTTCTTTCCTATGGCACTGTTATATGGTTCACAGTTTATAGTCAACACAGTCATATTGTGGGCAGCATACACTGAAGTAAGGGAATTGATTCTGTATGCAGTCTACCTGGTTTCAAATGCAGCCTTATATTTATGGGTTATGTGGTCTTGAGGAGATTGTTTACTTTGCCTGTAGCATTGCAAAAATAATAATACCACCTACCTCATGGGATTGCTGAGGAAATTCAATGACTTCATATTTGTAAATATAAGAGAATTCTTTCTTCTACTAAACTTCAAGTAAATGCTTTTTAAATAAGATTAGCAGTTCTAAGCTTTCTCTAAGTTAGGACTTTTCTGAAGATAATGAACCATGGATTGAAAAAAATAGAAGACAAGATAGTTTTTAGAACCCAAATACATATGTATCTATGTACATACTTTATTTTGCAAATTTCTTAGAAAATATAATTTATTGCAAAGAATCCAGATATTCAGTAAAAATCAAAGGCCTGACTAGAATAATATTTAAAAATAACACTTGAGAGGGCCGGCGCCGTGGCTCAATAGGCTAATCCTCCACCTTGCGGCGCCGGCACACCGGGTTCTAGTCCCGGTTGGGGCGCCGGATTCTGTCCCGGTTGCCCCTCTTCCAGGCCAGCTCTCTGCTATGGCCAGGGAGTGCAGTGGAGGATGGCCCAAGTGCTTGGGCCCTGCACCCCATGGGAGACCAGGAAAAGCACCTGGCTCCTGGCTCCTGCCATCGGATCAGCGCGGTGCGCCGGCTGCAGCGGCGGCCATTGGAGGGTGAACCAACGGCAAAGGAAGACCTTTCTCTCTCTGTCTCTCTCTTTCACTGTCCACTCTGCCTGTCAAAAATAAAAAAAAATTAAAAAAAAAATAACACTTGAGAGTGAAATATTTTTATCAAAGAGTTGCATCCATTGGGAACATGGACAAAGAATAGCACATATATGTTTTTAAATTCAAAATAAAACTGAAGGTAATATGGAAAGAACAGATAAGAAAATGAACTTTAGATATGTGCTATATTGGCAACCTTCAAACAGTATAAGGAAAAAAAAAATTAATGAGAGTAGAATGGGGACTCTGTTCAGCTATAAAAATGTAAAGTTCTGGTACACGAATTGGATAAGAACTTGATTTTTTTTTCAGTGACTGTTTAGGGTTCTGGAACCTGTTTGATTATTATTAAAGATTATGCCTCATCAGAACATGTAGTCTTAAACTTATTATAGCTTTATTGATCTGTACCATTCACTGCCTTTAGGGACACTTACTTTAATAAAGAAACAAATATTTCAGAAAGTACATTCTATGATTGATTTTATGACATGGCCAAATGGCCTTGACCAAGAATTATATTTGAATTCCAAACCTACATTTGTCATTATTCTCACTAATGGCAGCATTAGCCTTTGTAAATGGGCTATTTTAATGACTTTAATATAGTCTGTGATGTTGGTACTTTAAAGTCCTTAAATCTATTGGCTGTGTTTCTACCTATGAGTGAAGGTCATCTTTCAGAAGAGAATGAACTCTTCTGCCCATAAAGAGCTTTACAGTGCCATACATTATGCCCTAATTGATTATATGAACTGAGGTCCCTGTGTTATCTCAGATCTTTTAAGAAACACATGCAAATATAGGATTAAGCATGGGTGCAGTTTCTTTTATTTTAATTAATTAATTTATTTGAAAGTCAGAGAGAGAAAGAGAGGGAGAGAGATTGATTGATTGATTTCCGTCAGCTAGTTTACTTACCAGATGGCTGCAACAGCCAGGAGCTTCTTTCAGGTGTCCCATGTGGGAGACAGGTGCCCAAGCGCTTGGGCCATCTTGTACTACTATTCCCAGCCCATGAGAAGGGAGCTGGATCAGAAGTGGAGCAGCCAGGACTCGAACCAATACCCATATAGGATGCCAGCATTGAAGATGGCAGCTTTACCTGCTATGACATAATGCTGGCCCAGGGATGAAGTTTCTTAAAGGTATTGCTTGTGACAGAAAATGGGAAACAATCTAGGAGAGGTTGGGAGAGCCTTAGACTGTGAAGTAAATCTGACCCTTGAGAAGGAGAGAAGGAAAGAAGGAAAGCTGAAGGCATGAGCCATTGAGCAAAACTGACAGGGAGTTGGCAAAACAGAGCCTTCCATTGGAAAAAATGCCCCATCTCTCAGAAAAAGGCAACTCTGGTATCCTTGCTTGTTCCACCTATGGTTGGGAGTATTCCTAGGAATCAGGGCCTCGGTGCAAAAGTGGTAATGCATTTAAGAGCATGGGCAGGTCGTACCAGGGTACAGTTATCTCCATTGTAGAGGGAGATCTGGCAGGCATGGTCCATGGCCACCATCGTTCCTGATAATCAAAAGTTCATTGCCAGTGAGGATTAAACTTATAATTTGTGTCTATTTCCATGTAATCTCTATGAAACAGGGATAAGTAACATTTCTGAATAATTACTATATAGTATGTACTTTTGTATACTTATTAATCTTATTCACTTTTAAGGTAGATAGATATAAATTTGCCTATACTAATGATTAAAAATTTATGCTTTGAAACATTAAATAATGTGATCCAGAACATGCAGTTAACAACAGGAGGGGGTTTTAAATACAGATATTTTCAGACTCCAAATGATTACTATGAATTTATACTGCTCAGATATCACTTGAAGAGGTACTGTGATGCAGAAATTTTGAATGACTGATTGGCATCCTAGACATGGATGACCCAACAAAGCAATGACAAAAATGATATCTATACAGCCTTGTCTTATTTAAGCCTGACCTCTTTGGAAAATACATCTGGCTCTCATGTTTCATTAAAACCTTTCTAACAACGGTATTTTGAGAATGTCTGAGAATGTCAGGGTACTGATCTTTGCTAATGTGACTCTAGGTGCTAATGTGTACACCATGCTTCCTGACAAAAGAGTATCTTGTGTCTGACAGGTTTTGTCCATAGAGAGGCACATTGACAATTATTTGTTCTTTGTTTAATGCTTAGTGTATTAACCACACAAATGTAATAAAATATTTAAGATAATGTTTTGCTTTCTAAGAAGGATTATATATTTTTATTCTATTACAAATGAAAGTATAATTATGAAATTATTATGACTAATTCATAGACCTTAGGCAAAGGACACACACATAATTAACACTGAACTAATTTCTTCAGTTACACTCAAATCAGTTTAAGGATTTAGTAGATTTTTAAGCTAACTTCTCTATTTGCTTGTCTTCCAAGTATCATACCTACAGTTATTTTGTTATCCATGGTTTAATATTACTTTGATATAGTTTCAGAGTTGTAGCTATCTTGCTTGACAGTGAATAAGGTTACCACTTCAAAACTTTTTAAATTATATTTAAGTTATACAAGTTTCATGTATTTCATATATATTTAGGAGCATAGTGATACTTCCCTCCCTACCCTCCCTCCTGCCCATGATGCAATCCTTCTTCCTCCTCAATCTCCCATTCCCACTCTTAATTTTTTTAAGATTTATTTATTTTTTTAAAGTTTATTTTTATTTTTATTTTTTTGACAGGCAGAGTGGACAGTGAGAGAGAGAGACAGAGAGAAAGGTCTTCCTTTGCCGTTGGTTTACCCTCCAATGGCCGCCGCAGCCGGCGCGCTGCGGTCAGCACACCGCGCTGATCCAATGGCAGGAGCCAGGTGCTTCTCCTGGTCTCCCATGGGGTGCAGGGCCCAAGCACTTGGGCCATCCTCCACTGCACTCCCTGGCCACAGCAGAGAGCTGGCCTGGAAGAGGGGCAACCGGGACAGAATCCGGCGCCCCGACCGGGACTAGAACCTGGTGTGCCGGCGCCGCAAGTTGGAGGATTAGCCTAGTGAGCCGTGGCGCCGGCCAAGATTTATTTATTTTTTTTAATTTGAAAGACAGAGTTATAGAGATAGGTAGAGACACACACAGAGAGGTATTCCATCTGCTGGTTCACTCCCCAGATGGCTGCAATGGCCACACCTGAGCCAATCTGAAGTCAGGAGCCAGGAGCTTCTCCCAGGTCTCCCATGTGAGTGCAGGGGCCCAAGGACTTGGGCCATCTTCTACTGCTTTCCCAGGCCATTGCAGAGAACTGGAAACTGGTGCCCATGGGATGCTGGCGCTTTAGGCCAGGGCTTTAACCCACTGTGCCACAGCACCAGCCCCTCTCTCTTTTTTTTTTTTTAAGATTATTTATTTATTTATTTGAGAGGTAGAGTTACTGACGGTGACAGGGAGAGACAGACAGAAAGGTCCTCTAGTCTGCTGGTTCACTCCCCAGTGGTTGCAACGGCTGGAGCTGTGACGATCCGAAGCCAGGAGCCAGGAGCTTCCTCCCAGTCTCCCATGTGGGTGCAGGAGCCCAAGCACTCAGGCCATCCTCAACTGCTTTCCCAGTGTTGCTCCCCCACTCGTGGAGGAACGACACCGGACCCTGTGCTGTTCTCTTTGCCCAGCCCTTCCCAGGTTTGTTTCCACTCCCCCCTGCCTCCGCAGAGGGGCGGCACCCCCACTGCTTCCCCCGCTTCTGCAGAGGAGCAGCACACCGCGGGCTGGCTCTCTCAGGGGTTGCTCAGATGTTCCTGGTGCATGTTGTCTCTCTCCTCCTTTATAGTCCTCTTCCACCAATCCCAACTCTGCTGGCGTTCTCTCCCCAGGTACTGAGCACGCTGCTCTCCTCCAATCAGGAGCAGGACCAGCTCCTGCAGCTTGTCAGTCGAATTGGTGAGGTAGCTGTGTGGAAGTTGTTTATTCCCTCTCAGCGCCATATGGTGGGAGATCAGATGCATAGAATTAGTCTTAGCAGTTCCAGTAATTTAGTCTAGTCTCGGTTGCTCCCCACACCCAGGTCATAGCAGAGAGCTGGATTGGAAGAGAGGCAGCTGGGACTAGAATTGGTGCCCATATGGAATGTCAGTGCCACAGGTGGAGGATTAACCTACTGCGCCACGGGGCTGGGCCCCCACCACCCCCCGCTCTTAATTTTTACAAAAATCTATATTCAGTTCATTAATGAACATAAAGTTAACCCTACACTAAGTGAAAGAGTTCAGCAAATAGTATGAAGAAAAAAATACTGTTCCTCAATGGAAGAAGAAACAAGAGCTGTAAACAATCATCAGATGTCAAAATGTACATTTCATTTTAATACATTACATTTTAGGTACTCTATTAGTTACTTGGAATCAGGGAAAATATATATCTGTGTATTTGAGACTGACTTATTACACTAAGTATAATGGATTTCTGTTGTGTCAATCCTGTTGCAAAAGACACTATTTCTTTTTCTTTTTTTTTTTTTTTTTTTTTTTTTTTTTTTTTTTTTTACAGATGAGTAGTACTCCATACAATATACATACCATGATTTTTTATCCAGTCAACAATTGATACATACCTGGGTTGATTCCATATCTTGACTATTGTGAATTGTGCTTCAATGAAAATGGGGTATAGATGTCTCTTTTATATACTGATTTCTTTTGGTTTGGGTAAATTTCCAGGAGGGAGGGCTGGGACATATGGTAGGTCTATATTCAGATTTCTGTGACATCTCCATACTGTCTTTCACAGTGGCTGTATCAGTTTACATTCCCACTAACAGTGGACCAAGGTAACATGCTGTACACATACTCACCAGCATTTGTTGTATATTGGTTTTTGTATGAAAGCCATTTTAACTGGAGTGAGGTGAAACCTCCTTGTGGTTTTGATTTGCATATCCCTGATGGCTAGTGATCCTGAAAATTTTTCCAAGTGGCTGTTGGCCAGATGAATTTCCTCTCTTGAAAAATGCCTATTCAAGTTCTTTGCCCATTTCTTAACTTAACTGATTGTTTTGTTGTTGTTGAATTCTTTGAGTTCTTTTTATATTCTGAATTTTAATCCTTTATAAGTTGTATAGTTGCAAATATTTTCTTCCATTTTTTTGGTTGCCTTTTCACTTTGCTGTTTTTTTTTTTTTTTTTTTTTTTTTGTTTTTGTTTTTTTTTTTTTTTTTGTAGTACAGAAGCTTTTCAGCTTGATGTAATCACATTTGTCAGTTTTGGCTTTGATTGCCTGTACTTCTGGGTTTTTTCCCAAGAGATAATGCCTATGTCAATGTCCCACAGAGTTTCCCCTATGTTCCCTAATTATTTGATGATATCGGGTTATAGATTTAGGTCTTTGATCCATTTTGAGTGCGATTTTGTGTAAGGTGTAAGTCTAGATTCGTACTTCTTCATGTGGAGATCCAGTTTCCCTGGCATCATTTGTTGAAGAGATTGTTCTTGCTCCAAGGATTGGTTTTAGCTCATTTATCAAAAATAAGTTGGCTATAGATGTGTAGATTGATTTCTGGAGTTTCGATTCTGTTCCATTGATTTGCATGCCTTTTTTGGTCAGTATCGGACTTCCATGATTATAACTAGCCTGTAGTATGTTTACATACTACAGAGCTACAGAGAGGAATAGGCAGAGAGAGAGCGAGCGAGCGAGAGAGAGAGAGGTTTCCATTCACTGGTACACTACCTAGATGGCCGCAATGGCTGGAGCTGAGCCAATATGAAGCCAGGAGCCAGGAGCTTCTTCTTGGTCTCCCCTGTGGATGCAGAAGACCAAGGACTTGGACCATCTTCTACTACTTTCCCAGGCCACATAAGAGAGGTGGATCACAACTGGAGCAGCCAGATCTCAAACCGGCGCCCTTATGGGATACCAGCACTGCAGGCAACGACTTTACCCACTTTGCCACAACACTGGCCCTGTAGTATGTCTTGAAATCAGGTATTGTAATGCTGCTGGCTTTGTTTGTATTTTATTTTTATTTATTTATTTTTTAAGATTTTATTTACTTATTTGGGAGGGAGAATTATAGACAGTGAGGAGGAAGGACAAAGGCCTTCCATCTGCTGGTTCACTCCCCAGATGGCTGCAACAGCTGGAACTGAGCCAATCCGAAGCAAGGAGACAGGAACTTCTTCCAGGTCTCCCACATGTGTGCAGGGGCCCAAGCTGACAGCTAGTGATCCTGAACATTTTTTCATGTGTCTGTTGGCCATCTTCTTTTGAAAAAATGTCTATTTAGGTACTTGGCCCATCTCTAAGTCGGTTATTTGTTTTGTTGTTGTGGAGTTTCTTGATCTCTTTGTACATTCTGGTTATTAATCATTTATCAATTACATAATTTGCATATATATTCTCCTATTATGTCAGTTGCCTATTCACTTTCCTAACTGTTTCCTTTGTAGTACAGAAACTTCTCAATTTGATGTAATCCCAGTTGTTAATTTTGGCTTTGACTGCTTATAATGTGATGGTGTCAGGTCATAGATTTAGATCCTTATTCCATGTTGAGTGGATTTTTGTGTAAGGTGTAAGGTAGGGGTCTTGCTTCATGATTCTGCATGTGGAAATCCAGTTTTCCCAGCATCATTTGTTGAATAGACTGTCCTTGCTCCAGGAACTGGTTTTAGCTCCTTGATCAAATATATGTTGGCTGTAAATATTTGGATTGATTTCTGGTGTTTCTGTTCTGTTCCTTTGGTATATCCATCTGTTTCTGTATCAGTACCATGCTGTTTTGATTATAACTGTCCTGTAGTATGTCCTGAAATCTGGTATTGTGATGCCTCCAGCTTTCTTTTGTCTTACAAGATTGTTTTAGCTATTCGAGGTCTCTTGTGACTCCATATGAATTTCAGCGTCATTTGTTCCAGATCTGAGAAGAATGTCTTTGGTATCTTGATTGGGATTGCATTGAATCTATAAATTGATTTTGGGAGAATGGGCATTTTGATGATATTGATTATTCCAATCCATGAACATGGAAGATTTTTCCATTTTTTTTGGCATCCTCTTATTTCTTCCTTTATAGTTTTATAATTATCATTGTAGAGATCTTTGGCATCCTTGGTTAAGTTTATTTGAAGGTATTTGATTGTTTTTGTGGCTATTGTGAATGGGATTGATGTTCTTTCTCAGCCGTGGCATTGCCTGTGTATACAAAGGCTGTGGTTTTTGTGCATTGATTTTATATTCTACTACTTTGCCAAACTCTTCTATGATTTCCAATAGTTCTTTCATGGAGTTCTTTCAGTCCCCTAAATGAGGAATCATATCATCTGCAAGGAGGGATATTTTGACTTCTTCCTTCCCAATTTGTATCCCTTTAATTTCCTTTTCTTGCCTAATTGCTCTGGCTAAATCTTTCAGAACTATATTGAATAGCAATGATGAGAGTGGGCATCCATGTCTGGTACCGGATCTCAGTGGAAATGCTTCCAACTTTTTCCCATTAAATAGGATGCTGGCCATGGGTTTTTTACAAATTGCCTTGATTGTGTTGATGAATGTTCCTTCTATACTCATTTGCTTAGAATTTTCATCATGAAAGGGTGTTGCATTTTATCAAATGCTTTCTCTGCATCTACTGAGATAATCATATGGTTTTTCTCCTGCAGTTTGTTAATGTGGTGTATCACATTGATTGATTTGTGAATGTTGAACCATACCTGCATACCGGGGATAAATCCCACTTGGTCTGGGTAGATGATCTTTCTGATGTGTTGTTGAATTCTATTGGCCAGAATTTTATTGAGGATTTTTGCATCTATGTTCATCAGGGAAATTGGTCTGTAATTCTCTTTCAATGCTGTATCTTTTTCAGGTTTAGGAATTGAGGTGATGCTGGCTTCATAGAAAGAATTTGGGAGGATACTCTCTCTTTCAATTGTTTTGAATAGTTTGAGAAGAATTGGAGATAACTCTTCTTTAAATGTCTGGTAGAATTTAGTAGTGAATCCATCTGGTCCTGGGCTTTTCTTTGTTGGGAGGGCCTTTATTACTGATTCAATATCTGTCTCAGTTATGGGTCTGTTTAGGTTTTCTATGTCTTCATAGCTCAATTTTGGTATGTTTTATGTGTCTAGGAATCAATCCATTTCTGATAGATTTCCAAGTTTGTTGGCATACAACTCTTTGTAGTAATTTCTGATGACTCTTTTTTATTTCTGTGGTGTCTGTTGTTACATTCCCTTTTTTCATTTCTGATTTAATGATTTGGGTTTTCTTTCTCCTTTTTTTGTATAGTCGGGCCAATGGTGTGTCAATTTTGTTTATTTTTTAAAAAATCAGCTCTTTGTTTTGCTGATCTTTTGTAATGTTTTTGGATTAAATTTTATTAATTTCTTCTCTAATTTTAATTATTTCTCTTCTACTAATTTTGGGTTTGTTTTGATGTAGTTTTTCTAGATCCTTGAGATGCATTGATAGCTCATTTATTTGGTGCCTTTCCAATTTCTTAAACCAGGCACCTATTGCTATAAAATTTCCTCTTAACACTGCTTTTGCTGTAGCATATAAGTTTTGATATGTTGTGTTGTTATCTTCGTGTGATTCCAGAAAGTTTGATTTCTCTTTTGATT
Organism: Oryctolagus cuniculus; assembly: GCF_051225735.1. NCBI lineage: Eukaryota > Metazoa > Chordata > Mammalia > Lagomorpha > Leporidae > Oryctolagus > Oryctolagus cuniculus. The sequence goes on along the minus strand of NC_142875.1, from coordinate 51,843,160 downwards.
TATTCTATGACCCCCCGTTCATTCAGGAGCATGTTGTTGAGTCTCCATGTTTGCATATGCTCCAGGGATTCCTGAGTTGCTAATTTCCAGCTTCATTCCATGGTGGTCTGAGAAGATGCATGGTATGATTTTGATTCTTTTGAATTTGCTGAGACTTGCTTTATGGCCTAGTATGTGGTCAATCATAGAGCAGATTCCATGTACTGCTGAGAAGAATGTATATTCTTTAAGTGTAGGATGAAAAGTTCTGTAGATATCTGTTAGATCCTTTTTGTCTGTAATGTTGATTAAATCTGCTATTTCCTTGTTGATTTTCTGTCTGGTTGATCTGTGCATTGCTGAGAGTGGAGTATTGAAGTCCCCCAGTACTATTGTATTGGAGTCTAAGTCTCCCTTTAAATCCCTTAACATATCTTTTAAATAACCTGGTGCCCTGTAATTAGGTGCATATATGTTTATATTAGTTACATCTTCCTGTTGAATTGATCCCTTAATCATTATATAGTGGCCTTCTTTTGTCTCTTTTATCAGTTTTTATGTTCAAATCTATTTTGTCTGATATTAAGATGGCTAGGCCAGGTCTTTTCTGGTTTTTGGTGGCATGGGATATCTTTTTCCAACCTTGCACTTTCAGTCTTCATGCACCTTTGTTGGAAAGATGTGTTTCTTGTAAGAAGCAAATAGATGGGTTTTGTTCCTTAATCTATTCAGCCAGTCTGTGTCTTTTCACTGGAGATTTGAAGCCATTTACATTCAATGTGACTATTGATAAGTAGTGACTTTGACTTTGCCCTGCCATTTTCCCAAAGATATTTCTCATATATACTTTGAACTTCCTGTGATCTTTTACTGAGAAATTTTCTTCCATTACCTTCTTTTGAACTGATGACCGTGTTTCTGTGATTCTGTGTTTAACACATCTTTAATCAGCTTTTGCAGGGCTGGATGAGCGGTGACAGATTCTTTCAATTTCTGTTTGCTATGAAAGGCTTTATTTCACCTTAATTCATAAATGAGAGCTTTGCAGGGTATAATATTCTGGACTTGCAGTTTTTCTCTCTTAGTACCTGGCCTATATCTCGCCATTCCCTCCTAGCTTGTAGGGTATCTGATGAGAAGTCTGCTGTGAGTCTAATTGGAGATCCTCTGAGAGTAATCTTGCATTTCTCTCTTGCACATTTTAGGATTTTTTCTTTATGTTTCACTGTGGTGAATTTGATTACAATATGTCTTAGAGAGGATCTTTTCTGGTCATGTCTATTGGAGTTCCATGTGCTTCCTGTACTTGGATGTCTGTCTTTCTCCAAACACAGGAAGTTTTCTGCTAGTATCTCACTTAAAAGGCCTTCTAATTCTTTCTCTCTCTCCATACCTTCAGGAACTTGTAGAATCCAAATGTTGGGATTTTTAATAGTATCCTGTAGAGTCCCAACAATATTTTTTAGATTTCTAATTTCTTCTTCTTGTCTTTGGTTTGACTGTATACTTTCCTGTGCTATGTCTTCTAAGTCTGATATTCTCTTTTCTACCTCACCGATTCTGTTTTTAAGGCTCTCAACTGCACTTTTTCTTTGTTCTATTGAATTTTCATTTCATTTCAATTTCTCTTCAATATCTCAATTTCATGTTCTATTGAATTCTTCATTTGATATTGATTCCTTCTTAAGATTTCATTTTCATGAGAGATATTTTCTTTCATGACCTGCATGGATTTCAGTAGTTCTTGTGTTTGTTTTTGATTACTTCTAAGTATTCTTATCATCATTTTTTGAGTTACATTTCTTGCATTTCTTCTGTCTCATCATCATCATAGCCTTGTATTGAAGTGTCATGTTCTTTTGGGATCTCCATGTTGTCTTCCTTATTCTTGTTTTTGGATTGTTGCATTTGTTGTTCAACATTTGTGGAGATACTCATTGGTTTCTTCTTGTTATTATTTTTTTTCCACAGTGGTGGCTTTTTTGTTGTACTATAGATAAGTGGACTGTCTGCTTTCAGTGAATCTCTAGAGGCTTCCAATGGGTGTGGCCAGAGAGCCCTGTTAAGTTCTTCAGGGTTAAAGGCATGCCTAAGATGAGACACCCAGGTTTGGCGTGGTAAATATTCTCTCTCGCTTTTTTTTTTTTTTTTTTAATCAGAAGGGAAGTAATTCCAGTCAGCTGAGCTCTTATCCTTGATGGTGATCAATGCCTGAGCCCTAGCCCCAGTGGGTATAATATTCATTCATCTGCTCTGTCCCAAGCATCACACAAAGGCTCTGTGCCATCCTCAGTGTAAGTTAAGATTCACCTCAATGTCTCTCACTGGGTAGCCAGGGCTGCCCAAGCTTGTGGCATCTCTCATTGAGACTACTCAAAGTTTCAGCCACACCATGAGTTCTCCCACACACTCTCAGTGCTTTTTCTTTTTTTTTCCACAGTCCTGGTTCAGAAGCTGCACACAGTTATAAGTTCCTAGCTGCCTGTTATCTCTCCCCACCAGTCAGGTTTCTCCACTTAGCTGATTGCCCGGCACAGACACTAGCTGACACAGCTGTTACATATGTCCAAAATGGCACCAGAGTGGAGAGAATTGTGTCTGTACCATCCATTCTATTTTTTCTCTCCTCTAGCTACGCTGGTGTACATTCCCCCATGTGGCTTCAAGCCTCGTTCCCTCTAGGCTCTTCCTGTCATTTTGCCGCCAGTATCTTGGGCTACTGTAGTCTCGTCTCACCTCACTTTCCAGCACTGGTGCGGAGGATCTTGGCAGCTGGAGTTCTAAGCCATGGGTACCCACGCCCTCCACGTAGGTCTACTGTGTCCCTTTAATTATGGAAGAATTTCTTCTGCTTTTTTTCCCCTAACTCTTCCCTGTGACTATACTATCTCCACTTTTATTAAACTATCTTCTCCTGGACTATATCAATAAGCTCCCTCCCTATTCTACCATCTTGGAATCTCTGGTTTATTTATTTCTGATTGCTTTTTTATTTATTTATTTTTTTGATAGGCAGAGTTAGACAGTGAGAGAGAGACAGAGAGAAAGGTCTTCCTTTTCCATTGGTTCACTCCCCAAATGGCCACTATGGCTGGTGCACTGTGGCCGGCGCGCTGCACCGATCCAAAGCCAGGAGCCAGGTGCTTCCTCCTGGTCTCCCATGTGGGTGCAGGGCCCAAGCACTTGGGCCATCCTCCACTGCCTTCCTGGGCCACAGCAGAGAGCTGGACTGGAAGAGGAGCAATTGGGACAGAATCTGGCACCCCATCCGGGACTAAAATCCAGGGTGCTGGCGCCGCAGGCAGAGAATTAGCCAAGTGAGCCATCGTGCCAGCACTGATTGCTTTTGAGTAATCCCATGATTAGTTTTTTGAATTCCATTTCTGACATTTCATCAATCTCTTCATCTTCACATTCTAATATTGAAATGTTGTGTTCCTTTGGGGGAGGGGGGTTATGGTCTCTTCCTTATTATTGTTTCTTGAATTTCTGCATTTACTTTTAGGCATTCGTAGAGTTAATTTTTTTCCCTCTGATGGCTTTTATCTTTGAGCTATACCTCTGTTTCTTAGTGTACTGTCTGCACTTTCAGTGAATACCGAGATATGTGTGGTGGGTGGGTGTGGCCAGGGAGCTCTGGTTAGTGCTCTAGGGTGGGGCAAATATCAAGGCTAACATCTAATTTGGGTGTGACAGATCTCCTCTTGTTAACAAAAGGAGGGAATGGTCACCTTTGTTGGTGTTATCACCCCCTCAACTCCTCTCCTCCAAGCTGAGCAATGCCTGGGTGTTAGCTACCAGTGTGTAGAACACTCATTTGCACAAGTGATCTGTGTTCTTGCAGAGACATGCACTTGCTTTGCTGTTCCCAGGATGATTTAAAAATGAGTCTTGGAATGTATACATAATGGGCACTATTCAGCCTTAAAAAGGAAATTATATAATTTGTGACAATATGGATGAACCTGGAGGATATCTTACTGAGTGAAATAAGCCAGGCACAGAGAGACAAATGCCACATTTATTCACGTGAATGAACATATAGACTCTAAAGCAGTCACAATCACAGAAGCAGACAGCCCATTGTGATTACAGAGCCCTGGGATTTGGGCAAAGGAGAGGATGTTGATCAAAGGGTACAAAGTTTCATTTCATACAGGAGGGATTTGACAGTTAGTGTATTATATACTTTAGAATTGCTAAGAGAGAAATTTCAAATGCTTTCACCACAAAAGCTGTTTGAAATGATATGTTAATTAGCTGGTCTTAGTCATGTCATTTTGTGTGTACATGTGTTTGCATATGTATGTATGTGTGATGAAGAGGACTTGAAAATTCATGGAAAATGTACTTAAAAATAATGTTCATTTTCCATGAACTTATAAAATCTCCCTTGACTATATATATATATATATATATATATGAGTGTTTATGTATACGTAATACCACATTGCACCTCAAAATTTATACAATTGCAATTTTCAGTTTATGAGAAAATCAAATAGTAAGATTTGCAGAACACAACAAAATCCTCAGATTATGACCCTGATCTTCAAACTAAGGTTTTCTTATTGTTAAATTTTCCCTATTAGGGCAATATTTTTTTTTTCTTTTCAAGTTTACACCTTTATGTAGATTATAGTCTTTTGTTTCATCATTATGATCTGCTGGTTTTATTAAAAGCATATTTGGAATAATAATTGTTATGTCATTTGGAAGTTTTTGTTTTATTTCAAAGTATATTAAAATTGAGTTGCTTGATTTAGTCCTTGCTAACCGTACATATGTTTTATTAACTCTCTTCAAACACGTGGGTGAAAGTTTACTTTGCCATTAGATTGACTGGGTTGAATTTCACCTCCCCCCTCTGCCATCTCACCTTTTCACATGCCTGTTATTTACAAACAACAGAACTGGCCAATATTCCATGTTCTTGGTCAATTCCTACTGTTCTGAAGACTGTCTACTTTATTCATACTCATTTTTTTATTTCCTATGCAAAAAAAGAACCTAGTACAAGCCTATATTTTAGAAATATATAATTAATGGAAGATACATAAATCTATTAATATGCTCAGATGACTTTTCTCTATTTATTAAAATGCATTAAATTTGTCCTAACTTATTCACTTGTCTCTTTTCTAAAGTCATTCATCTGTATAATTCATATTAACATTTCTTGTTCAAATATCACCAAGCACTAATATCCTTTAGCCAGTTTTTCTTGTCCAGAATGTATTTTGGTCATTACTTTAATGAACTTTTACAATGTTAAATTGACTTTATTTCCCTTTTAGCCATTACATACTCTTACTCCCTAGTATCACTAAGATAATCTAAAGTTGTCATGGAATTAGTTGTCCTTTGCAGAATTCTTGTATCTTTTGGTAGAGAATCCTTCTAAGGATAAAATCCACAAACTAAGAGGCCAGGGGCCAGTGCTATGGCATAGCAGGTAAACCCGCCTGTAGTGCCAGCATCCCATATGGGCACCAGTTCGAGTCCTGGCTGCTCCTCTTCCCATCCAGCTCTCTGTGATGGCCTGGGAAAACAGTAGAAGAGGGCCCAAGTTCTTTGGCCTGGCACCCACGTGGGAGAACCAGAAGAAGCTCCTTGCTTCTGACTTCACATTGGTGCAGCTCTGGCCGTTGCAGCCAATTGGGGAGTGAACCAGCGGATGGAAGATCCCCCCCCCCCGCTCCTTTGCCTCTCTTCTGTGTAATTCTGACTTTCAAATTAATAATCTTTAAAAAAAACTAAGAGGACACAATGAGAGCTAGTGAAAAACAAAATTAATGTTATTACATTTGAGACACTTTCAGTGACAGAGCTTGAGAAGAATATCTCTCTTTTTGGTTAGAATCTTCTTGATCTTTTCAATTGAACTTGTTAACATACCCTACTCTTTCCATAGTATTTCCACTGAAAGTTTCTACTCTATGGATTCTTGTCCTCTTGGTTAATGTAGCTGCATTTTATTACAGCCTTCTGCCTTACAATGAAGGAGGAATTCTGAAGTTAGGAATTTCATTCATATTGCTTTATACATATCATCATGAGTAAAATATCATGCTTTTATAAATATAGATAATAATGTCAGTGTTACTGGAGTCAACACATAGGAATGAATAGCAGCCTCTTGTTTCCTTAGGTAATGCCATGCTGGTAGGTGATACTACTACTGCATACTATACAGAAGCAAATTAGGGATATTAAATATCCAAGTATTCAACATATTTTAAAGTTTGAGGAGGATACCTTCTTCACTTTGGAGTCTTGAAAATTGTCAATCTTCTCATAGTAACTCCTTTTCTCCTTCTGATTAGCCTTGTTATCAGTGTAGAATAGAAGTAGATAATGGGATTCATGAGGATGTGGCAACAACTGCATCTGGAACCTATCAAAAGATAATGGAGAAGAAAGAGATAGATCTTAATATCAGTTAATGGATTTCTAAGTGGCTAAATGCTTGAATGGAAAAGTTAGAAAAATTCAGAGAGAACATAAAGTGCAATATGGCTATATGGGATCTGAAAGCTAAATAATACTTGGAATGAATAAATAGCTGAAATGTTTGGGAGTGGCAAAAGGAGCTAAATGGTTTAAATAAATACTTTTTCCAGCATGAGAGTTAAAATCCATATAATTAATCCTCGTCCATTTTCCTACACCAAACACAAAACCTGGCGTCCTATGTTGTGTTTGGATACATGTGGCATTTGGAAATACAACATTTTGTGGTACTTTGAGATGCCACTGGTGCCTTATGGCACATTGTTCTCTTTGTCCAAATAGCAGAGTTAGCAAAATTGCTTGAATTTTTAGGTTGCCTATACTTTACATTGGGGAAAAAATAAAATTGGTGATGCTTCTTGCTTGTTCTCATAGGAAGAGACTTCATAGATATATCACTGAGAGAAGGCAGGAAGTCATCAACCATGAGACAGCAGCAAATCTTTAGCCTTGCCCAAAGTTCACTGAACTTAAAAAAGAAGATATTTATACAAGAATATGAACAAAATGCCAGAAAGGTATTTCCAAATACTGTGTACAAAAGAACTGTTCAGCAGCATCACAAAACATTGTAGATGTTTGGGTTTGAAGTCTTTCTCTGTGCATAGAAATGCTGCCTGGACTTTTATCATTTCAGGGATTTTTTTAAATAGATTATTTATAAAAACATGGGATTGCCCATGTCTAAAGGGAACTTAAAAACAAGTATTCCCCAGGAAATAAATAGCACATTTTCTGGTACAAAGAAAATGCTAAGTTAATATTTGTTGAATAAGTAAGTGAATAAGGCACTGATATGATTCCTCCTAAGAAGTGATGCAAGTTAAAAAAATCAAGTAAGCAGCTTAATTGGGAGCTTAGGTTCTTGCCATCTGTGTCAGAAATACTTTGGTGTCTGATAGATTTAGCTTGACTCATCAAATTGCAGGGCCTCAGCACTGCTGTCACCTTTATTTGCCAGGATAGCTTCAGTCAAGGTGCATCTTTTCCTACATTGACTCTCATTATGTATTCTGTCTACATTAGAAAAAATGTAAACAGTGACAGTTAGACATTTCTCTGCTGTGGGTGAACAAGCCCCTGAACAAAGCTTCTAACCTAATTTGTCATTTGCCATGAATTGGAAGGCCACATTCCCTGAAAATAGAAATCCTCCATTAGTTAACACAGTTTGAGGTAAATAACCAGAGACATTGGGAAGCAATTTTAGAAAAGAAGAGGCTTTTAGAAAGTCCTTTTATTGGAGGTTTGTGAGGAAAAATGCCAAGCTTATCATTTTCCTTTTCCTAATTTTGTTCAAAATTTTTATAGTGTTCTACTAGTCACACTCAGAGATTAAATGCACACCTGATTATTTATTAGCACCAGTGTTGGCAATGTGAGATTTTTTGAAGGTTTTGGATTTTTTAACAGTGGCAATCAAATTAAGCAATGGTTGTTACAAACATGTTCATGGAGGAGTGCTGCTTTCATGGAACTGCATCCATGCTTGCATCCAGTGACAAGTTCTTTTCACCCCCCCCTTTCTTTTTTTCCCATTGAATAACTTTCTGTGAAAAGCTTTAGTTTCATATATATATATATATATTACAAGCCCATCTACTGCGCAACCTTTTAAACTCTGTGTTAGCTAAAGACAACTTCCTGATGACAGTGAAAGGAGAGAGAAATTACATAGTCTCTTAAGAACAATTTAGGAACAATTGAAACGTTTGGTGATTGAAAATATTGAAGAGACATATGACTCAATTTCTGGGCATGTTATGAAGATAGTTTCACTTATTTGCTTGCTTTAGTCTAAATTATGGTAAGCCTAATTTTATCTTTTCCTACCTACTTAATCAGCTTTCAGAACCTAAAAACTGGATTGTTTACTTCAAGCATAATATTTCAGTGGATGAATGAACAAAAGTTGTGTCAGATAGGTTGAATGACTTATATAAAGACACAGAGCAATTTCCAGTTGACCTTCAGCTTAGCTGACTCCAGTTTCATCTATTATATAATATCCCACTAGAGAGGACAGTGCCACATGAAGCTCAGGATTATCAGAAGAAAAAGGTTTCATATTTTACATTTAGATTCACTAGGGATGTTTTCTCAAAACAAAACAGAGCAGCCTTAAAGAGCAAGGGTTTTGGAGATGTACATACCTTGGCTCTGACTGTGTGAGCTATAATTTTATTCTTTGAATGTTATAACCTAATTTGAAACCTAGTGAAATAATTTCTTACTGAAATTTTTATAGAGCTTTGTTGTAAAGTTTGGGTATTTATACAAGTCTATCCTGAGCATATATTTGCAAGGCATTGCACCAGTAATTTCAAGCAAGAATATCCTAAGTGAAAAAAAAATCCGATTTTGTAGGAACTATATTCTTTTTTGTCCTTTTTATGTCGCTTTAACTTTTAAATCCATATTTAACTGGTTGACTTAAAGACATTAGTAAAAGAGTATGATTTGGGGTCAGTCAATACATTTGATATAAAGAGAAATTAGAAAAGAATGTAGGGCCGGCGCCGCGGCTCACTAGTCTAATCCTCCGCCTAGCGGCGCCGGCACACCAGGTTCTAGTCCCGGTTGGGGCGCCGGATTCTGTCCCGGTTGCCCCTCTTCCAGGCCAGCCCTCTGCTGTGGCCAGGGAGTGCAGTGGACTATGGCCCAGGTGCTTGGGCCCTGCACCCCATGGGAGACCAGGAAAAGCACCTGGCTCCTGGCTCCTGCCATCGGATCAGCATGGTGCGCCGGCCGCAGCGCGCCGACCGCGGCGGCCATTGGAGGGTGAACCAACGGCAAAGGAAGACCTTTCTCTCTGTCTCTCTCTCTCTCACTGTCCACTCTGCCTGTCAAAAAAAAAAAAAAAAAAAAAAAGAAGAAGAAAAGAATGTAGAAATTAGTAATGAAGCTTTAAAAACCATTATTAAACAGATTTAAATTATACTAAATGTTTTTATATTTGATCATACATAATTTGACATGTCTAAACTGTAATATCATATCTTATCAGCAATCCAGATTATGTTTATTAGGTAGAGTCTAAGTAAGCAAGTGAGGGATTCATTTTAAAATTAACTCATGTAATGCCTAAGGTGATGTTTTTATAAAAAGCAGCAATAATATGAAGTATAGGGTTTACGTGGAAGTAGAGTTGGTAATGAATGTTTGAGGTGTAGGTTCAACATACTGTGCTATTCCAAGTGAAATCACTTGCTTATTTTAGAGCTTCTTACCTCATTAAAACATTTCATTATTAAAGTCACTTGGTATATATTCAGATATTAAAAGGAAAAGATAATCTGCAGCACACCTGCTTGTACATAATTGTCCTTGATTCTAATAGCGGAATCATCAGAATTGCTCTTTAGGCAAAGATACTCACAGTATAGTCACTGAATTGCTATTAATAGTTTTAAATGGGTACATGATACTTTAATGGTAGCTTGCTTAAAATATATTTGGAAAAATTGTAATTTTTTTACATGGTGAAATCAAGGAGGTTTATAGAGCTTGCAACTCACCTCCTACCTCCCTAAGTCTTGGTGTCACTGCAGACCATAAAGAATCCCTTTTTGTAGAACACCCCATGATATTATATTGTTGTTAGCACATGCTGGGAGTAATTTAGTTATAATTCTCACATAGTTTTACTTCTCTGTGGGAAACAGTTTCATTGTGGTCAACGTGGTACTTCTACATACCTCCTGATGTTTGGTCGAGTTGAATGACAGCTCTGTGAGGTGGAGATCAGCCAGGAGCAGGATTGATAATGGATTAAGGGGTGACAAGTGCCTGACAGAGCTCCTCTACTCCAAGTAGGGGATAGAAGTAGGGCACATCTGGTGTCACCTCTTGAGTTGTCCACAGGACCCTGATAGGAGCGTGTTCCTGCAGCACATAGCTGTAATGGCTTTGACAAGAACCGTGTAGATGGGTGTTTGGCTTAGATACCATATTGTAATGCCTGGGCTTGAGTCTTGACTTAGCTTCTAATTTCAGCTTCCTGCTAATGTGCTACCTGAGGGGCAGCAGATGATGACTCAAGATGGTAGGTCCCTGCCACCCACATGAGACCTGAATAAGATTTCTGGATCCTTGCTTTGGCTTGGTCCAGCTTCAGCTGTTACAGGCTTTTGCATAGTGAACCTGCAGATGGAAGATTCTGTCTTTCTCTGCTTTTCAAATTAAATATATAGGAAAGAAAGCAGTCATTTGTAAATATAATTTTTTCCTGTACAAATTTTACCATTTCATTTTAGCAGCTTCTGTCAAGCTATTTCATGTACAGTTCAGATTAAAATTATCTTGATGGTTGGGTATTGAGGCATGAACTCCATGAACTAGTTAGAACCAGAATGCTTTCTGGTTATCTCTGTTCTCTCAACAGATAACCAGATAGTTCAGTTTAACATCCACATGTGGGTTTCTATCATCCATTTGACAGTTAACTAGCTGTATTGTTTTAAGAAACTCATTCAGTTTCTCTTGGCATTGGTTTTCTACTCTGTAAAATGATGGTTTTGTAATTTAGTTAAAAAAATTTTTAAAGTGTCCTCATAGCCTTTTACTGCACATACACTTTTCTACCTTGCAAGTATCTGAGAGTTCTCTCTCTTAGGACTTAGAGACAATTGCTCAGTTAGTGGCACTGGCATCTGAATCCTTTTTACAATACCAAGGTCTGGAAATTCTTAATCAGTGGGGCCAGAGTTGGTCCTAAAAGTCAGTATTTTCAAATAATTCTCAAGGTGAGTGGTAAGCAAAGGCATTGTCACAAAATGTGCATTTATTTGGAAACTTGAATGATGTCACAGCAGCTTCTCTTCATGAATAGGCTGTAGAGTTCTCTGCAGAGTTCCAGAACATCAATTTAATTTATCCTAGGGCCCTCAAGTATTTCCCTAGTAAATTCACATTATGTCGTTTTAGAAAAGGTGAGCATGTTCCCCACATGCATGAACTAGTTTAAATATCAGTTAAGGCTTGAAAAAGGAATCTGTTATATGACCCCAGTTTTAAGGATGGAGGGAAAGAGCAGTTTTTGGTAATTGAACATCTGAGAAGACTGAATGGATTAGAGCTGATTTAAAGTCCGTAGAGGCAATAGGGACAGATGGTTTCAACCTCACATTTTATGTATTTTTAAAGGGAAAAAATATCATGAGGTATTTTTATTCCCTTTTCAAAATTCAGGCTTACTTCTAATAAGAATATCACATATTATAGACTAGATGAATTGTATTAATCCCAGAAATGAGATTAGTTATCTGTGGAATAAGAATAAATTCAGTGTCCATAAGTCACATCAGCCCCAAGGCCCCATTAACATCCTTTGAAAGAATTTCAAAGTGGAGAAGGGCATCTCATTTCTTTGACAATTTAAATCGAACTTGCATTTTAGAATGACCAGCAAGAACCAGGTGAAGAAACACGCCCCTTCTCTCTCTCTCTCTCTCTCCCTCTCTCTCTCTCTCCAGGTGAAGAAACACTCCCCTTCTTCTCTCTTTCTATTCTCTCTCTCTGACTGTGATGAGACTGTCTTTCATTTAAAAAAAAGATTTTTTATATCTGAAGGGCAGAATTACAGAGAGAGAAAGGAAGAGACAGAGATCTTCCATCTGCTGGTTCACTCCCCAAATGGCTATAACGCCCAGGGCTGGCCCAGACAGAAGCCAGGATCCAGGAGCTTCTTCTTGGTCTCTCACATGGGCACAGGTACACAAGCACTTGAACCACCTTCTGTGGCTTTCCCAGGTGCATTAGCAGAGAGCTGGATCAGAAGTGGAGCAGCCCAGACTTGAACCAGCCTCATTTGGTATGCTGGCATTGCAATCAGTGCTTAAGCTGCTGTGCCACAACATAGCCCCAAGAGTGGCTTTCTAAGATATTCTTGGAAATGTGGGAGTCTCTCTTCAAAGAACCACTGCTCTCAGTAACCATAACCTGGAAAGTCTTCAGCAGCTGTAGAGGATTAGCTGTCCTATGATTTGCTCAAACACCAAATCTCAATTTCCTATCTACACTTTGTATTCTATTTTATGATGACAACTTATTTCCAGAGACTGAATCCTTATGTTTCTGAGCAGTGTCAAAAATGAGGTCTTTTATTATCTTATTGTTCGTGTTAAGAGGATTCATTTAGCAGTGTTCAACTCTTAAACCAAATTAGTGCAATTTATTTCAATGTACCAATTTCATGGATCATGAATTTGTTGTTATTATTGCTAACTTTCACTCTAATTTTGCCTTGAAAATGAACAGTAAGTCATATCTAAGAAAAACTATGTAGAGACTAAAATCCCAGTAGTAAGAAAATAGAAATGAATATACATGGGCAAAAAAGACAATGAGTTTATAAAGAAGGTTTTTAATTAGAATTGAATAAAATACTTTTGTAAATGAAAAGGTAATTCAGCTTAAGTAACAGCACACAGCCAATGTTTATGGCAGAAAAATAGCAAGCCCTAAGAGGAAAAATTTCAGTGTAGAGGATGGGGAGAAGAGTTGTAATAGTAACATATCTTGAAGAGAAATGTTAATTACTCTAAAAAATACAACAACCCCAATAGCATATATTTTAAGCTCAAATGTTTAGATAAATATCACCCCAACCCCCATTCCACCTCCTACTCCCTTTCCCATTCTATTCTTCATGAAGATTCATTTTTTTAAAGATTTATTTTATTTATTTGAAAGACAGAGTTACAGAGAAAGGTAGAGACACAGAGAGAGGTCTTCCATTCGCTGGTTCACTCCCCAGATGGCCGCAATGGCTGGAGCTCTGCTGACCCAAAGCCAGGAGCCAGGAGTTTCTTCTGGATCTCCCATGTGGATGCAGGGCTCCAAGGACTTGGGCCATCCTCCACTGCTATCCTAGGCCATTGCAAAGAGCTGGATCACAAGAGGAGCAGCTGGGACTAGAACTGGCAACCATATGGGATGTCAGTGCCTCAGGCCAGGGCTTTAACCTGATGCACCACAGTGACAGCCCCTAAGATTCATTTTAAATTAACTTTATATATAGAAGACCACTCTATACTAAGTAAAGATTTCAACAGTTTGAACCCACACCCCCCACCCCCATACAACATATAAAGTACTGTTTGAGAACAAATTTTGCAGTTAATTGTCATAGTACAACTCATTAAGGACAGAGGTCCTACATGGGGAGTAAGTGCACAGTGACTTCTGTTGTTAATTTAACAATTAACACTCTTATTTATCACATCAGTGATTACCTGAGGCTCTTGCCATATGCTGCCAAGCTATGGAAGCCTTTTGTGAACAAAAACTCTGTCAGTATTTAGATAAGGCCATAAGCAAAGTGGAATTTCTTTCCTCCCTTCAGAGAAAAATAGATCCTTCTTTGATGGCCCCTTCTTTCCACTGGGGTCTCACTCACAGAGATCCTTCATGTAGGATATTTTTTTGCCACAGTGTCTTGGCTTTCCATGCCTGAAATTCTCTCATTGGCTTTTCAGCCACATGTAAATGCCTTAAGAGCTGACTCTGAGGTCAGTGTTACTTAAAGTGATTGTCTGTGAGTCTGCTGTGTGGACTGCTTCCCATGTGGGACATTCCCTTCTTTATTATTACTAGGCACTTGATGCTATTTATATGACCTCTTTAACACTTAATCCTATCTATATTTTCACTTTAAGACTTTATATGATCACTTTAACAATTAAGATGGCATTTTTACACCCAGTTTTAATGGGATTTGGAGTCCCATGACAAGCTTTTAAACTGTACCCTTAGAAGTAAGTCCATAGGACTGTATGCAGAACAATATAGCTTTACAGTTATAAACTTCCTCCTCCTACTCTTATTCCCTCTCTTATTTTTTTGCTGAGATATATTTTCGATTGACTTTATATACATATGATTAACTGTTAAGTAAAGAGTTCAGCATCTAGTATGAAGAAGAGAAAAAAATAAAAAATAAAATAAACTGTTTCTAGACAGTCAAGATGAAAGCTGTTCAAGTCATTGCTTCTCAAAGCGGCAATTTCACTTCTACAGCTTTTGTTTTAGGTGTACTATTAATTCAGAGATCAGGGAGAACATGCAGTATTTGTCCCTTTGAGAGTGGCTTATTTCACTAAGTATGAAGTTTTCCAGATTGATCCCATTTTGTTGCAAATGACCAGATTTCATTTTTTTTTTTACTGCTGTGTCATATTCTATAGTGTACATATCCCATGATTTCTTTATCCAGTCTTTGGTTGATGGACATTTAGGTTGATTCCATGTCTTAGCTATTGTTAATTGAGCTACAAGAAACCTGGAGGTACAGATAGCTCTTTTGTTTACTGATTTCATTTCCCTAGGGTAAATTCCCAGGAGAGGGATGGCTGGGTCATATGGTAGATATATATTCAGATTTTTAAAGTATTTCCATACTGTCTTCCATAATGGCTTTACCAGTTTACATTCTCACCAACACTAGATTAGGGTGCCCTTTTCCTCACAGGCTCTCCAGCATTTGTTGTTTGTTGATTTCTGTATGAAAGACATTCTAACTGTGGTAAGGTGAAACCTCATTGTGATTTTGATTTGCATTTCCCTGACAGCTAATGACCCTGAACATTTTTTCACATGTTGTTGGCCATTTGGATTTCCTCTTTTGAGAAATTGTCTTTTAAGTCCTTGTCCCATCTCTTAACTGGTTTGTTTGTTTTGTTGCTCTGGAGTTTCTTGATCTCTTTGTAGATTTTGGTTATTAGTCCTTTATCAGTTTTGTAGTTTGCAAATAATTTCTTCCTTTCTGTAGGTTGCCTCTTCACTTTCCTGTCTGTATCTTTTGTTGTACAGAAGCTTCTCAATTTGAAGTAATCCCATTTGTTAATTTTGGCTTTGACTGCCTGTGCCTTTGGGGTCTGTCGCTCCCCCTCTTCATAGAGGAACGACACTAAACCCTGCCTAGGCTTCATATCCGAGTCACGGCACCATTATGTTGCTCCCCCTCTTCGTGGAGGAACGACACAGGACCCTGTGCTGTTCTTTCATCTGCTCGGCCCTCCCCGGGTTTGCTGCTGGTTCTTCCCAGGTTGGCTACCGTCCCTTCCACCTCCGTGGAAGGGCGGTTCCCCCTGCCACATTCCCCACTTCCGCGGGGGAGCGGCACACCGCCGGCCGGCTCTCTCGGGGGCTGCACAGGTGTTCCTTCAGATAGATGTTCCCCTTAGATGTTCCTGGTGCATGTTGTCTCTCTCCTCCTTTATAGTCCTCTTCCACCAATCCCAACTCTGCTACCCACACACCGAGTACGCTGCTCTCCTCCAATCAGGAGCAAGATCAGCTCCTGCAGCTCAGTCAATCAAATTGGCGAGAGACAGCTGCGTAGAAGTTGTTACTCCCTTCTCAGCGCCATATTGTGGGAGAGCAGATGCATAGAATACTTCTTAATTCCAGTAACTCAGTCCAGTCCGGGTTGCTCCCCACAGGGGTCTTTTTCAAAAACTCTTTGCCTGTGCCAGTGTCTTGCAGGGTTTACCCGATGTTCTCAATTACTTTATGGTGTTGGAGTGTACATTTAGATCTTTAATCCATGTTGAGTGGATTTTTGTGTAAGGTGTAAGGTAGGTGTCTTGCATCATACTTCTACATGTGGAAATCCAGTTTTCCCTTTTCCCAGCACTGTTTCTTGATGAGACTGTTCTTGCTCCAGGGATTGGTTTTAGCTCCTTAGTTAAATATAAGTTGATTTTAGGTGTTTGAATTGATTTCTGGTGTTTCTATTCTGTTCCATTGGTCTATTATAGTTTTCCTTATTCTTATTCAAGATTTTTCCTTTGTTCTTCAGCATTTCTGGTTGATTTTATCTTTAAATGGTGACTCTGTCTATGGTGCAATTTCCCTCTGCCATGAGTAGCTATGTGTCTGTACATTGCAAGTGGAACCACGCAGCTCCTCCTGGAGCTGTGTTTACTTCTAGATGGTGATGTATGCAGGTGCCAGGGCTTTGGTGCAGTAAGCCCCGCCTACTGGGGGGCCAGGCTCACTTCTCAGTGATGTATGAAATGA
The DNA here is from genome assembly GCF_051225735.1 of Oryctolagus cuniculus. NCBI lineage: Eukaryota > Metazoa > Chordata > Mammalia > Lagomorpha > Leporidae > Oryctolagus > Oryctolagus cuniculus. The sequence goes on along the minus strand of NC_142875.1, from coordinate 51,826,645 downwards.
GCTTGAGTTTTTGCTGTTTAGGACTACTCTTTGTTGTACAGCTTGTGTGGTAGGGAGCAAATCACTCTGAAATGTTGTGATCCTTGTTCTCAGGTAGTGGGTGTTATGAGGTGTCCCCCCACAATTGATGGGTGTGTGCGCAGGAGGCAAACACAGCAGCACCCTGCTTAGACTCGAAAATGTAAGCAGTCAATATGGTTTCCCTCCCACCGGCTGTAGGTCTGGTTGAGGGGAGAGGGAAGACACAGATGGACCATGGTGTGACCAACCTCTTCTCTTATTCCCCTATAATTTTTCTTCTTCCTGTTTGGAGCTTCAAATGCAGCATGCCAAGCTTCCCCACATGCAGCTATCTGCAGCTCCATGTGCTTGTGATTTCTCAGATTTCACTGGGGAGAGGGGTGGTGCCAATCTCCTTCTTAGGTCTCTCTCATTGCCTGCACATCCACCACTTCTCCTTCCTCTTTGCTTCCTTAGGGTAGACCTGAGCAGTCTCTGGTGGACTCCTGGGCTACTCTGCATGAACTTCTTGTGATTCCATAGCCAACTTGTATCCCCTCTGCTTTTTAACCATTTTTCCCCATGTGACTTGGAATGCCCTGTTGCTATACCACCATTGTCAATGGCACTCTTAAGAAGAAAACATCCCTAGTAAATCTTGCTCTCTAGACCTTATTTTCTCCTGTTTGAGTCTAGAGTTCTTGATTATTCCTTTTACCTACAACTCTCCTTCTGTTAAGGTCTTCCTCCACCTGAACAGGTAAATGGGCGCTTTTGGTTCTCATACCTGTCCCAGAATTCAATGATGCCAACAAACCCTTTTTGTGATAATTGTATGTCTTCCTTTTACTTCCACTAAAATGTTTTCAAAAATAATTTCCATTCTTCCCGAACGAACCTCTTCAGTTTCTTTGGTTTGTTTCTCTGTCTCTAATCATTCCTGAGTGTTGACCTTGCCTCAGTTCTCACATCAAGCTGTGTTGGATTTCAAATTTTTTGTGCCAAAATAAATTTATCTTGTAACTCCATTTTCTATGGACTTTTTTGAAATGCCTTATTTCAATTGCTCTGGGAAATTTTCTCTGCCCTAGTAGTTTCAAATAAAATCTGTAGATAAAAAATCCTCGCATCAGTATTAGGGGCTCCAGAGCACTTTTTCCTGGTTGTATATTGGACAATACCACTATGCCTCATCTTTAATGTGTCTAAGTAAACAAGTAAACTTGCCCACATCTCCCCCCTCCCCAAATCTGTTTCTCCTCCTTATTTCTTTGTCTTTGCCAATGGAGCCATCTTCCTCTTCACACTCTACCCTGTCTTTCATAACTTACCACTATGTCATCATCTGCTAGACTGATAGAGCCAAAAACTAAGACAATACTCCTTTTCTTTATTCCTCAGTTAATCAGTAAGAATTGCTTTGAGAAAATAACCTAAATATTTCTACTATTCTCCACTGTCACAAGTACAACTGTGAAGCTTAAGAGTCTAAAATTTAGAAACAAATAAGACATAAAATACTGTGGAAAATTAAATGGAGATGAAAATATATTCAATAATTCTAAATCTTATTGGAAATTTAGGCTTATATATGAACTAGTTTGTCTCTAGCATTTTCTCCAAGTTTAGACTGCAACACAAACAACTTGATATAGATTTTTCTATCTATCATAGGTCTTTTAATCATATCTTCCTCCAATGTTAGGACGGGAGAGAGGTAGGGAGAAAAAAGAAGGGGAAAGAGGAGATAAGAGAGGTGAGAGGAGAGGGAGGGAAGGAGGAAGGGAGGGAGACAGGGAGGGAGTGAAGGAGAGAGAGATAAAGAGAATTTCAAGTACACATTCACAGTTTTTTATACTATCACTTCAACTTCTTCTCCACAAGGTCAGAAACCAGTGTCTTCTGTTCAGTATGACATTTCTAACCTCTTCAAACATGTTTGTGTGTATTTATATCTTATGGATATATATTAAGTGAACAGAAAAAAAATACATAAATTCTTTCCTGGACCTGGTCACTTTCTGACTTTGATTGCTCTCAATAAGCTTCTTTTGTATCTCTATTAAAATATGTATTAGAGAACTAGGGCCAGAAGCTGAACACAGGTATTCCTGGTGGGACATGGGCAGCCTAACTGCTAGGTCCAACACCTTCCCCTACAAAGCCTTTTATATCCAGTGAGGACTGGAGCCTCTGGAGACCAGCCAGCAAGTGGGACAATACAAGCAGTTATAATTGCATTTCCCCATGGAAAGGACATTCATCTCTATGGTCCATTCTGAGGGGCATCACCTACTAGGAATTAACCCATGTGGAAGTAGTTTGAGGTAGTAGGCAGCCAATCTGCCATGCATTTGGCAAGATCCATGAATGGCAATTTAGTAGATTGCCAGCCAGCTCACAAATTTAAGCAGAATCTTTTTTATGTAGAAATATCATAAAAGACAAATTACTTCTTACCTCTGAGATTCCTTTTGGGAGAATCATCATGGAATGCTGATTATTATTTGAAACATCTTGAATCCCCTTGTTGAATTTTTGCCCTGTCTTTGAAGAAACAGCTGACCAGGAGCCATAGTCAACCACCCCAAATTTCCCCAGAAATTGGAATATGTGGAAAGTGTACACCTGAGTGGTGGCTTCACTGCCTTCTCAGAAACGATGAATGAGACACTGGTTGCAGTGGTTATGTTGTATTAAAGGTAAAAAAGCCTATATTCTGATTCCTCATTTCTAATATTTTTGCTGTTGGGTTGATAAAATTAAGTGTGTAAGTTTAAAATGTGTTTTTCTTACTGTATAAACTATAATTTTATTTTCACATTACTGTCTTTATGACTAGACTACAAGCTACCTGAGACCACAAATAATGCCATTGTTTGTTATGTTAGAAGCCTAGTCCAGGTCCTGGTATATGCTCATTCTTTCATTTATTTCTTTTTCATCCAGAAAGAATTTATTAAGTACCATTTACATTCCAGGCACTGTTTTAGGTACTGGAATGCATTAATAGATAAGAAACTATTTATGCTTTCAGCAAGCTTGTACATTAATTGAAAACTTTGTCTGCAAACAAATGGGTATAATAAAAATGTTCTACTGTGACTGAAGATTGTGTATAGCACTGCCAAGAAGGAATGTGTTGAATTTGTTTTTGTTGAATTAAAAAAGTTATAAATAACATGATAGAACTTCAAAAAGATTTTGGAAAAAGAGCAGGCATTTGGGCATAGCTTGAGATATCTGCTTTCCATATCAGAGTACTGGTTGGATGCCTGGATACTCTGCTTCTGCTCCAGCTCCTTGCTAATGCACCCGGGAAGCAGTGGATGATAGCTCTTGTGTTTGAGTCCTTGCCACCCATAGGGAAAAGTGGATGCAGTTCCTGGGTTTTGGTTCCCCCTGGCTTTTGTGGCCATTTGGGGAGTGAACTAGCAGATGGTAGATATCTATCTCTCTATTACTCTGCCTTTCAAACAAATAGATAAAGCTAAAAAAGAAGTGTGTGGAAAAATGGAATTAAAACATAAGTTTATTTTAGTGTAAAACTTTTGAAGTCTGTGCGTGGTTTTTCCATAATACACATTTTCATGAACTCTTTGGAGATCCTTCATGTGCATGGATTTCAAAATTTTGGCACCAAAATAAATGTATTTTAATTTTGTTTCTATAGACTTCTAAAATTACCCACACATTTGCTATCACCTTATTTATATTTGGGCTTATTTTCTCAATAAGAAAATTCACCTTAATTTTATATACATTTAATAACTCCATGTTAATCTTTTGATTTACTAATTCTGAATTCTATCCAAGTTGAGTCCTATTATTCTAATATAAAACTCATTTAACTATTTGTGGTGAAATAAAAAGTAATTAGCATTTTATGTCTTGGACTGTTTCATATCTAATGGAGCATATTTGCTGTCCCTTCCACAATTTCACTTGGAAAATTAATCATATCCTATCAGAAAAAGCCCTAAAATTGCAAGCAAGTTTAAAATACTATATTTAATTTTAGTCTATTGGTGTTTGAGATACACAGTGTCTTTGATCTAGATACCCATTAGTATCCTGCCAAATCTGACATCTTATGATTCTGATACACAGAGAAACTAAACTGATAATAGAAGGAAATAGTACAGACTTGTGGCACTATTTGTTAATTTCTCAATTCTTACTGTTATTTCTCCCCCTTGATAATAGCATTTTTCTTTTTTTTTAAGATTTATTTATTTATTTGAAAGTCAGTGTTTTATATAGAGAGGAGGAGAGGCAGAGAGAGAGAGAGAACCATTCACTGGTTCACTCCCCATTTGGCTGCAATGGTGGGAGCTGCACTGATCCAAAGCCAAGGGCCTGGAGCTTCTTCCAGGTCTCCTACAAGGGAGCAGAGGCCCAAGAACTTGGACCATCTTCTACTGCTTTTTCAGGCCATAGCAGACAGCTAGATCAGAAGTGGAGCAGCTGGGACTTGAACCGTCAGATAATGGCTTTTTTCAAGGTGAAGTAAAGACCACTATTCCACATAACCCTATAGAAAGTGTCCATGTTATGCTTTCCCCTTATGATCTCACAGCTGTAGAAAGAAATATTAACTCCCTGACTGGTGAATGCTGCTGACATGACACTGAACATTCTCTCTACGCCAGGCTTCGTTCACCTCTGTTGGGCTATTACTGGAAAACGGTGAACAGCATTGGTGGTAAGCCGTATTTACAGAGTATTTTCACCAGTGATGTCGAGGATTTTTGAACTTGCTTTTGCACAAGAGAGAATGAGGAATGGGATCAGAGGCCTTTTAGAAATTATTGAGGATGAAAGTAAGACTCTTGGGCATTGTGGTTGTTGGGGAAAAATGGTTTCTGCTCATTAGTAGTCGGTGGGACACTGATATTGTTATTCATCACCCAGCCAAAGAACCTAGCACTGTTAATTCCCTGGCTCCAGGCTGAGCAACTCCAGAGTTATTCCTCTCCATCTCCTGTGACACAGAGCTACAAAACTCTCCAGATACATTTTATTAAATCCTCTCAGTTAGCATGAGAGTTACTTATGAACCACTGGGACTATCAGTCATCTTCCTTTTTTTTTTTTTTTTAACTTTGTCTAACCATCATTTTATATTTGCTTCTAGTAGCTGGCCTTATAAATCTTAATTAAAGGCTTTCTCAGATGCTGAATTTAAACTGTCACCCATTATTGCTTCGTTGAAATGTCTGTGTCCATTAAAACCTTATCAAAATGCAGCATCTATTACCTTTGCAGCTCATGTTGCATTCATCTCAACGAGCATCGTTAATGCAGGAAAGGTGACTGTATGTTGGCAGCACAACGTTCCCTGACAGGTGGTGTTAAGCCCAACGAACGGCTGGCTTTCCTCTCTACATAGCTTTAGCTGTTGCTTAAAAAATTCTGGATTTACGATTTTGCAAGATATGGATGGATAGAAGAATAGGTTAAATAACAGTAAACCTATGATTCTTATACCTAGTTATTAAAGATTAAAATAATCATGGATTTTTTTCTCAGAATTTTTACATTTTTACAAGCGACTTCTTGGCACAATCTAGGCATTTGCAAATTTTAAAAAAATGTAGGCCCAAATTCATGAACAAAAAGAATGTATGTTGATTCTAAAATGTATTGTTAGTTTTTCCTTGTACAATTATGTATTATTTAAAACTAATACATAATGTGTATATATATATGCCTGGGTTTTTATTGAATGGTGCTTTCTATAACTGGATTGATTAAGAAATAAACTTGAGAATGTGAGAAATTTAGGTGAAGATCAAATGGCATGGCTAAATGAGAGATTTAAAACAAGTAGAAAGCTGAACATTATGTAAAACAAACATTCAGAATGTTGCAACAGCAAATAATATAACTGCAGTGATGCCGTTCAAACATATTGTGGCGTTCTTTAGTCATGGGGAATAAAATAATCAAATAGGATATTCACATGTAAATCAGTCACATATTACAGCACTGAACAATTTAGACATTATTAAAGTTCCACAGTTGCTGCCAGGTAGTTCACAAAAAGGGTTAAGGCACGTACCAGTTGTGACAGTATGTCTTGATAACCCTATTAATCCTTCAGAGACACTAGAGGAAATAGCTAGCAATTGAGAACAAGTTATAACTAATATAGATATGTTTTATCCAGTTGTAATCCCTTCTCAATTATTCAAGGAGCTTTTTCAGCTAAAACCTTTCAGATCCTCTTGTGTATCATTCATTTATAAGAATGTTGGCAGAATTTCTGCTGAATCCAAGGGGGCATCCGGTCAATATCAATCTTTTTTCCTTTCTCTCTCCAATCAGAATCAAAAACCCTTCCAAGGCAGGACTTTCTTACTCATTTCTTTCACCATACCCTCAGCTCCTAGCACACAGCTAAGGCACATGGGAATTTGAAAACAGAATCACTAATGTTAGCAGAAATACTTCTGAGGACACATGATGTGAGTGATGCAATGAATAGCACAACTTCCCTTTTTTCACCCTTTGGAAAAGTTTATGATCCTAATGTTAAAACATTCATTACCTAATCTAATATTTATGCTTCTTAGCGATGTTTCTAACAGAAAGAAATATATCATATTTCTCAGTAATCATGTTATTATGGTATGTAGAAAACATCTAAATGATATGGCTTCTTTAAAATTCAGGGGAATTATTATATTTTAATAGAGTTTTTACTATTTTTGAGACATTTTTCAGAGGAGTTTTAATATATTGTGATAAATTTATACACAGTAAACACATACAACATATGATGCCATCTTTATGTAGTCAAGCTACATGAGGTTTATTTAAACAATAATTGCCTCATGAAGATCACCATTTGCTCATTCATTCATTCATTCAGCAAACATTCATTCCAATCTCTGGGATATAGCAGTGAATGAAATTACTTCTTCACAGGTGGTCATTTGGTATTGTGGTTAAGATACCTATTAAAATGCCCACATCCCATACCTGAATAACTGGGTTCAAGGCCAGCTTCCTGCAAATATGCACTGTGGGAGTAGCAGGTGATGGTTCAAATAGTAAGGAAATAATACCCATCTGGTAGACTCAGACTGAGTTCTCTGGCTTCAGTCTGGCCCAGGCCCAGTTATTGTGGGCATTTAGGGAGTGCATCAGCCCACAAGAGACTTCTGTGTATCTCCACCTCTCCCTCTGGTCACCTTTCAAGTAAATAAATTTTAAAAATATACTTCTTCAAAATAAATAAATGCAATAAAGATTTTTGATAATTTCTAGGGGAAAATAAAAAGTAGGTAGAAGACTGGTAATTTTTATATATATATAAGAACATCAAAGAAGTCTTTCTTGATTAGGTAACGTTTCATTGCAGACCTGAAGGTGGTGAGAGAACTCATCATTTAGCTCTTAAAGGTACAAATATTACAGGCAGTAAATAGTAAGTGCTGAAGGGAGGGGTTTTTCAATACCCAACCAGTAGGTCACTATTTCTGGAGCTGAACAAGAGGAGGAGGAGCAGACCTAGGTGAGGATAAAGTGGTAAAAGGGCCATTGGTAAGGCTGTGCTGTCATTTCTAGAAGTTTATTTTCATTTTTATTCCAAATGAGGTGGAAAGCCATTGAAAGATTTTGAACACAGGTTTTAGTAGCTGAATGAATTTAGATTATGTATTTGGTATAACTGAACATGTTATCCTGGTAGGCAGCACGTGATCACTGAAATAGTTAGGAACCTGCCACTTTATGGAGACCTGGGCTTGTGATTTCAGTCACTGCGGGAATTTGGGAAGTGAACCAGCTGTCTCCCAGGCTTGTAAATATATATATGTATATGTGAGTGTGCGTGTGTATATATATATATATATATATATATATATATATACATATATATAAATTTAAAAAGTGCTGGCAATCATCAAACCAGATTTTCCTTTTTGAAGAGAAGAATTTCAAATCATAGGAATCTAATTCTTCTACTGATAACATGTGTGATAATGAGTTAATTCCCTCTTTTCTGAAATGTAAATAATATTTTATCTCATTATGCCATTAAAATTAAACAAAGTAAAATGGAAGCTCCCTGTACAGAGAAGCAGACATCCTCAAGCATGCAATAGATTTTAGTTTATTTTTTTCTTTTCCAGACCCCCTTGGTTTTTCACCTTTCATGTGCAGTTTGGGCATCATGCCAGTTCTGTCTGGAAGGAATCATAGGATTCTTACACTCTGAAAATGTGTCTGAATCTTAACTCCCAACTAAATACAAATGTGGCTTTGTTAGTTGTGAACAGCACCAGGGATTGAGAACTTAACTACTTTCATGATGTCTATAGCACTCTTGGAACATTTAGGTAGCATACAATAGCATTCTCTTTTCATTTGTCAGGTCAAAGTCTATCTTCTGAGGCCATTCAGCCAAAATATAGTTTAATATCTTTTAGGCGTGACAGCCTTACAAATGCTGAAGACATCTAACATGTAACAAGAACTTTTCCTTCTAGCATAGCTTTTCCACTCCTTCAGCTAATATTTATATAACATGGCTTTGATGCTCTCCTTTTCAGTGACTCTCCTTTGAATGTATTCCAGTTTACCTCTTTTCTTGAAATGTGTGGCTTAGATGTGGCTTAATATAAAGGCATCATAGAATGGAATTATTATTTCTCTTGATCTGGACAAAATATTCTATTAATGCAGCCAAGAATTGCATTAGCTGTTCTGGCAGCCACTGTTCAGTGCTGATTTATATCAAGCTCCCTGTCAATTAATCCACTGGGGAAATTTTTATTTATGTTCTTTCTAAGTTATGCCTCTGACATACATATCAGTTTAGTTGCTTTTTGGACTCAAGGAAAGGATTTTACAGTTTTTTCCCTAATAAAATTTCATCCTGCAAGTACACTGTTATACCCACTGGGATCTCTTTTGGATCTAGATTTTACCATCAGTCAGGAATTAATAGTTCTAGAACTGAACTCAGATAGGCTAGTAATACATTTTGAAGGACTCTTTTTTTCAAAGACTATCTTCTGAAAATATCAACGAAGTTTCAGAAACACTTATTCCTACAGGTTAAAATAACAGATATAGGTATAAGCCAGATCTTATTTCCAGTCCCAGCTCTGCCACTTCCAGATTAATTCATTTGTTTAGTAAGAAATTGGGTCCCTCCTATGTGTCACACTGTCCTAAGAACATAAGATACAATAGAAAATTACTTATCTTCAAGGAGTTTATAGTCTAGCAGGAGAACAAACCTTAGAATGGTAATATATGCTCTCCAGGGGCAGTGTTGTGGCACAGCTTGTTACAGTCCCCATCTGCAGTGCCAGCATCCCATATAGGTGCCAGTTAGAGTACCAGCTGCTCCACTTCTGATCCAGCTCTCTGCTAATGTGCCTGGGAAAGCAGTTTAACTCCAAAATCACGGAACAGATTTTGCTACAGTAAAGATAGGCAGAAGGATTTCTCTCCTTCTTTCTGTAAGAGGGTTGGGTTTTCTTTTCTTTTTTATTCTGGTCAAGTCTTCAAATGATTAGATGGTGCTAGGGAAGACAGTGTGCTTGATACAGTCTACCCATTCAAATTCAGGGTGGGCGTTTTCCCTGGTGTTAACGTGCTGTTTGGGACATCCACATTCCATATTGAAGTACCTGGGTTCATGTCCTTGCACCACATTGGCTTCTAGCTTTCTACTAATGCACTTCATTCCATGAAGTAGTTTTTCTTTTTCTTTTAAAGATTTATTTATTTATTTGAAACGCAGAGTTACAGAGAAGCAGAAGCAGAGAAAGAGAGAGAGCTGTCTTCCATCCACTGGTTCACTCCCCAGATGGCTGTAACAGCTGGAGTTGCGCCATTCCAAAGCCAGGAGCCAGGAGCTTCTTCCAGGTCTCCCACGTGGGTGAAGGGGCTGAAGGACTTGGGCCATCTTCTACTGCTTTCCCAGGCCACAGCAGAAAGCTGGATTGAAAGTGGAGCAGCTGGGGCTTGAACCAGTGCCCATATGGATGCCTGGCACAGCAGCTTTACTCATTACACCACAGCACAGGCCCTGTCACGAAGTAGTTTTTCAAACTTCCTCTTCCATATTAAGAAAGGAATCATAACTCCCTAATGATGACAAAGTCATTTTGGCACTATCCTGTTGTGAGACTCCAATTGTTGTTAGGTCTTGGGAAGCAGTCAAGTTCATGCAGTGTTTGATTGCTTAATTGTTAGTTCTCTGGTAGTGCTTATTTTAAGGCTCTGTGCAAACTTTGTGTTTGCCTCGCATGTGTGAGGCAAGGGAACCAAATTCAGACACGTTGATGTCATTTGGATAAGCCTACAGTAACGAACAACACAAGAAGGCTCTTTTATGAATTTTTTCCCTTTTCTTAACATTGCAAGGTCTGGAAAGATTCAAGAAAGACTGAAAGGTAGAATTTTTTTTTACCTCTTTTTTGAACTCATTGCTGGGAATAGTTCACTTCACTTACAGTGAACTCAATAATTAACTATCATTTCAGAATAAGACTGACTCATAATATTGTCAAGTAATTCATACATTCAAAAATGGTAGTTGTCTCATTTACTTGTTATACCAACACTTGTCAACCACAGCAATAGCTTTCAGCTCTGTTAAATGTTGTGTAAATGTAAGAGATCTAAAATGAAATTGAAGCACCTAGCATCTGATAAAAATCAAATATGAACTTAATACTGTATTCAAAGGCAGCATATTTAGTAAGTATTGAAAACAAAAATGACAGATTTTATGCTTTGAATGTGGTGAGGATTTTATTGGGATTTTGATTATGTTTTAAAAGGTTGAGATCTAATGATTTTTAAGAATTATATTTGATACAAACATTTTAAAATACATTATATTGAACTGCATCAATGAATGAATAAAATATTTAAAGAAAAATTGGTTTCAAAAGGTAAACTAAATGTTATCAATCATGAACTTTATAGCTGTTTTACTTTTTATTATGAAAAAACTTCAACTATACCAAAGGTAGAAATATGAAGTGGCACCCATATTTTCATTACCTATATTAAAATGTAGTAATATTTTTATAATATTTGACTCTTCTACTTTTTTGAATCTCAATTTTTAAACAGCTTCTATATGTATTTTTAACACATGATTTTAAGTGGATATAAGTATATAAGTATACTTATATAAGTATATAAGTATAAGTATATAAGTATATACATAAGTATATATGTAAGTATATAAGATATATGAGTATATTCTTATAAATGTAGAATATTTAAAATATTTAAAGGCAGCGGGGGCTTGTGTCATGGCACAGCAGGGTAAGCCACTACCTGTGATGCTGGCACTACATGATAAGCACCAGTTTGAGTCAAAGCTGCTCTGCTTCCATTCCAGCACATTGCTGATGTTCCTGGGAATGCAGCAGAAGATGGTCCAATAACTTGGGACCTTGCCACCCATGTAAGAGACCCAGGTGGTGTTCCTGGCTCCTGGCTTTGGCCTGGCCCAGCCCTGGACATTATAAGCATCATAACCATTTGGGGGAGTAGGCAAGCAAGATTTCTCTCTTCCTCTCCTTCTGTCTCTCTGTGTCTCTGTCTCTCCTTCTCTGTCAGTCTGCGTTTTTAGAAATAAAATAAATATTTAAAAAAATTAAAAGCTGAAAAGTAAAAAGGTTTTCCCCTCAGCAGCAGGTATTTGATATAGCAGTTAAAACATCAATTAAATTTTGTTTAACTTTTATTTAATGAATATAAATTTCCAAAGTACAGCTTATGGATTTCAATGGTTTATCCTCCCCATAACTTCCCTCCCACCCACCACCCTCCCCTCTCCCACTCCCTCTCTCCTTCCATTCACATCAAGATTCATTTTCAATTATCTTTATATACAGAAGATCAGTTTAGCATATATTAAGTAAAGCTTTCAACAGTTTGCACCCACACAGAAACATAAAGTGAAAAATACTGTTTGAGTACTAGTTATATCATTAATTCACAATGTACAGCACATTTAGGACAGAGATTCTACATGAGTAAGTGCACAGTGACTCCTGTTGTTGATTTAACAAATTGACACTCTTGTTTATGGTCTCAGTAATCACCCTATGCTCTTGTCATGAGTTGCCAAGGCTATGGAGGCCTTTTGTGTTCGCTGACTCTGATCATATTTAGACAAGGCCATGGTCAAAGTGGAAGTTCTCTCCTCCCTTCAGAGAAAAGTACCTCCTTCTTTGATGACCTGTACTTTCCACTGGGATCTTACTTGCAGAGATCTTTCATTTAGGTCATTTATTTTTTTTTTCAGAGTGTCTTGGCTTTCCATGCCTGAAATACTCTCATGGGCTTTTCAGCCAGATCTGAATGCCTCAAGGGCTGATTCTGAGGCCAGAGTGCTGTTTAGGACATCTGCCTTTCTATGGGTCTGCTGTGTATCTTGCTTCCATGTTGGATCGTTCTCTCCCTTTTTTATTCTATTGGTTAGTATTTGCAGACACTAGACTTGTTTGTGTGATCCCTTTGGCTCTTAGACCTATCAGTGTGATCAATTGTGAACTGAAGTTGATCACTTGGCCTAGTGAGATGGCATTGGTACATGCCACCTTGATGGGATTATATTGGAATCCCCTGGCACGTTTCTAACTCTACCATTTGGGGCAAGTCTGATTGAGCATGTCCCAAATTGTACATCTCTTCCCTCTCTTATTCCCACTCTTATATTTAACAGGGATCACTTTTCAGTTAGGTTTCAATACTTAAGAATAATTGTATATTAATTACAGAGTTCAACCAATAGAATGAAGTAGAACACAAAAATACTAAAAGGGATAACATATTAAGTTGTTCATCAACAGTCAGGGCAAGGGCTGATAAAGTCACTGTTTCTCATAGTGTCCATTTTACTTCAACAGGTTTTCCCTTTGGTGCTTGGTTAGTTGTCACCAATCAGGGAGAACATATGATATTTTTCCCTCTGGGACTGGCTTAGTTCACTCAGCATGATGTTTTCCAGATTCCTCCATTTTGTTGCAAATGACCTGATTTCATTGTTTTTGACTGCTGTATAGTATTCTATAGAGTACATGTCCCATAATTTCTTTATCCAGTCTACTGTTGATGGGCATTTGGGTTGGTTCCAGGTCTTAGCTATTGTGAATTGAGCTGCAATAAACATTAAGGTGCAGACAGCTTTTTTGTTTGCCAATTTAATTTCCTTTGGGTAAATTCCAAGGAGTGGGATGGCTGGGTTGTATGGTAGGGTTATATTCAGGTTTCTGAAGAATCTCCAAATTGACTTCCATAAGTGCTTAACCAGTTTGCATTCCCACCAACAGTGGGTTAGTGTTCCTTTTATCTCTGTAAAAAATTACAATGGGAAAGGAAGAAAGAGGAGGAAGAAAGGTGGGAGTATGGATTGGAGGGAGGTAGGGGGGAAAGAATCATCATGTTCCCAAATCTGTATTTATTAAATTCATGAAGTTATATTCCTTAGACAAAATAAAAAAAAATCAGTTAAGATGCTCACATCCCAAATTGGAGAATCCAGAGTTTGAGACCTGGTTCAGGCTGTTGACTCCAGCTTCCTGATAATGCAGACCCTAGGATGTAGCAGGTGATGGCTTTCTTAGTAAAAAACCTCGAATGAATTATAAGATCCCAGTTTTAGATTGGTTCAGCCCTGGCTATTGAGGGCATTTGGAGAAGGAACCAGCACATGGGAGGGTATTTGCTGTCTGTCTCTCTGTCTCAAATAAAAAAGAAAAATGAAAACAATAAAAAGGGTGTTTTTTTTCCTAAAAAGAGATGAAAGATTTGCAAAAATTGAGCAATATAAGGGTATTGGTAGCCCCTTTCCCCATGTTTTAGTTATGAGTGAGGAACTAGCCTGCTCCTGGTTTTCTTTGGATGTTTTCTCTAATCACCTCCCCATATATTTACATCCTTTCCAAAGAGGTGAATATGATTAGAGTCTCAATAAGCAGAAGCAATGTGTGCTGCCATTCTAGAAAAGCATTTGGCAAAGATACTCTTTGGCACTGTTGTGAACAAAAGGAAAGCAAGTACTGCTGATTGGAATTGAGTAAATTTATGGTCTCTGTTAGAAGGCAGGTGCTATCGTTAGGGCCTTGTGAGTGTGGTACGAATTCTGGATCTGATTATTTGGAAGTCATGTGCCTATGAGTAAATAATTGTTTTTGTAATAGTGCTTACAATGCAAAATTATTATGTAGATTAGTGATAGGTAAAGCTATGTGATAAGTAGTATTGGCGTCCAGTGGTTGTTGATAATTTATCAAAGAGTGTATTAGGAAGAGCAATCAGGGTGTTTCAAATCATATGTAGGTGTCATAATAATCCCTCCTGCAGACTTTTGTGTTGGATCATCCCTTAATCTCATAGAACCTCTGTGTCTGCTGCTGGCAAATAAATCTGATGATACCCACTCTTCATGGCTAATTTTATATGTCAACTTGAGTGGGATAACTGGTGCTAAGATAATGGGCACAACATTATTTCTGAGTAGGTTAGGTTTGTAGGTTCTTAATGGCCTAGAACAATAGGTTAAAACTAAGAAAACAAAATTTGTACTGGAAACAACTGCTGGGTACAATAGTTTTAGTTGACTAATGTTCCATATAAGCCAACACTATGAATGGATATTAAAAGGGTTGTGAAAAATTCTATTTTAGGACACTTAATTCAGATTTGAAGTAGAAATTGGGAAATACAAAGGCTGTTTTATATTCAAATTAGTTAGACCATGTCTGGAATTCTGTATTTTGTACCTGGATTCCACATTTATGAAAGTCATTTAAAAACAAGATAGAGCTTCTAGGTAGGGTTTCTTAAGCTATAAATATTTTTGATCAGAAAATAACTTGCTGCGGAACTGTACCATGCATTGTGGATGTTTAGTGGCATCTGTGGCCTCTGTCTTCTATATCAAGAGAACTCTCATTCCTTGACCATGAGTGACAATAAACTTATATCTCCAGACATTGCCAAATGGGCCCTGGAAGACAAAATTTCCCCTGGTTGAGAATCACTATGCTGGATGATACTGGAAGGAAAATGATGGGTTGGAAAATATAATCATAGCAAATGATAAGAGTAGGTACCGGTCATACATAGGACTGGACTAACTCCACAATTTTATTTTGTTTATTATTTTTCTGCCTTTTAAAATCTATCTTCCCACTAGATTAATTTGTGCAGTGAGGAATTGTGTATCATTCTTTCATTTTTGTTTTGAGCATGCAGAACAGCTCCTGGTACACTGTAGATTCTTAGTGTTTCGTAAGATAAACTAAAATAAATTGGAAAAAAAATAGCTTCATGTGAGCACTTACTAGATATGTTCAGGTACCTGAAGAGCTTCCAGAAGGAAGGTCATATTGGATTATTCTATGGAAGAGTGAGGGAATGTGTTTTCAGGGCAGAACTAATAGCAATGAAAAGTTTTGTAGAGCTAGATTGCACTTTATTTTAAGTTCAAACTTTTATATAGTATCATATTTATTTAGCAGTGAGAATTTTTAAATCACCTTGATTGTTATCATTGGAATAAAAGCAATATATAGCAGAAATATAGCCATAATACTAATAGGATTGTAAGATATATAAATTAGTAAGGCATAAACATGTTGATGAAATGCAAAATTTCTCATTTTCCCTATTTAAAATATTGACCAACTATTCATAATATCAACTATCAAGTAATTGAAAATAAATCTAACAGATACAGTCATAAGAAAGAAAGAATTAAGAGGGGGAGAGAGAAAATCTCCTTTATATATCAAGAGTTTTCAAATTGTTCATGAAAAATATATGCTATGAAATTTATTTTCACTAAAATAAATGTATTGGACGGTGCCACGGTTCAATAGGCTAATCCTCTGCCTGCGGCACCAGCACCCCGGATTCTAGTCCCGGTTGGGGCACTGGATTCTGTCCCGGTTGCCCCTCTTCCAGTCCAGCTCTCTGCTGTGGCCCAGCAGTGCAGTGGAGGATGGCCCAAGTGCTTGGGCCCTGCATCCGCTTGGGAGACCAGGAGAAGCACCTGGCTCCTGGCTTTATCAGCGCGGTGCGCTGGCTGCAGTGTGCCGGCCGCAGCAGCCATTGGGGGGTGAACCAACAGAAAAGGAAGACCTTTCTCTTTGTCTCTCTCTCTCACTGTCCACTGTGCTTGTCAAAAAATGTATCATTTAATCCCATTTTTGGAAAGTTTTTGAAGTACCCTCATATAAATATAACTTTTTAAATGACTAGTAAAAATAATGATAAGGAGCACTGAGTGCTCATTATATTGCAGTCTTTGTGCTATGCTTTAAATATGAGTATATCTTCATTTAATCTCTACAACACTTCAATGAAATGGGCACTTTTATAATTGCAATTTAAATAAGAAAATATTGTACAGAAATAAGCCATTAAAATAGCAGAACATACATAAATTGTGCATTGATTTCAAAGTCGTCATTTTTAGAAACATTTATTGAATTTTGTATTTCTTTTGATATTTAAATATCCTCAATCCTAATGCATGTTTTTGATATTGCCATTGGCGTCAATAGTTCAGAATTAAACATCTAATCTGTGTGTCTGAATACACACCTAAATATACAACCAAATTATTAGGTATGTGACTTGGCTTCATCTGTTTTGTTACTATAAGGGCAATGTGCAAAAAAAGAGGTTTATTTAGCTCATAGTTTTCTTTGGGGGTGGGGTGAGGACATGGTTCTAGCATCACCTTCTTGTGACAGCATCAAGATAGATGGCATTACATGGCAGTACTGTGTGTGTGTGTGTGAGAGAGAGAGAGAGAGAGAGAGCAAGGTAAGTGAAGTAGCTTTGTATTACTACAGACAGTACCTAAGACAAGCTACTTATCAAGGAAATAGAGGTTTATGTAGCTCACACTTTTGGAGTTTGAGAGTCCAAACGATATGGCATAGTCTCTGGCTCTAACCTGGGGCCTATGGTAGATGGGTAGATGACTGAACATATGCAAGACAAGGATTTGGAGAGCCAAGAAGCAGAGAGAGGCAGAGAGAGAGAAAAAGAGAAAGAGAGACAGATATCAAACTAAACCTTCCATAAAAGCCCTCTTGTTAGAACTACCAAGGAATTGCACAAAAACTACTTTCTGAGAACATACCCTGAATGACTTAAGAACCTGTCACTAGGACTCACCTTCAAAAGAGTCTACCAGCTTCTTTTTTAAATTTTTTTATTTGACAGATAGAATTAGTGAGAGAGAGAGAGACAGAGAGGTCTTCCTTCCGTTGGTTCACCCCCCAAATGGCTGCTATGGCTGGAGCTACACTGATCCAAAGCCAGGAGCCAGGTGCTTTTCCTGGTCTCCCACATGGGTGCAGGCACCCAAGCACTTGGGCCATACTCCACTGTCTTCCTGGGCCACCACAGAGAGCTGGACTGGAAGAGGAGCAACCGGGACTAGAACCTGGTGCCCATATGGGATGCCAGCGCTGCAGGCGGAGGATTAACCAAGTGAGGCACCGCGCTGGCCCCTAGTCTACCAGCTTCTAATAGTATTACCCTAGAGACCAAGACTTAATGGCAATAGACCTTTGAGGACACCCAAACAAAATTTAAATCATAGTACCTGACTGGAGAAGAAGCAAGAGTATGGGAAAAGTCAAGCTTGCTCTACATTCATAGGAGCACTGATCCAGTTCAGTGCATCCTTCCCTACTCCGGCAAGACAGTGCTGATCTGCTCATGAAGAGGGAGCCCCAGGGCCTAACTACCAACCATTAGGATTCACTGATTAAAGTTTCCACCATCACGACACCATTACACTGGGGAACAAGTTTCCAGCATATGAATCTTTGTGAATCAAACCATACCCAAACTATAGCATGGATCACTCAATAAGAATTTCATTCTTAAGTTATTCTGTAGTTTATAGAATCCCATTCTTTCTTTTATTTACATGATGGAAGTTCTCATTTTCTGGTTAGTTTGAGAACACATTCAAAATTCACTTGCTATTTACTGAAGCATTATCAATAATCATACAGGTAGTCAGATACATAAGATTAGTCTCAAATTATATCAAATATTGATATTTTGTCTTCCTTAGCACTCTCCCCTATGGCAAAATCTCAAAACTAAGGTATCTTGAGATACAGGAAAGGAATTATGTGTATATGGAGAATCGTTAGCTCTATTGAAGTAGTGGGAGATAGTCCCTGGTACAAACACTGAAGCAAAATGTTATTTTAATTGTAGGGGAGTAGAGTGAGAAATGTACAAGCCTGTAAATCCATGTATTAATGTCTGATATGTTCCATTTAATTAAGAACAGGACAAGATGGTTGAACCTAAGCAGGAAGGTTTGGGTTAGTAATTATATGAAGTACAACCTGACTGTAACAGCTATAAAAGGCTAAACTGTATCACTGAGAGTATGGCAAAGTTATTTTTCTATTTTTAAAATAACTGTTTTTATTTAGGTCCTCTTTTTTTTTTTTGCCAGAGTGTCTTGGCTTTACATGCCTGAAATACTCTCATGGGCTCTTCAGCCAGATCTGAATGCCTTAAGGG
Source organism: Oryctolagus cuniculus (assembly GCF_051225735.1). Lineage (NCBI taxonomy): Eukaryota > Metazoa > Chordata > Mammalia > Lagomorpha > Leporidae > Oryctolagus > Oryctolagus cuniculus. The sequence goes on along the minus strand of NC_142875.1, from coordinate 51,808,087 downwards.
CTGATTCTGAGGCCAGAGTGCTGTTTAGGACATCTGCCATTCTATGAGTCTGCTGTGTATCTCGCTTCCCAAGTGGATCGTTCTCTCCCTTTTTTATTCTATCAGTTAGTATTGGCAGACACTAGTCTTGTATGAGTGAGATCCCAGTAGAAAGAATGGGCCATCAAAGAAGGAGGTACCTCTCTCTGAAGGGAGGAGAGAACTTCCACTTTGACTATGTATGAGCTGGTCTAAATAAGATTGAAGTCAGCGAACTCAAAAGGCTTCCATAGCCTTAGCAACTCGTGACAAGAGCCTAGGGAGATTACTGACACCATAAACAAGAGTGTTAAGTCAACAACAGGAGTCACTGTGCACTTACTCCTCATGTAGGATCTCTGTCCTAAATGTGTTGTTCAATGTGAATTAATGCTGTAACTAGTACTCAAACAGTATTTTACACTTTATGTTCTGTGTGGGTGCAAACTGTTGAAAGCTTTACTTAATATATGCTAAACTGATCTTCTGTACATAAAGATAATTGAAAATGAATCTTGTTGTGAATGGAATGGGAGAGGGAGCGGGAGCTGGGAGGGTTGTGGGCGGGAGGGAAGTTATAGGGGGGATAAGCCATTATAATCCGTAAGCTATACTTTGGAAATTTATATTTGCTAAATAAAAGTTAAAAAAATAAAATAAAATATAAGGGATATAAATAAAAAATAAAAATAAACTGTTTTTAAATGTTTATTTTTTATCTACTTGAAAGGTAGAGCAACACACATACACACAGACAACACACACACAGACACACACTGCATACACATATGGAATGAAAGCAAGAGAATGAGAGAAATTTGTTCTGTATAGAATTTGTAAAATGGGAGGTTAACTTATACTGTTTATCCAAAGATGAATGAAAATCAATTCTAAAACATTCACTAATTATAAAGATCGTGGGCCTATTTATTTTGGAATGTTAAAAGAGACCTAAGGGGAGCCACATGGCTATTTATAAATTTATTTTTGGCTACTTACAGTATTTGCCTTGTATTTTCATGTCTTAAGTAAGGGTTGCCAGGTTTAATAAATAAAATTGAGGGGTGCCCAATTAAATATGAATTTTTGATAAAGAATTTTTATTATGAATTTGATCTAAAGACTGCACATACATAATTAGGAAATTATTTGTTTTTTTTTTTTTATCTGAGATTCAAGTTTAACTAGGCACCCTGTATTTTATCTGGCAATTCTAGTTATAAGGGGACAATAGATAGATTAATCATGAAGCTAATGGAGCTTAAATTTCCAGGGTTTCTCATGGAAGCCTTTTTTAAAAACTGGTTGCCATATTTTTAATCTGAGTCATTTCTTTAAAGACGTTTCTTCCCAATTATATAAACCTGAGTCTCCACAAAAGCTGGCTGTGTCCCTGCAGGGGAAGTAATATGAGGAGACAGAGTCGACAAGGTGAAGAAGGAAGTAAATCTCGCAGCCTGGAGGAGATTGTTGATGCCCTTGTCACATTAGAAAATTATTTTCTAGGAGTTAATTAAATAATCACTGGGCCTTGAGGCATCTTTGTTGCTAAACTTCTCTGTCATTCTGTAGGCAAGAGACAGAGAAATATTTTCCACTGTGCTGATATAGCTGAAGAGTGACTAATCCAAATGCTTCAAGAAAGTCAGAACACTTTTGTTCGTGGATACAATTAGCAAATGAAATCTCACTAATTTTGTTTGTGCTTTTCAAACTAATTCAACACATTAGATATTGCAGACTGTAAAGCCTAAAGGAAGTTGGAACATGAAAAATGAGAATGGCAAGGGAAAAGCAGGCCTGTCTGGGTTCTAATTGGCATCCGTAAGGAAGGCAAAGGAAATGTTTGCCTCTCTCATTGGCTAGTGCCCTGCTTGGTGTAACAGGGCCACTACGACTGGGATTTTGATCTATTTCTTTACATTAGACCATCGGGTAGTCAGTCTTGTCTCAGAGAAGACTCTACTCAAGATCCTTAGGAAGCTTTTCTAGAAGCAGCTCCAAAATAGAAAGGATGTTTTCAAATGCCTTTATCAATAAAATAATACTAATGAGATCCAGGATTGCCAAGTATGATTTTTCTAGGAGAAGCTCCAGCAAGTTGTGGAATAATATTAACCAGAACTAATCTGCAGTCTCTGCTTTGCCTGTAGTCATTCTGGCCCACATAGGCCTCAATTCATCTATGAAATTGTTGGAGCTTGGCTTAACATTTGATTAATTTTCAAAGCAGTTTTATATTTAGAGTAAAGAAAATTATTCAATGATTGATCTGATGAGTCATTTTGTTCCTGGGGTCTTCAGTCTGCTCCTTTCATTTGCTTCCAGGTACACTGCAGGAGTTTCATTTGTTGCATTCGATAAGGTTTCATCCTTCTTTGCCTTACAAATAATCTCTCTCCCTATGCAGCTGCTGTAAGCATTATCTGCTACAGCATACTTGGTAGTGACTTTTCAGTTGGAAGTCAGAGTCTAGAAACAGGGGTCCTTTGTAGATAGCCTAAGACTTCTAAATTAGTTTTTCCTTATGATTCAACAGGGCTTGGATCTTGTGGCTTGATTTAATATTTATTGAGCTCTCACAAAATGCTAAGCCTTCAAGATGCAGGACAAATTCCATTCTTGATTAAGTTTTTACCTGATTGAATTTGTCTTATTTAAATGTATTGAAATAGCAGCAGCATTGTTATAGATGGGCTTCCCGATCTGTTTTATATGCAGCGTGGTCAACTAATAAGGAAAAAGAAAAGAGAGACTATATGTAGTCATACATACAAACGATAAATGTCCTGTAGAAACCTTAATTCATCCATTGATTTCACACAGCCTATGGCTCACTTTGTTCCTTCCACTAGGGAGATGGTAGAGTTTGGCCATGCTGTGGTCTCCAGTTTTGTTCCAGAAGGCTGATGACAAATGAGACTGTCCAGTCTTCCTATTATTGTGTGAATCAATAAAGTTATTTTAAGCTTTTTTTTTTAAATTGAACCTTCATCCTCATTATAGAAAAAGGGATAATAACCTGTTTTTCCACCCAAAATTTATTGACTTGATATTGAATCATAATGACTTCTAATGCGAAGAAAAATTGTGAAGGGATTTAAAAATAGCAGTTTTTGTCTTTTGAAAGGTCTTTCTCTTCATAGGTAACTTATAGCTTCGAGATTGTCTTCGAGATTGTCTTCCAATTAGTGTCAGAAGAACACCGGGCAATATTCCAAGTCAACAAAAATTAACATTTCCTATTTAGTAATGTGTAGCAAACGATCATTAACAAACTTAAAAAGTTACAACATACAATTTTCGAAGGTATCTGGAAAGCTGAACATTCTGCATAATAATTCACAGTAGGACTAGTGCCCAGTGATTCATAGAATATCAGCTTTGAGAAATTAGCCTATGTTAATTCATTTTTAGAACTTGCTTCGTTGTTCATTGTGCGTTAGGATACCTCGCAGTGTCTTAATGCATCTTCTGAAATTTCTTGAGATAGGTGCATCTGTTTTAGAGGCTGCTGTTCTAGATCTACTAACTCCATACTGGGACATCTTAGATGGCCTGGAGGGATCCTAGAATTTGCATTTTATATTAATATATAGCAAGCTCAGGTCTATATCATTCATTTTGCTTCTAGAAGATGACTATCACAGAAACTTAAACACTGAAAAGTGAAAAAAGTGACTAAATATATTTATATAGAATTATTGCTAATTTTTCCAAAACCTTTGGTTTTCCTTTAACTTTACTTGCAGGATGTGATATATTGATAATGATAGATTTTATGTTGACCAAAGGACTTGAAAAAGTCTTAGACTATAGAAAGGTACAGAAGGCAAATCAGACACTATCTTTACTGTCTTTGCCTCCTGGTTGCACCTTTTTTTTATTAAAAAATATTGACATACAGCTTTGGATGTAGTGAGCCAAGGGTGCAGCAATTGGGAGAAAAGAAGTTTCCAGGTGGGTGAATACTTTCAGTTGTGACTGATTGACCATCCTACTGGAGGAGGTATCTGAGGAGGCGCAGTTTCTTAGCAACCAAAGAGGTCACTGTCATAGGGAAACTGAATGAAATTTTCCTTACCCTTAACCATGAGACTTGCTACCATCCTTTTCAAGTGAGATTATCTTCATGATACATTTTCCTCATTAAGAATTCTACATTAAGTTGAATGTTTCCTGATTCATAACTCTTTAGATGTGAATTATGTTAATAGGTGTAAAGTGAAAATATATTTGTGTGGCCACACATATTTGAAAAATCTGTTAAAGTTTCACAGTCCTTAATTGGATAATGTACAATATTGCATTTCAACAGAGAAATGTAAAATATTCTTATTTTTTGTCTTTTTTAAGGAGATTTATTTATTGACAGGCAGAGTTACACAAGGAGAGAGGGAGAAACATTGAGAGAGAGACAGAGAGTTAGAAAGAGGGAGAGAAATAATCTTCTATCCACTGGTTTACTCTCCAAATAGCTACAATGTCTGGGCCTGGGCCAGGCTGAAGCCAAGAACCTGGAACTCCAACTGAGTCTCCCATATGGGTTTCAGGGACCCAAGCATTTGGACTATCTTCTGCTACTTTTCCCAGGCACATCAGCAGGGAGCCAGATCTGAAGTGAAGCAGCTAGAAATCAACTGGTGCTCATATGAGATGCTGGCATTGCAGGCGGCAGCTTAACCCACCAATATTCTTATAAAATCAACTCTCACTGGATTTCAGAAATTTTGTCTGCTGGGCATTTTATTGGAAATACATTATGGACACTATGAGAATCATGGTTCCAAGATCGATAGGTTCCCAAAGATAAGTCTCTATTGGAACCCATTCCCAGTTTTGGTGTTTAGATTTCATGTAGCAATTACAAAGGGGATAAAACAAACAGACTTGGAATTGGACACAACATCCACAGGTTTCATTTATTCATCAAGCACTTACTTATTTTCCACTTTGTATTTGTATCTGTTTACATCATGGAATTCATACATGAGTGAAGCTCAGCCTTTTTATCCTGGGAGAGCATTGAACTATAACACCACAGAGGGAGAAAGAAAGCAGTTTTCAAATCATTTTTACATGGGACAAAATGAGTCCTCACTGCCTTTAACTTGAAAAGGAAAAAAAAAAAAACTGCTAGGCTACTTCAATGTTTTATAGCTTGAAAATAAGCAAGGTACAGGCTTTCTGGTATATAAAGTGATGTCTATGCCCTGATCTTCTGCAACAGGACAATCTGGAGTCCATTATCGAAGTCACTTTGACCACAATTATAGTTCAGGGTATGGGAGGTAACAACTCCAGGAGGACTGCCTGTCTACTTGCAGGAGATGTCCCTGGGCCCTGTAAGGAAAGCTGGATCAGAGTCAGTGATGGGATTAAAATAGTGACTGGGAGAGCAACCCAGTGAAATATAGGTTATAATTGTTATATGAGCACACTGGAATCCTCAGCCTGGTGAGATTTGGCAAATCCAAATCTCTTGTAGACTACTAATTCCAGAAGCAAAGCTTATACACAAAGGTTCTTTATATTTTGAAAATTAAGAAATTTCATATGCCATGGTTTGATGGTGGTTTGAGTGCCTCCAGAACTTCAATGTATTGAAATTTAACTGTCATTATGAGGTATTAAGAGGGTGAAATTCAATCTGACTATGTTGTGGGGGGAGCCTTTGAAAAGTGATTAAGATTGAAACAGGGCATAAGGATGGATTCCCATGACCGATTCCTGATTGCTTTGAAAGAAAAGGGAGTGAGATCCAAAACACACACAAATGCATATCTACGGCCTGTTTCCTGACATGTGACACCCTGTACTACCCTGGGACTCAGTCAGAAAGAAGATCTTCACCAGATAAAACACCTTAACCTCTGAATTCTAGAACCCAGAGTCAAAGTAACTATCTTCTATATAACACACCCACTCTGGTACTGTATTGCTAGCAACAGGCAATGGGTTGATACTCCACATTAAAAAAAAGAATTATTTGAGTATGATATAGTAGAGAGTTTTTAGAATTTTATGGAGGGTCTTAATTTTAATATGGCCCTGGCATAAGATGGCTGTATTACCAGACATGTTATATTAAGTTCTCTGTATATTCATTTTCCTCATTCATAAAAGATCTTATAATACTCAGTTTCATAGTTGTTGAGATTAAATAAGATATGGAAAATAAAAGTATCAAGCAGATAGCAGACAGTCAGTAACCACAGATTTCCTTTTTCAGAAGGTGATTGAATTGATTCATGGTGACCAATTTTTGGGTGTGAAAGAACAATTATTCTTTCTTTGCATATCATTTTAAGAGCAGGACGGATGTTTAAAGGGTCAGCCAGTATGCAGAACAGGGCAATGGTACAATGGGAGGGAAATTAAGATAGTTGGGGAATGTGCGATGGGGTAGTGAATTATACCCAACTACTATGGGTCAAAGTACACTTACTTCTTTCTTAAGACTTTGTAATCAGAACTGATAGATATGTCTCTGACATGGAACCAGAAAATGCAGTATGTAAACTTAGGGGTTATTGAGGCCACGTTCTCTCTCTGGGTAACTGAAATAGCAGAGAAATCCAGTCTGCAGAAAGAGATATGGAGGGAAGAATGAAGCAGACAGGCCAAAAGGAACAGTCAGGAAATGGAGTGACAGCCTGAATCCCTAGGTCTAGTTGTTTCTGAAGTCTACATGCATTTTATCCCTAGGCTGTGTAGCCAGATCCTAGACAATTACATAATATTTCCACTTGTAAGTTGGAGCTAATTTGAATGGATTTCTAGTTCTTCTAACCCAAACAACATAGATGAAATTAAGCAGGTTCCTTTGGAGACTATAGCAGGTCACTCACTCTGGGTCCTCATTTTCTGAAAAAAGGGGACTTTCTCAATAGCAGAAGTGACCCTGCTCTGGGGCACAGGCTATCAGTAATTTTAGTTCTTTAGTTGTATATGTTTTATTATTTGTATATATCTCATATATACAACATTAGTAACATAGTAATTCTACTTGCGCTCCCACCTACTCTCTCTCTCTCTTCCTCTTCCCTTCCTGTTTAGTCTGAGAAAGAAGAAGAAAAAGAAAAAAAGAATGAAATAAAAAAAATTAGAGGACTCTTCCTCAACAGTCTAGACATTATTACTTCTCAAAAGTGATTTCACCTTTTTCCCTCTTTCCTTTATTCTCTTCCTTTCTCCCCTTTCTTTCCTTTTAGAAACTTAATTGTCTTTTAAGAAACCAAGGATTATACATTTTTGTGAGCTCTAAGACATAATTATAACTTATGAGACATAAGTTATAATTTAATATATTAAATGAATATATTAAATGAATATATTAAAATGAAGCAATTTTGAGAACATACAAGTCTTTGGGGGACAAAAGTCCTACATGGGAAGTTAGTGCAAAGTGACTCTTGTTGTTTATTTAACAAATAACACTCTTATGTATGACATCAATGAACACCAAAGGCTCTTGACATGAGCTGCCTTGGTTATAGAAGCCTTTTGGATCCATTAGCTTGACAAGACCATAAGCAAAGTGGAAATTCTCTACTCCATTCAGAGAAAAGTATATCCTTCTTTGTGGTCATTTCTTTCCACTGGGGTTGCACTCACAGGGGTCCTTTATGTAGAAAATTTTTACCAGAGTGTCTTGCTTTTCCATGCCTGAAGTGCTTCCCCTGGACTTTTCAGCCAGAACAGAATGACTTAAGGGCTGATTCTGAGGTCAGAGTGCTGCTTGAAGTGATTGTCAGTCTATGAGTCTGCTGTATGGACTGCTTCCCATGTTGGAGCCTTTGCTCCTTTTCAATTCTGTCTGTTATTACTTCCAAACACTTAGTCCTATTATATGATCACTTTAACACTTGATCCAATCTATATGGTCACTTTACCACTTAATCCTATCCATTTGATCTTCATAAAACTTAAGTTGCTATTTTAACCAGCTGACTTAAGGGAATTTAGGATCCTATGGCGAGTTATAAAGCTGTACCCTCAGAAGTAAGTTCATAGGACTGTATGCAGGATTATACTGCTTTGCAGTTACAAACTTCATACATTTCAAAATTACAACTTTAGGATCTTAGTAATTGTTCCCACTGTGACCACCTTCCAACCAACACTTTCACCTCATTTTTCTTCCCTTTATTATTCTCACTCTTATTCTTTACTAAGATCTATTTTCAATTAACTTCATACATATGTGGTTAACTCTATGTTAAGAGTTCAATGATTTATTTGAAAGAAAAAAGATAAGGAAAAATAATAAAAGAAAAGATATGCAAAAATATAGAACAAGAAGCTGTTCCTCAACAGTCAAGGGAAAGGCTATTCAAAATGGTTGCTTCTCAAAGTGTCAATTTCACTTCTACAGCTTTATTTTAGTGCTATTTGTTCTCATAGATCAGGGAGAACATACAGTATTTGTCTCTATGGGCCTGGCTTATTTCACTTAAAATGATATTTTCCAGTTTCATCCACTGGACTTCATTTTTTTTTTACTGCTGTGTAGTATTCCATGGAGTACATATCCCATAATTTCTTTATCCAGTCTTAAGTTGACGGGCATTTGGGTTGATTCCATGTCTTTGCTAATGTGAATTGATCTGTGATAAACATGGAGGTATAAATAACTGTTTCATATGCTGATTTTACATCCCTTGGGTAGATTCCCAGGAGTGGGATGGCTGGGTCATATGGTAGGTCTATATTCAGACCTCAGAGGTATCTCCCCACTGTCTTCCATAGTAGCCTAATCAGTTTACATTCCCACAAAAGAGGATTAGGGTACCTTTTGTCTCACATCCTCACCAGCATTTGCTGTTTGTGGACTTCTATATGAAAGTTTTTCTAACAGAGGTAAGGTGAAACATTACTATGGTTTTGATCTGCATTTATCTGATAGCTAGTGATTCTGAGCATTTTTTCATGTGTCTGTTGGCCATTCGGATTTCCTCTTTTGAAAAATGTCTAAGCCCTTTGTCCATTTCTTAACCAGATTGTTTGTTTTATTGTTGTTGAGTTTCTTGATCTCTTTATATATTCTGGTTATTAATCATTTATCTATTGTGTAGCTTGCAAATATTTTCTACTATTCTGTCAGTTGTCTCTTCCCTTTGCTAATTGTTTCATTTGCTGTACAGAAGCTTCTCAGTTTGCTGTAATCTCATTTGTGAATTTTGGGCTTTTATTGCCTGTGCATCTGGGGTCTTTTCCAAAAACTCTTTGTGTATGCTGATGTCTTGTAGGATTTCCCCAATGTTATTAAGTAATTAAATGGTGTTGGGTTGTGCACTTAGATCTTTAGTCCATTTTGAGTGGATATTGGTGAAAGGTGTCAGGTAGGAGTCTTGCTTTGTACTTCTGCATGGGTCATTCCAGTTTATCAGCTACCATTTGTTGAAGAGGCTTTCCTTGCTCCAGGGATTTATTTTAGCTTCTTTGTGAAAGATAAGTTGATTATAGATATTTGGATTGATTTTAGTTGCTTCTATTCTATTCCATTGATCTATCCATCTGTATTTGTAATAGTACCAGGCTGTATTGAAAATACCTGCCCTATAATATGTCTTAAAATCTGGCATTGTGATGCCCCTTGCTTTTTATTTTGTTGTATAAGATTGCTTTCTCTATTCAGGGTCTCCTATGTGTCCATATGAATTTCAGTGTCATTTTTTCTATATCTGAGAAGAATATCTTGGGTATTTTGATTGGAATCACATTGAATCTGTGAGTTGATTTTGGAAGAATGGATATTTTGATGATATTGATTCTTCCAATCCATGAACATGGAAGGCTTTTCCATTTTTTTTTATCTTGTTCTATTTATTTCTTTAATGTTTTGTAATTTTCATCATTGAGATCTTTGACATCCTTGGTTAAATTTATTCCAAGGTATTTGATTTTTTTGTAGCTATTGTGAATGGGATTGATTTTAGAAGCTGTTTTTCAGCCATGGTATTTTCTGTGTATACAAATGCTGTTGATTTTTGTGTCTTGATTTTATATCATGCTACATTTCCAAACTCTTCTATCAGTTCTAATAGTCTCTTGATGGAGTCTTTTGGATTCCCTATGTGTATGATCATGTCATCTGCATATAGGGATAGTTTGACTTCCTCCCTCCCAATTTGAATCCTTTTGACCTCTTTTTCTTGCCTAATGGCTCTGCATAAAACTTCTAGGACTATATTGAATACCAGTGGTTAGAATGGGCATCCTTGTCTGGTACCAAATCTCAGCAGGAATGATTCTAACTTTTCCACATTCAATAGGACACTGGCCATGGGTTTGTTATAAATTGTCTTCCTTCTATACCCAATGTGCTAGGAGTTTTCATCATGAAAGGTTGTTGTATTTTATCAAAAGCTTTCTCTGTATCTATTGAGATAATCACATGGTTTTGTTCTTCAGTTTGTTAATGTGATATATCACATTGATTGGTTTGTGAATGTTGAACCATCCCAGCATACCAGGGATAAATCCCATTTGGTCTTGGTGGATGATCTTTCAGGTGTGTTGTTGGATTTGATTGGCTAGAATTTTTTGAAGATTTTTGTGTCTATGTTCATCAGGGAAATTGGTCTATAATTTTTTTCTCTGTTGCATCATTTTCAGGTTTAAGAATTAAGGTAATTCTGGCTTCATAGAGAAAGTTTGAAATGATTCCCTCCCTTTCAATTCTTTTGAATACCTTAAGTAGAATTATAGTTATTTCTTCTTACAATGTCTGATAGAATTCAGCAGTGAAGCCATCTAGTCCTGGGCTTTTCTATGTTAGGAGGGATCTTTCTTGGTTATTTGTCTGCTTAGGATTTCGGTGTCTTCATGGCTCAATTTAAGTAGAACCATGTGTCCAGGAAGTTGTCCATTTCTTCTAGGTGTCCCATTTTTTGTGTGCAGTTCTTTGTGGTAATTTCTGATGATTCTTTTTATTTCCGTGGTGTCTGTTGCTATATTTTATTTTTCATCTTTGATTTTTCAATTTGGCTTCTCCCTCCTTTTTTTTTTTTTTTACAATTGATGGGCCAATGATGTTGTCAATTTTATTTATTTATTTCTTTTGAAAAATCATTTATTTGTTTTGGTGATCTTTTGTAGCTTTATTGATTTATTGCTTTATTGGTTTTGATTTTTGTTGATTTCTACTCTAATTTTAATTATTTCTTTTCCCCTACTAGGGAAGTACACAGCACCGCCACCCCCCACCCCCCCCCACTGGAGCCCAGCTCCAAGCTTCCCATAGGCAGGGCTTCACCTTGCTGTACAGCTTGCGTAGATCTGGGAGGAATTCTTTTAAATTGTTGTGGCCCTCTCTGTTTGGGTGGGGGATGAGGTGATCTGACCCCCACTATTGCTGGGCATGTGCATGGGAAGTAGTATTGGCAGCCACCTACCTGTGTCCCAAAAAACAAAGAAACAAACAAAAAGGAGCTAAATGGCTTCTCCTTGGTGGCTGCAGGTCTCTGCCAGGTGGGAGGAGGGGGAAGGGAAATGTGCAGCTTCCTTATTTGTTTATTTGATTATTTATTTTTTTCCACACATAGAACTTCAGAAACAGTTCTACGAGCTTTCCCTTCTGCTGCTATGTGCAGCTCCATGGGCCCATGGATTCCCTTTCACCTTATCTGCCAGGGCCAATATTTTCCTCCCAAGTTCGAAGCCTCTGCTTCTTTTTTCCTTGTTATTCTTTTGGCACAGATTTGGACTATCTCTTTTGTTTTCACTGGTTTTTCTGCTGCAAATTTCCCATGACTTGCCTTATACATGTAGTTTCTCCCCTTTTTAAATATTAATTTTGCCCTGTGTGATTTGGACTGCCCTGTCACTATTATGCCATCTTACAACTCTCCTAGTTTTATATGTTTTGTTAGTAAAGAATTGTGTGTGTGTGTGTGTGTGTGTGTATGAATTCTTGCTTCTAAATAAAGAGATTCAGTTTCACAGGCTTTCTGAAAGCAAAATCGTCTGAAAATAATTTTAATTGTGATAATAGCTCTGTTATTCATCAAGTCTTAAGGAGTTCTGGCTTACCAAAGCACCAGTGATGTAGCCTTTCTTAATAAAATATGCTGTGTAGTTTTCTGTTTTACACTGGCTGCTTTGGGTTACAGGACTCTACTGTCTCAGTGAAAATTCTCAGGAAACTTTTGCTTAGTCCTGATTTATTTGATGGAGTCTCCAAGGTAGAATAAAAATTTTATAAATCAATATTTTAAGTTGACTCTTAACCTTTATTCATTCCCAGCCTAAAAGTTTTCTTCAAGCTTCTTTTTCAAAGGAAGGAGAGAGCAGAAAGGCCACCCCACTCCCCAGCACTGCAGGTGGCCAACTAATGCTTAGCATTTTGCCAAGAGCAACTTACAGACCTCAGTCCCACCTGCTATTCTGCACATTAAGATCACACCAAGTGTCATGACACCTTCATAACCCAACAGATTCAGGTCAGAAGTCACCCTGCATCTTGCCTGGATGTTCCCTACCCTCCCCATCCTCCCTGATTTTTGTGTTCTGGCAGTAGCAGAGAAACTTGAACCTTTCAAAAGAATGAGATCAGCTACTGAACACTTTTATCAGAGGATGAGAGGGAAGTTGAAACCAGTTTTTAAAAAAGAAATAAATTATTCCCCTGGGTAAGCCATTTTTCTACTGATTCCAGAAAGAGAGACTGAATGTTCTTAACTGTATACTTTATAAGAATTGAAGGAGGAGGTGAAGGGCATTTCTTACTATCATGATGGAGACTGAGCCCACATCTTGCCTCAGGATCTTCTTAATTTCCTATGGCAGCTCTCTCAGACAAATAGTTAGTACAAGATGATTTTTTCAGAGGCTGTATTTTTTTTTTTTGACAGGCAGAGTGGACAGTGTGAGAGAGAGTCAGAGAGAAAGGTCTTCCTTTTGCTGTTGGTTCACCCTCCAATGGCCGCCGCAGCCAGCGCACCACTCTGATTCGAAGGCAGGAGCCAGGTGCTTCTCCTGGTCTCCCATGGGGTGCAGGGCCCAAGCACTTGAGCCTCCTCCACTGCACTGCTGGGCCATAGCAGAGAGCTGGCCTGGAAGAGGGGCAACCGGGACAGAATCTGGTGCCCCGACCGGGACTAGAACCCGGTGTGCCAGCGCCGCAAGCGGAGGATTAGCCTAGTGAGCCGCAGTGCCGGCCCAGAGGCTGTATGTTTTAATTTTTTGATATCTTCCCTGAGCCTTCATATCATCCTGGAATTAAGGTTACAATATTATTATAGTAGTTTTTCTGAGATATTTTACCGACAAATCTTCATTTTTTAAATTTTGTTTTTGGGATTAATTTTCTTCATCCATTCATTTAGGCCTTCTTATATGTGATAACTTCTTTAGATTTTTGAGAATAATAAAACATTGAACAAAGATGATATTTTTGTTTTCAAATGCTTAAATTATTTGAGAGGCAGATAAAGGAGTATATGAGTATAATAAAGAATGTGTATATTGCACTTAAAGATATTTAGTGTTTTTTTGCAGGTTGACGAGTGTGATAAAGTAACTGTGTAGATAAATTAGATTGTTATGCTTCTGTGAGTGGGTGGTGTAACTTGAAATCTAAAAAAAAAAAAAAAATAAATAAATAAAACAGGATCATCCATGCAAGGAACATGTATAAGAGCATTCCAGACAGAGGGGACAGCTAGTGCCTAACACTGAAGTGGAAATAAAGTGTCTGTGTCTCAGGAACACGAAGAAGCTGAAGCATGGTGGCTGGAAGAAGAGTGGGTGGCAAGATGAGGGAGACAAACAGGCAGGGACTAGTTTGCATACACTTACCAACCAGATGAAGAGATTTGGATTTTATTCTGGGGCAATGGGAATTCCTTGATGGGTTTAGAGTGATAACATGAGTTGAACAATATTATCACATTTTAAAAATCACTGTATTTCTCTAGGCAGTGATTATAGGGAAAAAGAAACTTGTTGGAAGAACCTATAGTTCATATGATTGGGAATGTTGGGCTACAATATGGTATCTGTGAGAATAATGGGGTATGTGGATGGACTCCAGATATGTATTGAGGTTGATGACAATCATCAGTGTATAAAATGGTGTGTGTATGTGTGTGTGTGTGAAAGAGATAGAGAGACAGAGACAGACAGAGCAGTGGGTGGGTAAGTAGGAATATCAGTGCATGTGTGAGTATGCCCTCTTTGGGATGAGTACAGTTAAAGAATGAACAAAGATAATTCCTGGACTTTTAGATCAAGCAGTTGACAGATTTGGGGTACAATTTAGGGATATCTTGGTAAATGGAGAAATATGCTTGGTGGAAATAAGTGGCAAGAAATCAAGATTTTTTTTGAGACAAGTTTATTCCATATTTAATTTAGCAAAAAAAGTAAGTATACAATCAAATACTTTATGCCCGAAATTCCAGAGGTCAACAAAATATAAAGAAAAGTTAATACTGGATTGAGGTGGAGGCCATTGCAAATATGGACTTAAAAACCAAAAACCAAAGAACCTTCCTTGCTTTCAAGACTGCAGACAAAATCCCCTTATCTCTGCTTCCGTGCTTATTTTGTCAGATATGACTAAAGCCAAACTTAGAGGAATTTATAGCCTTAAAATAGTATATTAGAAAAAGGGAAAAAGCTAAAATCAATTAGCTGAGGATTATTTAAAGAATTTTAGAAAACAAAACAATACAAAGAAAGCAGGAGGAAATGATAAAAGAACATAATTAAAGAAAGCAAAAGGAACTCGTGCCAGAAAGGATCATAAATAGTAAAAGTTACTTAATAAGGCTCAAGAAGTTGGCAAAACTGCAATGCCCCAAAACAACAACAAAAGTGAGAAAAGAAAGAAATTGTGTCAGATACTGCATACATTAAAATGATAAATGAAAACAGTTTAAAGATTTTATTTATTTAGTTGAGAGGCAGAATTACAGATAGTGAAACAGAGAAACAGAAAGAAAATTCTGCTGGTTCACTCCCCAAATGGCTGCAATGGCTGGAGCTGGGTCCATCTGAAGCTCAGAGCCAGGAGCTTCCTCTGGATCTCCACACAGTTGCAGGGTCCCAAGTGCCTGGGTCATCTTGCATTGCTTTCCTAGGCCTTAGCAGAGAGCTAGATTGGAAAAGGAGCAGCTGGGACTAGAATGGCGCCTAAATGGGATGCTGGCACTGCACGCAGAGGATTAACCTACTGTGCCATAGCACCAGCCCATTACCATACATTTTAAAGTTTGTGTGAAATGAAGCAATTTATTGAAACAGAAAAAATGAAAAAAAGAATTGTTTCTGTAACTATTAAAACATCAAAATTTGAAAATTAATGTAAATAAAACTAAATCGGTATATTAATAAAATTTCAGTGAGCTGAGGTGCAAGACAAAGGTACTCACTCTCACTGCTTTGAATCTAATTGTGCTTAGTCTAATTCAGTATAGTTATGAAAAAACAATTATTATTAAGAATTAATGTAGAAAATATAACTTTAAATACTGTAGGTTAAATTAATATATAAGTAACATTCTGAAATAATTCACAAATAAATTATTAGAAAAATAAGAAAATTGAACAAGTTTGCAGGTACAGATCACTAGTCACAAATCAATAATATATATTTCTTTTAAAAATATTTCTTCCTTTTTTTTTCATTTAATTGAAAGGCAGAGGAGGGGAGAGAGAGAAAGAGAGAGAGAGAGAGAAAAAAAAGAAATATCTTCCATCCTCTTGTTCATTCCCAAATGCTCTAATAGCCAGGGCTTTGCCAACCCAAAACTAGAAGACTGAAACTCAATCCAGGTCTCTCATGTGGGTGGCAAGGAATCATGTATTTCAGCCACCATAAATTCCCTCCCAGGTTGCACATTTGCTGGAAGTTGGAACTGGAAGCAGAATTGAGTTTTCAATCCAGACACTCCAATGTGGGATGGAGTCTTAACCATTGTGCCAACTACCCATGCCCCAGTTATACATATTTGCCAATATGAGAAGCAAATATGATTTACTGTAAGAGTACATTAAAATTCACAAAAGCTCCACTTTGAAAATAAATACTGAGAAATTGGAAGTAGAAATAAAGCTCTGAGTCAGTGGGGCTGCCATTTTTAAAACCAAGCAAAGTAGTGCAGTTTAACAAGAGCTGTTCAGGGCTTGGGTGACCTTCTCTGGAGAGGAACTAATCCATGAGAAGCTCATTTTTAATTTTCTTAGTATTATTCATGGAATGTTCTTGATTCCAGTACAATAGTCAATCTGAAAGTTTTCTCCCTACCCCTCTTTACCTGTTGATTATAGCAAACTCATTAAGATGCTTGATTATGGGATAGGTACTCCATTAATGTATATACCCATAAGAAAGAGGGATGCATGTTAATGAAGCAATAATATTTTATTTTCAAAGATTGAATTTTGTTGCTCACTCATTGAAAGAGTTCATTTACACTTATTTGGTCATGTAACTTTAAAAAAATCTCTTTTGTGTTCCCACAACCAGCACTCCACATAAAGAAAAATTGGTTAAATATTCCTAAAACTTCCTTACAATAGTAGTTCAAATGTAATACATTACTTTTCACTCAGTAATGCCATCATATTTTTTGTACCTGATATAACCTATGCAACTATGAGCACTTTACCCTTTCATAAAAGCATTTTGAAATTTTCTTCCAAGTTACTAACTTAAAATTTTTGAAGCTGATATTTTTGTTTACCTAATACATAGTTCAACAGGTTCAGTTCAAAATTATCATTAAATTTTTTTTGCCAAGCTAGTGTTTTCTCTTTTAATGATATTTTATACTATTACTAGATATACTGATCATAGCAGATTTTGTTGTGTTGAAAATTTTGTTGTCAGTGCATTGGATGGTACTATAGGTCTATAGTACCAACAATATGCTATTCATCTGAATATATGACAAATTATTCTGTGCTTGACCAAATCTAGGAGTGCATGCACAAACAATGGTAATTTCTAATGACTTCCAAATGGTAATTTGTAGTGATTGGTTTGGAATCATTAACATTTCAAAAAATGCACATTTTTTTCAGTCATTGCAGTGTATATTTACTGTGTAACATTATTCAAGTGAGTGCCAATGTAAATGGCGGAACAAAAGAATTCACTTGGGTAAAGAGCGGTTTCAATGAACAGATACCGTAATTCCAGCAACTACCCATCTCTAGACTCTTCATGTGAGACAAATAAACTTATTTTTTAACCCTCTATAAATTAGATTATGTTTTGCACTGCCACACCTTTTGCTAATATAACCTGTCATACTGACATATAGAAAGAGCCAGACTCCTGTCTGACTTCACTTCTAATTATAATTATAAGCATGAGCTATGATTTGTTCTTCCTTCCTTATAGAAACTGTTCTTCCTAATTTAATTCTGTCAATCCTCTTCTTTAGGTCTTAGATTGTCCAGGTTTCTCCTGCCCCAGTTACCCAGTTCTGAGAATTGGCTGTCTGCTCAATTATTTTTCCCATTGATCCTTATGCCTGATTGGAAACAAATGGCATTAACCATTTCCAGAGCTGTTTAATGCCTTTGAAATTTATTGCATATCATTTGCTTGATTGCAAGGTATAGTTTCCCATGAGGGTTATTTCAACTTGAACATAAATATGTGTAAAATCTGCCTCTGTCTGTTTTTGCCTTTTCTGGGATACTGAGTGACAAAAATGTCCTAAAACCAGATTTTAATGATGTGTCTGAGATTCAATACAGAAAAAAGCTAGTTCAGGTAGAGTTGAGATGAGATCTTTAGAAAAATTGAATAGCCACTCTCAGGTAGAGTACCATACAGCAGAGATCAATTTCTAGAGTAGGCAAAAAACATTTATTTTTGGGTCCAAGCAGATGAATATTCATGGCAGCCTTCATTGTTGTTCCATGGCCCATTGACAAATTCTTGATGTATAACTGTTTTAATCAAAGGCCTTAGGTGATAGGTAAAGGGACTGAGAGAGCTGCTTGACTGTTGACTACAATCAGAATTTTTGAGACTAAGTTCCCCTTTTCATGTACTCTTTGTCCCAGTTTTCTATGTAAATCTCACCTAAAACTTTCTTTGTTTTCTAACTTTCTCCTATTGATGAAGGAAGATTAATAGATAAGCTAGCTCTGAGAGGTTTTTTTTTTTAATTAAAATTATTTATTTGAAAGAGCAAAGCACACATACACACACACACACACACAGAGAATGTGTACCCTTCTGTTTGGTGGTTCATGTTCCAAATGACTGTAACAGCTAGATTGAAGCTTAAATCCAGGAACTCCATTTGTGTCTCCTATGTGGACAGCAGGAGCCCACATACTTGATCCATAATTTTCTGACTGTCCAGGCACATAACAGGAAGTTGAATGAGAAGCAGAGCACCTGGGATTTGAACAGGCACTCTGATATGGGGTACCACTGTTGCAAGCAGAGTCTTACCTGATTTGAGCCACAGGGTTGGCTCCATAATAGTTTTTTGAATTATTATTATTATTATCAGTAGTAGTAGTGGTAGTATCTGTACCTAGATATATCTGAATCAAAGACAGCATCAATAGCAACAATGGCACTAAAAAACATCATTTGAAGCAAAGGAAAAAATTTCATTTATTTCAGTACCTAATTATGTTAATTTTTTTTAAATTTCTACTCATTTTATTTTATTTTATTTTATTTCCTTTTTTTAACTTTTATTTAATGAATATAAATTTCCAAAGTACAGCTTATGTATTACAATGGCTTCCCCCCCATAACGTCCCTCCCACCCGCAACCCTCCCCTTCCCCACTCCCTCTCACCTTCCATTCACATCAAGATTCATTTTCAATTATCTTTATATACAGAAGATCGGTTTAGCATACATTAAGTAAAGATTTCAACAGTTTGCTCCCACACAGAAACATAAAGTGAAAAATACTGTTTGAGTACTAGTTATAGCATTAAATCTCAATGTAAAGCACACTAAGGCCAAAGATCCTACATGAGGAGTAAGTGCACAGTGACTCCTGTTGTTGACTTAACAAATTGACACTCTTGTTTATGGCCTCAGTAATCACCCTAGGCTCTTGTCATGAGTTGCCAAGGCTATGGAAGCCCCCTGAGTTCACCGACTCTGATTATATTTAGACAAGGCCATGGTCAAAGTGGAAGTTCTCTCCTCCCTTCAGAGAAAGGTACCTCCTTCTTTGATGTCCCATTCTCCCCAGAGTGTCTTGGCTTTCCATGCCTGAAATACTCTCATGGGCTTTTCAGCCAGATCCGCATACCTTAAGGGCTGATTCTGAGGCCAGAGTGCTGTTTAGGAAATCTGCCATTCTATGGGTCTACTGTGTATCTCGCTTCCCATGTTGGATCCTTCTCTCCCTTTTTTATTCTATCAGCTAGTATTTGCAGACACTATTCTTTTTTATGTGATCCCTTTGGTTCTTAGTCCTATCATTATGATCAATTGTGAACAGAAATTGATCACTGGGACTAGTGAGATGGCATTGGTACATGCCACCTTGATGGGATTGAATTGGAATCCCCTGGTATGTTTCTAACTCTACCGTTCTAATTATGTTAATTTTTTTAAAAAAAGATTTAAGTTTAGAAAAGTTATACTAAGTAGCCAGGTATAAGACTGTAATATAAATATTATAGACTTTGTGGAAAGCATCCATTCCATTCTTCAATTTAATTTGCTACTAACTACTAATTTATCAGAATTTGATTATACAACTAGTCAAAAAATAAAATTATATGAATGCAAAAGTTAAAATTACAGTATCTCTTCAATTCTTTAAATGACTTCATGTACATTTTTTTTTTATTTTGGAAAATATTCCTATGGAATATTAGTCAAGCGTAGTCAGGATTTCTTTTTTCTATTTAAGGAGACTAGAAGGTTAGATATTCTATCTCATGTATCTTTGAAGATAATCAGAAACATAAAAGAGTGTAATATTTTTTAGGTAATGCCTACCTCCCTGTCTTTTCTTTTTGAAAACTATTTATAATTTATTCTATAAAATATTCATATGAAAGCAGAAAACTTAAAAATAAATTCTCAGGCATTCCTTTTATTACATTCACCAGTTTTGTTTAATACTTGTTCCATTTACTTTAGCATTTGTTTGAGTATATAAACTTTATATATGCAGATATTTCATACAAACCACATGGGGATAAACTGTAACCACAGTGACTTTATTTATAAATACTTCAGTGTGTTTTTTGTAAGAGTAAAGACAATCTCTGACAAAACAATGGTGCAATTATCAAAATCAGAAATCTTGACATGGATATAATACTGTATTTAATCCATAGTTCATAATTCAAATTTTGTCAGCTCTCCCAGTAATGTGTTCTTTCCTATTCTAGAATCCAATTATGCATTGTGTTTGGTTTCATGTTGCTTTAATTCCCAATAACCTGTAATAGCTCTTCATCCATTTTTTTGCTCACTTATCCTTGATAACTTTTTAAACTTACCATTTATCTTTCTTATTGTTCCCAATTTGGGATTACATGATATTTTCTCATGATTATATTCATGTGGCTATCATTTTGGGGAAAATTCCATTAAATAATTTTTTCAGTGTATAATGGGATGTACATAATACAATTCATCTCAATATTGACAATGTTGACTTTGGTCACATATTTAAGGTATTAGTTGGCCACATTCTCTACTGTAGAGGTAATAAAGTTCCCTTTCTAGATTGTGGAGAAAGACTTTCAGACCATGTAAAAATGCTTTTTCCACATCAAACATTTACCTATTAGCAACAGAAAAAAATAGATGCTTTTTAAACCTCATTAATCCTTATATATTTATAAGTTGGTGTTTCACTATATATAAACATCTGTTTGTTAGTCCACTCATGCATCCATATATCTCTTTCTATGTATCTATGGATTCAAGCGTACTTAACTTATTCCATGAACTGACTCTCTGTATATCATTATCTTCACGCTCAGGTTTCCCTAAATTTTTCCCACACTTGAAAATAATAGAGTAGTTAATTTTCTAGAGATGAATTAAATGAGTGGTATGGCATTTAGAAAAGAATAATCATAATGAGAATGCAAAAAGGATTAGAGGTAAATGAGGAAGATATAAGGCAAAATTAATGAAAATAAATAGAATTTGAAATGATAAGACATAACGTATCTAGGGCAGGCAAGCAAAGGGGCCATGGCATACACTTATCTGGAATTCTTTCTAACAAGTCAGAACAAAATTTGAAATTTGATTGAAGAAAATGTGAATTTTGAAAGGGTATGATAGGTATCAGGAGATGACATATACCAAGACATTTTCTCATACAACTGCTGAACTTTGAAGACAAGGAAAGAGCAATTTGCCATCAGACAAAACAATGTGTCATCTACAAACAGTAAATATGAAGCAGGCTAACGTCAGGCTTCACAGAAATATTCAATACTAGAAAACAGTGGAGTAATGTCTATAGATTACTCAAGGAAAAAGTGACCTGAGTGTTTTATCCCTTTCAAATTGTCATTCAAACATAAAAGCAATAAACAATTTTAATATTCATGAACTGTGTGAAAACCCTGGGTTAATATTTGCAATTCAAATCAGAGTCAAGTGTCAAGTTTACTTATCTGTAATGAATCTTACAAAAAAATCATGTACAGAGACCAATAACCCAAAAGATCAATGGGTAAAGACTATGGACAACTTGCATAAAATGAAATATTAGTCTTCTGAAACATATATGAATATATACTTACTCCCATTCATAATGAGAAATACAAATTGAAGTTATACTGATATATCATGGATAACCTGACAAATTGGAAAAGGTCACAAAGCTTGATAAGATTCTACATTAGTGAGAATGTATGAAAGTTATTGTCAAATAATGATAATAACAAATTTCAAAACCACGTGTAGGGTAATTTGGCAGCATCTATCAAAGTTATAAATGCACATATTCTTAGAATCAGCATCTCTACTTCTGGTAATATATTCTATAATTACTAACATGTGGAGAATGACATGTGTATAATATAAGTTATTAAAACATTATTTGGAATACCAGAAGATTAGAAGCCATGGAAATGCCCATCAATGTGGAAATGGTTAAATAAATTATGCTGCATTTATTCAGTAGAATACTCTTCTACTGAAGAGATAGGGTAAGTTTATTACTGACAGGGAATGAATTCTACGATATAGTTTAGTGGGAAATAATATACAATATCTGGAGCACATTGTCATTCGTCTAAAAGGCTGAAAAGCCCATGAGAGTATTTCAGGCATGGAAAGCCAAGACACTCTGGGGAAAAAAAAAAAACCTAAATGAAAGATCTCCGTGAGTGAGATCCCAGTGGAAAGAACAGGTCAAAGAAGGAGGTACCTTTCTCTGAAGGGAGGAGAGAACTTCCACTTTGACCATGGCCTTGTCTAAATATAATCAGAGTCGGTGAACTCAGGGGGCTTCCATAACCTTGGCAACTCGTGACAAGAGCCTAGGGAGATTACTGACACCATAAACAAGAGAGTCAATTTGTTAAATCAACAACAGGAGTCACTGTGCACTTATTCCTCATGTAGGATCTTTGGCCTTAGTGTGCTGTACATTGAGATTTAATGCTATAACTAGTACTCAAACAGTATTTTTCACTTTAAGTTTCTGTGTGGGAGTAAACTGTTGAAATCTTTACTTAATGTATGCTAAACTGATCTTCTGTATATAAAGATAATTGAAAATGAATCTTGATGTGAATGGAAGGTGAGAGGGAGTGGGAAAGGGGAGGGTTGCGGGTGGGAGGGAAGTTATTGGCGGGGTGGGGGGAGCCATTGTAATACATAAGCTGTACTTTGGAAATTTATATTCATTAAATAAAAGTAATAAAAAAATTCTTCACTCCATTGTAATCAGAAAAGCTACATAATATGTTTAATTTTTTAAAATTTGTTTAGACTTGCTTTATCATCTAGCATATGGTCTATCCTAAAGAAAATTCAATGCAATTATGAAAAAATGTGTACTCTATAGCCATGGGATGAAATTGTTCTGTAGATATCAATTAAATTGATTTGGTCTCTAAAGTAGATTAGTTCTGTTTCTTTGATTTTTTTGTCTAGTTGATATGTCTATTGACGAAAATGAAGTGTTGAACTCCTCCATTACCTTATTGGAATCCATGTCTCCTTTTAGATCCATTAGCATTTGTTTTAAATAGCCAGGCACCCTGGCATTGTGTGCATGTACATTTACTAAAAGTCATATCTTCCTGTTGAGTTGATCCCTTAGTCATTATATAATGCCCTACTTTATCTCTTCTAACAAAGTCTCCTTTATGTTAAAGTTTTTTGTCTGTTATTAGGATGGCTACTTCTGCTCAGTTTTCTTTTGTTAAACATGGAATATGTTTTTCCATCCTTTCACCTTTCAGTCTGTATGTGTCTTTGTTGGTGAGGTGTGTTTTTTATAGGCAGCAAATAGATGTGTCTTATTTTTTAACCCATTCAGCAGTGTGTATTTTTTTAACTGGGTAATTTAGGCCATTTACATCATAGGATATTATTGATTACTGAAGACTTGGTCCCACCATTTTGGCATTAATATTTATATTGTTTATTTTGGATTTCCTTTGTACTTTTACAAGGAGATTTTTGGCCACCACATTCTTTCGTGATGCTGACTATCTTTCTCTGCTTCTGTGTACAGCAGCATCCTCAAATATCACTTAGGAGGCTGGAGGAATTGTGATAAATTGTTTCAGTTTCTGTTTCTTTTAGAAAGTATTTGTTTCTCCTTCATTTATAAAGGTGAGCTGTGCTTGGTATATTCTGGGTTGATAGTTTCTTTTATTTTTGGACTTGGACTATATCTCTGCATTCTTTCATGGCCTGTAGGATTTCTGATGAGAAAGCTCAGCTGTCAGTCTAATTGCAGGGCCTTTAAAGGTAATCTGGCATTTCTCTCATGCATATTTTAAGATTTTTTTTTATTTGTGTTTTACTTTTCAGTTTGACTATATTGTGTCACAATGCAGATCTTTTCTGATCATGACAATTAGGAGCTTAATGTGCTTCCTGAACATGGATATTCCTTTCTTTCTCCAAAGAAATAATGGGTATTTTACATACCTATTATTTGGTATTATAATCTATCCTCTCTTTCCACACCTTCAGGAGCTGATAAGACAGGTATGTTTGGTTGTTTGATAGTATCCCATAAATATCGAACAACACTTTTAGGTTTTCTAATTATTTCTTCTTTTTTTCTTTTCCTTTTTCTTTTACTTCTTCATCTGCTTCTTCTTCGCTTTCTCCTTCTCTTCCTTCTTCTCCTCTCCCTCCCCCCTTCTTCTTCTTCTTCCTCTCCTCCTCCTTCTTCTCTTCCTCTCCTCCTTCTCTTTCCTCTTCTTCTCCTCCTCCTCCTTCTTCTTCCTCTTCTTCTCTTCTCCTCCTTTTCCTCCTCCTGTTTCTTCTTCTTCCTCCTTTTCCTCCACTTCCACTTCCTCTTCTTCCTCCTTCTCTTTCTATTCCTCTTCTTCCTCACCTTCTTCTTCTTCTCCCTCTCCTCTTCTTCCTGGTCTTCTATGTTGGAATATGTATTGCTATGATTAACGCTGTCCTAACATCCTTCCTTTAGCAGGTATCCTCCTGCAGTTACTTACTTATGTATCCATTTTTTTTTTTTCATGCACATGTGTTGCATGACTTCTCTGAAGGAATTATATATATTTTATATCTGTTTTACAAATTTGCCTACTTTAAGTGCCTTAGTCCTCATTCATAGTTTTTTAGAGATATGAATATGAGTTAACAGCATAGTAAAAATAGATGAATTAAGCACAGATAAGTTGGATAAACCTGTTGAAGATGATTTCAAGTGGATTTTTACTTGATATGTACACAATTTGGTTTGTAACTATATCTAACTATATGGGATAAAATTTTGAGAAAGTCAGTGTTTTACCAGAAGACACATGCGATCTTGGATTACTATTTATTAACTGTGATTTTTATAACCATTTTGCCTAGCTCACTGCCTGGTGCTCATTGTTCAGAAAAGAGAAAAACAAAATAATTAGTCCAATAGTGGAACAGTTTTTAATTTTTGTCATAGTATATATAAATTTTTAATATGTTAATGATACTACAATGAATTATAAAAAGTATAAAGAAAACTAGGAATTAAAATGTAAAATAATATTATACCAACAGAAAATGGTGAGGCTTTTGTTTAAAATTAGTAGTTATTATAGCTGCAAAGTAGCTATTTTCCAATTATCTACAATAAAATTATTTTATTTTTTAAAGGTTTATTTATTTATGTGAAAGGCAGAATTAAAGAGAAAGAGAGATAGAGCAAGAGAGAAGGAGATGGAGAGAGAGAGAAAGGTCTTCTATCCGCTGGTTCAATCCCCAAATGGTTGCAATGGCTGGAGCTAGGCCAATCTGATGCCAGGAGCCAGCAGCTTCATCTGAGACTCTCACATGGTGCAGTGGCCCAAGGACTTGGACCATCATCTGCTGTATACCCAGACAGCTGGATCAGAAGTGGAGCAGTCTGGACTAGATTCAGCACTCTTATGGAATGCCAGCAACACAGGAGTTGGCTGTGCCACCATGCTGGTCCCTATTTCTTTTTTAATAAATTTATAAAGAATCAGATTTACGACATGCATTTAGATTATTTTCTTTGGATAGTCTAATATTTAGTTAAAAGGAAATATTAAAAGAATTTATTGGGAATTTGGCTAAATACCATGCAGCTATAAGGACTTTAATAATTTTAAAGACAAATGCATTCTAATATTTTTATTATTTTCAAGGTTTACAATAAATAAAACAGAGGAAGTTAGTCAGTCCTTTTAATTACATAGTCTATTGATATTTTGATGAGTTTGATTACATTTAATAGACCATAGTATTATAGTTGCCTTATGATTTAATATATCAATAAATAAAATTTTATGATAAGCAATTTTATTACATACCTCTTATGTTCTTAGTGTTTACATCCTCTTGAAATTCATGTGTTGAAACTAATCACCAATGTATTGGTATTAAGAAGTGGTATTTTTGGATGGCCACTGGATCATGAGGACGTAATGCTCATGAAAGGGATTAATGCCTTTTAAAAGAGACCCAGAGAATTCCTTGTCCCTTCCATCTTGTGAGGCCACAGCACAGTCAATAAACTAGCAAGTAAGACCTCACCAGATATTGAATCTGTTGATGTCTTGATCTCAGACTTCCCATCTTCCAGGAATGTGAGAAATAAATTTCTGTTATTATGAAATACCTATCTAAGGAGTTTTGTTATAGCATCCCAAATGAACTAAAGCAGTGATATTAGGATTTTTAGTGCATTGTGTATGACCAAATAACCAAGTTTCAATTGCTAAGTTATTTAGATATACAACTTATGAGATAAAGTGTATGGCTTGTTAGAGAGCACACACTTCCATTTATCTTTTACTCCCACCTATTTAGATATAAACAGAATCACTGCAATAAAACTAAAAAGCTATCATCATGTTAGCATTGATTAAATAAGCAAGTGTTTGTTGAAAGTCTCTCAAGTGCTAGTCACTTTGCTCATGTTTTAACTGTGCTCTGCTCTTGTCTTATGTGTACTGTGGGGTACAAAATTTGAGTTTTGGTGATCAGATATGTGGGGCTTGCTTACAGATAGACTTGAGTTATATTTTTTAGATATCCATATATCACCTTTTGGCTTCAAGCAGGTGATTCAGATTCGAAGATTAAGCATGTTCTCTTCTACTAACCAATGCCTCTGCATTTATGGCTACGCTTATTCTCACCTTTTTCTGAGAATATATCAAGAGTGAGTGTTATTATTTGAACAGAATTTGACTTTCCTAAGTCATTCAGATATCCAGACTCCATTGGCATTATTAATGATTAATGGATTGAAGGGAGACATTTTTATAATATGTGGAAAGTGAGTTCATTTGGAGTTCATAGATTTTTGGAGACGTACCCTCAGAAGGTAGTTCTTGCAAGAATATTGACATATAAATGACGGTCAGCCTAGCTTCCCTGTCTATTTTCTGATTCACTGTGCGATTGTCCTTTCAACATCTTCTGGCCTTATCAGATGCTGGAACCAGTGGAGTGACCATTCTTGGACTGTGTACTAAAACAAACCTTCCTTTCTAAGTAGTTCCTCCCATATATTTTAGTTAAAGTAACAAAGTAGAATAGTACAGTGAGTTAAAAATAAATATTCACAGGGCCGGCATTATGCCATAGTGGGTAAGGCTGCTACCTGTGATGCTGGCTTCTTTTATGTGTGCCAGTTGTTGTTCTGAATGGCTCAATTCTAATACAGCTACCATTAATGGCCTGGGAAAGCATCAAAAGATGGCCCAGGTGCTTGGGCCTCTATTACCCATGTGGGATACCTAGATTATGCTCATAGCTCCTGGCTTGGGCCTGGCTGAGCCCTGGCCATTGCAGCCATTTGGGAGTGAACCAGTAGATGGAAAGTTGCTATCTCTCTCTCTCTCTCTGTGTATGATTCTCTCTCTCTCTCCAAATAAATAATTAAATCTATTTTCAAAAATGCATTCCCAGATTACCCACAAAAATAAATTCCCTTGGAAAATTTCAAAGAATGTACCCAGTGCTATTGAATATGAATGGCGGGTGGCAGAATCAACATAAGTGAACAAAGAGATGAACACATGTCTGTGAACTGAATATATACATTCAATATTTAGACTCTATGAAATTACATTTTTGAGTCCCATAAGATTTTTGAGTGCTTAGGATAGATGACCTAGAGGTGGCTAGTGTACATAAAGAAAACTTTCATTAAAGAGATAGATACTTCAATAGAATTTTAAATAAAAGAGACTGACAATAGTGATGAATGGACTTAGAACATAAACCAACACCCATTATTAAGTGAATTCATGATCCAATTTATTTAACAAAAGTGGAGCCTATAAAATTCATATAAACATACTTAGGGTAAGAACAGAGAAATTTGGGGGAGTTTAATTTATGGATAAATGATGACTCAAACATGATGGATTTCTACCATGGAGATTGATCATATCAAGAATTCTTAAAGAAATTGCCCCTTGTTGTTGTCATATTTATGTTTGGAAAGGAGAGTTCAGACACATGGAGGGCAACTATTTTTTATATAGCAGGGACAGTGTTATTGGATAGATCTTGATTAAAATCTAAGCTGGGCAAATATTAGATAAAGAATTTGAGGGTGGGAGCAGGCTCAACAACTTGCATATGTTATTCTATCTTAATCAGATAAGGGGCAATGTCTATATTTTAGGATCAGGTTTAAAACTTGATACATATTTGATGCTGGTTGAATGGTATCTGCTTTGTGACTAAAAGCAAGTCAGTTTGTGATTCATTTTGAATTTAGGAAACAATAAATATGTAAAGACTTGAGGAAGTTAAAAACAATGAAAGAAATGGTTAAAATACATATGACACATGTATTAGCTTATATAAATGGTATAAATCTGTGACAAGAAACATATTCATGAAAATTAGAATTTTTTTAAAGGTTTATTTTTATTTACATGAAAGGCAGATTTATGGTGGGGGAGATCTTACCTCCACTAATTCACTCTCCAAATGGCCAAAGCCAGGAGCCCAGAGCTTCTTCTGGGTCTCCCATGTGGATGCAAAGATCCAAGGACTTGGACCATCTTCTGTGGCTTTCTCAGGAGCATTAGTAGGCTGTTGGATTAGAAGTGTAGTATCCAAGTCTCAAACCGACATCCATATGGTATGCTGACATTGAGGGCATAACCTGCTATACCACAACACCAGCCCCCAAATAGATGATTTTATGATAAAAAATGGTTTAAGTCTAATGGACTGTCATTTGTAGATAACTGGAAATATAAGACAAGAACTATAAAGATTTGTAAGTTATTAAATTATATATACAAACTAGAACATAATAGGTCCTGGAGGCCTCCAAGGGCCAGCATATGTACAGTGGAATCATTGAAAAATCAAGAATGAATAGATTCACCATTATGTGTGAACATCTCCAAAATACCTTTCGGGTTCTCAAAGAGTCTTTCTCTAAACTTCTATGTTAACTTTTACATTTATTTGATGATTAGGTTAATTAATTAATCAGATTGTTTTGTTTGGTTTATAGAATAAACTTGGGTTTCATTTTCACCCCTAACTTTGAGTATTCTCTTGAATTCTCTTCCCAAAAATAATTTTTGTTTATGTGGCAGGTGTGCTGTGTCACTGGTTCAATGAGTTGCCTTATCTTCTTGGCTCAGACTAAAAATCAGTACTCACAAATGTCATTGAACGATCTCAATTTTCTTAAAACTTGACTCAGGGAAGCATTTGCTGAATGAAAATGACTAATGGAATTAGATATTGAGTTCATTACCAAGAGATATTTAATTCCTACACTGGAAAAAATAATAAATATGCTATAGGGCATATATCCACATTGTGGAATTTAAAAAATTAAAACAAAAGGAAGAAATAAACAAAAATGTAAAATATATATTACTTAGCAAAAAATGATAAAAAATGACCAAGATTGTTATAAAGGATGAATAATGCAGATTTTTTTACCCTTGTATTAAAATGAGATTTTTAAAAATATAAATACAGTATTACAAAGTTGACATGAAAACAGTTGAATTGAAAAATTTTAAAAGTTACAAACTGACTCTAACAGATAATTACTATTAATGTACAGAATATTTTCAATGTTAATTGGATATCTACATTTTTTCTGTGTATTGCTTAAATTTCATTAGATTGTTTTTATTTTCTTAAATGATCTCCCTCTATTTTTCTTCTCTCTTCTTCTTCCTCTTTTCAATGTGTTTAAAAAGGTTAATTGGAATGAATCATTCTAGTAAGAGAGGGAGAGAAAAGTGTGTGATTCCTGTGTCTTAGATTCAATAGACAGTATCCATAGTTAAGTTGAATAAACCTAATATGGACTTCTGGCTACTGAAATATATAGGAAATTATATTTCCATGACTTTTGTGAGAATTATGGTTACCTAGGATGACTCTGACAAATAAAGTTGCTCTTCAGCTATTTTAATTAGCACATAATTATTTGATTGGACATAGAAAAAGTAGATTTGACATAACATAACATCTATGCCTGATGTAAAACTCTGAGCAATTTAAGAGTAGAAGAGAGCTTTTCTAATGTGACAAAGGGCATCTTTGAAAGACCTACAGTTAATCTCATATGTTATGTTCATAGACTGAGTGCTTTCCTCCTCATATCAGGAACAAAATAAGGATATCTGCTTATACCGCTTGAATTCAACATCATTTTTTGAGATTCTGGAGAGTTACTAAGGCAAGAAAAAAATATAAAGGCATTAATACTGGAAAAGATTTTATGGTCTTAACTGATGACATAGTCATTTATGTAGATAATCTTATGATAGCATTTGTGAAAACTGCTAGAACAAATAAGTAATATTAGTGTGATTCCAAGGTATAAAATACTTGTACAAAAGTTAATTTCTTTTTTAAAAATATTTTTTATTTATTTGAAAGGCCAAGACAGGGAGAGAGGAATAGAGTGGGGGAAACATAGAGAGAGAAACAGAGAGCAGAGATCTTCCATCCACTTTTTCACTCCTTAAATGACCACAATGGTCTTGGGATGGTCTTAGCTGAAACCAAGAGTATGGTACCACCTTCAGGTAGAGCGGCATAGGGCCACATGAGTGGCAGGGGCCCAAGTACTTAGGCCATCTTCCACTATTTTCTCAGGTGCCTTGGCAGGGAGCTGGATCAGAAGCAAAATAGCTGAAACACAAACTGGTTCTCTAGTATGGTGCCACAGGTGGCAACTTAACCCACTGTACCACAGTAGTAGCCCCAAAAGTTTTCTTTTAAGATTTATTTATTTTAAAGTCATAGTCACATAGATTGAAGGAGAGGCAGAGAGAGAGAGAGAGAGAGAGAGAGAGAGAGAGAGAGTTCTTCCATCCACTGGTTCACTCCTCAATTGGCCACAATGGCTGAAGCTGTGCTGAACCAAAGCCCGGAGCCAGGAGCTTCTTCTGGGTCTTGCATGCAGGTGCAGGGGCCCAAGGACTTGGGCCATCTTCTACTGCTTTCCCAGACCACAGCAGAGAGCTGGACTAAAAGTAGAGCAGTCAGGACTCGAACCAGCACCCATATGAGATGCCAGCACTGCAGGGGGCAGCTTTACCTGCTATGCCACAGCACCAGCCCCAAAAGTTTATTTCTGTATATTACTAATGAACAATTAAAGATTGAAGTTGTAGAGAAGGGTGTTGCTTGATAAATTTCAAAGTCAAGAAATATTCTGAGATAAACTTGTACACTAGGGCCTGCACTATGGCATGGCAAGTAAAGCTAAGGCCTGTGGTACTGACATCCCATATGGGTACCATTTCAAGTCCTTGCTGCTCTACTTCCAATCCAACTCCTTGATAATTCACCTGGGAAATCACTGGAAGATGGCCCAAGTGCTTGGGCTCCTGCACCCAATTGGGAGGGAGACCTGGAAGAATCTCCTGAATCCTGGCTTCAGATTGGCCCAGCTCTGACTTTTGTGGCCATTAGGGAAGTAACCAGTGGATGGAAGATTTGTCTTGCTGTCTATCTCTCTAACTCTGTGTTCCAAATAAAGAAATAAATCTTTTTTTATAAAAAGATATGTACACTGAAAATCTCAAAACATTGATTGAAGATCTAAAGTGCATCTAAATTAATGTAGTGACATTCATTTTGGTTGTCTGGGAAAGTGGACAATTGAAGGAAGAGGCACAAGGAATCATCTATGGTGATGGACATGTTCACTATTGTTTGTGATGGTTTTGTGGATTTAGACATGTTAAAACATGAGATTATACATTTTAATTACATTTAGTTTGTCATATACATTGCTACCTTATTTATTTTTATTAATTTATTCACACACACAGAGAGAGAGAGAGAGAGAGAGAGAGAGAGAGAGAGAGAGAGAAACAGAGCTTTCCCATTCAGTGGTTCACACTCTAGATACCCAGAACTCTTGGAGCTGGGCCAGGATGAAGCCAGGAAATGGGAACTACATCTGGGTCTTCCATGTGGTTAGAAACCATATATTTACATTATCACCTCTTGCCTCCAACCATGTATATTAGCAGGAAACTGGAATCAGGAGTGTAGCCAGATTCTTGATCCTAGACATGCCAGTATGGAATGTGAGTGTCCTAAGTGTCTTAATCACTAAGCCAGACACCAACCCCCTCCCCAGGTACATTTCAATATCATTGTTATCTTATTGTTGTTACTATTTTTGTATCTACAAATACAACCAGGTCACTTTATTGAGAGACTTGCCTTTGAGCACTGGAACTCAGTCTTTAAAATGCTATTTTCATCATCAAATTCTGAGTGCTATTCACATTTCTTCAAAGTGTATTTTCCTTTCATGTTTTAAGTAGTAAACTCAGGTGGATATGATCAGCAGCTTATTCTAATGGTCATTTTGAAGAATACTATTTTGTCCATTATGTAACTGTGAATATTTACTTAGACCAGGAGATGGCAACGATAAATATGTTAGGGTTTGAGGACTCTATGGGCCCTGTCACAATATTCCCCTTGGAGTATGAACTCATCCTTTGACCATATGTTCATGATCAGGTATGACTGTGCTTCAAGAGAATTTAATTTATAACTAGCAGTGAGTTCATTGCTATTCTTTTCTGACTTTTCTACAATTTTTCTGCTAATTATTAATAGTATATTTTTTATCAAATAGTTGTTTAAAGTTTTGTAATCAAATCTGTCCATTTTTATTATTCCTAGGCTTTGTATCTTTCTATCCATAACTTTATATAAGTATTTTCTTATGATTTTTCTAGTATTTTTACATTGAAAATTTTAATCCTGCTATAAATTACATTGAATGCATGATGTGAGCTATAGCTCTAATTTAATTTTTTATGTTGATTTCCAACTGATCCAAATATGTTTGTTAAAAATGTCATTTCCCCATATTGATTTCAAATTTCACCTTGTAATATGGTATACTCTCCTATATATGTGGATTTGTTTCTGAAATCTCTATTATGCTTTACTGATCTATTTATCCTTTCCTTGTTAATAAAATATTCTTTTATTTACTTGAATACTTGAATTTTATGATATGTTTTGCTTCTAATAGAAAAGGGCTCTATTTCCCTCTTCTTGAAGTATTATTTTTCATTATTTGTGGGATTTCATTGCTATTGTGAGAGGATTTTTCATTTTTAAATATTCTTTTATTGGTTATTACTTCCGTATAAAAAACTATTACTGTTTTTCCATCAATTATGTATGTTGCTAATGTAGTAACTTATCTTACTATTTGTAACAGTTTTTCAGATGACTTTTTTGAACTTTGTAACTAAATATTCATAACAAATATAAGCAGTGATTTTTTGACTCTTTGTTTCTCAAAGTTTTCCCTCACTTTTTCTTCTTTCTGCATGGGCTAGGAAGAACAACAGAATGTTAAACAATGTTGGGAGTAGTAAGCATTCACTTTCTTGTTCATGTTTAACAGCAGTTTTAATAATTTGAAATACAGAAGCCAAACAGCTTTCTATTTCAAAGATGTTGTTATTGTTCTGCTACTTCTATCTATCTATTCTTCTATCTATCTCCAGATACATGAGCCTGTGTGTTTGATAGGCTCTGTTACCTTTAAGACATAGTTTATGATGTCTTCCATTTTTTATTACTAAGCAACATAATTTTAATAAATTATTCTGAGATTTTGCCCCAAAGGAAAAGTATGTATCAACATTAGTAACTCCTCCTTCCGTTACCCCAAGATAAAGATGAAATGTTTAGAAATTGAAATGCAAATTAATTTCACTTGAAAAATTTTTGAAAGGGTTAATACTTATCCCCAAATTAAATAAAATTCTATTATTAATTTTGACCTTGAGAAACAATTTCCCTACCCATTCATAATTTCAGTATATAACAGTTCTATGAAATGTTAGCTGTTCATTGAAATGTCTCATTCTCACCAGCCCATGGAAATCCTTAGTTTAAGTGAAATGCTAACACAGATGTTGATTAAAATTGGCACTATCATTTCATTTAAACTGCTTTAAAATGTTGTTTAGACTCAATTCCAAGATAAAGGGCCTTGTGTCCTATTTGGAACTTATTTTACCTATTTTGTTGGAAGGTTTAGATATACTACACATGGTATAGTTTAATATGCTTTGATCCTTTGACTGATGTGGACAAGTTGTGCTTTGGGACATGTAAAAGCAAAACAAAACAAAACAAAACATACATTTCAGACCTGTAGTCTTCTAAGTATCTCATAAGAAAAATAATCAAGTGAAGTGGGAGATAGAATTGTGATATATGAAGAATGAGTTAATAAAATTAAAGTTCAAACTCACTACTTTAATCCTTTTAGTATTTTTTGTTCTACTTAATACTATTGGTTGAACTATTTAGTTAACACACAATTATTCTTAGGTATTTAAATATAATTGAAAAGTGATCCCTGTTAAATATAAGAGTGGGAATAAGAGGGAGGAGACATACAATTCAGCACATGCTCAATTGGACTTACCCCTAATGGTAGAGTTAGAAATGTGCCAGGGGATTCCAATTCAATCCCATCAAGGTGGCATGTACCAATACCATCTCACTAGTCAAAGTGATCAGTTTCAGTTCATAATTATCATAATGATAGGATGAAAAGTCAAAGGGAACACATAAACAAAACTAGTGTCTGCTAATACTAACTGATAGAATTGCAAAGGAGAGAACGATCCAACATGGGAAGCAGGATACACAGCAGACTCATAGAATGGCAGATGTCCTAAACAGCACTCTGGCCTCAGAATCAGCCCTTAAGGCATTCGAAGCTCATGAGAGTATTTTAGGCATGGAAAGCCAAGACACTCTGGCAAACAAACAAACAAAAACACCTAAATGAACGATCTCCACGAGTGAGATCCCAGTGGAAAGAACGGGGCCATCAAAGAAGGAGGTACCTTTCTCTGAAGGGAGGAGAGAACTTCCTCTTTGACTATGACCTTGTCTAAATAAGATTGGAGTTGGCGAACTCAAGAGGCTTCCTTAGCCTTGGCTACTCATGACAAGAGCCTCGGGTGACCACTGACGCCATAAACAAGAGTGTCAATTGTTAGATCAACAACAGGAGTCACTGTGCACTTACTCCCCATGTAGGATCTCTGTCCTTAATGGGTTGTACTATGTGAATTAATGGTATAACTACAGTACTTTATACTTTGTGTTTCTGTGTGCGTGCAAACTGTTGAAATCTTTACTTTGTATATACTAAATTGATATTCTGTATATAAAGATAATTGAAAATGAATCTTGATGAAGAATGGGATGGGAGAGGGATTGGGAGATGGGATGGTTGCAGGTGGGAGGGAGGTTATGGGGGGAAAAAGCCGCTATAATCCAAAAGTTGTACTTTGGAAATTTATAGTTATTAAATAAAGTTAAAATTCAATATCCTTATACATGTATAAAATAACTAAAGAAATTACGTGAAATAATACAAGGACCCAACAGTTATTTTTTGTTCTATACGTATAAGAAATATTGAAAACTTCCTTCTCGAAAGATAAACTTTGGGGCCTGGCACATTCGCACAGTGGGCTAAAGCCTCTGCCTGCCTTGCTAGCATTCCATATGGGTGCCGGATGGTCCCTGCTTCTCCTCTTCCAATCTAGCTCTCATTTATGGCCTGAGATAGCAGTGGGAGATGGCCTGAGTGCATGGGCCCCTGCACCCATGTAGGAGACCTGGAGGAAACTCAGGCTCCTGGCTATGGATCGGCTCAGCTCTGGTTGTTGCAGCCATTTGGGGAGTGAACCAGTAGATGGAAAACCTTTCTCTCTGTCTCCCCATCTCTCTGAAACTGTGTCTCTCAATTAATAACTAAAATCTTTTAAAAAGTCCACAAACATTGGATACTCTCCTACTTTTCAAAGAAACTTATCCATGATTTTAAAGATTCATATATTAATACTTGCGTAATAAATAAAATGCTGTTTGATATATAAAATGATTTGAAAAGTAAATATCTTAGTATATTTACATAGAATCTTTGACTTTATTGTGATTCCTGAAGAAGAAACCAGTAGGATTTCATGCAGACCTGAGATCTTTTAATTAATTAATTAATTAATAATTTTTTAAGGAATACAAATTTCATATGTACCACTTTAGGAATATAGTTATTCTTCAGGCATGGAAAGCCAAGACACTCTGGCAAAAGATCTCTGTGAGTGAGATCCCAGTGGAAAGAACAGGTCATCAAAGAAGGAGGTACCTTCTCTGAAGGGAGGAGAGAACCTCCACTTTGACTATGACCTTGTCTAAACAACATAAGAGTCGGAGAACTCAGAGGGCTTCCATAGCCTTGGAAACTCATGACTGGAGCATAGGGAGATTACTGATGCCATAGACAGGAGTGTCAATTGGTAAAGTCAACAACAGGAGTCACTGTGCACTTACTCCTCATGTAGGATCTCTATCCTTAATGTGCTGTACATTGAGATTTAATGCTATAACGAGTACTCAAACAATATATTTCACTTTGTGTTTCTATGGGGGTGCAAACTGTTGAAATCCTTACTTAATGCATACTAAACTGATCCTCTGTAAAAAAAAAAAAAAGAAATTATCAATTCCCAACTTGACTCTCACTGGGATTAAACATGACAATAGGTCTGCTCTGATTTCATCATCATTTAAAAAAAAATCATCTATTATTTTTCACTTTATGTTTCTGTGTGGGAGCAAACTGTTGAAATCCATACTTGATGTATACTAAGCTGATCTTCTGTATATTAAGATAATCAAAAATGAATCTTGATGTGAATGGAAGGGGAGACGGAGTGGGAAAGGGGAGGGTTGTGGGTGGGAGGGACGGTATGGGGGGGAAGCCATTGTAATCCATAAGTCGTACTTTGGAAATTTATATGCATTAAATAAAAATTAAAAAAAAAAGGAATATAGTTATTCTTCCCACCATACCTGCCCTCCCACCCACACTCCCACACTTCCTCTTCCCCCCTACCCAGTACCATTCTCCATTAGGTTCATTTTCATTTAACTTTGTGCACTGAAGACCAACTCTACACTAAGTAAAAATTTCAACAATTTGCACACACACACAACAACTGTTTGAGAACAAGTATCACAGTTAACTCTCCTAATACAACTCACTCCTTGTTGTTGACCTTAGAAGTTCTGCATGAGGAGTTAGTACACAGTGACTCTTGTTGTTAATTTAACACTTAACACTCTTATGTATAATGTAAATGACTACTCAAGGCTCTTGACATGAGCTGCTTGGTTATGGAAGCCTTTTGAATCCACAAACTCTTTCAGTATTTAGACAAGGCCATAAGCAAAGCGAAGTGAAAGTTCTCTCCTCCCTTTAGAGAAATGTACATTGTTTTGAAGATTTATTTATTTATTTGAAAGTCAGAGTTACACAGAGAGAGGAGGAGAGGTAGAGAGAGAGAGAGGTCTTCCATCCACTGGTTCACTCCCCAAATTGCTGCAATAGCCAGAACTGTGCTGATCTGAAGCCAGGAGCCAGGATCCAGAAGCTTCTTCAGAGTCTCCCATGTGGGTACAGGGTCCCAACAACTTAGACCATCTTCTACTGCTTTCCCAGGCCATAGCAGAGAGCTGGAGTATATCCTTTTGTGATGGCCACTTCTTTCCATTGGGATCTCACTCAGAGAGATCCTTAATGTATACTACTGCTTGCCACAGTGTCTTTGGCTTTCCATTCCTGAAATGCTCTCACGAGCTTTTCAGCCAGACCAAGATGCCTTAAGGGCTGATTCTGAGGTCAGAGTGGTGCTTAAAGCAACTGTCATTCTGTGAGTCTGCTGTGTGGACTGCTTTCCATGTTGGAACATTCTCTCCTTTTTAATCCTGTCAGACCTTAGATTTTTAGCTATGAATTTTTTTGTTGTTGACCTTCAATACTTATTGTTGGATTTGTGATACTCAGGAAAAAAATATGCTTTTCCTGAAGGAAGTGAGTTCTGTTTCAGGCAAATTCCCACTCCTTGTCTCAGTTATTCACCAAGATGTAAATAGCTCCAAAACATCACCATTGGTTGCTAAACACTTTGCTATACAACAACTCTATCATCACTTTAGTATAACAGTTGATGAATAACAATTGACAAATGATCCATTACTGTCAAAGGCCAGACTTTCAAATCACTTCTTAGCTGCAGTTATTAAGGACTTTGAAGGTAATCAGTGAAGATACATTCTTTTCTATTGTGTTTATTAGTAACCTACAGTCTTTAGAGATGTGCCAATTATAATTTATCTACTACCTGTTCTGAAACCTGGATAACAAGATAATGCAAGTAATTAGCAAGATTTGCACACTAGAGAGGGATATTATAGTTTCTGACATGTTTAAGCTAACAGTGTGGAATTATATTGATCATGTTCTATTTTTATTCCATTCCCGAGGACAGTAAATAAAATTTTCCTCATCCTGTTCAAATAAAGATGAAGTTCACGGGTACAGTCTAGGTGTGCATGCATATAAACACTCCAAATGAAGTGGAGTTTAGTTTGGATTAGCTTCCCAAAAATCGGGAGTATCAGGAGTGAAAATTTTCATGTAAAGATGAGCTTTGCAAGGAGAATTTCTCCACCTGTCTGCTAAATCTTTGTCTTGACTTTTTTCTCTTCCCATTCCTCCCAGTGTAATTGCTTTTACTTTCTGCTTATGATCCAACAAGAGTAGAATTAGTAATGTTTTAACTATATTGTCCAGATGTTTGAATGATAACTAGATTGAATCTGTACCTTATATACTGTAGGAACTAAATGAATTTTTTTTTTCATTTTCTCCTTTTCATGAATTGAAATCTAAAAATAGAAGTCCATTTCTCTTAAGAGAAATACCTGTTTTTGAGGATAATAGTAGCAATCTCAACTTTTTATGAATGAGCAGAACTCAGACAGTCAAAAGAGTATTTAAAATGATTCTGTTCTTTTGAGTAAGTGTACAGAGAAGCAATGCTCAGAATTAAGTTTTGTGCTGGGGGAACTTGAGTACTTTGTTGCTAGCCAGGATAGTGGGGTCAATTCTTTTCCTTCCAATTTTTCCCCAGCCTAATGAGCACCAAGTGTGGATTTGTTTTATCTTCTCTTTCACAATAAGCAAAACAGTGAAAGCTAATCTGTTAATGATTATTTCTTTCTCTAGATTACTCAAGGAGATTTTATTTTGGTAAGATTTATTTATTTATCT
The DNA here is from genome assembly GCF_051225735.1 of Oryctolagus cuniculus. Lineage (NCBI taxonomy): Eukaryota > Metazoa > Chordata > Mammalia > Lagomorpha > Leporidae > Oryctolagus > Oryctolagus cuniculus. The sequence continues at coordinate 51,768,785 of NC_142875.1, read as the reverse complement.
GAAAGGTAGAGTTATAGAGAGAAGAGAGGGAGATCCTCCATCTTCCGGTTCACTGCCCAGATGTCCACATTTGGGTTCTGGCTCAAGCAGAACCAGGTGACAGAAACATCATCTGATTCTCCCATGTGGGTGGCAAGAACCTAAGTACATGTACTATCTTCCACTACTTCTCATGTGCATTAGCAAGAAGCTGAATCAGAAGGGCAGAGTAACCACAATTCCAACCAGAGACTCATATATGAATATATAGGCATCACCAGTATATAGGCATCGTCGGTGATAATTTAACCCACTATATGTAATGTCTACCCCTCTGAGGTGATTTTCATTCTTTCAAATAAGTGGTACCTGTATTACAATTCTCTACTTGCCTGTGTGTTCTCAAGTAGATGGGGTGGGGAGGAGCTTTTATTAAAAATTAGAAAGTGGGGATGGGGCTGTGGTTCAGCAGGTTAACACCCTGGCCTGAAGCGCCAGTATCCCACATGGGTGCAGGTTCGAGATTCAGCTGCTCCACTTCTGATCCAGCTCTCTGCTATGGCCTGGGAAAGCAGTAGAAGTCCTTGGGCCACTGCATCCATGTGGCAGACTGGAAGAAGCTCCTGGCTTCTGGTTTCAGATTGGCACAGCTCTGGCTGGTGTGGCCAATTGGGGAGAGAACCATCAGATGGAAGACCTCTCTCTGCAGCTCTGATTTTCAAATAAATAATTAAAACTTTTTCTAATTTATTTGACAGATATAGTTACAGACAGTGAGAGAGAGAGAGACAGAGTCTTCCTTCCATTGGTTCACTCCCCAAATGGCCGCCATGGCCGGCGCTGCACCAATTCAAAGCCAGGAGCCAGGTGCTTCCTCCTGGTCTCCCAATAAATAAATAAATCTTTAAAAAGTATAAAGTAAGCTAACAAGTGCATGGAACAAGATAGTGGCTGAGTAAGACTCCAATGATTATCTCATGACAGAGATTCAAATTTATGCAGCTTCATGCACCTGTCCACTCTCACAAGAGCTAGAGAAGACAAATGGGAGATGACAGTAGCTCTTTGTAGTATACTAATGACAAACTGCATTGAAGAAAACAGGGAGGAATGAAGTTCCCATGTCACTCTCCACCCATCTCTAAGCAGTGCAGCTTGTGGAGACACTTTTCATGTGAGGGACAGAGGGAATGAAGTCCAGATCTTAGACCTGAAATCCAGGACGAGGCTTACCACAGTAGAACAAAGTGTCATATAGGGTCCCAAAGTATCTGCTCCCAGGCAAATGACTGTGGATAGAGTCTCTGGACCCTGCTTAGGCAGGCAATCAAGGGACCATCTCCACTAGACTTCATCTGGGGTCAGTACAGCAAGATTTCAGCCAGTGGGGAGTAGAACAGGAAGGCTTGTACAGGATTTTGCCTTGGAGCTCTGTGGTTGGCCTGCCACAGTGAGACTTCTTGCCAGACACAGTTCAAAGGCTTTTATCCCCAGACCAGTGTTCACAGATGGAGCCTCTAGATTTGTTTCAGCCTGAGCCAGAAACCTGTGCATTGGTGAAATGGACTTGTATTTCAACTTGCATCAGTATCATCTGCACATGGACCTAGCACTAACCCACAAGAATATGCAAAGCCCTGAGATTCAGGTGCAGTCCAGCTTAGTGTCAGCATTTTCAGTCATTGCATTGCCCTTACTACCTCTCTCAAGTTTGGACCTATAGTGAGGTGCAGGACTTCAGCACTGGAGAGTAGTTCACGAAAGTGAGTATGGCACTGTGTGTTGAAACTTGGCACCAGGCTGGTAAACTCTGACACTGTGCAGAATCTAACTGTCCCCAATTTCATGTCAGTACCTGTGGATGGAGCCTCAATGCAGGCCAGGTAGGGAACTATGATCCCATTTGCTCAACTTCTATTACAATCACATTACCTATGGCTGTTGGCAGTCATCAATAATAATCAAATTAGACCTCTATCTCTCACCATATTCAAAAAATCAACTCAGAATGGATTAAATTCCTAAATATAAGATCTGAAACTAGGAAATTACTAGAATAAGACATAGGGGAAATGTTTCAGGACGTTGCAATGGGCATGGATCTCTTGGATCAGACACCAAAAAACAGGAAACAAAAGCAAAGGTAGACAAATGGGATTTTATCAAACTAAAAAACTTCTGCACAGTGAAGTACGCCATCAACAGAGTGAAGAGAAAACATTCAAAAGGGAGAACTTATTTACATACTATATAATAAGAGTTAATAAGAATACTAAAAGAATTCAAACAACTGAATTAAAAAACCTGATTAAAAATGGGTACTCTATCTAAACAGACATTTATCAAAGATGTACAAATGACCAACAGGTTTATGAAAAAATGCTCATCAGTCATACCAGGGAAACCACGTCATAGCAAAGCTACAATGAAATATCATCTCACCATAGTTAGATTGGTTATTATAAAAAGAAAGATAGCAGATGTTAGCAAGGATGTGGAGAAAAGGGAACCTTTGTACACTATTGATGGGAATGTAAATTAGTATAAACTTGGTGGAAAACAATATGGAGGATCCTCAAAAAACTGAAAATACTGAAGAAAAAAAAAGAAGAGAGGAGAAAGGGAGAGAGGAAGGGACTATCAATATGTTCTTAGACATGTATTTATAAATTACAATGAATCTGTTAAGAACTAATTAAAAATCAAAATAATTTTTTAAAAACCCTGAAAATACAATTACCATATGATCAACAATCCCACAACTGTGGATATACCAAAAGGATATGAAATTACTGTATCACAGAGAAACCTGCACTCACAAGCTTATTGTAGTTCTATCCACAATATTTAAGACGTAGAAATAAAAGAGTGCTCCATCCACTGATGAATGGATAAGGGAAACACTCTATGTATACACAATGAAATACTACTGAGTCATAAAAATTGTTGAAGTCCTATCATTTGCAGCATGTGTGGAATTAGAATTATTTTAAAATGAAATAAGCTGAGTATGAAAAGCAAATACTGCATAATCTCATATTTAGACTCTACATATGTTTATTTCTTGGAGGTAGAGAATAGAATGATGGGTACCAAATGCTGTAGAATGTAGAGGGGAGCGAGGAATGGGAAAGGTTGATTAATATGTATGGAGTTAAGGTTAGATAGGAAAAAAAGGTTCTGTGGTTCTATTGCACAGTTGGGTGGCTATAGATAATAATTTACTATGTCTTGGTTTTAGAAAAAGTGATAAATATTTGAGGAAGTATATGCACTCTGATTTGACCATTATACAATTTATGCAAGTATTGAAGCATCACATAGTACCCATAATTATATTCAATATTATGTATAAGTTAAAAAAACTAAGAAAAATTTAAATAATGCATTTTCCTAAGGAGAAGAAAAGAAAGCCAAAGTATGCACATCATGTCAAAGAAAAACTAATCTTCACTACTTTCCATCATTTTCTTCAAGAAAGTTTTTCCTAATTTATATGGAGGTTTTAACTTTGCTTTCTTATATATGTATATATTTACTTAAATAATTCGTCTTCTTTTCATTCACAGACTTCACAAGGACATATAAAGTCAACATTTTATGCTCTACACTTTTATATCTTATTGAGTATTTTGAAGTCAGTGTGGCTGCCTTTTAGAACAAAAAAAGATAGTGTTATTTAGAGTTTCTGGTTATGTGTCACTCGAGTGAACTCAATGTGTGCTTTCAAGAAAAAAAGTCTCCTTGCTAAGAGTTATTTATTTATAAATAGAATTAATGGTAATTTCTAGTGTTTTCAAAAGCTTCTTTATTCATATTAAAAATGACTCAATCCTCAGTTGCTTTTTTGCTTATTAACTTGATGTGATGGTTTCTTTATATTTGAAAAAAGTCAAGAAAGATTTGGTTGAGTTTTACAAATGCATGCTACATGAATTTCTGTTCTATTTTTTAGAACAGAGCTGATGCATGTGAACAAAGGGCCTAGTTTTCTTATTTTGAACATAAAAATGAAACAGTTTCTTAACTGAGCATCTGAGTCACTAATTTGTCTATTTGGTAAGTGAAAACATACTTAATAAAATCAAATTCATGAAAAAAGGAGTCCTTCTTTGTTATAATAAATGTTATCAAGTGTAAGCAAATAGGATAAAAAATCACTACTGTTAATTTCTTTGTAATAACATTTTGCCTTCCAAGGGGAATTTATTTGATATAATTTTCATACTACTATTATAAATCAGTGATTTTATATTTCAGTTAATTGCCATACTTTGAAATATTCTTTATTCAGGAAGACTTTGAGAAAAAAAAATCTTCTCTCTGTGTTTCTCTCTCACTGTCTGTAATTCTACCTGTCCAAAAAAAAAAAAAAAAAAAAGTAGGGGTTGGCACTGTGGCTCACTTGGTTAATCCTCTGCCTTTGGCACTGGCATCCCATATAGGCGCTGGGTTCTAGTCCCGGTTGCTGCCCTTCCAGTCCAGCTCTCTGCTGTGGCCCAGGAGAGCAATGGAGGATGGCCCAATTGCTTGGATCCCTGCACCCGAATGGGAAACCAGGAAGAAGAACCTGGCTCCTGGCTTCAGATCAGTACAGCACCGGCCATGGCGGCCATTTGGGGAGTGAACCAACGGGAGGAAGACCTTTCTCTCTTTCTCTCTCACTGTCTGTAACTCTACCTGTCAATTAAATTAAAAAAATCAGCATTTGATAGATATCAAATCTTGAAGGCCTAACATGGTGAGACAAGTTGAGGTACAGAATAAATGAGGCTGACACAGAAGGATCTGGTGGCATCGATATTTTACTTCTTTCATAGTCTATGAAAAAGGGAACAGATCATTAAGAGTTGATAACGTAACTGATTAAAAGTACTTTAATATTCTCCTCACTTTGACCAAACTTTAAACAAGCCTTTGGTCTTTTCTTAGAGCATGTACCCTAGAAAACATAATTGTAAATTATTTCTCTATCTCATTTAGATGTATGTAAGTCTTTTTGGAATTTTCTTGCTAGTTTTACAACCCAATGTCTTTGTCAAGGGCATTGAGTCTATCTCTTTGAAATATAGTCATTAAGGTAGATAGCACCGTCTCCTCAGGGGGTTCAGTGGAAGCAGATCAGAAAACAGAAGATTTAATCACAAAGAAAAATGTTTAAGAATTCATGAAAAATTCTATGTATTTAATACATCCCACCCACCAATTATCATGCTAAAGTCATGTAAATCTTTTCTAAGAGCTACCCTAATGCTTACTAACCATCCCATTTTTTTTTTAATCTGAATTAAGCTTAGAGAAAGTTTCTTGGTTCTCTCTGCTACTGAAATGATCACAAATAAAGTCTTACTTAGATGACTTTGTCAAGTCAATTTTCAATTTTGCATAACCAACTGGCTGCAGAGAGGATTTAATGGATGAAATTAATCCTTCACTCCTTTTTCATTGTGTCATATGGAACTGGGGGTTGGCAAAGGAAAGAGATGCATAGTACTTTTGAGGGCGTTTTATATGTCTCACATCTGGGACAAGTCTTGAGTAAATTTCCCCTTGGTGCCTTTCCATCTCTTCTCTTTCATTTTTCTTCTTTTCTTATATTCATCGCAGAGGAGAGTTGGTAAGAAGTCATGGACTGTTTTCTTTTTTATATTTTATTTATTTAACAGATAGAGTTACAGACAGTGAGAGGGAGAGGCAGAGAGAAAAGTCTTCCATCTGCTGGTTCACTTCCCAGATGGTCAAAATGGCTGGAGCTGAGCACATCCAAAGCCAGGAACCAGGAACTTATACAGGTCTCCCACATGGGTGGAGGGGCCCAAGCACTTGGCCGTCTTCCACTGCTTTCCCAGGCCACTGCAGAGAGCTGGATCAGAAGAGGAGCAGCTGGAACTAAAACAGGCACCCATGTGGGATGCCAGTGCCACAGGCAAGGGATTAACCTACTGCGCCACAGTGTTGGCCCACTTGGAATGCTTTCTGAATGAAGTTATATTTGAGCTAATAAGGAGAGTTGGAATATCAGATGGGAACTAGTTAGGTGATAAGAAACAACTAGTAGAAGGCAGGAAGCAGACTAATAGTGGTAACAGCAATAATAAATAGTTGCAACAATTAGTTAACATCTTTGTCCCAGACTCTATTCTAAATGCCTAATGTTAAGTTATTTATTTATCTATCTATTTATTTATTTATTTACTTGACAGGTAGAGTTTTAGACAGTGAGAGAGAGAGAGACAGAGAGAAAGATCTTCCTTTCTTTGGTTCACTCCCCAAATGGCTGCCATGGCTCGTGCTGCCCCGATCCAAAGCCAGGAGCCAGGTGCTTCTTCCTGGTCTCCCGTGTGGGTGCAGGGGCCCAAGCACTTGGGCCATCCTCCATTGCCTTCCCAGGCCACAGTAGAGAGCTGGACTGGAAGAGAAGCAACCGGGACTAGGGACCAGAACCCAGTGCCCATATGGGATGCTGGCGCCCCAGGCAGAGGATTAACCAAGTGAGCCACCACGGGGCCAGCCCCAAGAAATTTATTTAATTACCATAGCAATACTATGAGGTAGACACATAATTATCCCCATTTTATCCACAAGAAGTTAAGGCATGGGGAAGTTCACGAATTTGCTTAAGTTCCCAAAGCTAATAAATGACAGAAATAGGAGGTTTTTAAGCAAAAACAGCCTGTCTCTCAATATCTGTCTTCTCTCTGGGGATCTAGCTAAATAATGGCTTCCATTGGTGGTATCTTGACCATGAGTTCAAACTGATAAGTTATTTGGTTGTGGCAGGATAGGGTTTGGAGCAGTCTTTGAAAATCATTCTCAAATTTTAAAATCTGATAAATACCTGTAATTTTTGAAGCAAAGACTAGGGCTGATGATAGAATTCATAATGAAATACATTTTATTTACCTGGTGTTTTACAGCATACCAGGATTCTTTCAACTTTATATTTTCTTAAGACTCTACCAATGATATAAAGTTAAAATGTAAAGATTAAAAATTATTTTGATTTTCAAACAAGTTGTATAACATTCCAAAAATATATACCTAATTAGGGGTTGATTCAGGCTTCAGAACCCAATGCCCAATTTTTATTCTTCCTACCAGCTCTTTCAACTGACTAAACAAGACCTTAAGTTTAGAAGAAAAGAGTTACACAAATATTGCACCTAATATCTTGAAAATAACTACTGCTATTAAGCATAAGACCTGCAATTTTGGGTCATTGGCATGTTTATTTATTTGCTTTGAAAAAAGAACTCCAGTCAACAGATTAATATTTGGCAATTGGGAAAAGTCACTGTAACAGCTAATCAAAGAATACTATAGAGAAAGGCATAGCTACTTGTAATTTAATTAGAGAGAGTCAAGATGAAATCAGAGAAAAGAGATTACAGCCCACATTTGAAGAAAACACATGTAAGAGCCAAGAAATCATCATGAACTGGCTTCTAGATTTTCAAAGTGTTTTGGAGACTGCTTCTCTCTTGATACTGATGAAGTCTTTTCTAGTTGAAACTCTGTTTCTTTCTTTGAAAATGTAGATTAGAAATGGCTAAACTGAAACCTTCCATTATAGGAATCAAATTATAATGAGTGACCTTTTGATTGCTATAACCAAGAATATAATACTAGAGGGTAGGATTAAATATTTAGCTGGAGTGAGAAGTCCATACCTGAGAAACATGAGGCAGAAAAAATATTTACCCTCTCTGGTTTGCATATAAAATTAATTTTGCCTCTTTGGGAGGCACTTAAAAAATACATGGTTAGACATATTAGAAAGTTGACAGTTGAAAAGTATAACAAAGAAGGATTAATAGAAATATTAAAGATTGATATAGATATATAATTAGAGGGTTAAATTATTACAAATCAAGTGATAAGCTGTAAAGATGAATTTCATTCAACTGAAATTTTTTACTTTCATTTTTTTGAATGACAGAAATATAGAGACAGAGACAGATCTTTTGCCTGCTGGTTCACTCCCCAAATGTGAGCAAAAGCCAGGACTATAACTTAATCCAGTTCCCCCATGCTGGTGTTAGAGTCAGGATCTGCTGCTTCCCAGGGTGTACATTAGCACAGAAATGGAATGGGCTGCAGAGCTGAGACTTGAACCCAGGTATTCTAATATGGCATGTGAGTGTCCCAAGCTGTGTCTTAACCAATGTGCTATTCACACCAATTTCATTCATTTTTTTTAAATTGTCATCCATGATAGTAGCATTTAAAATATATTTATTAGATTTATTAGTAGAATATCCATAGTGCTTATGGCTCAGTCACTGCTAATCTCTTCAACTTTATCTCCCCTTTTCCTTACACTAACATCAATAAAAACAAACATGGCACCATAATCACATCACTGCTTGCAAGGAGAGGGTATTTTTCATGTGCCAACAATTGTGCACACCTCAATAAAAGGCCATATTTGGGCTGGCATTTTGGTTCAACAGATTAAGTTGCAGCTTGTAGTGGCAAACATTATGTCAGAGTGCTAGTTTGAGTCCTGGCTGCTGTACTTCTGATCCAGCTTCCTACTAGTAAGCCTGGAATGACACTGGAAGATGGACCAAATGCTTGGGCCCCTGCCACCCATGTGGGAGACTTGGATGGAGTTTCTGGCTCCTTGCCCCATCCTGCCTGTTGCAGAATTTTCGGGAGGGAACTAATTGATGGAGATCTCTCCACCCACCCTCATGCCTTTCAAATAAATAAATAAAACTGTTAAAAGGTCGCATTTTATTCAATCTTTATTTTCCCAATGAGTAAAATAGAAGTGACTTAAACTAAATGACACACATAGCAAATTTCAGCTCTAAGTTCACATACAGTTTTTCTGACATCAGAGTCCTCTAGGACCTTCCAAGTATATACAACTATTTATAGTTCTTTGAACAAGTTTCATTATTTCATACCTTACACTCGTTTTTCACTCTGAAGGTACTGGTCTTCCACTGATGGGCCCTAGAACTAAGAAAGAAATCTCATGTGTGTTCTCCTTTGTGAAGTGTTCCCTGATTCAGTGAAGCAGAATTGATGTTGCTTTGCTTCAAATTCATGCTGGTCTTTGTCCAAGCTGCTAATCTTTGCTTAACCCTCCCTCGTGTGGAGGGTTATACACACATCTGTCTGGAACGTAACGAGCATGCAGCATATGCTGTTAAATGAATGAAGGGATAAATGAATGAATACCCTACAACCATAAAACATCATGTTATTATGACAATATAAAGGTGCTAATTTTAACTACACCATATGGTATTAGTGTAGGTAATGATTTCTTCAGAGGAGGAAGTCCCAGAGAAGGGTCAAGGAAAGGATTTATTTACCTTAATAGAGGTTAACTTAATAGCATGATTTTCTTTTACTCTGTTTGTTACAAGAATTCTGTCTGTCACTTCTACTTCTTTCCTCCAAATGTAGTGTCAGTTACTGACTGGGAACATAGACTAATGATAACAGCATTTTAAAATGGAGGAATCAAAAGAATTTTTTAAAAGATTTATTTATTTATTTGAAAGGGCTACACAGAGGGAGGAGAGGGAGAGAGGGAGAGAGGGAGGGGGGTGAGAGAGAGAGAGAGAGAGAGAGAGAGAGAGAGGTCTTTCATCTGCTGGTTCACTCCCCAGATGGCTGCAATGGCCGGAGCTTCGCTGATCCAAAGCCAGAGCCAGGAGCTTCCTCTGGGTCTCCCACGCAGGTGCAGGGGCCCAAGAACTTGTGCCATCTTCCACTGCCCTCCCAGGCCACAGCAGAGAGCTGGATCAGAAGTGGAGCAGCTGGGTCTTGAACCTCCGCCCCTATGGGATGCCAGCACTTCAGGCCAGGTCATTAACCCACTGCACCACAGTGCTGACCCTGGAATCAAAAGAATTTTACAATATTCTATGCATTGGTGCATGACAACAAAATATTTTATATTTGTGACTAATCAGTACCCATTTAGAATTTAAACTTTTGAGCTTGGCTGTAAGAATGCATGAGTTGGTCAAAAAGTAGTCTTCCAGGGAGGAAAAAGCATCCAAAGGGAAGACTTTGGCCCATGAGATTTGCTTCAGGTACAATGTGGAGTATTCTGAAGAGATGGGCAACAATGAAAAGAGAATCACTGTTTGGATTGAGCCTAGTGAGCTCTCTGTTGACTCATGTGAGAGGTTTTTTTTTTTTTTTTTTTTTTTTTTACAGGCAGAGTGGACAGTGAGAGAGAGAGAGACAGAGAGAAAGGTCTTCCTTTGCCATTGGTTCACCCTCCAATGGCCACTGCGGCCGGCGCGCTACAGCCGGCGCACCGCGCTAATCCGAAACCAGGAGCCTGGTACTTATCCTGGTCTCCCATGGGGTGCAGGGCCCAAGCACTTGGGCCATCCTCCACTGCACTCCCTGGCCACAGCAGAGAGCTGGCCTGGAAGAGGGGCAACCGGGACAGAATCTGGCGCCCCGACCGGGACTAGAACCAGGTGTGCCGGCGCTGCAAGGCGGAGGATTAGCCTAGTGAGCCACGGGGCCAGCCATGTGAGAGTTCTAAGAAGCACGAGGGTGGTAAACAGAATTTGAAAAGATTATTTCACTAAAATTTTCCAACTGGAGTCTGCAGGACATTACAGAGATATCTGGAGAGGCAAGCAATGCACTTACATAAAGACAGGAGAGAGTGACAGTGAGCTTCCCTCCTCTTTGGTAGAAAGCATAAGAAGGCTCTTGGTTTTTGTATTTTGATTTGGTTTAGTTTGGTTTGCTTCATCTTTTGTCATTTCAAGGGCTTATAATGTAATCACAGGAAGCAGGAGTAGCCAGCATATTATCATATCATTATCATATTCTCAGTGGAGGAGTTAACGACAACTTTAGTGAAGAGGATTAGTGGACCTCAAGGTCTTTAGTGGGAGTTAAGGTTTCACTCCTGATGAAAGTTACAGCTCATGGGACTGCCTGAAATTTTAGGCTGTATGTGGAAGGGATAATCAAGCTCCTGGATCTTTAAAAATGGGCTCAATAAAAAAAAGGTTAAGCATGAAAGGGGGAACCATGATCTGCGTTTATCATGCCTTTTCTGAGAGTGCCTTTCTGGAAAAAAGCCTAAAGAAAATAGGATGCCACATGGAAGCAGAATGGCTTTGCTTATGTGGGGCAATAGATACTGGAAATAATTGTGTAGGGGATGAGAGGAGGAAATAAAGGCTACAAATTGAGTGATTTAATGATTCTTACCAGAGGCAGATATCTATTGTGATACCACTAATTGCAATGACAGCAGTGCAGGCTGAAGAGACACTATTTACACATTACCCTCCTCCTATTCTGCAAGTACAATTTATTGTTTAATTTCAGACACAGATTATGTTTCTGATTATTTTAGTGCAATCTGTAAACTCAAAGAGCTGCAAATATACTGATATAATAATAATAAAAATAAAGTTTGTGTGAAGAATATCTATTTTAGTAATTTTTAATTGTGTCACTATTTCTTAAAAAAAATTATCAAGGCCTCTCCTCCCTCACTCAAATTTTCTCCCTGCATGCATTCTTTTTCTGCAATGTAAGGAAGTGAAGTGTTCAGATCATAGCATGAAAAGTCACTGTAATAAGCCTTTGGAGGTAGTAGCCACTTCACTTATTTCCAGTGTCTGAGTTCTTTGATGACACATTAAGAGTCAACAAAAGCATTATTGTGTCTTTAGACCTCATGATCCTAACCCTGCTAAATGTGTTGTTTACTTGAGGGCAATCATAGAAATCAATCAAAAATGTAGATGAGAGGACAGAAGCCTCTCAAATTAATTCCATGCTATAATTTTCGACAATCATAGATCCTGTAGTAAAACCTGGATTAAACAAAAATAAATGGCATGTTGCATTCTTAAGAGATTATATTGGAGATGAAGGACTTTCAAGTTCCTGAAGCCTAATGATTCATTCAGTGATTTCTTCTGACTTGAAAGCATCTCAAATTTCTAAGTGCTTTTTTCACTCTTGGATTATCTGCTCTCCTTGGAGGAGGCTAACCTGTTTTGAGTTTTATTTTTTATATTTTGAAAGAAGCGTTCTCAAAAAGGAATAATAGTTTTAGGTAGTTAAGATGATCCGTAAATTGTAATGTTGATTTTTATTATTAAGAGTCAGATGTATTTAATACCTGAAGTGCTAGTTAGAGTAACTGCTTGAGAGTACAAGAATAGCAATCAAGAGCATTATTATTTTTTGCCTTTGGATTAGATACCTGTGTGTTGACAGTGCTTGCTCTTATTCATGTTTCTATATTAGATTTTGTATATTTCAAAATATAGTTCTGGAGAAATATTGATTAAAAGATAGTATTTATGGCAGCTCAATATTTATTTCATGTATATAGTGTTTGATTGTGTTTTCTGTCCTCTATCTTAAATAAATGAAAACTTACTTTTCTTGATACATGTATATGAATTCCAGATAATTTAATACTCATCAAAAAATATACTCTCCAGGGGCCAGTATTGAAGCATAGCAGGGAAGGCCATCGGCTGTGATTCCAGCATCACAAATGGGCTCTGGTTCCTACCCTGGTTCTTTCACTTCCCATCCAGCTCCCAGCTAATGGCTTCTGCTACCCAAGTGGGAGACGTGGATGACACTCCGAGCTTCTAGCTTTGGCTTGGCCCAGCTCTGGCAATTGGGGATTCTGGGGAATGAACCAGCAGATGGAAGACTCCAACCCCATCCTGCCCTCTGACCCCAACTCTGCCCTGTAACTCCAACTTAAAATCAAACAAAAAAATAAAACTTTAAAAAAATAAAAAAATGTAATTTTCGACTTAGAGAAATGTTGACTCTACTGGTCAAATAACGTTATTTTCCTTGGTCATTTGAAAGTTAGTTGCTGATATTACTCCTTATCATCCTGAAAAGCCTAGGGCCTATCCCTAAAAATAAGAACTTTCTCCTACATGGCTACTACACAAGGAACAAGTCAGAAATAAAAATGATAGATGATACCATCTGGTACTCAAACCCCATTCAATGCAGTAGTCATAGCTTTTATAGTAAATTCAGTTTCATGTGTTATATTTGGTTGTCATGTCTCTTTAGATTCCTTCAAACATGTATTGTTCCTTCTTGTTTCTTTGATCTTTAAATATATTAACAATTTCGAAGAATTCAGACCAGTTATTTTGAGGAATGTTCTTCAGTTTGGGATTGTCTAATGTTTCTTTATGATTCAGTTTCAATTTCCCATTTTTGCTGAAGTAATGTTATTCTGTTTGCATCCTGTTACATAATACACAATTTATCTCCTTACTCCAGTCAGGGTAACCTTATTTACTTGCCAAATGTGGTACCTGCCAGATTTTCTTCCCTTTGTTATTCTTATGCATCTTGAGGGAAGATATTTGAGACTATGCAGTTCACTATTTAGTCAATATTCAAATTATTCATTTATTTGTTTCTATCAAAATGCTCATTTGTTTCAGGGAGGGATGGAGGGAAGGGAAGAGGGAGGGAAGGGAGAGAGAGAGAGAGAGAGAGAGAGAGAATGAGAATGAATGAGAATGAATGTGAATATATCCTATTTGTTGGTTCACTCTCCAAATGCCAGCAACATTACTATGTTTACTTCTTCTAATGCTAAAAATTCCCATATTTGTCCAGGTGGAAGTCCATCAGGATGTCTTCTTTGTCCTTTTGTTCTGGGTTCATCTTATGTGCTTTTTCCTTAAACCTGAACCTGGTTATTCTTTCAAGGAGCCCTTGTTTGCCCTTGTGGGTTGGACAGAGCCTCTTACCTGGTGTGCATGCTCATTTCATTCTCCAGGCCCTAAGACCTTGGTCAGGGATACCCCTCTCTCCTTCCACCTATGATCATCCTTAACTCTTCCATGTTCCATCATTCTGTAGATGGCCACTCTCGTTGAGTTTGGATACTTCCTGCTGGGGCTGCACCCTGATTGACAATCTTCTTCATCTCTCTGGGCCCTACCAGTCTACTCAGGACCACTACCTTGAGTACCCTTCCCTCCACAGCGTCCTGCTCTTACCCTTTTTGGCCTCTAAAACCTGGACCATGATGGCTTTCTGTTTCCCATGCTTCTGTGCTGCAGACATCCACTTGATTGGCTCCAACTAAAGATGTTTAGAATAAGTTGAAGAAGAGAGATAACTTTTCACAGATTTAACAGAACAGATTCAAACTTTATCAACTGACTTTCTGAAACCAAAATTAGAAAAAAATCACATCTCCTTATTAATCACAACCTAGAACACAAATCACAGAAGATTCCTCCAAATTCTTAACTACACACGGATGATTCCACTTGTACCTTGCTATCCCAGGTCTCCTCCTCTCTGAGGGAGACACACACATCCAACTGCCTACCTTAAATCTCTCTTTAATGTCTGAAAAGTTTGTCAAAGTGCACACTCCCAGGCATACTCCAGTCTTGCCCGCTTTGGTGTCCTATATCTTTCTCTCAATTAATGGCAATGCTGTGGATCCAGTATTGACATCCAGACACCCACTGATCCAGCTTGCCACCACCTTTTATTTCCTCATCCCTACATTAAGTCTTTGACTACTGTAACAACCTCCAAAGTGTTCTCTTTGCACTTGCTCATCTATTCTCAAACTACAGCAGAGAAATGTTTCCAAAGTGCAGTCAGATTATTTAAGGCATGCTCATGTCTCCTCCCTCCACTGTAGAACACATGAATGGATTTCCATTCCTGTTCGATATATATTATGTAACATAGTATAGCATAGCATAGCATAGCATAATATAATATAATATAATCTGTATATCTGTACATCTATCTATCTATCTAGTTATCTATCTCCTGGAGCTCTAAGCAATATGAGGTCTAACCTCTACCTCCTCAGTATCATCCTGCTCCATCTGTTTTCCCGTTAGTTCTCTGTGCACCAGTCATTCCAATCTTCTTTCCTGTGATTTCTTTGAATGTTTCCTACTATCTCTAACACATAACATTTGCACATGCCATTTCTCTCTGCTTTAATGCTCATTTACCAGGCATACTCCTACTTTTCCTTCAGATCCCAATTTCCTTCGGCCAGTATCCTTGACTGTCTGACACTCTCCTTCACTTCATTTGACATTTCTCTGTTATGATTTATATGTGATCCCATCTGATCACAGCTTGGCATGTATTTGTGTGTGATAGGTGCATCTGCCTAAGCTTTATGACTGCAGGGATGATAGCTATTTATTATTATCATGATTACTTTGTTTACCATTATATGTAAACATGCATGGAGGAAGACTTCAATATATATTTGTTGAAATAATTGCATAAATAAATCACAGTTACTTTACGACAGATAAGAGCCCATGGGAAATTTTCTCCTTCCTCTACATTAGCACTACAGTCCTGAAGATTCCTTTTCAGCATGCTGCTGCTTAACTGATTGTCATTACTAGGATTCTCAAGGCTGGTCTCCTGTTGGAATGTCTTTTTTTTTTTTTTAAAGATTTCTTTATTATTTCAAATAAAGTCAGAGTTACAGAGAGAGAAAGAGAAGGAGAGACCTTCCATCCCCTGAATCACTCCCCAGATGGCTGCAACGGCCAGGCCAAAGCCAGGAACTTCCTTCAGTTCTCCCATGTGGGTAGTAGGTATCCAAGCACTTGGGCCATCTTCTGCTGCTTTTCCCATTATAGCTTATTTCCAATCCAGCAGCTGGATTGGAAGTGGAGCAGCAGAGACAGGAACCAGGGCCCACGTTTGATGCCTGCATCACAGGCAGTGGATTTACCCTCAAAGGTAAAAGGAGAGTGTCATGGAAAAATGAGTATAGATAAATGATATAGTATTTAAAGTTATTATTTATGCAAGCGATCTTCAGTATCTTAGCTGTAAAATGATTATAATAGTCAAACAATATCAAAATAACACCACATGGCCAACAATCTTCATTCAGTATAGAAAAATAGTTAAAATTATTTATTAGAGAAAATAATGCTTCATCTTCATTAATATTTTCATTTTGCAGTGATGTTCAAGATGTAAATAATTCCTTATAGTCTCCTGTCATGATCTTCCACTTGCAAGGCAACACAGACGTGAATGGAAACTATGGTAAGTTTCTTGGAAACTTAGGAGGATATTATTTATGGATATCACAGTCTGACCATTATGAATGTGTATTGGGATCCTTGCTTTTCCTCATTAGTCTATTATTTAAATGTTGGTTGCCATTTGCTGAGAGATTATATCAATGTGATGGGTACTCGGGCCCAGCCTGGGCTGGGATTATGCTATTTGCTAGTTTGTGGGGATGGTTATTATTTTACTTGAAAAAGACCTTTTCATATCTGGCAGGATTTTTCTAGCTTATTTTGTCAGTTATTAGTTCTTCATAATTTCTAAAGGCAAAGGGTATAATCTCAACTCAACATGAGAATTTTTGAGCTCAAAAGAGCCCTCAGAATGTTACAGAATCAAAGCATTTTGCTTTGAGATGGCAAAACCTTGCCTCAGTTTGTTTCACTGATTTTATTTTCATTGTATGAGAAAATATATATTGTTATACTCTGTTACTAAACATTCGGGGAAATATAATTGATTCAATGCTATCAATTTACTCACAAATGATTTTAGCTGCTATAACTGATGTTGGATAAGAAGGATGTCAAATTCTGAAACATCTAGAATTTATATAAAAATAAGCATTTTTATATTCATTCTATTTTAGCCTATATATTTGTATGATTATGATTATTGATTATTCCTTAAAAATAACAGTTGATTCACAAATATTTGATAAATTTCCAGTATGTACAAGGCACTGGTATAATGCCTAAGATATAGAAATAAATGAGATGGAATCTTTTACCTTAAAGAGTCTTACAAACTCAGAGTTCCTATAAATACCATATAGTTCAAATTCTGGGTTAGCCACTTACTACTGTGTCAATTATTTTGCTGAATCCTATTTTACTGTGAAATGGAGATACTAATAATATCCAATTTATAAGATCATAATGAGAGTTAAGTGATACAATTCGCATTAAGCACTTTTCATACTGCTTGAACTATTGTCATTACTCCCTGTATGTCAGCCTTATTGTTGCTATAATTTTCAGAATTATTTACCATCCATAGATTGGAAAGTATCCCAAGGCCCTGAAAAAGGTTTACCTCTTGAGTATGTTTTATTTATTTGAAACACAGAGTGACATAGGCAAACGGCAAAAAAAAGAGAGGAGAGAGAGAATATGGGATGATGCTGGCATTGCAGGCAATGTCTTAACCTGCTGCACCACAGAAGCTGCTCTCAGTTTTTAATTTATTAACTTTTTTTGTACAGTGGGTTAGAGTCAATTGAAGGAGACTAGAATCAACCATAGCAAGTGGGTCTGTCTTTAGATGTTATGGAAAGACCTATCACTCTTCCAAAATCTCATCTAAAGAAAGTATTTGTCATTATATATCAAAATATGATTTAATTATAAATACTACTCGAAATAATAGTTGAGAAAAATCATATCGTATCACAAAATGATATTCTTTCTTTTTGTAGAGCTAATTTTGAAGAGTAAAGGGGGTATGGATAAAGGAAGAGGTGAAAGAAAGGTGAAGGTGTTTACAGAAGAGATGAGGGAATAAGCAGGGCTGTACAGAGGAGTCAGAGACCAGAGAAAAATGGCTGGCACCACTGTGCTCTTTAGAACTACTTCACAGTGCTCTTTAGAACTAACTCGGTGGTCATCAATCACTTGCTCAAATCTTCTTACCCCAAACTCCATCTATGTATTAGCCGACTTAATTGGGACTACTTGCTTATTGCAGATGGTGATTTTTTAGTTGTTGTTTATGTTTTGAATGTTCTCAAGCTGAAATTAATAGAACAGATTTATTAGGAATTGAGTAAAAGATCCACTAAAATTTCTTTTCTCAGTTTAATTAAAATGACATTTTAATGCAAAATGCACATGGAGTTTTGAAAGCCCTGATATGAAAGACTGGTGTCTATACAAATCAGAAAATTATTAAAATAATATTTATTTTATAGGAAACATATCAGAATTTATATAGGTGGGCTGATTTAAGATTTTGTCCATGGATGCAAAACTATGAAATTTTACATTTCTTCTCTGGTTTTTGTTGTTGTTGTTGTTGTTAAAACTACACTGTTCTCGAGGCCAGCGCTGTGGCACAGTGGGTTAATGCCCTGGCCTGAAGCCCCGGCATCCCATATGGGCGCTGGTTCGAGACCTGGCTGCAACACTTCTGATCCACCTCTCTGTTAGGGTTGGGAAAGCAGTAGAAGATGGTCCAAGTTCTTGGGCTCCTGCACCCATGTGGGAGACCTGGAAGAAGCTCCTGGCTCCTGGTCGGATCTGCACAGCTCTGGCCATTAATGGCAGTGAACCATCGGAATGAACATAGGAGTGAAGATATTTCTTTGACATACTAACTTACTTCATTTCCTTTGACTGATTTCATTTCCACCGTGGCGATAGTGCTAGATCACATGGTGGTCCATTTTAAGATAGTTATATGCAGTTGTATAAAGATTCTTTGGCAGCATTTTACTATATTCTGGGAAGCATGGTCATTAAAATCATTGCTTCTAATGTCAGAGAGCCTGAATTTGCATCATGGCCCTCTCATTTGATAGTAGTATGAAATCTGAATTTAGTTTATCATTGTTAAGTGGCCATGAAACAATTTCTATTTTGTAGGATAAAGAGTAAAATGAGATTGTCCATATAAAATGATTGTTGACACAGTTTTTTGACACACTGCTGCATAAGAAATAATGGCTAGAATCTTTAATTCCTGAATAATTTTGTTACTGCTATAGTTACTTACTGAGCTCATACATCTCTCAATTCACTAAAGGTCAGCTGATCTAGGCTGGGTTTTATTAAATGGCTCTGATAATCTTAGACATGTTTTATTGAGAATTTGATTCTGCTTCACACATTTTATATCTTCCCCCAGAAACCAGAGAGCTTGCCTATACTTGATCTTCTCAAGAAGATTGCAGATGTCTAAGAGATAAAGCCTATTGCTCAAGTGAGTCTCAAGACTTTGTTTCCATTCCACTTGACAACATTTCATTAATCAAGGTAATTTGCATGGATGAAATCACAGTCAAAAGTGGTGAATATATTCTCTGCCAGTTTAGTGAGAGAAACTGAAAAGCCATGTAACAAAGGGCTTGCCAACAAAAATATTGACCTTGTCTAAATACTGACTGAGTTTGCAGATTCAGAAGGCTTCCGTAGGCTAGGCAGCTCATGTCAAGAGCCTCGGTTAGGCACTGACATCATACACAAGAATGTTAATTGTTAAATTAACAACAGGAGTCACTGTGCAATAACTCCCCATGCAGGACCTCTGTCCTCAATGAGTTGTACTATGACAGTTAACTGTGGTACTTGTTCTTAAACAGTTTTTTTTAATGTGTGTGGGTGCATGTGTGTGAAAATTGTTGAAATCTTTACTTAGTGTAGAGTTGGTCTTCTGTGCACAAAGTTAATTGAGAATGAATCTTAATGGAGAATGGGAGTGGGAAGGGAGAAGGAGGATTAAGTGTGGGAGTGTGGGTGGGACAGCAGATGTGGTGGGAAGAATAACTATATTCCTAAAGTTGTATATATGAAACTTGTATTCCTTAAAAATAATTTAATTAATTAATTAAAAACAAAAAAGGGTAAAAAAAAAAGAATTTAGGCAGTTAGGACCCTCAAATATCTTCAGTGGCAAAAATCCCCATCACTCTGGTGCTGTATTCTTCCATAGCTTCATTCCTACTCTACTCAGCTGATCCCCATCATCCACTTCTGTCTCTTTTAACCCTTATTCTGTGTGTATAGACTATCTTGTTGTATTAGAAATTACTTACAGTCTTCAGCTGTGTCTTCCTAGATCCTGATTTCCTTTAACTGAAACTTGATTTTCTCCTGGTGAGGCAGATTCCCTTTCAATTGTGTCAAGTTCTTCCTTTGAACTCATTTGATAAAAGTTCAAGCGGTATATTCTTGATACTATTCATATCATATTACAAGATAATTTTCTTTTGCTCTGGCCTGATAGTTTCCATATCAGTTGACAGTTTACACTTCTGTTTATCTTTTATCAACTCAGCATCACAAATTCACCTTGTTCTCTGATAACATCAGAGTTCCCAATCCATTACTTTATATAATGTCACTTTTGACTTTATAGTTTCTTAAAATTCCTTTCTAAGTTTCCATGATTTGGCATTGTTTTTGTTCCCACCATTGTTCAAATTCTCCCTTTACCTTACTGGAAATAATTTTCTGCCTCTTACCCCATGTGTGTAGGAATCCTTTAAAGTTTTGTCCTTAACATGTGACTTGTTATTTTTTTCTTTAGTAATCCAGTTTGTCCCTGCAGGTTAAATGACTACTTCTAAGTGGATGAATCTCAACCTTATATTTTCCATATTGGCTTTCTTCCCGAGATACAGTACTGAACTTTCAACAGCCTGCTGGATCTCTCTTTACAGTCTATGACTTACGTGCAACTGTTTTGATGACCTCTATTTTTTTAATTATATATTAATAGTCTCAGAACCCAGGACTAAAACTTTATGCATTTAATTCTGTTTAGTTTATTTTAATGTATCTACTTACTTCTCTTCTAATCTAATTATTCTTTTCCACACTCTTGTCTGTGATAGGGAACTCAAGCCAATCTAACAACCATCCATTAAATTCCTACCTTATGTCACTCTTGCAAGGCCCAGTAGATACAAATGTGAATAAGGTATTCATCCTTCAAGGAACAATATTGGAGGAGGCAGAAAATAAATAATTAGCCATAAAATAGAGATGATAGGGCCATTCTAGTTCCATAAACAAAATATTATGGGAATAGTAAGGAGCAAGAAATTAATTCTGATGTGAGGTTCTGTCAGAGTAGCCTTCACAAAGGAGGTGAAATTTGAGTTGTCTTTGAAAGATGAGTCAGGCATATCGCATTCTTGGCATTTAAAAGTTTGCAGTCTACAACATATGTAAACTGTGCCAAGAATCATAAGAAATGCTTGTCTGCCTATGGGAACATCAGTGGTATAGTATAAAAGGCTTCTTTTCCAAGGTACTAGAATCTTAGGAAAATGTGTCTTGTTCTACTTTCTGGGTCTACCTCTTCTGCCTTCTCAGTCTTGCTATCACCTTTCAGAGGTAGATTTATTTTTGTGTCCACTCTCACTAAATAGTTAGATTTCTGCTTCATTTTGCTTTGTGTTCTAGTCATTGATAAAATTAATTAATAGAAATTTAACTACTTTCAGGATCTGATTTTTGCTTACCTTGGTTAGGTATTCAGATAATAAGATTAAGACAAATAAGTAAATAATTATAATACAAAATAACTTGGCAGTTGTCATTAGAGTATTGTGAAACTCTGTGAGGAGTTATAGGGATTTAAAAGGTGAATTCCTTGCAAGTATGCCAACTTCTCCTGGCATAAATCTGGAAAATTTCATCTTGGTTGATTACCTAATTTCCCCCTTTTAATATGTCTTTTCTGCCTCCCTCTTTGGATGTCTCCTAAGAGACTTGATTGAGTTTATGAGTGAGAATACCTATGTTTATTCATGAAAATGTGTAGGTTCATTCTTATTTATCTGTGTTTTTTGAAGATGGTTTTCGACCAGAGGTAGTAATAGATTACCTCATATTTCCTGTGCACAGGAACACTGAACATGAGTACTCCCTATTATTATGCACATAGTTAGGTGCATCAGCAATTCCACAGTCTTTGAGTAAATGGAGAATATTCAGGTATCTACTGGTGGACTGAAGTAATCTGAATCTGGGCTTACTTCTGTCTCTTAGGGGATCCAGCTAAACACAAAAGGAGAGGAATGATTGCCTCAGATCAAGGAAGTTTATAACAGAAAATGAAATTAAACAAGGTCAACTCATAAGAAAAAGTGCATGGGGCCAGTGCCATGGCGCACTAGGTTAATCCTCTGCCCGCAGTGCCGGCATCCCTTATGGGCACCTGGTTCTAGTCCTGGTTGCTCCTCTTCCAGTCCAGTTCTCTGCTATGCCCTGGGATAGCAGTGGTGATGGCCCAAGTGCTTGGGCCCCTGCACCCACATGGGAGACCAGGAGGAGGCTCCTGGCTCCTGGCTTCATATCTGCGCAGCTCCGACTTTTGCAGCCATTTGGGGAGTGAACCATTGGAAGGAATACCTTTCTTTCTGTCTCTCTCTATCACTGTAACTCTACCTGTCAAATAAATTAAAAAAAAAAAGAAACAGTGCATGTTGATGAAGTGGTTTCATCAGGAAAGCCTAGAATGGTTTTGAGTTTAAGCTAGGATGAAGTGAATGGCATGCTTCCTTATTGTTCAGGAGCCCATAGCATTGGGACAAGGTTATGCTAGAAATGGCAAATTATCTTTTCTTCCTTACAAGTTGTCATATGGACTCAGTATTAAAACAAGTAATTATATTTTTTAGTTTGACCTTGTAAGAATTTCTTTGAATTTACTACCATATTATGTTCTATAAATGTGTTTTTCTATTGCTATTTTTGCAGTAAGATTATATTTGAATAGTCTAAGAGTATGCATTTCATCCAGAAATGCCAAAGGTGAATGCCTAGCCAAAATAAATATGAAAAGAAAGCTTGTGATTTTAAATATAGTATAAAATATAGGAAGAATTATACTAATTTTTTAAAATGTTGAAAACTATCTATGATGGTGAGGGATTCATAAGAAATAAGGAAAACCTCGGTAGATTAATCATAGATATGTTTATAAAAGCAAATAAATATAAGCAGTGGTAGTAGAGAAATTAGAATTATTGGAATGAAGAAATGGCATTTGGCAGAGTGGTTAAGCTGGTTTTGATGCCTACATCCCATAGTGAAGTGTCTAGGTTCAAGTGTTTTCTTTGCCTCTAATTCTGGCTTCCTGATACTGTGTATCCTAGGAGGCAGTAGGAGATGGCTCAAGTAGTTGGATCCCTTCCATCCACGTGTGAGAGCCAGACTGACTTGCTGGAGTCTGGCTTTGACTTGGCACTGCCTTGACTGTTGCAGGTGTTTGGAGAGTAAACTAGAGGGTGTGAGAAATATCCCCTCCCTGCCTTTCAAATAATATAAACCAAATAAATAAAATGTGAAAAAATTTACTGAAACCAACTCTTTATTTTTGTCAAAAGTAGTCCTGATATAATCTTCAAAACTTTGAAAAGGCATTTCAATCTCAATATTTTTGCTAATTTGAAAAAGCAACAGGATCACAAGATGCTTCACTCCAAGGGCAATTTCCTCTATTGAATTCTTAAAATAATTGTCAGCTATTTAGAGGGAGAAACATTTTCAGAATATAATTAGTAGTACAATATCAAGAGGGAGGGTGTTGTGAAACACAGAGTTCACATGTGCCAAATGTATAAGAAAATGTAGTTTTCTCTAATGGAAGCAATCTAATACAGTAATGGAATTATTTAACAAAAGAAATTTTAATTATATGCATCACCATAATTCTTCATGCTTATTAGAGAAATCAAAACATTAAAGCTCTATTCAATAAATAACATTAACATTTTCTCTCATCCTTCAGTCTATTTTATGAATCTGAGAGAGTAGTTAGAAATTTTTAAAGCCCATATGAATGGTTGAAGAATTTGCAGAAGAGGGACTGCATTCAGGTCATTTATTTATTTATTTATTTAACTCTAGCAAGGATTTTCTAAGAATGTGAGGCTTAACTTTGAACTTCTGGAATGCAATAGACTAAAGCAACTTTTGGATTCAACAAAACTTGGTTTGAGTTGAGAGCCTTTGGCAAGTTATGACTCATACCCAATTCTCAATTTCTTCACCTACAAAATTAGGAAATTAATATCTAATTCTTTGTGTTGTGATGAGCCTAATATTTGCTATCAAATGTTATGGGTGTAATACACAAGGTACTCAATAAATCTTTTGTTCCAATTCTTTCTCCTATAAATAAAGCAAAGCATAGTTGAATAGTAGCATTGATGTTAAATCTAATGCTACTATTAGCAATGATTTCTGTTTATTGAGTATCTATTATATAATCATTATTGGGACAGAGGAGCATTGAGTCTACACCTTTAATTAGCCAGCTGCTTTAAATTATCTTCTCTAGATATTTTAAAAAACAACATTGAAAGGAAAAAATTTGTAATGCAATTATACAGATAAAAAATGCAATTTTGCCAGAATAGTGCTCGTTTCTATGCTGAACAATCTCAAATGTTAGGAGACTATACAAGCTTTGTTAGTTGTTCCTCATTTGAAATCACATCTCTTTGTAGTAACTAATAGGTATTTTAATAGGCTTATATGACATCCTAGGATACAAAATTTCAATTAGGCTGTGACTTCCCAGGTTTATTTTTGTAGCTGTTGGATCTGTGACTTACATTCAGCTTTTCCTACTTTTAATTCCAAGTTATTTTCATTTATACCATTCTCTCTGTGGGTTGAAGACAACTTAGATAGACTATAAATTTCATAGATATATCTTAAAGGTTATCCTGAATAATTCTTTCTCTGGTTTTAAAGAAGTGAGAACAAGAGAGTATTCATACAAAGTAGTAGAAAAGAGTTTTAATTTGAGAAAACAGCTGTGAAACATTGTAATGTAACAATTAATGGATTACAGTTCACAATTATTCGTAAGTGCTGAAATTTAACTGAAAAGTGATCACTGTTAAATATAAGAGTGGGAATAAGAGAGGGAAGAGATGTGCAATTCGGGACATGCTCAAGCTGACTTACCTCAAACAGTAGAGTTAGAAACATACCAGGGGATTCCAATTCAATCCCATCAAGGTGGCATGTACCAATGCCATCTCACTAGTCCCAGTGATCAATTTCTGTTCACAATTGATCATAATGATAGGACTAAGAACCAAAGGGATCACATAAAAAAGAATAGTGTCTGCAAATACTAGCTGATAGAATCAAAAAGGGAGAGAAGGATCCAACATGGGAAGCGAGATACACAGTAGACCCATAGAATGGCAGATGTCCTAAACAGCACTCTGGCCTCAGAATCAGCCCTTAAGGCATGCGGATCCGGCTGAAATGCCCATGAGAGTATTTCAGGCATGGAAAGCCAAGACACTCTGGGGGGGGGGGGGGAAGAAGATGACCTAAATGAAAGATCTCCGCGAGTGAGATCCCAGTGGAAAGAATGGGTCATCAAGGAAGGAGGTACCTTTCTCTGAAGGGAGGAGAGAACTTCCACTTTGACCATAGCCTTGTCTAAATATGATCAGAGTTGGTGAACTCAGGGGGCTTTCACAGCCTTGGCAGCTCATGACAAGAGCCTAGGGTGATTACTGAGGCCATAAACAAGAGTGTCAATTTGTTAAGTCAACAACAGGAGTCACTGTGCACTTACTCCTCATGTAGGATCTTTGTCCTTAGTGTGCTGTATATTGAGATTTAATGCTATAACTAGTACTCAAACAGTATTTTTCACTTTATGTTTCTGTGTGGGAGCAAACTGTTGAAATCTTTACTTAATGTATGTTAAACTGATCTTCTGTATATAAAGAGAACCAAAAATGAATCTTGATGTGAATGGAAGGGGAGAGGGAGTGGGAAAGGGGAGGGTTGCGGGTTGGAGGGACTTTATGGGGGGAAGCCATTGTAATCCATAAGCTGTACTTTGGAAATTTATATTCATTAAATAAAAGTTAAAAAAAAGAAAAAAAGAAAACAAACAATTAATGGAGGGTTTTTTTTCTACAGATTTAAAAATATGGAAGTGAATGCAACCATGTTTGGAGAAAGATATGTTGGGAATTGGCTAAATGATTCATTCTCCAGGATTAAAATTATGTTTTTCCACCATGTATTTTAACAACTTTCCCATCAACTTCTCTGCATACTTAAAAAAGATTTTGTTTGCTCTCCTTGCCCATGTGTTTATCACCCAAACTCATGTACCTATACCCTATACCACAAAAACAGACAGAAACCTGGAAACTTTTCTCTTTTTTGTTTCTGAACTTTCAATAGATAATAGTAAGCTATATCTAAGTTGCCCATGATTCAGAACATGACTTTCTGATGAAAAGATGATGAAACAGACAGGCAAGGTGGGCAGAAACAAATTGGAATGCTCAGCTACTCAGAGAATGAATTTAATGAGCCTAACACTTTTTCTTTGATTCTGCAGACTACACTTTCAGCAGATGCAAGGGTTGGACACTTTGCTTTTCTCTTCAATACAACAAGGTAAAGACTTTAACTTTTTGGCACACACATGCTAGGTAATTGAACCACTTGAGATTGTCATGGGTGAAATGGGATGGAAGCTTCTATCAATGTCATCCTTACAGTGCCCTTTTCTCTGCATCCAGT
Organism: Oryctolagus cuniculus; assembly: GCF_051225735.1. NCBI lineage: Eukaryota > Metazoa > Chordata > Mammalia > Lagomorpha > Leporidae > Oryctolagus > Oryctolagus cuniculus. The sequence goes on along the minus strand of NC_142875.1, from coordinate 51,742,473 downwards.
GGGTTGAAGCCAATGATATTCTAAAAGAGATTCCAGTATAGCTATTACTCTTTTGACAACTTGTCTTACCTTTGGAATCAAGCTTTCAATTTGTTGCCTGCCTTAAATATCATCACTATATATTTCTTATACTGATATGTTTATTTGGAAGATATCATTTTGAAGTTTAATATGTAAGAAAATTTCTAAGTACTGGCATAACGGTATATTTATGAAAACAAATGGAAATTATACAATGTTAAGATTAGTAATCATTCTAGTAGTGGCATTGTGTGTTAACTGTTGTTTTCTGTTTAGGCAGTCATTAGTCAAAGGCCGGATTGTGGTATTCTCATCTCCTAAAGGGTCTGCTCAGATTCTTTATTGAGTAGAAATTTGTAGCATTTAGCTACTACATCCCAAGAAGAGTGTTTGTAATGTAAGTTGAAATCCTTATATTTCCTAGCTTTATCTGCTTTTTAGCTGTGACTTCCCACTAGATGAAGATGTTTACATTGTACTTTAGACAATACTTTTTTTCTAATTTATTTGTAATTCAGAAAATATTCATTCTGGTAATCATTATGCCCAGGTTCTCTAGGTACTTATTATGATTTAAAAAGTGTTTCCTCCTACTCTTAATCCAAAGTATTTAAATAATTACTCATCTCCACTTGTCAATCCTGATATAAGTCCTCTTTGAGAGAGAACAATATGTATAACAATCTCAATAGGCACTAAATGGAAATATCACATCCTTCTTGATATTTTTCTCTTGAATATTTTCTTTTCTTGCTATGATTTCATTATAATTAATTAATATAGTCATTATATTCTATTGAGTTTCCTTTTGCTTTGTTGTGTTTTCAATTGCATTTTTTTGAACACTTAATAAAGTACAGGTCAACATGAGCTCTTTGTTTTGAGCTTTGATTTTGAGCCAGATACAGTCTGTACTTATTTAATGTAACTCAGTCTGTTAAAATGTATTGAGAAGATTCTAATTTATCCAGACAAGACATTAGGTAACTTCAACCAATGAAGATCCTGTCGGATAAATGATTTTAATTCACATCATCCTTAATTCATACAAGTCAGTGTTTTACTCAAGGCATAACTGAATTTTATTGGATCCATCAAAAGGAGTTTATTATATTTCAGCTTTTAGAAAAGAATAAGCATGTTTTGATTAGAATCCATTCTTTTAAGAATAATAATGCATTTCCAAACTGCCTTTATCATTAAGAAATTATTCACCTGTAGAGTTTTTGTCAGAACATATGCCTGTGTTATGCAGGTAAACTAGTATAAAAATGTCAGCACTGCAGTTCTCACTGTGTATATGTATACAGAGTGCACATAACCAGGAAATATGCACTCCAGGTGATGTGCGCAAATGCAGAACTAAGAAATATTATCCTGTAAGCTTGTCAGTAGTGTACAGGATGCAGTCTCATTTTTCTAATTTATGCTACTAGTCTATAGCTTACATTAGAATTGACGGTATATATTTGAGAGACTACTACATAAAATAGTAAGCCCTTTCTCTTTACAGTAACAGTTTTACTCTCGCATTTTAGGTGGTGTTACTTTGGGAAAATCAAATTTCTTTTTTTTTTTTCCTAATTAAAGTTTGTTTTAAGGGGTCTCAAAAATCTGTGACAGATTGTTGGTTAAGTTGTTTCCATTAAAAAGTACTGATTTTAAAAACTAATAACTTAACAAGACTAGTGTCTGCAAATACTAACCGATAGAATAAAAAAGGGAGAGAACGATCCAACATGGAAAGCGAGATACACAGCAGACCCATAGAATGGCAGATGTCCTAAACAGCACTCTGGCCTCAGAATCAGCCCTTAAGGCATGCGGATCCGGCTGAAACGCCCATGAGAGTATTTCAGGCATGGAAAGCCAAGACACTCTGGCAAAAAAAAAAAAAAAAATGACCTAAATGAAAGATATCCATGAGTGAGATCCCAGTGGAAAGACAGGTCATCAAGGAAGGAGGTACCTTTCTCTGAAGGGAGGAGAGAACTTCCACTTTGACTATGACCTTGTCTAAATATGATCAGAGTCGGTGAACTCAAAAGGCTTCCATAGCCTTGGCAACTCATACAAGAGCCTAGGGAGATTACTGACACCATAAACAAGAGTGTCAAATTGTTAAGTCAACAACAGGAGTCACTGTGCACTTACTCCTCATGTAGGATCTCGGTCCTTAATGTGCTGTACATTGTGATTTAAGGCTATAACTAGTACTCAAACATTATTTTTCACTCTGTGTTTCTGTGTGGGTGCAAACTGTTGAAATCTTTACTTAATATATGCTAAACTGATCTGTATATAAAGAGAATCAAAAATGAATCTTGATGTGAATGGAAAGGGAGAGGAAGTGGGAAAGGGGAGGTTTGCGGGTGGGAGGGAAGTTATGGGGGGGAAGCCATTGTAATCCATAAGCTGTACTTTGGAAATTTATATTCATTAAATGAAAGTTAAAAAAAAAACTAATAACTTAAAACTACCACATACACACACACACACACACACACACATAGCCCACAAAACATTGTCCTTTCCTTCTGAAGGGTTTATGCTGCATCGTTATCATTAGCCAGTCTTTTACTATTAAACTTAAATGGCCAGTCAGGACAAACGGTTCTGAGACTGTTCTTCCACCACTAAGATTGGGGTGGCAGGTATTAGGGATAATATTCATTTAGCCTTCTGAGCTTTCTAGGCAGACTTGGTGACCTTCCCAGCTCCAGCAGCCTTCTTGTCCACTGCTTTGTTCACACCCACTGCAACTGTCTGTCTCATATCATGGACAGTGAAAAGACCCAGAGGAGGCCAGTCAGAGAAGCTATAAACACACATGGGCTTGCCAGGAACCACATCAACAATGGCAGCATCACCAGATTTTAAGAATTGAGGGCCATCTTCCAGCTTCTTTCCAGAACAATGATTAATCTTTTCCTTCAGCTCAGCAAACTTGCAAGCAATGTGAGCTGTGTGCCAATTCAGTACAGGGGCATACCCAGCACTGATTTGACCTTAGATGGCTCAGGGTGGTCCCCTGAGCAGTGAAGCCAGCTGCTTCCATTGGTGGGTTATTTTTGCTGTCACCAGCAATGCTACCACAACAAACATCTTTGACAGACATGTTCTTGACATTGATGTCCACATTGTTCCCAGGGAGAGCTTCACTCAAAGCTTCATGGTGCATTTCAGTGGACTTGATGTCAGTTGATTTGAGAATACCAGTCTCCACTCGGCCCATAGGGACAGCACCACCACCACCAATTTTGTAGACATCCTGTAGGGGCAAATGCAAAGGCTTGTCAGTTGGTTTAGTTAGTGGGAAGATGCAATTCAGGGCTTCAAGCAGTGTGGTTCCACTGGCATTGCTATCTTAGTGGGTGACTTTCCAACCCTTGAACCATGGCGTATTAGCACTTGGCTCCAGCATGTTGTCACCATTCCAATCAGAAATTGGCCCAAATGCTACTGTGTTGGGTTGCAGCCAATTTTCTTAATGTTGGTGCTGACTTTCTTAATGATTTCCCTGTATCTCTTCTGGCTCTAGGGTGGCTCAGTGGAATCCATTTTGTTAACACCAACAATTAGTTGCTTCACACTCAGTGTGTAGGCCAGAAGGGCAAGCTTGTCTATCTGCTTGTTCATGGAGTTTCAAATTCCCCAACATCAGCAGCAACAATCAGAATGGCACACTCAGCCTGAGATGTGCCTGCAAGCATGTTTTTGATAAAGCTTCTGTGTCCTGGGACATCGGTGATATTCACATAATACTTGCTGGTCTCAAATTTCCCCAGAGAGTTGTTGATGGTTATACCAAGCTTACGCTCAGCTTTCAATTTATTGAAGACCCAGGCATACTTGAAGGAATCCTTTCCTATCTCAGCAGCCTCCTCAAATTTTTCAATGATTCTTTTGTCATTGACACCACATTTGTAGATCAGATGGCCAGTAGTGGTGGACTTATCCAAATCTACATGTCCAATGACGACAATATTGATGTGAATCTTTTCCTTTCCCAATTTGGCAGTGGTTTTCATGCTACCTGTGTTCTGTCACCAAACCCATTGTGAAAAAATAGAAAATCTAAGTTCTGAGCAGGGCCAGGGAATGGGGCTAGTGTTAACACTGTCAAAAACTGTCAATAATCTAAAATTGTTTGCCTTGTAAGCTAGCAAGTTAAAAATATAATTTCATAAGTGCAATAAGAAGGCATGAGACTCTGTAGTCAGGACTTTGTAACTCACGGCAAGAGCTGTTGCCAGAGTTTAGACATTTTTATTGTACCAGATGCCAGAATCTGAATTTCCACAAATGTGAAGGGGGTCATTGGACACATGTTCATGCAGTATGTTAAGTTTTGGGGAGAAAATTTGAGTTTAGAGAACCTAAATATCTTTTTAGAAAGGATTCATTTATTTGAGAGGCAGAATGAGGGAGGGAAGGAGAGAGCAACTCCCAACTGCTGATTCACTTCCCAAATGCTAGCAACCGCCAGGACTGGGCCAGCACTAAATCTAGAAGGTAGGAATGCAATCCATGTCTTCCACATTCGTGCCAGGAACCCAACCACTCCTTGACCTGTTACTGTTACCTCTCATGGTCTGCAAGAGCAGGAATGTGAAATTGCGACTGGAACTGGAACTGATAAAAGATGGGGGGCATTCCAACTGCGGTCTTAAATACCAGGCCAAATGCCTGACCCATGAAGCAGTCTGCCATTTTCTATGGAGAGAGGCATGCTTTCTTATTCAAGGCTATATTCTATACAAATACCCTTGAGTAAATTTCAGGACATAGGGCAGTCAACGTCTCAGCTTTTAATACACACAGAAAAGCAGGAGATCCAAAGAGAATTGATGCTTCCAAAGGACGGGAGTCCTTGTCTAGAAGTGCATCCACTTTTTACATAAGTTGATTTTTCAGTTCCACTATCTTGTCTGAGAAAGAATGCCTCTTTCTCTACACAGCACCCTCATTTTACCAGTTCCTTCTTACCCTCAACCTATTTCTGTCTGGTTTACATTTAAGTACTCCCTGATAATTATTATACCTACTTTGTAAATTCACTCCTTTAGGGTGGATATACTGCATTAAATCTCATTTTTCTTGGTTACCCAGCAGCAATTAATAGTTTGAATTACTTCCCTCTTCCTGACACAGTCTTTTCTAGGCTACTGTAAAGCTACAATCCCCAAACCATTAAAACTCTCAAACATCTCTATGGTTATCTCTTTCCTTATAAAAATGTTCATGCTCTTTTAGGGGATCTGTTCTCTTACTTTACACATTCTCCCACTATAATATCACAGATTTGATTATGTTGATTGCTTTTAAGCTTATATCTCAAAATAAAATAAAATAGCTCCTTCCTGTTTTGGATATCTCTAGATGTGTTACAGGCATTCTCATTTAACAAGTTTGAAATAAAACTTATCTTTCTTGGTCCTCCAAGCCTACGTTTTCTTAAGTGTTCCTATTGTATCATTTATCACCACATTTCTCCAGCTTTCCAGGTCGTGAGGGTCCATTCTGGACCCTACTCCATACCCATATTTGTTCATTTCATGTTGATTTTGCCTTCCAGTTCTCTGTCCAAATACTTCTGTCATTATTGCTGTAATATAGTTAAGCCCCATTGTGAACTGACACTAAGTAAATTTCGTTAAGACTTCATACTGGATCTCCTGAACTCAGGCACCACTTTCTCTAAATTTACTCCCTGCCTGTAATGTAAATCAGACGTCATCATTCACCTTATTAGAACTTTCTTGAGTCCATTAACTCTTGAGGTAAAATTCAAATATGTTGGGATAAATGAACTTTAATTTGTTTCCTGCTAATGTTTTCTGCTTCATTTCTTACCGTTAATTTAATCCAGCCCTCCTAAACTCTCTTTTTTTCCTATGAGAAGTCATTTTCTTTGTCCCATCTTTGTGTTTTAGCATATGCTGCTCCCTTTGCTGGACCTTGTCCCATCTGCCTGTTAGACCGTGTATCCTGTCTGTAGGGAAGTATTTTCAGACTCAGCCTAGGTTTCGCCTTTACACCTCTCACTGAGCACTCGCTCCCATGTATAGCAACTGCTAATTTAAATTCTAATTCTCTTCTATGAAAGTCTAACCTGTTTTTGACCTTGTATGCTGAATTTTCTAGGACCATATATGACTCTGGGCTCCTGAGAGAGGGCTCTAAGTAAGTGTTTTCTTTTAAAAAGTACTTTATTCAAATATATTACACATACAGAGAAATGCACATAAGGTTACAGATAAATGAGATTTTTAAAAAACTGTCTGATTACACTGATAAAAAATACCCAGTTTAAGAACAAAGCCTTAATTCTCCGCTTGCGGCACTGGCACCCTGGGTTCTAGTCCGGTAGGGATGCCAGATTCTGTCTGGGTTCCTCCTCTTCCAGTCTAGCTCTCTGTTGTGGCCCGGGAGGGCAGTGGAGGATGGCCCAAGTGCTTGGGTCCCTGCACTCACATGGGAGACTGGGAGGAAGTACCCGGCTACTGGCTTTGGATCCGTGCAGCACTGGCTGTAGTGGCAATTAGGGGAGTGAACCAATGGAAGGAAGACCTTTCTCTCTGTCTCTCACTGTCTATAACTCTCTCTCTGTCTCTCTCTCTCTCACTAACTCTGCCTGGCAAAAAAAAAAAAAAAAAAAAAAAAAAGCCTTCCCTATTTCTTCTTTGATAACATGTGAAATGTGGATATGGATATAATTGTCATTTAACTGGTAAGATTTAGGGATGCACTGTTTATAACTATGTATCAATTGATATGACATTCACATAATTTTTATATTCTCTCTGTGTATTATATTTATATAGATTCATATTTATGGATGAATATATTATATGTGTGTACCACGTTTTCTTTATCTAGTCATCAGTTGATGTTCATCTAGGTTGATTCCAATTTTAGCTATTATAAATTGAGCTTCTGTAACCATGGGAGTGCAGGTAACTCTGATATGTTGATTTCATTTCCTTTGGATATATTCCTAGAAGTAGGATAGCTGGGTCATATTATAGATCTATTTTTCGTTTTCTGAGATATCTCCAAACTGTTTTCTATAATGGTTATTCCAGTTATCATTTCCACCAACAGAGCATTAGGGTACCTTTTTTCTACATCCTTACCAGCATTGGTTATTTTTTGATTTCTGGATGATAGCCATCTTTAACAGGGTGGGGTGAAACCTCATTGTGGTTCTTATATGCATTTCCTTGGTGGCTAGTGATCCTCAGCATTTTTTCATGTATCTATTGGCCCTTTGTACTTTATCCTTTGAAAAATTTATTCAATCTGAAGAGAAAATGTTCATTGTTAAGCTTATGGAGTTAAAGCTATTTAACTGGAAATCCAAAAAAAAAATAATTTGTAGGGGAATGTTGATCTAATTATTTGTGTTAAGTGAGATTCATTGTGTTCCTTCTGTATTTATTCTATTGCCTAAACTGTTACTTGGAGATGGCATAGTATTTAATCTAGCTTGTGATATTAGTGATAGAAATCACTTTCTAAAAGAGGGTTTATAATATGTTGCTTCTTGAGAACCTGTACTTCTAGAATGCCTTCTCCTCTTCGGTTAAATTTATTCTTACTTATTTTGTTATTTTTTGTTGCTACTGGAAATGGGATTGATTTCTTGATTTCTTTTTCAAGATAATTTACTACTGATGTATAATAATTGGAGTGAATTTTACACATTGACGTTGTACCCTATAACTTCTCTGAATTTGTTTATTGGTTTCAGTAGCTTTTTGGTGAAGTTCTAGACTTTTCTGTATATAAGATCATGTAATGAATGGTGATTTGATTCCCTCCTCCCCAGTGTGGATGCCCCTTATATCTTTTTGTGACTTAATTTCTCTGAATAAATGTGGTGAATTGGCATTCTTATCTTATTCTAGATCTTAGAAAGTAAGCCTTCAGTTTTCAGTTTTCAGTTTTCCCCCATTCAGTATGATGTTAGCAATTGGATTTTTGTCTATAGCCTTTATTATGTTATGTTCTTTATATGACAAATTTGACCAGAGTTTTTCTCATGAACTGTGAACTTACGTTTAAAGTTCATTTTCCATAAACTTTTTGAACTTCTTTCACAGGTTCTGTAACTCTGGCACATGGAAGGTGCTCAATAAATATTTTTAACAAATGAGTAAAAATTAAAATTAGCTCATTGTGGATTGTCTTCTTCATAACCAATACTGTTGCATCTCTCTCTTAACATAAGGTAATAATGACCACATTTGTATAACAGGGATTAAACATACATATCAACAGCAGCCATTTTCTCATTGTGTTTTGTATGCATGTACCAGTGCTTTTTCAGAGATGCACAGTGCAAGTAATAGAATTAGGGGTTATATACATTGAAAAATGACTATTATCCATTGCTATGCAGTGTTGAAAGCATGTAGCCTTTTTTTCTTAAAAGATAATATTAATGTATGTACTTCATGGAAATTTGTTTCTTCAGAATAAGGTCCTGTTAGTGCCTAAATAGAAGCTACAGTTTCCTGCTTGAATATCTCCTCAGTTGCTTGCAGGAAAGACAATAAGTTAGAGCAGTTAGGGATATTAATTCCATGTTGCAGCAGCCTTCTGTCTGTGCTGACTCTGTGGCTCTCAAAGCTTTCTTTTATGTAGGATAGAGGAGACAGGGAGCTTTGGTTGAAATTTATTAATATTCTTTTTTCTTTGCTAGAAATCAGCTGTAGCTGGATGGTACAATGGAGGAGAGTTAGTGGACAGCAGAACCTATGAGGGTGGGGCGATGCTGCTCTGAGAGGCATGCTACTAAATGAAGTTCAGGTTATCATTGCATCCATCAGCACTCTGGAAATGAAGCTGGATTTAAGGGGTGCCTTTAGCTAGTTTGAATGAATGGAATACATATGATCTCTTTTTCATATTTTGTTTTATATGTTGTATATTCAGAAGTTGTGTGTTTCTTAGGAAATATGTCTTTGGATTTCAGGGGATTTATTTGCTTAGTGCTATTCCACAGCACATGATGTGTTTTCCTTTTAGAGACAATGGTAGTGCTTGCTACATTTTATTATTATTGCTTTGTTGATGTGCTTGGTTCAAATTCCAAAAACAAATGCAATTATTGCCTTCCAACTTTATTTTTAGCTTCTTAAGATTGAGTCTGCCTCTTGCCTAAAGCTACCTTTCAGTGTACAGGTTTATATAATATTAAAAAAGAAATAAAGCCAAAAATCTCCTTATAATATTCTGGGAGGAATATACCTCCATTGATAGGAATAGTTTTTAAAAGACCAAAGTGTCTTTTGATGCTTTATATACAGGGATATCTATTAATTCTCTAAGGCAACTGTCACAAGTAAGGTATCGGATATCATTAAGCAAATTTATAGATATAATGTAAATATAAATACCTTTTTTTATCCCTAGAACAGTGTTGGCCCCTTTTATTATTAAAAAATAAGTATTTTATCAAAAATTTTCTCTATTCATTGATTTTTCATTCCTTTTGCACCTAAAGCTTTTTCCTTTGTGTTAAGTGTAACATTTAAAATTACTTGCCATTATCCCCCAGATTACTAATTTTCTACTTTTACTTTATAGCAAGGATTAAGCTAGTGCAAAGACTGATTTTATCTTTTCATATCCCCAACATAGAATCCTTTCCGCAGATTTTTTTGAGGGGCAGGAAGAAGAGTGTGGACTCTAATTTTAATATATTTCAAAGTATCAGAGTACCAAAGCTTATAAAGAAACAGGTTTTTAATCTCTTTTTGTTTCTTTATCTACATTTTATTATAGTTTATATTTTTTGAGGATCTTTTCTCTGGATCTCTGGTCTATAATTATACATACACATCATGATATCATGCCAGAAATGAGAGGGCTCAGGCAGCTCAATGAAAAAGAAAAGAAGTATCAAACAAGTATCAATATTAATAATATATTTCTGTAGGTTAATAGTCCCTAAGTTACATATATAATCTCAGAATTTGGAAAGAAAAGAATTTTTTCCATTTTGCGCACACAGAAATTGAGAGTAAGTGAAGTTGAGTGACATGCATAATTGTGCAGCTCTAAAGTGGCAATATAAATGTGGTGAAGAGAATCACTGAAATACTACATTCCTCAGCAGGGCATGGGGCTTTGTCCACAGGTGACAGAAATATAAATTTTAGAAAAGCAAGTAATAGCAAAACTTTTGGTTGCTTAGTTAATTGTGATAAATGTAACTAGTGACTGAACACCAAGAGGGAAACCTGTTGGAGTGAGGTGGACACTATGGGAAACGGTGGCTTGATCAGCATAGCCCTGACTGTTAATGAACAACTTAATACATTATCCCTCTTGGTAGTTTTTTTATCTGTTCTACTTAATATGACTGGTTTAGATCTGTAATTGATGCACAGTTATTCTTAAGTGTTGAAAATTAACTGAAATGTGATCCCTGTTGAACATGGTGGTGGGAATGGGAGAGGGAAGAGATGTATAATTTGGGACATGCTCAGGCTGACTTGCCCCAAGTGGTGGAGTTGGAAGCATACCAGGGGATTCCAATTCAATCCCATCGAGGTGGCATGTACCAATGCCATCTCACTGTTCCAGGTGATCAGTTTCAGTTCACAGTTGGTCATGGTGGGGGGACTGGGAGTCAAAGGGAGCACATAGACAAGTCTAGTATCTGCTAACGCTAACCGATGGAGTAAATAAAGGGGAGAGTGATCCAACATGGGAAGTGAGATACTCAGCAGACTCATAGAATGGCAGATGTCCTAAATAGCACTCTGGCCTCAGAATCAGCCCTAAAGGCATTCGGAGCTGGCTGAAAAGCTCATGAGAGTATTTCAGGCATGGAAAGCCAAGACACTCTGGCAAAAGATCTCTGCGAGTGAGATCCCAGTGGAAAGAACAGGTCATCAAAGAAGGAGGTACCTTTCTCTGAAGGGAGGAGAGAACCTCCACTTTGACTATGACCTTGTCTAAACAAGATAAGAGTCAGAGAACTCAGAGGGCTTCCATAGCCTTGGAAACTCATGACTGGAGCATAGGGAGATTACTGATGCCATAGACAGGAGTGTCAATTGGTAAAGTCAACAACAGGAGTCACTGTGCACTTACTCCTCATGTAGGATCTCTATCCTTAATGTGCTGTACATTGAGATTTAATGCTATAACGAGTACTCAAACAATATATTTCACTTTGTGTTTCTATGGCGGTGCAAACTGTTGAAATCCTTACTTAATGCATACTAAACTGATCCTCTGTAAAAAAAAAAAAAAAATTATCAATTCCCAACTTGACACTCACTGGGATTAAACATGACAATAGGTCTGCTCTGATTTCATCATCATTTAAAAAAAAATCATCTATTATTTTTCACTTTATGTTTCTGTGTGGGAGCAAACTGTTGAAATCCATACTTGATGTATACTAAGCTGATCTTCTGTATATTAAGATAATCAAAAATGAATCTTGATGTGAATGGAAGGGGAGAGGGAGTGGGAAAGGGGAGGGTTGTGGGTGGGAGGGACGGTATGGGGGGGAAGCCATTGTAATCCATAAGTCGTACTTTGGAAATTTATATGCATTAAATAAAAGTTTAAAAAAAAATAAAAAAAAATAAAATGCAAAAAAAAATAAAAAAAAATAAATGTAACTAGTCATAATGAATACCAAATTTAGAGAAAAAATGTTTGCATAATACACAACTAGTATGTGAATCTCTCTAGGGACATCAATGTGGTTGTTAAAATTTTCACAGTTTAATAGTCCTATATAAAGCTCAAAGCCTCTTTGAGTGCCTTAAACACAAAAACATGAGTTCAAAATGTTTAACAATCACACACTCAAATATAGCACTTTCACATAATATTTTCCAAACAAGTGAATATTTTTTTATTTAGTAAATATAAATTTCCAAAGTACAGTTTATGGATTACAATGGCTTTCCCCCCAATAACTTCCCTCCCACTCGCACCCCTCCCATCTCCCACTCCCTCTCCCATTCCATTCACATCAAGATTCATTTTCAATTATCTTTATATACATAACAACAATTTAGCATATATTAAGTAAAGATTTCATCAGTTTGCACCCACACAGAAACACAATGTGCAAAATACTGTTTCAGTACTAGTTATAGCATTACTTCACATTGGACAACACATTAAAGACAGATCCCACAAGAGAAGTAAGTACACAGTGACTCCTGTTGTTGACTTAACAATTTGACACTCTTGTTTATGGTGTCAGTAATCTCCCTAGGCTCTAGTCATGGGTTGCCAAGGCCTTTTCAGCCTTTTCAGTTCACTGACTTCGATCTTATTCCAACAGGGTCATAGTCAAAGTGGAAGTTCTCTCCTCCCTTCAGAGAAAGATACCTCCTTCTTTGATGGCCCCGTTCTTTCCACTGGGATCTCACTTGCAGAGATCTTTCATTTAGGTCTTATTCTTTTTTTTTTTCCCCAAGAGTGTCTTGGCTTTCCATGCCTAAAATACTCTCATGGGCTCTTCAGCCATATCCAAATGCCTTAAGGGCTGATTCTGAGGCCAGAGTGCTATTTAGGACATCTGCCATTCTAGGAGTCTGCTGTGTATCCCGCTTCCCATGTTGGATCATTCTCTCCCTTTTTGATTCTATCAGTTAGTATTAGCAGACACCAGTCTTGTTTGTGTGATCCCTTTGACTCTTAGACCTATTAGTGTGATCAATTGTGAACTGAAATTGATCACTTGGACTAGTGAGATGGCATTGGTACATGCCACCTTGATGGGATTGTATTGGAATCCCCTGGCATGTTTCTAACTCCACCATTTGTGGCAACTCCAATTGAGCATGTCCCAAATTGTGCATCTCCTCCCTCTCTTATTCCCACTCTTATATTTAACAGGGATCACTTCTCAGTTAAAATTTAAACACCTAAGAATAATTGTGTGTTAATTACAGAGTGTACTAAAATGAGTTTGGAAATCTAACCAGAAAATCTTCTTTGACTACAAAGTTATTGCAGTAACTGGATTAATACTAAAAGGCTCTGTTTAGAAAGATTTATTGAGGAATTAATTAGACAGATTTTTCCACTTATTATCTGCTTTGATTCTCATGGTAATACTGTCCTGGAAGCATTAATATCACCATTTAATGTATTGAAACATTGAGATTGAAAGAAGATAAACACTATGCTCAGGGCCCAAGTTGAAAGTGGAGAGCTGAAAATTTTCCATAGGACTTTGATTCCAAAGCTTTGTTATTTCAGTTACACTATTTCTTTTAAAAAGATTTATTTATTTTATCTGAAAGTCAGAGTTACACAGAAAGAACAGGCAGAGAGAGAACGGTCTTCCATCTGCTGGCTCACTCCTCAGTTGGCCACAACAGCCGGAACTCAGCTGATCTGAAGCCAGGGGCCAGGAGTTTCTTCTGGGTCTCCTATATGGGTGCAGGGGCCTAATGATCTGGGCCAACCTCCACTGCTTTCCCGGGCCATAGCAGAGAGCTGGATTGGAAGTGGAGCAGCCAGGACTAAAAGTGGCACCCATATGGGATGTTGGCACTGCAGGCAGCGGCTTTGTGTGCTACACAACAGTGCCAGTCCCTCAGTTACACTATTTTTAAGTGAAAAGAAAATACCACACACTTAAGTCCTTTACAGGAATTTACTATTGGTGCAAGTGCATGTGTGTGTCTTGTTTTGTAATTCAATTTCATCATTTTATTAATATCTTCACAATAGTCTTTTATTCTACATTTTTAGTATAAAAAATCCATAAGTTATGTGCACCACGATGTAGAGATATATATCACTAAACTTCAGTAACAGTCAATGGTACAAACATCACGTGTGCAGAACACAAGATTTAGCTGAACTTAGAAGACTAAATAAAATAAAATCTTATTTCAGAAAACAAAAATCAAAATATTAAAAATCTTTGAAATATTCTTAACTTTAATGAGATTTCAGTGGACTCAAATCAATTTACAGTGAGACATTCACATTGTGACCACAGTAACCTGATTTAGGAATTCTTGGGAGCCGTGAGTGGCTGCAGTAGACACTCTCCCAAATAGTGGTAGCAGATTTTTGATCTGAAAACTCCTCTTAGTTTGTCTCTAAAGACATCAATTGGGTTTCTTCAATGCATCTTTCTTGCCCCTCATGTCTTTCATTCATTTATTTATTTGAAAGGCAGAGTTGCAGAGAGGCAGAGAGAAAGATCTTCTATCCACTGGTTTACTCCCCAAATGGCTGAAATGGCTGGAGCTGATCCGATCCAAAGCCAGGAGCCAGGAGCCAGGAGCCAGGAGCCAGGAGCCAGGAGCCAGGAGCCAGGAGCTTCTTCCAGGTCTCCCATGCAGGTGCAGGGGCCCAAGAACTTGGGCCATCTTCTACTTTTTTCCCAGGCCATATCAGAGAGCTGGGTTGAAGTGGAGCACCCAGGACTCAAACTTGCACCCATATGGGATGTCAGTGCAACCGATGGAGTCTTAACCTACTAAGCCACAGAATTGACCCTGCCCCTCATGTCTTAAACTTGTTTATGGGACAGTTTGTGCCATTTTCATTTTCCCTTAAATCAAAGAAAATTTTGGTTGGAGCCATAAAAGCAGATATAACTGCCGAGGAATCCAAAAAGCACCCTCCACTTTGCCTGAGGAGATACGGATGCAGAAGTCATGGATTCTGTGTGGGGGGCTCAGAGGGGCAGTTGGAGGGTCCTTGTGAAAGACTATTGAAAAAATGATGAGTGAAGAGAAATGCAAGAGAGGGAAGTTAGTCTGACTGACTTTCTGCCCTGCACCATTGATTCAATGTGACTCAGTGGAGGTTGGTGGGAGGAAATGGAACTCTAGGATTGGAAGTGGGATGTTGGGCAAATGATAGGAGGGAAAAGACAGACAACTAATGCATTTTTTATTACAAGTAAAAAAAAAATCAGAGACTTAAAGTTTGAAGACCAATCAGTATAATTTGTCAACTTTAATTCTCAGGAACATCAGTGTTGCCTCCAAACCTTACTTGATATTTATTTAGTAAAAGCAAAGACCAATATGGCACAGTATTACCCCTGAGGTATAAAAGGAAGATCCTTAGGGCTGCTTCACCCACACTCATGTTATGAATGGGCTACCTCCCCACCTCAAAATGCTTTAGGGAGGTACTGCTACCATTATGTGGATACTTATTAAATTTGAAAAGGGCCTAGATGTTTGGACACCAGAAAGACCCCCAACAACATGTGTCTCAACTGCAACTTCAGGTTAATATGGCTAAAGCACTTACATTGTGAGAAGTGCTAAAGACTTGTGATGTTTTTCCTGGCACCAAGGTGGCCTTGGTTCCTCATCAGATGGTATAGCCACCATCTGAGCTGCCCAGGAAGAAATTACTCTTCTGATGAGTTACCAGGATGCTGGCAACCTACATGACTGCAAGCTGAGTGGAACTGGGAGTGCATCCAGGAGGTGGAAGAAGGATGTTTGCCAGCAGTAGTCCCAGCTCCACAGCTGGCACCTGCATCATAGCCTTGTCCCACTGACACTGTTGAACCAGGAGGATACATGGAACCAACTCTAGATGATAAGCTATGGGGATTGTGGAACCAAAAACCCAACAACCACAGACTGAGCCATCGGAAGATACAGAGAGGCATCAGGAAATGCAGCTGACCTGGTGGGGACTGTGGCAGCCCCTGGATGAACAACATTCAGATGATAGAGCTCTATGTAGACAGGTGGAACATCAGTGTAGGGTGGGGCCTGGAGGAGGTGCAAAGTCTGAGAGTGCACTGTATTCCTGGGAGGCTGCACAGGATGGGTTGGCCACATCAGGTACTGATCTTCATTGTTTGTGATGGCTACGAATTCATTTGGACTTGGGGTGAGGACAGATATTTATTTATTTATTTTCCATCCTCTTCCTTTTTGAAGTTACTTCCGTGTCCGTGTTGTTTCTAATAAATGTTAACAACAAGTTCACCTGGGCAGGTCAACACAATCTAATTTAGCAGAGTCAATCAGGTATTATTCACACTTACTAATTAACAACCCATTTGCTTTTCAGACAGCACAGCCACAGTGGTGATGGAAAGTTATTTGCCTAGAATAGACCAAAACATGAATGTCAACAACCTCTACTTTGAACAAAAATGTTGATTATGGTGATTTGGTCCCCATTCCAATAACAAAATTTTAAAAAGTATGCCCTTCAGAATTGCAGCATCAGTAATCATTTCACCAAGGAGTAAAAGTACTTTAAACATTTAAGAATTTATTTCTAACTTTCTGCCTTCGGTATTTGTTCATTGTTGGATATTCATTCATTCATGAATGAGTTTATTCTATAGATATTTATCATGCAGTCCCTAAATATGCATTCAGTCTGCTACCTATTTCTTCAGAGGCTTGACTGTGTGAAAATTGTTCCTCTAGAAAGAGCTGGAGGACTTTGATGAAGATTACCTCCACAAGAGAACTGGAGAGGCTGGGCTGCCATCATTCTTTTCATGATTTCAATTTGTTCTACGTGGTTCATTCCTGCTTGCCAACACACACACACACACACACACACACACCCATGCTCACAATATCAGCTATTGATTGACACCAATGTTATGACATCCTTCTCCTGTCCATCCATTCTTCCTTTCAGTTGTATCCTGAGTGTAGCTTGAGTGCCCCAAGTTTCAGTGCTACAATATCTTAGGTACTGTGAGTTGCTGTAAAGCAGATCAATCAAGGAGTACAAAATCCCATTGGGGAGACTGATAAGTGAACAAGTAATTGCAATATAATGGAAAAGTAGGTAACAATGATGTGAAAAGTTTGCATAGTGTTTGGCAGAACCAAGGAAGTGACATTTACTCTATTTTAGGGAGCTGAAAATCACAGCACTGTTACCTAAGATGGGTTTTGAAGCTCTGTGATAATTTTTAGATACAAGCAAGATGAGAATATCAGTCTTCTCTAAGAAGAAAGATGTGCCATCAGGAAACAAGACCATCACTAAAACACACGTTTTGTCGTTATCATTGGTTATTGCAGGGATTCCTTAAAGAGAGGCTTCAAAGTTATGTTCCTAGGTCAACTTAGTGCTAGCAGTACTTTACAAATCAAGGATGATAAAAAGAAATGACACCTCATCCATTGTATAAAATTTTTTTCTCATATGAAATTGAGTTTTCCATTTTCGTGGATAATAACATGCTTGTGAAAGCTGTTGAGTAAATAGACAACATAGTGCTCTAGCTGAAATGTGTATTTATGAGAAAACAAATCCATTAACTGAAACTTTATCTCAACAACCTAATAATTCCTAATATAAAAAGTGACATGGAGCTTTAAGACAAAAACAGATAAGAATTCTGAATACTACCTCTTCAAACTCACCCTTGATATTTTAACAAGAACTTTTTTATCACTCTCTGAATGATTGTGCATTCCTTTCCCTCAGTCTCTTGATGTTTCTCTCACATGTTTCATTCACAAAATAAAATCCTAGGTTCTGGGAAAGTAGTGATGAACAAAATCAGACATCGTGATCACTATCTTTAGATAGCTAACTGTGTAGTGTGGGAAGCATAATAACCAAGTCAGTTAAGTCCAAAGCATATTTCCCACCAACAGTGGAGAATGCTCTGAAGTAAAAACACTTGGTGAATATATGAGAGTGACTATTTTTGATAGAAATAAAAAATTGGCTCAAACCACTTTTGAAATATTTCCAGAAATAATCAATAGTAATCATATAGTCACTATTTTATGATCAGATTGCAATAAAACTAGAGATTAATGAAAGTCAAATCTAATTCTCAAATTCATAGAAATTTAAAAATATATTCTCAGATCTCAGCATATAGTCATATATGCAATAAACAGTGACAAAAAAGACTAAGTATACCATAGCCAAAGTAGTCTTCCTGTAAATTTTATGGATTTTTTTAACAACAGAAAATGCCTAAAATTAATTTTCGAATTAAGATTTAAATAGGAACATCCTCAGAAGGCCCAAAGAAAAATGGAAGGATGAAACTATAAAATTAGAGAAATGAATAGTAAAAGAAAAAAGAATAGGTTAAGGCAATATATCTTAGACTAGGTTCTCTGAAGGATCTATGGAAAGTGAGGTATTAAGTTAATAATAGAAAATGAAAAATAATTTCTCACTAGAAGTAATCAGCTTGATAACTTCATGGAATGAGACCATCTTCACTGATCCAACCAGCAAAACACAAATGAATAGTGAAAATTGATAATTCTTTGCTACATGAGTTGCTTTTGTTCATTCCCGGTAAGAATGTTGTTTCCTGAGCACAGGCTAATGTTGTATATCAAAAAGCTTACCAAGAATTTTTTGTTCTTTGGTTTATTAATTCTATACTATTAATTAACACTAAGAACATAATCAGAAAGGGAGATCATCATTTATATTCAGGGTGCTTACTACAGTTTTATTACACCAAGGAAAAGTTATAAACTTGATATTCAGCAATAATTCATAAGTTAAGTTCAAGGTGGAATGTCCATACAATGGAAAATGAAGTTGAGATTAATAATACCTTTACAGTTTAATAGTCTGAAAATACATTCATAATTGTAGTGTTAATGTATGAAGCGTGTTTAAAAGATTGGCATATATTAAATGTCAACTGTTATTATCATCATTGTTGTTATACAGTGAAAAAGAGTTGACTAAATAGCTGTTCTGCTGCTAAGTTAATTTTTAGATTTATATCATCTGAACTTTGGTGAATCATCCTAAATAATATGCATTCTCTTTTCCTGATGAATGCATTTTAAATTCATGTGCTGTCTCTGTTCCACTTATACCTGTGAAATTGGCAAAAATTGCAAGAGCATCAGATGGATTTGAATATTCATTCACTAGAGTTTGGCCTTGTCTTGAATTAAAGCAGCTTCTCTACATTGATCTCCTGACTAACTTATTTGTTCCCAATCAGCTGACATCCTTTCCCATGAATCAACTTACTTTGTGTGTGTTGTATCCACTTCTCCAGTCGCCAAATCTTCATGTGATACGGATAGACCCTGCCTTCTGCCAATTATGTTCTCGTGTGAAACCACACAACTCTGTAATCATAATATTAATGATGGACTTAATTTTTATTAGTAAGGAATAACTCAAATAGTCAGGTTTCTGGAGTAATGGGGAGAAAGAAAAGTGGGAGAGAAAAAAGTCACACAAAACTCTCTGTTCTACAGCCTTTCTGATTCTTTATTAAATAAGAGTTCACACACATCAACAGCACTAAGTTGTTGCATAAGAGGTAAACTCTTATTTTGTTAGTTACTGTAATTTGAGGGTTTGCTTGCTCTGTCAGCTGTCAGTACTATAAATTATGATGGATGGTATTTAGAAGTATAGAGTTAGATGGGATCACCCATGTGGTGACTCAAGATTGAGGAGAGGGCTGATGACAGAGGCCAAGGAGGAGGAGAAGGAAGGGAAAAGAGTAAAGGTGGTCAGGAATGAGCTGCAAGAAAATCAGTCTGTAGTGCATGAAAGGCAAGGGAAGAAAATGTTTCAAGGATGAGCATTTTTACCTCCGTGAAATTCTGTCAGGCATCAAGAAATTAGAATCAAGAAGTAAGACAGGTGTGGCAAAATGGTGATCTCTGGTGACATGGACTGGAGGAATGATGGGGATATAAACCCATTGGAATGGATTAAACAGTAAAACAAGGACAAGGAAATATAAGGGTAGACAAATGGTATAATCTCTGGAAAAATGTATGAGGAGGAGAGGCCTTTTTACACAGTCCATGTTAGAATGCCAGTGGGAACACAGAAAAACTGATGTAGTGGAAAACACTTAAAGCCATACTGTGAAGTCAGATCATTCTTTCTAATAGGGAATGCATTGGATAACATTTATTAATATTATTGACTCAGCTTAACTAAACTAAAATATATCCATGTGTGGTAGTGTTTTTTTTTCCAACTGTTCTTTCTGATTTAAAACAACCGTAAAGAGAAAAACCAAAGATCTATAAGACAGTCTTGCAATCTTGTTTTTAAATTTAGCCACTAATGACAATTGATTATTCTTCCTTCTTATTTTGCTATAGGTATGTATGTAAACATGCATTTACATTATTTATTTTACTTATTTATTTTTAACAGAGTACTTTAAGAAGTTTGGGTAAAATGGAATTACAAAATAAGTTTTGAGGCAGCCATTGGCCTAATAGTTAAGATACCCGCATCCCATACCAGAATACTTGAATTCAGATCCCAAAGCCAGCTCCTGATTCCAGGTTCCTTCTAATTTAGATCTTCAGAGGCAGCAGGTAATGGCTCAAATAGGAGCCCCTGCCACAAAAGTTGGAGACCTGGATTGACTTCTGAGTTCATAGTTCCTGGATTCATCCTGGCCTAGCTGCTTCCATTTGAGGATTTGGGGGAGTAAACTGGCTGATGGAGCTCTCTCTGCTTATCACTCTGTTTTCCTGTTTGTCTGCTTGTCTTTCAAATAAAAAACAAAAGCAGTTTTAAAAGAAAGATAAGTCATTTTGGTGTAGAAAATTTTTGCAATCCATGCACAAGGAAAATCATCAAAACGTTCATGAAAAGCACATATATGTATTAAGCATATATGGATTTTAAAAATTTTGTACCAGAATAAACTTATCTTTTAATTCAAGTTTTCCATAAATTTTGAAATACTCTTGTACATTTGCACTCAAACATGCCCATGGAATTACAAGAATAAGCATTGTATTCTACAGTTTGCATTCTCACTTACATTGTGTGAGTATTTTATATCCACAGAGACTTTGTAGCAGCTTAGTAGGTACTATGCCTTTCTTACTGATGGCACTTTTTTCATAGTCTCCATAAAGGAGCATTGTGCCAGAGACATGAAGATGGTAAGTATTCGGGGGTGCCAGATCATGTTCCTTTGCCTAATTGTTACCCAAGATGGGAGTTGAAGTTGTCTGGTTGGGCCACAGAGAAGAGGCATTTACCAGTCCCAGGGATAGCACTTGCTGCTCAGTAAAATGAGTGTTTATGTTGAATAAATATTTTGTAGGGTTTACTTTCTTTTTTTAAGATTTATTTATTTGAAAGAGTTACACAGAGATGCAGAGAGAGTGTGTCTTCCATCTGCTGATCCACTCCCCATTGGCTACAATGGCTGGAGCTGCGCCAATCTGAAGCCAGGAACCAGGAGCCAGGAGCTTCCTCCAGGTGTTCCCATGGAGGTGCAGGGACCTAACACTTGAGCCATCTTCTAGTGTTTTCCCAGGCCACAGCAGAGAGCTTGATTTGTAGTGGAACAGGCAGGACACAGACCAGCACCCATAAGAGATGCCAGCACTGCAGGCAGCAGCTTTACCTGCTATGCCAGAGCACCAGCCCCAGGGTTTACTTTCATACAATATTATTCACAATAAAAGTTTTTATTGGTGAGTATTTGAAAAGATAAGCTTGATATAATTTGGTGAGGATCTTACAGGAACTAGGACCTAGTCATTTATTTCTTGGAACACAAAAGGGCCAGTGACTTAGATGCTTGCCTTATCACCACTTTAATTTCCACAATCCTAAGAAGTGCACCTGTGATAAGTGAGAGCCTTCCCCTCAGCTCTCACAGATGCTGCTAACATGGGTCTCTGCATTCGGATCATGTCTTCTCAACACTCTCACAAAGATGGAGAGCAGGACCAAGAGGGACATGCTTTGCCTCTTAAAATCATTTTGCAGAGGAAATACTTCCATTTGCTTACCAACTATGAGATGACTGAGAACCTGCTTGGGGCAGTTTCAACAGGGTCACGTGTAAAAGTACAAGTTGAACTCTGTCCCTACATCAAGTAAGTTTGCAGGAGTGAAACATAAAAACATGTAAAAATAGAGAATGTGTTTATAACACGTGCTTGAGTGTTTTAAGGGTACTATGACTTTTGTCAACTGAGTGGAGCACTGTCAATTTGTGGAGAATGTGTAGCCATTATTGAACTAGAAGCTTCTTTAGGTAGAGACTATGTTTCTGAAGCAGCATTACCTATGCCTCTATTTTGTCATCTGAATGCTTTGAACCTCCAAATAGCTAATAGTGATCTCCTTCTTGCTCAGGGGAGACTCTGCTCTGGGCTTAAAGAGCTTAGGCAGAAAGCCAGAGGAAGAGACTGTGCTTTGGAGGCACGCTCATGCAGAAAGCAAGGAGCTATTCAAGATCATCCAGCAGCTGACCTCAGTAGCAAGTAAGAAGGTCGAGTGACTAGGTTTGCCCCTCTCTCACTAGGCAAGCACTTTCCTAGAGAAGTGAAGCAAGAGCAGAGGGGCAAGAGCAGAGGGAACATTCACGCCCATGTTGCTCTGTTGAGAATATAAGGAAATTTCTTGTCCTTCATGAAGGTCAGAAGATGAGGATGGAGAATGAGGGTTTTATCATAACCCTGCTAGGGAAGTAGTAAAAGCAGCTGGCCTGTGAACCATCTTTCTGTGAACCCCCTTTCTGGGGGTAGTGATGACTTTAGGGGCATAACGTATTTGTCAAGTAGCCTCTATCAACCAAACTGATGATATGTTACAAAGAAGAGACCTTATCTACAGAATGACCTCAAAAGATAGTAAATGTGCAATCTTTGGATTTCTGAGATGTAACTCCCTGGAGAATAAAACTACATAACTCTCATGTGTATAAAATGAAGATATTCTGTAATTTAAATTTTCTCAACAAAATGAGAGGTAATAACCCAGATGTACCCACTGAGGGGACTCAGCCGTCATGCTGATCCAGAGAGCAATCAATTGATGTGGTGAGGAGAATCAGGTGTCATGTCTCAGACCTCAGTATGTTTTGTTCACCTCTATATTTTGGAAATTCTTAGAGAAGTTTAACTGTTGGAAATCTTTGTGATATCTGCACGTCTGATTGGTCACTGTGGTCCTGTGTATTCTCTCATCTGCACATGCTTCTGTGCTTTGATCTTTCATTAAACTGTAGTCTTCTGACTTCAATGTGTGATGCAGCAGGTTAAACCACAGCTTAAGATACCCAGAATCCCCTATCAGAGTGCAAAAGATCAGGGCCTGGCTCTGCTTCCAACTCAGCTTCCTGCTAATGCAGACTCTGGAAAGGCAGCAGATAATAGCTCAGGTGCTTGGGTTTCTGTCACTCATGTTGAGGGTAGGATTGAGTTCCAGTCTCCTTGTTTTTTGCCTGGCACAACCATGGTAGTTCAGGCATTTGAGGAGTGAACCAACAGAAGAAAGATCTCTTTTTTTGTCTCTTTGTCCCTCTGCCTTTCCAAAATATATATATATATATATATATATATATATATGACAAGTATATCAAGGATTTTAGCAGCAACTCTTTAAGCATATCACAGCAGAGCACTAAGAATCATAATCTCATTTTTAATGAGTGTCATGATCTCCATGAATACTAAATTATGAGAAATACTCACCTAGAGACTCACTCTGCTGCTATTGTCCCCATTTTTCAGTAGCAAAACATCCTGACAGCATGACCTATACTCTGTATTGAAGCACGTTCTTATCTTCCGTTTCCTTTCCAGCATACTACAATCTGACTTTGACTTCTAGTCAAAGTCATCTTGCTAAATTTTTAGCATAATTTTATTTAATTGAGTGCCTCTCCTTTTTCAATTACATTCTTGTTTCCTGTGACATTTCATTTGTCTTTTTCCCCTATATTTTTGTCTCTTTTTATCTTCAAGGTGTATAAAAGTTGCAATGCCTCTGGGCTCAGCTTGGGTCCTCTTTTTTACTTTTTCTCTCTCTGAGTGACTTTATTTTGTTACATAGCTTCAAAAAACCAAAAACTGATTTTTTGAATACATGTCTCACTCACACCTCTCTTCCAAACTAGACAAATGATTCATTTGTCAAATTTGACAAATCTACTTGGATTCTAAATGAGTTTATCATTCTAGTGTGCTCAAAATGAATTTCTGAATTTCACCTGTTGAAACCTTCATCTAACATTCTTTTAGCCTGGTATTTGTTATCCCACTTAGTGGCAACAATATTGTTCACCCAGTTGCTCAGTGGATCATTGGAAGCTCCCTAACTCCAGCCCCTAACATTCCTTTCATTAATGTGTCGAGTTAGTTAACACTTCTAAAATACGTTTCAAATAAATACTTAGCCTACTTCTCTCCATTTCCTCAGCTAGCATTCAAATAAAGCCCCTTCAGCTCTCTTCTCGAGCAAGCACAAACGCTTTCTAAACAGTTTCTATGAGTCCAGAACAATAACTGATGACCTGCCCAGTGGCCATGCAAATATCCTAAACATGCACATGGGATATGTCACTCTCTTGCTAATTATTCATGAGAGCAGATGCTGCTCTTTGAACAAAATCCAAAGATCCTACAAGACCTGACATTAGCATGTCTCTCAAAACTCATGTTTAGTAATCTCTTGCTTCCCAGGTCCCTCTGGCCTTTCTGAGCACCATGTTCTCTCCTGTTCTGGGATGTTTCTCACTTCCTCTATTTGCCTGTCACACACAATCACAGAAATGCACACATGCACAGACACACAAAGACATGTAAACAGGCACCTGTATATAGAAACAGACACATACAGACATACAAAGACATACATACATATTACATACAATCCTAATCTTTATAGAATCAACTTTTTTTCCTTTAGTTTTAGTTTCCAATGACAAATACTTGGAGCCTAGGTTTGCTTAGACTTTCTAAGGAGAAAATTATTTAACAACTAATGAAAATTTAGTCTCTTTCTTTCAATATTCGTAAGCACTTTTCTTTTGTCTAAATCCTCTAGCAGAGACATCCAGAAAAATACTGAGTAATGCTGGGGATGATATATCCCTGTTCTTAATTTTAATGAAATATGTGTGCAAACTATATTTTGCAATTGCTTTCTGACACAGGTACTTTCACAAGTCTGGAAAGCTTTTATTAATGCAATGTTTCTAAGAGTTTTACTTGAAATAAAAATAAAAATTTATTAAATGATTTCTGGACATTTCTAGAAATTATTATAAAGTTTTCTACATTTATTAATATATTTTCAAATTCAAGAAAATCTATATATTTTTGGATTGCATCCTTTTTAGGGGTATTCTTTTCATTAACTCCCAGATTATTTGATAATTTTCTCCTTAGGGTGTTTTCCTATCTATCTATTTATAAGACTGGATTTCATTATTATTACTGCTGTTGCTGCTGCTACTACATCAGATTGCGCTTCATCACTAGCTGAGGTTCTGATAATTTTGTGAAATTAAAAGGGAATCTCATGAATTTTTACCATATACTGAAGCAATTTAATTCCGTATGCCTTGAGATTTTCTAGAATCCATCTGGCATCTCCGAGGACAGGGTTTTAACTATCTCCTCAATTTCTCCTATTGCTCTAAATCAGTTGACATCTAGTATTTCTTCTGGTGTAAATATTGATTATTTTTCCTGAAGACTATGTACTATATATTACTAAATGACATTGTAAAGAACATTTTTGTAAAACATGTTATGCTCCTCCACATCCATGGTTATGTTCCGTTTTCATCCCCATTGTTTGTTTTTTTTTCCCATTAATTTTCCTTATCAGCCTTGCCAGAATGGTGCATTTTTATTGGTCTTTCTAGAGAACTTGCTTTGGCCTTATTTATTAAGGTGTTTGTTTTGTTTTCTCTTTTTTAATAATTGCTACTTTATCTCATTAATTCCTTCATCCATGTGCTTCTGTTACATTTACTTTGTTGTTTCTTAAATTTCCTAACTTGAAGCCTCAATATAAATTCAGTATTCTTTTCCAAAAAAGTTACAACATCTATATTGAGCAATCTTTTGGCTGAATTCTGTAAGTTGTGTTATGAAGTATATTTTTATAGTGAAAGATTTACTTGATTATTTTAAAGCAATAGAACTAGAACTAGTGCTAGAGAGATCCTCCATTCACTAATTCTCTCCCCAAATGGCCACAACAGTCTGGGCTGGCACAGGACAAAGCTAGGAGCCAGGAACTCCATCTTGGTCTCCCACATGGAATGGCAGGGGTGCAAGCACTTGGGCCATATTCCTATGCTTTTCAAGGCACATTAGCAAGAATCTGGTTCAGAAACACAGGACCCAGGACTTGAACTGGCACTCAGATATGGGATGTTAGCATCACAAGCAGTGGCTTAACCTGCTGCACCACCTGAAGTATTCTTAGCATTCTTTTTGAATAAACTGTGATTTCAGTTTTTGGTAAGGAAGTGATTTGATGTTGCTACAACATCAAATTAAGTGAATTGCATATTCCCCAAATTAATTGCCTGAAACTCCAAAATATTGGCCATTTCTTAAATAGAAAACCCCTCCACTGTGGCTTGGGGAGAAAATATTGCAGTTACGAATGGTGAGATAAGCATGTGCAGCATGGGTTGTTCACAAATTACCTGTGATTTGCCAATCCTTTGAAAAATTCTTTCCTTATTTATTTGAAAGGCAGAGTGACAAAGAATATGAATAACAGAGACAGACAGAGACAGCTGGGGCTGAACCTGGCCAAAGCCAGAGGAGAAGAACTCCAGCTGTGTCTTCCATGTGTGTGGCAGAGACTTAATTATTTGAGCCATCATCTGCTTTCCAGGTGCATTAGGAAGGAGCTGGATTGGAAACGGAGTAACTGGGATTCAAACTGGCACTCTGATATGGAATGGGGGTGTCCCAAGCCACAGCTTAACCCACCGCACCACAATGCCTGGCATGGTCAGCTCTCTTCTGCTCTCAGATGCTGCTGATTCTGGTTTTCCACCCCACTTCATTGTATTCTGGGAAATTAGCACTTGTTTTGCCACTGATGCATTGTATACCAACATCTGCTTTAGCTGTTGTAGAAAGTTGGCCGTGTTTCTCTTATACTCATTTCACTCTTCCTACATTTTCAGATTTGTTCTCTTTCCCATTTTCTTTCTCTGTCTTCCTGCTCTTTTAGCCATATTCCCTCTTGTTTTGCATTTTACTCGAATGAGTTTTCTTTAAAAAATATTTAACAGTTTAAAAGTAAAACTTACCGGTAAGAAGTAAAACTAACCATTTAACTTCTTTAAGCCAATTTTCTATGTGGAATCACTAATAATGTGGATTAGCATGTATCTCTTCCATGCTTTCCCTCTACATGTTGGTATAGGTGTGTGTGTGTGTGTGTGTACATATATGCATATACTTCTGTATACTTGTAATTACATACAGGTGTAGAATTCCTTTCAAACAATTGAATCAGTTATTCTATGCATCTTCATCTAATACTTTGCTTTTTTCACTTATTGTGCTTTTATTTTAATTTTTTCTTTGATTGTTTGTAATTGAGGCAGTGAGCAACAGTGCAACCACATTCCCACTCACTATGCTAAAGGAAAAACTTTCTTCATTTCCTTCAAAGCTCTCTGTATTTACATATTACCATTAGAATATCATCTAAAACCTTCTAAAACTTGCTAAGTATACTCATAAATTTACAAAAATCCTATAAGTCTGAAATTTAGAATGTAATTTGTATTTGATTGACAGTAAAAAACTAACGGCAGAGACTTGTTATCAACCCTTAGTTCTAAAAGACTGAAGATTGCATTTCATATGCTTGGAATTCTCTAACGTGGGATGTCAGAAACTGACAAATATCATCATCATTTTTTTCATGTGATAAACCTGTCCTTGTTTCTATTTATTCGGCTTTCTAGATAAAATATTAATATAGGATCTTTATATCTAATGGCATACATAAGATTGACTTACACATCTTCCATGTCTTTTTTTTTTTTTTTTGGTCTTTAATCAGGGTTAAAATGACCCAGAACATGAGCTGTCATATTTATTTCTCTAGCTTCTAAAGTGCTTTGTGCAAACTGAACATTTTTTTTTTTACTTTAGATTGTTAACTGTGAACTATAAAACCATCTAGCTTGGCATCTTTTGTAGAGCTGAGGGATTTCTGAAATAGATGCCCATTTATTAAGTGGTCTTTTGTTTGCTTTGTTTTTTATATTCAGTGTGCCTTTCATTTATATTTGTAAACTTCAACATAAAATTACTTAAAGTATTTAGAATTTAGTCCACATAGACAATGCCTTTGACATTACTAACATTGTTTATCCTTGACTTCTTCCTTAGTCATTCTTTCCTAAAGCTTGTTGTATCTTATTAATAACTTCAGAGAAATAGCTTTTGGTTTTGGCTGAACATCTTTTTAGATTTTTTTTATGCTTCAGTCCTTTTTAAATTTTTTCATAAGCCTTTATTCCTTTTAATCTCTTGCTGTTTGTTTTTTCGAACAAAATGCTTGAAAAATTCCTTTAAATATTTAAAATATTATTTATATACATTATAATTTTTACTCCTTAACTATATTCCATATTTTAATATGAAGTATTTGCATTGTTTTTATTAATGAGACCTATTTTTATATTTTTCAATTTTTAAAGATTTTATTTATTAGGAAGGCAGAGGGTCAGAGAGAAAGGGAGAGAGAGATAGAGGTAGAGATAGAGAGAGAGAGAAAGATCTCCTCCATCTGCTAGTTCACTGCCCAAGTGCCTGCACAAGCCAAAGCTTGGACCAGGCCCAATTAGTTGGGCCATCCTCTGCTGTCTTCCCTGGCACTGCAGTAGGAAGCTGGATCGTAAGTGATATAGTCACCCAGGTCTTGAATTGACACTCTGATATGGGTTGCTAGCATCACAGGTCACAGTTTCACCTGCTGCACCACAAGGTAAGCCCCACCTATGTTTTTCATTATTAATCTCACTTTAGACCATGAATGACCTAAAAGTATATTTTCATTTCAAAATGCAGACTTTAGAATTTTCTTTTAGCTATAGTTTTTTATTAATGTTGGGTTTCTTAGTTTTATTAATTTTTAAACAAGTTTATTTTATTTGAAATGTGGATTTACACACACACACACACACACACAGGCCGAAGCCAGGAGCCAGGGGCTTCATGTGGATCTCCCACAGCAGGTAATAGGACCCCAGGGACTTGGGCCATCTTTTGCTGCTTTTCCAGGTACATTAGCAGGAGCTGGATTGCAAATGGAACAGCTGGGACTCCAACCGACACCCGTATCGGATGCCAGCATTGCAGGTGGTTACTTAAAGTTCCCAGCCACAATGCTGCCCCTATTTTATTAACACTTGTAAGAAGGGAGGGAATTTTATGAGTAGGTTCCTTTGAAAGAAGCCCAGGTCCTCTCCTATGCTGATGGAGGTAGTGTGGTTTCCTTTCCTCTTTTCAAGTCTGGTGGGTGCTCCCACTGTCTCAGTTGCTAATTTTGAAACTCAGCTATGAAGACTGGCACCTGAGAAAGCTCCAGTGGACTTTCTGCTGATATCTGTATCCTGTCCAGAAAACACAGAGGATAGGAGGAGGGTGCTGCAGGGGAAGAAGGATTTCTTTCCTTACCCTTGCCAGGTTTATAGTTGAGGTATCCAACACGGGACAGAATAACAAGAGAAAAGCATGCTAATTGAAATAATATAGGTTCTGTGTAACACAGTAGCCCTTCAAAAATAAAGTTCTAAAGAAATAAGGAAATCTGTGCATTTTTATGCATAGGGTAGATAATGAGTTGATAGTTGTGCGGAAGTATAATTGGACAAATGGATATGATCCATGCTCTTAATTCCCTTCCTTAGATCTAAAGAGAGTAGCTTTTGCAGGAAGCAAGTATAGCTGCTGTAAAAACAGAAAACATTGAATAAAACCAGTGATGAGTGGCAAAAAACATAGAAGAGATAACGCAGCATTAAAAGTATTATTTGTACAGTCATTTATTAGGAAGAATAGTAAGAATCTGGAAAATTTCACAGGTAAATGGAGAGGAATTAATATGAAAGAGGGAGTAGGAAGAGCCAGAACTAGTTTATTCACTCTAAAGCACATTAGACATATCAAATAGTATTGTACTCGTATTCTTTTATTTAATATTCAGTTTTACCATCTCTGTTATTGTAGAAAACAGATTGAGCTCTGCAAGCTTTGGACAGGTTAAAACTCATCTAAGGCTAGCCACAGTTTATTTTGAAATAACCTGGAGATGTGTATGGTAGAGAAGAGCTGAGAGAAATCAGTTTAAGAGATTGAAGGGAATTTTTAAATTTAATCCAAGTAAATTTCAAACAAGGTCTATAAGGGAGTTGTTCTGTTTTTAATTTTATTCTTATTTCACTACAACTATTGAGTTGAGTGAATAATACACCTCAGTCGTAACACTCTAGTACCTCATTGTTTGTGTTTGTACCTATGAAAATATACAGTTCAAAATGCATTTGAAAAGTAAGTTAATGACATTGCAGTATAACCTTCATTCTGCTTCTTTCTGATTTAATCAGTATTAATCATGGAGCTCTATCCCTATCGCTCCAAAGATATCTATTCATTCCTATTATTTGCTTCATAGTATTTTATACCTTCACTTCATAGTATTTTATGCACCTCGCTGTGTGGAACAGCGAGGATGATTTGATTCCACTAACTCATTCTTTGATGGCTATCGAATGTGCTTTCTAGTGTATCTGTGCATCAGTATTGGTATTTGGAATTTGCACAGTTCACAGGTCTTAGCTCCTAGTGCATATACATATTGAATCTAACTAAATAGTTGCAAATTATCTCTAAAATGTTTGTATCATTTATTCTTCTACTCCTAGGTCGTGAAGGCTCTAGTTTCCACACTCTTGATGTTAGCTAACCAAATTTCTATTTTATTTGTGTATGATGGATATAAATTAGTATATTTAAGGATATTCCTTTATTTCAAGTGAGGTTTTCAATTTATTATTATATTCTCATTTCTTCTTCCAAAATTTTCCTGATCATATCTTTTACTAATTTTTCTACTGATGTATCATTTTTTCTTGTTGTTTGTTACATATTCCTTCTGGCTCTAGTTATTAATTAGAGGAAATAAAATTTAAGTTTCTCAATCTTTCCTCCAGATAGCCTCAAAGTGACGTGAGTCATTATCTAACTTTCTGGTTAAAATATTGTAAAACATGTTTTTTAAAGCCCTTCTTTGGCTCAAACTGGTTGGAGAGAGTTTACTTTTTTATGATTTTTTTTCCAATTGTTCCATGGAACATAACTAGGTATATACAGTATATATATATATATATATATATATATATATATTCTATTTTGTTAAAACTATTGTAAATGTACTACTGAACCTATAAGTGACCATAGTTTCAAAATGGCTTTTTTTAGGTCATTAAATCAAAGGGAAAATTCCAAAAGAAAACAGGATCCCTTATGCTTTAAAAACATGAAATTTTATTCTTCTGTATCTTATTTTACTTTCCCCATTATTCTCTTTATGCAAAATCTGTTCACAATCCTACAATGCCACATCAATTTTAAACTTCCCTTCTGATTCTTGCTAATAATGCACTTTAACTATCATTGCCCAAAGCAGTTTTCAGTTTATTTCCCTAAACATATTAGAATTCACTTCGTCTGGCCTCGATGCCACCTGTGAAGTTCATGGTCCCCTGTTGGTAAGCAGTTACTTCATTTCTAGTGTGGATGCTATGAAGCTATACACTTTGCAGCTAGAGTTCCGAGTCACTGCTAGGAGCCTTGACTTGTGTAGTTTACTCACTCCCTTCATTTAGAGGATTTGGAAAAAAATCAAATGAAGAATGTCTAATTCTTGTAGTGCTTTAGGCAGAAGGGGATACTGAGTCCAGAGTTCCAGTTTTTATTTAGAATCTGCTTCTACTAAGTTGCTTTACTTGGAGTTTTAATAGTTTTAATTTTTATCACTGTAAGGAAAATAGATTTCATAGAATTCTAAGAAAATAACCATAGGTCTCTCACTCCCTCCCTCCTTCCTTCCCTCCCTCCCTCCCTCAAATTTCCCTCTTTCCTTTGTTTCTTTTCTTTGCTTTTAAGTTTTGAAATAACATCCTTTCAATTTACTTCCTTTTTAAGATTGACTTATTTATTTGAAAGGCAGAATTACAGAGAGGCAGAGGCAGACAGAGAGAGGTTTTCCATCCATGGGTTCATTCCCCAGATGGCCGCAACAGCTGGAGCTGGGCTGATCTGGAGCCAGGAGCCAGGAGCTTCTTTCAAGTCTCCCACATGAGTGCATGTGCTGAAGCACTTGAGCCATCTTCTACTGCTTTTCCAGGCCATAGCAGAGAGCTGGATCAGAAATGGAGCAGCCGGGTCTCGAACCAGCGCCCATATAGGATGCTGGCACTACAGGCAGTGGCTTTACCTGTTACGCCGCAGTGCAGACCGATCAATTTGCTTTAGAGGTAATTTATTTATTTGTTATAGGTAAAGGCTTAAGGCACCACTAACCATAACATCCAGCAAGTAAAAAGTGCAAAGACCACTGTTCCTCAGTAATATAGACAAGAGCTATAAACAAAAATCAAGTCATGATGTAAGTTTATTTTTGTATGTTTTTATATTCTACACATATCAAATAAAATATATTTATCTTTCTGGGTCTGGCTTATTTCACTAAGCATAATGGTCTCCAGTTTCATCCATTCTGTTGTAAAATACAGGATCTCATTATTTTTTATGGCTGAGTAGTATTCCATTGTGTATATATACCACATTTTCTTTATCCAGTCATCAATTGATGGACATCTGGGTTAATTCTATATCTTAGCTATTGCAAATTGATCTGCTATAAACATTGGGTTACAAATAACTCTTCCTTGTGCTTATTTCATTTCCTTTGGGCAAATTCCCAGGAGTGGGATGGCTGGGTCATTTCTGAGGTAAATCCATAATAGTTTTACTCGTTTACCTTTCCACCTACAGCATATTAGGGTACCTTTTCTTTCACATCCTCACCAGCATTTATTATTTTTCAGTTTGTGGATGATAGCTCATTCTAACTGGGGTGAGGTGAGACCTCATTGTGGCATGGGGGTTAAAGGTTGAGGTGGGTCTGATCCTCATTGGTTGACCTATACACACCTGTGGGGACCTTGACAAGCACTTTTCTTTCCCAGAAGTACAGGTAGGAACTTTTCATTGCCGGAAGTATAGGCCTTTCCTCCATGCGGATCCCAAAGCTACCAGTTTTCATTTGTATTTCCCTGATGGCTAGTGATCCTTAGCATTCTTTTATGTGTCTATTGGCCATGCATTTCATCCTTTGAAAAATCTCTGCTCATGTCTCTTGCCCATTTCTTAACCGGATTGTTTACTTTGGGATTTATGTCTTATACCTTACAACTTCATATTCCATAGAATATGCAGGATGAATTGAAATTCTTTAAAATGAAGTTTATGCTATTTATTTATTTTTTTAAATTGATGAAATTATAAACATTATATTTTTAATGCTCAGATATTAATGTCACAGGTTAATCATATTAACCTGTTGCTTTGGAAGTCAAATATACTAAAATATTGTATAAGTAGTTTCAGGCCATATAGTACCACGTGATATGTATAATAAAACGCATGACATTTGAGTATAAGAAGGTAAGATGGCTTGAATGGCTCACTTACCTGTGTTCATTTAATCAGTCCTGAAAAATGCTTGCTTTCTACAAGTTTCTGCTTCAAGGGCAAAACTGGGGCACTCCAGCACAACTATAATTAGAATTAACAAGTAGACCGTATTTAAAACTGCTTAAATTTTGCAACCACAAGCATTGGATTTTGAGGGGCTTAACTGTACATAGTTATTAATTTGTGCTTTTTAAAAATAAATAACATGATATATTAAAAGAAAGAGATTTTCTGCTGTTCTTTATGACACAGGAGGAAATGCAACTTTAATTTAAAATTTATACTTATACTGTTCTTTGGAAAAACATTTCTCATAAAGATAACTAAATTTAATTACTATTTGTAAAAAGTCTTTATCAATGTCTGGCATTCTAGATATAAGAGCATAATTGGAGGATTAATTCCAAGTTAATGAGTTCATTTTCTTTTCCTAACTTGCAAAAAGAGCAGTAAATAACAGCTCTATACTGGAAATAGGGAAACTGTATTTGCCTTAGAATTTTATAATTGAAAGAGAGCTTCAGATTTTTTTAGGTCAGTTCTATTTCTCAGATGGAAAAACTGAGACCCAATTATTTGTTCAGTAAGAGCAGATAAGGATCAGGCAGACAAGATACCCATTTTCCCAGTGTTCCTTTTACGAGTGTGAATAAATTGCCCATTACATTTTGGATTCTTTAAATGATTATCCCTTGAATGAGAAATTTGAGCTGGAAACAGATCTCCTCCTGTCTCTTTATTTAAGGTACTCATTATTTTCCTCCTGATTGGTTACAGCACTAACCTTTTTTCTCGTCCCCTTAAATTAAAATCTTGCCCAGTTTCAATTAAATTTCCACATTACCAAAAGATAAGCTTCTTAAAACAAGTATTTCATATACTCTTTCCTTGATTAAACATCTTCAGCGATGTTCAAGAGAAAACACAGAATACTTAGCAGGAACCCCAACTTCCACCATCATGTCATCACGTGGCACTTTCACCACAACTATCATCTATAGTTCATAAATGTGCAGCCTCTTCTTTCTCTTTATGCCTTTCCAAAAGCCCATGTTTGCCACGCACCACATCTTACTCCTTCCCTTTGCAGAATCACTCTCCTGCTTAGCACAAGTCTTGAGTGCATTTCCAAACTCAGTTTCATTGAGTTTCCTCTATCACGAAGTCTTGCTTGAGATACTCTCTACCTTTCTAGTGCCTTCCAAACACCCAGGGCTTCCCCTGATGCCTGCATGTGTGATTTTCATTATAATTCTGATCATCCCCTGGGAGGGGACAATGTCTTTCATTTTTGATCCTGGAATCCAGTATAATGTTTTGTAGCTTCTCAGAGCATCATTATCCATCAAGTATATCGAAGTTAATTTCAGGCATCCTCATTTAAACAGGCTCTTTTCAAGGCCCTTGGGGGAAAACCTAGATATGTGTTCATTCTAAAATGGTCAGACATTTTAGAGAAACATAAAGAAAGTATATTATTTTTCTATTTTTTTAAGAACCCTGTCATCCTCAAGTTGATATTCAGGCTCTGTATAACCTGGAGCTGCCCAGGAAGAAACTAGATAAATACCTGGAATGAAATAATATTTACATTTTCAATGACGTCATCTCCACATTTCTCAAATATATAGCTGTAAGGCAATATACTTTTTAGATATGTTTTCTTATCTATTAAAATAAGAGGATGGAATTTAGTTTGTCATATTGCAGAGCAATTGTGGTAACAAAATCTGTAAGTGCAAGAGTAAGAAGAGTCTAGAACACAGTTCAGTTTTGTCTGGAGAGCTGGAGAACAGGATTTCAGTGTAACAAGGGTTTGTCTCTGAAATATGTGTTTAGGGCACTTGCCTTGAAGTCACTTGAAAGTAACTTGATTGAAAATTGTAGAGAAGGAAGAAAACACGCTGAACTGCCTGCATTTCTTTTTTCATTCTTTTTACATATAGATTAGCACATAATATACACCAAATACTTGAAACAGAAGTAGACCATGGTGGACAAGAAAGTCAAAGCCTATACTCAAGCAGAGGTACCAAAATAAGCAATTAAATGAGTGGTCTCAAACTGAGGTGTCAGTAAAAGTAAATAGAAATGAGATCATTTGGGGCATTCAAAGTACTATCTAGAGAGTTTCACTCAGCTTATAATTAGAATGCCATTGGGGGATGTCAGTCAGGAAACTGACAAGTTCTGTTGCATGTTTTTAAAGTAAATCTGGGGGCCGGCACTGTGGCATAATATTTTAGATCCTCCACCTGCTGCACTGGCATCCCATATGGGTGCTGGTTCTAGTCCCGGCAACTCCTCTTCTGATCCAGCTCTCTGCTATGGCCTGGGAAAGCAGTAGAAGATGGCTCAAGCACTTGGGTCTCTACACCCATGTGGGAGACCTGAGAGAAGCTCCTGGCTCCTGGCTTCTGGCTTAGGGTCATCTCAGTTTCAGCGGTTGTAGCCATTTGGGGAGTGAACCAGTGGAGGGAGGACCTTTCTCACTCGCTCTCGCTCTCTCTCACTGTCTGTAACTCTACCTCTCAAATATAATAAATAAAAACTTTTTAAAAAATAAAGCAAGTCTGGGGGCTGGTGCTATGGTGCAGTGGGTTTAAGCCCTAGCCTGTAGCGCTGGCATCCCATATGGGTGCTGGTTCGAGACCTGGCTGCTCCACTTCTGATCCAGCTCTCTGCTATGGCCTGGGAAAGCAGAAGATGGCCCAAGTCCTTGGGCCCCTGCACCCACATAGGAGACTTGGAAGAAGCACCTATCTCCTGTCTTCAACCTGATCCAGCCCTGGTCATCATGACCATTTGGGAAGTAAACCAGCAGATGGAAGATATCTCTCTCCTTCTCTCTCTGTAACTCTGCCTTTCAAATAAATACAAATAAATCTTATCAAAAAATAAAAAAGAAAGTAAATCTGCCTACTTTGCTGACAGAGCTTTCATTGTAGAAAAGAGTAGAGCCTTTGAGATTACTTATCTGCCGAAGTTGAACTCTTACTGAGAACATGAGAATGTAGACTAGGGAATAGTATTGGAGAAAGAGGAAAAGAATAAAGATTGGAGACATATTTTACCGTACAACTGACAGTCTTTGGTAATGGATTAGATATGAGGGCTTGATGTCAAGGCAGAAATCAATGGTGACTGTTAGTTTTTTGACTTGAGGAAGGATGATGCCATTTACTGAGATGAGCAAACAACAAATAGGAGAAATATCAAGACTTGTGAGAGTAAACCTAGTAATGTCTTGTCCCAGGTCTGACTCAAGATTGTGAACTTTCAAAAATGTTTCATCAAGCCAATCATTTAGATAGCATTTCCAGTTTTCTCCCAGTTGAGCCTACTCTTTTTATACCACATGAAACAATAGAGAAGTGGCTTTTCCTGATTCCTATTATCTTTTTTTAAAATTTTAGTGGTACACTCTGCTACAATTCATATATATGTTTAACCAGTCACAGTCGCTTGCTTTCTCTTATGTTCCCTAATTTAAATCCAACACTGTGTCTGGCTGACTTCAAGTTTCCTATAATTTGTGAATGAGATAAGCGAAATTGGTTTCCTATTCCAGCCAGAGACACTATTGATAGGGAAATTGCAGATGCACTCTAAAGCAATTAGCTGCGTACAAAGAAAAGCCATTATGTAAAAAAGCAAGATATTTATCTTTGGGTTATAGCTAAGTCTTCATATCAAGTATTCGTTAACACATAGAGAATTTAAACATTTTCTGTTCCTTACTTTGAGTATGTTATAACTATCTGTTTTTGCCATTCAGTGTGATGCTAATCTTATACTCAGATAATATAGAGGTGCAAGAATATATGCAAGAATATTCTTCAAGAATATAAACTTATTTTTTTCTTTTTTTTTCCTTTTATTTAATGAATATAAATTTCCAAAGTACAGAATATTGATTACAATGGCTTCCCCGCCATAACGTCCCTCCAACCCTCAACCCTCCCCTTATCCACTCCCTCTCCCCTTCCATTCACATCAAGATTCACTTTCGATTCTCTTTATATACAGAAGATCAGTTTAACATACATTAAGTAAAGATTTCAACAGTTTGCTCCCACACAGAAACATAAAGTGAAAAATACTGTTTGAGTACTTGTTACAGCATTAGATATCAATGTACAGCACACTAAGGACAAAGATCCTACATGAGGAGTAAGTGCACAGTGACTCCTGTTGTTGACTTAACAAATTGAAACTCTTGTTTATGGCCTCAGTAATCACCCTAGGCTCTTGTCATGAGTTTCCAAGGCTATGGAAGCCCCCTGAGTTCACTGACTCTGATCATTTTTAGACAAGGCCATGGTCAAAATGGAAGTTCTCTCCTCCCTTCAGAGAAAGGCACCTCCTTCTTTGATGACCCATTCTTTCCACTGGGATTTCACTCACAGAGATCTTTCATTTAGGTTTTTTTTCCCCCAGAGTGTCTTGGCTTTCCATGCCTGAAATACTCTCATGGGCATTTCAGCCGGATCCGCATGCCTTAAGGGCTGATTATGAGGCCAGAGTGCTGTTTAGGACATCTGCCATTCTATGGGTCTGCTGTGTATCTCACTTCCCATGTTGGATCATTCTCTCCCTTTTTTATTCTATCAGCTAGTATTTGCAGACACTATTCTTGTTTCTGTGATCCCTTTGGTTCTTAGTCCTATCATTATGATCAATTTTGAACAGAAATTGATCACTGGGACTAGTGAGATGGCATTGGTACATGCCACCTCGATGGGATTGAATTCGAATCCCCTGGTATGTTTCTAACTCTACTGTTTGAGGTAAGTCAGCTTGAGCATGTCCCGAATTGCACATCTCTTCCCTCTCTTATTCCCACTCTTATATTTAACAGCTATCACTTTTCAGTTAAGTTTCAGCACTTAACAAGAATTGTGTATTGATTACAGTATTCAACCAAAAGTATTAAGTAGAACAAACAAAAAAAAATACTAAGAGGGATAACATATCAAGTTGCTCATCAACAGTCAGGGTGAGGGCTGAACAAGTCACCGTTTCTCCTAGTGTTCATTTCACTTTAACAGGTTTCCTTTTTGGTGCTCAGTTAGTTGTCACCTATCAAGGAGAACAAGTGGTATTTGTCCCTTTGGGATTGTCTTATTTCACTCAGCA
The DNA here is from genome assembly GCF_051225735.1 of Oryctolagus cuniculus. Lineage (NCBI taxonomy): Eukaryota > Metazoa > Chordata > Mammalia > Lagomorpha > Leporidae > Oryctolagus > Oryctolagus cuniculus. Next base: position 51,703,819 of record NC_142875.1, on the reverse strand, counting down.
TAATGCTTTCCAGATTCCTAACAGGGATCATTTTTCAGTTAAAATTTAAACACCTAAGAATAATTGTGTGTTAATTACAGAGTTCAACCAATGGTGCTAGAACAAAAAAAAATTCTTAAATGGATAAAGTATTACATTGTACATCAACCGTCAGGACAAGAGCTGATCAAGTCACTCTTTCTCATAGTGTTCATTTCACTTCAACAAGTTTCCCCTTTGGTGCTCAGTTAGTTGTCGCCAATCAGGGAGAACATATGATATTTGTCCCTTTGGGACTGGCTTAATTCACTCAGCATGATGTTTTCCAAATTCCTCCATCTTGTTGCAAATGACCGGGTTTCATTGTTTTTAACTGCTGTATAGTATTCTATAGAGTACATGTCCCATAATTTCTTTATCCAGTCTACTGTTGATGGGCATTTGGGTTGGTTCCAGGTCTTAGCTATTGTGAATTGAGCTGCAATAAACATTAAGGTGCAGACTGCTTTTTTGTTTGCCAATTTCATTTCCTTTGGGTAAATTCTAAGGACTGGGATGGCTGGGTTGAATGGTAGGGTTATATTCAGGTTTCTGAGGAATCTCCAGACTGACTTCCATAGTGGCTTAACCAGTTTGCATTCCCACCAACAGTGGGTTAGTGTCCCTTTTTCCCCACATCCTCTCCAGCATCTGTTGTTGGTACATTTCTGAATGTGAGCCATTCTAACTGGGGTGAGGTGAAACCTCATTGTGGTTTTGATTTGCATTTCCCTGATTGCTAGTGATCTGGAACATTTTTTCATGTGTCTGTTGGCCATTGGATTTCCTCTTTTGAAAAATGTCTATTGAGGTCCTTGGCCCATCTCTTAAGTGGGTTGTTTGTTTTGATGTTGTGGAGTTCCTTGATTTCTTTGTAGATTCTGGTTATCAACCCTTTATCTGTTGCATAGTTTGCAAATATTTTTTCCCATTCTGTCGGTTGTCTCTTCACTTTTTTGACTGTTTCTTTTGCAGTACAGAAACTTCTCAATTTGATGCAATCCCAAATGTTAATTTTGGCTTTGGCTGCCTGTGCTTCTGGGGTGTTTTCCAAGAAGTCATTGCCGGTATCTATATCTTTCAGGGTTTTTCCAATGCTCTCTAATAATTTGACGGTGTCAGGTCGTAGATTTAAGACTTCAATCCATGTTGAGTGGATTTTTGTGTCTTGCTTCATGATTCTGCACGTGGAAATCCAATTTTACCAGCACAATTTATTGAATAGACTGTCCTTACTCCAGGGATTGGTTTTGGACCCTTGATCAAATATGAGTTGGCTGTAGATGTTTGGGTTGATTTCTGGTGTTTCAAGTCTGTTCCATTAGTCTATCCATCTGTTTCTGTACCAGTACCATGCCATTTTGATTACAACTGCCCTGTAGTATTTCCTGAAATCTGGTATTGAGATGCCTCGAGCTTCGTTTTTGTTGTACAAGATTAGCTATTCAAGGTCTCCTGTGTCTCCATATAAATTTCAGCATCATTTTTTCTAGATCTAAGAAGAAGGGCTTCGGTATCTTGATTGGTATTGCATTGAATGTATAAATTGCTTTTGGGAGAATGGACATTTTGATGATATTGATACTTCCAAACCATGAGCATGGAAGATTTTTCCATTTCTTGGTATCCTCTTCTATTTCTTTCTTTAAGGTTTTGTAATTTTCATCGTAGAGACCTTTAACGTCCTTGGTTAAGTTTATTCCAAGGTATTTGATTGTTTTTGTAGCTATTGTGAATGGGATTGGTCTTAGAAGTTCTTCCTCAGCTGTGGCATTGCCTGTGTATACAAAGGCTGTTGATTTTTGTGCGTTGATTTTATACCCTGCTACTTTGCCAAACTCTTCTATGAGTCCCAGTAGTCTCTTAGTAGAGTTCTTTGGGTCCCCTAAATAAAGAATCATATCATCTGCAAAGAAAGATAGTTTGAGTTCTTCCTTCCCTATTTGTATCCCTTTAATTTCTTTTTCTTGCCTAATAGCTCTGGCTAGAACCTCCAGAACTATATTGAATAGCAGTGGTGGGAGTGGGCATCCCTGTCTGGTACCAGATCTCAGTGGAAATGCTTCCAACTTTTCCCATTCAATAGGATGTTGGCTGTGGGTTTTTCATAGATTGCTTTGATTGTATTGAGGAATGTTCCTTCCAAACCCAGTTTGCTTAGAGTTTTCATCATGAACGGGTGTTGTATTTTATCAAATGCTTTCTCGGCATCTATTGAGATAACCATATGGTTTTTCTTCTGCAGTCTGTTAATGTGGTATCACATTGATTGTCTTGCGCACATTAAACCATCCCTTCATACCAGGGATAAATCCCACTTGGTCTGGGTGGATGATCTTTCTGATGTGTTGTTGCATTCTATTGGCGAGAATTTTATTGAGGAGTTTTGCATCTATGTTCATCAGGGATATTGGTCTGTAATTCTCTTTCAGTGCTGCATCTTTTTCCGGCTTAGGAATTAAGGTGATGCTGGCTTCATAGAAAGAATTTGGGAGGACTCCCTCTTCTTCGATTGTTCTGAATAGTTTGAGAAGAATTGGAGTTAGTTCTTCTGTAAATGTCTGGTAGAATTCAGCAGTGAATCCATCTGGTCCTGGGCTTTCCTTTGTTGGGAGGGCCTTTATTACTGTTTCAATTTCTGTCTCAGTTATGGGTCTGTTTAGGTTTACGATGTCTTCCTGGTTCAATTTAGGTAGGTTGCATGTGTCCAGGAATCTATCCATTTCTGATAGGTTTCCCTGTTTGCTGGCATACAAGTCCTTGTAGTAATTTCTGATGATTCTTTTTATTTCTGTGGTGTCTGTTGTTACATTTCCTTTTCCATCTCTGATTTTATTGATTTGGGTCTTTTCTCTTCTTTTTTTTAGTTAGTTGAGCCAATGGGGTGTCAATTTTGTTTATTTTTTCAAAAAACCAGCTCCTCATTTGGCTGATTTTTTGTAATTGATAATTGTTATATCTTCTTGTTGTATTGATCCCTTAATCATTATATAGTGTTCCTCTTTGTCTCTCCTAACAGTTTTTGTGGTAAAGTTTATGCTGTCCGATATTAAGATGGCTACACCCACTCTTTTTTCATTTCTGTTGGCATGGTATATCTTTTTCCAGCCTTTCACTTTCAGTCTGTATGGATCTATGTTGGAAAGATGTGTTTCTTGTAAGCAGCAAATAGATGGGTTTTGTTCCTTAACCCAATCAGCCAATTTGTGTCTTTTAACTGGACAGTTCAGGCCATTAACGTTCAATGTGACTAATGATAAGTGGTAACTTTGCCCTGCCATTTGCTAAAGATAAGTTCTAATATATGCTTTGAATTCCCTGTGATCTTTTGCTGTGAGCTTTCCTTCCTTTATCTTCTTTCATATTGATGACCGTGTTTCTGTGTTTCTGTGTGTAACACATCTTTAAGCATCTTTTGCAGGGCTGGACGAGTGGCGACAAATTCTTTCAGTTTCTGTTTGATATGAAAAGTCTTTATTTCACCTTCATTCACAAATAATAGCTTTGCAGGATATAATATTCTGGGATGACAGTTTTTCTCTTTTAGTACCTGGGCTATATCTCGCCATTCCTTCCTAGCTTGTAGGGTTTCTGGTGAGAAGTCAGCTGTGAGTCTGATTGGAGATCCTATGAGAGTAATCTGACGTTTCTCTCTTGCACATTTTAGGATCTTTTCTTTATGTTTCACTGTGGAGAGTTTAATTACAACGTGTCGTGGTGAGGATCTCTTTTGGTCGTGTTTTTTAGGGGTTCTGTGAGCTTCCTGTACTAGGATTTCTCTGTCCTTCTCCAAACCTGGGAAATTTTCTGCTAATATCTCACTAAAAAGGCCTTCTAATCCTTTCTCCCTCTCCATGCCTTCAGGAACTCCTAGAACCCGAATGTTGGGGTTTTTAATAGTATCCTGCAGATTCCTGACAATATGTTTTAGATTTCTAATTTCCTCTTCTTTTCTTTGGTCTGACTGTATCCTTTCCTGTTCTCTGTCTTCTAAGTCCGATATTCTCTCTTCTGCTTCACCCATTCTGTTTTTAAGGCTCTCTATTGTGTTTTTCATTTGATCTATTGAATTCTTCACTTCATTATGATTTCTTGTCACTATCACAGTTTCCTGTTGTACTAGTTGTTTCATTTCATTTTGATTCCTCCTTAATATTTCATTTTCACGAGAGAGATTTTCTATTTTGTCCATTAAGGATTTCTGTAGTTCAAGAATTTGTTTTTGAGAACTTCTTAATGTTCTTATCAATGTTTTGAGATCTGCTTCTTGCATTTCTTCTAACTCTTCATCTTCATAATCTTGAATTGGGGTGTCTATTTCATTTGGGGGCGTCATAGTGACTTCCTTGTTTTTCTTGCCTCAGTTTTTGTGTTTGTTATTTGACATATTGGAGATATTTGGTTTCTTCACTGTGGTGCTTTTTCTTGTTATACTATGACTCTAGATTAAGTGGACTATCTGTTTTTGATGGAGCCTTATAGGCTTGAGATGGGCGTGGCCTGAGAGCTCCGTTTGGTGTGCCAAAGGTGACACTTCCAGGTTAGGCATGGTAGATCTCTCTCTCTCTCTTTCTTTCTTTTTTTGATTCAAAAGGGAAGTAATTCCGCACAGCTGAATGAAGTTGGAGGTAGTTAGCAGGCAAATGATATACCCACAGGAGCCAGAGATCAGAAGTTCTTTCCCAAGGACCACACAGGGAATCTGTTCTGCCCTCAGGGTGGGCTCAGATACTCCTGCAGTCTCCCACTGGGTTGCCAAAGTTACGGAATTGTAGCGTCTCTGGAGAGTACTCACGTGAATTCCATGAGTTCTCTCCCCCACCGTCTCTTTTTTCACAGTCTCAGTTCAGTAGCAACACAAATTTACTAGGTCCTAATCTCCTGTTAATTCGCCCCGCCCAGAGTCAGGTTTTTCTGCTAGGCTCAGGGCTGGTGCAGACTTGAGGTCGCTCTGCTTATGACGTATGTCCAAGATGGTGCCTGCTCTTTGTCTTGCTCGCTCTTGAGAGGTGAGCAGAGAGAGAGAAACCCGTGTCCGTACCAGTCACCTTTTTTTTTTCTCTCTCTCTCTCTCTTCCAGTTAGCCTGGTGACCTTTCCCCCCCGGGGGTCGTTCCCTCTAGTCTCCTCTCTCCGCTTGCCTGCCGGTGTCTCGGGCTATTGAGGTTGGGTCACCTTGCGTTCCAGCGCTGGTGTGTTGAGTCTGCCGCTGGTGTCCCAAACTGTGGGCTCCCACGCTCTCCATGCAGGTCCACTGTGAATCACGAGTTCCGGAAGAGTTTCTTCTGCTGTTTCCTCCCCTACTCTTCCTTGAATCTGCAGTATCTCCACTTTTATTAAACTGTCTCTCCCCGGACTATCAGTGTGCTCCCTTCCTATTCTGCCATCTTGCCTCCTCCCCCAGAATATAAAATTATTATATGTTGTAAAGTACTATGATAGTGATAATGATAAAAGGACTATCATATTATAATAATGACATTGCTATGCTGATTCAACAAGAAGTCCATTTTTTCTGATCTCATTTGACCGCTAAAGGTTTGGTCTTCTGTGAAACTCCCCTGAGCTGCCAATGCCATTACTGCAGTCATAGAGAAGAAAAGCAAATAAATGAGATAGGGAATAGGAAACAAAAAGAGAAAAAGGGATACAAAGGATCGATGTGATACATTTTCAGCAGTGAAACATGGTGTGACAGATTAGGGTCAGGTTGTTCTCCCATTTCAGGACTGTTAACTTTCCTCATTCGGAAGACTCTATCTATATCATGCATTCTTAATGCATTCAAACTTGTTTAAATAGTATGTTCCCAATGAGGCATAAGTTGAAAACAGAATCATGATAGAATGCAGATTATTTTAATATGGCTTGCTAGTCTCACCACTTAGGTTTGAGTCTGATCATGAGTGTTACGTAAATAAAAAGCTCTATCTCTTAGCTCTGTCCTATGAGTTTGTCTAGCACCGTTTCCTCCCAGCAATTACTTTGGGTTATATTCATCTAACAAGTTAATGTTTCCTTGGAGAGGTTCCTACAATTTTGGTCTGTGCATTTGTAGGTGTTTCATCTAAAACCAGATGAAACTGTGAGTCCCAGAACTTTAAACACTTTACTTGGATCCTGGAGCAACAAAGGTGCCTAAAGTACTGTGGACTTTAGCTGCTGAAATACTTCCTCTTATCAAATTTATGACAAACTATTTAATTATTTTGTCCATCATTGCTTCAGGAAAACTTTGTAAGATCAATCATAAAGTTGGCATGTTGAACTGGAAATATACTTTTGATTTTTAACTTGTTTTAAATATAGGAAAATGACTTCAATTCTATAAATTATGGCATTTTAATTTCTTAAAATTCTTTTCTAGTATGTAAAGGAAAAGCATATATTTTAAATGTACCATATTTAGAAAGCATACTCACATTTAGTTCTTTAATCTTTCTTCCAGATATCTGGTATCCATATCCTATTTTTCCTTCATTTCGTATCAGGAAGTAAATCCTAAGGTCAGATTGTTTCTCACAAGAAGGGAATCTTGAGTGAGACAAAAGAAACCAAATTACATTGTTCTCTGGTTTTATTTTTTAAACAAATATGTGCTTAAAGGTAAAGGCATCCACTTGTGACTTTCTTAGTGATCTAACTTTTAATAATGTCCTTATCAATTGAAAGAGATGAAATTTTGGTGGTAACTTCCAGAAAGCTCTTGGGAGAGTAAAAATAGATCATGCCCTTCTCTTCAACAAAATTGATATATTATTATAGGACCATGTTACTGTTTGTGAAAATTAACTCTAAAGAATATTATTCAGCTATATAATTAAGTAGGGCATTTAATTTATTGCTGTGAATATATATGCATATATATTCTATAAAAATTTATTTCCATTTTTCCATACATTGTAATGGCAAGAAATAGTCTACTGTTCTATGTAGTTTTGGTAATAAAATTTCACTGGAACAGTGGAATCTGTACCATGCTGAAAACTGAAGAATGTATCATCAAGGAGAAGATCAACAAATTACTTCAGAAACGTCTCAATTCAGTCAAATAATACAACATTCTTGCAGAAAGAGATAAGATAGTTTACTTCCCTTTAAAAAAAAAAACCTACCAAATATTAACTGTTATTCTTTGGCATTTCTACTTAAGAAAGAAGTAATCTTTTAAAAATTATCTGATTTCACATTATTTGGAAATACCATAAGAAAATGTTTTTCAGCCTCATTAATTATTTTTACAGTTCATAATTTTAGTGTATAGATGCCAATGACCTTCTCTGCTCCTTGCTTCTGTATTGACTCAAGATTTATTCAAGGTTCAATCAGAATTGTTTTTTTTTTTTGTATTAACTAAACATAGCAGGAATCTAGTAAATCACTTAGCTCAGCACCTACTTACCATGTATTACTTTTAAACAAACACACATTATTTTTCCTTAAAGAAGAAAAGTCAAGAAAGATCAAATCAAAGAAGAAATGGCTTTATATATAAAAGAGAAGGCTACCAGAAGTGCTGGCTGTTTGCAGGACAATGATGTGGGTAAAAGAATGATAGCATACTAATTTCAGGGCTTTGTTTCCAAGCTGGACAATGTCTATTATTCTTGGTAGCCATAAGGCTGTTAGTCACTCAACATTCATTATAGTATTCCCTCTTCTTCCTCCTCCTTTCAACAACCAAGAAAACAGTAAGACCAATGGCAAAAGATGGATTTAAATAATCTAAGATGAAGTCGAGCATCAAGAAAAGGTAAAACAATGGAGTGAATTCTGTAAGACCTGATACATACAGAACTAAAAACCAGAGGAAGACTCTTAAGCTGCCTGTTAGCTTCCTATGCATTCTGGTATGATTCCTGACCAGCTCAGAATACGAAAACAAGGCTCCATTTAATGCTTTGGGTGGCCTGATGCAGAGTGCCATTGTTGTTGTTCACCAGGAAAACAGATGCAAGTATTGGATTCAGGGTGGTATTGGAGAGTAGATTTACATTCATGTTGTACATGTGATGATCATCTATTATTATGCTTCATGGCTGACTTACAGGTAAAGTTAGTGCCATTTTGTGAGGCCCAACACTGATGGAAAATGAGTCCTACTCTTGGCCTTCAATTTGAAATTTGAGAATTTATGAGAAATTCTATTATATAGTTGAAGAAGTATGCAGTTATCCTACCCAGAAATCTTAAATAGTACGTAGCATTTGAAATTATAACAATAATTATATTTATAATATAAATTCATCTATGTTTTACACTCCCTTATGATATACAGAGATAAGTGTTCTTTGTGAATTTTCAGTTAACTGTTATAAAATTATGTTTAAAAGCATTATTATTCTGATACAAAAGATGTTGTATAGAAAAGCAGTAATTGTTTTGCCTCTGGTTATGGAGACCAGTAACTTATTTGGTTTTTGGCTATGAATACTGTTCTGACTCCATGATTCTAACTACCTGCCTGAGATCTCTAAGGCAGGTACTTGTCATTCTATGATTCATTGTTTGGTAATCTTCTGATTAATGTGTTGATTTGCATGTTACTCAAATATTAGCAGAAAATTTCATTTTCATTCGTCAGTCTTTTGCCCTAAGGAATCTTTCCTACTTAGTGTTTTGTGCTCTTAATGGAATTGGATCCTCAGCTACCTTAAAGTATAGTGTGTCTTCATCCTTTAGGTGTGGAAGCAATTGCCGAGTGCCCTCTAGGAATTAGAGTGTCTTATGAACTGCTGGCAGAGAGTAATGACAGCTAAGGATATCAGCACAACAAAGCAAAACAAAATGAGTCCAATCTCTTCTCCACTCCTTCATGGCTTTTAAATCGTCATAAAAGGAAATAGGAATTTCTCCCCTGTATATCTATAAGTAAAAATTTAAAATATCCCTTAATGATGGACAGGGACTGTGTTACATTGCCGTTTCTTTCTGGAGGTTCACTACTTGCCTGATTTAATTTTCTATAGGAATCAATTTTTGAACTATTTGCTGGGAGAAGTATCACTAACAGTTACTGGGAAAATTGGTTTTCAGTTTACTTGGGATCAAGAGCATTAGAATTCCATAGCTGAAAATTGTGGGTCAGGGACTGCTTAATTCTTTTTGTGTTCAGTTTTCTGTTATATTTATCTACAATTTGTCTTTATTTTTTTGATTTCCAAATGGTTACTCTTCAGTGGAAAGTAGTTTTCAGGCTCCACATTTGGTAGAACTCTCATACTGATGTTCTAATGCTGGGTCAACAGGATTCTTATGCTTATAGCAATGAATCATGCTGCTCTTATTTATTAGAAATGGCTCTGTTCATCAATTTATAACAAACTATCAACTACGAAGAGTCTGAAACTTTATGTGACCTGCTTTATTTAGAGATACTAAATCTGGAAATATGTTGCTGTTTTCTTTTCATTGGAAGTTACAGATTTTTTGTGTTTGAAAAAAATAGCAATGATCTCATTCCTGGCTTTTTTAGAGATCATGAAGCTCAGAGAGATTGAGTCTCTTCAAAGCCAGATAACCAGCAAATAGAGGAGCCAGACATGAGGCTTAGCATGGACTATTCAAGCGTTGCTTTCTGGACTGCATTGTCTAGAGGGTGATTTCCATGCATGCATAAAGGCGAATTGTTCTCCCTTTCCTCTGGACATCTTTGAAGAAGGAATTATGTCTTATTGCACACTCAGTGCCCAAATATATGCTACCACATAATAATTGATTACTTAATATTTATTGAATGAATGATTAAATGCTGGATTTAGGATTATTCTATCTTGACACCATTGAACAATACTATTTAAAATGCATGGGCTTTAGTTTGGCAGGTTTTTTTTAATGTAATATGCACCTGCTCTGTGATTTAGCAGTTCCTCCCTTAGGTATTTTTCAAAGAAAACTGAAAAATTCTAGAAAAAAGACTTGTCTGTGAGTATTCATCATAGCTTTAGTCATAATAGCTCCAACTAGAAAACAACCCAAATGTTTACCCAGATGTTTGGATAAGCAAATCGTACAGCTACATAGCCTATCTTGATTAAGATAGTTGCTTTATGATTATATACATTTGTTAAAACATATTGAAATCTGCATTGAAAAAGTTGGCCCATTTTATTTTATCCACAATATTTCTCTTTAAGTTTAATATATATTTTTGACAAGTGTGAAATTACGGAGAGTAATTGATATCTATTAATATCTTAATCTGTATTTAGGTGTGTGAAATCTGTTAAACTATTGAAGAAAAAAATCTTGAAAATATTGTTTATAATAAGATTAGTTATACCTGATAAGCACAAGCGATACATATAAATGAGCCCTCAGTATAATGTTTATTTAACATATTACTCATTAAATCATATGCATGGCAATCCTTCTAGTGTGTTCTTGCTTTGATGATTTGCTTGCTGCAGAACGCAGGTGAAGCTAGTGGCTGTTTCCTTATCTAGGAGATGATTATCTGAAAACTTCAAAGATTTCTACTCTTCTTTTTTTTTCTCTTTGTAAAGCCATTATCTATGTCACGTCTTGTGTCCTTAAATTTCTCTTCATAGTGAATACATCCTTTTTCACTTGGGTAATGTTAATCCTTTGGGTTTGGAAGGCAAGGAGCAAGCTAATAATATATTTTCTTTTTCCTTTTCTATACTGTGTGAGAGATTGCCAGGTACTAAAAGCAATATTCAAAATGCATTCATGGGTTGTATTTAACAGAGCATCTACACTAGGAACTTGGATGAGAACCTAAGAGCCATTTAAAGGAGAAGTAAGTGAATGATAAAATCCTCATTAGATAGCTTATGAGAAGACATACCATTTTTATTTACTGAGAATTTTAAAGGTTAACCACATCTAGTCTGTTTTGGTAAAAATATAAGGCTATATCACTTGTAAATATAGCTAACCATTTAAAAATAAAATCCTTTCTAATTTCCTGTCTCTATCTTCCTGTCTTCTGCATAATGACCATTAAAACTTGATCACTTGTTGTGTGCAGTGACAGTTTGCCTTAGTTCTAAATAAGTAAGTAAAAGACAGACCTACCCATCTTGGATTTAAATCTAGTATTTCCTAAAGACTACAACATTGCCGTGAAGCATGTTGTTTGTTCTGAAAGGGCAATGCAGTGTTAATATGTGGATTATATTCTTATTTATAAATTAAGAAATAGCAGTGGAAGCAGCAAGCTATGAATTATTCTGGAACTCAGCAGGTTGGCAGGGGCCTGATAGTAGATTCAGAACATTATCTGTAATATATAGAGCAGATTAAGCAATTTTCCTCAGTAATACCTGGCTTCACCTCCTGTGTGCAAATGGGTTTGTTGTTGAAGCAAGGCCAGTTGGAATTGTAAAGCCAGCAGAGCTCCTTTTTCACTACTTCAATTCCCTGCACTTCTCAGTGCTTGTGACATGCCTTGCACCAGGAGAGACTGCAGGATACAACACTGAGTAAGACATGATTTCTTCCCTCGTGGCCTCTGAAAAATTCATGACCTGTTTTGGAAAAAATACATATACAGCGATGAACATGATAAATAAGATTCTAACATGAACCAAGTTAAGGCATAAAGTAGGAAATAGTTCATTTAAAGAAGACTTCACAGAGCTTTGAAAAGTTGAGAAGGTGCCATGCAGTCAGGTCAGTCCATAATCATTCAACAAATAATGCTGAATTTATACTCTGTGATCTCTGATTGGTACTAGGCTTGCAAAGAGAAGCAGCAAAGTGAAATAAGCCAGGCTCCAAAATAAATGTACTCCACTGTATTATCTCATTTAAAGGTATAATCTTAAAAAAAAAACATGTTAAGGGGTGGAAGTAACACATGTTACTGTTGTGGTGCAGTAATCTAAGCTGCTGCTAGGAAATTCTACATCCCATGTCAGAAAGCTTGTTCCAGTCCCAGCTACTCTGCTTCCGATCCAGATTCCTGGTAATATTCCAGGGAGGCAGTGGATGATGGCCCAAGTGCTTAGGGAACTGCCACCCATGTGGGAAACTCAGATGGATTTATACATTCCTGGCTTCTGCTGGGCATTTGGAGAGTATACTAAGAGATGGAAGATCTCACTGGAGAATATAAAAGTGTTACTGTGGTAGATTGTGGGGGAGTAAGGAAAGGAGATATTATTTTATTTTATTTTATTTTTGACAGGCAGAGTGGACAGTGAGAGAGAGAGGCAGAGAGAAAGGTCTTCCTTTGCCATTGGTTCACCCTCCAATGGCCACTGCGGTCGGCGCGCTGCGGCCAGCTTACCACACTGATTCGAAGCCAGGAGCCAGGTGCTTCTCCTGGTCTCCCATGGGGTGCAGGACCCAGGCACTTGGGCCATCCTCCACTGCACTCCCTGGCCACAGCAGAGAGCTGGCCTGGAAGAGGGGCAACTGGGACAGAATCCAGCATGCCGACCAGGACTAGAACCCGGTGTGCCAGCGCCGCAAGGTGGAGGATTAGCCTAGTGAGCCACGGTGCCGGCCGGAAAGGAGATATCTAAATCAAGGGATCAAGGGATACAAAGCTGTGGTCATATAGAGTAAGTCTGTAAATCTAATGTGTGCTATGAGGACTAGAGTTAATAATAATATATTGGTCTTGTGATTTTTGATAAAATAGTGAACCTTAGGTGGTCTTGCCACACATATGGAAATGGGAACTGTACAAGAGAACTTCAAAAAGTTCATAGAAAACTCACATTATCTTTTTTTAAGATTTATTTATTTATTTGAGAGGCAGAATTACAGAGGAAGAGAGAGAGAGGTCTTCCATTCACTACTTGACTCACTAAATGGCTGCAAAGGCTGGGCCTAGGAAAATCTGAAGCCAAGAGCCAGGAATTTCTTTTGGGTCTCCCACAAGGATACAGGGGCCCAAGCACTTGGGCCATTTTCCACTATTTTCCCAGGCCTTTAGGAGGGAGCTGGATCAGAAGTGGAGCAGCTGGGACCAAACGGGTGCCCATATGGGATGCCAATGCTGCAGGTGGAGGCTGTACCTACTATGCCACAGCTTTGACCCCAGAAAACTCATGTTATCTTTTAAGTCCATTTTCCATTGAACCTTTGAAGGTTCTTTACAGAGTCAAAGATGTATTATTTGTATATAATAATTATTCACTAAATAAATAGTCAAATCATCATATTGAACTTCTTAAATATATGCAATGAAATATATTTGTCAAAGAAAAAGTTTAATATTGTCCCTTCCTCAAAGGATTTACAATCACACGATAAGCTGCACAATTTCATACTGTGGCATGAGAAATATACGAAAAGTACAGGGTGGAATGAGTATGTGAAGGAACTGAGTATTAGGGACAGGGATGGTTGTGGAGAGCAGATCAAGGAAGATTTTCTTTTTTTTTAAGATTTATTTCCTTATTTGAAAGGCAGAGTTATAGAGAAACAGGCACACGGAGAGAGATCTTCCATCTGCTGGTTCACTCCCCAAATGGCTCCAATGGCCAGAGCTGGGGCAGGCTGAAGCCAAGAGCTAGGAGCTTTTTTTGAATTTCCCTGGTGGGTTGTAGGGGTCCAACCAGTTGGGCCATCTTTCACTGATATTCAAGGCCACGACAGAGAACTGGATCAGATGTGGTGAAGCCAGGTTTCAAACTGGTGCCCACATGTGATGCCAGCACTGCAGGCGGCAGCCTTACCCACCATGCCACAGTGCCAGCCCCATCAATCTCTTTTTATAGCTGAATAATATCCCATTGTGTGTGTATATATATATATATATATATATATATATCCTACATTTTCTTTACCTATTCATCTGATGATGGATACCTTGGTTGATTCTAAATTTTGGCTATTATGAACAGAACTGCTGTAAATATAGTGGTGCAGATATCTTTTTGATACAACTTGTTCATAACTTTTGGGTATATACCCAGTAGTGGGATTGCTAGATCATATGGCAAGTCTATTTCTAGTTTTTTAAGAAATCTTCACACTGTTATCCACAATGGCTGCACTAACTTACATTCCCATCAATGGTGTATAAGTGTTTCTCTGCACATCTTGTGTAATTGTCCCTTCTTTAAGGAGTAAGTTTAATGAAAAAGAATTTGTAGTTTAAATGAAGTGCAGAGTATCATTTGACTTGTTGCTTTGGGGCTTTGGTTCTAAGTGTGCTCAGGAGTGTAATCTCTGAGTGACTTGTTTTATCTTAAAGTCAGCTGTGTCTATAGGTGACACAGTGGTCTAACCTGCAGCAGTTTTTAAAGATGGAAAGGTGGCTTTCAGATGAATAAGAATTTCCGAGTGTATGTCTTTGGTCCACAGAGTTTGGTGTCAGTCTCACTGGCAAATTTAATAGCCAGGACTGTGTTCTTGATGTTGGAAAAGACAAAAAATGGCTGTCCCCTTGTCCTACTTGCAAGTCTGAGTGATGTCACGGCTTGTGGCATCAAAATCTGTTGCTCATGACTGTGTGATGTGGATGGACCCTTCCTCAGGTCCTTTTAGGAGAGTCCAACTGGTGCTGTGGTTTGTAACACCAACAGCCGTTGTCCTAGGACTAGTGCATGTGGATTGAACCCTTATCCAATCCTATTGAGTGACTACAATGTATACGGGAGATTTTGTTCTGGAGGGTATGAGTCCAGAATGATGGAATGCAAGTAGGTTCCTCACTAGGTCCACCAGGTAGATTCCTGTGTCACTAAGAAATTTAGAATTGATTGTTACAGTCCTGGTGTTGCAGGGTATATTGAGATCTTTATCCAGATCTCCCAGGGTGGGAGCAGATTTTCTTTGTGGGATGGTTCTAGTGTTAGCACCCAGATGCTAAGGTGAATCCCTCTGGCTCACAAAGATGGCATGCGTGTAGCTCTGGGCTAATGCTCAAAAATGCCCACAGTTGCAGGCTGCAGGTTATCTATCCTTTGCTCAAATACACGGCCCTGACTGTTTCTGACGCTGGTAGGAGCAGAACAGAGGCATGCTGTATGACTTTTGCTGCTGAGTACGGCACACTGCAGATGTGGGGGAGGGGAAGGAAGCAATGTGGCTTCCCTGCTCCAGGCCCGGCAGGTGCTGAGACCCAGCCAGCTCTCCAGCCTGAAGTAAAATTCAATGGGTGACTGTGGAATTCCCTTTAAGGTAAAACTGCAAGTACTGGGATATGTGACAATTTCTTCCTGCCTTGATGTTCAAAGATGGCGGCTCACAGCCAGCAGCTGGCTGTGCCATGCAGCTGGCTACAGAGGTTTCTCTGTCTTCTCTCCTCTTGTTCCATAGAATCTTTTGTTTTTTCACTTCTCCGAAAATTTCCAGCAGTCAGATCCCTGGAAAGTTGTCCTTCCTTTGTTCCTTTTGCATCCTGGAGCAGCTAAAATTATTGTGGCTACACCCAGTTCAGCCATCTTGTATCTCTTCTGAGACTTACTTTTTTCTGACACTTCAATACCCTTATCAGTTAAAGGAAGAAAATATTCCATATAATTTTAAGATTAATATAAACAATTATTAAGATAAAGCAATAATTTTATTTTATAAAATAATAAATAATAATTGTGAGGAATTTTTAACCATAAATATGAACTATACTTGATATTCTTATTTGAAAGCTGAATAGGATTGAATAGTTTGTGTTGGGTATAGTGTTTCATGTGATAATGATGTCTTCCTTGCTTCCAAATCTTCTAAATGGGTCTTGCAGTCTCATTTGTATACAATGCCTTTGCCCATTACTGCAACTTGTGTTATGCTAAGTAAGTAGGTGATTATCACAGAAGTCCTAATCAGGTTACTTTTTTCGGAAACTCTTAAGAATGTGAAAAAATTTCCTGGTAAACTGAAAGAGATCTTCTTCTTTCTCAATTTTCTGCAGTATTGTGCTGACCTTGTATAAAAATCCATGAAAATAATAGCTCACATTATAGGACACATTTCCTAATATAAAGACAATCTTACAAGCATTATTGTACCTCATCCTCCTCATGACTCATGCCAGTTTATAAATGTTTAAATAGTGACTCCGTTTTGTTATATTATTTACTTGAAATCACACAAAAAGTGACAAAAGAAGAGAAACAACATTTTCTTGTTTCAGGTTTTCTCTGCTTTTTCAAACATTTTCCTGGCTTTTTTTAAAACAACATTTCATTTATTATTTTTGAGATAACATATTTTTAATTTACATTAAAGAATGTGTTCAACAAATATAAAATAAAAAGACCATAAGTTCATCAGGAACATATGCAAGGGCTATAAACAGCCATCAAATGAAATGTTCAATTTCACTCATATACAGCAAAATGTAAAAGTTACATTTATTGAAAAATGTTTTACTGTTTGAACTCATGAGAAATCTGCAATCCTCTTTATTTCTCTGTATCTAATGTGTTTTCTTACTATTTTAATTTATTTAAAAAATTTGAGATAATATTCTTTAAGCAGAAAAAAACACTTTTCCTTAAGAGTATGTACAAGGGCTATAGACAATAATAAAATCTCAAAATGTCATTTTCACCCATATATATTACTTTTTTGTATTCTTTTTATGACAAATTATATTTTTAATTTACATTATAGTCAAAGGCTTACTGTTCTACTAGACAAAGAGTTTAACAAGTAAAAATTAAAATTGCCACAGTAAGCAGGAGTATAGGCATGGACAATAAATAGTAATCAAATGAAAAAATGGTGGCCAGTGTCGCGGCTCACTAGGCTAATCCTCCGCCTTGCGGCGCCGGCACACTGGGTTCTAGTCCCGGTCGGGGCGCTGGGTTCTGTCCCGGTTACCCCTCTTCAGGCCAGCTCTCTGCTGTGGCCAGGGAGTGCAGTGGAGGATGGCCCAAGTGCCTGGGTCCTGCACCCCATGGGAGACCAGGATAAGTACCTGGCTCCTGCCTTCAGATCAGCGCGGTGAACCGGCTGCAGCGTGCTGGACGCAGTGGCCACTGGAGGGTGAACCAGTGGCAAAGGAAGACCTTTCTCTCTGTCTCTCTCTCTCACTGTCCACTCTGCCTGTCAAAAAATAAAAATAAAAAATAAAAATAAAAAAAATGAAAAAATGGTAATTCCATTCATATAGAGTAAATTTTAAAATAATCACAGGTCTTTGAAACTATAGTGGTATATCATTTTTAATTTGCTTGACAGAGGTATGAAACAAAGCTTGGCGAAACTATGCAACAATACTCTTTCCAGTATTCCTTTCTTTTTTTCTGTTTTTTGATTTTTTTTTTTAAATTTAAGCTCCCACATATACAGGAAAACATACGTTGTGTGTGTGTGTGTGTGTGTGAACACTCAACGTGGTGTCCTTCAGCTGCAACCATTTTGATGTGAATGATAGAATTCCATTTTTTGTTGTTGAATAGTATTCCATTATATAGTCACATTTTCTTTATCCATTCTTATGATGGGCATCTTTGTTGATTCCATATTTTGGCTACTGTGAACAGTGCTGCTATAAGCATGGAATAGGAATATCTTTGATACATATCTTTATGGTATATACTCAACAGTGGGATTGCTGGATCGTATTTATAGTTTTAAAATAAATCTGCATACCATTTCTCATGTCTGTACTAATTTGCATTCCCACCAACAGTATATATAAATTGCCCTTTTTCTACATCCTTGTCTGTATTTTTTACTCTTATTTTTTACTCTTATTATTTTTGAATAATAACCTTTCTGACTGGGATGGGGTGATATCTGATTGTGGTTTTGATTTGCATTTCCCTGGTGGCTAGTAATCTTGAGCATCTTTTGAAAACTGTCTATTGAGGTTCTTTGCCCATTTCTTCACTGGATTGTTTGGAAATTGTCTTACTGTTCCAAGATAGTAGAACTTTTCTGTTTTATTTTATTTTATTTTAAAGATTTATTTATTTGAAAGTCAGAGTTACACAGAGAGAGGAGAGGCAGAGAGAGAGAGAGAGAGAGAAAGAGAGAGGAGAGACCTTCCATCCGATGGTTACCTCCCCAATTGGCCACAAGGCCCGGAGCTGCGCTGATCCAAAGCCAGGAGCCAGGAGCTTCCTCCAGGTTTCCCATGCAGATATAGGGACCCAAGGGCTTGCGCCATCTTCTACTGCTTTCCCAGGCCACAGCAGAGAACTGAGTTGGAAATGGAGTAGCTGGGTCTTGAACCGGCGTCCATATGGGATGCTGGCGCATCAGGCCAGGGCATTAACCCTCTGTGCCACAACACTGGCCCCTCAGTTGCTTTTTTTCATTGCTGCTTTATTGAGTTGCTGATATGTTCTAAATGTTAATCATTTTGTCAAAATAGTAGCTTTCATTGAATCTGGAGATTGTGTTATGTAATAGAGACAGTTTAGGGATATCAGTTCTTCTAAGCTACATGCAAGGACTATCTTTCCATTTGTTTGTGACCTTGGTGATTTCTTTCATCATTAATGTGTTATATTGTCACCATAGAGACATTTCACTTTTTTAATTAATTAAATGTATTTTTAAATAAATACGTGTCTATTTTGAATGGGATTTCTTTTTTATTTCTCTTTCATCAAATTAATCATTAATGTTTTCTTATATAACTGAGTAGACTGGAGTGATAGCCAACAGCAATCACTTATGAATTAATGGGATGGATGTATCTAATTTGGTGACTGGAAAGATACATTCAGTTGTCATATATAGATTCAGAATCCAGTTTAAAAATCTTCGTTATCTCCAGGCACGTCTTTGCCAAATATATTAAGTAATAGAGAACTTACTATTTCATTCTCATTAACTCTATCTGCAAGAAAAAAGCGCATTAGACAGAACATTTTCACATCACTTGTCAGATTATGCTGACATAGAACCCTTGTGTTCTGCAAGCAGACCAGAGTGTTATACTTCCATGAAACAATTATGACAGCTTTTTTTTAAAATTCTCAAAAAAGGTTAGCTTTCTGTGGGGAGCAACTCGGACTATACTGTTACTGGAATTAAGACTTATTCTATGCATCTGCTCTCCCACTGTGGGGAGCAACTCGGACTATATTGTTACTGGAATTAAGACTTATTCTATGCATCTGCTCTCCCACAATATGGCGCTGGGAGAGGAGAAAACAGCTTCTACGCAGCTGCCTCCAGTTCAACCAATAAACTGTAGGACCTACTCCTGATTGGAGGAGAGCAGCGTACTCGGCGTGTGGGCAGCCGAGTTAGGACTGGCGGAGGAGGACTATAAAGGAGGAGAGAGACGGCATGTACCAGGAACATCTAAGGGGAACATCTGAGGGAACACCTGTGCAGCCCCCGAGACGAGCCGGCCGGCGGTGTGCCGTTCCCCTGCGGAAGTGGGGAATGCGGCCAGGGGGAACTGCCCTTCCACGGAGGTGGAAGGGATAGTAGCCAACCCGGGAAGAACCAGCAGCAAACCCGGGGAGGGCCGAGCAGACGAAAGAACAGCCCAGGGTCCTGTGTTGCTCCTCCACGAAGAGGGGGAGCGACATAATGGTGCCGTGACTCGGATATGAAGCCTAGGCAGGGTTTAGTGTCGTTCCTCCACGAAGAGGGGGAGCGGCAGCTTTCTTATTTATAAATGTTTACTTATATAAGTCTCTAGTTTGCTGAATTTTGGTTTGCTTCAATATTTTCTGTAAACTTTGGACTCCAGCTACAACTTATCTGCCAATAAATGCTATACTAATGAAAGCAAATTAAAAAAAAAAAAAAAAAAAACAGACAAGGAGGCCGGTGCTGTGGCGCAGCAGGTTAATGCTCTGGCCTGAAAAGCTGGCATCCCATACAGGTGCAAGTTCTAGCCCCCGCTGTGCTACTCCTCTTACAATCCAGCTGCCTGCTGTGGCCTGGGATAGCAGTGGAAGATGGCTCAAGTCCTTGGGCCCCTGCACCCACATGGGAGACCCAGAAAAAGCTCCTCTCCCCTGGCTTCGGATCGGCACAGCTCCGGCCCTTGTGGCCAATTGGGGAGTGAACCATAGGATGGAAGACCTCTCTCCCTCTGCCTCTCCTCTCTCTGTGTGTAATTCTGACTTTCAAATAAATAAATAAATAAATCTTTTTAAAAATAAAATGAAATAGTAATATGAACAATTTACAAGTAATTGATTAGTTCTTAAACTGCTTTTTTTTTCCCTTTGATGGACAAGATTGCTAATAGTTGTGATTTTGTATTGCATATTAATAACAGAGTTCCTTTTGGGAAAATTTCTCTCTGCTCATTTTAAAATACTTTATCATCTCATTGTGTCTTTCAAAGTATATGATGAACCATGAAAAATAACATTATTTCAGGAACTCACCAGTTGCAGTTTTGCACTGTTGTATTTATGTACCAAGTAGATTAACCCTATAATATAGGCAAATATGCTTAGATCATTAATGCTTCTGTAACTCATTTTGAATACCTTAGAAAATAATATAAATTGCTTCTATTAGTTATAGCTGCTGGGTAACAGATTGCCCTTAAATTTTGCTGCATAAAACAAAAGCCGTTTTTTTATGAAGGAAGTTCAAGGGATTCAGGGTCAAATGAAGGAGAAATATATAATCATGAGGTATTAGTAGTCCATGTGTGCCTTATTGGCCTATGGTTTAACAGGTTTACATAGGGGGATGTCTCCTCACAGCAGGAGTCTGTCCAGAGACATGGCAGCTCCCAAGGAAAGAGGACATTGGAGGTATGGCTTTTGTGTCTAGTGTGTCTGGGTGATGTTCAACAGAAGGATGGACGGTCTCTAGGGCAGAAAGCTCTGAGGAACAATAGCAACTTGGGATCTCAGAAGCACAAAGTTGATTTTATCAATGACTGGCAGATATTTGATATTGATTCTAGGAATATGCAAAGCAAGAAGACTCTAGATGGCTAAAAATATGCCTGTTTGGGCTGTTATTAAAATAATTCTGTGCATAAAATTTGAGTTTGTCACCAGTGGGCTTTTGAGTTCACTTGTAGTGAAGATCAAAACACAGACCAATACACAGAACTCATCTTTTGGGCTCATTTATACAACTGTGGCGTTTCTTCTGGGATAACTGAGGCTCACTTGGTTCTAGATAATAAGATGGTCTATGTAGAATTCTGTATCTGGAGCCTCAGAGCTTGCATCAGCTGATGTTCTGGTTTTTCCCTACAAGCTGTCTCTTGGGACTGAAATGTATGAGAAGGCTTCTTTACTCACACATCTTGTACTCCGACTTGGATGGTTTAAATAACTGGAGCATAGCCCAGCATTTCTCTTTCTCCTGTAGCTATCCTGGTTTCCTTAGTGCATGGTGGCTTAAAGGAAGTAGGACTTGTATAAGGTAGCTGGCTTTCCTTCAAAGACATATGGATGTTCACTGAAGGTTTCTCATGACCTGACCTTGGTAATAACACAGATGCGTACACTGCCTCAGATCATAAACAAGTTGTAGTATCAGTCCATATGTAAGTAGACTAGGTTATGTAAGGGAGTGAAAAATGAAGACTCATGGTTCAGGGCTGGGTGCATATCTGAGGACTATTACCACAAAAGTAAATTTCTTCTCATTATTATTAAGACATTCCTTTAAATTTAATGCCAGTTACTTGCTTGATAACTTACACTTTTCCTTTTGAATTAGTTAATTTATATGTGATTTTCTAATTCTAATCATGTACATGGGAAAACATTCATTTATTATTTTCTACTAAGACTCAATGTTTAACATGAGCTTGATTGAAATTTCAGTTTGATATGAATTTGTATCAGGTACATCAGTTTCAGCAGCATATGTGTATAGTTAAGAAAAATAGCTGAATATGTTAATAGTGAGGTACTTTATTTAAGTTTTTTTTTTTTTAATTTGAAAGGCAGAGTTACACACAGAGTGAGGGAGAGACAGAGAGAGACAGGAAAAGAGAGAGAGAGAGAGAGAGATCTTCCATCGGTTGGTTCATTCCCAAATGGCTGCAATGGCCAAAGCTGAGCCAATCCAAAACCAGGAGCCAGCAGTCTCTTCCAGGTCTCCCATGGGGTACAGTGGCTCAAGGACTTGGGCAATCCTCCGCTGCCTTCCCAGGTACATTAACATGGAACTGGATCTGAAATGCAGCAGCAGGGAAACGAAACCCATACGTAATGCTGGCTCTGCAGGGAGTGGCTTGACCTGCTAAGCCAGAGTGCTGCTCTGGCCTCAGAATCAGCCCTTAAGGCAATTGGATCCAGCTGAAAAGCCCGTGAGAGTATTTCAGGCATGGAAAAGCAAGACACCTAGCAAAAAAAATATATATATATATGACCTAAATGAAAGATCTCTGTGAGTGAGATCCCAGCAGAAAGAACAGGCCATCAAAGAAGGAGGTACCTTTCTCTGAAGGGAGGAGAGAACTTCCACTTTGACTATGACCTTGTCTAAATAAGATCGGAGTTGGCGAACTCAAAGGGCTTCCATAGCCTTGGCTACTCCATGACAAGAGCCTCAGGTGATTACTGACGCCATAAATAAGAGTGTTGATTGTTAAATCAACAACAGGAATCACTGTGCACTTACTCCCCATGTAGGATCTCTGTCCTTAATGTGTTGTACTATGTGAATTACTGGTATAACTAGTACTCAAATAGTACTTTATACTTTGTGTTTCTGTGTGGGTACAAACTGTTGAAATACTTACTTAGTATATACTAAATTGATCTTCCGTGTATAAAGATAACTGAAAATGAATCTTGATGTGAAAGGGATGGGAAAGGGAGTGGGAGATGGGATGGTTGCAGGAGGGAGGTTCTGGGGGGGAAAAGCCTCTATAATCCAAAAGTTCTACTTTGGAAATTTATATTTATTAAATAAAAATTTTAAAAAAGCCAAAATGATGGCCCCAAGTTCTGTTTTCTCAACTTTCACTCCTTTATTATGTAATGATTATGATTACTTTAAAAGAAGAAAGACTTAATGTCCTGCACTAATAACCAAAATATCCCGAGAGTATTCTTGTTTGGATTGGAAATTCTGTTGCTAGCTAAGGACAATAAAATGGGATTGGACCAATCTATTCCTTAGAATACATACTACCCGAGGGGCCAGCGCTGTGGTGCAGCAGGTTAACGCCCTGGCCTGAAGCTCCAGCATCCCATATGGGCGCCGTTTCGAGACCAGGCTGCTCTACTTCCATTCCAGCTCTCTGCTATGGCCTGGGAAAGCAGTAGAAGATGGCCCAAGGCCTTGGGCCCCTGCACTCACATGGGAGACCTCGAAGAAGCTCCTGGCTCCTGGCTCCTGGCTTCAGATTGGCGTAGCTCTGGCCGTTGTGGCCACCTGAGGAGTGAACCATAGGATGGAAGACCTCTCTCTCTGCCTCTCCTCTCTCTGTGTAACTCTGACATTCAAATAAATAAATAAATCTTTAAAAAAAAAAGTAAGTCCAAGTAGTTTTAAAAAGTAAAATGATAATTTTTATGACTGTAAATTATGTTTAAATAAATTCTAACCTGCTTCTAGATATTTATGCAATCATTATTGATGCAAATACAGTTTTGTAAAACTTTGTTTTCTATCTTTGTCAGGCCAATGGTTAAGAAATATATACTGCTAAATTTTTAATTATCTATGATTATTTTAAAATATACTGTACATTGGTGAAATGTACTTTTGTTCTTTTTATTGTTGCTTATGGCCCTTGCCTTTATTCCTGCTGAAATGTGATCTTTTTTACTTTTTTGCTCGCTAATCTCTTTATGTAGTAGACATAAGGGCTTTGACTATCATATAAATTAAACACATTTTATCTCAAAAATAATAAAGATGCATAGATATTTATCAATTAATTCATCATACATTTTGTTTGTGATGTAGTTGCCAGTTTCTAAACTAAAAAGTAGCAATCAAAATAAAACGGAGTGGGCCGGTGCTGTGGCATACCAGGGAAAGCCACTGCCTGCAGTTCTGGCATTCCATAAGCTTCAAGACCCGGCTGCTCCACTTATGATCCAGCCCTTTATAGCCCAAGTCCTTCAGCTCCTGCACCCACAGGTGAGACCCAGAAGAAGCTCCTGGCTTTGGATCAGCCCAGCTCTGGTCGTTGCAGGGAGTGAATCAGTGGATGGAAGATCTCCGTCTCTGTCTCTCTGTAACACTGCCTTTCACATAAATAAATGAATCTTCAAAATAAAATAAAATAGGGTATGCAATAAATATTTTCAGACATATACAAAGATACGTAGTAACAAAGAATGTAGTTAAGAAATAACTTTCCCTTGCATGATGCTAAATATCAGTTTCTTCTTGACTAATACTTCCTATTTTAGGCAGGATGAATAATAAATTTGTATAAGAAGTAGAAGTTAGTAGTAACTCTCAGAATCATGGGGAAACCCAAGACCCTGAGCCCTTCGTGTTTAGTTGCTTAGAGATGTGCCAGTGACATAAGGATTTGAAAATATCAACTTATGTGAATATATATATATATATATATATACACACATATATAAAAAGCACCATTTGACCTAGCACCTGAAGGCTGGCTACGGTTAGTATGTGTGAGTGTACTCTCAAAAAACAAAAGTACTAAAAGAAATTAAATTATATGACAAGACGTTGTGTGGGAGAAGAAAATGGGTGAAAGGTCTAGATTTGAATATACACTCTTTCATTTATTGACATTTATAAGGGAACTTCAAAAAGTTCATGGAAAATGGACTTAAACCATAAATTTATTTGGTGTAAAAGTTTTTGAAATCCATGCACGATTCTTTCAAAATAGGCACTTTCTGCAAACTTTATGCAGATTCCTCATATCTTAGATATGCAATTAAACTCTTCCAAGTTTCAGCTTCTCTAACAGGATCAACAATACCTTAAGGGTTGTGATAAGGAATCATTTGAAAGAAAAGGCACAATTTTTTTTACAAACTGAAACACTGATCAAAATTTTTCATACTGAACTCAATTTAAATTTTTATTCACCATATAGAACAGTAGCGATATTTATAGAAGAAACTGCTAAGAAATGGAGTTTGCATTAATATGTTAACACAGAAGTATCAGTGTAACTGCCTATTTTCTTGTGTTACTGAGGAGTTTATAAGACTAGTTTCTTTTAGGAGAATACCATTTCAATATTGATGGAAATGCCTTTATTTCTATATGTATATAGCTGTTATCTTAATATAGTTATTATTGCACTGGGTTATTTGCATTGGTTCAGGTTGCCTAGAATTTCCATTATGTAAATTTAGTTCCTACACAAAATACTTTGTTTGGCAATTT
Source organism: Oryctolagus cuniculus (assembly GCF_051225735.1). Lineage (NCBI taxonomy): Eukaryota > Metazoa > Chordata > Mammalia > Lagomorpha > Leporidae > Oryctolagus > Oryctolagus cuniculus. Next base: position 51,678,644 of record NC_142875.1, on the reverse strand, counting down.
CTTTTTCAATTTAAAAGTTTGCCTCATTTTAATATCCCTTCCCAAGCTTCAGGTTTTTTTCTTCTATTAACTTTACTCATTTGCAGTTTGTTCCTTAAACAGCAGCTGGGATTAGAGTGACATGAGTTACTCATGTTCTTTTGATCCAGACAAGCGATCTGTCACCTAATTTCTCTGGAGATTTAGCAAAGTTATTAAAGTTCATGTTATGAAGTAACAGCTAATATGTCTCTGCAAAAAGACAATCAAGTAAATTAATAATGAGCTTGAAATCTGGACATTTCTCCTACTGTTGAAGGGCAAAAGGCAAAGAAAAATATTGGTAAATTTTTTTTTTTTCTTTCCAAAGAGATGCATTGCTTTCTGAAGTAGTTTCCTATGAAGCTCCAATTTTTAATTTTGTCATTGAATATGGAGTAGTAAAATGATATGTGTTCACTTCTAGAATAAGGAAGGGAAACAGAAATCACAGAGTTTTCAGGCAATCCAATGTCATTCAGACTTATTTTGAACTCAAGAACACTGTCATCCATTGAAATCTTGTCTTGAACAGATGGAAGTAGATGTACTCTATCAGTAATTCTTGTGGTTTTTGTTGTTGTTTGTTGTTGTTGTTGTTGCTGTTTTGTTTTTAAATCAGCCAAGTATCCCCTTAAAATACAGGATGAAATTTTGGGTAAGGCCCATGATTCTGCTTATCTAATCAGTTCCTAGTTGTTGCTGCTGCCTCAGGTCCATGGGCCACATTTGAACAGCTAGACTTGAGTGGATTAGTTAAACTTGGTTGAACATTGGAAGCATCAAGGAACTTAAAAATGATGTCTGGTTCCTCCCTAGCTCTGGTTCAATTAGTATGGATGCCTGGGGCTTAGGGTTATTAAAGCAACCTGGGATTCTTTTAATATGAAGCCAAAATTGAAAACCAGCACTTTAGGAAGTGTTTATGTAGGAACAGATCTCATAGATTCTATTAATCTTTGTTGGTATCTATCTCCTATAGTATTGTTTTGTTTTGTTTTACAGGCAGAGTGGACAGTGAGAGAGAGAGACAGAGAGAAAGGTCTTCCTTTTGCCGTTGGTTCACCCTCCAATGGCTGCCGCAGCTGGTGCACTGCGCTGATCTGAAGCCAGGAGCCAGGTACTTCCCCTGGTCTCCCATGCAGGTGCAGGGCCCAAGGACCTGGGCCATCCTCCACTGCACTTCCAGGCCACAGCAGAGAGCTGGCCCGGAAGAGGGGCAACCAGGACAGAATCCGGCACCCCAACCGCAACTAGGACCTGGTGTGCCGGCACCGCAGGTGGTGGATTAGCCCAGTGTGCCGTGGCACTGACCTATCTCCTATAGTTTAACTATAATGGAGTTACTGTTCATCAAATTTTTTGTTGACTATTATGTGTTATAAATACATCTAAAAACAGAGGTGATCATTGTGGCTGAAGTGGGTTTAACATCCTGTATCACAGTGCCCACATTCCATATCAGAGTGCTGGGTATGAAATCCTCCTCAGCTTCTGATCCTGCTTTCTGCTAACGTGTACCCTGAGAGGCAGAAGATAATTGGTCATGTTCCTGGCCCCTACCACCCATGTGGGAGACCCAGGAAGAATTCTGGGTTGAGGTTTCAGCACGATTCCAGTTCTTGTGGGGTTTTGGTAAATGAATAAGTAAGTGGAAGACCTCTGGATCTCTCCCCTTTCCCTCCGTTCTTTCTTTCAAATAAATGAAAATGAGTAAGTTTAAGAAAGGTATGTTTGTGGGGGAACAGATACTATATAGTTCCTTTCTATCTTTCCTGGTATCTCTCCTTTATAATAAAATAAAAATGCATTTAGTATCAAGTATAAAAAATTATTGATTGTAGACTATTTGCATTTTATATAATATACATACATTTAAAAAGAGATTGAGAATATAATTTTTGGTACTTTATTTTATTTAATGATACCTATGGTTTAATAAGTGCAAGAGAGTACTATCCTATTTAGTGACTGTGAAATATGAATTATCTATGCTTTCTGTTCCTAATCCTATAATATCAAGCATTTTTATGACTATTTTCTTTTCATATTAAAATGAATATGAAGATGAATGTTATTAATCAGATGTTTTTGCACATCTCTGTTATTTCCTTTAAATAGTAGAGAGCCAAGGTGAAGCAATTCAGGATACCCAATCTATTTAGAAGGGTATTTAAATCACTGATATAGTTTAAAATTGCCTGTGTGGTGATAATAAAAAGCAAACTGACTTTTGGTCAGTTTTATTATTGTTGTAAATTCTGTGCACACAAAGCACATTGTTGCTGCCTATAACCTGGGCATATTGCTCCCACTACTTCGCCTTTGGAATGAATTCTAAGCCATCCACCTGTAATGAATTATCACAATGTGGGAAAAAGTTATGCATTTTCCCAGCATTATATATATATATATATATATATATATATATATATATATATATATGTATATACATATCATCATATTTCATGCAGAAGTTCACTTAACTAACATCTAAAATACATATAGAATGCTTACTTCAAACAAGGTATTAGTATTTTTAATACATATCATTTGGAAATAATTCTATATCTTTTTCTAATGAATATTTGTTACATTTGTTAATCTTTGGTCTTCTTTTGTAATAGCCTCATTATTTCCTTTGACTGGTTTTCTAATGGTATTTATATTTTCTCATTGATACAGAAAACAATTTATTAACATTATCATTTCTCTTCTGTTAGATGTTAAAAGTAATTACTCCTGGTTTGTTTTCAATGTTTTAATTTGTTATGGGGCAATTTCTAATTATAGAATTCTAAGTTTTTATGTTGTTTGATCCATCAATCTTTTTTATGGTTTCTTCTCGAGGTGTTAAGGACTCTCACATACCAGGCATATGAATTAGCCTCCTAATTGCTTATCCAGAACGTTTAAGTTTCATGTTTTCCTTTGTCATTTAATTAATCTGTAGTGAATTTGTTGTATGGCATCCCATGGAGAAGCAATTTATAATTTTGTTCCCAAATGTTTAGACAAAACTAACCACTATGTTCTACTCATTTATTATCTAATTACTTGATATTACACTTTACCTAATGCATTAAAACATACTTGTAAATGTTGCTGAATTATCTGTTCTGTTTTCTATTTTCATCAATTTCCCATGCCAATATTAAGTCTTTTAACTATTTTGGCTTTAGAGGACACTTTCATATTTAGAAAAAAATTCTTTTTTCAGATAGTTTTGGAATAATTTTCCATGATTATTATTTCATACAATGTAGAATATCTTTTTAGTTAAAATAAAATTTGTGACATTTTATAATCACTAAAGTTATACATTAATATAAGCATGGACTGCCATCTACATCCTCAAAAGTCTTTCCACTCTGGACTATTTTGCACATATTTATTTATTTAATACTTATCTTCTGATATTCAGGAGAATCAATTTTATTTATATTCACATTTATTCTTTTTTTTTCTTTTTGACAGGCAGAGTGGATAGTGAGAGAGAGAGAGACAGAGAGAAAGGTCTTCCTTTTTGCCGTTGGTTCACCCTCCAATGGCCGCCGCGGCCAGCGCACTGTGACCGGCACATTTCACTGATCCGAAGCCAGGAGCCAAGTGCTTCCCCTGGTCTCCCATGCGGGTGCAGGGCCTAAAGACTTGGGCCATCCTCCACTGCACAACCGGGCCATAGCAGAGAGCTGGCCTGGAAGAGAGGCAACCGGGACAGAATCAGGACTAGAACCCGGTGTGCTGGCGCTGCAAGGTGGAGGATTAGCCTATTGAGCCGTGGCACCGGCCCACATTTATTCTTGTGCATTCATAAACATGTGTATAAAAGACTCCAGGTTTATAAATAAATTTGGATATAGTATATGTGTGTGTGTGTGCATCAAATGTTGCTAGCTATGCTGATAGCCTTCTAAAAAGAAATGAGGAATATTTCCCCCATTTCCATGGAGTTATTCTAAATATTCACCACTAAACCTATACAAGACATTAAAAAATAAAATGACATTATTTTAAGAATAAAATATGTGTATGACTTTAAGATAAGGAATTCAGATCCAAAGAGGCTGTCCTCAATGAAATCATAACTTTCAGGGCAAGCATTGTGGTGCGGTGGGTTAAGCCTCTGCTCAGGATTCCTGAATCCCATATCTGAGTAACTGGTATGGACTTCTGCCTCCACTTCTGATCCTGCTACCTGCTAATGCACATCATGGGAGTCAGCAGATGAAGGCTCAGGCACTTGGGTCCTTACCATGCACATTGGAGACCCAGATAGAGTTCTGGGTTCCTAGTTCAGTCTGGCCTAGCCTTGGCTGCAGTAGGCATTTGGAAAGTTAACCAGCATATTAAAGATATCTCTCTCCCCTTTTCCCTTTCCCTCCCTCTCCTCACTCTGCCTTAAATAAATGAACTTTAAAAATAAATAAAACCGGAAGTGTTGGGCAAGCATGTGGTTGGGTGACTGGATTTGAGTCTTGTGTCTGCTCCAGTTCCAGCTTCCTGCTAATGAGCATCTGAGAGACAGAAGGTAGTAACCCAAATAGCTGAGCTCCTGCTACCCATGTGGGAGGCTGGATTGACTTCTCAGCTCCTGGCTTTGGCCTGGTCCAATACTAGCAGGCATCTGGAGAATGAAACCACAAATGGGAACCCTTTCTTCAGTCCCTTTCTCTCTCTCTCTCTCTCTCTCTTATTTATTTATTTATTTTTGACAGACAGAGTTAGGCAGTGAGAGAGAGAGAGACAGTGGGAAAGGTCTTCCTTTCGTTGGTTCACCCCCCAAATGGCCACTACAGCTGGCGTGCTGTGCCAATCGAAGCCAGAAGCCGGGTGCCTCCTCCTGGTCTCCCATGCGGATGTAGGGCCCTTGAACTTGAACCATCCTCCACTGCACTCCCGGGCCACAGCAGAGAGCTGGACTGGAAGAGGAAAAGGAGCAACCTGGACAGAATCTGGCGCCCCCACCAGGGTGCCGGTGCCACAGGCGGAGGAGTAGCCAAGTGAGCTACAGCGCCGGCCATCCCCTTTCTCTCTTTCAAATAAATGAATTAATTTCTAAAGTGTGTCAGACCAGGAATAGAATTAGAATCAAACAACCCAATGATACTAATTCAAAGAACTTGTGACTTAACTGGGGACATAATTTGCCCAGAAGTGAAAGATTTAGACAAAAAACCCTAAGATGATGTATGGTAAAAGATATACAAAAGTAATAGGAATTTTATAACATTGAACTTAGACATTTACATCAATGTATTTATTGGAATAGAGGTCTTCATAAAATTGAGACTGAATCCTGAAGATGTCCTTGGTATATTCAACCTGGTGACAGGCTGCTGAAGGCAATTTTTATCCACAGAGCTGCAAAACAGAATGATCTAACAGCTCAGTTTAATGCACTCTGTTTTATTCAGCTGTGCTTGGAAATACAAATAAAAATCTGAAACAGATCTCTTAGAAAGTCTTCCAGCTCAGCGGTCTGTGCAAAACATCAAAGGACCTTCAAACAAATATGCAATAACTTTGTCTTAAAGAGAGATAATTTCCCCTGATGTTTCGCTGTATTATTTTTCATCCTTTATTTCTTTGTGTGTACTGACTCACAGAAGCCACCATCACCATACACATGTACAAAAATAGCGGATCTGGGGTAATTAAGTACTACATCTTAAATATTTTCTATATGTTCATATTTTGTCTCTTTTGTTGCCTTTATACTTTGGTTATAGTTATGTGTCATACTTATGTTTTTTGATTAATGTAGAATATTTTTAAGATTATAGCAAATTCTTGTTTTGCTTCCATCTTTGTTACTAATTTGAAAGATTTAAGTAGTTTTTAATACTTATAATAATTCAAGAATGCAATTAACATTTTAATCTAAAATAACAGAGCAAGAAGAGAATTCCTTGCCTAAACTTTGGAAAGCAACATGGTCCAAATTTTCTCTTCCCCCAAATCAACAAGAAAAATGAAAAAAAAATATGAAATGATTATTTTTAGCAATCAGGCTATAATCAGAATAACTATGATACTTGAAAGAAAGGGTTCAAATGATATGAGTCTCTGCCTCCTTGGGAAAGGAGCACTGAAGAGAGTCTAGTGCTTTGACTGAGTTGAAGAAACTGATAGGAAATTCTGGGGAGGCCAATGTGGCTAAAATTTGTGGACCAGAGTGTCTGAATGGAGGGGTAATCACAGAGAAGAACACCATAAATATAAATGGGGTATTATATTTTTGGGTGTTCCCGTATCAGTCTATGTATGCATAGAGGAAGCTTCATGCTGCAGGAGGAGAGAACAGTTATTAGGGAACAGTAAGGTTTAAAACTTCCAGAGTACACTTAGGGCTGTTTGTTTCAATTTCTCTGAGTTAAAGAGACCTCATTGAAAACATAAAACATGGAATGCAAATTCCAGGAATATTATATGTCAGTAATTGAGTTAATGCAGCAATATAGAAAAGACAATTGAAGACTCACCATTGAAACTCTAAAAATAAATTTTTACAAGGATTTTTGGGATTTACAAACTGTCAGAATAAACTCAATCATCACTAAAATATATGTAGCACTCAAAAATGTGAAATCTAAAAGGTTTGAGATTCATTAAAAAAACCTGTTGGTATGTGAAGAGGGAAATTGTGATTCAAAACTGGTAGAAAAATTAGTAAATAGAGAAATCACAGAGTTAATAAAATTGGTAAGACCAGTAAACTTAGAAGTGCTATTAAAATACACTTAATCTGCCAAAGATTTCAGAAAACTATGTCCAAAGTCACCTCAGAAATTAAAAATAACTTCAGAAATGAAAATTTCACTAGATTGACTTAATAGTAGATTGAACTGTGAAGAGTCAGTGAACTTACAGAAATAGCAACAAACTTTTCCAAATGAATTACAGAGAAGAATCAAGCTTGGTAACATATAAAGCATTTTAACATGAATAACTGGAGTGACAGAGGATCAAAGAGCAGAAAAACATTTTGAAAAATCGTTGAAAATTTTCAGATTTAAGAAAATTATAAGCCTAGAGTACTAAAGGACTTAATAAACACCAAGTAGGAATAATACAAAGAAGACTACATCAAACACATGATAAATTTCTGAAATGTGCACAGAACAGAAGACTCTTTAAGCCAGATAAAGGGGTCTGACACCTACACAGGTTCAAAGATAATTACAATGGACTTCTTGTCGGGAACTGGAAGCCAGAAGACAAAAAAAAAGGCAACTTCAAAAACCTCTCTGACAAGAAAAGAAAATCTGTTTATATAGTATTCTATGCCATCAAAATTATATTTCAAATATTAAGGCAAAAATAAAGAACTTTTCAGGTTAAAAAAAGTGTGACATTATAAACATTTATTGAAACATCACATTATACTCCACACATGTACAGTAATTAATCAAAATTTTATTATTTTTAAAGTGGATTAAAATATTTTAAAATTAAAAACTAAAGTGTGAGGGAAGTAAATGACTTATGAGCTATGATGAGAAATGAAATCTTTGAAAATGGTAAATATATAGCTAGCATTTCTAAAAATTCATCTTATCTTTTAATTTTGCTAAAAAACGCTGTATTGTTTAAAACAAAAATGAAACCAACATATTGTTTGATTCATAAAAATGATAAAATGAAATAAAGGTGGAAATGATGGAAAGACAGAAGAATATGAAAGCATTGGATAAGTTTTTATACTTAAATTGATATAATAGAACTGACGATAATTAGAAATGGATAATATAAACTCTAGAGGAATGGAATGGAAAATAAAACAGCCAAGTGTAATGTATTAAATTCTTATGTTAGTAAATTCTTTATGAATTCTGTTTTTTCTTTTAAATATTTATTACTTTGTTTGAAAGTCAGATTTACAGAAAGAGAGGGAGAGGGATAGAGAGAGAAAGAGAGATCTTTCATCAGCTGCTTCATTCCTCAGATGGCCACAAATTCCAGGGGTAGGTCAAGCCGAAGCAGAGAATCAGGAGTTTCATCTAAGTTTCCCACTTGCATAGCACTGGCCCATAAATTTGGGCCATCCTTTGCTGCTTTTCCCAGGCCATTAGCTGGGAGCTGTATTAGAAGTGGTGTAGCTGGGACATGAACTGGCACTTGTATGGGATATTGGCATTGCAGGTAATGGCTTAACCTGCTCTTCCACAGTTCATCCCCCTCACAAACTGCCATATGAATTTTGAAAAGCGGAACTTTAAATATAAATTTGGAAACATTTCATCATATAATAATAGTTTTGTAGAACATGAAGAGATTAGACAAAAAAGTTCTTATCATTTTTGAATTTCTGTAGCATTTTCCCATTGTATTAATCCATTATTGCCTATCATCCTATATATAGGTCACACATAAAAACTTCAACAATAAATATGCAACTTTACATTGACTTTGAAATAAGTATTATATTGGTGAAATACTTGCAGAATTGAAAACTTGGGATAAAATGGGTTAATACTCCCATGGTAACACTCCATGTAAGTTTACTCTGGACTCTTTCCATGGTAGAAAGACATGGGGTATAGAAGATACCCTGTAGATGAGGAATGTGAAACAATTTCAGTGTTGGTGCTGTAATATACCTTAGTTCCTGAGTAATTAATAGCTCTTTTCCAGATTAAAAGCCTCTGAACTCCCTGATGCCAAGGGTACATGATCTTTCTCTTCAAGAAGGCAATGTAGAGTTTCACACAGGATATTGAATAAATTCCAATACCTTGGGAGAAATATGCCATCTTGTAGAATATTTTGGAAGATGATATTATAGATTTGATTCATGATACATTAAAGAGGAGATAGAGCAGACATTGAATTTTAGTACATGATATATTCCTAGTGCAATATTAGGCAATTTAGCATAGACCTTGGCTTCTGTCCAGTCAAAACAAAAGGGAACTTGAAAGAGTTTGTGGAAAATGTGTATTTATGAAAAACTAGTTTTTTTCACTAAAATGACATCTTTTAATTCTATATTCCATGAATGTTTTAAAGTACCTTTAAACATATTACCTCTCTAATGATAGAGTTTACTCCCTTACAACCATGAGTAGCAATTGCAAAAACTCCCATAAACTCCCAGAAGTATAAACTTACACAGTACAATACAGTCTTCAGGTAACAAAATATTTCATCTTTTTTTAAATGTGCATTTAGATATGCCAGATTAGCTTTTTTAAATATTTATTGATTTGATAGGTAGAGACAGAGAGAAAGAGGGGTAGAAAGATCTTCCATCCACTGGTTCACACTGCAGACAGCCCCAATGGCTGGAGCTGGGCTGATCAGGAGCCAGGAGCTTCACCCAGGTCCATCTGCCACTGTTCTCCCAGGCCGTGAGCACTGAGCTGTATCAGAAGAGGAGCAGTCAGAACGTGAACTGGGGCTCATATGTGATGCCACTGCTGCAGGCGGAGGCTTAGCCCACTACGCCACAGAGCCAGACCCATGGACTACCTTTACTACAATGAAAGACTGTGTAAACAGACTTCAAAAAATCACAGCAGAGAGAAAGATGTTGAACCATGAAGTATGCTGACATGTTATGAGGCTAGTGCTGGATGGACTCTCATACTGTCTGTTGGTGGTGCTCTGGGGTACATTTGGAAGAAGGGGTAATGTTAAATTCAGTTCACTGATTTTTCCACAGCAGCATTTAAATCTCTCTCCACTTTATCAACCTGTACCTTCAGAGTTTCTAGAAGACGTGGAATTTTATTTAGAATTTTTTTTTTGCTTTCAAACTTTTATTTAATGAATATAAATTTCCAAAGTACAGCTTATGGATTACAATGGCTTCCCCCCCAATAACGTCCCTCCCACCCGCAACCCTCCCCTTTCCCACTCCCTCTCCCCTTCCATTCACATCAAGATTCATTTCAATTCTCTTTATATACGGAAGATGAGTTTAGCATGTATTAAGTAAAGATTTCAACAGTTTGCTCCCACACAGAAACATAAAGTGAAAAATACTGTTTGAGTACTAGTTATAGCATTAAATCTCAATGTACAGCACACTAAGGACAAAGATCCTACATGAGGAGTAAGTGCACAGTGACTCCTGTTGTTGACTTAACAAATTGACACTCTTGTTTATGGCATCAGTGATCACCCTAGGCTCTTGTCATGAGCTGCCAAGGATATGGAAGCCTCTTGTGTTCACCGACTCTGATCATATTTAGACAAGGTCTAGTCAAAGTGGAAGATCTCTCCTCCCTTCAGAGAAAGGTACCTCCTTCTTTGATCACCTGTTCTTTCCACTGCGATCTCACTTGTGGAGATCTTTCATTTAAGTCTTTTTTTTTTTCCAGAGTGTCTTGGCTTTCCATGTCTGAAACACTCTCATGGGCTTTTCAGCCGGATCCACATGCCTTAAGGGCTGATTCTGAGGCCAGAGTGCTGTTTAGGACATCTGCCATTCAATGAGTCTGCTGTGTATCTCACTTCCCATGTTGGATTTTTCTCTCCCTTTTTTATTCTATCAGCTAGTATTTGCAGACACTATTCTTGTTTATGTGCTCCCTTTGGCTCTTACTCCCATCATTATGATCAATTGTGAAGAGAAATTGATCACTGGGACTAGTGAGATGGCATTGGTACATGCCACCTTATTGGGATTCAATCCCCTAGTATGTTCTAACTATACCAATTGGGGTAAGTCAGCTTGAGCATGTCCCAAATTGCACATCTCTTCCCTCTCTTATTCCCACTCTTATATTTAACAGTCATCACTTTTCAGTTAAGTTTCAACACTTAAGAATAACTGTGTATTGATTACATTATTCAACCAAAAGTATTAAGTAGAACAAACAAAAGAAAAATACTAAGAGGGATAACATATTAAGTTGTTCATCAACAGTCATGGCAAGGGCTGATCAAGTCACCATTTCTCCTAGTGTTCATTTCACTTTAACAGGTTTCCTTTTTGGTGCTCAGTTAGTTGTCACCTATCAGGGAGAACATATGGTATTTGTCTTTGGGACTGGCTTATTTCACTCAGCATAATGCTTTCCAAATTCCTAACAGGGATCACTTTTCAGTTAAAAATTAAACACCTAAGAATAATTGTGTGTTAATTACAGAGTTCAACCAATAGTACTAGAACAAAAAAAATACTAAAATGGATAAAGTATTACATTGTACATCAACAGTCAAGACAAGAGCTGATCAAGTCACTGTTTCTCATAGTGTCCATTTCACTTCAACAAGTTTCCCTTTGGTGCTCACTTAGTAGTCGCTGATCAGGGAGAACATATGATATTTGTCCTTTGGGACTGGCTTAGTTCACTCAGCATGATGTTTTCCAAATTCCTCCATCTTGTTGCAAATGACCGGGTTTCGTTGTTTTTGACTGCTGTATAGTATTCTATAGAGTACATGTCCCATAATTTCTTTATCCAGTCTACTGTTGATGGGCATCTGGGTTGGTTCCAGGACTTAGCTATTGTGAGTTGAGCTGCAATAAACATTAATGTGCAGACAGCTTGTTTGTTTGCCAATTTCATTTCCTTTGGGTAAATTCCAAGGAGTGGGATGGCTGGGTTGTATGGTAGGGTTATATTCAGGTTCCTGAGGAATCTTCAGAGTGACTTCCATAGTGGCTTAACCAGTTTGCATTCCCACCAACAGTGGGTTAGTGTCCCTTTTTCCCCACATCCTCGCCAGCATCTATTGTTGGTAGATTTCTGAATGTGAGCCATTCTAACCTGGGTGAGGTGAAAGCTCATTGTGTTTTTGATTTGCATTTCCCAGATTGCTAGTGATCTTGAACATTTTTTCCTGTGTCTGTTGGCCATTTTGATTTCCTCTTTTCAAAAATGTCTATTGAGGTCCTTGGACCATCTCTTAAGTGGGTTGTTTGTTTTGATGTTGTGGAGTTTCTTGATTTCCTTGTAGATTCTGGTTATCAACCCTTTATCTGTTGCATAGTTTGCAAATATATTTTCCCATTCTGTCGTTGTCTCTTCACTTTCCTGACTGTTTCTTTGCAGTACAGAAACTTCTCAATTTGATGCAATCCCAAATGTTAATTTTGGCTTTGACTGCCTGTGCCTCCCGGGTCTTTTCCAGAAACTCTTTGCCTGTGCCAATATCTTGCAAGGTTTCTCCAATGCTCTCTAATAATTTGATGGTGTCAGGTCATAGATTTAAGTCTTCAATCCATGTTGAGTGAATATTTGTGTAAGGTAAAGGTAGGGGTGTTGCTTCATGCTTCTGCATGTGGAAATCCAATTTTCCCAACACCATTTATTGAATAGACTGTCCTTACTCCAGGGATTGGTTTTGGATCCTTGATCAAATATAAGTTGACTGTAGATGTTTGGATTGATTTCTTGTGCTTCAATTCTGTTCCATTGGTCTATCCATCTGTTTCTGTACCAGTACCATGCTGTTTTGATTACAACTGCCCTGTAGTATATCCTGGAATCTGGTATTGTGATGCCTCCAGTTTCGTTTTTGTTGTACAAGATTGCTTTAGCTATTCGAGTTCTCCTGTGTCTCCATATGAATTTCAGCATCATTTTTTCCAGATCTGAGAAGAAGGTCTTCGGTATCTTCATTGGTATTGCATTGAATCTATAAATTGCTTTTGGGAGAAAGGACATTTGGATGATATTGATACTTCCAATCCATGAGCATGGAAGATTTTTCCATTTCTTGGTATCCTCTTCTATTTCTTTCTTTAAGGTTTTGTAATTTTCATCGTAGAGATCTTTAACATCCTTGGTTAAGTTTATTCCAAGGTATTTGATTGGTTTTGTAGCTATTGTGAATGGGATTGATGTTAGCAGTACTTTCTCAGTCCTGGCATTGCCTGTGTATACAAAGGCTATTGATTTTTGTGCATTAATTTTATATCCTGCCACTTTGCCAAACTCTTCTATGAGTCCCAATAGTCTCTTAGTAGAGTTCTTTGGGTCCCCTAAGTAAAGAATCATATCATCTGCAAAGAGGGATAGTTTGAGTTCTTCTTTCCCAATTTGTATCCCTTTAATTTCTTTTTCTTGCCTAATAGCTCTGGCTAGAACCTCCAGAACTATATTGAATAGCAGTGGTGAGAGTGGGCATCCCTGTCTGGTACCAGATCTCAGTGGAAATGCTTCCAAATTTTCCCCATTCAAAAATAGGATGTTGGCCATGGGTTTTTCATAAATTGCTTTTATTGTATTGAGGAATGTTCCTTCCATTCCCAGTTTGCTTAGAGTTTTCATCATGAAAGGGTGTTGTATTTTATCAAATGCTTTCTTGGCATCTATTGAGATAATCATATGGTTTTTCTTCTGCAGTCTGTTAATGTGGTGTATCACATTGATTGTGTTGCGCACATTGAACTATCCCTGCATACCAGGGATAAATCCCACTTGGTCTGGGTGGATGACCTTTCTGATGTGTTGTTGCATTCTATTGGCGAGAATTTTTTTGAGGATTTTTGCATCTATGTTCATCAGGGATATTGGTCTGTAATTTTCTTTCAATGCTGCATCTTTTTTCCGACTTAGGAATTAAGGTGACGCTGGGTTCATAGAAAGAATTTGGGAGAACTCCCTCTTTTTCGATTGTTCTGAATAGTTTGAGAAGAATTGGAGTCAGTTCTTCTTTAAATGTCTGGTAGAATTCAGCAGTGAATCCATCTGGTCCTGGGCTTTTCTTTGTTGGGAGGGCCTTTATTACTGTTTCAATTTCTGTTTCAGTTATGGGTCTGTTTAGGTTTTCTATATCTTCCTGGTTCAATTTAGGTAAGTTGCATGTGTCCAGGAATCTATCCATTTCTGATAGGTTTCCCTGTTTGCTGGCATACAAGTCCTTGTAGTAATTTCTGATGATTCTTTTTATTTCTGTGGTGTCTGTTGTTACGTTTCCTTTTTCGTCTCTGATTTTATTGATTTGGGTCTTTTCTCTTCTTTTTTTAGTTAGTTGGGCCAATGGGGTGTCAATTTTGTTTATTTTTTCAAAACACCAGCTCCTCGTTTGACTGATTTTTGTGATTTTTTTTTTTGAGTCAATCCTGTTGATTTCTTCTCTGATTTTAATTATTTCTCTTCTCCTACTAGATTTGGGTCTGGTTTTCTGCAGATTTTCTAGATCCTTGAGGTGAATTGAAAGCTCATCTATTTGGTGCCTTTCCATTTTCTTAATGTAAGCACCTATTGATATAAACTTTCCTCTTAACACTGCTTTTGCTGTATCCCATAAGTTTTGGTATGTTGTGCTGTTCTCCTCATTAACTTCCAGAAAGTTTTTGATTTCTCTTTTGATTTCTTCTATGACCCATTGTTCATTCAGGAGCATGTTGTTCAATCTCCATGTGTTTGCATATGCTCTAGGGATTCCTGAGTTGCTAATTTCCAACTTCATTCCTTTATGGTCTGAGAAGCTGCATGGTATGATTCTAATTCTTTTGAATTTGCTGAGACTTGCTTTATGGCCTAGTATGTGGTCAATCCTAGAGAAGGTTCCATGTACTGCTGAGAAGAATGTAAATGCTTTCTGTGTAGGATGAAAACTTCTGTAGATTTCTGTTAGATCCATTTGGGCTATAGTGTCATTTAAATCTACTGTCTCCTTGATGATCTTCTGTCTTGTTGATCTATTTCTGAGAGTGGAGAATTGAAGTCCCCCAGTACTATTGTATTGGAATCTAAGTCTCCCTTTAAGTCCCTTAACATATCTTTTAAATAGACCGGTGCCCTGTAATTAGGTGCATATACATTGATAATCATTATATCTTTCTGTTGAATTGATCCCTTAATCATTATATAGTGCCCCTCTTTGTCTCTCCTTACAGTTTTTGTGGTAAAGTTTATGTTGTCCAATATTAAGATGGCTACGCCCGCTCTTTTTTCATTTCTGTTGGCATGGTATATCTTTTTCCAGCCTTTCACTTTCAGTCTGTATGCATCTTTGTTGGAAAGATGTGTTTCTTGTAAGCAGCAAATAGGTGGGTTTTGTATCTTAACCCAATCAGCCAATCAATGTCTTAACTGGAGATTTGAGGCCATTAACGTTCAATGTGACTATTGATAAGTATTAATTTTGCCCTGCCATTTGCCAAAGATATTTTCTAATATATGCTTTGAATTCCCTGTGATCTTTTGCTGTGAGGTTTCCTTCATTTACCTTCTTTCATATTGATGACCATGTTTCTGTGTTTCTGTGTGTAACACATCTTTAAGCATCTTTTGCAGGGCTGGACGAGTGGCGACAAATTCTTTCAATTTCTGTTTGCTGTGGAAGGTCTTTATTTCACCTTCATTCACAGATGAGAGCTTTGCAGGAGATAACATTCTGGGATGGCAGTTTTTCTCTCTTAGTATCTGGGCTATATCTCACAATTCCCTCCTAGCTTGTAGGGTTTCTGATGGGAAGTCAGCTGTGAGTCTGATTGGAGATCCTCTGAGAGTGTTCTGACGTTTCTCTCTTGCACATTTTAGGATCTTTTCTTTATGTTTCACTGCGGTGAGGTTAATTACAACGTGTCGTGGTGAGGATCTCTTTTGGTCATGTTTATTAGGGGTTCTATGAGCTTCCTGTACTAAGATGTCTCTGTCCTTCTCCAAACCTGGGAAATTTTCTGCTAATATCTCACTAAAAAGGCCTTCTAATCCTTTCTCTCTCTCCATGCTTTCAGGAACTCCTAGAACCCGAATGCTGTTTTTTTTAATAGTATCCTGAAGATTCCTGACAATATTTTTTTAGATTTCTAATTTCCTCTTCTTTTCTTTGGTTTGACTGTATATTTTCCTGTGCTCTGTCTTCTAAGTCCGATATTCTCTCTTCTGCTTCAACCATTCTGTTTGTAAGGCTCTCTAATGTGTTTGCCATTTGATCTATTGAATTCTTCATTTCATTATGATTTCTCGTCACTATCACAGTTTCCTGTTGTACTAGTTGTTTCACTTCATTTTGATTCCTCCTTAATATTTCATTTTCACGAGAGAGATTTTCTATCTTATCCATTAAGGATTTCTGTAATTCAAGAATTTGTTTTTGAGAACTTCTTAATGTTCTTATCAATTTTTTGAGATCTGCTTCTTGCATTTCTTCTATCTCATCATCTTCATAATCTTGAATTGGGGTGTCTATTTTATTTGGGGGCATCATAGTGTCTTCCTTGTTCTTGTTACCTTGGTTTTTTAATTTGTTGTTTGGCATATTGGAGATATTCTTTGGTTTCTTCTTTGTGGTGTTTTTTCTTGTTAGACTGTGACTCTAGATTAAGTGGACTGTCTGCTTTTGATGGAATCTTAGAGGCTGTGATGGGTGTGGCCTGAGAGCTGTTTGGTTCTTTAGGGTTAAGGGTGTGCCAAAGGTGACTCACCCAGATTGTTCTCTCCTTGCTTGCTTTTTTGCTCTCTCTCTCTCTCTCTTTTTTTTTTTTTTTTTTTTTGACTCAGTTGGGAAGTAATTCCACAAGCTGAGTGGAATTGAGAGTAGTTGATGTATGAAATCTGGCCCCTGTGGGTATTTGTCTGCTTACCACTGGGACCACACAAAGAATTTATGCAGCCCTCATTGTGGTCTCAAATTTCTCTGCAGTCTCTCACCAGGTTTCGAGTTTGTGTACTAGGTGAGTTCTCTCGCCCCCCCTCAGATTTTCACAGTCTCAGTTAATTAGCTCCCCACTCTCATTAGGTGTTAACCTCCTGTTATTTCTCCCCACCAGAGTCAGGTTTTTCTGCTTCGCTAATGAGGGGCGCTACTTTACATACGCAAAATGGTGTGCGCAGCTTTACATACATAAAATGGCACCTGCTCTTTGTCTTGCTCTGCTTTGTAAGGTGAGTGGAGAGGGCGGCTAATGTCTGTGCCTGTTCCCCTTATATATTCGATTTTTCTCTCCTGCAGTCAGCCTGGTGAAGTTTCCCCAGTGGGGTTTCAGGCCTTGTTCTCTGTAGGCTCTTTCTGCCTTTCCCCGCCAGTGTCTCGGGTTACCGAGGTCTTTGTCTCACCTCCTCTTCCAGCGCTGGCACAGACTCTGCGGCTCGGCTCCCGCGGCTCGGCTTCCATGCCGTGGGCGACCTTGCTCTCCCTGTAGGTCCTCCGTGTCACATCCACTAGATCTGGAAGAGTTTCCTCTGCAATTTTTTCCTGATCCTTTTCCTGAGGCTACCGTAACTCCACTTTTATTAAACTATCTTTTCCCGGACTATTGGTGCACGCCCTCACTATTCCGCCATCTTGGCTCTACCCACTCAAGTCAAAATAATTATTCTCAAATTATTATATTAAAGACTTCGGGAATTTTTGAAGTAGTAGCCTTTTAAACACTAGGTATTAATGAAGCTTGTAAAGTTTGTTTTCTGAAAATCTTCGTGAGTGAAGTGAAATGTAGTGTTCTTTGTGCTCTTATTGCCTAATGAAAGGAATACATGAGTTTAGAGGATTCTTTAAAGTAATGTTGATATGTGTTCTCACTCATATGCATCATGGTCATTTGTGAGATAACTGGTCTAAGCGAACCTATTGTAAGACTATTTCTTTGCGTGCAGAGCAATTTAGAGATTGTCCTAATAGAGTTGGCTATGTTAGAGTCATGCAGCATCTACCTGAGACCAGAATTAGACTCATAGTAGATATTAGAACTTTATTTCATCCTTTTAAATATATCTCATCATCCCATTTTGAAGTAGCTGACATCCACAATTAGGTCTTGTGAGAAGCACCATTTAATTTGAGTCCAGCTCATTTCTTACATGGACTTCTCAGTTAGGGAGCTTTCCAAAAGCACCTTGAAAAATTAAATGTCACATTGGGCTGTGTTGCGTGAGTTATTTAGCGTTTGTGTTCTCACCCTAGGTTCCTATAATTCATTGTTGTATTTGTTTTTATGACTAAATTGCAAGTTTCTATTATCCCTTTACTTAGTTATTTTAAACTAAGCCTTACAAGATTTTAAAATGGCTCCTTGTATACTTATGCAATTAAATTTTAATAGAACAAAGTGGTGCTTCTCTAGATAAACCTGCACTAATTTATCAAATTATTTAAAATAGGGATGTCCTTAGAATAAGAATGATGGTTGCAGAGTCTCCAAGTCAAAATGAGCTATTGAACTAGTTTGCTTTGTCTTTCCATTCCAGCAAAGAATGTATCTTTACAACTAAAGGGGGCTTTAAATCTAGAATTGAACCCACAGAAGGGAAGAGATTGATTTTTGCAGCAAAGTAGATAACTCTCTGTTTTAGTACAAAACATGGGCTGAAAAAGGACAAGCATTAACACTTTACATTGAATGTATATTACTTATTTAACTTATAGTTCCTGGTATCCCAATGAAAAATAATATGATTTAAAAGTAATCTCTAAATTGAATTTATGTTCTATTCAGATGTTCACTCTATTGATTCAAAAATTGAAAATAGTTTTCTACTAGAATACCTGGGGAAATACTTAAATGCATAAATCTATATTAAAACTGATGCCTGATAGCCTTATTTGCACATTTAACATGAACATTTAGTTTAAACACACACACACACACACACACACACATATTTATCATTCTTACATACCTTTACTATATCTACCAATTTAGGAGTATTTATACTACTGTTTCCTATAATTGACCTAATGAGTAACTTTTTAATGGCCCAAAATATAAAGGGAGAGAATGCTATATATGCACTTTTTTGTTTTAAATTTTAAAGTAACCAGCTCTTTGAATCAGGATTGATTGAAACAGCAGAGATTTCAAACCTAGTTGTTCCTTCTTTATTTGAAAGAGAGAGAGATAAAGGGAGAGAGGGAGGGAGGTAGAGAGGAATGGAAGGGGGAGGGAGAGAGAGAGAGCGAGAGACCCTCTCTCTGCAAGTTCACTTCCCAAATGCCTGCAACATTTGGGGCTGGGTCAATGCTGAAGTCAGGAGCCAAGAACTCCATCTGGATCTTTCATGCGAGTGGCAGGAACTCAAGTACTTGAACTGTTACCTGCTGTATCCCAGGAACATTAATGGAGCTGGTCACAGGCATGGAGTACCCTGGATTTGAACTGGCACTCTGATATAAGATGTAGAAGTCCTAAGTGGCATCTTAAGCCCTTGTGCCACAACACCACCCTTAGTCATTACTTTATATGGACATTGGTTATGCCTTTCTCATTCAGTCATTCAGATAGGATGTGGAAAGGTTTAGTCTCTCAGAGGCTCAGCTCTAAATTACTTTATTGCTATTTTAGCATTTTGGGAAGTTGTACATATCCAGAAACATTTACTTTATCATCATAATACAAAGTACCTATGAACTTATCTGCATTTAAGTTGCTTGCGTTTTGAAAAAATGCAAGCTTTCCACGTTTGTTCATTCATTCACTCATCACAGTTACCTTTTAAGAGTACTTACTAAGAACAGTGTTGTGGCACAATGGGTTAGACTACAGCTTGTGACTCTAGCTTTGCCTATCATCAGAGTGCTGGTTCCAGTCCTGATTACTCTGATTCCAATCCAATTTCCTGCTAATGTACCTGAGAAGGTAGCAGATGATGACCTAAGTATTTGGGCCCTTGCCACCAATGTGAGAAACCCAAATGGAGTTCTGGACTCCTGGCTTTGGCTTGGTTCAGTTTTGGCTATTGTAGACATTTGGGAAGTGAACCAAGGGACGGAATATTTTCTCCTCTCTTTCTGTCTCTCCCTTTCTGTCACTCTTCAAATAAATATTAAAAATATACTTATTGAATGATCAGGAATATATACCTATCAAAATACTATGAGGCACTGAAAAATAAAGCAGGATAGGGATATTAGGATTGTCAGAGTTTTATATAAAGTGACTATTGAAGATGATTGAAGGAGAGAAAGTTAGCTGTGTGCAAATCTAAAGGAAGAACATTTTAGGTAGCAGGCAATGCCCCATGCAGAATGCTAACGTGAGAGAGCTTCTAGTATTGTCAAGAAACAACAAAGGAATTTTCCTATAACACGAATTTGCCATTCTGAAGACCCTGCATGTCCACGGGTTTGAAAAGTTTTTATTCATTTTTCCCCATGATTTTAGGTTGCCTTTGTATATCAGGTTGCTTAAAATAGTTTTAAGAAAAATGTTCATTATAATCTAATTCCATTGAAGTTTTTGAAGGCTCATTTTGTATGCATGTGTGCTAACAGTCCTGCATTGTCAAAGACAGCATTGTTAAAGACAGAGATACCTGATCTTAAATGCATCATTAGACAATTTCTTGATTGTGGGAACATGATATTGTGTACTTACATGGACTAAGATGGCTACAATATCACTGAGCAATATAATCTTGTAGGATCACCATTGTATGTGCAGTTCATCATTAACCATAGCACCAGTGAGCAAGAAAACTAACAAAAATGTTCACAAATTTCTTGGGTTCATAAAGGATTACTATAATGCAAATAAGACTCATAATTAATACCTATCTGTGTAAAGTAATTCAGGTACAGTATATTGGAAAAAGATGACATTAATATCAGAGATGGGAAGATAACAGTACTGATTAGCAATAAATGGGAGAGTATTTAAACAAATAGAAGAAACAGCAAGGAAGCCAATGCAGCTGAAAGAGAACAAGGAGATAGAGATAGTATCAGACAGTAGTGAGACACATGAAAAAGATACAAAGGATACTCTAGAGCATTAGATGAACTAAGGGTATGACTCTTTGTACCCTTGAGGGAGTCAAAACTGAGATGGATTACTTAAAAAAAAAGTTGAACTCAAAGAAAAAAGAGAGATCAATGATAAAGTGATTGGGGAATTCAGAAAGAACATGTGTTCTGTCTGCACATCAGAGTAGGAAGAATCTGGCACGTTCCCTGCCTTCTTATAGAGCTATAGAAAGAGAGGGAGGAGAGTGGGGAGAGAAAGGAGAGTGTAAGAGAACATCTTTCATCTGCTGCTTTGCTACCCAAATAGCCATAATGGCATGGACCAAACCATACTGAAGCCAGGACCTGGAGCTCCATCTCATTCCCCATGTGGGTGCAGGGGTCCAAGCACTTGGGCTGTCTTTTGCTGCTTCCCCACGTACATTAACAGGGTCCTGGTTCAGAAGTAAGAGCGACAGGAACTTGAACCTGTGCTCATGTGGGATGCTGGCATTGCAGGCAGTGGCTTAACCTACTACACCACAATGCCAGCTCCTCCTACCTTCTAATAAATGCTACAAATTGGCAGACATTATGGCACAGCTAGTTAAGCTGTTGCTTGCAACACCTGTATCCCATATTAGAATACTTGTTTGGCCCGCTCCAATCTGATGCACCTCCCTGGAAATGTGCCTGAGAAGCAGCAAATCATGGTTCAAGTACTTGAATCTGTCTTAACCCACGAGGGAGACCAGGATGGAGTTCCTGGCTTCCAGCTTCCTCTTGGCCTAGTTCTGCTATTTTCATTTAGGGAGTGAACCAGCAGATTGAAGATCTTTCTCTCTGCCTTTAAAATAAAAAAAATAAATCTTTCAAAATATTACAATGAATTTTGTTTCAGTTACTTTTACTGGCTTTTAAATTTTAATTTTATTTATATAAGCTGAACATATTTAATGTATTTCATATATACAGATTTAGGGGCATAGTGACACTTCGCATCATACCCTCCCTCCTGCCCATCAGGAGAAAGTTAAGGCAAGGTAAACCAGGATAATTAGAGTAGGTAGGAGAAGACACACAAATCAAAGCTTGGCTGCTTGCACTGGCAGTGCAAACTTTCAAGAGTTTGTTTTTTGCATTTATTTTTGAATTTTTTCCTCCAGAGCACTTTTTCTACTTTTGCTTTTTCCTTTGATGATCTTATTTGTTTCCATGCCTTACACTGACATTTGCCCTGATGACTCTCTAAATGACGAGTTCAGTCCAGTGGTCTCTTCTGAGATGCAGTCTCATAATGATCTGCATGACTATTTGATCTATGTCAGGAAAAATTTGTCATGGACACATTTCATTAAGTTAATTGATAAAAATATTTTAATGTTTTTCCTTAAATTTTGCTTCTTTTTTTAAAGCTTTTGATTTTCATTGTACTCAGTATGGAAGCCTACAATATATTTAATGTTGTTTGATTCATGTTTTCTTATTTATAAAATTATATGTTCCATGAAGACAGGAAGTACTCCTACCTGGCTCAGTATTGCCTCTGTTTTGCTCATTAAACATTTTTTTTTCCAAACTGACAGTTTTATTTTCTTTATAATTGGTATTTTAAACAATTTTCCAACTAATAGATTCTAATACTTTTTTCAAAGAAGATTTATTTAGTTTTTTGAAAGGCATAGTTACATAGAAAGAGAGAATCTTCTGTGCACTGGTTCACTCCCTAAATGGCTGCAATGGCAGGAACTGGGGTGAACCAAAACCAGGAGCCAGGAGTTTCTTCTGGGTCTCCCATGTGAATGTAGGGACCCAAGCAGTTGGGGCCATCTTCTACTGCTTTTCTGGTGCATTAGCAGGAAGCTGAATCAGAAGTTGAGCAGCTAGGACTCAAACCAGCACCTATATGGGCTGCTGGTGCCATGGGCAGTGTCTTTACTTGCTAAGCCACAGTGCCAGCCCAGATACTGATATTTTTAAGTTAATAATAACCTAAAATATAGAATTAATCATGGAATGTAAATTTTATTTAAGTACTCATCAGTCAACAAAATAAAATCCATATTGTTTATATCAGTACCTTTATAATCTTAGCATGAGAAAGTCAGAACTGGAATATCAACATCATTGCAAAGGAGTCATGAAGTACAACAAAATGGAGCTATATTGAGAGCATATCTAACCTTCATTCGTTCTCACTTCTTATATAAAACGGGATGGTTCCAGGACACTTTAAAATATATTTAAAAGGAAGCATCTTAAATAGGTTAGTCTATTTGACCTTAATTGTAATAATTGACCTTTCCAGAAAGAACGAATCATGAGCTTGGGGATTTTTTCATGTTTTATATGGTGTTGGGAGATAAAAGAACAGAAATACATTATAGATAATGCAAGGCTGAGGTACTCGTGAGTTGAAATGAAAAAGTAGCAAAGAGTCAAATATGACTTGCAGGTTTCCATTCAATTGGAAGAAGGAAACAAATTAATCTTGGCAATTCCTGCATGTAGTAGATACACGCTATTGGAGGAGAAAGAAGTTAAATGAAGCAAGGAATTAGAATTGGTATTGTAAACTAGGAAGTCATGCATACTTAGGCAGTGCAGGAGTGGTGCTTTAACTGTATCTGTGAAGAGATAAAACAGACAATATATTGCGTTCAGACCGGCTGTTGTCACAGTCTGATGCTGTTTCATTGCTCTCCTTAGGTGGAGCTAACCCTGAATACAGTTTTTAAGTGTTCTGTCATACTTTCAACCTCCTCTGTTCTTTTCCTATGGTTAGTGAACTATTAAGGAGCCATTAAGATAATTAGCAGGTATTTGCTACCATTATAGCTGAGCATAGTTTATCAGTTCAGTCATGTTTGCTTCTCCTAAATATGGATATACACAAAAGCTGCTTCTGATGGCTGAAATTACATTAGGAAGTTTAATCAGTAGGTGTCATATTTTAGCCCATTATCCTCTGATTAAATAGTAGTTCTCTGTGTTATGACATGAGGTTTGTAACACTTTTAGCAAAATTGGAAACAAATCAAATTATTTGAAATGCTGATAATTAAAACTTGGTGAATTGAAGGTGATTAGTAACTTCTCAGATCTACTCAAACAAACAACTTTTAGAATGAGAAACACTATAGGAGGTACAATGCATTTTAATGATTTGAATTTTCATGGTTTGCAGATTAACAGTCTAAAATTTCTAGCCTGGAGGTAAGTAATATACATTTGGTATGACCTATAATTTATTAATTATCATATTGGTGCTTTCTCTTATCTTTTGCCACTGTCTAAAGGGATGTCTCATTATCTTCTCATTAGCTTTAATTCTGACTTCATGACATATTTTATGGAGCTAACAAAGAATCTAGTAGCATAAAATGGCACTTTAATTGCTTGAATGTGCTGCTGCCCTTATTTGATGTGTGCAAACAATATTATTAGAAACATAAAGTAACTCAGCAACATTAAGTTTACCTTCATCTCTACTATTTTATCAATATTTTAATGTTTGATACTGATCATGATAGCCTGAATATTCCCGAGTTTACCTGAATTTTAGAGAGATTTCTTCTGGACTTCCCTTTCCTTAGAATATTTACTTCAAAACATTGCAATTGTAGCTTCTTTTTCTGCTGCATTGAGATGTAAATTTTCTACAACCCAGGACTGTCTTTCCTTTTCATGAGGACCTGGAAGGCATCCTCTCAAAATGTCATCATCAATAAAGTAAGTGCCTCTCTCTCTCCCAGAGTCTTTAGTAAGGGTGAAATCTAACATCAGTGTCCACTAACAAACACAGATGCCAAATCACATTGATAATTCTTTGTCACATCCTCCTGTACTTTTCTACCAACTGGGCCCTGAGTTTCAAAACTGCTGCCTTTGTTTCCAACATTATATCATCACCATCAGAATAATCTTGAAGAAAATCTTCCTTTCCTTTTTATTAATCAGCCTCGTGCAACTTTTCTTTTACAATATTTATCACTAATAAAACATTAGGGACTGTCACACATATTAAGGAAGTAAGATAATTCACTTAGTTTCATGAAAACACTATGAGATAGATTCTATTACAGTTATGCTTGTTTTTACCACATCACATAAAGGTAAAATAACTTTCTCAGGGGAGAGGAAGAAGGAAACAAAGATTTATTCTGCCCATCATTACTCCTGTCCCCCTCCATAGATATTAAATCCTAACATTTTTCCCAAATGAAGGCCCAAGTTTAATTTTTGCATTTTTTGTCATTCACTCACTTGTCCAAAATACATGTATTGACTCCTGTGTGTCAGAGACTGAGAATAAACCATCAGATGTGATGTCTTGTCATATAAAACTTACAGTCAGGGAGGACCTGGGCACAGAAACAGATGATTTGGGTGCCTTTTGTTGGAAGTGATGAACCTTGCTCTGGAGCACACAGATAGGAAACCTAGCACATACTTGATAGACTGGGAGACACCCCCCCCCCCACCATGGAAAGTGACCCCTAAACAGGTAACAAAACCAAAGAGTAATGAGATGCAGATGAATGTTCTCAGTTGAGCAAATATTACATCCAAAGCTTAGAGATAAGAGAGAGCTAAGAATAAAAAAGGAATTAAAAAATAATGTATAATTAAGACACAGACTATGTGTGCAAAGAGCTGAGAGCAGTGTACAAGGACAGAGTGAAGGTGTAGGCATAACATAAAGTATTTTTATAACAAAATGTGAGTTCCTTCTTGAGTTGATCCAATTGCAATGAAGAGCTATTTGAAGAATTTTATACAAGGGAGTCAATGCCCTATTTGTGATTTCTAGGATGCTTTGTTAGAGAAGTGAAATAGATTGGAAGGAGAAACAATGAAGGCAAGAACTCCTGACAGGTGGCTGTTCCAATGATTTACTGAAGACATGATGGTAGACTGAATCAGAGAAGTGAATGGAAGGGGAAAAGTCAATTTTTAGGAATACGTTTAAAACTTGTGGATGTGAATAAGTGGCTGATGGAGAGGAAGGTGTCAGATTTTCAGGTTTAGAACCTTTAGTGACTCAGATGAAAATGAGAAATTCCTAGGGAGGATGGAGAGATCACTTATGAACCCTTTGTCCTGGCTACAGGAGACCTTTGCTACTTGGTTTTAAGTGCCTGTGTTTGGGATATGCATTGATTTAGTTTTTCCTAAATTGTACATGAAATGGAAGAGATAATTCCAATTTGACTTGTGATGAGAATGACATGTGTTAGAGTTTCAGATCCAGAAGCAAAGTCCAGGATTTTTGATTTCTCATCTGCTCTTCTTATTGCCTGCCAACTTCAACTTTTTTAAGAGTAGGAGGATGTAATTATTTGGCTTTTCAAAAGTTGTTTGATAAAGCATGATAGATTATTAGAGACATTTATAACCACATAAATAGAAATGCCATCATAAAATACTCAGGACAGATTTATATTTTTTAATGTGTGTGTAACATTATAGAAAGTTGTACATATAAGAGAGTTACAATGAAGGTGATTTCTCTCATGCATACATGCATACAATCATGTTTTTATAACAATAAAATAAGTATAAAACAAATGAATATATAAATTATTTTAGATAATCATATGGACCATAACAACCTTTTGGTCCATGGTGACAATCCATGCTGGCCCTGTAAGATTATAATGCAGCAAAAATCTCCTAATGCCTGGTGATGGGTAGTAGTGGTTGTAATGTCATAGAACAATATATTAGTCATGTGTTTGTGGTGATGCTGACATAAACAAATCTGCTCTGTCAGCTGTATAAAAGTATACCACTTACACTACTGTATGCTGCATTAGATTAGCAGTAGTGTAGGGTTAGAGTTATTCTTATGTATATAAAGTTAATTGATAATAAATCTTAGCAAAAAGTAAAAGGGGAACAGGAGGAGGGCAGGAAGAAGGATGGGAGTGTTGGTGGGAGAGTAGGTAGGATGCGAAGAATCACTTTGTTCCTAAAGTTGTATTTATGAAATACTTGTCATTTTATACCTTAAATAAAAGATTTCTGGGAAAAAATGGGTTCTTGAAAATAGAAATGGGGACATATGAGAAGCTCCTGATGAAGCCGGAATCACTTAACAGCTAAATTCTCCCTGATGAACCATTTCTTCTACCCCTATTGAGGTGATTAACTATGCTATAAGAACCTATAATGGCCCTTGCAAATTCTTCACCTGGCAATAATTTCCAAATTTTCCCCAAGACTCATCCCCATCACTGTCTTTTCTTCCTGACTTTTACCTAGACCCAAGCAGAGTCATGTTTCATTATCTATGGGACATTTGTCCTAGGACCCCCACAGATCCCAAATTCTGGAAATGCCCAAATCCTATATATAAAATAATATTTTTTCATGTATGCCAATTCTCTTGTATATTTTTTATTTTATTTTATTTTTTTATTTTCTGCCAGGTGGAGTTAGACAGTGAGAGAGACAGAGAGAGAGTTATAGACAGTGAGAGAGAGACAGAGAGAAAGGTCTTCCTTCCGTTGGTTCACTCCCCTATTGGCCGCTACGGCCTGCGCTGCGCCGATATGAAGCCAGCAGCTGAGTATTTCCTCCCAGTCTCCCATGCGGGTGCAGGGACCCAAGCATTTGGGCCATTCTCCACTGCCCTCCCAGGCCACAGCAGAGAGTTGGACTGGAAGAGGAGCAATCGGGACTAGTACCCGGCACCCCAACAGGGACTAGAACCCCAGGGTGCTGGTGCCACAGGCAGAGGATTAGCCAAGTGAGCCATGGCGCTGGCCTCTCTTGTATATTTTAAATCATCTAGATTTCTTATAATATCTAATGCAATGTAATTGCTATATATATATAGTTTTAAATAATATTGTTTAGAGAATGATGACAAAGATAGCCTATATATTAAATAAAGATGAAATTTTTCGGATTAAAAAATAAAAAAATTAGCAGCAGCCATAAACATCCCATGTTATGCCTTCTCCTTATTGTATCAAGAGGCCATGTGGAGTGATTAATCTGAACCACCCAGCTTTTTGAAAGTGCACTCTATGATGGTCCCACAATGGCAACATTACCTAGCAACACATTTTTCAGAACATATCCTGCTAGTTAACCAATAAATGATGCATAATGATGATTATTTAGTACAATTTAGATACAGATTGCACAATAGCTAAATACTTTCATTGAAGAAACTTCTAAATAGAAAAGAAGATATAGGCCTGCGCTGCAGCTCACTAGGCTAATCCTCCGCCTGTGGCACCGGTACTCTCGGCTCTAGTCCCGGTTGGGGCGCCGGTTCTGTCCTGGTTGCTTCTCTTCCAGTCCAGCTCTCTGCTGTGGCCTGGGAAGGCAGTGGAGGATGGTCCAAGTGCTTGGGCCCTGCACCCCATGGGAGACTAGGACGAAGCACCTGGCTCCTAGCTTCAGATCGGCGCAGTGCGCCAGCCATAGCGGCCATTTGTGGGGTGAACCAACAGAAAAGCAAGACCTTTCTCTCTGTCTCTCTCTCTCTCTCTCACTGTCTAACTTTGCCTGTCCAAAAAAAAAAAAAAAATCTATTTTAAATCAATCTCCAAAAGTTTTATTTTATACTTTGGCTGCATCTTTAAAAGGAATATTTGTCCTAAGTATAAAGGTATCTTGTTAAATAATGTCTGGAAAAATATGCTTCTTGCTACTGGCTCAAATCTTTTCTAATATGTGCAATTACTATTACCATTTGCAATTGAAGTAGTTAATGCTGCAATTAGCTACAAGCAGGTGTGTGCATTTTTACAGTAGTCTTTCAAAACAAGGGCCTTTGGCAAACTAAATGTTCTCTTCAAGTTAAAATAGGCCATAAAGTGAAACAGTGCTGTTTCACATTTTGGGATAATTTCCCATTTGCTTCTAATTATCTTGCTATTGAAAAAGCACTATTCTTTTATAGTGTTTATTCATATACATGATAAGGTTGTTTTATATATAGTCAGTTTCAATAAACTGCTTATCAAAAAATGTCTCAAAACATGTTTAACATTCTAACCAATTTGCATTTGGCTGAACCTCAAGTAGAACTAAAATAGAAAAAAGGAAGGAGTTGAAATTTCAGTGTTTTATTTTTATTTATATTATTAAATGACAGTTCACTCAATTTTGAATTGAAGTAAATGAAATTGGCTAAGTGATACACCATTTACAGAAATGCTGGAATCTTTTGTTCTCCAAAAAGAGCTTCAATGCCAAATCAACTATAATATTTTTATTTATAGTTAATTGAAGCCAGCTGTGTGGCCTATGTTTTTTGCATTTATGGGTGAAGAAATGTGTGGTAGCTACTATTACAAATTAGAAATTTGAAATGGTTACCAGTCATTAGAACCTATGGACAGGGCATACGTAGTGTTTATTGAGCAGAGGAAGGACTTAAATGATTCAAGTTATACAGTATAAGTTGACTTATTAGTATGAAATATTTCATTTCTTTCATAATCACATTGATGCTATTTATTTTTATTACTCATTACAGGAAAATTTTATAAATCTTGATAATGCTATTTTATTAATCTATTAGAGTATCAGATTTAAACTGTTATTAAAAGTCCAGGTTCTTTATTAATTCTTCCACAAAACATACTTATGAAGACCAGTTATTACAATTATGACTAAACTCATAACAATTTAAATTGCCACAAACCAAGGATGGTCACAACACATTTTCTTAAAATATACATATATACACACAATAAACTCTCATGCAAACATACAACATACACAAACAATATTTACATGCACTCATTACACACATGCCAGTAGCATATTCACATTCATACTCAAGCAATAACCAAGTCAATTAGAAAATAGCATACACTAGTGAAATTTGCTTTGATTTACATATTCAGCCAAATGGATTTCTAATTTGTTGACTTTGTTTTATTAGCAGAGAACTGATAATTCTAAACATTCTGTTGTATGTCATGGGGATATATTCTTAATGGTCTATTAAGATTTGGCCTATCTTTGCTTTAAGAAAAGAAAATGGGTCACATAAGTTAGACCATTATGAGTTTTTGCCTTGAGACAATTGTTATTTCATAAAATCATACAAAATCTGACCTATACATATTATCCAAGATAGAACAAATGCTGTAATGATCATGGATTCACAGTAATTGATCATCTGCTTAAAATAAAAAGGCAGTGGTCATGTTCAAACATGAGGCATTTATCTTGAAGTGACTAGTGAAATTAAAACTCCAGGGAATTCTGATTGATGTATTTTCTGACTATATTTTCTACACTGAGCCTTAAATCTCTGTACTTGTGACTACTAAATCATGACACTCCTTTCAATTTTCTGTTTATAATCAAAAATAAAAATCTTCTCTAGGCACCAGAGTAATCAGTAAAGAAAAAGGAATAATTCTAAGTGATTAAGTTTGCAATTAAGAACCCAACACCAGGTCCAGACTTTCAGGGATCTGCCCTGTCCTCTTCTACTTCCAGTTATTTAGAAGACAAATATCAGAAAACACGGAGAATATCGTGTGAGGACAAAAAATACGGCTAGTGATTATTTACATCTAAAAATGTAAAAAAATGCATTAAAAATTATTATCAGTGTTTTACATTTTAAAATATTTAATTTGAAGGGGAGAAGAGAGAAGGAGAGAAAGAGAGAAAGAGAGATCCCACTTGTGGGCATGTTATCCAAATGACTACAACAGCTGGGGCTGGGTCAGGCTAAAGCCAGGGCTGTGGAACTCAATCCAATTTTCCCAAAGAGATGGCAGAGATCCAACTCCTTGAGCCATCACTTGCTGCCTCCCAGGGTATTTATCAGCAAGAAGTTATCAATGATTGTTTGAACTCACCTTCCCACTTACCAGTTTTTTTACGTTATGGTCAATTTTTTATCAGTAGTTTTATTTATATATTTTTTTATTTTTATTTTTATTTTTGGACAGGCAGAGTTGGACAGTGAGAGAGACAGAGAAAGGTCTTCCTTCTGTTGGTTCACCCACCAAGTGGTTGCTACGGCTGGCGTGCTGCGCTGATCTGAAGCCAGGAGCCTGGTGCTTCCTCCTGGTCTCCCATGCGGTGCAGGGCCCAAGCACCTGGGCCATCCTCCACTGCCTTCCCGGGCCACAGCAGAGAGCTGGACTGGAAAAGGACTAACTGGGACAGAATCTGGCACCTCGACCAGGACTAGAACTGGGGTGCCGGCGCCGCAGGCAGAGGATTAGCCTAGTGAGCCGCGGCGGCAGCCATCAGTAGTTTTTAAATATGTCTACTTATTTATTTGAGAGGCAGAGAGAGGGACAGAAAGAGAGATGGAGGGAGAGAGACAGGGAGGGAGAGAACTCTTGTCTATCGGTTCTTCTCCAAATGCCTGTAATAACCTAAGCTGGGACTGAGCTGGAGCCAGGAAACAGTAACTCAAACCAGGTCTCCCATGTGGATGCCAGGAGTTGAATTACTGGAACCATTGGCTGCTGCCTACCAGGGTCTACATTAGTAAGAAGTTGGAGTTAGGAGTGGAACTGGTAAGTGATCCCAAGCACTTCAGTGAAGGATGTGAGTGTCTGAATTAGGATCTTAAGTGCTAAGTCAAATACCTTCCCCTATCAGTAGTTTTTATGTGGTGAAAGATTGTATTTAGCCATAATTACCTATTGGAGTTCTAATGTAAACTATAGACTTTATGTAATATAATGAATTAATATTCACTCATCAATTATAATAAATTATAACAATAATACAAAATATTGGTAATAATGGAAACAATATTTGTTGGGGTAAGGAGAATTGATACACATGAGAACTTTACTTTCTACTCAATCTTTGTGTAAACTCAAAACTTAAAATTTTATTAATTTTTAAAATTTCAGTTAGAAGTTAGTGAAAATTAATATGCTTTTATTTTTGCTATGTTCCCCTCCATTAGCCTATACTCCAGAAGAATGACCTGCCTAATAATTGGTTACTATGTATTTTCAGGAGGACTTAATTTAACTAGTTGTTAAACTCTGTAGACCCTTTCAGTTATAAGTTGTCTACTTAAGTTCCCACTCAATGGGTACATATTTTTTGAAGATTTTATTTATTTACTTGAGAGGTAGAGTTATAGGCAGTGAGAGGGAGAGACAGAGAGAAAAGCCTTCCATCTGTTGGTTCACTCCCCAAATGGCCGCAATGGCCAGAGCTGAGTTGATCCGAAGCCAGGAGCCAGGTGCTTCCTCTAGGTCTCCCATGTGGGTGCAGGGGCCCAAGGACTTGGACCATCTTCTACTGCTTTCCCAGGCCACAGCAGAGAGCTGGATTGGAAGAGGAGCAGCCAGGACTAGATCCGGCACCCATATGGGATTCTGGCGCCATGGGCGGAGGATTAAGCTACTGCACCACAGTGCCGGCCTCTAATGTGTACATTTTAAAATGGCCTTTTGAATTGATCTTTTCTGAATTTTTAACTCATCTAAAAAGTTCCTTTTAAGAGTCTTGCATCACTGATGTGATTATTTCATACAAATATAAGTGTTCTCTAAGGAAAATCTTGTATATATTTTTTAATATTGAAAATGTGTAGTGTGGTGACATCCACTATGCTGACAGATGACTTTTTACACATATAAAGCATACGATTAAAGGTAGAATGAAATATGATTGTCTTGCATCTACTGTTTTCTCATCTAATTTCATCAGTAAAATGAGTGAAACATTAATTATCAAGCTCACTCTTACTACCCACCCAGCTTTTCACACTTCTTACAATTTTAATATAAAGGAAATTTGATTATTTTTGATCCAAGGTACTTCACTTGAAAATATTTACTACAAGAGAGAAGGGCTGGCCGGCGCCGTGGCTCATTAGGCTAATCCTCCACCTTGCGGCGCCGGCACACAGGGTTCTAGTCCCAGTCGGGGCGCCAGATTCTGTCCCGGTTGCCCCTCTTCCAGGCCAGCTCTCTGCTGTGGCCAAGGAGTGCAGTGGAGGATGGCCCAAGTACTTGGGCCCTTCACCCCATGGGAGACCAGGGGAAGCACCTGGCTCCTGCCATCGAATCAGCGAATCAACGGCAAAGGAAGACCTTTCTCTCTGTCTCTCTCTCTCTCTCACTGTCCAGTCTGTCAAAAAAAAAAAAAAAAAAAAAAAAAAAAAAAAAGGAGACGGGCAGGGATCAGCATTATGACATAGAGGGTAAAGCCGCCACCTGCAATGTAAATGTCTCATATGGACACAGATTTCTGTCTCAGCTCCCGGCTGCTTCAGTTATGATCCAGCCCCCTGCTAATGGCCTGAGAAAGGCAGCAGAAGTTGACCCAAATATTTGGATGCCTGCCACTCCTGTGAGAGACATGAAAGAAAATCCTGGATCCTGGCTTCAACCTGGCCCAGCTCTGGCTGTTGTGGCCATTTGGGAAATGCAACAATGGATTAAAGACCTCTCCTGCTCTGTCTCTCCCTCTCTCATGTAACTCAGATTTTCAATAAATAAATAAATCTTAAAAAGAAAGAGAAGAGTAAAAATGTAACTCAACTCTTCAGTGTGTGTATGCTTTTCTGTGTCAATTGCATAAAACATTTTTTCAAGACTATTTTGTGTAGGATGAATTTGTTTAGAAAAAACATTGATTAGAGATATTTTTATGCTCTTTTTTATTTCAATTAAAATGCAAAAATGCCAAATGACATGTTTCAAATTTAAGTCCTACAGAGAAGCACACATCTATTTTAACTATAAAAAAAGTAAGAGAGAATATAAAAACTTTTATAATTGCCCCCTTAGTTATGTATGATCTTTTTATGATTGTCCCTTTAGTCATATATGCTCTTCATAAATACACTTGTGTCTTGTGGTTTCATTGAATTTTTTGTCTTATATTACTAGAAATGCTTTACATACAGGTATATATGCCATCAGCCCAAGGCCAAAAGGACTTTCTTCACACTTGTTTCATATTTAAAGTCTTGCTAAAGAAAAAAAAAATTCTGAAACCTCTGAAAATGATAAGGGAAATTTTATTCAGGACTGGTGACGGATGTAGATGATCACAATAGGCAGTGAAGACATCACTTGGGACACCCTAATCCATACTGAGATCCCTGGGTTTGAGTCCCAGCTACACTGCTAATTCCAGCTTCCTGCTGATCTATACTCTTGTGAGCAGCAGACACTCAAGCGCTTGGGTCCCTGCCACCCACATGGGAGACCTGGCCTGAGTTTAAGGGCCTTGACTTCAGTGGGGCCCAGCTTTGGCTATTGCAGGCATTTGGGGAGTGAACAGTAGATAGAAGATCTATCTTATGTTTTCTTGTCTTGTCTTGTCTTGTCATCTCCCTCTTTTCTCTGCCTTTCAAATAAATTAAAATAAAGACTATTGTAATAGGAGAGAGTTAGTTTTCAAATATAGAGTGCAGAAGAGAACAAGTGAGGATTTATAGCCAAGAACAAGTAGGAGGTGAGGGTAGTCAGTGGAAAATTATGTAGAGAAAACATCAAGAGTATGGGGCCAGTCTTGTTGAAGGAAGGTCAGGGTGATCAGACATTAAAGGTGGGAGATTTTCTCTACCTGTTAGAGCAGGCTCCTGAATAAAACAGGAATGATCAGGCCTGTCAAAAGGGGGCACCAAGTTGGAACCTAGTCTAGAAGAAGGTTGAGAGGAGACTGACTAAAGTTTGATCAAGGAGAGCATCTTTTCTGTGCATAGATGCGATTATAATGTTGATAAAAATTAAAAACTCTATAGTGAAATATGGATTTCTTTTTCATTCTCTCCACAGTAAAAATAAACAGCAAAATATCTTTTCAGGTAAATCTTAGAGTTTTTACTATAACCTTAATTGAAAATGAAAGATATTTATATATTTTTGAGATAAAGAAAAATCATTAAAGCTTTTATTTTCTTAATGATCTTCTATACTGAAATATAAAAAGTAAACAATTAGCTGAATTTTATTTATCTTTTGAAGGCATAGTCCAATTGGAAAACCAAGTGCAACCTATAGGAATAAGATCACCCTAGCTGTGTCCAGAATTCTTGATTGCTAACTTCTGACAAATGCAAATTGGTTATGCCTTCATTTCTACTTTTATCACCATTTCTGTGGGAGGTTTAGTTTTTTCAAAAACTTTATTGTTTAAAAATATATATTCAGAGTCCAAGTTGATCCAACTTAAATTGAATATTTTCAGATGAAACTTGATGACAGTGCATTCAAACATAATATGAATGAGTACCTGATACAATATAGGATATTTAAGATAGCTAAGTAGTTATAGATGTAGATGGATGTATATCTCAGACAATAGAACCAAGGATAAGAAACTACGCTTGTGCATTGCATTATTAACCATTTCTTGAGTCAATAATTTTATTTAAACATTGGGTTACTTTTGTTTTTATAACTTATAACCTAACAGATTTGTTTTTGACAAATAATTGCCATCTTTATGGAGTACAATGTGATGTTTTAGTCCATTTATATAAGATGTCTTGATCAACTTAGGATATTTAGTTTATATATCATCTCAAAACATTATTTCTTTCTCATGAGCACTTTCAAAAGCTTCTCTTCTAGTGATTTTGAATTATATGATACAGTATTGTTGACTATAATCACCCTTTTGTATAATAGAAATCAGAACCTATTTCAACTATGTGACTGTGAGTGTGTACCAAATGGCCTACACCTTCCCTTGACTCTGGTAAACACCATTTTGCTCTCTACTTCTGTGAGTTTAACACTTTTAGATACCCTATATGAATAAACTCTTGAGGTATTTGTCTTCTTCTGTCTTGTTTATTCCACATAATATTATTGAAAATATTTTGAAAGTATAGAGCATATATTGTTTAAGAAAATAATAGCTTTCTTTTAGTCAATGCATATTTTAGAAACATGCCATAATAATTAAAATGTACTGAACAACAAACTATATTTTTGTCATATGTTTTACAACCACTGTATTCTAAATTCTACAACAATCAATAAAACGAAGCACTTGCTCCTTTTAACCACAAAGTGCCTTTCAAACTAAATATGAGGTTTTATACACAATAATGTTCTTACAGACATTAAGACACATATATATTTAAGAAATTGTATAAACAAATTAACTCTGGAAGACTTACAACACAAAGCTCCTATCTGTTTCAATATTTCTGATATACAAGAGGTCTTCAAAAAGTTCATGGTAATACATATGAAAAACCATGAGTGCAAAATAAGTTTATCTTTTAATTCCAATTTCTTTATAAAACATTTAATTATGTTTTTGAAAGGCAGAATGACAGAGATAGACACACACACACCCACACACAGAGATACAGAGAAATAGAGAGAGAGAGAGAGAGAGACAGAGACGGAGACAAACATCATCCATTTACTGGTTCACTACACAAACTGCTGCAACTTCCAGTCTGCATCAGGAACTCCATCCAGGTGTCTCACATTGGTGATAGGAGCCCAAGTTCTTTTGTCATGTCCTACTAACTTCTCAGGAAAATTAGCAGGGAACAGGATTGCAAGTGGAACAGCTGGAACTTGAACTGGCACTCTGTGGTGGGATGCTATCATTGCGCGTGACAGCTTAACCCAGTGCACTACAACACTGGCCTTTCACACTTTTAAAGTATGCTTGTATTGATTTGAAGCCTGGATTAGTTATTTGGTCCAGCATTTTTGTCAAAAAGAATACATCACATGTTTTAGGATTTTCGCTTTTTTAGATATTCATTTAATGGAGGGACATATATTTTGGTTTGTTTTTGAATATTTTAATTACTAATGAAACATACATGATCTCCCTTTTTAAATAGTTCACTGCAACTAGCATGATTTACCATTTTAGTTGCTTAATTTATGTAAATCTCAGATACTTAGCCAAGTAAATACTTTGTATTTGATTGTAACATATTCTACAGATGGTCTGAGAAATTATTTTGCAGTTCCGGATCAATCTTTACTCATGGAGGAGGAGGAATATTTGACAGTTCCCTGCATTTCTCTCTCTCTCTTTCCTTCCTTTTTCCCCTTTTGTCTTCCTCTGCTGAATGTCATTGCCACCTTATTAGCTCTGGGTAATCTCCCTCTTTTCTTTCAACAACTGAAGTCCTGTAAGCACTAGTTAAATTGTCTTGTAATGATTGTTGCACAGCAGGGCCATTTGTTCTGAGCCATTTGGAAAGAACACATGGCACAATGTCCCAATCAATGTGCACAGATAGGGTCAGGCTAATACTGAAGTGTATTAAAATGGCAAGATGCCAATTTACTTCATCCTTTGTGAAATCTTGAGCATTTTCTTGCCACAAGATCAAGATGAAGCCTCTGAAGTGTATTTCTTTCCTTTCTGTCATTTACTTTTTCAAACCTTTATGAAAAATACTTTGAAACTTTAAAAAAAATCTACCAGGCCAAGTTGTCCTGTATTTGATTAGGAAAACTATCTTTAAGCTAAATGTAGAATGATTGAAGTTTAATAGTTCAGTAGCCAAGAGAAGTAAATTTCGAATCAATAGATTTTGTGGAGAATAAGAGCAAATGCTTCAAGGGGTTTCCTGTGTACTATAGGGACAATAACCGCCATTTGTCACACTGTCAAAAATAATTTTATTTGATCTATAAAAGAAATGGGAATTTGACATTCAAGACTTAATTAAATAAATGTAAGATCTTAAACAGTTCTCATTTGCAAAGAGAAATTAAACATGCTTTCAATTAGAAACTGAACTGTTAGATTTGTAGTCCAAAAATGAATGCTTCTATTAAGTTTCAGTTGTAAAACCTAAACAATTACTAGAAAATCACATGCAGACTTCAATTTTTTAAGATTAAGTTAGAATAGGTATGAAACCTGTTCTAAAAGATATTATACATAAACAATATGGCTAGATGTTTAGGGAAACTGATTTGATCTGTCATATAAGACATTTAGATTAAGAGGATACTTTTCTGAAAATGAAATCAACTGAATTTTAAAATCCAGCCTACTGGTTTTACCGTTTGTATAAACTCCTCCCAGAGGACATGATTCCCAAGAGCATGGCATTTTGTCCTGCTGAGTACTTTATGCAATCCCATTCCAAATGGCTATCCATTCATCAAATCTAAAAATAAAAATAGGTGTTTTTCTTTGGATCTTTGGGTCTTCATTTCTGAAGCCTCCTGTGTAACATAAAACTGATAAAATAAATTTGTTATGATTTTTCTCTTGTTAACATACTTTTGTTATAGAAATGTTGGCCATGACCGTTATGATGGGTAAAGAAATGCCATCAGACATTTCTGATCCTTCCTTGGCATATGATCAACTCTTTTTTTTTTAACTTTTATTTAATGAATATAAATTTCCAAAGTACAGAATATGGATTACAATGACTTCCCCCCAATAACGTCCCTCCTACCCGCAACCCTCCCCTTTCCCCCTTTCCCACTCCCTCTCCCCTTCCATTCATGTCAAGATTCATTTTTGATTCTCTTTATATACAGAAGATCAGTTTAGCATACATTAAGTAAAGATTTCAACAGTTTGCTCCCACACAGAAACATAAAGTGAAAAATACTGTTTGAGTACTAGTTATAGCATTAAATCTCAATGTACAGCACACTAAGGACAAAGATCCTACATGAGGAGTAAGTGCACAGTGACTCCTGTTGTTGACTTAACAAATTGACACTCTTGTTTATGGCATCAGTAATCACCCTAGGCACTTGTCATAAGCTGCCAAGGCTATGGAAGCCCCCTGGATTCACTGGTCAAAGGCCATGGTCAAAGTGGAAGTTCTCTCCTCCCTTCAGAGAAAGGTACCTCCTTCTTTGAAGACCTGTTCTTTCCACTGGGATCTCACTCACAGAGATCTTTCATTTAGGGTTTTTTTTTTTTTTTTCCCCCAGAGTGTCTTGGCTTTCCATGCCTGAAATACTCTCATGGGCATTTCAGCCGGATCCGCATGCCTTAAGGGCTGATTATGAGGCCACAGTGCTGTTAGGACATTTGCCATTCTATGGGTCTGCTGTGTATCTCACTTCCCATGTTGGATTTTTCTCTCCCTTTTTGATTCTATCAGCTAGTATTTGCAGACACTATTCTTGTTTATGTGATCCCTTTGGTTCTTAGTCCTATCATTACGATCAATTGTGAACAGAAATTGATCACTGGAACTAGTGGCCACCTTGATGGGATTGAATTGGAATCCCCTGGTATGTTTCTAACTCTACCGTTTGAGGTAAGTCAGCTTGAGCATGTCCCGAATTGCACATCTCTTCCCTCTCTTGTTCCCACTCTTATATTTAACAGTAATCACTTTTCAGTTGTTTCAGCACTTAAGAAGAATTGTGTATTGATTACAGTATTCAACCAAAAGTATTAAGTAGAACAAACAAAAAAAAAATACTAAGAGGGATAACATATTAAGTTGTTCATCAACAGTCAGGGTGAGGGCTGATCTAGTCACCATTTCTCATAGTGTTCATTTCACTTTAACAGGTTTCCTTTTTGGTGCTCACTTAGTTGTCACCTATCAAGGAGAACAAGTGGTATTTGCCCCTTTGGGATTGGCTTATTTCACTCAACATAATGTTTTCCAAATTGCTAACAGGGATCACTTTTCAGTTAAAATTTAAACACCTAAGAATAATTGTGTGTTAATTACAACTCTTACTAATACTTTATGTGCAAGCAGATGTGTTCATTTTTACATGTGTCCAAATGATGATTTTGATGATAAGTTGGGTGATAGAGAACTTCAGAAATCAAAAGAGGGGTATGAGTTTAATGACACACTATAGACATTTTCACACTGAAAAATTTTCAGGGACATTCCTCCTGTGTGTTTAGTTTTTTCAGAATAACTAACCATATATACCAAGTTTCAATGCTGGAAAAGTTTCTGTGAAAATAACCTTACATGCATTTCTAGATTTAAATAATATGAAAATGTTACTCACTCAGTTCTTTACTTAAGGACTATAGATTCTCATCCCATCCCCTCAGAGATAAAGAAAATTTAAAAGTTTTGAATTTTGTGTTTAGGATATAAATTCTGGTAAATAAGAGTATAAATGGCTTCAAAAGGAAAAGGTGTATATGACTGATTAGCTCACCACTATGGAAAAACTATTATAAAAGGAATTAGTTTTCAGAAATCCATCCCTCTCTTTTTGCTAGGAAGATGAAATTTCTCACGTTGTCTGCTAGGGGGTATTTTGCAGTTTTGAAATGCTTTGTCCAGCGCAGCGGCTCACTAGGCTAATCCTCCGCCTTGCGGCGCCGGCACACCAGGTTCTAGTCCCGGTCGGGGCGCCAGATTCTGTCCTGGTTGCCCCTCTTCCAGGCCAGCTCTCTTCTGTGGCCAGGGAGTGCAGTGGAGGATGGCCCAAGTGCTTGGGCCCTGCACCCCATGGGAGACCAGGATAAGTACCTGGCTCCTGCCATCGGATCAGCGCGGTGTGCCAGCTGCAGTGGCCATTGGAGGGTGAACCAATGGCAAAGGAAGACCTTTCTCTCTCTCTCTCTCTCTCTCTCTCACTGTCCACTCTGCCTGTCAAAAAAAAAAAAAAAAAAAAAGAAAAGAAAAGAAAAAGGAATGCTTCCAGCCAGTACAAACTGCACAGTTGACATTTTTGAAAATAAGCTTTTATTTCTTACTCATGTCTAAATACCTGTACCTGCATGGAGCATACTTAGTATACCAGTACAGTGGTTTTATGGATTTTTTTTTGCCCTTCTATCCTTCAGAGATACCCAATAGTGTATCTAGCTGCTATATGGGAAGTGAAGGTGATATCCTTACTGAATGAAACCAAAACTGAGTTTTTTTTTTTTTTTTTTTTTTTTTTTAGCAGCAGTTATCTGAACAATAACTGATTTTTTAAAAATAACTTTAAATTGAGTATATTTTGTCTTTATCAGTGGTAAAGTAAGATTATTCAATATACTAGTAATTACATATTTTCCCAAGCTGTATGTAGATGCTAATTGTTCAAAAAGTACAAAATAGGGAACCATACTTTCAAATCAATGATATATAGCTTATATCATTCTAAAATTGAAATAAATTTGTTATATAGCAATGATGATTTGAAATCATGTTACTTATTTTGACAGTTACTTATTTCGACAGTTACTGGTGGATTAAAAATCATTTATAAGGGCTCGTGCTGTGGTATAGGAATAGTGGGTTAATCCATCACCTGTAGTGCCAGCATCCCATATGGGTGCTGGTTTGTGTCCTAGATTCTCCATTTTCCCATCCAGCTCTCTGCTATGGCCTGGGAAAGCAGTAGAAGATGGCCCAAGTCCTTGGGCCCCTGCACCCACATGGGAAACGGGAAGAGGCTCCTAGCTCCTAGCTTCAGATGGGAACAGCTGTAGCCCTTGGGGCCATGTGGGAGTAAACCAGTGGATGGGAGACCTCTCTCTCTCTCTCTCTCTTTCTTTCTCTCTCTGCCGCTGCCTCTCTGCTACTATGCTTTTCCAATAAACAAATAAATCTTTAAAAATTCATTTATAGAAACTAAGATATAATAGCTCCCTGCTAATTCATGAGCCTGGGAAAGCAGTGGAAGGTGGGTCAAATACTTGGGTCCCTGTCACCCATGTGGGAGACACAGAAGTTCTTGGCTCCTGACTGCAGCCTTGCCTAGACTCAGATCTCTCTCTTTTTCTGTCACTCTCTCTCAGTTTTTCTACCCACCCTATTAACTCTGCCTTTTAAATAACAAATTTTAAAAAACAAAATAAAACAACCCCCCTCCAAAACAAACAAACAAACAAAAAACCTAGGATACCAATCAAGCACATAGAAATAATTTTTCATGAATATCTACAGATAGTATCTTTTTTCCACATTTCTTAAAACTAGTGTAGTTAATATTAGAGAAATATTTTCAAATTGTTTTCCTTTTGTCTATGACAGTGACCAAGATATCGACAGGTAAGAACCAGGTTTTATTGAAACTGAATGTTACACAATTTCAAAGACAATTTTTAACAAAGTAATGTAAAATTATAAATGCATAATTAAGTACAAAAAAGAACATCTATTTTCAATGTGAAAAGAAATTAAAGCAAGTATTACATTTGAGAATGATCCCATTGGTCAGACATTTGGCACTTAAGTGAAGAAGATGTTTGGGACATCCACATCCTAAATCAGAGTTCCTAGGTTTCAGTCCTAGTTTCATTTCTGATTCTAGCTTCCTGAAATTGAGTGCCCTGGGAGGAAGCCGATGAAGGTTGAAGTGCTTGGGTCTCAGCCACCCACATGGGAGACAAATATTGAGTTCCAGGCTCCCGGCATCTGGCTGGTCCAACCTGGTTCTTGCAGGCATTTTGGTAGTGAAGTAGTAGATAGAAGATCTCTGCTTGTCTCTGTCTATCTTCCTTAACTAACTATAGAAAATGATTCAAAACACCAATAACTCAAAAATCCAGGAAATTGACATAATATTTACTACTCAGCTGGTTGCACAGTGACGTCTATGCAGTAGTATTTTCTCCATTACATTTGGCTTCCTATTCTTTGACCAGTTCTTCACATTACAAATATTTCTTATCTTTTACTATGGCAAGAACACTCTAGCATATTTGATCAAAATGTGCTTATTTTTGATAGCTCACGAGAGTTCCCTTTGGCTTTGTAACTCACATTGAAAATCTCATGAAATTTCTAGAATTGTTTTTTGAAATTGAAAAAGCCTTTTAGAGGCTTCTGTCATGTGATGGTACCTGAAAAATTTCATTGGAAACAGCAATAGAAGTTTAGTGTATCAGTGTGCAAACAGTTGAATTGAAAGCTATGCATAGATTTTCCATATTATGTGTTTATGTGAATATTTGAAGACTCCTTGCATATAAATTCAGTTTTTTACATGTTAATCTTATTGTTAAATTCCATTTTTCCACAAACCTTTTGAAGTACCCTCGTATATGAGTAAGATTTAGAAGAATTTTACACCTGGAATCTCTTTCCTCAATTCATAGTTTAGGATGTCACAGAACTTGTCCATTGTGATGTGATATTTGTCCTGTAGCCCTTTGGCATGCACATGAGAGAGCAGTTGACAAATCACTATATTCAGTAGTAGTTTTTATTTTTTTCCCACTGACTGTGAGCTCAACAAGATCAGTATTGTTAATTTCTGCACTCTGGGCAAAAATATAATGTGACTCTCAAGTATTTAATGAATGACTGCATGGTTAAATGAGAGAGAAGTCTGAAGTGTGGGCTCGTGATTAACATGTTGAAAGCTTAATGTATAGGGGTGTGAGTATAGGGCTGTCATATATCATGCAATTGCTCACAGGAGCAGAATGCACTTCCTCCTTTTATTTTGTTGACAACTTGGCCATACTAATGCTACCACTTCTTTCCCTTCTTACTGTATCACAGTGAGTCTCAAAATCTTTGAATGAGTGTGTATAATAAAGTTAGAAACAATAAGATAAATCAGAAAACAGAAAAATAATTTCAATACAATAAAATAGAAATAAAGACAATCCTCAGTGTGCAAAGATTGATGCACTATCTAGGAAGATATATTGTACTTAAAAATTGTTTATGTTTTGAGAGATTCTGTTTCAGTGAAATTTCATTATTGATGATAATGGCTATGGAAATATAGACTATCGGCAAAAAAGTTAAAAATGTTTATTAAAATCAGTATTTAAAAGTAAGAGATTCACTTATTTATCTGTCTTACTAGAATATTTTTATCTTTTTGTATCCTTTTCTCCTCTCTCTAATATGTATGCACATGTATTTATCTAGAAAAAGAATAGTAAATGTTTTATGTGTATTTATAAGTAGATATAATATCTGTTTAATTTATCTTTTGTAGGTAAATATTTCTATCCTTCTGCCAAATGTTTTATTTCTTGCCTTTCTATTGCTCATGTCCTGGAAGGTGTTTATATATTGATACTGTCCATGCACCTTACATTCTTCAGTGTTGTCACCCAGCTTTATGACATGCCTACCTCATAACATGGCTAACTGAAACTCACTTGAGTATTTCATCTTCACATTTAGTATAGCATATGGAGGTGCTTACAGGTTATTATGGTAATGAAGAATAAAGTCACATCTCATTACAGATGTCTCACTAATTAGGAATTTATGATGATTTGAAAATAGGAATGATGCTAA
Source organism: Oryctolagus cuniculus (assembly GCF_051225735.1). Classification (NCBI taxonomy): domain Eukaryota; kingdom Metazoa; phylum Chordata; class Mammalia; order Lagomorpha; family Leporidae; genus Oryctolagus; species Oryctolagus cuniculus. The sequence goes on along the minus strand of NC_142875.1, from coordinate 51,634,930 downwards.
AATTTTTATGCTCAAACAAAAAATATTCTGCTAAGTCAATTTGTAATGTACATATAATTTTAATAGGATTAACATATAATTTTAGGAAGATTAACTGTGAAAATGTTTGAGGTTCTTACCAGTGTCACTTTGTATGGTGGCAATCAATGGGTAAATTAAAATTATTTTCCTTTATATATTTTATCTTAATTTACATCATGTCATTTTTCCAGAGCTTATCTTTCCATTATTTTGTTTAAAAATTTTCCTGCTTTGTTTTAGATATGATTTAATTAATAAACTAAATATCAATGTGTTTTCTTAATGGTTTGAATTTGTGATTGTTCTTTATAACTTAAATAGTACAGGAGCCTAGCATTGGTGGATATTATATCGAGATAAAATTAATGTTAAAATGATTTCATTAAAACTTATTACACTCTAGTTTCGTATCATGTAGCCAATTCAAAGTCGATTCATTTTTTTTTATTCAGTAGTGAGAAAATGATGAGAAAGTAAACATGAGGATGTCCTAAAATAATTTACTTAGGTAGATGAAGGTAATCAAGAAAGATAACTAAAACTAAAATCAGCTGCTAAAGGCATGTCTATTATACATATTATCTTTCCTGATAACAAGTGAGTTTTATGTGAATACATTTTATTTTAATCAGCCTAAGTCCTAAGTCTAGCCTTGACACTTGTAAACTCTGTGCTCATGGCCCAGATACTTCTTTTCTATGAACTCTAGTTCATTTATTCATGAAATGTAGTAACTATTTTATGTGTTTCATAAGGATTAGATGAGATTATTAGGAAAAAAGATTCATTTTTAAAACTAACTTGAAAGGCAAAGTGACAGAGGGAGAGAAAGATATCTTCGACTAGAAAAGAGAGAAAGATATCTTCCACTTTCTCATTCACTCTCCTGATGGTTGCAATAGCCAGAGTTGTGCCAGTCTGAAGCCAAGTTCCTTCTTCGTCTCCCACATGAGTGGCAGGGACCTAGAAACTGGGCCGTAATCTGCTGCTTTCCCACACCCATTAGCACGGAACTGTGATGGAGGCAGAGTAGGTATGACACATATTGGCACTTAGTATGAGATGATGGCATCATAAGCTACAACTTAACCCACAGTGCCACAATGCTGGGTCTTGCATATAGTACTCCTTGAACAGCCCATAAATTATTTCAATGAAGTTAAATATAAATAAAACATAATACAATCAATTGCTTCCATTTTAATTATAATTAATTAAGAAAATTTATACAACCCTGAAAGTAGCCATTACTAGAATATCATGGTTAGGAACTGAACTAACCCACATTTGACATATATTTCAAATATTGAATTATTTTTAAACATTGTTGAAAAATGCCATAGGTTATGCCCCTGTTTAGCAGGTAATATTGGCTATTAAAAACACCAGCTGTGTGTATTTATGATTCATTTTGTTCAGCCTATTTCACTAATTCTTTGGCAATGCAGTTTGCTATCTGTATCTGTGGCTTCTGCATCTGTTATCAAAAATATAAGAAAAACTTTATCTCTACTGAGCATACACACACACACACACACACACATTTTCTTTAGCAACATACTGTAACAACCATTTAGACAATATTTACATTGTATTTGACATTGTAAGTACTCCAGATACAATTTAAAGTATTTCAGAGTGGTGGGTGAAGGTGTTTGGCCTGGTAATTAAGATGCTGGTGAAGTTGCCCGTGCCCATATATGGGTTTCTGGGTTCAAAACTCACCTCTTGATTCTAATTTCCTACTAATGTGCAGCCTGGGAGGCAGCTGGTGATAGATCCAGTAACCTGGATTGAGTTTCTGATTTCAGCCCCAGTTTGACCCCAGTCATGGTAGGCATTTGGGGAGTGAAATAGCAAATAGAAGATCTGCCTGTCCGTCTGTATCTCTCCTTTTCTCTGTCTCCCTGCCTTTCAAATAAATTTAAGAAAAGTATGTGGGGTGACTTGTATTCGCTGTATGCAAATACCATATCATTTTATCTAAGAGACTTCAGCATCTGCAGATTTTGATATCCACAGGGGATATCTGAACCAATTCCTCTCTCCCCACAGATATAGAGAGAAAACCGTGCACTCAAAGGGTTCTTCAAATTCTTATCCCTTAAAGGTTGGCTTTACTCACGGCTCTGTTCTCAGTTCTCTTCTCTTGTCACCTATTACTCCTCCGATGATCTCATTCACTCCAGAAGCTTCAACTACTATTTCATAATTATGCTTACATTTATTTCTTTAGCACTTAGAACTTTATATCACAAAATACAATGTTTTATTGAACATCTCCATCTTGACTCCTACAAGAACTTTAAATGCATTAGGTGCTAAACTGAACTCAATGTTATCTATCCGTGAACAAGTTTCTCTGTTATTGTACCTATTGCAATAAAAGCTACCACCATCAACCCAATTGTGAAATTTGACAAATTGTGTATCACTTTCCACTTATCTCAGCCTCTACATTCATCAAACACAAAGTTCTATAAAATTATCCTCTTCTTCACTGTCACAAGTCTTTATTAGGTCAGATCGACTCTTTCCTGGAATATTTCAATTGATTATTAAACACCATGCTTTTATGAATCCAATATGTCTCCATCCCATTCTCTGCAATACAGCCCAAGTGGACTTTCCTAAAGCACATCCGTAATCATCAGGCCAGTCTTAAAATTCATGGAGCTTAGACAAGAGTTTGAATGGAAATGAATGCTTCTCTATGCTCATGCTCCATTCATTAATGTCTCAGATATCATGCCATGATGTATCAGTGCTCCAACCTGTACATCTCATAATTATTGACCATCATCTACCCAAAAAAGCTATTCAAAGGCCTATTTTAAGACCCACAGTTGAGATCTGTCCTTAAAGGGTCAAGTCTGGGAAGGATACCACTCAGGCAATGAAAGAAACTTGCAATAGTCTGGGAAGAAGTTCTAGGTGACTTGGTGACTGTACCGGAAGTATGTATTAGAAGGGTATGCATAGGTGTCAAATGTTCTTATGTCCTTGGCTCTTCAGAATTTTTGTCCTGTGGTAAGGGCCATTGCCAGAAGAAATCATGGACAGGGTCCATTTGTCTGGGTCTAAGTGTGATAATGCTGCTATAATTAATCCCCTACTTAAGATTCTTGCTATCTCCCAATTTTCTTTGGGATTAAGTCTTAACTCCACGGTATAGCTTAGACCCTTTAACAGTTTAATGATTAGATATTTCCTGTTCTATTTCTCAGCATATTTCATATTGTATAATCTTGTAAATCAAAAATCATTTTAGTTCCTTGAATGTGGGATGTTTTCTCATCTTCCTAGGGTTTGTATAAACCATGTATTTGTGTTTAGTTCTCTGTGTGGGTATTTCTTGTCATATTTTAGGTCTCAACTAGTCTATAAATTCAAGAAAATTTATATTTATCCATGATGAGCCTATGTGTCTTTACCACCTCAAGGATGCATGAGTCTCAAATATTATATAAACTAATGATTTATTAAAACACACACAGGGAAGGCATTTACCATAGAAGTCAAGTTGCCATTTGGGAAGCCTTCATCCTGTTTTAGAACACCTGTGTTAGACTCCCAGTTCTGTTTCTGATCCAGCTTCTTGCTAATGTGCACCCTGGGAGGCAGCAGGCGATGGCTCAAGTATTTCAGACCCTGCTACACACATGAGTCCTGAGTATTGCAGGACTTTGGGAAATGAACTTGCAGAAGAAATTCTCTTTCTCTCCCTCTATCTCTCTCTCTCAAATAAATGGGATAAAAAAATAAACAAAATGTTAAATAATCACACTGTGAATCTGACTGGGATCTCTTGCAGAGGCTGTGATGAGTTATACATGGTTTGGAAACCAGATCCATGTCCCTTCCCATACTCCAAAAGGGAGGTTTTCCATCTCCCATTGCTATCATCTGCTGTTTTGAGTTTTTATGTTTTGCTGCCATATTTTGGATTCTTCATTGATTTCTACAAAGAGGACTTGTGTAGAGTTTATAAGATAATTTAGTCGAGGTATTTTTATTAAAGATACCAAGGATCATCAGAAGGAATCAACAGTCATAGATCATGAAATATTGTTACACAGGTTCCCTTGGACATTTATCCTTGATTTTCCACTCAGCAGAAGTCTTTACTTTTTTTATTCTTCCTCTACCTTAGAGAAGCCTAGATAATGACCATCTTGCCCCTGCACCCATCTCCTACCACTTTATTTTGCAGACTTTTAAACTCTGCTATAGTTTTTCTCCTTCAGAAATCTTATGAAAGTATATTCTAAATGCAACCAATTTGTTTCTCTAAAACTTTTCATTGCAGCAACTAAAAAGAAGAGAAATCTACTTGTTTCCATTATTGCCAGGACATATAGAAGTGATGTGCTGCCTGTAGTCATCTGCTTCAGATCTCTCAGGAAGCTGATGTAGATTTTTTTTTCAGTGTTTACATATGACCTAAGTCCTGAAAGTTATACTTTTATTTTATTTTATTAAAGAGGTCTGCACTTCAGTGACAAAAATCAAGAGTTGAAAAGCAAAAGTTAACCTAATAAGCTTTTGATCTATAAAAATAAGTGAGAATTATGCATTAATGTGTAACTGCATTAGCAACATTGTCCCATAAAACGGATGTCTATCTGCTTTCCACAGCATTGTGTCTGTGAAGGTGGCCATTTCTGGAAATGAATCTTTGGTTTATTATTGTCCCAGACTAATCTAAGAAAATGTTAAATCTCAGCTTTGTGATTCATGCATACTGACTATGTAACCAGTGAAGGAGAAAGAAACCAGAGATTTCAAGGAACAAGGGCCATCTGTGTCTTATTTTTGAAACAAATTTTATTAAAAATGTAGTGAATCTGTGAAAAAATGACAGCAGTTAGAGACTTCTGTATGTGAGCATAGAATGTATCCCATTTAAAAGTTGATTATTGTTGAATAATTCTTTTCCAGGTAGTTTTTACACATTAATTTCTACAGACAACTTTGGCGATGGCAGAATACTAGATGAAAGCAATATTGAAAAGAAAAAGAAAGGCACTTTGGTTATTGCTGCTATTTAAAATCTTATACTAATGCTCATCTTTGAGCTGAAACTGCTTTTAAATGTTTTCTGGTTTTCTTAATACAAATTCACTTTTAAAAACTACAATGATATAAATGCAAATTCAGTATAAAGCTCAAATTATTATCTGCAGCAGATAGTGCTCTTTATTAGTTAGTTGGCTTTAGAAAGGAAAATTTAATTTTGCATATTAGAAATTGCATGTCATAAGTCTATTTTTCAAAATTAAGATAAGCAAGTCGGCAGAGTAGGAATGCATTCCCTACCTAGACAACTGAATGGGAAGTCTGTGAAGTATCTATTTTGGAAATCTGGAGTCTATTAAAGACTTGTAACTTCCAGGGGAAAGCTTAGATGATAAATTAGGATTAATTTCCATCAATTATCATTCTTTTAAAAATATTTTATTTATTTGAAAGAGTGATAGAGAGGGAGACCAAGAGAAAGAGGACTTCCATATACTGAACAACTCCCCAAATGGCTGTGATGGAAAGGGTTAGGCCAGGCTGAAGCCTGGAGCCTGGATTCAGGAATTCCTTCCAGGTCTGTGGCCTGATATAGGAAGCCAGGATTTCAGGAAGCAGCTTAACCCACTATACCACCATGCTGGCCCCAATTTCCACTTTCCAGCTACCATTGTCCACCACCAGATTCATAACAGTTATCCCTGAATGTGCTTCTAGTGCAACATATACACAGCTTCCAGGAACCAAGAGCAAATAAGGACCCTATCTGTCAAACTTCGGCAACCTGTACACTGATTGTTGATCACAGAAATGCAAAGTAGTGGGTCACAATGGTTTTGTCCTGCCTAACACTGTTGCAAGTCACTTTCCCTCTGGTTCATCAACATTCAGGGGATTTAAGGACTATACTCTTCTCTCTCTTTTTATACTTTTTTTTTTTTTGACAGGCAGAGTTAGACAGTGAGAGAGAGAGAGAGACAGAGAGAAAGGTCTTCCTTCCGTTGGTTCACTCCCCAAATGGCTGCTACGGCCAGCGCGGCCAGACACTGCGCAGATCTGAAGCAAGGAGCCAGGTGCTTCCTCCTCGCCTCCCAAGTGGGTGCAGGGCTCATGCACTTGGGCCATCCTTCACTGCCTTCCCAGGCCACAGCAGAGAGCTGGACTGGAAGAGGAAGAGGAGCAACCAGGACAGAATCCGGTGCCCCAACCGGGTCTAGAACCTGGGGTGCTGGCACCATAGGCGGAGGATTAGCCAAGTGAGCTGCGGTGCCCACCTACTTTTATACTTTTTATATAAATTTTTCTCTTTTTATACTTTTGGAAATGAGATATTAGGACACCCAAGAACCTCTTCACGTATGTGAAAAATTTAGAAAGTGTTCATATATCTTTAAGGTAAGGCAGATTCTCAGAAAAGACCTAGTAAGACCGTAAATTTATACTTAGGATTGCCATTAGCACAGAAACAACTTACCAAGAGAAAAAAAAAAAAAAAAAAAAAAAAAAAAACAGAAACAAACTTTTTTTAAAGCAATAATGAACACATCGTACTCTGCAAAAGAGGGGAAATCTAATTTCTGTTGTTACTACATTATTAGATTCAAATTTCAGTTTCAACACAAAAATCATCACAGGACATATAAAGAAACAGGAAAGTATGGGCCATTCAATGGGAAAAAAATCCAACTAACATAACCTTTCTTGAAAAGGGGCTAATGTGAGGCTGACTAGACAATAGCTTTGACAGCCTTGGAACAGCTTTCTTCAGAACACTCAAAGAATCTAAGGAAGACGTGGAGGAAGTTAAGAAATTGGTATATGAATAAAATGGGAAGATTAGTATTCATAAAACCCTAAAAGCCTAAAAACAAACCAGAAGGAAAGACTGGAGCTGAAAAGTACGGTAGTAGAATTTTTAAAATTCACTAGAGTGATTCAAAGACAGATTCGAAGGAAGAAACTCAATAAAATACAAGTAAAATGAACTCAAACTGTCACCAAGACACATTACAATCTAACATTCTAAAGACTGAAGCAGACAGTTGTGGAAGCAGCAAGCAAGAAGTTCCTCATCACATAGGGATCCTCAATGAGATCATCAGCAAATATTTCATCAGAAACTTTGGAAGCAAGGAGCAGTGAGTCAATATTTTTAAAGTCACAAAGAGGGGGAGAAAAAGATCCTATCAACCAAGAATCCTTACAGCCAGCAAAACTCTACTTAAAGAGTGAAAAGTAATAGACATTCAAGAGGGAGTTACACTAATCTACCCTGTAAGTAATGCCTAAGGGAATCCTACAGGGTGAAATGAAAGATCACTGGGCAGTAACTTAAAGCTATAGTTAGAAATAAAGTTTTTCACAAGGGTAAATATATGAGTACCTATATACGCTATATTATTGCAACAATGATTTCTAACTTTACCTTTAGTTTTCTATGTAATATAAGAGATTAATACATCTAACAAGATCATTGTTAGTCTAAAATGTAGTATTAGTGTAACTTTTGTTTGTAACTCCAGATTGTGGTTTTTACAGAAGTGAAGAGAATAATGCGTGTAAAAGAATTAGTGATTTATGCTTTTGGGTATGCAGTGTCACAGATGGAATTTGATGACATTGACAACTGAAATACCTCAAGCTGGAGATGTTAAAGGAGCAGAGGTCTTGTATGTTATTAAAAGTCAGCTTGTGTGAATTGAGTGTTACAAATTTAAGATGTTAAATAGGCATAGAATATATACAGAGGAAAATGAAAATAGGGATGGATAAATTTATTATAAAAATTCAACCAACATAAATGAGAATAGTAATTCAGAAAATGGGGGATACAATGCTATAAGGCATGTAGAAAATAAATACCAAAATGACAGAAATAAGTCTGTCCTCATCAATAATGACTTTAAATATAAATGGATTAAACCATTCAAACTAAAGAATGAGACAGGCAGAATGGAAAAAGAAATCATGATTGAACTACATGTTATCTATAAGGGACTTACTTTTTTTTAAAAAAGAGATTTATTTATTTATTTGAAAGGCAGAGTTACAGAGAGGCAGAGAGAAAGATCATCTCATCTGCTGGTTCACTCATAAAATGGCCACAAAAGCCAGAGCTGGGCTGATCCGAAGCCAGGAGACATGAGCTTCTTCCAGTTCTCCCATTTGAGTGCCAGGGCCTAAGGACTTGGGCCATCATCTACTGCTTTCCCAGGCCATAGCAGAGAGCTGGATCGGAAGTGGAGCAGCCAGGACTTGAACTGGTGCCCATCTGGAATGCTGGCACTGCAGGCAGCGGCTTTACCCACCATGCCACTGTGCCATTACTTTAGAGCCAAAGACACAAATAAACTGAAAGTGAAAAAATAAAACAAACAAACAAACAAGATACTCTATGCATTTAAGAACCAGAAGAGAGCAAGGGGGCTATAAAAATATTGAACAGTGTGTGAACCTCTGGATCTCCACACATCTGGAGCTGAAGAGGCAGCCTGCTACTCTGCATGGAGCAGGTTGCAGCAGCACAAGCCGACATGCAAAGCTCTCCCTGAGCTGTGATACCCCACTGTCTGTGTGTGAGTGTGTGTGTGTGTGTGTGTGTGTGGCCCAGTGTGTGCGAACCTCTGGATCTCCTTGCACTTGGAGCTGAAGAGCCAGCCCACCAGCTTTTGCTACATGGTACAGGGCGACTACAGGATCAAAACCCCAAGATGTTGTCTCATCGCTTTGCCTGGAGTCCTTATCAGCCTGTTGCCAGACCTGACCACAAAGCCGGACCAGCTTCTCAAGCAGGGGACCCCTCCAACTTGTCACCTGGCCATCTGCCTAGTATCTTTGAGCCTACTACCCTAGTGACAGCCTTCCCACGACTTCCTGCCTGTAAGTGACTGATCTGAGATCCGTCTCTGCCGAGACATGGAGCTTTGGACCTTGAACACTGACACTCTTTTTCGTGACCGTGATATGAGCCTTGAAAACGCAGCTTTTACAAATAATGTTAGTCATGTGTAATATAACTATGCTTTGACCCTATGCAAGGTATCTGTAAATAATGCTGGAGACCTGGAAGTACATATACTATTATAATTTTTTTTTTGACAGGAAGAGTTAGACACTGAGAGAGAGAGAGAGACAGAGAGAAAGGTCTTCCTTCCGTTGGTTCACCCCCCAAACGTCTGCTACGGTCGATGCGCTGTGCCAATTCAAAGCCAGGATCCAGGTGTTTCCTCCTGGTTTCCCATGTGGGTGCAGGGCCCAAGCACTTGGGCCACCCTCCACTGCCTTCCTGGGCCACAGCAGAGAGCTGGACTGGAAGAGGAGCAACCAGGACAGAATCCGGCGCCCCAACGGGGACTAGAACCCGTGGCGCCGGCCATATATTATTATAATTAGATAACACTCAAAATTACTTTAACACTGTATACTGTTATCTGTGGATTAATGAATCAGTTCAAGTAGTATTATTGATATTGATATTAATGATGTTGTTTTTAGTAGTCCTCTAGTCATTAAGGAAATAGTGTTACTCTGATAGTTAAGTATATAGTAAGTAAGTTAAGTAGATGATAAGTAGTTATGTTAAGCTAAGTAATTCAGTAAGTGTGTTAAGTTAGCTATAAATTAGGATAAGTGATATTATTGATGTTATTGATAGTGATATTTTTGATATTGATAAGTGTGTTGAGTAATTATGTTTAGTTAGGTGATTAGGCCAAGTAGTTAAGCTAAGTAGTTACGTTAAGCTAAGTAGCTAAGTTAAGTAGTCACATTAAGTAGTGGTGTTAAGTTTATTGATAAGTATGTTAAATAGTATAGATTGATAAGTATATTGGTACTGATAAGTGTGTTGACCTCAATGAGCATGTTGATGAGTATTGTGTTCAGAAACCCCTGGTGTGTAGGCAATAAAATCTCTCTTTGGAAAGACAGTCTTGTGTCCTGGTGTTCCTTTCTTCCCTGTGACTGAGAAGTCATATGTCGCACTTGCTACTGTCGAACTTCATAACAGTAGGCACTTGCAACAGTGTCTCCCACGAGGGTACAGGGGCCCAAGGACTTGGGCCATCCTCTACTGCTTTCCCAGGCCATAGCAGAGAGCTAGATCGGAAGAGGAGCAGCTGGGACTAGAACTGTGGGATGCTGGCACTTTAGGCCAGGGCTTTAACCCACTGCACCACAGCACCAGCCCCAGTACTCTTTCAACCATATAACACTAATGATTCCACACAGTCTATTAAGGTATGTATAAAATGAGATTAATAACTGAAGTGACAGTTAAGTGATTTCTATAAAATATTTCACTTTCAAAAATTTAGAGCTAGAAAAGATCCTAAAAATATATAGCCCTAATCTCTCATATTGTAGTTAAGGAGCTGGAGACCCGGAGGTGTTAGCAAGTTACTGGAGGTTAATTGGAGAATGAACTACAGAGCCAGAATCTCCTCACTCTAACCATTTATCACACCAAATAATAATGATGGATAAGAGGGCTAGGCACAGTTCTAAGCATTTCACACACTCAGTTATTATACATTTCTTAATATACATATCCATTCACTTGATCCTCACAGTAACATTATAAAGTGGACCATTTTATGAGTGATCACAGTGAAGCCCAAACAGGTGCAGTGACCTGTGTAAGACATAACAATTAGATGGAGGAATTGTGATGCAAACAGATTTTTTGTCTCCAGCATATGTGACCTTAATGAGAACATTATACCATTCCCTTTATCTGACTATTTAAATATAGAGCTGTTTAATAGGTGATTAACTAAAGTGCTGTGTACAATGATACTTAAAATTCATGGAAATAGAATTAAAAAATAAGTTCATTTTGGTGCAAAAAGAGTTGAAACACATCCATACAAGGAGTTTTAAAACAATTCATTACAAATGCACAGTATGAGGATATTATGCATGGATTTCAAATTTTTTGCACCCAATCAAACCTATTTTAATGCCATTTTACATAAACCTTTTAAGTACACTCATGAAAATGGATATTGTTTACAAACTAAGTATGTGTTTTGGTGGTATGTGTATTTTATCCTCAGTCTATTTTATACTTTTTAAAATCCCTTAAGAAACTGAAAAAGTGCACATTTCCCATTATTTTCTAAAGTACTAAGTTGTGAAGTTCCTACTTAAAAAGGATCATAAATACTACTTTTTGCACAAATGGAGAATGAGGAGACACAAAAGATGAATACATATTGAAGATACTATTCTACTTTCCATATTTGAGCCCTAATTGCCCACAATCATCCTCTATCCCAAATTCACATCTCTGAAATTACTGCTATAGAAGAAAAATTAAGGCAGAATGGCAAAGACAAATCCAGAAAAAGATAAGAAAAATTATGTTTAGATATGCTAATTTTGGAGGGATGTGATTGACACCTTTGAAGTACCTGAAATTTAAGGACATGAGTGGATTTATATAGATGTGCAACTTACTCCTCACATTTCTGTGAGGGACTTTTGTTTCTTATGCTGAGTTTACTCTTTTTCAGATTTCATTGAATTTCATCTTTTACTTGATTTTTTTTACAAAGAAACAGCAATTTTGGCACTTCACTGTATTTTCTGCAAAGATAATTATAAGGCAAGAACAAAACCACTTTGAAATGTAGATGCTGGGCAGCCCTATAAACATGATTGCTAGTTGAATAGCATGTGTACTCAACCACCCTTAAAGTTATTCAAATGAGTGTCTCAGAAAATGTACAAAATACTAAACATAATGAATCTTTGATATTCTTGGGTTGGGGGGAACCTGTAGTGATGGGAATGCTAAATGACTACATTTTGTAAAAAGAAGCTTAGCACATGTTTTAATTAAGATGGGATAGTATTCATGTTTTGTAAGAATTAACATTCTCTTGAAATGGGACAAAACAATTGGAAAGATGAAAGACAGATTTCTTTGTTACTTACAGTTCTAATGAGAGCAGGCTTTCAGGCAGGGCCACACAATGAATTGCACAGAGCAACAGGGTAATAGCAAGATGAAAATGAAGGGGGGCACTTATGTATGGTAAGCATTGTAAGGTTAAGTATGTTTCCAGGACTACTTGAAGATAGGCTGATTTGATAATTAAAAAAAAATAATTATTTAATTTCATTTTATTTCAAAAGATAAGGGAGGGAGGGAGGGAGGGGAGAGAGATACCGTCCATCTGCTAGTTCATTGCCCATGTGCCCAAAATACCCAGGGCTGGGCCAAGGTAAGACCAGGACCCCAGCTCAATTCAGGTTTCTCACATGGGGGGAGAAACCTATGTTCCTGAGCTATCACCTGCTGTCTCCCAGGGTATGCATTAGCAGGAAGCTGGAATAGGAAGCAGAGTGGGACTTGAGCCTAGACACTCTACTATGGGATTCAGGCAGCACAAGCAGTGTCTGAACCACTGCACCAAATGCCCTCCCGTAGTCGGAATAGTTTAGTTGGCCTTGGAGACATAAGTGCTATCTTAGCTATCTGGCACCTGGCCACAAGGCAAATAAGACAGGTGCTTAGGGGCTTGGAATTTGAGAGTCTGAGAAGGGGGATGATTGAGGTACAGGCTTAATGAACTACTCAAATAAAAAGGGGGTGGAACTGATCAGCTTTTGCCCAAGGCCACATGACAGTATTAAATAAATAATCAACCAATACCAACAAAATTATATTACAACCTGAAAATCTTAGACTAATACAAAAGAAGTTTATTTTTGGCTCATGTAATGACAAAGTTAAACACAGGTGATTGTTATTGGTGGGCAACTTTCTATGTTGAAATTCAGACACTCCAGCTTTGATCATCTTACAACTTTTGAATCCGTCAGTATCTTGGACTTCTACTCTGTATTCTCCAGGTCTTGTTGACAGTTGGTGGAGGGCAATGTGGTTGAAGAACACCTGCTCTTAAGCAGAGCATTCCTTATGCTCACATTCTATTAGCTAGAAGCAATTTGCTAGACTATTGGACAATGAAGGGCAGTAAATGTAGTGTCTGGTTAGGTAGAAACTTCCCAGAAATAGCTCCTACTATGAGGAATACAATCCTAGCTGTTTTTAATGACAGGGATGTTTTAGACTACAACCATATATAGCTTAATGATTAATTCATCCTGAGAAATATCATTGGTCAATTTTGTTGTATGAACACTACTGAGTACACAAACCCAAACCTAGATGGTATAGCTTAATACAAACCTAGACTATATGGCATATATGGTATAATCTATCTGCCCCTATGGTCTCGATGAACAAAACATGAGCTTAAATTATCCACTAGAGAAATGATACAATCAAGAGATGTAGTAGGGGCCAGTGTTGGGTGCAGTGAGTTAAGTTGCCGTCTGTGATGTCAGCATTCCATATCAGTGTGCTGGTTGGAGTCCTGGCTGCTATGATTCTTTTTTTCTTTTCTTTTATTTTTTTTACAGGCATAGGGGACAGTGAGAGAGAGAGAGAGAGAGACAAAGGTCTTCCTTTGCCGTTGGTTCACCCTCCACTAACACTGAGGCCAGCACACTGCACTGATCCGCAGGCAAGAGGCAGGTGCTTCTCCAGGTCTCCCAAGGGGTGCAGGGCCCAATCAATTGGGCCATCCTCCACTGCCTTCCCGGGCCACAGCAGAGAGCTGGCTTGGAAGAGGGGCAACTGGGACAGAATCCGGCACCCCGACAGGAACTAGAACCCGGTGTGCCGGCACCGCAAGGCGGAGGATTAGCCTATTGAGCCACGGCGCTGGCCTGTTTTGAGTCTAATACAACTCCTGGCTAACATTCTGGAAAAGCAGTAGCAGTAGGTCCTAGTTACTACGTATACTAGAGACCAGGTTGGAATTCCAGGCTCCTGGCTTTGACCTGGCCCAGATCCAGCCATTGTGGCCATTTGGGGAATGAATCTACAGATGGAGAAATATCTCTCTCTCTCCCTCTCTCTCTCTCTCTCTCTCTCTCTCACACACACACACACACACAATATATATGTCTCTCTCTTTCAGTCTTTCAAATGAAATAAAACACATCTTTTAAAAAAGTAGAGATGCAGTAAACATATAATAAATTAGACTTTGACATAAATAGCACACTATTTTATAATAAACTAGTTTTTAAGTAGGCGTATGCTCTAAATAATGATGAAGACACACTATAATAAATACATAAACCAGTGATGTGTCCATTTATTATCAAAGATTGTGTACTGTACATAATTGTGTGTGCTCTTGCTCTACATTTATATGACAAAATTTGCAGCAGGTTTGCTCACACCAGCTTCATCATAACCACATGATCAATGCATTGCGCTACAGTGTTAAAATTTCTATGAGGTCACCAGATGATACTGAATTTTCAACTCCATCATAATCATATAAGACCATTGTCATGTATGTGGATTATTGTTGACTGAAGTATTATAACAGTGTGCAACTATATATATATATATGTGTGTGTAATAAGTATTCATACACACATATGTATGTGTATGCACACATGTACATATATAAAATATTAGTATATATGTACATATACACAGGATTTATAAAAAAAGCCATAATTTTTATATTTAAATATATTTAGGTAAAGATGAATTTAATTCATTGTAGGAAATTTTCAAATTTGATGTATATGTTGACTCCTCATGACTTATTGAGAGTCTTTGGCTACCTCTAGTAGATTTTTTCCCCATTATCTGAAATATTATGAATTTGTTCTGGAAGGATTTATTGCTTATTTTCAATAGCTTCATATAAGTGGATTCTTAGAAACAAAATATTGAATGAATAAAGTCAGATATAAAAGAGCACATACTTCTCCATTGTTCAGCGTTATGCTTCTGAGATTTGCCTGTATTGCTTCACATAGTTTTGCAACATTCATTTTCATTGCTGTGTAGTACTCAGTTGTGTAAATGTATCACAGTTTGTTTATTCATTCTATTTTTTGATGGCTATTTGAACAGTATCATTTGGAGATATTATGAATAGCATTGACAATAATTTAGATAATACTTTTTGATGGACCTAATAAACACATTTATGTGGCATTTATGTTTATAACTAAAATTTCTGACCTATATTGTATGACTATGTTCAGGGTACATACTCATAATCTTCTAGTCTTCTTACTAGCTATAACAAATTGGGCATCCATAAATTATTTTACTTTTTCTATATACTCCTTATTTTATTTTTTGATATTTTGTGTAAATAATAATAAGGTGGAGCAGTCATTTGGAACAACTGTTAACACACTGGTTTGGGCACTTAGATCCCATGTTAGGATGCCTGGGTTTGAGTTCTGTCTTTGTTTATGACAGTACATACCCTGGTAGGCAGCAGTTGATGGCTTAAGTAGTTGGGACCCTGCTAAACATGTGATACCCAGGTGAGGTTGCTGGCTCTCAGTTTGGCCTGGCCAACCGTTGGCTATTGTGAACATTTGAAAAGTGAACCAACGATGGAAAATCTCTGTCTCTCTGTCTTTCAAATAAATAACAAATAAATAGATAAGAAAGTACAGAAAATTAGGAGTAAGCCCTATTAATTCCATGAACATATGATCTGTTGTATTCTTTTGTTTTCTGTTAGTCCATATGAATCTTACTTAATTATAATGTGGAATTTGTATTAAGCTTTTTTACTTAACATTATTTTATAAATATTTGGAAAGATTTCTGTGTATTTCATAATCATGAATTTTTATGACTGCATTGAATTCATCTAACAGAAGTGACAATTTCCCATAATAGACTAAAAGGTTTTTAATTTTCACTAATTCTTTCTGAAACAATTTATACCTTTAAACCATGTTATAGCTTTAGTACTTAGTTGCTTGGCTTTGCTTTTAGGTGAGGAAAGTAGCACATGTTTTCTGTCTCTGACCTTTAGCAAGCATAGAGAAAAGTACAACTTCTCTTGACAGTATGTCAACACACCTACCTTCGTGTTAACTTACACCTGCCCTGCCTCAAGCTTGAGTGACATTACATTTCTTTCCAGAAGTTTAAATTGATAAGCTCTCGACAACCAAATTCTCGGTTGAAAATTGGACATTTGGATCTACCACGAATTGCTACTTCTTTGTCACAGAACTTGACAAGTTAGATACAGAAGAGAATTTCTTTTCCCCTTATCCCTAAGCTCTTCATATTCCTCTGTGCATCTAAATGTCTGTATATCAGACCACTACTCTACCCCACCACCACCAACTCACATCTTTGTAGCTTTTACCTTCTACAGTAAATGTAATTTAATGAATTTCAGCAGACTATAGCAAATAGTAACTTTGATGAGTAAACATTATAAGCAAAAACACTTCCTGAATTCTGGACTTCATGCTATGTCCAGGATTTCTTTAATTCATTAGTTTTTGTTTTGATTTCTAAACAATGTGTATTAAGGATCATTTTCAGCTTGGATTCTGGTGCTCTCATTTGCTATATCAGTTAAAGCAGAAACTGTGGTTTAAATGACAGATCTAATGCAGAATAAGGGTAGACATGACTCCAGTGAGTGATCCCAGAGAGGAAAAGCTGTCAAAGTAAAATAATTAAATGTTAGGAACAAAAGGATCAACTCAATCAGTGTTTACAGCCAATTATGTTTTGTCAAAGTGTCAGTACTGTTTATAAAAATCATTTGATTTACATCTAAGTCATTAAGAGGACAAGTTATAAGGTTATTGGTATAGCCCAATTTTATTAGTCTCTTTTCCCCCTCAACAGCCCCTTTGAAAATTGTCAAGAAATATTTAGTATTTAAAAAGTGACAAAAGAAGTTTGTAAATCTTACTTAAATTGTATTTTTTAAAAAGGAATGAATAACTTTGGTAGTCAAATTGTAAGATGTTTTATGTTTACATTTGAATTCAGCATCTGTATGCAGCTATATGTTTTCAGCTGGATATGAATTGTATTTTTAAAAACATAATTTTTAACAGATCCCAGCAAAAGCCTATTTTCTTAGTTCCAAGTACAGTATTCCTTAAGAATTTAATGAAATTCTGGAAGGAGCTTCCCTAAAAGGAAGCTTTGAGATTTGAATATTTCATCATTTCAGTGCTTACATGTACAGTTTCCAAGTTTTGTCTTCTGCTCCTCTACCAATTTGAGTTTAATTGTGGAAATTTATGGAGCAGAGTAAATTCATCAATGTGATCAACTCCTCTTAAATTATTTTCTATGTGAAAAACAATAAAACACACCCCACTACCGACCAAATGTAAAAACATTTTTTTTCCTGAGAGTTCTGCTGAACAGAGATAACACTTTTCTCAAGGATAATCAATTAAACACCAATGTTACTTAATGTGGAGGATATTTCCTCTGGATCATATTAAGGAAGGGAAATAATGAGGTACTGTACCAACACAGTCAAAACTCACCACATTAAAGATATGCTGGTTTCCTGTTAAAATAAGATGTATTATTACTGATTATTAAAGTTGTGTCTTAGTGCCCGAATAGGCAGTTATTGACATAGACAATCCTTTGTACTGCACCAGCATGAAATTACAACGAAAGACTGAATTGCAGAGATGTCTAAAATGTCCTTGAAATGAAAAGAGAAAGTGGCTCAGACCAGATTTCAAAAATGAATATACATTTCTCATTGCAGGAAAAAATGAAATAATTTTGTATTCATTATACCATCTTGAAATAATCTTCAATTAAACAGAAAATAAATTGCTAAGACCTGCACAGGTAAAACTTTAATCTTATGTAGAATATTTTCTACCGCTTCCTTACTTGTCATGCTTCACTTTAGAATTTTTTCTGCTTCTATTTGAGCTCATGCTAACAAATAGTTTCTGGAAAAGGGAAAAGAAATAGGCTTTTGAATTAGTGAAGGACTTATTGTAATATTACTTCATATAAATATTAGATATGTCAGCCTTTATTGAGTACAGACATGTCAGAAAATCACTGTCCTTTTAGAAACATTCCTTTAAATAAACTGAACTATTTATTCTCAAATAAGAGTATTTTGAATCATTATAATTAATATGGCATTTTATCAGCTTAATTTGATAATGCCAATTTAATTTGAATCTGCAATGTGTCATATTAATTACAATAATATAAAGTACATGTGGATGGCAACTCTATAATATATAACCATTTTACATTTATGTGATTTAGATCTTAAAGAAAATATGTAAAAAGCAAAACAATGATAAAAATACATTTTGTAACACTTATTTGAGTTGAATGGTCTCATTGGGCCTCTCTTTGCAGGTGAATAAGTTGTTGATAATAACATATCACATTCCCACACTCTCAAAGCAGCAAGGTGCAAAGTCAGGATTACATACTGTTTTCCCTGCCTGTGACACACACATTCTCTCTTGCATACTATGATGCACCATTATGTAAAGTATTACAGTGTTGTGTTTCTGATGGTATGGCTTCAATGGTGCTGAATTAAAGCAATGGTAAGAACATGCTTATAGATACACTTTTTTCAAATTTATAGACACAGACGATTATTGAGAGCTGCACTTGGAAAATACATAGAATACTCTATTTTTTTCTTCCTTATGACCACATATTCTCTGGATCGGTAGAATTATAGCTCAAAGCAATTTATCATCTATATCCCTTTGGATACAATATTTTAATGAAAGTGGAAATTGTCTTACTTTTCCAAGATAGTAGAACTTTTCTATTTTATTTTATTTTATTTTTTAAAGATTTATTTATTTATTTGAAAGTCGGAGTTACACAGAGAGAGAGGAGAGGCTGAGAGAGAAAGAGAAGTCTTCCATCCGATGGTTCACTCCCCAAATGGCCGAAATGGCTGGAGCTGTGCCAATCCGAAGATAGGAGCAAGGAGCATCTTCCAGGTCTCCCAGGTGGGTGAAGGGCCCAAGGACTTGAGCCATCTTCTACTGCTTTCCCAGGCCATAGCAGAGAGCTGGATTGGAAGTGGAGCAGCCGGGTCTTGAACCAGCGCCCAAATGGGATGCCGGCGCTTCAGGCATGGCGTTAACCCGCTGTGCCACAGTGCTGGCCCCTATTCTATTTTATTTTTAAAAGATGTATTTATTGGGGCGGAGCCAAGATGGCGGAATAGTGAGGGCGCGCACCGATAGTCCGGGAAAATTTAGTTTAATAAAAGGGGAGTTACGGTAGCCTCAGAAAAAAGAACCAGGAAAATATTGCAGACAAAACTCTTCTGGATCCAGTGGGCGTGAATCGGAGGACCTACTGGGAGAACAAGGTCGCCCACCGCGCGCGAAAGCCGAACCGCAGGACCGAGCCGCGGGACGGAGCCGTGGAAGCCGAGCCGCGGGACTGAGCTGCGCAAGCTGCAGGGTCGGTGCGCAAGTGCTCGAAGGGGAGTGCAACAGCGGGGAGACTTGGGAAGTCCAGGGCTCCGAGTCCACACATCGGCGCTGGAAGGGGAGCAGACCTGCGTGGAGAGCGTGGGAGCCCACAGTTCGGGACATCAGCGGCAGACTCAACACACCAGCGCTGGAACGCGAGGTGAGCCGAACCTCAATAACCCGAGACACCGGCAGGCAAGCGGAGAGAGGAGACTAGAGGGAACGACCCCCGGGGCGGGGGGGACTTCACCAAGCTAACTGGAAGAGAGAGAGAGGGAAAAAAAAAAAGGTGACTGGTACGGACACGGGTTTCTCTCTCTCCGCTCACCTCTCAAGGGCGAGCAAGACAAAGAGCAGGCGCCATCTTGGACATACGTCATAAGCAGAGCGACCTCAGGTCTGCACCGGCCCTGAGCCTAGCAGTAAAACCTGACTCTGGGTGGGGCGAATTAATAGGAGATTAGGACTTAGTAAATTTATGGTGCTACTGAACTGAGACTGTGAAAAAAGAGACGGTGGGGGAGAGAACTCACGGAATTCACGTGAGCACTCTCCAGAGACGCTACAATTCCGTAACTTTGGCAACCCAGTGGGAGACTGAAGGAGAATTTGAGCCCACTCTGAGGGCTGAACAGATTCCCTGTGTGGTCCTTGGGAAAGAGCTTCTGATCTCTGGCTCCTGTGGGTATATCATTTGCCTGCTAACTACCTCCAACTTTGTTCAGCTGTGCAGAATAACTTCCCTGTTGAATCAAAAAAAAAAAGAGAGAGAGAGAGAGAGAGAGAGGTTTACCACGCCTAACCTGGGAGTGTCACCTTTGGCACACCAAACAGAGCTCTCAGGCCACACCCATCTTAAGCCCTAAGGCTCCATCAAAAACAGATAGTCCACTTAATCTAGAGTCATAGTATAACAAGAAAAAGCACCACAGTGAAGAAACCAAATATCTCCAATATGACAAATAACAAACGCAAAAACCAAGGTAATAAAAACAAGGAAGTCACCATGAAGCCCTCAAATGAAAAAGACACCCCAATTCAAGATTATGAGGATGATGACATAGAAGAAATGCAAGAAGCAGATCTCAAAAAATTGATAAGAACATTAAGAAGTTCTCAAAAACAAATTCTTGAACTACAGAAATCCTTAATGGACAAGATAGAAAATCTCTCTCGTGAAAATGAAATATTAAGGAGGAATCAAAATGAAACGAAACAACTAGTACAACAGGAAACTGGGATAGTGACTGAAGTGAAGAATTCAATAGATCAAATGAAAAACACAATAGAGAGCCTTACAAACAGAATGGGAGAAGCAGAAGAGAGAATATCGGACTTAGAAGACAGAGAACAGGAAAGGATACAGTCAGACCAAAGAAAAGAAGAGGAAATTAGGAATCTAAAACATATTGTCGGGAATCTTCAGGATACTATTAAAAAACCCAACATTCGGGTTCTAGGAGTTCCTGAAGGCATGGAGAGGGAGAAAGGATTAGAAGGCCTTTTTAGTGAGATATTAGCAGAAAATTTCCCAGGTTTGGAGAAGGACAGAGAAATCCTAGTACAGGAAGCTCACAGAACCCCTAATAAACACGACCAAAAGAGACCCTCACCACGGCACGTTGTAATTAAACTCTCCACAGTGAAACATAAAGAAAAGATCCTAAAATGTGCAAGAGAGAAACGTCAGATTACTCTCAGAGGATCTCCAATCAGACTCACAGCTGACTTCTCATCAGAAACTCTACAAGCTAGGAGGGAATGGCAAGATATAGCCCAGGTACTAAGAGAGAACAACTGCCAGCCCAGAATATTATATCCTGCAAAGCTATCATTTGTGAATGAAGGTGAAATAAAGACTTTTCATAACAAACAGAAATTGAAAGAATTTGTTGCCACTCGTCCAGCCCTGCAAAAGATGCTTAAAGATGTGTTACACACAGAAACAAAGAAACACGGTCATCAATATGAAAGAAGGTAAAGGAAGGAAACCAAGGAAGGAAAGCTCACAGCAAAAGATCACAGGGAATTCAAAGCATATATTAGAACTTATCTTTGGCAAATGGCAGGGCAAAGTTACCACTTATCATTAGTCACATTGAACGTGAATGGCCTGAACTGTCCAGTTAAAAGACACCGTTTGGCTGATTGGGTTAAAAAACAAAACCCATCTATTTGCTGCTTACAAGAAACACATCTTTCCAACAAAGATCCATACAGACTGAAAGTGAAAGGCTGGAAAAAGATATACCATGCCAACAGAAATGAAAAAAGAGCAGGCGTAGCCATCTTAATATCAGACACCATAAACTTTACCACAAAAACCATTAAGAGAGACAAAGAGGGACACTACATAATGATTAAGGGATCAATTCAACAGGAAGATATAACAATTATCAATGTATATGCCCCTAACTACAGGGCACCGGTTTATCTAAAAGATTTGTTAACGGACTTAAAGGGAGACTTAGACCCCAATACAATAGTACTGGGGGACTTCAATACTCCACTCTCAGAAATAGACAGATCAATAGGACAGAAGATCAACAAGGATACAGTAGATTTAAACGACACTATAGCCCAAATGGATCTAACAGATATATACAGAACTTTCAATCCTACAGCTAAAGATTATACATTCTTCTCAGCAGTACATGGAACCTTCTCTAGGGTTGACCACATACTAGGCCATAAAGCAAGTCTCAGCAAATTCAAAAGAATTAGAATCATACCATGCAGCTTCTCAGACCATAAAGGAATGAAGTTGGAAATGAACAACTCAGGAATCCCTAGAGCATACGCAAACACATGGAGATTGAACAACATGCTCCTGAATGAACAATGGGTCAGAGAAGAAATCAAAAGAGAAATCAAAAACTTTCTGGAAGTAAATGAGGATAACAGCACAACATACCAAAACTTATGGGACGCAGCAAAAGCAGTGTTAAGAGGAAAGTTTATATCAATAGGTGCCTACATCAAGAAATTGGAAAGGCACCAAATAGATGAGCTTTCTATTCACCTCAAGGATCTAGAAAACCTACAGCAAACCGGACCCAAATCTAGTAGGAGAAGAGAAATAATTAAAATCAGAGAAGAAATCAACAGGATTGAATCAAGAAAAACATTCCAAAAAATCAGCCAAACGAGGAGCTGGTTTTTTGAAAAAATAAAAAAAATTGACACCCCATTGGCCCAACTAACTAAAAAAAGAAGAGAAAAGACCCAAATCAATAAAATCAGAGATGAAAAAGGAAATGTAACAACAGACACCACAGAAATAAAAAGAATCATCAGAAATTACTACAAGGACTTGTATGCCAGCAAACAGGGAAACCTATCAGAAATGGATAGATTCCTGGACACATGCAACCTACCTAAATTGAACCAGGAAGACATCGAAAACCTAAACAGACCCATAACTGAGACAGAAATTGAAACAGTAATAAAGGCCCTCCCAACAAAGAAAAGCCCAGGACCAGATGGATTCACTGCTGAATTCTACCAGACATTTAAAGAAGAACTAACTCCAATTCTTCTCAAACTATTCAGAACAATCGAAGAAGAGGGAATCCTCCCAAATTCTTTCTATGAAGCCAGCATCACCTTAATTCCTAAGCCGGGAAAAGATGCAGCACTGAAAGAGAATTACAGACCAATATCCCTGATGAACATAGATGCAAAAATCCTCAATAAAATTCTCGCCAATAGAATGCAACAACACATCAGAAAGATCATCCACCCAGACCAAGTGGGATTTATCCCTGGTATGCAGGGATGGTTTAATGTGCGCAAGACAATCAATGTGATACACCACATTAACAGACTGCAGAAGAAAAACCATATGATTCTCTCAATAGATGCCGAGAAAGCATTTGATAAAATACAACACCCGTTCATGATGAAAACTCTAAGCAAACTGGGTTTGGAAGGGACATTCCTCAATACAATCAAAGCAATCTATGAAAAACCCACAGCCAACATCCTATTGAATGGGGAAAAGTTGGAAGCATTTCCACTGAGATCTGGGACCAGACAGGGATGTCCACTCTCACCACTGCTATTCAATATAGTTCTGGAGGTTCTAGCCAGAGCTATTAGGCAAGAAAAAGAAATTAAAGGGATACAAATTGGGAAGGAAGAACTCAAACTATCCCTCTTTGCAGATGACATGATTCTTTATTTAGGGGACCCAAAGAACTCTACCAAGAGACTATTGGAACTCATAGAAGAGTTTGGCAAAGTAGCAGGGTATAAAATCAATGCACAAAAATCAACAGCCTTTGTATACACAGACAATGCCATGGCTGAGGAAGAACTTCTAAGATCAATCCCATTCACAATAGCTACAAAAACAATCAAATACCTTGGAATAAACTTAACCAAGGACGTTAAAGATCTCTACGATGAAAATTACAAAACCTTAAAGAAAGAAATAGAAGAGGATACCAAGAAATGGAAAAATCTTCCATGCTCATGGATTGGAAGAATCAATATCATCAAAATGTCCATTCTCCCAAAAGCAATTTATAGATTCAATGCAATACCAATCAAGATACCGAAGACCTTCTTCTCAGATCTGGAAAAATTGGTGCTGAAATTTATATGGAGGCACAAGAGACCTCGAATAGCTAAAGCAATCTTGTACAACAAAAACAAAGCCGGAGGCATCACAATACCAGATTTCAGGACATACTACAGGGCAGTTGTAATCAAAACAGCATGGTACTGGTACAGAAACAGAAGGATAGACCAATGGAACAGAATTGAAATACCAGAAATCAACCCAAACATCTACAGCCAACTTATATTTGATCAAGGATCTAAAACTAATTCCTTGAGCAAGGACAGTCTATTCAATAAATGGTGCTGGGAAAATTGGATTTCCACGTGCAGAATCATGAAGCAAGACCCCTACCTTACACCTTACACAAAAATCCACTCAACATGGATTAAAGACCTAAATCTACGACCTGACACCATCAAGTTACTAGAGAACATTGGAGAAACCCTTCAAGATATTGGCACAGGCAAAGAGTTTCTGGAAAAGACCCGGGAGGCACAGGCAGTCAAAGCCAAAATTAACTATTGGGATTGCATCAAATTGAGAAGTTTCTGTACTGCAAAAGAAACAGTCAGGAGAGTGAAGAGACAACCGTCAGAATGGGAAAAAATATTTGCAAACTATGCAACAGATAAAGGGTTAATAACCAGAATCTACAAAGAGATCAAGAAACTCCACAAAAACAAAACCAACAACCCAATTAAGAGATGGGCCAAGGACCTCAATAGACATTTTTCAAAAGAGGAAATCCAAATGGCCAACAGGCACATGAAAAAATGTTCAAGGTCATTAGCAATCAGAGAAATGCAAATCAAAACCACAATGAGGTTCCACCTCACCCCGGTTAGAATGGCTCACATTCAGAAATCTACCAACAACAGATGCTGGCGAGGATGTGGGGAAAAAGGGACACTAACCCACTGTTGGTGGGAATGCAAACTGGTCAAGCCACTATGGAAATCAGTCTGGAGATTCCTCAGAAACCTGAAGATAACCCTACCGTTCGACCCAGCCATCCCACTCCTTGGAATTTACCCAAAGGAATTCAAATTGGCAAACAAAAAAGCGGTCTGCAGCCTAATGTTTATTGCAGCACAATTCACAATAGCTAAGACCTGGAACCAACCTAAATGCCCATCAACGGTAGACTGGATAAAGAAATTATGGGATATGTACTCTTTAGAATACTATACTGCAGTAAGAAACAACGAAATCCAGTCATTTGCAACAAAATGGAGGAATCTGGAACACATCATGCTGAGTGAAATAAGCCAGTCCCAAAGGGACAAATACCATATGTTCTCCCTGATCGGTGACAACTGACTGAACACCAAAAAGGAAACTTGTTGAAGTGAAAGGGACACTATGGGAAACGGTGACTTGATCAGCATAGCCCTGACTGTTAATGAACAACTTAATACGTTATCCCTCTTAGTAGTTTTTTTGTCTGTTCTACTTAATATGACTGATTTAATTCTGTAATTAATACACAGTTATTCTTAAGTGTTGAAATTTAACTGAAATGTGATCCCTGTTAAACATAAGAGTAGGAATAAGAGAGGGAAGAGATATATAATTTGGGACATGCTCAAGCTGACTTGCCCCAAATGGTAGAGTTAGAAGCATACCAGGGGACTCCAATTTAATCCCATCAAGGTGGCATGTACCAATGCCATCTCATTAGTCCAAGTGATCAATTTCAGTTCACAATTGATCATAATGAAAGGACTAAGAGTCAAAGGGAGCACATAAGCAAGTCTAGTACCTGCTAACACTAACCGATAGAATAAATAAAGGGGAGAGTGATCCAACATGGGAAGTGAGATACTCAGCAGACTCATAGAATGGCAGATGCCCTAAATAGCACTCTGGCCTCAGAATCAGCCCTAAAGGCATTCAGATCTGGCTGAAAAGCCCATGAGAGTATTTCAGGCATGGAAAGCCAAGACACTCTGGCAAAAGATCTCTGTGAGTGAGATCTCAGTGGAAAGAACAGGTCTTCAAAGAAGGAGGTACCTTTCTCTGAAGGGAGGAGAGAACCTCCACTTTGACTATGACCTTGTCTAAACAAGATAAGAGTCGGAGAACTCAAGGGGCTTCCATAGCCTTGGAAACTCATGACTGGAGCATAGGGAGATTACTGATGCCATAGACAGGAGTGTCAATTGGTAAAGTCAACAACAGGAGTCACTGTGCACTTACTCCTCATGTAGGATCTCTGTCCTTAATGTGCTGTGCATTGAGATTTAATGCTATAACGAGTACTCAAATAATATATTTCACTTTGTGTTTCTATGGGGGTGCAAACTGTTGAAATCTTTACTTAATGCATACTAAACTGATCCTCTGTAAAAAAAAAAAAAAAAAAAAAAAAAAAAAAAAAAAAGAAAAGAAAAGAAACTATCAACTCCCAACTTGACTCTCACTGGGATTAAACATGACAATAGGTCTGATCTGATTTCATCATCATTAAAAAAAATCATCTATTATTTTTCACTTTATGTTTCTGTGTGGGAGGAAACTGTTGAAATCCTTACTTAATGTATACTAAGCTGATCTTCTGTATATTAAGATAATCGAAAATGAATCTTGATGTGAATGGAAGGGGAGAGGGAGTGGGAAAGGGGAGGGTTGTGGGTGGGAGGGACGGTATGGGGGGGAAGCCATAGTAATCCATTATTCGTACTTTGGAAACGTATATTCATTAAATAAAAGTTAAAAAAAAAAAAAAGATGTATTTATTTATTTGAAAGGCAGAGAGAGAAAGGATGAGACAGAGAGAAAGAGGTATCTTCCATCTCCTGATTCATTCCCTAAATTATTGCAATATCCAGGGCTGTGCCCTGCTGAACAGGAGCCAGGAACACAGGTTTCCCACATTCAAGCAGGTACCCAAGTATTTGGGCCATAATCTGTTGCTTGTCTAGCTGTATTAGCAGGGAGCAGGGTCAGAAACGGAGCAACTGGGACTCATATTGGCAATGTGATATGTGATACCAGTGTCAAGTGGTTTAAGTTGTCAGAGCACAATGACATCCCCGAGTATCAAACTCTATTCATCATTCTGTTTTTATGTGCTTCTGTTGTATCCCTGTATTCACTGCCAAATATATATGTAGATATATGTATATTCACACACACACACACACACACACATGCTCATACACCTTAAGTATTTCTTATCTAAAATATTTGGGCCCAGAAGAGTCTGATATTCTGGATTTTTTCATATTTTAGATTATTTGCACATACATAATGAAATATCTAATAGATTATGGTTCAAGTCTAAACACAAAATTCATATATGTTTCATATACCTATTCTCATAAATTGGAGGTAATTTTACACAATAATTTTAATATGTCTGTATTTTCACTGCTACCCATCACTTGAGGCCAAATGTGGAATTTTCTACTTGGGTTATTATGTTGATCCTCAAAAATTTTCACATTTTGGAGCATTTTAATTTTCATAATTTCCATTTAAGAATGATCAGCCTGTAGTTGTAATACATACTGATATTTCCTCTGCTTTTTATTATTTCTTTCCTCTCTCCATTTCTGACATCTAAACTTATATTGAAATCCTGTTCAATCCTTCCGTGAGAAATGTCCCCTTAATATCTCAAGAAGTAGTAGCTCATCCCTTTCTGTTGCAACACTAGGATTGGATACAGCTATGTGTAATGGACAGTCTACAATAGTGGCTTAAATAAGTGAGGAGATTTTATATCTTATACAAGTGATTCAGGGATAGTTATGAAGTATTGACATGGAAAATTAACATATGCCTTTACCATTAGCCTGTTGTTTTGTCCTTATAGTTGAACTCAATTGACTCCGCATGAGACATCACAGTCACATTCCAGTTAGGAAGAAGGAGACAGTCTCAGAAGATGAGTGCTTACATTTTATTGGCCACAATTGAATCATAAAGTAATCTCTGGCTGCAAACTGTCTAGTTAATTGGTTTTTAGCTTATGTATATGTGTATAATAAATTACATATATATTTATATATGTGAGAAATTAGTGAGAGGGAGGAAGTGAGTGTGATTGCAGGGTAAGTTAACACAAAGTATCTGCCACACAGTATTTTTCAAAATTCTTTGAATATAAAGTCTGGCATGTTCTAGTCATTATATATGTGTGGTCAGTCTCACTGAACAGGATTATAGAATCATGGGACCAGTGGCAATGTCTCAGTTATCTTTTCATCAGGAAATCTACAATGGTGTAGAATAAATGAATAAATGTAATTTGTAATATGTTGTTTTTCATGTAGTAGAACTAACCACTGTTGAGTAAGTAGAATCAAACTATATATGAAAATCTCAATATCCCAAAGTACACAATGTCATGATATTATATAATTGAAATAGTAGCATTTATGCCTGACATTGCAGACAGTATGAAGTTAAATTAAATAAAAATAAGTTTCACAGACACCGGCCAGTTGAGCTGTGAACACATGAATTTTATTTCCAGATCAGAAATTACTTCTGTAGTTTATTGGTAAGCCTGTCATTTTGATTCACAGCATAGGTAATGATGGCATTAACACTGTATGCTTTTTGAAATGCCATATTCCTCAATTTATTCTAAGACTGTTAGATTTATTTATTAGAGTTATTAAGTAAGCTAAAACCATATCCGGATTTACCCACCCAATAAGTATGAATTCTCACACTCAGCTATTTATCTCTATGAATCTGCATAAGAATAACTTTATCTCTGAATAGGAAATATTTTTTTTTTTATTTAATGAGCATAAATTTCCAAAGTACAGCTTATGGACCACAATAGCCTCCTCCCCCGCCCCGTGTCTTCCCTCCCATCCACAACGTTCCCCTCTCCCACTCCCTCTCCCCTTCCCCTTCACATCACGATTAATTTTCAATTATCTTTATATACAGAAGATCAATTTAGCATATGTTAAGTAAAGATTTCCACATTTTGCTCCCACACAGAAACATAAAGTGTAAAATACTATTTGAGTACTAGTTATAGCATTGATTAAACACCTAAGAGTAATTGTGTATTAATTACAGAACTCAACCAATAGTTTTAAGTAGAATATAAAATGCATCTTTTGTATTGTTGTGGCTTCCCCCCGACCTCCCTCCCTCCCGTGGCCCTCCCCTCACCCACTTCCTCTCCCATCCCGCCCTTCATCACATTTCATTTTCGGTTACCTTCATATACCGAAGATCAATTTAGTATATACTAAGCAAGGATTTCAACAGGTTGCACTCACACAACCGAACCAGGTATAGGGTACTCTTCGACTAGTAGTGTTGTTTTTGAGTTTCATAGATAAACATATTAAGGACAGAGATCCTGCGTGGGGAGCATGAACCCAGTGACTCCCGTTGTTGATTTAACAATTGGCACTCTTATTTGATACTTTATTTACAAAGAAAATATAAATAGACTATGCTAATGGGAACCATTTTTATGAATGACTGAGTAACTTAAAACTATGACAAATTTAGAGATTTTAGGTTATTCTTTTAAATTCACTTAATAATGTAAATAACTATATCTTGCATGTACTATTTAATATTTATATAAAATTGAGGTTTATTAGAGAATTCCTTAAAGACACATACATTTTTTACTTTGTTTTGTTTTTGATTGTGTTCTCCCTTGATACTACCTTCAGTTCTTACCTACTCCCTCATTCCGTACTTGTACTGTGTGTGTGTGTGTGTGTGTGTGTATACATGAATAATTTTAAATAGTGAGTTTTTTTTAACTGGTGTTGGGCCAGAATGCATATAACCTTGTCTATCTCCTGGTTCAAAATGGAAAACCATAACAAAGAAACACAACAAGATAAAAAATCAAAACAAGAAGTGAATTACCTGCAATTATTAATGATCATATTTCTCCTCAAGAGAAGACAGTCAGTAGTTCTTACTGATTACTTTTTGGAATGAGGTAATCAAATTAACCTTGGGAACATTTCAGCAAATCCTTTAATTAGTGAGTTGTATTCTCCTAAATAGCATTGAGATTCCTAGAAAAAAATAAAGTTAGGTGGAGTTAAACATTAATATATAAAATATACGTGTTTACAACAATGTAGGATTAGAGTAGAATTTTATACACTTATTTGAGTTTAAGACACTTTCATTTTAATGATGCATAGCCACAATGTATATTCCCTCTTTAATACATGGAGTTATCAAGATATGGCTCTTTTCAAATTAACAAAGGTATCCTTGTTTTGATCAGTTATTGGTGAGTTCAGGACAGCAAAAGAAAGTATTACTCTTGTCACTATGTCACTATTGAAGAATCTATTAAAGCAAATTGCTGTTATTGATGAGTTAATGATAAGACACTTCCATTTAATACAGTGTACAGAGCGTTTATTTTAGTATCACTGTCACCATTTGAAATAAAAAATGGGATGTTAATTACTTCATTTGTCAAAAGATAACCTTTTTTGAGGACTATTTAGAAACAAGGAAGTACACACTATCATCAGATAGTGTACATCACATCAGATAGGGTATCATGAGTACACACTAGCATACAGCAGAAAAGTCCTTATATGAACATATTCTTAATTCATTTTTTTGTTTTTGTCTATGTATAACGTTTGTGTAAGTGCATCTCTCTTTCTCTCCATCTCTGCCTTTCACCTATGTGTTATTTCTCTATTATATGGCATTTCTGACCTACGTAGATGACAGGGAACACTGCAGCGGCATTCAAATTAGTACATATTTAAATCTAGAATATATCCTAGTTTGGAAACTATATGAAAGTCATCCTGATTTATCAGTTTATTAATTAGTAACATAAAAAGATTATATTAGGCATTTATTTTCTGAAAGTAGGGTGAGAGCCACATGAGAGTAAAAATGTAATCTGGTTTACTTACTATGTCACAGTACTGTAAACAGTACTTTGTATGCAGAAGAGCCTCTGTAAATATTTGTTTATGTAATTAACAATTTGTACTTACTCAAATGCAAACCTCAATTTTTTATAAGATGTAATCAATTGTTCTATCATATGTGAATAGACAGTCTATAACACAAACACCTCTAATCCCACCACACATTATAAGCAGGAGCAGAGGACTGATTTTGTAGAACCCCACTGTATCCTTCTTATTGTAGTCCCTCTTTCTCATCAGAGTCATCCATTTTCCTAGTACTGAATATTCACTCTTGTTATTATTTATTGGTTTACCACATATGAATGTATTTCTGAATCTACTCCTAAAATATATTTCACTTAGTTTTACATTATTTGATTTTTTAAAAAATTCTGTATTTATGAGAGAGGGAGAGAGAGAGAGAGAGAGAATGAATTCCATCCACCTGTCAACCCCAAATCCTACAATGACTAGAACTGGGCCAGAAGCAGTGTTGGAGCTGGGAGCCAAGAACTGTAACATGCAACATGTGTGGCAGGAACCCAGTTACTGGAGTTATCTCTATAATTGTCTTCTTAGCTATATCTAATATTTTCTTTAACTCTCCATGATGCTAATTTTAATTGTTAGTAGATTTATCACATTGGTGTAAGTTATATGTAACTTTTCTAATTTTTGGCTATTAAATATATTTTCCTTGATCACATTTTCAAATATCTATTTTTAAGCATTTTATATTTATTATATATTCCATTTTAAGTCATTTAAATATCTAAAAATTTGTATGTCCATTTCTTCATTTCTTAGAAAATTGCAGTGTACTATTTACATGGCTTCTGATTTTGTGCTATAGTTTATGTTCCCAGGATTTTTGTTCAGTGGTAATTTCTTGAGATCTTCATCTATCCAAAAGGATTTATGTTTCTTCCACCAGGTACACGGGTGCTAATAACCAGTAGTCATTTTATATTAAAACTTTGCTTTGAGAATTTTCAAATCATCTAAGTACTATGATTTGGGGGCACCAACTTGAGTGAGGACCATGTCATGGCTAGAAATACAGGGAGGGAGAGCAGGGGGTTAGCCTAGCAGTTCAGATACCCATGCCCCACACTGGAGTACCTGGGTTTGATTCCCAGCTTCAGCTCCTAACTATAGCTTCCCACCTGTGAAGACTCTGGGAGGCAGCAGTGGTGGCTGGAGTAATTGGGTTCTTGCCATCCAGATAGGAGACTTTGATTGTGTTCCCATCTCCTGGTTTTGGTACCAACCATTGTATGCAAGGTGAGAGTGACCCTGCAGATGAGAGTTCTGTATCTGTCTGTCTATCCTCTCCTCCCTCCCCCTCATAGCTCTCTGGTTCTCAGATATTTTGTTTAAAAGAAATATGAGAGAGGCCCCTTTTTCTTCTCTACATAATAATTAGATGGTTAATGGAAAGTCTCCTGCTGACCTCCCCCCCTCAGAACACGTTTGTTTCAGCTTCAGCCTTACACCAAACGTGTCCTTCTTTAGGTTGCAAGCATTAGGCTGCGAGCAATTAGCAAACAGTAATTTGGACAGACCTTTGGCTTCCTTTCTGACACTTGTGCAAACTGAAGACTTTAAAAAGAAAGCTAAAGATCATAAAAAAGAAATTCTCTGCTGACTTTTAGCCCTTTGGATTTCTAATTCTCTGGTCAATCCAGTCATAGATTTAAAATTATGCTCTTTCTTTAATAGTTATTTTGAATTATTTTTAATGAAAGTTATTGAAGCAATATAATCCAGCACAATACTGAAAATAAAAAAAAAATCAGTTTTATTTTAAAAATCCCCACAACCTAACAAAAGGGATAACAAACTTATAGTTTTTTTCACCAGCAATTAATGAGTGTTTCAAATATATTATTGACTGTCCCAGTATCTGAAAAACAAGGAATGAGCTAGAATAAGCCTTCCTGGAGCACAGAATTTTCATGCATGGAGACTTGTGGAAACAGATAATGTAAAAGCCGTGGAATTCAGGTAGATTTATTAGAAACACCATTCTGTGGGAACTTAGAGAACGGATCATTTTAGACATCCCTGGGAATGTGAGGAGAGCTTTACTGTAGAGGAGCCAGATGAGCTGGTTTTTGAGCCTTAGCATATAATAGTCTGCAAAGCATGGGGCTTAGGATGCTATTTCATGCTGAAGAAATAATAAGAGCACTTTGGAGATTCTGCAGAGACAGTAGGTGGTGAACTATAATATATGGCAGGGATTTAGGGTATGCATTAGACCAGGTGGTAATACCATTGATAAGGTAGATTGTGACTACATTGAAAGCTTAGTTGTATGAAGGGAGGCTTGTGGTATTGAAGATATCCAGTAAGTTTGGAATTTTTCTTTTTAAAAATCAAAAAATTTATTAGAGAGGGAGAGAGAGAGCGAGCGAGCGAGCGAGCTTATCCACTAGTTTGCTCCCAAATGCTTCCAACAACTAGGGATCGACCAGGTTATAGTCGGAGGGTAGGACTCAATCCAGGCCACCTATGGGGTTGGCAGAGACCAAAGTACTTGAAACGACACCTGCTGCTTCCAGGGTGCACATTAGTAGAAAGCTCGAATCAGAAGCAGAGCCAAGACTCAAACTTAGTCTGGTATGGGATGAGAACATTCCAAATGGCATCATACCCACTATACCAAATTTCTAACAGGAAACAAAATTTTATAAAGAAATGAATGTGCATGTAAGAAGATTCCTGTGGAATATTTGTTCTCTAAATAAATTGCAAGGCAATTGAAAACCTTATTTGAATGGAGATTTTTTTTAATTTAAAACTAGAAATGAAGGCAATTTGTGCTTCCTCCTAAATTAATAATGCATTATAGGAAATGATTGCACATGTGTGTGTGTGCACACACAATTTCCTTAAGCTTCCTTCTTGCCAATTTTCTGCTGAACCATCAAGAACTATAGTGCAGTCACATACCCTAAATTCAAAACTCAAACATTTAAAATCATCATCTTAATTTTTGTACACCAGATTGTTTAGAGATGATTATTTCCCCTATTTTGGACCTGAGACATTAATCTCCTTATCATGTAGGAACACTGAGAGGAACTGCATTGCATTTGTACAGCAAGAGAAGAGCAAATTCATGTAAAGTCTTAGAAGACAAATGCTTGCTTAAGGTATTTGCTGAATCACTGACTAGCTGAAAAGAGAGGATATTAGTCACAACTGGTGAATTTGCTAAAGTAATTTGAGAACAGGTGACTGAGGGGAGCAGAATGAAATTTGCTGAAAGAATTGAGAACACATTCGTGGCAGCTGCTGGACTCCAAGGAACCTTGGGGAGTGTGCTAGAGATGTCGAGGCAATTTATCTGCCAGCATCATTGCCAGAGTGTGTGAGGAGCTTGAGAAGACAGTCTTTTGTATAGCAAGAACAGCATAAAATATCATAGGAGTCACTGTGGAGAATAAGAAATTGTAACATCTTACACAGGAAGACAAAATCGCAGGGAGTTCATAGTAGTATTTGCTTCTTCAGGAAATAAACTTCTTGACTCACTGCTGAGGACAGAATAAAAATGTATGTGCTCACTTGGCAAAGAAGGAAAGAAAAGAACCTCTACCTACAGAGGCTGAGTTTCCAGGGAAAGGATACATACAGATATAATATGTTCAAGATTTTCTAAAAGAAAATAGAAAAGTACCAAGATGAGTATAAAACTTACTAAGTTTTTAATAAAGTTTCATCATAGTGAGCTATACTAGATAGGAAAGGCTTTAATAAGATAGATTGTACTTCACTGGTGTTTTGAAAATACAGTATATTTGCATCAGAGAGGAACCTGGGAATCGCTTCCTTCTCCTTTAGCCATATCAGGCATCATTAATTAGTTGTGTTCCCACAAAACCTGGAAGCAAGACTAACCATTTGCAGGATAGTGTGGAGGGAAAACTCTGCCTTTCATTGCAGAAATAAAATCTGTTTGCCCTCCGTGATGTTTACAGAAACATTATAAAAAAAAAGGTAGAACTCCAGGCTTAGGTCAGACATGTGCAAAATGATGACTTCAGAATTGTCATTCTAGTGAGATGCAAGGATTCCCACTGGAGAATAAGGGAGGGGAGATGGCGTAGCTCCATTGTACCCTAGTAATAGAGGATCATTGATGCCCAGTTTAGGATGTTGCTATCATTCAGTTAATGAAAATCAGTGAGTTTTTTGAAAATAAGGACATGATAAAACAATACAAGAATTTTATGGAAAGAGAACTGAGAACTTATGTGGGGTTTTGTC
Source organism: Oryctolagus cuniculus (assembly GCF_051225735.1). NCBI lineage: Eukaryota > Metazoa > Chordata > Mammalia > Lagomorpha > Leporidae > Oryctolagus > Oryctolagus cuniculus. Next base: position 51,599,833 of record NC_142875.1, on the reverse strand, counting down.
AATATTTTAGAGCTCAGCTTTCAACAAACTTTCTAATAGTTTTGGAATTTTCCAGCTTATGTAGCAGAGCCGTTTTTTCAGTATAGAATATAAAAAATCTCACTGTCCCTATGTTCTTTGGAGCTCAAAAGTAGGCACATGTCCTAGCAAGGCTACCATTTGAAATTCAAACCCAAAGTGGATTCACTCAAGGGATCAATGACAGCTGCATCAGCAGCAGCAGCAGTGGCATGTTGTTTCTACAGAAAACAGAGATAGCAAAATGCATTGCTCAGGGGTGATAAAATTGGCAGAAAAATGAGGAGTGTTGTACCTAATGGAGGCAAGAATGTCTACAATCCTGCAACACCATATACTGGTCCTGGCTTTTTGGGCTGCCCCAGCAACATTAGGGCTACCCTTTGAGAAAATGCCACTTTTGTGTAAGCTGAGCAGATTGGTTTCTGTTGCTTGCAGATCCAATCTAAGTGCATTCTAGTGAGAAAAATATTAAAATCACTTAGCCATGTGAAGATGCACTTCTGAGCAAGACTGATAAGAAAAGTAATTTGTAAGGATGCATGGAAAGTTTTGATGTTTGATTGTAAGAGTAAAAGAGTAAGGGAGGCATTGTGGTACAATGAATGAAGTCCCCATTTGCAATTCTGGCATCCCATATTGAAGTGCTGGTTTGTTCTGGATGCTCTACTTCCCAATCAACTCCCTGCTAATGGTCCTGGGAAAGCAGCAGAAAATGGCCCAGGTACTTGGGCCCCCCACTGATGTGTTAGATCCAGATGGAGTTTGGGCTCCTGGCTTTGGCTTGGCCCAGCCCTGGCCATTGCAGCCATTTGGGGAGCGAATAAGCAGATGGAAGATCTTTCTAACTCCTTGGGGCCCCCTTCCCAACACACATTCACTTTGTCAGCAACACTGTCTTTCAAATAAATGATTGTTTTAAAAAAAAAAAAGAATAAAAGGGTGTGAGCATTTTTTTTATTTTATTTTTTATTTTTTGACAGGCAGAGTGGACAGTGAGAGAGAGAGACAGAGAGAAAGGTCTTCCTTTTGCCGTTGGTTCACCCTTTAATGGCCCCCGTGGCCGGCGCACTGCGGCCGGCACACCGCGCTGATCCGATGGCCGGAGCCAGGTGCTTCTCCTGGTCTCCCATGGGGTGCAGGGCCCAAGTACTTGGGCCATCCTCCACTGCACTCCCTGGCCACAGAAGAGAGCTGGCCTGGAAGAGGGGCAACCGGGACAGAATCCGGCGCCCCGATCAGGACTAGAACCCGGTGTGCCGGCGCCGCAACGGAGGATTAGCATATTGAGCCGCGGTGCCGGCCGGGTGTGAGCATTTTTAAGAAATGGAATGAGTTAATGGTAAATGCTGCAGGACATTGTTGCGTTATTCTTGAATTTGCAAATGTTTACCTCTAGGATTAAGCCATCTGTGTTTGGTAACTGGCTCTCAGTGGAGTCAGGTTAGTACTCTCGTACAAAGCCTGGAGACAAAGGTTCTTTCTTCCCTATTTTAAAGAGGATGGCTCCCAGGTCCTTGGAAAGATATTTCTGCTCTGTAAAATCAGCAAGAGGCTTTCAAACTATATGCCTCGAAGAAGTAAGAGAAAGAGTTTATCATTGCACGTTTTCTAAAGTTTATGTTCTAAGGGAGATTGGGAGAGAGAGGCTGTGTGAAATTTGGTCAAACTGAGGGATATTTGTGGCTATCTTGGTCTATCTTGGCTATCTTGAATTCCCTAAGCAGTTTCCTGCCAATCCCAGAAGTATCAGAAAATATTGAAGCTATTTTTATTTCTTTCTAGATTGATGGATTCACAAAGTCAAATAATGTCGTTACACAAAATGTAGAACGCTTCACTTCTTGCACACCTGGTCTGGTTACTGTGGTTTATTAATACACATCAGTTGATTAATTATTTTTTCTCATTTAAATACTCCTTAGAGGCCTGTTTAAAGACTTGCTATTTACAGCATCCATCCTCAGACAACATCTACATTCACAAACTAATAATCACGAATCCCCAATGTCAAAGTCTTACCAGTATTCTTTTTTTCATTTAAATCTCTTGACGTTTGGTAAAATCAACAGGAAGTGACCATCTTCCATATGTTTAGGACAATTGTTAACTTGTAACTCAATAGCCAATTTTAAGAAAGATAGTAATAATTATAAATGTTTAAGAGTGATGCAAAATCTACATTTTAAAATATTAACTAATTGAATTTATCATTTAATAAATGATATAATTAGTGTGACTATATTATATAAATTGCTTCAACAAATCTTTTGTAAATGGAATCAAAAGATGAGTTTATTTTGGTGCAATTTTGAAATCCATGGATAGTTTTTCCATAACACATGTCTGTCTTTATTTTTTAAAATACTTTATTTATTTATTTGAAAGGTAGAGTTACAGACAGATAGGGGGAGAGACAGAGAGAAAGGTCTTCCATCCACTGGTTCACTCCCCAAAAAGTCATAATGGCTGGAGCTCAGCCAGTCCAAAGCCATGAGCCAGGAGCTTCTTCTGGGTTTCCCATGTGGGTGCAGAGGTCCAAGCACTTGGGCCATCTCCTACTGCTTTCTCAGGCAATAGCAGAGAGCTGGATCAGAAGAGGATAAAATAATAAATAAAAGTAAAAATAATAAAGTTTTTTTATTGTTTTAGAAAGTAAGCAAATCTATTCCAATGGTAAATTAATCTCCAGCTTTCAGAGGTGCTTACTATACAAACATAATTGAAAATTTAGTCTCAAGTAAGTTAGATGTTAAAGATGATGCTGAAAAGATGATGAATATAGAATTATGAATAATCCATAAAGAATTATTTCCAACATTTTATATTCTGGAGAATCTAAAATATATATGGAATTAACTGTTTCCTGAATATTTGATAGAAAATAAGAATAAGCTGAAAATTTTCAATTTTTTTATTGAGAAAGGATTTTTTGTTAACATTGCTGTAATATCCTCCATTGAGTATTATTCAAGTTTGGTTCATGATCCCAAAAGGCACAATCCAGAAACCTGTAACTTCAAATATTAAAATCTTGGGAGATTTAAATCCCTAAAATCTAAAATTGTCCTAAATCTAAACCACAAAAATATAATTCTGGGAATGATTACATAAAATTCTTTAAAAATATCTATTTGATTTTTAAAATTTTTTCTGAGATACTTATAAAATATAACAGAATATTTCACTGGCTACTTTAAACCACTTTAAAACAGACAATAATAATGTACATATTTTTGCAAGCATAAACACTCAAGTATACCAATTATAGTCACACAGGCATAGCAGTTATGAGCAAATTAACCATATGCATAAATAGTTCAAAAGTTGAAATCAATAAACATATAATAGAGGCTCGCATTACCACATAGCAGATTAAGACTCCGATTGCAATGCTTGCATCCCATGTCAGAGTGCCAATTTGGGATCTAACTGCTATTCTTATGAACTTGCTCCTTGCTAATGCACCTGAGAAAGCAGTGAAAGATGGCCCAGGTGTGAGGCATAGTTGGAGTTACAGGCTCCCAGCTTTGCCCTAAGCAGATTGTTGTGGCCATTTGTGGAGTGAATCAGCAGACAAAAAATGTTTTTCTCTCTATTTTTGCCTCAGTCATTCTACCTTTCAAATAAAGAAAATAAGTCTTTTAAGAAAACATATATAAATATGACTGGTACATGTGTGCACCCAGATTTATAACTGTGATCATCAAAAATTCTATGAGGGGCTGTCTAAGTCTTTGGGCAAGATTGGTTAAAAACCACATTGGGTCACCACTGCATATGTAGTAGCCCCCAAACCAAGATCTTGAAATATTTTCTTTCACAAAAGGAAATATACAAAAAGAACTTTTTAAACACATTTCAGTGTTTCTATTTACATATACAATACTTATGAACAATGTCAGTTTTTGATAGTGCACTTTTTATGGAGTGAAATTTTCAAAAAATGCATAAAAGGAGTTAGGACTCTCTAAAAGTCTTCATACAATTTATGCTTCAAATATTGGCAAAGGTGTGAAAACTAAATATGGCATAGCAAATTAAAAAAATAATGATTATATTTTAAACTAGTGAATAAAAACTAAAAAGATAATAAAAGAAACTGAGAAGAAATGAAAAATGTATTCCAGGGATAGAACAGGAGCAGTTGCACTGAAATAGTCCATGAGAAAGGCCCAGCTTTCACCATCATTAATTATATTTTGAAGTCTCTCATGAATAGCTGCTTCTTTCCCCCCTTAGGGCATGGTTGCTCTCACAGAATACATTCACATTCATTTTCTGTGTGACACTGCTCTTTGTGAAATTCTTCTATGATTCTTTATACACCAATATAACCATTCCCTATTAAATTTTCCCACCTTCTGTGCCATGATTCTCTGTTGTTTTGGGACCCTGGCAGTCTATTCCACATAGACTCTTATGCAGACTACAGATTTGGTGGAAACAGTACTGGTAATTGAACAGCAACCCAGTTACATAAGTGTCCTCTTATTCTTCTGTACACATAATTATTTTCCAACCGGTCAGTGGCTTTGCTGTTTTCATCATTTAAATACAGCTTAAAATCACTAAAATATCCTGCAATTTCATTGCTAGAAGCAATGCCAATGGCATTGCTTTTAAACTGAAGTTTAAAACAAAATATTTGAGAGAACAGAGAGAGAGAGAGAGAGAGAGAGAGAGAGAGAATATCTCACATTGGCAGGTTTACTGCCCAAATGCACACAATGGGTACTGATTTGACCAGGTCATTCAAGCCATCAGATCATATACTGCCTCTCAGAGTCTGAATTAGCAAGAAGCAAGAATTAGGAGCAAAGCAGATAATGAACCCAGATACCAAGATATAGAGCATATTGTCTTTCTTGACTGCTAGGTCAATGCCTGCCCCCTAAACTTAATTGCTATCATTGACATATCACAGGCCAATCCTTTCCTTGAGTATCTCCCAGACCTCGCAGGTAAACTTTGCTTGTTTGTTTTTGATTTGGTAAATAAGCACTTAGGGTATTAATGTTTTAAAATTGTGATGTTGGGAATTTTTAGATTTAGGGATTTTAGAAGTTGGGGATTCTGTTTTTGGGCATTTTGGTGTTTGAAATTATGACATTTGTAATGATATCTTTTGGGGTTATGATTGGCATGGATTGTTTTTATTAAGGTTTTTGGGATATTTGTATTATATCAGAAAGTAATTTCACAAAGAGGTGCTGCATTTTTTGGTATAGAGTCATCTAATCTATTCTTTTTAAGATTTTTTTTATCCTCCATAATGTGACCATGTGCCTTCTGACCCTATCATTTTTCTTTTCATCATCAGTTTCTAGGCAGGAGTGTTTTAAGAGGAGAAATGCTCTGGATGTGTTTGCCTTGTATTCAAGTGTCCTAGGAAGTGTACTTTTTTCTTTTTAATTTCATTATTTGTTGCTTTCATATTTCTCATAGCATTACAAACTGTACTGCTTAAATTGAGAGAGCCCAGAGAAATAGTATAAATTCCCTCAATTTTAATCATGTACAAGTAACATAATTTGCTCTTTTGAGATAGGCATGTGGTGCAGTGGTCAAGTCACCCCATCAGACAGCCACATCCCACATTGCAGGGTCTGAGAGCTAAAGTTGAAGGCTTAAGTAGTCGGGTCCCTCCCACCCACACGAGAGACTATGGCCTATGACTTTGCTGTGGCCTTATTCTAGCTGTGGGTGTACAAGCAGTGAAACAGTGGATGGAAGAACTCTCCCTCCCCCTTGCCCATAAATGAAAATGATTAGATAAAAGGTAAAATAATGTTTCATCCTCCTCTCCCACCTCTCTAAGTTTTTGAAGTTATCTTTGGTTTTATGTATAGTTGTGTATATAGTTTTATATCACCCACACGTTGGCAGTCCTCCCTCTGTCAGTTCTGATATGTGTGAATTTCAGTTACCACAATCCATTAAGTAACATAAGTTCTCAATTGGATTTCAATTTCAGTTACTGTGGTGTACTATCTTTAATTGCATAAAGTACAGACATAAAGTTGTTGAACTTTCAGTCCACGACTAACTAAATAACATCATGCACTACGGAGTAACCAATTACATTGCTTCCTTCAAAGTCTGTTGATGGCTGTCTTCTGTTCATCTGCAATTATGTTGTTCAGGAACCAACAACAAAGTATGCGTTTGCATTGCCTCCTTAGCCTACTGATACATAAACTTTATATGTTACAAAAATATTGGAAAAGAGGATTGACTAACAAAGATAAAAGTGAGGCAAAGAAACAAAATGAGAGAATGTAAGTGTAGTTGGATGTGATTAGAAGATTTGAAAATGGCAATAGGGATGCTAATGTCTTCTGTAGGATTAGCATTCTGTAGGATGCTAATATGGAGTGAGTTTTGTGGCAGTCAGTTAAACCACTGTTTGTGACACTCCCTTCCTGTGTTCAGAGTGCTTGGGCTGAGTTCTGACTCCATGTCTGATCTATATTCCTCCTAATACACCTGGGATACAGCAGGTAACAATCCAAGTTCTTTGTTCTCTTCCACACATGTGGGAGACCAGGATGAAGTTCCTCGCTCCTGCCTTCAGGATGTCCCAGCCCTTGTTCTTGCAGGCATTTGGAGAGTGAACCAGTAGATGGAAGGTTTCTGTTGCTCTCTCTCTCTTTGCCCCCCTCTCTCTCCCTCTGCTTTTCAAATAAATAATTTGTTTTTCTTTAAAAGAATACTTATGAAAGGAAAGACACAAAATTGCATGAGGCTTTATAAATCATATTGAAAAAATCCAATGGATATGAAAAAGAATAAAGTTGCTTCAACCTTTTTCAGTTGAATTTGCCCTAGGAAGAGAGAGTGCTCTCACAGTATTTCAGCCAGATAAGGAGGCCTTATGGGTTGATTCTGAGGTCAGAGTGTTATTTACAGTGAATGTCATTATAGGAGTCCGCTGTGTAGACTGCTTCCCATATTGGACATTCCCTCCTTTTTAATTCTGTCTATTATTATTATCAGGCACTTGATATTATTTATATGATCACTTTTACACTTAAACCTATCTAATATTTAATATGATCACTTTAAAATTAAGATGGAATTTTTACCACCAATTTTACAAGATTTGGGGTCCCAAGATAAGTCTTTAGGCTGTACCCTTCAAAGTACGTTTGTAGGACTGTATGCAAAACTATACAGCCTTACAGTTATAGACTACCTTCTATCTCTCTTATTCCCCCTTTTATTTTTTACTGGGATCTTTTTTCAATTGGCTTTTTAGACATATGATTAACTCTAAAGAGTCAACATATAGTATGAAGAAAAGAAATAGAAAGAAAGAAAACAAAGAAAAAAAGGAAAAACAAAATAAAAAGCAACAATAAAAAACTGTCCCTCAACAGTCAGTACAAGGCCTATTCATGTCATTGTTTCTAAAAATGTCAACTGTACTTCTGTAGGTTTCATTTTAGGAGTGCTATTAATTCTCACATATCAGGGAGAACATTTGGTATTTGTCTCTTTGGGACTGGATTATTTCACTAAGTATGAAGTTTTCCAGCTTGATCCATTTTGTTGTGAATGCCCGGATTTTTTTTTAATGCTGTGTAGTATTCCATAGTGTATATATCCCATAATTTCTTTATTAAGTCTTCAGTTGATGGGCATTTAGGTTGATTCCATGTCTTAGCTATTGTGAATTGAACTGCAATAAACATGGAGGTACAGATAGCACTTTCATTTACTGATTTCATTTCCCTTGCATAAATTCCCAGGAGTGGGTATCTACATTCAGATTTTTGAGGTATTTCTATACTGCCTTCCATAATGGCTTTACCAGTTGACATTCCAACCAACAGTGGGTTAGGGTGCCCTTTTCCCCACATCCTCTCCAGCATTTGTTTTTTGTTGATTTCTGTATGAGGGCCATTATAACTGGGGTGAGCTGAAACCTCTTTGAGGTTTTGATTTGCATTTCCCTGATTGCTAGTGATCCTGAACATCTTTTCATGTGTCTGTTGGCCATTTGGATTTCCTCTTTTGAAAAATGAGCATTTCAGGCATGGAAAGCCAAGACTTTGTGACCAAAATATATCCTACATGAAGGATCTCTGTGAGACCTCAGTGGAAAGAAGGGGCCATCAAAGAAAGATGTACTTAACATAGAGTTGGCCTTCTGTATATAAAATTAAACTAAAAATGAACCATAATGAAGAAAGGGATGGGAGAGGGAGTAGGAGGTGGGATGGGAGTGGAGGTGGGAGGGTGGGTAAGAGGGAAAGAACTACTATATTGCTAAAATTGTACCTATGAAAAATTCATTCTTTAAATAAAAGCTTAAAAAAGAGAGTGTTATGTTTGACATAGAGCATTAACTTCTATTTTTCTTTGAATTCTGTATTTAAGCAAAGGTCACAATCAGTTTGTTCAGCATTCAAACCAAAGTGATGAAGTTCCGTACTACATTGATAGAAAATGGTAATTAATTACAAGGAATCTGAAGAACATTTTCTTCTGTAAATACTGTTTTTATCATTTCAGAAGTTGGCATGAATTGTTGATTACTGTCAAAGCCTGCTGAAGATGCAGCATAAGACTGGTAGTATGAAATTTGTTCGTAAATTCTTAGAATTAGTTAATGCAGGCAGTTTTGATGATCATCATAACACTTGAGGTTGATGAGACACTTTTTATTTTTATTTTTTTTGCAAGCAAACTCATTAAAAAGATTGCTACAAAAGACAGGATTGTATAGTGACCATAAAGGAGCTGCTACTTTGCCTCAAACCTAATGAGGGTGAATTTTTTGACATAAATGAGGAACACAGTTGTAATAAAAAGGGTGGGGGTGTTATAGATGCAAAGACAGTGGCATAATATTTCACATTAAAGAAAATTTTGGTGATATTTAATGATTTGAAATAACAAAATATTAAATGTTGGAAGCATAAAAGATAAAAGTTGAAAAATATTTGTGGTTGGCAGAACAATGGCCCTCCAAAAGATACCCATGTCCTGATATCTGAAGCTTGTGAGTACATTAGGTTGCATAGTAAAAAGGAATTATTTTTGCTGATACGCTGTCCTCACAGCTGTATGATCTAGATGGGCAAAATATAAATACACAGGTCAATTAAAAAATGGCAGAGGAGTACAGAAGGGAGTCACAAACAGATGTGACTCCATAAGAATGGTCAGAGAGTGACAATGTTGGCTTAGGTGTTAAAGATGGGATTATGCGTGAGCCAAGAACAGGCTCCTGCATGCTGGCAAGTGGAAATAACATTAAGCGTGCAGAAAGGAAAATGACCCTGCTGATACCATGACTTACACCTGGTAAGATCTATGTGAGACTTTTGACCCACAGAACTGTAATGCATCACGTGACAAAACTATATACTTAGCCAGGTTTACTGAAGTGATTAGAAATCAATTCCAAATAATTCAAGAACTTAGAGAATAAGAATAAGCTCGTTGTCATTCATGAAATTTTGATTTGAAGATCTGCCACATGTAAATGTGAGGTGAAGCAAATATATGAGATCAAGAATGAAATGCAACCAAAAAAAAAAAAAAAACTGTCAGTAAATGGTATGAACATCTATAGCAAAATAAGTATAGCTTTAAAATCATTAGTCTTTGTGTATGTGTGTGTGTGTTATGCAATTAACTTGGCTAGGTATATAATTTTGTGATATTGACTTTACCTCAACTGTCAATCGAGACTACTCTGGTGTATTGGGAGTCTGGGATAAAACATAATATAAAGCTTTTTATAGAATATGAAATATTGGAATTCTTTACTTTCAAAGGAATGCATTATTATCATTGAGGACACAGAATACTGCCCCAGGTACTATGCAAGTTTAAAGGACAAAAATAGCACTACTTGTCTCTCTTAAGTGTTGATTTTACACAAACTTTTTTCTTTGGTGGAGGAAAAATTCATTTTTAATGCTAAACCATTCATACAGTTATTATGGATTGTGCTAGAAAAACTTCATGAAACTTTAAGATAAAATAATAAAAGCATTTTGAAAATTCCTAGTTGTGACAGGAAATTTAGATTATATTCTTTGCTTCATTGGAGTTACTTTTCACTTTCCACTTGCATTAATGCTGTCTGCTAAAAATAGATGAGATGTAGAGAAAAATCTATATTCCAGTTACTGCATTTCTTTCTCCTTCCATGTCTTCATTAATATTTAGAATACATGTCTCAGAATTCGTGGTATCATGGTCCTTCTACCATGGTGGGTAACTTTTTTTTTCCCCAAGGGCCATTTGGACATTTATAAAGTCATTTGCAGGCCATAGAAATCATAGAATTAACAGTAAACTACTACTCAAACAATACTCTATACTTTGTGTGTCTGTGTGGGTGCAGTCTGTTGATATCTTTACTTAGTATATACTGGGGCCAGCACCGTGGCTCACTTGGTTAATCTTCCGCCTGCGGCACTGGCATCCCATATAGGCACCGGGTTCTTGCTCGGTTGCCCCTCTTCCAGTCCAGCTCTCTGCTGTGGCCTGGGAAGGCAGTGGCGGATGGCCCAGGTGCTTGGGCCCCTGCACCCACATGGCAGACCAGGAAGAAGCATCTGGCTCCTGGCTTCAGATTGGCGCAGCTCCAGGCATAGCGGCCATTTTGGGGGGTGAACGAACGGAAGGAAGACTTTTCTCTCTGTCTCTCTCTCTCAATGTCTAACTCTGTCAAATAAATAAAAAATAAAATAAAATAAAAGTAAAGAATTAGTATATACTAAGTGATCTTCTGTATATAAAGATATTTGAAAATGAATCTTGATGAAGAATGGGATGGGAGAGGGAGTGGGAGATGGGATGGTTGCAGGTGGGAGGGAGGTTATGGGGGAAAAAGTCGCTATAATTCAAAAGTTGTACTCTGTAAATTTATATTTATTAAATAAAAAAAGAAATCATTGGCTTAAAAATTAGCCACTTTAAATTAGTTGAATTTCTTTTTTTTTAAATTTTATTTTATTTAATGAACATAAATTTCCAAAGTACAGCTTATGGATTACAATAGCTTCCCCCCCCCCATAACTTCCCTCCCACCCACAACACTCCTCTCTCCCACTCCTTCTCCCCTTCCATTCACATCAAGATTCATTTTCAATTCTCTTTATATGCAGAAGATCAATTTAGCATATATTAAGTAAAGATTTCCAGTTTGCACCCACACAGAAACAAAAGTATAAAATACTATTTGAGTACTAGTTATAGCATTAATTAAACACCTAAGAGTAATTGTGCATTCTTTTTATTTTCCCTCCCACTCACACCCCTCCCATCTCAGTTGCCTACTTAGGCAGGGCCAGAACAAATTATTTCAAGGGCCTTATATGGCCAGCATTATAGATGTTCCCTACTGATGGTAGATCAAGAAAGGCTAAGAGGATTATAGTACTAAACAAGACAGAACTGCATGTATGTGGATTTAAGAAATACCTCATTAAATTGATAATAAAAGGAATTATTGGTTTAGGAGTATAAAAAATGTTGCTAACATTTCATATATATCCTTGCATGTGTGGGTGTTCTTATTCACACACATTCACATATCCATTTTGCATAAAATCTAGTAGGTGTTAAATGCTTATTATGCTTCTGGCATTGCTTTGAGCACTGCATTTATTTATTCATCTTATTCCAGCATGTGCATAAATGTGTCTCCCTTTTTTACCTTGACCACATTTTAAGCATTTCATCTTTTATTAACTATTATTGTAAATTATTATTTAAATCATTATAATATTCTGGATTTCACAATTTTTAAAGATTTATTTATGTATTTATTAGAGAGAAAGAGATAAAGACAGACAGAGGGAGAGACAGCTTTCCATCTGTTCATTCACTCCCTAGATGGCTGCAATGCCACAATGGCCAGAGCTGTGCTGATCCAAAGCCAGGAGCCAGGAGTTTCTTCCAAGTCTCTCACTTAGGTGCAGGGGCCCAAACACTGGGGCCATCTTCCAATTCCTTCCCAGGCCATTAGTAGAGAGCTGGATCAGAAGAGGAGTAGCTGGGACATGAACTTGCACCCATATGGGATGCTGTCACCACAGGCAGAAGCTCAACACACTATGCCACGGCATCAGTCCTCCCCTCGAAATATTTCTTAAATAATTTCCTATTCTTCCATTTTAAGATTATTTTTGGTTTTTAATCATTGCAAACATTTTTCTGGTTAGTATCATATATACAACTTGCTTTCCCACTCTTCAATTTTTCCTAACACAAATTATTGGAAGTAAATTGGTGGGTGAACATATATAATTATTCCTTATTCTTATGATACATTTTTTTTAGAAAAGCACCAATCTAAAACTGAAGATGTTTCATTAGCTTTATAATTTCTTTAGATCCTCATTAACTGCATGGTGGTTTTTTAAAACACCAGTTTTTGCTCATTTTTATTGTAATATATAGTAGAGTCACTGTGCTAATCTTCTCATCTTCCCCACTATAGACCCCTTCTGAAGTCTAGAAAAAGAAGCCCCAACTGTTACATGCTATGCACTTCTGAATGTGAATGGAGTTAAGATTATGAGGCAATTAGCTCAAGATAACTTCACCAATCAGGTTTTTTTGTAGTGATTACAGCTATGACACAAAAGTAGAGTAATTTTCCTAGAAAATCTAAGCCAGACAGTCACAACAAGCTAAGAGCTAATGTCATAATTTTAGGAAAAATATGGATGGCCATGTGAAATTTGAAAAGAGAGTATGTAAGTGGATCTACAGAAATAAATTTAGAAAAAGTACAATCCCATCAAGGTGGCATGTACCAATGCCATCTCACTAGTCCAAGTGATCAATTTCAGTTCACAATTGATCACACTGATAGGTCTAAGAGTCAAAGGGATCACATAAACAAGACTAGTGTCTGCTAATACTAACTGATAGAATCAAAAAGGGGGAGAACAATCCATCATGGGAAGCAGGATACACAGCAGACTCAAAGAATGGCAGATGTCCTAAATAGCACTCTGGCCTCAGAATCAGCCCTTAAGGCATTTGAATATGGCTGAAGAGCCCATGAGAGTATTTTAGGCATGGAAAGCGAGACACTCTGGGGGAAAAAAAAAGAAGACCTAAATGAAAGATCTCTGCGAGTGAGATCCCAGTGGAAAGAATGGGGCCATCAAAGAAGGAGGTACCTTTCTCCAAAGGGAGGAGAGAACTTCCACTTTGACTATGATCCTGTTGGAATAAGATTGAAGTTGGTGAACTCAAAAGGCTTCCATAGCCTTGGCAACTCATGACTAGAGCCTCGGGAGATTACTGACGCCATAAACATGAGTGTCAAATTGTTAAGTCAACAACAGGAGTCACTGTGTACTTATTTCTCACGTGGGATCTGTCTTAAATGTGTTGTCCAATGTGAAGTAATGCTATAACTAGTACTGAAACATTATTTTACACTTTGTGTTTCTGTGTGGGTGCAAACTGATGAAATCTTTACTTAATATATACTAAATCAATCTTCTGTATATAAAGATAATTGAAAATGAATCTTGATGTGAATGGAATGGGAGAGGGAGCAGGAGATGGGAGGGATGCGAGTGGGAGGGAAATTATGGGGGGGGAAGCCATTGTAATCCATAAACTGTACTTTGGAAATTTATATTTACTAAATAAAAGAAAGAAAGAAAAAAAAGAACAGAAGACAATATGAGAACCTAAGAGAATTAAAAATAAAGATGAAGAGAATGGTAACTAAAGTTTTCTGACTTCTCTGCTTCTTGATAATTATTCCTAATATTGAATTTTATGAGATTATTCTGCATCCTTTAAGGTTATGGATCATCACATTTTCAGCCTGATCCTCTTCTTTTTATCTTTTAAGTTTTAGATATACAAGTTTCATATACACAGATCTAGGATTATAATGATACTTCCCACCTCCCCCTCCCTCTTGCCGATGCTCCAACTCCTCTTCCTCCTCTCTCTTCCATTCTCATTATTAATTTTTACAGTTTATTTTCAGTTTATCTAATACTCATAAGGTTAATCCTATACTAAGTAAAAAGTTCAACAAACAGTATGAAGGAAAAAAAAAGCACTTTCTCAACAGAAGAAACAAGGGCTATAAACAGTCATTGAATGTGAAAATGTCAATTTCTCTCAAATGCAGTACATTTTAGGTATTCTATAAGTTATCCCAGATGAGGGAAAACATAGTATCTGTCTTTTTGGGACTGGCTTATTTCACTAAGTATTTTTTTAATTGCAGCCATTTTGTTGCAAAAGAACATATTTCGTTTTATTTTATAGATGAGTAGTATTCCATAGTGTATATATTCTATAATTTTTTACCCAGTCAATAGCTAATCAACATCTGTGTTGATTCCACATCTTAGTTATTGTGAATTGAACTGCAGTAATATGGTGGTACAAATAACTCTTTCATATGCTGATTTCTTTTGGTTTGTGTGAATTTCCAAGAGTCCCATGGCTGGATCATATGACAGGTCTATATTCAGATTTCTAAATATCTCCATACTGTCTTCCACAGTGGCTGCACCAGTTTACCTTCCTACCAACAGTGGACTAGGGTACCTTTTCCTCTACTTCCTCACCAGCTTTGTTGTTTGTTGAGTTCTGTATGACAGCCATTCTAACTGTGGCGAGGTGAAACCTCATTGTGGTTTTGATTTGCATTTCCCTAATGGCTAGTGATCCTGAACATTTCTTTTTTTTGACAGGTAGAGTTAGTGAGACAGAGGGAGACAGAGAGAAAGGTCTTCCTTCTGTTGTTCACTCTCCTAATGGTTGCTATGGCTGGTGCACTGCGCCGATCCAAAGCCAGGAGCCAGGTGCTTCTTCCTGGTCTCCCGTGTGGGTGCAGGGCCCAAGGACCTGGGGCATCCTCCACTAAACTCCCAGGCCACAGTAGAGAGCTGGCCTGGAAGAGTGGCACCCGGGATAGAATCCAGCACCCCTACCAGGACTAGAGCCCAGAGTGCCAGTGCTGGCGCCACAGGTGAAGGATTAGCCTAGTGAACAACGGCGCCGGCCAATCCTGAGCATTTTTTCTTGTGTCTTCTGGTCATTTGAATTTTCTCTCTTGAAAAATGTCTGATCAAGTCTTTTATCCATTTCTTAATTAGATTGCTTCTTTTGTTGTTGGAATTATTGAGCTCTTAATAGATTATGGATATTAACCCTTTATGAGTTGTGTGTTTGAAAATATATTCTCCCATTTTATTGGTTGCCTCTTCATTTTTCTGAGTGTTTATTTTGCACTGAAGATGCTTCTCAGCTTGATATAATACCATTTATCAATTTTGTCTTTGATTTCTTGTGTTTCTGGAGTTCTTTCCAAGAACTCTTTGTCATACCCATGTTTTGAAGAGTTCCCACAATGTTCTCTAGTAATTTAATGGTATCAGGTCATAGATTTAGGTTGTTGATCCCTTTTTTAGGGGGTAGATTTTTTTGTAAGATGTGAGGTATGGGTCTAGTTTCATACTTCTGCACATGGAGCTCCAGTTTCCCTAGAACAATTTCTTGAAAAAACTGTCCATGCTGCAGGGATTGATTTTAGTTCCTTTGTCAAAGATAAGTTGATTATAGCTGTATGGATTGATTTCTGGGGTTTCTATTCTGTCGCAGTGGGCTACACATCTCTTTATTTGTGAGTAACAGGCTGTTTTGATTATAACTGCTATATAGTATGTCTTAAAATCTGGTGTTGTGATGCCTCTGGCTTTGTTTCTGTTGTGTAAAATTGCTTTAGCTATTCAAGGTCTCCTGTGTTTCCATAAGAATTTTAGCATCATTTTTTCTAGAAGTGAGGAGACTGCCATTGGTATTCTGATTGGGATCAAATTGAATACTCTGTAAATTTCTTTTGGTAGTATGGACATTTTGATGATATTGACTCTTCCAACCCATGAACATGGAAGATTTCTCCATTTTTTATGTCTTCTTCTTTTTCTTTCTTTAAAGTTTTGTAATTTTTAGCACAAAGATCTTAAGCTCTTAAATTTATTACAAGGTATTTCATTTTTTTTGCAGCTATTGTGAATGGGGCTGATCTTAAAAGTTCTTTCTCATCCATAAAAATTGTCTATGTATACAAAGGCCATTGGTCTTTGTATATTAATTTTATATCCTGCCACTTTACCAACTCTTTTATGAGTTCAAATAGTCTATCAGTGAAGTCTTCTGTATCCCCTATATATAGAATCGTGTCATCTGCAAATAGGAATAATTTGACATGCTCCTTTCTATTTGTAGGCTTTGATCTATTTTTCTTGCCTAACAGTTCTGGCTAAAACTTCCATGACTGTACTGAATAGCAAGGGTGAGAGTGTGCATCCTTGGCTGATTCTGGATCTTTGGGAGAATGCTTCCAGACTTTCCCCGTACAATAGGAAGTTGGCCGTGGGTTTGTCATAAATTGCCTTGATTGGGTTGAGGAAAGTTCCTCCTATACCCAATTTGCTTAAGATTTTCAACATGAAAGGATGTTGTATTTTATCAAATGACTCTATTGAGTGAAGTATAAAGTTTCTTCTTCAGTTTGTTAATATGAAGTACCACATTGATTGATTTGTGAATGGCGAACCATCCCTGCATAGCAGAGATAAATCAGATTTAGTCCAGGGAAATGATTTTTGTTGTGTTGTTGGATTTGTTTGACTAATATTTTGTTGATAATTTTTGTATCCATGTTATCAGGGATATTGATTTGTAGTTTTTTTTCTCTGTTGTATCTTTTTTTCTGGTTTAGGAATTAAGGTTATACAAGCTTCATAGAAGGAGTTTGGGGCATTTGCTCCCTTTCAGATGTTTTGAATAGCTTGACAAGAATTGGAATTAATTCTTGTTTAAATATCTAGTAGAATTCAGCATGGAAACCATCCTGTCCTGGGCTTTTTTTGTTGGAAAGTTCTTTATTATTGATTTAATCTCCATCTTGGTTATCAGCATGTTTAGGTTTTCTATATTTTCATGACCCAATTTTGATGGATTGTATGGGTCCAGGATTCTATCTATGTCTTCTTGATTTTCTGATTTGTTGGCATACAGCTCTTTGTAGTAACTTCTGATGATTCTCTTAATTCTGTGGTATCTATTGTTACATTTCCTTTTTCATGTCTGATTTTATTACTTCGGTGTTCTTCTATTTTGGTTAGTGGAGCCAGTGATGTATTATTTTATTTTATTTTTTTGACAGGCAGAGTGGACAGTGAGAGAGAGACAGAGAGAAAGGTCTTTCTTTTGCCGTTGGTTCACCCTCCAATGGCCACCACTGCCGATGTGCTGCGGCCAGCGCACCGCACTGATCCGATGGCAGGAGCCAGGTGCTTCTCCTGGTCTCCCATGGGGTGCAGGGCCCAACCACTTGGGCCATCCTCCACTGCACTCCCTGGCCACAGCAGAGAGCTGGCCTGGAAGAGGGGCAACCGGGACAGAATCCGGCGCCCCAACCAGGACTAGAACCCGGTGTGCCGGTGCCGCAAGTTGGAGGATTAGCCTAGTGAGTGGTGGCACCAGCCCTATTTTTTTCAAAAGCCAATTCTTCATTTTACTGATCTTTTCAATTTTGTTTATTTCTTCTATGATTTTGATTTCTTTCCTCTTACTAATTTGGGAATTGATTTGTTATTGTTTTCTAGGTCCTTGAGATACACTGATTGTACATTTATTGGTACCTTTCCAATTTTTTTGTAGGTGCCAATTACTATAAACTTCCCTCTTAACACTGCTTTTGCTGTATCCCATAAGTTTTGATATGATGTGCTGTCATCTTCATTAGTTTCTATACATTTTATGATTTCTCCTATGACCCACTGTTTATGCAGAAGCATGTTGTTCAGTTTCCATGTGTTTGTATATGATCTAGAGATTCCTGAGTTGTTGATTTCCAACTTCATTGGATTCTGGTTAGAGATGATGCATGGTATGATTTTGATTATTTTTTAATTTGCTGAGACTTGCTATATGGCCTAGTATATGGTCTATCCAAGAGAACTTTCCATGCACTGATGAGAAAAATGTGTATTCTTCAACTGTGGGGTGAAAAGTACTATAGATTTCAGTTAGGTCCATTTGCTTCATAGTGTCAATTAGTTCTTTTGTTTCTTTGTTGATTTTCTGTCTAGTTGATCTGTCCGTTGATGAAAGTAGGGTGCTGAAATCCCTCATTGCTATTGAATTGTAGTCTGTGTCTCCCCTTAGATCCATTAATATTTCTTTTAAATAGCTAGGTGCTATGCAATTTGGGGCATATACATTTATTATAGTCACATCTTCCTGTTGTATTTATCCCTTAATTATTATACATCGTGCCCTTCTTCATAAGTTTTTGTGTTACAATCTACTTTGTTTGATTTTAGAATGATTACACCTGACTTTTGTTGCTTCCCATTTGCCTGAAATATCTTTTTCCATCCTTTCACAATAGACGCTGGTCATGTTCATTAGGAGTACGCATTCATCTTTGTTGGTGACAAGCATCTTTGTTGGTAAGATGTGCTTCTTTAGACAGCAAATAGATGGGTCTTGTTTTTTAATCCATTCAGTCAGCCTGTGGCTTTTAACTGGAGAGTTTAGCCCATTTACATTCAAGGTTACTATTGATCAGTAATTACTTGGCCCTGCCATTTTCTCATAAATATTCCTATTATTTACTTTGAATTTACTATTATTGGGAAATTTTCTACCTTCACATTATTTCATGATGATGATTATCTTTCTGTGTTTCTGTGTGTAGCAAATTCTTAAGCATCTTTTGTAAGGCTGGATGAATGGTGACAAATTCTTTCAATTTCTTTCTGTTATTAAATGTATTTTATTTCACCTTCATTCATAAATGAGAACTTCAAATTGTACAGTATTGTGGGTTCACAGTTGTTTTTCTCTTAAGACTCTCCATTCTCTCCTAGCCTGTAGCATTTCTGATGAGAAGTCAGCTGTAAGACTAATTGAGTTCTCTGAAAACAGTCTAGTGCTTCTCTTGTGCACATTTTAGAATATTTTCTTAATGTTTTACTGGGGAATGTTTGACTACAATGTGTCATGGTAAAGATCTTTTCTGGTCACGTCCACTAGGAGTTCTATGTGCTTCCTGTACTTGTACATATCTTTCTTTCTCCAAATTGGAGAAGTTTTTTGTAATTATCTCACTAAATAGGCTTTCTAGTCTATTCTCTTTTCACGCCTTCAGGAACTCATAAGATCTGTATGTTCAGTCATTTGATATCATTCCATAAATCTCCAACACTGTTTTTAATTTTTCTAGTTTTTTCTTTTGTTTTTGTCTTACAGAATGATTTTCGAAGGTTTGTTATCTAGTTTGGATATTCTCTCTTCTGCCTCACTGAGTTTGTTGTTAGGGCTTTCCAATTGCATTTTTTATTTGATGTATTGCATTCTTCATTTGTAACATTTCATACTGAATTCTATTTAAAATCTCAATTTTGTGGGAAAAATTTTCATTCGTGTCACGTATAGCTTTCTTTACTTGATGGATTTGCTTCTGATTGCTTTTGAGTAATCCTGTGATTAATCATTTGAATTACATTCTGGCATTTCATCAACCTCTTCATCTTCACATTCTATTTTTTTTTTTTTTTGACAGGCAGAGTGGACAGTGAGAGACAGAGACAGAGAGAAAGGTCTTCCTTTGCTGTTGGTTCACCCTCCAATGGCCGCCGCGGCCGGCGTGCTGCGGCCGGCACACCACGCTGCCGATGGCAGGAGCCAGGTACTTATCCTGGTCTCCCATGGGGTGCAGGGCCCAAGTACTTGGGCCATCCTCCACTCACTCCCTGGCCACAGCAGAGAGCTGGCCTGGAAGAGGGGCAACTGGGACAGAATCTGGCGCCCCAAACGGGACTAGAACCCGGTGTGCTGGCACCGCAAGGCAGAGGATTAGCCTAGTGAGCCGCGGCACTGGCCATCTTCACATTCTAATGTTGAAGTGTTGTATTCCTTGGGTGGGGGGAGTCATGTTATCTTCCTTATTCTTATTTTTAGGCATTTATGGGTTACTTGTCATTTTTTTCCTCTGATGGTTTTTATCTTTGAACTTTGCCTCTATGTCTTAGTATAGTTTCAGTGAATACCCAGAGGTATGTGCTTGGTGCGGCCTGAGAGCACTTGTTAGTGCTCCAGGTTGGGGCAAGTATCTAGGGAAACACCCAAGTTGGGTGTGGAAGATCTTCCCTTGTTAGCGGAATAGGGGAAAGATCACCTCTGATAGTGTTATCACAGCCTGACTTCCTCTCCTCCAAAGTCATCAATGCGTGGGTGTTATCCCCCACTGGGTACAACACTCATCCTGAATGTGATGTGAACCACTCAAATGATCTGCGCAGTCCTCACTTTGAGCATCTATCCTGCTGCAATGATCCACCTCAGGCAACCAGGGAGCTCTTAGTGTGTGGAGCCATGCACACTGATTGCCTGGGGACCCAACTATACCCTGTACCCTCTAGCTGCCACAGAGTCCCCACAATCTCAGCACACAGGGCTCACACAGCTCTCAGTTGCACCAGCCTGTCTGTTCCGCAGAGTCAGGCATTCCCTCAGCTAGCTGTCTCTGTCTGTGGGTGTTCTATCTAGGCAGCTTGAGCCCTGGAGCCTATGGTGTGTTGCAATGCAGAGGTGCCTTATATTCTTAAATGGATTCCCAGCCCCTTGTCAATCCTTTCAGGTAAGTTCAAAGTCAGTGGGGACAGTATATTTTTCCCTCTGTTAGGATCTCTGGATCACACGTGTATTTAAGAGCCACTGGTCAAATGTTGCCTTCTCCCCTCTGCTGCTGCCAGTCCCACTGAGGAGATGACATCCTGTCTCAGCCAGTTGCTATGCATGCACACAAGGGCTTTCACAATTGCTGCTTTTGCCCAAAATGGTTCATGCCCTCTCTAAACCAGGCATCAGGTGCTGTTTTGGGGAAGGTGGGATGAAAGTAACATGACCCTCTTACTTCCGCTGACTGCAGGTATCCTCTGGCCTCTAGGACTCCATGCCGGACTCACACCATGCTCTCCTTTCAAATATATCACCATGGGATGTTGTAGTATAATCTCACCTCCATCTCCAAGCTGGCAACCTCTCTGGCTCTAGGCTGCTGGGGTTGTATGTTTTGTCTGTGTTCCTGATGCATGTCTGCATCTTCCCCATGGCATTCTTTTTCCTTTTGTTGAATTTTGTAGAATTTTGCAGTTTTCTCTCTCTTTCTCCCTTGAGAGCGCACTTACTGTTTATCCCTTACCTACCCAATATATTGTTCCCTATTTCACTATCTTGGAATCCTTGAATCACCAATTTTTTAATCATCACAATAGTGGGATTTTAAGAACATGTATTAACAGAGAGACTGTTCCAAGTGAATCTCTAAAGCAATATTATCAACAATCATTTTACCTGTGTGAGCCAATGCAAATTAGATTTCCCTCGATCTAGATGTGTATAAAGGAGTTGCTGAGACCACTATTCCAGAGTATCATAAGGATCTGTGTAGAGACCATTGCAGGGAAAATGAAACTACTGAAATGCCATGGCTGGAATGCTGGAAGAAGTGGTCAGGATCACGCTGCTTAGGTATTTTCAAAAGAATTGGAGGATAAATCATCAGCCGATACAGATTAGGAAATCTCATGGAGATAAAAAAAAACAACGTGGGTTGTACTGAGTCTGTTGTGGACTAGTCTCTGTAGGTCATTATAATGATAAAATATCCTTTGAGAGAGGGAACCCACTCCCCTCCATGCATTGTTGTTCCTTGGAAAAAGCAGGGTGTCAAGATGCTTAGGTTCTAGATTTGTGTTTCAATGTATTTCTATTTATTGTGGTAAATCAATGAACTTTCCTCATAAATTTATTTATTTATTTAGATAGGAGAAAAATATCCAGTCTCCTATCTCACAAGTTCAGTGGTTACACTAAAAGAAATAAAGGATCAAAATGTTACAAAAATTAAAGTTGCATTGTCAATGATTTATCATATTGTTACATAGGAGACACCATCTTGTTATAATCTCACCACTGTGGCTAGCTGGTCAGGTTGACATAGGATTTCACAGTAAGTCCTCTATAATTCTGTTTTAAAAGGTTAGAAGAGTACTAATGAGCACTTGTTGTTGAGCTTGGTATCAATAGCACACTAAAACCAACTATTAACACTCCAAACTGCAAAGATATATACTTGGCAATGGGTTTTGCCCAGCTGACATTGTTATTGTCTACTGACTGGAAATGGGAACATTTTTAATTCATACTTTTTTGAAGATAGAAAGCTTTTTGAATGTTCTTAATCAAGACCATCATTAGACTATTTTAACTAGTTTGATTAGCTAATTGAGACATTCTAATGGTAGGCTGAATGACCAGATAATAAAATAACAAGAGTGTAAAAATAACTTTCAAAGAATTTTCCTTCAGATATTTTAGTCATCACCAAATATTTTCAGATACATAGGTGTGAATGACTATGTTATATTAAAACTTTCCAGATTTATATATCCTCATATTAAATGGACTCTTATTTTTACATTTTGTCTGGTTAACAAGTAACTAATTCAAGCTATATTAATATTATTCTGTTCTTATATTTTATATAAATATAATTTAAGATCATGATCCTGTACTGAATTAGTACATTTTTTTGAATAATAAAACCATCCTAGAACAATTATGTAAAGGTTTAAAGATTTAATTCTTCAAGGATCTTATTATTTATAAGTGCTAATGAACCTGGCTGCTAGCCAAATTCTTGTTTTAAGACCAATGTGCACTGTAATCCAAAAGCTGTACTTTGGAAATTTATATTTATTAAATAAAAGTTAAAAAAGACCAATATAACAATATTGAATCATAGTTAGAAATGTCCAATGTTGTCATAGTAAACATAAAAGTATTTTCAAACATTATAAATTTCCTTCTAATATAAACACCACGTTATTAATGTGAGGATTCTTTTTACTGACAGCGATAGTTTTATATAATGTTTCATGATTTCTTACCACATATTTCTATTAACTTATATTCTGGTATTTCATTTAGAAATAATTTAAAAATGTTTTCTGAAAGAACAATTAATTCTTCTTGGGAATACCTGAATTCTTTTATGTAGAGTTTTTATAAGGTTAGTTCTATCAATTGTAATCAATATTAAGATTATAGTTGTTCTCAGGGGCTGACACTGTAACACAATAGGTTAATCCTCTGTCTACTGCACCAGCATCCCATGTAGATGCTGATTCTAGTCCCAGCTGCTCCTATCCCAATCCAGCTCTCTGCTATGGTCTGGTAAAGCAGTAGAAGTTGGCCCAAGCGCTTAGGCCCCTGTACCCACTTGAAAGACTCAGAGGAAGCTCCTGGCTCCTGGTTTCAGATGACTCCAGCCATTGTAGCTAGCCATTTGGGGAATGAACCAGGGGATGAAAGACCTTTCTCTCTGTTTCTCCCTCTTACTGTCTGTAAATCTATCTCTCAAATAAATAAATAAAATCTGAAAAAAAAAAGATTATGGTTATTCTCTACTATCATTTTTAGCCATCATTATCCATACAGAGATAGTAAGATCTAACTTCAAAATTAGCTTTCAAATTAGTTGAAAAGATACAACTTTCCTTGAACTTAAATATATATGGAATAAACACTGAATATAAATTAATTACTAAAAGCAGTGAAACCATTTTAATTTGAAAATTTCATAAATCTGTGTGGATTTCAATGCTTCCCCTACACCAACATCTCTAAAATTTTTAGATAATGAAGCATCATTACAATGAAAATATCCTTATATATCATTATGGAAGAATTGGAATTTTTCACAATGACTTGGTAAAATTATGAATAATTGAATTCAATTGATATAACAATTTTTATCAATTGGGATTTTTATGTAATTTAAAGAAAATAATCATTTCTAGGGGATTACAAGAAAACTATTATTTTAGCATTCAGAATGCAATGGAAGTGACTGTGAAAATTTCTCCTCAGGGCAATCACTTTATAAGATCTGTGATTTTGTAAGATGGTTCCGGCTCATTAGCTGTGCACAACAGTCTAGAGAAGAAACATCAAGGCTTGAATTTGATAGGGTCTCAAAAATGGAAACTGTTAGTAGAAATAGTGAGAAAGAAAATGGGATGGGACTTGGCAACCAACTGGCTTGTGAGTGGGAATAGCAGATATGTTTTTCTCTATAATACTTGAAGGACAGCTTGAGTATAAAGTGAGATAAAGAAAACAAACTCAGAAGTGGATCAAATGAGTGGAGAGAATTAGTTGAGTAAAAATAGAGTTGGAAGACTTTTCACTTGTAAAATAATAAATAAGAGTATTTAAAATCATGTAATGCCATAGGTTAGAGATTGATACAAAGAAATTAGAAGACCTAAAACTATACAGAGGCAGCATAAAATTTAAATGTAACACATATTTGAAAATATTGAGGGCAGTGAGATGAAACCCTGATCACAATGCTTTTGGGTACAGAGAAAAGAGATTAGAGAAGTGAGGGATGTTAATGCGATGAATTTAGAGGCAGGCTGAAATGAAAACAAGTTTAGTATGTGTTTGAGCCTGTAAAGAAAACATGTTGGACTGGCAAAGTATAGAAGAGAGGAGATACTAAGAAGATAGAGGCAGAAGTAATAGATTATTTCCTTGAAGTGTTTGGAAAAAAAAATTAAGCCAATTAATATTTACTACATCTTTTGCTGATCTATTTTTCTTGTGTTGAGGTGGCATATCCTATGACAGAGAAGAAAAAACCTGCAGGAGAAGCAGTAATAATGTGGGAGTGAGGAATGGGAAGTACAGAGAAGCAAGCTACCTTGAAGATGCAGTATTCAAAGCAGAGATTCTCAAGCCTGTCTTGGAGCCAGATTTTGCTGCCATTTCAAATAAGAGTAGAGTCATAAACGAAGAGTGGAGGACAGAGCAGCAAGATGCCACAGATAGCTTCTCTCTGTACTTTCAAATCTACTGTTCTCAAATTGGATACTTCCCCGTTGCTGGGATTGGGTGATGGATGACTCATTTGGACTGGCTCTGTGGATCAATTGAAGCCCCCAGGAACACAGGCCTGGAAGTTGGTGATAGTGAGGCAGTGTTTGTATTCCCTAGCTCCCTCCTTGCTAGGTTGCTGAATCCTCCAAAGACCACGTTGTGGTCTGCCTACCCATCCCTTGCTTTTAACTCTGTGGGTCTGGTAATAGCTTCTCACTCGGCATAGTTAAGGGCTACAATTTAGGCATCAGCCCATCATCTGCATTTCTTTATAAAACAGTTATTGTCTTAACCCTTTTTCAAGTTTTTCAGCTTTGAAAGTGTCATCTGTTTTGTAGGTTGTGTTTTAAAAAGTGGTTAAGATGAGAAGAAACTAAAGGTATGATTAGTAGATCTGCAAAAAGCATTTAGTGGAGAGAATGAGGGTGTGGATTCTGGATGAAAAGCATAATTCTAAGAAGGTGAAAATTTTTCTTAGGAGAAATTTTCGAGAGAGCAAATCTTTTTTTTTGTGTGTCCAGGGTTTTCTTCATCAGAATTCAGTTCTGCTGTCTCACAGCACTTATAGTAATTCAGATACTTTCCTGACTTTGAATTTCCCTTTTGAGTCTTATGTAGTCATGTGTGTTTTTTGTTTGTTTGCTTTTAAAAATCCTCCTTTGGGGGGCCGGCACCGTGGCTCACTTGGTTAATCCTCTGCCTGTGGCACTGGCATCCCATATGGGCACCAGTTCTAGTCCCGGCTGTTTCTCTTCCAGTCCAGCTCTCTGCTGTGGCCTGGGAAGGCAGTGGAGGATGATCCACGTGCTTGGGCCCCTGCACCTGCATGGGAGACCAGGAAGAAGCACCTGGCTCCTGGCTTCAGATTGGCACAGCGCTGGCTGTAGCGGCCATCTGGGGAGTGAACCAATGGAAGGAAGCCCTTTCTCTCTGTCTCTCTCTCTTACTGTCTATAACTCTACCTGCCCCCCCCCAAATATCCTCCTTTTGTGTCCATTACCTTGATTGAAAAAAATAATTATGTAGTATGGATAAAATATATCAACCCTATTCAGGCCTGGAAACCAAATTCCTCCATCCATATAGATTGTATTCTGATGTGTGTTTTGACCAAATTGTCCTAAATTGAATCACCACTGAATAAAATTATAATAATATATTCAGTTATTAAGCAAATGTTTATCAGATGCTGGAAAATCATAAAAATAAAACAGAAAAAATGTCTCTGCACCTGTGAAACTTTTAGTCTACTGAGTGGCAGAGAACAAATACTGTAGATGCATTTTAGGTAATTTTAGCAGCACTGAATTCTTTGAAGAAAAGAACACAGGGATCCATGGTATTTAAGGAAGATTTCTATTTTATTGGTTCTGAGACCTAAAGCAAAGAGAAGATGAGTTGGAAAAAAAAATCTATGCTTCAAGGAAAAGGATGAGCCTGTACAAAGTCATATGCAAGAAGATCTTAGTGTGCTGTGGAGTGGCAGAGTGGGAAGAAGTGTGTCAGTAAGGCTGGAGACTAAGATAGGGCTGGAAAGACAGTCTGGTATCAGAACATTGTGCTCTTTCAGACCCGGATAAGGGGGTTAAAATTGATTCCAAATGGCAAGAAAGTTCCTGGAGAGTTCAAATGCAGTGATGACACCATTTGTTTTAACTGTGAAAAAGATTCCTCTTGCTGCTGGGAGATGCATAGATTGGAGACTTTGAAATGATTTGCAGTGGAATCAGTAAGAATAATATTTGAATGTTTACTATTGCAAAGTCTGACATTATCTTATTTAACCTCAAAATACCCTATGCACTAGGTACTAATGTTAGTTCCAATTTAGAGATGAAGTTGTACAGAGAAATCAAGCAAGTTGCTCTGTGTAACATGGTTAGTATGTGAGAGGCCAAGTTCAAACTCTAACAGTCTGACACTACAACCTTCACTACCACACTGTGCTCATAATTATAGAAATGTATATTCATTAGAGCTGACTATAACCCAATTAGCAATATTGAAGTTTTCAAAAACAATGTTTTTATCATATGAAAACCAGTGCCAGTGGGAAATGATGGGGGTGGAAAATACTAACACAGCAATGAGAGATAAGACAGTGAATAACCAGACCTTAAAAAATTTCAGTACAAGCTGTTCACTTACAGAAGCTTTCCCTTGTCTCCATTTAAGCCAGCGTTTATAGATCTCACTTCTATTTTTCTTGAAAACACTTATTTTAAGTCCTCTCTTGGATTCAGAATGCTAAATTATTTGAATAATTTGTTAACATGGAAATTTTGGTGATCTCATTGCTTACAGAGTTCAATGTAGAATTCTAAAGATGAAAATATATTCCTATTCCAATGACTCTTGAGCTAAGAATTTTCTTTTTTCAAGCACATCCAAAAATAAAACAAAATTTGGATGAGGCTTACAAAGCATAATTGTTCTGTGGTAACTCAAATGGCAAGTGAGAAAGGGGTGGCAAATGAGTAATACAAGTTCAGTACAGATGGCACTATGCAGTTTATAGTCACCTCTGGCCAGGAAATACGCCTCCGTACAAAATGAGAATGTCCCACAAATATAGCAGAGTACTGAGAAGCCTGAGGACACATGCAGAAAGTTAAGTAAATGACCAAAAAACATGGCCATTTCTTTTGCCCTTCTAAACCTCATAATGTGAATGTGAGCACTGGTATTTGAGGAACAAGTTGTTCACAATTGCAAGAATGACTAAGTTTCATGTTATCTTTCCAGCTCCTTCTTTCAGACCTAGGATATAGATGCCGAAGAATTACTCCAAACTATCATCTAGATGGATTTACTAAGCCTTTGTCTAAAACATGAATGAAATAAGACATAAAAGCATTCAAATTTTAGACATAAATATGTCCCCTAATTCAAGATTATCTTTCAAGTAGATAAAAAAGTAGAGCATTTTGTCTATATTCCTTATGAATAAATATTCATTGAAATGGTGGTAGTGTAACTTACTAAGACTCTCTGACAAATATTGATTTATTTTTCTTACAAAGCTTAAGGCTGTGTGTAATTTCATACAATAGCTGAATCTGTTTTATTGACCGAGTCCTAGAACTTTATATTGGCCTTTAACAAAATAACTTCTAGCAATTTTTCATAGCTTTTGATAGATAGTTCCCATTTCCTTCTGTTAGGTCTTCTCTCTAGAAGCCACAAGACAATTATAAAATGTCATCAAGATTGAGGAGCAGGATATATTCTTTGACTGGATTTGAAAGATCTAATGCTCACTAGCTTCAGAAAATTTTGTGTTTTCCAAATTAGAAGCTTAAGAAATTTTATGTAGAATTATTATACAAAAATTCATTTTTGATGGATGAATAAGATGACATGATAATTAAGAATATTGCTTGATTTAAAAAATACACTAAATATTACTATTTGAAACAGGTTTTAAATAGTGCTAAAGTAATAGAGAAGTAATAAAGGTAAACATATATAATATTTAAAATTGCAATATTTTCATTAATAGCAGCATTTACAAATACTAGAGAGATCAAATTTTAGAAAAGAGTATTGTGGAGCCAGCGCTGTGGTGCAGCAGGTTAACGCCCTGGCCTGAAGCACCAGCATCCCATATGGGCGCTGGTTCTAGTCCCGGCTGCTCCACTTCCAATCCGGCTCTCTGCTGTGGCCTGGGAAGGCAGTAGAAGATGGCTCAAGTCCTTGGACCCCTGCAGCCATGTGGGAGACCCAGAAGAAGCATCTGAGTCTTGGCTTCGGATCGGTGCATCTCTGGCCATTGTGGTCAACTGGGAAGTGAACCAATGAATGGAAGACCTCTCTCTCTGTGTCTACTTCTCTCTGTAACTCTGTCTTTCAAATAAATAAAATAAATCTTTTAAAAAAAGAGTATTGTTCAATTTTCCTTTTAATGGGACAAGTTTTTGTCAGTGATTCTTTAAGCAGATAAAAGTGATTATGTGCTCACTTAAGAGTTATGAAACAGAAAAAAAATTTGAACCTTAAAAACTTCTCTAAATATGAAGTAAATGCTATTGAAATAAAGTACAATACAATATAATCAATTCATATATTTTACATTACAAATTGTTCCATAACTTTATTGAAAAGACCAGGAATTAAGTGAAAATAATATTTGGATTTGAGAAAAATAAATTTTATTTAAAATGACAATTATGAGTTTTTTTTAAGATTTATTTATTTTTGAAAAAGTTACACAAGGAGAGGAGAGGCAGAGAGGTCTTCCATCCACTGGTTTACTCCCCAACTGTCCATAATAGCTGGAGCTGCACTGATCCGAAGCCAGGAGCCAGGAGCCAGGAGCTTCTTCCTGGTCTCACATTGGTGCATGGGCCCAAGGACTTGGACCATCTTCTACTGCTTTCCCAGGCCATAGCAGAGAGCTGGATTGGAAGTAGAGCAGCTAGGACTTGATCTTATGCCCATATGGGATGCCAGCACATCATGCAGCGGCTTTACCTGCTATGCAATAGCGCCAGCCTCATGAGGTCTTATTTACAATAAAAACAAGTCTCATTCTGATAAGCACTTACAAATATTCTTGAAAAAAATGGTTTTGCATCTATCTCCATTGTTTATTGTCAATATTACTGTTTTCTGTCATTGAGTTCAGCAGAACCCAAGACAAGATTTATAAGATTTATCATATGGGAACAGATAAAACTATTTCTAACGATTAGTATTTTGTGAAAATTCTTATTTGATTGTAAAATTCAGTCTAAAAGTAAAGTGAAATTCAAAACTCCTTGAAGCATGTATGAAATTTTTGGATGCTCAGTGGTGCCTAGTGGTGGAAAACCCCCTAAGAGTGTAATAGGAAGAATAAGACTTTGGGAATCAGACCTGTGTTTTAATCCTGGAACAAAAGTAACAACCATGCAACTTAGAAAATGTTAATTTAAATTCATGTATTGGCAGTATTTTGGTAAATTATATAAATTCTTATGGTTAAAGACAAACTGATAAAGTTTTTTTTTTGTTTTTATTAGCAATTAACTAGTTTTACTTGCAAAACAGTTATAATTTGATAAGAAGTTAAAAAATGATATTCTGAAGTAGTTTGTAAATAATGAGAAATAAGACAGAAAAATTATGGTCTTTTCTAGATTGCAAAGTCCACTATTCCAGCTTTATTATTGTGCAATGCACAAATATAGGCATCCCAGAAATAACCTTCAACTAGAGAATAAAATACTATTAAAATGATAAAAATGCCTCTATATCAGTAATGTTGAATAGATAATTTATTACAAGATCTAGCATATTTTATCATTTTCATTTGCTCATTTAATAAGTTTTTTATTTTAAATATGATCTGGATTCTGGACCACATTCTGAAACATTTAGTCAGCGTATTGTTTGGAGCTGGCAATTTAATAGATAGATAAGAAATTTCTTGGCAAGTATGTTAGTGGAAAAAGTACTAAAGGAAATGATTGTATTTTAAATGATTTTTACTGGAGATCATTTAGACAAAATTTTTCTGTCATTTTTCGGGAATTCACTCATACATTCATAAACATTTAGCATTTAGGATATGTAAATATAATGCTAGAAACTTGAGTTCACGTTTTAGCTGTCTTTTATTATTTCATCCATGACTTTCTTGTCTCACTTATTACATATGAAAGTTACCTTATTTGGGGTCAAAAATTTTATGTGAATTGTGGTAACAGAGATAAGTCTGTATTTTCCTCTTTACCCAACTTTATGGATAAGTAGATAACTCACTGAGCACTTGCTGTGTTTAAAGCCCTGCCTTGTGATTCCCAGAGTCTCCTCAAGAGGAATTTTGCTTCTTAAACCCAAACCTGGGCCTAAGGTGTCTCACTAAATTTAGAGACTTAAATTATGTTTGTGTCTACCAATTGTTTATTGCAAATCTCCCTGTTTGTCACCCGAGTCAAATAGTACAAGTGGTCAATATATTTTCTTAACATGTTCTGTATCTCCAAAAATCAATTAAATACAGGAGATCATTACAATGTTCATGGAAAGGGCTCATTATCTTTCAATTCCATTTTCTGTGACATTTTTGAAGGATTCCCCTACAATTAAGATGAAATAACACTTTTTTCCCAATCATCTGGGTCAAGTTATAAACAAGTTATAAATAATTTGCGAGACTTTAATGACACTGGCAAGTTTATTAATGGATAATTTAGGTTGAATTATATTTCAAAATAAAATCATAGTTGGCATGCATTGAATTGTATATACCAATTTCTTCTGTATCAATTACATACTGATTCCAGAGTGTAAAGGTAGATGTGTAATTTAATTTCTTATGAAATTTGTATAATCCCCATGTTTAGAAGGATATCTACATACAGGTGATTGGAAATGAGAAATATGTTAGGGAGAGCAGTTTCTCATGGAGCTCTTTGTGCATCTCAGAGGATCAATTATTTCAATATTTTGTAGCTTTTGTTTATCCTTTTTTCCTAAATTCAAAGATCAAAATTTAATGTTTAAAATTAAAATTTTATTAGGAAAATAATCATAACCAGTAGGTGTGTATATTTTGCATATGGAGGAAAAATCACACTGTTCCTCAACAGTAGAAACAGGGCTATAAACAATCATCAAATGTCAGCTTCACTCATATATATTATATTTTACATGCTCTATTATTTAGCACAGATAGAGAAAACATGTGGTATTAGTCTTTTTGGGACTGGCTAATTTCACTAAGTAAGATGGTTTCCTTTTGCATCCTTTTTTTTCTTTTGCAAAAAAAAGGATTTTATCTTTTTGACTGGTGTGTAGTATTCTATAGTGTATACATACTATAATTTCTTTGTTCTTTAGTTGATGGACAGCTGGGTTGATTCCATATCTTAGCTATTGCTAACTGAGTTGCAATGAACATGGAGGTATAGATAATTATTTCATATTCTGACTTCATTCCCCTTAGGTAAATACCCAGGAGACCAGGAGACAGATTTCTGGGTCATTTGCATGGTAGACAGCTTTGATTTCCTTTGTTAAATTTATTCCAAGATATTTAATTTTTTGTAGCTATTGTGAATGGGATTGCTCTTAAGCATCTTTCTCAGCCATGACATTGTCTATATATATACAAAAGCTGTTGCTTTTTGTCTGTTAATTTTATATCCTGCCACTTTATCAAACTTTTTTATGAGTTCTCAATAGTCTCTTAGTGGAGTCTTTTAGATCCCCTATGGGTAGGATCATGTCATCTGCAAATAGGGATAGTTTGACTTCCTCCTTCCCAATTTGTATCCTTTTGATTTCTTTTTCTTGCCTAATGGCTCTAACTAATGGCTCTAAAAGTTTTAGAATAGCAATGATAATATGGGTATCCTGGTCTTATACCAGATCTTATGGGGAATGCTTCCAGGTTTTCCCCATTCAATAGGAAGATGGCCATGAGTTTGTCATAAATTGCCAAGATTGTGTTAATGAATGTTCCATTTATACCCCAATTTGCTTAATGTTTTCATCATGAAAGGATACTGTAATTTATCAAATACTTTCTCTGCATCTATTGAAATAATCATGTGTTTTTGTTCTTTAATTTGTTAATGTGATGTATCACATTTTTTGGTTTGTGAATGTGGAAACATACATGAATATCATGGATAAATCCCACTTGGACTGGGTGAATAATCTTTCTGATAGGTTGTTGGAATTGATTAGCTAGTATTTTGTTGAGGATTTTTCCCTCTACATTCATCAGGAATATTGGTCTATCATTCTTTCTCTTTTGTATCCTTTTCTAGTTTAAGAATTAAGGAGATGCTTGCTTCAAGAAGAAGTCTTGGAGGCCCTCCCTTTCAATTGCTTTGAATACTATGAGAAGTCTTGGAATTAGTTCTTCTTTAAATGTCTTGTACAATTCAGCAGTGAAGCCATTTTTTAATTCGCTTTTCTGTGTTGTGAGGGGCTTTATTACTGATTCAATTTCTGTCTTGTTTATTGGTCTGTTTAGGTTTTCTATGTTTTTCATGACCTTTTTTTTGATAGATTATATGTGTCTAGGAATCTATTTCTTCTGGATTTTCTGATTTGTTTGCATATAGGTATTTGTAGGAATTCTAGATGATTCTTTATATTTCTATGCTATCTGTTGTTAAATTTCCTTTTTCGTCTGTGATTTTATTGATTTGGGTCTTCTCCCTCTTTTTTTTTTTTTTTTTTGTCCAATGTTATATCAACTTTGTTTACATTTTCAAAAAGTTACCTCTTCATTTCAATGATTCCCAGTATTGCCTTTTTGGTTTCAATTTTGCTTATTTCTTCTCTAATTTTAGTTATTTATTTTTTCCTACTAATTTCAGGTTTGGTTTGTTGTTGTTTTTTTAGATCATTTAAGGAACTGATAGCTCATTTATTTGGTGCCTTTCCAATTTCTTAATGTGGGCACCAATTGTTTTAAACTTCACTCTACATACTGCTTTTGCTATAAACAATATGTTTGAAATGTCCTATTGTCATTTTCATTTGCTTCCAGAAATATTATGATTCCTCTTTTGATTTTTTCTGTGATCCACTGTTCATTCAGGAGCATGTTGTTCAGTTTCCATGTGTTTGTATATGTTCTAGAAATTCCTTAGTTGTTAATTTCTAGCTTAATTCCATTGTGGTCACAAAATATGCATGGTATGTTACCAATTTTTTTAACTTGATGAACTTGCTTTTGGCGCAGCATATGTTCTATCCTGGAGAATGTTCTATGCACTGATGAAAAGCATGTGTATTCTGCAACTGTTGGGTGCAAAGTTCTGTAGATATCCATTTTGTCCTTTTGGTCTATAGTGTCTATTGACTCTTGTTTCCTTGCTGATTTTCTGTCCAGTTGATCTGTCCATTGCCAAAACTGGGGTATTGAAGTCCCCCATTACTATTGTACTGGAGTCTATTTCTCCCTTTAGATCCATTAACATTTCTTTTAAATAGCCAGCCACCCTGTAATTGGGTGTGTATACATTTATTATAGTCACATCTTTTGAATAGATCTCCTAATCACTACATAGTATGCTTCTTTGTCTCTTTTAAGAGTTTTTGTGTTATAGTCTATTTTGTCTGATATTAGAATGGGTACACTTTCTCTTTTTGGCATTTTCATTAGCATGGGGTACCTTTTTCCATCTTTTCACTTTCAGTCTGTGTCTATCTTTTTTGGTGATTTGGGTTTCTTGTAAGCAGCAAATAGATGAATCTTCCTTTTTTAATCCATTTGGCCAAACTCTTTCTTTTAATTGGGGAATTTAATCCACTTACACTCAAGGTTACCAGTGATAAGTAGTGATTTGGCCATGCCATTTTTCTATGAATGCTCCTATTGTTTACTGTAGATATCCTTTGTATTTTTACTGAGGGAGTTTCTTCTTCCACATTCTTTAATTGTGATGACTATATTCCTATGTTTCTGTATGTAGCATATCCTTAAGCTGGAGAAAAATTGTTTCAACTTCTTCTTGTTATAGAAAGTTTTTATTTCACCATCGTTCATAAATGAGTGATTTTCAGGGTACAGTTATTCTGGGCTGACAGATTTTTTTTTTTCTCTTAAGACTTGGACTGTGTCTTTCCGTTCTCTCCCATCCTATAGAATTTCTGATAAGAAGTCAGCTCTGAGTCTAATTGTAGATCCTCTGAAAATAAACTGGAGTTTTATTCACATTTTAGAGTCTTTTCTTTAGGTTTTGCTGTGGAACGTTTGACTACAACGTGTCATGGTAAAGATCTTTTCTGTTCATATCTATTAGGAATTGTATGTGCTTCCTGTACTTGGGCATCCCTTCTTTCTTCAAATTAGGGATTTTTTTTTTTTGTAATTATTGCACTAAATAGGCCTTCTAGTCCATTTTCTCTTTCCACACCTTTAGGAATTCTTAAGACCCGTACATTGGGTCATTTGATAGTATTGAATATAACACCAACACTTTTTAAATTTTTATTATTTCTTCATTTCTTTTGTGCTCTAATAGAAAAATTTCCAAGGATTTGTCTTATAGCTTGGGTATTCTTTCTTTTTGCCTCACCAATTCTGTTGAATTCTTCATTTCTAATATCTCATGTGGATTTTTCTTCAAAATCTCAAATTCATGTGAGAATAGTTTATTCATGTCATGTATGGATTTTTTAATTTGTGAATTTGCTTCTCATTGCTTCTGAGTAACCCTATGATTAATCTTTGAATTCTATTTCAGGCATTTCATCAATCTCTTCATCTTCATGTTCTAATATTGAAGCATTGTTGTGTTCCTTTGTAGGGTAATGCTGTGCCGTCCTCAGTATGGACATGGATCAGTTTGCAACGATGAACCCCAGGTAATCACGGAGCTGCTCACGGTGATTACCCAGAGAACCAGCTACACCCTGTACCCTCATGTGAGTTCCCTCATTTTCAGCACACAAGGCTCCCACAATTATGGGCTGCAGAGATCAACTCCTCTCCACTAGCTTCTCATGACCACATAGAGGCAGAGAGATTCCCAGAATCAACTGCCTGTGGGTGCTTCACCTGGGTGGTTTAAGAGCCAGCGCCAGTGATCTGTTGAGAGGCTGGGCATAACTCACCATCCTACCTGGGAGCACAGCCCCTGTCTATCTTCCCAGCTGGACTCAAAATCAATGGGGAACACAAAATTTCCCCTCTGGTAAAATCCTTGGATCACACACATACACAAGAGCCGTGGGTTTCAGCCACTTCTTGTTTCACAGTGCTGCTTTCTCACCACTGGTTGCTGGAGATGTGGACCTAAGCCACTGCTGCAGCTACTGACAAGATGGCATTTCATCATGGCCAGTTGCTGGGTACATGCACAAGAGCTGACACAATTGTTACGTATGTTCAAAATGATATCTTCCCTATCTCATCCAGTTGCTGGGCACTGTTTTGGGTGGGTCAGGGAGAGAGAAACATGACCCCTTTTTCATGCAACATGAGCAGGTACTCTATTTC
This sequence comes from Oryctolagus cuniculus, assembly GCF_051225735.1. Classification (NCBI taxonomy): domain Eukaryota; kingdom Metazoa; phylum Chordata; class Mammalia; order Lagomorpha; family Leporidae; genus Oryctolagus; species Oryctolagus cuniculus. The sequence goes on along the minus strand of NC_142875.1, from coordinate 51,563,886 downwards.
CCACAGGACTCCAAGCTAGAATTACACTAGGCTCTCCTCCCAGCTACATCACCAGTGGCATGGATGGCTGCAGACTGATCTTGCTTCATTCTCCAAAGCTGGCATTCTCTCAGGCTCTTGGCTTCTGGGGTTTTGTGTTGTATCCATGCTTGTGCTGCATGTCCTCATTCTCCACATAGATCCATGGGTCCCTCTTCCTTCCATAGAATTTCCACTTCAGTTTTCTCCCTAACTCTCCCCTGAGAATGTACTCTGTCCAGATTTTTTTTTTTTTTTCATTTTCCCCTAGCCTAGACCAGTAAGCTTCCTCCTTATTATGCCATATTGGAATCTGCCTACATTGGAATTTAGAAGACAATTATATTAAAATATAATCTGCATATGATAAGATGCTCCTATTCTCAGTATTTTTGTATGAATTTTGATAAATTGTGTATCTCTGTAAGGACACAGTTAAAAGTAGATAAATTTCTGTCTCTGATAAGTTTCCTCATGATTATTGCAGGCAACTCTCTTACTCCTAGGGCTAATGCAGCATTGTTTTATTTTTGTAGCTATAAATTAAATTTTTAAAACTTTACTAAATGAATATTATTTGTGTTTGAAAGATACAGAACTAATGTTGTTGGAACAATTTATGTTCTTTTTGAAGAAATTCAAAGAGCATAAATTAATGGAAAATAATATTGCAGTCTTTTACTCCAATCACATCACTCAGATTTACACCCATGTTAATATTTGGCTATTATGATTTATTTCTTGATTCACTAGATTCCCTTCATTTAGTTTTCTCAGTATTTATCCTCTGAATTAGTTCATGCTCTCAGTATTTTCTGTTGTCATCCAAATTGTAGGTAAATTTTTCCAGGTGTGTAATGAGTCACAATATATAGAAAATTTCAGAATTTAATCCACTTGTTCCTGTATTGATTATTTCTATGAAGACTGAGACAATTCTAGATTCAGTATTTTCTCTCTTGTTGATTATTTACTGTTTGCACCTGCAGTAAACCAGTAAAATTTTTTTTTATCTTTATAGTACAAGAAGTTAACCATAATTGATCTTGATGCTGCTTGTTTTCATCATTATTTCCCACAAGATATTATCTTCCCAAACTGCCAAGTCATGTCTTCATATATTTCAGATTTATTTTCCAGTATTATATTCCTCAACACTGTGCATGTCATATGTTATTTTATTATCTCATGGGAATAGCTGTCTTCTTATTAGATGATTTTTGTCTGTCTTTTGTAATTTTTGCTTTCTCACTTATTGTCTCTGTTCTCTTTTTCCTTTTTTAGCCATTATGGATCTGTCTATATTATCTACAATGCTATTTATTTTTATATTTGTTTCCTTAAGTTGATAGTATTTCTTCATATCATTCTGTTTTCTTTATTTTCTCTGTTTTGTCTTTCTACCTTATATTAATCTGTTGTGTTCTTTTATACCACTTATGTAGTGCTGCTTTGACTTCTTCCAGATTATTTTCTTCCAGATTGAGTTTTTCATCTCCTTTCAGCTCATCTCATCTACTCTTTTTCTTATTTTGTTCATTCCTTCCTTCATATTTGTTGATAGTATTTTGCAAAATTCCCATGCCACAGATCTTTATTTATCTCTCAACACAGACATCTTCACCCCAATTTTTAAATTTGTTTGGCAGAGATGTCACTTTGATACCCATCTAATCTGGGACTAACATGCATTTTTTTCTTCTAGAAATTACTACTTCTTTCTTTTGCTATCCCAAGACATGGGGTTCTGGGTCATAGCAGTAGAGCTTATATGAGGGCTTTGATTAAAATAGGATTACATTTTTGGTAGCAGAAACCACTCCATATACTTAAAGAGATAAACCCAATTTGGAAAGAGTGCTTGGTGTTCAAAATTATGGCTTTTACTTATAGGATATGCCCCCTATATACACCTAACATCTTTTCCCACTACATTTGGGCATGAGAACAACTGGAATATATTTTGCTTGGTGGCTTTGGGTCACTGACATTGCATGCATATCTAAACCACTCTTCCCCTTGCAGACAAGAGTATCTGTAACAGTGATTTTGTTCCGCTCATTGATTCTATTAATTTTTACAAAGGTAAGTCTTCACATGGGGAGCTCTGTGGATTTCCAATCCTGGTTGGTAATGATTGGTTAAATCAATTTAATCATAGAATTTGGTGCTAGGCAGGTAAATACAACATTCACATACGTAGTTTTATTAGTAATATGATCATTTTTATCTTCATATGCTAATCCTTTTGTCTGTCTTATTGACAGATTCAGAGATCAATTAGAGCATAGATAAGCAATTCTTGTTGGCATGTTATATTCTACCTTCCCCTTCTTAGGTTGGGCAATGTTCTGGAGCACATTGTCTTTGCTAAAATTCTCAGTGACATGTCAGAGTTTCTGCTCATAAAAATCTTGCCCCTTGGTATCTGACATTATTTACTATTTATCCTCTCAATTCAGAAAATTGGAATATATCAATGAGTTTATTTTTTACACCTTTTCCTGATTCTATTCAAACAGAGAGGAGGGGTGGGAAGGAACTGGATACTACACAAACTCAGAAACTTCAGTTTCTTTTTTGACTATTATATGAGGGGACTTCAAAAAGTTCATGTGCAGTCTAATTAAAAGAAATAAGGACCACCATTGTGGCACAGTTGATTCCATAGAGGTGTCTGTTCGGGGCCTGACTGCTTTGCTCCCAAGTTAGCTCCAATGTGCCTGGGAAAGAAGCAGAGGATGGTTCAAATGCTTTAGCCCCTGCCACCCTCATGGCAGATATGGCTAAAGCTCCTGGCTCCTAGCTTTAGACTAGCCCAGCCTGAGCAATTGCAGCCATTTGGGGAATGAACCAGTGAATGAAGATTTCTCAATCTCTCTCTCTCTCTCTGAACCAGTGAATGAAGATTTCTCAATGTCTCTCTCCCTCTCTCTCTCTCTCTCTCCTCTCTCTCTCTCTTTAACTTTGTAACTTTTTTAAAGTTAGAAAACAAAAGTGTTGAGGTTGATTCATTCTGAAAGGAGGAGTGTGGTGGGGGCAAGAGGCACAGAGTCACCACACAGACCCCAGGAGCCAGGTGAAAGCAGGCCAGAGGCGAGCAGCCTGCAGACTTGTTTATTTCAGTTGGTACAGCAGCTTATATAGCCGAGGCAGCCAATCCAGTCAAGGGGCGGTTTATGCCCTAACCAATCACAGCCTGTTGCCAGGCAGTTTCCGAAGCCATCCAATCACAGCCTGTTCCCAGGAAGGCTCCATTACCAGTGGCCATCTTGGCATGGCCTTCTCATTCCACCACACAAAAGGAAGCCAGAAGGAGATAAATCATTTCCATAAGGTGGATGCCTAGTGATTTCCCATCAAAGCTCTCCAAAACTGCCCTTGTTAAGAAGATGGAGCAGGTGCTTTGTTATGATGGAGAAGCCACCTCTGTTGAAGCTTTCGTGGGCGTTCTTTTGCTAAAGCTGTGGGAAGCTTTTTCATATGCTCTTCTCATTATCAGATTTTGTCACTCTTTGGCCCTCCAGAACATCAATACCCAAAATGACTTGAGCTGCCAAAAACGCAGGAATGCTCTTTGCTTTGACTGGATCATGTCCACTTCTAGCTAGTTACTGCTTTATGATGCTTTTTCTTTAGGATTATACTCAGAAAGAGTTGTTTCATTTCTTGTTACAATTCTTTGAAGAAATGTCAGAATTCTGATACCACTTCTATGGTATCAGAAGAAGCTCTGCTCTTGTCTGTGGCTGACCTGGACACAACAATTTTGGTACCCAATGATCAGAAATTTTGCTTCAATTTAATTTAAAGTCGAAATTATGTAAAATGAGAGCCAGTGCCATGGCTCACTTGGTTAATCCTCTGCCTGCAGTGTCAGCATCCCATTTGGGCGCCGGGTTCTAGTCCCAGTTGCTCCTCTTCCAGTCCAGCTCTCTGCTGTGGCCCAGGAGGGCAGTGGAGGATGGCCCAAGTGCTTGGGCCCCTGCATCCACATGGGAGACCAGGAAAAAGCACCTGGCTCCTGGCTTCGGATGGGTGCAATGCCGGCTGTTGCGGCCATTTGGGGACTAAACCAACAGAAGGAAAACCTTTCTCTCTGTCTCTCTCACTGTCTATAATATAACCTCACCTGTCAAATAAAAAAATTATGTAAAATGAAACAATTGATATATTTATGTTAATGGCTATTGTGTCTACTGTTAACCATCAATTCTTTTTAATTACAGAATGATAAATATTATTTTTGTCCTTGTAAATTGATGTGGATGGCCTGTTCCTTTAGACTTTATCTTTAGTATCATCTCTTCCCTTCATAAAATGAGTTACCCATTTGTAAATTGCTGATTTCTTTGGGGGCATGGTTCTCATAAACTTTTTCTAAAATATCAGTGATTTGGGGCCAGTGCTCTGGTGTAGTTGATAAAGCCTCCTCCTGCAGTGCTGGCATCCCATATGAGCACCAGTTCAAGTCCCAGCTGCTCCACTTTCGATCCAGCTCTCTGCTATTGCCTGGGAAAGAGTAAAAAATGGCCTAAGTCCTTGGACCCCTGCACCCATGTGGGAGACCTAGAAGAAGCTCCTGGCTCCTGGCTTCTGAAGCTTCTGGCACAGCTCTGGCAATTTCAGCCAATTAGGGAGTGAACCAGCAGATGGAAGACCTCTCTTTCTCTCTCTTTGCCCCTCCTTCTCTCTCTGTGTAACTCTGACTTTCAAATAAATAAACAAATCATTAAAATATGAAAAAAAATCAGTGATTCACCATTCTTACACTCATGCTTCACTGTAAATTAGAATTTTGGTTTTCTCTTCAATTTAGGTAGAGTTCATATTGTTCATTAGGGGTACTTTCAAACAGATGTTTAATCCTTCATATACCTGTAACTATAGCCTGTTCATATATGTTATAACTAGTTGGTATGAATTTATTTGGGGGCAAATGTTTTAAAATTCTTTTTTAATATTGACAAATATTTATTTAACCCTGTCTCATGAACTATTCATAGTTTTTTTTAAATTGGGGATTGTTTTGAATATTTTAATTTTTTTAGTATTAACAGAACAGATTTCATGTAATTCATAGATACAATTTTAAAAAGATAACCATAGGTTACTCCCTTCGTCCCTCCCTGTCTCCCCTTATTACCCTCCTTCCTTCCTTTTTTTATCCTTAATTTTTTGCAATAACATACTTTCAATTTACTTTATATTCACAGACTTAACAACCCTTATATTTCTTTTTTTTTTTTTTGACAGGCAGAGTGGACAGCGAGAGAGAGAGAGACAGAGAGAAAGGTCTTCCTTTGCCGTTGGTTCACCCTCCAATGGCCACTGCAGTTGGGGCGCTGCAGCCAGCGCACTGCGCTGATCTGATGGCAGGAGTCAGGTGCTTCTCCTGGTCTCCCATGGGGTGCAGGGCCCAAGCACTTGGGCCATCCTCCACTGCACTCCCTGGCCACAGCAGAGAGCTGGCCTGGAAGATGGGCAACCGGGACAGAATCCGGCGCCCCGACCAGGACTAAAACCCGGTGTGCTGGCGCCACAAGGTGGAGGATTAGCCTAGTGAGCCACAGCACCGGCTACAACCCTTATATTTCACAATTAAGGCATAAGGTTGCTCCTAATTTTTAACTGCTGCTGGCATATTTTTCCTGAATCTTTAATGTATTTTGTGAATTTTATTAACTAGTGAGTGCTTCAAGTGATTTTTTTAGATTTATTTATTTATTTGAACGTCAGAGTTATATATAGAGAGAAGGAAAGGTGGGGGGGAGGTCTTCCATCCACTGGTTCACTCCCCATTTGGCTGCAAAGAACGGAGCTGCACCAATCTGAAGCCAGGAGCCATAAGTTTCTTCCAGATTTCCCATGTAGGTGCAGGGGCCCAAGGACTTGGGTCATCTTCTACTGCTTTCCCAGACCGTAGCAGAGAGATGGATCAGAAGTGGAGCAGCCGGGTCTTGAGCCAGCACCATATGGAATGCCAGCACTGCAGGCAGTGGCTTAACCCACTATGCCATAGCACTGGCCCCTCATGTGATTCTTATATATTCTTATCCATCTTATCTTCCAAAATATCCTGAATATTACAAAGGATAAAGAAGTTTAAAGTAAAAGCTACTTATAAAGTTATATCATATAAAATGTCCTAGACCTAGTGAGCCTCATGTCCTATATTTCAGTAAACTAATTATGTTGCGGAAATAGACACTTCCTGATTTAAACCATCTGAGCAAGAAAATCTTGTCTTTCCTCTCCTAGAAACATACTTGTTTCCAAGCAAGTATAGATGCTAATCTTAAAAAGACCACTTCTAACTGCACATTAATTGTCTTAGATTTTGAAATGAACTGATGATCAAAAACTATGTTAAACAATTGGCAAGTAGAAGCTGCAAAATAAATAACACTGTAATTAGACTCTTCTGGAAGGTTTAATCTGTGCCAGACTCACCTAGGAATGCCATTACCCACAAGCTAACTTATTAATGTTAATTACGATGTATTTTTACTTAACAGCAGGGGCTCTATAACAATAGAGCAACAGTAAGCAAATAGAACTCAAGAAAGTTGTTATAACAAACAGAGTGAAGGTCCACAGTCACCTTTGTTTCTTCTTCTGAATTTGTTGCTGTCCATTTGGGGTCCTGGATTTGCCTTTAGTATTGGAAAATACAAAGGTATTTCCTTCAGCTTCTAAAACTGCTTTGTTCCCAGTTAATTTTCTAAGGTAATTTAGAACAAGCAGCATGTGAAGGTGCTACAGGAAGAGCTTCAAAAATTTACAGAATATTTAACAAGAAACAAATCACCAACAATTTTATTGTGTATTTCCAGGTTGTGAGGATTAAAAAAATGAAGACAATATGGGTAATTTCATCACAGTGACCATTGAGCCAGCTAGTTAGCAATCAAAGGAACACAAAAGGCTGTTAGTGGAAAAATTGATTTTTGTGTTCAACCTTGTTTGAAGTGTGAATGTGTCCTGGTGGGTGGATAAACGGCTGAATATTAATCATCCTTTACTGCCTGGCAAAGCTTCTGGGTTTTCTTGGCTGTGACTGATACCTTGGTTAGTTTGTTTGCTAGACTGGCAACTGCCCATCCTGGAGAAGCATCCATGCATCATTTTTGCTGCCTAAGGAAAAAATTTACTTTTCCAAGTTCATCTCTTTTACTCAAGACAGTGAAAGCAAAGCCCACTAACTAATGCCTTGTGTTTCTGTCTCATTTACCAGGCTTCAGCCTGACACCCTGGGATGCCTCGGTATAGCGTACTATTCTCATTCTTGGCTTGAGTTGCCTCAAGCAAAATCTAGTCAAAAGCTTAAAAAGATTTTTAGTTAGCTTCTCAATATTCTGTTATTTACTTAGTGTATTGATTAAGCTTATAGCACAGTACAATGCCTTGTACATAGTAGGAACTCAGAGTTTTCCTTTTTTTGGTGAGTGATGAGAGAAATCCTAGAGGCGTTTTAATGTAACATAGTCTAAATATTAAAAACAAAATCTTTCTTGCATGTGTGTTCAGAAAATGTTAGATTTTGAATTAAGAAGGAACTTTCTTTCAGTTGAAGAATACCAATAATAAAGTCCTCAGATTTAAAATTGTTTATTAGTAGCTGATGAAAAATAAGATTATTGCTGGACATGGTATTATTTCCAAAAAGGTTTTGTGAAATTGTATGGAATCACTCACCTGTATCATCTAATCTTATTTTAACTTTTGTTTTGCAGTGCAAATGTTTAATGTAAACGAACTGAAATAAATGATGTCAGTGGGAAGAAACTACATTCAGTTCAGTAGCAATAGATACCATTTAGAATTTTCTAAAATAGACAATACGACTACAAATAGTTTTACTAAATAAGATTAGGACTTTGGAGCACTTTCAAAATCCAGACAACTAATGACAGCAATTTCAAACTTAGAAGAGTCATAGTTCTTTACTGAAGCAATCCATTAAAAATTATAAATTGGCTCCATGCTGCAGTCAAGGAGAAAAGCAAAGTGAGATTAAGAATCAAAAGCAAATTCCCATGATTATAAAAGTAGAATTTGAATTTTTTATTTTATATACACGAAAAGGTACAAAAGCATATGGATATTTAAGAATAATGTGGATATTTTTCTCAATGTCAGCATTGTCTGTCCCATCAACAGAAAATATTTGTGGAATACTTATAATTTCTATAACATGAAAACATTAATTCCATATGAAGATACTTCAGAAAGATCGTGAAAAATATAATTAAAAGAAGTTTATTTTGGAACAAAAAATTGAAGTTCATGCAGATGAGATGTTTGCAAAATGTGTATTATGAAAAAACTGTGCATCTTTTTTGACAGGCAGACTGGACAGTGAGAGAGAGAGACAGAGAGAAAGGTCTTCCTTTGCCATTGGTTCACCCTCCAATGGCCGCCGCGGCCGGCGCACTGCACTGATCCAATGGCAGGAGCCAGGTACTTATCCTGTTCTCCCATGGGGTGCAGGGCCCAAGTACCTGGGCCATCCTCCACTGCACTCCCTGGCCACAGCAGAGAGGCAACCAGGACAGAATCCAGCTCCTAGACCGGGACTAGAACCCGGTGTGCCGGCGCCGCAAGGCAGAGGATTAGCCTTTGAGCCGTGGTGCCGCAAACTTAACTGAAAAGTGATCGCTGTTAAATACGAGAGTGGGAATAAGAGAGGGAAGAGATGTGCAATTCGGGACATGCTCAAGCTGACTTACCTCAAACGGTAGAGTTAGAAACATACCAAGGGATTCCAATTCAATCCCATCGAGGTGGCATGTACCAATGCCATCTCACTAGTCCCAGTGATCAATTTCTGTTCACAATTGATCATAATGATAGGAATAAGAACCAAAGGGATCACATAAACAAGATTAGTGTCTGCAAATACTAGCTGATAGAATAAAAAAGGGAGAGAATGATCCAACATGGGAAGTGAGATACACAGCAACCCATAAAATGGCAGATGTCCCAAACAGCACTCTGGCCTCAGAATCAGCCCTTAAGGCATGCGGATCTGGCTGAAAAGCCCATGGGAGTATTTCAGGCATGGAAAGCCAAGACACTCTGGGGGGAAAAAAAAACCTAAATGAAAGATCTCCACAAGTGAGATTCCAGTGGAAAGAATGGGTCATCAAAGAAAGAGGTACCTTTCTCTGAAGGGAGGAGAGAACTTCCACTTTGACCATGGCCTTGTCTAAATATGATCAGAGTCGGTGAACTCAGGGGGCTTCTATAGCCTTGGCAGCTCATGACAAGAGCCTAGGGTGATTACTGAGGCCATAAACGAGAGTGTCAAATTGTTAAGTCAACAACAGGAGTCACTGTGCACTTACTCCTCATGTAGGATCTTTGTCCTTAGTGTGCTGTACATTGAGATTTAATGCTATAACTAGTACTCAAACAGTATCACTTTATGTTTCTGTGTGGGAGCAAACTGTTGAAATCTTTACTTAATGTATGCTAAACTGATCTTCTGTATATAAAGAGAATTGAAAATGAATCTTGATGTGAATGGAAGGTGAGAGGGAGTGGGAAAGGGGAGGGTTGCGGGTGGGAGGGACGTTATGGGGGGGAAGCTATTGTAATCCATAAGCTGTACTTTGGAAATTTATATTCATTAAATAAAAGTTAAAAAAAAAAACTGTGCATGTACTTCAATGGTTTTTGCATCAGAATAGCTGTATGTTAATACCATTTTTCTATGAACCTTTAAAAGTACCTTTATGTTTAATCCACTATGAAAAAAATCCCATATTCATACATAGGTAAGCAAATGCTTGTTTGCAGATAAAAACAAATGTATAGGGTGAACCAACGGCAAAGGAAGACCTTTCTCTCTGTCTCTCTCTCACTTTCCACTCTGCCTGTCAAAAATAAAAAAAAATGTAGATATAATTCAGTTACATACAAAGGCAAAGTGTTTAATTAGGTAACTTTTCTGTTTTTTTTTATTTATATAAGGTGAGCAAATTTCATGTATTTCATATATACAGATTTAGGAGCATAGTGATACTTCCTATGCTACCCTCTCCCTGCCCACTCTCCCACTCTCCCTCCTCCTTCCTTTCTTATTCTGTCTTTTTAAAAATTCTTTTTAAACATTTTATTTATTTATTTGAAAGGCAGAGTTAACAGAGAGACAAGGCAGAGGCAGAGAGGGAGAATGAGAAAGAGAAAGGTGTCTTCCATCCGCTGGTTCACTCCCCAAATGGATGCAACAGCCAGAGCTGAGTCTATCTGAAGCCAGGAGACAGTAGCTCCTTCCATGTCTCCCACATGGATGTATCTTCCTTGGGCTATCTTCCACTGCTTTCCCAAGCACATTAGTAGGTAATTGGATCAGGAGTGGAGCAGCTGGGATTCAAAACAGCCCCCATATGCAAAGAGGGCATCTCAGCTAGTGGCTTACCCACCACACCATAGTGCCAGACCCTTATTCTTTCTTTTAATTTTTACAATAGCGTACTTTTAGTTTATTTTATAATCATAATATCAAGCTCCCACTAAGTAAAGAAGTCAACAAATAGTGAGGAGAAAAAAACACGGTTCCTCAACAGTAAAGTTAAGGGCTGTAAACAATAACCAAGTCTCAAAATGTCACTTTCACTCATATATATTATAGTTTTTGCACTCTATTGGTTACTACGAATCAGTAAAATCATATGGTACTTGTCTGTTTTGGACTGACATATTTCACTAAGTATAATAGTTTCTAGTTCTCTCCATTTTGCTGTGAATGCCAGGATTTTATTCTTTTATATGACTGAGAAGTATTCCATAGTGTATATATACTGTATTTTCTTCATCCAGTCATCAGCTGGTGGGCATCTGGATAAATTCCACATTTAACTATTGTGTGTTTTTTAATGATTTCTTCTTTATGTTGAACTCTGGATGTTACTTGATATACTTTCTACTTCACTCACATACCTAACCTAGTGGGAAATTCTTTCCTGACATTCATTTTCCAGAAGAGGTACAACAGTTTGGTTCATTCTGGAGACTAGACCTGGAATAGGAAGTGCATGTAATGCAAAAACCTGTTTGTAACCTATGATAGTTTACGAAATTAGAGTCTATATTCTGGATTATTAAAGCAGATAACTTTTTAGAGGATACAAACATGGATTAATACAAACGTTTCCTTCAAGAAAATCTGACAAATGATATATTTTTATTTTAGCTGGGAATATGTGTAATATATTATTTTTCTATTGCTGTCTTAACAAATCACCACAAACTTGGGGGCTTAAAACCACACAAATTAATTTTTAAAGGTCTTCGATGTCAGAGCAACAAAATGGTTGTAGATGTCCATAAGAAAATTTCCTTCTGATGGCTCTGTCACCTTAGTGACAGATCTGTCAGACCATTTGTTGAACAAGTAATGAAATTTGTTAGTCAAGAAATTTTACTTATTTATTTATTATTTTCTTGTATGATGCTCTGAGAATGTTGCAACATCTTTGTGTGTGTGTGGTAATCTGACCAAAATGTGATCTCAACCTAGAAACAACATCAGACAACCCAATATTATGGAATAGTCTAGAAAATAAATGACAAATACTTTTCAAATATATTAAGGTCATAAATAGCAAAGACTAACTGTGGCAACCTTGAGAGTCTTTAAGAAGGTATGATGCCTAGATATAATGTAAGTTCTTGGACTAAGCAAAGGACAGTGGAGAAAAACCTCATGAGAGACAAATAAGGTCTATAGTTTAATAGTTTGTATTAAATAAATTATTAATTTGATAATTTATAATTATGTGAAATGTTAACATTAGGCAGGCTTAGTGAAGCTGAATCTCTTTTTTGATGTTTGCAACTTTGATATAAGCTGGAAATCCTTTAAAATGTATATTTTTCTTAAACTGCCTGCTTTAATACTGTCAAGATTCCAAAGCACTTAATGTTAACCAACTTCCACAGATCTATCTCATTTTCTATGGTTATTACATGGACACAATCAGTGTCTTTTTGATGATTTTCATGCTATGATAGTCTACTTATTGACACTTTGTGACTACATGTAACATCAACATTTTGGGAGCTATTTTATGTCTTGGCATTCATCTTTGTTTAGTTTTAGCATTGCCCATATCTATGTTGGCTATTACTCTTAATGGAATCTACCTTGTCGGCAGCTCCAGTATACAGTAAAATAAACTACTGTGGATCATTCTGTTCTAGACGTTTTTTGTTCACCTTGCTTGCTATTTTAGCTTAAAAAATGACTTGGTTTTCATTATTTGATATTCCTGGTTCAAAGATCTGCTGGTAGATATCTTGTAGTTATATCATAACTGTTTGACTCTTTCTTGTAGAAAAATAGAAACAAAAACAAGTAAGCTTTTTGCTTTTTAAAGATTTATTTTAGGCAGAGATATAGACAGAGAAGGAGAGACAGAGAGAGTTCTTCCACCCTCTGGTTCACTCCCCAAATGGCCACAATGACCAGGGCTGGGCTATGCCAAAGTCAAGTGTCATTAGCCAGGAAGGTGCAGTGGTCCAAGCACTTAGGTCATCTTCCATTGCTTTCCCAGGTGCATTAGCAAGAAGCTGGATTGGGAGTGGTATATCAGGGACTCGAACTGGTGCCCCTACTGGATGCCAGAGTTTCAGGCTGAAGACTTACCTGCTATGCCACAACTCTGGCCCCAATAAGGCTTTTTTTTTTTTTTTTTACACTAATCAACAGTTTTCTGATATGTAACTGTGTTACACTAAAGCTTGGATCACTAAAAATCTTTTTAGTCAAGATTTATGCATAAATATTGTCTCTGTTGGTTCATTCTTAATAAAAAGTTAATTACTTGCCCATAACCAGACCAGATTCTGACACTGTCAGTTGTAGTCTAAGTTCATTAGAATTTAACATTTTTTTGAAAGATTTATTTATTTATCTGAAGGGTAAAGTTGCAGAGAAGACAGGAAAAGGCAGTTAGAGAGTGTGAGCAAGCGAGAGCGAGCCCACTTCCATCTGCTGGTTCACTCCCCAAATGACAGCACCCTGGGCTGGGCCAAGCCAAACACAGGAGCCAGGAACTGTATCAGGGTCTCCCACATGGATGGCAGCGGCCCAAGTTAGGCCATCTTCTGCTGCTTTATATTCATAAGAAGCTAGATCTTAAGTGGAGTTGGAATTTCAACCCAGTATAGGATACTGGCATCTCAAGTTGCAGCTTGATCCAACTGCCCCACAACAGCAGACCCAGAATGGAATTTTGAACCACACTTAAACTGAGAATACTTAGTTTTAAAATAAGGATGTAAAATTACTTGATACAATAGTCTTGAAAAAAAGCAGAGAAGTTTCTGAGCCTGTAGTTCCTTCACATAAAGTGTAGTTAATAATGTGCTCAACTAATTAGCAGACTTCTGTGAAGATCAAATATAGAGAATAGTCATTTGGAGAGAATGTAAAGTAGCTTGGTCTGAATAATGGGGACAACCAGCCACCTCTGATAAACTGCCTTGAAATTTAATGTCAATTGAGGGAAATTCATGGCATTTTACTGTGTCTCCTGACATTCCTAAAAGTGGGAAGGGTGTTTGAGAGGGTAAATTTAAATTCAAGGGCTTTTAAACTTGTCCTCACGGAATGGGACAGGGCTGCAGTGGAGTCCTTTGCCAAGAGATCTTAGGAGGTTATTTGACTGGTTATGTCTATGCTCATCTTTTAATTTTCACACAGGTTTGCCTCTCTTCAGGTGCTAATTTATTCTTCAATGCATTTTAGCAAATTGCATCCCTCTTTAAAATTTGCAAACTCTTTTGTGAGGGGAATTTTCTTATTAATCTTTAGAATTTATTTAATGAATAACACACTACCATTAATACAGCAGCTTAGTAAATATTAAAGTAAGGGAATAAAACAATTAACACTTCTCATTAAAAATGTTTAACCAGTGTTGTGGTACAATGAGTTAAGCCAACACTTGCAATACTAACATTCCATATGAGAATTGGTTCAAATCCCAACTGTTCCACTTCTGATTCAGGAACCTGCTAATTACTCTGAGAAAGCAGTAGATGATGGCCCAAGTGCTTGGGGCCCTGCACTCATGTGAGAGATCAGGCTGGAGTTGTAGGCTCCTGGCTATTTGAAGAATGAAACAGTGGATGGAAGTTCTCTCTGTGCCTCTCCTCTTTCTGTAACTCTGCCTTTCAAAAATGTAAATGAATACTTAAATAATATTACATATATATACATATATAATTTAGAAATATTGAAGGAAAGCCTTTTTGTATGTGAATATTTGAAGAATACCAAGCCAGAGGCAGAAACAGTGAAGGATCAGTGAGAAAGGTGAGCCGTGTGTTATTCTAGGGACGCTGTGTAGGACAGTGATTCTCAACCTGAGGCAATTTTACTTCCCGAGGGGGCATTTAGCAATGTCTGGAAACATTTTTAGCTGTTATTACTTAGAGGACAGGGATGCTTCCTCCTGGCACATAGTAGATAAAGATCAGGGATGCACATGACAATGAATTATCTGGATTAAAGATCCAACAGCGTAAGGATGAGATACCTAGTTATAGACAGAGTGATGCTTGAGTTGTTTTGCTGCAAGAAAGAAATTCCATTAGATACTCTTCCTTCTTTAAATAATGTGTAATCACTTTATTATGTGCCTCCTTTTTTTTTAAACTAAGCTTCTCACTTACTCTGCTATTCATACAATGGTATTGTGTTGGAAATAAACATCTTTGCCTTTAAAGTTGGAGATGAAGCAAGTCCTGAAGTAGTTTCTTCCGAGATCTTTCTTGTTCTCACCATCTGACTTTTCCCTTTCTCTGTGTGTGAGCCTATCATAGGGACTGGGCAGACTCTGTATATAACCTCATTCCAAAGAAAGACTAATCGTTTTGCCTTCTGAGTAGGTAGATTCACCTTTGTAACTCATTTTCCTCCTTTGCTATCTGTTTTCTATATGAAGAATGTCAGATGAAAGTTTGTAACATCAAAGTGAAGTTGGGAAAGATCCACTGACAACCGAAAAACATTACAGAAATGAAAATCAGAAATAACTGCCATTTCTTTAACATGGCCAAGTGTAACTTGTATTAAAAATATGTTATTCTGAATGATATTGCTATTTTGAATTTAAAGTACATCCATCTTAACAGATTTAAGAAGTAAGTAGAGGCAATGAGATTACTTATAATGCCAGAGATTTGACAATGTAACCCTGAAGTTCATTGCACAAGTTGGCTCAGGATGCTTGTCTGAGGCCTGGGAGTCCCGAGATAGTCTGAGAATTGTCTAGATTTTACTCATACTCGCTGGCTTGTGATAGTCAAACGTGCAAATCTTGAGATCTTCTCTAGAATTGGTTCGAGGTGATCCCTGAACCACGGGCAGAATTAATTGTTAATATATAGGACATAAAATTCATTTTGGTAAAATGCCCTAACCCATTTGACACTACTCTTACTAAATGATTATATGTGTTGTTGTGACATTCTAGGCCTAAATCCTCCAAATTCCAACTCTAACCTATAGTAAATTATCTACATTGGTTTTATCATTACTAGGAACAATCAGCTTCTGATCTGTGAAGTATAATACCCATTATTAAATATCTACCCTCACTAAAAGACCAATTAATAGCTGTTAATGTGAACAACTTACCTCCTTTATCATTGTTTCAACTCCTGACTTTTTACTGTCTATTTTTCATGTGGTAATAAAGAAGTTTTGTAACTCAGTAGAGCCCAAGTACAATTTATAAACAAGATCTAAAAGGCAGCTGAGTCCAGCTGTAAGACATTAAGCAAGCAACCCAGGACTTGTTATTTTTCTTATCAGTTTCTGTGAAACCAAGTCAAGGCTGTTTTCTTGGCCTCTATTCAGCAATATGCAAAAACATGAAGCTGTTAAAGGGGGAGAAGAGACAGAGCAGGTGAGCTTGTATTTTACAAAGCAATCCCAGAAATCCTAGAGATACATTATTAATCAGCTTCTCTTGTTGGTGCTATAGAATTGTTTATTGATATTCATTATGCTTATTGGTAAAAACAAAAGAAGGAAGTGATTGAATAACATCAGTTGATTTTTACTTGAGAGTTTTAATATAGTATATGGCTGTTTCAGTAATTGTAATACAAAAAAAGAATCTGTGAAAGATGGTTTAACATACTTGTCTCTGCAAAGCCCCATGATAAATAACATGTACATCATCAACTCTCAAATAACTCCTGGAGGTAACCTGTAACAACTGAGAACACATGAGGGGGAACGTTGCATAATTCATAAAAAAAGAACAAATAAATTTGACCTGCTAGGGGTTTCCTGTTAAATATCCAGAGTTCTGTTAGTTATTATTTCCTGAGTTAGTTAGAAAAAATGATAGTTCAGCATGTGTTTTGAGTCTGTAAATATTCTATTCTCCTAATCATACCAAACAATCTACATCATGTAATCTAGTTTTCAATATATTTTCACTTGTCAGGCTTCCAAACTGTAGTCAAGGTGGGAAACATTCATCTTGTATACAGTATAAGGCCTGCTAAATCATTTGGTCTGGCCTTGCCAAGGCAACTGCGGGCAGGACTCAAAATTCAGTACATGTACAGCAGGCTAATACTTTTTTTTAAAGATTTATTTACTTGAAATGCAGAGTTACAGAGAGGCAGGGGGAGAGAGAGAGAGAGAGAGAGAGGTCTTCCATCTGCTGGTTCACTCCTCAGATGGCCACAATAGGTGGAGCTATGCTGATCTGAAGCCAGGAGCCAGGAGCTTCTTCCAGGTCTCCCACGTAGGTGTAGGGGCCCAAGGAATTGCGCCATCCTCTGCTACTTTCCCAGGCCATAGCAGAGAGTTAGATCGGAACTGGTGCCCATATGGGATGCTGGCACTGCAGGTGGCAGCTTTACCCACTATGTCATAGCGCAGGCCACAACAAGCTAATTTTTAAGTTAATTATTTGGTGTGGCATGTGACTGATATTATAAATATCCAAATAGCACCTAAAAGAAAAAAGTTTCCCCAACTGTGCTGCAGACATTCTTTGAGATCATATCTACTCTTTAAAATTTGAAAGACAAAGTTGTTCATATAGGATGCTGGCATCGCAGATAATTGATTAACCCACGGTGCTATGATGCTGGCTGTAGATCTCTTTATTATCAAGAGGCTTAATTCTGTTCAACTGCCTCTATAAACGTATGATTTGGGCCAGAACTGACTACATAATTAGTTAGGCATGATGGCAAATGACAAAGAGGAGCCCTATTGTCAAACATTATTTAATATCTTAAGATGGCAACAACAAAGCATTTAAACAAAGTGTGGAATCCTCTGTGACTGCAATGTTCCACACTCATAGGACATATGGCACTCCTATGATCTGGAAGTCATTAAGGCCATTCTTCACAAGGAAGGCTTTATATATAAAATTTTTAATTATCAAGTTCTTTTTGTTGTTCTATAGTATTTCTGATGGTATTATTCTTGGCTGTGTTTAAGAGTGCTTAAAAGACTAACAAGCTATTTTGCAGAGAATTTTTATGGTATCATAGTTAAAGTAAACTAAGCTTCATATTCTGATCTTTATTAACATATGGATTCATCCAAAGCAACATTACCATGGTGAAAGTGACAAGTATTTCTATCATTCCTCCAGAGATTCTTTGTACCCTTTCCAGTCCATTCTTACTCTACCCAACCCATCTGTAGAAATTGTTGATGGGCTTCTTGTCACTGCAAAACAGTGTACCTTTCCTAGACATATCAAATATGTATATTTTCCTGGATTTTTTCACTTGATATAATGATTCTGAAATTCACTCATATTGATGTGTGCATCAATAGTTCATTCTTTTTGACTGACAATTAATATTCCTGCATTTAGACGGTTTATTCATCACATGCTAGTGGGCACTCAGGTCATTTTCAGTGTTTGGTTCTTGTATATAAATTTGTTATGAATACTATTTTTTTTATTTAATGAATATAAATTTCCAAAGTACAGCTTATGGATTACAATGGCTTCCCCTCCATAACATCCCTCCCACCCGCAACCCTCCCCTTTCCCACTCCCTCTCCCCTTCCATTCACATCAAGATTCATTTTTGTTTCTCTTTATATACAGAAGATCAGTTTAGCATACATTAAGTAAAGATTTCAACAGTTTGTTCCCACACAGAAACATAAAGTGAAAAATACTGTTTGAGTTATAGCATTAAATCTCAATGTACAGCACACTAAGGACAAAGATCCTACATGAGGAGTAAGTGCACAGTGACTCCTGTTGTTGACTTAACAATTTGACACTCTTGTTTATGGCCTCAGTAATCACCCTAGGCTCTTGTCATGAGCGGCCAAGGCTATAGAAGCACCCTGAGTTCACCGACTCTGATCATATTTAGACAAGGCCATGGTCAAAGTGGAAGTTCTCTCCTCCCTTCAGAGAAAGGTACCTCCTTCTTTGATGACCCGTTCTTTCCACTGTGATCTCACTCACAGAGATCTTTCATTTAGGTGTTTTTTTTTTTTTTTTTTCCCCAGAGTGTTTTGGCTTTCCATGCCTGAAATACTCTCATGGGCTTTTCAGCCAGATCCGCTTGCCTTAAGGGCTGATTCTGAGGCCAGAGTGTTGTTTAGGACATCTGCCATTCTATGGGTCTACTGTGTATCTCACTTCCCATGTTGGATCATTCTCTCCCTTTTTTATTGTATCAGCTAGTATTTGCAGACACTATTCTTGTTTCTGTGATCCCTTTGGTTCTTATTCCTATCATTATGATCAATTATGAACAGAAATTGATCACTGGGACTAGTGAGATGGCATTGGTACATGCCACCTTGATGGGATTGAATTGAAATCCCCTGGTATGTTTCTAACTCTACCGTTTGAGGTAAGTCAGCTTGAGCATGTCCCGAATTGCACATTATCTAAGTCTGCTAACCCCCTACCAGTCTCCAGTAATCATCATTTTATGTTTATTTTTTATTTTTTAATGATTTTATTTATTGTTTGAGAGGTAGAGTTATGGGGGGGGGCAGAGAGAACTTCCATCTGTGGTTCATTCCCCAAATGGCTGCAATGGCCAGAGGTGGGCTGATCTAAAACTAGGAGCCAGGAGTTTCTTCCAGGTCTCCCATGTGGGTACATGGGCCCAAGCACTTGGGCCATCTTCCACTGCTTTCCGAGGCCATAGGCAGAGAGCAGGATTGAAGAGGAGCAGCAGGGACATGAATCGGAGCCCATATGGGATGCCTGCATCACAGGCAGAAGCCTAGCCCACTATGTCACAGTGCAGGCCCCCATTTTTTGTTTAGATTGAAGATATAAGGAAGCTTCCTTATATAAGGGAGAAAATATGGTATTGGTCTTTTTGTTTCTGGCATACTTCTATTTACTATCATGTCCTACCTATGTATTTTGTACTATCTATTTTGTTGAAATGACAAAAATTTAATTTTGAAGGGATGAGTAATATTCTATTCCATATTGTATAGCACATTGTCTTTATCCATGCATTTGATCATGTATACTTTCCTGGATTCCACATCTTGACTATTGTGAACATTACTGCAATAAACATAGTGAAATGAATACCTCTTTAACAAAATGATTTCATGTCTTTTCAGCATTTACCCAGTAGTAGAATTTCTGTATGATATAGTAGTTCTACTTCTAGTTTGAAGTATCCATAATGTTTACGATGATGGCTATACTAATATGCATTCCTAAAGTATATGTATATATGTTACATGTATATGTGTGTGTGTGTGTGTGTATGAGTTCATGTTTACCGAATTCTCATCATTTTTTCCTTTATGTCTTTTTAAAAATTTTTTATTATAATGCTCATTCTGACAGAAATGAGGTGATATCTCATTGTGGCTTTGATTTGCATGTCCCTGATGTTAGTGATATTGAACATTTGTTCATATTTTTGTTGACCATTTGTATTTATTCTTTGGGAATTGTCTATTCAGATACTTTGCCCATTTCTTAATTAGATTGGTTATTTTTGTTGAATTTTTTGAGTTTCTGATATATTCTACATATTAAACTTTTGTTAGATAAGTAGCATACAAATATGTTTTCCCCATTTCATTGGCTGTGTTTTCATTCTTAACTGTTTCCTTCCCTGTGAAGAAACCTCTGAGTTTAACGTAATCCCATTTCCTTTTTTTTTTTTTTTTTGCTTTTGTTGCCCACGCTTAGGGGATATTATCCAAGAGTCATAACCTTTATCAGTGGCTTGAAGTGCTTCCCTATATTATCTTCTAGAAATATTAATTCTTTAGGTCTTACATTTAAGTCTTTGATCCATCTCAAGTTGATTTTTGTACATTGTGAGAGTTAGGGAATTAATTTCATTCTTCTACATATGTATATCCAGTTTTGCCAAAATGATTTACTGAGAAATTATCCTTTCTTCAGTATATGTTCTTGTTATCTTTGTCAAAATTCTTTCTATTAATTTGTAGCATGCCTTCAAATTACATTTTGGGATGACTCCAGTTTGATTTTTCCTCTTGTGATTGATTTGTTTTTTCTGGAAATTTTGTGGTTCCACATGATTTTTAGGATTTTTTTCTAATGTTATAGTTAATGTCATTCATATTTTGATGTTCATTGCATTGAATCTGTAGATTGCTTTAGGTAGTATGGATAGTTTAATGCTATTAATTAATATAATTCAGGAACAAGGAATATTTTTCCCTTTTTTGTGTTTTTGATGAATTCTTTTTTATCAGTGTGTTATAATTTTTGTTGTGGAGATCCTTTCTTTTACTTTTTGATTACATATATTCCTGCACATTTATTTGTGTTAGCTATTGTGAATGGGATTTCTTTATATCCCTTTCAACAAGATCACTATTAATGCATGAAAGTGCTGTTTTTTGTATGTTGATTTTATATCCTGTGAATTTATTGAATTGATTTTCCAGTTCTAACAATAGTGTTTGGTTCTTCCTATGTACGAAATCATGCCTTCTATAAACACGAATATTTTTTAAAGATTTTATCTGAGAGGTAGAGTTACAGACAGTGAGAGAGAGAGAGAGAGAGAAAGGTCTTCTATCCACTGGTTCACTCCCCAAATGGCCCCAACGGCTGGAGCTGCGCTGATCCAAAGCCAGGAGCTGTCCGGGTCTCAAGCCCTAGCCTGGCCCCTGACCAGCAGGGGCCACTACAGACACTCTCCAACAAGGCAAACAGGAGAGGTAAGGTCGACGGGTGATGTGCACACCACAAGCACCCATGAGTTCTGTCGAAGCAGGAACCGCTTTATTGCAGAAGTGTGCAGGCTTATAAAGCTTATGAAGGACATGCACAGTAGGGGAGCCAATCAGAGAAAAGGTCATGCAGGCGTGGGTGAACCACGCACAGGGCACCTTAAGTAAAGTATAGGGATCGTGCACTGTCCACGTGTCCGGAACCAAAGTGGACCTATCCCTACAGGTTGTCTGATCTCAAGTAGCTTAACCACAGCAGCCGCAGACACACGCCTCAAACATCCACCAGGCTCCATATTGTAATGGAGATTTTAGGCAATACCCAACAAGGAGCCAGGCACTTCTTCCAGTCTCTCACACAGGTGCAGGGGCCCAAGGACTTGAGCCATCTTCTACTGCTTTCTCAGGCCATAGCAGAGAGATGGATTGGAAAAGGAGCAGCTGGGACTAGAACTGGCACCCATATGGGATGCTGGTGCCACAGGAGGAGGATTAACCTACTGTGCCACAGTGCCGGTCTCGATATGAATATTTTTACTTCCTCCTTTCCATTTTTGGTGCTCTTTATTACTCTTTCTTCCTTGAATGTTCTTGCTAATACTTCTACTATATTGAAAAACATGGGTAAAAGTAGATATCCTTGTCTTTTCACAGATCTCAGAGGAAATGCTTTCAAGTTTTCCCCATTCAGAATGATATTGACTACTCTGTTACATATAGCCTTTGTAATTCTGAGGTATGTTCATTCTGTACCTAATTCGTTGAGTTTTTAATCATAAAGGAATGATGAAACTTAGCAATGATTTTTTTAAATCTAGTGAGATGATTATATAGCTTTTGCTGTTCATTCTTTTGATGTGATTTATTCAATTTATTGACTTGTTGAACTATCCTGGTGTCTCAGGCATAAATCATAATTGATTGTGATGTATGATCTTTTTGATCTAGTGATGGGTTTGGTTTATCAATATTCTGTGAGAAATTTTCTATATATGTTCATCAAAGCTATTGGCCTACAGTTTCCCTTTTTATGTGTGTCTTTCTTTGGTTTTGGTATCAGGCTAGTACCAGCCTTCTAAGAATAATTTGGCAGAGTTTTATCCTTTTAAATATTTTGGAACAGTTTGAAAAGTAGAGGAGTCATTTCTGCTTTAAGTGTTTTGTAGAAGTCGGTTTAAAGACTTTGCATCCTTGAATTCTCTTTAATGGGACACTTTTAATTATTGTTCCTATCTTGTTGCATGTTATCAATCTGTTTAGATGTTGTATATCTTCTTGATGTAATCTTGGTAGGTTGAATGAATCCAAAATTTATCTGTTTCTTCCAAATTTTTAGCATATAGCTGTTTATAGTAATTTTGCTTATGATCTTATCTATTTCTGTGGTATAGGTTATAAAGTCTCCTTTTCCCTTTGTCATTTTATTCATTTGAATTTTTTTTCCTATTTTTGTCTATTTTATTTATCTTTAAAAAAACTTTTGGTTTTGTTGATGTAACTTTTTTAGTCTTAATTTCATAAACTTTTGCTCTGATCCTTATTATTTCTTATCTCATGCTGATTTTGAGCTTGGTTTGTTCTTGTATTTCAGGGTCCTTGAGATTCTTCAGTAGATTATTTATTTGAAATCTTTCTATTTTTAATGTATGATATTGCTATCAACTTACCTCTTAACACTGCTCTTGCTTTATCCCAGAGGTTTGAAATGTTGTATTTCTATTTCTATTTGTTTCAATTCTCTGTTTCATTTTAAATTTATTTAGTAATTCTTTGGTCATTCAGGAGCATGTTTTTCAATTTTCATTTGTAAGTTTCCTATTCTTCTTGATTTCTATGTAGTCTGAGAAGATACATGGTACAATTTAATATTTTTTTAAATTAGAAATTTTTTGATTTGTGGTCTCACATTTGTTCAATCCTGAAAAATATTACATATATTCATGAGAATGTGTATTCTGTGAAATAGTATGTAAAATTCTGTTAGGTACGTACTTTATATAATAGTTTAGCTCTAATGCATCTTTTTTGATTTTATGTGTGAATGATCCGTGTATTGATGGCAGTGCGCTGTTGAAGGCTCTCTTTATCATTGTATAGAAGTCTATCTTTCCCTTTAGGTCTAATATATTTATTTTTACATCTGGATGATTTTGTGTTTTGTTTATATATATTTATTATTACCATATCTATTGTCATGTTAATCCTCAATCAACATATAATGTCCTTCTTTGTCTCTGTTTACAGTTTTTGATCTAAAACCTGTTTTTATCTGAAATAAATATAGCTGCTGCAGCTCATTTTTGGTTTCCAGTAGCATGATATCTCTTTCCACAAAATATTATTTTCAGTGTATGTCTATTTTCATCTGTGAAGTGCTTCTTGTAGCCATCTTGCTTTTTTGTTTATTTTTATTCACTTGACCAAATTATATCTTTTAACCTAGGAATTTAATCTACACTCAATGTTAATATTGACAGATAATGAACTTCTTTCACTGTTTGATTGCTTATTGATTGTTTAGTGTATTTTCTGTTAATTTCTGCCTTTCTAATTGTTTATCTTTGTGTTTTGGTAGCTTTCTGACATGATAAGTTTGTATTATTTTCTCTTTCGCATCTGTATTTCTGTTCTGCTAATGAATTTTGTACTGTTGTGTGTTTTCATGAGCCTTTTACTTCTAATGTTTTTTGTAGGGCTGGTCTCATAGTGATGAATTCTCTGTTTTCACTTGTCTGGGAAATATTTTCTTTTAATTTCAATCCTAAAGGATATATGCACAGAATATAGTTCAAATTTTTTTTATTTCAATATCTTTCAATATCATCCTATTCCCTTGTCGACTCTAGGGTTTCTGTTGGGAAGCCTGCTGTTATTCTGATGGATTTTCCTTTTTTATGAAACTTGATATTTCTCTTTCACTTGATAATCCTAACCCAGTTCTCACAAGGTCAGAGAGGATTGTGGACTGGCTACAGTCATCATGAAGCAGGACAGCACACTTCAGATCCCATCAGTAGGTGTGAGTTACTTCAGGGATTATAGCAACAATAGCCAAGAGTCCTGAGCTACATGACACAAAAGGGGCTGCCCCCAATACCCAAAGAACATGCAAAGTGATGTTGGGGCTTGTCATTTGGCTGCCCAGCACCTGTGTTAAGAGATGCAGAAAGGGACTTCCTCATATCTGGTTCTCTGGGCTTGTGTACCAGCTGCTGGTGGTTCCAAGTTCCAAGAACCAGAGGGTAATACCCTTAGGTTTACAGAGTGAGCAAGCATGGCTAAAGGGCTTGCACTTAGAAATCCTGAAGCTGCAGGATGTAAGGATGTAGATGGACCTGTTTTCTGCCCTGTGAAGTGGCCAGGCCATGGCTGGACTAGGTTTCTGTTGGTAACAGGGCTGTTTCCTGTCCCCTTCTACAGAACGGAGTTTGGTAGTGGCCATGATGCAACAGCTCAGGGCATGGGGTGGCAATGTTCTTTCCTTTATAGGAGCAAATCTGTCACTCAGACCTCAGGAAACTTTTTAGCCAGTGAGTACTATGGAGTTCTCCACAGTAACGGTGGGGGTCATGAAACTTTCCATTTGCCTTTTCCTAGCAATGTGGAGTTCCCCTTCCCCTACACGGAGGGATCTGAGAAGGAGCTTTGCTGTGCTTTGTTCCTTTCTGCTGGTTTTCCAAGCCCTGTGCACAACTCATCTTTTTTTTTTTAAAGACTTTATTTATTTAAAATCCAGACAGAGCAACAGGTAGAAAAAGAGAGAGACCTTCCATCTGCTGGCTCATTCTGTAGCAGCTAGACCTTGGCCACACTGAAGCAAAGAGGCAGGAAATCCATCCGGGTTTCCTATATAGGTGGCAGGGCCCCAGAAACTTGGTCCATCAACCACTGCCTCCTCAGGTGCATTAGTGGGGAGCTGGATCAGAAGTGGAGCAGCCAGGACTTAAACCAGGATATGATTTCTGCATTGCAAATGCTGGCTTAATCAGCTGCACCATCACACAGACCCCATGTCACATTTGCTTCCTGAAGTTTTCTGAGTCAATCTGCTAGAAACACAGTCTTTCCTTTGTTCTGATTCTTCTCTATGGTGGATTCAAATGAAGGGCCTCCTTATTCCGCCATCTTGGATGTCATGGAGTATGTTTTTTTTTTCCAAATAACTGAAAGAGGAAGAACAGGGTTATATAGTGTTTCTAATCACCTTTTGATAAAGGTGATTATTGCTTTCCAGTGTGGCAATAGCATTGTACATTCTCACCAGCAAGGTATGAAAGTTCTGGAAGTTCCTGCAATGGTTTGGATATGGTCTGTCTCTCGAGCGCTCGTCTGCTATAATGTTGGTACCCAGTGTGAAAGTGTTGAAAGCTGTAGAATCTGTTAAGGGATGGGTCCTGGTGAAAGTAATTCTATCATGGGGAAACCTCACTCAGAAGGATTAAAGCCCATCTTGTAGGAATGGGTTAAGTCTCAGGGGACTGGATTAGTTACCTTCAGGAAGGGCTGGTAAAAATAAGGCCATTTGAGTGTCTGACCTCTTCTGCCCACGCCACTCAACTATCCCCTGTGCTTCTATCATATGATGCCACTGCCATGCTATGACATAGCAGAATGTCTTCACCAGAGACCAGATTGACGAGACAGCTCAATGTTGATCTTCTACAAAAACTGTGAGTTATAGAGTTGTCATCATGGAACACGGGGTTTAAGACACTACTTGGTACACTTGCAAGCCATACCAGAGTTCCAGTTTGAGTTCTGCCTATTTTTTTTTATTTTTTTAACTTTTATTTAATTAATATAAATTTCCAAAGTACGGCTTATGGATTACAATGGCTTCCCCCCCATAACGTCCCTCCCACCCGCAACCCTCCCCTTTCCCACTCCCTCTCCCCTTCCATTCACATCAAGATTCATTTTCGATTATCTTTATATACAGAAGATCAGTTTAGCATACATTAAGTAAAGATTTCAACAGTTTGCTCCCACACAGAAACATAAAGTGAAAAATAATAGATGATTTTTTAAATGATGATGAAATTAGATCAGACCTATTGTCATGTTTAATCCCAGTGAGAGTCAAGTTGGGAATTGATTTCTTTTTTTTTTTTTTTTTTTTTTTTTTTTTTACAGAAGATCAGTTTAGTATACATTAAGTAAAGATTTCAACAGTTTGCACCCCCATAGAAACACAAATTGAAATATACTGTTTGAGTACTCGTTATAGCATTAAGTCTCAATGTACAGCACATTAAGGACAGAGATCCTACATGAGGAGTAAGTGCACAGTGACTCCTGTTGTTGACTTTACAAATTGACACTCCTGTTTATGGCATCAGTAATCTCCCTATGCAGCAGTCATGAGTTTCCAAGGCTATGGAAGCCCCTTGAGTTCTCCGACTCTTATCTTGTTTAGACAAGGTCATAGTCAAAGTGGAGGTTCTCTCCTCCCTTCAGAGAAAGGTACCTCCTTCTTTGAAGACCATTAAATGCCCATCAACGGTAGACTGGATTAAGCAATTATGGGATATGTACTCTTTAGAATACTATACTGCAGTAAGAAACAACGAAATCCAGTCATTTGCAACAAAATGGAGGAATCTGGAACACATCATGCTGAGTGAAATAAGCCAGTCCCAAAGGGACAAATATCATATATTCTCCCTGATTGGTGACAACTGACTGAACACCAAAAAGGAAACCTGTTGAAGTGAAATGGACACTATGGGAAGCAGTGACTTGATCAGCATAGCCCTGACTGTTAATGAACAACTTAATACATTATCCCTCTTAGTAGATTTTTTTGTCTGTTCTACTTAATATGACTGGTTTAATTCTGTAATTAATACACAGTTATTCTTAAGTGTTGAAATTTAACTGAAATGTGATCCCTGTTAAACATAAGAGTGGGAATAAGAGAGGGAAGAGATGTACAATTTGGGACATGCTCAAGCTGACTTGCCCCAAATGGTAGAGTTAGAAACATACCAGGGGACTCCAATTTAATCCCATCAAGGTGGCATGTACCAATGCCATCTCACTAGTCCAAGTGATCCATTTCAGTTCACAATTGATCATAATGAAAGGACTAAGAGTCAAAGGGAGAACATAAAAAAGTCTAGTATCTGCTAAGACTAACCGATAGAATAAATAAAGGGGAGAGTGATCCAACATGGGAAGCGAGATACTCAGCAGACTCATAGAATGGCGGATGTCCTAAACAGCACTCTGGCCTCAGAATCAGCCCTAAAGGCATTCGGATCTGGCTGAAAAGCCCATGAGAGTATTTCAGGCATGGAAAGCCAAGATACTCTGGCAAAAAAAAAAAAAAAAAAAAAAAAAAAAAACAAACAAAAAAAAAAACAAACCACCTAAATGAAAGATCTCTGTGAGTGAGATCCCAGTGAGTTCTGCCTCTTAATTCTAGCTTTCCTCTAATGCACATGAGGAGAAGGGAATGATGGTCCAAGAACTTGGTTGCCTGCCACGCTGTGGGAAACCTGGGTTCCTGGCTTTGGCATACCTTGGTTTAGGCTATTGCAGGCATTTGGGAAGTGAACCAGGGATGGAAGATATTCTCTCATTGTCTCTCACTTGATCTCTCTCTCTCTTTCAAGTACTTGAACCATCACTTGTCTTTCAGGGTACACAGGGTAGGAAGCCTGAAATGGAATTGGTGCTGGCACTCCAATCTATTCGCTTTGATATGCAGAGGCGGGGTGGAGGGGGACTACTCAGGCAGCAATTTAACCACTGTGCTAAACACCCATTCTGATTCATATTTTAAATAAATAAAATGCATTCTTATGCTGAATTATAGAACACTTTTGTAACATTTTTTTGCAGATGGAATTCTGCATTATAATCCTAAACAATATCCTACACTTTAAAAATTGGGAAGAAACTTATTATCTTCTTGATACCAGTCCAACTTCAGTGTCCTTTGAATATTGACTGTAAAGTGAATAATTCAGTACTTTGATGTAAAGTTTAATGAAACTTAATCACTTTTCCTAATTTTATTTATTTGGAGTAAAACATCCAGTTCGTAGTTGATCCATGTTTCTTGCTCTTCTTTTGCCCCTGCTACCAATCTTTGGGATATTTTTTGCATGTCAGAAACTTTATTAGGGGAATTTTCAGATGAAGAAAGATGAAATGGAGTTCATAGAAGTCCAATTTTATTTGTTAATAAGGAGAAGGTTGGAAGTAATGGTTTAAATTGGCTTTTTAAACTATCAGTGATGTAATTTATTCCATCACGCTGGTTCCCTATTTGACTTCTCTTCATTGCAGGTAATTGAGAATTAGTCACATTTGTTATTTTTAGCACTCTCAGATTTTGCCTGGAAATGGAAATGAACTATAAAAACAGGTAAAGAAAAACTATCAGAAATATGCTCCAAAATATTTTAGAAATCAGAATTTCTGACTTAGTTAACGTGGAAGGGGATTGCTTAAAATAAAAATTAGGTAACTTTTGTTTGGGTTGATTATTCGGCTTTATTTAACCCAAGATTGAGATGACTCAGTGAAAAGACCACACATCCTAAATTAAATGTATTGCTTGTAAGTAGAGAGTAGGAGGCACACATTTCATTTATTTTAATACCAGTGCTTGTTTCTGAAGAGGAGAGTCCTGAAGCTTTGTGATGCTTATTTTCCTCCTTAACCTAAAATTTTACCCATTAACATAAACTGTATTCAGGGAAACTATTCTAAATACATTTAAGAATGTAGTCAGTAGGATTTTTAAACTTAATCTGAAAAAAAAAGGAAAAAGACAAAGATTTATATTCCTAGGTTTAAAAATGAAAAAAGTAAAGCTTCTAAAGCTATTTCTTTGTAAGGATTTGAATTCATGTAAGGCTGTTAATTTGAAGGGTATTTGAAGTTTGAATTATAATGCATCAGTCAGCCTTGAAAACCCAGGCAATTAAAATACACAAACACAAAATTCCCTAAACAATATTTTTGTACATAGTTCATTTATATAGGCTTATAGGAATTACTCATGCTAAATTGCAATTTATCAAATCCCTGGTAACAAAACAAATCATTCTGTCATATTATACTAAAAATGTCGATGTGTAGTACTAACCACTTAAGATAAAAAGTATGGCATTTGATTGCAGATATTTCATGATGCCAGGGTTCTTATTTCAATAATCAGAAGGAAAGGTATTTCAAGAGTCAGTATGCCAGTTAATGAGTATCCACATAATAAATTATTATTTCCTTATAGTATGATCTTCCAACATTCTGAGAAATTCAATACATCTACCAGGTGGAAATTATTCACATATCACCATACAGATGAATATCACTTTAGCCAACATATGTATATTTAAAATAATGGTAAGTCCCTATGCTCTATTATGGTGCATGATTACTTTTGTAAAAATATATTTTTTTAATTTATTTGAAAGCCAGAGCAATAGAGAGAGGAAGAGACAAAGAGGGGTAGATGTTTTCATTTGCTGATTCGTTCTCCAAATGTCTGCAATGGTCAGGCCTGGCCAGGCTGAAACCAGAAGCTCAGAATTGCATCTAAGTCTCCCACATTGGTGTCATGGACTCAAAGACTTGGATCACCATCTGGAGACTAATGGGAGCCAGGACTGGAATTGGTATTTAGATACAGGTTGTTTGCATCCCAAAAGTGGCTTAACCCTCTGCCCCACAATGCCCACCCCACTTGTTTAGTTTTTATGTAAATGAATTAATCATGCGGCAATCTTGGACATTAGAAAATAGGTGGAAATGACTTCTAAATAAATTGGAATAATTTCTATTACACAAATGAATTTGTAGGAATTTATAAATTATTTGACAGTGTATTTGGGGGAACCGAATTTTAATATTTGTTCATTTTACTTTGGAATTTTTATGTTAAGATTGATTGTATTTAACTTTCACATATACTTATTTAGATTCTTTAGAGTACAAAGAAATTTTTTGAAAGTTTTATTTATTTGAAATCGTTGTTACACAGAAAGAGAAGAAGAGGTAGAGAGAGAGAGAGAGAGAGAGGGAAAGTGAGCAGACTTCCATCTGCTGGTTCACTCCCCAGATGGCCGCAAATTGCTGGAGCTGTGAGGATCCTAAGCCAGGAGCCAGGAGCTTCTTCTGGGTCTCGCATATGGGTTCAGGGGCCCAAGGACATGGACCATCTTCTGCTGCTTTCCCAGGTCATAGCAGAGACCTGGATCAGAAGTGGAGCAACTGGAGTTGAACTGACTGGCGTCTATATGGGATGCTGGCACAGAAATTTTTAACAATTCAAAAAAAGAGTTATTCATTTGGGTAAGAAAATAATCTCATTATACTAATTATTTTAAATGTCCAAAATCAATAATGATAATTGTAAAAATAATTACTTTAATATGACAAAGAAATTCATAGGAGTTATAAATGACTTAGGCATGAGACTTAGAGGAAACAAGGAGTTCTATACCAAAAGTGAAATATAAGAGATTTTTAAATTTATAGAAGATTTACTTATCTTAAGATATTCATGGATAATCAACTTCTAATCTTATTCCATAACTTTTATCCTGCCTTATTTCCCAACCTCAGCTTTTTCTAGAATTTCAATCTGAGATTGACTCATATTCCCAAAGTAGTATAGAAGGATTGAGCACAGGAACTGATCATAATTTACCTCCCCCTTATAACAAGTGACTTTATTCCATGAAAATTAGACTCCATTTTATAGAAAAAAATTTTAAAAAAACTCATATTCAGAACAAATACTCAGATGCCAGTTTGCCTCTGAGGGAAACAGAGCAACCTATCTGAATGGAGCATTATCTTCGAACTGCAAGATTGTCCAAAGTCCTCTGTTTACCACTCTTAATTCTATCACTCATTCTCTTTGAACCTACAGATGTTATTGTTTCTTTGGTTTCAACCATCCTTTCTGTTTGACATTACAAACTCTCTGAGCTTTTCCTTGTATATTTGATGACTATAGAAATCTTGAATTACTATCCACACACGCTGGTACTTTTCCATACTGCTTTATCCAGTTCACTGAAACTCTGCCCTTTTCATTTGGAAT
Organism: Oryctolagus cuniculus; assembly: GCF_051225735.1. Classification (NCBI taxonomy): domain Eukaryota; kingdom Metazoa; phylum Chordata; class Mammalia; order Lagomorpha; family Leporidae; genus Oryctolagus; species Oryctolagus cuniculus. The sequence goes on along the minus strand of NC_142875.1, from coordinate 51,532,585 downwards.
CACATAATTTATTGCTGTCTAAAAAATCAGCAAAATCCAACAAGTTTCACATTTCCAGTATGTAAAATAATAGTAATAGCTGGCATTCTAACCAGCAGACCCTGTGTCATCTTCCTGTTCTCGTACTTGTTCTTCACTGTGATTTCATGAGGAAACAGTGTGCCTTAGATGCCAAGGCTGAGACAGAAACATCCAGCTTAATTCTTAACTCTGCATTCCTAATTCACATGCCATGGTAATTATTTCTTTCCCATGGAATCTCAGGAGTGTCCTTTCCATTGAAGACATGGTGTAGAATCACTCTAGGGGTACTCTCCACCTATCTTATCCTGTAAACTCCCAGACTTTTCTATCATTACATTCTTATTGTTGTCATTTGCCCTTATTTTATTACTCATTATCTGTTAGTGTGTTTGTTTACCTTCCTTCACTAAAATGCAAAGTCCATGACCTAAGAAACTTGTTCACTCCTGTTGTTCACATCTGCAGTGAAAAGTGTATATCACAGAAAAGACTTACATGAACTGTTGGCTTAACACTTAACACAAAGTGTAAAATACTGTTTGAGTAAAAAAAATGGATAGAGGAAAATTTCCTTAAAATAACTGATATTAGATGTCAATGTAGAAGAATACAGTTCAAATATTATCTTAATTTTTTTCAAATTGAAAACATGGACTTAAATAGACTTACAGTAATTTCATAAGGGTATTAAATGTTGAAATTTAGAAAGTGTTAATGGTATCATGGCTACATACAGCTAATTTATTCTAATTATTTTCAATAATTGTGCAATTGATTTTGACTTGAAATTGATTCTGAATCTTTATTTCTAAATGTCATTAGTATGCCTACAAGCTGAAAATGAAGCTTTACTTTGTGCCTTTAAAAATATTAATTTAGAGGACTTTCATTCTTTGATGACCTTTCAAGTAACTTTTTCATTCATTGTGGCTAATCATTGTGTTTAAAAGTTTTAGTTTACCCTTTCTGATGCTGAAGAATGTATCCTTGGCTTTGCACTCTTTCTAAACTGATATTTGTACAGAAGTCAGAAATAACTTGTGACCATTACTTCATACATACTGTTTCCACCAAAACATTTGAATATAACTGGATTCATTTATTATAATTTATTTTTCTAATGAAAGTTATTCAGTAAAAACCTAATGCTGATGACTACAGTTCATGGACTACACTCTTATTTAAATCTGTTCAATATATATTTTATTTTATTTTTTTATTTTTTAGCTTTTATTTAATAAATATAAATTTCCAAAGTACAACTTTTGGATTATAGTGAATTTCCCCTACCCATAACCACCCTCCCACCCGCAACCTTCCCATCTCCCACTCCATCTCCCATTCCATTCACATCAAGATTCATTTTCAATTATCTTTATAAACAGAAGATCAATTTAGCATATATTAAGTAAAGATTTCAAAAGTTTGCACCCACACAGAAACACAAAGTGTAAAATACTGTTTGAGTACTAGTTATACCAGTGATTCACATAGTATAACCCATTAAGGACAGAGATCCTACATGGGGAGTAAATGCACAGTGACTCCTGTTGTTGATTGAACAATTGACACTCTTATTTATGATGTTGATAATCACCCGAGGCTCTTGTCATGAGCTGCCAAGACTAAGGAAGCCTCTTGAGTTTGCCAACTCTGATCTGATTTAGACAAGGTCATAGTCAGAGTGGAAGTTCTCTCCTCCCTTCAGAGAAAGGTACCTGCTTTCTTGAATGCCTGTTCTTTCTGCTGGGATCTCACTCACAGAGATCTTTCATTTACTTTTTTTTTTGCCACAGTGCCTTGCTTACCATGCCTGAAATACTCTCATGGGCTTTTTAGCCAGATCCGAATACCATAACGGCTGATTCTGAGGCCAGAGTGCTGTTTAGGACATTTGCCAATCTATGAGTCTGCTGTGTATCCCACTTCCCATGTTGGATTGTTCTTTTTTAATTCTATCAGTTAGTATTAGCAGACACTAGTTTTGTTTATGTGATCCCTTTGACACTTAATCCTATCATTGTGATCAATTATGAACTGAAACTGATCACTTTGACTAGTGAGATGGCATTGGTACACGCCACCTTGATGGGATTGAATTGGAATCCCCTGGCACATTTCTAACTACCATTTGGGGCAAGTCCGATTAAGCATGTGTCAAACTGTACATCCTCCCTCTCTTAGTCCCACTTATATTTAACAGGGATCACTTTTCAGTTAAATTTAAACACCTAAGAATAATTGTGTGTTAATTAAAGAGTTCAACCAATAGTATTAAGTAGAACAAAAAAATACTAAAAAGAATAAAGTATTGTTGTTCCTGGACAGTCAGGACAAGGGATGATCAAGTTATTGTTTCTCATAGTGTCCATTTCACTTCAACAGATTTCTTTTAGGTGCTCAGTTAGTGTTACCAATCAAGGAGAACATATGATATTTGTCCCATTGTGACTGGTTTATTTCACTCAGCATGATGTTTTTCAGATTCCTCCATCTTGTTGCAAATGACCGGGTTTCATTTTTTACTGCTGTATAATATTCTATGGAGTACATGTTCCATAACTTTTTTATCCAGTCTTCTGTTGATGGGCATTTAGGTTGATTCCAGGTCTTAGCTCTTGTGAATTGAGCTGCAATAAACATTAAGGTGTGGACAGCTTTTTTATTTGCCAATTTAATTTCTTTTGGGTAAATTTCAAGGAGTGGGATGGCTGGGTCATATGGTAGGGTTATATTCAGGTTTCTGAGGAATCTCCAAACTGACTTCCATAGTGGCTTGACTAGTTTGCATTCCCACCAACAGTGGGTTAGTGTCTTTTTTCCCCCATCCTCGCTAGCATCTGTTGTTCGTAGATTTCTGTATGTGAGCCATTCTAACTGGGGTGAGGTGAAACCTCATTGTGGTTTTGATTTGCATTTCCCTGATTGCTAGTGATCCTGAACATTTTTTTTTTATATAAAATTCAATAGAGTCTTCTTAAACATTTCTAAACATAGAAATAAAGTTTTCAATAGAGTCTTCTTAAACATTTCTAAACCCAGGAGATTGGACATTAATATTATGCATTTGTAGGTGAGCTAGATTTGTCAGCTTATTATAAAGAGGACTAATGATGTGTATATATATATATATTGTTTACTAGTTTACTTGTATTTCTTTTTTAAAAAGATTTATTTTATTTTTTGAAAGGTGGAGTTATAGAGAGAGAGAGAGCAATAGAGAAAGATCTTCCATCTGCTGATTCACTTCCCAAATGGCCACAAATAGCCAGGACTGACTGTGCCAGGTAGAAGCTAGGAACCAGAAGCTTCATCCAGGTCTCTCACGTAGGTGCCAGCACGCAAGCTCTTGGGCAGTCTTCCATTGCTTTTCCATGTCATTAGTAGGGAGATTCATTGGAAGTGGAGCAGCAAGGACTTGAACCAGCGCCCAAATGGGATACTGGTGTCACCAGTGGTGTTTTAACCTTTTTGCCACAACACTGGCCCCCACTTAATATCTCTTTGTACTAATAACTGCTGAGGTCTACCTGTTTAGTTTTATTACTTTTTTTCATTTCACAACACTTTTAAAAAATATTTTTATCACATTTAAAATGATTTTTGTGAGCCAGTGCTGTGGTATAGTAGTATTTATGCATCTACCTACAGCACCAGCATCCCATATGGACACTGGGTCATGTCTTGGCTGCTCCACTTCTGATCCAGCTGTGGTCTGGGAAAGCAGTAGAGGATGGCCCAATTCTTTGGGCCCCTACACCTGCGTGGGACATCTGGAAGAAGCTCCTGTCTCCTGGTTTGAATTGGCCCAGCTCCAAAATGGCCTCACTCATTTGGGGAGTGAACCAGCAGATGGAATATCTTTCTCCCTCTGTCTCTTCCTCTCTCTGTCTGTAACCATGCATCTCAAGTAAAATAAATACATCTTTTAAGAGCAGATTTCATTAATTTCATAGATAAGATTCAAAGAATACAGGGATACTTTGCTGCTTCTCTCCCTCCTCCCTTGTTTCTCTTCTTTTATTTTTTGTCATAACGTTTATTCAACTAATTTTATAATCACAGGCTCAATGCTCTTCTAAACAAAGAGCTCTAGAAGTAACATGTAGAAAGACCACTATTCTTGTAGGAATATTGACAAGGATTATAAATGATCAAAAACACAAGATATCAGTTCTGTTAATATGCCTTTTTTATTTTTTATTCTGTTAGTACTCCACAAATCATGGTAAAAATGTGCTATTTGTCTTTTTGGGTCTGTCATATTTCAAGTCACTTAAAAAATTTGATTGGTGTTTCTTATTGAGAGGAGCTTGCTCATTAACATAGAAATGGCTGGAATTTCCATTTTGTCTTTTCAAGGTAATATATTTATATGCAATGTATAAAATTAAATTCTGAGACTGCTGAAAGTAGAAGTTCAAGTACACTGATACCAGTGTTCCTTTGATAGCACAGCCATCCTTATTTCATGTCTTGTGGTTCTGAACTATTAGTAATTTTACTACCTGAGAGACAATTGATGGTGTCTGGAGATATGTTAGTTGTCACAACTGGAGGATGTGAATGAATCTGTTCAGTAGAAACTAGATGTGGTAAACATCATATAATTCACAGGAAAGTACTTCCTGAAAGGAGTTATCCCATCTAAATATGCATATTGCTAAGATGGAGAATCATTCATTTAGACAAAATGTTTTAAAAATTACTTTACTCTTAAAATTATTGATAAAATGATGCTTCCTTAATGTTAGTATTTAAAGTCTTCCAAAATAGTTATAAAAAATGCTCTTTCAGAGGAAAACATGAATAAATGGAATAAAAAATGAAGTTAGGTAGTGGTAATAGTGATTTCATAAGTCTTGCAGGCCATTCTTTAAAAAATGGCTTTCCTTTGCATGATGTAAGAAACCATTATATGGTTTAGAGCAGAAGAAAAGCACAATTTTCTTTAGATTCTAATAGTGTCCTTTGGCTCAGGTAGTAGAAATCTGAAGATTTTTCCTCTCTGATTCCCTTCCCCTGGTTTTGCAACTGAACACCAATCTAGGTACTGCTATAAAGGGGCTTAGAAAGATAATTACTGTCCTAAGTCTTAAAATAATACTATTATCATGGATTATCTGGGCAGGTCTGGTTTCAATGACTTGAGCCTTTAGATGTAAAAAGATCTCTGCATCTGAGGTCACTCTAAGAAATGTGGCAAGAAAGGAAGGCAAAAGAGAGATTAAAAGTGTAAGGAAGATGACACTGAATGCAGAAGAAAGGGGCCACAGGCCGAAGAGTGTGGAGGGGGTCACTTCTAGAAACTGAGAAATACATGCAACTAAAAGCCAGCAAGAAAGCTGGGAACTGCAGACCAATACTACATGGAAATGAATTCTGCCTACTCCCTAGATTATGTTGGAAGCATATTTTGTCCTCCAGCCTTTAGGAAGTATTGCAGCCCTACTGACACCTTGATTTGGATCTAAACAGAGAACCAGATGAGTCACCCTGTGTCTGGACTTCTGACTTCTGGGAACTGTGAAATAATAAATAGTTGCATCAAGCTACTAATTTGGTGATCATTTCTATGTAATACAATGATGAATAAAGACATTTGCTATGTTGAGAATCACAAAGTCTAGGAAAACAGAAGTAGAAATAGGGAAAACACCTGGGAGGTCCACTCAGTAACCTAACAAGAGATAACAGTGGCCTGGAACAAGTTGTTGTTGGTGGAGTATAGGCGAATAGTGGTTGTCTCATGCATATTCCTGTAAGGTATATCTATTACAATCTGTTGAGGATTGGCTGGGTTGTATGAGAGAAACAGAACTTAGATAATATCAAAGGTTTTGCTGAGCAATTGGAAAATCAGATTCCATGATATAAAGCAGATAAAATTGACAGAAAGATTGGAATATTAGCTTTCTGCATGATAAGTTTAGGTTTTATTGTCCTTCAGATGGAGATATTGAGTACAAAGTTGATAGCTTGATTTCAAGAGGCAGTTCTACCCTGAAGATATACTTTTGTCAGTATATAAATTATATGTATGGCAAAGATAACCAAGGTTGTGAGTATAAATAGAGAAAATGATCAATCAAAAAAAAATGAACTTTGGGGTCCTCCAAAATTTAAAGGTCAGGTAGATGAACAGGAACCAGAAACAGTCTTTGTGCTGATAGAAAAAGAAGAAAATATGGCTAATAAAGAGAGCATTCATAACCAGGTAACTTTTTTGGCTGAATTCTTTTTGTTTGTTTGTTTTGACAGGCAGAGTTAGACAGTGAGAAAGAGAGAGAGAAAGGTCTTCCTTTCGTTGGCTCACCCGCCAAATGGCTGCTGCAGCTGGTGCGCTGTGCCAATCCGAAGCCAGGAGCCAGGTGCTTCCTCTTGGTCTCCCATGCGGGTGCAGGGCCCAAGCACTTGGGCCATCCTCTACCGCACTCCCGGGCCACAGCAGAGAGCTGGACTCGAAGAGGAGCAACCGGTTTAGTTGAATTCTTTTAAACACAGATTTGAAACAAATGGAAATAAAATCCAATGTCATCTATCCCGAAGTAGAAAAATAGAGAAATTTATTTGTAATAACTTGAGGGAAATTCATTTTGATGAATCTTCTCTCATTTCTTTTTACTTAAACTTGTGTGCATCAGAAATATTACTTAGACCACTGTGAATTATAAAAAAATACCAGGTTCAATATCTAATGACATTCAAAGATTCATCTAATTAATTTATTTTTCTTTTCTATCATCCAATCTGTTAATTCCTATTTTGTACCATTAATGTGAAATCCTACTACTCTGCCAAGTCAAAACACATCTTCTAGGTATTAGCAGGGAAATCATATAACTTGGGCAAATTTGAGATTTTTTTTTTTTTTTGCTTAAAAAGGGAGTTATTCTCTGTCCGCTTATTTCTGTTACCTCTTCATTCCATGTCAAGAGAGATACTGGTTTTTCTTGATGACGTGTAATATTGTACCTCCAATTCTTCAGGATCAGGGAAAGCAAATATTTAACGCATATATATTCTCAACCTCTGCCACTGTTGTTGCTCATGGATTATTTTACAATTTTTAGCTGACTCAGTGTGTTACATTGGACTCCTTGGTGTAGTACATGAGGTGGCATTACCAAAAATAGATATCATGACTGAAGATGAAGCCATTTGCCATCCCAGTTGATTTCATGTCTCTTGAATCACATACCAGGAGATATAAAACATAAATACTTCTGGTATGAATTGAGTAGAATTTGTTTCCTCAAAACTCATGCAGCTGTGCAAAGACTTTGAAAGGTTGATTGCTTAAGGGCAGAGATATGATATAATGATGGCCTGAGAGGTGGGGCACCTGGAAGGTTTTGAATCACTGGGAATGTACTCTTGGAGGGTGGTTCTCCGAAGAGTTTTTATTATTTCAGTTCAAGTTCAGCTTATTTTCTGTTTATCCTTCTTGGATCATGATATTATCACTGTTACTGCACAGACACCTCTCCCAACCCCCATCCCCAGCCCTGAAACTACTCTCAGGTATTTTATTTAAAGTAAGGAAAGGCAAACTAATGCAAGTTCTTTGTCATTCCGTCAAGATTTGGTAATAGTATCATTATACTGCATTTATCTTAGAAATTTGTATCTCTCAATTGTAGCAGTCTTCAGTGATTATGAGCAATTTATTTCAACCCTACATACTTCATCTGCTATCACACTCTTCTAATCAAATATGTATTTCTTTTCTTCTTTTTTTAAAAAAATTGCTTTAATAGGCTTTATGTGCAGGATTTCAGGAAGCATTATAGATTCACCATTTTACATGGTCATACAGATATAATCCGTTTCTTTATATTGCTGCCACATAGAGTTCTGGGTTTGAGGTTTCATGGAGATGAGCATGTATGTGTTTATCCATAAAATAAAAACTACATTTGATGAGTGAACTCAAGAGATATTTCCAGCAAACCTTATACTGAGAGATGCTCAGTAAGAGTGGTTTATTTTGTCTAACTGATCAGCTAATAGGGTAAATAATTGGGTTAGTACAACATTTTGATGGAGTTAAGTTTTTACAGAAGCCTTACTCACAGTCCTGCGATTCTAAACCTAGCACTTAGTATGTTTCAGAATTGCAGTTAGCAAGCCCCAACACCTGAATCCAACCTCATCTGCTTCCTTGGAATAGTTCACATTGTTTTTACTATGCCACTTCTCACCATTGTGCATATTTTCTGTATTTTCATTAGCGCTCAATTTGTAACTGGTTGCAATGAGCAGTCAATGGGCATGCCCTGTTGGTTATCTTCAAGAACAAAAGTGCGCAGAATTGGGAGCATCTGGCCATGACTGCCACGGGGTTCTATTGCCAGTGGAATATTAACGCTTCCACTGTCCAGTCCTCACTGCCACATGTGTACATTTAGATATTGGGGCACATTGACACATAAGAATGCCCACAACCGCAACACACACACACACACACACACACATCTATGTTGTGCCCACACATGGAATTTGGTCTTTGTCTTAGCATCTCCTACACTTGGATGCTCTTGAAATATCCTTTATTTTTCACATGCTATCAAAATAACAAAAAGGCACAAGGAACCCTAAGCTTGGAGGGGAAGGCCTTAGTACTATCACTATTTCCCTTCATTAATTTGAGTTAGACTGGTTATTCTCTCATAAGGTTGACTGCTACGGTCAGCTTCCCAACTAAATCTTTCTTTCTATCCCAGACACTGAGGATGATAACATCCTCTGAACTTTTCCTACAATATTTCCATGCCTTCGTGGATGATTAAATATTTATATTTTTAAGTTGTTGAGGCACATACAGCATAAGTTTCTACATAATGGAAACTTGGAACAATTCTAGCTAATGGCAATTGAAAAATATTCCTTAATTAACCAAGTTAATATATAGGCAATGTATTTTTATTGAGATAGGATACTGGCAAAGAAGCAAATTGTGTTAATTTTCTCTCAACTAAAGTCCCAAAGTCTTTGGCACATTGGTTGACTTCTGCTGTATCTGGGACCAATACACTTATAATGAACTTACAAATCTGGTTTAACTAATAATTTCAAGCAAACCAGAAGGCTTAGGAAATAAGAAAACTGTTGTCTCACTTAGAGACTGTACAGAAATATGTTTTATAACAAGAGAAGACTCTCATTTCTCTCTGTCTCTCTCTGTCTCTCTCTCTCTCACTGTCTAACTCTGCCTGTGAAAAAAAAAAAAAAAAAAAGCCGGCGCTGCGGCTCACTAGGCTAATCCTCTGCCTGCAGCGCTGGTACTCCGAGTTCTAGTCCCAGCTGGGGCGTTGGATTTTGTCCCGGTTGCTCCTCTTCCAGTCCAGGAGGATGGCCCAAGTGCTTGGGCCCTGCACCTGCATGGGAGACCAGGAGAAGCACCTGGCTCCTGGCTTTGGGTCAGCGCGGTGCACTGGCAGCAGCGCAGCGGCCATTAGGGGGTGAACCAATGGAAAAGGAAGACCTTTTTCTCTGTATCTCTCTCTCACTGTCCACTCTGCCTGTCAAAAAAAAAAAAAAAAAAAGACTCTCCTTTTGGCTCTCATGGAAACTAAGCAATCCTTTATAAATCAAGCTAGGCAAAGTATTATTTAATTTGGTATGCTTGGAAGTTAACCAAGCTAATTTATAAGTGTCACTCATCCTTTTGTTAATCCATTTCACTAACAGGCTTTGAAAGGAATGTAGAGACATTTCATCATCAGGTCACCTGTGGGCCATACTTTGAACTAATTGGAAAGATGGCTCACTGTGGGTGAGGTATTAAAACACAAAGAAGAACTTACAATTTCAAAAGATTCATATTTATTTCTTCTTAGCTATGTCATGCCAAGAGTCATTACATGGTCCTTAATAACACTGCTTTGTCTTTCAGTATATCAGTTAATAGGAATCAAAATGTGCACTACAATGAAGTAAACAGCCATCCCAGTTTCACATGGTTTTCTTCTTCATGACTTCAGAGGAATGGAATCTAGATACCTACTATGAAGGGACTCAAAAGGGAAAGAGATGATTATCCTTAGGCAAGCCCAGTGCAGAAGTGGTAGGCAGCTTTATGACGACTATTTACTAGTTCGAAGATAATGGAAGTTTCCCTTGACTGAAGACTGAATAATTTTAGAGTCTACACACAAACCTTTCATAAACTTCATTAGTTGACAGGAGATATATTTGACCATGGGCTCATCTAGTCATGATTTACTTTGCTAGTTTATTTGGCTGAAAATGAAAATGTGCCCGGAAATACTCTCCCAGAGCAATAATGAATTTTCTGAAATATTCATTGCTTTAATTAAAATAACTATCTCTTGAGTTAATTTGCAAAATATTGCATGAGTATTCAAAACTGTCAGGATAGTTAATGATACTCATTTATTCATTCAAAAGCATTTATTACATGCCTACTATGTGCTGCTATTCTGAGATTGGTGACTATAGAAGACACAGAACTCTAATCTCTTGGAATGTGTGTTCATTGTAATCTGTCAAGGTGGAAAACCAATTAAAAGGGATAAGTAAATTTGAAAGGTATTAAATTCTGATAAATATTCTAGTAAAAAATACAACAGAGAATAGAGGTGGGGAGTACTGGGGATTATACTTGTTAAATAAAGTGGGCAGACAATGTTTCATTGAGAAAGTTACACTTAAGTAAATACCTTACAGTTGGCATTTGGGTGAAGAACATGGCAAAGAGAGAGCAAAGCTTTCTTCTGGATTATGTATGATGGGTTTGGAGCCTGGAACAAAGGTAGGATACGAGAGGGTGAAGTTGGGACACAAGGACTCAATCTAATTAAACCTTGTGTGTCAGGATGATGACTGGAATTTACTCAGGCTAGAGTGTGAAGCTTTCTCCTGTCCTTTAATAAAATCCCGTAGTAGTTGTGGGATATATTGGACCATTGACCCATCTAGTCATAAATAGTCCCTTATATTTACAGGGTTGCAAGGTCATGTGCTGAGGATACAAATAGAAGGGCCGCAGAACAAGGAGGAAGAATAGTCTTGCAGCTTTTTGTTCATTCACTCGTTCATACCAAAAGTACATATTCAAGATCTATAACTAATTTATCTGGAAAAGAAGACTTTTCTATATGGATAGCTTTTAACAAATGATTTGAGTAAGTCAAATCTCAGAAAAGATGCCTTTCTTTCTACTAGTTGAATTATTTCACCACATTAAACATAACACATTGAGTTCTAGTAAATTAGATTGAATAACTTGCAGAAAACTAAACAAATATTCCCAAGCAGTTCTTTAATTGGTGGTTTTTAAAATTTATTTATGTAAAGCAAAAAAATTTCATGTATTTCGTATATACAGTTTAAGAACATAATATTACTTCCCACCCACCCTCTCCCCCTCTCCCCACTCCCACCCTCCTTCCTCTTTCCTTTCTCCATTCCCTCCCCTCTCTTTCCCTTCTCTTCCTCTCAATTCCCCACCTCTCCCCTCCCCTACCCCCTCCCGTTCTCTTCCTTTCCTTTCCCTATTTATTTATTGATTTATTTGAAAGGCAGAGTTACAGAGAGAGATGGAGAGACAGAGATCTTCCATCTACTGTTTCACTCCCCAAATTGCTGCAATGACCAGGGATGGGTCAAGCCAAAGCCAGGAACCAGGAGATTCGTCCAGATCTCTCACCTGGGTATAGGGACCCAGGGATTTGAGTCATCTGCTGCTACTTTCCCAGGTGCATTAACAGGGAACTGGATTAGAAGTGGAGCAGCTGGGACTCAAACCGGTGCCCATATAGTATGGCTGCATTGCAAGCTATGACTGAACCCTCTGTGCCACAGTGCTGTCCGTATTTTTCTTTTAATTTTTGTAGTAATATACTTTGAATTTACTTCATGTTCACAGCTTAATCCTCCACTAAATAATAATTCACTAAGTAGTACACAGAAACACCACTATTCCTCAGTAGTATAGATAAATGCAATAAGCAATAATCAAATCTCAAAATGTCAATTTCACGTTTTTTTTTGTCTTCTGTATATTAGTTACTACAAATCAGAGTAAATATATTTGTCTTTTGAGGACTTGTTTATTTCACTAAGCATAGCGGTCTCTAATTGCATCCATTCTATTGCAAAATAATCTTTTGCTTTGTTGAATAAAAAAATATGTAAAAATCAGTGTACATAATTTTCACTTCAGTTAATTTTAAGATTCCAAATACACGCCATTTTGATTAGGAGATTCTATTTTAGGAGATGCTCAGTATTTTTGACAATTCCTAAGCTGAATTTCACTAGTGACCACTGCCCTTTATCTAACTTGATGCTTTGTGAAGACATAAAAGCGTTACTAAAAGCACTATTGGGAGCAATTTACCAAAACCTTCATAGGAAAAATGGATTTTGCTTGTAGATATTTTCCGTAATTATAATCTATAGTCACTGGATCCAAACTGATGCTTTTTTTCCCCTGAATCACATGGATATTCATATATAAAGTACTAAGATTATGTTAAAATCAGTTTCTGAATACTAATGAAATAATTTGCTGACATAATAATGGGGAGGAGTAGCAACTCTTGTGAAGAAAATGAAAACTTGATTTCTATAAAAGTGAAAGCTACAACACAACATTTTTGATATTTGCACTGCTCTCAAAACACACTCAAATAGTAATTCAGTTTATGAATTTTTTTTTTACTAATCATTGAAATATTCATTACTCACAGCGGGTGAACTCACTATCATTTTTTGTACTCTTTTGTCCAGTTCCTAATTTTCACTCTGTCTGTCAAATCTGAGGAAATGACAATCCTTTTATCCTACTGCTGAAACAGGAAATGTGGACATCATGTATGTTTCTTCTACCTATCTTAACCTCCCTCAAGTCAATCCATAAGAAAAGTGCTCAAATTTCATATGACAAATATGCCTACCTTTGTCCATTTTGAATTTCACTAGTTTCTTGAATTCCATGCTCTCTTACCTAAATATAACAAGGAAGTGTTAGCTATTACTGTTTAGTTTTCTTTATTCATCTACCTCACTAAAAATAAACTCACCAACCAACCCACAAAACAGTCCTTTCTTTACATACAGGTTTTGGAGGTTAGCCCTAATAACATAATTGTTTTGTCCTATTTAAAACTGTTTTGTGCATTTCCATTTGAGGCATCTTTACTTTTTATTTAGAGCTTCATTCCAGTGTCTTAATGTATAATATTTTGGGATTCTCAGTCCCTTATGCAGTAAGTACTAATTATGCTACAGAATATTAACTTGAGACCCAAGTTATAAAAAGCTCTAGTTAGTGTGGAACATTGATGGGTACTTTCCCAGAGATCACATATTTCTAGAAAGAATTAAGTTAGAAATAAGTTCAATTTTGACTTCAGAAGTAGAACTGTTTGGGGCTTGTGTTGTGGAGTAGCAGGTAAAACTGCTACCTGTAACACCAACATCCCATATAGGTGCTGGCTCCTATCCCTGCTGTTCTACTGCTGATCCAGCTTGCTTCTAATGGCCTGAGAAAAGTAGGAGAAGATGGCCCAAGAGTTTGGGTCCCTGCTACCCCTGTGGGAAACCTAGATGAAGCTCTTGGCTCCTGACTTTGGCCTCACCTAACTTGGCTGTTGCGGCCATTTGGGGAGTGAACCAGCAGATTGAAGATCTCTCTATCTCTGTATCTCTCTCTGTTACTCTGACTTTCAAATAAATAAATCTTTAAAGCAAGCAAGAAAGAGATCTGTTTATTTCCTTACTACTGCTAGCAAATTTTCTCAGTGATGTGGAGTTTTTGATGGAAGAAAACCAACTGGAAAAAGAAACTAGTGAGAAGGAGTGAGGCCTGCACAGATATCCCAGTTAGAGACAGCCTAGTTTACTTGAGCTCCATAAATCTTTGAGGATGTCTAAGACCATGGCTTTATTCAGAAAAGGAAGAGGAGTTGAATATTACTGAGTAATAAAAGGAGGGCTTTCTTGCCATACTAAAGAGTTGGGATTTCATATTGAAGGCTGTGGGGAAGTATTGAGGGGTTTTACTATACCTACTGTTGATTTTCAAAGTCTGGTGGGTTCGATTTTTCATCAAAGTTTGAAACCAAAACTTTCCAAAGCCCTACTTGACCATGCAAATCAAACCCAATAGGTTTAATTCTACAAAGATGAAACATGTTGAAATGAATGAGGATGAAGTTCAGTCAGAATAACACTTCCTCATATTGCTTCTCCCACACCTCCAAAGTAATCATAGAGTTCCTGGCCATGGTTGATATGGAATAAAAATGTTGAGTGACTTTCAACCTAAAGGTTAGAAAGAAGAAGGGTATTCTCAGAAATGGGCAACTGCACTACCAATTAAAAATTATTTACCAACAATACCTTGTTGAAATTTATTTGTTCTGAGAGGAGGAGCTTGGTGGGAGCAAGAGGCACAGAGTCACCACACAGACCCTGGGAGTCGGGAGAAAGCGGACCAGAGGTGAGCAGCCTGCAGACTCATTTATTTCAGTTTGTATAGCGCCTTAAATAGCCAAGGCAGCCAATCTGGTCAAGGGGTGGTTTATGCCTTAAACAATCACAGCCTCTTGCCAGGCAGTATCCGAAGCCATCCAATCACAGTCTGTTACCAGGCAGGCTCCACTGCCAGGTGGTTTCTCAGAGAGCTTCCCAGAGAGTTTCCGAAGCCACTCCTGAATAACTAACTGACTCTCACTTGCCAGCAGCCGTCTTGGCATGGCCTTCTCATTTCACCAAAATACCTTAATTTGCAAATGTAGCATTAAGTTAAAAAATAACTCATGGAAAAGAATATATTTTCACCAAACTTTCAACTTAGATTTCACCTCACCTTTATGAAAAAATATATTATTGAAATCAAGTGTATTTTAAACCAGCCATTGTTTTAAAAATGAAATTGATTTATAATTAAAGCTATTATAATTACTTATATGCATATTTCAGAAACATCAAAATAATATAAAATCATAATCTCAAAGCATGAAGAATGGCAGTAATACATAAAATGAAAAATCAGAATATGTGCAACAAACATTAGGTTCCCGTTTCAAATAATGTATTTCTCAAGTTTTAAAATAGAATTCAGAACTTTTCTTTAGTCTATAAGAAGAAAATTGAAGAACTAAATGACTGTCATCTGGAAAATCTCTCTGAATTTCTCTTAACCATTTAAAACATATTTTGAAAAATTGTATTTTGAAAAAAAAGTGGAAAAATATCTTCCAGTAATTAAAATTATTGCATTAAAAGTTGCTGACTTTGATAAACCAAGGAGAAACGTCAGAGATCTGAGGGACTGAATGTGTCTGAATGACCCAGAGGGTTAAGAAACAACTTAGGGCCAGCGCCGTGGCTCACTAGGCTAATCCTCCGCCTAGCGGCGCCGGCACACCGGGTTCTAGTCCCGGTCAGGGCGCCGGATTCTGTCCCGGTTGCCCCTCTTCCAGGCCAGCTCTCTGCTGTGGCCAGGGAGTGCAGTGGAGGATGGCCCAGGTGCTTGGGCCCTGCACCCCATGGGAGACCAGGAAAAGCACCTGGCTCCTGGCTCCTGCCATCGGATCAGCTTGGTGCGCCGGCCGCGGTGCGCCGGCCGCAGGGTGCCGGCTGCAGCGGCCATTGGAGGGTGAACCAACGGCAAAGGAAGACCTTTCTCTCTGTCTCTCTCTCTCACTGTCCACTCTGCCTGTCAAAAAAAAAAAAAAAAAAGAAATAACTTAGCCCCACATTTCCTCTTCTGACAGGACGTGTGCCATCCTAGATCTCTTCTGCTGTGCGTGTCTGAGGAACAAATGGGAAATAAGCTAAGTAGCTGGAGGTTGGGGAGCATGAGAGTGAGATGAGAGAGTGGGGGGTCGGGGAGTGATCAGGAGTAAAGCCTGCACAGGTTTTTGGCCATTTATATTTCTTCTTTTGTCTATTGTGGTTCTTTACCCATTTCTTAAGTGGATTGTTTGATTTTGTTTGTGATTTTTTTTATTCAGATTTATTTATTTATTAGAAAGTCAGAGTTATAGAGAAGGAGAAGCAGGAGCAGAGAGAGAAGAGAGAGATCTTCCATCCACTGGTTCACTCCCTAATGGCAACAAGGGCCAGGGCTGGGCCAGGTCAAAGACAGGAGCCTGGAGCTTATTCCGAGTCTCCACATGAGAGCAGGGATACAAACACTTGGGCCATCTTTACTGCTTTCCTAGGCATATTAACAGAGAGTTGGATTAGAAGTGGTCCATATGGAATGCCAGTGCCATAGGTGGCAACTTTACCCACTATGCCACAGCACAGGCCCTTTTGAATTTTTTGAGTAGCTGATATAGTCTGGTTATTAATCCTTTGTAGTTTACAAATATTTTTTCCCATTCTGTTGGATGCCTCTTGCCTTCATTGTTTCCATCACTTTGCAGAAGCTTCTGAGTATGATATATTCCATTTGCTTAGTTTTAGTTTTGTTGCCTGCGCTTTGGGGATCTTTTCCAAGAAGTTCTTCCCTACACCAAAGTGTCATGGAGTGTTTCCCCTGCATTTTCTTCCAGCAATTTCATAGTCTCAGGCCTTAAATTGAGGTCTTTGATTCATCTTTTTGTGATTTTTGTATAAATTGAGAGGTATGGATCTAATTTCATTCTTCTACATATGTACATCCAGTTTTGCTAGCACCATTTGTTGAAAATATTATCCTATAAAGAAAAGAGGGCGGAGCCAAGATGGCGGAATAGTGAGGGCGCGCACTGATAGTCCGGGAAAATTTAGTTTAATAAAAGGGGAGTTACGATAGCCTCAGAAAAAAGAACCAGGAAAATATTGCAGAGGAAACCCTTCTGGATTGAGTGGTTGTGAATCGGAGGACCTACTGGGAGAACAAGTTCGCCCACCGCGTGGAAGCCGAGCCGCGGGACCGATCCGCTGGAACGCAAGGTGAGCCGAACCTCAATAGCCCGAGACACCGGCAGGCAAGCAGAGAGAGGAGACTAGAGGGAACGACCCCGGGGCGGGGGGGAACTTCACCAGGCTAACTGGAAGAGAGAGAGAGGTGACTGGTACGGACACGGGTTTCTCTCTCTGCGCTCACCTCTCAAGGGTGAGCAAGACAAAGAGCAGGCGCCATCTGGGACATACGTCATAAGCAGAGCGAACTCAGGTCTGCACCGGCCCTGAGCCTAGCAGAAAAACCTGACTCTGGGCAGGGCAAATTAACAGGAGATTAGGACCTAGTAAATTTGTGGTGCTACTGAACTGAGACTGTGAAAAAAGAGACGGTGGGGGAGAGAACTCACGGAATTCACGTGAGCACTCTCCAGAGACGCTATAATTCTGTAACTTAGGCAACCCAGTGGGAGACTGAAGGAGAATTTGAGCCCACTCTGAGGGCCGAACAGATTCCCTGTGTGGTCCTTGGGAAAGAGCTTCTGATCTCTGGCTCCTGTGGGTATATCATTTGCCTGCTAACTACCTCCAACTTCGTTCAGCTGTGCAGAATAACTTCCCTTTTGAATTAAAAAAAAAAAAGAAGAAAGAGAGAGAGAGGTTTACCACGCCTAACCTGGGAGTGTCACCTTTGGCACACCAAACAGAGCTCTCAGGCCACACCCATCTCAAGCCCTAAGGCTCCATCAAAAACAGATAGTCCACTTAATCTAGAGTCATAGTATAACAAGAAAAAGCACCACAGTGAAGAAACCAAATATCTCCAATATGCCAAATAACAAACGCAAAAACCAAGGTAATAAAAACAAGGAAGTCACCATGAAGCCCTCAAATGAAAAAGACACCCCAATTCAAGATTATGAGGATGATGATATAGAAGAAATGCAAGAAGCAGATCTCAAAACATTGATAAGAACATTAAGAAGTTCTCAAAAACAAATTCTTGAACTACAGAAATCCTTAATGGACAAGATAGAAAATCTCTCTCATGAAAATGGAATATTAAGGAGGAATCAAAATGAAACGAAACAACTAGTACAACAGGAAACTGGGATAGTGACTGAAGTGAAGAATTCAATAGATCAAATGAAAAACACAATAGAGAGCCTTACAAACAGAATGGGTGAAGCAGAAGAGAGAATATCGGACTTAGAAGACAGAGAACAGGAAAGGATACAGTCAGACCAAAGAAAAGAAGAGGAAATTAGGAATCTAAAACATATTGTTGGGAATCTTCAGGATACTATTAAAAAACCCAACATTCGGGTTCTAGGAGTTCCTGAAGGCATGGAGAGGGAGAAAGGATTAGAAGGCCTTTTTAGTGAGATATTAGCAGAAAATTTCCCAGGTTTGGAGAAGGACAGAGAAATCCTAGTTCAGGAAGCCCACAGAACCCCTAATAAACATGACCAAAAGAGATCCTCACCACGACACGTTGTAATTAAACTCTCCACAGTGAAACATAAAGAAAAGATCCTAAAATGTGCAAGAGAGAAACGTCAGATTACTCTCAGAGGATCTCCAATCAGACTCACAGCTGACTTCTCATCAGAAACTCTACAAGCTAGGAGGGAATGGCGAGATATAGCCCAGGTACTAAGAGAGAAAAACTGCCAGCCCAGAATATTATATCCTGCAAAGCTATCATTTGTGAATGAAGGTGAAATAAAGACTTTTCATAGCAAACAGAAATTGAAAGAATTTGTTGCCACTCGTCCAGCCCTGCAAAAGATGCTTACAGATGTGTTACACACAGAAACAAAGAAACACGGTCATCAATATGAAAGAACGTAAAGGAAGGAAACCAAGGAAGGAAAGCTCACAGCAAAAGATCACAGGGAATTCAAAGCATATATTAGAACTTATCTTTGGCAAATGGCAGGGCAAAGTTACCACTTATCATTAGTCACATTGAACGTGAATGGCCTGAACTGTCCAGTTAAAAGACACCGATTGGCTGATTGGGTTAAGGAACAAAACCCATCTATTTGCTGCTTACAAGAAACTCATCTTTCCAACAAAGATCCATAAAGACTGAAAGTGAAAGGCTGGAAAAAGATATACCATGCCAACAGAAATGAAAACAGAGCAGGCGTAGCCATCTTAATTTCAGACAACATAAACTTTACCACAAAAACCGTTAAGAGAGACAAAGAGGGACACTACATAATGATTAAGGGATCAATTCAACAGGAAGATATAACAATTATCAATGTATATGCACCTAACTACAGGGCACCGGTTTATCTAAAAGATTTGTTAACGGACTTGCAGGGAGACTTAGACCCCAATACAATAGTACTGGGGGACTTCAATACTCCACTCTCAGAAATAGACAGATCAATAGGACAGAAGATCAACAAGGATACAGTAGATTTAAACGACACTATAGCCCAAATGGATCTAACAGATATATACAGAACTTTCAATCCTACAGCTAAAGATATTACATTCTTCTCAGCAGTACATGGAACCTTCTCTAGGATTGACCACGTACTAGGCCATAAAGCAAGTCTCAGCAAATTCAAAAGAATTAGAATCATACCATGCAGCTTCTCAGACCATAAAGGAATGAAGTTGGAAATTAGCAACTCAGGAATCCCTAGAGCATATGCAAACACATGGAGATTGAACAACATGCTCCTGAATGAACAATGGGTCATAGAAGAAATCAAAAGAGAAATCAAAAACTTTCTGGAAGTAAATGAGGATAACAGTACAACATACCAAAACTTATGGGATGCAGCAAAAGCAGTGTTAAGAGGAAAGTTTATATCAATAGGTGCCTACATCAAGAAATTGGGAAGGCACCAAATAGATGAGCTTTCAATTCACCTCAAGGATCTAGAAAACCTACAGCAAACCAGACCCAAATCTAGCAGGGGAAAAGAAATAATTAAAATCAGAGAAGAAATCAACAGGATTGAATCAAGAAAAACATTACAAAAAGTCAGCCAAACGAGGAGCTGGTTTTTTGAAAAAATAAACAAAATTGACACCCCATTGGCCCAACTAACTAAAAAAAGAAGAGAAAAGACCCAAATCAATAAAATCAGAGATGAAAAAGGAAACGTAACAACAGACACCACAGAAGTAAAAAGAATCATCAGAAATTACTACAAGGACTTGTATGCCAGCAAACAGGGAAACCTATCAGAAATGGATAGATTCCTGGACACATGCAACCTACCCAAATTGAACCAGAAGACATCGAAAACCTAAACAGACCCATAACTGAGACAGAAATTGAAACAGTAATAAAGGCCCTCCCAACAAAGAAAAGCCCAGGACCAGATGGATTCACTGCTGAATTCTACCAGACATTTAAAGAAGAACTAACTCCAATTCTTCTCAAACTATTCAGATCAATCGAAGAAGAGGGAATCCTCCCAAATTCTTTCTATGAAGCCAGCATCACCTTAATTCCTAAGCCGGAAAAAGATGCAGCACTGAAAGAGAATTACAGACCAATATCCCTGATGAACATAGATGCAAAAATCCTCAATAAAATTCTCGCCAATAGAATGCAACAGCACATCAGAAAGATCATCCACCCAGACCAAGTGGGATTTATCCCTGGTATGCAGGGATGGTTTAATGTGCGCAAGACAATCAATGTGATACACCACATTAACAGACTGCAGAAGAAAAACCATATGGTTATCTCAATAGATGCCGAGAAAGCATTTGATAAAATACAACACCCGTTCATGATGAAAACTCTAAGCAAACTGGGTTTGGAAGGAACATTGCTCAATACAATCAAAGCAATCTATGAAAAACCCACAGCCAACATCCTATTGAATGGGAAAAGTTGGAAGCATTTCCACTGAGATCTGGTACCAGACAGGGATGCCCACTCTCACCACTGCTATTCAATATAGTTCTGGAGGTTCTAGCCAGAGGTATTAGGCAAGAAAAAGAAATTAAAGGGATACAAATTGGGAAGGAAGAACTCAAACTATCCCTCTTTGCAGATGACATGATTCTTTATTTAGGGGACCCAAAGAACTCTACTAAGAGACTATTGGAACTCATAGAAGATTTTGGCAAAGTAGCAGGGTATAAAATCAATGCACAAAAATCAACAGCCTTTGTATACACAGACAATGCCATGGCTGAGGAAGAACTTCTAAGATCAATCCCATTCACAATAGCTGCAAAAACAATCAAATACCTTGGAATAAACTTAACCAAGGACATTAAAGATCTCTACAATGAAAATTACAAAACCTTAAAGAAAGAAATAGAAGAGGATACCAAGAAATGGAAAAATCTTCCATGCTCATGGATTGGAAGAATCAATATCATCAAAATGTCCATTCTCCCAAAAGCAATTTATAAATTCAATGCAATATCAATCAAGATACCAAAGACCTTCTTCTCAGATCTGGAAAAATTGGTGCTGAAATTTATATGGAGGCACAAGAGACCTCGAATAGCTAAAGCAATCTTGTACAACAAAAACAAAGCCGGAGGCATCACAATACCAGATTTCAGGACATACTACAGGGCAGTTGTAATCAAAACAGCATGGTACTGGTACAGAAACAGGTGGATAGACCAATGGAACAGAATTGAAACACCAGAAATCAACCCAAACATCTACAGCCAACTTATATTTGATCAAGGATCCAAAACCAATTCCTGGAGCAAGGACAGTCTATTCAATAAATGGTGCTGGGAAAACTGGATTTCCATGTGCAGAAGCATGAAGCAAGACCCCTACCTTACGCCTTACACAAAAATCCACTCAACATGGATTAAAGACCTAAATCTACGACCTGACACCATCAAGTTACTAGAGAACATTGGAGAAATCCTTCAAGATATTGGCACAAGCAAAGAGTTTCTGGAAAAGACCCGGGAGGCACAGGCAGTCAAAGCCAAAATCAACTATTGGGATTGCATCAAATTGAGAAGTTTCTGTACTGCAAAAGAAACAGTCAGGAGAGTGAAAAGACAACCGACAGAATGGGAAAAAATATTTGCAAACTATGCAACTGATAAAGGGTTAATAACCAGAATCTACAAAGAGATCAAGAAACTCCACAAAAACAAAACCAACAACCCACTTAAGAGATGGGCCATGGACCTCAATAGACATTTTTCAAAAGAGGAAATCCAAATGGCCAACAGGCACATGAAAAAATGTTCAAGGTCATTAGTAATCAGGGAAATGCAAATCAAAACCACAATGAGGTTTCACCTCACCCCGGTTAGAATGGCTCACATTCAGAAATCTACCAACAACAGATGCTGGCGAGGATGTGGGGAAAAAGGGACACTAACCCACTGTTGGTGGGAATGCAAACTGGTCAAGCCACTATGGAAGTCAGTCTGGAGATTCCTCAGAAACCTGAAGATAACCCTACCTTTCGACCCAGCCATCCCACTCTTTGGAATTTACCCAAAGGAATTTAAATTGGCAAACAAAAAAGCGGTCTGCAGCCTAATGTTTATTGCAGCTCAATTCACAATAGCTAAGACCTGGAACCAACCTAAATGCCCATCAACGGTAGACTGGATAAAGAAATTATGGGATATGTACTCTTTAGAATACTATACCGCAGTAAGAAACAACGAAATCCAGTCATTTGCAACAACATGGAGGAATCTGGAACACATCATGCTGAGTGAAATAAGCCAGTCCCAAAGGGACAAATACCATATGTTCTCCCTGATTGGTGACAACTGACTGAACACCAAAAAGGAAACCTCCTGAAGTGAAACGGACACTATGGGAAACGGTGACTTGATCAGCATAGCCCTGACTGTTAATGAACAACTTAATACATTATCCCTCTTAGTAGTTTTTTTGTCTGTTCTACTTAATATGACTGGTTTAATTCTGTAATTAATACACAGTTATTCTTAAGTGTTAAAAATTAACTGAAATGTGATCCCTGTTAAACATAAGAGTGGGAATAAGAGAGGGAAGAGATGTATAATTTGGGACATGCTCAAGCTGACTTGCCCCAAATGGTAGAGTTAAAAACATACCAGGGGATTCCAATTCAATCCCATCAAGGTGGCATGTACCAATGCCATCTCACTATTCCAAGTGATCAGTTTCAGTTCACAATTGATCATAATGAAAGGACTAAGAGTCATCAAAGGGAGCACATAAACAAGTCTAGTACCTGCTAACACTAACCGATGGAATAAATAAAGGGGAGAGTGATCCAACATGGGAAGTGAGATACTCAGTAGACTCATAGAATGGCAGATGTCCTAAATAGCACTCTGGCCTCAGAATCAGCCCTAAAGGCATTCGGATCTGGCTGAAAAGCCCATGAGAGTATTTCAGGCATGGAAAGCCAAGACACTCTGGCAAAAAGATCTCTGTGAGTGAGATCCCAGTGGAAAGAACAGGTCTTCAAAGAAGGAGGTACCTTTCTCTGAAGGGAGGAGAGAACCTCCACTTTGACTATGACCTTGTCTAAACAAGATAAGAATCGGAGAACTCAGAGGGCTTCCATAGCCTTGGAAACTCATGACTGGAGCATAGGGAGATTACTGATGCCATAGACAGGAGTGTCAATTGGTAAAGTCAACAACAGGAGTCACTGTGCACTTACTCCTCATGTAGGATCTCTGTCCTTAATGTGCTGTGTATTGAGATTTAATGCTATAACGAGTACTCAAACAATATATTTCACTTTGTGTTTTTATGGGGGTGCAAACTGTTGAAATCTTTACTTAATGCATACTAAACTGATCCTCTGTAAAAAAAAAAAAAAAAAAAAAAAAAAAAAAAAAAAAAAAAAGAAAAAAAAAGAAATTATCAACTCCCAACTTGACTCTCACTGGGATTAAACATGACAATAGGTCTGCTCTGATTTCATCATCATTTAAAAAAAATCATCTATTATTTTTCACTTTATGTTTCTGTGTGAGAGCAAACTGTTGAAATCCTTACTTAATGTATACTAAGCTGATCTTCTGTATATTAAGAAAATCAAAAATGAATCTTGATGTGAATGGAAGGGGAGAGGGAGTGGGAAAGGGGAGGGTAGTGGGTGGGAGGGACGGTATGTGGGGGAAGCCATTGTAATCCATGAATCGTACTTTGGAAATTTATATTCATTAAATAAAAGTTAAAAAAAAATATTATCCTTACTCCACTGTATGGTCTTAGCACAAAAATCAGTGAGCTGTATGTGTTGTGTCTAAATGAGTGCTGACAGAGAAGCACCACATACTGATAAATGTTAGAGTCCTTTATTGCCGGTAACTGAGAGTGGGCTCATGTCCCAAAGAATTCTCGACCCTTAAACCCAAAACAACAGGGTTTATAAAGGCAAAAAACCACAAAATTGGGAGGGGAATACATGATTGCTAGCATTAGGGGGGAATACATGGTTACTGTTGTCAAGCTAACCTAAAGCCTGTGTGAATCTAATATCAATTATAATCATCACTTACAATCTTAACAATTTCAATTATAATCTTGACATTAATCCAGGCATTGGTCTAAATCTTATGTAGGACATAGACACATTATAATGTTAATTATCATTAACCCAGGTGCAGCCTATCTGTTTTTAAGCTTGAGTGATCATGCTAGGGGTTTTCTATGCTTTGCCAAGTGTGATGCAGGTTGCTAAGTGTGATGTAGGGGACTGCTATTGTCTGAATGCTTTAGATCATAGTTTCAGACCAGTCTCACGATGTGTGTGGGGGGTGGTTTCTCAAGATGGAGTCTCAGGTGCTCCAAAGTGCAGTCTCTACTATCAAGGTGTTACTTCATATGGAATAATTTTGGTGACCATATTCATATCTAAACATTGAGAATGATTTTCAAGAGTGATTTCTAGTGCATTTCAACAGTCAAATATAAATTTTTGCTTACTTTAGTAATTCTTTTTCTTTTTTATTCCTCAATATTTGAATTTGTAAATCTTTATCCTTTAATATAAATTCCTTTTAATCAATAGTAGTTACAATTTTTAAAAAATCAATAAACAAAGCAAGGTGTACAAAACTTCAAAGGAAATCCTATCATATATTTTGGTTTTAGGTCTTCTCACATCTTCCACTGCACCTATAATATTATATAATGAAAACTGACATTTAGATATTGTCACTGAAGAAAACTCTTATTTGTGTAAGGCTTAACTGTGATTTATTTATTCTAACATATTTCCTGTATAAAATATCCTGCCTTCCAACTTCAATTTTAGATAAATATACAAAGCAGTTATTATAATACTATATAATTGTGCATTTCTTTGTGCTGTGTTTTTGAAACAGCTTGTACTTGTCACTATCAAAACATTACAGTATCTACTAGGCTATTTTTTATATATATACTTTAAATAAATTATTTCTAATTCTTATAGTAATGTTTCAGAAAGATAGCATAAACTGTGTTTTTATCAAAAAGAAACTGAAGTCAACACCTTATAGGTATTTACAATGTAAAAATTTACAAAGTAAATGCATACATATTCATGTATACTGTTATATAAGGTTAATTAAGGCAACTTATTAGGTTATATAGGCACTTATTGTGGGCACTTACTGCTACAAGACCAGAAAATAGAGGAAAATAGAAAGATTTCAAATAAACCTGTGATATAACTCAAGAAACTTGAAAAGCAAGAACAAATCAAATTTAAAATTATCAGGACAGAAATAACAATCAAAGTAGGAAATAATAACATAGAGTCTAAAAAGACAATACAAAAGACCAATGAAATGAAGCCCTGTTTTTTGAACAGATAAATGAATTTGGCAAACTATTAGCTAGATTAAGTAATGGAAAAAACAGAGAAGAACCAAATGCAGAAATTTAGAGCTAAAAAGGGAGACATTGTAACATACCACAGAAATGCAAAGGATCATTAAGGTCTTATGAATAAGGTCTTGCAAATTGGAAAACTTGCAAGAAATGCATAAATTTCTGTACACATATAACTACCACAATTTAACCATGAGGACATAGAAGTCCTCAATATACCAATAACAAATAATGATACTGAATCACTAATAAGTTTCCCAACAAATCAAAGCATAGGATAGGATGGCTTCACTGCTGAATTTGGTCACTCACATCGTTAAAAGAACTACTGCCAATTCATTCTTCTATTGTTTTTTATTTAAGCTAAACAAATTTCATATATACAGATTTAGGATCATAGTGATACTTCCCTCCCCACCCTTTGTACTGCCCATGCCCCTCTCTTTCTCCCCCTTCTTCCCTTTTTATAGTGATCTACTTTATAATCATAAAATTAACCTTACACTGAGTAAAGAGCTCACCAAAAAGGAATAAGAAGAAGAGGAAAACACTGTTCCTGAATAGTAAAGATAGGGGCTCTAAAAAACCATCAAATCTCACAAAGTCAATTTTACTCTTATACATTACACTTTTAGTACTCTATTAGTTACCACATATCAGGAAAAACATATGGTATTTGTCTTTTTGGAATTGGCTTATTTCACTAAGTGTAATGATTTCCAGTTGCATCCATTTTGTTGCAAAAGATAAGATTTCATTCTTTTTTACAGCTGATTAGTATTCCATATATACATATATATTTATATATATATATATGTCAAAATTTCTTTAGTCATAAGTTGATAGACATCTTGGTTGATTCCATACCTTAGCTAATGTAAATTGAGCTGCAACAAACTGTTCTAAAATGTTGAGACAGAGAGAACCTTTCAAATTCATTCTAGGAGACTAGACTTACCTGGATATTAAAACCAGAAAAGCACATATACACACAAACACACACAAAAACTATAGGCCAATAACTATGATGAGTATAGATATAAATATTCCCAAATATTACATCTAATCCAACAACATATTTAAGAGATTATATAGCATGATCAAGTAGGATTTATTGCAGCAGTGCAACAATCGTTTAATATATACAAATCAATTATCACCTCAATAACAACAGAAAAATCATTCAATAAAATTTAACAGTCCTTGATTATAAAAATTCTCAAAAAATTAGGTGTAGAAAGAATGTGCTTTAATAAACTAAAAGCTATATATATGATAAATCCATAGTCAATGTCAAACTAAATGTGAAAATCAGAAATCAATTCCCATAAGATCAGGGACATGTAAAAAGTGTCAGTTTTATCCACTGTTATTTGATAGAGAATAGAAAGTCTTTTTCTTTACATCGTTTTTTAAAATTTATTTGACAGATAAAGTTAGACAGTGAGAGAGAGAGAGAGAGAAAGGTCTTCCTTCCGTTTGTTCACCCCCCCAAATGGCCGCTACGGCTGGAGCTACACCAATCCAAAGCCAGGAGCCAGGTGCTTCTCCTTAGTCTCCCATGTGGGTGCAGGGGCCCAAGCATTTGGCTATCCTCCACTGCCTTTTCCAGGCCACATTGAAGAGCTGGACTGGAAGAGGAGCAGTCAGGATAGAATCGGCGCCCATATGGGATGCTGGCGCCGCAGGCAGAGAATTAACTAAGTGAGCCACGGTGCCGGACCTAAGAATAAGTCTTAGTTACAGAAATCACAGAAGGGGAAGAAGTAAATGACAGGCAAATCAGAAGGAAGAGGTCAAATTTTATGAATGACATGATTTTACATGTGAAAAAGCTAAATGCTACCATAAAACTGTTAAAACTGATAAGCAAATTCATATTCTGTATTGTAGGATACAACATCAACATACAAAAATCAGGAGCTTTTTTGTACACCAACAATGAAATTCCTTAGATAAAAAGAGAAAGAGAAACTGTTCACAATACCCAGGAAAAAAAATGAACAAAAGATGTGATTGGTTTCTGCAATGAAAATGACAAGATATGATGAAAGAATTGAAGGTGATGTAAATAAAGAAAAGATCCCCCATGTTCACTGATTGGAAGAATCAATATTGTTAAAGTGTACATACTGTTCAAAGCATTCTACAGATTAATGCAATTGCTATTAAAATATGAATGACATTCTTCATACAAAAAAGGGGGGAAATGCCTTAGAATCTGAAATACAAATAGCCAGAGTATCCAAAGAAATCCTGAGCAAAATGAACAAAGTTGGGAGCATTACAATACCTGATTTGAAAACATATTGCAAAACTAAAAGAATGATAACCCAAATACCAAGATTCTGCCTTAGAAACATATATGGGGCCACTGTTGTGCTGCAGCAGGCTAAGCCACCACTTTTAATGTCAGTTTACCATATCAGAGTGCCCATTTGAACCTCCATTAGACCACTTCTTATCCATATTCTTCCTAATGTGCATGGGAAAGCAACAGAGGATGGTTGAAATGCTTGGTCCCCTGCCATGCACTGATGCAGAAGACAAGAGTGGAGTTCCTGGCTCCAGACTTCAGTCTGATCCATCTCTGGCTCTTTTGGCCTTTTGGGTATTAAACAGTGGATATAGGAGGTCTATAAGTCTATAAGTGGATGAATGGGTAAAGGGAAGTGATATGTATTCAGCCATAAAAATGAAATAAATTTCTGTCAATATGGAGAGAACTATAGGACATCATTTTATGTGAAATAAGTCAGGCACAGAAAGACAGATACCACATCTACTAAGTTATCTGTGGATGTTAAAAGTTTATAGCACAGAAGTAGAGAGTAGAAGAATGATTACCAGAGCCTGAGAAAGATGTGTTTGTGTGAGTGGGAGGCAGAGTGCCATAGGGAATGGTTAACGGGCTCCTGGGTACATTTAAACAGAAGAAATAACTTATAATGTTCTATAGCACATTATGGTAATATGACTGACAATAATTAATTGAATATCTCCAAATAGCCAGTAGAGAGAATCTAAATGTTTCTAAAACAAAGAAGTGATAAATGTTTGAGGTAATAGATGTGCCAATTACTCTGCTGTGTTCAGATCATTACAGAGTATATATTATGCATTGAAGGGTTAATAATAATGTTATCTTATCTGACACTATATTATTTGCATCAGGATGCCAATTTATGCCAAACAATGTATTTTACATTTCAGGGAATTTCAATCAGAGAAATAGTGTATTCAGTGGCTAGTTATGAATTTTATTTTTTTTCTAGTGTCTTAGAAAATTTGCTTTTAACTCCTATATATCAATTTAGTGATTAAGCAAATCATGTTAATATGTCCTAGGAATCCATATAATTCAAGGAAATTCAAGTTAATAAATTTATCCATGTGAATATGCTTAATGGGCTAAAAGTGTAATCATTATTTATACTGTTAATAACATATGAGATAAAGAATCAACAAATGCAACTTATTTGGATTTTTCCTCCTCTATTTTACGATGCCATGATCAGTGAAATGTAGGTAATGCAGAGCCTAGAGATTTAATGTGAAACTGAAATGAATTAACACATCCCAAATAAACAAGTATGATTGATGGTTAATATTCTATTCAACAATGTAGCAATTAAGACACCATTTGGGATTCATGTGTCCCACATTTGAATACCTTGGTTGAGTTTTGGCTCTGCTACTGATTCTGGGTTCCTGTTAATGTGCACTCTGAAAGGCAGCAGATGATAGCTCAAGTAGTTAGGTCCCTGCTACACATGAGGGAGACTTTGATTGAGTTCCTGACTTCTGGCTTTTGCATGATCCAGCCTTGGACATTACAAGAGTGAATGAGTGGATGGGAACGAGTGTCTACTGTGTGTGTGTATCTCTTTCTCTCTCTGTCTCCTTTCAAATAAATAAACATAAAGTTTATTTAAAATTAATCAACTAATAATTTCTTTTCCATGGTACTTTATACTAAAAATGTTTAATACAATTAGTTCTGACATAGTTACAAAAGAAAATGACAAATCAAAGATGATATTTTCAAAAGATTTGTCATAAAACAAAATATAGGCCAGCGCCGTGGCTCACTAGGCTAATCCTCCGCCTTGCGGTGCTGGCATACCGGGTTCTAGTCCCGGTCGGGGAGCCGGATTCTGTCCCGGTTGCCCCACTTCCAGGCCAGCTCTCTGCTGTGGCCAGGGAGTGCAGTGGAGGATGGCCCAAGTACTTGGGCCCTGCACCCCATGGGAGACCAGGAGAAGTACCTGGCTCCTGCCATCGGATCAGTGCGATGCGCTGGCCATAGCGCACTGGCTGTGGTGGCCATTGGAGGGTGAACCAATGGCAAAGGAAGACCTTTCTCTCTGTCTCTCTCTCTTAATGTCCACTCTGCCTGTCAAAAAATAAAAAAAGAAAAACAAAAAAAAAACCACACAAAATATATAATAAAATCTCCCAGAACAGAGAGTAAATGAAGAGAAACAGCCATGCAGAAAACAGGCAATTTAAGGAATAAGAAGCTGGGATAGCCAATAAACACAGGGAATTATTTTTCATTTCATCATTTGAATGACCAATAAATAACACTTAAATATACTATTTCATACCTGAAGTTGGAAATATTCTCAATTTGAATAATTATTTTATCATGACTCATAAAACAAAGGAATTTTCATATGCTTTAGGTCTACTTTGGGTAATTTTGCCTGATGAAGTTTCATATACCTTCAAGTCAGCAATTCTATTAGGAGGGATGTGGCTATAGAATCTCTAATCAATGTGAAAAAGAGGGTGTAACAAGGTGATAGAGAAGAATCCGGAAAAAAGCCCTCCAAATTCACCTCGATGGAAGAATGAATAAATGGGCATTATTTTTTCATGAACTGAATAATTTTTTAAAGATTTTATTTCTTTATTTGAGATGTAGAGTTACTGACAGTAAGAGGGAGAGACAGAAAGTTCTTCCATCCACTGGTGCACTCCCCAAATGGCTCCAGTTGCAGTAGCTGAACCTATCTGAAGCCAGGAGCCAGGAGCTTCTTCTGGGTCTACCCTGTGGGTGCAAATGCTCAAGCACTTTGGACATCTTCTACTGCTTTCCCAGGGTATACACAGAGAGCTGGACTGGAAGAGGAGCAGCCAGGAATAGAACTGGTGCTCATATGGGCTGACAGCACCACTGATGGTGGATTAACCTACTGCACCACAGTGCCAACCCCTGAACTGAATATGAAAAATAGTACAAATGAAATTAGATTTATATGCTTCCAAAGAGAACCTCTTAAAGACCTGAGGCTAACTATAAAAATAAAGTTACAAAGTTATGTATGCTTTTACATATATAGTTATTTGAATTTCCAAAGAAATTTCACATATTTTATTTATTTATTTAAAGATTATTTACTTGAAATAGAGAGAGAGAGAGAGAGAGAGAGATCATCCATTTGCTGGTTTACTTCCCTAATGGCTGCAATGGCTGGGGCTAGGCCATGTCAAAGCCAGGAGTCAGGAGTTTCATTCAAGTCTCTCATGTGGATGCAGCGGTCAAGTATTTGGGCAATCTGCTGGTTTTTCAGGTGCATCAGCTGTTAGCTGGATTGGAAGTGGAGTATCTGGGACTCAAACAGGTACCCATATGGGATGCTGACTTTGAAGGTGGAGGCTTAACCTTCTATGCCATAGCCCCTACTCTTCACATATTTTGAATCACAGAGCTGTCTATTTAGAACAACAAGAGAATCATGGATACTTCTGAGGAGGGAGACAGAGAAATGGCATGGTTTAGGCTTATACTTATAGCAAAATGATATTGATGGGCCAGTGCTGTGGTGGAGTGAGTTAAACCTCTGACTGGGGCACAGGCATCTATATGGGCACCAATTCATGTTCTGACTGCTCCTCTTCTGAACCAGCTCTCCGCTTATGGGCAGGGAAAGCAGTGGGAGATGGCCCAAGTGCTTGGACCCCAGCACCCATATGGGAGACCTGGAAGAAATTCTGGCTCCTGGCTTCAGATTAACCCAGCTCGGGCCATTGCAGTCATTTGGGGAGTAAACCAATGATGGAAGACCTCTCTGTCCATCTCTCCCTCTCTCTGTCTGTAACTCTGTCTCTCAAATAAATAAATGCATTTCATTATTAAAGTCAACATTTTCACTTCCAAAATATTTGATGTGTTAAGTTTGATGAAGTCCAACATTCTATGCTGTCTTTTTTAAAAAGTTATACAAATTTCATATATTTCAAATATATTCAGATTTTGGAAATAGCGATACTTCTCCCTCTACCCTCCCTCTTGCCCATGCTCCCACACTTCCTCCTTCTTCCTTTCCTATTCCCACTCCTAATTTTTAGAAAGGACAATTTTCAGCTTACTTTTATACCCATAATATTAACTCCACACTAAGTAAAGTATTCAACAAATAGTATGAAGAAAAAAATACTATTCCTCAACAGTAAAGCCAAGGGCTATAAACAATCATTTACTCTCAAAATGTCAATTTCACTCCTTTATACTACATTTTTGGTACTCTATTATTTATCACAGATCAGGAAAAACATGGTATTTGTTTTTTGGAATGACTTATTTCACTAACTATAATGATTTCCAGTTGCATCCATTTTGTTGCAAATGACAGGATTTCATTTTTTTCTTTTACCACTGAGTAGTATTCCTTTGTGTGTGTGTGTGTGTATGTATGGCATAATTTCTTTATGAAGTCTTCAGTTGATGGACATCTGGGTTGATTCTGTATCTTAGTTATAGTGAATTGAGCTGCAATAAACATGAGGAAATACTACAAAGAGCTATATGCCAACAAATTGCAAAATCTAGAAGAAATGGAGATTCCTGGACCTATACAATCTACCAAAATTGAGTCATGAAGACATAGAAAACTTAAACGCCAATAACCAAGACAGATATTGTATGAGTAACAAAGACCCTCAGCAAAGAAATGCTCAGGATCAGATGGCTTTACTGCTGAACTCTACCAGATATTTAAAGAAGAAATAATTCCCATCTTCTCAAGTTATTCAAAATAGTTGAAAGGGGGGAATCATCCCAAACTTTTTTTTTTTTTGAGGCCAACATCACCTTAATTCCTAAACCAGAAAAAAGTACTACAAAGAAAGAGAAATATAAACCAACAGCTATGATGAACATAGACAAAAAATATTCAACAAAATACTGGCTAATAGAATCCAATAATACTTCAGAAAGATCAGGATTTTTCCCTGATATGCAGGGGTGATTTGACATTCACATCAACAAACTGAAGAACAAAAACCATATGATTATCTTAATAGACAACTTTCATGATGAAAACCTTAAGCAAACTGGGTATAGAAGGGACATTCTGGGGCTGGTGCTGTGGCATAGCAGGTAAAGCCACCGCCTGTAGTACCGGCATCCCATATGGGCACCGGTTTGTGCCCCAGTTGCTTCACTTCTAATCCAGCTCTCTGCACGGCGTGGAAAAGCAGTATAAGATGGCCCAAGTCCTTGGGCCTCTGAACCTGCATGGGAGACCCAGAGAAAGATCCTGGCTCCTGGCTTTGGATAGGCTCAGGTCTTGCAGTTGGAGCCATTTGGGGAGTGAACCAGCAGATGGAACACCTCTCTCTTTCTCTCTGACTTTCCTCTCTCTATGTAACTCTGACTTTCAAATAAAATAAATAATTCTTAAAAAAGGAAGGAACATTCTACAGCACAATCAAGACATTTTATTTTTTTTTTACATATTTTATTTTATTTTATTTTATTTTAACTTTTATTTAATGAATATAGATTCCCAAAGTACAGCTTATGGACTACATTGGCATCTTCTCCCCCCACCCAATGACTTCCCTCCCACCCGCAACCCTCCCCTTTCCCGCTCTCTCTCCCCTTCCATTCATATCAAGATTCATTTTCAATTTTCTATATATATAGATCAGTTTAGTATACATTAAGTAAAGATTTCAACAGTTTGCACCCCCATAGAAACACAAAGTGAAATATATTGTTTGAGTACTCGTTATAGCATTAAATCTCAATGTACAGCACATTAAGGAAGAGATCCTACATGAGGAGTAAGTGCACAGTGACTCCTGTTGTTGACTTTACAAATTGACACTCCTGTTTATGGCCTCAGTAATCACCCTATGCTCCAGTCATGAGTTTCCAAGGCTATGGAAGCCTTTTGAGTTCTCCGACTCTTATCTTGTTTAGACAAGGTCATAGTCAAAGTGGAGGTTCTCTCCTCCCTTCAGAGAAAGGTACCTCCTTCTTTGAAGACCTGGGATCTCACTCACAGAGATCTTTCATTTATTTTTTTATTTTTATTTTTTTTTTGCCAGAGTGTCTTGGCTTTCCATGCCTGAAATACTCTCATGGGCTTTTCAGCCGGATCCAAATGCCTTTAGGGCTCAATCAAGGCATTTTACGACAAACCCACAGCCAGCATCTTATTGAATGAGGACAAGTTGGAAGCGTTCTTTCTTTCTAAGATCTGGAACCAGACAAGGATGCCAGTCTCATCATTGCTATTCAATATAGGCCTGGAT
The DNA here is from genome assembly GCF_051225735.1 of Oryctolagus cuniculus. Taxonomy (NCBI): domain Eukaryota; kingdom Metazoa; phylum Chordata; class Mammalia; order Lagomorpha; family Leporidae; genus Oryctolagus; species Oryctolagus cuniculus. The sequence goes on along the minus strand of NC_142875.1, from coordinate 51,498,336 downwards.
GTTTTAGCCAGAGACATTAGACAAGAAAAAGAAATCAAAGGGATAAATTGGAAAGGAGGAAGTCAAACTAACTCTTTTTGAAAATGACATGATTCTATACATAGGGGAACTGAAAGACTCCCATTCACAATAGCTACCAAAAAAAAAAAAAAATCAAACACCTTGGAATAAATTTAACCAGAGGTCAAAGATATCTACAATGAACTTTAAAAAAATTAAAGAAAGATATAGAAGACACTAAAAACTAGAACTGTCTTCCATATTCATGGATTCGAAGAACAAATATCATCAAAACATCCATGCTACCCACAGCAATTTAGAGATTCAATGCAATCTCAACCAAAATACCAAGGACATTCTTCTCAGATCTAGAAAAAAATGACACTAAAGTTCATATGAAAGTACAAGAGACCCTGAAAAGCTAAAGCAGTCTTATACAACATAAACAAAGCTGGAAGCATCATAGTACCAGATTTGAAGACATACTACTGGGCAGTTATAATCAAAACAGCCTAGTATTGGCAGAAAAAAATTAAATAAATGTGCTGAGTAGTGGAACAGTATAGAAACTCCAGAAATCAATCCGCATATCTACAATCAACTAATCTTTGATAAAGGAGCTAAAATCAATCCCTGAACCCAGTACAGTCCCTTCAACAAATGGTGCTAGAGAATAAATTTCTGCTTGCTAAAGTTTGAAACAAGATTCCTACCTTACACTTTACATGGAAATCCATTCAAAATGGATTAAGGACCTAGATCTATGATTCAATACCATCAAATTACTATAGAACATTGAGGAAATTCTGCAAGACATTGGCCTCGGCAAAGATTTATTTGAAAAGATCCCTGAGACACAGGCACTCAGAGCCAATATTGACAAATGGGATTACATCAAGCTGAGAAGATTCTGCACTGCAAAACAAACACTCAGCAAACTGACAGAATGAGAAAAAAATATTTGCAAACTATGAAGCTGATATAGGTAATATTCAGAATCTATAAAATGCTTAAGACATCTAACAATAGGAAATGGACAAAGAACTTGAACATTTTTCAAAAGAGGAAATTCAAGTAGCCAACAACTCATGAAAAAATGTGCAGGATCACTAGCCATCTGGGAAATGCAAATCAAAACCAAAATGAGATTTTACCTTACTTCAGTTAGAATGAGTCTCATGCAGAAATCTTTGCTGTTTTAAGATTATTTAGGTATTGAACAAATGTACAAGATATGGGCAGACTCCATTTTGAGAGATACTGATTTATCATAACAAAATTCAGACAATTTATAAATCATATTTTTCATATGTGATTATTTTTTAATTCATTTATTTATTTGAAAAAGTTACAGAGGGAGCATGACATACACACACACACTCACACACACACACATACACACACACACACAGAGCGGGGAGTCTTCCATCTAGTGGTTCACTCCCCAAATGGCCTCAATGGTCACCTGGGCCAGGCTGAAGGCAGGAGCCAGGAGCTTCTTCCAGGTCTCTCATGTAGGTGCCAGGGCCCCCAAGCATTTGAGCCATTCTCTTCTGATTTTTCCAGGCCATTTGCAGGGAACTGGATAGGAAGTAGAACCAGGGCACCAACAGTTGCACATATGGGATGCTGGTGTTGCAGGAAGTGGCTTTATCTGCTATGTAACAACACTGCCTTGCTCCCCCCATCCCATGTGATTCTTAAAATATTATATGCCTTAGTAAAAATCTGATTAGATTTAGTCTAATTTTTCATGTGTTCTCTGATATTTACCTATTTAATGTTGCCTGTATTTTTAATAAGAACTTTTTTTCATTTATTTCTTTGAAGATCATTTTATTTATTTGAAAGACAGAGTTACAGGGAGAGGTAGAGACAAAGACAGAGAGAGAGAGAGAGAGAGAGAGAGAGGTCTTCCATTCAATGGTTCACTTCCCAGATAGCCACAACAGCTGGAGCTGAGTCAATCCAAAGCCAGGAGCAAGGATGGTCCCACATGGGTGCAGGGTCCCAAGCACTTGGGCCATCTTCCATTGCTTTCCCAGGCACATTAGCAGGGAGCTGGATCATAAGTGGAACAGCCAGGACTCGAACCAATGCCCATATAGGATGCCAGTGCTGCAGGCCAGAGCTTTAACCTGCTGTGTCACAGTGCCAGCCCCCTTAATAAAACTTTAACTACAATTTATACGTATTTGTCAGGACACATGTGGTTAAAATCCTATTCCAATTCTTACAGTTCATATGACTTAAAACAATTTCTATTTCATCATTCATAAAATTTTAATGTCATATTAGTGATCTCAAATGATTTTGTGAGGATGTAATGAGACAGTATATGTACAATCATAGAACTGTGCTTGATATTTTAGAACAGAGTCTATATTATTACCAGCAACTGCATCAACACTGTTGCTGTTATGTTGGCCAATTAAGAAATAGTTACTGTATTTTTTCAATATTTTTAAACAGAATTATTTATTTATTTGAAAGGTAGAGTTAGAGAGAGGCAGATCCAAATAGAGAGATCTTCTATTTGTTGGTTCACTCCCCAGATGGCCACAACAACTGGAGCCTGGAGCTTCTTCTGGGTCTCCCATGTTTGTGCAGGGGCCCAAGGACTTGGATCATCTTCTACTGCTTTCCCAGGCACAGTAACAGGGAGCTGGATCAGAAGTGGAGCAGCCTGGATTCAAACCAGCACCCATATAGGATGCTGGCACTGCAGGCTGTGGCTTTACCCACTATGCAATGGCACCGTCCCCTTTTTCTTTGTTTTTAAAATTAAATTAATTTTATGTATTTTAGGCACAGACAGAGACAAAAAGAGAGATGAATAGAGTTTTCTATTTCCCGATTCATTCTTCCATTGACAGCCATGCCTGGGCCAGGCAGAAGTCAGGAGCTCAGAACTCAATCTGGGTATCCCATCTGAGTGCCAGGAACCCACATACTTGAGCCATCACCTGATGCCTGCCAGGGTAGGCATTAACAGGAAGCTGAAACTGGGTGTGGCACCAGGATTTGAACCCAGGCACTCTGATGTAGAAAGATGACATCCCAGTCTGCATCCTACCCACTAGGGATGCTCCTGATGATTAGTTCTTTCAGTCACTTCTTTCCATAGTTTTTAAAGTTCATCTTATTTTCACTGCATATTCCTATATGTTAAGCTGATCTCCTCACATTATTATATTTTAAATCAATCATGATCTTACCTGACTCACTGCTTTTGATTTTTCATCATCCTTGATTAGCACATCCTTTCTTTCGATTTGTCTGTTACGATCCTGTGCATCTCTAAATGCTTGCCTCCATCTCATCTTGCCTACAGTCTCACTGACTTTATTTAAACCTTCTTACCCAATATTTGTACTGTCTGTATTGAATAAATTGGTGGATAATCATGTTGTCCTGACGAGGCCAAGGCAACTTCAGCTGGCTGACAAGGTCACAGCAGAAAGTCTGTCTCAGCAAGGCATGAGAAGGACAGCTGCGGTCCTCTCGGTGGTTTTAGGTTTGATGGGAACTGCAAGCTGGAGCTTCCTGGTTGTCCTGCTAATGATTGGTGTATTCCGAATTTTATAGAAGAGCACTTAGTCTCATAACCTCCAAAATGTCCATTGCCTTGTAGAATTTTAATCAAGCAGAATGTTAGTGTAGAAGAAAGGGTTAATGCCTTATGCAAGGTTTAGCTGTTTGTAGAAAAGAATTAAAAGGCAACAGGCTCTCTGGTATATACTTCCCACTAGAATAAAGATAGATGTTAATAAAGCTTTAATTCCCTATATGCTACAAATACTACAATGGTTAGGATGTCAAAACTGTAAAATAGATCTAAGTAAACCTTTAAATAAGTGCAATAAAGAAATTAAAGAATTACAGAAAAAATTGCAATGAGGGGATACAATTTAAAAAGGGTCTGCTTTGAACTTGGGGCTTCTAGTAAAGATTAGATTAGGAAGGTACTATTCTAGCCTGTGTAGCCAATTTCTGCAAAGTTCAGCAGCACTGGAGGCCTTGGCTTGTTTGGGCAGCCTGTTATCTTGCACCTGTCTGTGATTGCAACCCATGCTCTGAGTATGCCCTTGAAAATCAAAAAAATTGTAATTGGGAAAAATGGACAACAGGCTGTTCATTGTAAGAAGAAAAAAATCATTGTGTGGCTTATAATATAAAAACAAAATCTGGTGCTCAAAAGCCAGAGCCATGCCGTCAGCCTTGCTGTGAGTGTCTCTCATTTCTTCGAGCGCCGACACCTCTCACACCTTGGGGCCCCTGAACTGGCTGGAGCTGGTCCCCGGCATTGTCACTGACGTCTCATATTCACATCTTCATTTCAATGTAAACTGAAGTTCTGGGCATCATCTGTGAGTTCTTTCATCAGTTTCATTGTGTTTTACAGAATTGTGAATGAAGAGCAGTTATTTTATACATTTTGACTGTAATAAAAATAATACACAATATTTTCCTAGCATTTTCTTGCGGCTATCACTCATCAATTAAAGTCAAGTCTCTCTGCTATAAATCATGGTTTCAAATAAAATTTATTTCACTACATGTAATTCATATTGAATTTAGTTTGTGTAAGATAAACTATGCAGAAAGAAATCATTAAGGATTTTTGAGTTTTATTGTAAAGCATTTTAGATTTTAATAAATAATTATCAATATTATATTATTAGCTGTAGTTAAATAGGACAATATAATAAGGATGGTGACACCTAAAGATATGGAAACAAGACATTAGCAAAATTGAACACTATTCCTTATGTTCTTTTTGCTTTCGTTTGGCTGATTCATTTGAGACATAACCTATAAAAGTGAAAAAAAAATAAAGAATGGAACATTTCAGCTGACAATAGGCCAAGTCCAAATACAGTCCCCCAGATAGTCCCAACTCTTTGAGGACTGTGGCTCTTCACATTGAAATAGTGAAATTACAATGAGCCACTATGGGAATTTGACATCCTACACGACAATCTCATGAATGTTGGAGATTTTTCTGGTCAAAGCCTCTATCATTCACAGGATGAGATTTTGGTTTGGAGAAAAAAAATTCGTCTTAGATTATAATTTATAGCACTCCCTAAAATATGAATTCTAATAGCTATTTTAAGTTTAAAGCATGTTTTAATAATTATCCTTCTGAAATTCTATGAGCCATCAAATATTGCTCAAACTTTTGTTCTCTTTGAGGCTTTAGAGAATCATAGTTAAGTTATTAAAAATTCAAATATTCTTTTTGTCAATGCCTAGTAGTGAAGCCATAATTCTACAAATATATTTAATTTATAATAGATATATTTTTATACACTGCTCAATCTTCCTTGTATGTGCAAATATTTTTGGATTTTTGTAAGTTTGATCAGCAGTTTCTTTGAAGTCTAATCTGGAAGGTGACTTAGAATGTCCTCTACACTTTATATCATCCACTATTAGAAATCAAATGATGAAGTTGTGAACCTATGCAAACCTTGTGTTCAGAATATCTTTCTAGAATGGTTTATTTAATAGAGATACATGACAAGATAAACCTATTAAGGTGTTCCTATACATGTAGTCCTTAAAATACCATGTAATGGAAACCTATTTCTCAAACAATAATTCATAATCAGGTTATCATTTTTTATCATTTATTTACTTGAAGCAGAGAGAGTGTGAGAGCAAGAAAAAGCTCCTAATGACAGATTTGCTCCTCAGACAGCAGCAGTACTCCTAGACCAAGCTGGAGCCTAACCCAGGAGCTGGGAACTCAATCCAAGTCACCCACGAGGAAGTCAGGAGCCTAATTATTTGGGCCATCATTTCCCAGGGTTTGAATTAGCTGGTAGCAGGAGTCAGGAGCTGGCACTCTGAAATGGGATCTGGGCACCTTTTTTTTTTTAATGTATTTATTTATTTGACAGACAGAGACAGGGAGAGACACAGAGGGAGTGAGAGATCTTCCATCCATTGGTTCACTCTCCAAATGGCCACAATGTTGGATCCAAAGCCAGAAGTCAGGAGCTTCTTCCAGGTCTCCCATGCAGGCCATCTTCTACTGCTTTCCCAGGCCATTAGTAGGTAGCTGGATTGGAAGTGGAGCAGCCAGGACTCGAACCAGCACCCATATGGGATGCCGGTGCCCCAGGTGGAGACTTAACCTACTGTACCATACCACCAGCCCTGAGAGATCTGTGCATCTTAAATGGTGTCTTAGCCACTAGGCTAAATACTTGCCCACTTCACCACTTCTAAACATTAAACTCACCTGTGCCCTAGCCTTGAAGTCTAAAGTTGAGGTACTATTTCTACTATCTAATTTATAATACAAGTGTACTCATTTATTATTTGTTAATTCATAAACCAATTATGGATGAATGAAATCTGACTGGAATTCAAAAGAATTAAAATGCAGCTTCTGCCTTTACATAGTGAGAAAAGTGATGGAAAGGATGAAGAGGGGGTTAAAAGGGAGAGAGAGAGAGAGAGAGTGAGAGAGAGAATTTTAACTGTAGTTTTTATATCTTAAATCTTTCACAAGGAAGGAAAATATAGTCTAAATCATTTATGTGATGTCTTCTTCCCCCCCCTGAAATGATGATCAAATCGTAGGAGCATGTATACAGCCAAGGCTGTGAGTGTGTAAGAGCAAGGGTGATCTCCCTGAAGCTGGTCATTGAGATATGTGACCTTGAATGATCCAAGTATTCACCCTGTTATTCCTTATGTGGTATTATGGTTTCCCTGGGTCCCTAACCAGCTGGCATTGTAGGCTTCTTCTTTCTCAGACTCCATGTCTCTACTATATACCCAGGTATCCAACCAGAGAAACAGGACAGCTCCTCACGATGCTATCCAATTCTCCATTCTCATTTATCTTCTCAGCCACGATCATTTTTCCTCAGAGACAAATTCTCTATCCTAAAGTTACTTGTTTCAGATACAATTAAACAATCTGCTTAGTGGATGTAACATTTGAATATTAACCCAGAGACTAACAGATGCTGTCTGTTTTCTGCGACTCCATACCCCTCTCTCTTTAAGGGAAGAAACCTCCAATTAATACCTCTTTCCTAGGGGTGGGTTTTGCTCAGAAATATGGAGATAGTTTAAAAGTATTATGGGACCAGAATATAATTAACATTTGCATAAGAATAATGCTGGAAGGCCACCTAAATATAATGTTAGTGGGAATAGAAGTCCTCACAAAAATAGATGCATTTTCCCTGGCATTTATAGGGAAATTTTGTGTACCCACTGGAGAAATGGGAGAAAATATCATTGAAATACAATGTTGCAAGCAGCTCACACAGGAGAATTGTCAAAACTGCTCTTCCTTTCTCTAAGAGAAGACCTGGTATAATGACAATGATGTGAAATAAAAACCTGATATCCTAATGAAGTGGAATGAGTGGGGAGCAGAAGAAGGAGGTAGCATCCAGCATATAGTGATATGGACAGGGAATTAATGTGAACAAGGCAGAATGAAATGGAGTAATGCTTATAGAAAAATGGGGATTGATCTCATAAATCTCAGCCAGAATTTCTAGAGGAAAGAAGTGGCTATGAGCATGTTATACCAATCCTGCAAGCTGTGTGCCAAATTTTTCTTTTCCTGTCTGCTTTCATTCCTGGGAAATCTGGACGTGTTATATTCTTAGTATTCTTTACAACATTCAAACAATGATTTGGCATTTTTGGTTCTTCGCAGATTTGTATAATAAAAATTTTATCCGACCCTCTTGGAATTAAGGGCTAAAACATTTTCTTTTATAATTTATTGTAAAATTTTGGTGGTTCATGGTTAATGTGTTAAGCCAGTGCCTTAATTGTTGAATACTAGAAGAAATATTCTGAAGATTAAGAAAACATTTTTAAGACTACTATTTTAATATTGTTAAATCAGGGAGACATTACTATTAAATGATGTCAAAAAAGGTGGAATTATGGGACCGATGCTGTGGCACAGTGGGTTAATGCCGTTAATGCCCCTGCTTGCAGCGCTGACATCCCATATGGGTGCTGGTTTGAGTCCCAGCTGCTCCACTTCTGATCCAGCTCTCTGCTGTGGCCAGGAAACATAGTAGAAGATGGCTCAAGTCCTTGGGCTCCTGCACCCCTGTGGGAGATCTGGAAGCAGCTCCTGGCTCCAGTCTTCAGATTGGCCCAGCTCCAGCCCTTGGGGCCATTTGGAAAGTAAACCAGTGGATGGAAGAACTCTCTCCCTCTCTGCTTCTTCCTCTCTGCCTTTGAAATAAATCATTTAAAATAAATTTATTTTAAAAAATAATTATACAGAAGATAAAATATGTTACATTTTACTTAAAATTCAGACATGGGGAAGTTGGTAATGCTAGCATAACATGTACTTTTGATTAAATTTCCTTTTGGGGGGCTCGGATTGTGGCATAACAGCTTAAACTGCCACTTGAAATGCTGACTTCTAATACTGGAGTCCTAGCTGTTCCAATTCTGATACAACTATCTGCTAATGCACCTGGGGAAGCATTAGAAAATGACCAAGTACTTGGGTACCTGTCACCCATGTCAGAGACTCAGATGCTTAGTACCTGGCTTCAACCTGGAACAGCCCCAGCCATTGCAGACATTTGCAGAGTGGGCCAGTAGATAAAAGATCTCTATCTCCACCCACCCCATAATTTGTCCATTTTCTTTTCAAATAAATAAATAAATCTTTATTTTTGCTTTTATCTGTTCTGTCAACTCATAGACAAGTTTAAATTGGTTTAGTTTAAAGTTTTCCATTTACAAAAGGGAGTAACACTTGTGTATTTGACAGGTTATGAACTTTGAAGTTATAAACTTTCATGCCCCATAGTGTGTCAGTACTGTGTATAATATTGTATTAGTTTAGTGTGATCATACCAAGACACAAATTTTGCTATCACTATAGCTGAACACAAGATTAGATGGTGACTAAAGTCCACACACCTGACGCATGACATTTGCTTTGTGTTAGGCATTACTGTTGATATCTTGGATTTACCTTTTACTTTTGTCCAAAATTTGTTGGTGTTTCTAGAGTCTCAGTTCCAGAATATTGAAAATTAAATAACAAAATACATGAAAAATACTAAGTACCTGATATGTGGTAGAGGGATGATAATTTAAAGTTTGAGATTCAGAAATTCAATATTTCAAGTATATTTATAAATTAGAATAGTTAGCTTTCAGGAAAAATAATTCTTTGTTTTATTTTTTTCCAGAATTCATTTTTAAAACACTTTCAGGTTCCATGGTATGGGTGTTGTTGATATGAAACCCAGAAAACAGACTGGGAAGGAAGGGTGTTTGGCTGTTAGTTTCTCAAAGTCATTATTGCATACCTTCATTCTTACTAATAAATATGTTTGGGCTTGGTTTATTTTCTTGCTGATATCCTTTGATGTTGATAAATTTAGACTAATAAACACTAAAAAGCAGAAATCTTTATATATTAATTATATTCAGTTAACTTCACATATACTTTTAAGAATTAATCCAAGATGTTGACAATTTATTACACAAAGTGTCCTCTGTACCACAGTGATTTAATAGTCAGAATTAAATTGGAGTCATTAATACCAGAGATATATATAAAATAACAAAATAATGTAATTTCACATTTAAGATATACCCTGTAAGGCTTTTTATTTATTTATTTTTATATACTTGAAAGACAAAGTAACAGAGTAAAAGAGAGAGGGATCTTCCTTCTAGTGCTTCACATCCCAAATGTCCACAACAGCCAGGCTTGGACCAGGTTGAAGCCAGGAGCCTGGCACACTATCTAAGTCTGCCGCGTGGGAGACAGGGGCCCAAGCACTTGAGCCATCATATGCTGCATCCCAGGATACATTAGCAGAAAGATGGAAGGGAAGTAGAATAACTGGGACTGGAACTGACACTCTGATAAGAGTTGTTGGTTTCCCAAGTGGTGGCTTAACCTACAATGCCAGAGCACCTATCCTAAGTCATAGCCTTTAAATTCTAAAAATGTATAATCATGATTTTATTATCCTGAAAGAGTGGAACCCGTAGTGTGTAAATCTTTTATCTCCCCATTATATGCTTATGTTCTTAGGTGGGGCAAAGCAAATACAACTTGTACAACTGGATTTCCATAAAAGTCTAATGGAATAAGTGTCTCTACTCCCACTCCACAGGGCAGGGAGTGAGGTAGGATGACCTGATCAAGGCCATAGGCAGGACATCCAACAAGCAGACTCAAAAATCTGAGCAGCAGAATCTGCAAAAATCTGTTCTGATTCAGTTTGAAACTATCTTGATACTACCCAACTTGTTTTTAAATGATTGAGTATGTTTTAACTGTAAATTGAAAATCAAATAGGGAAAGTTATGTTAACTTGGGTAGTCCTTTGTCTCCTGTAATTTCTGTACACACCTATATCACACTCAGATCAGTGATGGCCAAGAAAACCCCTTAGCCTGGAAGACTATCTTTAGTGAATATACTTTACTATGTGATTTTCTAAGAGTATAAGCGTATAAATATAAGAGCATAAGAATAAAGAATGACTTTGGAGGATAAGGGCAGGTAAACAAAGGCTTTCTGGGAATTAAAGTAGAGAAGTAAGACAATGTAAATCACTTCGGTTAATTACATTGTTGTCTTAGTCAAGAAACTCGCTATTTGAATTTAAATTTTTGTAATTATGCAAAATACAATGAAATAATCTCTAACTTTCAATGAAGACCACGTTGATCAATTTTAAATAATTTACTGTTAGGAGTGTGCTAAGGAAGCATGAATCTATTTCTCTTTGCATCAAAGGATCGCATTCATCCTTGCAATTAACTTTGTTATTATTTGCCTCTCTTCCTGCCCCATTTAGAAATGTAATGACCATCTAAAAACAACAAACATTAAAGATAAGTTAATTAAATAAATAATTTAGATTACTAGAGTTTTTTTACTTCTCTAAATATTAAATTAAAAATTTCTCCAAACAGTTTTATGTATCTAGAAATAGGATTACCCACTATAAAGTATAGGAATGACAGCATTTCAGACTTTGTAAATTAAATTGTGTGGTTCATGCATTTTTCTAAGGATCTGAATGACTTTCAAATGAGCCAGCTACTTTATGTTCTCTAATCTTTCTTAGAAAATAAATGGAAGAAATGTGCTGATTCTTCTCTTTACATTAACACTTTTACACAAGAGCCTTTTAAATATATGCTCCAATCATTTTATGACTTTAATTGGATTGCATTATTTCCTGGTTCCTTCAGAATCACAATTTGGTAAAAAGTATCCAGAATGACCTTTCTTTTCAAAGGTAGCATTAAGGTTGCAAGTCATACAACAATTCACAATCATTCCAGTGAAATGTTCACTGTTGTAAAATAACTTACACTCATGAAGTATTTGTTGATATGAATGTTCTTATAAGATCTATAAAGAGCAGCTTAAGGAAAGCCATCTGTATTTCTTGTCATTGAAATACAATATGGTTCAGGGTTATTTGCATTTGTCAATTTGCATTCTTCTCATAAATCTTTAGATTATTCACATATAAAGAAATTAAAATATACTCTTTAAGGGATATTAACCTTCTATAGAACAATATCAACTAAATACAAGTGAAAAGGACCAAGGCTAAAATATTGTGAAAAGAGTGAATTGTTAAATTCTAATTTAGACCTATATGTCATGAAGGGCAGGCCTCCCCTCAAAACTGGAAATCCAGGTCACTCTGTCACTTGCATGTGAGAGAGGATTGTTCATGGAAGATCTTTACTTAAAGGATTGCTGGGCCACTTTCATCTCAACTAGAAACGTCCTTTAATGTGACAGGTTATATTAATGTCAGCTTTGAAAGAGCAAAGATTCAGAGCACAGCAGATTTATCTACTTATTTCTTTGGGTTTTGGGTAACCATAAACATTATAGTTATAAGAAATAAGGATTTCTGGAAATAAGAAAAAAATGAGATCTAAAAAAAGTATTACTTTTTTATGTAAAAATAATATCTCAGAAACCATTTTTATTTTTTGTGCATTTTTAAGTTTTTTTATTTAGTTTTAATTGATTTTTTTACAAATTCAAAGTGATTGGTAGATACAATCTTAAGAACATAATGATATCCCCTTCTTCCCCTCTTTTTATTAATATGAAAAGAACTGATTTCATGTATTTCACAGGTATAATTGTAAGAAGATAACCACTTTCCCCTTCTTCTTCCTCTCCTTCCCTCAATCACCTTCCTTCTTTTCTATTTTTTCTTAATTTTTGCAGAAACGTAATTTTAGTCCACTCCATAATCACAGGCTTAGTGCACCACTAACCATAATATGCAGAATTCCAGTTCATTTGCCTGGTTAATGTCCATGCTCTTCCAATATATTTCCTAGATATTTTATTAAAGCATTCACTTTTAAGTGTTAGAATTTATAAGTGAAAATGTCTTAAAATTGAGAGATGTAAAAACTTACTTGTGGTCATTATAATTTGAATTATGCAATTAATGCATATAATTACAGAAATGAGGATAGGAAAAAATTCTGGAACAAGGAACTGATTACAGCTGAAACATCAACAAGAAACATCTAATTTGCTTTTCAAGGGATGTTTATGGTACCAACACTTATAGAGCACTGGGAACTTTTTTGGGCATAGTTAGATTTTAATTTATTGTCTTGATTCAGTTTGATGTCCTCATTGTTTCCTAGACAACTTACAGACTTTAGTCATGCTCTTACATGTTGTATTTTTTCTTTTTTCTTATTTCATGTTAAGTTTTTCTTGACCTGGAATATAGTCCCCAATGAGCAGTAAACAAGATAAAGGTGTTCTGTGCCATCATAGAGTATGAATAAGTAAATGAATGCATGAATCAGCGTTGTCAGCTACAGACAGTTCCTGATTTACAATGGTTCAACTTATAATTTTTCAACTTTATGATGATGCGAAAGTAATATGCATTCAGTAGAAGCTGCACTTAGGAATTTGATTTTTTTTTTTCCCAGGCTAACAATATATGCCATGATACTCCTTTGTGATGCTGAGCAGCAATGGTAAACGAACAATACCATACAGTGTACCATGTTCCTAAGCTATGATGTTCTGCAGGTTAGGCATAGTAAATGCATTTTCAATGTAAGATATTTCAAATTTGTGTTGTTTGTTGAAAAGTAACCTCACTGTAAATTGAGTAACATATTTCTATTTAGGTAATTTGTTATTTGAGTAATCTCATGCACAGTTTTTGTCTTCCCTTTAATCCATTCATATTCTTTAATTAACCATTTTTATAAACATGTTCCTTACTAGCTCATGGGAAAATAAAGCAGTTTCCTCATCTTAACATGTTCTTCCCTCTCCCTTTATCCCACCACATCTGAAATAAAACACCAGTTACTTTCCTTGGGAAAGCATTAGTGAGACCCAAGTGATTGGTTAATTCTACCCTCATTCTATGCACTCAAGTTTTATTATCTATCTTCTTTACAGTGTATTTATAAAGAATTGATGGAGTGTGTGGCTACTTAATAAATTGTTATTAAAAATTAAAAATTAAAAAATTAAGAAATGCATTTTTATTTTACTGTTTTATTGAGTTGTAAACTTCACAATGACAGGACACTGTATGCTGATCTCTGCATGTCTGCAGTACTCAGCACAATGCATACTACAAATACCCACAGATTAAATAAAGGATCCATTGATGTAGTGTAGGAGAAAACTGTCCTAACAAGGGAAATGGTACAACTTAAAAAGAAAACAATTAGATATGTCAAGCTTTAGACGTGGGGTGACTCCATCAGTTTTAGATGACTATGATAACAAAGGATTTTAAAGTCAGTACAGACATTGCTTCATATCTGATAAAAGATGGGATGAAATTGAGAGTGATCTTTTTGTATGTTTAACTACACTTTTGCACAAAGACAGATGTCAATTGCAACTGTCTGTAGATTATTTTGTCCATAGCATGAAATAAAGTCCAAGTTTATAAATGGGGTAAAAAAAAAATATTAAAATCAGCTATTTGGGGACCTTGAGATAGCCAAAATGTAGTGATATTGATTGTACTAAGCCAATGATTTCTCTAAAGTATTTGTATCTTTCACCTCTGGCTTTTGGTCACCTTGGCACTAGTTGTATTATATGCATGTGAAATGTATGCACATCTGCGTGGCTCAAATCTCTAAGACTTCCATATTGTTTAAAATTGTGTATCCATACATTTTTGTGGTCTTGGTCCTGTTAAGACCAAGTAGAATGGTTTTTCTCACTCCATTGTTTTATTTTATTACATTAATCAATCAATGTAGTCACAGACTTTCACTGACTGTGCATGAAAATTTCATCTTTCTCGCTCTCTAATGTAGGACACACATTTCCAAGTTAGGGAAATCATGGCATTTTGAATTATTTTAATTATACAGACAGTATACAGTTTTCAACAGTTTTATCTTTGATATTCTGTATTTATGTTTCTTTAAAATGCTTGCTACTAACTGTTGAAATCTTTACTTAATATATACTAAATTGATCTTCTGTATATAAAGATAATTGAAAGTGAATCTTGATGCGAATGGAATGGGAGAGGGAGCGGGAGATGGGAGGGTTGCGGGTGGGAGGGAAGTTATGGGGGGAAAAAGCCATTGTAATCCATAAGCTGTACTTTGGAAATTTATATTTATTAAATAAAAGTTAAAAAAAGTGCTTGCTACTAAAGTTAATTAGTTCAATTTCATCTTCTATACTATAGAAAATATGACTTGCTTTAACACAAGAAGCATAAGAAAATCAGAATAATTAAATCTTTTGTTTACAAATAAAAGTGGAGTACTTTGTGAAAACTAAAACTAATTGTTTTCAGATCAAATTGAAATTACCAATAGTAATATTCCAATTATTATTTATATTATTGAAGCATAAATTATATAAGTCTCAATAATATACATTTTAGGAGACTTATATAACTTAGAAAAGTTTAAGAGTTTACCCTAAGATTGGACACTTCTATTGCAGTAAAAATATTTTTTCTTTATTTTATTTTATTTTATTTAATGAACATAAATTTCCAAAGTACAGCTTATGGATTACAATAGCTTCCACCCCATAACTTCCCTCCCACCCACAACAATCCCCTCTCCAACTCCCTCTCCCCTTCCATTCACATCAAGATTAAATTTCAATTATCTTTATATACAGAAGATCAATTTAGCATATATTAAGTAAAGATTTCCAGTTTGCACCAACACAGAAACACAAAGTGTAAAATATTTTTGCGTACTATTTATAGCATTAATTAAACACCTAAGAGTAATTGTGTATTTTTTTTATTTGGACAACACACTAATGACAGATCTCACATGAGAAGTAAGTACACAGTGACTCCTGCTGTTGACTTAACAATTTGACACTCTTGTTTATGGCGTCAGTAATCTCCCTAGGCTCTAGTCATGAGGTGCAAAGGTAATGGAAGCCTTTTGAGTTCGCCGACTTCAATCTTATTCAGACAGGGTCATAGTGAAAGTGGAAGTTCTCTTCTCCCTTCAGAGAAAGGTACCTCCTTCTTTGATGGCCCTGTTTTTTCCACTGGGATCTCAGCTGCAGAGATCTTCCATTTAGGTCTTTTTTTATTTTATTTTTTTTTCAGAGTGTCTTGGCTTTCCATGCCTAAAATACTCTCATGGGCTCTTCAGCCATATCTGAATGCCTTAAGGGCTGATTCTGAGGCCAGAGTGCTATTTGGGACATCTGCCATTCTATGAGTCTGCTGTGTATCCTGCTTCCCATGATGGATCGTTCTCTCCCTTTTTGATTCTACCAGCTAGTATTAGCAGACACTAGTCTTGTTTGTGTGATCCCTTTGACTCTTAGACCTATCAGTGTGATCAATTGTGAACTGAAATTGATCACCTGGACTAGTGAGATGGCATTGGTACATGCCACCTTGATGAGATTGTATTGGGATCCCCTGGCATGATTCTAACTCCACCATTTGGGCAAGTCCTATTGAGCATGTCCCAAATTGTACATCTCCTCCCTCTCTTATTCCCACTCTTATATTTAACAGGGATCACTTTTCAGTTAAAATTTAAACACCTAAGAATAATTGTGTGTTAATCACAGAGTTCAACCAATAGTACTAGAACAATACAAAGAGAAAATACTAAAATGGATAAAGTATTACATTGTACATCAACAGTCAGGACAAGAGCTGATCAAGTCACTGTTTCTCATAGTGTCCATTTCACTTCAACAAGTTTCCCCTTTGGTGCTCAGTTAGTTGTCGCCAATCAGGGAGAACATATGGTATTTGTCCCTTTGGGACTGGCTTAATTCACTCAGCATGATGTTTTCCAGATTCCTCCATTTTGTTGCAAATGACTGGATTTCGTTGTTTTTGACTTAATGAAATGTTTTCTAAAAGGAGTTGGGGCATGTGTTTTGGTGCAGCATATTAAACTGATGCTAGGAATGCCCACAGTATTGCATACCAGAAGGCTGGGCTTGAGTCCCAGTTACTTGCACTTCCAATCAAGTTTCCTGCTAATGGTCCTGGCATGCAGCAGATGATGCACCAAGTACCTTGGTTCCTGCCACTCACTTGGGAAACCTGGATGGAGTTCTTGGCTCCTGGGTCCCACTTGGCCTAATTTCAGCTTTCTGAGAGTTTGGGGAGTAAAACAGCAGGTGGAGTGAAACAGCAGGTGGAAGATCTCTCTCTTGCCCATGTGGTATTCCAGAATTGTAGGCGGTGGCTTAACCCGCTACACCACAACACTGTCCTCCAAAATTCTTCTTACTTTATATCTTTTTCAGATATCATATCACTATTAATAAATTAATGAGAAAAATATGATTTATGGTGATGAATGAAAAGTAGTAATACTTACAAAGAAAATTGAATGGACTAACCCTGAATTGACTGCCTTCTTTACTTTTGGTTTATGTCTTTATTATCAAATCCTCAGAATATATTTTTAATGTATCATTAGGAAGAGGTAATTCTATTAAGTTGGAAATCCAAATTATAACATTTTTTAAATATCACACAGATTAAATGTATAGAATATGAATCTTTGAACTTGTCTTCTCTTCAATATATGTATTTAATTTTCTTTATTGCATTTGCCATCCTTCTTTTTTCATTCTTTGGAAGGCACTGTCCTGTAGAGTCTTCAGGACAAACTGGTGTGAATTTGAATCTAGCCTTCTTCTCCTATTTGTTTTAAGTCTTATTTTTAAATTTTATTTAAAGTATACAAATTTCATGTATTTCATATATACAGATTTAGGAACATGGTGCTACTTCCCACCCAACCCTGCTCCTGTCCACACTCCAACCCCTCCTCCTCCCTCTCCTATTCCCACTCTTAATTTTTACAAAGATCTATTTTCAGTTTACTTTATACTCATAAGTTTAATCCTATACCAAGTAGAGAGTTTATCAAATATTCATTTCAATATAATTCATTACATTTTAGATATTGTATTAGTTACCACAGACCAGGGCAAACATATGATATCTGTTTTTTTATATACAGAAGATCAATTTATTATATACTAAGTAAAGATTTCAACAGTTTGCACCCACACAGACACACAAAGTGTAAAGTACTGTTTGAGTACTAGTCATACCGTTAATACATATCTATGTGTGTGCATATGTATATATATATATATATACATCTTTTTAAAAAATGTATTTATTTGAAAGGTGGAGACACTCAGAAGGAGACAGAGATTTGCTTCATTCCCCAAATGCCCACAACAGTTGGTACTGAGTCAGGCCTAAGCCAGGACCCCAGATCTCGATCTTGGTCTACCATTTGGATGGGAGAGACCTGAGTACTTATTTTTTTTAAACTTTTATTTAGTAAATATAAATTTCCAAAGTACAGCTTATGGATTACAATGGCTTTTTCCCTCCCATAACTTCCCTCCCACCTGCATCCCTCCCATTTCCTGCTGTCTCTCCCATTCCATTCGCATCAAGATTCACTTCAATTATCTTTATATACAGAAGATCAATTTAGTATATATTAAGTAAAGCTTTCAACAGTTTGCACCCACACAGAAATATAAAGTGAAAAATATGTTTGAGTACTAGTTATAGCATTAATTCACATTGAGCAACACATTAAGGACAGAGATCCTACATGAGGAATAAGTGCACAGTGACTCCTATTGTTGACTTAGCAAATTGACACTCTTGTTTATGGCGTCAGTAATCTCTCTAGGCTCTTGTCATGAGTTGCCAAGGCTATGGAAGCCTTTTGGGTTCGCCTACTTCAATTTTATTTAGACAAGGTCATAGTCAAGACTGGGTTATATCACTAAGTTTAATGTTTCCAGTTGCACCCAACAAATACAAATGATTGAAAAACAATAGAATGTCTAAAACTACACTCAGAATTACATTGTTTAGAAACATTGTCTTAACACATTTAGGATTTCTTTGTCTAAAGAATTAGCATTTTATTAACTTACTATGTATTATTTTCTATATCATTAGGTTTATTTCTAGCTGATGAGATGGATATTTATTTGATGCCTAATTTATGTTAGATAATGTACTTGGTGTTTTGTTTATAATACCAAATAAATTACAGTTGCTACCTTCAGGAAAGTTAGCATTTAGTAATAGTAGAAAGAGGAAACAAAATCTTTGGATAATTTAAATTTTAAGACAGTATTGTTAAAGAATATATATTTTGCCATAAAACAGTGATTTATTTGAGTCCTAATACAAACACTTCCTATAAGGTGTTGGCTTCAGTTTCTTCTTGGTAAAACCACAGTTTAAGCTATATTTATGAAAAGTTACTATAAGAATTAGAAATAATTTATGAAAAGTATATATATATATATATAATAGCCTAGTAGATACTGTAAATGCTTTGATAGTGACAAGTACAAGCTGTTTCAAAAACACAGTACAGAATGCACAATTATATAGTATTATAATAACTGGTATGTGCATTCATCTAAAATTGAAGTTGAAAGGCAGGATATTTTGTACAGGAAATATGTTAGAATAAATAAATCACAATTAAGCCTTACATAAATAAGAGCTTTCTTCAGTGACACTATCCTAATGTCAATTTTTATTATATAATATTATAGGTGCAGTGGAAGATGTGAGAAGACCTAAAACTAAAATATACTATAGGATTTCCTTTGAAGCTTTATACATCTTGCTTTGAGATTTTGCTTTGCCCTATGCAATTTAAAAATAGAAAATATGACAGAGCTGGAGATTGTCAAATTTCAGGTCACTGAAGTTAAACTACAGATTTATTTCTAGAGGGGTTTAACTTTTAAGTGAATATTACCATATTGTATATCATGTTTACATTGAATACCATAATAACCTTGGAGTGGTGCTACTATAGATAATAAAGATGGGAAGTTGGGGCCGGCGCTGTGGCACAGTGGTTTAACACCCTGGCCTGAAGCACCAGCATCCCATATGGGCACTGGCTGGAGACCGAGCTGCTCCACTTCCTGTCCAGCTCTCTGCTATGGTCCGGGAAAGCAGTAGAAGATGGCCCAAGACCTTGGGCCCCTGTACCCACGTGGGAGACCCAGAAGAAGCTCCTGGCTCAGCTCCAGCCATTGCGGCCATCTGGGGAGTGAACCATCGGATGAAAGACCCATCTCTCTCTCTCTCTCTCTCTCTCTCTCTCTCTGCCTCTCCTCTCTATGTGTAACTCTGACTTTCAAATAAGTAAATATTTGCAAAAAAAGCTAGGAAGTCAATTGAAATAAATACATCACCATATAAGTATATTATTAAAATACACTCATAAAATTTTGAACAGAAACAAATTAGAGAATTAAATATTAGAGATGGATAGCATACCAAAGCAACTTAATGGATAGAAGTGTAATTGACATCTTTGAATTTGATTATTTTTATAGCCCTTGTCTCTATTCCTGTGGAACAGTATTCTGTCTACTTTTTACTTGTTGATTTCTATTTAGTGCATGATTAAGTCTGTGATTATAAAGTAAATTTTAAAAATTTTAAACTTAATAAAATAATCAAAGAGAAAGAAGGTGAGGGCAGGGAGGGAAGGAAGGAGGAAACTATTATCATATTTGTAGAATCATAACTCTGAACTACATATAATCAGTTCTCTTTATATTAATTTAAAATGTAAATAAATCAATGGATTAAACAATGAAAAACTCCAGAAAACTAACCACAGACTATTGTGAAAAATAAATTTTACATAAATTAAACACCTGTGAAAACACTGCCCAAAATGGAATCGGGGAAAAATAATGATAATTACAAAAGACAAAACAAAACTTTCCTTACTAATTTGATATAACTGTTTTTTAAAGATCTATTTATTTATTTGAAAGGCAGACTTACAGAGAGAGAGAGACAGAGAGAGGTCTTCCTTCCGTTGGTTCACTCTCCAGATGGCTGCAAAGGCCAAGGCTGTGCCAATCTGAAGCCAGGAGCTGGGAGCTTCTGCTGGTTCTCCCACATGGGTGCAGGGGCCCAAGGACTTAGGCCAGCCTCTTCTGCTTTCCCAGGCCATAGCAGAGAGCTGGATGGGAAGTGGAGCAGCTAAGACTCGAACCAGTGCACATATGGGATGCTGGCACTGCAAACAGTGACCCCACATGCTATGCCACAGCTCTGGACTCAAATATGATTCTTAAAAGATAATTTCGTGTACAGATTAGAATATAGACTTTTGAGACAATCACAACAGTATCAAATTCTGACTCCGTCAATTATAGCCTGTGTAGCCATGAATCTTAGAGCTGTCCCTGACACATGGTTGATAACACCATTAAGATATTAATATTAAATTAATATTAAATATTATTAAATATGGCCATTAAAAAGTCAGTTGATAGAATTTCACTCATACACGTACATGCACTTATTAATATCAAGACAGGGACCGGCACCGTGGCTTACTTGGTTAATCTTCTGCCTGTGGTGCTAGCATCCCATATAGGTGCTAGGTTCTAGTCCCAGTTGCTCCTCTTCCAGTCCAGCTCTCTTCTGTGGCCTGGGAAGGCATTGGAGGATGGCCCAAGTGCTTGGGCTCCTGCATCCGCATGGGAGACCAAGAGGAAGCACCTGGCTCCTGGCTTCAGATCAGTGCAGCGCCGGCTGTAGCGGCCATTTGGGGAGTGAACCATTGGAAGGAAGACCTTTCTCTCTCTATCTCTCTCTCATTGTCTATAACTCTACCTGTCCAAAAAAAAAAAAATATATCAAGGCAAATGATTCTCCAAATGGGATCTATAAAATATTCAAATGATTATATATCCACAAAATATTCAGATATTTCCAATTTTATATAAGTTATCTTAGGGAGTAGGAAAAAGGGAACAATGCTCATCTAATTTTATAAGACTAGCACAACCTTGATATTAAAATCTAACAAGTAAAGTGTGAGAAATAATATTTCAAATCATAGTCATTAACACAGATGTTGTCAGTATAGTAAATAACTGATTCTAACATTTTAGAAAAAAGTATTCTTTTGGTATGACAGCGTTGGGTTTAATTTATTTTAATATTACAAAATAAATTATTCAATAAATGAAATTTTGAGCTAACATTGTGGCTAACATTGTGGTTAAGTTGCCGCTTGAGACAAGCAACCCCTATCAGAGTGCCAGTTCAAATCTCAGTTGCTTCCTGATAATGCTCCTGAGAAGGCGGGAGAAGTTGGCCGCACAGTAAGCCTCCCATGTGGGAAATGCAGATGGCGCTCCTGGCTCCTGGCTTCAGCCTGGCCCATCCCTGGCTGTTAAAGCCATTTAGGGAATGAAGTGGTGGGTGGAACATCTTATTCATTCTGTCTCTCTCTGTCACTCTGCCATTTGAATAACTAAGTAACTGACTAAATAAATAAGCTTTAAAGATGATATAACTGAATTATAACTATATAACTGAAATTA
Organism: Oryctolagus cuniculus; assembly: GCF_051225735.1. Classification (NCBI taxonomy): domain Eukaryota; kingdom Metazoa; phylum Chordata; class Mammalia; order Lagomorpha; family Leporidae; genus Oryctolagus; species Oryctolagus cuniculus. The sequence continues at coordinate 51,476,426 of NC_142875.1, read as the reverse complement.
AAACATGAACCTTTAAAATTATCTGATTAAAATCAATTTAAGAAAAAAGACATTTGATAAAGTCTACATTAATTTAAGATTAATAATGCTTAGTCTAACAATAAAAAGAAACTTTCTTAGTGCTATAAAGGGTATCTCTAAAGGAAATACATAATGTATAACACATAGTGAAATTGTATAAGTTGTACTTTCGAAATTCAGAATAATATAAAGATGTCTACTGTCAAAACTCAAACATGTAATGGAGATTCAACAAAGCAAATGAAAAAAAAAGAAAGGGAGTTGGTAGGAAGTAAGAAAGAAGAAAAATAAGGAAGAAAAAGAGGTATCATGATTTAAAGATTAGAACCAGAAAATCCAAAATATTATCAACAGATGAGATGGTATAATTGATGAGTTAACAATGATTAAAGATTATAAAATTATTATATAGAACCATTTATATTTAAGCATATCAACAATACACAGAAGAAAAAAAAACATATTCAAAATAGAAATTGCCCAAAAAGTCTAACACAAGATACGAAAGACATCATGAAGCAAATTATACAACTGTGTGATAGATATTTAGGTAGTCATTAGTAAGTTAAGAAGTATATCCTGTCACTGATTTAAAGGACCCAATATTTCTCAACAGCAGAAAGATATTTCACATATTTTAAAATGAATGTTTCTGGGAGGGTTGTTTACCTAAAATCAGTTCAATAGAATTAAAAAGCAAATGTGAGAAAAAAAAAAAACTAAAAAGCTGCTAAATGACATTAGAAGTAACTTCAAGATTATGCAACAGAGAAGGATTTCTTAAACAAGATTCACAATAATACACAAATAAAGAAAATATGCATATTCCTAATTTGGCAATACTCAAAGTTAAGTCTCCTGTTTGAAAAAGATACTACCAACAGAATTAAAATACATATTTTTGTGATAGATAAGATCAGTAAAGAACTTCTGCTTTTAGCCACAATGTAGTAACGGTAACCAAACTTTTTCTCCTTCCTTAAGCAACTAAGAAAATAAAGAACATAATATATGCAATAATATTTTGCATATGTTGCTCAGGCCACTGATTCCTGAGAGAAGTGAAACAACTGATGTGAAGTCTCCAGTTGCCCCCAATTTACTGCTTGGGTTTTCTTCAAGGCAGTGTAGGGGTGGTGAACCCAAACCTAGTCTGGTGAGCTCCTTTAGTTGAGGAGATGAATCTAGCAGTAAGGGAGGTGAAATACATTACATTTTTATGACTGTACAGCAAAAGGTTGGTGCTTTAAAACAATACCTATATACCATCTCCCTATTTCTTTGGATCTTGAAAATTGAGTGCAGCTTATCTGAGTCCTTGCTGAAAGTGTCACAAGATGGTAATCAAAGTGTCAGCAGAGGTGCACTGTCATCTAGCTCAAGTAGAGAAATACCTGCTTTTGTGCTGGTGGTCTAGATTGTGTGCTTAATTGATTTCCCCAGGATACCAACTTCTTAGGGGCTATTGCGTAGAGTCCACCCTGGAATCCTACACTCAGCCTGTTTCTTGGAGCATGCTGTTCTCCACAGTCAGGTGACTACTTTGCTATTTGCTGTTTAGAGTCAGTAGGAAAATCTGTCTAGCATGCTAAATTAGAGTCATATAGGGCATCAGTTAATCCAAAGAGGGACATTCCATCATCTTTGCCATATTTCTGTTGTAATAGAAGCATGTCAGAGGCTATGCCACAATTCTAGAGGTGGGGATTATACAAATGTAGAGCTCACTGTGGGGATCTCTTTGGAGTGTAGTGTGACAGTTCAGCCTGAATTGTCAAGGGGAAGTACAAGGAAGAGAAAGCAGTGCAGAGAAGAGAGAGCTGTGTAGATGAGACATCTGGAAGTCTACAATGGGTTGTTCAGAGAGTTATTGATCAACACATGCTTGTGAAGAATCTACTTGAGTCTAAAGAAAGAACAAGTGTGATCTTCAGAACTCATATAGGGCTAAGAATAGGTATGTTCCCATCTGCCAAAGAATAGAGCACTGAGTAAATTTCCCAGAGTATTGCTTTTAAGGAGGGAAAATTAGTCCTATATTAAAAGCTGCTCTGATACTCCTTTTTTTTTAAACTTTTATTTAATGAATATAAATTTCCAAAGTACAGCTTATGGATTACAATGGCTTCCCCCCGATAACGTCCCTCCCACCCGCAACCCTCCCCTTTCCCACTCCCTCTCCCCTTCCATTCACATCAAGATTCATTTTCGTTTCTCTTTATATACAGAAGATCAGTTTAGCATACATTAAGTAAAGATTTCAACAGTTTGCTCCCACACACTCCTTAATAAATCTTAAAAACAGCCTTGAAAAGATCAACTGTTTCCAATAATTGCATCACAGAAAAAAGCCCCAGTATATTTAATAGGATAAAGAAAATTCCAGCTCCCAACATGATAAAAATCACTATATCTGGCATCAAATATCAACTGGATTAAAAAAAGCAAGAAAATGTAATAAACAGTGAATACGAAAATTATTCAGCAGAAACAGTAGCTGGGTGTAAGCCCTGTTTCTACTCCTGATTCCAACTTCCTGTTAAGGCACATCTTCTCATTTGGGGAAACCAGATTTGAGTTACTGGTTCCTGGCTTCAGCCTGGACCACCTCTGGATGTTGTGGGTGTTTGGGGGTATGAGCCAGCATATTGCAGATCCCTCTCTGTTGATTGTCTCACTGTATCTACCTTTTGAATAAATAAAATAAATAAACCAAAAGTTAAAAAAAAATCTGATGACAAAAAATAGTATTCTATGTTCAGCTATATAAACTATCACTATAATGGGCAGCATTCTACTGCTTGCTTTATCAGCACTATAAATGATATATTGTATATTAAAATAAAATGTCCTTTCTATTTATTTATGTTATAAAAGAGGCTGAACTATTTCATAATACCTATTTATTCTCTACTGAGAATGTTGAGGAGAAACCAGCTTAAAACATTCATTTCTTTTTTCATGTCAAGTAATTGCAGACTCCAATATTAAAAGTAGATTGTTTACCTTTGCTTTTACTGACAATATCTCCAATTGAGATTTCAAAATAATTTTAGGGATAATCTCTACTAGCTAAAACAGCATTCATCTTTAAAATCAATTTATAAAGCAAACTCAAATAACTGCATTCTTCATATCAGAGGTCATTCATTTTAGACATTTTCTATGCATCATGAACTCTGTATCTAAACATTTATTGATTACCATATATTGTATTCATTTTGACTATAGACTCAAGTTTACACATGTATGATTAATTGTCACTCTGAAGTAGAAAGATCTTGTTTTAGGACTCTGGAATCAATATGAGAATTAAAAATAAATCATAGCAAGTACAAAGAATATAACAGCAGTCAATATTTCCTTCACTGAGGATTTACTAAAATCTTTTGTCATACTTGCTTTGAAGCCATTCTTTCTTTTTTCCCTCCTTTTTAAAATTTTTTGTTTTCTTTTTTAAATTGATTTTTCCAAATTTACTAAAGTAAAACTGACAAAATTCTATACATTTATAGTGTACAATATTGTATTTTGATGTATGTATACATTATCAAATTATTGTCACAACCAAGCTAATTAACATATGCATCACTTTACATAGTTAAGCTAGTTACTGTGAGTGGTGACAATATGTAAGACTTACTCTCAGTATATTTCAGGTATGGTCTGATTTCACAGGTTGACATTATTCACCAAAGTAGTAGTGTTCACTGGGACCTTCAGGAGGTGATGAATTTATTTGCCCCCATGAATGAGATTAGGTTTGGAGGGAAGTAGATGCAGCCCTTTTTGCTCTGCAGTCCTTCCTGCCACATGAACACAAAAGGTAACTACCCCTCTGAAGGATGCATCTGCAAGAGGCCATGGTGACATAGAGAAAAGCCATTACTGGACCATGAATCAGCTTGATCTTGACTTTCAGTCTTTCAGAACTGTGAGAAAGACATTTTTGCTGTTGATAAATTACCTGGTCTGTGGTATTTTGTCTTGCAGCACAAACAGACTAAGACAATAATACAATATTGTTAACTTTATTCCATAAGCTGGTCATTTAGTCTCCAGAATCTTCCCATTTTCCCCATCCATGGCTTTTGGCAACCACCATTTTACCTGCCACTTTGTGATCTTAACATTTTTTTTTTTTTGCTTTCAAACTTTTACTTCATGAATATAAATTTCCAAAGTACAGCTTATGGATTACAATGGCTTCCCCCCCATAACGTCCCTCCCAACCGCAATCCTCCCTTTTCCCACTCCCTCTCCCCTTCCATTCACATCAATTTCATTTTCGATTCTCTTTATATACAGAAGATCAGTTTAGCATACATTAAGTAAAGATTCCAACAGTTTGCTCCCACACAGAAACACAAAGTGAAAAATACTGTTTGAGTACTAGTTATAGCATTAAATCTCAATGTACAGCACACTAAGGACAAAGATCCTACATGAAGAGCAAGTGCACAGTGACTCCTGTTGTTGACTTAACAAATTGACACTCTTGTTTATGGCCTCAGCAACCACCCTAGGCTCTTGTCATGAGCTGCCAAGGCTATGGAAGCCCCCTGAGTTCACTGACTCTGATCGTATTTAGACAAGGCCATGGTCAAAGTGGAAGTTCTCTCGTCCCTTCAGAGAAAGGTACCTCCTTCTTTGATGACCCATTCTTTCCACTGGGATCTCACTCGCAGAGATCTTTCATTTAGTTTTTTTTTCCCCCCACAGGTCTTGGCTTTCCATGCCTGAAATACTCTCATGGGCTTTTCAGCCCGATCCACATGCCTTAAGGGCTGATTCTGAGGCCAGAGTGCTGTTTAGGACATCTGCCATTCTATGGGTCTGCTGTGTATCTCACTTCCCATGTTGGATCATTCTCTCCCTTTTTTATTGTATCAGCTAGTATTTGCAGACACTATTCTTGTTTCTGTGATCCCTTTGGTTCTTATTCCTATCATTATGATCAATTGTGAACAGAAATTGATCACTGGGACTAGTGAGATGGCATTGGTACATGCCACCTTGATGGGATTGAATTGGAATCCCCTGGTATGTTTCTAACTCTACTGTTTGAGGTAAGTCAGCTTGAGGATGTCCAGAATTGCACATCTCTTCCCTCTCTTATTCCCACTCTTATATTTAACAGTGATCACTTTTCAGTTAAGTTTCAGCACTTAACAAGAATTGTGTATTGATTACAGTATTCAACCAAAGGTATTAAGTAGAACAAACAAAAAAAATACTAAGAGGGATAACATATCAAGTTGTTCATCAACAGTCAGGGTGAGGGCTGATCAAGTCACCTTTTCTCCTAGTGTTCATTTCACTTTAACAGGTTTCCTTTTTGGTGCTCAGTTAGTTGTCACCTATCAAGGAGAGAAAGTGGCATTTGTCTCTTTGGGATTGGCTTATTACACTCAGCATAATGTTTTCCAAATTCCTAACAGGGATCACTTTTCAGTTAAAATTTAGACACCTAAGAATAATTGTGTGTTAATTACAGAGTTCAACCAATGGTACTAGAACAAAAAAATGCTAAAATGGATAAAGTATTACATTGTACATCAACCGTCAGGACAAGAGCTGATCAAGTCACTGTTTCTCATAGTGTCCATTTCATTTCAACAAGTTTCCCCCTTGGTGCTCAGTCAGTAGTCGCCAATCAGGGAGAACATATGATATTTGTCCCTTTGGGACTGGCGCAATTCACTCAGCATGATGTTTTCCAAATTCCTCCATCTTGTTGCAAATGATTGGATTTCGTTGTTTCTTACTGCGGTATAGTATTCTAAAGAGTACATATCCCATAATTTCTTTATCCAGTCTACTGTTGATGGGCATTTGGGTTGGTTCCAGGTCTTAGCTATTGTGAAGTCAGCTGCAATAAACATTAGGGTGCAGACAGCTTGTTTGTTTGCCAATTTAAATTCCTTTGGGTAAATTCCAAGGAGTGGGATGGCTGGGTTGAATGGTAGGGTTATCTTCAGGTTTCTGAGGAATCTCCAGACTGACTTGCATAGTGGCTTGACCAGTTTGCATTCCCACCAACAGTGGGTTAGTGTCCCTTTTTCCCCACATCCTCTCCAGCATCTGTTGTTGGTAGATTTCTGCATGTGAGCCATTCTAACCGGGGTGAGGTGAAACCTCATTGTGGTTTTGATTTGCATTTCCCTGATTGCTAGTGACCTTGAACATTTTTTCATGTGCCTGTTGGCCATTTGGATTTCCTCTTTTGAAAAATGTCTATTGAGGTCCTTGGCCCATCTCTTAAGTGGGTTGTTGGTTTTATTTTTGTGGAGTTTCTTGATCTCTTTGTAGATTCTGGTTATTAACCCTTTATCAGTTGCATAGTTTGCAAATATTTTTTCCCATTCTGTCGGTTGTCTCTTCACTCTCCTGACTGTTTCTTTTGCAGTACAGAAACTTCTCAATTTGATGCAATCCCAAATGTTAATTTTGGCTTTGACTGCCTGTGCTTCTGGGGTCTTTTCCAAGAAGTCTTTGCCGGTACCTATATCTTGCAAGGTTTTTCCAATGCTCTCTAATAATTTGATGGTGTCAGGTCGTAGATTTAAGTCTTTAATCCATGTTGAGTGAATTTTTGTGTAAGGTGAAAGGTAGGGGTCTTGCTTCATGCTTCTGCATGTGGAAATCCAGTTTTCCCAGCACCATTTATTGAATAGACTGTCCTTACTCCAGGGATTTGTTTTGGATCCTTGATCAAATATGAGTTGGCTGTAGATGTTTGGATTGATTTATGGTTTTTGTATTCTGTTCCATTGGTCTATCCATCTGTTTCTGTACCAGTACCATGCTGTTTTGATAACAACTGCCCTGTAGTATATCCTGAAATCTGGTATTGTGATGCCTCCAGCTTTGTTTATATTGTACAGGATTGCTTTAGCTATTCGAGGTGTCTTGTGCCTCCATATAAATTTCAGCATCATTTTTTCTAGATCTGAGAAGAAGGTCTTCGGTATCTTGTTTGATATTGCATTGAATCTATAAATTGCTTTTGGGAGAATGGACATTTTGATGATATTGATTCTTCCAATCCATGAACATGGAAGATTTTTCCATTACTTGGTATCCTCTTCTATTTCTTTCTTTAAGGTTTTATAATTTTCATCGTAGAGATCTTTAACGTCCTTGGTTAAGTTTATTCCAAGGTATTTGATTGTTTTTGTAGCTATTGTGAATGGGATTGATCTTAGAAGTTCTTCCTCAGCCATGGATTTGTCTGTGTATACAAAGGCTGTTGATTTTTGTGCATTGATTTATACCATGCTACTTGGCCAAAATCTTCTATGAGTTCCAATAATCTCTTAGAAGAGTTCTTTGGGTCCCCTAAATAAAGAATCATATCATCTGCAAAGAGGGATAGTTTGACTTCTTCCTTCCCAAGTTGTATCCCTTTAATTTCTTTTTCTTGCTTAATAGCTCTGGTTAGAACTTCCAGAACTATATTGAATAGCAGTGGTGAGAGTGGGCATCCCTGTCTGGTATCAGATCTCAGTGGAAATGCTTCCAACTTTTCCCCATTCAGAAGGATGTTGGCTGTGGGTTTTTCATAGATTGCTTTGATTGTATTGAGCAATGTTCCTTCCAAACCCAGTTTGCTTAGAGTTTGCATCATGAACGGGTGTTGTATTTTATCAAATGCTTTCTTGGCGTCTATTGAGATAATCATATGGTTTTTCTTCTGCAGTCTGTTAATGTGGTGTATCACATTGATTGTCTTGCACACATTAAACCATCCCTGCATACCAGGGATAAATCCCACTTGGTTTGGGTGGATAATCTTTCTGATGTGTTGTTGCATTCTATTGGTGAGAATTTTATTGAGGATTTTTACATCTATGTTCATCAGGGATATTGGTCTGTAATTCTCTTTCAATGCTGCATCTTTTTCCGGCTTAGGAATTAAGGTGATGCTGGCTTCATAGAAAGAATTTGGGAGGACTCCCTCTTTTTCGATTGCTCTGAAAAAGTTTGAAAATAATTGGAGTCAGTTCTTCTTTAAATGTCTGGTAGAATTCAGCAGTGAATCCATCTGGTCCTGGGTTTTTCTTTGTTGGGAGGGCCTATATTACTGTTTCAATTTCTGTCTCAGTTATGGGTCTGTTTAGGTTTTCGATGTCTTCTGGTTCAATTTGGGTAGGTTGCATGTGTCCAGGAATCTATCCATTTCTGATAGGTTTCCCTGTTTGCTGGCATACAAGTCCTTGTATTAATTTCTGATGATTCTTTTTATTTCTGTGGTGTCTGTTGTTACGTTTCCTTTTTCATCTCTGATTTTATTGATTTGGGTCTTTTCTCTTCTTTTTTTAGTTAGTTGGGCCAATGGGGTGTCAATTTTGTTTATTTTTTCAAAAAACCAGCTCCTCGTTTGGCTGACTTTTTGTAATGTTTTTCTTGATTCAATCCTGTTGATTTCTTCTCTGATTTTAATTATTTCTTTTCCCCTGCTAGATTTGGGTCTGGTTTGCTGTAGGTTTTCTAGATCCTTGAGGTGAATTGAAAGCTCATCTATTTGGTGCCTTCCCAATTTCTTGATGTAGGCACCTATTGATATAAACTTTCCTCTTAACACTGCTTTTGCTGCGTCCCATAAGTTTTGGTATGTTGTGCTGTTCTCCTCATTTACTTCCAGAAAATTTTTGATTTCTCTTTTGATTTCTTCTATGACCCATTGTTCATTCAGGAGCATGTTGTTCAATCTCCATGTGTTTGCATATGCTCTAGGGATTCCTGAGTTGCTAATTTCCAACTTCATTCCTCTATGGTCTGAGAAGCTGCATGGTATGATTCTAATTCTTTTGAATTTGCTGAGACTTGCTTTATGGCCTAGTATGTGGTCAATCCCAGAGAAGGTTCCATGTACTGCTGAGAAGAATGTAAATGCTTTCTGTGTAGGATGAAAACTTCTGTAGATTTCTGTTAGATCCATTTGGGCTATAGTGTCGTTTAAATCTACTGTCTCCTTGATGATCTTCTGCCTTGTTGATCTATTTCCGAGAGTGGAGAATTGAAGTCCCCCAGTACTATTGTATTGGAATCTAAGTCTCCCTGCAAGTCCGTTAACAAATCTTTTAGATAAACCGGTGCCCTGTAGTTAGGTGCATATACATTGATAATTGTTATATCTTCCTGTTGAATTGATCCCTTAATCATTATATAGTGTCCCTCTTTGTCTCTCTTAACAGTTTTTGTGGTAAAGTTTATGTTGTCGGATATTAAGATGGCTATGCCTGCTTGTTTTTCTTTTCTGTTGCCATGGTATATCTTTTTCCAGCCTTTCACTTTCAGTCTGTAGGGATCTATGTTGGAAAGATGCGTTTCTTGTAAGCAGCAAATAGATGGGTTTTGTTCCTTAACCCAATCAGCCAATCGGTGTCTTTTAGCTGGACAGTTCAGGCCATTAATGTTCAATGTGACTAATGATAAGTGGTGACTTTGCCCTGCCATTTGCTAAAGATAAGTTCTAATATATGCTTTGAATTCCCTGTGATCTTTTGCTGTGAGGTTTCCTTCCTTTACCTTCTTTCATATTGATGACCGTGTTTCTGTGTTTCTGTGTGCAACACATCTTTAAGCATCTTTTGCAGGGCTGGACGAGTGGCAACAAATTCTTTCAATTTCTGTTTGCTATGAAAAGTCTTTATTTCACCTTCATTCACAAATGAGAGCTTTGCAGGATATAATATTCCGGGCTGGCAGTTTTTCTCTCTTAGTACCTGGGCTATATCTCGCCATTCCTCCTAGCTTTTAGGGTTTCTGATGAGAAGACAGCTGTGAGTCTGATTGGAGATCCTCTGAGAGTAATCTGACGTTTCTCTCTTGCACATTTTAGGATCTTTTGTTTATGTTTCACTGTGAAGAGTTTAATTACAACGTGTCATGGTGAGGATCTCTTTTGGTCGTGTTTGTTAGGGGTTCTGTGAGCTTCCTGTACTAGGATGTCTCTGTCCTTCTCCAAACCTGGGAAATTTTCTGCTAATATCTCACTAAAAAGGCCTTCTAATCCTTTCTCCCTCTCCATGCCTTCAGGAACTCCTAGAACCCGAATGTTGGGTTTTTTAATAGTATCCTGAAGATTCCCAACAATATGTTTTAGATTCCTAATTTCCTCTTCTTTTCTTTGGTCTGACTGTATCCTTTCCTGTTCTCTGTCTTCTAAGACCGATATTCTCTTCTGCTTCACACATTCTGTTTGTAAGGCTCTCTAATGTGTTTGTCATTTGATCTATTGAATTCTTCACTTCATTATGATTTCTCATCACTATCACAGTTTCCTCTTGTACTCGTTGTTTCATTTCATTTTGATTCCTCCTTAATATTTCATTTTCACGAGAGAGATTTTCTATCTTGTCCATTAAGGATTTCTGTAGTTCAAGAATTTGTTTTTGAGAACTTCTTAATGTTCTTATCAATTTTTTGAGATCTGCTTCTTGCATTTCTTCTATCTCATCATCTTCATAATCTTGAATTGGGGTGTCTTTTTCATTTGAGGGCGTCATGGTGACTTCCTTGTTTTTATTACCTCGGTTTTTGCATTTGTTATTTGGCATATTGGAGATATTTGGTTTCTTCACTGTGGTACTTTTTCTTGTTATACTATGACTCTAGATTAAGTGGACTGTCTATTTTTGATGGAGCCTTAGAGGCTTGAGATGGGTGTGGCCTGAGAGCTCTGTTTGGTGTGCCAAAGGTGACATTCCCAGGTTAGGCGTGGTAGATCTCTCTCTTTCTTTCCTTTTTTGATTCAAAACGGAAGTAATTCCACACAGCTGAATGAAGTTGGAGGTAGTTAGCAGGCAAATGATATACCCACAGGAGCCAGAGATCAGAAGCTCTTTCCCAAGGACCACACAGGGAATCTGTTCTGCCCTCAGAGTGGGCTCAAATTTTCCTTCAGTCTCCCACTGGGTTGCCAAAGTTATGGAATTATAGCATCTCTGGAGAGTACTCATGTGAATTCCATGAGTTCTCTCCCCCACCGTCTCTTTTTTCACAGTCTCAGTTCAGTAGCACCACAAATTCACTAAGTCCTAATCTCCTGTTAATTCACCTCACCCAGAGTCAGGTTTTTCTGCTAGGCTCAGGGCCGGTGCAGACCTGAGGTCGCTGTGCTTATGACGTATGTCCAAGATGGCACCTGCTCTTTGTCTTGCTCACCTTTGAGAGGTGAGCGGAGAGAGAGAAATCTGTGTCTGTATCAGTCATTTTTTTTTTTCCTCTCTCTCTCTCTTCTAGTTAGCCTGGTGAACTTTTCCCCCCGGGGTCATTCCCTCTTGTCTCCTCTTTCCGCTTGCCTGCTGTTGTCTCAGGCTATTGAGGTTTGGCTCACCTCGCATTCCAGCGCTGGTGTGTTGAGTCTGCCGCTGATGTCCTGAAGAACTGTGGGCTCCCACGCTCTCCACACAAAGTCCACTGTGAATCACTCGTTCTGGAAGAGTTTCTTCTGCTGTTTCTTCCCCTACTCTTCCTTGAACCTGCAGTATCTCCACTTTTATTAAACTGTCTCTCCCCGGATTATCAGTGTGCTCCCTTCCTATTCCGCCATGTTGCCCTTCACCGATCTTAACATTTTTGACTCAATATATAAGAAGGTATATTCATTGAATGCTCATCTGCCTGACTTATTTAAGTAATGAAAGTGAAGAGAAGCTAATACATTGGATGATTGAAAAAGATAAGTCCAAATAAAAGATAAATGATATAAGGCAAACAGAGAGCAACAAACGTCAGCACAGATAGCTTCTTATGATATTATTCCACAACTGCATGCAAGACAATTTTTGTGAAATGACAAAGAGGAAAAAAACTCTGAGACTGTAATTTAAATTCACACATTCTAAGACAATTTAATGATGAATTTCGATATAATATATAGAGTGGGAAGAGAGAAAGTGATAGGTGAGAATAAGAAAGAAAGCAATCATTGCTTTTTCCATATTTACTAAACTAATCCAACATGATTACCTATGTTGTCACAAATAACAGGGTTTCTTTGTTTTTAAGTCAGAATAATATTTCACTGTGCTTAGATATGTGTTTTTTTTTTTTTTTCATCCATGAATCCGATGATGGGCATTTAAGTTGATTCCATATCTTGGTTAATATAAATACTACTGTAATAAATATAGAAGTGTATTTACCTCTTTCAAACACTGATTTCATTTTCTTGGGTATATATATATATATATATATATACACTCCAGTGTGAGGTTGCTGGATCAAAAAAGTGGCAGTTCTATTTTTAAATTTTTGAGCTAACTTTATACTGGTTTTCATGATGGCTGTACCAATGCATATTCCTGAAAACAGCGTACAAGTGTACCATTTACCCATATTCTTGCGATCACTTGTTATCTTTGGCCTTTTGGATAAATAGTCCTAACATATATGAAGTGACACTTTGCTGTGGTTTTGATATGTGTTATCCTAATGATTAGTGATATAGTGATATTGAACATATTTTTCATATATGTGGGCTCTTCAAAAAGTTCATAGAAAGTGCGTATTAAAAACTATGAACTGATTTCAAAACATTTTTGCACAAAAATAAGCTTATCTTTTAATATGATTTTCTATAAGCTTTTTGAGGTATCCTCATACGTATTGATTATGTTGAGTAATAGCTAAACATACTTAAAGAATTTAAGTAATATGTGCGCTGCACATATATACTTTAAAAAGTCAACCTAATCCAATCGGTCAGAAAAGCAAATTTTTATTAAGTGATACTATTATAAAAATTTGCTGTTTATAACTCAAGAGACTAATGTTATATTACAAAAATTATATCACATTATAGACACAATTTCAAAAACTTTGACATCATAAATAACAGAAGGAAACTCAGGAGCAATAAAAACATTTACAAAGTTTCAATCATAATGAAAATGTAAATTCTTTAAAATATTACTCCAAATTTGTGAAAAGGAACTTTGAAATAAATAAGAATGTTGAAATAATTCTACCTGAAATTTACATATTTCAAGATTTACAAATAACCAGTAAGCATATGAATATATTTTGAACATAATTAAATATTAAGAAATGAAAATCAAAGCCATAATGATACATTATCTGATTCTAGAACAACTAATTTAAAAAATACAAATCATGAGAAGTAAAGAAATCAGAAGCCTCATACACTGCTGGTTAGGATATAAAATATTATCGCTTCTGAGGAAAAGAATTTAGTGATTCCTTGCTCAATCAAATAGTTAGAAACAAAATTATCATATAATTTATTAATTATACTTCTAGATTTAGACACACAATAACTTAAAAAAAGTTTGTACAGGAATGTTGATAGCAGTGTTATTCCTGAGAGATTCAATGTAGAAAAAAACAAGCATCCATCAACTGATAAATATTTTGTGTGTCAATAAAAATGAATGAATGAGTGATTTGTGCTACAACATGAAAAGATTTGAAAATACTGTTCTGTAGCTAGCGCTGTGGAGTAGCAGGTTAAGCCACTGCTTGCCATGCCTGCACCACTTATGGGTGCTGTTTGTGTCACAGCTGCTGCACTTCTGATCCAGCTCCTTGGTAATGATCCTAGAAAAGCAGTGGATGATGGCCCAAGTCCTTGTTCCCTGCACCCACATGGGACCTTGGAAGAAGCTCCTGATTCTGGCTTCAGCTTGACCCAGTCCTAGCCATTGTGGCTATTTGTGGAGTGAACCAGTAGATGGGAGATCTCTTTCTGTCTCTCCTCTTCTCTCTGTAAATCTGCCTTTCAATTAGTAAAAAACAAATCTTAAAAAAGAAAATATTGTGCTAAGCAAAATAAGCCAGACAGGATATACCACGTATGTTATAACCACATTTACTTGAAATATGAAGAACAAGCAAAGCTGTAGAGGCAAAGTTAGACAGGGGTTGCTAAGAATGAGGGATGGAAGAGTGAGGACTGACAGGGGGTTTGGATTTTTTTCAGGAGGGTGTTGATAAAGATATTCTAACATTGATTGTGGCAATGATTGCTTTCTTTCTTATTCTCACCTATCACTTTCTCTCTTCCCACTCATGTATTATATTGAAATTCATCGTTAAATTATCTTATAACAGAATGTGTGAATTTAAATTACAGTCTCAGAGTTTTTTTCCTCTTTGTCATTTCACAAAAATTGTCTTTCATGCAGTTGTGGAATAATATCATAAGAAGCTATCTGTGCTAATGTTTGTTGCTCTATTTGCTTTATATCATTTATCTTTTATTTGGACTTATCTTTTTCCATCATCCAAATGTATTAGCTTCTCTCCACTTTCATTACTTAGCATTTTTAGAATGTACTGTCGGTGATTATCTAGAAACATTCTTCCATGTGTGCACGATGGTTTTATTAGTTCCTTTTCTTTGCTGATTCTCATATATATTTTAATAGTTTCACAATAATCTTAGTGAGGACAACTCTTCCTACCTTTATTTGAGTTGTCATTTTCAATTTCTTAATGGAAGCAAATATACATCACATATTTTTACATACTATGGGGTCACAGGGTAAGATCATTTTGAGAATATTCCCTCTGTTCCTTCAGATTCAATGGCTTACCTTTTTATATCATAATCTTGGATTTCATGAGGCTGCTGTGGTACATTTGCAATGCTGTTTACTTTTCTTACCTTCTTGTCCATTTTAAATATACCTGCTCAGAAATTGCTCTGATGTGATGTGAGTGCCTCCTGTCATCTGCACTGTATCTATGAAGGGTTTATTTATTCTCACAGAACTATTAACATCAGGTCACTTTTGTTGGAGTCTGGTGAGGATAAGAGATGATTCATCTGAGACTTCAAACATCTACATTAAAATTATTTTACATTCTTCTAAACATCTATTATGTTTCACTGAACCATATTGAGGGGTTTATTCCATCTACATGGATGAATTCTCTCAGTTCCGTTCTTTCTGAAACTTAATGTAAAAGCCTGCTACTTTCGCTCTGTCAGGAACAAGCCCTGTGGTCATGTTTGGCCACATTCACTTCTTTAGTCTGATATCCACCCAGTTGTTCGTTTTGTTTTTCCTGTAAAATTTGTGTTCTTAGCTATGGTTTTTACCAGTTCACCAGTGTTGCCTTGGGAATGGATTTTCAGTTCATCAGGATGCTAGCTGTGCTGACCTTTTCTTCAGAATCTGTTGTTTTCCTTTGATTTTTTTTGAAGCTACCCAAAGTTTTTGTAGCTTAAGATTTTAAATGGTCTCTTTTCCATTTTTGGTGCCTGTAAATGAATATTTTCTGTAGGACTTTACTTTTGTTCTTTGGAGGAAATTTTTCCTGATGCTGTTTTTCTTTTATCACATTTGAAGCAGGAAATCAACTCAGTACATTAATTTAAAGTCTTGTACTGGTTTGATACGCACACGTGTGTCATGTGCACAAACTATATTCTTAGTTAATGATTTAATATCATACATAAATAATTAGATCCTAATAAATCTCAAATAATAATATATCATATTTGCATTTTAATTTTAATTTTGAAAGTTCCTTTAAATGATTTATTTATTTAATCATGATTAAAATCTGTTTGGTAATAGAGATGGTTTGTGCACATTTCATCTATGTGCAAAGGAAATTTTTTTTTAATAGATACAGCTCCTAGGTTGTAGTAGTTTAGCAGATGAATAGAGAGTTTCATCTCTCAGAATTATAATTGCCATGTCCATTTAGTAAAAAAAATAACATTCCGTAAAATAACATCTCCAAAAATATTAACATATACAGGTTTGAATTTTATAATTGTTTATTTGATAAAACTTTTCAATGATTAGTAATATAATCAAAGGATATAAATACTCCATACATCATTTTTCCTATTAAAATAGAATACTTGTTATTTACTTTAATAAAGGAATATTTAACAGACTATAATGATTTGGTATTTATATCACTAGTATCATAGCCATCTAAATTATCTCTGTAAAAATTTATCTTCAGAATAAAAAGGAGCAACATGCATATGCCACCATATGCTCTAAGGTGATATGCTTTTTCTAAAGCAAATCAGGAAAAAAAAAAAGTTATGGAATTTATTTGAAACAACTCCCTGGAAAGTTTCTATTTTAATTATCTGTAAATGTTAATATCAAGTCTAAGTTTTACCTTTTTGACAAAAAATACCTAAGTGGAGTGTTTCCAGGTTACCTGCATTCCAAATTATATTTAAACAGAGTACATGTACAGAGGTAAGAAACAAACAAACAAACAAAAAAAAAAAACAGGAAACATCAAAGTTTGAAATTGTTAGTTTTGCAATTTTAAAGAAAATTGTAACACATGGCAAAAATGATTTTCTTCAAATGAATAAATGTTTTTGAAACATTTTTAAGGCTAGAATATGACACATGATATGTAATAAAAACAAAAACAAAAAGAGAAAGAAAAACTGTATTTACCCTCATGAAGCAGGGTATGCAGTATGAAAACTGCAAGATAAGAACTCAACTCTGTCAAATAAAACAGTGAAAAGAAACAGAGAGTTATGGGCGTTTAGTTCTATTTTTCTGAGATGAGGAATTCAACAAAAGCCTTAGGGAGGAGAAGATGTTTGACATGTGTCTTACAGATTGTTTAGAGTGTCCATAGGACATTTGAAAGAAAAGGTTTCATTCTCAGAGAAGAAAATGACATTACTAGATCTAGAAAAAAGGTGCATAATCAACAGTGTGTGTAATAAAATACTGCAATCTTTTGAAAGATAGTGGAATATGTTGCCTAATTTGGAAATACAAATGACAAGGTCACATTAACAGTGTATTTGTGTTCCATAGACATCCATTAAGTGCTTAATAGTACTTGGCTAACATTACTTTGGATGTTGCTTGCAATTAAAAGCCGTATTTTCTCTTCTCAAGATATATCTATCATATTAATTGAGATAGAAGCATACACTGATATTTTCAAAAAATGAAAAGTGAAAGATATTTATAAGATATCAGAGGAGGGTCACTTATTTTGACAGGATTCAGAAAAAGTTTCTAGAATATACATTCCCTGTGCTGAATTTCCAAAGAATAGATTATCTACCCATATATAGGAAAGATGAGGGTAACAGATAACAGGAAACAATAAGTCATGGACAACAAGACATGATAGGTGTATTTGAAGAACTATCAGGTGGTCAAACTATGACTACATGATAAAGGGCTCTGAAGACAGGAAAGGGGACTGATTATGGCTGTAGAAACAGGTGTGGGTGACTGGTGGTTTTTGCATGCCTTGTTAGGGAGCATAGGCATTACCCTAAAGACAACTAATATTCATGCAAAGGATTTTAATCACATGGAATGTTAGCCTGATTGTTCTATAGTCTATGGGAAAGTTGCAGGTTGGAGGCAGGAAATTAATACATAAAAGCACAGAACTCATGAGCACCTGAGCAAAGGCAAGTCCCAATTCAGAAACTTTCATAGGAAGTAAGCATTTTCAAACACAAATTATTATTCAGCACAAACTATTCTTTCTGGAACCATTAATGAGTAAAACAAAATCTCTGAGTTCTGAAAAGTCATGGTTTGGAGATTATCGAGTAAGCAGTCATAGTACAAAGTATGCAGAACATCTGATGATGTGGCTTGTGGACAACTGTCAGTGACTTAGTTAGCAATGGAATAATTCTTAGTATTTATAAGGCACAAGACCTCAGTGGAAGTTTGTAAACAGAGAATTCCCATTGGCAGCTGTGTTACAGACAGGAAATCCAGGATCTTATAAAAAGGAAAGACTGGAAGAGAGTAGAAACTAAGGACCAGTTAAGATGATGTCAATTAAGTAAGAGATAATAGTTTCTTGGATTACAAAGGCAAAGATGTAGAAGGTAGAGGTTAAATAAAGATATTTCAAAAATAATAGGCTGAACTGGGTGAGTAATATGGGATGTGAGCACTAAGGAATCAAAAATATTTATGTGATCTTTATTTGTGAAAGTGGGTGTAAATGATACTTTTAACTAAGACAAAAAAGGAGGAGAAATGTCAGCTGTGAGAGTTAAGATAAAAAATTACTGGGGATATTTTGAGCTGGAAACCTTTTTCAAAAATAGAAAAATGATTCACATTTTCAATGTGAAATTCCTAATTTACATTTTTTTAAATAAATAACTAAATCATACATGCTTTCTTTGACTTCTAATTCCACAAAAATATTATTTTAATTAGAATTCCTCCTACAGGCACTGTCATTATTCTCAGACATTTCATACTCTCATAATCCTTTCTGGATATTCTTCTTTAACCTGTTTTCAGTTTTTAGTTAAACAAAGGTTCATTGAGATAGGTATGACATTAAAGATTTTTTAAATTATATGAAATTTAATATATGAGCAACATTTATATCAAAATTTTATTTAGAAGAGATATTAATAACTGCTTTTCTATTTTATTGGATGTTAAATATATATTACATATATTTATATATTTAATTTAATTATATATATGTTATATATATATATAGATAGAATGTTTTTAGAATTATTCATTTAGTTACAATACAACTACTACTTATGGTGAAATAACCTCAAGTCATATTCTACAATGCAAGTCAATATACAATAATTCTGTTTTTAAAAGATTTATTTATTTTATTTCAAAGGCAGAGTTACAGAGAGAGAAGGATAGAGAGAGAGAGACTCTTCTATCTGCTTGTTGACTCCTCAAATGGCCACAATAGCTGGAGCTGGGCCAGACCAAAGCCAAGAGCCAGAAGTTTCTTCCCTATTTTCATTATGGGTCTCAGGGGCCCAAGCAATTAGGCCATCTTCCACAGCTTTCCCAGGCGCATTAGCAATGAACAGAATTGGAAGTGGAGCAACCGAGAATCGAACTGGCACCCATATGGGATGCTGACACTGTAGGTAGCAGCTTAATTTTCTACACTACAATGCTAGTCCCCATACAATGACTCTTAGAAAAAGAGAATGAATTTATAAGTTTAAGGGATACAAAAGTTTTATCTATCATAAATAAAACTAACTGGTGACTAATTAACAATTTTTAAATTGAATTTAATGCCATAATTGAATAATTATATACAATGCTGTGTTATAACTTTTGTCAAAAGTTCCTGTAATTCAACATAAATTCCTAAGAAGCCATTTTTTCATTCCACTATTAGGAACTTCAGTGGTATTTGCAAAAATGAATTCAAATACTGTTTTTAAAATATAGATTTAAATATAGTTTAAATTATGTGTAGTTTTTCAGACAACGGAAAGCACTAAATGCTACTCTAAGAAAAACACCAGTTTTAGTAAAAAGATGTAGACCAATACTTAGAGAGCCATTTTACATTGGGATAAACTTACAATTTGGGTAGCCTACTCACTCAGCTTAACATTTTCTCATTAGGAAGAAAACTGAAAGGCTTGAATCAAACAACCATCGTTGGATGAGTTGCCAAATATGTTGCATTTTCTGTGTTCTTATTCTTGCAGCAGATCTTTCAGCCCTCCCAACCTCATTGTGTAATTATAATCTTTTCCCCAGTGAAGCTGAGATATTATTTGAGCTAGTGGAATATGTACAAGGATGTGTGATGCAATGCCAGATGGAAAATTCATCAACTCTGTTACACTATGCCCTATAAAATAAACTTGTTTTGCTTTAAGCACTAAATAGTATTAACATGATTATTAACATTAGTATAGGTTGTATTTTCAAATTGGACATTACATGATTGATGCAAAAATTAGTATTTATTCAACAATAAAAATTTGTTGTCAAGTGGTAAGTTACCAATGATACTACCTTAGACTATTTGGCAACTTACTATTGTTTTGTGTAATTTAATTAATTTAATAAAGAAATTCTGTTAGTTATTGAATTTGTTTTCAAATCACATGAGACTTTTGGGCTCAAGTAATTAAAGCTAGATTCTGTTTTCTTAGGTAAATTCAGAACCTGTTGACTCTCATAACTGGTCAGTCCAAGCATAAGTGATCTCAGGCTCAGAATTCTTGGTATGTACATTTTCAGATAGCCCAACTGATCAAGTATTTATCAAGTATTTAACACTATATTAATAAATTAACTAACAGTTATTGAGTACTGACTGGATTCTAGGCACCTTTCTGAGATCATTTCATGTAGTAACTAACACTTGTAACAATCTCTGAAGGCAAGTTGGTTGTTAGCAGATGAGTTAGCATCTCAATCACTGTAGTCTGGCACAGCTTGTGCTGATAAATATATCAGTGCCTTGCTTCATCAAAAATATAGACAGAAAAATATATAAGAATAATATAAGATATATATATATATATATGTCGGTTGCTGTTCTCATAGATATATTACATAGTTGCATAGAGATTCTCTTATGCAAGTAAATTACTGCCCTTACCTCTACTTTCAAAAGAGTAAAAACTTGTCCAGTCATGCATATCTGTATCCATTCCCACTGGGCTACATTCTGGGTATTTACTTATTTTTAAACATTTCTTTATTTATTTGAAAGGGGGGTAAGGGAAGGGAAGAGAAGGGAAGGGGAGGGGAGGGGCCAGAAAAGGGAGGGGAGAGGAGAGGACCCACTGGGACTGGAGATGGAAGGTAGGGGAGGGGACGGAAGGGAAGGAGAGGGAAGGGGAGGGGAGGGGGAGGGGGAAGGGGAAGCAAGAGAAAGGGGAGGAGAGGGAGGGGAGGGGAGATTTTCCATCTGTTGGTTCAATTCCCAAATGCCTGCAACAGCTGGGACTAGGCTGGGCCATAGCCAGGATCCAGGACCTCCATCCAGCTCTTCCATGTGGATAGAAGGGGAACAACAACTCTTCAGACACATTACCAGGACGCTGGGTTGGAAGTAGAGTAACTGGGACTCAAATCATCACTTTGATGTGGAATAACTGCTTGACAAGCATCAGCATAGACTGTTGTGTCCCAACCAAAGCCTCTATATTCCTGGTATTTAGACAGTAACTGGAAATCGATCATTTCCCACAAATATTAACATTTATCCATTCATTTGGGAAGGAGAGGAACAAAGGACCTTCCAGAATCTTCAATCACATCTTAATCATTTACCTTCTCTATGACTATGTTTTATGTAGGGATGCTTGGTTACATTTGAATTTCAGATAAGCAGTAAATATTGCTGTTTTAATAAAAATGTTCCATACAATAAATGATATATCATACTAATATTATTTAAGGAATGAAACTTAACCCAGTTCAAACTTAACTGGGTGTCCTATCTTTTATATGGCAATGCTGGTGTCCACAACATGTTATTTTTGCAACCACTTAAATTTGTTGATTCATCAGTCTCTTAAAGACAAAATAATATGCTGAATTAATGATGAGTTCATAGTTGTTCACTATTTTCCTCCAGATAATTTGAACTCAGTCATTCCACCAAGACTTAATGCTCCATCAAATTATTTTTCAAATTTCCTACAACAGTAGCTACTTAAAATAGATATTCATATATTTACATGGATAAATACATAATTATATATGCAAACTCAATTTTGTTTAAAATGATCCAAAGAATGTCTATTCCTTACAGGAGAATATTACATTTGGCACATGAATCTCTTTATTTTCTGGATCTTGAGTGCATCTCTCACTGTACTCTCAGGTTTCCCTTTCATGACACAAACATTCCAGAAATTTTGAAATTATGATATATTTCCTGATTATCACGCTTATCTGTTGTTTTGACATACTCTCTTTGCTTTAATGTCCATCTCTTCTTCATACACAATCATTTTGTCTCCATGATTTGTGTTAGTGTAAAACACTGAAGTCTACATTCTACTGTTTCAGAACTTTAAAAAGATTTATTTATTTGAAAGAATTGGAGAGAGAGAGAGAGAGAGAGAGAGAGACAGAGACAGAGAGAGAGACAGAGGGAAAGACAGAGATCTTCCATCTGCAGTTTTACTCTGCAACAGGTAGGGCTGTGCCATCCACAAACCAGGAGCAAAAGTTTCATCCAGGTCTCTGACATGAGTGAATGAGGCCCAAAAACTTGAGTCATCTTCCACTGCTTTCCCCAGACCACTAGCATGTAGCCAATTTGATAGCAGAGCAGCTGGGGTATGAAGTGGTGCCCATATGGGATACCAGTATCTCAGGCAGTGGCTTTGTCTGCTATGCCTTGTTAGAAAGGACTGACTTCAACACTTAGTCTGCTATGCCCATAGATTTTTTTTTATTTAAATTTGCACAACTTTTTCAGTCCTATTTCTACAATTACATTGTGAACATTTAAAGGTCAGGTACAGTGTCTCATGTCTCATGCTTTATGTACTATAGAAGGTAAGTTTCCTAATGCTAGGTACTCAATGGATGTAAAAACAATCAAATTGTTTCTATTCTATTCTTGCTGATAAACATCTGAGTCCATCAAAAAATAAAGAACATTTTTTTCTCCAGGCATCAAATACACCATTGTGTCAAAGGACAACATTGTATCATAATTCAAAAAGGTATTAGATGATATAATGATATGCACAACTGTTTAATTATCATAGACATTCTTTGGATGATACAGACTATCTTTGATTGACAAACAAGCAGAGTGGAATATATGAATATTTTCAGAATGACCCAAAGCAAAAATGGTCAATGTCCTTTTATCCTGATCATATTATCTATAATATATAAATGGGACATTAAGAGATAAAAGTGTTTATACTTTTGTGAAATTAACAAATCTTTTTGATTTAGAGATAAAGAACTTGGCATATGACATATATTCAAAATGATATATACTCTCAAATCTGCAAGTGTTTTAGCTTGCTCACTGCCACTTCCAGTTGAGAAATCAGTTTGCAAGTTTTTACTAGACAAAATAATTGTGCAGAAATTAAAGTAACAAAATTTGTTGAAATAGCATCTGGTGCTGGCATTGTCGTACAATGGGTTAAGACACCACTTGCAGCCGGTGCCGTGGCTCACTAGGCTAATCCTTCACCTTGTGGCGCCGGCACACGGGGTTCTAGTCCTGATCGGGGCGCCGGATTCTGTCCCGGTTGCCCCTCTTCCAGGCCAGCTCTCTGCTGTGGCCCGGGAGTGCAGTGGAGGATGGCCCAAGTGCTTGGGCCCTGCACCCCATGGGAGACCAGGAGAAGCACCTGGCTCCTGGCTTCGGATCAGCGCAGTGTGCTGGCTGCAGTGCGCTGGCCGAGGCGGCCATTGGAGGGTGAACCAACGGCAAAGGAAGACCTTTCTCCCTGTCTCTCTCTCACTGTCCACTCTGCCTGTCAAAAAAAAAAAAAAAAAAAAAAAAGACACCACTTGCAACACTGGCATAACTTATCATAGCACTGGCTTGGGGCCTGGGTGCTCTACTTCTGATCTGCTCCCTGCTAGTAAGCCTGGAAAAAGCAGCAGATGATGATCCAAGTACTTTGGCTCCTGCCACCCATGCGGAAGCCTTAGAGTTCTTTGATACTGGCTTCGGCCTGGCCCTGGTCCACCTATTGCAGCCATTTCGGGAAAGAACTAACAGATGGCATATCTGTCTTTCTCTGTGTGTATCTCCCCCTCTCTTTCTGTCACTCTGCCTTTCAACTCCAAAATTTCTTTTGATTGTTTCTTATAATTTCTACCTTTTAATTGAATTTCTTGTTCCTCTCATCTATTATTTTTATCCTTTCGTTATTTTAAATTCTTTTTCACACATTCCATAGATTTCCTTCACATCAGAATCTATTTCTGGAACACTGTTCTGTTCTTTTGGAGGTGTCATGCTTCTTTGCTTCTTTATGTTTCCTGTGTCCCTACTTTGACTTCTGTACCTTTGTATAATAATTCCATAGTCTTAACGGAGTAGGCTTCATTGGAAAAGATTTTTTTAAATGGAATGCTAGATATCACTTGGGTTTTTGATGTATCTCTGGTTCTAGGTGAGCCAAGCTTTAATCATTATCAGCATTATCTACAAATGGCATGGTTGTCTGGTCTGTAGCAAGAGTTTCTGTGGGTTCAAGAATGTTTTGATGTGTATGTGGATTTTCTAGGGTGTGTACCTTCAGGCTTTACATGGTGTCAATCAGACTATGGTTTGTGATAACCATAGACTTATTCCTGGTAATGACAGACACAGAGATGGCTGGCCCTGCATCATGCTAAGAATTCTGAGTGATACAAGCCTTGTGCATCTGTGATACCTGTGCCTCTAGGACTATGTGATGTGGAAGGAAAATTTGTAGTATTACATAATAAATATAAGATATAATATGTTTTTTTCCTGGCAGGTGTAGATATGGAATAGAAAAATGCAGCTGGGTGTTTTCCGAGGTCCCACAGGGTAGTTTTAAGTGACTCTGAGAAATCTAATACTAATAGTCATGGACCTATAGATGCAGGACAAAGTGTGGTCCTTATCCGGGTATAACAGGGTGAGTGCCAGTTATACTGGGGGTTATGGAATGATAGCCCCAGTCTGAAACACAAAGGAGGGGCTGGCATTACAGCACAGTGAATTAAGTCCTCTCCTGTGACACTGACTTCCCATTTGAGCATCACTGTAAGTCCCGACTATTCTACTTTCAATTCACTTTCCTGTTAATGCACTTGGGGAAGCAGCAGAAAATGTCTCAAGTACTTGGTTCCTGCCATCTGTGGAGATCAGAAAATAGTTCCTGGCTCCTGGTTTCTGCCTAGCCCAACCATTTTAGGGGTGAACCAGTGGATGGGAGATGTCTCTGTTTCTGTCTTTCCCTCTCTGTAACACTACTTTTTATTCATCTATCTATGTATCTATCTAATCTATGTATCTATCTAAATATATGTGAAGTTGACATGATCTTCCCTATATCATACATAGTGAGTAAACATGGCTTGTGTCCAGAGATCCCAGAGCTCCAGGAAACACTAGAAAGCCCTGGAAACCACACTGTCTTTGACTTTTGGGGCTTATGGTAGTGATGGGGTTAACTGTTGTTCCCCAAGTTGGAATAGAATTTAGCAGAGATGAACTATAGCATCTTGGTAAGGTGCTTTGGGGACACAGAGGTGCAACATGAGCAATTAAAAAAAAAAGATTTATTATGGGCCCCAATTTTGGAGCAAAGGAATCATTCATACTCCAATAAGCTCGGCAGCCTGGACTTAAGTCACTAAAGACAGTGAAGACTCCTGCAGTTAAGGCTGCCCATCTGTGGCAGTGTTGATGGACAGAGGAGCTTTCTGCTTACCTTTTCTCAGGAAGATGGCATTCCCCCAACCCAGGGGCAGGGTAGGCGCTGCAATGTTGGTGCATGCTTTGTTCCTCTCTCTGTTGGCTTTCAAAGTTGCTGTGCTATTTGCAGAACTTGTCACTACTCTATCAGAATTTATCTCAGTTAATGCACTGCAAACTTGGTCCATCCTTTGTTGTACTTTTCTGTGACTAAGGTTATGGAAGCCCTTCTTTATGCAATCACCTTGATCTGCTCCCAGATAATTTTTCTTTTTCATTTTCTTTCCTTTACTTTCTTTTCTCCCCTTTTCCTTTCCCATTCACTTATCCCCTTTTATTTTATTTTACTTTACTTTTTCTTTCTTTCTTTATAATGATATGCATGCTAACAAAGTTTAATCAAAAGCAATACAACTGATAAACCAGGTAGGCATCTCAAGAAAGAACTGACAGCCCAATCTGCATTCAGACTTGAGTGTTTTTATAGACCAGAAGTTTTTAATTTTAGTGAGCAGAATTATAAATTCTTTTTTTTCATGTATCCTTTGATTTTATATGAAAGTCATTACCAAATCCAGGGTCATCAAGATTTTTCCTTTTATTTTATTCTATATGTTTTATAGACTTCTATCTTATGATTAGGTGTATTATACATTTTAAATTAATTTTTGCAAAGGATGTAATATCTGTGTCTAAAGTCATCTTATTGGATTAGGGGATGTAAATGCCAAATCCTGTGGTTCCGTTTGTTGAGAAGACTATCTTGCACCGTTGTATGGCCTTTGATGCTTTGTCAAAGCACAGTTGACTATTTACGTGAGTCTATTTTGTTTTCTATATTCCAATCCATTGGTCCATTTGGTCCATTTTGTTTATTCTTTCAGTAGTACCACACTGTCTTGATTATTGCAGCTTCATAATAAGTTTTGGAGTTAGAATTTTCTTGATGTGCCTTTTCATTTTCCATATATACTTTAAATTAGTTTCTTGATATCTATGAAGTAATTTTCTGAGAGTTTGATGCAGATGTTATTAAATGTATAGATCAAGCTGAGAAGAACTCATATGCTGTCAATAGTGAGTCTTCCTATCTATGACCATGGGCTATATCTTCTTTTATTTAGTTCTTTTACTTAATTCATCAAATTTTTCACCCTTACATTCATAATATATTTAAATATTTGTTATTTAACTTTCATTTTGGAGTACTATTGTACTATTTCATTGTATGGAATTATGGTTTTTTAAGATTTATTTTTTATTTGAAAGTCAGAGTTACAGAGAGGAGAGGCAGAGAGACAGAGAGAGAGAGAGGTCTTCCATCTGATGGTTCACTCCCTAACTGGCTGCAACAGCCGGGGCTGCACCCATCCAAAGCCAGGAGCCAGGAACTTCTTCCAGGTCTCCCACATGGGTGCAGGGACCCAAGGACTTGGGGCATTTTCTATTGCTTTCCCAGGCCACAGCAAAGAGCTGAACCAGAAGAGGAGCAGCTGGGACTAGAACTGGTGCTCATATGGGATGCCGGCTCTTCAGGCCAGGGTGTTAACCCACTGAGCCACAGCGCAGGCCCCTGGAATTATGTTTTAATCTCAAATTCCATTTGTTCAATATTGTTTTAAGGAATATTTTATTTTTATATAGTCAAAACAATTTTCTCTTAATGATAAATTAATATTGTGAAGTTGCATTTCAGAAAATAATTACAACTGCCACTAACAAGTGTATTACTACTGCACTAACAGTGTGTTTATGTGTGTGTGTTCTATGGATATAATAGTATTCCTTTCATAACTTTATAAGCATTTTTTATGGTTTTATAATTTATTATTGTGTGCTTTCATAAAAATTTCCGTCACTGCATGCTGGGAGCAGAGATGATAATGAGGATATTATGTCCCCAAACTTGAAAATGGCAAAAAAAAAAAAAAAGGGATATAATCTAATAGTTCACACATTTAGCAAGCACTTATTTCACAACTTTTAAAATTTTAGGCATTGTCATAAAAGTGTTTCATGATAAGAAGCAATATGAGTACAAGGTCCTATATAAAATAATACTCAAAATTTATTCAAAATTTACTATATTAAGAATGCTTTCATTAATTTCCAAATTGAAAACTCTAGTCCTTTAAAATGTTGGGATGACAGGAAATTCTTCCCCACCCTTGGTATTTCCTGTCTCCTAGAGGGACAGACATCTATTTCTGTGATTCTCTTGCTCTATCTTTTGCTCTTACTCTTTTATCAGTATGAAGGAAGGACTGACTTCTTTCTTGGAGAAGCTGTGTGCGTTTAGAGTTTACAGCTCTTGTTATTTCCTAGCATGCAGTACATGCTGTAATGCTTTTGTAAGATCAGGCATGCATTTCGAAAATTCAGATTCTGGGGATTCATGTAAGAAACTCCACCCACTTGGCCGGCGCCACAGCTCACTAGGTTAATCCTCTGCCTGAGGTGCTGGCTCCCTGGGTTCTAGTCCCGGTTGGGTCACTGGATTCTGTCCCGGTTGCTCCTCTTCCAGTCCAGCTCTCTGCTGTGGCCTGGGAGTGCAGTGGAGGATGGCCCAGGTCCTTGGGTCTTGCACCCACATGGGAGACCAAGAGGAAGCACCTGGCTTCGGATCAGCACGGTAAGCCCACCATAGCAGCCACTTGGGGGGTGAACCAATGGAAAAGGAAGACCTGTCTCTCTCTCTCTCTCTCTCTGTCTAACTCTGCCTGTCCAAAAAAAAAAAAAAAAAAAAAAAAAAGAAAAAAAAATCCACCCACTTGCTCTTAAACATACCAAAATCTTCAAGTTTTTTCAAAATAAGAGCTATTTTGGTCTCCAGATGCTGACATCTCCCTGATGGTTGAATGTGCAGATAGGAAGATGTGTGTTCTATTTTAGGACTTGTCCTGCACAAAAAGTAGCTTCTAATGTCAACCTTGTATGGTAGTTTAAAAACAAAAAAAATCTAGTTTTGAAGTAGACAGGCTAAAACCAATTAAGTTTGTGAACTGGAAGACCACGCCTTTGCCACGCCCCTGTGTGACATCACACCTAGCCTCACCACATGTGACATTATGCTCTACCCGACCATACCTGAACACCCACCTGCCCACAAGCCACTCTCCTGTGTAAAATATATAAAAGACAAGGAGCATCCCAAAAGTCTCGCTGCTTCTGCTTTGCTGTTGGTGATAAGCGGTGGATAGCAGCTCAAGGCGCTTGCTGCACATGGCTTTTGACCTGCTCTCTGCTTGGTATGGACACTACCCTAGTTTCCAGATTTACCCCTCTTCAAACTGAACTAAAGCCTTCACTTTCCTAGGCACCTTTCATGCTAAATAAAAGCCTAAAATGTACCGTGCTGCTTTGTTTATCTGTGCTGGTATTTAGAATTCTTCTCTAAATATTAGGCAAGAACACTCTCAGACTTATTAATATTGGAGATTTATTAATAAGCTTATGGTGATGTCATATGGCACCCCAAATTCTGGTAGCATATGTGGCACCCCAGATGTCACTTCTAGAGAACTTTAAAGGGCCACATTTTTGTATAAAGTTTAAGGGGTCATTCCTGGTATCAGTTTGTTGTGATTCAATACCTGAGAGCCCAGGTAACTGCCCAAACCAAAGCTTGCAATCAAGTGCTGCCTATTTGTAATGCTTATGTTTGTATTTAGTGCACCTTATAGAAGATTTTAAAGACTGTATGTCAAACATCTAGCCTTTAGCTATTATACAGTCAATTGAAGTAGCTTTTATAAATGAATTATTGGATAAAGCATGTGAAAGAATAGTTTAATGAGTATGTTGCATTCACTAACTGAACAAGTAAATGAGGTGAACAATGACTATTTTAGTGGCCTGTAATCATGAATGTTTTTAGGATTTTAACTTCACAAATCTTGTTCATTCTAAAATCATTAAAGTATATTTTAAATAACTGTACATTCTTTACATTTGCTAATATCTCTATTGTATGTTTAAAAATAGATGCAGATTTTGAATCATTAACCTTGAAAGCATTTTTTATGGTAATGATCTGATAGATTATGCCTCTAGCAATTAGACAACCCTGGATAAATTCTTAAGTTTCCTTATAAAAGTTCTGTTTCAGAGGGAAAAGAAAATTTGCCTTGGGAATATTACATTGTTCAGAGAATTGGAAAATTGTTTCCTTGTACTGCTTAGATGATTAAGCTTATTTTCATGGGTATATTATGGCAAGGTAGGATGGCAAGCATCTCTACTATAATTAATCACTAAATTCTGTGTATAGATACAGAAGAGAGGATAAAGAGAGGATCTCTTTGACTCTTCCTAACTCAAATGTTTCATTAGCCTACGGAAGTCTGGGGTTTTTGCTGAACACATTTTACTTTGGATTGAAACATCTTTTTTATCTAGGATCATTTCCTTGAATGTCCACAGGAGGCTTCCGTTGGAAGATAGTTTTTGTTATCCAAGACTCAATATATTTAACTTTAGTACATTGCCCATTAAGAAATTGACATGAGAACATGTGATTAGAGATTTTACACAGTTCAGATTCTCTTTACAATTATTATGTAGTCCTTCCTACACTTCACTCTTAAATCATTTCTCATTGATTTTTTTAATTCAAATATTAGGTAGTAAATGAACAGTTTCTAAACCAATATTTTATTTTAATAAATTAATTTCGACAGCTTTATTGAATTATAGTCAATATACCAGAAGCTGCACATGGTTACTGATGAGTATGGACATGTGCATACATCTGACTTCACATTCAAGGTAGAGATGGCTTGAGCTTTGGCATATTTCTGACAAGTTCTGTTATACAAATACAACAAATGTGGTTGAACAACACAGCCATTTTTAATCAGAATGTTTTACCTTCTGCTATAAAGCTTTCCTTTGGGATTCTTTAATGTCCTTGGTTACCCTATAATGTGATTTAGAAATGTAAAATAATTTTCACAACTACAATTTCATGAAACAGCATGTTATAATGAAATGCATAGTTTTATAGTCATGGTGCCTGGTTCTAATCCCATATGTGTCAGAGGTAATCTTGAGAAAATTGCTTAACTACACCTTCAGTTTCACCACTGTTAGAGAATAAGTGATTGTGTTTACCTTGAAAAGCTATGGAGAAGATTTTAAACATTGTATGTCAAATTTATGGCATCTACTTATTGTACAGTAAATTGAAACTTTAAAGTTTTTTTTTAGATTTTATGTATTTATTTATTGAGAGGTAGAGTTACAGAAAGTGAGAGGGAGAGACAGAGAGAAAGTTCTTCCTTTTCTCCTGGCTGATCCGAGCCAGGAGCCAGGAGGTTCTTCTAGGTCTCCCACATGGGTGCAGGGGCCCAAGTACTTGGGCCATCTTCTGCTGTTTTCCCAGGCCATAGCAGAGAGCTGGACCAGAAGTGTAGCAGCCAGGACTAGAACCAGCACCCATATGGGATGCCAGCTCCGCAGGCGGAAGATAAACCTACTGCGCCACGGTGCCTGCCCCGAAACTTTAAAGTTTTTTAAAATTTATTTTTATTTGACAGGCAGAGTGGGGTTGGCATTGTGACTTAATGGATTGCTGTTGCCTGGAACCCTGATGTCTGAGTGTCATTTTGAATACCATGTACTGGCTTCCAATCCAGCTTCCTGCTAGTGAGCCTTGGAAGGCAACAGATGATGGCCCTAGTACTTGGACCACTGCCACCAATGTGGGAAACCTGGATGAAATTTTTGATTCTTGAATTTGGCCTGGCCTACCCCTGGCTGTCACAGCCATTTGAGGTGTAATGCATCAGGTGGAAGATCTCTGTCACTATTGCTCTCTGTCCTTTTCTCTTTCTGTTGATCAGCCATTCAAATAAATAAATGAATCCTTAAAAAAGAAAAGCAGAGGAACACACTCACTTAAACACATGCTCACACACACAGGGAGGGGTCTTAAGTTTGCTGATGGAAGTCATCTCTTCATATGACTGAAGCCAGGCGTTCAGAAATCCATCTTTGTCTCCCAGGTACAGGACAGGGACCCAAGTATTTGAGCCATCATTTTCTGACTACCACAGTGTACAATAGCAGGAATGGAGAGCAGAGGTGGCCTCAAACATAGGCACTCCAGTATGGGATGCAGGCATCCCTGGTGACATCTTAACCATGTGCAACACACACCCTCCTGAAGCTATTTTCATTCATGAATCCCTATTTGCATAGAGCTATGAGATCATGTAAACGTATTCTTTAAAGGGCATGAGATGTCATAGTCTCAGTACTTCTAAGGAGGTGCATGTCTCAGGCATCAGGGCATGACAGAAGAATTTCTTAATATTTTGGTTCTCTTGCTTCATTAATCTACAGTTCTTTGGTGGTGTGTAACTTAGTTATCTCTTGGATGCTGAAGTTTTTTCTGAAAGGAATAATGTTTATATCATTTCAATAAATCCTGTAGTTCTTTAAGCTAATCCATCCTTCTGCTTTTATGTTTTCTCTTTGCTAACAATATTAGATGTTTTTCTACTTGACAATGATTCATGCATATAAGTTTTCTGATTTCCTGCTTCTGGCAGTTGAGCATCTTAAGGTATTTGCACATGAGTTCCTCTAGCCTCTGCAAATACATCTAAACAAAAAAGTGTATTTTAAAAAGTTAAGATATACCAAAAGAATTAATCTTTTTATTTTTCAGACACATCATAGTGCTACAAGTGTATGCTTTCCAACAAGAAGATATTCAGAAAGTAATTGTAATACTTTTTCCAAATGTCATTCAGAATTGTTAGCACCAAACATGTGATAGAACATATTTAGCTTAGAACTTCCTTTTAATTGCTGCATGAGTAAACAATTCACTTTAATGAACTTTATAAATAATGCAGTTTGTGACATTCAATTATACATTTAAATTATTTCAAGATATTCCTCTTATTTCTTACTATGTTTTACTATCAACTCTGATACATCAACTCTTTGAGGGCAGAGGTCCTCCATGGGAAGTTAATACACAGTCACTGCTGTTGTTAATTTAGCAATTAACACTCTTATGTATGATGTCAGTGACCACCCGAGGCTCTTAACATGAGCTGCCTAGGCTATGGAAGCCTTTTTTTTTAAGATTTATTTATTTTATTTGAAAGGTCCTCATCAGTCAACACAAGGGCTATTCAAAGTCATTGCTTCTCAAAGTGTCAATTTCACTTCTACAGATTGGCTTTTAGGTGCTCTGTTAGTTATCACATTTCAGGGAGACCATATGGCTTTTGTCCCTTAAGGACTGGCTTATTTCACTAAATATGATGATTTCTAGTTTCATCTGTTTTGTTGCAAATGATCAGATTTCATTTTTTGCTTTTTACTGCTGTGTAGTATTCCATGATGTACATATCCATAATTTTTTTATCTAGTCTTCAGTTGACAGGCATTGAGGTTGATTCCATGTCTTAGCTATTGTGATTTGAGCTGGCTTGCCGGGGTGGGAGTCCTCCTTTCCTCATCCAAGTTGGCAGGTTTTCTGTTGTATTTTTGCTCTTAGCATAGGTCCAGACCGCCTCAAATGCTCTGGCAGGGTCTCCCACCACCACTCTCCTGCAGCTTTATCGTGGTAGTGTACTCTCTCCTTTTAAAGTATTAGTTTCACCCCAAGTAAATCAAACTGCCCTGTCACTTTTCCACCATCTTGGAACCCCTCCAGAATTTTTTTCATAAAAAATATTTATTTATCTATATTAAAAGGCGGAGTAACAGATTGAGAGGGGGTGGGGAGAGACGTAGAGAAAGATCTTCCATGTTCTGGTTCGCTCTCCAAATGGCTTCAGCATAGCAAGGAGATGAATTGGAAGCAGAGCCACAACTGTGATGGTTGTTTCAATTGTCTTCTACTTTACCAATGCTGCTATCAGCATTCCCCTATTTGAGATGTCATAACCATTCATACATCTAATTCTGTCTGTACATTCCATAGCTCTTTTTACTTGCTATGCTGCCCCCTTTACTTCTTGTTTCTGTTTTATGTGAAAAAAATACTCATTTAATAAGTTTTTTAGAGTTTTTTGAATGATTTTTAAAGTTGATTTTTGCCTAACAGGTTATATTTGTATATATTTGTGCAGATTAAATAAGTTATACATAAATTGGTCCATAGTTTACTAAATGCTGTAACAGCATTGATCATGATGTTTTTTGTTGATCCCATATATATGTGTATGTATGGAGATATGTACTTTAAGATATAATTACTGGGTTACAGCTTTGAACACTATAAACTATACTGTGTCCAATACTGAGTAGTCTTCTATTATTTGTTCATCCCTCTATCCTTAGTGATGCCAGTGTAGCTGTGTGCATGATTATATGCATGAAGGGTGTATTGCACACTCCTTGCAGCTGAATAAGGACAATGTGATTATCAAACTTACTTTTCTCCAACTCCAAGTTTATTATTAGGGAAATGTTCTGGAAGAAGAAATATTTTATTTATATTCATATTCTCAATAACTAAGGTGACAATGTATTAATTGTTATATATGATCAAATTCAATGAATTATTTATCTGCTAATTAGTTTTGTGGTCTGTTTGGGTCAGGTGGGCTCAGTAAGTCTTGGCTCCAAGTGAAGTTTGAATTCTGGTCTTCTCCAACTTTTTCACTCATTGCTTCAGGGTTTGCTTTCTTTTTTTTAGATTCATTTATTTATTTGAAAGGCAGAGTTACAGAAAGCAGAGAGAGAGAGAGAGAGAATGGAGAGAGAGAGAGAGAGAGAGAGAGAGAGAGAGAGAGAGAGGTCTTCTATCCACTGTTTCATGCCACAGATGACCTTAATGGCCAGAGTTGTGCTGATCCGAAGCCAGCAGCCAGGAACTTCCTTTGGTATCCCATCAGGTGCAAGGGCTCAAGGACTTGGGCCATCCTTTGCTGCTTCCCCTGGCACATTAGCAGAGAGCTGGATTGGAAGTGGAGCAGCACGCATATGGGATGCCGGCACTGCAGGCGATGGCTTTACCTGTTGCACCACAGCGCTGGCCCTTCACAGTTTACTTTCATGCTGCCAAGAGAAAAAATTATGAAAATCAACTTTTTTATTCTTTAGAATTATTTTATTCAATATAATTTATCATTTCAAATTTTAAGTTCAGGCACAATGATAATTCTATTTATCCAAATGAGTTTTATTAAATATATGATAAATTATGGAAAGTCTTTAGTTAATATTCCTTTTTATTTTCAGAAGGCAATTGGTTTTTTCAGATTAACAGAGGAATTATTAGTATAAAGTTAAAAATTTCATTTTTTGGCTATTTTTTTGTTTTTTTGAGTGTACTAGGAAAGGGGGAGACACGGCTGAGGAAGAGGGGAGAGAGAGAGATGAATTGCTATGATATAGTCTGGGGAAAAGGAGAGATTTCAAGCCAATGGAATAGAATCTGTAATATATTAATATTTGGACTTATTTATGTTTAAGCAATTAAAGGCTTACTCTTTCTGGAAGTGTGTTATACACATATATACAGTATGAAATACAGACAGGCACAGGGTAGCTCAAGATTGTCCCTTTTGCTTCAAGCTGGAAAAGTGGGAGGGACGTGGGCCTTTGGCGCATCATTCGGAATACACACAATCCATAAAGGAGTGCCTGGTTTCAGTACAGGGTCCTCTGCTTAAGATCCAGTTTGTTGCTAATTCACAAAGGCAATAGTTGATGGCTTAAGTACGAAATCCCATTGGAGATTTGGATTGAGTTCTGGGTTCCTGACTTTGGCTTGCCTCACCCTGGCTATGTGGCCATTTGAGGAGAGAAATAGTGGGTGAATGATTTCCCCATCTGTCTCTCTAACTTTCAAATAAAAATGAAGATAAGTAAAAGATAAAATGAATACTTAGTATAAGAAGATTTAGGTAATAGAGCAGATACTGTCAGCAGCAAGAAATTCAAGAAATGGTTTGGGTGGGGAAATGCAATCAACTTATAAGGTAGGTACAGATACAGTAGTCTTAAGTTCAGGCATAAGAGTGATATTTTGAGAAAAGAAGTTTTTTCTGACACACAGCAAAAAGGGGTGATGTTGGTCTTCTGTGTACAAAGTTAATTGAAAATCATTCTCAATGGAGATTGGGACTGGGAAGGGGAGAGGGAGGAGGACAGGAGTGGGTGTGGGTAGGAGGGCGAGTATGGTTGGAAGAATCACTATATTCCTAAAGTTGTACTTATGAAATTTGTATTCCTTAAATAAAAAGGGTGGGTTTTTGTATGCAATTTTGCATGCTTGCAATGATGGAAAAGCTAAATCATTTATATATTGAAGGGAAAAATCTGGGAGAAAGAAAATCTGAAACCCTGAAAGCAAGGATATAATTCAGAAAGTGAGTCTCTGAGGAGAATAGAGTAGGCCAGATCTACAGAAGTATCATAACAAATAGGTTTAAGCAAGAGAGAAAACTTCTGTTTATGTTGCTGAGCATGAATGATGATATGCATATAAATAAATTGGTAGGGGGAGTAGTGGGAATTTGATATCTTCAGTGTTCTCCCTGAGGTAACATGTGAGGTCATTTACTGAGACAGAACAAGATGTGAAGTGATAAGGGTATCAGAAATCTTTAGATTTCCACATTCAGCATAATTCAGTGAATAGTTTTCAGCAGCCCATCATTTGAAGTGCAGAGCACGCTCATATATCTTCAATTTTCTTAACATAGTCTGCTTTTTCAGATAAGGTGCAAATGGACTAAACAATTTATCAACATATTGAATTGATCTGAGTTGCTGTGTGAAGGCAAATGGGGGAAAATCATAAAAGTGTCATTGGAGAGAAAAATTTGTAATTTTGAATAAAGGTTCTCTCTTGGTTTGAGTCTTTCTAATTAGAAAACTGCTGATATGAAAAAGAGATATAATAAAAAAAGGTTTTTTGACTCCTAGATTCAATTCCATTTTAAATATCATCCAGTAAGGAGTTGATTGGTGTGGGAAGAGTTTCTTTGGAATCTCTTAGCATGAACAGAAGATATCTTCACATAAGTTCATTACAGCTGTCTATGTGATTGAATTATTCAGTATGTTCCAATATGCAATGAGTATACTAGGATAATAGTGATTTTGAAAAGTAGAAGCATCTAAGGATTATTTAATTGAATGAAAATCAAAGAATTTTTTTCAGAAATATATGATAGTATGATACCTACAGCTAAAAATAGCAGAGCATCTTTTTAAAATATTTTTATTTATTTATTGAGAGGTAGAGTTACAGACAGTGAGAGAGAGAAACAGAGAAAAAGGTCTTCTGTCTGTTGATTCACTCCCCAGTGGCCACAATGGTCGGAGCTGTGCCGATCCGAAGCTAAGAGCCAGGTGCTTCTTCCCGGTCTCCCATGCAGGTGCAAGGGCCCAAGGACTTGGGCCATCCTCCACTGCTTTCCCAGGCCACAGCAGAGAGCTGGACTGGAAGAGGAGCAGATGAGACTAGAACTGGTGCCTATATGGGATGCTGGTGCCGCAGGCGGAGGATTAACCTACCGCACCACAGTGCTGGCCCTGCTGAGCATCTTTAATAAAATAATTGATTTTAAAAATGTATGTTCTTTCAAAAGTGAGTTGTTTTAAATACTCATAGCTTAAAAGAGACACATGAATTCAGATAACTGACCACCTTCAATTGTGTAGACTAAAGAGGATACACAATTTCGGAAATACATGACTTAAAAGTTCATCATCTATAGTTATTCTTAAATATGTAAGTAACAAAATATCAGACAGGATAAGCATCAAAGAATCATTTTCATAATATTTTGAGATGGAACATGGAATTGAGGCAGAGGGAGGGAAAGACTTGAATACTGAATAAAATGTATTTTAAAAATAAAAACGAGGGAGAAAAAATGGGGAGCAGTGAGAATAATACTTTCAGTTCCAAGTCATTTGGATGCAATGGAAGGAATATTTGGAATTAGAAAGA
Organism: Oryctolagus cuniculus; assembly: GCF_051225735.1. NCBI lineage: Eukaryota > Metazoa > Chordata > Mammalia > Lagomorpha > Leporidae > Oryctolagus > Oryctolagus cuniculus. The sequence continues at coordinate 51,439,333 of NC_142875.1, read as the reverse complement.
TCGACTTCACATCCTATTTCTAGAAAACTGTGATAGTTGTAGTCATTTGACCATGGTGAAAGTGCATTTTATAATTTGAACTTAGAGAAGACAATACCTGTCTTAATTTTCTCCAAGGATAGGCTCTAGGATCATAAATTAGTAGTAAATGGTTGATAAGTGTTTCTTGTTTCTCTATCTGGTCCATAGAACCTCCCAAGAATTTCCAGTCAAATCAAGCACCATGCTTCATCTGAGCATCTGCAGGGTCTAAAGTATTTTTAACTTGCGTTAAAGACAGCAGTTTTATACAGTTAGTTCTGATTATGTACAGAAACCATCTGAAAATTTTTATCAAGAACAGCTCCATCTTCCCATGGTTGTTCTAGTTGGATGCTTTATGTGACCAGGTTTGTATTTATTGAGACTGAGTTGCAGTCACAATAAATAACCCCCTGAAGTAAGTTTATTTTTCACATTCATGGCAGCCCCACTTTCTTTTATCCCATAACGACTGTTTGAGTTTTCATTTTCTCTGCACATCTAGCTGTGAACATGGCTTGGTATTTGTTTTGATCCTGTTATATCTGCTGGTAAGCCAGCTGTAATATCCTAAAAGCTACTTCTGACTCTCTTCCCCTATTAGGATACCTCCTCCATTTCTTTTATTTTGTAGATTATCCAGTAATTGCAAATACAGTTCTATGCACACCTTGCTAGAAGGCATGATTCTGGGAGGAAGAAGTCTAATAGCAATATCATTATTTAAATAACTTTCTATGTATGAGTATAGCTAACAATATTGTCAACAGTGCAATGCAAAATTGATGAAAACAGTTAAGGTCTCCTGACTATAATTTACAAAATATTATATTTGTTCCTAAATAAAAGAAGGGGAAGAAATTCACCATTGATATTTTAACTCCATTTCTATATTATTATTCATTCTATATGTTTGTATATATATTATATACACAAACCGGTACAAATATATTTAGGTATATTATATACATATACATGAATGTGTACAGATGCATGCATATCTGCACATACTCTTACCAATAATATTATTTTTTAACCAATGTGTAAGCTTTTGGAATTTATCACTGCATTTGATAGTAACTTCAAGAATCAGTTCAGAAAATGTTTCTAACTCAAAGAACATTTATTTTATTACACCGAAAGAATTGGTTTGCAGTAGAAGTTTACTTTTTATACTCAGCCTTCACCTCTATCAGCAGGATTGTCAGCTTCCCTGCTTGTTCCAAATTTCTCTGCATGGCCAAGCAGCTAGGTAGGTCATTTGTCACAGAACATAAAGGAAACAACTTGCCACTTTTGAAGTGGGGAATCCAAACCTACCAGCCTGTCAGTAATTCTTGCTATAATTCCATCCCCGCATAATCATGGAGATTAGCTGCCAGCAGTCTGCTCATGTGCAAACGTACAACATCTTGGAGTTAGTTTTCCATATAAGCCCATAAATTTTTATGAGAGGTATATGTTCTGATCAGCAAAATGTTTAGAGAACAAAAACCTTTTTAAAAAATGAACATGTTTTCCTTTTTTAATGAAAACACAATGTTCGAAAGAGAGTTTATTTTGAAGGCTATCTTTTTAGTGAAGGATTTTGCTCCAATTTGAGATCACACACTGGACTTTGCAGAAAGCTGGCACTATCAGATTCCAGTACAGATTCCAGTACAGATGTACTATTGAGTCTGTTTAACCTTCTCATCAACCAAACTCAGAAAGTACATAAAAGCAGGAGTTTACAGCCGTTAACACTTGATGCTTCACTTGAGTTTATCTGGTATAAACAAGCTTCCCATTCAAAATGATTTCAATATATATAAAGCCAGATTAAGCATGCCTATTTGCAGAATTTTTCTGATATATTTTTATTGGAAGATACCTGGAAAAATTAAGGGAAGTCCTTGAAGATATGTGAAACAGTATAATGTCACCAGTTTCTTAAAAATAGTACAAAACCAGGCCCAGTGCTGTGGCATAGTGGTAAAGCTGCTGCCTGTGGTGCTGTTATCCCATCTGGGTGCTGGTTTGAGTCCTGGCTGCACCACTTCTGATCCAGCTTTCTACTCTGGCCTGGGAAAACAGTGGAGGAGAGCCCACGTGCTTGGGCCCTCTGCACCTGCATGGGAGACCTGAAGGAAGCTTCTGGCTCCTGGCTTTGGATCAGCGCAGCTCTGGCATTATGGCCATTTGGGGAGCGAACTAGCAGATGGAAGACCTCTCTCTTTCTCTCTGTCTCTGTATAAATTCTACCTTTGAAATAAAAAATAGTATATAACCATTGAGTACTTTTTAATCTTAGTGCCAAATTTCATAATAACTCTAAGCTATATGATAGTTCATAGAAATCAAGCATATCAACACAATAAACTAATTAGAATTGCTTTAAAACATTAGATTTTTGAAATAATTTATTCAAATTGTCTCCAATTCTGTCCTCAATGAGGCTACTTATAATGAAGCCTTAATTGGTTTTTAACAAATGTATTCACCCTGAGCTGAAATCTCCCAACATTCTATGAAGTCAGAAATTAATATTTTTCTGAAATTCAACAAATAATTCATTTTGAAATAAAATTAAAAAAATGAGTATTATCACATATCCTTTTATATGATTTGTAAGCTTTATCAAATTGTTACTATATGTATGTGTGAAATCACACAAATATAATGTATATGGTCATAAATTTGGACACCCCAGGGGCTTCAAATAGTTCATGGGAAGTGTGTATTATGAAAATAACTATGCATGGATGTCTTATACTTCTTCAAATGAACTTTTTCCAATTTAGAAGTTTTTTTTTCCTAAAAAGCCTTCTGTAGAAAAATGAAGTCATCTTTGTTTTTGTGTTTGCATTATAATTGTTCCATCTGTGTCTGATCCCACAGGTAAACAGATAGTCAACCTCCACCAAAGAGTAGAATTTCAGAAACATCCCTAAGAGGATAGCCTAAATGAAAATATATTTAACAGTGCCATCTGCTTTATATGGTTACCCTGTTTTCTTCCTGTCCTAATCTTAGATTCTGGCTTGTCAATAGCCTACTTCTATGTACTGCTTGCTGGAACATTTCCTTTGATACTATGAACAAGCAGTCTCCCAACACAAATAAATTAGTATTTTGTCACAGGACTCTAACACTATTCCCAGAGCCAAGATCTTCTGTGAACCATAGTTATGTTGGATACAAGGCTTACCTGGAAAAACAGACCTCACCTTTAGACACCTACTTATCCCTATAGAGTCTCACAAAGTATTTTACAGCAAAGAGTTCTATTCTGTATATGTATCCCTACCTCAGAATTAAACAGTGCCTTGTGAAAAAAAATGTGTTATGATATTTTAGCACTGACCCCTCAAACTGTAGGAAAAATTTAAATTTGGAAAAATAAATTCAAACCAATTGCTGAATAAAGACTGAATAGACTATGAGTGTCCAGCTATGCCTTTTATCACTTTCTCATCTTCTCTAGAGGTCCATGACAGATATAAATACACTTAACATAGTGATGTATATGAACACATGCTATGAATGAGGGACATATTTGTGCAGAGTGTGTGGCACCAGTATAGATAGAGAATATTACATCACATATGTAAAAGAAGCAGATAACTATTTTTCAGAAATAACAGTCCTTATTCAAGCATGTGGATAATGTGCAGTATATTACTATACCATACTATTGTACTGCTATGTATTATAAATAAGTACCTATTAAATTCATCTTTATCTTCTTTATTGGACTGAAGAATAAGTGACTTCTCCTGACTTTCTTATTAGAAGATGAGACAATTAGGTAGTCTTATAATCAGATAGTCCTAAAATTATGTAGTCATATAAAATAAGTCTATCAGAATTTATTCTATCTGTGATGGCTTGATATGATGGACGGTTTTGGAAAGAATGGCAGCTCATTCTGTGAGCTGGAGAAAAAAATGATACAGCTGGAAATGTGGTATGATCCTATCTAAAAGATAGCTGTGGAAATCCAGAATATGGGGCTCAGGGTCAGAAGCAGAGAAAGATGACAGCTAGGCTCAGTGGAGAACATTCCTAGATGCATACAGAAGCTCAGGCCCATCATCTATTGCTAGCTGTGCTGAAAGCAACAGAGAATGGATAGACCTCTGGATTTTAAACTCAGGGATGAATGAGACCATGCTTCCCTGTCTGCACTGGTAGATAGGATTGATATTTTGGGCCCTTTTCTTGAAAACGAACATGGTCATAGAGTCTTGGCTTTCCATGCTTGAAATGCTCTCACAGGCCTTTCATCCAGACCAAGAAGCCTAGGGTTGATTCTGAGGCCAGAGTGTTATTTACAGTGAATGTCATTCTAGGAGATTGCTGTGTGGACTGCTTCCCATTTTGGAGTTTCCTTCCTTTTTAATTTTGTCTATTATCATTACCAGGCACGTGAGGTTATTTATATGATCACTTTTACACTTAAACCTATCTATATATTGACTTTATATGTTGACTTTAACATTTAATATGATCATTTTAACAGTTAATATGGCTTTTATACCACCGATTTTAATGGGTTTGGAGTCCCATGACAACTTTTTAGGATGTACCCTTAGAAGTAAGTCTGTAGGACTATATGCAGAATTATACAGCTTTACGGTTACAGACTACCTCCTCCCTTTCTTATTTCCCCTCTTATTTTTTACTGGGATCTTTTTCCAATTGAATTAATATACATATGATCAACTCTATGTTACATAAAGAGTTTAGCATATAGTATGAAGAGCAAAGAAAAGAAAGAAAACAAAGAAAAAAGAAGGAAATACAAAACTCTGTAGCAAAAAATATCATACACAGAGGATCTCTGTAAGACCTCAGTGGAATGAAAGGGACAACAAAGAATGATGTACTTTTCTCTGAAGGGAGGAGAGAACACCCATTTTGCTTATGGCCATGTCCAAATCCTGATGGAGTCTGTGGTCACAAAAGGCTTCCATAGTCTTGGTAGCCCATGGCAAGAGCCTCGGGTGATCACTGACATAAATAAGAGTGTTAATTGTTAAAGGAACAATAGAAGCCACTGTTCACTTACTCCCCATGTAGGACTTCCATCCTTAATGAGTTGTAATATGAGAATTGACTGAAAATCTTGTTCTCAAACTGTACTCAATATGTTGTGTGTGGGGGGTGCAAACTGTTGAAATCTGAGCTTAACATAGAGTTGGTCCTCTGTATATAAAATCAAACTAAAAATGAACCATAATGAAGAAGTGTATGGGAGAGAGAGACAGAGGGAGGTGGGATGGGAGTCGAGGTGGGAGGGTGGGTATAGGGGAAAGAACCACTATATTCCTAAAGTTGTACCTATGAAAAAGTGCATTCATTACATAAAAACTTTAAAAAAAGAAAAGGAAAATGATTTCCAAACTAAATCATTGAAAAGTAGGTCTAGTATTTCATCAAAAGGTTTTGGAACTATATCTTCAAAGTGAATTGATATGTCAGGTCATTGGAGTATGTGGCTAATTTGTAGCACATTTATTATGAAACAAATTTAACTTTTCCAATATTTCTGAGTTTTTATATGAGTATTAAAGAACCATATTTTCTTTTTCTTATCCACTAAAAAAAAATTGTGACCTTGTGAATTATAACCCTATTTCTTTAAAACATACACAAAATCCTAGGCATCATCTAATGCCTCAATTTGTTAGCTTCACCTTTTACTTTATGCCTTGTTTTTATTCAGAATCATATTTTGGTCTTTGGCTTTAGTTCCTGCTTTTAACACTATGACTTTCCTTTCATAAAGACTGTAAAACCTGCATCTTAAATAGACTCTAAATTAAGTTTAAATTCAGTAATGTGCAGGGCCAGCATTGTTTGTTAGCAGGTAAAGCTGCTGCCTGCAGTGCCAGCATCCCACATGGGTGCCAGTTAGTATCCCAGCTACTCCACTTCTAATCCAGTTATCTGCTAATTGCCTAGACAAAGCAGCAGAGGATGACCCAAGTGTTTGGGACCCAACACTCATGTGGGAAACCAGATGAAGCTCTTGGCTCCTAGCTTCAGCCAGGCCCAGTGCTGGTCTTTGAGACCATCTGGAGAGTGAACCAGTGGATGGAAGACCTCTCTCCCTGTCTCTCCCTCTCTTTAATTCTGACTCTCAACATAAAGAAATATTTAAAATTTAATAATTTCTTTGGTTTACTCATAAAGGAAGACAAAATTTTAGGGAGATTTTAATAATACAGTGAATTTATCATGTAAGGCCTGATGATCCATCAAAAACCATATTCATAAGATTATGCAGAGGATAATTGCCTCACAGTGGAGAAAATTATATCGTATGAGGAGTTCTGACTTATGAAGAGCTCTGAAATGGATAATCTTTGTGGATTGTCAGAGACTATGGGAAAGTCAACCACTGAACAGGAATCTCTGAATTCCACGTGATAAAGCACTTCTTAGTAGTGGGAGCCCACTGACAGATTTAATGACAAGACATGGTTGGAGAGATTGCCGAAATGGACTGAATAGTCAAAACAACAATCATATGGTCTAACTGATCAAAATTTTGACAATAGTCAGTAGATCATCTTATCCCCAGAACTGGAATAAATGAGCAACCTATTAAACAGAGTCTGATTTTATTTGTATAATTAGGAATCTAGAATTCAGCTGAAAAAAAAAAAAACTTATAACTCGAATCACCACAACAGAGAAGCTTTTCAGAAAATTTTGAGGAATTTGTTAGATCCAGGATCACCTCAATCTACCTCTTAGCCTTCCTCAAAGGGATATGTAGGTTTTACTAGTGTAATTACCCACTGGGGAAAAGTAATCAAATATATTTGATATTACTGTACAGTGCTTCTGAAGTGTAGTAACTGAAATATACCACAGATTCACAGAAATTCACCGTGTAAGGGTAAAGGAATTCAATGGATTGATTTGATTCAGGTCTACCTCTCAATGGTCTACCAAAGACACTTTATGGTATTACCCCATTTTACTTTCAAGATATGTTTATCCTTAACATAACAGAGTCCCTGCTTTATCACCTTGACCTATTAAATGAGGGTTATTATGATAGAAGTAAAGGATGGAAATCTGATGAGGGTATTATGGTAAGAAAAACTAATGTGAAATCAGAAGAATATTAAGATTTTTATTGTAGAGATAACCAAATGGAAGTCTGAAGAAATGCCTCCATTTACTGAAATAGAAATGATAAGCAATTCTGGAATTCTGGAGGAATTTCAGGGATTAGTACAATTACTAAAGGCTTGAAAAGTGTGAAGGTAGTAAGGGCTAGCACATTCCCATTGAACCTGTGCCCAGACACAGATGGATCTCCTAGAATTATAGTGGCTTACCACAATTGGATGATCATTATAATTGCAGTTGCTATTCCAAGAACGAGTGTGTTTCTGGAGCAATCAACATATCCTCTGGCACATGATTGGCAGCTACTGATTTGGTGAATGATTTTAGTTTGTACATGCTAGTTAAGACCATCAGGAACTTTTTTCAGCTGTCCAGGACACCTGTGCTCCTTTACTACATCTGAAGTTTGTTAACTCCCCAGTCTTATGTCACTGTCTAATTTGGGTACTTAGTCTGTCTATCCCACAGATTATCATGATAGTTCATTCCATTGATGACATTATGTTTATTATCAAGAACTGTGCAGAGTCTGAAATTTTTACCCTATTTACTAGATATAAACCATTCAGTTTTTGATTCATGAATACTGGAAGAAGACATGAGATTCTTAGAGTAAGAGGCAAGTGACTTTTTTACCCACAACAACGAAAGTATACAAGGCTTCCTGTTCGTTTATGTTGATTCCCTTTTTTAAATTTTAAATCTCTCAGAAATGACAAAGGATTCAGGAAGGATGTGTGTACAAAGAGCGACTCTAGAAATGGAGGAAAATTCCCATGGAAAACTTGGGGATTCACCACTTTAAAGCAAGTGGAAGCAAGTCTGCTGTTGGCATGTAGTGATGTATTGCTTTATTCCTCTAAATTGGTTACTACAAAAGCAAGTCTAGGAAATTGTGTAAATAGCAAGAAGGACCATGCATCCTTGGCACAAAAAGCCGATGGTGAATTCCTTATCTCAAAACCTGATTATATAGCTCTATAGAGCTTGATGAAACAGTTGTGCCAGAGGTTAAAATACTCGCTACAAAAATTCAGAAGCCTACTGCCCATGTGGAATTCCTGGGGATTCAGAGTCCTGGAATAGGCCAAAGCTGGAGCAAGGCTAGATAATTCTCTGTATATATATTTTTTCATGTAGAGAAATAGCTTTGGCTTGCAACTGGGCCACAGATGAAATGAGCACTTGATCATTGCCAACCAAGTTACTATTTTATCTGATCTTTCTATCATAAACCAAAGGAGTTATTTGATTGAGAGAACCACAGTGTTCAGTGGTTTTCACAGCTACATAGTGTCATCAAATGATGTTATCCAAAAGAAATTATATTCAAGTGTGTGCTGATGGCATAAGTTACAGTAATGTTTGGTTCAGATGCCTTTGTCTCCTTATCCTACTACATTCCTTTTTCTCAAAATGTTCCCATTGCTCCAAATGGAATTTCTTATGAAATTGTTTTGTTACTTTCTTCTTTTTCTTAATTTATTTGACAGGTAGAGTTATAGACAGTGAGAGAGAGAGACAGAGAGATAGGTCTTCCTTCTGTTGGTTCACTCCCCAAATGGCCAAATGGTGATATTAAGATATAGTGTCCATTGAGAAGAGATCAAATCATAAAAGATTTACCCTCATAAATGGCTCAGCACCTCCTAAAAGGTCAGGAAGGAGGAGCTGATGTAAACATTTTACTCCTCTGCCTTCTACAATTTGACAATGCCACCTTGGGATTTCAGAGATGCAAAAGGCACTCATTAGATTTCAAGCATTTCTGCACCTGGATGTGGGACTTTCTAGCCTCCTGAATTCTCAGAAATCAATTCCTAGCGTTTAGAAATTACCCAGTCTTAAGTCTTTTATTATAGCAGCATAAATGGCTGTAGCAATGCATATGGCTTTTCACTTTGCTTGAAATAAAAGAAAGCCATACGTATGGATCTAAACTTATTCATGAATAATGGGTAATTGTTTTGCTGAATAATGATAGACATTGAAGTAACAGGCCTGAAAAATAGTTCAGAGGATTTTGAATAAAAGCATATGAGGAAATCGTTCCAAATAGGCAGAGCATATGATGGTATTCATGACCCATACAAATGTTCACCAAAAAGTTACTTAGAGTGAGGGGAATTTTCATAGTTTTGTGGATAAGATGACCATTTTGTGAATATTAGTCACCTTCTGTTCTAACAAACTATGTGGTGATGTGGGCCTTCATGTTATCCATGGGGTCAACAAAATGAATTTACATTCAGAACTCTTATCTGGCAACAGCTAGTGAAGGGCGATAATCTAATAATCATGCATTAATAATCATGAAGATAGAATAAGATAATTAATGTATAACACATCCATGAAGCACTACTTTTAACCTAACAACTCACTTTATAGAAAATGAAGTATGAAAACTGAATCAGGAGCCAGCGTTGTGGTGCAGCAGGTTAAAGCCCTGGCCTGCAGTACTGGCATCCAATGTGGGTGCCAAATTGAGTCCCAGCTGCTCTACTTCCTATCCAGCTCCCTGCTAATGTGCCCAGGAAAGCAGTGGAGAATGGACCAAGACCTTGGACCTCTGCACCCACATAGGAGCCCTGGAAAAAGCTTCTGGCTCCTAGCTTTGGATTGACTCAGTTCCAGCCATTGTGGCCATTTGGGGAGTGAACCAACAGATGGGAGACCTCTCTCTCTGTGTCTCTACCTCTCTGTAACTCTGCCTTTCAAGTAAATAAAATAAGTCTTTAAAAAAAAAAGTGGATCGTACTCATAGAATGCACTGCTCTTACCCTGTTTTGTATCATTCTGAATAATTTGAGCTGAGAGAATAGTTAGATGATCTTTTAAATACAATATCACTTGATTTTTGAGGTTTTGAGTCATTTCTCCAGATACAACATATACACTAAATTGGTGACCAGTATGTCTTCCTCATTTTATTTTACTTTTTTTAAATGGATGACATCCATGACATCTGCAGCCTTTTTTTTTTTTGACAGATAGAGTTAGACAGTGGGAGAGAGAGAGACAGAGAGAAAGGTCTTCTTTCCATTGGTTCACCCCCAAAATGGCTGTTATGGCAGGAGTTACACTGATCCAAAGCCAGAAGCCAGGTGCTTCCTCCTGGTCTCCCATATGGGTGCAGGGGCCCAAGCACTTGGGCCATCCTCCACTGCCTTTTTGGGCCACAGCAGAGAGCTGGACTGGAAGAGGAGCAGCTAGGACTAGAACCTGGCACCCATATGGGATGCCGGTGCCGCAGGCGGAGGATTAACCAAGTGAGCCACAGCGCCGGCCGCAATGTCTTCCTCATTTTAATTGATATTCCCTGGTTTGGGAATCAAGGATAGAATATTGAGTGACTTAATAATTTGCTAACCAAAATTTTGCTTCCAGTTACTGTGAATTCAGGCTGTTTTGATCTAGACATTTTAGTTCATAAGAAAGGAATGCTTTGTCCAGTAGTCACACCAATGTTTCCATTAAAATTGAAGCTAAATTTCCACTTAGCCACTTGATGTTTCTCTTGTTAGTGAATCAACAAACAAAGAAGGGAGCTGTTATGATTTCTGTGATGAATAATTCTGAGTTTCTTGAGAAATTTACTTACTACCAAATAAAAGAGTTAGGAGAAGTGTGTCTGCATCTGTAGATGATTGCCTGATGGCTGCTCAGTACTTTTATTACGAAAATGATAATAGGCAATGGAAAACTTTTGCTCTGTTTGAACTGTTATTGAACCAGATTATTCTGAAAGGAAAGTTTGGGTCACTCCATCATGCAAATAAGCATAGAAAAGTGCTTACTTAGAGCAAATAGTATGTAGAATGGGTAGTATATAAGGATAGTTCTGAATAGCAATAATGAAAGAATGAACAGATACAGAACTGAGGACTATAATAAGCATTCTGATTTTGATATGAATATATTATAAAATTATTCACTATAATATTTTATTATCCAATTGCCATATATTGAACCTCAGATACTTTAATTTCTTGTCTCAGTTTACAAAGTATCAAAGGTCAGTGTGATTCAACTAGAAATGAATATCACCACATTGGGCAGAGAGATTTTATATCCTTTTGAATATAGTCAGTATATTTTTGGTTGTATAAGTGATAGTCGTATAATTTTAGATGGAAGCATGGATTTGTAATTACCTTTATTGATAAGTTAAGTGTGGTTAAAAGCATTGTGTGTGGATGCCAAAGTAATAAAGATTGAATTATGATGGCTTTCTTCTATGCCAGTTAAGACAAGTTGTAACTTACCTCCCCTTTATAGTACCAGATTGAGAGTGGCCACAATAGAAATTGCACAAGATTTGAAAGGAAAGCCTGAAAAGTGCCTTTTATTACCAAGTTTGGTACAGCCTGCCTGACAGTGTAACAGACCACACAGGTTGTCTCTGTTCTGTTACCTCAGTAACTAATACGGGACACCTAGGCCTGCAGCCCTCCCAGTTCCCATGATCTCACCTCTTTCAAATTCTCTATGACATTAACTGCGTATGTGTTTAATTTTGTGGTGAACAAATGCAAACTTCTCCTGTAGGTCATTCATATCACCACATTTGGATATTGGTGAAAGATATAGGGAGGTTATTCTCTTTAAAAAAGATTTATGTCTGTTCATTTATTTGGAAAAAGGAGTGATAGAGAGAGAGAGAGGATCTTCCATTGCTTTTACTCTCCAAATGACCAGGGCTTGGCCAGTCTGAAGCCATAAGCCAGGAGCTTCATTTGGATCTGCTAGTTGAGTGTGATAGCCCATGTATTTGTGCCATCTTCCTCTGCTTTCCCAGGTGCATTATCAGGGAGCTGGATTGGAAGTGGGGCAGCCAGGACTTGAACCATTGCCCATATGGGATGCAGGTGGTGTCTTAACTCACTATGCCACAATGCTGGCCACTGAGTAAAGTTTTATTTTGTCCTGTATATTCCACAGTATCTTTAATTTCCTTCAGTTATATGCAGCTTTTTTTTCCTGACTGATAGCTGGCTGACCCATCCTGATTTCAAGCCAATACTAGACAGAAAGGCTAACAGCCTAGTATAGACTATTTAACTAATTTTTATAATGTGTTAGGAGTAACCCCTGTAACGATTCCCTTTTCCTGTATCACTCAGAGGACTTTGCTTCTCTAATGAAACCTGGGTATAAACAGGAAACTTGGTTTGCTTGTTTTTGTGTATCCAAAGCTTAACAACATGCACAACACAGATAAATATTAAATCCTTGCTGAATGGTCACAATGGTGCCCTTGAACTCATTCTTCTCAAAAGTTTGATTTCTATTTATATTCTACTCTTATTTATTTTGTTGCCAGGGGGCCACTGACTAGGCTTGGTCCGTGTTCTCTCAGTTGCAAGAAGGAATTCAAGGAGGAGACACAGATAAACGTAAGCTGGAAAGGAAGATTTATTTAATGCCAAAGAAAAGTACACACTCAAGGAATAAGTGAAGGCAGGTTTGAAAATGAATGAGCTTGTCCCAAATTGTACATCTCCTCCCTCACTTATTCCCACTCTTATATTTAACAGGGACCACTTTTCAGTTAAAATTTAAACACCTAAGAGTAATTGCATGTTAATCACAGAGTTCAACCAATAGTACTAGAACAAAATAAAGAGAAAATACTAAAATGGATAAAGTATTACATTGTACATCAACAGTCAGGACAAGAGCTGATCAATGTACAATTTGGGACATGCTCAATAGGACTTGCCCCAAAAGGTGGAGTTAGAATCATGCCAGGGGATCCCAATACAATCCCATCAAGGTGGCATGTACCAATGCCATCTCACTAGTCCAAGTGATCAATTTCAGTTCACAATTGATCACACTGATAGGTCTAAGTATCAAAAGGATCACACAAACAAGACTAGTGTCTGCTAATACTAGCTGATAGAGTCAAAAAGGGAGAGAACGATCCATCATGGGAAGCGGGATACACAGCAGACTCATAGAATGGCAGATGCCCTAAATAGCACTCTGGCCTCAGAATCAGCCCTTAAGGCATTCAGATCTGGCTGAAGAGCCCATGAGAGTATTTTAGGCATGGAAAGCCAAGACACTCTGGGAAAAAAAAAAATAAAAGAAGACCTAAATGGAAGATCTCTGTGAGTGAGATCCCAGTGGAAAGAACGGGGCCATCAAAGAAGGAGGTACCTTTCTCCAAAGGGAGGAGAGAACTTCCACTTTGACCATGGCCTTGTCTGAATAAGATCAAAGTCGGTGAACTCAAAAGGCTTCCATAGCCTTGGCAACTCATGACTAGAGCCTCAGGAGATTACTGACGCCATAAACATGAGTGTCAAATTGTTAAGTCAACAACAGGAGTCACTGTGTACTTACTTCTCATGTGAGATCTGTCCTTAATGTGTTGTCCAATGTGAATTAATGCTATAACTAGTACTGAAACAGTATTTTACACTTTGTGTTTCTGTGTGGGTGCAAACTGATGAAATCTTTACTTAATATATACTAAATCGATCTTCTGTATATAAAGATAATTGAAAATGAATCTTGATGTGAATGGAATGGGAGAGGGAGTGGGAGATCGGAGGGGTGTGAGTGGGAGGGAAATTATGGGGGGGAAGCCATTGTAATCCATAAACTGTACTTTGGAAATTTATATTTACTAAATAAAAAATAAAAAAAAAAGAAAGTGAATGAGCTGTAATCAGTCACATTCAGGATGTTCTTTTATGTTACTTGGAGTCAAAGTGGGTGGTATCTGTGATGATAATTGAATATTCAAAGAAAGTGGAGTTATGGGGAGAGCTTGAGTGCCTTCCATTTCCTTGTATGTTTTCGGAAATCTCCGAAGTGTGATGGCATCAGGTACATGATAGAAATGGGAATGTCAGCTATGGTAATTTCATTATAATGACCTAAAGCTAATCCCAGGAACACAGCTTCCTGTTGCTGGTTTTGCAAGATAGCAGAACCTGTGGTTTGCATTACAAAGAAGAGGGGATAGATTGGGCATTGCATGGATGTGGAGTTTTGGAATTGCAGCAAGGGAGGGTTGGATGTTACACAGAAAGGGAGAGTGGACAATGAACAGAAAGGTGGTTTGGGCAAGTGCAAAGTATGGGAATTTGGATGATGCATACTATGCTATCACACCAGTAAAGCCACGCCAGTGTACAAGCTGGCCACAGTTGTTGCGCCTGCCAATCCAGGCTTCTACAAGGGCTTCTTAGAACTATATTGCTGTGGGTCTTGCAGAACAACAGTATGGTGCTGTCAACCTAAGCTCCTCTAGCTATTGCTACCTCCAAGCCTACATCAGTTGTAGGGTAAGAGATCCCAACAATTAGCTTTATCTATAGATGCTTCTATGGTTTCTCTAGAGAGAGAAGAATAGGGGAAAACAATTACAATGCTGAGGAAAGGTAGGCACACATATTTGCAGTAGATTAATGTAGAACTCCCTCTATAATAGTATGTTAAAAGTATTCAAAATCAAAAGTAGTAAAATTACAAGACAACAGCCAAAATGATGGGATTCAGAGGTCAGTTGAAAGCAAAATTATAAAACCTTTGAGAATACTATTTCATTATAAAAGCTATATCTATATATGACACATTTGAAATTTTTCACTCTAATTTTAAATTTAAAAGTCTTACATAGTTTTTAAACCTAGTAGGGGAGTTTTAAACATATTATTTTCCTTCTCAGAAATCTTTGCTTTATATCTCTAGACAAAAGAACTTCTTTTATTTACTCTTCATTTTTTATTGTTACATTTTATTTACTAATATATGAAGAATAAATTTCATTAATACCATAGATTTAATTCCAAGAATACATTGATACTTTCCTCCCTCTTTGCTCTCATTCCTCCCTCACTTCCTCCTTCCTTACTTTTCTTTTCTTAAAATTTTTGCAATAATAAACTTATAGTTTCTAATCCCAGGCTCAATGCTCCTCTAAACAAAGAGTTCTGCAAGTAAAAGGTAACTGGACCACTGCAAATGAACTTCTTTAAATAGGTTTCATTATTATGTAGGTACAGTAAAGGCAAAAGACTAGGAGAATTAAACAAAAAATCCTTTGTTAATCATATTCTATTGTCTGAATGCTTGTGTTCCACTCCCCTTCAATGTGTATGTTGAAATCCTAATCCCTAAGGAGATGATATTAGGATAAAGCCTTAGGGAGGTGATTAGGTCACAAGAATACAGCCTCCCTGAATGAGATTAGTGGTCTTATACAACAGGTCTGAGATATTCCTAATGCCTTCTCTCACATGTGCACATAGCTGGAAGGTGCTAACTGTGAGCCAGAAAGCAGTTCACCCCAGACATCAGATTTGCCAAAAGTCTTGACTTTTGGTATCTCAGACTTCAAAGCTATGGAAAATAATCTATTGTTTCTGCCAGTAGTTTATGGTACTTTGTTACAACAGCCAGGATGAACTAAGGTGTCCTGGTTCCCAACAGGAAATTTACACTAGGCCATGGAAATATTAAGATTACTTAGTGACCCCTGATACCTGACCTGGGATCAATAATTTTCTCATATTTTCCCCAGAGGTGATCAGGATAGGTGGACTGTAGCCTGGTAATTTTCTGGGTTCTGGAATAGTTGATTTGTCTGTGTAAAGCACCCTCCAGGGTGATTTTATGTCTAGGAATTGACTAACTTTGAGAGAGGCATCCTCTCCAAAGTTAGAAAGGTCTCAAATATGAATAATAATAATATTAATAATAAATATATACACATATAATATAAATGGCTAATATGTAATATATTAGTGGCAACATAAGTGGCTTATTAAACAAATGTTCTTACTAATAATAAGAAGAACAGAAATGCATTTAACCCAGGAATATCACAGTTGAATAATTATGTATTGTTTCTATTAAATTTGTGATGAAAAATGCAGTTTGTGCTGTCAACCTAAATTCAAGTGGTGGGCAAACAGTAAATTCTAGTGCCTACG
The DNA here is from genome assembly GCF_051225735.1 of Oryctolagus cuniculus. Classification (NCBI taxonomy): domain Eukaryota; kingdom Metazoa; phylum Chordata; class Mammalia; order Lagomorpha; family Leporidae; genus Oryctolagus; species Oryctolagus cuniculus. The sequence goes on along the minus strand of NC_142875.1, from coordinate 51,423,230 downwards.
TTTTTTCATTTAATTTAAAAAGGAAATCATGTTGGAGTGTTTAGATTAGTATTATTCTCATGTGTTTAGAGCTGGGTAATTGTAGATTTGAAGTGAGTGTCAGAATCAGTCTTGCGGTCCTTGTACTCTAAATGCTTGTGAATTTCATGGTAATTTAAGGTCATGTAAACAGAGAAAAAACTCATGGCTTGGAAATTACCAAACTATTCATCAAAGAAATCTTGTTGGGACCCAATTTTAGGATTGGGTAGAAGGTAATGTAGTCTATTTAGAAGCCGTGCAAGGGAAATGTCAGTCTCAATCTGCCTCCAACGCTAGTTATGGCTGTCTAAAGATTTTTTTGAATTCTTGAGGAACTGTAAATAATTTACAAGATGAAAAATTAATAAAGTACTAAGATGAAGAATGTTTTATGCAAATATATTTAAGGTTAACTTCTTAAAGTCAACTAACCACTGCCATGAAATAATATTTCCTTATGCTTAAAATTAAAAAAAAATCCATATATTATCTAGAATATGATGAAACAAAACTGATGGAGCTCTGGTGGTTTAAAAGCCATTGATTAATTTATTCACTCATTTATTAAACCAATATTCATTGATTGCCTACAGGGAAATGCAAATCAAAACAACAATGAGATATGGTTTTTTCTAGTTAGAATGGCTATTATCAATGACAAAACTGCTGGCATTATGGAAAACAGTATGAAGTTCCCTCAAAAGACTAAAAAAAGTTCTACCTTATAATCCAACTCTCCCACTTCTAGGTATACACTGTACCCTAATGAAAAAAGCATATGAAGTAAATATCTCCCCGTCTATGTTCATTGCAGCACTATTTACAATAGAAAACGTATGGAGAGAACCTAGAGGTTCATCAATAAATGAATATTTAAGATTTAAGAAAGAATGAAATTATACCATTAGAAGTAAAATGGGTAGAACTGGAGATCATCATGTTAAGGGAAATAAACCACACGCAGAAAATCATCATCTTTCTCCCTCTCTCCTTCTCTCTAACTCAGACTTTCCAATAAGTTAATAAATCTTAACAGTGCAAAGAACAAGAAGAGAGAAGCTGGTAAATGAAAGGCTAGTTGCCTGGCTTGATGAGTTTATTCTTTATATGTGTTGAAATATTGCACTATGATCCATAAAAGTGTACAAACATTACATATTAATAATAAATTGCATAAAAGATGTTTAAAATAAAGAAACAAATTGTGTTTGCTATTCTATTACTTAAAATGTCATTATGCCTATTTTCCACGTGATTTTTAAGTACAATATTGTGTCAATATGAAACTATTGGGCTAGGGCTGGTAGATATAGCTTCTATTTGAATTTCTTTTCCTTGAATGCAAATTTGATTCACAAAGAAATTATTTTATAATGTTGTATACATTGGACTTTATAGTATATGCATTCTAAAATCCATCTTATGTTAACTGAAATATGTAACATGACATGTATATTATATAATAATTAGGATACTGACAAATAGAAAATATAAGAATTGCATCTGATGACTGTTAAGAATGCATTTGTGACTTGTTTCCCATTAAGCTTCTCTTCACAACTATACTTGGAGACATGGAGAAATTTGTACTTTAGAAAAAGCACATTTTCTTGGGAATTTTCAGCAGATATTAATATTCATTTGGGAGTTTCATTTCTCTTTATTCAACTATATATACACATATAATATTGCATTAAAATATGGACTTTAGAGTCAAATAATATACATTCAAAATTGATTCTACCTACTACTTAATAGCTATAACATCATGATTGAGTAAATCACGTAACCACTTAAGCTAGGCTACAATGAGATAAATGCTTATGAAATACTTACTTATATTAAAACAATATACTTTTATTGCTACATACTAACTACATTATTATAATGTTGGATTCCTTTATTTAATTTTTTACTATTTTGACATCATGTGTAGCATTTCTTACAGTCCCTGATTCTGAGATATTTCTTTTTATTTAAAAAAAAAGATTCATTTATTCAGAGGACAGAATGTCAGAGAGGGCATGACAGAGAAAGAGAAAACTTCCAGTTGTTGGTTTATTCTCCAAATGCCTGCAACACCTAGGACTGGGCCAGCCTAAAGTCAGGAGCCAGGAACTCCTTCTGGATCTCCTGCATGGGTAGCAGGGACTCAAATACTTGAGCCATCATGGGCTAATTCCCCTGGAACATTGTTGGGAAGCGAGATCTGAAGCAGAGCAGCCAAGTTTAGAACTACCATTCCAATATGGGATGCCGGGGTAGAAAGCAGTGGCTTACCACGTTGCATCACATGCATTGTTCATAGCTGATTTTGGGTTCCCAGCTATACCCAACTAACCCTTACTATTTATTTAATTTCTAGTGGCTCATAGATATATTAGATAATGTGCATGATTCAATGATGTTTCTTCAAAAACGGGGAATATCTTTTACACAGATTCTGTTTTGGGGAAAGGATAGTTCAGTTTGCTTGCCACTGTAAAAACAAGGCTGTTGTCAGTACTTAAAAGTGTCTCTAGGTTTTGTGGTACTTGTGCTATTTGCTCATTTTGTTATATTTGGTTTTCAACTTCTGGTTTTCCTATTGTGTTTCCTTACTATTTATTTATTTGAAGATGAGGGTTAATTCTGTTCTGTGAATTACTCTTCAAGGCTTCAAGCTCTCATGACACACTGGCTCCTGATGTTAATAATAAAAAGAAAATACTTTAACTATTGAAATTTTTAAGACAGCACATTTAAACAAGAAAATGTTTAATTTTTTTTAAAAAAAATTAAGCTGCTGACAAATTTTGCATCTTTCTGAGTTTCTCTAGGATAGGGACTCACTAAAAGCAACCCCGCTGTGCCAGCACAGCAGTCTGCTCAGCTAATCACAAGCATTAAGAATATTTGGAAATTCTCCCTTGCAAATTTATTCTTAGTTTGTTTTGATGAATCATTCTCAATGTCCTTTCCAATGCTGATTTTAAACACTTTGTGATCTGTGAATCAATATTATGAATGCTAAAGCTTAGCTTTTCTTGCACACTAAGGTGCTTAGGAGAATATACTCTAAAAATTTAAACTTTCTAATGTATTTAATCTGCTGCTAGAAAGCCACCTTGAAAATGACTAAAATCTATCAATATAGACAGGAGTGCTCTTGCCATTTTCCATTGCTATCCATTAGCAGGGATCACAATTATAGGAGAGCAGTGTAGGTAACCTCAACCTATGAATAAAAGAAAAGAATGAATGGGTTTTGGTTACTTATTTAGAGTTTATAACCTGTTTCTTGCCTTTAAATTAATCAACTTATAATTATGATATTTTAAATTAAAATTTGCCTTGTTATTTCATTTATTCATTATCTCACAGGAAAAATCCTGAGTAAAATATACATTATCTTTATATAGTTTAAGGGATAGTAGTTTGACAGTAAAATATGGAAGAATACTCTTATGTACTGTGAAATGGGAATTTAAATTAGTACAGCCATTGTGGAAAACATATGGAGGTCTTTCAAAAAACTGAAAACTAGAATTACATATATTATAACTAGAATTATATATATATATATATATATCATTGTAACTAGAAAACTAGAATTACATATCACTATAACATCTTAACTAGAATTACATATCACTACTAAGCGTATATCCAAAGGAAATATCTACAATAATGAAGATATGGAATCAACCAAGGTGTCCATCAACAGATGAATAAAGAAAACATGGTATAGACAGATAGATATAGATGCAGCCATATACAATGGGATGTTACTAAACCATAAAAAGGATGAAATTCTATCATGCATGGCAACATGGATGTGACTGGATTATGTGAAGTGAGATGATCTAGATCCAGAAAGACATATACAGCTTTTCACTCCTGTGAAAATTAAAAGTGTTGATTTCATCAAAGTGGAGAGTAGAATAATAATCACTAGAGGCTCTGCAGAATGGGAGAGATGAATAGAGGGAGGTTGGAAAACAGACTTGAGATAGAGTTAGAAGGTAAATGCTAGTGCTCTACAAACAATAACTGACTATAGTTCAAAACAACTTATTAAATATTTTAAGAATGTGGAGTGAGGGTTTTGAAGCTTCCCGTTGCACAGAAATGACAAATATTTAAAGAGAGAGAATTGTTAATTACCTTGCTATTATTACAATAGATCAAGTACATATCTCAAATTATAATTCTATATCCATAAATATTTATGATTTATGTGTCAGTTATGTGTCAGTACAGAGGAACATGTTTCTATGAGTTTGATGGTACAGGAATTGACCAGGTTCTTTTAACTGAAGAAGTGGTGATTGAGGGAAGGGATAGAGATCAGTTTAAGAGGGAGGAAAGGAAAGAGGCTTCCATCCACGTAGGATAAAGTTACACACAGAGCCTTAGGTGTTAAAGGAGAATGAGGGACTGAAGACAGCTTGTGTGATTGAAGAAGATGGTATAAGTATAAGAAGCATGATATACAGAGGCTGTGTGGTCAGGTGGGAGCCAGGCCAAGAAGAGTCTTGTGTTTTATGTAAAGAAATTTTGTAGAGTCTTTTATTGTTAGAGGGATATCAAGCCACTAAAGAGTAGCATATGAGGAAGTGACATCATCAGGTTCACATTTTTAAGGGTCCCTCTAGTGTTTCTAAACTATAGATGCTCACTTGTGTCTAAATTCTAATGTTCCCTGTTTTATGTGTTTTTATCTTTAGTTTCATTTCTATTGCTTTATTTCCTGCAACACATATAAATGTATGTCTTTTCTTTACTGATATTTTTAAGAGATCGCATTGTTTCACTGTTTTATTGAAGCTTCTACTTTGAGGAGTAGATGGTCATGTATTTTGATCTTGAGATGATCAAGCATGACTCAGTCATGAAGAACCACATGTATCTTTCTAGGGGCAAAGCTGGCTCTACATGATGTTGCTTTGGCATTTGATTAACTGCCACTTTTTTCCTGTGGCTGTTACTGATATTTGAAACATTTACAGATTTGCTGTTTGTAATAACATCCTGTCCATCAGTTAGTTTCAATGCTGAGATTTGTGTGTGCAGCTCCTACTAAAATCAATGTCAGTTCTGGGAACTAATCCAGGAGCAAACTTGGCTCAGAGTCCATGGTGGTCTGTAGAGGTGACTTCCTTTAAACTTTCAGTTTGATAGACATATTCTTAGAATTGATTTACTGAAGACAACTATATGACTAAAATCTAATAATCATAGCAGTATTATGTTTACATTTCCTCTCTATATATATGATGTTAAACAGATTGAAGAGCTTCATTCTTCCTCTTTCCTCCATTACAAATCTTTATCAATAAAATTTTTCATGCAAATATATACCATAAGATTTCACAAAAAGGAATTAGAATGCTCTATTTGAGATTCTGCCTATTTGCAGATGTCCTACTACCAAAGTACCATTATTTTTTTTTTTGAAGCTGATTGGAAAATTCATCATCTTGCCAAATTTTTAAAAATATTTATTTATTTACTTTAAAGAGTTACAGAGACAAAGGGAGAGACACAGAGAAATCTTCCATCTGCTTGTTCACTCCCCTGATGGATAGGCCAAAACTAGGGACCAGGAGCTTATTTCAGGTCTCCTACATGGGTGGCAGGAGTCCAAACACTGGTCCATCTTCTACTGCTTTTCTTAGGCCATTAGTGGACAGTTGAATGGGAAGTGAGCTGCCAGGACTCGAAACAGTGTCCATAAGGTATGCCTGCATTTCAAGTGTAATTTACCCATTATGTCACAATGACAGACTCCATTTTCTCACTTTTCTATACCTGTCTTTTATCAATAGCCACACAGAGAAACAAATATTTACTTGTAAAGCTGTGTCTTTTATGAGAAGATTTTATTCTTTTCATTTTGTAAGTATTTTTCCTTCCTTTTTTGTCATCAGCCTTCAACACACTTTAAATCCTTGATGAGTGTTTGGTGAATGCAGGGAGAAATTTGAGGACGTCAACAAAGGGAAAAATTCATAGTGATCCTTGAACAGAGAAGTGTATCCAAATTGAGAAAAGAAACAGAAATATCTGGTATAGATATCATTTATCATTGTACAATGAATATAGTGAATACACAAGTAGATATAGATGATAGATAGATGTTATATGGAAAGTAATACTTAAAATCTGAAGAACTTTTTTATGTGTTTTCCTTGAGAAAATAACACTGCAGCTAAAAAAAAATCCATGTTTTCCAACTTGTTATGATTAAAATTAAGTTTAAAAATCAGAAATCTTTAATAGTAAACAGTCAATATTATAAAAATGTGACTTCAAGATTTGGTTTTCTGTTATGATGTGTAGGACTGGCTGCCTGAACATATTTTCATAGCTAGTTAGTTTTATTGGAAAAAAAAATTAACTCACCAACCTAAATATCCCCAAACTCACTTTAAAATAAAATATTAAATTAGGGAAGAAAGGAAAATAAGAGTAAGTTTAAAACTCAATGATTTGAGAAATGACCCATTTTCCCAAAGACTATCTCACATGACTTTTAGTCCTTGTTGCTTCAATTCTTGCACAAATGCCTTATAAGAATGACACTTATTTTTGCCGTTTCCACTTTTTCCAATGCCTCTTTCTTCAGGCTGTGAGGTGACACACAAAATCAAAGCACTAGTTGGTGCTTTGTCTGTAGCATATTTGCCTAGACAGCTCAGTTTGTTTCAGGGTCTGTGTTCATTTAAGTGGAACTGAAGAGCCAATCAGGTAGGATGGCTAGAAGCTTTTTGAGGCAAAAGGCACCTTCTTACCTTCAGCTGAAATCTTTTGCATCACAAGCTGACCCGATAGAAGGCCAAATCCCTTAAGGAAAGGGTAGAGCAAAATTAAACCCACCACCATCACAGTCACGTCTACCATCATCCCCAAACACTGGAAAAATACAGAGGAAGATTTAGGGCAGAGCAGAATAGTGGGGAAAAAAAAAGACAGAAGGAGAAATGCTTCTTTCCCATCTAAATGCGGAGACACAGACAGGCTCTCCTATAATTTAAGCCTCTTTGTGCAAGAACTACTTAGGAAACTCAAGGAAGGAAAATGGCTCGAAGCATTATGCCTCTGTTATGTTGTCTGAGGTGCTCTAACCCAGTTCCTTAGACTTTTAGAAAGTGAAAAGCAAAGTAAAAATTATTTGCACCATCATCTGTTTCTCTCTCTCTCTCTCTCTCATGCACACACACACACACACACACAATCTGAACCAAAATTTCAAGAGACATTAATTTCCCTTACCCCATATAATATTTTCTGTTTTATTATATTTCAGAACAAAATAGTGGCTTGTGGCCCATAAAACTTATATCATGACTTAATAATGGGTCCTGCTATATAGCTAAAGAATAGTGCTCTAACAGGAAGCATGTAGAAATAATATTCCATTTGTGTTGTACTGGTTAGTTGTTCTTTCCATATAATGCCATTTTTAGAAAAGCAGTTCCTGTTCATTGCCTTAAGCAAAACTGCACAGTTATTTGTGTTTTTCTTCTATGTTATAGAAGTTCCTATAGTCACACATCAGATGACAATATATGAGCCCCTTTTGCTAGTTTGTAAAATACAGCTAGGTACAAGTTAAATTATATCTCTTTGTGCCCTTTTTTTCATACAGAATAAAGAACCAGTTGTTAACAATATAGAAAAAATTACTAACAAAATTAAATATGGTTCCTTATCTGGGAAAAAAGGCCATAGAGTACATTATTTGTATAATTGGCAAATTTCAAGTATACAATACAAATTACACATCAGCAATGTATTGAACTTACTTTTCCAGATTATAATATTTGTGTAATATACATGTTCTTTTTCTTAGAAAATACGTATTAAAATATTTTGGGTTAAAGGTGCATAACGTCTTCAATTTTCTTTCAAATGATACAGAAATAATGTATGAGGATGCACACATGCAGAAAACAAGAAATGTGAAATAATAAAAATAAGACAAAAGCTTGAATCTGGTTAAGGAGTAAAATTAACTTATTTATACCATTCATGCAACTTAATATATTTTCAAAGTATATAAAAAAAAATATATATATATATATAAAATCAATATGCTTCTAAACAGGCTATACTTCGTATAAGAAGTCATAGTACAAGTTAAAAAATAAACAAGTGATAAAAAATAAAGTTTGTGAAATGTAGTCTAAAAAGAACACAGAGGGATATTTTCAACTTTACATGCCTAGCCTTAAGCAGACACATAATTAAAGAAATGACAAAAAAGAACAAAAATTAATGAAATAGAACAAATAGAAATAAACAATAGAGATGCTTGGAGGGTATGGATGTGTTTATCCTGAATGGACATTACATAAAGTAAATGGTATATATCTAAACATCACATGTTATCCCATAGATACATGTTCTATACCTGTAAAAAGATTCTACACATGTTAAAAGATTCTATACTTGTTAAAAGATTTTAAAATGTATAAAAATGAAAGAGTAAAAAATATGAAATAAGAATATTTATTAAAATTGAATAATGGGTAAAAATATTGAGGTACAGAAACTCCAGTTCAAATGGTATACATGAAGGGTTTTATAAGGCTTTAAATAAAATGTTTCTATGTTCACCAAATTTTCTTGGATGATGTTGAGACAAATAATTCTCAATTTATTTTAGGAAGCTGCAAATACAGGATTTCAAAGCCTGAAAAATTACAGTAATATAAAATTAGAGGTCAAATACATTTATTAATAGTGTCATATATTCTTAAAAATTAAAAGAATGAAATAGTTCCTTTTGAGATCAGAACTAGGGAAATGTCTTTTATTGCCATCCAAGTTATCACTGTGTGGGTGACTCTTTATCTCAGACACTTTAATAAGAAAAAAATTAAATAAAAATATATTGTCATAGTTTATAGTGACATTATCTATATAGAATATTGAAGATATGTAGTACAAGTAATATGAAAAATTAAGGTTCCTGGAAACTAAATAGTCAATATTCAATTATACTTCTAAGCACTATAAAACATTAATAGCAACTTGAAGATACTTCAAAAATTCAACAAAAATAAAAAATTAAAAGATAAGTTTATTTTGGGGCAAAAATATTTGGAAATGCCTGTATCAATTCACCTAAAATGCAGTTTTATAAACTTTGGAAAGACTTCTCATAAACATGAATTTCAAGGATTCTAAGATATTTAAGTGGCAAAGGGCCACTTAAGAGAGTTGAATCTCACTTTTTGAAGAAGAAAACAAAGTAATAATGAGAATTTTCACTCTAGTATATATCAATATTTAACATAAAGCTACAGCAATGAGAAGAGTGTGCTGTTGGTGCTAGGTTACACCAATAGAATACATAATTTAGACAATATATATTGACATTTCTGGAGTTAATATATGCCAGAGCAGTCACTGCAGAATTGAAAAGGAACTGTGTTTTTGGATATGTGTTCTGGATCAATTTTCTAGTAGCAGAAGATTAAACTTCACTCTTTATCATGTGCCATTCAGTGAAATGTACCCACAACTTATTCAAATCCTTAATGCCAGAGTCAAAGCAATTAAGCTATTAGAAATTAATATTACAGAATGTAATCAAGACTTGTCAGAAAGGATTCTCTTAAATAAAACATAAATCCAAATATGGGAAAATTTTCATTAGGTTATACTTAAAACTCTTACTTGTAGATACATTATAAATAGAATGAAAAGTAAACAATTGTGACATATGGCTTAACATGTTAAGATTTACATATATAAAGAATGATTATAAATTAGTAAGAACAGATCACATAACCTAATAAAGGTTATCAAATGTCCTAACAGTCAATTCATATAAAAAATTTAAAAGAGAAATTAACATATGCAAAGTATTTAGGGGAATGTATATGAAAATCACAACGAAAATAAATTATTATATACCCATAGAAATGGCAAAAAAAAATCAGAAATCCGCTAATTTCATGAGTTGGCAGGGATAAATGGAAGAGGTATTGTTATATTCTGGTAGAGGAAGATGATGATAGTGGCAGTGACATTTTTATATTTTCCTATGTTACTGTTACTATGTACTGCAATGGTGAGATTTTTTTTGGCCCTCCCCAAATTCACAAATTGAGACCCTAATCCCTACAGTGATGCATTAGGAGATAGGGTACAGGATGGGGGCTAGTGGTGGTGGGGATTGATTACATCTGATGGTGCTGCCCATATGAATGCAATTGGTGCCTTCCTAAACAAAAGCCCAAAAAAGATCTCTTTTGTCTTCTACCAGATGAGGATACAATGAGATAACTATCATCAGTGATCTTGGAGGCAGATCAGAGACTAAATCTCTCAGCACCTTGAGAAATAAATTCTGTTGTTTATAAGCCATCTAGTTAATGATATTTTGTTAGGGCATGGACTAAGACGTGTACAAAGGGAACAAGAGAAAAGTGCTATTTCATGAGAATGAGAAGTGAGAGGTCATTAAGTATAGAATATACATGTAGGAGAATAGAAAATTGAATGCAATGGGGGAATACAGCATGAAGACCTGTCAGCACATGGTTAGTTAATGTGAATTTGCCATGAGACATCAGTATAAGTGTGAAGGAATCATGGGTAGACTGGAAATTAGAGTAAACAGAATTGAGATGAATAGGTACAGAAAGGCCAGAGTGGGTCAAGAGAAAGGAATGTGTGTGAATAAGAATGTCCATCATGTTTTACTCTGGATTTAAGCTGGCGGAAGCAAAGTTAGAATGTGCTGCATTGTGGCTGATGACACGAAGGAGAGTGAAAAAGACTGGATTATAGACACTGATGGGGTCAGAGAATTGAGCACTTGAGAAGACAGAGGAAAAAATAGATATGATGGCAGGAAAGCGGAATGTATGACCCGAAACCAGTGAGGGATTGCCAGTGCTGTTGGTGATTAGGCAGGAAGTATGTTTATGGAGTGAGACAGACAGAAAGGTTATTTGAAAGAAACAGGTACAAAAAGATTCTTTATATATGGAGTATTACTTGACTCTATGTATCACTGTGAAATACAAAAGAAATAATGTTGAGAGTGTGTGAATGTGACAAAAAAACTAAACTTCTCAAGGTAGAGTGATCCAGAGGGCAGCAGAAACAGCTGTGAGTATAGGGAAGCAATATGAAACTTTAGAATCTGATGATTTTTGTGGGTGACCAGGGAAAGTGTGGCCTTAGCTTAGAGTCAGATTCCTATTAGAAGAAAATATAAGGAATATTTCCATGGAAAATTGAGAATGGAAGAATTTTTACTTGAGATTAATACAACAGAAAGATTTTAGGAGATAGTAATGGTGGTATAAGGCATCACAATGTGTCACACACAGAGCTTCATGTGTATGACAGACTCGATTGGCGATCTCTGACTGAGGCATTGGCGTCCTTGTTTAGGATATGAAGGTTTTTGCCTGATTTGTGCTGGGGTGATTAATGCAGAGTGAGCACATTCCGCAGACTGGCTGATGGCAGTGGAGTGATGCTACTTTGCATCTCCTTCCTCTCAGGCTGCAGAGATTTTAGCAGACACTTGAGCAGTCTTGTTAGACCACTTATGGAAAGAATGTGCTGAGAATAGCAGGACAAGATGGATAGGTTTGTGCTTTGACTCCACAAATCTGCCACTTAAAAATCAGTCTGCTTTGGGAAAGAGATCTCTATTGCTATCTTGTTTAAGGCAGAGATGTTCACTTTGTTACAGGATCAAAGCTATTCTAATTAATACAGCTGGGTCAAACTAGGCGAAGAGAAATTACAAAATACGTTACTGCTGGACCTAGAAAATAACAATGACAATTTGGCCTAAATCGTCTCTGGAAGGATCTTCAGCTATAAATTTCCTCTAATTACAAAGCATATGAATTTCAAAATAAAATGTAACTCTTTTTTATTACTAATTGCTCTATTCATGCATATTTTAAGAATACACAACCTAGAATATACAGAAGGATTCTTTAAAAAAAGATTTATATTTTTTTATTTGCTTGAAAGGCAGAGTTACAGAGAGAGGTAGAGAGACAGATCTTCCATCTTTTGGTTCACTCCCCAACTGGCCGCAACAACTGGGCTGGGCCAGGCCAAAACCAAGAATCTAGAACTCCTTCCAAGTCACCCATATGGGTGCAAGGGTCCAGCAATTGAACCATCTTCTGCTTTCACAGGGGTATTAGCAAGGAGCTGGATCAGAAGTGGAGCAGCCACCTATATAATATGTCAGCATCACAGGTGAATGTTTAACCTGCTAAGTCACAATGCTGGTTTCTGCAAGATTCTGAATGTGTAAATCCTTAGGAGCTGTGATTGGTATACACACTTCTGACAAAAAGATCTGTGTTTCCAGGTTCACAGCTTGTGAAATCTGCTTGTTGAATCTTCAAGTGACCCATGACACAGAGTTACCCAGAGTCCTCATCAGGGCGTCTGAAGCATTTTCTCTCAGCCTATGAATAATTTACCATTGAGTGTGTGTTTGTGTACAAGATGTGTATATTTGTGTGTGTGAGTATGTGTGTTTTCAGTTCATTTCCAGGACTATGCTATTATTTTTTCTCTGAAGCAGCAACAGTGGAAAATGCAGTTTACCAGGACCAGTGCTGTGGCTTAGCAGGTAAAGCCACCACCTGCAGTGCGGGCATCCCATATTAGCTTCTGTTCAAGTCCTCTCTGCTCCACTTCCGATTCAGCTCTCTACTATAGCCTGGGAAAGCAATAGAAGATGGCCCAAGTCCTTGAGCCCCTGCACCCATGTGGAGACCCAGAAGAAGCTCCTGTCATTGCGGCCAATTGGAGAGTGCACCAGCTGATGAAAGACCTCTCTCTCTCTCTCTCTCTCTCCTCCCCCCCCCCGCCTCTTCTTCTCTCTCTGTGTAACTCTGACTTTCAAATAAATAAATAAATCTTAAAAAAAAAAAAGAAAATGAAGCTTACCAAGGCAAAATGAGCAATGAACTACTTAATGTTTTCTTTTCCCCTGTGTTTTCCGTCTTTCTTCTTCGTTCTTGACTGCCTGACCACAGTGTGTCAGCAGCTGCCTTGCTAAGAGGCCATAGCTTCGGCTGTCTGTTTGTGTTTGTGCTATTCATACAACACAATCTTTATATGGAACCAGTAGAATATAGTGGAGGACATTTACTTTCAGATGTGATTTTAAGTTTTTGAAAAGTCGCATTTTATTTTTGGTTTGCGGTAAATAAATTAATTTGCATAGACTTTAACCCTCCATGACAGATATCTGTCATGCCTATTTCAAGAGGAAAGCAAGTCAGCAAATTTTGAATTAAAATAACATGAGATTGAATTTTGACCTTGTTACTATCTACATTTATATTCTTGACCACACCAGAAAACTGTTCTAACCCTCCTCATCTTTCTCATCTGACAAAGTGGTAAGAAATACCCACACAGTAGAATTTATATGAAGATTAAATAAGTGAATGGAACTGAAAGTATGTAATACAGTATGTAAAACATTGACACTAATGAACTTTTTTAAAAAATTAAATCAACTTCTTTCAGAGTTGAAACATCAAATAAGATAATAATAGAGTAGTTAAAGAAATACATAACTATCATATAAATGAGATGATCTTTACAGCTATATACTCATGTAATTTAGAGACGTTATGGGGGGAAGCCATTGTAATCCATAAGCTGTACTTTGGAAATTTATATTCATTAAATAAAAGTTAAAAAAAATAAAAAAATAAAATATCAAATAACATCTTAAAAAAGTGTAGTGTGATAATACAGAAGTCTTTTGTACTTTTTATTTTTTATATTAAATATTGAGAAAAATACTTCTGATTCATTTATACACTATCCTATTATTAAAATGTTTTAAAAGATTAATTATTTAGACTGCATGTCAAACAAATAAACTTTCCATTGTATCTATCTCCATTTTATTCTACATTAGCGTTCTGTGTAATAGAATCTTCTGACCTAACAGAATTTTTCATCTTGGGAAGGAAAGTCCCTTAAATAAAGTAATCATTCTTCCAAGTATCTTAAATCATTTTTCTTCTCTAAAGAAGATGGTTAAAAATTTAAGAGTCAGCTATGATTTGGAAAATTCATAACTTGCATGCATTATATCTTCTCAAATACGTTGTTGTCTGTTTTAAAAGAGCAAACTGAAATTTTCCTTCTATTTCATGGTGTAAATTCATAAGATTCATAATTTAGGGGAAGTATTTATATATTGAATAGCACTTATCTGCTCAAACACCATTGGGAAAGAAGTTAAATAGATTTTAATATTCATAACCAATGATTCTCAGAAGACATAAAAGCCTATTCAAGCCCAATAAGAAAGTTAGATTAGTGATAGAATCATTTTTTTTTTCACTTTTTTATGAGTTCCTGCCAAACAGGGTGCAATATGCAATATAATGTTATATCTGAGGGAGATTTAAAAAGAAAATGATGCGTTTCACAAAAGGCAAAGTTTATTCTTTTTTAGATTATTTGAAAGTTCAATTAGTTAAAGAAAATGTAGTTCAAACAATATGTAAAGGTTTTCTAAAGTGGTTTCTAAAAAAAATTAACAATGATCTCAAAATCAATTTATGAATACATTGATTTTCAGTGAAATCTGAACTTCAGATTTCCTTGAAATATTCAATTTTTTCTCAGTGAGAAAAATGGAAATATTCTGATTGATTTTTAATGGTCACTGTTTATATTTGGCCCTAGGTGTTCATACAGCAATCAATTAAATTATTTATTTGGAATATCAGTTATTAGAGTATCAGGTTAAATAGCATCATATATGATAGGGTTAAATTCAAACATAAAAATGGTAACATCCAAATCTAATTATAATTATAATTTGGAAGAATGTAATTATATCTACAAAAGTAAGAAATAATTGTTTTTTTTATGAGATACAAGAAATGAAAGTTCAGAGAGACAGAGAGAGAGATAGAGAGACCAGTATTTCATGGTGGAATCTATTGTAATCTGGATAAGAAAAGATAGAGAATACATGTTATTAAGTGAGACAATCATTTGTGTTAGAAAAATAATATGAAAACATGGTCAGGATATTTATATTTGGGGGAAAGTAGACATATCAATTTGTCATAAGCCACAGGATTCACTCTGAGAGAGGAATAATGCAAGACTATGCCAAATAGAAAAGTTAATTGGACAGCTTTAGATGCAAGGCAAAAGTAAAATAATTTGACACAACAAGTAACATATTGCCACTGAAGCCTTCTAATAATACTATAGTGACATAATTATTCTCCTTATTAAAATGAACTTTAATTAAACATTGAAAGTATATAAATATATATGCATATATTTGAAAAGTTTAAAAATTTCCCTATTACCTCATGAATTTTATTTAATTATTATAATGATAACAAAATACCAGCATTACTTACTTATTGTTTACAAAATTTTAGACACTATGCTACAGATTACTCAAGTATTAACTTGTTTATTCCTAAAAAGAAATCTATTTTTACAGGTGAAATTATGGCTCTATATTGTACATTCTTTACTTTTCAGTACAGACATCAGAATTTTTTAAGTATTCCTGACAATTTATAGAGCAGAAAAAAATCTAAATATCAATTTTCTATATTTTTCTCCATAATTGTGGTGGAAATGAACGTTCTTTCTCAGAGTTAAAAGGTCATATTTTTCGTGATAATACCTTTATCTTAACTGTGTTTATCCAAAAAAAGATCTAGAATAGCCCCCTCTCCCTCTTTTCTGCAGGGGACATATTACCAGATCCTCAGTGGATGCCTTAAAACACAGGTTGTGCTGAGTCTATTATACACTGTTTACCTTGTACATGCCTATCATTTATGATTTATTTTATTAGAAGCATCTATTTATTCATTCCTTCAACAGATATTTATCAGGAAGAGTATTTGTGGTAGGCATTCTTTTCTTGTAGGCACTAGGCATTCACACACCATCAACAATTTAAGCAAAACATTTTGTTGATCTTCCCATGCACCAGGAATCGCATCATTCCAAGGAATGGCAAAGATAAATAAGTTAGTGTTCTAAGACCTTAAAATTTAACAAGGAGTTAAACAGCCAAACACAAGAATAATTTTAAATGACAAAGCTGTTCTAGTAACCAATAACACAAATAGGACTTTTGGATTTCCAATTATGTGGCAAAAGGAGAACTATATTTTTCTTAGTTATTGATTATAGTAAAGGAACAAAAAAGAACAGTAAGAAATTAAGTAGCTGGTATGCTGCCAGAGGGATGAATAATTGTGTAAGGAAATTGGACAACAACAAAGGCAAGTAACAAAATGATGGCAAACAAATTATTTAGGTTTCATTATATTTTACTAGTTTATGTAAAATTACTGATCATGGTTATAGATATTTTGCAGATTTTTATTAATGCTATTCCAAAGCATTTTTATACCATTATTCAAGCAATTTTTCAAAATCTCTAAAATAGACCAAGAAGTTACATAGCTGAAGAGAAGCTTGTGTGATTGATGTGTATAGAGTGAAAGAGTATTAATTAGGCCTTAAATGTAATTAACACAAGTTCCTACAAAGCTGTTTCAATTCCAGCAATATATATTTAAAGGAACATGAAAGAAAAGGAAACTATGAGCTTAACGAGAGGGAAAATGAATATGAAATCGCTGTCTTCCTCAAAATGTCTCAAAGTGGCATTCCCAGTTCTAAAACTGGTAAAGAAGTTGAGATGCCTAACCAGGGCTGTGAATTGCCGTGTATTCCTGGAATGATGCACATTATGGCTAACAGAAATATTGCTCAGGGCAAGTGGCTTTGAATGCAGAGAAGTATTTGACTCAATCTTCTATAGTGAGTATATGGAAGAAAGTGACATATAATTTTAGGTAGAAAAGTGTGCTATTTAAATGGCAAAAAAAAAAATTCTTTGTGTTTACACATACAGCATAGTGCTTGGGAAGCTGCTATTTCTCACTATATATCATACACTTAAGATTACAGAATTAAGTAAAAACAGTGTTTACAGTGTCTGCTGTACTTCTGTGTTCAAAATATGAAAAAAAATCACTAGAGAATTTTAGTTGAATTTAGTTGAAAAGAAAGAGCTCTTGTGTTCACTGGTTCACTTGCCAAATGGCAATGACAGTCAGGGCTGGACCAGGCCAAAGCCAGGAACCAGAAACGTCAGCTGAGTCTCCCACACAGATGGCAAGGGCTCTATACTTGGGCCATCTTCTGCTGCACTCCCAGGTGCATTGGCAGGAGCTGGATGAAAAGCAGAGAAAACGGAACTCTAACTCATGTTCTGATATGGAATGCCAGCATTGCAGGAGGTGGCTTATTCTACTGTGTCACAACAGTGGCCTCTGAAGCATGTTTTTAAGTTTTCTTCACAATGTATAAATAAATGGCTATGTCAGTATCACTGAGAGTATGGCATCTGAGACGTATTGAGTAATAATATCTGCCAAAAGGGTGCAAAATGGCAGGGGAAGGCCACTGGATAAGAGCTAACCTTGAAATTGAGACGTCTAGATAACTTTTATATAATTACTTGCTAGTATAAAAGAATGAATGTTTGCTTCTGTTATGTTTTGATCATGTGAAACTGCTGTTGTGGAGCACATAGAGCCACGGTGCAATATACCATGCTGTGTTCCCCCCCTCCCCCCACTGGATACCAGGTTTTAACTCCATAAAGGATCCAGATATTATTGTACAAATGTATATAATCATAGTGTTTAGTATGTCATTACAAAACTGATCACATTTTATTTAATGGGTATGCCATTTCAGTCGGGAAGATGAAACTGTTTTGGAGAGTTGTGGTGGTCATGGTTGCACAACAGCATGAAGGTACTTACTGCCACTAAACTGCACATGTAGTTACTGTATATGAGTGAAATGGTCATCTTCACAGTCAATTATTATGTATGGCCTTTGCCAATATCCCCACTAAACTAGCGTCTTTTGGCTTTTTAGTTGTTAAACTTATGACCTGATGAAGCACTAAGCCTTTGATTGTAAATTTAATATATGTTATCTCAAAATCTAAAAGAAGAGAGGAAGGAAGGAAGGAAGGAAGGAAGGAAGGAAGGAAGGAAGGAAGGAGGGAGGGAAGGAAGGAAGGAAGGAAGGAAGGAAAAAAAAGGAGGGAGGAGTGAGGAGGGAAGAAGGGTAGGAGGAAGGGAGGATGGGAGGGAGAAGGGGAGGGAGGGAGGAAGAGGAGGAGAAGGAGAGAGTGGGTAAAGTGGGGTGGGAGGAAAAGGGTTTATATTGTAAATTTTGTTATGTTTATTTTAGCACAATAAAAAAATTAAAAATTGAGGTATATTTGCTCCTGGGAGCACACAAACTCTTTCTGAACATTACATTATACAAGGTAGATTTAAGGGATTGCAGTTCAGCTCTGCAACATGTGTGTTCTCTTTTCCAAGGCCTGTCCGCCTTAGAGGATTCCTGTGAGAAGGTTAGTCTCCCTTCATTCCACTACCACAGTCACTCTGCTACCACATTGGAAAAGCACCTCACTCACTCTGAATATTGTTTTATTGCATTGTTCCAAGGTCTTCATACTCCAAGCGCTCCAAAACAAACTCAAATCCAAAATATTGATGCAATAAATTTTTTGTTAATTAAACTATACTATATTGACTTTCCCTTTTTAAGATATTTCTTTTAAATATGAAGCAGAGGTGTGCATTGGGTCTTTGTGTCCCAAATCAGAGTATCTGGCTTTGACTTCCAGCCTGGGAGGCAGCTGGGTCCTGCCCACTTGCATCTGGAGGGGCACCGGGACTGAGTTCCTGGCTCCTGGCTTTGAACCAGTGTAGGCTTTATTACTGCAGGCATTTGGAGAGTTTGCCAGAAGATGCATATGCGCTCTCTTATTTCCCCTGTCCCCTGTGTGTGTGCTTTGTGTGTGTGTGTGTGTTTGTGTTTCTCTGCCTCTCAAATAATAAATATAGGAGGTAAGGAGCACAAATTCACAAACAGCACACTTCTAGCTCAATGGAAACATTCTAATGTAGACATAGTTTAGAACACTGGTGATGATGAAAATTTTACTTAGAAATCTCACCACTTTGATCTCATATTTTTAAGAAAAAAGTTCCTTAAAAATACAACAAAGCAGGAGTAGGGCAACAAACCCTAAATGAAAGATTTCTGTGAGTGAGATCCCAGTGGAAAGAACAGGTCTTCAAAGAAGGAGGTACCTTTCTCTGAAGGGAGGAGAGAACCTCCACTTTGACTATGACCTTGTCTAAACAAGATAAGAGTCGGTGAACTCAAAAGGCTTCCATAGCCTTGGAAACTCATGACTGGTGCATAGGGAGATTACTGATGCCATAAACAGGAGTGTCAATTTGTAAAGTCAACAACAGGAGTCACTGTGCACTTACTCCTCATGTAGGATCTCTGTCCTTAATGTGCTGTACATTGAGACTTAATGCTATAATGAGTACTCATACAGTATATTTCACTTTGTGTTTCTGTGGGGGTGCAAACTGTTGAAATCTTTACTTAATGTATACTAAACTGATCTTCTGTTAAAAAAAAAAAAGAAGAAGAAGAAATTAGCAATTCCCAACTTGACTCTCACTGGGGTTAAACATGACAATAGGTCTGATCTGATTTCATCATCATTTAAAAAATCATCTATTATTTTTCACTTTATGTTTGTGTGGGAGCAAACTGTTGAAATCTTTACTTAATGTATGCTAAACTGATCTTCTGTATATAAAGATAATCAAAAATGAATCTTGATGTGAATGGAAGGGGAGAGGGAGTGGGAAAGGGGAGGGATGCGGGTGGGAGAGACGATATGGGGGGGAAGCCATTGTAATCCATAAGCCGTACTTTGGAAATTTATATTCATTAAATAAAAGTTAAAAAAAATCACTAACAAAAAAAATACAACAAAGCAGTAAATAATGTTATTAAATCTGGTGACACCATATTTCTTCCAGCAAACACAACCATAGCAAGGGTTAGTGCATTATTCATCCATCAATTCAAGATTATAATGAGTATATTAGGAATTATCAGAGGTCATGGAGAGTTCAAGTTATTGAAAAATGTATATTATGGAGAAACTACATATTGCTTTCAAAATTTTTTGCACCAAAATAAACTTACCTTTTAATTTTATTTTCCACTGACTTTATATGCAATACCCTCATATAAGCCATTAAATGGTGCCTCTCCTTTATATTTTTTATCTTTCTTGGTAATAATAAAATAATATTAATATCAAAACTAATGTTCAATATATTCATTTACCTGTGAGTTTCTCTTGCATTTCAAGATAATGCAGGTGAAAAGTTCTGTACTTTCTCCCATCAGATAAATGTTACATCTTTGAAGGAAATAAACATATATAAGGAAAAGTTAGCATTTCATATTTTCTTGGACTTTTATCCAGATTCATGTGAATTTTTTGTCCGTATTTGACAAAAGGTTATTGTGTACCCTAAATCAATATTCTTCTTGCATAGATACAAGTCTGCTGCTTTCTATCAATTGCTTATAAATAATTTTTTGCCTCTTTGTTCTTCCTGACCAAATACATATTAAATTTAAATGAACAGTAGCCATAAAATGTTGGAGATTCCCATGTGAACAATATATTGTGAAGAATTTTAAAATACTCTTTAGAACACTCCACCTTGACTAATAGCACATATTTTTGTGAGAGTTAGAAGTTATGTTTAAAAATCTTGCGGGGGGGCCGGTGCAGCGGGTTAACACCCTGGCCTGAAGCGCCGGCACTCCATATGGGTGCCAGTTCTAGTCCCGGCTGCTCCTCTTCTGATCCAGCTCTCTGCTATGGCCTTGGAAAGCAGTAGAATATGGCCCAAGTCCTCAGGCCCCTGCACCTGCCTGGGAGACCCAGAGGAAGCTCCTGGCTCCTGGCTTCGGATCCTCACAGCTCTGGCCATTGCGGCCATCTGGGGAGTGAACAAGTAGATAGAAGGCCTCTCTCTTTGTCTCTACCTCTCTCTGTAACTCTGTCTTTCAAATAAAATAAAATAAATCTTTAAAAAAATAAAAATTTTGGGGGTGAGGCATAGATGTAGGCATTTAACAGAGCAGTTAAGATGCCCTTTAGGAGATCATCACTCATATGGGAAGGAGTACCTGGGCTTGAGTCCTGGTTCCACTTTAGATTCCAGCGCCCTGCTAATGCACACCAGAGAAGGAGCAGGTGAAGGCTCAAGTAGTTAGGTCCCTGCCACACATGTAGGGTACCAATATTGGGTTCCAGCCTCTGGCTACAGTGTGGCCCCACCTTGGCTTTTGAGAGCATTGTGGGGAGTGAATCAGGGATAAAATCAATCTCAATTTCTCTCTCTCTCTCTCTCTCTCTCGTTCTCTCTCTCTTTCTCTCTTTCTCTCTCCCCCTTTCATAAAAAATAAATAAGTAAATAAATAAATAATTTGGGGGTATATATAAGGAGGAAATGAGGAAACACTGTGCCCTACAAAGCCTACACTATTTGTTTTCTCCTGCTAAACCTCCTTTCTTGGACTCTCCTGTCTGCTCACTTTAGTGTTCCATCACTTCCTTTACTACTTAGGATTTAGCATGGGCCTTTGGGCATTCACATTTGTTGTTCCCTTACATGGGGTGATCTTTTCTGAATACCAAACTGACTTTCCCTATTATTTCTCTGCCCTTAAGTATTTACTTTTTTTCCTAACTATCTTATGAATCTGGCTCCTCATCACCTCAATCTTTCACTATTTTCTATCCTGTTATCCTGCTTAGTCTTTCTATAGTTTATCACTTACAAAATTAATATTACACACACATACATACACACACACTCACATGCACAAATTATACCTTCCAGCAGATTAGCAGTTGTTGCTGTTTTCCTTTATGTCTAGTACCTGGTATTTAGTAATTGCAGAACACATGTTAATGAATGGATAAGGGAAGGAAGGACAGAAGCAAAGAAGGGAAGGAGGGAGGAACAAAGGAAGGAAGGAAGGGAGGGGAGGAAGAGAAGGAAGATAGGAAAGGAGGAAAATGACGGCACAAGAAAAGAAGGAAATGAGTTTATTTTTTCCTTAAATATGAACTGCATACTGAGAATATCATATGTTTCACATGTAATTTCATACTTTGTAGAAGGTCTAGGCTTTATTTCTTCTTTTGTTCCTATGCAAAGGTGTCATTTCATTGCAGAATTCATATTATACTTCACGATTTTACATCTGAACTCCAGTTCCTTTCCAGTATCTCATCCTTTTTTAAAATTTTTGCAAAAGAAAGTATGCTCTCCGCCCCCATTGCAATCTTAAATAAGGAAGGTCTGTGTTAATAACTTTTCCTGGAACTATTCAGAACATCCAAGAATCTCCCTGTTTTCTCCAGCCTCCAGTGATTACTCCACTCTTCTATCCCTTGCATCATATGCAATTTGTACCTTTTCTACTACTACTGCATTACATGCTATTATTAATGGCCTGTTCACTGTTTCACATTAATTGCTCTTAATTCCTCAAATATGTTGAGAATAAAAGCTGTTTTCAGAGATATAGACTTCAATTGTCATGTGGGAAATATTAACAGAATACATTAAAGATGTTACATGTTTTATTCCTGCACTCAAAGTAAACTTGGTCCAACACTTTTCAGCTCAATGTCTCACTCTCAGTTTCATCCTTTCCACTAGATAATCTAGATAATATCTTTTGTCCTCAATCCTTAGTGCTACTTGACATAGTCCTTTAATCTCTCCCTGAATTTCTGTCAATTTTTATGGTTTCATTGATCTTATTTTTGCTTGATTGACCCAGATGACCTATCCTGTTCCTACACCATTTGTTCTCTATTTTGCTAATATTTCTTACTGAAGATGGAGCACAAGGTTTAGAATTTTGGCTTTCTACTGTTGCCTATCATGCCTTTGATATATGATGAGAAAATGAAGCCTTCAAATCAACACATTAATTTATGATTATGATATTTGCATCTCTTAGTCTGACATCTGGTCTTATCTTTCACTACATATTAATAAAGTACTCATAATGTGCAAGATTTCGTGCTCAATATCCCATTCACTGGTATACTGTTACTGTGAGGACTGAGATCCCATAAAACTAAATAGAAACACAAGACAATAAGTACTGGAAAAGATATGGAAAAGTGGAATTTTTGGCTCTGTTTTTGGAAATGTAAATTAGTACAGCCATTATAACAAACAATAGATATGTTCCTCAAAATATCAAAATTGTAAGTATCCTATAATCCAGTAATACCATTGCTTCAAAACCTTCATGGATGTATATTATGAAAAAAATCATGTATGGGGTTTCAAATTTTTGGCACCAAAGCAAACTTGCTCTCTTAATTCCATTTCCATGAATTTTTGGGAATACCACATAAATACAAAA
Organism: Oryctolagus cuniculus; assembly: GCF_051225735.1. NCBI lineage: Eukaryota > Metazoa > Chordata > Mammalia > Lagomorpha > Leporidae > Oryctolagus > Oryctolagus cuniculus. Next base: position 51,399,830 of record NC_142875.1, on the reverse strand, counting down.
GGGAAAATGTATGTCAAAGTGACATATGCACCCCCATTTTCATTTCAATATCATTCACAATAGTAAAGATGAAGCAAAAACTTTAAGTGTCAAAAAGAAGCTGTATGGTTTGATTAAGAAAATGTGTTTCATACACACATACACACACACAGAATAGTTTTCAACATTATAAAATAAGAGAATTCTGTCATTCATGATAACAACATGGATGAACCTGGAGGATGCTATAAGTGAAACAAATGAGGCACAAAAGACAAATGTGCACTAAAAACTCATAAAAGTACAGAGAAGAACATTGCTTAACGGGGGCTAAGGAAACTGGAATTTGGAATTACAATGGTCAAAAATTCCAAATTTCATTAAGTTACAGTGCATTCCAGAGACCTGTTGAACAATATTAATAATATTGTATTGTATTGTAAAAACTGACAAAATTTATTTCACCCTCTTGCTTAATTTATTTCAAGATATTTAAAATTTTGTGTATATTGTAAATTATACTGATCTTATAACTTCTTTATCAGGTATGGCTGTTGAATATTATGGTTATTGGTGAATTAAGTTATTGGTGAATTAACTGAGCAGTTTAAAATTATGTCTTTTTCAAAAAATTAATGAAAAGGGAGAGAAGGTGGATATTGTGCTGGAAAGGGGAGGGAGGCCAGTATAGTTATCTTCTTAACACTTTACATGTAAAGTGCATGAAATCTGTTATCTTTATATTAATAAAAATAATAAAATAAATTTTAAAATATTAATTGATTGCTGTAGGGCAGGTATCTCTTTGCTACAATGTGATCATATATTTTGTGTATATACCCAGTAGTGAGATTTCTGGATCATATGGCAAATCTGTTTACAGTCTTTAAAGAAATATCTTCACTGTTTTCCACGGAAGCTGCACTAATTTGCATTCCTATTAACAATATGTAAGCATCCCCCTTTCTCTACATCTTTGCCAGAATTTCTTGCTTTCTGTTTTGAATAATAATCCTTCTAACATTGATGAGGTGATATATCACTATGGTTTTTATTTGCATTTGCCCGATGGCTAGTGATACTGAACATTTTTCTTATATTTATTGGCTATTTGGTTTGTATTTCTTAATTTCAAAACTATTTATTGAGGTCCTTTGCCCATTTCAAAACTGGATTGGTTGGTTGGTTGTTGTTGATATGTGTGAGTTGCTGATATATTCTGGATATTGATCCTTTGCCAGATAAAGAGCTTGCAAATATTTCCCATTCTGTTGGATATGTCTTTACTCAGTTGATTGTTTCTTTTGCTGTGCAAAATCTTCTGAGTTTCCTGTAATCCCATTTGTCTGGTTTTGCTTTTGTTGCCTGTGCTTTGGAGTTCTAATACCAATGTCTTGAAGTGTTTCCCACTTTTTTTTTTCTAGCAACTTCATAGTCTCAGTTAATAAATTTAGGTCTTTGAGGCCCTTGAGTTGATTTTTGTATTTGCTGAGAGGAAGGCATCTAATTTCATTCATTTATGTATAAACATCCAGTTTTGGCAGCACCATTTTGAATAGAATATCCCTTCTCCAAAGTATGGGTTCAGCACTATTTTCAAAAATTAGTTGGCTATACTGTACTATCCAAGATTTCCATTATCAGATGAATGCTAAAGAAAATATCAAAAAATACAGACACATACACAAATAAATACATAAAATGGAATATTATTTAGCTATAAAAATGAAATTATATCATTTGTATCAATGGTTAGAACTGGAAGACACCATGTTGTGTGAAATAAGCAGTAGGTAGATGTTCTCTCTGTCTCTTTCTCTGTCACTCTGCATTTCAAATAAAAAAAAATCTTTTAAAAGATTGCTAAGCATGCAAGCTAAGGCATACGTTAGGTAACATGCTTTAGCCATTCCACTACAAAATGTACACATAGTTCAAAATATCATGTTGTATATGATACATATATACACCTTTATTCAACAATAAAAATAAATAAAAGAGGGTAAGAAAGGAAATAAGACAACTGATCTGAGAAAGATATCATAGGAAACATTAGTTTCACAACAGTAAAGATAAATATTGTTTGTGAAATTATAAATTCATTTCTCACCTTAGTATATACATAATCGAATAATTAAGCCTTGGAAAATATTGATCATAGTCCCTGGACAAATACCCTTGTATATATAAACATAGTTCTATAAAATTAAAGATAATTAAGAAGGAAGTATTCATAAGTGTGCAGAGTTTACTGTAACTAATCCCTCACTTCACCCTAGAGGAATCTGGCAGACACATTGCCTGGAGCGCAGAAAAGAAGGCGATACCATCATATTCCTCTGTCTTCTAATGCAATAGATTAACAGTTCATAGTCTGAGTTTTCTTTTATAGGTGAAAAAGCAAAGTGAGAGAGTTAGCATGCACAAAGTGCAGCTTTTAATTGGACTTGTTTGGATTTTTATATATCCGAAAGTGACCTGATACCCAGGAAATTTTTCTCCTGGTAATCTTACAAAAAGTAAAATATTGGACATAACATAAAGATGGTAGTGGAAAACAATAATAAGAAAACATTTTATTATTTGCACACCCCAGAGTTGGAAGTGTTTATAAGTCAGCTCATTTGAATGAATGAAGTAGTGAGATACAATACTATATAAAATATACTCTCTTTAACCTTAAATAGTACAAAGTTCATGCTCTTCATAATCAGGAACTTCAGAATTTAAAAATTTATATCATGACTCTTCCTGCCAATAGTTATGTAATGTTGAGTAAGTCTTCTTAAAATCGAAATAGTATGATAAAATATACAACAAAACAGAATTAACTGAAATAACAGATATGAACAGATGTGTTCACATATCTACATATATCAGCTTCTTAAAACTTACTAGTTTCTTTCTTTCCCTTTCTCCTTTTTTATTTGAGAATTGGCTTCTGAAATAAAAGATTGTTTAGACAATAGAGTATAAGAAATCATATGATAGCAGTATTTAATGCTTAAAATATGTAGTATAAGGATGCAAAATATAGTATGTGACTTCTCCTGAGGGCTATTGCTATTCATTCATATGGAATATGCAGGACACATATCATTTTTTAGGTTCAGATTTTATACAGGAAGAATAAAAAAATGGCCTAATTTGGGAAGATAATTTTTATTTGAGTGAATTAACTATGTACATTAGGTCAAATGCAAGTGGGTGAGGCCACATGAGACTTTCTTGTTCACAGTGAGATTACAGAGGTATAAATTTGTTTCAATATGGAAAATGTCTATGATGATATTTTTAGCCTCAAACACTAACTCCACGTATAACAAATGACATCTATATCAGCTCTATGATATCTTTTAAATTAATTAAGCCTACTGAAATTTAGAAGTGCTGATATTTTTTTCCAGAAATTTTACACTACTCATGTATTCTCCTGAATAAAATATAAAAATAATGGTTCCCTGCGACACTGAAAATTTTGTCATTTAAATCTTTTATTCTGTATCATTAAGTTCTGTTTTTTTTCACTTTTAAGATAACGATGAGTAAAATCCGAATATAATTCATTATATTGCATAGGATAATAAAAATTAAATGGCTGACAACTTTCATTTCTTTATGTAGATAAGAGCTAATCTTAACAAAGCTTGATTACTTACTCCAAAACTAAGCATTCAATTCAGGAGTATTAAAATTGTGTTCCAATTGATCTAATCATGAATTTAAAAAATAATGAAATAACTTAGAAGAGGAAAATCGAGAAAAAATTACCATTTACCAATAGATAATTTAACTTGGGCCCTTGGCAAATGCATAGATTTAGTGCTCATCTTTATTTTAAGGAGTTTATTTGTTATTTCCTTTAAAACAATGTTTTTTAATGATTAATTTATTTACTCATTTGAAAGGCAGAGTTACTTAGAGAAAAAGCAGGTGTGTGGGGGAGAGAGAGAGAAAGAGAAAGAAGGAATCTTCCATTTACTGGTTCACTCCCCAAAAGCTCACAATGGCCAGGGCTGGGCTGGGCTGAAGATAGAAGCAGGAGCTTTTTCCAGATCTTTCACATGGGTGCAGATGCCCAAGCACTTGTGCAGGGAGCTGGATCAGAAGTAGAGCAGCTGGGACACAAACCAGCGTCCATATGAGATACAGGTGAAACAGGTAGTAGCTAAACCTCTTATGCCAGAATGCTGGCCTCAAACAGTATTTGTTAACCCTGGATTATAGTTGAGGAGGCTGTTAAATTTATCAGTGCTGAGGACCCACACCCAAACATTCTGCTTGGCCTATGCTGGAGTATGGGCATCTTTTGTTTCAAGAGCTGCCTGGGTGTTGATTATGCAGAATCAGGACTGAGAACCATTTTCCTAAAGCTGTTGAAAATGGAGAGTTGCTCTATCATTTAGGGTATTATTGATATATTCATAATTCTGAGAGCATTTTCATGCAACATTGTATCTATTTTTGCATCAGTCTTTGATGTGGATTTGAGAGTGTCTCCAAAGTAGCAACCACATTAACTCTTACTGGGTGCCCAGCATCTACCAGAATGTCTGGACTACCATGGGACCTCACTGTATGTTGATCAAAGAATACAGTGATGTGTCAAGGTGCATGAGTGACAATTTATAAAGATTTGTGCATATTGTAAGGCAATATTATTATAGATCATGCTTTTAGAAAAAGTTAGTATTAGAAAAAATGTAGTTGTATTTCCTTCAATGCTTTTGGTTATTAACTTGCTACAATTTGTCACATGGAAATCTGACAATGGTCTTAAGTTTTATTTTCTTTATAAAAGTGCTAAATTGATTATATCACTAAAACAAGCATTCTCCTTAAGAAAAAGCTAACATGCATTCAGATGGTTGGCTAGGTTTTCCTTCCCAATTAACTGCTATTATTGGAAAGTTAATCTCATCAAGGACTTAGCTGATAAGTTTTAAACTCTTGTCTATGCTAAGCATAAATGTGATCTAACTGCAGACCAGCAGCATTTTAAAGCAAATATGAAAATAATCTGTGCATGTTTTAGAAAATTCAGAAAATACAAATGTGCCATCCTAACTGTGTGCCTAAGGCTCCTCAGATTGCCTTCCATTAAAGCATGACAAAGTTTAATGGCTTTAGTTTAGGAGGAGGAGAATTTTGATTGTTCAAAGCAAACAAGCAATGGATTAAAACTCTTCCTGTGAGTGGTTGAGGAAGGGGTGACATCAGCCTCCAAGTCTGCCCTTTTATCATATGAGAATTTTTGCTATGACTCAGGTACCTCTTCTGGCAATAAATTTCTTATTTTTTTTAAGATTTATTTTATTTATTTGAAAGGTCGAGTTACAGAGAGACTGAGAGAAAGAGACGTCTTCATCCGCTGGTTCACTCCCCAAATGACCAAAATGACCGTGGCTGGGCCAGGCTGAAGCCAGGAGCCTGGAGCTTCTTTTGGTTATCCCCTATGGGTGCAGGGGTCCAAGACTTGGGCCATCCTTCAGTGCTTTCCCAGGTGTGTTAGCAGGGAGCTGGATCAGAAGTGGAGCAGCTGGGACTTGAACCAGCACCCATTTCAGATGCTGGTGCTGCAGGCAGTGGCTTAACCTGCTTTGCCACAATGCCTGTCCCTTGGCATTCAATTTCTTACTGTTCCATCAGATTGGGTCAAGTTTCCAGATATTAAAGCCTGCTGCACCCTACCACTCTACAAGAGAAAAAAAGGAGCAACAAAACAAATGAATATTTCTTAACAATTTCTCTCTCATAATTTCATGTTCTAATAAATACATGGAAAAAAGACATGTAATCAATCCACACATTCCTTATAGGTCCACTATGTGCAAGCTTCTATTTTTGAGAGGTAAAAAAAACAAAATGAAAACAGTCTTCTGGCAATAATATCATTCAGGAGGTCTTAGAATAAGAGGCTTAACTGTGGGACTCCACTGGAAACTCAAAAATAACTGCAGATAAATATGTTTTAGAAAAGCAGTAGCAGTTGGTATGGACCTAAAAGTATCTCTGCTTCAATTCCAAACATTTTTGAGATCTGCAGATTGTATGATGCTAGGATAATCTCTGACACCATTGCACCACTTCTCTTTGACACTGATGTCAGTAAGCAGGTTTCTGTCCAACACCAAAAGCAGATGTGCTTTTAAATTTTGGAACACAACAACTTGCATTTGAATCATGTAAGACACTTTTTAACATGAAAATTCATGGATTTTCTGCACATTAATCAGAATTTCTAGCAACAGAACTTTGGAATCTACATTTTAACACTTTCAATAGGAGATGCTTCTGTATATTAAACTTGAAAACTCATCTCCTAGCTATAAGTTGCTCATGTAACTTTGTAACAGGAATTAGGAGATCGGATTTCAGTATCAGTTCATGCACTCATTCTTACAAAGCAAATTCTGTGCTGTATTTGACTTTGTTATTTCCATTTAATGCCTACAAATAACATTCAGTATTGTTTGATAAGTTAAAGTTAATACAATCTTGGTTGGATCACACTATCATTACAGATTCATCTGTAACTTGACTCTTCTGGACCATATTATTTTAATGCATTTGTAGCTCCAACTCTCCATGGTAGATAGTCTTTCTATAGAGAAGAGGTAGATTTAGCTTCAGGTAAAGCCACATCTGGTTTCTCATATAGCTACAACTTACAGGCTAAAAATATTACTTTCTCTTAATTCTTGGAACCTGTATTGGGTTTACAATTGCTAAAACTAAAGAGTAAAAGAAACTTGTTTTTGTTTTTTATTTGACACTTTTAGTTATTATGTAATACTTGTACATTTTTCATGGGATATAGAGCATTGTTTTAATAGACTAGGTGCCAGTGCTGTTGTGTAGTAGGTTAAGCCTCAGCTTGTATTGCTGGCATCCCATATGGGTGTCGGTTCGAGGCCTGGCTGCTCCACTTCCAATCCAGTTCCCTACTAATGCACCTGGGAAAGCAGTAGAGGATGAAGTTAGCACTTGGGCCCCTGCACCCATGTGGGAGACCTGGAAGAAGCTCTTGACCCTGGCTTCTGATCAACCAATTTCAAGCCATTGCAGCTATCTGGAGAGTGAACTAGCAGATGGAAGACATCTCTCTGTGTGTCTCCCTCTCTCTGTAACTCTGCCTCTCAAATAAATAAACCTTTAAAAAAAAAATGGACTGATACATTATGTGCCAATCAAGCTAGGGAATCAATCTCTTATCTTCTTTATCCTTTCCCTGTGTTGGGAGCCACCAGTTCCTCTCTTCTATCTCCTTATACAGATTACACACTTGATCTTAGCCGAAAGGCCGAGAAGCAATTCTTATAAACATTGTACAGTTTATAACACATTATTGTAAACTGCAATCACCTGGCTTTGCAGTGGAAAAGTTGAACTTGTTAATTCTGTCTCACTGTGTTTTGGTATCTTTTAACTGTCCTCCCTTTAAAGAACATCAAACAGATGTTGCTGTGTTGAGATTTCCCTGCACATTGAAATTATAGCAAGGGAAAGACTGCCTGCAGGTTTGTATGTGGGCTGTGTCAGCTCCTATCTAAGTGCAAAGAGCCTTTAGCAGAAAGAAGTTGGAGATAGAGCAGTCATTCAATACAAGAAAAATAAATCAGCGTTAAACCTCTGACAAACCAAGAGTCACAGAGTTAAATCATGGTAATAATCCATAGCAAGTGAAATTTATCAGTCCTTCTCACCTCGACTTGGGAGGAATCCGAGGCCAGCTTGGCAGCAGACAATATGATCCATGTCTCTCATCCCACCACAGGCAAAGCGCAGAGCTGTCCCTGGCCCTTGGGTGGAAGGAGATTTACCTTCTAACAAGGTGGGAAAAGGAAATAGTTGGTTCAGTTTCTGAAGCTATATTGTTTAAGGGATTAAAGAGACTAAAGGATTTACCCTGGATTTCAAACTACTACAGAGGGGAAAACGGAGACTTACACGCTGGGTCGGAACACGTCAGGAAGAACAATACAATTATTTTTAAAAGTGATATAATTATAGCTCCATTTTGTTTACATTTTATTCTAAGAACATACAAATACATTCTGGATGTTAGTTTGTGAAAAGCACTCTTTGTGGACTTTTGGTTGATAAGAAAATGTGTTTGCTATTGTCCCCAACCTCAGTGGGGTTCTATTCCATATTGGCTGGATGTTAATACTTGTTCTTCAATGCATAAAAAAGGATATAATTGTTATGAAACAAAGTTATGAATATTAACTGGATAGATCTGACAATTTTTTTTGGATTCATTTGTTCATTTTGAAAGATAGAGTTACAGAAACAGAGAGGGTGAGAAAGAGAGAGAAATCTTCCATCTACTGGTTCACTTTTCAAATGGCTTCAACGGTCAGGACTGGGTTAATCTGAAGACAGAAGCCAGGAGCTTCTGCTAGTTTTACCACATGGGGGAAGGGTCTAAGCACTTGGGCCATCCTCCACTGCTTTCACAGGAGCATTAGTAGGGAGTTGGATTGGAAGTGGAGCAGCTGGGACTCGAACAAGTGCCCATATGGAATGCAGACAGTGCAAGTGGCGGCTTTATGTACTACACCACAGCTCCGGCCCCTGACAAGTTCTTATACCACAAAAGGTGGCATAAGCTCTCTTGGAGAATATGTGTTTTGTCTTTAAAAAGGGAAGTCATAGAAATGACAGATTGATGAGAATGGCCAAATAGTGAAAATATATGATGTTTAGAAATGTGAATAGGATAGGATAGAATTAGAGTATGGTGGATAGAGGCAAGGTAAAAGCAATATCTTGGAAAGGTGTTTTCAAATAAGTATGTAAAGGTTTTGGTAAAAAATGACTTGTAGTAAATCTATCAAAGTAAATTATCATTTTGGGGACAAAGTGAAAGAAGATGAAATTTTAAGTATTGTAAATATTTCACTTATTAAAAAGGTAGAATACACATTTTATTTATAATGCCAATACTGTATTTATGGATTCCAAATAATAAATCAAATATTATTTATTTTTAAAGGTTTATTTAGTTATTTCACTGTCAGAGTTACGGAGAAAGAGGTAGAGGCAGAGAGCAAGAGGGATCCTCCATCTGCTGATTCAGTCCCCAGATAACTGCAATGGCTAGGCCTGGGCTAGGCTGAAGCTGGGACCTTCATTCAGGTCTCCCACGTGGGTGGCACAGGCCCAAGTACTTGAGCCAACTTCTGCTGCTTTTCTCAGGCCATTAGAAGGGAGCTGGATCAGAAGTATAGCAGACAAGACAGGAACTAGCACCCATATGGGATGCTGGTATCACAGGTGGTAGCTACATGCTATGCCACAATTTCAGCTCCTCAATTAAATTTTAGAAAAGAATGGAATCCAAGTGTTTATGTTCCCTGTAAAGGAATACTAATGAAATGCAGGTCCATTTTGGAAAGAGTCATATAAATAAAAAGGAAAAATGTTATTGTTGGTGGAAAAAAGTGTTGCCCATTTATATAAGTAGAATTGTGAATTTGAGAGTTGTATTTCAAGATAAAATCTATGTAACTGCAGAAATCTAGAAAAGCAAAAATAGAATATTTAAGGTAATATTAGGACATCGTTTTAGAAGAGCTGAAATAGTTTAGAAACTTTTTGTCTGGAAATGAAAAAAGTAACTGAGAACAGTTATGAATCTCTTCTCTGAAAACCAGACAACAAGAGAAGTCATCCTTACCAAATCCCACTATCAGTCACCCCTGTGCAGCATTTCTGTTTATACATATAATATATATATACACACACACATACATACACATACTTATACATATGAACACTGTTTAAAACAAATATTGAAATGGATAAATAGGATTATTTTTAAATATTATGTAAATTGTTATTGGCGCATGTATTTAGTACCATGTGGTACAGATATAAAACAGGGTTCTTTGAGAAACGACTCACTGGTAGAGAATTCCAGAGCATACCCAGTTACCAGAGCGTTCCTGATTGTACAACCTTGGCAATGAAGACAGAGGCTGTGTACGCCAGGGCCGCAGTGCCAGTAGAGGGGGTTCTGACCCTTAAGGGTCTATTCATTAGTGGCACAGAAGATAGGAAAGTGTATCTAGTCTGGGAAGGAGCCTTTTAGAAGAACAGCCCAGTTTTCCACTGAGCCAACTTGGACGGTTCCACCTGTTCTCAGCCAAGTTACCCAAAACGGGAAGGAAATAATCCTCCAGATTTAGGAAGCACAAATATGACTCACACTTACTCTTGAGTTTGAAATAAAAGTGCTAATGATTTTGTAGCATGTATAGCAATATCTCGGACACACATTCTAAAAAACACTGATTCGTTTGGAATTCAAATTTAATTTAAGTGTTCAAATTAAATTTTCTGGTCTATATCAGATTTTTCTCTTTCTCATGACAAAGAATGGCCAACTCCATGTGGTGAGGGTGATGTGATAGATACGCAGCTTAAGTGTAAGGAATTATTATGTATAAGTGTCAATGCAATGTTGACTTAGTCCTTTCTTTCATTTCTCTTATTGTGCTGTAGTGAAATTACTCTGTGTGATCCTAGTATTAAGGATTTACAAAGTGAAATCAAAGTAGAATGATTGAGAACATATTTAAAACTGGACAGCTTTGGGATTTATCTTCATTTCTATTTCATGGGCAAGTTGTTACACCTTCCACAAGCTAATTTTCTTATCTATAAAATATATTTGTATAATATCTTATATAGATGTTGGGAGTAAATTGCATTATGTATATAAAATACATGACTGGTGAACACACTCTAAATATAGATTATTAATTTGACATGTTCTAGAAATATATTTTTCTGGGGCTGTCACTATGGCATGGGGAGTGAGGCCTTCACCTATGGTGCTGGCATCCCATGTGGGTGCCAGTTTGAGTCCCACCTGCTCCACTTCTGATTCTGCTCTCTGCTATGGCCTGGGAAGGCAGTGGAGGATGGCCCAGGTCCTTGGGCCCTTGAATCAGTGAGGGAGACCTGGAGAGATCTCCTTGCTCCTGGCTTCAGATGGACGCAGCTCCCACATTTGTGGTCGTCAGGGGAGTGAACCAGTGGATGGAGGATCTCTCTCTCTCTGCCTCTGCCTCTCTGTAGCTGCCTTTCAAATAAATAAATAAATTTTTAAAAAAAGAAATATATTTTTAAAATTTAAAAATAATATGAAAATTTGTATTTCACACATTAGATGAAATAAATTGAAAGTGTAGTTCCCCAAAACCAAATCAAAAATGAAATACCAAGCCTGGGCATATGGACTAGCAGGCTTCACTCCTGGCTCCAACTCCCTGCTAATGCAAACCCTGGGAGGCAATGGTGATGACACAAGTGATTAGGTTTCTACTACCATGTTAAGCTGCCACGTGTGATGCCAGCATCCCATATGAGCACCTGGGAAAGCAGTGGGAAATGGCCCAAGTGCTGTAGTCAGGTTGGAGACCTGGAAGAAGCTCCTGGCTCTTGGCTTCTGACTGGCCCAGCCCTGGCCATTGAGGCTATTTGGGGAGTGAATCAGCACATGGAAGATTCTCTCTCTCTCTTTCTCTCTCTCTCTCTCACCCCCCCAACCCTCCCTCCCTCCCTCCACCTATCCCCTACTGTAACTCTGACTTTCCAATAAAATAAATAAGTCCTTAAAAAATGAAAAAAAATTAAAGTAATTCCTCCTCTTGTCATTCATTTGTACGCTGAATAATCATTCTGGATAGATTTTTTTATTTTAAAAAATTACTCGATTAAGCTTTCTAAGTGTAGGTCTTTAAAGACCCTATCCCTGTTATAATGCTTTCCTTTCATGATACAGATACCAAAATGTGAAGTAATGAAAGTTCACATATGGTATTAAATTCATAAAAATTAAATTTTGTGTAACAATAATGGCTTTCCATTAAAATTATGAATACATCTGGGGATTCCTGCTGCAGATGGTAAGCTACTCAAGCACTGTGGCCATCTACTGAATTATGGCATTGCAGTCATAGGATGATCATCTATTATCTTATATATCATAATCTTCTATTTCCAGACTTTAAGTGTATAATTGAAATAATATGTTGGTATTAAAGTCTTAGAAATATGAATCTATAAGTTATCCACAGTTGCAGAGTTTAGGGAAAATTTATTAGTGTGTGTCTCACTAAATTGATGGAACTCATAAATAAAGCTTACATAAATATCACTTTTAAAGCTATGAATTTTTTATTAAACTTCTGTAACTGGTTTCTATCATGTGATTTTCAAGGAATGTCTTTTTTCCCCCAAGGAGTAAATAACTGAGCTGTGAAATGAATTGTTGTTGACTATATTTATATCATAAGAAAGTAGAATGGGAGGGTCAAGGCAAAGTAACTCTTGTGACATCATTGAACCAAGTTCCTGGGAAATACTTAGTGAAAAACAGTAAATTAAAATGAGTGGAAGGAAGTGACTTTTATGTAACTCATAATTAACCCTTGGAACTCTGCCATAATATTTTATGAAGGCAAATAACTTAGCGAGATTCAACAAGAAATTAGATACTATATCTGAATAAGAATTTAATTTGCAGTTAATCTGCCTCTAGAAAAGTTATAGAGGTTATCAATAATTATATTTTAAGTGATCACAAGCTAATGCCAGAGGAATAATGTTCTTTGGGATACAACATCAGAAGCTTAGCTAAGTGTTTTTAGAGGTTGGGTGGATTACAGTTTCACAAAGTTCTTAGTCCTTAAATTTTATTATTATGAAATATATAGCACTACTTGAAAAATTATCAAGTTAAGCATTGTATTTTTTTCCTCTATGGATCTACACAGAATTTTTTTTCTTTTATTCTCCCTTTAACCTCACTCTCATTCATAAGTTTTGATGTAATGCCATTGGAGTGGGCATATGACACGGCAGTTTAACTGCCAGGTGGGATGTTCCTATCCCATATCAGATCCTAGAGCATGTCCTGGCTCCTCTTCTTTAAATTCCAGCTTCCTGCTTACATGCACCCTAGGAGGTAACAGATGCTGACTCAGGTGCTTGGGTCCTTGCCATCCTCTTGGGAGACCCAGATTGAATTCTTATCTCCAGACTTTGGCCTGATCCAGCATCATCTGCTTTGGGCATTTGGGGACTGAACCAGCAGATGGAAGATCTCTCTCTTTAAGTGTCTCTGTTCTCTGAGTCTCTTCCTTTGAAATAAAATAAAGATAATGTTTCTTTAATTCCAGTATTTTCATAGTGCCCCTCAACTCTGGATGATTAAGGCAATAAATAGAATTGAAAGATACTTGGACTTGTTTTTCTATGTCAAATTGACAGTCCATCATATTATCATTTAATACACTAAACTAGGCAGTGGGCAAGAGTGTTTTTGATTGGCTAGGTAGGACTATTTGGGTGATCACTATGTGCTATTTCTTCTTAGGAGATTAAGCTACTATAAAGAAAGAGCCATGCAAGAACTACACAAAGTAAAGTACATCATGATTTTTTATATTAATTTAAAATAAAATTTAGAAAAAATACATTGAAACATTTTATTGAACAGTGATTCTGAAGAAAATCTGATCTTTTATATTGTTCAAAGACAAATATTTGACTGATGGCTTTTTACCCCCTGCCATTCTTAGTCTGATCTAGTGGCATTTTCTTCTTTTATTTATTTATAATTATTAAAATGGCAATGAGAAAGAGAAAAGAGAGGAGAGTGCGAGCAAGCGAGAGAGAATCTTACATTCATTCCCCAAAGCCCCAAAAATCAGGGCTTGGCCAAGACATAGCCAGGAGCTAGATCTTCTATGTGAATGACAGGAAATCAAGGATCTGAGCCATCACCTACTAGTTCCTAGAGTGAATATTGGCAGGAAACTGGAGCCAGGAGAAGCAGGTGTCTCGATATTAAGTGCTATGACAAATTCCCGCATCTATTTTAAGTATTTTAATATGTGCCCATCCCCATGATTTTACTGATAGAATGACAAGAAACAGAAGGTGATGGCTTATGAAAAAAAAAACAAAATACAGAAGTTGTAATCATAGGAAAAACTGTCAATTTGCATCATTTTGATACTGTGTCTCTAGAATCAGTTCCATTATGTCATATTGTTCATTGTTCATTCCACTAGAAGAAATTGTTCCAGTTATTTTAAGTTCATTTTTGTCTACCCTCCTTCATGCCTTCATGAGCTGAATTAAAAAAAAAAACAATATTTTTTTCTCAATACATTTCATAAGAATGAATAAATCATATTAACATCATTTTTAAAATAATATTTGGAAGAGCAGTTATTGACATTATGCTACTTTTTTCTGTTTATGTTTGAAGACTTTTGCTCAACATAAAAGACTGCTGAGGCTACATTAACAGAAAGTGAAGCTTCATTCATTGAGTCATAAGTTAGAGTATTGTAATAACTGAATGTTTCAGAGTACAACATTCAAACTGCTTTATTTTAGCTAGAATAGCACAAATCATTTCCACTGTTGAACATCTCAAAGACAATACAATTGTCCTTGTAAGAAATCAGTTCAGTAGGGTTACTAATATGACTATTTAGTGTATATAATTTTGTTGAAATTTAAGTCTTCTAGTGTTTATGGTTATAGTAAATTCACCGTCTGGCTATATAATGTGTTATGAAAACTAAGTTTTAGTTACTTTTAAAACTGTGCTGATATATTTTGAATTTATGTATGTATATATAGAATGAATGTAATGATGCAGAAAATATGAACAGTCACATTTTTCTTCATTTTAAATTTTCAGTTTAGAAATAAATCATTTATCACAGATGGGAGAGGAATTATTGTCAATTTTGGGACACCAATAGTTTAGTATGAAATGTAATACTTGTTCAAATACTGTGACCTCAAAATTTCCATGTAAACTTAGCAAGTTTATTGTTTATGGCTTTTCCCTTCTTTATCCCTATTTATAAATTATGTCAATAAGGAAAAATATTTAAATTATAAAATAAAATTTTAGGACAGCACCTCTGTAAATTGGCTGGGTTCAAATTTATGAGTCTTAGTGAAGATCTCAGATAAACGAACAACGTGGGAAGGTGGGGAATGAAAGAAACCCTGATTATTGTGGGCCAGAAACTTTGTTTAGTTCTCTTATTCATATATATTTGAACATGTGAGGTTCATGTGAACTCTGTTGACAGTTTCATTTATGTCAGCTGTAAAAATGAGATAATGAGGTGTGTCTCAGGGAACAATTTTCTGGTGCACACTGAAAAATCATCTCTTTTTTAGTAAGATAAATGGAGCCACCACCTGGTGGCTCTGTGCTCATTCTTTGGTGTCCTATTCACCGGGCTCACTGAGTCCCAGTTTTGCCCTTCACCATCTACATCATCTTGGGAAAAATGCATAATTTCTTCAGGCCTCTGATTTTTCAGTTATGAAAGAAGAGTTATAATAGTAACAGCCTCATTCCATATGATGATCCTTGTAGGATAAAATGAGATAATGTGTGCAAATCGGGACATTTGCTGGTACATCAAGTCCTAGAGTCTTACCAAAATGAGCTACTGATTTGTAAGTGCGCAAATATATCAGTTCTCTAATCCCATGTCTAAAATATTAACATAATTACCATACTAGAATTCAATCCAGAACTTTCAGTTTTATTTTTCTTGTTTTACATTTTGTTTTATATTTCATGCAATGAAATATGTCAAAACAAACTGAAATATGAAAAGATAATATGATGAAATCCAATGTAACTGCTGTCAATGTTCAGTGAATATTAACATGTTATCTCATTTGTAGATTTTCTGGGAATTGTATATTTGATTCAATGCATATCCCATTTCTACAGAGACACGTTTCTACTCTGTCCTATTCCTCCTTGTTTTCTAGAACAAATAGCCACCCCCCAGTCTGGGTCCACTTTTCTCATTCATGGGTTGAAATTCACCAAATATATAGGCATCAAGAATGATATCGTATTGTTTTGTGTGCTCTTAAACTGTGTTTAAATGGTAGCACATCACTTTTAAATTCTGTAAATTGCTTCTGCTTTCACTATTGGATTTTTGAGTTTTATTGATGGTGAATTATATAAAGATATAGGTTGTTTATTAGTTGTTCCTACAATATAACCTGTATTCTATATTCATCTCCTACTGCCAAAACTTAGGTGGTAGGCAATTTTCTCTATTACTAAAACAAGACAAAACAAAACAAAAAATTATACATGCAAACTTATTCCTATCTAATTATGCCAAAATGCAAGAATTTCTCAAGAGCTGTTTAGGAGTAGAATTGTTGGTTAATAGTCTATGTACCTTCCAACTTTATAATCTGCTGATGCTGTAATAAGCTACAAATTTGGTGACTTAATATGACAATTATTATCTTAAGACAATTCACAAGTTTGCCACAGGCCTCACTGAATTAAATCAGTGCGTGGACAGGCCCGCATTCTTTTGGAGGCAGCAGATTTATTTTTTTAATTTTTCACTCCTTTTCTTGGTTCTAGGGCCATCCTTCATTCCTTGTCCCATGAACCTCTTCCTCCATCCTTAGAGCCAGAAATAGTGGTTGGAATCCTTTTCCTATTCTATCATTCTGATCTCTTCTACTATCATATCTTTATCTCTGACCATAGCAGGGAAAGACCATCTGCATTTTTTAAAAGATTTATTTATTTACTTGAAAGTCAGAGTTACACAGAGAGGAGAGGCAGAGAGAGAGAGAGAGAGAGAGAAAGAGAGAGAGAGAGAGAGGTCTTCCATCCGATGGTTCACTCCCCAATTGGCTGCAATGGCCAGAGCTGTGCCGATGCAAAGCCAGGAGCCAGGAGCTTCCTCCAGGTCTCCCACGTGCGTGCAGGGTCCCAAGGACTTGGTCCATCTTCTACTGCTTTCCCAGGCCATAGCAGAGAGGTGGATCAGAAGTGGAGCAGCCAGGTCTCGAACCGGCGGCCATATGGGATGCTGGCACTTCAGGCCTGGGCATTAACTCACTGCGCCACAGCCTCGGCCCCAAGACTATCTGCATTTTTAAAATGGATTTATTTATTTGATTATTTATTTGAAAGACACACAAACATACAGGGGGTGGGGGGGAGAGATAGAGAAGGACAGAGAGAGAGAGAGAGAGATCTTCCACTAGCTGATTCACTCCCAAACGTCTGCCATAACCAGGACTGGACCACACAAAGCCAGAAACCAGGAGCTCAATCTCTGTCTCCTATGTACATGTGTGAGAGGGACCCAGAAACCTGAGCTATCACCTGCTGCTTCCTAGGGTGCATAGTATCAAGAAGCTTGAATCAAAAGTGGAGTTAAAATTCAAACCCAAGCACTAGAATATGGGATGCAGGTATCCCAAGCAGCATCATTGCTATTGAGCGAAATGCAGTGGTCTACACAAAATGTATAATATTTTATGGTTTTATATTTAAATCTATTCTTAGGTAGGAAACAGTTATCTTACATGAAGAATATAAGATTTGAATACATCAGTTCTAGAATGAAAAATCTTTTGTAAACTGATATGAGAATAAATTTTAATATCTCTCTACAAACATTATCACAAATACAGTTTATAGTTTTCTGAGGATATTAAAGCTAAAAACACTGACAGTGAAAGGATATATTCAACATCACTTCCAGAGACTAATCGCTGTGCCCTGTATTCCGCTAAAGTGGGTTAAACCACTACCTGTGATGCCCACATCCCACATGGGCATCATGTCCTGACTGCTCCACTTCCTAGCCAGCTCTCTTTTATATGCCTGGGAAAGCAGCAAGAGATGGTCCAAGTGGTTGTGCCCCTACACCAATATAAGAGACCTGGATGAAGGGCTAGTCATGGCTGTTGCTGCCATTTTGGGAGTGAACCAGCAAATGGAACATAGCTCCCCATGTGTCTGTCCTTCTCTATAAATTTTTCACATAAATAAATAAATGAATTGGCTGGAGCTGGAGCAATCTGAAGCCAGGAACCAGGTGCTTCCTCTATGTCTCCCACATGGATTAATGGGCCCAAGTACTTGGAGCATCCTCTGCTGCTTTCTCAGGCACATTCCAGAGAGCTGGATTGGAAGTGGAGCAGCCAGGAATTGAATCAGTGCCCATATGGGATGATGACATTGCAGGCGTTGGCTTCACCCAGTTGTTTTGTTTTAAATGAAAATGTCTGCTAGTGTTAAACACTAGAATTATAACAAGAGGATATACTATACTTATTGAATATTATAGTTCCCATATTAACTGAGCCTCCTGTTTTGTAATATATCCTTGTTTTAATCATGTATAGAAATTATTTTTCAAATTCAATTTTCATTCCTTGATGGTGTTACTTTTATGACACTAGGAACCAACTACTATGTTGAGGATTGTTATCAATGTTCATGATGATATCATGGCATTAGTTCTATATATATAAGTGAATGTGAAAATATAAAAACTGATCCTCTCTGCTGTATTCAGCATGGCTGCTATTCCTCATGCCGTGACATCACTGCTGTTTTAATAACCGACTGCCATCAATTATCTGAAATTGCCTGAGTCAGCAGAACTGAACTACTTTTAAGCCTTTCTGTCAAAAAGAACTGATTTTATTCTGCGAATTGGAGTGTAGAACTTGTCTTACCGATGTGACTTTTGGAGAAATATGATAGAATTGTTACTAAAAGAGAATGGCATTGTAATAAGCATAGCTTTAAAACTCTGTGGGAAACAGAATTAAATTTAGTGAATTGAGTATTAAAAACTTAGGCTTAATGTCATAGACACTTCAGAGAATAAAAAATAAGAAAATCTAATGTCATTTTACATATTATTCAGACTTCCATATTAGACTTATTAAACTCCTGAAAAAGTTAAAGATCTGAAAGTTTTAAATGCCATTATATTTTTTAGTTTTGTTATTGGGGGTTGTTTTAAAGTATTACAAGACAGTAAAAAAATCATTATGTCGGGGCTGGTGCTATGGCATAGCAGGTAAAGCCACCACCTGTGATGTCATCATCCCATATGAACATCAGTTTGAGTCCTGTCTACTCCGCTTCCAATTCAGCTCTCTCCTAATGTGCCTGGGAAAGCAGTTGAAGATGGCTCAAATGGATGGGCCCCTGCAGCCATGTGGGAGACCCAGAAGAAGCTCCTAGCTCCTGGCTTCAGATGGACCCTGCTCTGGCTGTTGCTGCCATTTGGGGAGTGAACCAGTGAATGAAAGACTTCTCTCTCTCTCTAACTCTGCCTCTGCCTCTCTGTAACTCTGCCTTTCAAATAAATAAATAAATATTTTTAAAAATCATGATGACCATGTCGACTTTTTGGTGAATTTGAAAACTAAAGCACAGAGGTACACGTGGCACCAGTGTAGAGTCTTGGGTCAACAGAGGTCAGAAAGAACAGATGTGGTTAAGGCAGAAGTCTACTCACACAGAGCAGGGGCTCTCAAAGTCTGATTTGTCAAACCTACATACAATCTATTGGTTTATTTATGGCTGCTGGTATCCTTCTGTACACCATCCAATCAGATCCTAGAGATGTCTTTGTGCTGCCAGTAGGATTATAAATTTGTGGTATCCCATAATAATTTATATCTTCTTCATATCTGGATATGAAGTTTAAGCTCTTTACCATTCATAACTAACCATGGTTTTTAAATAGTTGAATAGGAAATTGTATGTAAATATCCAGTAGGGACAGTTTAGCTGATTTCTTTTTTCCCCCCTCAGAAATTTTCCTTGGAGCAATGAGATGCATTGAAAAATCCTTTGTTTGGACCTTGAGGCTGCTTAAAATATAGTAAAAACTGATATACTATTACATGGTTGATATAATATCTTTGTGTTTCTTTAGCTGGACATTCAGGTACTGTCCTTATCTCTAGGAAAAGTGTCTCCTTTGAGCTCAGTTGGAATACTTTATTATCATTTCTTCATGTCTAAAGTATCGGCACCTTCCTATTTTTTAATTTTTATTCATTTTAAAAGGAGAAAAAAAAGAGAGAGAGAGAGACAGACAGACAGACAGACATCTGTCATCTACTCTTTCCCTCCTCTAAATGCCCCAACAGCCTGGGCAACGCCAGCTTGAAGTCAAGAGCCAAGAACTCAGTCCAGGTCTCCCACATCATGCATCATGACAGGGACCCAACTACTTGAGTCATCACCTTCCTTCAGTGGGTTCAGGACTCAATCTTAGGTATTCGTATAGGATGCAGACATCTCAAGCAGTGTCTTTAAATGCTTGGCCACATGTCCAACTTTTGTTAGTCCAGTTTAACATTGAGACAATAAGGGAATGCGATGGTTTGCTTTTGTGTAATACATGTTGCGCACACACAATTACATTTGTTACTTCATGTTACTGCATGTGTTATTTCACATATTATACTTATGTTTACATGAACTTATTAATTTATTTTCTCCCTTCCATTGTTTTGACATAGACCATGCCTTCTATATTTTATATCCCCTTAAAGATTTGCCTCAACATTATATTCCATATATCATGAACAATAAGTTATGTTGATTTTACTTCAAAATAACTTACTGCACCTATTTCAAAGTATTCTTTGACAAACTCAATTTTATATTTTGTCAAGAACCTGAGGAACAAGTTTACTTCAATCTTTGGCTCTGGCAGAAAATAAGCACCTGGTTGGTTTAGAGTACACATAATATTATTATTCTCCGCCTCC
The DNA here is from genome assembly GCF_051225735.1 of Oryctolagus cuniculus. Taxonomy (NCBI): domain Eukaryota; kingdom Metazoa; phylum Chordata; class Mammalia; order Lagomorpha; family Leporidae; genus Oryctolagus; species Oryctolagus cuniculus. Next base: position 51,379,211 of record NC_142875.1, on the reverse strand, counting down.
TCTATCTCAATTACTTTGTGAAATTCATAAATTTGTCACCCACTTCCATGAAGAAATAACTGCGTTAATTATAATTATGCATTGTTTTAGAATTGGAAGGAACTTCTCGATCATCAATAAGGAACTCAGGGCCTGCACTGACTCATTTTTTAGCTTCAAGACACTAGAAGCAGCCAAAACTCTGGATCCTATGTTCAGGCCAGCAGAGTTTTTTGGAGACAACACTGACATTCAAAAATGAATCATTTTGTTGGCCAGGAATTGGATCCCAGTCCACTGCTTACCTCTGTATCGGTATAGTTAATTTTATCCTAAAGTTATCTTTAGTTATTTCCCTCTTCCAACCTCAAATTCTGAGTAATTCCTGTTGTTTGTCAGGGTTCAAATGGCCCTGCACCTTTTGCAGCTGTTGCTGTAATGTAACCTAAGGGGTTCTCAGTGAAGAAACAAATTAGAACTTTCCTGGTCAGTAAACCCCCGGGCTCAAAATGAATAGCTTTGGTGCATTATTTGGCAAAGCAAGGTGAGAGTCAGCGTAACTGTATTCAGTTTGACCTCTTGAAACTGTTGACATTGGAACTGCCTAACAGTAAGTGTTAAGACCTATTAAGTTCTCATTAGTAATGCTATTGGATTATAAACCTGAGGCACTCTACGTCATTTAATAGTGAATATTAAAACATATTTACAAAGAGAAAGGCATGTCTGCATTATTTAGAAGAAGAAAGTAGAAGAGTAGAAATTAATTGGTATCAAAACCAGGTCAGAAACTAATTATGATTTCAGTTCCATGTAACTTTACCTTCTCATTTCTTGACTTAGTAATTGTTTCTGTCCACGCCATGGCTGTAAGAATAAAATGCTTTTAGAAATGTGAGCAGCTCAGAATCCTTATTAGGCACAGGCAGTCTACACAGTTAATAATTCAGTGTAATTTTATCTATATTAGTTTTCAGAATGGTTTGTTATGAGATAAGGTTATATTAATCCATTTGTCAAGGGACAATGTCTGAAAAAGAATAAAACTCACATGTCAATTAATGCATTCTTGCCTTGGAACCCTATATATGGACTTCAATGTGACGTGTCAATGATTAATTATTTAAATTTATGTGAATTCTTACATGCCATCAAGGGCAAGGAAGCCCAATGGTAGCAAAAATTGGCATCTCAGTGCCACTGAAAGTCTCTATAATACTTGTATACAAATCATCATCAAAGAGGAGCTTGTGATCATTCCTTAAGAAAACCATCACTATTAATTTTTGTAATATAAATATAAACCATATATATCACTCTATATATTTAAATTTTTATTAGAAATACATATTTGAATTGTCATCAAAGACAATGTAAAGCATATGAAGACTTTAAGTGGCCATTTGATTTAGGAATAGGTCTCTAAATTTTTTATTTATTTATTTATTTATTTATTTTTATTTTTGACAGGCAGAGTGGACAGTGAGAGAGAGAGAGACAGAGAGAAAGGTCTCCCTTTTGCCGTTGGTTCATCCTCCAATGGCCGCCATGGGCGGTGCATCGCGCTGATCTGAAGCCAAGAGCCAGGTGCTTCTCCTGGTCTCCCATGCAGATGCAGGGCCCAAGAACTTGGGCCATCCTCCACTGCACTTCCGGGCCAGAGCAGAGAGCTGGCCTGGAAGAGGGGCAATCAGGACCGAATCCAGCACCCCGACCAGGACTAGAACCAGGTGTGCCAGTGCCACAGGTGGAGGATTAGCCTAGTGAGCCTCGGCGCTGGCCAAATAGGTCTCTAAAATTTATTAACTGTGTTTTCTTAAGTACTCATCTAGATGTTAGTTATTAGACTTTTGAAAGGAAATTATACTTTTTATTTATTGAAATTTGAATGCTTCCTTTACATTTTAACTATTTTTCTCTTCGTATCCAGAGTATTGAGAACTGTGAGGGAACACATTACTAGCTTACACACAACTTGACTAGCAAAAAAATGAATTATGTTTAAGAGATAATATTTAAAATTAGGAAAATTATAAGCCTCTTGAATTCAAATTTACACAAAAAAGTTTTTGTTGAAAGACTAAATTCAGTAAACCTGATTTATTTAGATTTTTTATTGGATTTATTCAAACTTTAGTGTCAGTATTAACTTATTGTATGACCATATGTATATCCTTATGATTATCTATTTCATTTCCTCATCTGGATAATTCAGTTAATGAATAACAATAACATTATACAAGATGAGGTGGTAATACAATGCATGGCATTCATCATATATATGCATTTATTAAAAGTCTTAGAATTTCATGTTTGGAAGAAACATCAGTGGTTATTTACTTTAACCCATATTCAATTTCAAATCTTATAAAGTCAGTTTACAAAGTCTCCCTTGACTGAAATGAAGATTTAAAGATCAATATTTATTTTGCCTGTTTAATATCATATTTTTTCACTTGAACAAGGATACATATATATATATATATATATGTATGACTTAGGCTGTATCATTTGGTTCAGTTTAGACTGGCAGCTCATAAGGGCAGCAGGTGATTTGTAGGAAGCTTGATTGCTGGCTGTTTGGCAACAACAGAATGAATAAATGAATGATTGGCAACCTAGACTCTGCTCATAGTTCACAAAAAAGTAAATTAAATAATAATAATAATAATAAGATCCTGTGGCAATGAATTTCTGGTTATTTTATATAAACAATATTTAGCCACTTTGGGTTAAAAAGTATACCTCTGGAAAACAGGTAGATAAATATGGTGAGAGATCTAGGAAAAAAAAAAAAAAACTATTGTTTGCCTCAGAGGTCATTGGGGAGTTTTAGTCAAAGCTGGAAGTGTCCACAGACATATTTCACTGTATTCTCATTGTTTGCTACAAAGGGAAAGGAATCAATTTGGTTTCCCATTTGTGTGACCTGTACTTTGCCAAAAGAAGCCACAGGACCTTCCAATGGTTTTAAAAAAAATATGATTCCATTGTTTTAAACATATGTCATATGCTTATGCAAACATTAAAAAAGCAGTATTTAACAAACTTGAAATTGTACATTTCTTAATTTTCTGAGACATAGGATATATGGTCAAAAAGTGCTGTTCCTGCTGTTTCATACCTGCCCCCAACTGAAAAACAATAGGAGGGCTTTCTGTAGCCACCCCCTTACTCATATAGGGCATTAAGTCTCAGTGGTGCGGGCTTCGGCTCTATATTTACGCCACAATGTATTTATGTTTAAGCTTAAAATGATTCTCCATTTAAAAAATCTAAAAATAGCAATGAAGTTTTATGTGGGCTTTTGTCTATTTTCCCTTTTGTTTTTGATAAATGTTTTATATATTTTCAACAACGTGAACTATCAGAGCTGGAAAGTATTTAGACAAAAACACAGGTTGATATAAAGAAATTCCTGGGGTGAGAATTGTGGCACAGCAGGTTATGCCATCACTTGTGATGTCTGCATTCCATATTGGAGTGCTAGTTTGAGTCCTGCTACTCTGCTTCTGATCTGGCTTGCTGTTAATGCATCCTGGGAGGCAGCAAGTGATGGCTCAAGTACTAGTGTCCCTGCCAACCATGGGGTGGCCAAAATGCAGCTTCAGTCTCCAGACTTCAGGCTGTTGCAATCCTGTCTGCTACAGGCATTTGAGGAGTGAGCCAGAAGACAGAACATTCTCCTTCTCTCCCTCTCTTTCTGTGTGTGTGTTTTCCTTTCAAGTTGATGAAATAAATAAAAAATTAAAATTAAAAAACCAAATTCTTCTATCTAAATTTGGCTCCCATTAAAGGATTTGGGCAGATATTGGGTTAGGGCATCATATCTCAACTTGCGAATATCCACATTCCACATAATTTTTATATATTAGAAAATTATGAAATGAGATTAACTCATAATGTAGAGTGTGGGGCCCCATGGGCTGGCCAGCCATGGGGTCCCCATGTCAGGGTTTGGTCTGATAGCTGTCCTTGTGTCTTTATCGCAAGGCGGATGTTGCTAGTTTCGGTTAGGGCAATGCTTTCCAGCGGTGGGGACTTTCCAGAGAAGTTGAGCCTGCCTCGTAAACAACAAGATGGCGCTGGGGACTGTGCCGTGAGCCTGCCTGCTGCGTGACACTTCATCTAATTGGCCCGAGGACGCGTGCACACCAGGTGAACAAGCAGCGGATTGGAGTGTTCCATGCATGGACTAGAGCCCGCTTGTGATTGGTTGAATTTCGTATATAAGCTGTGTGCCCAGGAAGGAGGGGGCTTTTTTCTCTCTCTTCCTCCTTTCATGCTTTCTCTGTCACTGTTATTTTCTCAATAAAAGTCTACTGAGGACCGATAAGCTGCGAGCAACGTCGTTCCTTTGTGGGCAAGGGAACGGCAGTAGAGCCTACACACAGTGTAAGAGAGAATTTGACTTGAGAGAAAGGAAAATATGAAGACATCTAAATGTTAATTTCTATTTGATTTAGTTATCAACACTTCAGGTTTGATAGTAGAGGTGTAAGATCCCGAAGTCTTAAGCAAGACCTGTTGACTTTCAAAACATTTCAGTGATTTTTCACACAGAGAGGAGTCCATTTTCTGAATTCTTTTACTTTTGTGCATTTTCACAACTCTGAATATGTGCCTGGTTGACTGACCAATAGGTGAATATCCCTTCTTCTGTGCTAGTCTTCATTTGAAAGGTGTTATAGTTTGGTTATTCAACATGCTCTCCTTACTTGTGTGTAGGCTCCTCTGAGCTTCTCTAAGGATAGTGAAAGAAAACCCACCCCCGAGCCTTTAGTGATGTAAATGTGTTGTCAGAGGTTGTAGAATAGAATGAGTTCTTACTAAAGTTCCAGGGACAGATTGTTATGATACTATGTCTAAGAAAGTGACCAAATAAATTTTCAGTAAAGAGAAATTATGTGTGCATTTAATTGTTATAAAATTAAAAATGTTAAGTATTGTATAACCAAATTGATTTAAAATTTAAACAAAAGTAAAAATACCTTGGATAAGATTTCAGAAATTATATACTCCATCACTGTGATAAGGTCATGTTGTGTTTAATTAATTTTTTTTAAAATTGTGTATTTCTTTTAATTCTGAGAATTACAAAAATGCAAATAATATTGATGAAAAGCAAAGACTATGTTATTTTCCAAATATGACAAACTTTATTTTTTGTAAAAAGACATATTTAGAAATAATTCAACTTGAAAATTTTATAGTAAATTACAAAGTAGAAAATTTGATTTATGACCAAAGACTGAAATCTGCAAAGTATACCAGATAGATTTTTGCTTCTGCTTGAATTTTTTTCTCATGCAAACAGTCAAGCTTTAAAATATTTATTTGGCATCATGTTGATGTTCAAAGTAATCTCAAATTTTTGAGCATTTCATATTTTGGATTTTTACCTTAGGGATGCTAAAGATATATAGATGATGATGATGACATAGATAGATGATATGCGGTAGATGTGTACATGGATAGATGATAGATGAGGATAAATTTATAATCTTTTCTAGTCTTGGGCTGTAGATTTTGATAGCAAAGAGCACAGGAGTTCTAGTTTTTCCTTCAAGATCATATACTAGGTGAAGAATTTGGATAGTCATGGTCATGTAGTCAATCTTAGTTCTTCAGAACATTTTGTTTTATAATCACTTTAGTAATACTATAGCATTACTTTTGTTGAAAATAAGGAAAATGGTATTTCTTCCCATTTTCATTCTGTTCCCTTGGTAAATCACTATATTTTTGCAATTTAATCTCTATACCTTGCACAAAACTATAACTAAAATATTTTTGTATAAAAATATAAGGAATAATATAATAATAAGTAAGTAATCATGTCATTTTAATTATAAATTAAATTGACTTTAATTGTTACATATTTTTAAATGGTTGAGTCAATTATAAAGAACTATCAGATACTTACTGACTTTTTAGATATTTCAATCTCATTGACTTGGGCCTATTTACTACGGAACCAGCAGTAAAGTTTACAGCAATTTCAGTTATTTTTATAACATTTCAAAATCATCACACCAAATATTCAAAAATTGAAAGATTCTGAAGAGTGTAATTTTGGGTGTATGGCAAGAGTAAAATTAAATAAAAGCCATGAATATTTAGAATAAGTGATTCCTCTCTCAGGCACTTTCATTTTAATCCATTAATCATCTATTTCACTAATACAGTTAATAGGAATAAAGTTATAGAAATATATCATTATGTATCAAATATTTGCATAGGGAATATAGTTATAGATTATTTTGTCAGATCTTACATAGAAATTATTTTAGTATTATGTTGCATTTTCCCAAATATAAAAATTTACAAATGTGGTTTTAAGTGACTACATTGAGTACATAGAAAGTGCTAATAATTAACTACAACATCCAAAATTCTCTTTTAGATATTATATCCACCGAAACAAGTGTGAAACAGAATATGAACCATTTGAGTTATTTGCACTGAATCATACCTCTTGTTAAATAAACTCTTGTTTAAAAAATTAGAACACTTTTTAAAGTGCTTTTTAAAAAAGATATTTTAATACATTTGAAAGTTGTGGTGAAAAAGAGGGGGAGAGATGTAGATAAAAAATCTTCCATCTGCTGGTTGACTCTCCAAATGGTTCACTCTCCAGGGACTGAATCACGTGGAAGCCAGGAGCCAGGAACCATATCTAGGTTCCCCACCTGGGTGGCAGGGGCTCAAGCACTTGGATCACCTGCTGCTGCTATCCCAGGTACTTTAACAGGGAACTGGATTAAAACAGCACACTTGGAACTTGAACCAGCACTCGGATACAAAATGCCAATGTTGCAAATGGCAGCTTAATCCGATGTGCCAAACTACCATCCCCACAAAACGTTTTTTTTTTGACTGATTCCAATTTATAGTGCAATGGTATATCTTCTAACATTAAGAGTTTCCTTTGACCAATATTTTTTTAAGATTTATTTTTATTTATTTGAAAGACAGAGTTACAGAGAAAGATAGAGACTGAGGGGGTCTTCCATCTGCTTGTTCACTCTCCAGATGGCCGCAACGGTCAGAGCTGTGCTGATCCGAACCCAGGAGCCAGGAGCCTCTTCCAGGTCTCCCACATGGGTGCAGGGGCACAAAGACTTGGGCCATCTTCTGCTGCTTTCCCAGGCCATAGCAGAGAGCTGGATGCGAAGAGGAGCAGCCAGCACTAGAACCGGTGCCCACATGGGATGCCGGCGCTTCAGGCCAGGGCTTTAAACATGCTGCACCACAGCACCAGTCCCCTACTTTGACCAATTTTTGAAACAATAATTATCAGAGTTTTTGGGTTGTATCTAATGATAGATTGTGTAGGAAAAACACAAATTCTGGGCATCCATGATTTTTTTATAGTATTGATACTTTTTCTATTTTAATTATCTTGGAATATCACTGATGGCCTCATTTTAAATTCATAAGTTCTTAGGACTAGAAAAGGTTCATAGCATGATTCTAATTATTACAATTGTAATATCATAAACTCATTTATTAAATAGTCTTAGATATGAAACTTTTTAAAAAATTTATTTTATATTTTGAAAGAGAGTTATAGAGAGAAGTAAAGACAGAGAGAGAGAGAGGACTTCTATCTGCTGGTTTACTACCCAGATGGCCACAATGCCTGGAGCTGAGCTTATCCAAAGCCAGAAGCCAGGAGCTTCTTCTAGGTCTCCCACATGGGTGTAGAGGCTCAAGGGCTTGGGACTTCCACCACTGCTTTCCCAGGCACATTTGCAGGGAGCTGGAACAGAAGTGGAGCAGCCGGAACTAGAACCCACGCTCCTATGGGATGCCGATACTGCAGTCCTGAACTTTAACCCATTGCACCGCAGCACCAGTCCCTAGATATGAAACTTTTTAAACATCTGTTTGGAGCCATCTCTTCCAAAACTATGATATTGAATGTCTAATTAGGTACAATTATTTTGTGACTGAGACATTATATCATCAATCACATAGAATTCATTTTAAAAATTTTATAATCAAGATTCCATTGATTGCAATTGAATGAATTAACCTCTCATGGTTTCATGGATAGCGATAGAAAGGCAAAAGAGTCTTAGGTCAGAAATGAAGGATAGAAGGATAGTTTATGGCTCACAACAGTAACAAGAGAGAGTGTTATAATACATAACAATTTTTAAGCCTCTAGTTTCCACAGGGCAATGTTAAAAAATATTTCTCTGTCTCTCTCTCACATACACACACACACACACACACACACACACAAAGTTGCATTACAGCAGAGAAAATGTGAACTTTGTTTAACCAAAGCATGACTACCCTGTGCCCTGGAGGAGACTGTACTGCTTAGTATTTCCCAGGGAAACAGAAGCAATAGGATTTATACAGAAGTATAGGTAGAGATTTCTATAGGAATTAGTTCACATGGCTAAGGAGATCACTTCACTAGATTAACAGGTATGTATAAAATTCTGGAGAATTGTGTCTCAACATTAAAATGTACAGGACAGGTTGCCCCAAGAACACAGAATATGGAAAAAAATGCTGTCATATAGTAGTTAGCTCTCATTTATACTGTGTATAAAACTGGATAGTAATTTTTCATTTTTATTGATATAGTATATTCAAACAGCAAGCTTGGGTACATATTACAATATTTACAACTTTTTCCACAAAATGTAAAATAGTACCTAGTTTTTGCAAGTTTATGCTAGGAATTATGATAGCACCAAAATTATTTTTTCTGAAATGATTGATTATTTCCTTAGGGAGGAATAATATTCATATACAAAACAAACTTAAGAAAAAGCTGCAGTGGTATATATTGAAAGACTAGATTGAGGAGTATAGAATTAATGTTTTATTGATTAATTTCATGAACCGTTTTAACATGTATTCCCTCATCTTCTATCTATGCTTCATTTATATTACCATATTTTATTGATTTTATAATTCCAAATTTTTATCATTTCTGAAATTACATGAATCTTTTACTTGCCATCATCTTATAAATAAAGCAGCTATATTTTCTAAGTGCTGCCCATGACAATGGAGCATTTTTCATCATTTAAAATCTATCATGTTTGAGAAAAAAGTGAAGCTCAAAAATATGGCTTTTGGGGCCAGTGATGCTGGCTGCCAGTTTGAGTCCTGGCTGCTCCACTTCAGATCCATCTCTCTGCCTATATGCCAGGGAAAGCAATGGAAGATGGCCCAAGTTCTTGGACTCCTCCACCCAAGTGGGAGACCTTGATGGAGGCTTGGCCAAGCCCTGGCTATTGGAGCCATTTGAATGGATGATTCTATTGTTATCACTCTCTCTCTCTCTCTCTCTCTCTCTCTCTCTTCTCTGTAACTGCCTTTGAAGTAAATAAATGAAAATATTTTTTAATTGTGATTATTTTCCCAGAACAGAACTGTTAAAGGATGTGAAGCAGAATTTGAACTTAGGTTCTTTTGATTTAATAATAATGTAATAACAAACACTTTCTGCCTCATTTTTTTTTTTTTTTTTTGACAGGCAGAGTGGACAGTGAGAGAAAGACAGAGAGAAAGGTCTTCCTTTGCCGTTGGTTCACCCTCCAATGGCTGCCGCGGCGCAGCGCGCTGATCCGATGGCAGGAGCCAGGAGCCAGGTGCTTTTCCTGGTCTCCCATGGGGTGCAGGGCCCAAGCACCTGGGCCATCCTCCACTGCACTCCCTGGCCACAGTGGAGAGCTGGCCTGGAAGAGGGGCAACCAGGACAGAATCCGGCGCCCCGACCGGGACTAGAACCCGGTGTGCCGGCGCCGCTAGACGGAGGATTAGCCTAGTGAGCCGCGGCGCCGGCCTCTGCCTCATTTTTTAACATACCTCATTATGTCATTATTGACAACATTGGAGATTTCAAAAGAAACATTTGTTCAGATCCATACCAAAGGATTGTTTCCTGTCACAGAATTTCTTCAAAGAATGAAAAAGTAAAATACAATACAACTAATGAGAAAAACATTCAAAATACTGTTTCTACTTGTGGCCAGCTGAGTTAGATTTGTTTCCTTCTTTTCAGTCCACAGGTATTCTTTTTGTTTAAATTTTATTTATTTTAAAGGTAGACATTGACAGAGACAGAGACAGAGGGAAATAGAACTTTCATCTTCTGGTTCGCTCTCCAAATGCCTGCAACTGCTGTGGCTGGGACAGGTTGAAGCCAGGAGCCTGGAATTACATCTGTGGATGCCAGGGATCCAAGTACTTGAGCCCTCCTCTGATGCCTCCCAGATGCAATAGCAGGAAGCTAGAATCAAAAGTGAAGCCTGGACTTGAACCCAGGCACTAAGAGGTGGGATCTGATGTCCCAACAGGTTTCTTCACTGCCAAACCAAATGTCTGTTCTGTGTTATTTATCTGTAATAATAGCATGAACACTTTGTCATGGTATATGGAATATTTTTCCAGTCTATACTTTGCACACCCATGGTTTTATTTATTTTTTTAAAGAAGAGGCTAGAGATTTCTCTGAGGTCTTTTTTTAAAAGATCTATTTTACCAGAAAGGCATAGTTAGAGAGAGAGAGAGGGAGAGAGGGAGAGAGAGAGAGAAAATATCTTTCATCCACTGGTCCATTCCCCAAATGGCTGCAAAAGCCAGAGCTGGGCCTATCCAAACCTAGGAGCCAGAAGCTTTCTCTGGGTCCCTCACATGGGCGCAGGGGCCCAAATACTTGGGCCATCTTCCACTGCTTTTCCAGGTGCATTAGTAGAGAACTGGATTGGAACTGCAGCAGCTGAGACACAAACTGGCACCCATATAGGGATTCTGACACTGTAGGCTATGCCACAGCTCTGGCCTTTCCATATTTTGTTATTTTCCTTATTACTATTGTTATTTTTATTTTCCTTGTTTATTTCTCTGTTTGCTTATTCACTTTAGTTCTCAGGCTTTTCTGTTGCTTGCACAGTTCTGTAATGACCTAAGAGTCGGGATGAGCTGGCACAGAGTGCAGAAGAGAGCAGTTTTGAGAACTGGGGTGATGACATGGGCTGAGCCAAGGCACGAGTCATTGAATTCATCAATAAGCCTTGCGAAAGCTCCAAATGTTTCTAAATGAAACAAACGAGAAAAAGTAGACGTCACTGGTACACCAATCTAGTGCCTCTCTTCTTCCTCTTGCAGATAATCCAAATGTTTTGTCTTCACTGTGGGTGCAGATTCAGGGGTAGTTGGAAGGAAGTTGTTCGTGAGCATTAGTACTGGGGTTCAGGGCACAAAGGTAACCCAGATAGCCTTGACCAAATGCATAAATTCCAAAATTTTGCTGGTATACAATAATACATTCTAGATATATAATGCTTTCAACTCACTATTTTCAATTTGGTTTTGATAATTTATCTCTGGAATCCGGGTTATGGTCTAACACAGGATGTTGTGGAGAAGTTAATTATAGGCCTCTGCTTAAGAGAAAGTCTATGTCATAAACAAGCCAAGGATATGTGCCTTATTTTGGGGCTTCCTGGGGCTTGATGAGTCACCAGAGTACAGACATGCATTTTGTCTTTCCAGTCACCCAGATACTTCACATTTCATACCTCTGAGAATATAGGTATTAATTTTAATTTCCCCTGCTTTTTTTCCTTTAAGTTTTACTTTGTTTTTGTATGTATTCATTTTTTTCCCAAAACCACAGAGCCCACTTCCTGTCATCCCCTAATCATTCTACTCAAAAATAGACCCAACCTTGACCTTTATTGCAATCACTTTCCTGCAAACTTGTTTAGAAACAGAGTTCATGACTTTTTCATATTCTCAAAGGGATTTGAATCCAAAAGCTGAGTAACATATCTCTGGAAGGAGTTATTGAAAGTAAGGAGTGTGGAATAGAACCACCTCCTAAGACTATTTTAAAAGATTTATTTATTTACTTGAAAGTCAGATTTACATAGAGAGAGAAGGAGGGGCAGAGAGAGAAAGAGAGAGCTCTTCCATCAGCAGGTTCACTCCCCAATTTGGCCCCAAGGGCTGGAGCTGGGCCAATCCAAAGCCAGAAGCCAGGAACTTTTACCATGTCTCCCACTCAGGTGCAGGGCCCAAGGACTTGGGCCATCTTCCACTGCTTTCTGAGGCTATAGCAGACAGACTCAAACTGGTGCCCATATGGGATGCCAGGACTGCAGGTGGTGGCTTTACCCACTATACCACAGCGCCGGCCTTGGGACTACTTAATTTTAAATTGATAAATTATGATTTGTATTGCATATGATAAAATGCAGAAAATAGAAAGGAGAGATATGAAAAACAAAATATATTACCTACTTAGGTCAGCATCATATTTGATATTTCTAATGATCAAATAACAATTATTTGAGGACCTTATTAACATGATGTATCTTAAAATACTATAGATTGTTTTTCTTCAATACTCAGGTAAGTGCAATTTTTACTATTCATGATGTATTTCATAGTCCCAGGAGAGTATTTTAGAGACTTTATGGAAGAGGCAAAAACAATCATCTGATTGCTGTAGAAGTGACTCAGTTTTTGCTCATCCCCTTTTCATTCTGTCTAAAAAAGGATTGTTATTTATTTCTTTGAAAGTCAGAGTGACATGGAGAGGTGGAAGGTAGGGGTAGGGATGGGGTAGAGGTAGAAGCAGAGGGAAAGGCATTGGCAGAGGCAGAGGTAGAGGTAGAGATAGAGGTCTTCTATCCATTGGTTCTTTCACCAAATGCCTACACCAGCCAGGACTGGGCCAGGCCAGAGCAAGGAGCTAAGAATTCCACCCAAATCTCCCATATGAGTGGCTGAGGCCCAAGTACTTGCTCCATCATCTGCCTTCCTAGTCACGTTAGTAGGCAGCTTGATGGGAAATGGATCAAGGACTGGAACTGACACTCCAATATGGGATGCTGGTGTCCCAAGCACCAGTTAACCTGCTGCACCAAAACCCTGACCCATATCATCTTCTCCTTAATGATAATAGCATCCAATCTTGATCATCTAGGCAGCAACTTCGCCAAGAGCAGCCAATGAAATTTTGAAGTGTTAATCACTATATCTTTTTATAATTGAAATTAATGACAACAGTGGAAACCTCTTTACTTATTCATTTGTACAACATGCTGAGGATTTGCTTCAGAAGATGGGCTCGTTGCCTCATATTAATTTCCTCCAGGGTTTCAAACTGGGTTTATAAACTTTTAAAAGACCTCTGAATGAATAGGCCTCAAGATTCATAGTCATTATGTTGCTTTTGTTTGTACTTTAATGAAGAATGTGTCACACTGTAGTTGAGTTTTTCCCTCTTTCCTTTTCTCTTTTACACAAATGTGATATTTCAGTATATATCATTTTACATTTCTGGCTTAATATTATATTTGTCAGATTCTTCCATATAAGCAGTCTTTTAAAATTCATGCATTCAGGGAAGACCTTGGGAACATTTAGTGATCTGAATGATCAGTCCATGAATTATTTTCATTGGATAACCTTCACATTAATCAGTTCATTGAAAATTATGTTATTGTTTAATACAACAGAGAGGAGAGGAGAAAGAAGGGACGTAATAAAACTGAAGAAAATAGATAAATGAAGGGAAATAGATAAAGATGTTGAAGAAAAGTAAAAAAAAAAAGATAAAAACTGTGACCTACAATGACAAAGATATATTTTATTTAAAGATTTATTTATTTTATTTGAAAGAGTTATGGAGTTGGAAGAGTGGAGAGAGAGAGAGAGAAAGAGAGAGAGAGAGAGATCTTCCATCAGTTGTGTTACTCCTCAAATGGCTGCATCAGTGGGGGCCTGGGTCAGGCTGAAGCCAGGAGTCAGGAGCTTCATCCAGTCTCCCATGTGGGTTCAGGGGCCTAGAGACTTGAGCTACTCCTGGCTGTTTCCCAGGCATATTAGCAGAGAGCTGGATCAGAAGTGGAGCACCTGGGATTTGAACTAGCACCCATATGGGATGTGGGTGTTGTAGGCGGCACCCTAACCCACTATGCCACAATGCTGGCCCCTATTTTTTTTTTTTAATTTATTTTATTTATTTGAAAGACAGAGTTACAGAGAGAGATAGAGACAGAGAGAGAGGTCTTCCATCTGCTGGTACTCCCCAAATGGCCCCAACGCCAGAGCTGGGCTGATCCGAATCCAGGAGCTAGGAGCTTCTTCCAGGTCTCCCACATGGATGCAGGGGCCCAAGGACATGGACAATACTCTGATGCTTTCCCTGGCACAATTGCAGGGAGCTGAATTGGAAGTGGAGCAGCCAGGTCTCGAACAGCTGCACCACAGCACTGGCAACTTGCCTCTATTTTTCATATTTGGTACTTAACTATTTTTGAGTTTTCTGTGATTTCTCCACAGGTTCTATGCTCTGGGACCTTAGCTGATTGGGTAAACTCTCTCTTGAGTGACTAAAGGAAAAGAGCACATAGCAGATATATTCAATGAATTAGATGTTCTATTCAGAGGCCACACATGTTGCTTGCATTTATATTTCATTGGCAAAAACACTTTACATCCTGCAAGTTTTAATATGTGTTATTTTCATTAATATTCAAAATATTTTTAAAAGTCCCTGTATATTTTTTCTTTAATTCATGGGTTATTTGAAAGCTTACAAACACATTGGGACTTTAAAATTGTCTTATTAATTTCTAACCATGGCCACAGAAATGCTTTATCTGATTTCCATCCTTTCCTCCTAAGGCTGCCAGCCTGAGAAGTGATCCTTCAGCCGCTAGTATTTCCATCTTTCAGTTGTTTCTCTCTTCTATTTGCAGGGTTATATGGCTCTGATTTCATGGTATCTCTCTGCGACTGTCTTTAACCTTTTTAAGTCTTATCAACTCTTCACCATGATTTTTTTTTTTTTTTGACAGGCAGAGTGGACAGTGAGAGAGAGAGACATAGAAGGTCTTCCTTTTCTGTTGGTTCACCCCGCAATGGCCGCTGTGGCTGGCGCGCTGTGGCCGGCGCACTGCACTGATCGGAAGCCACGAGCCAGGTGCTTCTCCTGGTCTCCCATGTGGGTGCAGGGCCCAAGCACTTGGGCCATCCTCCAATGCACTTCCTGGGCCACAGCAGAGAGCTGGACAGGAAGAGGAGCGACCAGGACAGAATCCGGAGCCCCGACCGGGACTAGAACCTGGGGTGCCGGCGCCACAGGCGGAAGACTAGCGTATTGAGCTGTGGTGCCAGCCCACAATGATTTTTAAAAATCATCTTATAAACATGAATTTTTTTAAAAAAATTCCAGATTAATAGTTAGTCCAATATAATTAGTATTTCTTTTTTTAATTTATTTATTTTATTTATTTGACAGGTAGAGTTATAGACAGAGAGAGAGAGAGACAGAGAGAAAGGTCTTCCTTCCATTGGTTCACTCCCCTAATGGCCGCCATGGCCAGCGTTGCACCAATCTGAAGCCAGGAGCCAGGTACTTCTTCCTGCTCTCCCATGTGGGTACATGGGCCCAAGCACTTGGGCCATCCTCCACTGCCCTCTGGGGCCACAGCAGAGATCTGGACTGGAAGAGGAGCAACCGAGACTAGAACCTAGCGCCCATATGGGATGCCAGCGCTGCAAGGCGGAGGATTAACCAAGTGAGCCATGGCACCGGCCCTATAATTAGTATTTCACTACCCAAAAGTAAAGCCCCTAGTATCATGGAAATTCATTGCAATTACATAAGGATAAAAATATTCTTTAAATGCCTCTTTCCCTTTAACATTTTTTTCATCTTTATGAAACCCAGTGGTTGGATTGGGGAAAAGAATTATCTTAATTTTACACAATAAATAATTAAGACATGGGCATAAAAATGTATGCTTTTTGTTTATCTCACTAACATGAACAATTTGGATGGAATTTGCATACTCAATTTCTTTCTAATTTTCATGCATACTCAGGAAACATTGTTTTGACATTTGAGTGTTGCTGGTTAAGTAGTTCTTAGATGTTTGATATTTGTTACTACATAGCCAAGTGAAGTGGTATAAGTAAGGCTGAAAACATGACAACCTACCATAAAATTGTTTATGTTTTTACAAAATGTTAACAGTTATTTAGATTCTGCATTTCAATATGTTTTCCTTGGTAATATTTCATTTTATATTGTTAATGTTATCTATGTAAATGTGGTATCAAAACAAACATCCAATATTAATTTGTAATACAATGAATGATAGTGAACTTAGTCATTATATATCTATAGTTTTCCTTGATCAACAAAACTTAGAAAATGTATGAAGTCTAATCTCTGGATATTACTAATTTTTTTAATAAAATTGGTAAATCATATTTAAATACAAAAAGCTATGGACAGAAGCATGGTATTGAGTTTTCAAGAGGATCAAACCTTTAAGAAACACCTCCTGATTTTAAATGTATTTGTAATCTCATAGAGAACATAGATATGTAACATAAATTGAATATCATAAAATGGAGGGATTGTGATATGAACAAAGGAAACAGTTTTGCTGATTGTAGGATGAATATGAATCAATATTGTCTCAAAAACTGGAGACATCACGGGTAAGCATTTGACCTAGCAGTTAAGTGGCATATTAGGACAGCTGCATCCCATATTAGAGTGCCTAGGCTTTAAAACTGGCTCCAGTTCTGGATTGTGACTATAGGTTCCTCTAATGAAAACTCTGAATGCAGCAGATGACAGCTGAAGTAATTGGATCCCTTCCTCTTCCTTTCATATGAGAGAGCTGATACAACCCTGGCTCCTTGGCTGTTTCAGGCATTTGAGGAGTGAATCAGAAGAAGGGAGTGTTTCTCTCTCTTTCTCTCTCTTTCTCTCCCTCTCTCTCTCTCTCTCTCACACACACACACACATGCACAAAAATGGAATACCAATTCAAGTGACTAGTTTTCTTTATTCTTTCAATACCATGATACAGAATTATTTTAAGACTGCAGAGTATGAAAAAAAGTCATGTTCCAGTTTAGTAACTAACAAATAATTTACAAAAGGAAACTATTACCATTAGATATTTTGCAAATGTTATGGATTTTTTTGAGAATAATATGATACATAGTAGGATTTGCTGTTCATGCTGCATTTTAAAATTATAGGGCAATATGTTAGAGATTTTCTGGAAGAAAAGTAACAATTAGTGGCACCTGCATTCCTCTGGACATGAACAAAGCACTATTTTATCCTTTCCCTTTCCTTTTTCGAGGAATGATACCTAATTCTGACAACCATGGGAAGAACTTCAGCAAGAAGAGTATGAAATTACAAAGTATTAATTGCTTTGTATGTGCTTGCATTCACCATCAACATTAATCTTTTTACTCTTGCTATTAATGTAACATTAGAAAATTTAAAATATGGGTGTCTTACTTGATAACAACCTTTTATCTACCAGTGTCAAGTTCCTTACCAATTTAAAGTGATCTATAAATATATGGGCCTCAGTAAACACAATCACAATTATCTGGTATTCATGACTTTTCTTATTCTTGAAGCAATCTTTGTCCTGAAAAGGTATTTGACATGGTTTTGGGGTGTAATCCCATATTACCATGTAGCATTTTTAAAAGAAAGTATTATGAAGACAAGCAACATCTAATGCCTACCTATTTTTAAAATGCACAAAAAATGCCATATCCTCTTATTAGAACATTTAAATGAGTATAACCAAATATCTTCAAACTGGAAGAAAAAGCTGTAAGAAAATAAAATGTACTGATTGCCTATCAGGCATTCTGTCATGGCCACCATACAGATACTGATTTTTTAGAATGAGTTGTATATGTGAATGTAGGGCAACACAATGACTGTTGAGATAAAAGTTTTAAATACCACCATTAAATAGACTTCAGCAAAAATCCTCAGATTTGGCAGAAGCTAGTGATCAATAGTCCTTTATCTTCATTGTGTATTGTAATCATTCTGGTAGATTGGGAACGTTTTAGAGCACAGACCACCCCAAACCAATGGCATCAGAAACTCTCCAGGAGGTCCCGAACATTGGTG
Organism: Oryctolagus cuniculus; assembly: GCF_051225735.1. NCBI lineage: Eukaryota > Metazoa > Chordata > Mammalia > Lagomorpha > Leporidae > Oryctolagus > Oryctolagus cuniculus. The sequence continues at coordinate 51,361,273 of NC_142875.1, read as the reverse complement.
TTTTTAAAAACCTCCTTAGCTGACTTCATTGTACAGAGAGAACTGAGAATTACTGCAAAAAGATTTAAGGGAATAATACCTAATTATATCATTCAGACAGAAACTGTATTCAAGTACAATTTAATTTATTCTGACAAACTCACAATTCATTCACTCATTATTCATTAAATACACATTTATAGAGTGCCTGCTGATAGGTGACTACCTTGTAAGATGTTGACAATTAGTGATAAATGTTTGGGTTTTAGCCTCACAGACCTTACAGACAGAAAAGTAAAATAATTGTTCTATTTGGCCCGGAATTACTATTCATAGAAAATTGCACAAGTCGTTAAAAGAGAAAAGCATTTTCTTTATAATTCTTTGCGGTTTTGATATGTTCAGTTTTTTCAAATAGTCTTAAGAATTTTCCCTTATAATTTTCCTTAATTTAATCCATATTTCAAACATCTAGCACACTTTTGTAATATTTCCTACACAAGCACTGAACTCAAATGGAGTAGAACATTTCACCTTACAAATTTTTTTGTCTCTAAACGCATGACCTCAAAATTTTATTTGAGCACTCTCAGAGTCCAACAATCTTACTAAATTTTCCTGGAAAAATAACTTTTTACATTATCTTTCATGCTAGATCTAATAAATGAGTTCAGCTATGTTGCAAGGTTTAAGATCAATAAGCAAAAATTAATTGTATTTCTTAACACTGGCAACAAGCAATATGGAAACAAAATTGATAAAAATTAATTTAAAATTTCCATGAAAATAGCATCAAAAAGACTGAAGGAGTCAAATTTAAATTCATTTATTTTATAAAGATTGTAATTTATTTGAAAGAGTTGCAGAGAGAGAGAGGAAGAGACAAACAGAGAGATCTTCTATCTGCTAATTTGTTCCAGAAATGACTGTAATGGCTGAGCTGGGCTGGACTGAAGACAGGGAGCCCAGAACTCTAACCAGGTTTCCCACATGAGTGGCAGGGGCCCAAGCACTTGAGTCATCATCAGGTACTTTCCCAGGGGAATTAGTAGGGAGCTGGAAAAGAAGCAGGGTAGCCAGGATTTGAAACAACATTCCTGTGGGATGTCAGCCTCGTAAGTGGAGATTAACCTGATGTGCCATAATGCCAGCCCTGAAATCTAAATTTAATAAAGAAAGAATGGCTATTTAGACTAGTGGTTAAGACACTGGTTAAAACATCCACATTTGAGTAATAGGGTTCAATTCCCAGCCCTAGCTCCTTATTCCAGTTTCCTGCTAAGAGTATTCCGGGAGGCAGTAGTAAGGGTTCAAGTAATTGGTTTCCTGACATCCACATTGGATTGAGTTTCCAGATTCTAACTTCAGCCCTACCCCAACCCCAGTTCTCACAAGTGGGGCAGCATATGGGAACTCTGTCTCTCTCAAATAAATAAAATTTTTTAAAATAAAAATAAATTTAACAAGGATGTACAAAGCATGTACTCTGAAAACTAGAAAATATTTCGAAAGTACAGAAAATCCAAGTGAAGGAAACTATCCCATGTTTATGGATCAAAAGACAATATTTTTAAAGTGGAAACAGTCCCGAAAGTGATCTACATATTTCACTCTGCTCCTATCAATTACCAAGGTAGGGTTTTTTTGTTGTTGTTGTTTTTGTTTTTGTTTTTGTTTTTGTTTTGTAGAAATGGATAAACTGATTCTAAAACTAGTGTGAAAATTCAAATGACACAGAATAGCCATTCTTCAAAAACAAATTGTAGAACACAAACTTCTCAATTTCAAATCACACTTTATAGCCACAGTACTCAAAACAGTGTAGAATTTCATACATTTAGGCCTATTGGTCAATGAAATATAATGGGAAACCTAGAAATCCTCACATTTATGGTAACTCATTTTTTTTTTTTTTTTGACAGGCAGAATGAACAGTGAGAGAGAGAGACAGAGAGAAAAGTCTTCCTTTTCTGTTGGTTCACCCTGCAATGGCCGCCGCGGCTGGCGCGCGGTGGCCAGCGCACCGCGCTGATCCGATGGCAGGAGCCAGGTACTTATCCTGGTCTCCCATGGGGTGCAGGGCCCAAGCACTTGGGCCATCCTCCACTGCACTCCCTGGCCACAGTGGAGAGCTGGCCTGGAAGAGGGGCAACCGGGACAGAATCCGGTGCCCTGACCGGGACTAGAACTGGGTGTGCTGGCGCCACAAAGTGGAGGATTAGCCTAGGGAGCCGCGGCGCCGGCTGGTAACTCATTTTGACAGTGGTCCCACCACAACACACTAGAGAAAAAAAATCTTTTCAGAAAATGGATCTGGGACAACTGGATTTTTACAAGTGAAAGAGTGTAGTTGAACCTCTTCCTTACCGAAAATATGAAAATTTACTCAAAATGAATCATAGACTGAAATGTAAAAGCTAAAATTTTCCAACTCTTAGAAGAACATACAGAAATAAATGTGGTTGACCTTTCATTATGCAGCATCTTCTTTATATGAACACAAAATTAACAAAACAGAAAAATTAGATACAATTTGCACTTTTTCCAAATTAAGAACTTTTGTGTTTCAAAGGACTCCATCAATAAAATGAAAGGATACCAAAAAGAAAGGCAAAAAATTACATTTCATAGATATGATAAGAGATTTATATCCAAAATATATAAGCTCCTACAACTCAGCAACAATATGAGAAACTCACTTGGGAAAAAAAAAATGGGCAAAGAAATTGAAGAAATATTTTACCAAAGAAGTTATGCAATTGGTTAGTAAGTGAATGAAAAGTTTCTCAATATATGTTGTCATTAGGGAAATGCAAATCCACACCAGAAAATAAAAAGTATGAGTGAGAATGTGGAGAAATGTAGTTCTAATTCACTGCTTATTGGAATGTAGGCTGTGCAGCTATTGTGGCTAATAGTCTCACATTGTCTTTGTAGGTAAACACAGAATTACCATACAGGTATAGCCTATTAATTTATTTGCTAGCTGTATTCTCAAGAGAAATGAAATTATGCCCATGAAAGACTTGCACATGGATGTTCATAGCAGTTTTGTTCACAGTGGCCAAAAATGGAAACAAATTAATTTCTCATCGATTGAGAATGGATAAATAAATGTGTTATACTCATGCAATGGAAGGTATGGCAGCAATAAAAAGGAATGATGTACTGACACATGCTACAAGATGAATGAAGCTTGAACACATATGCTAACTCAGAGAAGCCAGTGGTTAAAGACCACATGTTATATTATTCCACTTACATGAAATATCCAAAATAGGTAAATCCAAACAGACAGAATATAGATTAGTATTTACATAAGACTAAAGCTTTAAATGGGTGCAACAGGCACAGATTTCTTTTTTAGTTGATGAGAATGTTCTATAATTCTGTCCATATACTGAAATGTATTGAACTGGAAACTTGAAATGGTTGAATTTTCTGGTATGAAAATTATGATAATGTCATTAAAAATTCCTTTATGGGACTATCACTCATTATGTTTTTCCCTTCACAACACCACATAACCAATCTTTACTTTCAGCCTCCTTCTGGACTCTTTTTCAGTGAGAAAAGGAAGCACTCAAGTCAGAGTTCCTTGCTTCCTATCCTCAACCCCATCTCCCACTGCCTCTATAGGGTCTTGTGTTGGGTTCTCTCTTATGCCTGACACCTATGTAATAGACTGTCTCAGATTCTGCCTATGGGACTCTAATCCAAAACCTTAGGTAATTACAATGAACCTTGTGACTATTAATATTATTGACATGGTAATTAATTATTTGTACATCTCTATTACCCATTTTAAACTTCAGTCCTGTATGTCTAGCTTCCAATTAACATCTAAAATTTCACATCACTTATGACTTCTAAGTCCATTTCCAAACCCTTTTTATTCCTATATGCTCTTTTCTTTAAAGATTTATTTATTCATTTGAAAGGCAGAGTTACACAGAGAGAGAAGGAGAGGTGGAGAGACAGAGAGAGAAAGAAGTCTTCCATCCACTGGTTCACTCCCCAACTGCCCACAACGGCCAGAGCTGTGCCAATCTGAAGCCAGGAGCCAGGAGCTTTCTCCAGGTTTCCAACATGGGTGCAGGGGCCCAAGCACTCGGGCCATCTTCTACTGCTTTCCCAGGCCACAGCAGAGAGTGGGATCGGGAAGTAGAGCAGCTGGGACTCGAACCAGCGCCCATATGGGATGCCGGCACTTCAGGCAGTGGCTTTACCAGCTACACCACAGCGTCAGCCCCTCTATATGCTCTTGCCAATCTCAGCAAGTAGCAATTTTACTATTCTATTTGTTAGACCAACATTCATGGAATTCTTTCTGACTTTTTTCTCTTTCTAAATATTTCTGACAACTTCAACTTAGTATTTCCTCTGCTGCTATCATCCTAGTCTAAAACACAACTATCTCTCACTTGGATTATTGCAATCGCTGCAGGTTACAGTCTGACTCTGGTCCTCCAGGTGACAAAGAAGAAACGTGATTTTGAGATTTTAATCAACAAGATGTATGTTTCACTTAGTACAGTGCTTCTATTCTCAGTGTGCCATAGGTTGCCTGCTTTGTGATCCCTCTCATAGAGCCGTGATGGAAAGGAATGATCCAGTCTCCTGTGGTGCAGCAGCAGCACTTTTCTAGCAGGGCACAGTTTGGCAGACATTTGAAGAACTGCTTGTTTTTGATTTAATATTTCAACCAATATTGTGTGGTCAGTGCAACCTGTTTCACCACTTTCAAAAATAGCTGGTACTATTTGGCACATGTATTTGAGAGTTTTATCCAAGGAGAGACAACTTTTCTGCTTTCCCAAGATTGCTCATTATTTCCTGGCCTTGTCTTTTGGTTTAGTCCATTGTTATATTAAAATAGTTTCTATATATGGATTGGGATCTCTGTGGAACCAACAATAAACACAATCTTTGACTGTTAGGTTTGTTTATATGCCAGTTACCTTTGTAACCTATTCCAATTCAGCTTTCATCTTCACAAGTCCATTCAAATCACCATCAGCCAAAAATATTTCAGATTTGCAGTTCCAGTTGTCAATATCTCAGCATATTTTAATTAAATTATAGATCTATATAGTATTGTGACTCTTTTAATATCTACTTTGTAGGACACTACTTTATTTCTACTTATTTCTGGTCTTTATTCCATGTCAGAAGATAAAAAATTCATAGGACAGGTATTCAGTAAGTTTATGTAGAGAGAGAGAGAATCTTTCATTTGCTGGTTTACTTATTGCCAAATACCCATAACAGCCATGAGTGAGTCAGGCTGCAGACACATTCCTGGAGCTCACTCCTTGTCTCCCACATGGGTGACGGTGATCCAACACCTGCTGCCTTCCTCTATTCAAAAACTGGACAGGAAATAGAGGGGACGGGACTCGAACTGAGCCCTCCAGTATGGGAAGCAGATATCTTAACTGCTGTGCCTGGTGAACTTTTTGAAGCACCCTCATATGAATTTTATTTCTTGGCTCCTGTTTTTCATTTTAGTGAACACCAGGTTCTGGCCCTGAGCTTCACTTTTTCATAAATATTTTTTTTTCTTTCAATGTGTTCATTCAGTTCATGGATATAAACTGATTTAAATTGATAACTCCAAGATTTATATGCAGCCTTGAATTTCCCTTGAAATCCAGACTTGATTATATACTTTCATTTTCTGACAGCTCTGTTTTGTTGTCTGAAAGACATTTTCATTTCAAAATACAGTAGTGCTTACTTACTCATGGAGTGTATGTTCCCAAGACTTCTGTTGGATATCTGAAACCATAGATGAAACCAAGCCCTATATCTACTGTTGTTGTTGTTTTGACAGGCAGTTAGACAATGAGAGAGAGACAGAGAGAAAGGTCTTCCTTTCTGTTAGTTCACCCCGCAAATGGCCGCCACAACCGGCGTGCTGTGCTGATCCGAAGCCAGGAGCCAGGTGCCTCCTCCTGGTCTCCCACACGGGTGCAGGGCCCAAGCACTTGGGTCATCCTCCACTGCCCTCCCGGGCCACGGCAGAGAGCTGGACTGGAAGAGGAGCAACCAGGACAGAATCCAGTGCCCCAACCGGGACTAGAACCCTGTTGTGCGGGCACCACAGCAGAGGATTAGCCAAGTGAGCCATGGCATCGGGCTACTCTGTTTTTTTTTTTTTTTTTTTTTTTTTTATACATCCACACCCATGCTAAAGTTTGATGTATACATCAGTTACTATAAGGAAACAACTCAATAAGAGAATGAAAGTAACTGGTAACAAAATGAAACAATTATAAAAATATATTTAATACAATTTTGTACATTGATGCCATTATTAATATAAAAGGTTACTTGAACTTAAATACTATGGCACTAGTTTGAGCAATATGATAATCAAGATGGCCACTATGTGACTAAAGGGCAGGGGGTATACAGAGTGTGAGTATATCAGACAGAGGGATTATTCACACCAAAACTGGAACAGGGCAGAACTGAGTAGGAAAATGTGAGATTTTCATCATACCAGCTAGAACAATTTAAAATTTATGAATTATAATATTTTCAGAACACAGTTGACCTCAGGTAACTGAAACCACTGATAGCAAAATGGTAGATAAGGTAGACCTATAATATTCAAGCATAAGCCTTGCTTCAACTCCCCAAATGTTCCATAAATCCTCTTTTTCCAGTACAGTTAATGACATTATTGCCTATTAATCGTCTGCTTTAAATCCCTCATATTGCTTCCCATTGTGCTCATAATAAAAACTAAAGTCTTAGAAGGTCTTCATGGTGCTTGTTCATCTAGGCACTGTCTGCATTTTTCTCCCATGCCATTGTGTTCTCACTTCATTTTGCCTCCATTATTCCCTCGGATACCTTGAGTTCAGCTGCTCCGCAGCCCTGAGAACGTAGAGCTTTCCAGTTTTTCTCCTATCACGTGGAACACGGATCATCATCTCATTGCCAATTCTTTTAAGTCATTTTCTGTACAACAGTCACTTTCTTTGATAGCTCACCTTATTCCCAATCTCTTTCATAATATTTTTTTCCATTTCCTTCATATCATAACTCATTTCCATCCCATCCCAATTCACTGTCCCAGGTAAATTTTCCTCACTATCTTTTCTATTTGTTTTATTTAAAAAAGATCTCTTTTTCCTTTTAACATATGGTTGAATGAAAGAAAAAAGTAAGAATATATCATATAATGAAGCAGGACAAACATTGTGATTAAGAGGATGAGTTTTGGCACTGAGTCCCCTGACAGCTTGGTATCAATATTAAACTAGTTGCTTAACCTACCATTTCATTTTCCTTGTAAATAGGAAAATAGCTTATCTAACAGGAAATGCTGGCAAATATTTAGTTAATAAGGCATGATCAAGGAGTGAGTAGTAAATTTGAACATTTAGTATCATAAAGTCAGGAAATTTTCTTTTAAGTTTAGAGTTATGATAAAGTATCAGGTTAGTTATGAATTAATAAGGATCCCTCATTGTAAAAATCAAAAAGAAAGCAACTGATTTTGTTATTTTCTTGGGATTTCTACTTCTTAAAGAATAAAGAAAACTGGTAGGATATTAGGTGGGTGGAATTAGTACTCTGGCAACCTCCTTTGATACAGGAAGAGCAGTCACCATTTGGGAATAGAGAAGCACCTATCCAGTTCTCTCATTGGTTAAAGTTTGATCTCTGAGTCTTTTTATCAAGCTTTTGTGTAGTCCTCATGTCTAAACTTGGCTTTTCCATTTTGCAGATTCCCTTTTTAAAAAAAAGAAAGAATTCCTATCCACCTTTCATTTATTGGCTAAGAATTCCATAATTTGGCATTATATTATGCTTTACATTTATTTTTTAATGTTATATATTTTGAGCAATTCTCTATAAATATACCATATAGACAATTTAGTAGGAAAGCCACATGTGTGGTTATACCCAGAAGCCAAATAATGCAGAATTCTATAAAGATTCTTTCTTGAGCTGTTGCCATCCATAAAGTTCTTCCTATATAAGGTAGGTCATTGAAAAATTATGTAAGTATCAAATTATCTTTAATTATGTAATTAAATTTTATTTTCCCTATTTATGGATGATTTACTGAAGTTTCATGTGACTTCTGCAATGTACTTAACAAATTCCTTGACATTTGTGATGTAATTACCATACAGTAAAGGTTAAGGAATTGTTGAGAGGAGGATATTTGGTGCAGCAGTCAAGGTACTACATGAGGTGCCCTCATTTCATTTAGGAGTGCCTGGGTTTGAATCCCTGCTCTTCTTTCCATTCCAGCTTCCTGGTAATACACACCTTGGGAGTTGAGAGACAATGGATCAAGTGCTATGGTCTCAGCCACACAAATGAGACACACAGATAGACTCCTGGTTCCAGGCTCTAGTTGCAGGCATTTGGGGAATGACTAGCATATGTAAAGTCTCTCTCTCACACACACACTGTCTCTCTCTTTCTCTCCCTTTCTCTATCTCTCTTTCAAATAAAAATTAAAAATTTAAAAAGGAAGAAATGGATGACCCTATCCAAGTACTGTATCAAGGTAAATGGTTTCTTCCCCCCCCCAACACTAGGGTTTATTCCGTTCTTATTTTAAATGGTTTCTAATAGACTTCATGGCTAATTCTGTTCAAGTCTGATTTTAGAAAGTTATTCTTCTAGTTACAGTGGTCTGTGTACAGAAGAATTCTGATCCACATATACATGATATAAATGAGAGAAGCACTTCCTGGATCTATTTATCTTATTCATGCTAAGTAAACTATCTCTCCTCCTTTCCAGGGATTGACGCACATATCAGAATCTTATGGATTTAGGTAGGTTAGATAGGTTACTATGTGTTCCAAAGATAACTGTTAAAATACACACATACACACACACACACAAACAATTCTCTTTCAAGTTTAGTATCCTTTCTAAATATCTAACAAATGTATTATTCAAAGAGATGAGGCCAACTTGTTAATGTCATAAACTGGTACTCTGCAGAGATAAGAAAATGGTCCAACCTATAGAATTAGGCCTTTACAAGCTTTTTTAATATTAAAGCTTTAACTAATACTGTTAAATGATCAATTTACCCAACTTTCATTTTAAAAATTCAAGTGCATAATTTTCTTACATTGTCAGAAAAGTTATGCTTCCTTTTACAGGAAATTTTATAAAAATCTGGCATATTTCACTTTCTGTTTTTATTCTCAGAAAACTTGGGTAATCCTGAAACTTAATTATGTTTACCAAATACCAGATTCATATTTACTTAATTTGTATGGCTCTTAATATTCTGGAAAAAATTGACTATTCATAAATTTTCAGTATTTACAAAACATATTTTTTACAATAGTCATAAACTTTAAAGAGAAAACAACAGAATTAATGAATTTTAAGAAAGTATTTCAGATAGCTTCAGAAATGAGAAAGTGAAACTTCAAAAATGCCATATTTTATTATATGCATTGTGAATTTATTCTACTGTTTTTTCATTCTCTTATTGTGTCTTTGAATAGACATAATTTTTGAATTATTAATAGAAAAAGAACAGTGTCCTGTATTTCATGGATACAATTCTAAGAATATAATGACACTGCCCTTTGCATCCCCCCCTCTACTTTTTAAAAATGTTTTCCATATTTTCTTTTAACATTAGTAATATTAGAATATGGTGAGTAATTTTTCTCACCATATTCCCCCCATCCCACCCCTCTACCTCTTCCCTCTCCTGTTTCCTGTCCTGTTTTTCACCAAGATCTATTTTCTTTTTTTTTTTTTGAAGATTTATTTATTTGAAAGTCAGAGTTATACAGAGAGAGAGAGAGACAGAGAGAGAGAGAGAGAGGTCCTCCATCTGATGGTTCACTCCCCAATTGGCCGCAACAACCTGAGCTGCGCCGATGCAAAGCCAGGAGCCAGGAGCTTCTTCCGGGTCTCCCATGTGGGTACACGGGCCCAAGGACTTGGGCCATCCTCTGCTGCTTTCCCAGGCCATAGCAGAGAGCTGGATTGGAATTGAAGCAGCTGAGTCTCAAACTGGTGCCCATATGGGATGCCAGTGCTTCAAGCCAGGGCATTAACCTGCTGTGCCATAGCGCTGTCCCCAACAAGATCTATTTTCATGTAACTTTATATAGAAAGAATTACTCTATTCAGGTAAAGAGTTCAACACTTCGTATGAGAAAGAAAGGAAAAAAAAAAAAAGCAACTGTTCCTTAACAGTCCAAACAAGGGCTTTGAAAAGTTATTGCATCTTGAAGGTGACGTCATTCTTTTTCTTTCCCTTCCTCTTTTTCTTTCTTCCTCCCCCTGCTTTCCTTTTAGAAAGTTAATTATCTTTAAAGAAGGGCCCAATAATGAAAAATCTTTTGTAAGCTCTTAGACATAACTGTAACTTATGAGACATAAGAATATCCTTTACTTAATACACTAAAAGAAAGTGATTCCTGAGAACAAGTTTTACTATTAAGTCTCATGATACAACTCTTTGAAGACAGAGGTCCTGCATGGGAAGTTAGCGGACCATGATTCTTGTTGTTTATTTAGCAACTAGCAGTCTTATGTATGATGTCAATGATCACCCGAGGCTCTTGATATGAGCTGCCTAGGCTGTGTAAGCCTTTTGGATCCAGTAACTTGACAAGGCCATAAGCATAATGGAGGTTTTCTTCTCCCTTCAGAGAAAAGTACATCCTTCTTTGGTGGCCACTTCTTTCAACTTGGTCTCACCCACAGAGGTCCTTTATGTAGAACATTTTTTGCCACAATGTCTTGGCTTTTCATACCTGAAATGCTTCCCTGGGCTTTTCAGCCAGACTAGATTTTGAGGTCAGAGTTCTACTTAAAGCAATTGTCATTCCATGAGTCTGCTGTGTTGACTGCCTCCCATATTGGAGCAGTCACTCATTTTTAGTTTCATCTATTATTATTACCAAACACTTAGTCTTATTTTTATGATCGCTTTAACACTTGATCCTCTCTGTATGATCACTTTACCACTTAATCCTACCATATGATCTCTGTAACACTTAAACTGCTATTTTTACCAGCCAGTTTAAGGGAATTTGTACAAATTTTTAAACTGTGCCACTAGAAGTAAGTTCATGGGAATATTTTTAGAACTATACCACTTCACAGTTACAAACTTCATACATTTCACAATTACAACTTTAGGATCTTGGTAATTCTTCCCACCATGCACACTACCCACCCACACTCCCACCACCAATCCTCTTCCCTTTCTCATTCTGACTCTTATTCTTTACTAAGATCTATTTTCTTTTTTTTTTTATTTTTTGACAGGCAGAGTGGACAGTGAGAGAGAGAGATACAGAGAGAAAGGTCTTCCTTTTGCCGTTGGTTCACCCTCCAATGGCTGCTGTGGCTGGCATGCTGCAGCCAATGCATCACGTTGATCCAAAGCCAGGAGCCAGGTGCTTCTCCTGGTCTCCCTTGCGGGTGCATGGCCCAAGGACTTGGTCCATCCTCCACTGCACTCCCGGGCCATAGCAGAGAGCTGGCCTGGAAGAGGGGCAACTGAGACAGCATCCGGCACCCCGACTGGGACTAGAACCTGGGGTGCCGGTGCCGCAAGCGAGGGATTAGCCTATTGAGCCACGGCGCCAGCCTACTAAGATCTATTTTCAATTAAATTAACACATATGTGGTTAACTCTGTTTTAAGTAAAATGTTCAACGATTATTATGAAATAAAAATAATGAGGAAAATATGATAAAGGAAAATAAAATTAAAAAAAAAATTTCAAAACCTGATCCTCGACTGTGAAGAGAAGTGCTGTTCAAAGACTTTGCTTCTCAAAGTGTCAATTTCACTTTTACCTGTTGCCTTTTAGGTGCTCTATTAGTTATTACAGGTCAAGGAGAACATATAGAATTTCTCCCTTTGGTGCTGCCTTATTTCACTAAGTATGTTTTCCAGTTTCATCCATTTTGTTGCAAATTATTGGGTTGTGTTCTTTTTCACTGCTGTGTAGTATTCAGTGGTGTACATATTCCATAATTTATACAGTTTCAGTAGACATGCATTTGGGTTGATTCCATGTCTTTGATATTGTGAATTGAGCTGTGATATACATGGAGGGACAGATAGCCCTTTCATATGCTGATTTCATTTCCCTTGGGTAGATTCCCAGGAGAGGGATGGCTGGGTCATATGGTAGTTCTATATTCAGAGTTGGTAGGTATCTCCATACTGTATTCTATAGTGTCTTGACCAATTTACTTTCCACCAACAGTGGATTAAGATACCTTTTCCCCCACATCCTCACCAGCATTTGTTGTTTGTTGATTTCTGTATAAAAGCCATTCTAAAGTGGGTGAGGTGAAACCTCATTGTGGTTTGGATTTGCATTTCTCTGATGGCTAATGATCCTGAGATATTTTCTTTCTTTCTTTTTTTTTTTTTTATAGGCAGAGTGGACAGTGAGAGAAAGAAAGAGAGAGAGAGAGACAGAGAGAAAGGTCTTCCTTTTTGCCGTTGGTTCACCCTCCAATGGCCGCCACGGCCAGCGTGCTCTGCGCTGATCTGATGGCAGGAGCCAGGTACTTATCCTAGTCTCCCATGGGGTGCAGGGCCCAAGGACTTGGGCCATCCTCCACTGCACTCCCTGGCCACAGCAGAGAGCTGGCCTGGAAGAGGGGCAACTGGGACAGAATCCGGTGCCCCCACCGGGACTAGAACCCGGTGTGCCGGCACCGCAAGGCGGAGGATTAGCCTAGTGAGCCACGGCGCCGGCCGATCCTGAGATATTTTCATGTGTCTGTTGGCTATTTGGATTTCCTCTTTTGAAAAAATATCTGTTTAAGTCCATTGCCCATTTCTTAACCAGTTTGTTTGTTTTGTTGTTGTTGAGTTTCTTGATCTCTTTATATGCTCTAGTTATTAATCCTTTATTGGTTGTATAGTTTACAAATATTTTCTCCCATTCTGTTGTTTGCCACTTCACTTTGATGACTATTTCTTTTGCAGTGAAGAAGCTTCTCAATTTGATGCAATACCATTTGTCAATTTTTGCTTTGATTGCCTGTGCCTCTGGGGCTTTTTCCAAGAACTATTTGTCTATGCTGATGTCCTTTAGGGTTTCCCCAATGTTCTCTAATAATTTGATGGTATAGGATCAGAGATTTATGTCTTTATTCAATTTTGAGTAGATTTTATTGAAAGTGTAAAGTAGGGTTCTTTCGTCATGCTTCTGCATGTGGCAATCCAGTTTTCCCAGCAATTTTTTTGAAGAGACTGTCCTTGCTCCAGGGATTGATTTTAGTTCCTTTGTCAAAGAAAAGTTGGTCGTAGATTCTTGGATTGATTTCTGGTGTTTCTATTCTGTTCCATTTGTCTATCCATTTGTTTTTGTACCAGTGCTAAACTGTTTTTATTATAAATTCACTTTAATATGTCTTGAAATCTTGTGTAGTGATGCTGCCAGCTTTGTTTTTTTTATATAAGATTGCTTTAAATATTCGGGGTCTCCTGTATTTCTGTATGAATTTCAGCACCATTTATCTGTATCTGAGAAGAATATCTTTGACATTTTGATTAGTATCACATTGATTCTATAAATTGCTATTGATTGTATGTACATTTTGACGATATGTATTCTTCCAATCCATGAACATGGAAGATTTCTCCATTTTTTTGTATCTTCTTCTACTTCTTTCTTTAATATTTTGTAATTCTCATCATAGAGATCTTTGATATCTTTGGTTAAATTTATCCCAAGGTATTTGATTTTTTTGGTAGCTATTGTGAATGGGATTGACCTAGAATCTCTTTCTCAGCTGTGGCATTGTCTGTATACACATAGGTGATTGATTTTTGTGTGTTGATTTTATATCCTGCTACTTTTCCAAACTCCTCTGTGAGTTCCAATTGTCTCTTAGTGGAGTCTTTTGTATCCCCTATATATAGGATCATGCCATCCGCAAATAGGGATAGTTTGATTTCCTCCTTCCCAATTTGTATCACTTTGATTTCTTTTTCTTGTCTAATGTCTCTGGCTAAAACTTCCAGGATTATATTGAAAAGCAATGGGGAGAGTGGGCATCCTTGTCTGGTTCTGGATCTCAGTGGGAATGTTTCCAACTTTTTCTTGTTCAATAGGACACTGGCCATGGGTTTATCATAAATTGCCTTGATTGTGTTGAGAAATGTTCCTTATATTCCCAATTTGCTTAAAGTTTTCATTAAGAAAGTTATTATATTTTGTCAAATGTTTTCTCTGCATCTATTGAAATAATCATATGGTTTTTGTTCTTCAGTTTGTTAATGTGATGTACTCCACTGATTGATTTGTGAATGTTGAAACAACCCTACATATCAGGGTTAAATTCCACTTGGTATGGGTGAATGATCTCTCTGATGTGTTGTTAGATTTGATGGGCTAGCATTTTATTGAGGATTTTTGCATCTATATTCATCAGGGAAATTGGTTTCTAGTTTTCTTTCTCTATTGTATCTTTTTCAAGTTTAGAAATTAAGGTGATGCTGGATTGATTGAAAAAATTTGGGAGGATTCCCTCCTTTTTGATCATTTTGAATAGCTTGAGAAGAATTGAGTTTAGTTCTTCTTTAAATGTTTGGTAGAAATCAGTGGTGAAGTTTTCTAGTCCTGAGCTTTTCTTTTTTGGAAGGGTCTTTATTATTGATTCAAGTTCTGTCATGGTTATTGGTCTTCTTAGGTTTTCTATATCTTCATGGGTCCTTTTAGGTAGATTGTATGTGTCCAGGAATCTATCCATTTCTTTTAGGTTTCCCATTTTGTTGGCATACAGCTCTTTGTAGTAATTTGTGATGATTCTACTATGGTGTTTGTTGTTACATTTCATTTTTCATCTCCAATTTTATTAATTTGGGTCCTGTCCCTCATTTTTTTTTTGGTTATTTGGGCCAATGGTGTGTCAATTTTATTTAATTTTTGAAAAAAACAGCTCTTCTTTTTGCTGATCTTTCATATCGTTTTATTGGTTTCAACTGTTTATTTCTTCTCTAATTTTAATTATTTCTTTTCTCCTACAATTGTTAAAAATTTTCCTCTTAACACTGCTTTTGCTATCATGTAAGTTTTCATATGTTATATTGTTGTCTTTATTTGTTTACCGAAGTTTTTTGATTTCTTCAATGATCCACTCTTCCTTCAGGAACATGTTGCTCACTCTCCATTTATTTGCATATGTCCTGAGGATTCCTGAGTTGTTGATTACCAACTTCATTCTGTATTGGTCAGAGAAGCTTCATGGTATGATTTTGATTATTTTGAATTTGCTGAAATTTATTTTATGGCGTAGTGTGTAGTAAGTCCTGGAGAAAGTTTCATGCACTGATGAGAAGAATGTGTATTCTGCAGGTCTATAGTGTCTATTAACTCTGTTGTTTCCTTGCTGATTTTTTTGTCTGGTTGATCTGTCCATTGCTGAAAGCAGGGTATTGAAGTCCCCCATTACTCTTATATTTGAGTCTATGTCTCCCATTTAATCCAATAACATTTCATTTAAATAGCCAGGTGCTCTGTAATTAGGTGCAAATATATTTATAATAGTCACATTATCTGGTTGAATTGATCCCTTAGTCATTACACAGTACCCTTCTTTGTATCTTTTAACAATTTTTGTGTTAAAGTTTATTTTGTCTGATAATAAGATGGCTACATCCAGTCTTTTTTGGTTTCTGTTAGCTTGGACTGTCTTCTTCCATACTTTCAAATTCAGTCTAGGAATATCATTGTTGATGAGATGTGTTTCTTGTAGGCAGCAAATAGATGGATTTTTTTTTTTAATCCATTCAGCCTGTCTGTGTCTTTTAACTGGAGAGTTGAGGCCATTTAAATTCAGGGTGATCGCTGTTAAGTAATGACCTTGCTCTGCCATATTTCCATTACTAGTCCTATTTTTTACTTTGAATTTCCATTGTACTTTTCCTGGGTTATTTTCTGCCTTCACCTGCTTTCATAGTGATGTACCTGTTTCTGTGTTTCTGTGTGTAGCACATCCTTGAACATCTTTTGTAGGGCTGGGCAGGTAGTGACAAATTCTTTTAATTTCTGCTTGTAATGTAAGGTCTTCAGTTCACCTTCATTCATAAATGATAGTGTTGAAAGGTACTGTATTCTGGTTGGCAGATTTTTTTTTTTTCTTTTAAGATTTGGAATCTATCTCACCATTCTCACCTAGCCTGTAAGGTTTCTGATGAGAAGTCCACTGTGAGTCTAACTGGGGTTCCTCTGAATGTAATCTTGTGTTTTTCTCATGTACATTTTAGGATCTTTTCTTTATGTTTTGTCATGGAGAGGTGATTACAATATTTTGTGGTGATGATCTTTTCTGGTCATGTTTATTAGGAGTTCTATGTGCTTCCTGTACTTGGATGTCCCTTTCTTTGTCCAAATTAGGGAAGTTTTCTATTATTATTTCACTAAAAAGTTCTTCTAATCCTTTCTCTCTTTCTATCCCTCAGGAACTCCTAGGACCAGTATGTTGAATCATTTGATAATATCTTGTAGATCTCCAACAGTATTTTTTGTTCTCTTTTTTCTTCTTGCTTTTAGTCTGACTGTAAAATTTCTAGGCATTTGTCTTCTAGTTCAGATTCTTTCTTTTGCCTCACCTACTCTGTTGTTAAGACTTTCAATGGCTGGCGCTGTGGCTCACTCGGTTAATCCTCTGCCTGTGGTGCCAGCATCCCATATGGATGCCGGGTTCTAGTCCTGGTTGCTCCTCTTCCAATCCAGCTCTCTGCTGTGGCCCAGGAAGGCAGTGGAGGATGGCCCAAGTGCTTGGGCCCCTGCACCCACATGGGAGACCAGGAAGAAGCACATGGCTCCTGACTTTGGATCTGCATAGTTCCAGCCATAGCGGCCGTTTGGGGAGTGAACCAATGGAAGGAAGATATTTTTCTTTCACTCTCTCTCTCTCTCACTGCCTACTCTATCTGTCAAAAAAAAAAAAAAAAAAAAAAGACTTTCCATTGCATTTTTATTTGATCTATTAAATTATTCAATTCTAGTATTTCATTCGATTTTTCTTTAATACCTCAATTTCATGGGAAAAATTTTTATTTATATCATGTATAGTTTTCTTTAGTTTATGAATATGCATCTGATTTCTTCTAAGTAATCCAATAATTAATTTTCTGAATTTCATTTATGGCATTTTCTCAATCTCTTCATCCTCACTTTCTTATATTGAAATGTTGTAATGTTTCTTTGGGGGGCTCAAAGTGTCTTCCTTGCTCTTATGTCTTCATTTTTTTCCTTTGTGTTTCAATATTTGTATTTTTTTATTATCTTGTGTCTTTTATCCTTGTTCTGTGTCTCTGTGACTTAGTGGGACATCTATACTCTCAGTGAATACCAAGAGGTGTGTTCTGGGTGTGGCTTGGGTGTCTGTATTCCAGAGTGAGGCAAGTATCCAAGGTAAGACCTCTGTTGGGCTTGGTAGCTCTCCTCTGGTTAACTGGATGGACAGGAATGGTCACCTCTGATGGTGTGCCCTTCCCTTCTCCTCATAACTGTGGGACACCCTGGGGTTAGTCCCTGGTATGCTCAGCACTCATCTGCACTGCTTAATGAACTGCACATTTGATCTGTGGAGTCTTTCCTGTGAGCAGGGTTCCCTCTGCTATGAGCTGCAATAGGTAACTGAAGAGCTCAGGAAGTGAGGAGAAACTTTCTGTAGTTGCCCAGGGCCTAGCCACACTCTGTCTTCTCTTATTCAGTCACTCTTTTCTCAGACTCAGCTCCCAGGGTTCTCTGGGTCATGGATTGCCAGTGGGGCCACTCCACCCCACTAGCTAGTCCTGTCTATAATGAAACTAAGGTGTTCCCAGAGCCACTGTCTGTTTGTGTTCCTCCCAACCAGCTTCAGTGTCAGTGGTGATGTGTTTTTTTTTTTCCCTATGGTTAGGTCTGGAGTGTGGACCCACAGAGCCCCCACCCACTGTAGCCTTGCCTACTTCTCTATGGTGCTGGATGGGTATGGAATTCTCATAGAAGGGGTCTCCCCTCCCCTCCCATTGCTGGGCAACTGGCATGGCACAGATTGCATGCAGGGGAAAAAAGTTCTGAATGTCGTGTCCCTCACTGTTTTGGTGGGGGAGGATCCCCCCACTGTTGCTGGACACACACATAGTGGGTGGGGGTGGCATCCACCTGCCTGTGTCCAAAATAAAAAATTCATTGTTGTGGGCAGGAGGAGGTGAGATGGGAGGAGAGAGGCGTGCCACCTATTTATTTATTTATTTTCTCCCTCTTCCCTCTGCTGTCCCAGGGGCTTGCATAGAACTTCAAAAGCAGTTTACTAAGCTCTCCTTCCCGCTGTTATCAACAGCACTGTGGGGCCATGGATTTCCCTCTCACCTGGTCTGCTGGGGCAGGCATCTTCCTCCTATGGTCCAAGTGTTTGTTGCTTTTTTGTTTTGTATTTGGTCTTTTGGGCAGCGCCTGGACCCTCTCTATTATTTTCACTGGGCCTCTCCCTGGGGATTTCCCATGGCATTGCCTAAGGAGTGTTCTTTCTACCTGTTTTAAATATTAATTTCCTTCTCCCACGTGAGTCTGCTAGCCCTGTCACTATTCCATCATCTTGGAACTCAACATCAAAATTCTGTATTAATCACTATGAGCTTGCTTTGGGATTAACCCAGATTTTATTTTATTTTTATGGTGATTCTAAGAATGAGGAAATGAGCTTTGGGTCTATTATGTCAAAGTGTTAAGTGGGAAGGAAAAAACTGAAATACCAATTACACAAATGATTATAAAAATGGTGGAGTTGGCCGGCGCCGCAGCTCACTAGGCTAATCCTCTGCCTTGTGGCGCCGGCACACCGGGTTCTAGTCCCGGTAGGGGCGCCAGATTCTGTCCCGGTTGCCCCTCTTCAAGGCCAGCTCTCTGCTGTGGCCAGGGAGTGCAGTGGAGGATGGCCCAAGTCCTTGGGCCCTGCACCCCATGGGAGACCAGGATAAGTACCTGGCTCCTGCCTTCGGATCAGCGCGGTGCGCCGGCTGGGCGGCCATTGGAAGGTGAACCAACGGCAAAAAGGAAGACCTTTCTCTCTGTCTCTCTCTCTCACTGTCCACTCTGCCTGTCAAAAAAAAAAAAAAAAAAAAGTGGAGTCTAAAATAGTAAATGTAGGTAATTAAGGAGTTGGAAGATAGACTATTATAAATAATATAGATAACTAAAAATGTCTTCATCATTACAGCTCTATGATACAACTATGTTCTCTAAGAACATAATATTAAATAATTTGATGCAGTATTTCAAATATGTTTACACTGCGTTTCTTATTAAAGATCAGTAAAAATATGAACAAATAAAACATTTCAGCAAGTAAATATTCTGAATTATCCAGATGTTGGTAAATAGCTCAATTATTTTACATAACAGACTACAGAAATTTCTCAAAGGAAATGGAAAAACTTCTTACCATGAACAAAATTTACTGATTATTTGAAAATGAGTGACTTTCTTTTTGTGGAAAAGTTTATATTTAAAAATGGCAGCTATACATATATCTGGGGGTTTTTTATTGGTTATTTAAATATTCAACTTACTGGTCACTAAGTCCAGTGACACTTTCTTTTAGTAAAAGCTACGGGAAGTAAGTGACCAATAGTTACTTTCAGGAGTGATGATGATTGCCATTAATATAATTAAAAGTCAGGTTTCGAAAGTGATGTTATTAAATATTAAGCATTGTTATAATAGCTTAATAAAAAAGCACCAGTTCTATTTGACATAAAATTGGAAAAATGATTTATTTTCATGAATGAAAAAGCAAGAAGGAGCACTATTTTAATCTAAACTTAATGTCATTTATTTAATTTATGGCATTTATAAAATTACTACAGAATCATTTCTGGGAATCTTTTTGTGAAAGAAATGTTAATGTCCATGAAAAAGAAATTCAAGTGATGATAGAGTGTTTGTACTATATACTATTTAAGAGACAGGTAAGGAAATGCTCAATTATCTCAGTGTACTTTAAGTTCAGTTGCACAGAGTGGCATATCCTGGATAGAGTGTCATGGGAATGAGGTCAGACTCAGGGTCTGCCTCTGAGGCCCATTTGTGTCAGAGAAACATCAAGATTTTTCAAAAATGTGTCAGGCCTGTCTCTGTTCCTGACTCAAGTGAGTGCTGGCTCTCCTAATTGATCATCTGCCACTGCTGGCGCGTCTCCTGGTGAGGAGTGTGTCTGTGTGAATCTTGTATATAGCAGTCTTCTTTAATCCAGATGGGAGGCCTACTGAGAAAAAATTTGCTAGCAAATCACATCAATCTTTCATAGAACATAGCCTACCAGCAACATTGCTGAAATACTGAACAAGCATAGATTTCCATCAGAGAACATGAACCGAAAGCATATCCTTACAAAACACGCTGTTGTTAAAATGCATGTGGCAACTATTTCTCTCTCGAGCTTCAATGACAGTGACTTCCTACAAAATAGATGTAAACTAACAAATGGTAAGCACAGTGAATTTTGTTCTCCACATGAATGAAGCAAAGATATGCTTATAAGTATACTATCCAGGGAAGAGTCTTAGGGGTGGTTTGTATAGTTTTATTTAATCTAATTCAGCCAGGTCTGGGCCAGGTGAAAGACAGAAGCTGGGAGCTTCTGCCAGGTCTCCGACTCAGGTGCAGGGGCCCAAGCACTTGGGCCATCTTCCACTGCTTTCTCAGGCATCTCAGCAGGGAACTGGATTGGAAGTTGAGCACCGAGACTCGAGCTGGCACTGCAGATGGTGGCCTAATCCTCTGCACTATTTCTTCTAATTCCAAAACCTTTGTAGCACTTATTTTGTATCAAGCACTGTTTTGTTGTCATGCACCATTCCATCTTGAAAAAATATGTAGGAAGCAGCTACTATTTTCACACTATTCTGCAGATGAAAATATTGAGTATATACTTTTCGTAGTGATTATTAAGGTGCTGATGAGAACTGGATATTCAGCTACAGAGTGTAATTGAACCAGAATTTCAAGTATTGTGTTTTGAAGTCCATCACAATGTTTGTATCAAGAGAGTACCCCACACAGGATGTTCCAGGGCCAATGGCTGAGTTCGCATGATGCTAAAAGCAGATCTGGCAGACACGTATCTCCCCTTACGGTCCCAAAAGCTAGGTCAAACCTTGTGTGGTACAAGATGCTTCCAACCAACCTTCTCTAAGTCAACATATCAAATTGTTTAAAGGATAAAACATGGAATGCATTATTTCATTATTTGATTTTCTTGATATTGCAGAAAATTTAAATATACAATGAAGACAAATTAAAGAATTTTAATTTAAATAATTTAGATATGTTGAATTTGACTTATGACTATGAAATGGAGAACAATAATTAATATGCCAGGAATAAAATTCAAACCATATTAAAGAAAACTTCAAGATGCATATTAATAGATTTAAAAAATTACAGTTTCAAAACATTTGCTAATATTCAACATACATTCTTCAAAATAGAACTTAAATTGGAAATGAGATTACTTTCCTAATATAATTAAAGAAAATTATGTGAAATTACATTATGGCTTAATATTTTCTATGTTCACATATGGGACTAATAATTTTTCAATGATATTTTCGAAAAAACTATTAAATTTCCAGTATTATAATATTTGGAAAATTTGTGTAAAAATGGAAGAAAAATTAATCTTTACCTTTTAATAAAAATGTATCAAACAATAGCTTCATTGTCTACTCAAACGAGAAAAATTGTATAATTCTTAGGGACAAAATTTTTTTGACTCAATAAAAATTATAAATTTTGCAAGACTATGCCATTAAGTCACTGATCATTATTTGCTGAGTTTCTACAAATTTTAAATATTTTCTCTTTTTTAATCATTTTTATTTATATAAGGTAAACAAATTTATGCATTTTATATATGCATATTTAGGAACATAATGATACTACCCACCCCACTCTGCCTCCTGCCCATGCTCTCACCCACACTCCTCCTTCCTTTCTGATTCTTTCTTTTAATTTTTATAATGATATGCATTAAGTTTATTTTATAAATGTAAGCTTAAATCAAGAAACTCCACAACATCAAAACAAACAACCCACTTAAGAGATGGGCCAAGGACCTCAATAGACATTTTTCAAAAGAGGAAATCCAAATGGCCAACAGACACATGAAAAAATGTTCAAGATCACTAGCAATCAGGGAAATGCAAATCAAAACCACAATGAGGTTTCACCTCACCCCCATTAGAATGTCTCACATTCAGAAATCTACCAACAATAGATGCTGGTGAGGATGTGGGGAAAAAGGGACACTAACCCACTGTTGGTGGGAATACAAATTGGTTAAGCCACTATGGAAGTCAGTCTGGAGACTCCTCAGAAACCTGAAGATAACCCTACCATTCAACCCAGCCATCCCACTCCTTGGAATTTACCCAAAGGAAATGAAATTGGCAAACAAACAAGCTGTCTGCACATTAATGTTTATTGCAGCTCAATTCACAATAGCTAAGACCTGGAACCAACCCAAATGCCCATCAACAGTAGACTGGATAAAGAAATTATGGGACATGTACTCTACAGAATGCTATACAGCAGTCAAAAACAACGAAACCCAGTCATTTGCAACAAGATGGAGGAATTTGGAAAACATCATGCTGAGTGAATTAAGCCAGTCCCAAAGGGACAAATATCATATGTTCTCCCTGATCAGCGACAACTAACTGAGCACCAAAGGGGAAACTTGTTGAAATGAAATGGACACTATGAGAAACAGTGACTTGATCAGTTCTTGTCCTGACAGTTGATGTACAATGTAATACTTTATCCATTTTAGTATTTTTTTTTTGTTCTAGTACCATTGGTTGAACTCTGTAATTAACACACAATTATTCTTAGGTGTTTAAATTTTAACTGAAAAGTGATCCCTGTTAGGAATTTGGAAAACATTACGCTGAGTGAAATAAGCCAATCCCAAAGGGACAAATACCACTTGTTCTTCTTGATAGGTGACAATTAACTGAGCACCAAAAAGGAAACCTGTTAAAGTGAAATGAACACTAGAAGAAACAGTGACTTGATCAGCCCTCACCCTAACTGCTGATGAGCAACTTGATATGTTATCCCTCTTAGTATTTTTTTGTTTGTTCTACTTAATGCTTTTGGTTGAATACTTAATCAATACACAATTCTTCTTAAGTGCTGAAACTTAACTGAAAAGTGATCACTGTTAAATATAAGAGTGGGAATAAGAGAGGGAAGAGATGTGCAATTTGGGACATGCTCAAGTTGACTTACCTCAAACAGTAGAGTTAGAAACATACCAGGGGATTCCAATTCAATCCCATCAAGGTGGCATGTACCAATGCCATCTCACGAGTCCCAGTGATAAATTTCTGTTCACAATTGATCATAATGATAGGACTAAGAACCAAAGGGATCACAGAAACAAGAATAGTGTCTGCAAATACTAGCTGATAGAATCAAAAAGGGTGAGAATGATCCAACATGGGAAGTGAGATACACAGCAGACCCATAGAATGGCAGATGTCCTAAACAGCACTCTGGCCTCAGAATCAGCCCTTAAGGCATGTGGATCTGGCTGAAAAGCCCATGAGAGTATTTCAGGCATGGAAAGCCAAGACACTCTGGAAAAAAAAAAAAAAAAAAAAAAAGAAAACCTAAATGAAAGATCTCCACGAGTGAGATCCCAGTGGAAAGAACGGGTCATCAAAGAAGGAGATACCTTTCTCTGAAGGGAGGAGAGAACTTCCACTTTGACCATGGCCTTGTCTAAATATGATCAGAGTCAGTGAACTCAGGGGGCTTCCATAGCCTTGGCAGCTCATGACAAGAGCCTAGGGTGATCACTGATGCCATAAACAAGAGTGTCAATTTGTTAAGTCAGCAACAGGAGTCACTGTGCACTTACTCTTCATGTAGGATCTCTGTCCTTAGTGTGCTGTACATTGAGATTTAATGCTATAACTAGTACTCAAAACAGTATTTTTCACTTTATGTTTCTGTGTGGGAGCAAACTGTTGAAATCTTTACTTAATGTATGCTAAACTGATCTTCTGTATATAAGGAGAAACGAAAATGAATCTTGATGTGAATGGAAGGGGAGAGGGAGTGGGAAAGGGGAGGGTTGCGGGTGGGAGGGACATTAGGGGGGGGAAGACATTGTAATCCATAAGCTGTACTTTGGAAATTTAAATTCATTAAATAAAAGTTTAAAAAAAATAAAAAAAAAATAAATGTAAGCTTAACCATCCACTAATTAAAGAATTCAAAAAATAGTACAAAGAAAAAAAAAAAAAACAGAAGACACAGGGGTATAAACAATAATCAGATCTCAAAATGTCAATTTTGTTCATATATGTTACATTTTCTGTGTTCTATTAGTTACCACAGAACAGGGAAAACGTATTTGTCTTTTTTGGGACTGGCTTATTACACTAAGTATAATGTTTTCAAGTTCCATCCATTTTGTTACAAAAGACAGGATTCCATTCTTTTTTTGGCTGAGTAGTATTCCACAATGAAAAATGACGTACAAATGTGAAGTTTTGACAAAATTTTAGAGAACAAAAGTTGAGCTGATAATCCAAGATACAACAATTATTAAACTTGCTCATGTAATTACTCTCTTGTTTATATTACAGTTTATAACATTCTAATTACATTATCATGTTATTTCAACTTTTTGAAAGTCTCTAAATCATATAATATTTGTGTTGAAACAGAGATCTTAGGGAAAAATCAATATTACAGTAAAGAATATTTTTACTCAGTCTTATACATGACTAAATTATAAGTACTTCCTGCTTAATTATAATTTCCATATTAGATTATAGATTACTTGAGTAGAATAGCCAATAATTATTCACTGTTGCATTTGAATAGAAACAACTCAGTTGTGAAACTTTTTTTCAATGAGATCCTATGTACTGCATTATTATATTATGATGTATATATCAATGACACATGTACCACTATATAACAAAAGCTATGAAATTTCATGTGTAAGATTCATCTTTATTTAAGAGATGGCATGCACATATGCAAAATTTTGAATATTAGATTTAATGAAATATGGTTGACCTCTGGATCCTCCATGAAGATTTTCAGTAACTGTGGTCTGGAGCATTTATTCTTATCCCTTGAACTTTTAAGTTAAACTGTAATCAATATGTTTCAGAAGTTCTGAAGTATCAAGATACACATATTTTAGTTGTGTAATTTAATCTGCAGGTAAACTCTATGTGTCCTTAACAGTTTCCACTTCCCACCCTCTAATTCCAGCATTCCGCATTTTCTAGCCTATATTTAAGATGTATGCTTCTTCTATCATCTCTTCTTCCTTTATTATTCATTGTCTCAAGTTGGTTTCACATTACTCTTTTTTTTAAAGATTTATTTATTTATTTGAAAGGCAGAGTTACAGAGACGGAGAGGCAGAGACAGAGAGAGAGAGAAAGAGGTCTTCCATCCACTGGTTCACTCCTCAGATGGCCACAATGGCCAGAGCTGCGCTGATCCAGAGTTGGATGGGAAGTGGAGCAGCTGTGTCTCGAATGGTGCCCATATGGGTCGCTGGTGGTTCAGGCCAGGGCATTAACATGCTGCGCCACAGCACGGGCCCCAGTGTATATATATAATTAAAAGGAAGACAGTTCAAAGTAGTTTACAGCAATAAAATCAGAAGGGTGGATTTACTGTGTACATAATAGAGAGTCACCAGAGTGGCAGGTTTCAAGCACAGGTTTAAAAGATGCCATCAGTTGATGCCTTGACTTCCTTCTCTTCCCTCCCTTTCCCTGCTCTTTCCATCCCCACTTTCCACTTTTCCCCTCTCCCCTCCTCTCCTCTATCTCTTCTCCCTCCCATTCTTTATTTCCCTTTTATCTGTCCTTTCCCCTGTTTTCTCTCTGTCTTCAGTCACACTGATCCTCAGGCAAGCTCTTGCCACAAAAAAACAAAACAGCCACCAATAGCACTAGGCTCAATCATCTCCATATTGCTAGATCACAAAGTGTGCAGACATTTTATTACTTACCCTTTTTGCATAGAAAGCAACATGTTTGATAATGGCCTCCCTTGTAATGTGTCTCATCTCGTGACCTGTTTTATGCTTATCTTTCAGTTATATAGAAGGCAGATTTAAAAATTCTGCTCTAAGTGAATGGGGAAGCTTTATCAACAATGCAATAAATTGGGATCGGCATGTAGCTTAGGGGTTAAAATATCCACACCCATATTGGAGTGCTCAGTTTCAACTATTGGCTCTGGCTTCTGATTCCAGCTTACTGCTATTGTGGAAGCTGGCAGGTAATAGTTATGGCTCAAGAAGTTGGGTTCCTATTACCAACATGGTAGAGTTGAATTGAATCCATGGCTTCTAGCTTTAACTCCCATTCTACATAGGCCATTGCAGGTTTTCAGGAAGTGAACCAGCAGACAAAAGCACTCTCTTGCACAGTCTTCTTCTCTCTCTCTCTCTCTGTCTCTCTCTTTCTCTCTCTTTTTAAGATATATTTATTTGAAAGGCAGAGTTATAGAGAGGCAGAGGCAAAGCGAGAGAGAGGTCTTCCATTCTCTGGTTCACTCCCCAGATGGCCACAATAGCCAGAGCTGAGCCAAACTGAAGCTAGGAGTCGGGAGCTTCCTCTGGGTCACCCACAAAGGTGCAGGGACCCAAAGACTTGGGCCATCCTCGACTGCTTTCCAAGGCCATGGCAGAGAGCTGGATGGGAAGTGGAGCAAATGGGACTTGAACCAGTACCCATATGGGATGCCAGCACTATAGGCTGTGGCTTTACCTGCTAAGCCACAGTGCCAACCCCCATAACTCTTTCTTAATTAATGAAAAAATGTAATAAATTAATAAGTGAGAAAAAAAGATAACTCTTGAATTTGTAGGGATGATACTGGAAAGTGGGTAATTGCCAGGCAGTTACTGATGATTCAGGTGGGCCTTTGACCAAAAAAGACAGAGAATGTATCTTCTATATAGTCCATAATGAGTTTATGTGATAATTTATCTAACTAGTGATATATTAATGTATATAATGGTTTTTTCACTACTATTTTGTATAGAGAAATTTGAAGTTCTTTCCTGTGGTTATCCTTTAGACATATAATGAAAGCAAATGTAAAAGAATAATGCACATAATCAAACATATTCATATTGGTCAATAAAGGGAAATTTTTCCAATGCTTACTTTTATCACCAACCTACTGTTTTTTCATTTATCAATAGCATGAATTCTCTGAAATTATGTGTTCTACAATCATTATAATTGCCAAGAGGATCATAAAATTATGCTGGAAGAGAATGTTTTTGTGTGTATTTTCATAAGCAGGCTCTATCCACAATTGTCTTCTGTATTCATTCAGTTTGGCTAGTAAAGTGTGGCAGAGATAGCTGTTTAAGTATGTTTACTGCCTTGTGACTTAATTTTCATCATAAAATCCATCAGTGCATCTACCTGAAGCAGTATGACAGGTGAGAGAGAGGATTGACAAAGTGTACATTTTTCATAAAATGCAGTAGGTTAGCAGTGCAGATAAGAGAGAGGAGCCAAAATGAAGATGGCATATATTCCTGGCAGCATGTCTCAGATAAGATGGCCAGAAAAACAAATGAAAGAACCATTTGGATATAATTAGAGAGCAGGAGGCAGGAAAAAGAAAGAGAAAGTCTGTAAAACAAGGAGCAGATGATGCCTCTGTATCCCCATACCCAAAATCTTCCAGTTTTCCTTTCCTGCTTATTCTGCTATAATAATACATGTGGACACTCACTGAAAATGCACTCAACCTTGAGATTATTAATAATTTTGAAATTGAAACCAGCTGCACACAAAAGTACTGTAAACCGAAAGCTTGAATTGATTCTTTTGGCTTTATTCATTCCCTATTAAGACATTTATCCTATTAAACTGCAATTTTGTTTGCAGCATCCTTAACTAAACTCTGAGTTCCAAAGAATATTTCCAACTGGAAATATTAAACTAGCCCAGCATATTCTACACAGTAGATTGATGCTTAATGAGGATTTTTTATAAATACACTCATGAATTATTTTCATGTCTTCATACATTCCCCTTCCATTTCTATTCAAACAATTGAAACCACCACCTTTACTATTTGTTCATTCAATAAACATTAGTGCTAGATCCTGAGCATACAATAATTGGCCTTGGAAATCTCTACATTCTTGATGCTTTTTATAACTTGACGCAGGCAAAAAGATGTGACGATGGAACTGATATTTAAATAATTGCATATCATGTACAAAGCATAGTGCTAGCCAGTCTACATGTTATCAGCGGTCCTAAGATCTATCTCAGGGTCAGCATAATTTCCATGTATATTTGGTGAAAATGTGGCTTATAAATGAAATTTTGCAAAAGCTTTTTTAACATTTATTTGTTTCTTTTAAAAGGAGAGAGAACATGGGAAGCAGGCCACACAGCAGACTCACAGAATGACAAACACACTAAACAGCACTCTGGCCTCAGAATCAATCCTTTAGGTATTTGGATCTGGTTAAAAAGCCCATGAGAGAATTTCAGGCATGGAAAACCAAGACACTGCGGCAAAAAATGACCTACGTGAAAGATCTCTGTGAATGAGATCCTAGTGGAAAGAAGGGGCCATCAAAGAAGGAGGTAACATTCTCTGAGGGGAATAGAGAACTTCTACTTTGCTTATGGCCCTTTCTAAATACTGATGGAGTTTGTGGACTCAAAAGGCTTCCATAGCCTTGGAAGCTCATGACAAGAGCCTTGGGTGATCACTGATGTCATAAATAAGAGTGTCGATTGTTAAATCAACAACAGGAGTCACTGTGCACTTGCTCCCCATGTAGGACCTCTGTCCTTAATGAGTTGTACTGTGAGAATTAACAGTAAAACTAGTCTTCGAATAGTACTCTATACTTTGTGTGTCTGTGTGCATGCAAATTGTTGAACTCTTTACTTAGTATAGAGTTAGTCTTCTGTATATAAATATAATTAAAAATGAATCTTAAGAATGAGATGGGAGAGGGAGTAGAAGGGTGATGAGAGTGGGTGGGAAGGCGGGTATAGGGGGAAGAACTGCTATATTCTAAAATCTGTACCTATTAAATGTATATTTATTAAATAAAATCTTTATTTTTTAAAAAAGCATTAATATAGAAAATTGCTAAAATCAAATCCTAGTTCTATCAAAAAAATGAGAGAGAAGGAAAGAGAGTGAGAGAGAAAGAGAAAAGAGAGAAAGAGAGAAGGAGAGAAAGAGAGAGAGAAAGAGAGGAAGGAAGGAAGGAAGGAAGGAAGGAAGGAAGGAAGGAAGGAAGAAAGGAAGGGGGGAAGGAAGGGAGGAAGGGAGGGAGGGAGGGAGGGGGGAAGGAAGGAAGGGGGGGAAGGAAGGAAGGGAGGGAGGAAGGGGGGAAGGAGGGGAGGGAGGAAGGGGGGAAGGAAGGAAGGGGGGAAGGAAGGAAGGGGGGGGAAGGAAGGAAGGGAGGGAGGGAGAGAGGGAGGGAGGGAAGGAAAAAGAAAATCTTCCATTGACTGTTTCACTCCTCATATGGCTCCAACAGCCAGGGCTGGGCCAAGATGAAGCCAGGAGCCTGGAACTCCATTGAATCTCGGAGGTGAATCTCAGATCTTCAAGCTGTCATCTGCTGCCTTCTCAGGCACTGTGGCAGGGAGCTGCGTTGAAATTCTAATAGCCAGGACTGGAGCTAGCACTCCAATATGGGATGCTGGTGTCTCAAGGGGTGGCTTAATTTGCTGTAGCACCACCTCCCCACATTTAATAAGGGTAAGAATTCAGGATGTGAACATGTTTCTTTTATGTTGTTGGATGTCTCCAGTCTTTTCTTTTTCTAATTTTGTCAGTCAGGCAAGATATTTCCTTTTCTTTTCAGTTCTGTGAAATAGGAGGATAAGTTGTAAACATGTCACTGCATGTTTCATTTCTAGCAATTACAATTCCTGGTAATTCTAAGTCCATGTACTTCAGGTTTTCATGGTTAGGATATGTTTTTCTATATTTTTTCTATAGCTTCCTCCTTTATATTCTTCTTACTATAGACTTCTTATATTGGAAGTTGAAACAAGGTTTTTAGCCCCTGGAAATGAAAGTCTCCTTTACAAGTACACCTTCTATGAAATTTCTGCTACTTATTCCCTCACTGTTACCTGCCAGACATATTCTCTCTACCAGAACACTAAAGATATGTTAATGATGGTACTGGTTATACTTGTTCTCACTGAACCCCTTCCCCAGATCAATACTTTCCAACTCAGCTCCAAACCTGTTACATTGTTGTTCAAGGTCAGGATGTAACGGTTTTCATCTAAAGTACAGAACACTTCTAATTTATGTGCTTGGACTACATGATATTTCTTCACTCATTGAACAAATGTTTTTGTGGTGTCTTTGTCATGTACCACACATTATTCTAGGTCCTTTTATTATAGTTGCAAAGAGAAGAAGGAGGAGGAAGAAGCAGAGGAGGAGAAAGAGAAAGAGAAAAGGATGAAATCAATATTGTGTTTATCAGACTTATAGTTCAATAACTTCCCTAGTTCCGTAACTTCCCCAGAACAAAATAGAGGGTAGGAACATACTCTTTGGGTTATTTCAATGCACAGACCAACTCGAATGAAATGCTGCAAACACATTTTCTACAATGTGTCGCTCCCCCATTCATGGAGGAATGACACCAGACCCTGCGCTGTTCTTTCAGCCTGGCTCTTCCCGGGTTAGCTGCCTATCCCTCCACCTCTGTGGAGGGGCGGCACCCCCCGCCGCTTTTCCCGCTTCCGCAGAGGAGCGGCACACCGCCGGCCGGCTCTCTCAGGGGCTGCTCAGATGTTATCCGGATGTTCCTTCAGATGTTCCTGGTGCATGGTGTCTCTCTCCTCCTTTATAGTCCTCTTCCACCAATCCCAACTCTGCTACCCACACGCCGAGCACGCTGCTCTCCTCCAATCAGGAGCAGGATCAGCTCCTGCAGGTTATTGGTCAAACTGGAGGCAGCTGTGTAGAAGTTGTTTGGTCTCTCTCTCAGTGCCATATTGTGGGAGAGCAGATGCATAGAATAAGTCTTAATTCCAGTAACTTAGTCTAGCCTCAGTTGCTCCCCACAACAATGCTAATGCATTTTCAAATTACCAGAGGACTTTACTAAATGCAGGTTATGATTTAATAGATTTGGGCAGGCCCTACATGGCTCAAGTCTACAACCAAGCTGCTACTCTTGTTGATCTCCACCCTACACATTGCCTAGCAAGGCTCCACTCTCACATTTCTAACTGTCAGGATCATGAAAGTTCTCTTTCTAACCATACACATTCTAAACTCCGTTCAGTTATGTGAAAGTATGCAGTGTCCCTGAGCCATGGAAGTCTTAAAATATATTCAGAGGTTCTCCAGTGTTGCAGGTATTAAAGACAGATTTGAAAACAATCTTTGCTAGGATCTGTTTCGATCCCCCTCAAAAGTCATCTGTTGAAATCCTAAACTCCACAGTGATGGTATTAAAGGTTAGGCTTTTTGAGAGATGCTTTTTTTTTTTTTTTTTTTTTTTTGACAGACCTGTCACTCCTTCCATTTTGTGAGGACAGAGCTAGACCTGCCAGCTGTGAGAAAGCAGGTTCTCACCAGATACGAAATCTATCAGTGTTTTGATCTTAGGCTTTTCAGCCTGTAAAACTGAGAAGTAAACTTCAGCTGCTGTTAATTACTATGTTGCAAATATAGTAGCCCAGGTGGACAAAAACTTCCCATCCCAATCTAACTATGACTGTTGGGGCATACAATCAGTGATTCTGGTCTTCTTTGAGCAACACCGTGAGGCACTCTGCTCATGTTTAAACAACAGCTAAACCTCTGTGAAGAGAAGAAAAATGCAGCCATTTTTCTCTCCTAATGCAATCCAAGTCTTATAGCTTTTCATGTTCTAAAAGTATTTTATAAGTGAATACCCCAAATGTAGGTTAAAGGAATGATGGGAAGGATGCACTTTTTCTTGGAAAGCATAGGAGGTATTTAGAAATAACACAGTTAGTTCCACAAGTGATTCATCCTGATTTTGTTCTAAAATGTTTTCTGAACTATCGCTTAAGACCGCCCCCCCCCACGCCCCACCCTTACCTCAATTCTTTCATTATTAACTCCAGGGAATTTTATTCTTGAAAAGAGTTTTCCTGTTGAGACTACATTGATTTGAACGAGTATCCCTTTTTTTTCTTAAATTCAAATTTAGGGAAAAAACCCTATCATCAAAAATGACTGATGTGTAAAATGAAAAGGAAATGCACACGTTTAAGAAAGAAGCCTGTCTTTCTGTGAAATGAGGAGCAATGTGACTTTGTATTTTAGCCTTTCAGAGAGTTCTGATATGAATCCAAAACATCTGACTGCACTTGCAAAATGATATCTTTTTACTTGTACAAACTGTATTCTCTAATACAGCCCTATGTATTATGTATTGGATGCACAGATAGTAAATGCCCAATATAAAGGCAGTACTCACTAAATCAATGATTCTAATAAGTTTCATCTTTAACTGTGAATTTATTGTATAGTGTGAAGCTGCTTTTGAATTGAAGTAGAGTTGGTAGGAAAGAGGAATGAAAATGTATTAATTTTAAAAAATTCCTCACAGTGCTTATTTTCAGAGAATTAGATTTTAAAAGGCACTTCAAATGATCCATTGATTAAGGTGACTCACCCATTAGGCTATTGTATCTGCAATAACATAAAAAAATACTTCAGCATACAGCCTTTTAGATATGCAATCATAACGCACCCACCCAAGTCATCTCAATTACAAATACCAGTCATTCAGTTCATCTCTTCCCAAATTGGGCCTGAGATGAATTCAGCAATTCAGTGCTATTCATTCCAGCTCTAGTGAAGCAAGAAAGTATTTTATGGAAATATAATACCTCTGCTTTTCTGTTTATTTCTGTGACTTGTTTAGTAAAAGTAAAATGAACACAGAATTAAAAGTGGCATTGTTACAGTGTGTGGAACTCAGTCATCACACAATAAATGATTTTGTTTTCCATTTATATTTACATTGATTATTCTGTTTGATTTTCTTTAGTAAGCAAATAATTAGATATGTCCTTAATCTTCTTGTTTTGACAAAAACATACCAGCTATCGTATAATTTACTCAAATTTTAAAATGTTTTATTGTAATGTATTAACTAAATTTTACCTTTAATGTTTACTGAGTGTGTTTTTTTCAGGATAGTGTAGTAGTTTTCTATTATTACTGTAACAAATTGTACAGATTTAGCTGCTTAAAACAACATACATATATTAATTCCCAGTCCTGCAGTCAAAAATCTGGTTAGAGAATGGCTCAGCCAGCCAGCTAATTCCCTGCTTAGTGTTTTGCGATGTCAATGTCAAGGGGTCAGCATAGTTGTGTTTCTTTGAGAAATTTCTTTGTGGGAAATTTCACTTCCCACCTCATTTGGGTAAACACATGGTTCTAAGACTCGGATCCCATTTCCTTACTAACTGTCCCCTAAAAACTTTCTTAACTCTCAATCAGAAGAGTTCTGTTATGAATCCAAACTATTTGTATATATAAAATGATATCAGTTTACTAAGATAAAATATATTCATAACGCCATCCTATGGATTATGTTTTGGATACGCCAGTAGTAAATTCCTAAAATAAGATCAGTGCAAACTAAAACAATAATTCTCATGAATTCTACAGAGAATTTATTGGTTAGAGTGAAGCAGTTTTTGAGTTGAGAGTAGAGTCGGTAGCTAATTAAGGTGGGATAAACTGTTTAACGGTCATATACCAGTTACATTTGCACACTTTATGAAGCCCCAACAGCATGATGTCTGTATAGGAAAAAGGAAGTTGAAAGGGGAAGGAAACACTTGTATATCTGAATTTCTTCTGGGTACAGGAGACAATTGTTTTGTATGTTTTCAGATATTTTATCTTTCTTTTTCAGTATGTACTTTCATTACCAAGATCTCTTGAAAACTGGGCTAATTAATGTTCCCCACCAAATTGTTTGATGGAAATATTGATATGTCAAGTCCCTGCAAACATTGTGTCCTGAGTCATACATAAAGCACAAAAAACAAAAGAATTCATTTTCTTCACTTCCATTGCATTAGATCTCCTACTTGACAGAATCTTATAGGTCAACTTATACTCGAATATCCTTTACAGAAAACTGTTAACTCATGAACTATGCATATTTATAAGTGAAATGAGAAAATGGTATGTTCTATAGTGTTTTCTGTAGAAAAATCTTTTGTGGGACTAGTTTAAGAAATCAGAATTATGCAGGGCAATTGGCTTTGCTATATTTAAATGCTCAGATGATTCAGTCTAAGTATTTTAGGGATAAACTAGATACAGGTTACTCCTTCTTGCTGTGAATTTTAACCGCTACTTACAAGAAAATCTGTAAATCAAATGGAATTTTTTACTGTTGAAAAAGATGATTGAAAGCATCATAAATGTAAAACTGTCTCATCATAAAGCAATAGTGTTTCCTAGCACCTGGTTTATGGTTAACATTGCCCATATTCATTTGACTTTGAAAATGTATAAGAATTTATAATTTAAATAAAAAATGTAAGGGAAACTAGTTTCCTAGTTTAGTAAGATGCAGGGAGAGTTGGGTGGATAATACTTTTCAGAAGGGAAAAAAATCTTTAAAATGATTTTCTTTATTGTTAGAATTTTTAAAATGTTGCTCAGTTATTTTTCTTTGTTTATATCACTCTACCTTTAAAATGCATTGACTTTTTCTACTAATAATCTAGTGTTACTTTCTCTGGATTGGTTTTCTTTATAATGAATGTATTTGCAGTAATCTTATACATTAACCTTAAAATGTTTCCTCATCTCGCATTTTACCAGATATTCATAACATTGAAACATGCTGCTGCATAGTATTATTTCAAAGATTTACATAACAACTCCCAAAGTCCATTTTACACTCCATTAAATCTAAGCTGCATGTTGGCAAGAAAGTACCTTAAACTAAATACAAACAATGAATTTGAAATGATATAAAGTATATTTGCAAAATATACATCTGTGCTATTTTTGAAATATAGTGGCAGGCTAACTTGTACATATAGGTAGAGTCAATGAATGTAATAATTATATGGAAATGTGAATGTATGATCTTTTAGAGATAAGTAACTTGACGAAGTACCTAGTACATATGTTTCTCTGAACTTTTAAGTAAAATTCATATTGGAGGTTATAGCGAATTCCAATTTTCCAAATGAGAACAAGAAATGTTTGTGGCATAAAATTTGCAAATGCATTCATTGTATTCACAGAAAACACTCAATTCTTATTTTGTAATCTGCATATATTATAAAGATCAAATTCCTTCTATAATTTTTATTTTCTCCTTTACTTGCTCCCAATATGTAGTACATATTTCTAAATAGCACTTTAGACTGCCATGATGACCCTTCTCTCTCTCCAGTGACATGCTCATTGACAGGGGGAGAGCAGATGAGAGCAGCAAGATGTTCATCCCTATGGATGAAGGTTTTCATTAGTTTTCCCAAACTGGAAAAAAATCTTTTTGATAAAGGATAAAAACTTACCCCCATGTTTAGTACATTGTCTTCATTACAATAGGCATAGACTATTAGCAAATGTGTTTAATAAATAAATCATTGATGCATATAGTGTTTATCTTTGTTGAAGTCTCAGGATATTATACCATAAGAATAAAACCATCATTTCAAGCTACTTTCAGTTTGTAAAACTTTGTGACTTTGTATCTGACATCAGTCATCCTGGGCTTACTTGTGTTACATTAATATCTGTAAGTTTGGTCACTGTCAACTTCATTGCTATTTTCTTTACAATTAAAACATATTTGCTGACTTTATAATGACTTCACCTACTGAGAAATGTGTCTTTTTTTTGTTCCTTTCCATTGTTGTATTCTTTTGATCAACACCATCCTATTCTCATTTTCAATTCAATTCTGTCTCTTTTTATCCACATTCAAACCTGCTTGAATTTTAGTGAAATAATTTTTCTTCCACTAGATTCCATCTAGTCTACAGACAGCAGTTTTAATAAATCTGCCTTTTAAAAAATTTCTCTTGAGAAGGCATGTAACCAATCTGATATTCAAATTACTGATACATTTTTAAAATCCCATATTTCCTTGACAGATTGCAGAGAAAATTGGAAAATTTCTCATTCATCAAAGGACATAGGAGAATAAAAAGGGGGATAGTAAAGACTCAGATGTAGAGGAAGAAAGTGAGATAAGAACAAAAGGAAGATTGTAGGGAAAAAAAAAAACAGAGAGAATGGAGCAGAATAATAGTGCAGAAAGTAGTGGCCACAGGCATACAGTATAAGATAATGCTTTATTTTTTACCGTTCAATCCATGATCTAATGCATAATGGTCTACTTGAAAAGTTGAATTATGGAATTCCACCCCGGGGGAGTCAGCTTAATTACCATATGCAGGCCAACATAGTCATTCGGGTTTTTCTGGGTGGTTGTGAAACATTACAAGGAATGTATAAATATACAAGAGAATTCAATTTGTGACTCTTGTCAAAATTTTCTTGAATAATCTAAAATTATTTTAATATCCATATTTTTAATTCATAGAGAAAAAGGTAAAATTTTAAAACTCTGACTGTACCCAGATCTCTAGTGTGAGTGCATTGTATTTTCATTTTAATAAGATTCATAAGTGATTCTTCTGTAATAAGATCACATTTTATCATGTGATCTCTTATTAGAAAAATGTGAAATATTTGATGTAGTATCAACCAATTAACAGAACTTTACAATTTTCTATGCCACTGATGTACTTTTATCCATGTGAGTAGAAAATATTTGCTCCATTTTTTTCTAGACTCTAATTGAATATTTTCCTTATAATTTATTTGAAAGCTTTGATGTTATTTATACAAGTAAAATTTCTTCAGAGTGTCGTAGAAGGAACGAGGATAATGGACTGTAATAATGTGGGGCTATTTTTGGTATTGAATTTATTTCTGCATATTGTAGCAAGTCTACTATGTATTTTTTTAGTTTATTTCCTGCTTCTGGGTGAGTAAATCACTCAGATGAGTAGCCAAAGACAAACCCTAGAACTCCTAGATTTTTTTCTTTTTATTTTATTTCTGGGTCAGTCCTTATTTTTCTTCAAATGCTTACCTATAATCTGGAGCCACCAAATAGGCTTATGATTCATCTCTACCAGTTAAGACACTGAATCAGGGAAAATCAACTTGGACCCTTTACCCCAATGCACACATACAATTTCTTGCTAACCTTTCCATTCCTGATGATCCCTGTTTGCAACCCCTTCAAGCTATAGACCAGGAAGTCTTTTAAAACATTCTCCAATATTTACCAAATTTTACCTTAGGTTCATGAGTAAAATCCATTGGATAGTTTCCTCTCATTTTTGTTTTGTTCAAACTATATTTTTAAAAGACTTTTATTTACTTATTTAAGAGGTAGAGTTACAGACAGAGAGAGAGAGAAACAGAGAGAAAGTTCTTCCATCTACTGGTTCACTCCTCAGATGGCCTCATTGGCTGGAACTGAGCACATTTGAAGCCAGGAGCCAGGAGCTTCTTCTGGGTCTCCCATGCAGGTGCAGAGGCCCAAGGACTTGGGCCATCTTCTACTGCTTTCCCAGGCCATATCAAAGAGCCGGATCAGAAGTGGAACAGCCAGGACATGAACCAGCACCCATATGGAATTCCGGGACCACAGACAGAGGTTTATCTCACAATGCCACAGCACCAGCCCCTTTGGTATTTGAGTATTTTGCAGAGCTTCTTCAATTTTGGTTTGATTATTGTCTTGTTGGAGTATTTTTCTTGCTTTTTGAAAAGCAGATGGGGGTGGTAGAGATAGAGAGGAAGACAAAATCAGAGTTCCCATTTAGTGTCTCATTCCCCAAATGCCAGCAATGCCTAGGGGTCTGAAACCAGGCACCAGCAACTCAATCCTGGTCTTCCACAATAGTGGCAGGGGCACAACTACTTGAGTGATCACAATTGCCTCCCAGGGTCTGCATTGGCAGGAAGTGGAAGTCAAAAGTCAGAGACAAGAACTGATCTCAGACATTTCAATACGGGATTTGTATCAACTGCTAGGAAAAGGCCTCTCGCCTGTTGATAGCTGCATAACTGAATCAATTGGTAGGACAAGTTCATGGCACACTGCTCTATTCGAGCAGTAATAACAAAAGCTAATATTTGTGGAATACTTCATTCATGCAAAATTTACGTGGATTATCTAATTAAATTTTCAAAATTAAATTATACCATGCTATAGAGGATGTTCATAGTCTCCACATATTTGAACCATAGGAAGGAAAAACCCACAGTCGAAATCATATTTACACTTTATGTTGTCTACTTGATACTGTGTTGGCTTTTTTCTTAAATTTTCAACATGACTCATCTGCATATGTTTATTTTTAGTACAACAACAAGCAAAGCAGTGCAAGTGCCTTGAATAAAATATTCTTCATGAGGTCAATCTCATAATGGATTATCTACCACATGAGCACACAGCACTGTTTGCTAAATTGAATAGAATAGACAGTCATAAAGATGAAATAAACTGAGTAAATTACTGTCTTTATAATTCCATCTGTGTCATAAAACCCAACATTAGAGAAGGGGGTTATTGCTCCAATATTTCACTGCTAATTTAATGCTTAGTAAATGAACTCTCTTTTTCTTAATTCATAAAACAGACTCAAAAGCAAGTTTTGGAAACCATGTACTTTCTGGCCACCAAGTGTGGATTAATTCCTATGATATTGCACATTTCTTTATCAGCTATATATCATTTTCCTCCTGTATTACATATATCTTCCATACTTCTGGCTTAAAGTCCCTTCTTTTACTTAAATTGTCATTGAAACTTCTGACCGATATTCATAAACCTTCTTCAATACAATTCCCATGTACAAAGTGATATTTTTTAAAAGTACAAATTCCTTGGCCAAAGTTACCAAAATTTTCTTGAACTTTGGAATAGAATTGTAGTTTGCAAGTACAATACATGATTCCTTTCATTATTTGCTGTATACTTACCTCTCCAAGGCCAGAGTTAAAAAAAATTGTGCTTCTCTTTATCCTTTGTGCCAAGCAAAATAATACCTGTAGTGCTTCAAGCATGACATAGTCACTCCCATGTGTGTGTCTTGAGACAGAGCAAGGACATGTATCTCAGAGACATTTGAGCAGATCTGGACCCCGGGGGACTCCCTAGCCCCTACATTCTTAGGCTGGCTGTGTCCCATGCCCTGTATTCTTCCCCACCTCACCTCTGCATTCTGTTCTAACTGGCATCAAGGAAGAGAGGAAGACTGCCGAAAGCTAGCTTAGCTCTGCCGTCCCTCATGGCCCTCACCTGCTCATGCTATATTGACCCAGCCCACAGTGACACTTTAGCTCTCTGCCATGTGCTTGTTCTATGTGCACACCAGAAGTTAGCCACCTCTGTGAACTTATTTTTCCTTGAATAAACTTGTTTTGGCTGTGAGTTCGTATCCTGTCTCCTTTCTATTCTACCCCTCTTTCCTTATACCTTGCACGCTATTTCTTCCTCAATAAAGGGCCTTCCGTCTATATTCATTTTCCCTGGTTAACTTTCTTTTTTCTTTTTGACTCAACTGATAAGCTCTGAGAATGGCTCAAAAGAGAGATCACCTCTTTTGGGAAGGCTTCTCTCTCTTTATGTGATTGGGTTAGGTCCTGTTCACATGGCATCCAGCAAATAGACATTTATAGTATATGCTTGAAAATTGCAAATTTTCTTATTGGCCATATATATCATAATACAAGTTTATTAAAGAATTCTGTCTTGTTCTTAAGTTCTTAGTAATTATGACTACTAAAATATGTATGTTATGAGTGACTTTCTTTCTTTTTTTATTCAGCACAGTGTTTTACTTCTTGACATTAATGAGTTACGTCTTAAAAGTCACCTAGTATTCTTCTTAAAGGAAGGCATTCCCCGTTTAGGAGTTTATTAGAGAAAAATTATTATATTAAGAATAATTAAATCCAAAATGTGACATTAAAATATGATTATAAACTAAATGTATTTATGTATATAATATTTAAATACATACATGGTCTTTTCTTAGAGATAAATACATAAAACATTATGTGGGTATTTTTTGCTCAGGAATTAGGAATTATTTTAATTGATTAATGATTTTTTTGAGCTTTTTATTCACCTACCTAAAAGTTAATTTTTCTTTTCAATAAATATTTGCAAATTACTTGCATGTAAAGGCAGAGTGTTAGGCAGAGATGACTCAAGACTGCAATATGGCAGTTCATAGCCACTGTCTGCTATTTTTACAGTGAGAAAAATCTACCTTAGAAGGAATAAAATGATAGGGTACTTGTGTCCTTGCCTCCATGAGCTGAGGCTTCCCACTGTAGTTGAACCTCATGTGGTCAGACTACACTTTCATTACATTTTCCATTGTCTGCCAAAGATCAGGATCTCACATAGGGAATTTTGGAACCCAAGTCTCCAGTGGAGAGGTCAGTTTAATATCCCCATTCACAATTATCTTTAAACATTTTCTTTGCGTACAAACTAGAATCCTTGTGAGATAGCTTACTGCTCCCAAGTGAACTTCACACAGCAGCCCTCCCTACGTTGCTTCTAGTGACATTATTTCATAGTGAAATCATGCCTGGTAATTTCGTAAAACATAGGAAAAGCACCCCAAACACCAAGAATTTTATGTTTTTAATGCACCAATGCTGAAAAAAAACACCTTTTTAAAAATAAGAATGTTTTCCTTTCAATTTGAACCAAAACTGATAGAAGCATAACTGATTTTAGAACATTTTTTGTTTGTTTGTTTGTTTTTTTGATAGGGTCAGGAAATCTACTCTAAAAAGTCTACCCCACCATAGCTAAAATTGTTACACTATTTTTAATTTTCCCAATTCAAATTAATGAATAATTTTCTATGTATTGGATAAGAATGGATTTGGCAGTGCAAATATCAGAGCAATCTCTTCATTAAATCGAGCAAAGAGAACTCACTGGCTCTCAAACTGTTAAATGGAATTAGGCTTTTTAATGAATGGAACATTTATTTTTGTGCCAGCTCAACTAACAGCACTGACATGATTAGCATACATTTTGGCAACTGTTCTAGCACAAGGTGTTAGTAAAAAGGAGCTTTTATCTTTGGGCTTAATTTACGTTAGCTTTTCTTGTTATTAAAGTTTTTAGTGTGAATGAGATGTTTTAGTCAAGGAAATCCTGCCACAAGAAGTTATTTGGAAATACATCTTTTTATTAATGCTAGACTTTTCTCATGTTGGAAATGAAGTCCCTATCCCAAAACTCATTAGCCTCCTTAAAGTTAGAAATGAAAAGAATATTTTGTTAATTATGCTGATGGAAAAGTCATTGCCCTTACAAAGGATTTATTTTTTATTTACGGTGCTTCTCAAATCACAAGTAATTCAGAAAACAAAAGGATTGTAAGAAACAAAATTTGACTGGATAATGATTGTTTCCTCCATCACTATGCTTCAATAATGAATCAAAAACTGACGTGGTTACAAAATCTGAGCCTCATAAATTCAAGTGCCTCTCATACAAAAGGAAATTCTTTTAGCAAACACTGCTACCTTATATTCTTATCATTTTGTTTATTGAATAAGGAAAGAAAAATTAGGTAATACAAATCCAAAAGGTTTTGGGTAATGGCATTAAATTATTTGTTTTTCAGTATAAATTTGTTTTAAAAATTATTGAAAGCTGTTGCAACACAGCTAACATTTGCTATAAGTATGTGGGAAATGAAAATTTATAATTGACAATAAATTTATAATAATTAATATTCATGTGCACATTAGTGGGCACACATTTTCATTTGAATTTATATCAAACTTACAGACATATTCTCTTGCTACTATATGTCTATAACCACATACATATTTAAAAACTTATCCAATGCTTGACTAATGAATTGGTTTAATAAAAATGTTAGCATAGCAGAATATTATGGTTTACTCACATTTTATCCTAAAAACAAAGAATGCCAAAAAACAGGCACTTTTGTGAAAGAACAACAGCCTGTTCAAAAATGGTAAAAATGAG
This sequence comes from Oryctolagus cuniculus, assembly GCF_051225735.1. Classification (NCBI taxonomy): domain Eukaryota; kingdom Metazoa; phylum Chordata; class Mammalia; order Lagomorpha; family Leporidae; genus Oryctolagus; species Oryctolagus cuniculus. Next base: position 51,319,151 of record NC_142875.1, on the reverse strand, counting down.
AAATAAATTATGAAAATATATACTTTTAATTTGTAGACATATAAACACTTTTGGTACAATACAGACACATGTGCCAAAAAGCAAAATGATCCAGTTTAAGCTGACACTTACATTCCGTGTTTATACAGATAATTTTGCTATAGTTCTCATACAAAATAAAATTTCAAGCTTACACAATGAAGTGAAGGTGATATATCACTGGTTACCAGCTTTCTTCACTGCAAAATTCTGTAAAAGCTCAGTTATCAAAAGAATCTACTGCTGGGCTTACAAATTAACTCTTGGATTTAATCCAAAGCCAAAGAAGGAAAGCAAGAAATGGTAGCCAACAAACATCAGCAACAACAAAGAGATAAATATAAGTTTCATATAAAATGTAAAACGGAAACAACCAATACTGTACATTAGCTTTTAGAATAATCCAATTTTAATTCAACATTTATTTTCTAAAGTGATGAATGAGTTGAAACATAAAACTCAAATATATACCCAAGTTACAGCACAACTGAGAAGTTGTGTAAACATTCAAACATGGACACCTATTCAGCAAATAAGGAATAAAACATTTCCTTACTTCTGGCTGTTTTTCTTGGGCACAATTTCTAATTAAATTTTCTGCAGGGAAATATATATATATAATTTTATATATATATATATATATATATATATAATTCCCCTGTCAAGATAGTGCAGGGGTAAAGCACAAGGAAAGCAAAAAAAATTGAGTACACAGAAAGTGAAATACTCTTCAGCAGGTCAACTTTGTAACACATGGCAATGCTTTTATCCTTGCTAAAAATGAATTGCACTTTTTAATTTAATGCCTTCTCTTTCAAACTATACATGACGTACTTGTGAGGTAAAAACTTTCTGTTTATAAGTGCATTTCTTTTCCTTATTATCATATATTTAAGTAGATCAAAATTCCATTTACTTTAAGTTCCTATTAATTTAATGTTAAAAACAATGTATTTAAAATATACTCTTTCATTAATTTCATGTACAACATCTGTCATGTACAATACCTCAGTTCCCTGCAAAGGAGAAACTGATGCCCTCTTGTGGTGAAAGGACTTTTTAGACCAAAAGAAAAAGTGCTATTTTCTTACCTTAATCCCAGGTTTTATCAATCATCTGCTTGGTTTATGAAAGCTGCAAATCATGTCCAAGCTTTTTTTTTACGTTTTATTATAACATTTCTATAGCTGTTAGTACTAATTTTCATTTAAAAACGCTGTACACATTGTATAACCTCTGGATTTGATTTTAAAAATCTGTAAACAGCTATTTACAATATAGTACAAGTTATAAATTAGTCGTCCTTCATTGGAGCTGCCATTGACACACTCTTATGCAGGTGAACAAGACTCTCCAGAGTCTATTAAAACACCATCCATTGTTATTCCACAGTGAAATATCAAATATTAGAAATATCCATTGGTTTCCTCTCTCTCATGTGCAAGTCAATTTTTCCTTTTAGTGGGATTTGTACTTCCAAATTGTCATCTTCCCTATGAGGCTTCTTCTCTTTCCTTAAGCAGATGTATATGCCCATGCCTGTCACAAGTGTGATGGAACCCAAGCTTATCACAGACAGAGCTACTAAGGTGGGCATGCAGGATAAGGATTCTACCTTCCTATGAGTTGGTTCTATTGAAATTTGTGGTTCTTTCTCCTCTATGTTAATTTCTGGTTCCTTTCTTAAAAGACTCTCAATGTAGCTCTCATTACTGACCGTGTCATTGACAAACAGGTTTACCATGACTGTGGAATGGAGAGGCTCAGGGTAACCGTGGTCGCTCACTTTCACCAGTAAGCGATGGAGCCCATAATCCGTCTGCAGCAAGGCCTCTTCCAAAGTGATGTTGCCAGTTTTAGGGTCAATCCGGAAGGACTCAGGCCTAGGCCCTCTTCTGCCTATGATGCTGTAAGCTATGACAGCATTCATGCCCGTGTCTTTGTCCACAGCATAGACCTCGGTGACTGGGGAGCCAGGCAGAGTAGATGGCAGTACCAACAAATAAGACATATTCGACTGAGGAAATAAAACAAGAGGAGGGTTGTCATTGATATCTAGAAGGAGAATTGTGATTTTTGTGGTAGAGGAGAGGGCAGGCTCACCCCCATCAACAGCTTCAACCCACAAGGTGTAAGAGCTTTGCTGCTCTCTGTCCAAAGAGACTTTTGCTCTCAACATACCTTTTCCTGTATCTATGACAAAAATATCGCTCTGGTTCACCACCGAGAGGGCCACCCATCCATTTCGCCCAGCATCTGCATCTGTAACACTGATCACTCCAATCTCACCATATCCTGGAAAATTTTCTGGCACAAAAAAGCTGAAGTCTTTGTTGATAAACCTAGGGCTGTTGTCATTTTTATCCAACACTGTGAGAGCCACAGTGGCTACTGATTCTCTGGGTGGCTTTCCACAGTCAACAGCTCTGACGGTGTACCTGTACTTTTCTTTCTCTTCTCGATCCAGCTGGGTAGAGACTGTCAGAATCCCCGTGACATTGTCTAAGGAAAAATAGGATGGAGCATCAGGTCCCAGAAAATACAAAACTTGGCCTCTCTCTCCACTGTCAGCATCTGTGGCATACAGCTTGGTCAAAAAGGCATTGGGTGCATTATTTTCTTCAATGGTTAGTTCTATCAAGGGTTGTAGGAAAACAGGAGCATTATCATTGTCATCTAAAAGTTGCACTTTGATGATTCTCTTGACATGAAATCCTTCAGAATTCCAGGCCACCACAGCTATTTCATAAAACTGCTGCAGCTCATAGTCCATTGGTTTTGTAGTCTCTAGCAAATATTCATTATTGTACGGCTTGTAGGGTGATAACCTAAATGGCCCTTCACCGTCCAGGTAGCAGTTGACCTTGTATTTATCTTCCGGATCTCTTATGGTGAAAAACGCAACAGGTGTGTGCACAGGTTCCAGTTCTTTCAGATAGACCACACCATCTATCTCATTGGCTATGTAACGAGGAACTATTTCAGGTGGTCTGAAGATGACTTTGATAACAGACACTAGAGCCGTGATCACAGCAGGGATGCAGCCCGGTCCATTCGCAAGAATGGTGAGCTTATGCATTTGTAGAACACTTCCTCCAATCTTACTGAAAAGTGTTATGACTCCTGTGGTTTCATCCAGATGGAACAAATCCTTGGATGCTTGTGGAACTTTCTGGCTATAAGTGTAGGTGATTTGAGCATTGGTCCCCAAGTCTCTGTCCACAGCCTGGACAGCTGCAATAGGGGTACCAACTGTAGCATTCCCATAGACAGTGACATTGATTTGTGAGTCTATGAATAGAGGGCAATTGTCATTAATGTCACTTATGCCGATGGTGAGCGTGGCACTGCCCAACAGTGGTGGAGACCCACCGTCCTCAGCAATGATGATGCTTACGTACTGGTCCTGGGTTTCTCTGTCCAAAGAGCCCATGACAATCAGGTAGGGGGTGCGCTCCCCATTCTCATTCTCTTCCACGTCCAGGGTGAACATGCCATGGTAGTCCAGTAAGCGATAGGTTTGCACCCCGTTAGTGCCTATATCTGGGTCCACAGCAGGATGCTCTATGGCCAGCCGGGTGTTTACAGGTGCATTTTCTGGGACCCAAACAGAAATTTGGGAAACAGGAAACTGGGGGGCGTTGTCGTTGATATCCCTGATGGCGATTTTCACCTTCACAAACCTAAAGTATTCCTGAGGCAGGACAAGCACATCCAGAAGTAAAAGGCAAGAGTCAGAGGATGGAGAGGAAGAGATGGAAACGCTGCCGCCCCAGGCAGCCTCTCCACCTCGGTCAAGACACAGGGCCTCCCTGTCGATCTCCTGGGCAGAAGTGTGCAGCTCCCCAGAGCGGTTGTCTAGGGTCACATACTGGCCGCTCAGTCCGCTGGAGGCCAGGCTGAAAGAGAGAGGCGGATTCCACTCGGCCCTGGTGCGCTCTGGAGACTGCGAATGCTGGTCCTGTCTGCTGGCGGCGCGGGGCACCAGCCGCAGGTCCTCCGCCAGGCTCCCGATGAGCACTCCCGCGGGCAGTCCCTCGTTCAGGCTGTACAGAAGCTCTGTGGCGCGGCTGTAACTCGCCAGGCAGTTGAAGGGTCCCACGAAGAGGAGAAACAGAAACAGATGCTGGAGAGGGGAGTGGAGGGGAGAAGACTCATTACACGCACTCAAAAACCCAGAGACCCGAGTTAGACACCAGATAGATACCCGACGGTCCTTGCTGCCCCTCTCTCCATTCCCTGCAGCAAAACCTTCATTCAGAACGGAGCGAAGAGGAAACTTGCTGCAAAGGACAGCCGTGTCGCACAACGTTCGCTGTCTCCCAAAGTTAATTTTTCCGCCCCCTTTTCCATCGTCCCCTCCTAACTGCCCTTCCCGCTCTGTGTCATCCCCCATCCTTGCTCCCCTGCCAGCTAACGTTCGCATCCCAAACCTGGGGAACACACGTCCGAGTGGACAGGACTCCCACTCGGACTGCGCCACGAGCCCAAGGGGGGACCTCCAGGGTAGGTTTCCGGGCGGGAGGGGGCCGATAAGAGAGCCCTGCAGTGTGTACGATGATTTCTCACTGGAATGATTCAGCCATTGGGGTCCTGAACATGAAAGGAGTCATATTCCTTCCTAGGACACCGATAGAAACCACAGCAATAGCAATAATCATAATACAGAAAACATACGCCCCCCCCCATCATACTCTTAGTCGGAAAATAAGTAATTTTCATTTTAGCACACATCTAAAATCAAATGAAAAAAAAAAAAAGATCAGGATCTCCACCTCCTACCAAGCCCTCAGTAATCCCCCAGAAGGGGAAGCCAAGTAAACGCGGAAAATGATCCTGCAAAAGCAATTTGTCAACTGCGGGAGGGAGCCCTCACTAGACGCAGGCAGCAGGAAAGCTTCTCAGAGCCCCTGCTCCTAGAACTGATGGAGCGCACACATGGCCCCCTCCTCCGCACCAGACATTTATGCTTTAGAAACTTCCCCTCACCACCCAAGGACTTGCCCATTCCTGGCTAAAATGAAGACGCATTATCCCAAACTCCCTTTCCCTCCCGCTCCCCTCACCCCCCAGTCCTTCCGTGAAGTTTGGATTAACGTAAAAGATTGGGGGTAGGGGGGACCATTCAGGAGCGGGAACCGCTCCACAGTACCGCAACTGGTCGGGTCGCGGGGCAGCTGGAGCGTAGCCCTTACCGGCAGGTTCCTGTGGCTGCTGCTGCTTCTGGGACGACGTAGACGCCCCATATCCAGGCGCGGGTGCCAGGTCGCCGGGCGCCAGCTCACTGCCAGGGCTCGCGGGCTGCGCGCATTCCCTCGGCCGCGCATTCCCAGGGAGGCTGCAGTCAGCGCGCTCCTGCAGGGAGGGCGGCAGAAGACACTCCCTCTCCGTTCATGCAAATCGCTGGGGAACTTCAGCCAATAGTCACAGGCTTGTCAATTAGGGACAGGAACTTAAGGAGGGCAGAAAGACAAGGGGGTAGAAGAGTGCATTTTTGGTGTCCTTACCCCGATTTGGGTATGTGCAGACCCCGCCGGGGAAGCCGGAATGTGGGACTTGGCCTGAGAAGACTGCGATGAGGCGCCCGCTGCTCGAGCGCCCCAGCGCGTGTCCACTAGCCTTCCTCCTTGCTGCACCAGTCAGAGCCCAAGTGCTCAGGTCGCCAGCAAGAGAGGGAGAATTAAAATAAATAAATAAGCCTGCATCTGTGTCCCAGGAGCTAGAGGAAGTCTGCGCCACCGAGCGCTCCGAAATGCTGCCTTTGCCAATGAGTGCCTCCGAGACTCGAATCCAGTGGCGTTGCGCGAAAATAGAAAATGCACTTTTCTCAGCGGAGGGAGGAATTTCCAGTTCTCTGTTCGGCGGTGCGATCCAGAAAAACAAGTGCGGGAATCCTGTGAAGGTTTGATGCGCCTAGGCATTGGATCTTCGAGGCTAGCGGTGGCGGAGCTTCTGTGAGTTTGCTAGTTGGAGGCGCAAGTGTCTGCCAGTGGTCTGACTTTAGAGGCAGCAGCGGCTTCTGTCCAGAAGGAGCCGAAGGGACAAATGGGAAGGATTGTGCGGTAGCACAGGTGGTTCTCCCTGCAAGCAATTTTAACATCTTTTCCTGGAGTTGCATTTGGGGTAGGGATGGGGGGAGTCCAAAAGCGTTAAAAAAATAAATAAATAAAACTTGGTCACTTTTAAAATTCCTGCTTTCTCTCCCTTCAACCCCTCCTCCCCCTTACCCATCATCTATCTACTGAAAGTGGTCCTTCAGAACTCGGTCTAAGAGTATGGCTCAAAATCTTGGGTGTCCACTCTGGCTCTGATTCTGAAGAGTCATGTGATCAGGAGTCAGGAACCTCCTGATCACATGTGCTCCTTTGCACAATCAGAGCTGGGGGGACTCCAGTGCCTTGCCTGTGAAACACTGCTTGATCTTCAGGGTGCCTTTGAAGTAATGGCGAAGACCTGTGGCCTTTGCTGGGACATGCATGCTCTTCATCGCTTGGCTTTTCCTGATACCACCTGCACTGCCCTGAACATGCAACCTTCCCACTGAAGGAGCAGTGAATGAACCTAGACTGGGGAAAGATATTCCTGTGCAGTGAGAGAAAGAACTGACTTCTCTGTGCTTGCCTTTAGAACCCACTCAAATTCTCTTCTATGGAATGCTTGTTACAATGTAAATTGTTTGGCTGTGCTAATTGTTTGCTTCTGACCCTTCTTTTTTTACTTGTTTCCACTAATCCTAGAAACAGAGTCCTAAATATTGACAAGACACTACATCTGAACACCTGGTGTGTGACATGTTCTCATTGCACAAATGGTGCTATATGTGGGGTTTGCAAACAAAACTGTAATACAAATCTGGTATATAATATGAGCCTGGCTTATGAAATCAGCTCCTTCAAGCTATTTGCAGTGAAATTAGAATGATGATGAAATGATAAACCACACACACACAGGGACATGAACACTGTAAGCAAAGCACGATGGGAGAAGTATAATTTTTTGATTTTCTTCAGCTGCCAGTGCTGCCCTACTGTTGAAATTTTACCGTAATTGGTAAATATTTACTTTGAGGTCTGTAGTTAAAATCTATTTGACCCCAAAAGTCAGTACCAAGTTGCTTCTGAAATGTATTTTATTTATGTCCTCATGCAAGATCTACAGCTTCCAGAAGTTGGGGATACATAGCCAGAGGAGGCAATCCATCAGTGGTCAGGAGACATGTAATCTAAAGTAATTCTACATCCGTACAAGTATGGATAGGTACTGCAGAGGGTCAAATATTCCCTCACAGCTTATGCCCTGTCCAATAGGTTAGGATTATCTGCCAACCCCCACCCCTTGGGGAAAACACAGAAATACAGGGAACTCTTTTCTTGTCTTTTGTTTATAAGGACATTACATAGAAACTATCACTTAAGATAGTCCAATTGAGTGACATCATCTCTTGGCAATTATTTTTTTTCAGTTGTCATTAATTTCCCCTCTACTCTTAGGGGCTCTCTCCATACTTTGCAGTGAATACTTCTAGTACAAATGCACTTTTTATCTCCTGGTCATAACATTAAGCTACTACCTATGAAAGGTTTATTCCTGCTCCTCTCCTTTGTTGCGTTAAAAGGAAATTAAATCTACCCAGTTATTCAGCCATAGATTTTCTAGAGTATTTCTAACAATTGTAAACTATAGTAAATGCTATTTATGTAAGTTGAAACACAGTAGTTGAGCATATTACGTAAATTATGTGGGTTGGATGACAATAATACCACCTTTGCTTTAAATTACTATGATGTTGGGGCTGGCTCTGTGGTATAGTGGGCTAGGCCTCCACCTGCAGAGCCTACATCACATGTTGGTGCTGGTTCATGTCCCCGCTGCTCCTCTTCTGATCCAGCTCTCTGCTGTGGCCTGGGAGAGCAGTGCAGGATGGCCCAGGTACTTGGGCCTTTGCACCCACATAGGAGACCTAGAGGAAGCTCCTGGCTCCTGGCTTTGGATAGGCTCAGCTCTGGCCTGTTATGGCCATTTGGAGAGTGGACAAGCAGAAGGAGGACCTTTCTCTCCATCTTTCCCTCTCTCTGTCTGTAACTCTAACACTCAAATAATAATTTAAAAAATGACTATGATGTTGCAGATTTGCTGCATGGAAGTTTCTAATCAGGACTGGGAGATCTTTTCACAGTGCTGGGTAATACCTTACCTATCACCTACTTACTGTTAACTAAACTACTTGCTATTTTATTTTCTTTGAATATCTATTCAGAGCTTTCATGGATGTTTGTATATAATTGGGCTTTAAACAATAAAAATGACCAAATAGCCTTGCCTTCTTTGCTTCCCATGTACCCTCTTTCTGGGCTTTAAGAAAGCATTCTCAAACTCCTGTTCCTTATGAAGTCAACCCTGTGACCTACCATCTGGTGTCACATATTTCTTTCCAAAGATGACTTAGAGAGCTGCTCTGCTATTAGTCTCTTGAAAGTAATACTTACGGACTTCTCGGATGTCTCAATTGCTCTGGGCCTGCTTCCCAGGTGTTTTGTAAAAACTGATCTAGAAGAATGGTTAGATTATATGCTTCCCAAACCTTTTTTCCCCCCTAAGGACAAGGAAAGAAACGTAACACAAAGGTGGACTCTGAGTCAAGCTAAGAAATTTGGATTCCATTCTCTGGGTTGTTGCTAAGATCCTGTGTGATTCTAAACAAGTCATCCCTCATAGATTTCTGTTTCAATTTCCTGGGAAAACACTCTCCCATACTACAAGCACACATAAGCACTGAGTGGCTTTCCTACTATCTGTTATTAACAAACAGTGTATGACAATATGCTGATTAATTTGATTATTTACTGCATTATAATCACCAAAGATTAATAATATTATTTTTCATTAACTGCAAGTCTTCTCTCCTTGAACTTGCATCTCTTTACAGAAATGTGAGCCTGCTAGTAAGATATCATCTTCAAACTTTGTACATTTGGCAAACATACTCTAAAACTATTTAATATTTTGAATTACTGCATTTTACATTTTATTTGTTGTTTACAATTAATTATAAGTGTAACATTTCAAATATTTTAATAATAGTATAGTATCTACAAATTTTAATGTGATACATTTATATATCTATATTTCAACCTATGCTGCACCATAATTCTTTTAAATTTTTTATTTATTTATTTTCACTTTATTTGAAAGGGAGAGAGAAAGAGGGAGAGAATGAGAGAGAATTCCATCTACTGTTTCACTCACTCTGTAAATACCCAGATCAGCCAGGGCTGGGCCAGGCCAAATGTTAGGAGCCTATAACTCAATCTAATTCTCCCACATGGGTGGCAGAGACCCAAGTACTTGAGTCATCATCTGCCTCCCAGGATACAGGTTACCCAACAGTGCCTTAACCTCTGCCAAATGCCCTCCCTTAAACCATAATCCAAGATTGCAAATATATGTTACTTTAGTTTAGGATGAATTCATGTTTTTGTCCTGTGAATAGAATTCCAGAAATTAGAATTGCATTTTATGACTTAGAAAACATGTATATGTATATAATATGTGTATTATATTTTTTGACCGGCAGAGTGGACAGTGAGAGAGACAGACAGAAAGGTCTTCCTTTACTGTTGGTTCACCCCCCAGTGGCCGCTGCAGCTGGCGCGCTGTGGCCAGCGCACTGCGCTGATCTGAAGCCAGGAGCCAGGTGCCTCTCCTGGTCTCCCATGCGGGTGCAGGGCCCAAGGACTTGAGTCATCCTCCACTGCACTCCCGGGCCACAGCAGAGAGCTGGACAGGAAGAGGAGAGGCCGGGACTAGAACCCAGGGTGCCGGCGCCGCAGGCGGAGGATTAGCCTGTTGAGCCACGGTGCAGGCCATGTGTATTATATTTTAATATGTGTATGTATATTATACAAATATACTGCATGTGATACAACTTCATATTGTAATATAATAAAATAAATATGTATTAGATGTTATAGATATTTTTCTGATTTAATAATCAATGTAATGATCACTTTAAACTATATTTATTTATTTGAAAGGCAGAGTTACTGAGAGAGAGGGTGAGACACACACACACACACTCACACAGATAGAAGGAGAGAGAGAAGGAGAGAGAGAGAGATCTTCCATCTGCTAGTTCATTTCTGAAATGGCCGCCATGGCCAGGGCTGAGCCAGACTAAAGCCAGGAGCCAGGAATTCCATCCAAGTCTCCTATGTGGATGGCCGGGATCCAAGTACACAGTCATCTGCTGCTGCTTTCCCAGGTGCATTAGCAGGGAGTGGATCTGAAGTGGAACAGCTGAAACTCAAGATGGCAGTCATATGAAATGAAGGCATTATAGGCATCATTTGGGAAATAATAAAATGCCCTTTTATTGAGGGTTAATTATGTTCTGAACATCCTACTGGGTGTTTCACATGTGTTATTTGCTTAATTCTATCAGTTTTATTTATTTCATTTTATTTTATATTTTATTTTCATTCACACATCTTTAAGTGTTGGGGATATATTCTGAAAAAGGTGTGATATATTTATTGATGTGAGATCATCATAAAGTATACTTATACAAACCTAAATGGTGCAGCCTACTATACACACAAATAATACTGTGCAGCCTATTCTCAGAGTTGTTTTGCCATTTGCTCTGATTTGCTCTATTGTACTCACAGCAGTCCCCCCCCCCCAAGATTTAGTCATTTATTTGAAATCAAGAGTTACAGAGAGGCAGAAGTAGAGAAAGAGCTAGAGAGAGAGGTCTTCCATTTCTTGGTTCACTCCCTGGCAGGAGCTGGGCCCATCTGAAGTCAGGAGCCAGGAGCTTCTTTCAGGTCTCCCAAATGGTGCAGGGGCCTAAACACTTGAGCCATCTTCTACTGTGTTCCCAGGACATAGAAGAGAAGTGGAGCAGCCAGTACTTGAACTGGTGCCCATATGGGATGCTGGCACTGCAGATGGCGGCTTAACCCCCTACTCCACAGTGCCGGCTCCCTCACAACAGTTTTATAGTATAGGTATTATATCAGTTTTACTGAATTATATTACATTCTTATCTGATGTCTATGGTGAATGGTGCTCATCTTTTGACTCCAGAGTACAAAGGTATTTCCTACTCACTTGAATGAGTAGATCCAGGATCTCTGTATATTTAAATGTATTTGAATTCGACATTTATCATTCATTTAGAATAAAAAATCACTGTAGACATAGTTTTTTATATGATAACTTCTTGGAGTGAAAAATTCCTTTAGTCCATTCCCTCTTCCCAAACAGAGCAGGAACTTGAACAGGTGTCTATATGGGACACTGGCATTGCAGGTGGTAGCTTAAATTATTGCACCATACCTTATACAAATTCTTAGCATACTTCTATTTCTTAAAGTAGTATGAGGTTTTTGTTGTCAAGTTTGTCTGTGACATTAGAAGACAACTCAGGAAAAAAGTCATTTTTTTTACCCATTGAAATCAAAAGCCTTGACCTTAACTATTACCATAAGCAGTAGTTAATCTCTTTATTTTATAACATTCTATAATATTTTATTAATTATTCAAATTTATAAATATTTAAAAATAAATTACTAATTTTGTCAAATGTTTTTCTACATATATCAGGAAAAATTTCTTAAAAGCCTATATTATTTGCCCTACACAGTTCAGAATTAATTGTGAGATTAACAGGAAATCAGTATATTGGTTCTTTGGTTAAAAAAAATTAGACAATTAATTTAGTAAATAAATATAGATTTATAATACTTTATTAGGGAGATATAAATAAGCTAACTTATTGTAGCATATATGCAGTAAATATAAATAAATACAGCAAATACCCATTTGTTTACAGTGTAACTCATATATGGGCTTGTATAAGCCATAGTATGCTCTAATTAGCATTTTTATGTTTTAGACAACTGTGTAAATAGATTTCCCATTTCTCCTCTTTCCTACATAGTCTAATAGGAAGAGATATGAGAGAGTGGAATGGTGCTTTTATTTTCAGAATTCAATTAGCATCCCTTTAACAGGGATAAATATAACTGGATGAAGTCATCAGAAAATCCCAGGCCTATTTTTAGCTACTATTTTCAACTTTCTCTCCTTATCCTCAAAATAAATTTTAAAAGCCATTTTCAGTTCATTAGAATTTCACATTCTCTGGTCTCACTTCTGGTGGAGGTGATAATGAACAGTGAAATCATCAAAGGAAAGGTGGTGGGGTTGAGGAGGAGAAGAAATGAAGGGCATGGAAAATCCACAAAGTGGATCAGCAGTTGCTGAATAATGAGCGGTTAACTGAATGCAGTTTATTGATGATGCTTCTGCCTCACTCCCTGGAGTCAGTTCCTGGGAGACTTGAAAGAAGGGAGAAATACTGACTGTGCAGAGAATAAAGTGATTGTAAACCCTATAAATTAGCATAGAAATTAGGTCAGGGCCAAAACAAATCCATTGAGCGAGAGAAAGAATTTCAAATTTTATTTTAGGGCACTGATCTTGTATTACATATGGGGAAGTTTCATGAAAATGTATGCCAAGGTCATGTTTCTGCACAGATCACCAGATCTTTGCATAGTTTTCTGAAATCTGTTTTATCTTATTTAAGGTGGGATTGTTAAAATTTGCATGACTATTCTGATATTAGTGTGTGTGTGGTTTATAAAAGCACTCAGAGTATCTGAGGGTCCATGAAAAACCATGCTGATGGTGTAAAAAGTCCACATTTTCATGGAGGCACAGATTTGATCCTGAGCTAATTCTTTCTGGATATCTTTTTAGGAAGACAGTAGAGGTTGCTAATGTTGATTTCATTCACTGCTATGAACTACCAGTTACTGAGCATTTAACTTTTGACAGGTGCACCTTGGGCATTGTCTCTAGTCTCCACAAGGTCTTCACCAGTTAATGATTGCCCCATTCCACAAGTGAGGAATTAGAGGCTTTCAGAGGTTCAACAGGGTACCTGAGATCATGCAGTGAGGAAGTGGCTGTCAGGATTGGACTGAGTAAAAAAAAAAATTGAAGTAATCGACTCTATTGTTAGGGAGTCTTTCTTGGTCTATATTGAAGATTTTCTAAGATTCATGAAATGAGCACATATGTTGACTTTTGGATATGTATTCATTATAAACTGTATAAAATCTGATAGTAATAGAACCATATCAAAAACTATAAAACTCCTGGGAAATTTGAATAATTATGGACTTCAGTAAAAATGTACTTATGTTATCTTTACAATGCAATGAACTTTTCTTCTTTATTTGGACTATCATTAAAGGAATGTGGATTTTGTGTATTCATTCATGGCTTAGAATTATATGACATTAAAGCACTTAACTTGGTGAAAATAATGTGCTTCTCTAAAATGAAATTGTATATATCCCACAGACCCACCAATTTTTGATGGCAGATGTTTAAATCTGGTCAATTTGATACAAATTTTATTTAGCATATAATGTCCTTAATCACAGTTTTTCATGAATTGTTCCTCCTTATGGAAAAATAAATTTTCCATTAACTAGATTTAAATAGAATGTCATTATCCAGAATTTAGGCTTTGTACAACTCAACATACATATAGAAAAAGTAGAAAGAAAACTAGAAAGAAAAAAAGTGATTAAGATATAAATGGAAGTAATTTTGTATGGTATTTTCCTCTAGAAAAAAGATAAATTCCTTAGATGCGTCATATGCATGAAATAGCCTTCCTTATTTTAAAGGTGGGCATACATAGTATGCCTTTCTGTAACAACTACAAAATGTGTTGAAGTGCAGTGTTGAAGTACAGTTCCTGCCACTTCCATAGTCTAATAACTGAAAAAATACCTGAATCTTTCAGAATCCTTCCAGAGCTTGTTAAACTATTAAGTACTAATCATAAAAGGCAATTCACATGCAACATGCACCAATCATAAAACCACAGAAACTCAGATATCCCTGCTAGCTGTGAGAGAGAATACGTTAGCATTCCCGCAGGATTTCTGGATTAAGATGGATTCCTGGGGCCGGCGCCACTGCTCACTAGGCTAATCCTCCACCTGTGGCGCCGGCACATCGGGTTCTAGCCCCGGTCGGGGCGCCGGATTCTGTCCCTGTTGCCCCTCTTCCAGGCCAGCTCTCTGCTGTGGCCAGGGAGTACAGTGGAGGATGGCCCAAGTGCTTGGGCCCTGCACCCACATGGGAGACCAGGAGAAGCACCTGGCTCCTGCCATCGGATTAGCGTGATGTGTCGGCCGCAAGGCGCCGGCCCGGTGTCCATTGGAGGGTGAACCAACGGCAAAGGAAGACCTTTCTCTCTCTCTCTCTCTCTCTCTCACTGTCCACTCTGCCTGTCAAAAAAAAAAAAAAAAAGAAAAAAAAAAAAGATGGATTCCTGGGTGTCATCTCCATATGGCCTTATAACATTCACCAAAAGTCCTTCTCTGCTTGCCATGGATCCATTGAATTTGTTTTATCACCAGTCTCTCAGTGGCTACAGTTAACCCTCTCACTACCATAGTCAAAGCAGCAGTGACATTTCTGGCAAAAGTGACAGGTTTTCCCATATCACTCATTATTTATCACAAAATGTTAGAAGCATTGGATCAACTTTATATTTTCTCTCTAATAGGTTTTGGCAAATGAATGGCACATGTTATCACTTGTAATAACATAGAAGGTGCCAAGCTTCTATTGTTTCTGGTGTTGCTTTCCTTTTACGTCCTTTAAACATTCAGAATCCACTTTCTCTGACTTCTGTGATGCCATATTTAATTGGGTTTTGAACCTTATATCTCTGCCCTATTTTATCTTTGCTTTGTTTACTTGTTCTACTTTTTACCTTTTAAAATTACAGGTTCCTCCAAAGGTCTCTTCTGTTTTCTTCCAGAATCACGCACTGGAAGCCCTTTCAAGATAATGTTAATCATCCACTTCTATTCTTAGATCTCCCAACTCCCCTCCTAAAGTTCTCAAATTCGGTACATCTCCAAATAAGCCTTTTATTAGGGGACATCACCTCGAATTGAAAAGGTCTTTTTTCTCTGGGTGAAAAGTTCTTTCTAAAAGGATGGCTTCTTTCCGCCCCTATTGTGCAAAATTGCCTGTTCTAGGTAAAACAATCTACATATTACAATGCTTCTATAATAAAACAGGAACATTCATACTTACCAACGTTTTGGCTGTTGCAAGGGAGTTCATAAATATAATCCTATAGCCGTACTATTAAGAAACCTATAACTAATGTCGCCATCTGTTGGTGGAAGGCAGAACTGAGGCACATGGTTTTGGCTTCACTATGCTAATACATTAGAGGACTCGCTGCTCTTGGAACACAGGACAATAAGAGTTTGAAAAAAGTCTATGCTGGAAACCAATACTGTTGTCTTAGGAAAGTTAGTTGCCTAATCCACAAGAGGCCTTAGAGAGTACATTACAGTGGTGAGAAGATGGCAACACCTACCAGTTTATGAGCAATCATTGAAATAACGTGTATGTAATATGCATGTACGTATAGTGAGTGTATTGTATACAAATTCTCACAATAGTCCTATCAGATAGGCATAAATTATTTCTAATTAAAAAATGAGGAACATGTAGCTTTAAGCCTTATGTGCCTGAAGATCATACAGTCAGGCTTTAAATCGTCCAAAGCACTACCTTAACGCAGGGACTGTTGCCCTTAAGTGTACTAGACTATACAGTCCTGCAGACTGAAAATTCTATTTTAAGGAAGGAGAGGGAGAATGAAATAATGTTTTAAATCTCAGTCTTCGGGCTGGCACTCTGGTGTAGTGGGTAAACCGCCGCCTGCAATTCCGGCATCCCACATGGGTGCTGGTTCAAGTCCCAGCTGCTCCACTTCCAATCCAGCTCTCTACTATGGTCTGGGAAAGCAATACAAGATGGCCCAAGTCCTTGGGTCCCTGAACCCCGCATGGGAGACCCAGAGGAGGCTCCTGGCTCCTGGCTTTGGATTTGCACAGCTCCAGCCGTTGTGGCCAATTGGGGAGTGAACCAGTGGATGGAAGACCTCTCTCTCTCTGCCTCTCTCTCTCTGCCCCTCCTTCTCTCTCTTTGTAACTCTGACTTTCAAATAAATAAATAAATCTTTAAAAAAAAGTTCAGTCTTTAACTCATCTTCACCTAACCTGACAATACACTATGATTTTTATAACAATGTGATTTCGGCCTGTTTCCTTAAAACTTTAGTCATGCCCTCTTTCACTCATAAAATACTGTAGTGTAGTTCATAAAATATACAACCCACTTAAATTAACCAACATTACAAGATTGGTACAGGAAATCAATATAAAATGAAAATATAACTACTACACAGACTTCCATATTCATGTGGTGTGGTCACTGCATTTTTTTTTTTTTCCTGGAGAAAGATCTAAGTGAGAGGCACAGTACGAACCAGGGGAATCAAACTGTGAAGAGAATGAAATGTTTACTCATAGCAGGCTGAGCACAGGTGATCCAGCCAATGGAAATGGATCCTGCACCCATTTGGCTGTGATCCCCTCAGTCCCATTCTGTGCTTCCACGCTTACTTCCTCTGGAGGCTTGTTTTTGTTTCAAAAGCTGGGCAGCCTCTGCTGATGAACACATGGTTTCTTTAAAAGCACAGGACCTTAGGTATGGCAACCAATCTTGTTCATTGAACAGTTCTAGTGGTGTATTGAATCTAGGGAGAAGGCCTTTTTACTTATTTAAAAGCAAGAGAGAACATTCCTTGTCAGCTCTGCTTACATCAAGGGATAAAGACTGTGCTATTGCGCCTAGGCTGTGGAATGGTACAGATCTGGCTTCCACTTCTCATTCTGCAAGTTACCGTTGGTATTACTGGGAGCATTGCTTAAAATTATGAAAGCTCAGTTTGTCTGTTTTTTTTAAGTGGTTGAAATTTTTCAGAAATTAACATGTTTCAGATACTATCATAAGAACATTATACACATTGACTCATTCAACTTTCCAGACAACCATATGAGCTAGGTATTATTATTGTCACCATTCTAATCTGAGGCAGAAAGAGACTATGTTGTTTGTCCCAGATTATACAGATCATAGGGAAGGAGTTGAGCTAGGAAATGAGGCAGGCTTCTTCTAGAACCCTCAGTCAAATGCTCACCTGTACTTGTTCCTGTAAAACAGGCTTATGGAGAATTACCTACCTCGTGGAGTCATGGCACTTATTTTAATAAGATAATGTATTTAAAATGTTTACCATAGTTCTTGGCACACAATAAGACTCAGGAAATGCTAGTTGCAGGAATATTAATTTTGTTCTCCTCTTTCCTTCTCTTTGCCATCACTCATTTTCATTCAAATTAGACCATGGTTCTTTTAAGTTCCATTATACTTTATAATTATTGCTATTTCTGCAGATTTGCCAGTACATTTTTCTTTGATTAAAAAGTCTTGTAGTATCTGCATAGCTTCTCAAAAAAACAGGATTAGTCTTCATTGTCCAGTATAGCTGACTTTTTTCATTCCACATTTTTGGTAACTTCATCACATCAACTTAAATTCCTATGATTATTGACTTTAGAGATCCTTTTCCAAATAACTTAATTTTATGGTTTATACTATTATTATGATCATTTTGCATATATTTATGTATTTTTTATGTTATTTTAGAATGGTATATATTATAGCCAGATAAGTTCTCCATATGGATGTAAACATTTTATTTGGTACAGTATTTTATACAAATATATTTTCTATGAAACTCTTTTTATTCTACATCTTTGTAAGCATTCCTAATACTTTATCATGAATAACTAAGTAATGAGTATGTGTCAAAAATGAAATGTGAAATTTTAAAGTTTTCAAATATGTCTTTAATAAATATACCTCCACAAATTTTTAATAATTTGCAATAACACTGGAAATGTTTGAAGGTATTCATTTCTCTACAATAATATTTTCATTCATGTATATATATGTATATATATGTATATATGTATATATGGTTTATATGTATGTGTATATGTATATTAATTTATATATTGATTGTGTATATATATGTATATTGATTATGGTTTTTGTTAGAATATTAATAATTTTGAAAGTGGAAATTCTTCCACACTTCTCTATTTGGAGGAATTGATATTTTTTTAAAAATTTATTTGACAGGTAGAGTTTTAGACAGTGAGAGAGAGACAGAGAGAAAGGTCTTCTTTCCATTGGTTCACCCCCAAAATGGCTGCCATGGCCGGCACACTGCGCCAAACTGAAGCCAGGAGTCAGGTACTTCTTCCTGGTCTCCCATGTGAGTGCAGGGGCGCAAGCACTTGGGCCATCTTCCACTGCCTTCCCTGGGCCACAGCAGAGAGCTGGACTGGAAGAGAAGCAACCGGGACTAGAACCCTGCACCCATATGGGATGCCAGTGCCACAGGCGGAGGATTAACCAAGTGAGCCACGGCGCCAGCCAGACTTGATTTTTTTTTTAATTTATAAATTGATTATATATTATAGGTGCCACTTTTTCTTTAAAACGTTTGATAATTTTCTTAAGTGTTTGATCTACCTCAGCTTGCATTTCTCTAATTAAATAATACGCTATTTATGGATAGCAGGAATGTAGTCTGTTCAGTCAATGTTCATTAATGATTTTAAATTGCTGAAAAATAATTTCTTAGATGAGAATTTTTTAAAAGTATTCTTAAAATAGCATTATTTTCCACAAGGACAGATGCTAAATTTCTAGGTACAAATGCTGTTGAAGTAATTTCTGCCCCAACACCATGTATGCATTTTTATTTTTTGTGTGTTTATTTAATTCATTTGAGAGGCTGAGAAAGAGAGACAGGCTGGGAGCTTCCATGCCCAAAATGCCTGAAACAACAGGAGCTAGGCCTAAGTGAAGCCAGGAGCTAGGAACTCAATCCAGATCTCCCATGTGGGTTGCAGGGACCAATTCACTTGAGCCATCTCCTGCTACTTCCTAGGGTGTAAGTTAACAAGAAGGTGGAATCGTAACAAAAGCTGGAACTTGACCCAGTAACTCTGATACAGGATGCAGGCATTCCAAGCAATGTCTTAACTGCTATGCCATATAGCCCGCTCCCACAAACAAATTCTGAAGAGTATCTTAACCATAGATAGATTTTAAGTGTTCATATTATAATTTACATCCACTCTTCAAAAGCTATAAATGTTGAACTTTGATTTTTCTGATCCATACCTCTAGTCTAGTGGAGCAAAACAAATCTGAAACACACATTAGATTTTGGAATAGTTTCTTGTTATTGCCTGCTCAATAGCAAATAATATGAGGATCATAAAGTATTGAAGAATATGCTGAATGTCTTCTGGGAATGCATGGAAGTGCTCTCTGGTGTGTTAAACTCATTTCAAAGAGTGCTTGCTGGATAAAGAAAAGCATTTTATTGCCAAAGGAATTTTAGGTATACATGTGGTTACAGATTTCTGTAGACCTGCTATAAATAGTAGCTGCAGCAATGAAATAAGGAATTTAGAATATTGAAGGTCCTGTGATTTGTGCTGATGTCTTTCTTTTGATTTTGATTAAATTTTCCTCATTTTCATCAATTATTTGATTGTAGTGCCAGCAAAATATTTTAAAAGTTTAGTGAAATCGTCTAACAAACCAAAATAGAATCAATTTAGGTCAACTCAGGTTTAGTTGACTTGTACAATTTGCAAAGTTAAATTTCCTTATTAGAGTCATATACACTTAGAGTAGTAGGATGTCTTATATTCAAAACCTCTCATTTTATATATGGGGAAGTTAGATTTAGATAAATCACAGTCATGCACTAAATATCTAACTAATGATTAAGTAGGGCATAATAACTCTATTGTCTTATTATGTTATTTATATTATTTGTCTTTTGTCTTTCCTGAAATTATAATTATGATCAAATTTCAATTTTGGTTACTATGATCTCTTTACAAATAAATATGAACATATATTTGCACATTCTTTAAATTTCACAGAATAGGCAAATAACAACATTGAGGGAGTGTAAAAATAAACTTATAAAAGTATTTATTAATATGATAAATTTGGTGTGAGAAATTCCTTTTAGAAGTTTCAATTTGTGTTTTACCCTTTTATTCCACAGGTTACAATACCATTTTAGTCTTCTCAGAGAAGAAATACTTATCTCTGATTTACAGTGTTGAGATTGTAACACACGGGTAATTACATATAATAGCTTCACAAATTTACTGTAATTGCAATCTTCTATTTTTTGTAACAAAATAATTTTTAAAGATTTATTTATTTGATAAGCAGAGTTACAGAGAGACAGAGGGAGAGATAAAGAGATCATCCATCTGCTGATTCTCTCCCCAGATGGCAGCAACAGTTAGAGAGAGGGGGAGAGAGAATGAGCAGAGGTAGAGAAAGAGAAAGAGAGATGTTCCATTGCTGGTTCACTCCCCAGATGGCTGCAATAATTAGAGCTGGATCAGGCTGAAGTCAGTAGCTAGGGCTTCTTCTTGTTATCCCACATGGATGCAGAGGCACAAGGTCCTGGGCCATCTTCTGCTGCTTTTCCAGACACATTAGCAGGTAGGTGGATTAGAACTGGAGCAACAAGGACACTATATGGTATGCTGATTCCATTGGCAGTACCTTAACCCACTATGCCACAACACTGGCCCCAATAATTCCTTTTTTTTTATTTTTAAAAAATGAAAAAGGATTGATTGATTGATTTGAAAGTTACACAGAGAGAGAGAGAGTGAAAGAGAGAGATATCTTCCATCCTCTGGTTCTCTTCCTAGATAGATGGCTCTAACAGCTATACTTGGGTCAAGCTGAAGCCAGGAGCCAAGAGTTTTTTCTGGGTCTGGATTTCACATGAGTGGATGGGGCCCAAGTACTTGGGACTTCTTCTGCTACTTTTTGTCATATTTTACCAGTTAAAGGACAATAGATTATTATATTTTCCTAGCTTTCAGAATAATTTGGCCAAACTAATCCCATCATAGTGTACCAACACCATGTTCCCATGAGAAACTAACATGTTTGAGGAGTTTAAGATTCAAAGAAGATGAAGAGACAGCCAGTTACAGCAGAGAAGACTCTGTGGGAAGAATAGATGGGAAGGAGAGTGGAGGTTCAGCCTGCCTGACTCAGGGCAAGGGATTTGAAGTCAGGTTGTGTTGTGGCCGGGCAGGGGCAGAGTTCCTTTTTAAGCTGATTGTTGGGGAAGGTTATGAGGACATGAAAAGTGCCACCTGGACTCTGACAAGGTGGTGGGGACATGCAGAAAGGCTCTTTGGTAAAGCTTACAATGTACTGCCTTAGCAGTTTGGAATGTCCCAAGTGAAAGGCTTTGCTCAGTAATAAAAATTCCACTAGCCTTTAGATTATCTATCTGCACCCATTTTCACTAGGTTTGGGGTTAATTATTTGTGCCTCCATGGACTAACATGCCCTAAAAAAAATCTACATCAAGTGTCCAGAAGGGACAGAACAAGCAGAACCTATTAGTTTTTATTAGAGTGAAAATATGTGGCAAGCATCTGGCATAGCAGTTAAGACACTGTTTTATAAGCCAACATCCCAAATCAGTTTCTGGTTCATCTTCCTGCTAATGTGCACTCTGGGGAGCAGCAAGGAATTTGCATGTAGTTGGGTCATTGTCATCCTGTGGGAGACCTGAATTAAGATCCTGGCTCCTATCTTTCTCCTGGCTCAACCTTGGTTGTTGAACATATTTGGTGAATAAACTCTAAAACAGGAGTTAGCACTCTGTCTCTCTCTTGCACTCTCCTCTGTCTCTCTCTTTCTCTCTCTCTCTCTTTCTGTGTCTGTATTAGAACAAAGAATCCACTATGTTTTGCAGAATTGATGGGAAAATATTTTATGGTAAACTTGAAAATATGAAGACTACAAAGAAAGTTTAAGATAAACATGATAAGCAGCAGTGACATGTAGAGTTAAGTAACTTTGAAGAAAATGAACAAGCAACTTAATATTTTTTTTTTGACAGGCAGAGTTAGACAGTGAGAGAGAGAGAGACAGAGAGAAAGGTTTTCCTTCCATTGGTTCACCCCCCAAATGGCCGCCTCGGCCGGCCTGCTGTGCCAATCCAAAGCCAGGAGCCAGGTACTTCCTCCTGGTCTCCCCAAGCACTTGGGCCATCCTCCACTGCCTTCCCAGGCCACAGCAGAGAGCTGGACTGGAAGAGGAGCAACTGGGACAGAACCTGGCGCCCCAACCGGGTCTAGAACCCGGCATGCCGGCGCCTAGTGAGCTGCGGCACCGGCCGCAACTTAATATTTCAACATTAAAATATTTCAACATCAGTTTTCTGCTCTATGAAATGTAAATATGGTATTTAAAATATTTATGGGAAACAAAGTTAAGTAAGTCTATGCTAATGCAAAAATTTTCAAATCATGCATAGGAAGGATCTTCAAAAAGTTCATGGAAATGCATATTATGAAAATTTATGCATGGTTTCAAACGAGAATAGTATCAGTTATCTCAATATGTTATTTTGCTGAGTTCAACTTTTAAAGAATGAGAGAAATAGAAACTAGATTGAAATATATTGAGCAATAGGTGAGGAATGGTAGTAGAGATTATGAATATAGATAACTTTTCTAAACTTTTGAAAATGAAAAAGATTGCATTAGGGATATAGATGAATGGGATGATAGAAATTAAAGATGGAATAGAGAGATAAATTGAAGATGGAAAAGTTGATGGAGCAATGCCTTAAAAGGAAGCCTGATATGATAGAATTGAAATCCCTGAAAAAGATTGGATTTCTGAGATTTCTCCTATAACTTAGCTTTCCCTTATTTGCAGCCTATCTTAACAATGAATATTGGGAAAGTGAGATCGTAACAACCTTTAGAATGCCTCAGAAAGGGTTCACCCCTTCCACCACTGACTAGCAGTGGAGCTAGGGTACTGTATTCAATGTGTAATAAAACAGTTGGCCTAGAGCATCTTTGAACTCTTTTCTTCTTGTTCCAACTTAGTTTTGACTATCCGAACTTATTCTCTTTAATTTGATATTTGCCATATTTTCTTTGCTCATAACCTAAAACTAATTTCCAAATGTTTGGAAACTTAGAAGAAAAATAATAGAAAATGCCTAAACCGTCACACACCCCTAAAGTGTGTCAGAGTGCTCAGTAGGAAGGAAAATGTCCAGTTCTTTGCCTAGGTAAGACAAATGGTTGTTGTTATGGGTTGATTAAGTATACACGAATATCAGATCCTATTTCCTCCTTGCCTTTCTTCCTTTTCCTCATGCTAGTCCTCTCCCACCCCTTCTGTCATTCTCTCTCTCTCTCTCTCTCTCTCTCTCTTCCTGTCTTTCCATCAAGGGAAGCTATTTCCTTTATACTGCTCTTATTCTTTGCACTATTCACCACCTAAAAGGTAACTCAATTCAGATACAAATGGAATAGGCATTTTTTTCAAATATGAAATAATGAAAACAATATTGGATGAAGTATACCATATAAAGCCAAAATACTAAAAACTAGGGAAGACATTACTTCCATGTTTTGATCATTTATAAACCTAAGATTTCTTTTGGAAGATAGAAGAAATTATCTAAATTTTCTTAATATTTTACCTTTTTAAAAATATTCATTTATTGGGGCTGGTGCAATGGCTCACTTGGTTAATCCTCTGCCTGCGGCGCTGGCATCCCATATGAGCGCTGGGTTCTAGTCCCGGTTGCTCCTCTTCCAGTCCAGCTCTCTGCAGTGGAAAATGGCGCAAGTGCTTGAGCACCTGCACCCACGTGGGAGACCAGGAAGAAGCACCCGGCTCCTGGCTTCGGATCGGCGTAGCTCCGTCTGTAGCGGCCATTTGGGGGGTGAACCAACGAAAGGAAGACCTTTCTCTCTCTCTCTCTCACTGTCTAACTCTATCTGTTAAATAAAAAAAAAATTCATTTATTTATTTGAAAGGTAGAGTTACAGAGAGAAGGAGTGACAAAGAGACAGAGACAGAGAGAGAGAGAGAGAGAGAGAGGAAAAGAGGGGGAGAGAGGGAGGGAAAGAGAGAGAGAGAGATCTCCAATCTGTTGGTTAACTCAACAAATGACTGCAACAGTCACGACAGGACCAGGCTGAAGCCAAGAGCCTCCCGCTTGTGTGGCAGGGATCCAAGCACTTGCCATCTTTCTGTGCTTTCCCAGGTGCTTTAGCAGGGAGCTGGATCAGAAATGCATTGGTAGGTGCAGTGGGAGTGGGGAGTGTGGAGTGGGGGTTGTGGAACAGGGGGGCAGCATTTTGGAAGAGCAGATAAAGCCAATGCCTGTGACGACAGCATCCCATATGGGTGCTGGTTCAAGACCTGGCTGTTCCACTTCTGATCCAATTCCCTGCTAATGGCCTTGGAAAGACATTCAGGATGGTCCAGGTGCTCATGCCACCCATGTGGGAGACCTGGAAGAAGCTCCTAGCCCCTGGCTTCTGCCTGACCCAGCCTGGCCATTTGTGAAGTGAACCAGGGGATGGAAGATCTCTGTATCTCTCT
Source organism: Oryctolagus cuniculus (assembly GCF_051225735.1). Taxonomy (NCBI): domain Eukaryota; kingdom Metazoa; phylum Chordata; class Mammalia; order Lagomorpha; family Leporidae; genus Oryctolagus; species Oryctolagus cuniculus. The sequence goes on along the minus strand of NC_142875.1, from coordinate 51,294,671 downwards.
CTCTCTCTCTCTCTCTCTCTCTCTCTCTCTCCACCTTTCAAATAAATAAATATAATAAATCTTTAACAACAACAACAAAAAGAAGTAGATCAGCTGGGACTTGAACCATTGTTCATTTGAGATGCCAGTGTTGCAGGTTCTGGTTTAACCTGCTACTCCACAACATCAACCCCAATAGTTTACATTGCAAAAATCAACTGTAAAACCAGAATTATTTTACTTAAAATTCTACTAAACACTTTAACAATCTACGTGCACAAATATGTCCAAGAAAACTGGTCAAATATTTAAGTAGAAAGATACTTAGGTTTTGCTTTTGGGAAATTATTTTGTTCAGTTCATTTTTCAATGACCACTCATTGATTAATTCATCAAAAATTTACACTCTACTACTATTGAAGTTCCAAAATTGACACTGAAGACAAAAGCATAAAAATGATGCAAAATATACCCATAATAAAATCAAGAAATAGAGAAAAACAGATGGAGAACACTAACTTCTATAGTCTTATGGAATCATTAAATAATTAAATGAAGACAATGTCTTTGATAATGCTTTCTTCACATAGAAATAATTTATAAAACTCTGTCTCTGCCTTGAAATTCTGAATGAGTATAATTTGTGCTCTTACAAAAGCAAATAAGTAGATAATACCTTTTATTTTATAAGTTCAAATGCGATAGCTAGGCCATTTTATGGATGGACTGTTTTAATAATTTTGCATATGGAGATTTTGTACTAGTTTAAATGTTCTATTTAAAAGTTTTTCCATTTTTAAAAAGTACGGAATAGGAATCTTATAATAAAAGTATCAAAATATGCATTTTAGTTTGAGTCATTTGGAAAACTCAGAGGGCTCAACCTTAATGATAAAATCATCTTAAATGATTTTATAGATCACTTACAGCCTTATTTCTATGGTTACTGCCTGTTCTATAAACACACGCATGCATACCCTCGTGGTACTACCCAAAATACAGCTTCACATATGTACACAGTCATATGTACTAACACAAAATATACTTCCATATACACATATATCCACATTTCTGACTCTAGTTAATGATTTCTGGAAGGATAAGAAGCAATACAAATTTTCTGACAAAATGATTTTCTTTTTTTTTAAAGATTTTATTTATTTCAGATATTTGAGAAGCAGAGTTATAGACAGACAGAGGTAGAGACAGAGAGAAAGGTCTTCTATCTGCTGGTTCACTCCCCAAATAGCCACCACAGCTGGAGCTGGCAGATCTGAAGGTAGGAGCCAGGAGCTTCTTCAGGTGTCCCACATGGGTCCAGGGGTGCAAGCACTTGGGCTACCTTCCACTGCTTTCCTAGGCCATAGGCAGAGAGCAGGATTGGAAGAGGAACATCCTGAACATGAACCAGCTTCCATATGGGTGCCGGCACTGCAGGGAGAGGCTTAGCCTTCTATGCCACAGTGCCGGCTCCCCACATGATTTTCTTACATTTTCAAAATTCTTCATAACCCTAATGCTTTTAGACATGTTTTGACTTGAAGAAAGAATTTTAAAGATACATTATTTTTAAAAGACAAAATGTTGAAGTAATTTTTGACTGCCTATCCCATTAGCTCTTTTTTCCACTTATTTCTTAGAAAGAAAATCTAAACACAATAATTATTTGTGTATTGTGTTGATAAAGCAAGGTCTAGGGTACAGTAATATGATGCACTGAAATGTTTAATGTCATAAATTTTTCCTGGTATTTCTTATCACATTAACTCAGGGCCAGCATTCTTCTTCTGGCCAGTTTAGTCTCCCTGTTTCCTACAACTATTGGGAATTCATGAATATTTCAAAATTGTGGAAATAAGATCTTGCTGACTCTGTGTTATAGCTTACAAACTGAAAGGCTGGATTTTTCTTATTCCTACAGAAAATAGATTCTCTCAAGGAAGACTCTGACACCTACAGTGAAGCACAACACCTGTGAGAAAGGGCAAAGCTCTGACAGATGTGTCTTAGAACCTGGAAGCCGGAACTCTCTGTTGCATCTTTTCATCCCATTGACTCTGCAGGCTAGTGGTCTGTAGACCCTAATTCCACCATGGTGACAGCAAAAAAAAATGTATGTATTCAGAGTTTTCTGTTTCTTCATTGCCAAGTTTCCTGCTGACTTTTTCTAGTTGGGTATGTATCTATTTTAAGTTTACTCTTGCCCCCCTTGAAGTTGATAGTTTTGCATAAATACTTTGCATAGCCAGTAGTCCATTTCACCTGTTTTTGTTATCCTGTTTTATATCCTGATTCCTATTCACTGAAAGATTAAAAAAATAGAACAGTAGATGAGTCTGGATTCCGTTGTGTCTTCAACTTTCTATATTTTTATTTCTGTGAAGTAAATATTTAATATATTCATTCAGTACATATAAAGGGGATAGTTTTCTAAAAGTGGAAATACATTTTTACAAATGTATGTATATTTTAATTATTAATGTTTCAGTGTATTTATTTTTTAAATATTATTTATTTTACTTGTTTGAAAGGCAGAGAAACAAAGAGAAAGATGGAGAAACAAAGAGAGAGACACCTTTTATTTACTGGTTCACTTCCTGAATGGATACACAGGAACTATGACTTGGTTAAGCTGAAGCCCGGAGCCAGGAAGTCCATCTAATCTCCCACATGGGTGGCAGGAGCCCAAGTACTTGAGACATCTCCTGCTGCCTTCCCAGGAAGATTATCAGAAAGCTGGATGAGAAGCAGAGCAGCCAGGACTTGAATTGTCACTCTGGAATGAAATGCAGACTTCCCAAGAAGTGGCTTAACCTACTGTGTCAGAATACCTGCTTCTATTATTTATGAGAGAGAGAGAGAGAGAGAGAGAGAGAGAGAAACAGAGAGAAACAGAGAGAATCTTACATCTGCTGGTTCACTTCCAAAAAATGCACACAACAGCTGGGCCTGGATTAGTTTGAAACCAGGAACCAGAAACTCAATCTGGGTACCCCATGTGTGTGACAGGGACCCAAGTACTTGAGCAATAACCTGCTATCTCCCTGTATATGCAGTAGCACAAAGATGGGCTGATAAGGGGAGCTGGGACCCAAATTAAGACACTCTGTTATGGACTGTGGTTGTCCCAAGCAGTATCTTAACTGCTGTACTGAATGTCTGTCATTATTTGATTTTTGAATGACCTGTTTTGGTTTAAATCTGATAAACTTATTATATGTTAAGTTGATTCATCATATAAAATGTTGTTCAATCATTCTTCATTTGTTCAGCTATCACAGGAGTTGGACATTGTCCTAAACATTGAGTACATTAAAATCAATGTATTTAAACTTTATTAACTTAGATCATTCATTTTGGTTGTCTATAAAAATTCACATATACAGTGTTTACTGGGAAAAATTAAACTTTGATTTAATTTTCCCTATGATTTTCCAAGATTTAATGTTTATCTAATATAAATTTAGTCATTATGAAGTAAGAATTACTTCAACATCTAGATTTAGTTACACCTCATGGGTAAGTGATAACTTAATTTTTGATCTTAAAAATTAATTATATGATCTTAAAATATAAGATTATCATGAATGAATGTGTGTGTGCATAATGAAATCATCACATATGCTAACTAAATATTGCTATCTCTTATTAAGAGACCTACACATGAGGTATGTTCTAGTTGTGGCATGATCATGTTTCTGGCTTCTCTCCTGTTGGCTTTTGTCTTTTCAATTCTTTTCTTTCTTCCTTTCTTTACTTCTATCTTTTCTTTCTAAAAGAATCATTTAAAGGCAAAGTGAAACACAAATATACACACGACACACACACACACACGGGGGGGGGGGAGAGAAAGGGAGAAGGAGGGAGATCTTCCATCTGTTGGTTCACTTCCAAAATCCTCACAACAGACAGGGCTGGGCCAGGCAGAAGCCAGGAGCTAGGAGCTCCATTTGTGTCTCTCGCAGGGATGCAGGAACCCAGATACGTGGCCATCATTTGCTGTTTTCCCAGGTGCCTCAGCATGCAGCTGGATCAGAAGCAAAACATCCTGAACGTGAACTAGCACCCAGATATGCTATGTGCTCTTCCCAAAAAGCGACTTAACTTGCTGTACCATAGCACCTGACCCACTGGCTCTTATTTTAAAGATTTTCTTCATTTATTTGTCACTTTTAATTGGATCTTATAGTCCATATTAAAGTGATAGATGATATTTTTTCCTAGACTATTCATAGAAAAAATACTACAGGATTCCATTTAGATGAGGTATTTAATGAAATTCATGGGAAAAAAAGTAGACTGGTGGTTTCCAGATCCTGTGGAAGGAATAATTTGGTAGTTATTATTTAATTATATGGTGTTTCAGATTCACAAGTGGATAAGTTAGGGATATTTCTTCCTTGACAATGTGAATGTACTTACGAAATATACACCTGGATATTGTTAAGCTTAACTTTGTTTTATGCATTTGTTAGCACAGTAAACAAAAAGCTAAAAATTATTCATAAAAATATTGGAGTAACTTAAAATAACAAACAAATAATAACATAAATAAACATTTTCTATCACTGTAATCATTCTGGATGGGAAATTGTCTTGTTAATTCATATGGTTATACTTTGCTGTTAACAAGATTTTAGTAATTATTTTATTGTAATAAAGCGAATTATTGCAAATACTTCCTTGTTTAATATGGTTTCGCTTCTCTGGAAATACTTATTTTATTAGCCTGTTAAAAATATTGGAGTGAGTTAGTTAACCTTCATTAAAGAGACAGAAAGCAGATGCAGGGATGGAAGGCACTAGTGAGACATCCTTCAAACACAAGCATCCTTTGTGTTTAAAGTATTTAAAGAAAACTTACTCCCTTAATGCATCTAAAAGTACCTTTCTATTCCCCCACCTTACCTAAATCTTGGCTATACTATAACAACATTTACGACTCATGCTTCTGAACACTATGACATGGAAAAAGAAAGTGCTTAAGATTAGACTTATTAGAAAGACATGGTTTTGTGACATAAAAGATTTTGTGGACGCTGGTGCTGTGGCACAGACATTAAGCCAATTCCTGCAAAGCTGGCATTTCCTATGGTTGCCAGTTTGGATCCCAAATGCTCCCATTCTGACCATGCTCCCTGCTAATGGCCTGGGAAGCCAGCATAAGATGGCCCAATTGCTAGGGCCCTTGCTGACCATGTGGGAGACCTGAATGGAGTTCCTTGCTCCTGGCTTTGTCCTGGCCTAGTCCTGGCCTCGCCCTGGCCATTGTGGCCATTTGTGAAGTAAACTGGCTGGTGGAAGATTTTCACTCTCTCTCCCTCTTTCTCTTTCTAACTCTTTCACATGAATGAATGATAAATATTTTAATTAAAGATTTATTATTTACTTATGTGAAAGACACAGTTACAAAGGAGGAGAGGCAGAGACATCTTCCATAACTGTTTCACTCCCCAGATGGACACAACAGCCAGAGCTGGGTCAGGCTCAAGCCAGGAGCCAGGAGCCAGGAGCTTCTTCCTGGTCTCCCACATGGGTGCAGGGGCCCAAGCACTTGGGCCATCTTTCCCTGCTTTCCCAGGCACATTAGCAGAGAGCTGCATTGGAAGCAGAGCAGCCAGGACTAAACTGGCTCCCATATGGGATGCCAGCATCACAAGCAGCAGCTTTACCCGCCATGTCGGAACTCCAGCCCTAGTAATGTCTTTAAAAAGAAATGTTGTAGATATATAATATTTCAGGACACAGTTTTAGAGGTTAATAATGAAAATCATATTTCAGAAGGTGGTGTTGGGGCATAGTGGTTAAAGTCACTGCCTGTGTCACCTGCATCCCATATGGGCTCAGGATTGTGTCTGGCTCTACCACTTTGGATCCTGCTCGCTGCTAATCACCTGAGAAAAGCAATGAAAGATGATCTAAATACTTGGATCCCTGTTACCCATGTGGGAGGCCAGGATGAAGTTGCTGGCCAGTTCTGGCCATTGAAACCAAATGGGGAGTGAACCAGCAATGGAAGATCTCTCCCTCTCTTTCTCTCTGTCTCTCTCTTTCTCACTCTTGCTCCCTCCCATAGCTCTTTCAAATAAATAAAAATAAATCATTTTTTAAAAAATAGTTATTTCAGAACAAAGCAAATCATGCAATTTTTCTAATCATGATATAACTTCTAAAAATGTGAAATATTTCTCCATCAAGGTTTATTAGTTCTGATTTATGAGTCATTAGTGCATTAATTTGCCTGTTGATTTAAGAATACGTTTGACAGCTGGTTAAGAATAAACTTGGAGAAGTGGGTATTTGGCACAGTGCTTAAACATCACTTGGGATACCGGCATCCCTGCTCTGAGGGTCTGAGTCTGAATCATTGTTTTATTTTCCATTTTAGCTTCCTGCTATGTATGCCACTCTGAGAGGCAGCAAGTGATGGCTCAAGTACTTGGGTCCCTGCCATCCAAATGTGAGTCTCAGATTGAGTTCCAAGCTCTGGACTTTGTTCATCCCTGGCTGTTGCAGGCATTTGGGGAGTAACCAGTGGGTTTGAAATATCTCACCAGTGGATGGAAAATCTTTCTTTGTGTCTCTCTCCCTCTGCTTTGAAATAAGTAAAATTAAACGCATTTAAAAACTTCAAAAATCAATACATTTTGATAATCAATATTTTTACTTATGTAAGATGAGGGTGTAGGGAAAGATCTCAATGTTATGTGAATATATTTTAACTCCATTTCAAAAATCTGTCAAGTTATCTGATTCTTAATTCTTTGCATGGCATTTTCTTCAGAGAAAATTTAGCTATTTGAATGAAAGGATTATACATCTGTGGATATTAATTTTTTTACAAAGGTAACGTTTGCTATAGCCAGCTATGTAAAAAAGCTTAAGCATACTTTTATAGTAGGAATGTAGTCCTCAATGGAGTCATTAGCAATTAAGTTATAAATTTATTCATTTCAGTAATTTTTAGAGCTTAATTAAATGAACCTAATAATGATTATCTATTAGGGATCACTTGCTTTTTCTACATCTAAAATTACTTATAGATAGGAAATTGTGTCACTTTATTGTTTGCATAGTTTTGTTTTACTTCATTAGAACAAATCAGACAACAATAAATGACATAATATAAAAATACATGAAATCAATGTTCTTCATTTACCTTTACAAAAAATTCTACAAGTGTAATAAGCATTATTTAAACAAATTTAAATCAACAAAATATTAGTATTAATCTGTCCAAATTCTAGGAAAGACAAGAACCTACCATATATTCATAACTCATGCTACAAGCTGCCTTTGCTCCTTTTTTGGGTATTTGCATGTTTCACATCAAACATCTGTCAAGTAATTCAAGTGTACTTTTGGCAGATTCAAAAGAAGGCAAAAGCCAAAACCTGAAATTTGTACAAAGTTAAAAGTCTGATAACCTTCCCTACTTTAAGCTGTGATGCTGGTAAGCTAAAATTTCATGGTAAAGTAAAATGGAATTACTAGGACCTCTTCAATAATAGCAGTCCAGGCTTCTGTTACTCGAGTGGTTCAATGATCTCAATGGGTTATAATTAGACAAAATTTGTTTCCTGGAATTGTCATGCACACAGGACCCTGAATAAAACTAGTGAGATTTCGCTGGAAAAAATGTTCTGCTAACTTAAGCTTTCAATTATTCCATAAACAAATTTTCACACACCATCTAAGCTACAGCCCAAAATAACTAGGAACACAAGGAAATAAGAAACATTTGATGACTACCAGTAAAACAACATATGAAATAAACAATATCCGAAAAGTATGAAACATTGACATTATCAGATATAGACTTGAAATAACAAGATTTAATATTTAAAAAGAGATAGTGAAATCTTGCAAGTATTTGCAGAATGCAAGGCATTATAAAAAAGTGAGAGGTCTATTTGGAAATAGTCCCCAAAACCCTCTAGAAATTAAAAGTATAACAACCGAAATAATGATTAGAAATAACTAACTTATATTTATTAAGAATTATTGAAGAATGGAAAGAAAAATAAGGACATGGAAGATAATTGTTTATATCTGTTACTATCTTCTATGGTATATCTACTAAACATGACATTAGATGAAAAGTTTGATTCCAAAAAAGAAATTAATATAGAATAGTGTGCCCAGTGAAATATTTATTACAAATCAGAGGGAAAATACCTTTGCTAAAAATTAAATTTTTTATTTATTTCAAAAGCAGAAAGACAGATCTTCCACCCACTGGTTTACTACCTGAAGGCCAACAACAGCTGAGACTGGGCCAAGCCAAAGATGAGAGACTTGAATTGTGTCTCCCATGTTGATGACAGGAACTGAAGCTCCTAGGCCATCATCTGATATCTCCCAGGGTTCACATTCACAGGAAGTTAGATTGAAAGCAGAGGTGCGGCTGGCGCCATGGCTCACTAGGCTAATCCTCCGCCTTGCGGCGCCGGCACACCGGGTTCTAGTCCCGGTTGGGGCACCGGATTCTGTCCTGGTTGCCCCTCTTCCAGGCCAGCTCTCTGCTATGGCCAGGGAGTGCAGTGGAGAATGGCCCAAGTGCTTGGGTCCTATACCCCGTGGGAGACCAGGATAAGTACCTGGCTCCTGGCTTCGGATCAGCACGGTGTGCCGGCCGCAACGTGCTGGCCGCAGCGGCCATTAGAGGGTGAACCAACGGCAAAGGAAGACCTTTCTCTCTGTCTCTCTCTCTCTCACTGTCCACTCTGCCTGTCAAAAAAATAAATTAAAAAAAAAAAAAAGAAAGCAAGCAGAGGTGGCTCTCAAATCCAGACACGAGGAAATAGGACATGGGCATCCTGAGTGGTGGTTTAATCCTCAGTGCCACAACAACCACTCCTCACAATTTCCATCTCCAAAAGCAAAAACAAACAGACAAACAAACAAAAAAACCAAAAAAAACAGAGTTTACCCTAGAACAACTATATTAAAAGAATTAAAAGACACAGATCTCAGTCTAGATTAAATGATCTCCAGTAGAAGGCATGAGTGGTAAGAAGTAATGAGGATCAAAAACTGCATCATAAATGTATGGAAAAAATACAAGTAAGCATCAACTATACAAAGCTACCAAATAATCAAATAGACAGTATTTTGTTTTATAAAACATACTTAAATGCAGAAATAAATATGTTTTTCTATCTATGGATGTATAAAAAAGTATTTCAGTATTTTGAAGCATTTTACTTAGTAGGCCAGTATTTACAGTAGACTTTTGGAAGTAGTGGGCGTATGTTGAAATCCAGATAAGCTAATACAATTGATGTGATAGTCCAATCAAACTCATACTCCTTGTAAAGCTTTCTGAATAATTTCTAGGATGCATGTAATCAAAAGGCTGTGACAAAGCAGGGAGAAGTCTCGGCAGAGGCAGCTCTTAAGTTTTTCCTTTGTTATAAGATATCTAGCCTTTGGACTATAGTGAAAGAATATTTTATGTGTGAAATATGTATGTTATTACCTCACCCAGCTGGCAGTGTTCATTCCATGAAATATATCCATTTCATATCCCCAGGTTACACAATATATTTTTAGAGGAAAAATACTTCCCAAACCCATATATTCTAAAAGTTTTATTATTGTTAGTATTCATCTAGCCTGTGATTCCTATTTGCCACACTGTATAGATAAAAACTTACCTCCTTGGAAATATCACTGGTCTATTTACTTAGAGCAACAGTTATCATGCTGATCAGGAAATTAGAAAAAGTTACCTGCTTTATTTTATTTTCCCAAGGGACGTTCTTCTAGTAATCTGGGAAGGAATGAATTACAGAGTTGTTTCAGTCTCTTGTTCCCACTATAGTAATAAATGAAAAAACAGCAGCAGAATATATAAATATCTGTATTTGCTAGGAGAGTAGCATGCTACATTGGGGTTCTGATTTCAGTACTGCCTGTTCTACTTCTGATCCAGGGTTGCTAATGCAACCATCCAAGTTGGGGACCCAGTTGCAGTCCTTGGCTCCTGGTTTCAGCCTGGCCCAGCCTTGAATTTTTTTGCCTATTTGGGGAATGAACCATCAGATGAAAATGTGTGTGTGTGTGTGTGTGTGTGTCTCCTTCTCTCTGTCACTCTATCAAATAAATGAATATTTTTAAAATTAAACCAATTAAATACACAATCATGCTAGTTGATTTCAACTCACCTCTGTTAATAATTATGAAAAAAAAAACAATAGAGGATCACTAAGTATAAACACCTTAGAAATATTTTAACAGTGTTCACCCAACAAATATAGAATATATATTATTTGGAACACATATAACACAATTATAATTATTAGCCATGTATTATTCTGTAAGTCAAGTCTCAATAATCATATAGAGTATATATTTTGACCATGATACATTTCTTTAAACAGCAGTAACTAAGGTTTAATTAAAATCTTTATGTGTGATGGAACTATGAAATATAAATCTAAGTGACCCACATAAATGCTAGTCACTTAGTAAAATCTCCTGGATTTGGGTTGTTAGGTATAGGTATGGGGAAGAAAAAAATAAGGAAATTAATCTTCATATAAAGGGGAAGAAAGAGAGTGAAGGAAGCACAGAAGGACTTTCAACTCATCAAAATTTTATTTCTAGGAAAAGTGTGAAGTATGAAGTGAGTGGAAAGGCATAATCAGGCATTCTTAAAAGTGAAAATGAATTAAATTTACCTCCATGCACTCTTTCTTACCAAGGCACTGGGAATGACTCCACAAAAAATAAATCAGTAAACCAGTTAAGGTAAAAAGCTGAGATTCAAGAAATGATGTAATTCATTGAATATAGTGGTAGTCCTAGAATGGACTTTAAGTCTAGACATGGGAGCAAATTGGAGACATTTCAGGAACAGTTCAGGGAAACCAAGTGAATGATTGCATCAGTGAATGGATGCATTATAATTTAGAAAATAACTTTACTGTATCAAATCTATGGGTATAAACCATGACTTCCCAAGATAGCAGCATAATTTAGGAGAGATTTAAAGTAAAAACAGTGCCAGGGAGCCTCAAAGAGCTTTCGATGTGATGAGTCTGGATGGACTTGTTGGTGACTTGATGAGTTCAGGAAGAGGGTGTGCTTCAGGGGCAAAGGGAGACATTCATCATATTCTTCAGTTAGGGCTATCAGCATCATTGAAAATACTCCTAATTTTGCAAATTTACTTTAGCATCCCTATAGCACATACATTTCCTTTCTTACCATAGATGACCAATTGATATGTTTATTATGTATTTTTCTATAATAGCTATGTTAAAATGGTTGTTATTATGTATATATGCACTTTATTAATGGTAGTGCCAATGAGTGATGCCTTCCATTTGGTTCTTATTTTTCTGTACAGTACTATAAGTTCACTTTGTATTTCTCTATGTGTGTCTACTCCATTGTTTCTGTGGGATGCCCAATTTTTTTGAAGCAGCAATGAATTATTACTTCTCATGCATGACTCAGGACATTTTTCTATTGATTTTTCATGATCCCATTTATGCCTTTGCTTTTGGATGTGAGGTTTTTCAAGGCCTAGGGAAGGTAGAATGGCTGTCCCTCTTCTTCCTTGGAGTCTTTCATATGGACTGCTTAATGTCAAGATTGACTTTTGGTTCTCAGAGAGCAAAAACAAAAGCTGCCATGACCCTGAAGACCTTGTTTATGAAGTAGGACAATGTAAGTTCTTTCACTTTCCATTGGTCAGAGGATTTCAAGATCCAACATTTATTCATAAGGTAGAGCAATTGCTTCAACCTTCTGATGGGAGCAATAGTGAAGAAAGTCAGATTAGAAATGTGATGGAAAAAGAGGTATGCTTCAAAGAAACTGTCATTGTAACCATCAGCCATGAAAGTGAAAAACAAATGGTAAATGAAGGAAAGACAATAAAATGTAAAATAAAGAATAACCGTAGACCATTCCTTGGCTATGAACATTATTTACCCAATCATTATTTTATAATAGATGAAGAGACTGATAAATATAAGAAAGCTGAATGCTTAAAGAGTAAATTGTCAACAGATAATTCACAAAATTAGCAAGTTAGGGAAAAGGTGAATGGCATATTGTATAGAGTTTTTAATTCAGGTGACTGCTCAAATAAATAACTCGAAGAAATGACAGCTGTTGCTCATGAGAGGTGTTATTTGTGCCCCTAGAAAGCCCTGAGTCAGAAACTCATGTTTTTCATCATGTGCTTTTTTTCAATTTTTAGGGAAAATGTAAGTTACTGTGATCACATTTTCAAGAAATACAAAAAACAAATGATACCATGACAAGCAAAAGCAATTAACTTGATTATTTCCTGCCTAAAATGCCACTGAATTGGCCTCACCAGAAAAAATTCTTCCAACATCTAAACTATTTATGAAGATATAGAATAAAACCCAGTCTCTCAACACAGTGTAAACCTAGAATTGACATCAGTCTAGTGTCCTACTCCTGAGAGATATTCTACTGAGGAGTCTGCAGTTTGAAAAAGGCAAGCAGAGTACCTTTTTAAATAAATAACTGCATGAAAGTCTGCTCCCTGGCTAGGAACTCAAGTGCACATAGAAATTCAACCTGACAAGGTGTTAATAAGCAGAATATATAAGGAATTTAAACAACTCAATATCAACAACAACAAATAATCCAATTTTTGAAATTCAGCAGCAATTCTAAATAGACATTTCCCAAAAGAAAAGACAGAATTTCCTTCAGGAACATGAAAAAATGTTCAATATCATTAACAATCTGGAATTAGAAATCAAAAAGATTATGAGGTACCACTTCAATAGAGTTAGATCGAGTGTTATGAAAAAGATGGAAGATAGTGAATGTTGGCACTAACTGATACATTGGAATAAGAAGTTCTGGAATTCTATTAAATAGTAAGATAAAAAGTTAAAACACTGTACATTCCTCTATTAAAACAAACTAGAAGTTAGGATTTGAATATTTTTTACATAAGGAAATGTTAAATGTTTGAGGAGAAAGATATATGTATCTTGACTGGGCATTATACAATGCATCACCACTGAAACATCACATGGTATCCCATACAAATGTACAGCTTTTATGAGTCTGTTTAAAAAAGAAATTCAACCTGAAACCTGGACAGATATGACCTCTGATGTGCTGCCTACCTTCTATGCCAGAACTTCCAGAGACTAACAACCACAGTACTAACCATCTTTCTGAATCCATTTCTATACTTCAGCCACAATAGTTTGACAGGAAATCTTTGTGGCTGTGCATAAAGTGAGTTGAGGGAAGTGAGGTTCTTTAACAGAGCATTACAGCTTGGGAAAGAGTCCCAGTATTCAAAATGCTTCAGGCAGGTCCAAGCCAGGAAATGACAAGCCCTAGTAACAGTCCAAATGCTTTTGCATTTTTGTATAGTATTTTGCATTTAGTTTGTATAGAATTGTGTATTATAATTTTTCTTTTTATAAATTGCTTCTCTTTTGAATTTCTGAGCTTCAAGCATGCAGAAAAAGGATATTCTATTTCAATTTAGGAAAGCAATAGTAAAAGAGTTTGCATGATACTGTGGTTTGAGATGGAAGCTACTGAACATATTTGCAAGCTGTAAAATGAATGGGCAATGTGAGGAGAAATTATTTTTGCATAACGTGAATTCTATACATAGTACAAGGTTGTGGAAAAAATGAATTAAGAAATAATATTATTTTGTTGTAAACATTTTTGAAATGCCTGCAGTTTTGTACAATATGCTATGTTACCATGAATTTTTTGAAGTATTCTTGCATATCCAATTTTACATATTATTTTTATCATCTCTATGCAAATACACATAACAAAAATAAAAAAGAACATTCTATGTCATGTTAAGGATAATTTTATTTAAGATATAGAATTTACAATTTTTCCCACTATTTTATTTTTAATAGTGACCAAAAACTAATTCTATGTAAGAAACATTTAATTCACTTTTAAAAAGACTTACTAGGACAGTGAATATTCTTGTGGAAAATGGATAAGAAAGCTCTGATAATTTTGGACACAACCAAGTTTGCAGAAAGATTGTATTTGGTAGCAAAAATAAGGAAAGCCAATTGTTGCACTGGGTGAAGAACTATCAGATGGTTCTTTTTTCATCTTCTGCCTCTTTTCATTCTCGTGGAATTCTTGAATAACATGTTTACAGCTCTATTCACAGTTTTTCTTGATATTGTCTCTGAATTCTATAGTTAGGTGTTCCCTCCTGAAATGATTTGTAACCCTGTAATCTATTTATGTACCAATAGTATTCTGTCTGTGCACACAATATCTTGAAGATTGCTAGGCTTAGTCTTATTAACTCATATGAATTTTTTGCTTCATAGAAACTAATCTAAAAAAATCATAGGAACCAAATGTAGTATACTTGACAATAATTACTAATAGTTAAAAGTAATAAAATAACATATTTGAACACATAGTGTTGCCTCACTTCACAGCTATAATATATTCTCCTGCTTATTGGGCCTGACTATTTTATTTATTCATTTTTTTTTGGTTTATGAAATATTAGCAGGCTTAAAGAAAGTGAATGCTTCAACTGTGCTTTTGTAGTTGTGCTTGCTTTTGTACTTCAGTCATTGTCATCAAAAGAATGTATGGAGTCTGGATCATTGGTTCAAGTAGGATCAGGGACATGTGGAACAGAGCTGCCCCAGATAAGTCCTGTTTCATTCAATTAACCATAAGTCATGTGAGCAAGAATAAACAACTGCATTGTAAGCCACTGAGTTTAGAGATATATTGCTGTAATAACAAGAGATTGGTTAAGAGGTATATTTGCATAATAATAATAATTACATAAAATACATAATTGTATATATGTACTATTTTACTTGCCCAAGGTTTTCCTTGTTTAACACTTGGAGTCCCATATTCCAAGGAACCTCTTAATTCTGGACAGACTGTGATATGTGGTTACCCTACTACTGCATAATACAGAATATGCCTTACAAATATTTAGATATCTTCTAACAATTTCCTCTTGTCATATAATAGATTTCTCATGTCCCACTTCCTTATTCCAAAAACTGTATATATATGTAATATATATATATACACACTACATATAAATTATAATCATAAATATGATGATATCATATAAGACAATATATGAGAATACAATAGTATGTGATATATAAAGTAGCATATGAATGTAAACCTTTATATAATTTATATAAGATTTTTATGCAACATTATATAAAGTATTCTATATATGTAGTGTATATTTATATATGTACTATATATTATACTAATCATAGATAATACTGTTATGTAACATATATGTAAAATATACATAATGCATTATTATATAATATATATACTGTGTAATTAAAGACATGGGCACCAGCTCCATGCTAATGGTCTAGGAAAAACAGCAGCAGATGACCCAAATATTTCAGCTCTTAATGCCCAAATGGGACACCTGTGATAAGCTCCTGGTTCCTAGCTTTAGCCTGGCCCAGACTTACCTGTTGTGGCCATCTGAAGATTGAATGAGACAATGGAAGATCTCTCTCCTCTCTCTCCCTCTTCCTCTGAAACTCTGAATTAAGTTAAAAAAAATCGAAGTGAAATGGACACTATGAGAAACAGTGACTTGATCAGCTCTTGTCCTAACAGTTGATGTACAATGTAATACTTATCCATTTTTGGTATTTTTTTTTGTTCTAGTACCATTGGTTGAACTCTGTAATTAAAACACAATTATTCTTAGGTGTTTAAATTTTAACTGAAAAGTGATCCCTGTTAGGAATATGGAAAGCATTATGTAGAGTGAAATAAGCCAATCCCAAAGGGACAAATACCACTTGTTCTCCTTGATAGGTGACAACTAACTGAGCACCAAAAAGGAAACCTGTTAAAGTGAAATGAACACTAGGAGAAACGGTGACTTGATCAGCCCTCACCCTGACTGTTGATGAGCAACTTAATATGTTATCCCTCTTAGTATTTTTTTTTTGTTTGTTCTACTTAATACTTTTAGTTGAATACTGTAATCAATACACAATTCTTCTTAAGTGCTGAAACTTAACTGAAAAGTGATCGCTATTAAATATAAGAGTGGAAATAAGAGAGGGAAGAGATGTGCAATTCGGGACATGCTCAAGCTGACTTACCTCAAACAGTAGAGTTAGAAACATACCAGGGGATTCGAATTCAATCCCATCGAGGTGGCATGTACCAATGCCATCTCACTAGTCCCAGTGATCAATTTCTGTTCACAATTGATCATAATGATAGGACTAAGAACCAAAGGGATCACATAAACAAGAATAGTGTCTGCAAATACTAGCTGATAGAATCAAAAAGGGAGAGAATGATCCAACATGGGAAGTGAGATACACAGCAGACCCATAGAATGACAAATGTCCTAACAGCACTCTGGCCTCAGAATCAGCCCTTAAGGCATGTGGATCCGGCTGAAATGCCCATGAGAGTATTACAGGCATGGAAAGCCAAGACACTCTGGGAAAGAAAAAAAAAAAAAAAAAAAAAAAAAAAAAAAAAAAAAAAAACTAAATGAAAGATCTCTGCGAGTGAGATCCCAGTGGAAAGAATGGGTCATCAATGGGTCATCAAAGAAGGAGGTACCTTTCTCTGAAGGGACGAGAGAACTTCCACTTTGACCATGGCCTTGTCTAAATATGATCAGAGTCAGTGAACTCAGGGGGCTTCCATAGCCTTGGCAGCTCATGAAAAGAGCCTAGGGTGATTACTGAGGCCATAAACAAGAGTGTCAATTTGTTAAGTCAACAACAGGAGTCACTGTGCACTTACTCCTCATGTAGGATCTTTGTCCTTAGTGTGCTGTACATTGAGATTTAATGCTATAACTAGTACTCAAACAGTATTTTCCACTTTATGTTTCTGTGTGGGAGCAAACTGTTGAAATCTTTACTTAATGTATGCTAAACTGATCTTCTGTATATAAAGAGAATCGAAAATGAATCTTAATGTGAATGGAAGGGGAGAGGGAGTGGGAAAGGGGAGGGTTGCGGGTGGGAGGGATGTTATGGGGGGGAAGCCATTGTAATCCATAAGCTGTATTTTGGAAATTTATATTCATTAAATAAAAGTTAAAAAAAAGACAAAAGGTAAATTGTTATTCATTTATAAAATTATATTTATGGCGCATTTTTATTTTCTTTAACCTAAAAGATTCTATTTTACATGTTTAAAATTGCCTTTCTAGGTTTAGAAAATGATTGAACCATTGATAAGAGGCAAAATTTAATTTTAATGATAAAATTAATTAACATAAGTTTTCTTCTCTTTAGCAAGGTTTTCTCATTTTTTCCACTTTATTGTACATAAGCAAAAAAAAAAAGATGCTCATTTGAATTGAAGTATTTCTGTGACGTATGTTTTCTTACCTTTTTAGTACTTTATTTTTCATGTTAATGTAATATTAAAATAAAAAGTACAGATTCAATGTAGTTTATAGATACAATTATAAGAATGTTATGTTCTCTTCTTCCCTCCCATCCCTCCCCTACAGCCCTCTCCCCTTATTCTTTTCATCCTTTTCTTCTTTCTTTAATAGATTTTGGGATAACATTTTTAATTAATATTACATTCAAGGGCTTAATGCTCCACTAAATGTCATTTAAAAGCAAAAGAGCAGAGACAGAGAAAGGTGAACATTAAAATACCAAATGTTATAAATACATTATATAAAGTTCACTTGTAGGAATTTACTTAAGGATCTGAAGAATTAATGGAGGGAATAGAATTTAGGAAGCATCCTTAGGTTCTCAGAAAACAGCTCCTATTTATCAAAAGTAAATGCATTGCTGATTTATGCATTCACTCTTTTCCAAAACGCCTGACATACAATCATTTTCATTCTTAGTAGTAAGTTTTAGCTACAGTATCTCAAAGCTCAATTCAGTTCTAATTATGTCATCACCTGATCCAATCAGAAAATATGTTCTTAACTAACTGTCCTATCAATCGACTTCGATATTTGAATCTAAGAAGCCATCACCCTTCCTTTTCAGGACAGCCCCATTTCAGAATAGTGAAAACTTTATTCTGAAAAATGAATATGTGAAAGGTTCATACATCATTACAAATTGAAATTAATGTTTGTATGGAAGCATGGTTCAAAATACACAATCAACAAAAGCAAAAATAGCACATTAACAAAAGAAAGCATAGAAATCACAGTCATCTTAACAGATACATAAAAATATGTGACAAAATTTAATTTCCTGTCACGATAAGAATAATTCTACAAAATAAGAATAGAAAGACATCAACATAATAAAGGCTATAACTGAAAAAAATTACTGTTAGTATCATACTAAATGATAAAAGACTGAAAATTCTTTCTTTAAGATGAGGAACAAGGCAAGAATACCCATGCTTGTCATTTCTTCTTTTTTTTTTTTCATAAAAAATGGAATTAAAAGAGGTTTATTCTGGTGCAAATTTGAAATGTATGCGTAGCTGTAACATACAATTTCCATATACTTTAAGACTGATTTATTTATTTGAAAGTCAGAATTACAGAGAGAAGCAGCCAGCGCTGGGCCAGACCAAAGCCAGAAGCCAGGAGCGCCATTCAGGTCTCTTACAGGGGTGGCAGGGGCCCAAATACCTGGACATGATTTGGCACCCAGATGAGATGGCAGCATCTCAGGCACTTTGCTGTAATGCCTCTTTGCCATAATGCCTTCCCCCTTTCCCCAAATTCCTTGAAGTCCCTTTGCATGTACAGATTTCCAAAATTTTTTGCATCAAAGTAAACATATCTTTTAATTCCCTTGTCCTATAAACTTTTTTTAACTTTTATTTAATGAATATAACTTTCCAAAGTACAGCTTATGGGTTGCAATGGCTTCCCCCCCCCATAACGTCCCTCCCACCCGCAACCCTCCCCTTTCCCACTCCCTCTCCCCTTCCATTCACATCAAGATTCATTTTCGATTCTCTTTATATACAGAAGATCAGTTTCATGCTTGTCATTTCTATCCAACATAGTACTGGAAGTCCTACACAGAACAATTAATCAAAGAGAGGAAAGGCATCTACATTGAAATGGAATCAGTGAAATCTGTTTGTAGATGATATGTAGAAAACCTTAATATCTCAACAAAAATGATTAAAACTAATAAGTTAAGCAAACACCAGAATAAAAAAAAAAATTAAAGCTGGGTGCCGGTCCTGTGGCGCAGTGGGTTAATGCCCCAGCCATGCAGTGCTGGCATTCCATATAGGTACTGGTTCGAGTCCCAGCTTCTTCACATCCTATCCAGCTCTCTTCTATGGCCTGGGAAATCAGTAGGAGATGATCCAAGTCCTTGGGCCCTTGCACCCAAGTGGGAGACCTGGAAGAGGCTCCTGTCTCCTGGTTTCAGATTGGCTCAGCTCTGGGCATTGCACTCATTTGGGGACTGAACCAGCAGATGGAAGACCACTCTCTCTCTAGCTTTACCTCTTTTTGTAACTCTGTCTTTCCAATAAATAAAATAGATCTTTTTAAAAAAAAATTGTGTTGTATTTTTCCACAATAACAACAAACTGTACAATAACATATAATAGTCTCGAAAAGGAGAAAACACTTGCAAAAATTTTTAACCAAGGAAGTTAAAGTGTTACATACTGAAAAATATAAAATATTAATGAAAGAAATTAGCAAAGACACAAATAAACAGAAAGCTGTCCCATGCTCATGAATTGAAAGACCTAATAGTGTTAATGTTCACAGTATCCAAAATTTTCCAGAGATTCAAAGCAATCACTATCCAAATCCCAATGGCATTTTTTACAGAAATGAAAAAAAAATAAATTTCATATGAAGCCTCAAATGCACTGAATAGCCAAAACAATTGAGAAAGAAAAACAAATATATAGACATAACACTTCCCCAAATTAAAATGTATTACAGGGGGCTGGTGCTGTGGCGGAGCAGGTTAATCCTCCACCTGCAGCACCAGCATCCCATATGGGTGCTGCTCCCCTTCCAATACAGCTCTCTGTTATGGCCTGGGAAAGCAGTGGAGGATGGCCCAAAGTCCTTGGGCCCCTGCACCCACATTGGAGACCGGGAGGAAGCACCTGGCTCCTGGCTTCAGATCGGTGCAGCTCCAGCCATTGCGGCCATTTGGGGAGTGAACCAACGGATGGAAGACCTTTTTCTCTGTCTCTCCCTCTCACTGTCTATAACTCTACCTCTCAAGTAAATAAATAAAATCTTTAAAAAAAGTATTACAAAGCTACAGTAGTTAAAATAGCGTCGTAGTTACATAAAGACAGGTAAACTAATGGAGTAAAATAAGCAGCCCAGAGACAAACCCATTCTTGTATCATCAATTGATACTAGACAAGGATGCCAAGAACACACAATGGGAAAAGGATAGTGTCTTTGAGTCTTTTTTTTTTTTTTTGACAGGCAGAGTGGACAGTGAGAGAGAGGGACAGAGAGAAAGGTCTTCCTTTGACAGGCAGAGTGGACAGTGAGAGAGAGAGAGACAGAGAGAAAGGTCTTCCTTTGCCGTTGGTTCACCCTCCAATGGCTGCCACGGCCGGCGCACCGCAGCCAGCACACCGCGCTGATCCGATGGCAGGAGCCAGGTACTTTTCCTGGTCTCCCATGGGGTGCAGGGCCCAAGTACTTGGGCCATCCTCCACTGTACTCCCTGGCCACAGCAGAGAGCTGGCCTGGAATAGGGGCAACCCTCCAATGGCTGCCACGGCCGGCGCACCGCAGCCAGCGCACCGCGCTGATCCGATGGCAGGAGCCAGGTACTTTTCCTGGTCTCCCATGGGGTGCAGGGCCCAAGTACTTGGGCCATCCTCCACTGTACTCCCTGGCCACAGCAGAGAGCTGGCCTGGAATAGGGGCAACCGGGACAGAATCCAGCACCCCGACAGGGACTAGAACCTGTTGTGCCGGCGCCGCAAGTTGGAGGATTAGCCTAGTGAGCCGCGGTGCCGGCCAGGATAGTTTCTTAAACAGTATTGAGGCAGTGGTGATGACTCAAGTAATTAGGTTCTTGCTACTCACATGGGAGACCTGTACAGAGCTCACTAGCTCATTTGTTCACTCTCTCTCCTTCAAATAAATGAATAAAGTTTTACATAAATATTTAAAAATAGAACCACAATATAATGAAGGAAACACTTCTGAATATATATCCAAAGGTGGTAAAATCAGCATATTGAAGAGATATGCACTTCAGTTCAGTGCAGCATTATTCACAATAACCAGAAGTAGAGACAATCTGTGTCTATCAATTGATGGATAAATGAATAAACCATGCATTACCTTAGTCAGGAAGTATTATTCAGCCTTTAAAAAACAAGAAAATTGTGCCATATATGCTGAGCTGGATTAGCCTGGAGGACATTGTGCCAAGTGAATTAAGTAGTCACAAAAGGACAAATGTTGCCTGGTTCCTGGTTATATGAAGTACTTGAAATAATCAGATTCATAGAAGCAGAGCTTAGAATGGTGGTTAACAGAAACTGATGGTAGGGGAAATGGGGAATCAATATTCATTCATACAAGAAGAAGAATATTAAACATTTGCTTGAATTCAGTTTGCTGGGATTTTGTTAAAGATTTTGCATGTATGTTAACCAGGAATATTGGCTCATGGCTTTCTTTTCTAAAGTGCCCTGTGTTGACTTTGATATTAGGATAATTCTTGCTTCATAAAATAAGACTAAAAATATTCTTTTCAATTGTTTGGAAGAGTTTGAGGAGGACTGATGTTAATTACTTTTTAAATTTTTGGTAGAATTCACCCATGAAGCCATCTGGCCATAGGATTTTCCTTCTTATGAGGTCTTTATGTTTCCAACTTCAATCTACAATTTTTGGGTTTTTGTAGATTTTCTATTGTTCATGATGAAGTTTTAGTAGATTGCATGTTTCTAGGATTTTATTTCTTCTAGCTTATTTAATGGCTCATGACAGTCTCTTAGGATCCTTATTAATTATGTGAAATAAGTTGTAATGTCTCCCTTTCATTTCCTATTTTATGTATTTGAACCTTCTCTCTCAGTTTAACTAAAAGTTTGTACATATTGTTTACCTTTCAAAAACCAACTCTAAGTTTTCTTTTTTTTTTTTTTTTTTTTGACAGGCAGAGTGGACAGTGAGAGAGACAGGGAGAAAGGTCTTCCTTTACCATTGGTTCACCCTCCAATGGCCGCTGGCTCCGGTGCACCATGCGGTTCCAAGCCAGGAGCCAGGTGCTTCTCCTGGTCTCCCATGGGGTGCAGGGCCCAAGAACGTGGGCCATCCTCCACTGCACTCCCGGGCCATAGCAGAGAGCTGGTCTGGAAGAGGGGCAACTGGGACAGAACCCGGCGCCCCGACCGGGACTAGAACCCGGGGTGCGGGCGCTGCAGGCGGAGGATTAGCCTCTTGAGCTGCGGCGCCGGCCAAATTGTTTTTATATTACTTGTTTTTCCCTCTGCTCTAATATTTATAACCTTCTGTCTAGTAACTTTGGGCTTAGTTTGTACTTATTTTCTAGTTTTATGTAGTGTAAAATATATTTTAAGGCCTTTCTTTTTTGAATGTGTTTGTTATTGTAAAGTTCCCTTTTAGTTGTGTTTCTGCTACATAATAGATTTTGCTATGTTGTATTTTTGCTTTTGTTTGTCTCAAAATATTTTCTAACTTCTTTTTTTGGTTTCTTCTGTTAACCATTGGTGAATTCTTTGTGATTTATTTTCTACAACGTGAATTTTCAACTTTTCTTTCTCCTATTGGTTTCTCATTTCATTACACTGTTCTAAGAAAAAAAAAAAACAAAAAACTATTCTGTCTTGGTCGGCTGTGTCTATTAGGTTTGTAGTGTTTTTCAAAGCCACTGTTTCCTTATTGAATTTCTTCTGACTATTCTATCGGTTATTGAATGTGAGTATTGAAAACTTATTATTTTTTCTATTCCTCCATTATGTTATGAGAGTGTCTGCTTTATCTGTGTAGATGATATAATGTTAGATATAGATAGATCAATCTTCCTTGTGAATTGGGCCTTTTAACATTATATGATGTCCTTTGTCTTTTGTGGTAGGTTTTTCCTTAGTGTCTGTTTTATCTGACAAGTAGAACCTCCCCTGTACTGTTTTGGTTAGCATCAGCTTTTTGCTTGTTTGGGAATGCCTATTTCTCATTCATTTTTTGAAGACCCCCTTTCTACCTGCCGTGTATTTGGTTGTCAAGAAGAGGGTCAAGGGCTTCCTCTTTTTTTTTTTTTTTTTAAACAGGCAGAATGGACATGAGAGAGAGAGACAGAGAGAAAGGTCTTCCTTTTGCCGTTGGTTCACCCTCCAATGGCCGCCACAGCCGGCGCGCTGCAGCCAGTGCATCGCTGATCCGAAGCCAGGAGCCAGGTGCTTCTCCTGGTCTCCCATGGGGTGCAGGGCCCAAGCACTTGGTCCATCCTCCACTGCCTTCCCGGGCCACAGCAGAGAGCTGGCCTGGAAGGGGGGCAACCGGGACAGAATCCGGCGCCCTGACCCGACTAGAACCCGGTGTGCCGGTGCCGCAGGCCGAGGATTAAACTATTGAACCACGGCACCGGCTCCAAGGGCTTCCACTTATGCCACCTGCTGATGTCACCCAGGCAAGATACTTTTATAAAGTATTATGAACCAAAACTTACATCTTTGACAACAGAGCATCCAATTGGAAGACTGCAATTTCTCCACAGTGTGAAGAATGGTAGATTCTGGGGACACTTACTTAGGTGACAAAAGTTTGTATACATATTGTGTAGAACTTTAGAGAGAAGATAATGGCAAATTCGGAAGATAATCATAATTGGCTTTTTCTAACTCTCTAGTTTCCCCTTGCAGCGTCTTCCCCATTTTGTTTTCTTCAGTGACTTTGTCCCTCTTCTGGTCTTTCGGATGACAGTCTCTGGTTCCCTTCTTAAATCATGTACATCCTATTTTCCTGCATCTGACCCAGTAGTCTTTCCTCTCTTCCCTTCTTCTGAACATCTGCCACTCCTGTACTTCATGTCTCAATTTAACTCCCCTTCTCTGAGCTCGTGCTTTTCACTTTCTTAAGCATGCTTTTGTGAGTTCAGACCTTCGGATTTTGCAGCTAAATATTATCAACATATGTTTTTCCTTTCTCTGAATTTACCACAATTAATGTTTGGGCTACTTCTTTGTTATTGTACATCTTTTAGACTGTAATTTTGCTTTCTGCTACATATTTAAGACAATGGGGAAACACTTATTACAAGAATGTATGAATATAAAGAAAAAATTTAACAGAAGAAAAGTTAATAAATACTCCAGCTGTTTGGATGCAAAATGGGCTGCCTATAAATTATTAAGCTTGTGATCATTTGGCACATCAAAGAATGTATAACTATCTGTCAGTGACAGGGGTGTTCCAAAGGGTTTATACAAACATTGGAGAGGCAAGTGGATGGCCCCCAAGGTTCTTTCTGACCTTTATGGTCTGTGACTTAAAAATGAAGTTTGTGATACAGCTTGCTTGTAAGTTAAAACTTCTAGCACTTTATAATCTTAATCATTCTGAAATACCACTGGATAAGACCTATTGATTAATACATATTAAAATCATGATCAATGATTGGGTACAACAGTAAAGTTGAAAAATGATTTTCTTTTTTTTTTCATTTTCTCATTTTCAAGAATTTTAAGGCTCATACTACGTCAATGAGGTGTCAAGTGCTAAGCGTTAGTGTGAACTGATGATTAGAATTCCAGATCTGAGAGATCTCTGTAACTTGTGTGGTGTGTTTCTGAATTTTTTAACTTCCTTTTTTGCTTTTTTTTCTTAAAGATTTTATTTATTATTTGTTTGAAAGGTAGAATTACAGACAGTGAGAGGGAGAAACAGAGAAAGGTCTTACATCTGCTGGTTTACTTCCCAAATGGCCACAATAACCAGAGCTGGGCTGATCCGAAGCCAGCAGCCAGGAGCTTCTTCCGGGTCTCCCACACAGGTGCACGGGCCCAAAGCACTTGGGGCATCTTACAGTGCCTTCCCAGGCCATGGCAGAGAGCTGGATCAGAAGTGAAGCAGCCAGGACTAGAACTGGTATCCATATGGGATGCTAGCCCTGTAGGAAGAGGATTAACCTACTGCGCCACAGTGCTGGCACCTTAACTTCTAAAAGTGTAGGAAAATTAAGAATATTACTTGGCATAGTGGATGATCTGAACAAAAATAATATAAAAATACTTTCAATTTTCCAGTGAAATTACTACTAATAAATTCAGAAAATTCTGGAATTTGAATTTGCTTTGACTCCTGATGTCAAATATTTTATATTATGTGATATAATATTTCCCTATTGTAACATAAGTTCTCAAAATTTGCATCTACTTGTTCCTAAAAATGTATAAACTTATTTATAAGAAAACTATCATCATAATGTGAAACAATTGTTATGTACTGGATGCCATTCTAAAATATTATAAATATTATACACAATTTCTTTTTTTTTTTTTTTTTGACAGGCAGAGTTAAACAGTGAGAGAGTGAGAGACGAAGAGAAAGGTCTTCCATCCGTTGGTTCACCCCCCAAATGGTCGCTACAGTCCACACGCTGCACCTATCTGAAGCCAGGAGCCAGGTGCTTCTTCCTGGTCTCCCATGAGGATGCAGGGCCCAAACACTTGGACCATCCTCCACTGCCTTCCCGGGCCACAGCAGAGAGCTGGACTGGAAGAGGAATAACCAGGACAGAATCTGGCACCCCAACCGGGACTAGAACCTGGGGTTTTGGTTCTGCAGGCAGAGGATTAGCCAAGTGAGCCGAGGTGCTGGCCCTATACACAATTTCTAACAACAAAGATAAAATTGTATACAAAGGTATACACTTCTATTTTGAATTTCATATTATGTATTATTAAAAATGCATTTGCGATTTTACATATTTTGGGCAAGCTCTTCTTTCTCTTTCATTTATTTTGCACTTTCATAGTACTTACTTTTGATGAGCACTATACATTTTAAATATTAATTAATTAAGTCTCTATTTAAATTACTCTATAATGGAGGTTTTTTCACTGTCAAAATTAAAGAAGCAAAGATAAATAGATATTGTGTTTATTGACCACTGCTACAGGTTGCAAGTAGCATAGCTAAGTTTGAACCAAGGCAATATGATTGCAAATCAATGCTCTTAAATGATATGTGATAGCAAATCATCTACTAACAGTGCAGTGAGATTAAAAATGAATATTAAGTATCTTGCCTAATTTTTCTACCATCTCTTTTTATCAATTTTTAGTTGCTTACATTTAACATTAGCTTTAGCATTACATTAGCATTAGCATTAGTTTACATATGGCAGAAACTATTTCTAGTAGATATCACCATAACTTTAAATAAAAAACATAAAATTTTATTCACTGATTTTAACAAACACATGAAGAAATTTGGACACAATACCTTTAATTCTCATTCATCCTCTACCCAACATCTTTTGTAAACTTTAGTTGTTCCCTTTGATTATTTATGGAATATATTAAATAACCTAGTTTTGATTCATGTACTTGAGACAATTTTCATGTCTTATCACCTTCTGATCGTATTACCAAAATTTATAAGATCTGTATTCACATAGAGAAGTAAGGTTGATATAAAAATTAAAAGCCAGTAAAAAAAATTGTGCTTATCTATCATCATTTGAGTTAGATTCAACTAGTGTAAAGAGCATATATCCTTAGCAGAATTTGGTTTCATTTAACTTATTGTTGTAGTTGCTCAGAACCATGTTACTTTTTTCTTATTTTAATGTGATTCATGCATTTCTCATTGAGCATTGTTTTCTTCACTGATTTTTCATATTTGTATTCCCTTAAAACATATATAATTGTCTTCCAATTCACTAGTCATATATGCCAAAAATCCATCACAAAACAGTTTATTTACAACATGGCTAATTCCTTTAATAACTGTATATAGGTGCATAAATAGTACCAAATAGGATGTTTTCTGTATCTATAGGAAAGCATAATAATTTTGTGTGTATATGACAGGAAAATTCTATGGTGATATTGTAAATATAATAAATTTGTGAATTATTCTAGAATTATTTAGGGCATATTTTTGGTTCTTTAGTTAATGTAGTCATTGATGTGCCTACAATGATTATTTAACTGAGAAGTAATTTAAAATACTTGGCCATGTAGTCTACTGCAAAACAAATGCAGTGCTTAGTCATTCTACCCTTCATAGATCATCTTACATACATCTTTTCACCTGCCAATAAGTCAATAATTCTGAGACTTTCTTTTAAGGACTTTATTTATGTATTTAAGAGGTAGAGTTACAGAGACAGAGACAGAGAGTGGAGGAGACAGAGAAAGTTCTTCCATCTGATGATTCATTCTCCAAATGGCCACAATGGCTGGAGCTAGGCCAATCGGAAGCCAGGAGCCAGAGCTTATTACATGTCTCCCAAGTGGATACGTGGACCCAAGCATTTGGGCCATCTTCTACTGCTTTCCCAGGCCGTAGCAGAGAGGTGGATCAGGAGAGGAGCAGCCAGGACTAGAACCAGTGTCCATGAGGGATGCTGGTGCTGCAGGTGGAGGCTTAGCCCACTATGCCACAGCACTGGCCCCAATTCTGAGACTTTTAAATAAACCTAGTTCACTTTGTCCAGCATTATAAGATATCATGATTGTTCCTATGGTTTCCATTTAATTTTTAGGGAACATTTTTTAGTGTGTTTTCATCATTAGCTGCGATGTCTTTATCTGCTTTTCAAGATGCTGAACAAGATGTAAAGATTGGGACTGTTCATGGTTGAGACATCTCAGTTAACAGGGTCGTAGGCATTCCTAGCTTGTAAAATTGCCCCTTTCCTCTGTCCACTTAACAGAGGGCTTCAGGATAAAGGAGAAGGTGGGAGATATTTATAATTATTTGTATGACAATAACACAAGGTAATAAAGTAAAATGATATCTGATTTACTAGCTCAAAAGTGTTGACATCATATACATTTTATTCTCCTATAGAATTTTTTTTTGTGTATAAGTTTATATAGTAAAATTATGTTGCTCAATGCTCTTTTCTTTCCCTTTAGATGTTTTGACACATAAAATTGTACATATTTATGAGGTACTATGTGATGTTTTGATATATGTATATGTTGTATAAAAGTCATATCAGAACTATATCTACTCCTTCAAATGCATATAATTTTATTATGATAAAATATTCAAGAAACTATTAGAACCAATAAATTCAGCCAAGCTTTGGGATACAAAATAAATGTAGAAAATCAGTTACATGTCAATATGCCAGTAGCAAATTATGTGAAAATAAGCCAAGAATGCACTTCCATTTCAAATAGCTGCAAAAGTCTTATTTTTAATGTTGCTTTTATCACTTTTGACGCGTTGAGGTTTATAATTTAAGAGCAACTGATAAGCAGGGAGCAAAATATAGAGTTGTATGATAGACTGGAGAATTCAAGAAAAGATTTTACAAAAATAAATAGTAAAGTTTACATTAGAGTATACATGAAGCTGTTATAAAATATTATGATGCAGAACAATCATGTTTGGATGTAATAATAGGTGTTCATGAAAGCTATCAATGTTCACTCAATAAGCAGAAAGCTTTCTGTTTCATTTTTTGACAGTAACCTGAATAAACCCTTAAATTACATACAGAACAATTCATATGCTCCCTAGTATTTCATTATAAACTTATCAGTCACTACAAAGATGCCATTGGAAATTACTTGTATAAAGTTTATTCTTGCTTCTCTATAAAGTAAATGTAAAAATAATGACCTTTTCTATTTCATTGAGGCATAGAGGAACATTCCTATAGAAATATACATTAAGGTAGTGACTGTCACAACATTCACAATTCAAATCACCTATGCATCTATAACTTCACCAAATTTATGGTGTTTAGCATGATAGGTGTTTTGGATTTTCACTTAAATTTTAAGTCAGTATATGGAGTAGAAGTAGAAAGATTAATTTTGTAACCTGTGCCTAGGAGCCATTTTTAATAAAGGGAACATATTCAGACTTTCTCATCCATGCTTTCTAAAGAGATATATGAAAGGTAGTGCTTACATGTTTTCCATAGTGTACAATGTGGGAATAAGGAATAGATTTAAAACTTCCTAAATAAGGCAGAAAGGAGTCAGATTAGCCAAGGTTCAGAGTCTAAAGTAATATAATTTCCAATGTGAATTAGGAGTTATATTTCATTGATGACATGTTATTGATTAAATAAATTCCTCAAGTTTTCATGGAAGTATGCAATTGACACTAATAACTCTTCTGGAAAATGTCAAACATATACAAATATTTACAGAAAGACAAATGAAAAAGAACAACTATTTTTTATAAAGTGAAATGAAGTAGCTTATTCCCATTATAGAAGGAGGTGATTATTTCAATACTGGCACTGAAAATAATGTATTCCATTGATTAGAACCTATTTTCCAAAATAGTTGTCTTGTTTTATAACAACTGCTAAACATATTTTGTTGGAAGAACAGCCCAAGGGGGAAGTTTCAAGTATATTATAACTGTGGCTTAGATAACATTAAAATTTCCCCTTGAAAAGGAAAATCCAAAGCCTGCCTATTATAATGCTTTCTTTATTTTCAGTTGAGTTTTATCTTCATGTAATTTCAGCATGTAAGACAAAGAAAAGTTGAAAAGGTGTTGCATGTAAAGGAAATAAACACCTTTAAATACAATCAGTTTGAAAAGAACTTGAGGCCAGCGCCATGGCTTTCTAGGCTAATCCTCCACTTGCAGCGCCAGCACCCCAGGTTCTAGTTCCAGTTGGGGTGCTGGATTCTGTCCTGGTTGCTCCTCTTCCAGTACAGCTCTCTGCTGTGGCCTGGGAAGGCAGTGTAGGATGGCCCTAATGCTTGAGCCCTGCACCCACGTGGGAGACCAGGAGGAAGTAGATCGGTGCAGCACACCGGCCGTGGTGGCCATTTGGGAGGTGAACCAATGGAAAGGAAGACCTTTCTCTCTGTCTGTCTCTCTCTCTCTCTCTCTCTCACTGTCTAACTCTGCCTGTAAAAAAAAAAAAAAAAAAGAACTTGAATGTCCACGAAAGCAGGAGCAAAATGTTAATAGTGTCATTTATTGGGATACTATGGGAATCTTGATTTTACTAATCTTGACAAAAACACAGGTTGGGTTAGTGACAATTTGAAGGAATAACTTTAAAGAATACAGGAAATAATATATGTATTTTAAATGTTATGATGGGTGGTAGGAAGCTGTTAGCTAATCAAATAAAACAATGATGAAGTCTTTTTACTTTGTTCTTGGTCTTTTCCTACTGACATCTTCTCTCAGAGCAGAGTTGATATGTTATTTATGTCTGATAATCCGATTGTCCTACGTAAAAGCTTCTGTGGTTCCTCACTACTTACAGCATTTCTAAATGTGGCTCCAGTTTTCTTTCAGTTTCATGTTCTTCGTATTCACTGTGGACTCCAGGCTCAGCGGATGGAACCCATCACATACTTAGAACTGGCCCCATTTGCTTGACAGCACACGTTTGTGTTCACACTCTGCCTTCGCCTTCAGTTTTCAAAGCCTGGAATGAATATATTTCATCCCATCTCAGGTGAATTATACACTATCTTTTCCACGATGCCACTTCTCATCATTGAAACAAGCAAGATGGCAGAATCTTTGTTCTTCTAACGATATTTCTGCAGTATTAGCACTACTAGTCTATGAGTTCCCCGAGATTTTGTGTGCTGTTTTGGTCATCTTTGTCACTGTGTTGCCCACGTAGAGTAGATGCAAGTTCTTTTTTGAAAAAAAAAAAAAAGCATGTAGTTAAAAGCTATTTCTGTACTGTTCTATATCCAAACAGACCATTTGCATGTCTGTATATCTGTCTGTTTCTTATTAATAGTGTGCTTACTTTAATGTGACCAGATATCAGGGAAACTGTGGACCATTAATAATAATCTACCAATGAATAATATTAGAAGAAAAATTAAAGTTGAAAATTATACTCAGTTTTCTTTCTTAGGGAATGCCTGTTAGTTTTTTATTTAAGGTTTTTAAAATTTATTTGAAAGCTAGTTACCAACACAGAGAGGGAAAGATAAAGATCTTCCATCCACCAGTTCATTCCCCAAATAAATGCAATGGCCAGGGCTGGGACAGACAAATGCCAGGAGCCACGAGCTTCTTCTGTTTCTCCCATATGTCTGCAGGGCCCAACCACTTGGGCCATCTGTGCTGCTTCCCCATGCATATTAGCAGGGAGTTGGAATGGAAGCAGAACAGTTGTGACTTGAACCAGTATCCAAACTAGATGGTGGCATCACAGGCATTGGCTTTACCTGCTACACCACAACACGAGCCCCTGCATATATATTATTAATCAACAGCAAACATCCATGACAAGTATGTCAAATTTTTGGTGAAAGAAAAATTGTTCTCAAATGTGAAGAAATGTTTAATGCAGAGATATTTTATATCCAGGGAATGACTTAGAACCACAGATTCTAGCTCTAATGCCAATATGTCCTGTCATTTGCTCATTTGCTGGCAAAGTGTAGGACTAGGTTTATAAAAATATATTTGTTTAATAGTAAAGCAACATAACTGTTAAGGAATTATTGGCAAGAATAGGGCTCAGTATAAATAGATACTGATTCAAATGAAGAACTTCTTTTCCTCTTTTTGAATATTAATATTCTTTTAAAAACCTTATCAATGCTTCAAATTTTATTTTTTCATATTAATTTCCATGTGGGGCTATGGAGCATCCCTATGTTATCACATTTTATTGTAATTTAACTTTCTTAAATTACAAATCAACCCATGTCACTCCTCTGCTCAGGATTCTTCAATGGTTCCTCAAGACCTACACAACACCAACTCTATTTCTTTGAAAGAATCATAGGATCTCTTCAATCTGGTCCTGACTGTGTTTCTAGTAGTCTCTCTTAATGTTTGTTTATCATATGCTTTGCCCTTTAATCACATTGGACTGCTCGTGGACCCTATTGAGCCAACCAATTCATGTTTCCATGTCTTGCCTCTTCTACTCTAAGAAAACTCCTGTCAACCTCAAGCTTAAATTAAAAACGCTAGTATTTATTTGCTTCCTTTTTCTTCGAGTCGGTATGTGTATAGCTCAGCTAACATCTACCAACCTTTATTTTGTTACCAGTGTGCATGTCTGATCAATACTTAACTGAAACTGCCTCTGCATCTTTTCCTCACCTGCTCCTTAGAACGATGCTGCACTCAGTGTAGAGAGATAGAATAATGGCTATTGGACAAATGAGCTGTGCTTAGTACTTATCGTCATGGCCACTGATAGGACTGGAGATCATCAATTTAGAATATAGAGTGATTCCTTATACCTGTTTAATCTCCTATGTGCAGGAGGATTCTCTTTAGACTAACCCTAGAGCTTGTTATTCATGTTTGCACTTTTATATATTTTTGAATAATTAAATTTCCCTCATGATCTGCTAAGCATTTTGTATGTAGGCTCAATTCACAACAGAATGAAATGATATTATAAATATATATGTTTATATATATCTATACAAACATACATACTTATGTGCATATATAACATATGTACATAGAATACATAAAAATGCATGTATGCACATGTATCATGCATAAATTTATGCTAAATACATATTTATATACTTCTTGTGATAAACTTAGGAGGACAAGCTACATTCTGATGAATAAGCTATAGAAAAATAATATTCCAGGTACACTAATATAGACACAATAAATTTATCAATTGGGAAGCATATTTAACAATAACAGAAACAGAGCTAAGTAGATTTCAAAAATAGAAACAGATATAGGTGAAGGGAGAAAACAAATAGAGAATTTTTCAACAATATACCCCACACAATTTTGTGTATTAAAATTTGCTATAGGGATGGATTCTTGGTACAGTGGTTAAACTGCTGCTTGGGAAACCTGCATTTCATATATGAGTTCCTGGTTCAAGTCCTGGCTCTGGGCTTCATTCCAGCTTCCTTCTAATGTGCACCCTGGGAGGCAACAGTTGATAGCTTAAGATATTTGTGTAGCTGCAATCCATGTGAGAGAGTTGGGTTGAGTTTTGGGCTCCTGGCTTTGAACTGGCCTAGCCCTGGCTGTTATGGGCATTTGGAGAGTGAATCAGTAGATGGTAGATCTCTGTCTCTTCCTCTCTCTCTCTTCCTGTCTCTCTCTCTTTCTCGTCTCTTTATCTTTATGCTTTTTCAAAATAAAATAAAAACAAAAACTGTAATTTTGAAATATCGCTGAGTTCTTAATGATAATTATGCTATAGTTTCTGACTATTGCAATTCATTGTGCTGCCTCTGTCTTAATCCAAAATAGTCCTCTTCAATTTCTTGGCAATATTATTATGTTTATATTTCATAAGTCAATGTGAATAATGTCTGAGTAGATCAATGACAATGAAGTTACTTTATAGATGATTATGTAAGATATTCCTATTTTTCAATAGGAAGTTTGACTTTCAAGAAGACATTTAATGATGTCTGGATGAATTTTTATTTTCTCATCTGAGGAAAGGGATGCTACTCACAGCCAATGGATAGAGGCCAAGTGTGATGCTAATCTTCCTATAATGTACAAACAACTTCCCCATAACAAAGAATTATTTGACCCAAATGGTTAATAGTGCTCAGATTAAAAAAAAAAAGAGACAAACTCTGTTTTAAACAGGTTGTTTTATTCATGTTCAGTCCCTACATATAGGGAATCATTTGATATCCTTTAAAGAAGCTGCCCACATCCTTATGTGATGCATGAAGTTTAAGTAGAATCAAGTTCTGTCATCATTTTTTATTCTAAAATCATTGAAACTCTAAAAGCTTCCGTCTAGATTACATTTTTCAATTTTTTTCTAAGCTTTTTGAATTTTGGTATATAATGATATTTTCATAATACATTACATTGGAGTCAAGTCTTTTCTATCAATACAACAACAAATGCCGAAGAGAATAAATTAGACAGGTGTGTATGGAAAAGGATGGGATTCAACAGGGAACCCAGTGCCTGTATGTTGTAATTCACTGTTGCCTGAAAACATTTTGCAAAAAATGATGGAAATTACATAGGTACTATCTCCTAAACTTTCTATCTAGGCAACATTCTAAGAAAATTTTGTCATGTCATATAAAAATTTTTTTGACAGGAAGAGTGGACAGAGAGAGAGAGACAGAGAGAAAGGTCTTCCTTTTTCTGTTGGTTCACCCCCCAATGGCTGCTGCGACCAGCGCACTGCAGCTGGCGCACCATGCTGATCTGAAGCCAGGAGCCAGGTGCTTCTCCTGGTCTCCCATGGGGTGCAGGGCCCAAGGACCCAGGCCACCCTCCACTGCCTTCCCAGGCCACAGCAGAGAGCTGGATTGGAAGAGGAGCAACCGGGACAGAATCCGGTGCCCGGACCCGGACTAGAACCTAGTGTGTCGGCACCGCAGGTGGAGGATTAGCCTATTGAGCTACGGTGCCAGCCTGTTATATAAAAATTAAAATGTACTTAGAAGAAACATTTCTAGCCTTCTTCAGGATCTAGTACAATTTGACTGAAATTATTGAAGGCCAGTCATGGAGCCATGGCTGATCCCCTTAATTTGTTCTCAAAATCAGATGTGGGGGCCGGCGCCATGGCTCAATAGGCTAATCCTCCACCTAACAGCGCCGGCACACCAGGTTCTAGTCCCGGTTGGGGCGCAGGATTCTGTCCCGGTTGCTCCTCTTCCAGGCCAGCTCTCTGCTGTGGCCTGGGAGTGCAGTGGAGGATGGCCCAGGTGCTTGGGCCCTGCACCCCATGGGAGACCAGGAGAAACACCTGGCTCCTGCCTTCAGATCAGCACTGTGCGCCGGCTGCAGCGCGCCAGCCGTGGCGGCCATTGGAGGGTGAACCAACAGCAAAGGAAGACCTTTCTCTCTGTCTCTCTCTCTCACTGTCCACTCTGCCTGTCAAAAAAAAAAAAAAAAATCAGATGTGGGATTAAATGTACTGAACTCATATGGTTTGCTACCATGACACTAAAATATTCTGAGCAAACTCAGAAAAGTTGCTCTATGTATTTCTGTTGAAAGTTATGTCTTAAAAATAGTTGGAGTTTTATTTTTAATATTTTATATTTTTAAAAGATTTCTTTACTTATTTGAAAGGCAGAGTTACAGAGAAAGAAGGAGAGAGAGAACAAAAGAGATCTTTCATTCACTGATTAACTCCACAAATGGCCAAAATGGCCAGGGCTGGGCAAGGGAAAAGCCAGAAGCCAAGAGCTTCAATGTGTCTTCCATGTGAGTACAAAGACCCAAGTACTTGGGACATCTTCAGCTGCTTTCCCTGGCACATTAGCAGGGAGCTGGATCAGAAGTGGAGCAACTAGACTCAAACCAGTGCCCATATGAGATGCTTGCATGTAGCTGCTTAACCACAATGCTGTATCACAGTGCTGGCCCCTGGAATTTTAAAATATCTTATGTCTTACTCTTTTTTAAATTTTAATTAGTTTTTAACAGATTCAGTGGGTGACCTGGAAGAAGCTTTTTGTGGCCATTTGGGGGGTGAACCAGAGTATGGAAGATCTCTCTCTATCTCTGTGACTCTTCCAGGTCACCCATTAGGGTACAGGGGCCCAAACACTTGGCCCACCCCCTGCTGCTCTCCTAAGTACATTAGTAGGATGCTGGATTGGAAGTGGAGTATCTGGGACTCAAACTGATACCCACATGAGATGCTGGTGCCACAGACAGCACCACACCCTGGTATTACATTTTTAAACACTGGTTTCACAAAGATATGAGACAAAGCTTTACAAATCTGTATTTTTAGCAATACTGATACACACAGACATCTCTTTCTTGCTTTTTTGTTTTTGTTTTTTTTTTTTTTTAAATTTTAGCTTCTACATGTGAAGGAGAACATGTGGTATTTGTCTTTTTGGGACTAGATTATTTCACTCAACATGATGCCTTCCAGTTGTGTCCATTTTGCTGTGTCTTACTCTTAATACATTCATGATTAACTTTAAAATCAGTTCTTTTAATGTGACTTTAGCTGCATTTTAATTCCCTTTGAAATCTAGTTTTCTGAAGAAATTCACAAATTGTCTGCAATTTATACATGTATGTGTGTATCCTGAACCATACATAATCATATGGTTTATACATATCTGATGAATATTTATATATACAATCCACTTGAATGACTATAAATATTTACAAATTTTTATATAGGACAAACCTATAAGAGGTGATGCTAAGTACTTGAGTTACAGTCATTTACTTCTTCCTGAGAAACCAGATTCTGAATTAACAGAGAGGTAAGCCTTATGGCACGAATTCAGTTAAACTTTTGTTTACTAATGTATACTTCCTAATAGAATATACAAACTTGCTTTAGGACATTATTATAAAAATCAATCTTCATCAAATCATAAATGTATTTCAGTGGAAGCAGACATGTTTAATCCATAGTACCTGCCTTAAGGAAAGTATAATCTGTTGCAATATATTTTCAACAAAATTGTTTTAATACAAAACTGAATAAGATAGGTCTTTTTTTTTGAAAAATTGTCTACTTATTTGAAGGACAGAGCCACAGACAGTGAGAGAGATAGAGATAGAGACAGAGATCCTCTATCCTCTAGTTCACTCCCAAAATGGCCACAATGACCTGGGCTAGACCAGGCCAAAGCCAGGGACAAGGAGCCAGGAGCCAGGAGCCAGGAGCTATACTCCACTGCTCTTCCAAAGCACATTAGCAGGGAGCTGGATCAGAAGCGGAGCAGCCAGTACTCAAACCAGTGCCCATACTGGATGCAGGTGTCACATGCCATGGCTCAACCCACTGAGCTACAGTGCCAGAACCCAAGATAGTTTTTATAATAGAGGTAGACATAAAATAAAGAATAAGTTATTATATCTTATTGAGTTTTAAAGTAGATATCACTAAGGGGGTAGCTTTTAAAATAGGCTCTGTAGCAGTAGGTAGATATCCATAGACATGAGATAAAACTATCAGAAGGCAGTTTCAGGGAACATATATTTTCTTATCCACAACTAACATAATTTTGTGATGATGCATTTTGTTTTCTATAACTTTCAAAAATTTATGAGATTTTAATTTATTATGAGAAATCTGTTCATACTAAATGGAGGCAAATTCAGAAAACTTGTTATAGCACTTATATTCTACTTTTTAGGATATAAGCCATTTCTTTAAGTTAGTTTGTACTAAAATAATAATAACGACAATACTTTCTATAAGCATACACTTTTAGTTTCAGTTTCCCCAAACATATGCACATATTTTGCACTTCGCTGTTGGTAAGTTCAGTTATTTCTCTTAGCCTCCTAAAGGCCTCTGTGCAAAGGCTATTTTTGGTTTACAATATATGTATGTGGCAATGCAAAACTTAGCAGGGAGTGAAATAGAGAGATCAAATTGGGCAGGATTGTATAATTAATTTTATTTTATTTTATTTTTATTTGACAGGTAGAGTTATAGACAGAGAGAGAGAGAGACAGAGAGAAAGGTCTTCCTTCTGTTGGTTCACTTCCCAAATGGCAGCTACAGTCGGCGCTGAGCTGATCTGAAGCCAGGAGCCAGGTGCTTCCTCCTGGTCTCCTATGCAAGGGCCCAAGCATTTGGGCCATCCTCCACTGCACTCCTGGGCCACAGCAGAGAGCTGGATTGGAAGAGGAGCAGTTGGGTCTCGAACTGGCATCCATATGGGATGCCGGCGCCGCAGGCAGAGGATTAACCAAGTAAGCCATGGCGCTGGTCCCTGCATAATTAATTTAAAAAATTTATAGTTAATGCTGACAGAGCTGGCAGTCCAAACAGAATGTTGCTTTCTGGTAAGAAGGAGGAAGTGAAATAAAGAACAACAGGGAGGTCCCTGGACAGAATATACACAGTAAGTATGGTTATAACATATGATTTTCCATGTATTGAAATATAGAAAAGCCAAAGTGAAGCATGACTTCTGGACATTGAATGGATGATAATGAAAGGAGCAGGAATGAGGCAGAGAAGTACTGAGGTCTCCTTTTAGCATATCCCTGGAGAGATACGAAATGTGCAAATAGTCAAGTTAAGGGCAAAATAGCTGGGCATAGAATAAAAGGTACACACTGTGAGTATGTGACATCTGAACAGATAGGAATTAATATGAATGCAGAAGGAAAATGGCTGGTAGAAAAGAGGGTGTGGCTGGTACTCCTAATTTGTTCTCATAATTAAGGGATTTCCTTCCAGTCTCTCTTTGTTATTTCTTTCCAGGCACGTATTTGCTCTCAGGATGCTCAAGAACAGTAAGGTATCGCTTCACTAACATTAAATGACTCAGCTGCTATCTTCCCTTTACAAGCACACACTTATGTCTCTCAACAAGAACAGAGGACCTAATGCTTCTTTATTAATCTTTATTAAATTTTGTGACAGTTTATGTAGTTCTTCCCAGTTAGCAAAAATGCTTTCAGCCTATAAATTATCCACCAAAGAATATCTACTACTAATACTACTGTATATTTTGTTCCCTAAAAGATTGGAAAAGAGAACATAATGCAGATTGTAGCTCTTGAAAGCAATTTTTAATTATACTGTGGGGGAAGCTAGCTCTTAGCAATATAACCTGCTCTGTTGAGTTTCAGGGAATATTCAAGCCCTACCACCAGCTAAGTTGTGATGCAGGCAGTGAATACCATTATAATGGACAGAGAACAGCGGCTTCATTTTCATTCATTGCTGTTTTCACTCCACGCAAAATACTTCCTCTTTCTGCTTTCCTCCCTTGTTACGGGAAACACCATCTCAGTGCCCTTCCCCAATCCATGGCCTCATTCCCAAATAGTCATTCCTCTCATTTGGATATTTGTACTCTCTTAACATGTGATATTCTGAATTCCCTTAGCGTTAAAAAGTCCATATAGTAATGACTTTCTAAATGAATAGGCTACCACCTCACTTCATCACACTCTTGTCTGCCCAAGTTCCACACTGCCGTATACAACTGCTTTCTTAGTATCACTACTTGGCTATCTAAAAACATCTCACATTCATTATTTACAATAACTTTTTATTCTGCTCCCATATAACTTCTCAAATATCAATAATAGCCCTCACTACATGCCCTGTATATAAAGCCATCAATCTGGCATCATCCTTGAATTTTCTCTGCTTTTTCAGACCACTGAGCTTTCTTCACAACTTTCAAATTATACTCTTAACCTAACTAGTTATCATCATTTCCATGGTAACAACCCTAAGCAAATTCTCCTGCATCTCTTGAAAAGAATTAATAACGTGATCTAATGGGCATCACCTTATCTCCCCACTACCTTCCTCCTGTTAACATAAACCAGCTCATGACCTCTACTGGGTCTTTGGCTGTGTTCTTCTCTCATGGAATTGTCTTCATTAATATCATTGCATGGCTCATGACCTCATTTAATTCAGGTCTCTGCTCAAGTGATGTTAGATCACTTCCAAAGGAGCTTAAATGATTAAATTTTATGTATTATCCCTTCATCTGAATCACGTTTTCCTCCTGTTTTTGCTTACTTTTCATACAGCACTAATATTTTATTGCACAGTTATTTATATCTTTGTTTGTGTGTCATCTACCTCCCCCACTAGTATTTAAGTGCCATGACCACAGAGACATTTCCTTCTTTCTTTCTGTCCACCAGGAACTTAAAATATTACCTGACTGTACATGCTTAGAATATTTTGCAAGAACAGGCAAATTAATGGAGTATTTAAAGATTCAAATATTTTTAGAAGACTCTTACTAAAACCTTTACAATACTTTTGGAAGCCATGCAGGTAAAATATTTAAAGAAAGATAAAGAAATACTGCTAGCAAAACCTAGCAGTATTCTTTTGTTTGTTTGATTAGCAAGCCCCCACCCCACTTCTTTCTCATTTTAACCTTTAATGAAAAACATTTTAATACACACTCAGAAGCTGTACAATTTATGGGATATTTTGGGAAGTTTTAATACATATCTACATTGTGTAATGTTCAATCATGGTACCTATGTGCATCTCCTCAAACATTTAACACTTCCTTATGGTGAAAACATTAAAAATTTTTAACTCCCAATTTTCTTTAATAGAGAAGCATACAGTGTATTAACAACATCTATAATCATGTGCCATGAAATAGAATCTCAGAATTTCTTATTTTTATCAATCTGCAATTAGTTCCACTAATGATTTTGCATATTTTCCTCTGAAAAGCCTGCTTCTACTAACTGAGCACACGTGTTTCATATCTTGCCCTTATGTTTGTCTTAAGAGTTTTAAAAAGTGCAACCAGACTGTCATTTTCCAAAAGGTTTTATTTTCTCATGCTGAATGTAGGACTTTTATATTTAGAAGCATAAACCCTCTCCTAATTATATACAACCTACTGTTCTAAATTTTGCCTGCCACTTTGCAGTTTAGTGCTATGCGATTTACTTGGTAACAATTTTGGTGTCAGAAATCTGACAGTTAGATTGCTTTTGAAAAGTGATGGTAAAGTGGATTTAGTTCTGAATGAAAGTTAGCATCTGTTTCCTTGGTTTCATTTATTTGTAATGATCTACTCAAAATATAATGGCAATAGGTCAAATACTGATGATAACTTAGAAAATATTTTTAATCCACACTAGATGATTTTGCTGAGTTTTTTATCTCCAAGTGGTTAAGGAATACATTGTTTTTGTAGTGAATTGTAAACTCCTAAACATTGCTTTAAATTTAACAATTATGAGATAAACAGGTAAAAATATTGGTATACTATGGAACTGAATTTTGAATTATCTGAATTATCATGGTTATGAGTCTTAACCAATGGATAAATTGTCCCCAACTATAGAAAAGCAGAATGGGAGCCTGTGCTGTGGCACGGCAGGTAAAGCTGCTGCCTGTAGTGCTGGCATCACATACAGGTGCTGGTTTGAGTCCTGGCTGGTCCACTTATGATCCAGCTCTCTGCAGTGGCCTGAGAAAGCAGCAGAAGATGGCCCAAGTCCTTGGGCCCCCGTACCCACATGGGAGACCCAGAAGAAGCTCCTGGCTCCTGGCTCCTGGCTTCAGATCAGCACAGCTATGGCCATTGCAACCAATTGGGGAGTCAACCAGCAGATGCAAGATCTCTCTCTCTGCCTCTCCTTTTCTCTCTCTGTGTGACTCTTTCAAATAAATAAATAAATCTTAAAAAAAAGAAAAGCATCACTTGCATTTTGTAATCATTTGTTAGGTATATGTATGCCTCTGTCTCTGTCCCTGTGTGTCTCTCTCTTTAAATGTGTAATGTATTTATATGTGCATATGTACTATACATTCAGATACTTGCTGCTTTGCTTAATGATTGTTCTATTTACAAAATTTTGAATAATTTTAAATGTAC
The DNA here is from genome assembly GCF_051225735.1 of Oryctolagus cuniculus. Taxonomy (NCBI): domain Eukaryota; kingdom Metazoa; phylum Chordata; class Mammalia; order Lagomorpha; family Leporidae; genus Oryctolagus; species Oryctolagus cuniculus. The sequence goes on along the minus strand of NC_142875.1, from coordinate 51,253,292 downwards.
TATATAATCACTATGAGAATGTGTGAAGATAGTTTTTTTTTAAAAAGATTTATTCATTTATTTGAAAAGTAGAGTTACATAGAGGCAGAGGCAGAGGCAGAGGCAGAGAGATATGTCTTCCATCCACTGGTTCACTCCGCAATTGGCTGCAATGTCTGGAGCTGTGCTGAACCGAAGCCAAGAGCCAGGAGCCTCCTCCAGGTGTCCCACGTGGGCACAGGGGCCCAAACACTTAGGCCATCCTCCACTGCCTTTTCAAGCCAAAGCAGAGAACTGGATCATAAATGGAGCAGCTGGGTCCTGAACTGGATTCCATATGGGATACTGGCACTGCAGGCAGTGGCTATACCTGCTATGCCACAGCGCTGGCACCAATAATACATTTTAATAAGACAAAAATAATAATGTTATTCAAAGTTTCTCTTAGGAAATTGGCAAATTTTATTTATATTGAAAACGATTTGAAAGAGGACAAACTCATTGTGAATATTTTCAACCTGTAACATCAGATTGAAATTATTTAATTTATACTTTTGCCTTGAGTTATTTTTTCTTCCATTATGAAATGAGAGCAGCTGTTGTTAATCTCAATGTTAACCTAACTTTAAATATATTCACATTCCTTTTGATTGTTTGACATAATTTTTAACCAGATATCACAGATACATAATGAGAATTGCCCTTGGCATTTAAAAATTAAAAATGAAAAGGGCTCAATCACCTGTACATTTTAGAATGTAGATGTGCAATTTCTCCTGCAAAAGTATTTGAAGTGAATTTTATTTTCTATTAATCTTCTTTGTCTCTAATCTAAAGCTTTTTGTTTTCTGTTCACAAATTGAAAGTCAGTCTTGCAGATTCAGCCTTGTCAAATAGACATGCCCAGTGAAGATCTTCACCATGACATTATATTCAGATTTTCCAATGTAAATCACAAAGAAAAGTTCCTAAAATGTGCAGGAGAAAAATGTCAGATTATGTCAAGCCACTGATTTGGTGTAGTTTTACTCATTTGTTTGCCGCTTTAGTTGTTTTATCTAGAAACTCAGAAAAAGTAGAAAGATAAGGGAACAAACCTTGGAGAGTAAGCCCAACAAATAGAAACAAAGACATGGCAACAAGAAAATAGGTTTGCATCAAGAAAATACATTCATTTCTTTGAAAATATCCATAAAATAGATTACATCTGTAATGGTCTGTATAGCAAACTATATTAAAGCAAGTTTTTCTACTGGTTATATGTATATAGCAGAAACACAAATATGAATGTTTTGGGAGATGAGAAACAGAAAAGAGGAGAAAAAGGAGAAACTTTTATGTATAACTATTTTTGTATCTAGTACCTCAAATATTACTAAATAAATGACAGTGAATAGTGAGAGGAAGCAAGGGAGCTAATGTCTTCATTTCACTTTGGAGATCCGAATTGAGAGATCTACTGTGGGGAGCAACTGAGACTAGACTAAGTTACTGGAATTAAGACTTATTCTATGCATCTGCTCTCCCACAACATGGCGCTGGGGAGGAGTAAACTTCTAGGCAGCTGCCTCTCGGCAGTTTGACTGATAAGCTGCAGGAGCTGATCCTGCTCCTGATTGGAGGAGAGCAGCGTGCTCAGCGTGTGGGTAGCAGAGTTGGGATTGGTGGAAGAGGACCATAAAGGAGGAGAGAAACAACATGCACCGGGAACATCTGAAGGAACACCTGAGCAGCCCCCGAGAGCCGGCCGGTGGTGTGCTGCTCCCCCGCAGAAGCGGGGAAAGTGGCAGGGGGAGCCGCCCCTCCACGGAGGTGGAGGGGTTGGCAACCAACCGGGGAAGGACCAGCAGCAATCCCGGGAAGGGCCGAGCAGACGAAAGAACAGCACAGGGTCTAGTGTCGTTCCTCCACGAAGAGGGGGAGTGACAATCTACCTTTGTTCTCAATTTTGGCCATATGGACAAATACATATTAAGTGCATATTAAGATAAAATTGGTGCATTATGTGTTTAAAGAACGAGCAAAGTAACAATCTTCAATGGGAACAAATAAGTTATAGGAATTCAAAAAATAAGCAAAAAGTTTTAAAAGTGAAAAGAACCAAACCAAAATAAAACAGACAGCAGATACAGAAAACAAAGGCAGCTTTACCAAGATAATGGCATTTGATAAAAGAAGACATGATGGAATTCTTGTATTAGGAGATAATCTGCCTCAGATAAACTGTGGACACCCCTCTCCTAAAATCTGACTTTTTTTTTTTTTTTTTTGACAGGCACAGTGGACAGTGAGAGAGACAGAGAGAAAGGTCTTCCTTTATGCCTTTGTTTCACCCTTCAATGGCCGCCATGGCCGGTGCACTGTGGCTGGCGCACCACGCTGATCCAAAGCAGGAGCCAGGTGCTTATTCTGGTCTCCCATGGGGTGCAGGGCCCAAGCACTTGGGCCATCCTCCACTGCACTCCCGGGCCACAGCAGAGAGCTGGCCTGGAAGAGGGGCAACTGGGACAGAATCCAGCGCCCCGAGAGGGACTAGAACCCGGTGTGCTGGCGCCACAGGTGGAGGGTTAGCCTATTGAGCCGCGGCACCGGCCCTAAAATCTGATTTATTTACAGGCACTTGAGAACAACCAAAACAGGCAGAATCTAAAGATTTACCTCACAAGGTAAGATCAGTGTTTGAGTGTGGCTCTACTAAATCGTAACAAGGTTACCTGGAGAGTACATTTATATAGCATATGCTTATGAATTTTCACAAATCTCACCGCAGATTTTACAAAGTGAAAAAATGAAATTGTATGTTCTATATTTTTTGTGATTATAGTAAGATGAATTTAGAACATTATATCAAAAGAGAAACAGAACAACTTCAAATTTAGAAGCTAAAATGAATGCAAGACTACAGAATAAGGCTATTAAAAATAGCAGGTTTATTTTTCAGGTTAGATTTCCTGTAAAACATATTCGGAGACAAAAGTCAACAACTCTGGAAGGGAAGTGAAGGTTCAGAAAAACAGACTGGACAGAGAGAGAAGTCAAGCTCTCATTCATTCTCAGGGAAATTCTCAGCCAAGGCTGCAGTGAGTGGTGAAGAATAATGATCTCTGTGCTGCCGTGAATCCGTTCAAGAGAGCTGAGTATCAATACTGCTGCTTCAGTTGGTCATCAGGTGAAGGACTTCTGGAAAGTAGTCAAATCTTCTCAAAGAGTAGTTCCTAGACCAGCTGGAAAATTGCTAGAACTGCCAATAGTGTCAACTCAATCCAGATCCACTGATCCAGAAACTCTAGGGATTAAGGTTCAGTAGCATGCTTTAACAAGCATCAGTTCATTCTGAAATTTGAGCAGTGTTGCAATAAGGAGACACAAATAAATATGTTGGGAACACCATTGGAATGTTTCTGTATTTTAGCTATTAAGAATAATGGTGCTATAAGCCTTCCTGTGTTTGACTCAGAGTTCACCTGTGCTCACATAAGTGCATTTATCCAGGCAAATTGTGCGTTACTCTCCAGATATGGGACTTTTGGCATGCTGATGGATTTGAACTACAGGAAATTAAAAGGACTTAAATCAAGGTCCCTTCTACCTACTCTTGTTTCTCCCCCTCCCAGCCCAGGGAGAGGCTTTTTGCAAAGTCCACTTAGCTGCTGACACTCCTGCACACCAGAGAAGAAAAAAAGCACCTCTGGTTCCTTCTATGGGCTTTTGAGAACCACATTCGTATCACAGATGTGGTGGAATGAGAAGGCCATACCAAGATGTCCACTGACAACGGAGCTTGACTGGCAACGGGCTGTGACTGGATGGCTTCGGAAACCACATAACAACAGAGCCTGCCTGGCAACAGGTTGTGATTGGTTATGGCATAGACCACCCCTTGACCGGATTGGCTGCTTTGGCTATTTAAGCTGCTGTACCAACTGAAGTAAATGAGTCTGCAGGCTGCTAGCCTCTGGCCTACTTGCACCCGGCTCCCCGGGGTCTGTGTGGTGACTCAGTGACTCTTGCCCCCACCACACTCTTCCTCTCAGAATGAATCCACCTCAACACACAGAGACTCATATAGCAGGAAGGAAGACCAAAGTTTGTCACCAAACTTGGAAAGATTTTTGTCATACACCATTGATTACTCTCTATTTAGGTCCCAAAGATAATAATCTACAATACATTGTCTGTTCTATGGACTAAAAGAACTTTGTTCCAGGCTGTTGTAAGCTCTCCAAGCCCATTGAGTTCCCCCAAAATCATTTTTATTCCCCTAAAAATTGTACCTGTCATTCTCCCTCTTCTCATAAAAAATGGGACTATGTAAGCTTCTATATAAGGTTGAGGTGTCATTTAATCACATTCCTGATACATTCCCTCATTTGATCATTTTTTCCCCATTTTGCTTGTTAATTAATTTGTGTTTTTTCTTCAGCTTACTCTGTCACATTGCTCCAGCAAAACTTTAGAGAATATAAGGGAAATTTCCCTTTGCTCTTACACATTTCTATGTGGTACAACCTGGTAGTGAATTCAGTCATGGGTTATTGATACGGTCAAGTTTACCAGACTATATCAATTAAGTTCCTAAAATAAGCATACCAAAATGAGGGTACTTCGAAAGGTTCATTGCAAGATGGATTTAAAAGCCAACACATATTTTCCATGAATATTTTAAAGATTCCTCATATACTCCCATCAGCATTATATAAGATGTTACTTGTTCCACACTTTTGCAAACTCTTTGCTATTAGTAGATTCTGTTTTAATTTCAGTCATTTTAATTGATATGGAGTATTATTCAATTATGGTTTTATTTGCAGTTTTCTGAGGACCAATGTTGGTGTACTCATTTTAATATTTATTGACCCTTGGGGCCAGTGCTGTGGCACAGCAGATTAAAGCCCTGGTCTGAAACACTGGCATCCCATATGGGCGCCGGTCCTAGTCCTGGCTGCTTATCTTCTGATCCAGCTTTCTGCTATGCCCTGGGATAGCAGTAGAAGATGGTCCAAGTCCTTGGGCTCCTGCACCCACGTGAAGACCCAAAAGAAGCTCCTAGCTCCTGGCTTCAGATTGGCACAGCTCCTGCCATTGTGGCCATCTGGAAGTGAACCAGTGGATGGAAGATCTCTCTCTCTGTCTCTACCTCTCTCTGTAACTCTGTCTTTCAAATAAATAAAATAAATCTTAAAAAAAAATTATTTACCTTTTTAGTAGTTTCTTTGTGAAATGATCACTCAAGATTTTTGTCTAATTATCTATTGGATTGTTAAACTTTTTCTTATTAATTTATATGAGCTATATATATGCCCAAATAGTAGTCCTTATATAGAAAAATATAATGCAATTAGATGTTACAATTCTCTAGCTTTCCTTTTCACTTGCTCAATGATAACTTAAAGGAAAAAAATACACTTTAGTAATAATATTAGTATAGATTCAGATGACTTTTGTTTAAAGATTTTACTTTTTTCTACAACAAACGTGAAATTATAGAATGTATAATGTGTACATTGATAATATTTTTATTTAAAAACAAATAGTTTAGAAAGAATTAAATACAGCTCAATGATGTTTTGTTTTGGTCTAGCCGCCTCCTACAGTACACCCCCCAGGAAATCAGGACATACAAAAATGGGGTCATTCATGCTATCATATTATATATTCCATAATCAAACTGAAACTTTAAGGAAGCAGGTAAAGCCCTCAACGGACCATTTTTTTTCCTGAAAAAAAGAGATTCAAGCAATCAATGATAGCCTGGTCTAATTATGTCTGTCTTAATAAGGAAGTCTCCTCTGTTTAACCAAAATCTGAAACAAGATATTTTAAGTGTCATTTCAAACATCTTATTTGTTGGTGTCATATGATCAAAATTTTATTGTTTTGAAATTTATTTTATAAATATAAAGCTTAATGAGGACCATCTGTCCCTCAATACTTACAGATTTCTGTTAGTCAACTAATAAGGCCGCCCTTATGCTGGGTTTAATGTTGTTCTTATTTATTTAAGATTTATTTTATTTGTTTGAAAGGCAGACTTAAAGAGAGAGAGTGGGAAAGACAGATCTTCCATTTGCTGGTTTACTCCCAAATGGTTTCAACAGCCAGGCCTGAGATTGGCCGAAGCTAGGGCCAGGAGTTTCATTGGGTCTCCCAGTGGGTGCAGGGTCCCAAACACTTAGGGACTTTCCGAGGCTTTCCCAGGTATATTAGCAGGGATTTGGATCAGAAGTGGAGCAGCTAGGACACCCTTATGTGATGCTAGTGTTATTAGGCAGCAGTGGCTTACCCCATTATGCTACAATGCTGACCTCTCTTAATTGTTTTTATCAGAATCAAAGACCTAAACATTCTTTCATTATTATCTGGATGTTTTAATATGCTTACATTCTAGTAAAAGTATTTCATTGAATTTAGGAAAGAAAGGCATGTCAATCAGTATGTAGATAACATAAAGGGTTTATAGAAAATTCCATGAATCATGAAATTTGTTTTCAGTGACAACACAATACAATATAAAACCATACTGTCATAAAACTAGCAAATGTTTTATTTTATTTGCAAATGGAAAATGCCATAAATGGTTCTGCCTTTCTCAGTTGAAAGTATATTTTTATGATTTTGGAAGATGTTCTCCTATAATATAAAGGCATTTTTCTAAAGAAGACTCTTGAAAGTAGTAAAGAAATTAAAATTTTTTTCCAATGAGGCAGATGTTGTAGTGAATGAATAGGCATATTTCTCCATCACTGCTTTTGAATGATAACATTATATTAATCAACAAGATATTGAGCCTACAGGATATACTAGATCTGATGTAAGAAAGAGAAATGAGAAGTTTTATTTTCCTGTATTTGATAATTTTAAATAAATATAAAAGTAAGTTATATATTCTTTCTTATGTGCTTGTCCTTATAATTTTTGGAACCATTTACAGGGCACTTTTACATTCTAGGAATTTGCTACTGTTTGTGAAATAATATCATTTGCTTATAACTTCTAATTCTTTTCTCAACATCAAATATGTTCTTATGCAAATAAAAGCCAATTCAGGTTAATCAATTTCCCAAGTTAGAAGAATATAATTATTCAAAAATTTGAGTTAGAATTGTATGACTTCACACTTATATGCTAGGTTTTGATTTGGAGTATAAAATATAGAGTCTAGAATGTATTCTTTCATTTCTTTCCAGCACTACACACTAAGATTTTCTAAGTGATCATGTTCTATTGATTATGCTTAATCTTTTGTATATTTTTAGTCTCTGTGTATCAGACCCCTCATATGCAGTTCAGATCCCCTAGATCTCGTGTGTCACCAGAGATTTTTGCCGTTGTATTCAAAGCCAAGCTTATACTGTGCTAATAAACTCTGAACTCTAATAAACATCTATGGGTATAACCATTCCTGAGCAGGCACATGTCGTACCTCTTACTCCAGTCCTCCCTGCCAAGGCTGAGGGACATCGTTTATGCACAGCGTGGATACTCAATCTTTTGGCTGAACTATTGACTAATGGAACCTCTAATCAATTCTTCTCTCTTTGTTGTCTTAATAGTATTCCATGAGATGCACTAGTTTGGAAACTTGAGGATGAATAAATAATCATGCTTGATACTAACCCATGATTAGTCCTGTAATGGATAATTTAGATATTCCTGCCTTTTCTGATTGTCTTCACCCTTGTTTTCTTTTGCTTCCATGGGACTTACCTTCCATTTACTGCTATGCTACAGTAAATTAATATCATATAAGCCTTTGATTCAAGATATATTTCATAAGAAATCCACAGAAATATTCTATTGTGTCTGGAAAACAGATTTAAATCTCTGGATAAAGCCTCCTGGTATTCCATATCTCAGGCATGGTGGTGGCCTTCTGAGTGTGCATCTCAGACCAGGTGTCATTCTCTTTTTATTTTACTTTTTTACTTTAGCTTTATATTGGTTATTAAAATAGGGTGTACCCTCAGCAGCCTGGATAAAATAATGGACTCCATTTTGGGTACAAATGGAGACTCTAAGGTATCAAAATTATAGGTAATGTAAGGTATCTAAGTCACATGTTAACCATAATTAGGTTCATAGAGAGCCATGTCTATTTTGGTTTTCTCAGTTCCTACAAAGAAACCATTCAGCTGTATAGTTCTGCATACATTCCTATGGACTTTCATAGAAGGTTATAATTTGAAAACTTGCCATAGGATATCAAATCCCCATAAGCTGGGTAGTAAAAATTATATTTTAAGTGTTTAGAATAATATAAATAGGATTAATGAGGAGACAATGTTTCAACATGGGAAGCAGTCCTTACAGCAGACTCATAGAAAGGCAATCACTATAAGTAGCATCGAATGGCCTCAGAATGAGCCCATAAGTCATTCTAGCCTGGCTGAAAAACTGAAACGAGCAATTTAGGTGTAGAAGGTCAGGACACTGGTGCAGATTGTCCTTCAATGAAGGACCTTTGTAGCCCAGGTCTCAGTGGAAAGAAGAGTTCTTCAAAGAAGGATTTACTCTTCTCTGAATGGAGGGAAGAGCTTCCACTTTTCTCATGGCCTTGTCTAAAGACTGATGGGGTTCCAAGATTCAAGAGGCTTCCACAACCTAGGCATCTCGTGTCAAGAGCCTCAGATAATCACTGATGTCATATATAAGTGTGTTAATTATTAAATTAACAACTGGATTCTCTGTGTACTAACTTCCCATGCAGGACCTCTGTCGTCAAAGAGTTGTATTATTAGAGTTAATTGTAAAACTAGCTCTCAAAGATTTACTTTTAATGTGTTAAATAGAGGATATTCATATTTCTCATGAATTTTAGTTATGTCTGAGTGTTCAACTCCATTGCTTGGAAGAGATTTGTTATCCTTAGATACTTCCTCAATGTTATTATCTCCTAAGTCTGTCTTTTGTTATGATGTTTCTCAAACATGGACTCTTGTTTCTGTTTCATGGCAGGATTCTGTAGAATATGGATTCTATGGTTTGGGTTAATAGCCAAACGTTCACATGAAGCTTTAAAAGGCCCTGACATAGGCCCACTTTGCTGGATAGGGAAGTTATAAATGGCATTGCAAAGAATCAAAGAACCTTTAACAGAAGCTCTAGCATTAGGAATACCTAACCCAAGGAAGCCATTCACCTTGTTCATAGTAGAAAAAGAGCGGGTTGTTCCAGGAACACTAACTCAGAAATGGGGTCCTCTTCTACAACCAGTGGCCTATTCTCTAAACAGCTATATTCGGTGGCTACAGGATGGCCTGCATGCTTAGGGCTATTGTTGTTGCTGCACTCTTAGTGGAGGAAGCCACCAAGTTGACTTTAGGCTAGCCACTTGAAGTTCAAACTTCACATTAGATGTAAGGTGTCTTAGAAATTAAAGGACATTAATGACTATCAGGAGAAATCTCAAAAAAATGTCAGGCACTATTGTTGGATTCACCTGCAAAGACCTCAACCCAGTGACTCTTCTGACACCTGAGGGTGCTGAAGAGCTAACTCACTCTTGTATAGAAACTACAGAACAAGTGTATTCAAGTAGACCTGACCTATTAGATGAACCTCTAGAAAATCCAGATGTTGAGTGGTTTATTGATAGCAATAGTTACTTGAAGGAAGGAGTTAGAAAGAAAGGCTATGACATAGTAGATCTCACCCAATTAATAGAACCTTAAACTTTTCAACTAATACTTTAGCTCAAAAGACTGAGCTTATTATATTAACTAGAGCTCTAGTAAAAGATCAGTGAATTAATTTATATACAGATTCCAAATATGCTTTCTTTGTGTTACATGCACACACAGACTTCTACAGTCACTCCAGAGTGACAATGGACCTTCATTTTTATCTAACATAATTCAACCGGTGGCTGCTGCCCTAGGAATTTCTTACCATCTCCAAGCCTCTTGGAAACTGCAGTCATCAGGTAAAGTTGTAAAGGTTAATCAGAGTCTGAAGAAAATTCTAGCTACACTTTGCCAAGAGACCTCAGAAACATAGCTTGACCTAGTGCTTAATGCCTTTCTCAGGATGAAGATAGCACCTAAGTCTGCCCTAAAGCTTAGTCCATATGAGATGCTGTATGGAAGGCCCTTCCTCACTTCTGACATCCTCTTTGATTCAGATGTCAAGATCAGATAAAGTATATAATCAATTTAGGCCAGGTACAACAGGCTCTGAAAGAATAAGGTAATAAAGTTCTTCCAGTGCCAGATTCCAAAACTCATGCACAGCCTATTTCCCTAGGAGATTCAGTTTTATTAAAAACGTTTGGAAGGAAGGGTTCCCTTCAGACTAGTTCCAACCCAAATGGAAGGGGCCTTACCAAGTGCTGCGGGTTGTTCTAGGAACACTAACTCAGAAATGGGGTCCTCTTCTACAACCAGTGGCCTATTCTCTAAACAGTTATATTCAGTGGCTACAGGATGGCCTGCATGCTTAGGGCTATTGTTGTTACAGCACTCTTGGTGGAGGAAGCCACCAAGCTGACTTCACTACTTCACTAAAATTACAGGGCATCCCAAACTGGGTACATTTGTCAAGGATTAAACTTTTACCTCTTGAGTCTTCACAGGTGCCTTCAAAAGATAAGTTTACCTGCTCCTGTGAACCAATTGTAGATCTCAAATACCTCTTCAAAAGGCAAAAAAGATAAGTAAAGATTTTGTTTTTGTTACATCAAGCCTGCTGCACTTTAGGGCAGATATGTTGTGCCTATCACTTTTTTATTCCCTCTGGGAGCTGTTATTGGCAGGAAAACTCCTTAGTGGGTTTTCCATTATAATACTGGAAGATTTTGGTATGTCACATGAAACTGATTTTAAAAACCTGGGTATTACTTTAGGCAATCTGGCTTACACTTTAGGCTAACTTTTACTGCATGTACATAGTCTGTGGACATTCTGTCTAAGGTATTTATGGACAACCAACAGACCTTGGAATATATACTGACAGAGCAAGGAGGAGCATGTTCAATGATTAGTGTGATCTGTCACCTTTACTCTAACAATGGGACATTTACTGAAAGAGGCATTAAAAATCTCTAATCAGGCTAAATTGTTTTATAAACTGTGCAAAGATCACCTATGACCCCTACTATCTGGGAAACAATAAAATATAGTTTTCTCATCTTAAAAGCACTCCACTTGCAGTTTGTTTTCTTCTACTTTTGCCTATACTGGTTGATAAACTTGTGTGTTTCTGAATTCAACAACTTCTAAAACTAATGATGACTATTCCAGGAACACAGCCATTGGCGGGACTGAAAATTCTCTAGCTCATGAAATGGATTCATTATATGAGGTAGGCAGAGATTTCTGGACCTACGATAGGCAGGTCCTACAAGCATGATCAGCAGGAAGTAGATAGAGAAGATATGAAGAACTTGCATCCTACATCATCCCTTTAAGATTAAGGGTCAGAAATCTCTGAGGGGGAATGTTATGGGATAAATCAGATATGATAGTTTAAGTTCATGTGCAGGAAGGCACACCTCCCCTGTTCCATGCTACCATTTATACTTACCAGTCAATCAGATGACCCTTTCCCCAGGAAGCACTTCCCCTTACCTGGAACCTGGAGGCAGTACCATGTAAACACTTCTGTTTTCTAAGCTCATCAGAAGCTGGGTAAACCAAAGCTTACTCTCTCTCTCCTTGAGGACCCAATGTGGGGTACGCATAAAGGTAAAGAAGTATATATGTATATATCTTTTTACCTTTCCTGGCCTGCTCTCTAAATAAAACCAATATGTGCCCATGTATTCTTTTCACTCTCTCAATAAACCTTAACATGCTACACTTCATGCTTGTGCCTGTAGTGAGAATTCTCTAAATAAAAGGCAAGAGTCTAGGATACAAACCTAACCCACAACAATACTGCCATTAGAGTTTCAACACACTCTAATTTCTATAAAATCAATTGCTCTTTACATCTTTGTTCCCTTCCTCAGCTCTAACTCTGATATGCTCCAACACCATGAAACCCTTTAAATTGTTTTACTAATTTCTCAGATCAGTTTCTTCTCACCAAACCCAAACAATTCTACACTAATATTTTAGTTTACTTTCTTCATTTAACTTGTCTTTCAAAAAAAGCACCATATTTCTTTTCTAGCTACAAAACAATGCTATTTTATTTTTTCTCATCAGTCTCAAGTACTTGTTCTTATGATATTTTTACCTCAATGATTTTCTTTCTTCCTTCTTCCTTTTGTTCTTATTCACCCATATGTGAATCCTATGTTATGTCATATATGCCATGATATTAATTATCATCTCATCAAATTTGATTCCCAAATAAAGGTATAGAGGTAGAGATTAGCTTTCTCTAAATATGTATAACCAACCATTAACTTTGCATGTTTATTTGAATGTTTTCAAATACAAGCAAATTTGAATCTTTCTAAAAAAGGAATCTATTCTCTCTCTCATTTTGTAAAGATTTATTTATTTACTTGAAAGTCAGAGTTACACAAAGAGAGAAGGAGAGGCAGAGAGAGAGAGAGGTCTTCCATCCACTGGTTCACTCCCCAGTTAGCCACAACGGCCAGAGTTGTACTGATCCAAAGCTGGGAGTCAGAAGCCAGGAGCCAGGAGCTTCTTCCTGGTCTCCCATGTAGGTGCAGGGGCCCAAGGACTTGGGCCATCTACTACTGTATTCCCAGGCCATAACAGAGAGCTGGATCAGAAGTGGAGCAGCTGGGAGTCAAACCGGCGCCCATATGGGATGTTGGGATTGCAGGTGGCAGCTTTACCTGCTATACCACTGTGCCAGCCCCCTTGGAATCTATTCTCTTTGTGTGTGTTTGTGTGTGTGTATGTGCATGTGTGTGTCTTTGTGTGTGTGTATCTTATCACAGTTAATGGCATGGCAACCTATCCAGTGAGCCAAACCAGAAACCAGGAAATAATTTTTTTCTGGTACTTTTTCAGATTTGGTCACAAAGTAAACTAACCTCAACTTTCTAAATATCTAAAATATAAAATAACTTTTCTCCAAGCATAGGTTTCTTATTATGGCTTAAAAAATCCACCATTACCTTTTTAGTCTCATATACCGTCACCTCTTCACACATTTCCTCTTCACTCATTGTTATATTCTTTAAATTCCTCAAGTCTTAAGCTCTATAGGCCTGTTTGAACTATGTCCAATCTGCCTGGCATATTGGTTTACCTTTGATCTCCCTCATCCTCCCATCACTATATATGTGGGCTAAAACATCAGGAAATGATTAGAAATATTCTTTTCCACCAACATTATCTCCCTTTTTGTGTTATTTATTTTGTGTTATTATTGTGTTAATTATTTATTGTATTATATTATTGTATTGTATTGTATTATTATTTATTATATTATTAGACCCTTATGTGTCTAAAAACAAATCTATTTAAAATGGTAGCTTCCGGCCGGTGCCACGTCTCAACAGGCTAATCCTCCACCTAGCGGCGCCGGCACACAGGGTTCTAGTCCCAGTCGGGGCGCCGGATTCTTTCCCGGTTGCCCCTCTTCCAAGCCAGCTCTCTGCTGTGGCCTGGGAAGGCAGTGGAGGATGGCTCAAGTGCTTGGGCCCTGCACCTGCATGGGAGACCAGGAGAAGCACCTGGCTCCTGCCTTCGGATCAGTGCGGTGAGCCGGCTGCAGCGTGCCAGCCATGGCGGCCATTGGAGGGTGAACCAACAGCAAAAGGAAGACCTTTCTCTCTTTCTCTCTCTCACTATCCACTGTGCCTGTCAAAAAAAAAAAAAAAAAAAGGTAGCTTCCTTCATCTCAGGAAAATCTTCATAAAGTTACTCTTCTGATATTAATGTTTGATCTTTCTTTCCCTTTCACAATAATTGAATAATGCATTAACCTCATCCTCAAAGAAAACAAGCAAATTTCATATTCAGTTTCTATAAAAGCAGCAAGTTGATGTCTGCTCTTTTCAGGTCTGTAGCAATGCTGTATTGTGTAAAGAAAATGGTAAATGCAAAAACTAACAAACAACCAAACACATGGTAAATAAATGAACAATAGACACAAATACAAATAAGAAAGATGCAAATAAGAATTCTCAAAAAAAGATATAAATTAAAAAGTTGGGAAATTAAAATGAAAACCATAACTATTTTATTTAATGGTTGTAACTATACAGCTAGTACTTATAAGTTCATTTCTCTGCCTTATTTATTAACATGATATTAAGATTTGATCATTTTGTCAGTAGGTTTCTTTTCCAAATATAGTGGCCTCAAATTTTTATCTTTAATTCTGGTGTGTCATCAGGATTCATTGAACCCAATTTAATTATTAGTATTTTTATTGTGCAATTTCAATGATTTATAAGGATTAAAATTTGTAACTTTTATATTTATTAGAACTCTTCCAGATGTAGAGGAAAAATGTAAATATTGTCTAAGTTCATCATCCTACAAGTTATTTCAGCATCACTCATCAGTTATTCACTTATGCTAGCAATGATTAAAATACTACAGAAATAAAGAATGGAATCACCAAGTAGAATTATGCCAAAGCAAAATAATCAAAAATACATTTCAATAAATGTATTATTTTGTGAGTTTTCTAATTATGCTACCAAAGTATTTTATTTATTGCATTCAACAATTTATAAATATGAAGATACTAAATTTTAATAATTTTTAACTCACAAATTCCCTAGTTACAGAATTTTTATGCTGCTAACGAGGAAAAAATGCTACAAAAGAGGAAATTTCATAATTATTAAATGAATTCAGAGATTCATGACAACACCAAGATTCTATTAGTAAGAAAATATTGAGTGCATTTCTCTAGACTCCATATAATATTATCTTAAATGTATTTTCTCAAATAACTAAAAGGTGAGAAATCCTTTCAGAATTGGTGTAGAGGAGTTTTCAGAAAAGAATAGAATAGAACTATTGTGAATAGTAGAAGAACAAGATTAATCCAGAACAGCATATGATTATTAAATTGTGATTTATGACCATAAAATTATAGGCATACTTCCTATGCAGTTTTGTTAAGTTTTTCATCACTATATTTTTTTAAAAAAATTATGTATTTATTTGAAAGAGTTACACAGAGAGAGTAGGAGAGGCATAGAGAGAGAGGTCTTCCATCTTCTGGTTCACTTCTCAATTGACCTCAATGGCCAGAGCTGTGCTGATCCGAAGCCAGGAGCAAGGAGCTTCCTCCAGGTCTTCTCACATGGGTGCAGGGGCCCAAGGACTTGGGCCATCCTCCACTGCTTTCCTAGTCCATAGCAGAGAACTGGATCGAAAGTGGAGTAGCTGGGACTCAAACCGGCACCCATATGGGATGATGGCACTGCAGGCACCTGCCACGACACAGCACCAGCCCATCACTATAATTAAATACCTGAAAGAAGCTACTTATTAATCATAAAAGTTTATTTTGGCTTACAGTCTAAAGTGTTGGCAGTCTAAGATTAGGTGGCCTCATTGGTTCAACATCTGGGATGGCAGAAGGATAATCAAATGCCAAGCCAAGAATCAGAGTAGTGAGATTAGCTGGACCTAGCTCCGCTTATAAAATCAGCCTTGAGACTATCTTCTCAAGGCAAACCCCCAATGACCTAAAATCTTATACTAGGCCCACCTTCCAGACATCATAATTGGATCAATTCTCCACATTTAATCCATTCATCATTACCATTAATCTGTTAACTGCAAAACTTATGGAACCTGCCCTGCTTTTTTCTCCACGAAATGCTATTAGGTAAATGATTTTTATTCCCACTGTATTAGTCCTAAAGCAGCCATGCACAGAAAAATCAAGTCAGATGTCACTCTCCCAAGACCACTTTTTTATCTGTCCATAGAGAGCATTTAGTCTTATTGATTCTCAGAAGGAAAACACATTTAGGACCAAGATGAAAGCCTTATTCTAGACTTAAGACACATCTCATGAAGAATAGAGCATTTTGAAGTAGTTTTTGGCATCTCTTCTGAATTCTCAAGAACTTGAAAGCTTTGTGACACATACATAAAAGTCACATTTGTCAAACTTTAAGGCCATGGCTTTTCCTTTTTTGTATTTATAAAATATGGAGAGCTAAAGTATTTCTATTTCTTAAATCCTTAATTTTTGTTCATGAGTCTTTTAATTTTTGATATTTAATTATGGAATACAAGGGCTTGTACATAAAAGGTGTCTATGTATTGGAATTTGTTAATATAATCTAGAATATATATATATATATATATTTTACAAGCAGAGTGGACAGTGAGAGAGAGACAGAGAGAGAAAGGTCTTCCTTTGCCATTGGTTCACCCTCCAATGGCCGCTGCGGCCAGCGCACTGCAGCCGGCGCACCACGCTGTTCCGAAGACAGGAGCCAGGTGCTTCTGGTCTCCCATGGGGTGCAGGGCCCAAGTACTTGGGCCATCCTCCACTGCCTTCCCTGGCCACAGCAGAGAGCTGGCTTGGAAGAGGGGCAACCAGACAGAATCCGGCACCCCTACCGGGACTAGAACCCGGTGTGCCGGCACCGCAAGGCGGAGGATTAGCCTAGTGAGCCGCGGTGCCGGCCGGTCTAGAATATTGTTAAAAGGGATTCAGGTCTATCAAAAAATTTTATGGTTACCCTAATGTTAGAAAGCTAGAATTCCACAAAATGCTCAAATATGGGCCAGTTTATTCCCATACAACCTTCTGGGCCACTTTAAGGTGAAGGAAATGTAAATTGAATGAATTATTATGATTATACAATCAGGATTGACTGATGTCTTCTTAAGACATGTAGTATAATTATCTTCCTTTGTTCAGATATTTCTATGCATGGTTGTCATGAAGAACTAACAATACTTAGTATGGAAGTTTAGAGCAGCTGAATGGATTAATTTAGATAATTACCAGCTGTTAGCCACTTCACTAGTTGGCTGGAACTCAAAAAAGAGCCATTTAGGAACCTAAAAATGATGAATGACATGGTTAGATACTCAGGTATCACAGAGTTGTCTGTAAAGTTAGAAAGATTTATTTAGTTCAGGAATTCAACTATTAGTATAATATTCAATTGTGATGAGAATTTACAAACCCACTGCTCAATTTCAATTCTCAGAAAGAAACAAATTTGGATAATAACTGTGATTTTGTAAGTCAAATAGCTGTTTGTAAATTAGATAACCAGCTTTCCAAATCAGTACATGGACTTAAAATTATATATTTACGCTATACCAACCTCCCTCTATGGTGTTACATAGTTGTTTTGAAGTTCAGCCGAGGATGTTTCCCTATTTCTGTCACTGATGATTACGTTTCTATATTTCTATCACTGCTGATTATATTTCTGGTGATGTTGGTTATTTCTTAGCACTGCTGATTACACAGATGTGGGCATATAAAGTTTTCCCCAATATAATTAGTTTTCCTTTAATGTTTTTATTTCCTCCATCATTATCTGTATAATGTGATATGTTCTGACTTTTTGAAAAAGTGAATACATTACTAGTCATAATGATAGTCATTAATGATGTACACAAATATGTTTTTGTGATAAAGGATTTTTGGTTCATCCAAGTAATTTATTAAAACAGTACAGGACATACATGCATGTGATCAACACATTATGAAATTGAAAGAAATTTTTAAATTCTATCATTCCATTGAGTTTTAAACAGTGACTCTGTTTTATTATATAATAAAACAAACGTGTTAAAAGGATAGGAGGCAGTGCTAAGCCACTCATCTAATAATGAGTTCCCCTGTTCAGCTTAATCTGGATTTAGCAAAGTCTTAAATGTGGTAAATTTCAAAGAGTTCTTTTTAACTTTACAAATTGTGTTCTGTTCACCAGAACCACAATTATTTGAATAAAATGACTTCAACTACAGTTTGCATGAGGGCCAAAGAATGAAATCTGAGAATTTGTCATCTATTAATAAAAATTTAAGACATGCTTTTTTTGTTCATGGGGAATGTCTATAAGCTACAGATAATGAAGTCAATTATTCTCTCTTTTGAAGGGCATGCAAATCCAAATCTATGGGATAATCAGTCACACTATTTTCTATATTTAGTTCTTGATTCTCCATCAAAGAATTCACATTATGCCTTACATAATATCTCTTTATAGAAAGGCATAATAGAGCATATAAAATATCAATTAATATAGAAAATAATTTAAAGTAAACTGGTAGAGCATTGACTATGTCCAGGCATTGAGTTAGTAAAATTCTTCTAAACCAACCTTATAAATAAAGCATTTTCCCTTATATTGTATTCTACAAGATGTTTCTTTAGAGTAGCATAGTATCTGGGATTTGTTGCAGATTTTTATTAAGCACATATATTAAAGCATTTAAAATCCCAGTAGCTAATTCTGAATAATTTCAGCACAAAAATCCAAAATATAGCTTTTTCTTTCATGCTTACAGAGCAAACCATCTCATCCAAATAATAAAATGAAAACCATATCTCAAGACACATTAAGATTGGTCTAGACATCTCTAAATTTTTCTCTAGCCTTAGCTTTTCAAGGGAATACAACCTTCAACTTGTAGCATTATTTAAATACTTTATAGGTTATACATTATGGATCTAATATAATATAATCCCAATTTTTTCAAAATTCACAAAAACTCTTTATTACCCTAAGCACTTATTTTACAACATGCTCTCTTCCATCCAGATTCATAGCATACATGCTGAACATTTTGGCTCCATTTTTGGTTCATGGTATATACTTTTTATATTCTACTCCTGATCACAGTCCAGTCAGCATTCCAGATGTTCTTTTCTTTTCTTTTCTTTTCTTTTCTTTTCTTTTCTTTTCTTTTCTTTTCTTTTCTTTTCTTTTCTTTTCTTTTCTTTTCTTTTCTTCTTTTCTCTTTTCTTTTCTTTTCTCTTTCCTTTTCTTTTCTTTTTTCTTTTCTTTCCTCCCTTCCCTTCCCTTCCCTCCCCTCCACTCCCCTCCTCTCCCCTTCCCTCTCTCTCTCTCTCTCTCTCTCTTGATTCTCCAGTGTTTTTTCAGTTTTGCTCTTGAAGCTCAGGTTAATCCTGTGTAAACTACAATATGTAAATTTACATATAATCTATGTAAATTAACTGGTTTGTTTCTTAGAATTCCACTGCCTTCTAATACCTCAGAAAATATAAATAATAACACATTTAAATATCACTTTTTTCTTTTAAAATAGACAAGAATCTCAATCACAGAACAAAGGATCATATGTAATATGAACATTTCTTTCCATTATTCATAATATTCATTTGTCTTCACATCACTCAGCATCAATTTCCACATCATGTGTGTATTTGTTTATTCTCCTGCTCTTCCACTCTGATACACACTCTACAAGAGAGGATGCTGTTTTACTCATGTTAATACTAAGCCTGACACAGTGCCTGGCACTACTGTGGAAGCATTTGATGATTTATTGAATGAAAGGGAAAAGATTATATCAAGTTATGAGACTAAGGAGGATTACCTTAAAGATGAACAATGAACAGGTGACAAAGCACTTCATTGTCTGATTTCTGCAATTAATCACCTTTGAACTAATGGTGGTAAAATAGTTAAATAATTTTTGTCACATGGGCCCATTCAGAGCCTATGGTGGCTCTTTCTCAGAGCTTTACAATAATTGTTTCAAACATATTTGAGCAGTTTTTCCAACAAGATCACTTGCCATTCTCATCTAGTACCCCTATTCAGTTCATGTATACGATGAGAAAGAATCAATTTGTTTAAATGTTAATAATGCTGTTGATCACGTTTCACCATTTACTATAAGCTTTTTGATAAAACAGCCCACAAGGTCCATTTGAGGGGACAGGTCTACTCATCTTGCTTGAATAGTTGAGCTTCGAATCCTGTGTAAATTTGTGTAGCATTCCTTAGGGATACCTGTCATAATTTATTTCAATGTAATAGTCCTTAACTTTGTTTTATTTGGGAGCAAAGGTCAAATGTCCTCAGGAAATGTCATTTTATTCACAGACTATGAATACTCCTTTTGGTAATTTAATTTGCTTTGCTTTTAGTGTAAGCATACTTTAAAAAGTCTGAAAACTTTAAGCAACATTATTTAAATTTAACTTTAGAATATTCCTGCATATTTCCTAGATTTAAAAATAGAATCTAGTAACCTCAAGTCAGGCAACTCCCAAGTCACTTTATATAATTAAAATTTAATTCTTATCCCCAGCATCATCTGGATCAATGCAATTCATTAAAAATGAACAGCAATTTAATGCTACTTATACAATTATTCAGGAGATCTTTAACACATTCTTTGTTATGATCTTTCCTATTAGATTTTAATGTGGGAACCATAAATTAGAGAATAAAAATTTCTGATTTTCTTATTTCATTTAAGGGAAAATTACCAGCATATGATACTCACACACTAAAGAAAACAGGAATTTAGTTAGAAAAAAAGCTGCATAGTAGTAACCTTCATAATTTTCAAATTATAGGATTGTTTAAAATTAAAACCAACAAGCTAAAGAATTTGAGTGGTTACAACATGGAAAAATACAGTCTTGATCCTGGACATGGATTTGGTGATGTAGGCACGTATCTACTGTGAGACAGGCAGTAAGTTCTTTTAATTTTCATATTGACTCAAAAGGAGAATCTCAGAGAAGCACATTTGCCTACTTTGCTGACTTTACCTAGGCAGCTTCTGTAATACAATCCTCATCAATATTTGACTCAAAAAAAAAAAAAAAAAAACTTCATCAGGTCAAATTTCAGAAGAAAGCAGAAAACTTTAGGGAAAACAGACTACTATGGTGAAATTTTATATGCTTTTTATCAGCACTTAATTCCAGTTTGTGTTAGCACATAGGCTTCTCAAATACCTGTAAAATGGAATAGTTGAAATACCTCTGAAGTGTAAGTGAGAGAAACTAAACTCTTTCATTTTTATATAGTTCCACACATGCATACTTTTGAGAAAACACATGAGAAAAACAGAATAAAGAAAGAAAAATTAGAGGAACAGGAAACAGTGTTAGAGGATTTTTTAAAACAAGGGAGAATATCCAACATTTTAGAAAATAAAAGTTTGGAAGAAGTTTTAGATGTTAAAGAGATTATAATATCCTCAGGAAGACCATATAAAAATGGGAGCAGTGAAAGATTTTCTGACACTTCATGTTATAATGTAAGTTACTCTAGGGGAGAATTTTTTGTTCATTTGTGTGTCCTGACTTCCTAAAATAGAACCTGGAACAAAGTACTTGCTCAATGAATCTCTCTCAAATGAATGTAGTGGATAACTTCAAAAAACAAGTTATATTTTTACATAAAAACTTTTAAAGTGCTTGTTTACTTAATTATTTCAGTTAATTATTTCACAGGACAGAGGTTATCCTGGGTTAGTATGGTGTATTTGAAATGGATTGGCATAATTTAAACTGGTAGATTTCAGAGAGCTAGTGTATTAGTCCATTCCCTGTTGCTGTAACAAAATATCAGATTGGGTAATGTAAAAAGAAAGCAAATTAATCTGTTCACTCATTCACTCTTTGGAGATTCAAGAGCATAGCTCTGGCCTGGACTCAGCTATGGTGAGGATTCTCTTTGCTGCATTGTGTGATGTGTAGGATCATGACAGGAGTATGTTCAACAGGTAAAGATTGCATGGTAACCATAAAGTGGGGGAAGAATCCAGTGTTTCTCTTTTATAACAACCTGTTGGAAGAAATAGAATCCCCATGAGACCTACATTAATCCCTCTGAGAGCAGTGACTCCGGTGATCTAATCACTCACAAGACTGCTTCTTAAAGGCCCCACCACTTACAATGAAACTACACTTGAGATCAAGCTTCCAAACCTTGCAGAATAAACCACATTCAAATATTAGCAGCTAGAAACGAGGAAAAGGCATAGATCTTCAATTGTTATATTTACCACTGGGTTAGTTTGCTAGGGTTTCCATAACAAAATACCACAGAATGAGTTGCTGAAACAATAGAAATTCATCTTCTCATTTTTGGAGACTAAAAATCCAAGGTCAAACTTTTAGCAGATTCACTTTCTTCCCAGGCCCATCTTCCTTATTTGCAGAGAGATGCCTTTTCAATGAGCTCCCATATGTCCTCTGTGTGCAAATAACCCTGGCATCCTCTGTGTACAAATGCCCTCTTCTTAGAAGGACACCAGTTAAAGGGAAGTACGGACTACTCATACAACTTTATTTAGTCGCATTTTAAGTTCCCATCTCCAGACACAGACATAATGTTTGGAACATGGAGTTAGGACTTCAACATATGAATTTCAAGGGGGCCACAATTCAGCCCATAATACACAGTATTATTGAATAGTTGCTATGCATGGTCCTCTAGACATAAAGCTAAAAGACTCAATCTATATGGCTCCATCTAGAATATATTCTAGGAAAAATGATAATAAAAATAAAAACACAAAATCAAACTTTTGTATTACATGGAAAATATGCTAGAGATAGAAGTATGACCAGGACATGTATCTCAGGAACTCTGGTGAGGTAAAAGGTAAGTTGGCTAAACCTGAGGGCAAATGAAGGACAATCACAAGGAAGCGTAAGACATGCATTATAGGCACAGAGGCTTCCTTGTTTGAGAGAGACTGGGCTTTGGAGAACGTAAGAGTAGGGAAATTGGCATGTGCAGAGCCTTTTGTGGTAAGCTACAGAATTTGGAACTGGAAATGGGAGTCATAGAAACATTCCATGCTGGGGGTTATGTGAACAGATTCTACTGGGAATGAACATAGAGACAGAATCGGATGAGACCTCTCAGAAGATGAGTAAGGATTGAATGTGAGTGATATGAGGAGTGGTAAAAATACAGTTCTACAGTTCCAAGAAATGGTGAATGTTTGAAGCAGATATACACCAACTAGTAAATAAAAAAAATAATGGCTATTACTGATGGAGTGCTCTCTAAGTGTTTTGCATTTATAAACCCTTGTAATTTGCACATAAATCCCATATGATATGTATTATTGTTGTCCTCATTTCACATGTAAGCAAAATGAGATCCAAAGACTCAAGATCACAGCTGGTACATACCTATTAAATGGCTGAGATGAAATTTAAATTTACTAGTTTTCCTCCATATACATACTTATGATAGAGTTTAATTTGTATATAATAAGAGATGGAAAAACCATAACTTACCAAATATCTTAACATCCTCAGCATACATTTTTCTTTTGTATAGCTGAAAATTTTAATCTATTCACCAAAAGGAAGCACTTTATGCCTTTTTTTTTGTCATATCTGGATTTCCAGAGACGCTAATATAATTGTTTGGGGCCATTATCTTGGTAAGATACTTTAGAATATTAAGTATCTGGAAATCTCAAATTAGATTATCTTAAACAACACAAAAATGAATTGCCTCAAATAAGAAGAACTCGACAATAATATATCTCTCAATTTTTAATGGTTTATCACTGTCATCAAGGGGAGTTTTTGTTCTGTTTATTCTCTAAATCCCAACACCATTATTTTTGGCTCTGCCCTCAGGGAGGGTCCACTGTGACTGTAAAATGCTGCATCTGTTGTAGGTTTAAGAATGCAAAAATTAGACACAGAATATCATTCATATTTGTAATCATTTAAAATGAATTAACTTTCTCAAGAAGTATCCTAACAGATCTGTTTTAAAGTATTGAACAGATCCACAAAACAGCCATCCTTAAACCTAATGCTAGCCAGGAAATTGAGCCACTGTGATTGCCTGTTTAACCAAGACTTACATCTGTGTTGGGCATGGAATGGTATCCTCTGAGTAATGAAGGGGACGGTGATATCTGAACCAAGTAGCTGGAAAGTTAGCAGGAATTAATGTTTACTAAGCAGCAGCTTAACTGTTTTTTACTGTTCAAATGCAGAAGACAGGAAAGAAATCAGTTGGAATAAAGGAGAAGTAAAAAAAAAAAAAGAGAGAGAAAAATGTTCTTAGATAAAGCCTGAAAAATGTAAATTTAACGTGCATTGAAAGAGATATCCTCTAGACATTTGGCTCTGTAGTTAAATTGACTGAGGCTCCTTTGAACTCACAAAATGCCTGGTATCAAGTGTCAGCAACTCTGCTTCCAATCCAGCTTATTGCAACTGTACACTCTGGAAGACAACAGATGATGGCAGAAGTATTTTGGTCCCTGCCACCCTCATGGAAGACCTCAATGGAACGGTCACTTCCTGGTTTTGACCTGGTCCAGTCCCAGATGTTTTGGACATTTAGGGAATTATCCAGAAGATGTAAGATCTCTCCCTATCTATCTCTCTGTCTCTCTGCCCTATAAATAAATTAAATCAAATTTCCTCCATTCCCCCTTTGTCCACTCCTGCCTTCACTTCTCCTTTCTCTTTCCCTCTCCTCTCCTACCTTTTCAATCTCTTTTCACTTCTTTGAAACTTTATGCATAGATAAAAATAGGAAAGCTTGTTTAGTGGAAATGATAATAAATGAGGAACCAAATAAGAGTGAAAAATACACTTTAAAAATATGTCAATATGAAGAAAAAGAGAAATAATTGGCTGTCAGAAAAGTTTTTGGAGTCTTTAGGAAAATCAGTGAAGATCTTTACAGTTTTCTGATCAAAAAATAGTATGTATACTTTTAAAAAATTCCAAAGTTATAAAAATATGTTGTATGAGGCCAGCGCCATGGCTCAAAAGGCTAATCCTCCACCTGTGGCGCTGGCACACCAGGTTCTAGTCTGGAACGGGGCGCCGGATTCTGTCCCCGTTGCCCCTCTTCCAGGCCAGCCCTCTGCTTTGGCCCGGGAGTGCAGTGGAGGATGGACCAAGTGCTTGGGCCCTGCACCCCATGGGAGACCAGGAGAAGCACCTGGCTCCTGGCTTCGGATCAGTGCAATGCGCTGGCTGCAGCGCGCCGGCCATGGCGGCCATTGGAGGGTGAACCAACGGCAAAGGAAGACCTTTCTCTCTGTCTCTCTCTCTCTCTCACTGTCCACTCTGCCTGTCAAAAAATAAATGTTGTATGAAGTGAAATTCCCTCAAGTTAAAGCACAAAATATGCAACTAAGAATTTACAATTTAAATGCATTTTATTGTGTTTATATTTATTATTATTCACATTAATATTGTCATTATATTCTTTGGCCATTTTCATTTATTAATATACGTTGAGTATCATTTTATACCAAAGCAGGTTGACATTCTAGTTCCTTCTGATGTATGAATAATATGCCATCATTTGGCTGTAGCATTGATTATATAATCAAATATTTACTGTTGGGTATCATTTTTAAAATCTTTAAACTACACTCAATAAACCAATCTTACATTCACAGATATAAAAATGTTCCTTTGGATTAACTTCCAGGTGTGAATTTATTAAGAAAAAGAAGTACTCTTACTAATTTTAATTTATGGTCAAATTTTTTCTTAACTCATTTAAAAATGGATGAGATTGGATGTTTTTCAATGTCAAAGACAAATGATACTCCTCTATGAAATATCATAAGCAGAGATTCACATTTTGGTTTTTGCTTTCTACATCATGCTATTTAGCCTTATGATAACATATTCTTTACTCAGCATTGCAATAAAATTAAGTTGAACACATGAATGTTTCAAATTCCATGAGATATTATTTCTGATTAATCATTTTTATTTCTTTCAGTAGCTTACGTAGGTGTAGGCTCATCCCGCAAGGCTCGCGTGCTGTCGGCATGGGTGGGGTGCACTATGAAGCATTTGTTAAAAATTTCTTGTAAATACATTCTATTTGAAGCTGACATTCTCCTTTCATGTCTTTGGCTTTGTTGCAACATCTCTTAATGAAGCTAATTAAACACTTAATAAATCAACTCAACTGAAAAGTGTAATCCACAGAAATAGTGTTTGCTTTCTATTCTTATGTTTATCAATGTCTACTCTTTCAGACTGGCATAAGATCAGCTTGGATCTTTCAAAAAGGCGACATAGAGAAGCTTTTGGCTTTATGCTAATAAATATACAAATTATCACTAAAAAGGGAGAATTTTATCATCCCACAAGTATTTAGCTGTCAAAGTCAAATCAAAATCAGCTTTGTTCAGTTCCCTTATTGCCTAAAATAAACCTTGAGTCATTGAATAAAAGCTTCAGTTGAGACAGTAAATTGATGTAGCAACATGGTTCAATTATACCCTTGTAGCAGACATAAATTAAAAAAAAAATATTATTTAAGTACCCAGAAAGTGTATAGATTTTGTAAGCATCTCGTGTTTTATGTGTTTTGGTATGTCACTTCTGATTCAAGTGACATGACTAGAAGGTAAAAGAGAAAGTAATATACTGTATCTTTGTGTAACTCAGACGCATCTTTAAGTTTTCTGTTCAACCTATAGGTTAAGTAAGGCCATCTTGTCTTCTGTTTCACATATGTGGATGTTCACATTTGTGCAGATTTTCCTCATGCATCACTGCCAGAATGCTATCACCTGCGTTTTCCTTAATATTTCTTTTGCTTCCTAATTTATTAAATATCAAGTTAGCAATCAATAAGAGCTTGAGTCACTTTTCCATCATTGACCCATTCAGTGTAATTGTGCTGTGATAAATTAGCTTTGATTTGCAATCTCGCTTCTCTGAGTAACAACCCACAACAAAAGTTGTTCTATAGGAAAATATCCGTATACTCTATAAAAATGGAACAGAGGATATATCAAAAGAGTTTACTTAATATCTTTTTTTTTTTTTTTGACAGGCAGAGTGGACAGTGAGAGAGAGAGAGACAGAGAGAAAGGTCTTCCTCTTCCATTGGTTCACCCTCCAATGGCCGCTGCGGCCGGCTCTGCACTGATCTGAAGCCAGGAGCCAGATGCTTCTCCTGGTCTCCCAAGTGGGTGCAGGGCCCAAGCACTTGGGCCATCCTCCACTGCCCTCCCGGGCCACAGCAGAGAGCTGGACTGGAAGAGGAGCAACTGGGAAAGAATCCGGCGCCCCAACGGAGACTAGAACCCAGTGTGCCCACGCTGCAGGTGGAGGATTAGCCTAGAGAGCTGTGGCGTGGGCCTTTACTTCATATCTTGAGATGTGCTTCAGTACTCATTTTAAATCCTTATCTATTTTATTTATTTATTCATTTGAATAGTAGAGTTACAGACAGAGAGAAGGAGAGTCAGAGAGAAAGTCTTCCATCCACTGGTTCACTCTCCAAATGGCCTCAATGGTTGGAACTGAGCTGATCCAAAGCCAGGATGCTTGAAGCTTCTTCCAAGGTTTCCCACATTGGCGCAGGACCCAAGCACATAGGCCATACTCCACTGCTTTCCTGGTCCATAAGCAGAGAGCTGGATCTGAAGAAGAGCAACTGGGATCCAAACTGGCATCAATCTGGGATGCGGGCTCTACAGACAAAGGTTTAGCCTACTACACCACAGTGTGGGCTCCAGCCTTACCCATTTAATTTGTTTTTGGATGCTCTATGTTGAAATTGAAATATTTTAATGTATATATAAACACATTATATGCATACATTATGTATACATATGTACATTATATACATTATATTTATACATTCTATGTATATATACATACCTTTTTTTCTTAGACGTATACATTTTTGTTAATGCACATATTTAAGTTAATGCCCTGGCCTGAAGTGCCAGCATCCCATATGGGGGCTGATTCGAGACCCGGCAGCTCCGCTTCCGATCCAGCTCTCTGCTATGGCCTGGGGAAGCAGTGGAAGATGACCCAAGTCCTTGGACCCCTGCACCTGCCTGGGAGACCCAGAGGAGGCTCCTGGCTCCTGGCTTCGAATCGGCACAGCTCCAATTGGGGCCAATTGGGGAGTGAACCATTGGATGGAAGACCTCTCTCTCTCTCTCTCTCTGCCTCTCCTCTCTCTGTATAACTCTGACTTTCAAATAAATAAATAAATCTTTTAAAAAGATTGAATCAATATTTTATTATAATGTTGTATATAAAATCCAATTATGATACTGTGACAAAACATTTTTGATCATTTTGAGTAAAAGAAGAATCAAGATTTAATTTGGAATGTAAGTAGCACCTGACATTCAATAGTAATTTATAATCTTTAAATAGATATTTTCTCCCCAAAATTATTTGATCAACAACACAAAATTCTGAAGATCAAAGACTGATTTTAAATAAATATTAAGTATATGACTAAGAATTTATATTAGAACTACTAAATTAATTTGTGCAAAGTGCTTAGCAAAGAATTTTCTCATGGTTTTACTTAAGTAATAATAATAATTACCCTAAGGGGATGCAAATGCTTTTCTAAGTGTAACTTAAGATAAATCATAGGTAGGCTGTTTCCAAATGTTATTGCAGAAATAAGCTAAATAAAGCATGACCTCTATCTGACTCAAGAGCCCAAAATTGCTAAATATGTTGGAATATCAAAACTCTTAAACTAATTTCAATTAATGAATACCATGATAAGCATTGAAAGATCTACCTACATTGAAAATATCCCTATTTTTCTCAACTTTGAACTGTTACCATTTTATTGAAATATTGAAGAGACTACAGCACATAGCAATGGCAGAGGGAAGAAAGACAAAAGGCAGCTTGATAATGAGTGCCAAAATGCAGTTATATAGGATGAGTAAATTCTAGTGCTATACAACAAAGTAACATGGTTGCAGTTCACAATCATTTCTTACAAGTTTAAAGCATCCTAACACAAAGAAATGAGAAATGTTTCAGGGGCTGGAAATACTAATTACCATGATTTGATCATTACATATTATATACATGCATCAAAGAATCACATTGCATCCTGAGAATATATACAAGCATTATTTGTCGGTTAAAATTGAAAAAATAGCATTTAAAAATAGATACATAAATTACACCATTGTAGAAAAAAAAAAACCTGATGGACTCCAGCTAATAAGTAAGTAATGCTATTTTACCAATAATTTGTTTGAACATTTTCCCTAAACTAGCATATGATTTTAAAATATATCACATTTTACAAGGAATAAATATTATTTTATTTTTGGAACAATGAATCATATATTTCCTATTATGGTATCAAAAAAGCAAATATTTACCTTGGTGCGAGTGTTTCCCATACATAGGACCTTAATATTGAGATCAGTCTCAGGATGCTGTAGCTCCTAAACTCAGGAAAGCTATAACAATCCTTTGGGAGTGGAGCCAAAGTACTTTCAGAAGGCTAATACCTGTTTATTCCTCTGTGAATAAACTTGGAAGAACTATCAATACATTTATGAATGTTTTCTCTTTTCTTCAGCAATTCATGAAGCAAACAGATACATTACTCACCATTCAATCAATCAGTTTCTTCTCTTCCACTTATGTTTTCAGAATTCAAGAAATAGTAGCTTCTCAGTTATCTTGCAGTACAGCTTGAGTTAGCGATATCAGGCTAAGCCCTATATCGAGAAGAGACATGGATTACGCTCTGGTAGAGAAGGGGTCTTGGATTTGAGCAGTGGGATCAGGATGACAGGCTCTGGGGAGGTGTAAAATTAAAGCAAGAGAACATCCACTGGAGCACACTGCAAAATACCAACATAGAAAAGCATCCTACCCACAATCCTACCTCCCACAGAGATAGATATGAAAATACAGTAATAATAGATGGAATAAAAAATAATGATGATTCTTTTATTCAGCGGTGCTTAGAAAGAAGGCTTGAGGAATATGTTAGGACTACTGAAATTCAATATTAATTTCCTTTAGTTAACAAAAATGAACCCTTAACTTTGAGGTATTCTACAAATGTAATAAGCTTCTATTTCAGATGCTAAGTTTACATGGACTAGCAAACTGTTAAAATGTAGTTCTATCATCGCCACAAAAATAATAATAAAAAAATGCCTCCACCAACTTCCTATATCCTTATCCAGAGTTTCTAAGATCTAGATGTTATTACTTATGACAAGAGAGGCTATGAGAGAATTATGAAAAGTGTCTATGAAAATGAGAGGGTGTAATACTCTTTCCAATACTCCTCTGTACAGAATTGGATGTGATACGTATCCATGACAATCATCTTGTGCCCAAGGAAAAGGGCTGTGCCTCAA
This sequence comes from Oryctolagus cuniculus, assembly GCF_051225735.1. Taxonomy (NCBI): domain Eukaryota; kingdom Metazoa; phylum Chordata; class Mammalia; order Lagomorpha; family Leporidae; genus Oryctolagus; species Oryctolagus cuniculus. The sequence continues at coordinate 51,223,326 of NC_142875.1, read as the reverse complement.
GTGACAGCGCAGTGGGTTGAAAGCAGTCTGGGTCTCTAGTCATGTTGGAGTTGTCTTATAAGTCAGACTGTCCAACCTCCAGATGTTTTTAATTGGAGGGATAAATAAGCCTCTCTTGCTTGAACCAATAATTTGGGTATTCTCTTCTATCTAGAAAACTTAATTCATTAATAAACCTATCTGGAAACAGAGAAGCACTATTATTTAAAGTATGACTGTTTAAATTCCCAAGTGAATTAAAGTTAATGAAGTGTTAGTAGTATATTGCTATTATCTTTCCAATTATTTGTGAGTGAATTTAAAAGTAGAGAGGGTTATTAAAAGGTTATTTTAATTTTGTTTCATTTTAAGTAACAATTATTTCCATTGCAAATTCATTTACTTTATAAATTAGTTCTGTAAATAAATGCATAACTAAAACAGACATAAACTTCAAGACATAGGACAGGCTGTTGCAAATCCAAATTAACAAATTTTGATATCATTAAGATTTTTTGAAACAATTTTTTCCCTGCCTTATCTCTAACATGATTTACTGGAGGATTCAGTATATACAATTATCTTCTATTACTGAATGTGGTGTTGATGAGAATTACTACTCAAGTTCCTCGTCATGACTGCAAAATCTGCTACTTCTTCCATAGTGCTAAACAGTAGATAATATGTGGAATTTGCATTTTCATGAGGCTACTCACCCCTGAGGTTCTAACAACTAAATATTAGGTCAGAATTTGGGATAATTTTAAGAAATATCTATCCTAATTATGGCAGTTGTACCCTTTAATTTCTCAGGGGATTCACAGCACTAGAGAAGTTATGTCATTGTGGGGAGAAGAGGTGTGAATGTTGGGGAGTATATTTCAAGAAACATGAAAATATAATCTTTCTTCAGAATTCTTCTAAGTACTTGGAATCTTTAAGATTTTTTTTTTTTTTTTGACAGGCAGAGTGGACAGTGAGAGAGAGAGAGACAGAGAGAAAGATCTTCCTTTGCCGTTGGTTCACCCTCCAATGGCTGCCACAGCTAGCGTGCTGCGGCCGGCGCACCGCGCTGATACAATAGCAGGAGCTAGGTGCTTCTCCTGGTCTCCCATGGGGTGCAGGGCCCAAGCACTTGGGCCATCCTCCACTGCCTTCCCAGGCCACAGCAGAGAGCTGGCCTGGAAGAAGGGCAACCAGAACAGAATCTGGCACCCCGACCAGGACTAGAAGCTGGTATGCCGGCGCCGCAAGGTGGAGGATTAGCCTACTGAGCTGTGGCGCCGGCCCTTTAAGATATTTAAAGCTTTGCTTTTTGCTTAACTTCATTTCTTATTTTCTTCACCGAAAAAGACAAGTGAACATCTTACTCATACATTATTTTTTGGTATCACAATACCATAAAAATTGTGTAGTTGGTTCTAGCAAATATCTAAATATTCAGATCATCTGAAGGGATGATGCTGTGACATAGTGGGCAATTCTGCAGCACCAGCATCACGTAAAGGAGCCAGTTCGAGTCCCAGCTGTTCCATTTCCAATCCAGCTTCCTACCAATGGCCTTTAAAAAGCAGCAGAGAATAGCTCAAGTCCTTGGACCCCTGCACACATGTGGGAGACCCAGAAGAAACTCTTGGCTTCCAGGTTCTGATTGGCCCAGCTCCAGCTGTTGCTGCCATTTGGGAAATGAACCAGCAGATGGAAGATCTCTCTCTCTACGACTCTCTCTCTGTCTGTCTCTCACTATCTGTCTCTCCTTCTCTTTATCTCTCTGTAACTCTGCCTTTGAAAATAAAAATAATTTAAATTAAATTAAATCATCTGAAAAAAAATACCTGAAATGATTGAGGAAATTATGTCTACCTCATATTACTTAACTATCACCATTTTAGATGTACACAGGTATAGTTATATACATACACTTTCATAAAATCTTGATGAGAAAAGTACTATTGCATCTTTTATGTACTGTTCTTACAAAGTGCATGAACAAAAGGCAATTCTGAAAGTCAAGTAGTGAAAATTAATATTATAGCACTGTATTTAAAATTTTCCTAGAATAGTTCAAACAAAAATAATATGTGATTGAGAGGGAGAAGCTGTTTTCTTAGTTTGCAAATTTGCACAAAGGAAGAAATAGAAATGAGTAACAATGTTAGAAAAAAATTTGTGTTTGTATAATGTATAGTAGATTCCTCAAATACAAGTCATTTTATATTGTACAAAAATGACTGCTTGAATGAAGTAGGATTTTACATTTTTCTACAAGTATTATAAAATCTGTTGATATTATGCTATAATAATTGTTAAAATTGATTAGTATCTGTAGGACTAAATATTATTTCATATAGAATGTGACAATAAACGCAGAAAAGTTCAGTAAGCAAATACAGAATGTGACGACAGAAGCAGAAAATTTTAGCAAACAAATACTTGTCAGAATCATTCTTTCAATTCTTTTCTCTGTATTAAAAAATAATGCATTTTTAGTATATTTAGCATGTAATTCACAAATTATGAACATCATTTTCTTAACTTCTAATGCTTTTTCAGAAGGGTTGAAAAATCTCATAATTTTATATATCACTTAATGAAAGGTATATGTTCTGAGAACTCTACTATTAGGTTATTCCATTGTTACGTGAATATCATCAAATATGCATACACAAACTAAAATGGCTAAAATGTTACTAGGTGTGACCATGATCATGCCAGGATATGGAATCCATCATTGACCAGAATGTGGTTATGTGCATGTGAGTGTTTATTAGATTATTGATTACCAAACAGTGTTTTTGAGTGTTTAGCCCACTTTTGAGTATTTAGTCCAACATTTTTCACTAAATAAAAAGTGATACCTATATGACCACTGTTCTATGATGTTTAAAAGCTTTCATAAAATATTATTATTGAGTGAAAAAGTGATAGTTGTTTTGGCAAGGTTATTTCCAAGTTTTAGATTTTTTAATGAAGCTCATAGCAGCATTCTTGTACTGGCTTTTAGCGATCATTAGCATCCACTTCTTTCAGATGAAAACCCACAGTACTGAAATAATCCATGTTATTTGTTTTAATGCTCCTTTTCCATACAAACTTCTAAGTGATGCAATACTTTAGGAAAGAGATGCCACTTAAATAATGAAGAAAAAAATGAGTCTCTTTGTTCACATAAAGCTTCAAGTTAAGATTGCATTGTAGGCCATAGTTTAAATTTTTGTTTTTTGACAGGCAGAGTTAGACAGCGAGAGAGAGAGAAAGAGAGAAAGGTCTTCCTTTTTCCGTTGGTTCACCCCCAAAGTGGCCGCTACGGCCGGCACATTGCAGCTGGCGCGCTGTGCTGATCTGAAGCCAGGAGCCAGGAGCTTCCTCCTAGTCTCCCATGCAGGTGCAAGGCTCAAGGATCTGGGCCATCCTCCACTGTACTCCCGGGCCACAACAGAGAGCTGGACTGGAAGAACAGCAACCGGGACAGAATCCAGTGCCCCAACAGGGACTAGAACCTGGGGTGCTGGCGCCGCAGGCAGAGGATTAGCCTAGTGAGCCGTGGCGCTGGCCCATAGTTACAACACTATTTTGGGCAAAAGTCTACAATGGTAGGCAGAGGCTAGAGTTGGGAGCCTATGGGACAAAACAGGCAGGTTTTGGCAGACTTTGGCAGTGTTAGTAAAACGGTGCCATCTTATCTGTGGCACCATCTATGCCCTGGATGCTATCTTAGGCTCTGACACCATCACGACCTTGCACAGCAAGCTTTGGTCCTAAGCCCAATGACCCAACTGCAAATGTCAGCTCCACCCCCACCCTGAGGGATTCACTGCTCCTACTTCCCTGTCCACTGCAAAAGTATAATAGCACACATGCTCTCTCTCTCTCTCTCTCTCTTGCTCTGGCTCTCGCTCTCTTCTTTGTCCCTTCCCTCTGTCCTGTCAGGTTTCTCCCACCTGAAAATAAACCATTCCCCTAATTCTGGTGTTTGATGTGTTTTGTGGTGGCATTACAGGCAGAATAATGGAGATCAAAAGATTCACGTGCATCGTAGGCATTTCAAGTAGGCCATGGAGTGATGGGGGGAAGGGGTTGGGGGACTGGCCCTGTGGCACAGCTGGTTGTCATAGCCTATAGAGCCAGCATACCAAAGAGCCACTGGCCGCTCCATTTCTAATACAGCTTCCTGCTAATTAGCCTGGGAAAACAGCAGAAGATGGCTCCAGTCTCTCCAGAAGTGCTTGGCTCCTGGCTTTACATTGTTCTTTCTTTTAAAATATTGATTCAATAAATAATATGATTCAATAAATAGTATGCTTTCTAGACTGAACAAAGTAAATGAAATAATTAGTGACTGGGAAGTTGGCATTGAGCTTTAGACCAGCAATATGGCAGAGTTAAGCATATGAAGAATATGAAAGAATAGAAAAAGTGATAAATATATACATTTAGAGATTTCTGGTATTAAGAAAATGCAATATTCATAATGAAAATACACCAAGTGCCAAGTAGCATAAAAAGAATCTATTCTTAGAAATATTTAAATAAAATAACAGAACAATCAATAGGGAATGCAAAACAAAATAAACAATATTCATTTTGGTTTAATGTGGGCTTTAGCTAACATTAAGCCCCTGTAGTATTGCAAATCAATAGTTATCTGTGTCTATGAGTATTTCCACATATCCATATCTATTTCTGTCTCTGTCTCTGTTTCTGTCTCTATATCCGTTTCTGTCTCTGCCTCTCTCTCTCTTTCTCTCTCTCTCTATATATAAATGCACAAACATACATACATATATGGAAATATAATAACTTCCAAAATAATGCCTTCTTTTCTACTCTTCTGAAGAAATTTGAACAGAGATAAAGGTAATATCCATAGTTTCCAAAAGCAAGAGCAAGAACCAAGACTATAAAAATTTCAAGGAATTTTCAGATTTATACATGGCAAAGAAACGTTTGGTACTTTTTATTTAATAATTAGGAATCGGAGATGAAATTTAAGGCTGCAAAAGGGAGTACTGTTTTATGAAATCTAAAGAGGAAGATAAGCTTTTGATGAAAGTACAAAACATTGGTAGAAACAATCTTCAAAAATATGATTAGATAAATTCCATAAATATAAGGATTAAAATATAAAACTTTTATATTTAAGATGATAGATAGAGATATTTAAATACTTCAAATAAATACATGCACATAAAAATAAGTTGAAACAATTATGGAATTGGAACATGTGACAGAATGGAAATAGAGCAAACAGTTTCCCACCAAAAATTATATAGAAATTCTGGAACAAATTGAAGTCTCAGTGAACTTGAAATTCACTCATGGGTTTTAACATGATGTAAGACACAGATAAAAATGGATGATGAGGTGAAAGTTAGTGTTACCTATCCAAGTTGTGGGTCTGTTATACAGCGATTAGAAATCAAAACATTCAGCAGAAGTAATTATATTACAAAGTAATTTGTTTGCAGCAAATAAAAAGACCGCGGAGAATCATTTCCAAAGCCATGGTGCTCTGAGGGAAGGGAAGACAGTGTCTTTTATATTGTGGTCACATTATGGTGGCAACAAGTTCACACAGGCTCAGTTTAGAAACATGTTTGGACAGGCCTCATATGTTATGGTAATAAGGCTTAAGTTCCTCCTGGAAGGAAGATCTTAGCATTCAAATTGAGTAGAGGTTAATTTCAGGATATGTGTTAATCCTCATGACTGTGGTCATGACTGCTTCCAGTTAGGTTCTCAGTTCAGTATAACACACTTGTTTTCTGCTTGGGCCTGAAATGCAACTTTTTTTTTTTTTTTTAAAGATTTATTTAAAAGTCAGAGTTACACAGAGAGAGGCAGAGAGAGAGAGAGAGAGAGTTTTTCCAACCAATGGTTCACTCCCCCATTGGCCACAACAGCTGTGCTGATCTGAAGTCAGGGGCCAGGAGCTTCTTCCGGGTCTCCCACGTGGGTACAGGGGCCTAAAGCCTTGGGCCATCTTACACTGCTTTCTCAGGCTATAGCAGAGAGCTGGATTGGAAAAGGAGTAGCCGGGACTAGAACAGGCACCCTTATGTGATGCCAGTGCTTCAGACCAGGGCATTAACCCATTGCAACACAGGGTTGGCCCCTTGAAATGCAACTTTGAACCACTGCTATTCTTTTGCCTGGTTACCCTTGTAATGTGGGGCATGCAAGGACTAAAACAATTTCAGAATGGAGAACAAAGAGAATAATTAATATGACAGCATGATTCTAGTAAGGAACAAAGCCCTAGATGACAATGAAGCAATAAATTTTAGGGAAAATTAATGATCAACGTAATCTCTTTTTCCTCCAGTAAAATATTATTTCAGAATGACAGTTAAGTAAAATATTTTCAGGAAACAAAACAACACAACATAAACGAGCAAAAAACAGAAATAAGATAGCCAATTTGCTAAATACAGGAGATCTAGGTGCTCATTATTTCTAGATCTCCAAGTAAGTCCTCCTGTTAACCTGACTTGGAAAATAATATTATTGGTTTTTCTTTCTGTTTTTGTCCTTCCATCTAATTTGATGACATGTGATAAAGCAAAACAAACAAACAACAAAGACAAGTCTGAGTCACTGATTAAAATCATTAAAAGAATCTGTCGTCTTTTGGGTAAATAAAAGCAGCCACAAGAAATTCCATGGTTGGACATCATATTTTTCTAATCCCTACCAATTCTACCAGAACATCCCCTTATTGCTTCCTGGCCTGTGGAACTACAGCTCAGGCAATGCTTTCTGTTGTCTTATTGTTATTAAACTTGTTACCTCAACATGAAATCCTTAACTTTTCTTCTTTAGATAAATTTGTTTGTAATTCCAGGTTGAACTCCAGCATCAATTCCTACCTGAGACTCCTTTTTTTCACAACTCTCTTGTTCCCACACACTCAATTCTGATTGTACAACCTTCTGAAGTGATCCAGAGACTTTCATATTCCTTAGTTGAATAATGGCTCCAACCTATAGCAATGAGCAGAAGAGGCTTGATGCTGCCAGCAGTGGTGTGTGAGAGAGCAGAGAGGAACTTGGGGCATGGTCCCTGGCACAAATCACAAATTCAGATTAGTTTGAACTAAAGTTCTGTCCATCTTTTCTATTCAGACATGGTGGTCTGTTGGATTAAAGGGTTAGGAGCCTCCTGAAAGAGAATTCATGGTATAAATTCAAGTAAAGACTATGTGTGTTACAGATCCCTAAAATTGGAACACTGGCTAGACATACAATGAGCCAATCACCAACACAAGTATGGTGGAAGGAAGCTGGTATTTATTTTTGCAAACTACAGAACAAGGAATAGAGCAGTTATCACCCAATTCCCAGAGTCTCTGAAGGGTTAAAAGTAAGGAATCTTACATACTGAATTCAATAGGTCTGTGATCAGCTTATTTTTGGATCTCTGGTTTTTCTATAGCACTCATATTCCTTGTTTGCTTTGTTAATGACAGGAAGATTATGTGTTCTGTTGGGAATTTTGATTAAGGAAAACTGGGCTCCAGCAAGTCTGGGGGCAATGTGCAAATAACAATTGGGTTGTTTGCTCAGAAACTGGGGTTTCTGTAAAAGGAATCCCCAAAAGAGGATCTGGAATCAAGACGTTACCTATAATGGAGATAAATAAACTCATGAGTTTTGGGATCTTGGATCCTGTGGGGCCAGCTGGAGTTAATGCATCACTCACAATTCAGGGAGTCAGTTTCTAGTATGAAGTTGAGTTTTAACCTTTAGAATAGAGGAAAGAAAGCTAAGTGTGGGAGACTGACAGACTAGGGCAAGAAACTATCTACATCAAAAGTATGGTAAAGGGGCTGGGTTTCACTGGTTTTTGGAAATAAATTTGCTTACTAATGTGAACAGAGAGGAAATATGAGAGGAACATGATTCCAGTAATTCAGTTTGCTTCTTGTCTAGTGTCCTTCCCAGTCTGACTTCTGCTAAGGTACTCATCTTTACACTGACTTCAGAGGGTGAGCTGCCAAAAAAGAAGGCTGTCTACTGAAATTTGCATGAAAAATTGAGCTAGGTGTGGTGTCATCTTACCCTTTTCTGACATGAACAAATACAGTAGAGGAGGAGGTCAGTCTTACTGCCTAAGCCTAAAAATGAAGAGGCGATTTGTTGAGATGGAAATTCCAGCACAATATTGTTCTGCCTGGGTCATAAATTAACAATATCAATGGACAACCACAGTAGATATTAGCATCTTCCAAGTAACATAAAGCCATTGTTGTCTCAGGACTTTTTTGAACAACAACAACAAAACAGAAATAATATGGTGGGCACTTGCACTGTGATTGTAATGGATACAGAGCACTCACTGGCCAAATATTCGCTGCAGCCAAAACCACCAGATAGTGCAGAGTAAAAGTGCAAAATATCCTAGGAAACTCTTGATTGTATTTTCACTATTCAGTAGAATTTTTGTTTCAAGGACACATTTAAAGTTTATAATGTATTCAAATACCACATTTTAAAGTTACATTCCATTTAAAAGCTATACATTATCTTGAGGAATTATTCCAAGGAATTAAAAAAAAAATAGCCTGTGAGTAGTGGGCGATAGGAACACATGCTTCCATCACAGTAATCACAATATCCTCAACATTTCAAAACATATTTTGATACGTAGATAATAGCCTGCGATTAAAACAGACAAGACTAACTCCATCCCACAGCTTTCTGCCAGCATGTACAACCTGCAGTGTCTTCCCAACAACAAACGGAACAGGATGAAGCCCCTTATAACAAATACTTATTTGTGCAAGCGTAGTAACGGCACCCAGGCGGTGTTGGTTCCAGTAAAAATTTTATTATGCAGTGGGGAAGTCATACATTCTAATTCACACACACACTGGGCAGAACCCACCACCCAAAGTTCCCAAAGTACCTCCTCTGCTCCTGGTGACCTGTCTGAGCCACAGAGGGCGGATCCTCACAGCATCCACGTGGGTGGTGCCTCCGAGCTGACGAAAGCAGGTCTTGAAGGACAAGTAGAGTCCCAGCTTCAGGTGAGCAGGGCTTCAATGTCATGGGTGCGCAGAGCCTCGGCATCTGGCAAGCAGGTCTCTTCGCTGGCGAGCTCAGAGCCTCAGAGTCAGGGCTGCCTGAGACCTCTTTTGCGGGAAGATCGGAGCGAAGTGGGTCAACCCAGAGCTCTTTTGCTCTGCCGCCCTCAGGAGAGTCTGTTCAGAGATCTCTCTGGCCTCTTCAGTCTGCAGCTTATATACACTTTTGGCAGTCATTGTAGGGCCAATAAGGTTCCCAGGATGGTGTGCGCAGGCCATGAGTGGTTCTAATCAAGTCCATGCAAATCTCCTACAGTCAGCTTAACTCTACTATTTATTGTTAATGTTGTGGTGAAGTAGTTTAATTTCTGTTCCTTATACTTATCAACCATGACAAGATCAGAGTTTTGATGGCAAGATCTAGGTTTGTATAAGAATAAGCTAGAAAGGGCTCCACTAAGACTGCCCTGACCTTAAGACAGTCACTGATGTATAACCACTACCTTTGTTCCTTGGAGATAATGTGTTAAAGACATGCAGGTACTCCTAGACTGCGAGATCTCAGTGGCTTGGTCTTTCTGCCATACCCTACAATCTCGCTGTTTGGAACTTCTCTTCTTCTTCCTTAAATAAAACCTCACTTCTACTCTCACCGTTGTGTCTGGTTTTGTAAATCCTCATTGACACCAGGACACCAACTCAGATTCATCTCACCAGGTTTCTCCCAACAGTATTATTGCAGGACAGTGGTAACACATATGTTTGTATCTGTAATCTCTACTGCATTTATTTTATTAGTAGACATTCTTAAAGAGAGAAATAAGGTACTAATTACCTGTACTTTATTATTTTTTATAATTTGTTTTTAAAGATTTATTTATTTATTTGAAAGGGAGAATTTAGAGAGAGAGAGAGAGGTCTTCCATCTGCTGGCTCACTCCCCAGATGGCCGCAAGGGCGGATCCGAAGCCAGGAGTCAGGAGTTTCTTCCAGGTCTTCCAAATGGATGGAAGGGGTCCAAGGACTTGAACCATCTGCTGCTGCTTTCTCAGACAGCTTAGCAGGGAGGTGGATCAGAAGTGGAGCAGCTGGGTTTGGAACTTGCACCCAAATGGATGCCAACATTGCAGGTGGTGGGTTTACCTGCTACACCACAATGCCAGCGCTGAAAAACTTACTGTTTTTATTTAAAATATTGGGGCTTTCTTTGTTCCCATTCAGCTGATCACATTCCACTTCATCCTATTTTAGCACTGTAGTATTAGATGCTTCTGACCACACACTTTGCTGGAAATTAGCTCCTAAAGTTATTTCCAGGGACTACTCTCTTCTAATTTATTCTGTTTGAGAATGATTTTTATGGTTATTCTTAATATTTTTAAACTCTTACATATAAAACTTTTCCCAAGCAATATCATAGTGCTTCACAATATGTTTTTATACAATTTTAATTTCATCAAATATTATCTCTGTTAATGTAAACATTCATAGCCCAACAGCAACTTCAACTCAAAGAAAACAGATTTCAACCAATTTGAATGAGATTCTCCACCGTAGGCTTTCTACAAGTATTTACATTTTGAAATACTAAAGGCATATTTCAAGTGAAATAAAATTCTGAAGTAAGTTCAGTGAAGCTTAATTTATGAGTTAATATGTTAACTTTATGAAATCATCTTATAAACTTATAAACTTCCAAGGAAAATCATCAATGTGTATAAATTTCCCCAGTCAAGTAGAACACTTCAAAACAGTCCATGGCTCTGGTAATCAATGTAATTATTAAACTGATCATATTAGATTTCTCATCCTGTCAGATTAGAAAAAAAAAACCATGATGTCCAAAATAGAGCAAGGAATACTCCTTAACTTTCAGGCAGTACTGCACAGTATAAACTGGTACCTCTCTGTATGTACTTTTTGAGATATTTTTAGTATTAAAATGGAATTCCAGTTGGACAAATTACTCCACTCTTAGTTGATTACTAATATACTACCATAATTATATGATGGAACTTAAGGTTGTCAAAAATTCTTAATAATAATAAAAATTAAATCTAATGTCCAATAGCAAGTTACCAGTATGTAAAAATCACAACGTAATTCTACTTTGTAAAGTAATATATTACTGACAATTTTTTGTGGATGATATATTTATGATAATTACAACATGAATGATTGTTAAAAGCAAAAATGTTATGTTAATTTAATAATATTTATATAGACATGACTGTCTGAGACCAAAACATCTGCATACATGGAATCAATAAAAATGATTTTCTGTGTGTGTGGAATGGTGGATTTGCTATTTCTTCTTTGTTACTATCAGTGGATCTCTCATTCTCTATAATGGACGTGAAATTTTGGCTAAATCTGTAAAAATGCACCTATATATATTAAATATTACCATGAATTTCTTCCCACATATGCTGAAATAAAGTTTAAGAAGCATTTGACTATATTACATGTACAGGGTACTCTACTAAGAACTGGCAGGGGCTGGCGCTGCGGCTCACTAGGCTAATCCTCCGCCTGTGGCTCTGGCACCCCATGTTCTAGTCCCGGTTGCTCCTCTTCCAGTCCAGCTCTCTGCTATAGCTCGGGAAGGCAGTGGAGGATGGCTCAGGTCCTTGGGCCCTGCACCCACATGGGAGACCAGGAGGAAGCACCTGGCTCCTGGCTTCGGATCGGCGCAGTGCGCCGGCCATAGCGGCCATTTTGAGGGGTGAACCAACAGAAGGAAGACCTTTCTCTCTGTCTCTCTCTCTCTCACTGTCTAACTGCCTGTCAAAAAAAAAAAAAAAGAAAAAAAGAACTGGCAGTAAAATAATGAATAAGACATAAGACATCATTCTTGTACATAAACTATACAAAGATGCTAAAAGAAAAACTAAACAGAGACGTTATTGCAACTGTAGTGTGCAGACTTTAGTTTAAAGCAAGAGCTTGGGAAAATACATCCCATGGAATGATTTCTGAGTTGAAATGTAAAGGTGCAATTTTTGTTATCAAGTATATAGTATAGGAAAATTATTCTAGGCTAAAAATGTATAAGGACAGGAAGGAATCATGAAATGGAATTCATGTAGCAATACGGGAAGTTTCTTATAAAAATTGAAAACAGAGAAGTAGTGACTAATGGATATTATGAGTGCAGAGTTCCCTTAAGTCAGGGTAACAGTGACTCATATAAATTTGGTAAGAAATTTGAATTGTTATGGAAAACAATGCTTTAGCAACATAAAATGTTATTTTAATGCTTTCTCTGCATCTGCTCTTCCTATTCAAATTACATTTTCTGAAGAATAATTAAATTTTAATCTACAATTTATCTTCTCTCCTGAGCCTTGTAACTGCATTTTAAAATTATTTATTAAGGTTGTACCCCAAAAGAAGTGGTGCTCTTGCTGTTACCTTCACTTGATTAGTCTCCATCTCAGTTAATGGCATCTCTAGTCAGTTCATCCTCAGTAAGAATCCTGAAATCATGTGTTGCCGAGTCTTTTCACCTGTTTTGACATTTTGACTCACCAAATTCATGAATTGGTGTTCCCTTATTTTTCATCACTATCATCTTCACATTCATTAATTCCTGCTGAGGCATTACAAATGACAACTTAAGGGTTCTCCACAACTCCAGTCTCTTCAATTTTATTTTTTTTAAGATTTATTTATTCATTTGAAAGTCAGAGTTATACAGAGAGAAGAGAGACAGAGAGAGAGAGATAGGTCTTTACTGCCCAATTGGCTGCAACGGCTGGGGCTGTGCCTATCCGAAGCCAGGAACCAGGAGCTTTCTCTGAGTCTCCCATGTGGGTACAGGGACCCAAGAACTTCGACCATCCTCTACTGCTTTCCCAGGCCATAACAGAGTGCTGAATCAGAAGTGGAGCAGCTGGGACTCGAACCCGTGAACATATGGGATGCTAGCACTTCTTCAGACCAGGGTGTTAACCTGCTGCGCCACAACACCAGCCCCTCAATTTTATTTTGTTTTCCAGATTTATATCTCATTATTTGCATAGTTACAAGTCTATTATGTACTGTCTTCAAATTGCCTGTTATTCAGTTTAATTAAGATTGTTTTCAATATTTAGTTTAGTTTTTATTCTTTCTTTATATCTTTACTATAATGTACTCCTTTTACATTTCTGTATTAGTTTTTGCTATTATCATTAAAGATATCTATATCTTCCAGTACCATATTGAAAATGTGACAGGAATCAATATTATTTCCAAATCACTTACTTACTTACTTACTTATATTCTTCACTGTATCAACACTCATGTTATTCCTGAAATGTGGTATAATCTCTGTTCTAGAGCAATTTTTTTCACTATCTACCAATTGATGTTTAAGATTCATAGGAGCAAAGAACATGCTTTGCTGTTTAACTTTTTGTTCTTTAATGTGTAACACAATGACTGGCAGAGGGTAGCTTCTGGACAAATAGTTGTTGTATAATTGAAATATATTAGTTTTCTATCTTATCACCATCGATTGAAGAGAAATATCTTAAGTCATACTGGATTTTTACCAAGAGGCGGCATATATAAGTTGACGATTTTTTAGACAACTTAACATTTAGTTCTATAATGTGGGATGAAATTCCAGGCAAAAAAAAATCTATTTATTTATTTGAAAAGGAGAGAAAGAGAGAGAGATCTTCCATCCACTGGTTCATTCTCCAAATTACTGCAATGGCCAGGGTTGTGCCAGGCCAAAGCCAGGAGCCAGGAGCTTCTTCCCTGTCTCCCAATGTGGGTACAAGGGCCCAAGAATTTGGGTTTTCTTCCACTGCTTTCCCAGGCACATTAGTAGGGTGCTGGATTGAAAGTGGAGAAGCCAGGACTCAAACTGAAGAAAATAGGGTATAAAGGCACTGTGTGTCATAGTTTAACCTGTTGTGCCAAAACATTGGCCTCAATTCATTAGCTTTTAAAAATGTGCAAAGAACACGTAAGCATAAGTTTTCATTCAAATCCTATTGGCCTATAATTTAGTGTAAAATATTCTTAGGTAATGGAAGAGTATTTCTTCTATCATTCTTTCATTAATTAAACACATATTTTTTGTGGTGTATATAAGTCACCATACACAAACCACTCAATAAAATGTAGCATAGAATGGTGACAAAGACACACAACATTCTTCTCTTTAAGGAAATAATGACAACACACAAAAAATAAATGGATTCACCAAAGATGAGAAACTCATTCTTTATCTGAGTCAGCAGGCCACAGATGAGTGAAGTCAACACTTTCAGAGATATAAGAAAGGATGGAGAATCTATTATGGATTAGAAGGCACCTGTTCTTTCACAGTGCAACATATAATATACAATATAATATAGTATAATACATCGGTCTTTTTTATCATCTAACTCTCCATCCATCCATCTATCCATAATCTATATAAACATATATAAATGTTTATATAGTTATAACTTTATCAAAGCATTCTATCAGAATCATCAGACCAATGGTATGAGGTTTTCTGTTTTTAAATAAAGCAAAAAATCAGGATTGTTAAGCAAAATTTCTTAACTAAAATATATGGTGTGTAAGGTTAGCCTTTAAAAAAATGTGGCCTAAGGAAACTCGTGTGATGGTCTTTCGCTACAAAGGTCTGCAAAACTTGAAAAACAATGATTTTTCAGGAAGCAAAGAACAACATTATAACATAAGGTAGATGTCTTTTTTTTTTTTTTACATGCAGAGTGGATAGTGAGAGAGAGAGAGAGAGAGAGAGAGAGACAGAGAGAAAGGTCTCCCTTTGCCATTGGTTCAACCTCCAATGGCCGCCTCAGCTGGCGTGCTGAGGCCAGAGCACCGCACTGATCCGAAGGCAGGAGCCAGGTGCTTCTCCTGGTCTCCCATGGGGTGCAGGGCCCAAGCACTTGGGCCATCCTCCACTGCCTTCCTGGGCCACAGCAGAGAGCTGGCCTGGAAGAGGGGCAACCGGGACAGAATCTGGTGCCCCGACTGGGACTAGAACCCTGTGTGCTGGCGCTGCTAGGTGGAGGATTAGCCTATTGAGCCGTGGTGCTGGCCGGTAGATGTCTTTTGATTGGGAAACAGACTCCAACACCATGTGTGCCTAACAGAATACATGTGATTTTAGAATGCCTCTTGAAAGCTATTATTCTGATACTCGGAATGTGAAAAAAAAATTACACACATGAAGGAATGGGAAAGTAGTATCTTAAGCTCTAGAAAGAAATTGGAGTGAAAAAGCAGTTATGAGCTGGTGTTTGACAGGCAGAGTTTCATGAGAAAAGGATCAAATAGATTTTAAATGGAAGTATTAGCTCTACTTGAAGCCAGGCATTATTTCTAGAATAACATGAAGTCATTGGAAGTCAGTTTATTCAATATATACTTTATAAGGAGGAGGTATGGTGTAGGCATTGTGGTGCGGCTGGTTAAGGAACTGCTTGGGACACCCACATGCCTTATTGGAGTGCTTTTATTGAACCCTGGTTACTCTGCCTCTGATCAAGCTCCTGCTAATGCATCCTGGGAAACAGCATAAGATGGGTCCCTGCCACCCAACTGGGAGATTTGGACCCAATTTCTGGTTCCTGGGTTAGGCCTCACCCAGTCCTGGATGTTGTAAGCATTTGCAGAGTGAATTAGTGGATGGAAGACCTCTGTGTGTGTGTGTGTGTGTGTGTGTGTCTCTGTCTATCTCTCTGTTTCTCTCTCTCTCTTACTTTCAAGTAGATGTAAGTAAATATTTTTCTCAAAAAGAATAATTTACTTAAAAATCCAAAGCCAAATACATCTTAGATTGAAGCCTCTGAAAACTTGAAAAGAGAATTTATTCTTGAGCAATGGGATGGGGCAGAAATAAAAGTTGCAACTTTTTTATATACAACCCAAAATGTAGCTTCAGTCAATTTCTCTGCCCCTACCATACACTGCATATGTTGTTCTGTTCCCCTCAAGTGATGAATTGTTTCCTCCTGCCCGCCTTCCACATTGCCTAAGCAAATCAGCAACTCTGAGTAGGATAGCACACAATTGCACCTGACACAGGGGCAGGAGGATAAAGTCTGTGAATATTTTTAGCTTTTCATGTGCAGTTATTACTACCCTTGCTCATGGTAAAGAAAATGTAACTTTTTTATGCGTGGTGAAAAAGCAGGATTACATCTTACAGAAAATGCTGTCTGCTCATAAGTATGTGTTTCCTTTATTTTTCAGAAGCTATGTTAGAGCAAAATTGAAAGCCTAAAACCTGCTTAGATAAGTTCTTTTGCAAGTATGAATAGCATATATCAGAATCAAAGGCAGGATCAAATGGAAATTTATAGGCAAAGAAAAAATGTCATTGATGCTTTAAAAAAATCACGAAAGAGATGTGGAAACCCATTATACTAAAGGTTACTTATATTCTGCCTTTGACTCTCAATCTATTCTTAGTTTCCATTACTTCACCTATCTGGATGAAATGTTACAGATAATGAAGAAAATGCCTCTTTATTTTAAATGCCAATATCGTTATTAGCATTTCCTCCCTCTACTTCTCAATGTAATCTTTATCCAGACATTTATCTAATTTAATTTTAGATATTTTATGTTTTCCATTAGGTTAGGCTTATTACTCACTTACTAATTTTAGATCACTCCCTCTCAATTTAGTTTTCTTTTAAAGTTTTTTTGTGCATTTTTGCCATATTCAAAGCGTTATTATGCCACCACAAACACAAGATTGCTTTATTTGTGAGAACTTTCCATGGTGTCTATTCAGAAATATTTACATGACAGTGAAAGTAATGTCTTGACTGAAGTGACAAATCGCACTTCTCTGCAATGCTTCCTAAGTAAAAGCACAGCCAGGAAGATATTATGACTGTCATGAGAGTTCACAATTTTTAACAATTCTCAAAATCTCTTGAAGATGAAACATCATGATACAATTTAAATATTATTGACCCTCTTGCCACAAATTTGATGTTGTTTCCCAACTGCATATTTGTTTAACATAAGAGAGAAATGTTAAATAAAGTATTTGTTGTAACCATATGACAAATGCTTCAATTGATAGGATTTAGCTTTTGAAGAAAAGTCTTAGGTGCACCTAATACCAAACATTTTCTTGTCCTCCAATTCTCTAAATGCTCTCGAGATTTAGACAGCTCTGAAAATTGTAAAGACATTACTTTTACACTTGAATTTCTCCAGGCTGAAGAGTAGTGTGAATTTCAAATTTTCTTTCAAACTGCATTGGCAGCTCCTCCAGGACAAATTACTGGCAGGTGGCTGAGGGAGACCCTCACTCAACTTCAGCCAAAGCAATGTTTAGGCTTCCATTTAAACTTCATATGTTTAGGTTTTCATGTTTTTAAAGATTTACTTGCCTTTTACTTAACGAGAAACAGAGAGTGAGGAGGAGAGAGATATCAATCCACTGGTTCAGTCCCCACATGGCAAAATGAACAACGCTGGGTCAGGCCAAAACCAAGGAGTCAAGAGCATCATCCAGGTCTCTCACCTGGGTGGCAAGGACCCAAATACTTGGCCCGTCCTCTGCTGCTTTCCCAGGTCATTACCAAGGAGCTGGATGGGAAGTGGAGCAGCGGGGTCAGAAACTCGTGTTCATATAAAATGCTGGCATCACTGCCAGCTGCTTTACCAGATAGGCCAAAATACAGTCCTCTAGGATTCCATATTTCTTTTTTTATTTATTTTTTATTTAGTAAATATAAATTTTCAAAGTACAGTTAATGGATTACAGTGGCTTCCCCCCCCATATTTTCCCATATTTCTAAAAGAAAAAGTACCCACAGGACACAAAAGATCAAAAACACTACTTTAAATAGTATTTTAGTGATACATAGGATAGTAAAATAACAAGACTTCAAATGTTCCTGGAAAAAAAGGGAATTAACAATAAAAATAAATAATGTAGTTTATTTCTCAGGATAAGTTCCATTAAGTTCCAGACACTTTTGTAAACAGTGATACCAGCAGTCATTAAATTCATCCTGACACTACAGGGGGTCCTCAGACTTTAATCATGCCAATGCAGCCTCTTTTATGTTGATAATGAAAGACTAATTGATATCCTTAAAACACTTTTTTAATCTTAGGGAACAAAATAAGGCAGAGGAGACAAATCAGAAAGAACTGTTACATGATTACCTAATGATTTTCCATTCAACTTTCACAAAATTGTCCTAGTTCCATGAGAGAACGAGCCACGGAAATATTGTGATGGCGGATTGCAGTGAGGCTTTCCCCTGGTATTTGTTTAAGATTTTGCTTAACTTTCTCAAAATTGTCTCATAATAAACAGATGTTACTATTTAACTCTTCAAAGAGCCAACAAGCAAAATGCCTTGAGCATCCTCTATGATCTTTGCTCCTGATATCATTAGAGAAAACTGGCATAAAAATCTACCTTTCACTATGGATTAATTTTCAAGTCGATTGTCAAAGTATCAGGAGATTTGAATGCCTAGAAATTTTTTTTCGGCCATCCTCTCTAGCTTTTTTTTTTTTTTCTTTTCACATATTTGTGCAGCTGAAATCATTAGGCAATGTGTTAAATGAAACCAGTCAATAAAATATTTTGTACAAATTAAAATTCTGAGTGTATCACTTTACAGATGCAAGATAAAACATGTTTAAATTTTTTGAAGTGAATTATAAAGTACTGAATCATCAGTATTAAGATAATCAAAACTGAAACTTTAAAATGGGATTTTTGAAGCAAATTAATCCTCAAAGCATGAATGGATTTATCATATAAACACACACACAGACACACACAGCGAGAGAGATACACATAGAGGTTAGGAGGGAGAGAGAGAGAAGAAGAGAAAGAGGGAAAGAGAGAGGTTGTGAAGATTTTTAAATCTATTCTGAGAGTTAAATCTCTATTTTAATATAATTCTCTTGAATATATATTGAAATAACTAATCAATTAGCACAGAAAGTAATTTTTGAGCAAAAACCTCCTGATAAGATACAGAATCCTGTATTTAGGTATTGTTATTTAATAGAAACTCAAAAAAGATAGTTCTGTCAATTGAATATTGCTTGTTGATAACTTTTTTTGTTTTGAAGAAAAGTAGCAGCACCTAAAATTCTTGGTAATAAGAGGCATATTCAAAATGTTCATGAGAATGTACATTATGAAAAAAACTGCATGCATTCAAAAATTCTTGCATAAAAGTAATCTTTTAGTTCCATTTTTCTATGACTTTTTTTTTAAAAGATTTATTTGAAAGGTAGAGTTACAGAGAGGCAGAAGCAAAGAGAGAGAGAGAGAGAGAGAGAGAGAGAGAGAGAGGTCTTCCATCCACTGATTTACTCCCTAGATGTCCACAACAGCTGGAGCTGTGCCAATCCAAAGCAAGGAGCCAGGAGCTTCTTCTGGGTCCTCCACGTGGGTGCAGGGGCCCAAGGACTTGGGCCATCTTCTACTGCTTTCTCATTCCATAGCCGAGAGCTGGATTGAAAGTGGAGCAGCTGGGACTTGAACCAGGGCCCATATGAGATGCTGGCACTGCAAGCAGTAGCTTTACCCTCTATTGCACAGCACCAGGTCCTCTATGAACTTTTCAAGGCACCCTTGTAAATACCTGGCAAGATCACTGGTCTGTGCTCTCCATATCTTTCTCTGAAAGGAGATTCAGTTCCTTCGCTCCTCTGTCTTTTCTGCCTGATATTGTTCCAAGAAACAAACAGTTTTTACTAATAATGGGAATAGTCACAATAGATTAAGGGGAAGAAATCTACAAATCTACAATATAGAGATAATTACTGGTGAAAACCATTATGCTTTTCCTTTCTACACTTGCTTAGGACATGTTTTTCATATTATCTTCTGACTAGCAGATATATAATAATTCGCATCTATGAAAACATAAAACTAACTACATTTTTAAGATATTATTTGTTTATTGAGAAGTAGAGTTACAGGTAGAGAGAGGGAGTGACAGAGAGAAAGGTCTTCCATCCACTGGTTCACTCCCTAAATGGTCACAGTGGCTGGAGCTAACCCAATCCTAAGCCAGAAGCCAGGAACTTCCTCCTGGTCTTCTGCATGGTCACAGGGGCCGAAGGACTTGGGCCATCTACTGCTTTTCCAGACCATAACAGAGAGCTGTATCAGAAAAGGAGCAACCAGGACATGAATTGGCGCTCCTATGGGATGGGGGACCGCAGGCAGAAGCCTAGCCTACTACGCCACATCGCCAGCCCCAAAACTAATTACATTTAAAACTCATTTTAAAGTTAATTTTTGCCAAATCTGTCTCTAGTAATTATTAGGAAATTCATTTTTTGTTTATTAGTAATGTAATCTTCCCCATTATTTTATGACAGTTATTTATATAAGATATTTCTTTCCCAGATATCTTATGGGGTTTTGAGAGTATAGTGTATCATTCAAGATAGACTGAGTTATTCTGTTCTAACAAACAAGACTTAAATCCCAATTTGTTTAATATTATTTAGTAGAATATAAGTTAACTTTTCACCAATGCCATATCCTATGGGGTTGTCACATTCACTTTTTTCATTGTATTCTGAGAACCAAGCAAATGGAGAATTCACCTTCAAACTTGTTCCTGTGATCATACAGCATAGAGAAGAGAAGGCAGCTAATGTCACTTCTATTCTCATTTCATGTAACCTCAAGGGACAAAAACATGTGATCACTGCCTGCTTGTTTCCAGAACAGACAATAGGGGTGTGGGCATTGTGGCACAGTTGATTGAGCAGCAGAGCGTTATGCCTGCATCCCATTTAAGTGTGAGGTTTTGAATTCTATCTACTCCTGATCCAACTCCCTGCTAATGAATTTGGAAGGCAGAAGATGATGACTCACATACTTGAGTTCCTAGATTTGGCTTGAGTCTGACCCAGGACTGTGTGTTGTGGCAATTGAGAAGTAAATCAGTGGAGAGAAGACATTGCATTTTCTCTCTCTTTCACATAATGTTTTTTTCAAGTTAAAAAAAAAAAAAAAAGAAGAAGAAGAAGACACTACGAAAATGTGGTATATAGCACCAGTGAATATTGAAAATGGTGATAAGACAGGCCACTTCTTGGAAAAAAGAATAGTGGGAACCATAATTAGAACCCTGTTCTCTATTTAATGAAGCTAAATTGTGAGTTCTCCAAATTGTGTAACTCCTCTTCAAAAAAGAGAAGGAAGGAGGGGAGGAGGGAGGGAGAAAGAGACTACCATTATGGTCTTAGACTTGTATTCGCAAATCATATTGAATCCATTAAAATTAATTAAAGTTAAAATTAAGAATGGAAAATTTATCTAAAATGCATTCTGAAAGTATACATCTCACAGCTTTTCAACTTGAAGTCTTTACTCTTTCTCTACTTCCTATGTCATGTTTGCTCTGTGTGATTGATTCTTTTATCTCAACTGTCTTGGTAAAAAAAAACCTATGAATTAATTTAATTGCTAATAACATAATTTAAAAGACTCTAAAATCTCTCTTAATGAGCAGTGCAATAGCAGAGTCATGGGGTAGACCTCCTGAATTCTATCCTTTAATCTGACACTTGCACTGTGATATTGGACAAGTTGCTAAGTCTCAGTATCCTCTATGGAGTGAGTTTAAGACTCCCTGTGCTATTTTATTTTATTTTTATTTTTTTACAGGCAGAGTTAGATAGTGAGAGAGAGAGAGAGGGAGAGAAAGGTCTTCCTTTTTCCATTGGTTCACATGGCCACTACGGCTGGTGCTTTGTAGCCGGCGCACTGCACTGATCCGAAGCCAGGAGCCAGGTGCTTCCTCCTGGTCTCCAATGTGGGTGCAGGGCTCAAGGACCTGGGCCATCCTCCACTGCCCTCCCGGGCCACAGCAGAGAGCCAGACTGGAAGAGGAGCAACCAGGACAGAATCCAGCACCCCAACCGGGACTAGAACCCAGGGTGCCGGCACAGCAGGTGGAGGATTAGCCTAGTGAGCCGAGGCACTGGCCAAGACTCCCTGTGTTATTAAATTCTTGGAATTACTTGCAGAATGCCTTAAATTAATGAGTCTTATTGGTTCATTAAAGTTTTTGACTTAGTTACATGTCAGATTTCTGTTTTTACCTAGTACATACTATTTAAGTTTCAACATTAAATTGCTGTATTCCAGGTTTCTTGATATGTGTGATTAGGAATGATCTAGCAATGTAATGCACATTCCCCATGATTAGCTTGGGTAATACAACAGAAGTATATTTTTTTAAAGATTTATTTATTTATTTATTTGAAAGGCAGGTTTACGGAGAGGTAGAGGCAGAGAGAGAGAGAGAGAGAGAGAGTGGGTCACTCCCTAGATGGCCACAATGGCCAGAGCTATGCCATTTCAAAGCCAGGAGCCAGGAGCTTCTTCTGGTTTTCCTTGCAAGTGCAGGGACCCAAGGACTTGGGCCATCCTCTAATGCTTTCCCAGGCCATAGCAGAGAGCTGCATCAGAGGTGGAGTAGCTGGTACTTGAACCAGAGCCCAAATGGGATCCTGGCACAGCAAGCAGTGGCTTTACTGGCCGTGCCATCGCACAGACGCCCAGAAGTAGATCTTATAGTTCTTTTATAAAAAAGAGAATATAATTTTAAACATGGACCACTTTTATCTTTTAAAGGCATCTTCAATAATTGAATGTCATTGATCATAGTATCACAAAAATTAGTGAATATAAACAATAGTATGGTATCTTACAAACTACAATTTTCATATAAAAATAAATACACCATATTTCATTTTATGAATAAAAATAAGGAATTCAAATATTCATGTGTGATGTTTTAACTAACATGCAAACTATTAAATACATTTCAGTTGCATTAAAAGAGACAATAATTCAAATTGTGACTTGACAGTTGTAATATTTTAGCAAATTTAAGATTAGTCAATCAACAGTTCATGCTAATATATATTTCAAATTTTCAAAGTATTCTTTCTACTTAGCATTAATCAAAGTTGTATTGAGTATTATAAACTAAATCCAAGTATCCCTCCACTTACAGAGAATAAATAACACTACAAGAGATAATTGGGGTATAAATAGTCCATAGAAGTAGAAATTTCTGATGTTATTTATATATTAATGAATATGCATTTTACTGCATCATATCCACACAAAAGAGAGCTTTTGTACTTTCATTTGTGATCATTGCTACAAATTGCTGATCTGAGTTTTCAGAGTGAAAAGATTTAAACAAAGTTGACTACTTACTTTATTTGAAAATAATAAAAAGACTATTCTTTATCATCAGCCCTTAAGGCATGCGGATCCGGCTGAAAAGCCCATGAGAGTATTTCAAGCATGGAAAGCCAAGACACTCTGGGGAAAAAAAAAAACCTAAATGAAAGATCTCCACGAGTGAGATCCCAGTGGAAAGAATGGGTCATCAAAGAAGGAGGTACCTTTCTCTGAAGGGAGGAGAGAACTTCCACTTTGACCATGGCCTTGTATAAAAATGATCAGAGTCAGTGAACTCAGGGGGCTTCCATAGCCTTGGCAGCTCATGACAAGAGCCTAGGGTGATTACTGATGCTATAAACAAGAATGTCAATTTGTTAAGTCAACAACAGGAGTCACTGTGCACTTACTCCTCATGTAGGATCTTTGTCCTTAGTGTGCTGTACATTGAGATTTAATGCTATAACTAGTACTCAAACAGTATTTTTCACTTTATGTTTCTGCATGGGAGCAAACTGTTGAAATCTTTACTTAATGTATGCTAAACCGATCTTCTGTATATAAAGAGAATCGAAAATGAATCTTGATGTGAATGGAAGGGGAGAGGGTATGAATAACGGGAGGGTTGTGGGTTGGAGGGACATTATGGGTGGGGGAAGCCATTGTAATGAATATTCTGTACTTTGGAAATTTATATTCATTAAATAAAAGTTAAAAAAAATTCACATCTTTGGGCTCTTTTATAAATTTATTACATATATTGTATCTAACAATAAGTATGTTTAATGAAAACCATCCCTGCCCACACTGCATGCCAATTATAAATTATATCTCCTTTTCCTCCTTCTTTTATATTGATAATTCTTATTAGAATTATCATAAAATATGTTAAATTTCAGAGTAAAATTAAATTAAATAACATCAATTGTATTAATTTACAAAAATCATGCCTATAGCATGTATGTTTAGAATAATAATATGTTCTAGAACTACCCAATAAGATTATTACAGTTTATAGATGTACTCTTTTTATGTAATGTCTAATTTTATTATTATTGAAAACAGTTATAATTGATATTTAGGTAGTTAAATGTATAGCAAGGCTAATAAGAGAAACATATAAAAGTAACATTTCGGAAAAATTTCATTTCCAGCAGTAAGGAAAGTTACCCATTTACAGAAGCATTGCATATTTATGTAATTTAACAACTACTTATCATTTTTTTCATGAAAATCTGCTTAGAGAGAAAGCGTAATTCCACATTCCATTTAATAATTTTAAATTATGTTTATTAATATGTGCTTGTGCACACATACATATTGGGATATTATAAAAACATCAATTATTTTGTGCTTTATTGTGAAGAAAGAGAATGTTTCAAGACTTAAGTTTAAATATTTATTTTTTAAAGCTTATATTAACATTGCTTCTGGGGTCAGCGCCGTGGCTCACTTGGTTAATCCTCTGCCTGTGGCGCTGGCATCCCAAATGGGTGCGGGGTTCTAGTCCTGGTTGCTCCTCTTCCAGGCCAGCTCTCTGCTGTGGCCCGGGGGGGCAGTGGAGGACGGCCCAGGCCCTTGGGCCCTGCACCCGCATGGGAGACCAGGAGGAAGTAGCTGGCTCCTGGCTTTGGATCAGCGCAGCGCCGGCCATGGCGGCCATTTGGGGGGTGAACCATGGGAAGAAAGACCTTTCTCTCTGTCTTTCTATCTCACTCTCTACAACTCTACCTGTCAAATAATTAAAAAAAAAAATAACACTGCTTCTGAGAAATTGACTGCACAATTCTATTTTTGTTACTTTATAAATTCTTTTTCTGTGGTTTGAAAAGTAAACACTATGAATTGTATTTTCTGAAAGATAACTAGGATTTAAGGTAATATGCTTGAAGCTTAAATGTAAACTTGCATTTATGAAAAAGAAATGTAAAAATAAAAAGTTTATCTGTCTTTCTATTTCTAAAGAAATTTTGGCAGAAGATACTAACTGGACTTCTAATTGTAGCTATTAAAAGAATTAATTTTGTTTATTATTTTTCCTTCATTTTTTAAAAGATAAAATTCACAGCTTACAATTTTGAAGTACTAATTCCCTAAGAGTAGTAATTTATCATTGTTAAATCAAATATCACATAAAGTGATCATTTATCATGAAAAATTAGCTGCATTTTTTACTTGTTTATCTTAATTAATTTAATCATTGTCTTTGTCCTTGGCCACTGAAAAGCTTCATTTTTGCTTATAAGTTTGAGATCAAGTTAATAACAAAGATGCTTCTGTGAATTTAAATGTGGAAAATCGTTTTACATCATAAAATGAAATTTAAATTAGAATATGTGGGTTTTTCTTTTGGCATCCCTGCCCCTTGGATGTTTCTGTGATGGTAGAAATGTCTTTTGTCAGTTGAGCACTTATTTTTTTTTAAAGATTTATTTATTTATTTGAAAATCAGAGTTACACAGAGAGAGAAGGAGAGGCAGAGAGAGAAAGAGAGAGGTCTTCCATCTGCTAGATCACTCCTCAGATGGCCACAATGGCAAGAGATATGCCTATCCAAAGCCAGGAGCCAGGAGCTTCCTCCAGGTCTCCCACATGCCTTCCCAGGTCATAACAGAGAGCTGGATCAGAAGTGGAGCAGCCAGGTCTTGAACCAGCAACCATATGGGATGCTGGCGTTTCAGGCCTGGGTGTTAACCCACTGTGCCAGAGCGTCAGCCCCAGCTGAGTACTTATACAGCTAGTGTAGCTGAGAAGAACAGATTTGTAAGTTTTCTTTTATTCTAATTCATTTAAAACTTACATTTATGTATCCACATATATGTATTGCTTATTCCATTAGTGCAGCTGTAAAGCTGTTTTTATACAGGATTTCATTAATTTTAGCTAAAAAAAGCTTTAATGTTGTTTTAGTATTTGATCTTATTATTTTAGTATGGTAAGCAACTTTCTCTAGAGCACAAAAGACTTAGAATTTAAAATCAGGCAATTTAATTTACCCTATAGAAATAACAAAGAAATATAAGCAAGTAAGAATTTCTTTTGAAGATTTATTTCTCATTTATTTGAAAGTCAAAGTTGAAGTAGGCAGGCATACAGGTTAAAATCAATCAGATTTGTGAGTTGGAAGACCATGCCTTCGCCATGCCCCTGTGTGACCTCATGCACTACCTGATACCTTAGCCACACCCCTGTGTGACCTCATGCCCCTACCTGGCCACACCGGGGTGCCCACTAGCCAATCAGGTTAATTAACCACTCCCCTTTGGAAATGGGTTAAAAGCCTGGCACAGGGTATGTCCGTCTTCCCTTCTTTTTCTTTGTCCTGGCCTCTAGCCTGGAGGGGGCTGGCTCTAGCCCTGTGCCTCCAGGGCACGGGGCCTTAGGGCCACCCACCCTAGGCTTCCTGGCCTAGATGCTCCTCCATGTGGCTGGTTTCTGGTGCTGGGTATGAACCCAGATTTACCTCTCTTTCTTAGATAAAGCTCTCACTCTCATGCATCTTTTGCACTAAATAAAGCCTAAAATGTACCATGCTGCCTCGTTTTTTATGCTGGTATTTAGAATTCTTCTCTAAATATTAGGCAAGAACCTTCTTGGGCTTATTAACATTGGGGACTTATTAATAAGCATATGGTGATATCGTATGGCACCCCAAATTCTGGTAACACATGTGGCATCACAGATGGCACTTCTGGGGAATTTTAAGGGCCACATTTTGATAGTTAGGGGGTCATTTCTAATATCAGAGTTACAGACAGAGAGAGAGAGAGAGAAGAGAGAGGTCTTCCATCCTTTAGTTCACTCCCCAAATGACCACAGTGACTGGTTCTGGGCCCTGCCAAAGCAGGGGGTCAAGAGCTTCTTCGGAGTCTCACACAGGGGTACAGGGGCCCAAGCACTCAGGCCGTCTCCTGCTGTTTTCCCAGCCACAATAGCAGGGATCTGGATTGGAAGTGGAGCAGTCACCCAGGCAGGTGGATGCTTAACCTGCTATACCACAGCACCAGCCTCGACCATCCATATTTTTAAATTAAAATGATTTATTTTAACACTCAGAGTTGAAGAAATATTGATAGGTTGGTTTAACTGGATATCAAAGACAGAGAGACTTTTCTTAAATATAAGTAGTGCTCTCATTTTATGAGTGCTTTTCATGAGGTAGAGTGTTTATACAACCAGATTATTTTCCACTGATGAAATCGAAGCTCAAGAGATATAATGGTTCATGTCTCAACTGGATGATTATTCTCTGATGATGGACCTTCCATTTGCAATCAACTTGTTCTTAAGAGTTAAGTAATGGAGTAGAGAACTCAAAATAATATTTGAACAAAGCACAAGGAGAGTAAAAGCAATCCCATTACCAGCAATAGCTCATTGTTTCTAGAAAGAGGCTTATCAAGCTTCTGTATACCAAAGTGAAACCTGATCCTGCCAGTCACTGAGCCCCAATTTGAGCTTCCAATTGGTTTATGTACAACTAGTACCGGTCCACAGAAATGGGGAACCTTAGATAACCTTGGCTAAATATTTATTTTGGCGGAGTGAAAAAAGCTGTTAAAAGTAAAAATGTACTTTATGTAGGGATCTCACTACCCAGAAAATATTTATATCTAATTTCTCTATAAATATAAACTTCTTCATTAAAATATTCTCAGTTTGTGTTTTTAAAAATTTTTATTTATGTTTTATTGGAAAGAACCACAGACAGGCCAAAGGAAAGACGATCTTCTACTTCCTGAGTATCCCCCAAATACAACAGACAAGACTAGAACCGGCTGAAGTCAGTAGGCAGGAACTCACTCTGAGTCTCCCACATGGGTGGCTGGCACCCAAATAATTAAGCCATCACAACTGCCTCTTTGGTTGGGCATTAACAAGGGCTGGAACGCAAATGCAGATACTCCAGTACAGGATGTGGGAATCCTTAGCTGTATATTAAGGCACCATACCAAATCCCCATTGTTCCATTTAACTTTGAATTCCCTCCTTTGCTGAATAAAAACAAAATCTCAAAACTCAAAGTAATAAAACTTTAGAAAACACATAAACTAGCATCTGTTCTTTTTCCTCACCTCTCAAAACAAGATGTTATAAACAAAACTTAAAAAAAAATATCTTAGTGGGATGAGCATAATGGTTTAGTGAATTAAGCCGCTGCCTGCGATGCATCCCATTTGTGTGCCAGTTTGAGTCCCAGATACTCCTCCTCTGATCCAGCTCCTGCTTATGTACCTGGGAAAGCAGCAGAAGATGGCACCTGAACCCACGCGGGAGACCCAGATGAAGCTCCTGGCTACTGATTTGGGCCTGGCCCAACTCTAGCTGTTGTGACCATTTAGGGAGTGAACCAGCAGATGGAAGCTCTCTTCTCTCTCTGCTTCACCCTCTCTATAAATCTGCCTTTCAAATAAAAAATATATTTTTAAAAAATCTTGGAATACGTCCTGAATTTATTTGTATTTATAAATAGGTTGAATGTGTCTCTTCCATTGTCTCTAAATGTGCTTATATTTTAAGCTACAGTACCACTATCTTGATCAACTTATAGGTGACTGAACCTCAGATTTTCATTTTAACACTTTTTAATGAAAGACCAAATCACTATATTTTAAAATTCACAAAGCAGGTGTTTGGCACAGTTGTTAGAAAACACATGAGGGTGCCGGCGCTATGGCATAGCAGGTGAGGCCGCTGCCTGCAGTGCCAGCATCCCATTCTTTCCCTGGCTGCTCCACTCCCAATCCAGCTCTCTGCTGTGGCCTGGGAAAACAGTGGAAGATGGTCTAAGTCCTTGGGCCCCTACACTTCCTGGTTCCTGGCTTGGGACTGGCTCAGCTTCAGCTGCTGCAGCCATTTGGGGAGTGAACCAGTGTATGGAACACCTCTCTCTCTTTCTCTCTCTCTCTCTCTACCTCTTCCTCTCTGTAACTCTACCTTTCAAATAAATAAATAAGTCTTTAGAAAAAAAGAACACATGGGATACCTGCCTATCTTATCAGAGTTCCACTTTTAATTACAGCTTCCTGCTAATGTGTACCCAGGGACTCAGCAGTTGATGGCACAAATACTTGGGTCCCTGCTACTCATGTGATTGATTAGGATGGAGTTTCAGGCACTTGGCTTTTGCCTGGCCCAGTTCTCCCCGTTTTAAGCGTTTGGAATGGATCAGTAGAATGAAGAATTGTCTCTGTCTCTGATTCTCACACTCTCATATCTTCTCTTTCTCTCTCTCTCTCTCTCTCTGCCTTTCAAGTAAAATAATAAGCAAGTAAATAATTTAGAATTCTTTTGTCTTTTTAAGGAATTTATGACTACATTAGACTCTCAAGGTCACAGCAAATACATAATTATTACAATGCAATTCTCATCAATTCTCATTTTAAAGTGATAGTACAAGGGAACAGATTCAATGTAGTGTGTAGTAGTTCACAGATACAATTCTAAGATATAATGGTGGTTTCCTTTCTTACTCCTTTCTTTCATTCGTTTTTCATTTTTCAGAAAACAAATTTTTAAATTATAGTATACTCAAAAGTTTACTGCTCCACAAAATACAAAGTTCACCAAATAAATGTAAAAAGACAATAGTTCAGCAGGAAGGCAAGTTCTATAAATATTTAATCAAATGAAAAAATGTCCATTTCACTCACATACAGTAAATTTAAAAATAATTACAGTTCATTAAAACTATAATAGGATATGTCTATGAGAATATGTGATATTTTTCTTTTTGTGTCTGGCTTGTTTAATTTAGGGTAATGATCTCCAGTTGCATCCATTTTGTTGCAAATGTCAAGATTTTGTTGTTTTTTATATTTGAGTAATATTAAGGGCATTTTTTTGCAGATCTAGGGAGAAACTTCTAAAATAAATACAGAAACACAAAAAACACCTTATAGGCAAAGAAATCTTAAATGATGAAAAAATGCCTGAGTTATTACAACACCAGATTTTAAGTCATCCTCTAGTGCTGTTATTATCAAAATGACCTGGTACTGGCACAAAAATAGACACATAGACCAATGTAGCAGAATTTAGAATACTTATTGAGCTACCACAGTAGATTCACAGATTATTTTAGGAACCTTTATTGATTGGAACAAACCCTAACATTTCTATGACTTGCATATTTTAACTTGGGTGCATGATTGTCTTTTTATGGTCTAGGGTAGAAATAAGAAAATGTAGTAATAGGAAAAATTATGTAAATTCATACTCATTGCTCCAAAGTCAAATTAACAGTAACTGCTAGAGCCAGGATGAGAACTCAATACATGTAACCTATACTGCTCTAGATATTAGAAGCTAGTCTTCAGAATCAGTTCATGCTCTGATAGAAATTATACAGTTCACTCTACATAGTACAGAAAATACTGACATTTTTTCAGGAAATAATGAAGTCACTATATCAGCCTTTTATGTTTGAAATTGTAGTGATTGCAAGGAAACTGCCCTCTAATGCATGTAGCATATAATGGAATAGAAAACAGAAACTATACAATAATCCAAACTCTTCTTGAAAATAAGAAGATACTGTACTTGGCCAGCGCCGCGGCTCAATAGGCTGATCCTCCGCCTTGTGGCGCCGGCACACCAGCTTCTAGTCCCGGTCGGGGCTCCGGATTCTGTCCCGGTTGCCCCTCTTCCAGGCCAGCTCTCTGCTGTGGCCAGGGAGTGCAGTGGAGGATGGCCCAAGTGCTTGGGCCCTGTACCCCATGGGAGACCAGGATAAGAACCTGGTTCCTGCCATCGGATCAGCGCGGTGCGCCAGCAGCAGCGCGCCGGCTGCAGCGGCCATTGGAGGATGAACCAACTGAAAAGGAAGACCTTTCTCTCTGTCTCTCTCTCTCTCACTGTCCACTCTGCCTGTCAAAAAAAAAAAAAAATAGAAGATACTTTACTCAGTATCAGTATATACGTGCATTTGCTTGTATGTGTGAGAGGAAAACAAACACACAGATAATTAACATTCACACAAGTTGGTAACAATTCTCAGTCAATTTAACTTTGAAATATATTCTATAGAACTTCACCAATTTGATTCTTTACTTACTTGTTATTTTTTGTAATGTGTACTGATATGACTGAAACCAAATAAGAGACACAGCAGAAGCTACATATTGCTCTCCAAATTCTGTAGTCTCTTATTATTAGGGACAAAATATGCCATTGACAAATAACAAGTAAACATCACAATGCCTTGAAAATAAGTGAAGACATGCCTTGAAAGATGTTTTATTTCAAACCCTTGTATATACTGTTGAGGAACTGTGGTTTTTGTACTTACTCCTTGTTGAATTCTTTATTTACTGGAGAGTTAAGCCTGTGATTATAAAATAAACTGAAAGAATATCATTGTAAAAATTAAAAGAAAACATAAGAGTGGGAATAAGAGAGGGAAGAGATGTACAATTTGGGACATGCTCAAGCTGACTTGCCCCAAATGGTAGAGTTAGAAACATACCAGGGGACTCCGATTTAATCCCATCAAGGTGGCATGTACCAATGCCATCTCACTATTCCAAGTGATCAATTTCAGTTCACAATTGATCATAATGAAAGGACTAAGAGTCAAAGGGAGCACATAAACAAGTCTAGTACCTGCTAAGACTAACCGATAGAATAAATAAAGGGGAGAGTGATCCAACATGGGAAGCGAGATACTCAGCAGACTCATAGAATGGCGGATGTCCTAAACAGCACTCTGGCCTCAGAATCAGCCCTAAAGGCATTCTGATCTGGCTGAAAAGCCCATGAGAGTATTTCAGGCATGGAAAGCCAAGACACTCTGGCAAAAAACAAACAAACAAACAAACAAAAAACCCACACACACCTAAATGAAAGATCTCTGTGAGTGAGATCCCAGTGGAAAGAACAGGTCTTCAAAGAAGGAGGTACCTTTCTCTGAAGGGAGGAGAGAACCTCCACTTTGACCATGGCCTTGTCTGAACAAGATAAGAGTCGGAGAACTCAAGGGGCTTCCATAGCCTTGGAAACTCGTGACTGGTGCATAGGGAGATTACTGAGGCCATAAACAGGAGTGTCAATTTGTTAAGTCAACAACAGGAGTCACTGTGCACTTACTCCTCATGTAGGATCTCTGTCCTTAATGTGCTGTACATTGAGAAGTAATGCTATAATGAGTACTCAAACAGTATATTTCACTTTGTGTTTCTATGGGGCTGCAAACTGTTGAAATCTTTATTTAATGTATACTAAACTGATCTTCTGTAAAAAAAAAAAAAAAAAAAAAAAAAAAAAAAAAAGAAGAAGAAGAAATTATCAATTCCCAACTTGACCCTCACTGGGATTA